>NC_064222.1:8201894-10701894 GCF_023101765.2 Spodoptera frugiperda
AGTGATACCAACGATAACAAAACAGAAAAAGAAATACCCAACTCCTCGGAAATAAAAGACGTGGACAAACAAACCAATAAAAATACAAATAACGTGGATAATGACAAAAACAAACATACAATACAAAACTTCCTGGACACGAGTTCACAAGATGGAGTCAATCCATATGACAAATTAAATGAAAGTGATGATGATGACAAATATAAACCGGTACCCTACTCCAAGGCTACAGATGACGAAGACAAACCATACAATGCTTTAAAGAGGACGGATAATGCCGAAAACGGAAAGATAAGCAAAGGCTTGAATATAAGAGACGGATACAGACCACGCAATAATTTAAATAATAATATGAGAGATCAGAAAAAGAATTCTGAGCCTGGAAAATTGTCTGTTGGATCCAAATTGAAGGGAATTATGCTCAAGGAAATTAAAGCAAGTAATAGCAGTGCAACTAGTAAGTATTCACTAAACTTGCAGCAGGTACCACATAAAATGACTTGATTTTTATAATAACTATCGTGAGACATACTAAATTAACTAAAATATCACTTTACTCACGTATATTAATGGAGAAAAGCCTAGCGTAGGCTGCGCGATGTCGCCGCGTCTGCGCACGCTATTCATGATGAAGAGTCCCTCGGAGACTCGAAACTAGTGGAGCTTTTCTACAATAATATACGTAAGTAAATCTATAGGAAGGGAAACGATTGAACGGCTGACGGATACACCTGAGTTAATTTCATCAACTCAATATTTTCCTGAATTTCCGTGAATATTCTCATTTTGAACATTTAAAAAAAAAGGCTTTGACAACAATGTCCAATATTTACACATTTCTTAAAAGTAATTGAATTAAGTATTAAAAAAGTTATTTGGGCCACCAAAACATTTCTCACCTGAGAAACCCACAACACCAGAGGATATTACTAGTGCGCTGTCGGTCTTTCGGGCATTAAAGGTTTTTAGGTTTGATTGGGGGGAAGATTGGGCCTCCACTATACTCACTCTCATAACGAAATACTACGCCAGTGTTGTTTCTCGTCGATTTTTTCCCAGGTAGTCCAAACTATACTCAGCTGAAATTTACCTCTGTATTCGTATATATTATGTACATATTTATTCATCATATCCCAAATAATTCCGTAATGTGCACCTCTGTACACCTTCGGGGATAAAAGGCGTGACGTTGCATTTAGGTAATAAAAATAATAACAAACAAAGACATTGAAAAATTCATTATATTCATATTTAATTCGTCGGTCAATTCAGAAAGCGTTTGAAATGTAAGCGAGGCGAACTGAAATGCATATACTGTTATGAAACTAAGCACTATCTGATGTAACCACGTATTCACCGCACGCGATGAAAGAAAGTTACTCGATTTTTTGTAACCAGTCACACACCGCAGTTTTATGAACATTATCCTTTTCTAAATAATGTAGCATATTGGTAAAGAAACTATCGTCATACATACACATACATACATACAAATCGTCACGCTTTTAATCCTCGAAGGGGTAGGCAGAGGTGCACATTATGGCACGTAATGCCACTGTATAATGTACACCCACTTTTCACAATTTATGTTGTAAATTCCATGTAATATGGTGGAGAGCCTATTGCCATATACCGGGCACAAATTACGAAGAAGAAATTTTCGAAATTAGCTTAGCAATACCTCGCCCGACCCGGGAATCGAACCCAAGACCCCTTGCCCGGCAGACGCACTTGCAACCACTCGGCCAACGAGGCAGTCTAACTAATAGTCAAACTATCATCACCATCAACATATAAGGACCAGTTTAAATAAGAGTGTGGGAGAACAGTCTTATTTAAACTGGTCCTTAGGAGGAGCAGGAGTAGGAACGGGGTGGTTTTTAGTCAGTAAGAGTCTGACACTCCCTCTCGGGGTAAAAGCTACATGAGGATCACAACCTAACTAACTTAACCTTCTACTTATTTAATAGAGAAGAATTCAAAGATCAGAAGGAGGCGTGGAGTTCCATTGTCGCCTGCTAGAAGACACGCCAGCTTCCTGATACAGTTCACCCGGTCTCCTCTCCCTGGGTGCCAATGTCCTCATGCAGGCAAACCTGATGGAAAATATGTAATTACAAACAGTTGCATACAAACACTTTTATATTAGTTGCAAATAACGGTTTACATATAAAATGACTAATACCTAAGCAGCACGTGCGACGACGCGACGACGTCGCTCATGAATAAGAGACCCCGTTGTGCCTCGAAACTGTTAGAGCTTGCTTCAGTCATTTAACGGGAGTGAGCCGTTATTTCCAATGTATAAAAAAAGTCCTTTCACTTTTATCATAATTTACTAACCACAGTGTCGGTTGGCTTATATGGACATTTGACTAAAGATAATTAGTTTATCTTCATTGTAGCCACCCACCACCTGCATCCTTTTTACAAATAAAAAACCCGACTGCGTTTCTTCATTATATGAAAATGAAAAAACCCTAAAACAAGAAAGTCATCGTAAAATTAAAGCAGTCGGGACCCATTCTAAATATGAAGACTTAGTGAAACATACGGTTTGCTTTCTAGAATGGGTCCCGACTACTTTAATTTTACGATGACTTTCTTGTTTTAGGGTTTTTTCATTTTCATATAATAAAGAAAGGCAGTCGGGATTTTTAGTTTTTTAAATTACATTATTTTATTTTACTTTCTTTTAGTTTTATTATTTTTATGATTTGATAATTATAGGTATCTAGTGTCATTCTCACAGTAAATACGAATCAAACGACCCATATCAAGCTGAAATCCATCGAGTCGTTTAGGCTAGAGAGTGAACAATATTTGAATTTGGCGCCAATAATCCGTCATTTTGTTTTTTTTATTATTTTGATATATCCAGTGTCAATCTCACAGTAAATACGAATCTAACGACCCCTATCAAGCTGACATACATCGAATCGTTCCGGCTAGAGAGTGAGCAATATTCAAATTTGGCGCCAAAAATCCGCCATTTTGTTTTTTTTACTATTTTGATATATCCAGTGTCACTCTCACAGTAAATACGAATCCAACGACACCTCTCAAGCCAAAATCCGTCAAGCCGTTTAGGCTGTAGAGCGTGCCAAACAATTATACATATACACATACATACATACAAGTTTTTAAACTGACATGGTCACTAACACTATTATTAGAACTTATTACGGGATATTTACCATGTTTATTCATTTTGGTGAGTTTCCGATGTCTTCACTCCTTTCCGGAAAGTTTCCCAGATGCTGCGTTCGCCGAAGGATAGCTTCCCTCTAGAAAGACCTGGTGTCTATAAAGTGGACTGTAGCTGTGGCAAATCATATATCGGTCAGACTAAGCGTACTGTGGCTTGTAGAATTTCTGAGCATATTAGAGCGGTGAAAAACAACGACGCACAAAAATCCGCTATAGCTCAACACATCTTGGAGGCTGGATCAAACCACTGGATTGAGTTACATAATCCACAAGTTATCTCCACAGAACGCCACTATATACCTAGACTGGTAAGAGAAGCGATTGAGATAACCAAGTACAAAATCTTCAACCGGGAGGATGGGTTTCAACTGTCGAGGGCTTGGAATCCAGTGGTCCAACTATGTAAAACCCGAAAAACTGCCAAGAAAGAAGAAAGTTCGCGAGCGGACACAGTGAGTTTTGTGTGTCGAGAGTTAAGCCGAGTTACAAGTGACAATGGTAGTGGTATTACCGGTGTCAGCAAAAAACGAACGAGAAAGCGGGTAGACAGATTTGTCTGCTCGTAAACACCCACCCGCATTTACTCCAGTCAATCCGTGATCATGGCGCTTGCAACAGTGCCGAAATATCGGAAACTCACCAAAATGAATAAACATGGTAAATATCCCGTAATAAGTTCTAATAATACATACATACATACATACTCTCGAAAAACATAACCCTCCTTCTGGCGCAGTCGGGTAAAAAGAAAGAAAGTGTCACTGAAGAAAGAAAGTCGGTTTAAAAAAGCATTAAAAGGATCAAATTGACTTTGATTTGGAAAGTCGGTGTTTCTCATTATTGTTTGTTTCTTATTTAAGTATTTACTTAAGTTATTTTCTTTATGTGTATTTTTTCTATTTAATTAAAAATGTAATGTTTGAATGATACTTAAGTCTCAGAAAAAAAATTAGCTGGTAATAAAAAATCAGGCTGTATAAATGATCACGTTAATGAGTGCTCAGCGAGTCAGCAAGACGCGATAGACTGGCTCGCATTATTCTTAATCAAACATTTAATTTCAGCTATTAACACATATTATGTTCCAGGTGGTAGTCATAAACGCGGACTGCTTCAACTCATTGAATGACTTGCTGCACTTGTTTGTGCATATCCTGGGTCTGGATCACCAGCACAATATGCATGACAGGGACGACTACCTCCACATCCTGTGGGACCAGTTAACTGATGGTATAAACACTAATGCACCATTCTTTAGAAGAGTTTAAGTGTGGGAGAGCCATACTTCGGCACGAATGGGCCGGCTGGACCGGAGTGATGCCACGGCCTCACAGAAAACCGACGTACAACAACGCTTGGGTTGTGTGAGTGAGGTTACCGGAGGCCCAATTCCCCCCCTTCCCAATCTTCCCAATCCCCAATTACCCAACAACCCTTAAATTCCTAACCCCCAAAAACTATCGTTTTCTTTTTCTTCTCCTCTAATATCATCTTCTGATTTGTTTCGTTGCGGGATCCAAGACAGTCATTCATTTCCCTGGGACGCGCCGGACTTCAGTGTTCCGGTTTTTTCATGTTTGTATCTACTGTAGATCCTGGCTTTCAGGAATTGCAGCGGTATGGGAGGTTGTGGCGGGCTTGTCCCAATTAAAAAAAAACCCCAAAAACGCCTCTGGTGTTTCAAGTGTCTATAGGCAGCGGCGATTGCTTACCATCGGGTGATACTATACTGCTCGTTTACGGCGTGTAAAAATAAAAGCATTCCAATTTTATTTTCATCCACCTTTGTCAGTTTCGAAAGTTGTGATCTCTGTAAAGTGTTTTGTACATGATACCTACTTGGTTCTATTCTTATACTTATGCGCTGCCGGGCAAGAGGTCTCTGATCCCCGGATCGGGCGGAGCCTAGAAATGTGCCCGGTATATGGCAATGGGCTCACCACCAACTTACAACTGCCTATCGCATACAATTGCGGTTTACTCGGTTGATAATTTCCATTTCCATTTTTGCACAGATGTTAAAGAAGAGATGAGTGTTAAGTTGAAACCAGCGGCCTCTGTCGGCTTCCCGTATGACTACCAGAGCGTGATGCATTACCCCTGGCTGCAGATCAAGGATGGAAAAACTAACATCATGTATCCCATATGGGTAACTTCCATTTATTGCTTTACTAGTACTAAGATCTCCGTATGGGAATCGAACGCGTTGCGCGGCAGCCCGTCGGCCAGCCAGTCAACGGTATGTCAGATTCTTACTGACTAAAATCACCCTGGTGCAACTCCTGCTTCGAGACCGAGGCTCGGTAATTTCTTACAGGCGAATCTCTTAACGGGCGTAGCCCGGCGATTGTCACTCCAGAATACCTAACGCTATATGCTACCAACGGAAACTATAATACTGTTTGTTTTATATACTCGTATATATTTAATGGGTCGACGTTTGGCCGCTATCTCGCCTGATGGTAAGTGATGATGCGGCCTACGATGGAGCACATCTGCCCAAAGCAACCTATTCACTCGGGCTTTAAAGACACCCAGGTTATACCCATCAGGAAACACAGACTCCGGCAAGGAGTTCCACTCCCTAGCAGTTTATCTAAATGACTTTAATATTTATAATTCCAGAACGATGGCTGGGCTATGGGCCATTGGCAAGGACTAAGCTCAACAGATGTACAAAAACTAAATCTTCTCTACTTCAAACAGTGTGTGCAAAGGAGGGAACACGCGAACGAATTACTCCGAAAGAAGAAAATAAATAAGTAAATAAAACTGTTTTGGGAATAAATGTGGTATATTTAATTATTCTTGACATCATCACTACATAGTATGTATAATAAAACTGCGCCGCTTTCTCTGTCCCTTTGTATGCTTAAATCTTTAAAACTACGCAACGGATTTTGATGCCCATTTTTTATTGGAAGTAATTCAAGGGAAAGGTTTATGTATAATGCATGCATAATATATCACCATTGCACCCATGCGAAACTGGGGCGGGTAGCTAGTTTGAATTTAATAAGAGATCAAGTTCCGAGTTGTTCATAGGTAGGCGTGCCCCATCGTTGGACACATCATCGCTTACCACCAGGCGAGATGGTGTCTAAACGCCATAACTATAAAAAACTAACTTCAAATACAAATCAAGGTCAAATACAGTTAAAAAAGGACGCAAATATCTTTAACAGATACATGCATCCCTTTCCAACTAAGCTTGAGCAGAAATCTTTATTTGAGTATAATAACTTAAATTACTATAATATTATGCTTAAATTGTCAGTGAAGCTAAGTGCTTATTCCAAAGTGTCTAAGACTATAGAACCAATAATTTCAGTTTTATTCAAGGTTTAAATATACTATTTTGCATAAATTTTATAAGGGGCAAGTACTAACAGCTTATTATATTTTTTCACCATGGAATTTAGACCAAGATTGTACTAAGCGTGGGTGATGTCCTTTATAATGGTAGTAAGTATTAGTATAATTATGTAGATAGTGAATGCAAGATACAAGTACAACAAATAAACGAAACAATTTAACAGCTACTAGAAAGTGGTACATTTTTCTGGGATAATTTTTATTTTATTTTAAATAATTAAATACAACCTATTACATTATTGTTTCCGATCGTTATACAAAGAGCAAGGTTTTTCTTTATCCCTTCACCATCTTTACCCCCTTCGTTATCTACATCATCGTCACCATCTTTTTTGTCTTTATCGCCTCTATCGTCATCACCATCTTTTTTGTCTTTATCGCCTCTATCGTCATCACCATCTTTTTTGTCTTTATCGCCTCTATCGTCATCACCATCTTTTTTGTCTTTATCGCCTCTATCGTCATCACCATCTTCCTTTCCTTTATCGCCTCTATCGTCATCACCATCTTCCTTTCCTTTATCATCTGTACAGTCTTCATCTCCTCCCAAAGCAGCCTGGCAGGTTTCATACAATTTCCTCACCTTACGCTTGTTGCAATCCCGACCGAAAGATAGTTGAAGCTTCATGACGTCTAACTGAGAAAACTGGTTTGTGTCTGATGGCTTGATTTTCAAGCCGTGTGCCTAAGATATTAATTATAATTTTAATTAGGCCATAGAACTGTCTTTAAAGCTACGCGTCCACAGGCCCGCGGCCCGCATCGCACGCATCCCACGCAACGGATTTTAGTTTGTCTTTTATAGGAACTCATACAACTACGTCCACTGATCCGCATCGTACGGAACTACGGACCGCATCATCGGGAATGCCTACATGCGATGCGTACTGATGTCATACGGAATGCGTATGATGCGGGCCTGTGGACGCTTACCTTTACTATTACTACTGACTGATTGCTGTTCGTTGAAAACTGTGTGCTAAAGTTTTCGTCTAATAATCTGTGATAACCAGAGATCGGAATAGGTGTATTGATTTTTGGTATTTGTACCGTAAATGCACATAGAAAGAATAACATGGATAAGCCATTTTCCCGGAAAGTAATTCCGGTATTTCCGGATCCAATTAAATATTGTTAATGCTGGTAGTTATATTATTACTTCTCAATTTAAAATTTAAAGGAAGGTATCAAAACTAAATTTAATATTTATCTGTTGAATAATAAAAACAATTGAATTCATCGGAATTCGATTGTTTAAATAATAAACGCAAACATTAATACATTTCAAATATTTTATTGCTAGCCTTTAGGCTAAGTTCACATGACCGCGCGTTGCCGGATTCCGGAGGAATGTCCATATTAATATTTACGTTTTGGATCAGTGACCCCAATTCAATACACCTATTCCGATCTCTGGTGATAACGCAAAAGCATGTTGGAGGTTTTTCATTTAGATATTCTGAATAGTAGCACGAAAAGTGGACCCATGAGATGTGCACTTGCACCAACTTCATAGGATTTGTGCCGTGTGACATAACTAAAGATTACTTTTGTCTTATGTCCAGAGGTGTACACATTAGATGAAACATCAAGTTATAACTAATAAGTATATGGCATTCGAAGAATGAAATACGCAATAGTACCGGCGTTATGTTCTTTAATAAAGAACGGCAGATTACGAAATTTGAAAGTGTATGGATATATTGACAGCTTACTCACTCAATTTAAATATTTATAAATTTTAACTCCATGTCCATGATAGTTAATGAATACTTTAAAGCTGATTGAGGTATTTCCTCGTATTCGTATTCGACATTTTGTTATTATATCATAAATCCTTCATTTAGGTCATAAAACATCACAGATTTTACTATAAAATTAAATGACAACAATTCTGACACACATATTTCCGTTATCTCTGTAGACTGTGCCCTTAGTACGAGTTTGCTTTACGTTTAACGAGATCAAATACCGACTGGTTGGTTCATTGGAGCTGGCCAATCAGAGCGCCGATAGCAGTCTCGTTTCGATCTCATTATGCTTAAAACAACTTCGTACTAAGCCCTCTGGTCAATTACTCTCATCTACAGAGAGTGCTACTGCCTGGTCTTTGTTAGATGTGTGCTCCCTTAGTTTAAACGACACCCGCGCGAAGAGTAGGAGTGGTGACAGTGACTAATTCTTCTCTACCGTCTCCATCACCACATGGTAATTATACTTGCGGGTCTTGCTTACCAAAGGTACTATAGTAGGTCCTCCATTGCTGCTGAAGGCGTGGTCATGGAAATGCATGATGCTCATGGTGTCGTACTCTACCATATCCTTATGTTCAAAGTCGCCTCTCACCCAGAACAGCGACCGGTATTCTGAGGAATTGATTTAACTGCCGATCTCAGAGACATTTAATGGTTACTTAAACTATTACTTAGTAACGGTTTTGTTGTGAAAACAATTGCTAAGGACTGGATTAAGTAACCATTAAATTACTCTGAGTGCGGTCGTAAATATCTGACCAGTTCAGTAATTCGAGTCTCTGATGAGATGAAATAAAAGTGTATAATAAGTATAGTTCCCATAAATTGCCGTACGAGCTCTGGTGCGGCGGCGTCGATCGATGAAGCAAAGGCTTCACATTGTGGGGACAAATCGCAATTACAAGTGACAGATTACAGAAGTCGCACATAGATGATCGTACCAGTTTGCTTAACGTTTAAAGTAATCGAAACGAGAGCGCGTTCAGCGCTCTGATTGGTTGGTTTATTTAAGCCGACCAATCAGAGCTCCGAACGCACTCTCGTTTCGATTAGGTAGTTTAAACGTAAAGCAAACTCATTGTAAGGGTACAGAACAAAGTCTTTATACTAAGAAAAATAGTTTTTTTTTTTTTGAAGGTGGAAAATCATCCAGTGACTTCAATCTCCCGCCTTGGGCGAAGCGAGAGGGAGTATCAAACTCTTACTGACTAAAAACCACAACGTTCCTACTCCTGCTTTTCGAGCCGGAGCCCCGGTAAACTCGCTAGGTAGATAGCTCACAGCTCCGGATCAGGCACCAGCCCTACTGGGCCCCATCTGTGGTGGTCTGATGGCTCTTTGAGGCCCCGCACGCACGGGAGATAAATAGTTGTAAGTCCTCATTAAATGTCTCTGAGTACGGTGGTAAAATCAGCTTTGCTCACGTGGTTGTATGTTAGGCCAGATGACTCTGACGTAGCTGTCTCGCTGCGGATGGGTGATCTCGTCGTGGAAGCCAAGGACATGCATCATTGCATGCAGTATGTCACGTGGTTGCATGCATTCGTAACCGAGAATCATAGTCTGGAGGCAAGAAAGAAAATTAAAATATTGGCCTCATTAGCCTTATTTATACCTTATCACTACACAGTATAAAACAAAATGGCTTTCTTTGTCCCTATGTCCCTTTGTAAGCTTAAATCTTTAAAATTATGCAACGTATTTTGATGCGGTTTGTTTTTTTAATAGATAGAGTGATTCAAGAGGTTTATATGTATAATGCATGCATAATATATCACCATTGCACCCATGCGACGCTGGGGCGGGTCGCTAGTATACTACAAAATAATTAATTCCACAAATATCTTAAATCTTACCGCTTTCCCACTACCGTCGTGCAACACTCTATGTATGCATCGCCTGATTTTTGTTGGATTCTCAATACTTAGCCACGTGAAACCACTCAACTCTGCAGCTCTTCCCTCCAAGGGCTTAAAAATCACACAAGAAGCCCTTTCTATCGAATTCATTGCTGTTCTTATTCGTTTCGTAATTGCTTCATCTGGCAACAGAAATTATAGCCGTTATTTTATAAGGTATTTCAAAAAAATACGGTTACATTAATGGAGAAAAGCTCTACTAGTTTCGAGTCACAAAGGAACTCTTCATCGTGAGTAGCGTGCGCAGACGCAGCGACGTTGTGCAGCCTACGTGAGCAAACCTTTTTTTATGGAACACGCCGTAAACGAGCAGAAGTATCGCCTGATGGTAAGCAATCGCCGCCGCCAATGGACACTTAAAACACCAGAGGCGTTACAAGTGCGTTGCCGGCCTTTTGAGGGTTAGGAATTTAATGGCTGATGGGGAATCGGGGATTAGGAAGGGGGAAATTGCCCCCGGTAACCTCACCCACACAACGAAACACAACGCAAGCGTTGCTTCAGGTCGGTTTTCTGTGAGGCCGTCGAGGCCCATTCGTGCCGAAGCATGGCTCTCTCACACTTAAGTGTATGTCTCATGATAAATATTGTTGAAACGTTATTAGGAAAGTTATCTCACCATAGCTTTTCGGGTCTATGAAATACGGCACGATGCCTTTCGTCCAAACGAAAATGGCCGGTTTTAATTCAATCGAGGATTGACTACTTCCTGGAAATAACATGCAGATAATTAATTGTTTTTTAAAAACTGTAGGACTTGGACTTTTTTCTGATAACAGTTGAAACATTGCCAATCACCTGGTGCCTTTGGGACATCGGCTTCAGAGGCTTCCTGTATCTGACCACTGGCTTCTACCTGGTTGGTTGGAAGCCTGTCGAGTTTCTTGTTTAGAGCTACATAGTTAAAAATTTGTTTATCTTCTTCTTATATAAATATAAGTCTTGATTTCCTTCCTGACGCTATAATAGTATCTAATAGGTATATCTTTTAATTAAGCGTTAGAACTACAGCCGCCCCTTCTTGTAGCTCTTTGCAAAACCAATGAAAAGTAAGTAAGCGATTTCATCGATATAGGTAAGTAGCTCATCCAGTCGCTGTGCTGGTTCGATTCCCGCGTATAGCAAATTGCTAATGGATTTATTTATTTAATGAACATTGTAAGCCCGGAGACAGTCAAGCCGTTGGTCCTGCGCCCGACCTCTCTCAGGTGCCATCGGTTTCAAAGAGGGACGGGAAAGAGGGAACTCCTGAGTTTGCGCATACACTTGTACCTAATACCTACACTAATGTTTCCCACATTGGACTAATCTACCGAAATCGATTAAGAGATTCCGTAAATATAATAACTCATATTGACCCAATTCGCTGTTAACCAATTGATATGTTAGGTACCTTTTTTTTTGAGGGGGGAAAATCATCCAATGGCTTCTCTCGCCTTGGGCGAGGCGAGAGTGTCAGACAGAACCAAGTCGACCATTAACGATTGGGCATTCTGGACCACTTGAACGAAGGCGTTCGCCGAGCGAAAAGTGGTCCAGAATGCCACTTAGGTACTATAAATCAATTAACTTTAATTCGTTTTTCTTTTTATAACGTCACGCCTTTAATCCCCGAATGGGTAGGCAGAGGTGCACATTATGGCACATAATGCCAATGTACACCCACATTTCACAATTTACATATGGTATCACAATTTACGTAGGTAAGTCCCATGTAATAGGTGGTGAGACTATTGCCATATACCGGGCATGTTTCCAGACTCCGAGCTACCACTGAGAAATTTTTCGATAAACCGAAAAAAGCCCAGTAATACTTCGTCCGACCCGGGAATCGAACCCACCCCTTACCCGGTAGTCGCAACCATTTAATTAGTTATAATATATAATTACGTAATACGAACTCTGAATTTCGCCCTTTTCAATAGACCCTGATCCCGAATTGTCGATTGGATCTGGTTTTTTTTCTTCTGAGGACAATAGCCAACTTCTCGTAGTCTTTGGCTTTTTAGTTGGATTAAATCTTCTTGACTTGTCTTCTGTCACCTCTGAATCTAACCAATTTTCCATTGGCGTATCCAGCGCCAGCGCCGCCACGTAGCATATTGTAATAATTAGTGAATAAAAACAAAGAAATAAATTCATAACTCCTGTCTATAACGTAGAATGAGAATATCAAAAATAACTAAACGTAATTTATAAAATTGTCGTAACTTTATATTGTTTTTCAATTATTATGAAATCGAATAAGCTTTCCCATTTATTTTTCTCATAAAGTAGCACAATAAAGTTAGAAATATTGATTTTTGTATTGTTATTTCAAATAGAGTGTACGAATATGCATCGTCGGAGTGATAATATTGAAACATCAATATCACAGCTATTCTTTATCGGTTCCGAAGAACTTTGCAAGTCGCAAGAATTTAATGTTTTGGGACTTATTAAACTCGCGTTCTATCTGTTTGTAAAAATAGTTTTATTTTACTTCAACTGGCCTGCGATCTCATCTCATTAAGGTCAAAAAAAAATTCAGCAAAGTTTTAATTCTTTAATTATTTTAAATGTAACTTTTTAAATATTCTATATTTCAAAATGTAATAGAAAACTAACTTACAACTGGCAAGACCAATCACAAGCGTACACGGTCAGCTGTCAAAAGATATATTGTTATGCCGGATCCGTTTCACGCAGAACATAAATGTGCTTCAATTAATTATTATTGTATCTTTAAATCTTAAATTATTCATAAAGAAGACAATATTTATTATAAAAAAAGAACAAAATATATAATGCTATTAATGTTTTTTTTATTATGGAATATTTATTAATAACCTCATAAATATTAAAAATACCAAAACAGCGTATAACGGAATGATGTGAACGTTGTTTACATAACTGTTAGAGACGTAAATTGAAAAGGGAAACAAACTGAAATGGAATGTGTCAATAACAGTCAATAAACTAGCGCAGCGTACGATTAAATATATTGGCGGTGTAACAATAACAGCTTTTATTTCGTAAAATACGTTCAGTATTGAAAGACAGAACATTCCAAACTGTAGTGCTATACAACTACTAACAATGCAGCGTTATTTATTGCTATATACCTTTGTTTTAATTGTGCCTTTTGCATATCAAGCTTCAACCACGACCGGGTCTGTCGAATTAGACGAATTTTCTTTTGATAAAATAAGAAATAAATTCGATGCAAGCCTTATTAAATTCGATGTGGCGTTCCCATACGGCGACAAGCATGATGCGTTCGTGTCACTTGCAAGGGAGGCGAAAGATGTGGAAGATCTTTTGATTGCTGAAGTCGGCGTGAAAGATTATGGTGAAAAAGAAAATGAGGCTCTTGCGAAGAAGTATGGAGCGACCAAGGATAACTTCCCTGTGGTTAAACTGTTCGTCAAAGGTAAAACTGAGCCTATACCATTCGATGAATCGAAAGGGTTCACCAGTGATGAACTTCGCCGTTTCGTACGGGAGAACACCGGCATATATTTGAGTTTGCCTGGCTGTGTTAAGGAACTCGATAAGTTCGCAATACAGTTTATGAAAGGCAAGAAAGATGAGAGGAAAAAAGTACTCAAGAAGGCTGAAGAATTCTTGAAGAACGCTGATAAGGTATAGCTTTTGCTTTTTATTGATAAGTTTTAGTCTCGTGAATTTGGCGACCATGACATTATTCCCAATTCTTATTCCAACAATCTGTTGCTCTAATTCTCAAATTATTATATTTTTTGTTTTAGGAGCATGCTACCGGAAAGATCTACAAGACAATCATGGAGAAGATTCTAGAAAAAGGTGACGATTTCATACAAGCTGAGCACGAGAGAGTCAAGAAGTTACTCAGTAGTAAAGTTTCAGATGAGAAGAAGAAAGAATTAGGAAGCAGAATCAATATTCTACAAACATTCCAACTATCTGACAAACAGCAGAAATCACAGAAAGAAGACCTGTGATTGGTCAATTAATTTCTTTGGCACTTTTGTGCCTTGTTCGAACTATGCTACCATTTTAGTTGTGTATCAAGTACTTTGTAGCTATCTCTCAATTCAATTTTGGGACAGAAACAAGAAAGGGCTACTAAGTACTCGCTACTGGACTAAAATACTAGCGTAATGTGAACAAAGCATTATTCACAGTTCATAGTTGTGTAGTAGTTACTCCTATGAAGTTTCTCTTGAGTGTCTTTGAGTTTTTAAATTTATAGAGGTTCCTGCAACAGTACTCTTTTGTCTGATTCCTGTGTTAATGTTATGACAGCTACAAATTATGAATTTTCTGCATGTATATTGTATATAGATTATTTCTTCTCACCTGTCTGTGTGTGAGTTTTATCTTTTATGTAAAGAAAAAGACAAAAATTTGATCTCTTTTCAAATGGATAGCTAAAGACCCAATTTTTTATCACATGTGCAATAGTAGATGTTACAGATTATGATTGAATTTGTATTTACCTTAACAATTCCATTATTATAATATTTTATCACATTGATATTTGTTTTATAACTTATTCAATTGTTATTCAAATTTAATGTCCATATCATGTTTACCTATTATATTACTTTGCAATGTGTGTACTTAAACAATGTACCTATATTTATTTTACAGAGTATTAAAAAATATTCTATTAAATTATTATGTGAGCAATGCAATTTCATACATATCCAAAGAATTGCAACTGCTTCTATGCATTGTATGTATAAAATTTTATAATAAAATGTTAAATAGTTCATATTTGTGTTTTAAAGTTTACTTTTTGTTAAAAACAGATGGCATTTTTCACTTAACAATAAATTTAAATAGCTCATTATTTTTCGTTTCAAGCGTTTTAATTTCCAGTTTTATTATTAATTACTTTTTTGACTGACACACTAAAATTATACATATTACCATTAAATTTCCTGATCAACCATGATGGTTGAACTATATGGAAATCTAGAATATGCATGTTACATTTTTCTTTCGCCATTTAAAGACTACAGTAAATTTACTATTTTTGTATCTAGACATAATATGCAATAGAGCTCAAAATTCATGCTATTTTTAAATATCACCAAGGAAGAAATATTGTCTACAACACAATTTTCATTTGCTTTTAGTTTAGACAATGTGTTCCTTAAAATGTCTGCTACTAAAAATAAATGACCTATTTTATTAGATACTTTATTTACCAAACTAACTTTCGCATTTATAATATTAGATAGGTATTTGCGGTACCAAAGTATTAAGTATTGTGCAAACATTCCACTAGATGTAGTTTAAGTTGAACTAGTATTATTTGAAAATAATTGCAGTCACATAATTAATTTTATGGTTGCATTGGTCTCTGATGATTATTACCGTGCTTACTAGTTTGATAAAATGTATTGTGTTTTGTAGTACAAAATGCCTATTTGTAAACAGGATATAGTTATGTCGCAATGTAGATGATACAAATAATTGAAATGACATACTCAGGCCTTGATACAAAACATATCCTGTCTTGCTACATTTTATCAAAATTTGTTGAACTATTTAGCAGTTTGAATGTGACAGACATACTTTCGCATTTATACAAATTAATTAGTATGTAGTATGTCTAATTTTGTTTTTACGATAGCAGCTGCTTTAAAAGCTATAGTTCTATGAAACATGTGTCATGGTTCTCTAAATTGTGAGCATATCTTTGTATTTTAATATTTTATTGTGTATTAAGTAAATTGTAAAGATTAATATGCACGACTGTGGGTGTGCTTGCAATAAATTATTTTAAGACTTTATACCTAATGAGTTTTATTGTTATAAGTCCTAGTATTTATTTCTCCAGATCATTTGGATTCTGAGCTATTTACTATTCAGGCCAGTTAGCTATGTTGCTAGTGGCTACTGATAGTAGTTCAATAAAGACAAGCCAGGAAGTAACTTATACTACGCAAGGTGCACATTTAATTCGTACGTACGGGTTGTACATTGTTCATAGTCAGACAACGGTCTCCATAAAAAACAGCGAACGGCATATATAAATATATTATATATACTTTTTTATTTTAAAGAAATTTTGCCCAACTATGCAATTTTCTCCTGAGTCGTGGGTACGTTTACAAACATACAAGTTCACATGCACATGACACCCAGACTCGAAACAACAATTTGTGGATCACACAAAGAGTTGCTCCGTGCGGGAATCGGACCCGCTACACGTTACACGGCATCCAGTTGCCCAGCCACCGCACCAACCGTCAATAATAATTTATGGATGTAAGAGAAAATAAAAAGCAGAACATTCATGAAATCCGTCTATGTATTCAGATTTGAAATGTATAAAATTATAATATAAATTCGAGCCGATTTCGTCATAGAGTTTCCGCGATATATTTTATTACAACACAATATTAAATTGGAATGTAACAATTGGATGTAGGACGCAAAAACTATCGACAAAATGGCAACGGTACATACATGTAAAAATATAATTAACTATTACATAGTGAAAGTATAATGGATGAATGTTAACGTGTCAAGAGTATAGAAAACTATTGGGTACATGTCTGCATTGACAACTTTAAAACAACTTTATAGTTTAAGCTTTTGAGGTGATTTTCATACTTTCAATTTCAAAGTTACTGAAAAGCTAGCTAGCTAGACATTTAAATAACTTCTACATAATAACAAATAAAATTACGCCTTTCCCCAAAGGGATAGGCAGAGGTGTACAATGTACAAAACAAATGTAACACCTGATCCTCCAGCTATGTTAATAGAAGCGAGCCTATTGCCATACACTAGGCATTTTCATTGACTATCTACTTACATTTAAAGCATATCAATTCCTTGCAATATTTTACACAAATTACACGCGAATTAATGAGCGAAGAACAAAAATTTTCATCTAACAACAAGCACAGTACCCTGTCTCTACTTAGAAATAAGAATGCGAATCTAAGACATGGTAAGCAATTCATATCAACATATGAATAATACAAGAACTATACCCCCGACACAAACAAAGTTACAACAGTAAAATTGATATGTAATGTTCATGACGACATGTAAACATTATTATAAATCTCAAGTGGAGCAATATTTTAGTATAAAAAGGAAAATCTTTAAAGAAATAGAAAAATTACAGAGTCTCATTATTGGAACGGATATAGTAAGAGGAACAATTTGAAATAAACTAAATGCGTCAATTAGAGATGGGAGATTTATTAGAGAAATACTCAAAATGGATAAATACTAAGTAAATATCCGTTTTCACTTATTTATCCAAAAATCAGCCATCTCTAATGTCAATATAATAATGCTCCACTTAAAACACAACCTTACATATAGATACTAACATTAATAATTACTAATTATTATTATCATACATATTACTATATTCGAGCTTCTATGGAATATCAAATCCTAAATCGAACGTTCATTTCAAGCTAAAAAAACATCATTTTATAGTATTGCCAACAGTAAAAATGGAACAAATTGCAAATATTTACATTAAGCGTAAATAACATTCGAATGTGAAGAGTTGCCAGTAACATATTAGTATAAGTCCAATATAATATTGAAATAAAACAATCATACAATATTATCACTAGCCATTAAAAGAAAAAATATAGATTTATTGTAAATGCATCACTATAGTTAAAATACACAGAATGACTGGTAAATGATTGCACCTGATGGTGTATAATATGTAGTACTAGAGCCAATACTTCATAGCCTATTTAAATACAGTAGAACTCCAATCATCCGAATTAATGGGGACCGGGACCCATTCGGATAATCAAATATTCGGATAATCGGATTTTTTTTTTAAATTGCGATTGAAGAGAATAAAAGGTACGTTTTGATATTGCACTATTTTTTTATTGAATTAAATTGCGGGGGTAAGTCAGTGTAGGCACAACGGCTACGCGGGGGGGGGGGGGGAGAATAATAGCGCACTTAGACTTTTTTTGGAGAATTTTTGTGATTCGGATAATCGGCGATTCGGATAGTCGGAGTTCGGATAATTGGAGTTCTACTGTATTGGCTAGACATTTGAGTTACCCTTATCAGAGACGCATCATTTAACATGATATATCTTTTGTATGAAATGTGTGAACTTGGTGCTTTATGCTTACAGAAACCTAATCGGTGCAGGTGAATCGGCCCTAAATCATTATAATTTCGGTCTCTTCATCAACAGACGAACCCAAGTAGTTTAATCAATACATTTACAATGGACTTTACGTGTTAACGATAGTTCATTCAGTCCATAAATGTATTGCTTAATGCATTACTTGAATTTCCAGCCTCACCAGTGCGTACTACATATCATAAACAAGTCATTCTGTAGTTGTCTGACAACATCAAATTACATATTGGCCTCTTAATATGTTAAAATTATAATGAAATTTATTCCGCACCCTCTACCTTCAGTTCCTTCAATTTTAAGACTACACCATCGGACTCGACTTCTTCTTTGTCATTTTTGGCATCCTTTTCCAAAGTCTTAGGCTTGGGCTCCGGAGAATCAGTGTCCTCGCTTCTTGTAATGCTGCTCTCATCATCCGAAGACAGATCCTGTGTGTAAATACTGCATTTTGTTCTTACAATCTCTTGAGCCTCTGCGAATTTTGTCTTCCAAAGCTCTGCATCTGTAAACATTAAAGTTGTTTATGAATACAATGTTTAGTTTTTAGACGTCTTAAGTGCAGATTAAGAATATTTTTCAGTTTTCATACTTAATTAATTTGATTACTGATGAATATACTTAATCTCTCTGAGTTCATTCATTGTTTATCTAGGTCGAGGCTACCTCTTAGTTAACATTCAAATACATGCTATAAAGACCACAATAGTTATGAAATTGTTATTACCACTCCCATTAAAAGAACATTAAAAATACAAATAAGTAGGCACTAAAAACCAATCACAACATGAGATTAAAAATCCCATAACAATTAACAAATTTCTGATGACTTACTTTGAGCATTTCCAAACTTGATGGCCAATAGTTCCTGTTTCATGGTTTCATCAGCAAAATCCGCAAAAACAGACCAATTGAAGGCCTTATCAGAACCGCAGTGGACATTCATCCTAATATCTGGTGTGATGAAGTGGTTCGCACACACTTTCAGAGTCTTGTCACGTCTCATCACCACTCGGACTGTATTGTTCACTTTGTGACGAAGCAGTTTGATATCACCCGTGCCCCTTTCCTATAAAATATTGCAGTATTCAATTTACATCTTTTTACCCGACTGCCAAGGAAGGGTTATTAATTAATGTCTTATAGCTAACAAATAATTATTTTTAAAACATAATTATTTTTGTTGGCATAACATGTTATCATTTTTATTATCTATTCAATAGGCTTAATATATCTATGACTCAAGCCTAACCTCAGTAATAGGCACAATGCTTACAGCTTATCAACTGTCTTTGCCTTGTCTCCAGAGAATATTAACTGTATAAAAAGTAGGACTATGGTCTATAGGACGAAAAAAAAAATCCTAATTCAATTATTTTCCATTGTGTTACCTTCCATTCATGGTCTCCAGTATCGTATCTGTAAAGCCTGGCGCGGATCTTCACGAGTTCCTCCTCTTCCTCTTCATTCGTGTGGACATCGACGAGAGGTAACGACACGATGGGATCAAAATGAGGATCATGCTCCGGCGTCTCAGCTTCGCCACCTTCGCTTTCGCTGTTGCGCCGTACGCTTTCTTCTGTCTGCCATACAAGAACAAAAACAATTTAATACATTTTCTAACAGTGGAAATGCAATAACTTACTGTTCTTATCATCATTATCAATGTTGTACTCACCGGTGAAGACATATTATTATTGCCTATTTACTTTCTTTTCTAAAGAAATTAAATTCGTAAAATAAACAAACTCGGCGAAGTTCGGTTACTGACTGATTGAATGAAAATTTTTGTAATTAGGAGTGAATGATAATCCGGTAGTCTTTTTAATCTGTAATAAAAAAGTGAACTAAGTTTAGTTTAGAAATGTTCAAAAAGTACAAAGTAAATGCATGGAGATTGTAACATCATTGTATTAATTTTTAGACTATCAGTTTTATTTACACTAGTCGCATTTGCCGATTATTTTTTGATCTTTTAATAAAATTAATTTATTTAGATACACATAACTTTTCAGACTCTTTGACGATACTCATACAAAAGAAATGTTTGCAACATCTGTCAACGAAAACAGTTTCATTCATTACTATTGTTCACAAACCAAACAAAGTTATTCATTCAAGTTTCTGTCAAATAACAACAAAGTTTATTGATTTACGATTCTTGAAATTTTTAAACAAATGTGTGATTTATGTGATTCTCACGTGTATATCTCAATGTTATGGTAATTTAAGGTAGGATAAATTGTATTCTTGGCATTAAAACGAGTCTTGGACTGTGCACCGTTATAGTGTCAATGACTTCAAGAAATATATCGTCGACCTATTTTCGGGTGGTTTATTTTGAGAATTCTTCCTATTTTATCGCAGTTCCGGGTCGCTGTGTGCTTTAATTAGAATCAGCGAGCTTTATACTATCAGATTCTCTTCATTTGCAACGATTTATTGATTGGTATACTATCTATTGGATAAAGTTGTAAGTCTATATTTTCATTGTTTTTTTCGTATTGTTGATATTATTAATTGTAATTTCAGTGCGTTTATGGTGTACGATTGAGTGCTACATTCTTAAAATAACTATAACTCTACCGCTTTCGTGGCGCACCCGAATATAGCAAGAAAAGTTAAGCAGGTAGAGTGCTTACCAATTAATAATCTGTTTCAATCACATAATTAGTGTCTGTACTCATTAACGACGAGATTTTCCTTTTCGTCTTTATAAAAAATTATATTGTCATTGTCCTTTGTAACAGATAAAAAATATTGCAAAACATAATGAAGTATACTCTAATAAAGTAATAACAAATGTGACTTTTATTAAGTGTCCATGGAGTATGACTAATAAAATAAATTACTATTATGTATATAATATAAATTATTATTCTTCATTTACAGCAATAATCACAAATGCAGAATAATCTAGGGAAAATGATAACGGAGCAGCTGCGGAATCCAAATGAGCTGGACATCAGCCTCCGGATGGAGTTTGGACCATTTGAAACTGTACACAAATGGAAACGAATGTCAGAATGCTATGAGTTTGTTGGAGCCAGGTGAGAAACACTGTTAAAAGAGAATAATAGTGTAATATAATATTAGTAATGTAATGTATAACTAGTAATCAGTTAATTAAAAATCACGGTATACTCACCCTATGCAGCCTACTACTCTCATTAATAGACAAAACCTCTATTAGTTTCGACTCGAAGCTAGTATTAGCATTAGAGGAGGGAGCTCGTATATGTGAGTAAACCATGATTTTTAGTTAACTGATTTTTATTTGATCTTTGAACTAATTTTGGTGAATTGTGAATTTACTTAAGGAAACATACCTTTTAATTGTCTACTAAAACCAGTTTAGAATATGGAAGGCACTGGAAAAGATCTATGTTCAGCAATGGACTTCTTGTAGCCAAGGTGATGATGAAAGACAGGCCAAACCTATTTATTTGTGCAAAAAACTAACATACTTGAAATCATACATAATTTGTAATCGTCAACAGGCGCAGTAAACACACGGCCGTTGCATACAAAGACGCCATCTACGTATTTGGAGGCGACAATGGCAAGTCGATGCTAAATGATCTCATCAGGTTCGATATCCGGGAGAAGTCCTGGACAAAAACTGGATGCATGGGTATCCCACCAGCACCAAGGTACCATCATTCCGCTGTGGTGAGTTTAAAAATAAAAACTTTAACTGATTCATCTGTAACATGTAAATGTATGAGGTTGGCGGAATGGCTGCAACATGTCACAGGTATCAATTCCGAGCTGCGGACTACCTAGCGGGTTACCGGAGCTCCGGCTCGAAATGCAGGAGTAAGAACGGGGTGGTTTTTAGTCAGTAAGAGTCTAACACTCCCTCTCGCCTCGCCCAAAGTGGGAGACGTCACCGTATACTGTATGATTAATCCCCTCAAAAAAAGGTATCGATTCTTCCACGAAACAATTGTGCCCAGTATATGGCAATAGACTCACCCCCTATTACATGAGACTTATAACACAAATGGTGAAAAGTGGGTGTAGATTGTGTAGCGGCATTGCGTGTCGTAATGTACACCTCGGCCTACCCTTTCAGGAATAAAAGGCGTGACGTTACACGATTCCTCCACGAAACAACTCTTTGTACAATCCCAATTGCTGCATCAACAATGCAGTCTTTTGATCGAAAAAATCTTGTTAGCCTAATAAAGAGAAACAATGAGTTGTGTCCTATTTATCAGGGTAATAAAACTGAGACATGATAAACAGGTGATAAACATATTGAAGTCATGCTCTTACTGGATAATTGCCGATTCAAGCTAAATTTGGCTCGTTTTATGCCCGCTAGCATATACAGGGCGGCAAAGTAGCAGACATATCGCTTTACGGTAAGCGATCAGCGTTGCTCATGGACAACCGCAACACTTGTGGAATTACAAATGCTTTATCGGCCTTTGCCCCCCCCCCCAATGGCCGTAAGCAAGATAGGGATTTGAAGATTAGGGGATTGGGGGATGGAGAAACGATTGGTGGGATTATGTTTTTATTGTTTATTTTGTAAATACATACGTAATAATGTTTTTTAGGTTCATCGTTCGTCAATGTTCGTGTTCGGCGGTTACACGGGTGACATATTGGCGAACTCCAACCTGACCAATAAGAACGATCTCTTCGAGTACAAGTTCCAGAGCGCACAGTGGGTCCAGTGGAAGTTTAGTGGGCAGTGAGTACTTTTTATAATAAGTTGACCCTACGTCAAGGAACGTAGGGGTGGTGACAAATGGCGCCACCCCTACATTTCCTTCTACGCGTCCGCCAAGCGTTAAGATTAAAAAAAACCTTCTTAAATATGTAGAGAAGGTCCATAGTTCAGTAGCAGTATGATAATGGTGTATTGCTCCTACTAAATGACCTCCTCCCCCTTATTACATGGGACTTATAACACAAATGCTAAAAAGTGGAGGTGTACATTGTGTAGCGGCATTACGTGCCGTAATGTGCACCTCTGCCTACCCCTTCGGGGATGAAAGGCGTGATACTAAAACTTGGTACGTAATTGTTATGTAGGGAGCCAGTACCTCGGTCAGCACACGGCGCGGCTGTGTATGACGACAAGCTGTGGATATTCGCCGGGTATGATGGAAACGCACGACTTAACGACATGTGGACTATCAACTTGCTGGTAAGTAGCTCTAAATGTCTTATTTTCCAAACAATAATAATATTAAAAGTTCAATCCCTCTTTTATGAAGTCATAAACCTCCGCGATATCCAATCTTGTACGAAGTTCAACCCTCCCCCCTTCCATGAAATCTAATCCTTCTTCCACAAAGTCCAATCCGTATTGCTCAAAGTTAATTTCCCCTTTATATGTATAGTTTAACGAAGTCTAATCCCCCCGTTTATAAAGTCTTATCCCCTTCCCCCCAGGGTGAGACGAGGCAATGGGAGCGAATAGAACAGAAGGGGCAGTGTCCCCCTACGTGTTGCAACTTCCCCGTGGCGGTGGCACGGGGGAAAATGTTCGTGTTCAGTGGACAAAGTGGGGCTAAGATCACTAATGCACTGTTCCAGTTCGATTTTGAGACGCATACGTAAGTTATTTTCTTTTAATACTGCTTAATCTCTTCTGCCATTAAAAAGTAGTAAACCTATAAATTTTGGTCTTTATTATATGTATTTGTATTTAAAAAGATCATTACAGATTCCGATCAACTTTAAAAATTAATCATTATGTTATCGGCTTACTCACGTAAATGTATGACGAGAAACTCGATTAATTTCATGCTATGCTAGAGTCATATTCATGAGTAGCATTCCGCGACACACGACGCGGCGATTGTCACGCTCACGCTGCTACTGAGTTCCTCGTCAAACAGTTATGTGAGTAAGCCATAAGCCATATAACATAAGAATTAATTTAGTATGTCTCACGAAAGTTATAATAAGCCGCAATAACTAATACGCTGCGCCCCCCCTTCCCGCAGATGGAGTCGTGTATGTACGGAGCACCTGCTGCGCAGCGCGGGCGGAGCCCCGGCGCGGCGCTACGGGCACGTCATGGTCGCGCACAGGGCGCATCTGTACGTGTTCGGGGGCGCCGCCGACAACACGCTGCCTAACGACCTGCATTGCTACGATCTAGATACGCAGATATGGTGAGCTATACTTTAATTATACACACACGGTACAAGAATGGCACTGCTGGACCGGCTCTACAGAAAATCGATGGACTTGAAACAACGACTGCGTTGTCGTCGTGTGAGTAAGGTTAGCAGAAGTTCCATCACGCCCACTCCCCCACCCCGTACTCAATCCCCAAATACCAGTCCTCAGTTCCTGCAAAGCTGGCAGCTGCGGATGTCCATAAATAGTGCTGATTGCTTTCTCTGTGGTGCTCAAGCGAGCGAGACCCCAATTTTTAAGTACTAAATAATATATGGCAATAGACTCACCAGTATATACATGGTTACCCATATTACATGGGACTTACAACATAAGTTGTGAAAAGTGGGTGTACACAGTGGCATTACGTGCCATAATGTGCACCTCTGCCTACCCCTTTGGGGATTAAAGGCGTGACGATATGTATGTATGTATGTATGTATGTAAATAATATTATTGTTTTTAGGTCAGTAATCCAACCCGCGAACGACTCTCAGATACCATCAGGCCGACTGTTCCACGCGGGCGCAGTGGTGGGGGACGCGCTCTATATCTTTGGAGGCACTATAGACAACAACGTCAGGAGCGGGGATCTATTCCGGTTTCAGGTAAGTTTACCTAAATAAATATATGTAGTTATATTTACAAACAGCAGACTAATGGTCTACATGATACATAAGTTTCCTAGTATTGGAATACAATGCTTTCATCGAAACGACAATAAAAATATATATTCTACGATTCACGACTATTTGCAGAGTTATTTTTTGAAGAATTCTTTAAAAAGAAAATAAATTATACATAGTCCGGCCGTCGGATGATAATATGTATTTACATGCTAATTTCATCACAAATTCATTATCTGGTGTAGCCTCTTAGGCCAGATTCACGACACCCACGACATAACCAGAAATGTGTAACAATTATTGTACAATAGCTAATCATAATTTCCCTTCCAAACAGCTGTCAAACTATCCTCGCTGCACCCTGCACGATGACTTCGGTCGCATCCTAAAGTCACATCAGTTCTGTGACATACAAATACTGGTGGGTCCCGAAAAGACGCCCATTTTGGCCCACCAAGCCATCTTAGCGGCCCGGTCGCAGTATCTACGTGCTAAGATTAAGTAAGTAACCGGATTGACCGGAGTCAGTGTATCAGAAGCCTGGCCGTCCCCCAATCCCCATACCCCATTTCTTACAGATTGAATTTCAAATATTATTCATGCATTACAATAATCTTAGCCTTACAATTGAATAATTCTTTTTGCTCTGGATAGTCGGGTGTTCTTTAAAAAAACTTTTATTTAACAAATTACTATTCTCCCGCGTTATCATTATTTTTATTGCAGTAGTTGAGAGCAGTGACACGGCTTGATTTATTGAAATCAAATTTTGTGTTTCAATCAACTCAACTGGCTGCCGTGCAACGTGTAGCGGGTTCGATTCCCGCACGGAGCAACTCTGTGTGTGATCCACAAATTGTTGTTTCGGGTCTGGGTGTCATGTGTATGTGAAATTGTATGTTTGTAAACGCACCCACGACACAGGAGAAAATCCTAATGTGGGGCAACGTTTTTTAAGGAAAAATAAAGAAAAAAAAAATCGGCAAAATTTTTCATTTATGATAATGACGCTGTTAATTATTTGTGTTTTTTTGACCCAGTCCATGTATCGAGTAACGTTATACCATGTGTGTAGGGAGGCCCGCGACGAGTTGACTCGGCGTATCGCGGCGGGCGAGGAGGAGGCGAGGGAGGAGTGCTCGTACAAGGCGCCGCCGCAGCTGCGCGTCCTGCTCCCCGAGGCCACGCCCGAGGCCTTCCACATGGTCCTCAACTACATCTACACCGACAGGATCGACCCCACCGAGAAAGGTACCATACTCTTTATTTACCTACAATACTAATAGTTTTTTTACCCGGGGGAAAATCATTCAATGACTTCTCCCGCCTTGGGTGAGGCGGGAGGGGTGTCAGACTCCTACTGACTAAAAACCACCCCGTTCCTTCTCCTGCTTTGAGCCGGAGCCTCGGTAACCTTTTACGTTGTCCGCAGCTCCGGATTACCTACAATACCTAATAGTCTAAATCTACCCGTGATAAAGATTTTTTTAATGATAGTTTATAAGGCTTATACTTCGGCCGTTCAGAGAATGCGTTCCTGACACCTGTCAGTTAGTCACGACTAGTGATGGGCACAACATAACACTGAGTTCGTTACCGTTCCTCCAAAATGAACCGCCGCATTATTTTAAGATTATTTTCGTTTTAAATTTGGCGGAATCATTTAAAATTTATATTTTAGTTATTTAAGTGGAGACCAAAAATATATAATAAAATTGTTATTGTGTGTTGTAAATATATATTCATATAATAAAATTATTCTTTGTTACAAAGTTACAATCTGTATTTCTATGCAATAAAGTAAGTACATTGAATTGAATGTGCGTACAGAACATTAATCAGACTCCTATCCGATCCGATCCGATCCGATTCCTGTATAAGAACAGATTACGATACTTGCCTGTTTTTTTAGCACAGCACTACAAATTATAAACTTGACTAAAATATGACATAACCTTGTAATAGCGCAATATAGATTTAGAAAAATATTGTTTACCAAGTTATTTGACACCCAGTTTGGCACAAAATTATAACATTAATTGATTATTGATATAATAATGTTGTTTTAATGCTCATCAATGGTTAAAACGGTAAACAACCAGCAAAAATATTTTTATCGTAACTGCAACGCCATTACAAAGTTACGTCGTCAGTTCAATCGCGACGTGTCAGGAACGCATTCTCTGAACGGCCGAACTATAATTGTTTGAAATATTTTAACTTTAGTTGTTTTTTTATTATAGGTTTTATACAATATTTTTTTGTACGCCAATTATGGCAAAACATATTGAGACTTACAATTTTACCTGTACTATCTGCATTTGCATATTATTATATGTATAATATTGCCTACACATATTTATACAAATGAGAGCGAGGTTACCGGATGCCCAATTACAATCCGCTTTCCCCTTCCCGATCCTCGATTTCCCAACACCCCTTAAATTTCTAACCCCCATAAGGCCGGCAACGACTTTGTAAAGCTTTTAGCGTTTCAAGTGTCCATGGGCGGCGGCGACCGCTCATCATTAGGTGATCAGCTCGTAAGATAAAAAAAAATGCAAAATATTTAATTTGAGATAAAAAAAATTCATCCAGAGATTTTAATTTCAGTATTGTAAAGGGTACGCATAGTGGACGGGCAACAACTGACACTTTATTCAAAAAGTTTTAACATGGTTGATCATAGATGGCGTTACTTGTTACATTTTGTTATACATTTCCACAAGTATGTTTTATACAACCTTTTTTTTTTGGAGGGGGGAAAATCATCCAATGACTTCTCCCGCCTTGGGCGAGGCGAGAGGGAGTGTCAGACTCTTACTGCCTAAAAACCATTCTGTTCCTTCTCCTGCTTTTCGATCCGGAGCCCCGGTAAACCCGCTAGGTAGTCCGGATGTTGTATACACCGTTAAGAATATGTGTGGTGGTCAGACGAGGAGCCGTCGTCCCCGGCGACGGTGCTGCTGGTGATGGAGGTGCTGCGGCTGGCGCTGCGGCTGGGCGTGCCGCGCCTGCGCGGGCTGTGCGCGCGCTTCCTGCGGGCCAACCTCTGCTACGGGAACGTGCTGCAGGCGCTCGCCGCCGCGCACCGCGCCGCGCTCGCCTGCATCAAGGAGTACTGTCTCAGGTAACTACCCACTACATTCATTGCGTACTATAAATTATTACAACCTCTGCTACGGGAACGTGCTGCAGGCGCTCGCCGCCGCGCACCGCGCCGCGCTCGCCTGCATCAAGGAGTACTGCCTCAGGTAACAAGCCACTACATTCATTGCGCACAGTAAAATCAAGGGGTGAATATTGGATACGGGAACGTGCTGCAGGCGCTCGCCGCCGCGCACCGCGCCGCGCTCGCCTGCATCAAGAGTACTGTCTCAGGTGAATAGACACTATGAAGAATTTCCCTATGCCTATTCACCGCGCCGCGCTCGCCTGCCTCTTCTGACCCTATTCACCTCTCGATCTATGAAGAATTTCCTATTCACCCCTCTTCTGACCCTATTCACCTCTCGATCCCTATTCACCCCATTTTACGGTACTATAAATTATTACAACTTTTCAATACAATAAAATATTAAAAAATAATCACACTCTCATTCATAAATTTGATGAACTATTTAATTTTCGATTTTTTCTAGCTAAATTTCTAGAAATAAGTCTGCTATTTGACGTCATAACGCACTATTTCATACAAAGTTCATAGAAAATATCGTTTTTGACGTTTCGAAAAAAGTATTGAATTTGACTAGTAGGAAACTAGCCTATTATTATGTTATCGGCTTACTCACGTAATGTTTTGCTATTGTAAGAGTAGCAGCGCGACAATCGCCGCGTCGTGTGTCGCGGAATGCTGCTCATGAATATGAGCCTCTAGCATAGCTTGAAACTAGTCGAGTTCCTCGTCAAAACATTACGTGAGTAAGCCGATAACATAATAATTAATTTAGTATGTCTCACGAAAGTTACAATAAAACTACGGTACTACATACTAATGCTTTTCAGAACGTTGGGAAGACTTTATTTTACGTTTAAGGAGATTCTGATTAAAACGAGATCGCGTTTGGCGCTCTGATTGGTTGGTTCACTCGTGCCAGCCAATCAGAAGGCCGAACGCGCTCGTTTTCGGTCAACGTAAAGTAAACTCGCACTAAGGATACAGTTTAAGGATGTCCAAGACCAACCATACCCCTTACCCCCTTTCGAGAGCTGATAATGGATTTGTAACTCCTTATTAGCTATATGGTTTTATAAAACCAAAATCCAACTGCACGGTTGATGCGGAGACTGGGCAACCGGCTTCAATCCCCGCAGCAACCCTTTGTGTGATCCACAAATTATTGTTTCGGGTCTGGGTGTCATGTAAATGTGAACTTGTATGTTTGTAAAGGCATCCACGACACAGGAGAAAATCCTAGTATACAACAATGATTTATTTATTTATTTGGACAACCTGTAGCTTTACATTACAACTTACATCTAAACACTATGTCATAATTAATTTAAATGCACAACATTTTAAGGTTGTGCTTGATTTTTTTAACAGTGCAGCATAATTACATTATTTTCAAATGTATATTAACCTGATACCCTTACTTATGTGCTAACAGTAACCTGTTCATAAGCTACATACATAGTCATGTTACAGTGCATGTTGTGACCAAACATGCACTGTAACATTACATAACAATGGCACTGTATCAGTTAGTAAGAAAAAAAAGACAAAACAAAATAAAACACATACAAAAAAAAAAACAATGATTTGAAAGAAACTCAACAAAATTAACATCAAATATGCAACTTGCTTCAATTTCAAATAACAAATATTGTCGCAGGTTTGTAGTGAAAGACTACAACTTCACCCCCATAGTGATGTCGAAGGAGTTCGAGGAGATGGACCAGGGTCTGATGGTGGAGATCATCCGCAGACGACAGCAGCCACAGTCGAAGCAAGCCAACGGGGCCGCGCAACAGGAGTATGAGGAGGAGATTATTGGTAACTTGATACATGTTTAACCATTTAAGTGTGGGAGAGCCATGCTTCGGCACGAATGGGCCCGCTCGACCGGAGTGATACCACGGCCTCACAGAAAACCGACGCTTGCGTTGTGTTTCGTTATGTGAGTGAGGTTACCGGAGGCCCAATTCCCCCCTTCCCAATCTTCCCCATCCCCGATTCCCGAACAACAACCCTTAAATTCCTAACTCCCAAAAAGCCGGCAACGCACTTGTAACGCCTCTGGTGTTTCAAGTGTCCATGGGCGGCGGCGATTGCTTACCATCAGGTTATACGTCTGCTCGATTACCGGCTTGTTTCATAAAAAAAAATGATAATAAGTGGGGGGGAATCATTGAATGGCTTCTCCCGCATGGGCACGGCGACAGGGAGTGTCAGACTCTTAATTGACTAAAAATTACCCCGTTCCTACTCCTGCTTTTCGAGCTGGAACCCCGGTAAACCCGCTAGGTTGTCCGCAGCTCCGGATCAGGCATCAGCCCTACTGGGTTCCGTCCTTTAAAGCCTGGTCTACTATCTGTAGGCATTGATGCAGTTTGGTACAGCTTGAGCGGTTTAGGGCTTCTGAGGGCTGCTTCAGTCGCCCGAGTGTCGCCTCGTTAGTCACAAGTTTTAAATGTGGGAGAGCCACGGCATTACAGAAAAGTGGCGTGAACCAACGCTTGCGCTGTGTGAGTGAGGTTACCGGAGGTCCAATTACTCCCCTTCTCAATCTCCAATTCCCCAACAATCCTTAAATTCCTAACCCCAAAAGGTCGGCAACGCACTTGTAACGCCTCTGGTGTTTCGGGTGTGCAAGAGCAGCGGCGATTGCTTACTTAAAAAAATACGCTACAGGAAGTCGTCGAGATCAAAACTCATAGATTTTAGATTGTAATTAGATATTAATTTCAGTCGTTGATCCGGAGCTGCGGACTACCTAGCGGGTTTACCGGGGCTCCGGCTCGAAAAGCAGGAGTACGAATGGGGTGGTTTTTAGTAAGAGTTTGACACTCCCTCTTGCCTCGCCCAAGGCGGGAGAAGTAATAGGATGATTTCCCCCAATAAAAAAAAAAATGCAATGAAATGGTTTGTGAAGTAGATTGTGTTGTCCCCAGGCACGACCCTGGAGCAGGACATGTCGGTGCTGCTGGGCGGCGGGGGGGAGCTGGCGGACGTGCGGCTGCGGGTGGGGGGGGCGCAGCGCCCCGCGCACCGCTCCGTGCTGGCGGCGCGGGCCGCCTACTTCGAGGCCATGTTCCGCTCCTTCTCGCCGCACGACAACATCGTCAATGTTCGTATCATACTCACTTATGCTAGCTCCACTCCTTTCAACTTACAACAGGGGTCCATAGTTTTAAGTAGCAACATCACGCCTTTTATCCCCGAAAGGGCAAGCAGAGGTGCACATTACGGCACGTAATGCCGCTATACAATGTACACCCACTTTTCACCATTTGTGTTATAAGTCCCGTGTAATAGGGGGTGAGCGTATTGCCATATTTGCCATATACTGGACACAATTCCAGACTCCGTGCTACTACCGAGAAATTTTCGAATCCGAAAAAAGCCCAGTAATACTTTACCCGACCCGGGAATCGAACCCTGTTCGGCAGTCGCACTTGCGACCACTCGACCAACGAGGCATATTTAAGTAGCAACGTGAAAACTGTCATCAGACGTGGCAAACATTACGCAAACAAAACGTATTTTGTAATAATACCTATATGGTGCTACTTTACGTTCAATACATACATTTTTATTTATTTAAAAGTCATCTTTCACTGCACGGTTGGCGCGGTGGCTGGGCAGCTATACAACAACATGCCGCGGGTTCGATTCCCGCACGGAACAACTGTTTGTGTGATCCACAGATTATTGTTCCGGGTCTGGATGTCATGTGCAATTCAATGTATGTTTGTAAACGCACCGACGATACAGAAGAAAATCCTAGATTGGGGCAACATTAGTTTTTTCTTTAAAAACAAAAATTCAAACATTTGTAAACAAAAGTGTTATACATAAGTCATATAGTAGCAGCGCGACAATCGCCGCGTCGAGTGTCGCGAAATGCTGCTCATGAATATGAGCCTCTAGCATGGCTTGAAACTAGTCGAGTTCCTCGTCAAAACAGTACGTGAGTAAGTCGATAACATAATAATTAATTTAGTATGTCTCACGAAAGTTACAATAAAATCATAAGTCATATCATGAATAGAGTTAATTTGTCTCCATCGTGTAGATACAAATCTGCGACACGGTGCCGTCGGAGGAGGCGTTCGATTCCCTGCTGCGGTACATCTATTACGGAGACACCAACATGCCCACTGAGGACTCGCTCTACCTATTCCAAGCCCCTATATACTACGGTGAGATACATAATCAAATTATATAATGCCACGTATAACATTTTCTCATTTCTCACTTATTTAGATATTGCCTGTATCTTAGGAACCGGGCTTTTCTTGGACCTGGAACCTAAATAAATCGATTTTTTTACCCGAAAATCCCCTAATCTGTAACTTTCAAGAAAATCGTTGGAGCCGTTTCCGAGATCTTGATTCTATATATACATATAATATATACAAGAATCATAGGTGTAGCCAGGGGGGGTTTGGGGGTTCAAACCCCCCGAAAAGTTAAGATAAAACTTAAGTAGCTAATAGTAACTGGGTATATTAATATACAATGTGATAGGGGTGAGACTTCTAACCCGTTAAGGCTGAGTTCTACATCAAATTTTATAGACAAAAAATCCCCCTAAAAATTATGGCTATTTTAATATTTTTTTTACTTTTTTTGATATCAAAGGTTGTATGCGTCGTAGAAACAAAAAAAAAACGACAAACGGTAGCTAATAACCTTGGCTAACTAATTCATTGCTTTTTTCATATGTTTGATAATGTTTTGGTGAGAAAAAAATCATTTGTGAATTATTTTTACCGAAAAAATCACTATTTTTCAATATTTTCAATTAGGGGTTCAACCCCCCATATTATTTTTTTTTGTCGATAAAATTAGATGTAGTACTCAGCCTTAACGGGTTAGAAGTCCCACCCCTATCACATTGTATATTCTTATGAATGAAGGAAGTTCATGAAGGAAGTTTTGTTCGTTTTACTTTCTTGAACCCCTCCCGATACTAAAACCTGGCTACGCCTATGACAAGAATTGCTCGTATAAAGCTATTAATAATACCTAATGTAACCATGGTCTCCGACCCAGGGTTCACGAACAACCGTCTGCAGGTGTTCTGCAAGCACAACCTGCAGAGCAACGTGTCGCCCGACAACGTGCTGGCCATCCTGCAGGCCGCCGACCGCATGCGGGCTGCCGACATCAAGGAGTACGCGCTCAAGATGATCGTGCACCATTTCGGATTGGTGAGTCATACATACTTACTCACTAACACGCACCACGTCACGCCTTTTTGTGAAAGAAACAAGAAAACTAGTTTATTTGCATCGTTATAAAAATAAATGAATATAGATAATTGATAAAAAATATATAGGAACTCACGGTTTAATCTATTATATAAAAATAAGTCGGGTTTTCCTTCCTGACGCTATAACTCCAGAACGCACGAACCGATTTCCACGGTTTTGCATTCTTTGGAAAGGTCTCCGGCTCCGTGAGGTTTATAGCAAAAAAAAAATCAGGAAAAATTAAAAAGAAAAGTAGGAAAACAGGGAAAATCATTGGTGGCGAAACGGAGTTCGCCGAGTTTGCTAGTCTCTATATATAAAAATCAATTGCTGTTCGTTAGTCTCGCCAAAACTCGAGAACGGCTGGACCGATTTGGCAAATTTCGGTCTTGAATTATTTGTGGAAGTCCAAGGAAGGTTTAAAAGGTGAGAAAAATATGTTTGAGGCGGTACAAAGTTTGCCGGGTCAGCTAGTACCGTATATATTAATATAGAAAAGGTCTACTAGTTTCGAGTTACACAGTGACTCTACATGACGAGCGGCGTGCGCAGGCGCGGCGACGTGTGATTCGTGATTTTTGGTTAATTCAGTATGTCTCACGACAGTTATATTATCCATAAATTAAAATAATAATACAAAAATGTGTTATCCATAAATTTTAATTTCACAGTAAAATGGTATATTTTAATGGACTTAACGATATTTGTATCATGTAGCTTGCTGATCCTAGGGTTAATCCCCTATTTATGGGATAGGTCGACAAAGGAGCTGATTAATCACCTGGTGGTGAAGCAATCTACGCTGACTATGAACAACCGCAACAGCAGAGGACAAATACGTTAGACGACATTTTGGGGCGCGACAAATTGAAATTTTACTTTTAATAATATTCAGAAATTCAAATTCCTTAATTAGCTCTTACAATACCCGCAAAAAGATTAGCAGTAGCAGGGTGATCTTTCCCAAAATATCACAACATGTTAACGGCGTCATTATGCTCAACCAAAAGTTCACAATTCTGCCGATTGCAACACAAAATTTGGTTTCAATAAATTAAGCTGTGACACCGCTCTCATACCAATCCAATAAAAGATTAGGATGATAGTCAAGCTACCGCGATGCTTAATAACGCAGGAAATTAATGATGCGTTAAATAAAAATTAAAGTTTTTTGAAAAATCACCCAGCAACAAATGTAATCTACTCTACCATCATAGCACTACAATACGTACTACATAACCAAAAAACTAAAAGTTCCGTCCCTTCCCACAGGTGGCGCGACAGGACGCCATAAAAAACCTAGCGCAGCCCCTCTTAGTGGACATAATATGGGCGTTGGCTGACGAACCAAACTTCGATGCCCCCCTCCCGGTCCAACCCAGGTCCTTGCCGTCATCGTCGTCCGCAGACACCCTCACTGATGACCCGGAGTTCTACGCCAGATTCCGATGTGGGAAGTCATAAAGGGTAATACTATAATAATATATGTAAAGTTATATCATTGTAAAGTGTTATATAAGGGGGATATGTATGGGGCCGTCGGTAGAGGGCGCCCTAGACGGACATATACAGACCAGGGGCCTTAGTCTGCTATTACAATTGTGTCACAATGTTCGGTCACTGAGCAGTGCGAGAGGGGCGGAGCTATGTAGGTTGTATAGCAGACTAAGGCCCCAGATTGGCGATATATTAAAGAAGGGCCAAATTAAAAGTACCTTTAACCGACGTGCATGCATGAAACGACTGATGACTGTTGATGAAGCGAAAGAGATGTGTAAGAATCGTAGCAATTGACGTTCCATTGTCTCTGCCTACCCTCCGTGGGGGACAGGCGTGAATTTGATTTGATAGGTATAAATACTTATTTTAAAACAGCCAACAATATGAATATCAAAAATAAACCTTATTTCTATTTGCATAACATAATATTTTATATAACAGTTGTATCAATTTTTTACAACACTGAAGAAGGCCAATCTCGTCGCCAGATACAATTGCACTATTGTCAAGTGCCAATTCTATACTAAAAAGATATCGACTGACTTTATGTCTATGACATTACGGTTGAAATTCCAATAAAAATCATTACGTTTTATGAGAAAGTACATCAACTTAGCTGTACATTGAAAATTGTACTTTAACGTTTTAATCTTACGGTTTAAAACAATTTGTCTAACATTACCTACCTCTGTTGAGCATCGAATAACAGCTTAATTAAAACAGTTAGTTAAGTATATTTTATATTTCATTATACAAATAATATAATCTCAATAAATCGATTAATCTCTTAAAATCTCGATTTATAAGAGTAAGATAAATAGAAAATGTTTTATACATTAAGATCTATCTTTTTTATTGCGTAATATTGTATTTATGTACCTAATTTTATGATGTAAATACAATCACCCAAATTATGCAAATCTTCTTATTAATAAAAATTTACTTCTGTTCGTTCGTTCGACTAAAGACTAACGAATAGAAGTTCGCTGGCTGGTTCGGCTGGACCTATTTGGCTAGTTTTAGCTTTAAATTATTTATGAAAGTCCAGGGAAGGTTTAAAAGGCGAGAAAAAAATATTGGGGCGGTACGAAGTTTGCCGGGCCAGCTAGTAAGAAAATAACGATTGATTCAGAAATCCTTAACGAAATAAATACATATAGTATTAATATAATGAAAAGCACAACAACTAACGAGTGATCTAAGATAAACCAATGAATTAGTTTATAGCTTTATAAATATTTTTATACATGTATAACTATTATGGCATCATACATTATTGTATGTACGTCATAAGTATAATTAATTTAGTGTGTACTAAAATAGATAATGATCATGCGAGGATCACATTATTGTATTACGGGTACGCACGACCGGTTTCGAGCTCACTCGTAGCCCTTACTGTGTATACAGTAACCGTTTATTACTGTGATTGTATGAATTCTCCTATTAAATGGGATAATGTATGTATGGGGCAAGAATTGCTGATTTGTTTTTGTTTGGATTTAGTAAATGTTTTATGGCATATGGCATTCATAGTCCATAATAATCATAATCCATCAGAAACGCAGGCGAATCCGCGGGCAGAAGCTAGTATTTGTATATGTGATGGTTGTTAATTGGTGCTTGAAGTATGATGCATATAATTATTATGAGTAATGTTTTCTTATAAGTTTTTTAAAGATCTGACTGCCATTCATTTTGTGTCAATTAAATTAGCCACAAAAGTATGTATTTGTCTTGTATTGCATTGTTTTCGATGATTTTAATGTTTTCTTATGAAATTAAATTAAAAAAGAATATATTCTAAATATATTATGTAAGTAAATGTCATTAATTTGAATAAGTAATTAGATGTGTAGTATTTACTTGTTATAAAAAGTTGTAATGCACTTGTTTCGAATATTTAGATATTTTGAAGTTTTACTGCTAATTCCAATAACCAATCTTAATTCAAAATGTTTCAGATCGATCTTAATTTTTGAAAGATACTACTAGTTCTATAGATAGAACTAAATTAATTATTATGTTATCAGCTTACTCAAGAGGAACTCTACAAGTTTTAAGCCATGCTAGAGGCTCATATTTGCTGTAGAATAGGAAGTAAGCCGATATCATAATAATTAATTCAGTATGTCTCAATAAAGCTATGATAAAAATCTGAACTAATGTCAAAAATCCATCTTAATCTAAAGATTTTGTATTGAGGCAGGTTCTTGAAAATGGCAGTAATTGAACAATGTAAATATTGATTATGAACTAATTTTTTAAACCTAGATATGTTTAGAAAATAAATTGTATCACAAAAGTATTTTGGTGCAAAAATTTTATGTTTTTAATAAAATTAATCAAGTTATTGTAATCCACTATTAATCTAGTCATCTTTATGAATTAAATGAAAACAGATGTAACTTGACATAATCAATTTAATCAAGTAAAATTAACAATTATCTAATAAATTAAATCCTGATAATATTTGTGTAGTTTCACTCCATTACTCGAATTTGTGTTTGATGTCCTTCCATAGTTTCTGCAAAACAAAATAAATTATGGTAAATATATGGATTACAGCTATTACAGTAGGTTTGTATTGTTCAAATATTTCTATTACATAGGTGAAAACTATGTAATAGAAATATTACATATCAGTTAATCCGTGATCATGGCGTTTGCAACAGTGCCGAAATATCGGAAAACGGTAATAAGGTTAAAACTGGCTGTCTGACTACCTCTTTAGTCATGTGTTCATTAGTGTGATTGGCCGAGCAAGAGGTCTCGGGTTAAATCCCCGGGTTGGACAAAATACTGATCCTTTTTCAGTTTCTCAAAAATTTCTCAGTAGTATCACGGAGTCTGGAATTCTGATCTTATGGCAATAGGCTCACCCCCTATTAAATAGGACTTGTAACACAAATGGTGAAAAATGGGTGTACATTGTACAGTGGCATTATAATTATGCTGTAATATGCAGCTCGCCTACCCCTTCAGAGATATTATTTCTGATTATACTTTTTTGTTGGGTTTGTAATTGTTTGGAGGAAATTGAAGCTGTAAAATTACAAAAAAAAAATTAACTAAGTTAGCAACTATAATAATGCATTATAGTTCCATTCTGTTTTTCAAACTCGTCAATGTTCAAGATCATTAATTTGAGTATCACAATCACAAGATGAGATGTTATTCACTAATATAATAATCTGGATAGGAAGCCAAATTGGCAACAAACAGCTACTAATTAGGTATATTACCTATTTTAATTACAATACTTTGGATTTTCTTGATTGTAAAATATTTTCTTAACAGTTTTAAGTTAAAATAGAAATGTTTTAATTTAAAATAAAATGAATCATAGAATTAACTGCATTTAGTATTGGTAGCCTTGAAACTTGAAAATACTGTTTTCAGAAAAATAAGAACAGCTGATTTACATTTTAAGGCTTTGACAGAGGAAGTTATGTATCTGAAGGGTCTTTTACACAATTAGATTTACCATAATATCTTACAAAAAGTACTAGAAACCAAATAAGAATATAGTAAAACTGGATTCCGAAGACACCTATTATGAGAGTGAGGTTATTTTAAAAATATTAAAGAAAGTCAATTCATTGGACTTAATTACAGTAATCTAGAATTAAAAGGAATATTAGAAGTGTAAAGTTATTAAATACAGAAAAAAAAACCCAATAAAAGTATTCAAAAGAAAATTACATAACATTACTTACTCCCTTGTTTATGCTCTCGAAAAGAGCAACTAGCTACATATCCACTAGCTGAATAAATCGGATGGACATTGTGGAGGCAAGTTTACAATGTTAATGGGAGTTTATCGATGATATAGCTGGACAAAAAAATATGAAACTATTCCACTATGAATAAATCGGATGGATTAGCGTTTACAATTAAAAAATAGCTTCAAAAAAATAGAAATAGAAAAATAATTAAAGATTGATAATATTTTTAGAAAAGAAAATCGAAAAAAATAGGCATTTAGTCACGTGACAGTAAACGCCAATCAGAGAATGTTACGTCACGCCGTGTCAAACATGGTTGTTGTTGACGTTTTCATTGAAAAGGACGCGTTGACTACTTCACATTTTATTCGTTTATAGCATTATTCTCAAGTTGATAGTTATCATGGAACCAGGTTTTGTTAAAGCAGACAGTAATAACTTGCCTAGAATCGACGCAATTATGCTTGGCCGATTTTTCGCGTCAAACAATGACTTTTGCTCATCGGAATTTCGCAATATCAAAACTTCGATGTAAGTATACCCAAGTGTAAAAATATTTAAGCTTAAATTAAAGCAATATACAGTTTCAGTATAAACTAACATATCTATTATGTAAATTTATTTTGTAGAGCAATTTTTTGTTAATTTTGAGGTTAGAATTACGAGGTGTAAACAAGTGATAAATTAATGTGAAATAATTTAATTTCAGGTCATCACGAGCTTCTTACGGAGATGACGCCGTAAGCTATGTGCAGCTTAAGCGAGAAAACAAATTTTGTACTGTAAAGTGCAAAATATGTCCAGAACACAAAGTTCATGCCAAATTATATGGATGTACATTGGTGGTTGATGAAGAAGATGACATTATTCTGTCTGTTCAGTGTCAAGACTGTGTAGCATCACAGGGTGGCTGTAAGCACGCTATAGCGTTCCTTATGTGGGTTCATCGTCGAAGTGAGGAACCATCATGCACTTCTGTGGAGTGCTATTGGAAGAAATCCAAACTGTCTCAAGTTGGTACTACAATTAAATATATGACAGCGAAGGAATTGTCCAAAGGAAATCCCATATTACCAGCAAATCCATCTGTATTTAATAATTTTTTAGAAGAGGCAAGAAAGAGAAAAGTTGAGGACTGTCAACTTTTAAAATACCAACCTACTTATAGTGAAAGTGAAACATCGGCTATCTCAATGCATCAACTTACTTATAAGTTTAAAGAAAGATGCGTTGAAGATTTTTTGAAGAAAGTTGAAATAACAGCATCTTTAATCAAGAAAGTGGAAGAGGAAACAAGAGAACAGTCTAATAGCGCTCTGTGGTTTGAACTGAGATATGGTCGAATAACTGCTTCAAGAGCATTTGAAGTAAGCCGATGCAAAACAAGTGACGGCACACTCATTTCCCTCATACTAGGTGGTAAAATTCCTGATACTCCGGCCATGAAACGTGGCCGTGTTCTAGAAAATGAAGTAAGAAAAACAGTTGAGAGCAAAATAAAAAAAAAAAGTTAGTAAGTGTGGCCTCTTGTTAAATTCTAAGTACCCAATGATTGCTGGTTCACCAGACGGAATTTTCGAAGATGGGATAGTTGAAATTAAGTGTCCTATTAGTAAAACAACATATAAAAATTATATAAAAAATGCACTGGCTACAGAAAAATATTATGCCCAAATGCAGCTTCAGATGTATTTATCACAAAAGAAAAACTGTTGCTTTTGTATAGCTGACCCAGACTTTAGTCAAAATAAAAAAGTGGATATAATAAATATAGAATTTGATCCTCAATATGTTGAGAATTTTATCAATAAGTTATTAAACTTTTGGAAAATAAATATATATCCTTTATTATATCAGAGTGTAGAGTGAGTATGTTTGGATTTTAAATAAAAGTAACATTTTAAATTAGTTATATATATAGTTGATGATACTCATAAACTGCATAACTAACAGTGATTCAAATTTAGACTGAACAGAAAGATTCAAATTTATGAGTGAGTCTATGAGTATCACCGACAATATATTTCTTGTATTTGTATGTATGTCCGCTAGTATTTTATAAAATAATCTTACACTTTATTCATCAAAGTGTAGACTTAGACTAACTGCCACACTCAGAGTCATTTAATGCTTACTTAAAGTATTCTTTAGTAACGATTTTGTATGGAAAACAATTGCTAAGGACTGGGTTAAGTAACCATTAAATGACTCTGAGTGTGCGAGTAAGTGTGTGTATGTACATAATATATGTTTTGAATAAAAAAGAAATAATTTTGAAATTTTGTTTTATTTTACTAAAGAATCTTGCAAATTAATTAAAGCACAGGCTATGATTACTATGTCATCGAGTATTTTTACATGTTTTAAATTAACACATGCATGTGGTTTAAGCATATAAAATTCACGTAAGCGCCGAATAACTCTTTCTACATGTATTCTCAAGCTGGCTATCTGTTTGGTTAGCTTTGCTTGACTTTTGCTCATTTTCACTCCTGTTTCAACGCTTGGAGGCCTTACTAATGTAATATTTGATTTTTTGAGATACTGCTCTACATGCTTAAAGCCCCTGTCTGCCATAACAACCATACCACTTTTTAATGATTTCACAAAGTCACATGATTCCACTACACATGTGTCAGTTGTCCTGCCTCCAAATCCAGGAGAAATATAATTAACCAATCCATTTGGTGTACATGATATTTAATATTTTATGGTATTTGTTTTTTTATATTCAGACCATGTCAGAGCTTGGTTTATTGCCTTAGATGGCTTTTGGATCTCAATTTCAAGGCAGTCGATAATGCAACTCACATTATAATATTTGTGCCTGAATGCCATAGGTAAGGTCCTTTTAATCATATCCCTGTCTAGCTCCACAATAAAAGGACGCATAAAGCTAGCTATCAGAGGTATATTTTTAAAAATATCTTGCTTAAACCTGCTGGAGTCATTCCATAATCATCTGTGAGCTGATTAAATTTAACATCCAAACGTATCTTATTTAAACATAGCAATATATGATGTTTAGGAATATTTAATTCAGCTTTTAGTATGTCAATTAAGTAGTAACAACTGCTCGGAACACCAATGTATATTCGAGGTTTCTTTTCAATTTTTCCAATTGTGTGCAACAGTGTCTTATCAACTTCTAGTCTTCTGTCTTCTGCAATTAATTCACTACAGTCAGAAGATGATTGAACTTGTAATGATTGCACTGATGACGAACAACTGTGGGTGGCAACAGATGGTGTATATAAAGATATATCACTATCAGAGTGCTCTTCTTTATTCAATACAGTTCTTGTAACTTTGCTTAGATTGGAGACAGAAGGATATGTTTTTTTGATGATCTCAGCTTTAAACGGGGATGTGGAACTAGATATTATTGATGGCTTCAAGGGTGATGATGCCTGGTCTTTTGTTTTGATATTGATCTGGACAGCTTTACTTCTGAATTTCTGCGTTATACATGCTTGAACTGATTTTTCTACTTTATGCTCACATGTAACTTCTGGCTCATTTGGTTGAACTGTTTGGAAATCTGCAAAAAGTAAAGTAATTAATTTCATAATGATGATTAACTACTTACTTATTGAATAAAATTATTTGTTTTGTTTATTACTCATACACACCTGAACTTGTTTGAGGAGTATCTTCGAGAGACGAACTTGGAATACAACTTTTATCTAATTCATTAAGACACTCTGCTATTGTCGTAATTCTTTGTTTTTTTACTATGTATGGTCGTTCTGTGCTGCTACATGTTCGTTTTCTTCTATCTTCTTGACATTCAAATTTACTTGGAGTACAACCTGGTTTCATGCGCACTTGTGATACTCTTCCCATAACATGATACTCGGTATAATTAAGCATATCATTCGGCAACTAGAACAATAAAACGTGTATGTTAAAACAATGAATATAAATAACAGATTCTAGATCATAAAATCAAAACAAAAGAACTAACCCCAACCACTATTGAGTAAATTCATTTGTTTTCTTTTACATTTATATTGTAAGCAATATGTTGTGAATAATACTTACATCGAAATGATCTTCACAAAAATACATTCTCGATTTTGTTGATAAAGAATGAGCATCATCCCTTCTTGCTAGAGTTAGCCACTTTCTTCGTATTTTTACATCGTTTGGAACATATATAAATAATTTGTTTGGCGTATTTATGCTTGTGCTTGTACACTGGGGCACTACACAGTTCTTGTAATACGAGGGATTCATTTTTCAATAAATAAAACACTGATACTCTCCGTTCTCTGTATACAAACACACTTGTTTGCCAAGGCGTGACGTCATCCAAGACGCCATGACAGTCTAAAGCGTTTTAGAGGATAATTTGAATTGGTTTTTTTAAATGCAAAATACTTATTGTGAATAACGCTATTTTTCAAAAATATAGGGTTTTTGGGGTAAAATAAACATCAAAGTATATTTTAAACCAATTTTTCAAATTTAGTTAATTAGCCTATTCGACGTGTAAGATTTAGATTAAAGACATTAAAACGTTTTTATTAGGAACATAGCCCTCTTAAGTTAGAATAAACCATATTGCAAAAGGGGAAGGCCTTTGTTTAGCGGTGGACGTCTATCGGCTGATGATGCTTTTAGGTTTGTGAATTTCATTTGCTATCTTTGGGTATAGGCAACGCGATTTCAGGTCTTGAATATTTAGGAGCTTATCCACTTATTGCTCAACATGATATTAGATTTTACAAAATAAATTAGTAGCGCAGGTCGGGCTTCGCTAAATTACATAAATGACATACTTGTCGCTATACGAACTATCAATGAAAAATCAGGCACCGGATATGAGTAATAAAGCAATTTCTGTATCAAGAGACTAAGACAACACGGTTCCCATCTATCTACAGATCAACATTGGCCTTGGCCGATTAATATTAAGTGGAGAATCCTCTTGCCCTCACCTTGTACCGTTTACTCCGATTGGCCGCTTCTGGTACTGACACATCTTGCTCCGTAATAATGATATCCTTCCTCCGAGTTCCTATCACGTTCTAGCGCAAAAATACTCGCTTGGTAATATTAATTTTATTGGAATTGTTTACTCCACATTCGTTACGAGAAAACAAAAGAAATTGGCATTTGGCACATGTCACGTTTACTGTAGAAAAGAAATAAAATCGGCTTATTTAACTAAGAAGGTTGATTTCTAGTTGAATGTTCTCTATGTATTAAATCTTGCTCGCGTCCACAGGACCGCATCGTAGGCAACGGATTTTAGTTTATCTTGTATAGAAACTCATGCAACTGCGTTCACTGATCCACATCGTACGGACCCCAACATCGGCAATGTCTACATACGACGCGTGCGATGCTTGCGATGCGTACGATGCGTGCGATGCGTACGATGCGTGCGATGCGTACGATGCGTGCGATGCGTACGATGCGTGCGATGCATACAAAATTTACGGAAAATCGGCGTAAAATAACATGTGTGTTATGTGCACTCGAGGGAGAGTAACGAAGGCTGAACTCTTAAAAGGTTGGCAACGCATCTGTAACTGCTCTGGCTGGTTTATCGGGGTTATAAATTACCAACCAGTTGGTACCAATGGTTATCATTGCTCGTTGGTTCATCATATCCCATAAAGAAGATAAATCATTCTAACTACTGTATGTTCATGTTATACAGGCAGAAGCATAGGTATAGTAGAAGTTTTTTTTTTTTTTTTTATATTTCTGTGAGCAGAACAAACTGGGATTAAAATGCACACCGCACCCTATATAACTTTTTTTTTTTTTTTTTTTTTTTTTTTTTTTTTTTTTTTTTAGGGGGAAAATCATCCAATGACTTCTCCCGCCTTGGGCGAGGCGAGAGGGAGTGTCAGACTCTTACTGACTAAAAACCACCCCGTTCCTTCTCCTGCTTTTCGAGCCGGAGCCCCGGTAAACCCGTTAGGTAGTCCGCAGCTCCCGCTAGGTAGTCCGCAGCTCCGCCCTGTATAACTGGTTACATTAGAAGGCAACTATCTCTCCCTAGTGTCGCTTTTAACCCTTAACTGCATGATTTTTTATTTTGGGCCTTGAAAAATCCTAGGGGTCCGAAATAAAGTGTACATTACGGCAAAAATAATGAAAAAAATCAAACTACAGTTTTGTGTAAAAAAAAAATAGTTTTATTTATTGATGTAATATTACATCATCATGCAAAATCGTCTTAAATTATTTTACTAAGGAGCAGTATGAAAATCTGTAAAGCAGTTATTAGTGCCGTTCAAGCAAAGAGGTATGTTGCATTTAGAGCATGCCCATTGGGTTGTTCCTTTACATTTCGGAAGTTTACAGCGTAAACGCTTTGAAAATATGGGCCAGTGCGCAATACCGTCAGAACGCACGTCCTTACAAGGAAGCGGATGAGCTGGTCCTCTTCGTTTCTTAGCTAGTTCTTCTAAGAAGTTGTTGCTTGGCCGACCTCTTTTGTTGCCGTTGCTTGTTCCCACATTGCACAGGGCATCTGCCAATTCATTTCGAAACTCTCCTAGATTTGGCAGTTGCTTTTTAGGGATACCTTTTGCACTCATGTTTTTCTTGAAGAGAACCCACGAGTTGATGACGGCGAGGTCTAGCAAATGGTAAAATAGTCTCATATACCATTTTTTACTTTTGACCTTTATTCGATACCGTCCTAAATAACTGTCCATGAGGTCAACTCCTCCCATGTGCATATTATATTCTTGCACAACTTTTGGGCATGGGACGTCAATTTTCTGTTTCAGTTTTTTGTCGAACCGTTGTACTTTACCTGCAGGTTCTGCACCAACATACGTGGATAATAAAGTTACTACTTTATTTTCTTTCCATACAGTAGCAGAGAAGTCCACGCCATCATGATGAGCCACTTTTTCTTCGTAGGTTCCTCGGGGGACGGAGGTTTTCATTAGTGTGTTCTTATCGGGCAGTCGACAGTTCGGCAAACGATTTTGCTGGACAGTGCCGACACAGTGGATACCCTGTTTAGATAAGTAGTAGGCCAAAGGTAATGAGGTGTAGAAGTTGTCGAAATATATGACGTGATTTAGCTTTCTCGGTACTACTCTGACCAGGCGCAAGACTACATTGTTTGTGATCCCTAAATCAGGTTCATCAGCTGGCTTATCTTTGTTATTGTCTTGTCCAGAGTAGACTTCAAACCGGTAGGCATAACCCATCAGACTGCATAGTACAAATAGTTTATAACCCCACTTGTGAGGTTTATTGGGAAGGTATTTTTTGAGGAAATGAGATATTTTTGTTGCACACATTTTCTCGTCTATGGAAAGGCGCTGGTCTACAGGTATCGATGAAAAAGTCTTGTTCAGATGGTCTATTACCGGACGTATATTATGGAGGCGGTCGTGATCTGGATGTTCCTTCGGTAAATGATGCTCATTATTATTGAAATGTAGCACAGACCGGATTGCTTCAAATCTGTTTATCGACAACGTAGCTTTTATCGGCGGGTATCCAAACTTGTCGTGCCAGTGTGACCGCACGCTTTGAAAGTGCTGCACAGACATGAATAACAAACATCCTAAATACTTTTTGAGGTCTGCTACAGTAATAGTAATAGGATTGGCAACATTTTCTTGTACAAGTGTATAAGTTAGATTCATTCACTATCTTTTCTAGGAAATCTGGTGTAAAATTGTGCAGAAAACATTTGTAAGGTGTGTCTAAGTCGGCTATTGCAGTATCTAGTGTAGATGTGGGCTCGTGTATTATTTTGCTCTCATCGAATGTCATGCTACCAGTTTTCCAAATAATCTGACGCTTATCGAAGCTATTGAAGATACTTGCACCTGAACTTGGCCCTGGATCAGCATCTTGAACTAAGGGAGGGTCGTCTTCGTCATGTGGAATAGGATCCTCAGATTCGGGAACCAAATCTTCCATATCATCTGAGACCAAGTCTTGTACGAGTTGCTGCGCATTGGCATAAAAGTTCTCTTCATCATCATCCTCATCTTCTAGACCATCTTCTGAGACGTTGCCGTCTTCCAACTCCCTCAATATTTTCTCAATGTCATCATCATTCACCTGGCGCCGTGACATTGTGCTAAAACAAAATACATGCATAAAGAAAGAACCTCCACCAAGTATGAAATGTATCGCATCAGCTTCATTCCATGAAAATCTAGAAATACTCGTAAGTAGTAATAAAACGTACATAATACGTGCATTACAGTTACATTACAGATAAAAAGCCGAAAAAAAGGTCAGGTAAAAAAAATCATACTTATTCCATACTAATAATATTTTATGCCAATTTCCATGATGATGTACATCATCTACAAAAATCATTATTTTCAGAAAATTACAATGCTATTTACAAAATAATAATACAATACCATTTTTACATACCTTTGTGCTGCCGGTAACTATTTTTGTTTATAATAATTCAGATTTTTTTTCCAAAACACATTCACTGCAACTGGGTCGAAAACCGAGAAAAGAAATTTGGCGCGAAAAAACTTTTCACGTCAAAATTTTGTAAAAAGAAAAGTTGTCTATGGCGTTAAAGTGCGTTTATACGTGTCGATTAGACCGTTGACAATACTTTTTTTTAAAAAGTACATAGGTGGGGTTGCTAGATAAAAAAATATTCGAGGAAAAGTAAACCGATGTAATATTACATCATTATGCAGTAAAGGGTTAAGTTTTGTGTTTCAACTGTCGCTTTTATAATTTCCTTCCTGCTAAGGTACAAGATATTTGGACCACCAAACCATATTCAAACGAGGATAATAAAACACATAATTATTATGATGAAAATAGGGGATATATTTACAACTATGTATTAAAACAAAATGATGACTCATAAACAATACTTTCCATAAATAATAAATGAGTAATGACGCGTTACAATTCACGCATTATTATTAAAACCACCGTCAATGATTGTACAAACGTTGTGTACGGAATGATTGTCAGCTAAACAACTTACTTTTGGTTTTGCACACAATTATAAAAGGTTTTCAAGTCCAGTACAACGATGCTTCCAGACTTGGTAGATTTTGTTGATGGTATAAGAGTTTACTTCGTAGCCGGCGCTGATGGTAGCGTCAAAATCAAGCAAGTCTTTTGGCAAACTTCCACAGCAAAAGTAGCCTAACCGACACAATTAATGTTTCAATTATTCGAGATATATGTAATGTTGCCTCATTCTTACAACTCAAATGTAGTATAAGCCACTTTTGCTCAAATATTACACAAGTATATTAATAAAATTAGCTCACAAACTATAGGGGTTTCATACTGTAAAATCTTAAAGTAAAAAATGCCATAAGATATTATATACTGCTGTAAAATAAAGTTCAGTCCAAAGCTAAAACTATATTTTGAGATACACAGGCTTATAAAAATGTGTCGAAAACGGCTCGAGGTGAGGACAAGATAATGATTACACGGGGTTTTATGAGGGAAGACAATACAGACACAATCCGACGCATTTTTAGTAAGCGGTACATTTAAAATTAAATGGTTTTATAATATATTCTCTAATCCAAAACTCCATAAGACGACAAACACATTACAAGATAGTTATTGCGATATTTTCCATGCACAAATCAACGACACGATTTTCACAGTGTTTTTGAAATAAATAAATTAGTTACAATTTATAATGATTTCTTTGCATTGGAAGGTGATGTGACTTGCAATAAAAGAGAAGATAATTATGTAACCAAATTGCAAGTAGATTGAAAGCTATCCATAAACTAGGTAACGCCTGCAAAAATACTCCTTACTATAAACCTTTATCGCAAATACAACAGAACTATATAGGTAAAGGTGCAGACATACTATCGAATGTAATAGAGCGATAATATGGTCGCACCTTTTCCTAACGGACATTTTTGAACGTAGAATTCCTTTTTCTCTTCCTACAAAATATATTGGACTTTATTAATTGTTCCTGTTTAGGCTCTAACTATTGTCACTTATATTGTGTACTATTTTAAACGTAATTGTTACTAACGCCACTCCATTCCCGAGTTGTTATATCTAACATTCTGATATGTATAGATAGTTTAGGGATAACTTACTTTAACTGTGCTGTTAGCCAAATGCAATCAATTCAACATTTACATTGTACAAAATTAAAAATGGAATTTAAAAATGCAAACTAGACATGCTATTTTATTTTAAATTCACGTTTCTGGTGAATAGCATCTAAAATCCCGTAATTACTTCAATTCAAAAGATACGCAGAAACTACTACTTTTAATTGTAAATAATATCTCCTAAGAGTTAATAATAAATTAATTTGGAATTTCAATTTCATACAGAATACTGTAAACGCTATGCCAATATTAAAATAATTAAAAAAATATAAATATCTCACTGAAAATACACTGGATTCAACTTTTATAGATCTATCGAATACGCGGTTTCAGTAATGTTTCATAAGAAATAATACTTGTTACATGTTTTAGATCAATTTCATTAATTTCTGGACTTCTGTTTTGTAGCCACAAATAGCTTGTATTCTGTCATGAATTCTTTACCAACATTTGTGGTCTTATGCCAACACTGGCACAAACCTTGGCGACCAAGTTTTGGCCACAGAATCGGAACCACTCAGTCATAAAGAGCTAGCTACAAAACTACAACAAAACAGTAATTTTCAATATCCTCAGCAATCATAGAATTTTCTAGACGTTTCTCATGTTACCTATAGCTTCTTTAATGCGTGATGAGGGCCGTCGAAGCGATCAACGAGCCACTATTCAATGATTATCATTTAATAAAAAATAACATTTAATGGTATACTTCCTTAGACTAAACATTCGTCGAACCATCACATAAATTTTGATAATTAGATTACACTCATTCATTAACTAGGCATTCGTTATATTCTAATAATTTTTGGAGTAAATAAATCCATAGTATGTACATGCTCTTGAGATTGTTCAACCTAGCAAGTTTTGTATGAACTAGCTATATTTTGGTCGGTTTCTAATTGAGTTATTATAATTGGTTTAGTCTCGTCCTTGGGCAAGCACTTATTAGCAATGTACAATCAAGTATAATAAGATATGTACTCATACAAATGCAATTTTCACAGAACTATTGCTGTAACCTAAATAAACACACACATGTTCCTTTGAATTAATATCAATATTAAATTAGCACCACTTAACAATATAAGTGCATAATTTCAAATGGAAGGGTGACCACAGACAACAGATTTGTTTACCATAGACACTGAACTTTTTCATATGAAACCTCATTTGTAAAATGATCAAGAGTTTGACATGAACTTTATTTTCTTTGTTTCAATTTTAATTTTATGTTATCCAAAGGTCTGCCCTCTGTTGCATGGTCTCCCTTTATCATCCTAATATCAAACCATAAAGCTTCACCTTCATAAAATGAAAATAACAGGTGTAGCAGACAACCTGCTAGGTCGTTCAACAAATCTCTCCATATTTGAGCATCGAGAACATTGTCCGTGGCACAGTGAGGTGCGTATACCACTAGCAACATTTCTTTTTGGTTTTGATATTATTCTTTAAATGTACCGTGTCTTTTGTAACATTTTGCCTCTCCTTCATGTCGAGCTTCGATTTTAGTACCTGAAACATATAAAAAACAGTTGTTATTTATTTGCTTTAAGATTTGAAATATTGCGTGATGTCACATCCAGGTGCGTTTTATACAAAGAAATTATCTATTTGCTCCCACTCCTGGACATCGATTAATTTTATCTAAGTATTATCTTATATGACAAAACAAAAAAAAAAGTATGTGTCTAATATTTTTTTATTACCTAACTGGTGGACTATTAGATTTTTCCTTACGCTGTTATCATCCCTATTGCTATCTAAGCAGACTTTTTAAGTACCTACGACCTATGGTATTTAACCTAGACCTAGGCCATTAGTCACACACACTTTAGGTGCACCGGTATGCACTAGACAAACATTATTAGGATTTTTATTTCTAAAGGGTGTAACATTTAATATAATGCAGCTCTATTGACTTCTTTCGAGGACCTACTTATATTATGGAACAAGTGGCAAGCCTGGGGCCTTAGTCTGCTATTACAATTGTGTCAGAATGGTCGATCATTGAGCAGTGCGAGAGGGATGGAGCTACGTAGGTTGTATAGCTCCATCCCTCTTGCACTGATCAATGATCGACCATTGTGAGACAATTGTAATAGCAGACTAAGGCCCCTGGTCATTGCTGGAGGCTTTGTGTCTAATAACTACTTTATTACAGGATATTTATGATATCATTTCTTTGTAAACCATTAACAAGTAACATTAGGAAACTTGTAACTAAAATTGAGGTTCATTGAGGTAAAATGATACTATTATTTGACCACAGCTTTCTGGTTTAACTTAACCATTTACCTAATATACAAAATACATTCACACATAATGCAAACCTTAGTCACATGGAGTGATTTTTGTAAATAGGCTCGCTACCAATCATCACTTCAAATAGCATCCTAAGTAGTCAGGTGTTTCTTCAAAAAACTTTAATTTTTATTTAACAATTATTTAACAATTTTTATTTTTCTCCTGTAGTTATTTAGCACTTTTTTTGTTTTTTTTTTTTTAATATACCAGTCATAGGATTGTTCAGTATGCAAGTTGTAGTCTGTGTGTTATAGAGTTATTTTCTGTAACTATAATAATGTGGCAACAAATATTAAATAAGTATACAATATTTACCATTTTAGTGATAGTGAGAAACATTTCCTCTACATTAATGTTCTCCTTTGCGCTTGTCTCGAATAGCGGTATGTTCATCTGATTGGCGAACCTCTGGGCATCCTCAGTCACTACTACTTTTCTTGACGGACAATCATTCTTGTTACCAACTGGAAATAAAGGAAAAAAGTAGTTTATAATACAGGCTACATAAAAAAATGTTATACATATTTATCTTTCCACAAATCACATTTAGTTTTTGTTCATATTATCGCAAGGAATTTACGTATTAAGAAGAGTTCTGAGGGCTTAGTACGTGTTTGTTTTCATTTAATGAGATTGAAACTCACTGAAAGAAAATCACCATTCTTATTGGTAGGTTCATTTAAGCTAGTCAATCAGTACCAAACATGCTTTGATTTCAATTTTGTTAAATGCAAAGCACACTAAGGGTACATATCTTCTATACCACAAAAGCAGCCTATTATCATGAAAAATATGTTAAGGCAGGTCCTTATATAGTATCTAATTAGATTTATGTTAGCTTAGTCACATATTCAACAAGTTTCCATAAAAAAACACTTCAAATTAACCATCAATTAGGTAGACAAAAACTAAAAAACTAAAACATAGGCCCTAGGTACATTTGAAATAAATCATTCAATTTTAACAAAATAAAGATATTTATAAAACAGTAATACCTATTAAAAGATAAAAACCTAACAATAATGACAGTGTTGATACAGCATATTTTAGATAACAGTCACTCATACATACAGGAAGTAATTTACTTCCTTTTTTCATGGAATTTCAACAATTTTCAGTGTGTATAGGCATTTGTAACAAAGATCATAATAGATTAGTCATTCATGGTGAGACAGTCGAAACTCAAAATAGATCTACTGAAGTTTTATAACCTCCTTTGTTCTCAGTTGTCTATGAATTGAGAACTGATATCAAACCTCTTTTCTAGGTTATTTGTTTATCAAAATTATTGTTTATGTTTGTTTTTTGAGTATTATTAATGCGGGTTCTATGCCATTTAGGGCATAGTAGAGTGCATAAAGCAAAATTTTATGAGATCATCACAAAGAATCCTAATTAGATTTAACACAGAATGATATTGGACACAAAACAATAGATAAAAAAAATACTAACTAATACTAAAGTTGAAATTGGAAAATCTATTTGTTTTTTTTTAAATGTATACCTTGTTACAGCCTTTAGAAAGCAGTTCAATTACATAATGATTACTTAAAATAAACTAAACCACTCAGAGTAATTAGAGTGTGACAGAAGATTCTTTTTATTGTCGTTATTTTGCAAACACAATGGTACAAATGAATGGTTGAGTTGAGAAATCGCAATAACATGGTTGTTTCAACCATTTATTACCAATTATTACTTAAATTAACGTCATTAGAACTGTAATCACTTCTGTATATACCTTTTATGATGCATTATAGGGTACTGAAGTTGGTTATTAGGATTCTTGGTGTATGAAGGGATTTAAAGGTAAAATTAGACTCACCTAAGACTTTATTAACAACATCACAATTCTGTTCGATCTCGTGCAGCCATCTCTTGACATTGGCGAAGGACTCTCCGTTCGTGACATCGTACACCACGATGACGCCGTGCGTACCTCTGTAGTATGTACTGGTTATCGTCCTGAACCTCTCCTGCCCCGCCGTATCCCATATCTGTAGCTTCACTCGCTCACCGTTTATTTCTAAAGTTCTTATTTTGAAATCGACCCCTATCGTAGTAATGTAACTACCGGAGAATGTGTTGTCGGCGAAACGCAGGAGAAGACAGCTTTTACCCACACCTAAAACATAACAACATTACACCGTTTACTAAGCTCCATAGCCCCGAATATCGGTTGTAGAGTTATAACATCACAGGCCTCGCCCACTCACCGCTGTCACCGATAATCAGCAGTTTGAAAAGGTGGTCAAACTCTCGCGCCATGGTTTCTGATAGTTATAATTATTACACTAATTGGTCATATGTTCACTATTAATGTTAAAAATGTATTTAGTACAACTTTAACTATAGAATTGTTAATAAAACTCATGCCGTTAACGTTACACTTCCATCACTTAACAATCGGCCGCCATCATTGTTTTCAATTGCCAGTTTGAAAAAAAATGACAAAGGAAAATTCATGTAAATGTTTATGGTCGACTTGACGAAAACCTTGGGAAATCTTAATAATTTATTCATACAGGAAAATGCATAACATATTATTATCATTGATAAGTCATGTTATTCCGTCTTCGTAGGTGTAGTTATTGACAAGTGAGATCAATGTGAGGAATATCAATTAAAGAAACTTAATGTTAATAATGTCTTATACTATTTTTCTAGGCATGGATAAAAAAGACAACGTTGCAAATCATTTAATAACGTCTCATTTTTTGTTGAATTGGTGTTTACGTTTACATCACTAATTAATTACATTTTTCATTTGTTATTACTTTTAACTTTCTGTATTTGTTGTAGTAACAGGACAACAAAAAATAAAATCAGTCTAAGAAGAAATAACGAATATCAAAAGGAATGATATAGATGTCCGGTATATGTAGCTATGCTGCGAAGATATAATAGCTATTCTGTGAAACTATGTGACGGTTTCCACTGATACTAAGCTATGTAGCGGTGCGACTAGATAAGACGTGTTATGAAGACGTGCCGCCTCACTCAGTAGCTGCACGAGGAAGATTCGCAACTGGAATATGCGATGAATCGATAGTAGAAAAATCATCCATAGCACGTATCTTTTCATATAATCACATATACTAGTTGAACCTGTTTCCTCCTAAGCTGAGTTTTGTAACGTAATAGTACGCACATCTCTATGCTTATTATACTCTGTTCATCCATTTAAAATTTTATTGATGGTAACATTTTTTGTGATGACTGTGTGCGTTTTATGAGTAATCAAATACACTTGCCAAATCTGTCAAATAAACTGTCAAACGCGCTAGGTGTGGTACGAATATTCTAAATTTTATAAAATTTTGCTATAATGTCGGCTACATTAAAACCTTATTTAACAGCAGTGCGCCACACGCTTACAGCGGCGATGTGTTTAGAGCATTTTTCATCGCAAGTAGTAGAGCGTTATAACAAACCGGAGGTCGAGGTTAGAACAAGCAAAGAGCTTCTCTTGAATCCAGTTGTGATTTCTCGTAATGCAAACGAGAAAGTGTTGATCGAGTCGTCCATAAACTCTATCAGAGTGAGCATTATGATCAAACAGGCGGATGAGATTGAAAAGATTTTGTGCAAAAAGTTCATGCGATTTATGATGATGAGAGCAGAAAACTTTATCGTACTGAGGCGGAAACCGGTGGACGGATATCATATCAGTTTCTTAATAACAAATTTCCACACCGAGCAAATGTTTAAACATAAACTGGTGGACTTTGTGATATACTTCATGGAGGAAATCGATAAGGAAATTAGCGAAATGAAACTGGCCGTAAATGCTCGCGCCAGAATCTGCTCAGAAGAGTTTTTGAAGAGATTCTAAATTCAAATCCTATAAGAACGGGTATGACTAATAGAATGAGTTAATAATATTGTGTTAATGGTGAATTAGTGTAATATTTCCTTATGGCTGTTATCATAAACTACAGTCCCTAATGAAGAGGTTTAACTATAGCCATTACAAATTTACATGTAAACATTAGCTTTTATAACAAGGTGCACACCTTTGCTTGGGTTTGGTACCAAACCTGTATGTTCATGAACAAATTCCAATTTTGTTTACTAAATAGAATAATGATGCTTGTGCATCTATAAGAAATGTTTTTTAATTTATAAGCAGTATTGTATTAAGTATGTAATGATAATCATATAGCTTAATATACCTAGTAACTTTCATTTATATATTAAGTTATAGAGAATAATAATTATAAAGAAATATTCCAAAAACTTTAAGGCATTTAAAACATTTCTTTTGACTTGTAAATGATTGATTGTATTATAAATTTTAATAAAATATTTTTAATAAGCAATGTTTATTTTTTAACCAAATAATGAAATACGTAAATGTCTTTTTAGGATGTTTATTGAAATAATATCAATTACTTATATTTCTTTCTATAACAAATCATTTTACATGAAACAATAATACATATTTAATTTACAGTCAGCTATTACAAAAAGAATTAAAATTATATCAAAGGAGAATGATCAACATTGTCTATCAAATGACAGCTTGAATAAGAACTACAACAAAATTTTTATACAGATTGATATCAAACAAGGACTTGAGAAATTGAAATTGGTGTCAATTTCCTTTTGGAATGACGGCTTATTAAATTACATAGCTTTGATGATTATATAGAAAAGAGTGCAAATAATACAATATATTTAAAAACCCTGCCAAGATTTGAAACAGCCTAAAAGTAGAACAATTAGAATCTACAAGCCCCCTTTCAAAATCGGCAAGGTTTACACAGCATGTTTTCAAATACAGGCATTATCTATTAAATAAGTTGGGTTTTCCTTCCTGACGCTATAACTCCAGAACGCACAAACCAATTTCCACATATTTGCATTCATTGGAAAGGTCTCAGGCTCCGTGAAGTTCATAGCAAAGAAAATTCAGGAATAATCCTGTGGCTAACATCACACTTGAATCTGGTTCTGCAAATAAATCTATTGTTTTATTTTACTGTATGAAGATAATAGCTGCAAATAAACCTATATCTCTCTTATTGAAGGCCTCTGAATTGGAAACAGACACTAGATTGAAAATTCCTATTGCTATGGTTTCTACTGTCTATTTCGTGGGTTTAATGATACCATTTCCCCATGCCTTAGTTACGACAGGCTGGAAGTCGCAAGGGGGGTAAAACTTTATACACAAATAGATGATTGAACCAAAATGTTAGTGTTATCTCGATAGATGTTCAGTGGTTTGTCTTACATTTATAATGAAAACCACCAGACCAAAGTGACGATTCAACTAGACTGTCTATTTATGGCCTTTCTTTTAATCTTTTAAGAGTCTAGTCAAAAGCCACTTAACAAGAGTCTACAAAGTCAATCAAACACTTTGGAACGAGCAAGCAACCTCTAGTTAAGCTATATTCACTAGAGGACTGACTGACATTTTGTTTTCTTAATATTGTAATATTTGCTTTGACATTCAAAAGTGCCTTCCGGATCTATTTGAAATAAATAATTTTGACTTTGACTTTAGAGTAGAAAATATTATAGGATTGTCATAAATTTTGACATTTATGGGAGCCATCCTCATATTATATTAAGCTTTCTACTCTCTTGCGGTAGGCTCAGGGCCCCTATATTGTTAGTAATAAATATACTTATGGCATGGTACAGTGGTATAGACACGCTACAATAGTTATCAATAAGTCCAAAAGAAAATTGAATGCTTACAAAATCTTATAGATTAAAACCTTTTTTACTATTAAGCCTTTTTGTTGTAGTATTCAGAGATCCCAGTAACAAACTAAATGTGAGCAAAATATTTTTACAAAGTTTAAATTTATATTTATTATAATGCTCTTGTGTTATTAAATCAGAACTCTTAGTACGAGTTTGCTTAACGTTGACCGAAAACAAAACGAGAGCGCGTTCGGCGGTCTGATTGGTTGGTTTTTTCGCACCGGCCAATTAGAGCGCCGAACGCGGATTTTTCTTTTTTTTTAACGTGAATTTGTCTGCGTTTGGCTACCAACCCGCCTAGAAGCCACGAAGATGTGGCCGAAGATGGACCACACATTTAGAAAGTACCTCTCTCGTTTCGTATTCGTTCAATGTAAATCAAACTCGTACTACGTACAGTATAGGACCTCAACTGTCCTAAAATACCTTAGCATCAACATCTTTCACTCTAGATTACAAATAAATAGGAAAGCATGAGATGGAAGCAATCATTTCATGAAAGCTACAGCTTGACATTGACATTCAACATTGGAATTACTAGATTGCAGTTTTTTTTTTTTTTCAAAAAGACCTATTTAATATCCAAGTGCTGACAATCCGAGATGTGTAAAAAAAAAATACAGTGAAACCTCGTTACGTGAGACATCAAGGGACTTTCAAATTGGTATCACTTATAGAGGTATTCCACTAAACAATGTCTCAGATAACCAGGTATAAATGAATATTTGTCTCATTTATAGAGGGTTCCATTAATGGAGGTGAACATACGGGTTATTTCACATAAAGAGGTGTGAGTGAATTAACAAACAAAACGATGTTGTCTCAGTTACTGAGGTTTATGCATTAGAATTCACTTGCTGTCTCAGTTATAGAGGTAACTAATATCCCAGATAAAGAGGGTTGTTTATCCCACTAATAGAGGTAATTCAGTGCCATTGGGTAGGGACCTCAGTATGAGTTCCAGTTGTGGAGGTTTCTCACTTATCCAGGTCCCACTTAACCAAGTTTCACTGTATATCATACATTACTGAAAACTTGTGAATTTCCTACTGACGTGTTTACAGCGAGACTGCATTTATTATGTCACGTTTCAGTAACTACAAGCAGCTTGAATATTATTTACTTTTTTTTATGTAATCGACGCCTTACATTTATAACGGTTTAATATCAACCCTATTTTCATAGTAATAAAGTTGAATTTAGGTAACGCAAAATTGCAAATCTGTTTACCTGTGTCGGGAAGTCTCGAGAACAGACAAAATTGGATTGCTGTCATTAATTTGTTTATTAGATTCTCAACCTTATGATTTATTTAATAAAGTTGAAAATCTAATGATGACATTTTTGACATTGGGTCCATTTTTATCGAGACTTCCAGCTCTGTAAAAATGTGTATCTATAATTAAAATTGTACTACAACTAGCGCAATATTTATTATGATACGGTATTAAGTGGGATATTTATTATTATTATTACAAAATGGTTGCCTATGTATATAACGTCAATTCAAATCAATATTGGTATTTCTGACAAGGCACGCGGTCTCGGTATCGATAATTGTGATTCTGCTATTATTTATTTATCCATAAACTTTATTTTACTATTTACCTATATAAAAATACGCACAGATTTTGTAATGTGCCACGTGATAGCATCTACACTACGCTAGAAGGTTGATAGAGTTTGGACTTTAATAGCTTACAATAAATTTCAGTTTTAGTTGTTATAAATAAATGTCACTCTAAAATTAACCTTATCTGCAAATAAATAGAATACACTTTTGTTTAATAAAGTTGATTTAGCAGTGCAATTCTAGCAATATTTTAAAATTGCTCAAAAGTCGACTTTATTACTTTAAACACTTAGTTCAATCTCAAATAAAAGAGCAGTAAGCACATTTTGATACCAATCAAAACTGAACCTTACCACATAAACATTAAAGTCTCTATTTACATGAAATCTTGGAATTATAGGACTTATTGCTTTAGGTATAGGTATCTAGAAACAAAGAAGAAATGTGCAAGGAGGTTTTACACTACTACTGAAATGCTTAGGCATTGCTTGTTGCAGACCAAAACCTAAGTCAATACTAAGTTACTACTAAGGTAAGTTAAATCTATACTAATATCATAAAGCTGAAGAGTTTGTTTGATTGCTTGAACGCGCTAATCTCCAGAAGTACTGGTCCGATTTGAATAATTATTTTTGGGTTGAATAGTACATTTATCGAGGAAGGCTATAGGCTATAAAACATCACGCTATGACCAATAGGAGCCAAGCAGAGCGGGTGAAACCGCGCGGAAGTAGCTAGTTAGAAATATATCTTGTATGTGCCAAAAGTAAGCAAAGGCTTGGTGTTGTATCATTTATCAAATTTCTAAGAGTAAAAGGGGTCCTAGGACAGCCGAGAGTGGTCTAAACGTATATTTAAAAAATACTAATTAAAAAAACACTAATACAATTTAATCCGGAGGCCTATAACCTAACGAAACGGGAGCGCGTTCGGCGCTGTGATTGGTTGGTTCATTCACGCTGGCCAATCACCGCCGAACGCGCTCTCGTTTCATTGTCGTTCAACGTATAACAAACTCATACTAAACCTGCACACGCAACTCGTTATTAAGAGCCCCAGTGTAGCTGGAAACCAGTCGGGCATATCCGAAATTAGTCTAATGCGAGTAACCTGTACAGATATTTTTAATTAAACGTATCTCACTATAGTTATTAGCCAGCTCACACAGCTTAATTTACATAACCTGTGCTTAGCTACGTAAGCTAAGCTAACTTAGCCTTTAGTCTGCAACTATGAAAGTAATTCAAATGTCAAGCTTTCGATGCTTATTATTTTGACAATCACAACATTATTATAAAACATTTCTAAGTATCTTTTATTTTATTTTTACCGTTGTACTGTAGATGAAGCAGTGATATCGTATCTTGGTTGATAACAACTAGATAATTTTAGTCAAGCCCTATTTTTGCGCGTCGAATAGGATAGATAAGATGACATCATGCTTTTGTACTGAATGACCTAGCGATTATGATTACTTTTTTCATTGAGTTATTATAATAGAAATTACGAAACGAAAATGTTTGTGTTACACAAAATTTTCAACTGAAATATTAACGCTGCTTTAGGATTTGATAATGTATATCCTAGCCTGTTTGAATTGGTTTAAAGATATCCTTAATATTTCAAAAAACTAAAGGGCAACAACAGCAAATTATTTAAATTTATTTATATATATTTTTTATTATTTATGTTTGTCGATTAATTAAATTTATTCACCATTCAATTCAGTATCAGATTACAGCCAAAAATATCAAAAAAGCACGCTAGAAATAAATATAAGTATCACACCATCCCGTTCAGTGTTGCCATCCCAAAAAAAAAACTGATTCATCTACAGGCAACATTATGTGTAAAAAATCTAACATTTAACTATTTTATACTCAGTTCTTGGGCTTGGTATTTCTTAACGTGAAACCTTCGCCTTTGAATGCTGTGAACGGCTCCGAAGGTGTCTCCTCCTTTGCGCTGGGCGGCCTGGAGTTTCTGATGAACCTCAGAGTACCTATAACGTAGTCATAGTCCGGGATACCTCGGACGTAGGGCTGGAAAGAAAAGGATTATTAATTTATGACTCACACTGTAAAAAGCTTCAGAATTTCCAAATTGCATGCATGCAACGTCACGCCTTTTATCCTCGAAAGGGTAGGCAAATTAGAATAGGAGGTGAGCCTATTCACGCCTTTTATTCCCGAAGGGGGAGTCCCATTGGAATAGACGGTAAGCCTATTGCCACTACTGAGAATTTTTTCGAAATACCGAAAAAAGCCCGGTAATTATTTGCCCGACCCGGAAATCGAACCCCACCACTCGGCCAACTAGGCAGTTCAAATTGCATATGTTTACTAATTATTATGAGGTATTATGACAAACTCTTTTTTTTTTTTTGAGGGGGGAAATCATCCAATGACATCTCCCGCCTTGGGTTAGGTGAAAGGGAGTGTCATACTCTTACTGACTAAAAACCACCCCGTTCCTACTCCTGATTTTCGAGCCGGAGGCCCGGTAAACCCGCTAGGTAGTCCGCAGCTTTGGATTTGTCTCACCCCTTCGAGTATTATTATAAACACGAAGCAAAGTCATACACAACATAGATCGAATTCCATATCTCGAGGCTATCATAAAACTATTATAAACTAGTAAACCCGGCGAACTCCGTTTCACCACCAATGATTTTCCCCGTTTTCCTGCCTTTTTTTGCTATAAACCTCACGGAGCCCAAGACCTTTCCAACGAATGCAAAACTGTGGGAAACGGTTCATTCGTTCTGGAGTTATAGCATCAGGAAGGGAAACCCGACTTGTTTTTATATCTATACTTAATATTATAAAGCTGAAGAGTTTGTTTGTTTGAACGCGCTAATCTCAGGAACTACTGGTCCGAATTGAATAATTCTTTTTGTGTTGGATAGCGCATTTATCGAGGAAGGTTATAGGCTATAAATTATCACGCTATGATCAATAGGAACCGAGCAGAGCTGGTGAAACCGCGCGGAAGTAGCTAGTTATAGACAAAATTTTACTACATACCTGTCTCGACTGTGACGCTGAAGGTTCGGAGTCGCTCTCACTGATCAGCTTCTTCTTCTTGCCATCGAGCCGGTTCCCCTCCCCGCTGAAGGCGATGAAGCCGCTGGGCTCCGGCATCATGTTCGAAGGATCCTCGTCCATGCCCGTCGAGTTGCCGCCGTCATCGTGAGGTATACGTTCCTCTTCTTTGTAGCCGACTGGTGGCGCGAATTCTACCTGTTAAGGGATCGTGATTATATGTAGTTATTTTTTATTTTTAGCCATGGTTGATGGTCGTCCCACTACAGAGCAAACGCCTCTCTACCCTCCTTCCATTCGTTTAGCCATTTTAAGTGCGGGAGAGCTATGCTCCGGTACGAAGTGGCCGGCACGACCGTAGAGATACCACGGTTTCACAGAAAACCGACGTGAAATAATGCTTGCGTTGTGTGAGTGAGGTTACCGAAGGCCCAATAAGATTGGGAAGGGGGCCTTCCTAACCCCCAACTGGCACTTTAACTTCTGTTGTTTCAGGTTGTCCATGGGCGACAACGATCAGACATCACATAATAGTTATTATGTGATCTGTAAGCTCGTTTACAGGCTTATACAGTAAGTTTAACTTAAATATAAATAAGTACATTATACATACATTCATATCACACTCTATGATGATGACAGCGTTTCCTGGCTTGGTCTCCAGCACACACAGCTCGTACACTTTCGAGTTATACTTGATGGCGATCACGTCGCCAGTTGTTAGACACGAGAAGTTACGTAGACAGTTCTCTAACACTGAAACAAGGGCAATGGGGGTAGATAGATGTCTTTTGTTCATCAGAATTTAATATTATATTTTTAACCGACTTAAAAAAAAGAAGGTTAACAGTTGGACCTGTATGTGCGCGAACATCTCGCGTCTGGCTGACCCGATTTTGATGCGGTTCTCAACATAATATTTTTAGAATTAGCAAAAGGTTTGAGGTATAGTGCTTGTCCAATAAATGGGGGTTCGCAATTATGTATTTTTTATTTTTTCTAATGTAAATTTAAAAAAAAAATAGATTAGTATGTTTATTTGATCTATTTGAATGCAATATTAGAATCCTACATTGTAATTTGTAGACTGTATTGTTGAAATTACCTAGTACAGAAGTAAAAACTAAAACTAAATCCTATTTACATAGTTATTGCCATACTCAGAGTCATTTAATGCTTAATTAACCGAGTCCTTAGCAATTCTTTTCAGAACAAAATCGTTACTAAGGTGTCGTTTAAGTAATCATTAAATGTCTCTGAGTGTCATAGTTAGAGTTATTCAACTCACCTGCTTTAGGATTAGTTATATCTAAAAAGTCTTCAGATAAAGGCTGGAACTTTGAGAATGTTGCCACTGGTAGTGACACACTCTCTATTTGTAGTAGTGCTCCCTCTTCCACCACCAAGTTGGTCATCATCTGGACAAGATACACAATCATTCATTACTTGGTTCAAACATAAATCTATACTAATATTATAAAGCTGAAAAGTTTGTTTGTTTGATTGTTTGTTTGATTGCGCTAATCTTCGGAACTACTGGTTCGAATTGCATAATTATTTTTATGTTGGATAGTCTATTTATCAAGGAAGGTTATAGGCTATAAAACATCACGCTACGATCAATAGGAACTGAGCAGAGCGAGTGAAACCGCGCAGAAGTAGCTAGTGACAGTAGTATATGTATAGAATCTATTTGCATGACTTCTAAACTTTTTTTTTTTGGGGTTAAAATCATTCAGTGAATTCTCCCGCCTTGGGCGAGGCGAGACTGTCAGACTCCATGTAGCATGTAATATATGTTTAAAATTGGAATTAAAATCTTGTAAACAGCAAAACATTATCATTTCTGTTTCTTTACTTTTTATTAATGTTGCCCTACATTAGGATTTTCTCCTGTGTCATGGGTACATTTACAAATATAAAAGTTTACATACACGTTATCAGCATATCAATACTTGCAAAGCTTATAAGGAAACTGTATCAATTTTACGTTTGTTTATCAAAAGTATAAAAAACAATAATTATGTAAATTGATGATTAATGATGCAATAACAAAAAGCAAGTGATTATAAGTGCTGATCTGCTAGAAAAAAAATCTCACAACAGGAAACAGTTTAAAAAATAGTTTGTATCATGAGCGAGCATAATAACTAAAGAAAGCTATAATGGCTTTTATACTGTTATATTAGGTACAGTTCCTTATCTTTATCAATAAGTAATAAAATAGTGACAACATTATAGGCAGTCTGTTAATATCAATTACAAAAATAATTTATTCTGTATATTGTACTCTTATACTCAAATACTGAAACCTTATTCAATTATAAGTTATATTTGGAATTATATGCAATATTCAGCAATTTCTTTTCCATCAAATAATTGTGAATAAAATGTGGCTTAAATCAATTAGTATTTCAACCATCAATATGTTAAGCCAGAAATATGAATAACTGATGCCTAATGAAATAAGAATGTAGGACAAATCATTATATGATTTTAACAGAATTATGAGGAATTAGTTAACTTTTTATACAGATAAGACTATAAAACAGCTAGTAATAATAATAATAAATTAATCGGCCAACGGATTAATACCCAACAGCCTCGATAACCACCTTAGGAGGCTGGTGTTAGGCGGGTGGATCAAGGGCCTGATGCAGAAGGCAGTTCTCCTAGCAACGGCACGCATTGGGAGGAGGTTTCTGTCTCTTGAGCCCTAACCAGCGTTGCGTGGACCTTGCCCCCGCTACTGGTCGGCGCCAATTTGTATATTTTTAAATGTTATTTTGTTTTTTATTTTTATAAGTAATATTTAAAAATATAATTTTAGAGTGTTATAAATAAATATATAGCAATAAATTAATACATTACCCAATGTGGTAAATAAACTCTTCCCTCATCAGCCACAAACTCCAACACACCACAATGTGTCACTCTTTTAGTTTTTTTATTTGTTAGTTTAAATATCATGGGATACTCAATATTCAGCCTAGTCAGCTGTTCCAGCGCTGACGGTGGCATTATAACTGAAAAAATAAAGATTGTTTTTATATAACAGATCTACATAATGTTTTTTTTTAAATGGTGATTAGTGTAATCTTAGGGAGGTAAAGTTCTTGCAGCAGTTCTGCTGTTTATGTCATAAAAGATAACTGTTTTAGTTAAAAGTAATGTATGGAGATATAATTTAGATTTATTTAAATATCTAGCCACATAGAAAGTCCTTGAAAATAGTTTTCTAACATGATTATTGCCTTTGGAACAATGGCTGACTGCTTTAGCTTATTGCTTCGTATTGTAAAGTACATATTGAAGACTCTTACTTTTTCCTCCCCTTTCTACATCTTGTCTCTCATTCCCAGGCAACATAGAGACAGAATAACACTTATAGGTCATGTTAAAGGGTCTGCTGATTTCATGAAACATGTTGAATCCAAACTGAAACTATAGAAGTGCACGTTAAGCAAATAATTGAAAGTATTCCAAACACAATTATAACAGCTGACTAAATTTACCATTTTAATTGATTTAGGAATAACTGACTGATTGAAAAATAAATGCAAATCATGCAATCCACACTCAAAACAATTCGAGTCAACCTTTGTTGTGATTTTGACACCTTTGTCAAATGAACGAAAGATTTTATTTTTTTAAATTTTCTGACAGTAAAGTGAAAGAGATACATAGATACAAAATATCAAAGAGTAAAAGAGACAATCACCAAGTCAAGCTTAAAATTGGCATTACGTTTGCAACACTCGAATTTCGACAGCACTAATGGCTGCATTCTCGAATATTGAAAATATTGAAATGTTATCAAAATAGTGTTTACATTTTTTGTTATTGGAATTTTTACATATAAAACGAAAAGCAATAAGAACATAAGTCCTGAATTTTCATGGTCAACAAAATTTTTTTTGCAGAAAAGTGTCTGATAAACTGTTAAGACACAATTATTATGGTAATTTACTATTTAAACACCGTTCTAAGATTATTTGGTTGAATAAAAAATAAACTTTACTCCGAAAAATAGATTTTGCAGTAAACTTTCCAAGTAAAGTTATTGATTTTTTGGGCAACTTATGAATGAAATCTTGTAGTATATAGCAATACTAAATAGGAACGTATCCGAAAACCGACAAAGTTCTTGCTTTCTTTTTCTTACATTATGTGCCATTTCATTCATTTGTATATGTGGCAGCCGCGGGTGTAGTTTGTTCGTCATATTTCTCCGAAATAGCAAAACTTATTGAAACCCATTTTATCTTAATGTAGTATTTAAAAAAATGTGAGTTGGTTCGGGACAAATACTTTCTCCATAAAAAAATATTTAAATTCATTTCTCCGTTGTCATTTTCTTTACGATCACGAACGCCATGTTGATTGTCAAAAGTGTTTTCGGATGAGACAGCAGTGAATTGATTTGTGAAATTTTTTCAGAGTTGGTGAATTCAAAGGGTCGCTTGTTGTCCGGTTCGGTTAATTAAGGGCGTGGGTATACGCAACGATGGCGCAAATATTACCGATACGTTTTCAGGAGCACTTACAGGTGAGTACGCCCATCGGTTTATTGGATTTGCCGATAGCGTTTCCTTTGAGGAAGCAATTTATCAGTGTACGTCAGGGGGATGTGTTGGGGTGTCGGTGGTGCATTTATTTGCATGGCAGGGTGGTTATGTGGCCGTTATAATGGCATTGCGCAATTATCGCAGTGACAGTTACCACCCCCTATCCGCCGAGGCGCCGAGCCCACGGGACGAGCGGCCGGTATTGATTTGTTCTACATTCCCTTTAGATCATATGGTCTGGGAGCCAATGCCAAATTTTCGTTCATTCAGGTCAAAGTTAGTAGTTCAAACATCCTACTATCCACCTTTTATAAAGCCTTAGGCTTTCTATCTTATCGTCTTGCCTTTATGTCCCTTATTATTTTAAGAACTCTGCTATTATTTGGTAACATACATGACACATATCAACAACAAAACCTAATCCAATTAGAATCTGATGTGAGGAAACCTCATAAGAATAGAAATTGGAAAGAAACTTATTCTATATATATTGTATTGTTTGTTTGATGATAAAATCTAGAATTAGTCATCACTTTATGATACCTACTGAATGATTATGAATAATAAAATCTTAAACCACAACCTCTTTTTATAAAAGCACCTGGAAATATAAACCTCAACCTCTTCTTTTTTTTTAAACCTGGAGAATAAATCATAGACATGACTAAATAATGTCTTAATAATTCCTACACTACTTACCTACACCTTATCTTATTATCAAGGAGAGTCAAAGCACTAGATTGCTTACAAGGTGAATCAAAAGGCATTGAACTTCATAATATACAGCATATATATATATATTTTTTTTTTAATAATTTGGTTATGATAACAAGGATGACTAGTAAAATTTTAAAGAAAGAAATAGCCATTGATGAAATGTTCTATCTTTTTTTTTTGTGGAATGTTGGTTCCACTGATAAAAAGAAATTGGCTTGTTTATGAGAGTAGGTTTTAATGATTCTTAATTTAATCTGTTAATATAAATAAAAAGGAATTACCTTCTATAATGATTCTATGGTGTTTTTAAATACAAACTCAATTTAATTCTAAGTTATTTTAAAGATATTGTTTGTGTCACCATTTAATTTTAAAAGGATTCCCCAGTTTTGTGATTATGTATGAACTGTTAGTCTTCATACTACCTATTGATTATTTTAGCATATCTTTATTCTAAACACTATGTATGACTAATTCTAATTGGGCTAATCAAAACAAAACTATTTGTTACCAGAATATTTTAATTTTAATTTACAATCTAATGAGAATTTTGAATAATACATACTTGGATACTAATTGGATTAAAATATTTTGAAAATATAAAGAAATAAGTCCAACTTTAACATTGTTTAAAAATATATAACGATTAGTTGTTCCCATATTACAATTGCAATAGAAAACATGACTTGACTTCTTATTTTAATAAAGCTCAATTTCCCTTGCAGCTCACAAATGTGGGCATCAACCCAGCCTCCATATCGTTCAACACACTCACGATGGAGTCGGACAAGTTCATCTGTGTCCGTGAGAAAGTTGGTGAGACTGCGGAAGTGGTGATCATCGATATGGCCGACCCCACCAACCCTATCCGCCGGCCGATCAGTGCTGATTCCGCCATCATGAACCCGGCCAGCAAGGTCATTGCTCTGAAGGGGAAAGCAGGGGTTGAAGGTAAGTTCAGTTTAAGTTTATTTAGTCATCCGTTTTTCCATTATACATTTCTATGCAAAGTCGAAGTCGGTTATTCCAATTAAATAAGACAAGAAATGCTTAAATCAAACTGTCCTTCAATTTGTCTCTCAGTGAAGCTAAGGACTCTTTCCAAAATCTTGATTTCTATGAAACAAATGTACTAGAAACTGCATTAGGTCTATTATTGATTAATACAGCAATGTCTGTGAAATACTATAGTCACTCTGACACTTTTTCCTTTTATCACTTTCACCATATTATGCAATGAAATTTGTGCCATGCTAAATTGAGCTTTAATCTTTAGAGTGTAATTAATCAATTCTAATACATATACCTTTAAAAACCCAGGCTTATTTCATACAAAGAAAGTGTGTGATAAAAATTAGATCATAGTTTAAGGGTACTAGACAAAAATTTGATAGTTCTGCCATAGAACATAAATGTATTTTATCATGTCAATCACTATTACTTGTTACATACCTATTAGGAATGAAATATTTTTGGGAGTTAATTCAGGAATGGCGCAGAGTGTCGGGTTCGATTCCCGAAACAGGCAAAGTATTACTGGGCTTTTTTCGGTTTTTCGAAAATTCTCAGTAGTAGCACGGAGCCGGGAGGAGTCTAGAATTGTGCCCAGTATATTGCAATAGGCTCACCCGCTATTACATGGGACTTATAACACAAATGGTGAAATGTGGGTATACATCTACCTATCCCTTCAGGGATAAAAGGTGTGAGGATACGACAATTATCTTGGTGTAGGCAAAAATATGTTACTACAGACATTTTTACTTGCAATTCACTCCAATTGGTTATCAGTGTCGCCCATAGAAACGAGCTTATTGCCACCATTAAAATCAAATAAGCAATCCTTGCGATTGACTTTAGCAAACAAACTGAAATCACTGGGGCAGTAACAACTTTTTTGATATATAAATTTTCACTATCTAAAATCCTTACGACCTCTCTGATAGAAAGCATTTTACCCTATATAACAATATAGAAATAGGTTCTTAAAAAACGAATTTGATCTTTAATAACGTATAAATAAAGGCTTTCTGTCAAAGTACATTCAGTACATTAAGTTATTAGTACATAACATCATTAAGAGAACGCCGAACGCCGGGATCCGCCCCCTTTCTGTCCGATATAGCGACGAATTTCGCTAGACGCCCACGCGTCATTAATGACGTTAGCGCCACAAAGAAAGGGCTTTTATTCCCGACAATAACAATGTACTATTTTTATTTTTAGGACAACACAATAAGGTCTATTTTCGTACTGTGTTGTTGTAGGCAGCACCTAATAATTTGTGTTTATTTTACTGTGTAAGTCTAGTTATGGGATTTTCTCCAGTTGCCTAAATGTTATTATTAATTTAATCGTCTGTTGTCGTCTTGGGTTTTCATCACCGAATCGTGCATACTGTATTATTCGATTAAAATTCTTAGTAAATCGGTGTCTGGAATAGTGCCTGATGAATCGGAATTAGTTTGTCCTCTATTACATGAAAGTTCATGGTACTAATAACGCGAATGAGACTAAGTTGGCGTAGGTATTAAAGACTTGTGAAGATGGAAAACCCTGTTTCAAATCCTCCGAGCCGAGGCCGCGGTATATGGCTAAAAGACGAAGCACCTACAGTCATTATTGGAGGTGATGGTAATGGTAGCCAAAGCGCCACATGAACTATTACTTCTTACTGCCGCACTCAGAGACATTTAATAATTACTTAAACTAAAATCGAGTAACGATTTTCTATCGAAAAAAAAATGTTAATGACTGGTTTAACTAACCATTAATTGATTCTGAGTACGGCGGTTAGGGATGTACATGAGGTACACAATACTGAGAAACCTAATAACTAGTATTAGGCACCAGACCTTAGACTTAGTATAAACATTTATAGAACGCAAAAATTCTGATCTTGATGGAAATATAAGTTTGAGCTAAGTTCCACACTATGAAAGTTAGTCACGATTGTATTGTGCCTGCCTTTTAAACAGTAGCTCTTAATTATTATTACTTGCGATCATTGATAAGTGAAAGGCAAGCTAAATGTCTAAAGATATCCTAATAAAATGAACTCAAAAATTAACTATAGAGTGTTCGAAATGAGTTGTTTTTACGCTGTATCGGTCAGCTCATATCGTGTGCGTAAATTTTATATCAAACATAAACATCGGGCAGACCCTTTCATACATTATAAATGAATGCCTTGTCGATGAGGTGACGAGGAAATTATCTGTCGGGAAATCCATGAAATAACGCAATATCAAAAACTTATAATTCAGTTTTTGCATGGAGACTAGGAACATCCACCTCAACCAATACCGACGTGAAACAACGCTTGTGTTGTGTTTTGTTGAATAGTGAGGTTACCGGAGGCCCAATTACCCAAATTACCCTTTCTTAATCTTTCCAATCTCCGATTCCCCAACAACCCTTAAATTCCTACCCCCCAAAAGGCTGGCAACGCACTTGTAACGATTCAGATGCTTCGGGTAGCCATGGACGACGGCATTGCTTACCGTGATCCATCAGCTCTTTTTCCGGCTTATAACATAAAGGAAACTAGTCAAATCTACTGACGGATAAGTTTGGGAATGATTACAAGTTAATAAGTTTCTTACTCGAAATTCTCTATAATATTAATTGCGGTTGGCTGGCTGACAATGCCATTTAGGAAAATAAAATATTTATATTTTATCCAATAGGAAGACCGAATTTATAAAAGTCCAAAGGCAATTATATTATAAAGGTTTTGCCATAATATCCCTGTAATCTGTACCGTCACTAGTATCTCATGTGCAGTTCCTTAGTCCACTCTTACAACACCCACGAAAAGAGTAGAGATGTTGACAAATGTGTTCTACTACAGCAGACATAAATGACCCCGATATAAACAAAGTTTGGCTTACAATAAGATTGAATTACGCTGTTATCTAAGTGGATTTGAATGAAATGCGACCGATATCACGCGATTATGCGGCTGGTCGGTATGAATATAATTATTATTTATCTGTCTAGACTAGACTGTGAACCTATTAATAGTGCAAATGTTTATTATTATCCACAACAATGATGTCCGCCTATTATGGCAATTTATTTTATGAAAATGTTTGTTAGAATATTTTAATTATTACACCAGTGATCTTAAAAATCGTGGAGGAATAGGGACGAAGCTTCAGACTCATTTCCACATTCCTTCCTTTTATGGAGAATTTAGCTATGTTGAAATGTATGTCTGGTGCATGGCAATAGGCTCGCTTATTACGCTTCTAGCTTTTGCCAGTGGCTTTGCCCAAGTTTCTGTGGGATAAAAAATGGTTTGTGTTATTCTAGACTATTATCTATCCCTGTTCCAAATAAAAATTCATCCCAATCCCTTCAGCAGTTTTGATGTGATTGAGTAACAAACATACAGATAAACCCACCAACTTTCGCATTTACTTATAATATTAGTGAGAATACTAAAACCAAGACTGACTATACATACTAGCACATACCATAATGTGTGTATATATGTATTTCTTTTGTTTTAAACAACAAAGGCGCCATCTAGGTACATTCTGTATTTTTGGAAACGCGACAATACAGCGACGAATTTTTTAGTTAATTAGGCGTTGTGTTCACGCATTGTGTTCAGTTGACTGATGCTAGATAACATCAGGATTTTGGTGTTAGATTATCAAATATCTGATTGCGTCATTAGGCGGAGACAATTATATTTGTAGAGAAAAAAGATTTTGTTCGAAGGTCTCATTACAAAATTGTTAAGAAGTAGTATTTACAGACAAAAATAGAGATTTTTTTGGTCTAAACTAACATGCTACATGGTTTCTTGGAGAGATTCTTAAGAGAGGATTTCCTATGGTAACAGGGAAAAGCATATTTGTACTCAACTGTAGGAAGGTTATTTTTTTAAGTTCTTGCTATATTTATTTCTTACTAAAAGATTTGTCGCAAGACTGGCGTCTTTCCCGTCAGTCTCTAGTCAAAATAAACAACATATTATTATTTTGAATGAAAACTATTTCAGTTGTTTTGCACAAAAATCTAATGTTTTTATCAGTTTTGTTGGCAGAGCAATAAATACTGGTTTGGATGTGTTCATTCGATAATGCTCGAGCCATGTATTAAAATTGTGTGACAAAAGATATTGCCTGTATACACATGGTAATGAGCTCATGAATGTGTGAACGAATATTTTGACAGCTGTTTTCATCTCATTGTATATTCAAGACTTTTAACATGTCTACGTGTATGTGGAACATGTGACATAATTACAGAAATTAATTGAAAAGCGTAATTAATAGGTCAAAGTCCGTTCTTGTTAACGCAATGTAAAAGGGACATTATTTAAATAAACTGGGTCGAATGTCTCGTTTGTGGAAAATATAAACATTATTGAGAAAATACTTGGTCTTGTGAAGACCCGTTTTCATTGAGATATGGACTTGACCTTGGGCAGATTGCCATATTTGTCTTCCAAAAAGAGACTTAAAACCTGAACAACGACAATAAAGTCTACAGTATACCTACCTAAACCTCAGTTGCTTAAAAAAATAGCTCAAACCGTGCGGTTTGAGCTATTTTTTTTTTATTGTACCTCTATGACAGCATCCGCCGTTCCATATTTGAAATTATAATAAACCGTATAATTTCCATGGATATTAACATGACTGCGCTGTTTTCATTTATTGATTGCATCACGCATAGAGACGTCCAATGCGGTCGGATGTGTTCTGGCAATGAGTCATCTGTGTATGTACGCGGCTTTTATATTCTTGGCACAAAGCTCCGCGACGGACGGAAGTGACAATAACACATAACTTTATAAAGTACGAGTCGATGCACTTTTATGGCGATTAAAATTCTGATGTACGTGGTGTGGTCTCGCTTTTATGGGTCATTCGGTAGTAAAACGCGAAATATTCCGTAAAACATCGCCCCTTTTCAATGAACCTTGTTGCAAGGCACCGGATATTAGTACCGCAAATAGAGTTTTCTCAGGAAATAACACCAATTTCGAAATAAGACCCTAGTTTTGAACGAAGCGAAAATAAGTTATGTTCTGACAGTTTTGGTCTAGTAGATTACGCCCACATTTCGCCGGTTTATGTCGCAGTGGTGAGATTACCGTCAATTGGACGCATTCACACTCGAACTGATAAAGACCTACTTTTAATCCCATTGACTGAGTATTTCGACACCAATAAATAAGGATAATGGTGTATTATACAATCACTTCTATTATCGTTCTTATTTCTTAGCCTGTAAGGTTGCTTTCTCAGGATAGGGAGTAAAGTTTAAAGGTCATTAGGAGGCAGGTTGGCGCATTGGTACCGCGCATCATCGCACCACTGCCTCAGTTAAGTTGTTACGGGTCAATTCTGGAACATCGCGTTGAATATTTCTGCTAAATTTACGGTTCGTTAAATCTATCTGCAAAATAGAATACTAACTTTTGTTTTGTGTTGTTAAAATATTCAATGTTTCCGCGAAACGTTAAAATATCTAATAGACTGGGGTAACGAGGTACTTCAAAGATTTTCGTAAATCTAAAATATGCTATGCGAGGTTACTTTGACGCAATCTCCTTTTTCCTTCAAAGGTTTTTATTAAAGCTCTTTATATCTTTTCATTCTTATGCAGATTGATATTCTCAAGTATACCGAGTGATAAAGTTGGCGTTTAAATTATACCGTCTCGAACTATCAGCAGGAATATGAACCTACTTCCTCTGTTGTAAGGTGTTCCTCTTTAGGGGGTTTGTCATGATCTACACGCCTGACATACGGACTGGAGATTTAATTGCGAAATTAAGTCACAGAAATGTAGATAACGCTGCTTTTATCCTGTGGTGGCTCTTGAAAGGTCTTCCTCTTTAGGGTGGTTTGCCATGATCCCCACGCCTGACAGAAGACTTGGAGATCGCAATAAAGTCACATAAATGTAGAAAACACTGCTTTTATCCTCTGGTGTCTGGTCACAGTTCTTAAAACATTCTCGGGAATAAATTGCGTGATATCTATCAATCTAAAACTTCCGAAGAGAAGTGAAAACGAAGATAAAATCCCATTTCCGTAATCAAACAACTTAAGGGCTCTTGAGTAACAGATTCTCTCGAGTGACAAGTAATTACGTCATCGTCCTTGACCTACGTCTGAAGTTTGATTGGTACTACCTACCTACTAGCATATACAGCCTATACTGCCAATGAGGTAGCATTTAAAAGTGAAAGTTGTCTATGAAAAACGTTTGTTTCCAATACCTAATATGTTGTGTGTTGCTCTCAACTCTCAAGTTACGTGCAAAATGGCTTCGCGTGTTCCATTGTCAGAATTTGCGAACAATTTAATTTTTTTTTTCTTCGCTATAATTGCCGATATGTTATTTACTTTTACTGTAAATAGTATCTTTTATGTGACGATTGTCTTGTGACGGCCTATTTGGAAGTCTTTGGGGGAGGCCTATGTTCAGCAGTGGATGTTTTATGGCTGATATGATGATGATGTGATGATTAAGTGGATGAGTTTTTAGACTATTGAAATAGAGTTAGCTCTATTTCAAGCTCAATTTTAATCTACATTCATTTTGCAGCAGTAATTTTTATTATCGCCTGTAATAGGTCATCTTATTGCAAGTATGTTCCAGAAAATTAGACTAGAGACGAAAACAAGACTGAATAATATTCAAATACGACCCGCTGATGAGTTCATCTCTTCATTGAATTTCAGATGTTTTTTATAGCTAGCTCAGTATAGTTAAGACATATCGATGCTTCCGACAACAAAGGTCGTAATCACCAAAATAGCACTTTTGGTAATCAACGAAAAACAAAAAATAATTTCGTTTTTGGCTTATATCTTTTTAACTTTAAAAGTTGTAAAATTGTGTTCTATACAAGAAATACGTAAAATACGATGGTGTTTCATAATATATTATTGCTATTTATGTCAAAGCCTTATTTCAAAAGTTAGCTTGGACATACACCCCAGAAAATTCAAGAAGTTGGTATTTACGACCACTAACAAATCAATGGAGAACGATTTGTCTAACGGAAGTTAGAAGTATGCACCAGTTTTAAAATGCAATAGTTCTGGGTTTGGTTTTAAAACCATATACTGAATCAAAAATGAGTGTAAACACCACGATCTGATGCGATGGTATGTAACAAACATGGAAATATCTGAAGCAAATCAATGAAGTTAAGACTGTAAGTTGAGTTTTCATTACTTGTAATAAAAACAATAAAATAAAACACAATTGCGACATATTTATACTTTTTGTGTTACGACCCCTTTTTAGTATGAGAATATTAACAAAATTAGGAGTAGGACCTACATAATTCAATTTTCAAACCAATTGTCCAAGACCAAGTGACTTTACGACAATTGTTTCTCAGCAGAACTTACGTTTTAAAAATGATTGTGGGGTGTAATTACAATGAATGATGTATTCATGTTTTTACGACCGACAGCTGTTTGTACGTTGTATTATACGACCTGAACGGTTATTCGGTTATAAGCAATATGAGTTTTACATACCATCTTTACTAAAAAATCTTGATTATACTAGTAAAAATTTTGGGAGTAAAAGTATTTTTTTTAGGCGAATATTTTTTTCACATTTTTAGATCGACGCAGCGCCAAAAATTAAGTAGGGCTGCATTCTTAACTCATTTTCGCCAAAATGGCGTTTACGACATTTGTTGCCGGAAGCATCGATATACTATGTACTAGACATAGGTATATAGAACCAGACAGTATGACCTATACTATGTCTGATCTCTTTTAGGGATAACATAGGCATCCCATTATAGTGCTATATTTGTTCTAGATAACTAAGTTATTATCTAGTTCTCTACTGACACCATTAAACCCTTTTGACTTATGGCTCTGACCCTATTATGGTGATGCGAGAATGTGTTTGTCATCGTCGCCTTATATGCTGGCCTTAATTCGATCCCTATGGTATACTTGCACTTTCTTCTATTATTGTGACCTACTCTAGTACTTTAGCCTGTGATCTATGATAATAATATTACCATAGATTTTTTTTTTTACGTAATTTTAATGTTCGAAAAGAAAGTGTGTGCTTTGTCTGACTGTCTGCAAGACTTTTAAGTTCTTTTTATCTGGATTTTTAATAATATGAAAGTTATTTTTATTTCGATTCTGGATTTGTGCCAGATAGCTGTAAGATCTCCTTTTATTGTTCCAGACTTTCGACGTTATAACACAAATGTTACGTACAATATGTTCCGTAAAAAATACAGGAGTCAAAAAGACCTGTTCCCCATATCATAACTTCTTAAATATTGAACAATGCTCCGCGCATAATAAACACATTCCCACGACCTTTTTAAATCAATGGAGGCCGATGACCTTTTATTGAATTATTGAAGTAGTTTAGTCCAATGAGGTACAGATAGCGACGGAAAGTACTTCTCATGGACTTTGTTTTCAGTAGATTCGGATTTTCTGCTGTTACACTTGCTATTTATTTTCTTTCCTCAATGCGGAAAATCTCTACGCGTGCGGCACCCCACGCTAAGATTATCTCCTACGTGCAGTCGTGGGGTGCTTGCAAGTGTTATTCTTCCACATAAAACCTGTGACAAATGGTGTATTTATTATAAAGATATTCTACAAGTATAGCCAGCCGTTGACACTCCACTTGATGGAGGGCGCCATACACTTTATTTGCTTACTAGCTGCTTCCGCGCGGTTTCACCCGCTCTGGTCGCTTCCTATTGATCGTAGCGATTCCTCAAGATGCGCTATACAACACAAAATTATTATTCAAATCGGACCAATAGTTCCGGAGATTAACGCGTTCAAACAAACAAACTTTTCAGCTTTATATATTAGTATAGATTATGTACGGCATTGGATGCATACACGCTGTTATTGATGAGAAATATTGAATGGAAAATATACTTAGTGCTTATATCGTCCATTTAGTATAAATAAAAAGCGTGGTTTTTTCATTTAAATTGAGTATTTTGAATGAATATCCGCCTTTGTAACGTTGCAGTAAGTCATTGTCTTGTGTTACGTAAACGGCGTACGGAACTTGCGTGCGCAATTTACCGGCTCGAACCCCGTAACACGATACTATCTGGAGCGTTTAATGTCAAACTGCAACCGCTTTGCCATATGATGTAGGAGTTCAGAAGTCTTACTGCCCTACACAGAGTAATTTAATGGTTACTTAACCTAGTCCTTAGTGTTTTCTATACAAAATCGTTACTCAGGAATAGTTTGAGTAATCATTAAATGTCTCTCAGTACGGCAGTTGCACTAAGAATTTTCCGTTGGTGATTTTGATATGGGCTGATTGATTGTTTCTTGACGGCCTGATTGGGTAAAATTAGAATTGCCGACTAACGTCTGAAATTTGTAACCAATCTCAATCCAAAATTTCTGGATTTATCCGAGTTTCTGACGAATGCTAAAAATCGATTCAAATTCAAACATTTTGGATTGAGATCGCTTATTCATTTCGGCTGTAAGGCTTCTCAGGTTCGATTGCCTAAGCCGGGCAAAGTATTATTGCAGATTTTCCTTCATAACTTACTCATTCGATGCCCTATAAAACTAAGATTAATTAATGCAAAATGGTACTTCTGCAATACATCTAGTCAATTAACACTTGCACACAGTAGAGAAAGGTTTTTAAGTTAATACCGTGACGTTGTAACTCTGTAGGGGCGTCAGAGTGACTCACAAAACGACCGAATTTACTTGTACACATATATTACGTTAATGTACATAATCTATGTGTGAGCAATGATGTGTATGTTTTATCTATTAAGCAGACATCATTGTTTGTATAGAGTTTAGCGTCTTAGCGTTTAATGTCTAAATAAGTTGTTCTTATGTTAAAAGGTTTTATTGTTGCTATGGTATTGTAAGTAAAGACAAAGTATACAATAGAATCCTTAGTATGAGATTGTTTAACGTTGAACGAGATCGAAACGACACCACGTTTGGCGCTCTGATTGGCCAGCTCCAATGAATCAACCAATTGAAGAGCCGAACATAATCTCGTTTCGATCTCGTTTAACGAAAAACCAACTCGTACTAAGCCCTCTGAGTAGTAGTATTATGTATAGAACATTTCTAATTTGTATCCGTTTTAAAAATTAGCTACATATATGTGCCGGTACTAATAAGTATACTAAAACCTTCACGTTGAGTAATATTTCAATAGTGATGAATGTGAGTAGAAAGATTAGATTAATAAAATCTGAAGTTAGTCTAACATCACAGATTACTTAATCGAAATCTGATAGGTTACCGTTTCAAACACAATCGATTTTTCGCCTACGTTCTAGTCTAAACTGGGACAATCGAGATGCTATTTCAGTGTTACATAAACCATTGTTTACCTACTTTTTAAGTAAATAACAGTATGAAATAAAAATTCTATTCCTGGCTCCATTCAGTCGTTCAGTGAAATTCCTTGAAGTTTGAAAATATGTACTCGTAAAATCGTTACTTGTGAGCCGAAGTGGGTTGAAAGCTCTCAAAGGTGTGCCCTATACGCCCACACAACGCCCCCCCATTCTACTTAAAACACGTCACTGGAACCAGCACATCAAGCTACCCTAAAATACTTTAATCCATTTTCAACTTTATTCCTGTGTGCTAAGGTTGAAAATCTGTAAGTGATTGTTATGCACTGGTATATGTTATCCTGCTGGTGTTATAAGTGTACATTGGTGTATTGTACAGGATACTTAGGCGATTGGTTTTGGCTTAAACCGATAGGGCATGTAGTGATCGATCTTGAAAAAGGTCCTAGGTTTTTAGTATCAGTTTTTTAACATTAAATTGTGGTATAGTCTTGCTTCATGCATAAGTGTAGATGCAAAGGCGTGCGTAAAGATCGTAGTGGGTGGTGCTCTGTTTTAAATCATTTACAGCTTAGATTAAAGGCAAGAAGAGAAGAAGTGTAGAATCTAAATTGCGTAATTGTTGAATCTAAGTCACTAGAGCTATTCTCTAATTAATCAATAGTAAATCTTTGAGAAGGGCTTTCACTACGTTCCCCAATTTTTCTTGTAATCATGAATTGGGCCTTCTTCTATGGTAAAAGTCATTCAATGACTTCTTCCCCCTTTGAGCGAGGCGAGAGGGAGTGTCAGACTCTTACTGACAAAAAACCACCCCGTTCGTATCCTTCTTTCGAATCGGAGCCCCGGTAAACCCGCTAGGTAGTCCGCAGCTCCGAAGGAAATATGTGGCTAGAAGAACCTGCATTACGCCATTACAACGCAGGTATATCTATATGTTCTACGGGTTAGCAACCTGAGTGTTTAATAAGCACTAATTAATGTAGGTCAGTACTTGAGGCTCTAGAATCTAGATCGATACTTAGCCACTAATGCTTAAATCTTGTTCGCATCTTGAAGTTAGTTGAGATGAGTAACTTCTTCGATTCGGAAACTTGACTCTTTTAGTGTTATCTAAGGAGGTTTCACTTGATTTGAACTTTCAGTTTTATTCTATTTATGTTTTAAGAATGTGTTCAATACGATTTAATAATCTGTAATCGATACTTTTAACTATGTATACATGACCCATCATCAGCCTATAAGTGGCCACTGCTGACTAAAGGCTTTTTCTCACATAGAGAAGGTTTGAGCATTAATCACCACGCTTACCTCATTTAAGAACTTTAGGGTAATATTACGAAATACTTCTACAATTTCCTAAACTCAAAACATATTTTTGGCTTCGTCATAATCGGATGAAGTACGTGCGGTGTTTGGTAATTTTAAGTAAAAATAAGCTGACGTTAATCCTTTTTTCAATCTCGTGTTCCCACCTGTAGTAACCTCCTTTTTGATAGATTTTCTACTGAAAAATGAAAAATATTTTCTGGAGCATTTTATTGTATTTTTTTAACATTATGAGTGGTTTCTATGAATAGTTTGTGAGAGATAATAGAAAATACACTGTGTCTCGCTTTAATGCGTGGTGTGCCTGAATAAGATGTAAGCGAGACACAATGCATATTCCATTGTGTCTTATATACTGGCGTGAAAGTGGTTAATCTGCCTTCTGGCAAACTACGAGTTAAGATAAACTAACATTCATTCACTCACCTCATTACACCCTATTTTTATATCATCCACCTAATACCAGAAGGCAACAAAACTAATTATCCAATTTCACTTTGCCAGCAGCTCAAAAGACCCTGCAAATATTCAACATCGAGATGAAATCGAAGATGAAGGCTCACACGATGACTGAAGACATCGTCTTCTGGAAGTGGATCTCCCTGAACACCCTCGCCCTGGTCACCAAGATGTCGGTGTACCATTGGTCCATGGAGGGAGATTCCACTCCTGTGAAGATGTTCGACAGGCATGCGTCGCTCGCTGATTGCCAGATCATCAACTATAGGACCGATCCGAAACAACAGTGGCTGCTGCTAGTTGGTGAGTAGTAATTGACATCCTAGGTTTTTTTTTCACTTTAATGATATAAGATTTCATAAGTGTCTAGAAGTGCTTAATGGAAATGAACGCATTTAGATCGGAGGTGTCCATACATACAAACGAATAATATGTTACTCACTTTTCTCCACTTTATGCACTCTCATAAATAAGTGTGGGAGAGCCATGCTTCGGCACGAATGGGCCGGCTCGACGCTCGAAACCGACGTTGTGTGAGTAAGGTTACCGGAGGCCCAATTCCCCCTTCCCAATCTTCCCAATCCCCGATTCCCGAACAACAACCCTTAAATTCCTAACTCCCAAAAAGCCGGCACCGCACCGGCGATTGCTTACCATCAGGATCAGGTAATACATCAGCTCGATTACCGGAGTGTTTCATAAAAAAAAAAAAAAATACACTTGTATTTCGCCGTTCGTCGCTGATCGTCCCACTCTCATACTTTAATCTAAGCTACTTGAGAAATTATTACTTACTTATAATTTTATGTAAAACCTATCCTATAATAACTCCCTAAAAATTTGTTTCCAGGTATCTCAGCTCAGCAGAACCGTGTGGTTGGCGCGATGCAGCTCTACTCGGTAGAGCGCAAGTGCTCACAGCCTATCGAGGGCCACGCCGCCTCCTTCGCGACCTTCAAAGCTGAGGGCAACGCGGAGCCATCAACCCTCTTCTGTTTCGCCGTCAGAACCGCCCAGGGAGGCAAACTGCATATTATTGGTAAGTTCTACCATGTTTTTCGAAGATTAGTACAACTTTCGTTATCTTGTGCTGAATTAAATTGATTTTCAATTTAGAGCCCACATTACCTATTCTCGGTTAGGAGAATATTTGACTTACTTACTTGAGCATGGGCGAAGTGAAATTACTGGATAGATTGGTAAATTTTATCTGTTATGAAGTGGTGTAGGTGTAGTATAGGTGATACAATTAATCATGCTTTATTGTAAATGATAACATATGTAAGGATATTTGAAGAAAGTAAATAAATATATGATTTGAAGCAAATTACGACACTACTTATGGTGTTTCTATGGCGTTTTTTCTTCTCGAATTTCGTCTTCTCAGTTGTGTTATATTCAACAACTCCTTGAAAACAAAATTTTATGGTTCTTGTTATAACTTGTTTCTAAGCAAACATCGAAATAAACTGATGACGTCATCCACACAGGTATAGGATCTCACAGCAGTATTGTATTGATAAGTTAGTGGATAAATAAGTAAACAGTTGTACACTAGTCGATGTTCTTGACCTACAAACTATCATCATGTATTTATGTACATTACATTTATGTACACGACGTTTAATTTGATTTAATTTGTGTTTGTTGTAATTATTTTTGTTAATTGTTCTGATTACGATGTTTTATCCAGGTTTCTAGACCCTTGTAGGTTCTTCGAAAGTACTCAGGATTTTCGATTTTTTTTTCAAGTTATTTTATTATTCGTATTAGTGAATTCGTGAAATAATTCATTTAGCTAACATTGTGTGCACATGTGTAGTATCTACTTACCGATAGTACGCATATAAAAATTATTGTTACAATAAAACCCAAACTTAAGACAACTCCTCATTCCCATGTTTTGTATTCTTATGTCTTTGACTGCCAATAGAAAATTGTTGAAGGCAAATCCTCCGCGTGGCGTTTAAAGTGTTAAGTGGTAACATTTCTTTTGAAACTAATAATATCCTTATGTTGACACAGAGGTGGGCCAAACACCAGCAGGGAACCAGCCATTCCTCAAGAAAGCAGTGGACGTGTTCTTCCCAGCCGAGGCCCAGAACGACTTCCCCGTCGCCATGCAGGTGTCCCCGAAATATGACGTCATATACCTCATCACGAAATACGGCTACATACACATGTACGATATTGAAACTGGCACCTGTATCTACATGAACAGGATCTCTTCTGATACCATCTTTGTGACCGCTCCCCATGAAGCCACTGGTGGAATTATTGGTGAGTTTGCCTTTGTTATATGGGGTTATTGTCTGGGCGATTAAGTTTGGTTTTGGAACTTACTACATATTACTTTATATTACTATCGTTACATCGCATATTGAAGCTGCGCATCTTCCTCGCACAGCTACATAGCTTAATATCAGTGGAAACGGTCACATAGTTTCACAGTTTAGCTATTACATATTCGTAGCATAGCTACATAGCACACCTCTGGTGGAAAAGCACCTTAAAAAAAACATCTGAAAGAAACATTGAAATTAAAGTATGTAAGTGCGAAGTATGTCATTGGAGCAGGGCTATATTCAGCAGTGGACATCTTGTGGCTGATATGATGATGTAAGTGCGAATTCTTTTGTTTAATTTGTCAAAACATTATCAAATCAAATTCACTATTGACACCAATCTAAATTATGCTAAGATTATAATAATAAACGTTTCTACTTAGACACAAAAGGAAACATTAAATAAGGTCGAATGCCATGGGGTTATCACAGGTTTCACAGTCTGACATCGTGGTCTGTATCACAACATAACTGGAAATAACATAGCAATATTATTACAATAACTATGTTTATTTACAATATGTTATGTTTATATGCGATCAGTGATTCATGTCAGCTCAATCATCATGTAAGCTGTGATGAGTCATTTATCTATGGGAAAAGTTTGATGATTTGTTTGTCGTATCAGATAATGAAATATGATTATTTGTATAATTAAATGTTAGTAACATTTACATGGAATAAAGATTAATATTGCATATCGACCTTTAGAAAGACAATCCAAATCATCGCGTATATTACTACTCATGTATATGATATACCGCCAACATTAGTCAAGTACTCTGCTGAAATAAAAGAAAAAAGTTTTAAAAAGAAAGTTTTGTATAAATAAATGACAATAAATGACAATTTTGCGTAATATCACACAAAATTGTCTCTTTTTCAAAAGTCAATTTGCAATATTTATTGCCAACAATACCATTGTATTATTGATGAGTTACAATAAATTGGTGTGGAAATTTGGTATTTACGCGTGGGACAAAAGTGCCGTGTCTACTGGAGGGTTTCCACGGCCTCATTGAAAACAGGCGCGCGGCGTGACATAAAGCTAACTTCTTTTTTTATTTCCTATTCTGTGTAGGCTTAATCCCTCCCCTCAAAAGGCCGACAATCCAATCCCACATCCATAGGTGATGCTGGTCACTCACCATTTAGTTCTAACCTGCACAGTTGGCGCGGTGGCTGGGCAACTGGCTGCCGTGCAAAGTGTCGCGGGTTCGATTCCCGCACGGAACAACTCTTTGTGTGATCCACTGATTGTTGTTCCGGGTCTGGGCGTGATGTGTATGTGAACTTGTATGTTTGTTAACGCACCCACGACACAGGAGAAAATCCTAATGTGGGGCAACGTTTTTTTTAAAAAAAAAAAAAAAAAAATCCTCTCTGTTTCAGGCGTAAACCGCAAAGGCCAAGTACTATCAGTGACTGTAGAAGAAGACTCCATTGTGCCCTACATCAACACGGTGCTCCAGAACCCTGAGCTCGCGCTGCGTTTGGCTGTGCGCAACAACCTCGCGGGGGCTGAGGAACTGTTCGTTAGGAAGTTCAACATGCTCTTCACCAACGGACAGTACGGGGAGGCTGCTAAGGTATGTGGAGTAATCTAGAATTTTACCAAGTTAAATTGGTTAGCTGCGAACTACCTAGAGGGTTTACCGGGGCTCAGAAAGCAGGAGTAGGAACGGGGTGATTTTTAGTCAGTAAAGAGTCTGACACTCCCTCTCGATTTTCGCCCTTTAAAAAAAAGTTAAATTGGTTGTAAAGTGCGACGTTGCGATAGACAGTTCAAGGTTAAGCAAAGTATTATTGTTGTTTTTTGAAAGGCATCAGAATAATACTGTCAAATAGTTACTTAACGTCTCGTCTGTCGGTATATGAGACACAATAGAAAACACATTGTGTCTCGCGTAGATCTGCGTTCCGACATACAATGGGTTAAAGAAGGGCCAAATTAAAAGTACTTTTAACCGACGAGCATGCATGAAAAGACTGTCAATGAAGCGAAATACGTGTGTACGAATCGTAGCAATTGGCATTCCATTGTCTCTAGTCTCTACCTACCCCCATGGGAGACAGGTGTAAGGTTATGTATGCTTGCATGTTATTTCCATGAAAATATTAGGTAGATTATAATAATATTCTTCTTAAAACATACCGAAGTTTCAATTTTAAAAATCTTGCAAATATATCACTATTTCATTCATAGTACGTATCTATGCGATGAGTAACGTAACGGTCCGTGCCACACCGGTAATTACGCTACAGTAAGCGATCGATACGGTGACGTGGCATATTCATACACATGTGTATTGTCACAATAAGTAACATAGAATGTCTTTTTTTTGAAAATCATAAGCTTTGCAGAATCTTTTCACATTTTAAACGCGTTTGTCATGGGTTTTTCCTGGGAAGTATTTAGTTCTAAACATAGTTGCAAGATAATTATGCCTACATGATGTTAGATTGTTTATTCTGAGTCATCTACTAAAATTCTTAGTAAAGTGGCATTGGGACAGTATAAAAGAACTTAGTTATAGTAATGTGAATAAACATTATGTCTGTGCATCCTAAAAAACTACATCGAAGAACCTTTAAGAATAGAGCGTATTCCTTCTTAAAAGGCCGGCAACTCACGAGTGACTCCTCTAGTGTAGCGGGTGTCCACAGGCGGCGCTGATAGCTTACCATCAAATGACCTGTCTGCTCGTTTAGACCCTATTCCATAAAAAATATCAAATATACACATACGTAGAGAACATAGACCAATTTTCAATCAACCACTTCGCCAATTCTGTTACAAATCCCATCTAGTAAGTAATAGGAGCCCGATGTTATAACAATTAAACGGTCACATACACCATAACAAACTCGAGCCCGTGGCTTACAATCGATAGCGTGACGTCATCGCCACCTGTCTATTGTGACACCGGCTCGGTTCACGCATCATATAACACCCTAGTATATGTGTGTGGCCTCAGTGATAGCGGATTGCAAAGCGTAAAGTTTATAGGCGTTTGTATTTAGTTTGCGTTCAGAGACCGATATTATAAATGTGAAAGTTTGTTTGTTTGTTTGTTTGGATGCTTGTGCGTCAATCACGCTATAACTACTGAACGGATTTTGATGAAATTAGGTATACATTCGAGATATGAGCTGACCTAGGTTATAGGACTACTATTTTTTTATCCCATGGGAACGCGAGTGAAGCCCTGGCAGAAGATAATTTTATGATATAGACAGAATATTTAGGGCAATACATGTATATGTACTTGCAGCCTCTTCTATAGTATTATATAATTTTTCGAACTTAATTCTAGCAAGGCATAATAGTCCCTGTGTACATAATAAAACTTTGCAATAATACCGTCAACTACATATTTCTTTCGTACGCGATCCGCCGTCACTCTGTACATACCCTTACCTGTAGGGTTGTCGACGCGTGACTAAACTTGTGTCTGAATAAATAATGAATTGCTAGAATAAGGATTTCGAGTACGCATTTACTAAGTTAAAGGTGGTAGCCATTGTAGTTATTTATTGCCAAGGTTGAAGAACAACTGTTTTGATTGTATCACACATCATCAGCTTGCCAAAAGTCTCTTCTCATACAGAGAAGGTTTGAGCATTAATCACCACGCTTGCTCAATGCGGGTTGGCAATTTCATACTCATAATGTTTTCCTTCACCGTTTGTCAGTGGTGTCTAAATAATTTTAGAAAGTACATATAACTTGGAAAAAGTCACATTAGTATGAAAAATCCAAAAAAATATTAAATGTGTTGGCTCGGAGGTTTAAAGTCCAACTAAGTTTAAAACCAGCTGTTAAAAACTTTTCCAAACTAACTTTTTTTTTAATGTTTAAAACAGTTGGTTTAAAACTTAGTTGGACTTTAAACCTTCGAGCCAACACGTTTAATTTTTTTTTTTTGGATTGTATAGCATTAAGAAATTATCATCAGCAATTTTCATCACAAACCTCTTCTCCACTGCCTCGTTGGCCGAGTGGTTGCAAGTGCGACTGCCGGGCAAGGGATCTCGGGTTCGATTCCCGGGTCGGGCGAAGTATTACTGGGCTTTTTTCGGTTTTTCAAAAATTTCTCAGTAGTAGCACGGAGTCTGGAAATGTGCCCGGCATATGGCAATAGGCTCACCACCTATTACATGGGACTTACAACATAAATTGTGAAAAGTGGGTGTAAACAGTGGCATTACGTGCCATAATGTGCACCTCTGCCTACCCCTTCGGGGATTAAAGGCGTGACGATATGTATGTATGTATGTACTAAAGCTCATTTCTTCGTGTAGGTAGCAGCGATGGCTCCCCGCGGCATCCTCCGCACCCCGCAGACGATCCAGCGGTTCCAGCAGGTGCCGACGCAGCCCGGACAGACGTCTCCGCTGCTGCAGTACTTCGGCATCCTGCTCGACCAGGCGCAGCTCAACAAGTTCGAGTCGCTTGAGCTCTGCCGTCCTGTGTTGTTGCAAGGTATGTTATTTTGTGTAGATAGCTCATTAAATTAAATTGTCAATAGATTCTCGACTTTAGTACTGAACAGTATAGTTGTGATTGCTTTGTAACAGATGAAAGGAATGGGAGATTAATATCTCATTCAACGTTACGCACGTACAATGTACTGTATCTGGTATTGTCTCGAACTTTACTCTGTCTGTAAGCAAACATCTTGAATTACAGAACAATGAAACAACCTATTATTTTCACCAAGCTTAAAACCACATTTATATTTATATAGGTTATGTATTATGTTGAATAAAGACTTATGACTGTTGATAAAGCGAAAGAGATATGTAAGATTCGTAGCAATTGGCGTTCCATTGTCTCTGCCTACTTCCTTGGGAGACAGTGAGGTTATGTATGTATTAAGAACCAAGGCGCGGTTTTGGTAGAATGACTACTACATGGTTAATATTAATTTATACATATTTAGATACAGTTTTTGCAAAGCTACATTAATTTCTTTCCACCAGGTCGCAAGCAGCTCCTAGAAAAATGGTTGAAAGAAGAGAAACTGGAATGCTCGGAGGAGCTCGGAGACTTGGTGAAGCAGGTGGACCCCACGCTCGCCCTGTCCGTCTACCTCCGCGCTAACGTTGCAAGCAAGGTCATCCAGTGCTTCGCTGAGACTGGACAGTTCCAGAAGATTGTACTCTATGCTAAGAAGGTAAGGTCTATAATAGATCTTTAACTATTTTGATGCAATAACCTATGTCTCTAATCTAGTATGAATGTAACTAGTCTTTATTTAAAAGTCGTATCATAAACTTAACCTTATTTATTACATTTCTACTTCAAGGAGACATATTTTCTTACCTAAAATGTAAAATATAAACCCTGCGTGCAATTTTGTACTCTAATTTCATAGTACTTAAGGTTTATTATCCCTTACACTCTATTTCACCATTAATTTACTAACAATTCATCGTTTCCAGGTGGGCTACACCCCAGACTACATCTACCTCCTTCGCTCGGTAATGCGAACGAACCCTGAGCAAGGCGCAGGTTTCGCCGGAATGCTGGTAGCCGAGGAACCTCCACTCGCAGACATCAACCAGATAGTGGACGTGTTCATGGAGCAGAATATGGTGCAGCAGTGTACTGCCTTCTTGTTGGATGCTCTCAAGAACAACCGGCCGGAGGAGGGACCGCTGCAGACTAGGTGAGTTTGGGCTGGTGTACAAAGAGATTATGTTGTCAAGTTCAGCATAGACTGACTGATGCTGAGGGTCGTGATCCCGACGAATAACTCTCTGATTGACTATATTTCGCCATGTTGCTCTATCTTCGGCTATGTGGATGGCGTCGCAGACTGTGGTCTCCAGTGTGGATTTGGTCCGACCAACGTTTCGGCATCCTGCCCCTTGGTCTTTTTTCATCTACCTTTCCTCTGAGCAGCAACTTTTCTAAGTTATCACCTCTTATAAACATTGTAGTAGTGTTTATTTAATTAACTATCAAATGTGAGCGCTTTCTATTAAATTTTCATTGTTCGCAATGGTTTTTCTTTTCTTTAGCAATCTATTTGGATATGTAGTTTCAAAGAATTTACAAAAAAAATCGTTGTGCAAAATCCGGTAAACTCAAAATTGTTTGCGCAAGTATTTTCAGTTTGCGCAAAGTAATCTGATACTTTTAATAATAGTACTATCTTTTTACTTTCTGTCTTCTTACTAGAAGTAATACTAATTGCAATAAACAATTCTTTTTTAACCTAACTATATCTCATTTCCGCGCAGGTTATTGGAAATGAACCTGATGTCGGCCCCGCAAGTGGCGGACGCGATCCTGGGCAACGCGATGTTCACGCACTACGACCGCGCGCACGTGGCGCAGCTGTGCGAGAAGGCCGGACTGCTGCAGCGCGCGCTCGAACACTACACCGACCTCTACGACATCAAGAGGGCCGTGGTAAGTAGGGATTTCTATTTAATCTACATTAACCCCTTGTCTGTCGGTATATAAGACACAATAGAAAACACATTGTGTCTCGCGTAGATCTGTGTTCCGACAGACAACGGGTTAAAGTTTGTAATAAAGTAAAGACCGGCAATGTGCTTGTAACTCCTCTGGTGTTGCGGGTGCAGATGATCTTTCGTTCGTTTGCTCTTTTGTCTCCTCCTTTTATTAGAAGACAAATAAAAATGTAACATCACTTAAATAATATGCCAAGAAAATTATGCCGTAAAAAGAAATATGTCAATTTCTTTAAAACATTGTATCTTACATTGAAAAACTTAAATTGATCAGCGCAGTATCCGACAATTGTATCATTTAAAAAATGTATTAAAAAAAGAAATATCAAATATTCTTCCATCTAACAAAAACATTTGTCAACAGGTCCACACACACCTACTCCCCGCTGACTGGCTGGTGACTTACTTTGGAAGCCTCTCCGTAGAAGACTCCCTAGAATGCTTAAAAGCGATGCTACAAGCGAACATACGCCAAAACCTTCAGATCTGCGTGCAAATCGCCACCAAATACCATGAACAACTTACTACTAAGGCACTCATTGAGCTCTTCGAGAGCTTCAAAACGTATGAAGGTCTATTCTACTTCCTGGGGTCCATTGTCAACTTCAGCCAGGATCCTGAGGTCCACTTCAAGTATATTCAGGTTAGTTTGTGACATGATACATATATATTTTTTAATAGTTAGTTATAAAAGTTTGACGCTAATGTCTGACTGCCGGATCTTCGCTTTTCGAACGGTTTCACCAGTTTTGTTCTTGAGCGAGTGATATCAAATGCGACTGTGAGTTAAGGTCCCCATTTTCGATTCCTAATAGACGAATAGACTCAGTCTCTGTTGCATGGGACTGATGATAATAATATGGAGCTTATTCCTTCGTGAATAAAAGACACGAGTTTATGTTACTACTCATTATTACCTACTCTTCATTCATATCTCAAAAAGCGATTACTCTACTCTTAACCAAAACTCTACACAAACTAATAATATTCTATTTCCTCCCCAGGCCGCCTGCAAGACCGGTCAGATCAAGGAAGTGGAGCGCATCTGCCGAGAATCCAACTGCTACAATGCGGAGCGCGTGAAGAACTTCCTGAAGGAAGCCAAGCTGCCGGACCAGCTGCCTCTCATCATCGTCTGCGATCGCTTCGACTTTGTCCACGACCTCGTTCTCTACTTGTACAGGAACAGCCTGCAGAAGTACATTGAAATCTACGTGCAGAAGGTTGGTTGGTTGGTTTTTGTGTTTTATAGCTCTGTGTTAAGGGTTACATTACATTAATCATTGTTATAAAATGTTATAATGAATTGGGATGTGTATTTTGAGTTTTCGGTTATGTTCCAATCGCCGTAATCACGGATGAACAGTTTGTCTGCAAATGTCAATTACAAAGTCAGTTAAAAACTAATTAATTTATAATACTAATAAGGTATCAATATTTCTCGCTTTTTAATTCAATGCAAACATAGCTAGAATAGGATTAGAAACTAACTAGTGGTCGCCTAGTGGTCGAAATTCAACCATATACGATTTAATTTACAATACCACTTAACATACGTTCAAGGATAATTTTTATTTAACTCAAACTCAAACAAACTCTTTTATAAAACTCTTTTTATATGAGACGTGAGAATATCATCGCAATGTCTATCGATTTTGACGTTTCGTCAAATACGATCAGATACTATGCATGTGTGTGTAATGTTTTATTTATTGATTTAATGTACTTTATAAGCATTATTTTTGAACAATATTAGCGTGCTGCACTTCTCCTACACATAAACTATAAGTGTACCAAATTTTATGCTCCTACGTCCGCGCAATTTTCGTAAAAAGCGGTCCAAAGTTTTTGCATCACGTATTAATATATAGATATCACATTTTTTCTTATAAAGAAAACAACATACACTATTATATTTTATCATAATTTCCTTTCAACCAGGTGAACCCATCTCGTCTCCCAGTCGTAGTGGGTGGTCTGTTGGATGTAGACTGTGCTGAGGATATTATCAAGAACCTGATCCTTGTAGTGCGAGGACAGTTCTCCACTGATGAACTGGTCGCTGAGGTTGAGAAGAGGAACAGGTAACTAAAGACTTACTCTGTTTGTTTCTTTTTGAAAGAAAATAAGTGAAAGTGTTATTACTTAAATAGCGTTCAACAGTTTCTTATTAATTGCTTTCTTAACTGTGTACATAGAAAGAAAGCTAATGTAGAAAAATAATGAATAATTCACACTTAAATGGGGGAATGGAACCCTATTACTACTATAACATAATTTTTACTGTCCTTTTTAAATATTGATATGAAACCCTGTATAAAAACTAGTTTGATTCACACTTGAATATCTTTATAAAACTTTCTCCCTTGCTTCCCCAGGCTGAAGCTGCTCCTCCCCTGGTTGGAGACCCGTGTCCACGAGGGCAGCAACGAGCCCGCCACACACAACGCTCTCGCCAAGATCTACATCGACTCCAACAACAACCCCGAGAGGTTCCTCAAGGAGAACCAATGGTAGGCCATGTTCATTTGTATTTTTTAAAGAAGACAATTTATTTCACAAGTCGCTACATACATGAAGCTTACTTACAACTTTACTTAAAAAAATACACCATCTTAAGCATTTTTTCTGCTAAAAGGTTGCCTAGAAGGTACTACATTTAGTTTTGTCTAATATCTCTATCAAAGTCTCATTTTGTAATAGATATTTATGTTGTAAGAAGTCGGTTGATAAGTACAGTGTGCTTATGCTTACAGTAGGGGTTAAATATTCTTTTCATGTTCAAAATGAGCCGACCAAACGACGACGGAACCAGTACCCTTAGTATGAATTTGCTTTACGTTTAAAGTAATAGAAACGAGAGTGCGATCGGCGTTCTGATTGGTTAGTTTATTCGAGTCGGCCAATCAGAGTGCCGAACGCGGTCTTGTTTTGCTTACGTTAAACGCAAAGCAAACTTGTACTAAGGGTACAGGACAGCAGTGTGCTCTAAATGTCTGTCACCTAAGTTTTTAAAACTGCTATCTCCAACTGTCCATTACACGCGTCCTCCCCCTAGGTACGACTCCCGCGTGGTGGGCCGGTACTGCGAGAAGCGCGACCCGCACCTGGCGTGCGTGGCGTACGAGCGCGGCCAGTGCGACCGCGAGCTCATCGCCGTCTGCAACGACAACTCGCTGTTCAAGACGCAGGCGCGCTACCTCGTGCGTCGCCGCGACCCCGACCTCTGGCTCGAAGTGCTCGCCGAGTCCAACCCCTACAAGAGGCAGCTTATTGACCAGGTAATTTGGTGACAAACACTTTTACCACATGTAGAGATCAAGAGTGCTCTTGAGGATATCAAGGAAAGTTATATAATGTTGTTGTTACGTTTTTGAAGTAGATAAATTGTTTTCGAATGATGTTGAAAAGGGCTACGAAACACTTTAACATTAATAAAGAACATACTTATTCCTAGGCACGATTGCCCACAACGATATCTTGAGTTCTCTTTTCGGCCCAGTAAAATATAATTATCAGCTACTATTTTCTGTTTTGTTTTACATCAATCACAAAGCTTGAAAGCAAATCCTCCGCTAACTTTGGCCAACATTGACCGCATTGTTAGTAAGTGTTTTTACCGGGTATCTCAGTTTTATCTATTAATAACTCATAATGTTTATTGCAGGTGGTCCAAACAGCTCTCTCGGAAACACAAGACCCGGAAGACATCTCAGTGACCGTCAAGGCGTTCATGACAGCGGACCTGCCCAACGAGTTGATCGAGTTGTTGGAGAAGATCGTGCTCGACAACTCCGTGTTCTCCGACCACAGGAACCTGCAGAACTTGCTTATTCTTACTGGTGAGTCACTGATAATTAATTTATTCACTGGTAAATTCATTGTACGGGGTGAACTAAGTAACTAACTTAGTGTTGTAAATTATAACTTTCAACTGGATCATTTATGATTTACGAATTACTCAGATATTTTACTAGTTTCGAGTTTGCTCGGGGCTCATATTCACATTTGAACTGTTTTTTGTAACATTTTAGTTTCATTTTGTTGTATAACTACATATTAACAACTGGTTCATGTGTATATTGCAATATCAAAAAAAAATATATTTTCATAGAAAACTTACTCTATTTCATATTAACGTATCCAAATTCGTGTCTCCAAACCTGCCATTCAATTCCCAACCTTATCTCCGCAGCAATAAAGGCGGACCGCAGCCGCGTGATGGAGTACATCAACCGGCTCGACAACTACGATGCGCCCGACATCGCCAACATTGCCATCAACAACGAGCTCTACGAGGAAGCCTTCGCCATCTTCAAGAAGTTCGATGTCAACACTTCTGCTATTCAGGTATGTGAGATTGTACATGTTAATTAGCTAAGTTCTAAAGTTAAGTGCTTCCTGATGAGTATAACCTGGGTGGTATGTCGGAACGCAGATCTACGCGAGACACAATGTGTTTTCTATTGTATCTCATATACCGACAGACGAGAGGTTAAAGGCCCGAGTGAATAGGTTGCTCATGGGTAGATTGTAGGCCGCATCGTCACTTACTATCAGGCGAGATAGCGACCCATTAAATATAAAAAAAGCTCACACAGTTATTCCTTTTTATTTTAAAGTTTCAAGTTACACTATATGGCATGTTGCATTAAAAAGTATGTTGATAAAACGTGGATAATGTAAAACAGCGTTCAACAGTTTGTGATTATGAATATCACAAGTTACTATAAGTAATATTAGCAGCATTAAGTGTCGTAATGTGCACCCCTGCCTATCCCTTCGGGGATAAAGAATGCATGACGTTGCGTATTTTTTGTTAAAAAAAGACTTCAAATGAACAGTTGTAAAACCTACATACATAAACTGTCTACATTGTCCAATGACTATAGAAACTGCTAAAGTTACCAGGTATCTCATTTATCTACAAATTCTCCCCTACATATTCTATAATCTACATGTATCCTTCCAGGTGTTGATAGAACAAGTGAAGGACTTGGAACGTGCGTACGAGTTCGCGGAGCGATGCAACGAGCCAGGCGTCTGGTCACAGCTGGCCAAGGCGCAGCTGCAGCAGGGGCTGGTGAAGGAAGCCATCGACTCCTACATCAAGGCGGACGACCCTTCAGCCTACATGGATGTAGTCGCCACCGCTACCAACAGGGAGTCCTGGGAAGATCTCGTGCGGTATTTGCAGGTTTGTAGTGCTTTTGTGAAGATAAAACTAATTAAAACTATTAAACTAACTAACTATTAACTTTACTAAGTTATTTATAACTTGGTAAAGTAATAATATGTTACAAAGGAGCATACAGTCACTGAAAAAACGACTATGAGTTGAGTAAAATAGTTGAGATATTTGAATATCTGCCCAACTATAGTAAAATATCCATAAAAATTTGGGATTCATTCTCCTGATCTATAAGAGCAACATACACAAGACAATAGTCCAATAGTAAGCAAAGATATTTATAATATTCTTACCAAAGACACATTATTATTACTTAGGAGATTTAACTCATAAACATATAACTATTTCATCGAACATCTATATGCAACCCAAATCCCCCTTGTAATAAAACAAATACTGTCCAAAAACCACACAAAACAAATCTACAACACCTTTCAATCCCCACAGATGGCACGCAAGAAGGCGCGCGAATCGTACATCGAATCAGAATTGATCTACGCGTACGCCCGCACGGGCCGTTTGGCCGACCTAGAGGAGTTCATCTCGGGCCCCAACCACGCCGACATACAGAAGATCGGGGACCGCTGCTTCGACGACAAGATGTACAACGCTGCCAAGCTGCTCTACAATAATGTCAGCAACTTCGCCCGGCTCGCCATCACGCTTGTACATTTGAAGGAGTTCCAGGGTGAGTTAGGACTATGATTTTTTTCTGCTGAAGTGGTAATGAAAAGCCTTTTTGTTTTTTAAAAGATTTTTCAGTTATTAATAGTGCTATAGACAAAGGGGTCTTGGGTTCGATTCCCGGGTCGGGCTAAATATTACTGGGCATTTTTCGGTTTTTCGAAAAATTTCTCAGTAGTAGCACGGAGTCTGATATTGTGCTCAGTATTTAGGAATAGGCTCACCCCCTATTACATGGCACTTATAGCCCAAATAGTGAAAAGTGGGTATACACTGTATAGTGGCATTACCGTAATGTGCTGCTCTGCCTACCCCTTCAGGAATAAAGGTGTGACGTTCTAACAAATGCCTCACATTTTTACCATTTCTTTGTAGAGCTCTACAGCGTTACATATAGAATAATTTCATACTCCATTTTTCCTTTACCTTTAAATTATTTTTTTTACTAATTGGTTACCGTATTAATTCCCAGGCGCGGTGGACAGTGCCCGCAAAGCGAACTCGACCCGCACGTGGAAGGAGGTTTGCTTCGCCTGCGTCGACGCCGGCGAGTTCCGCCTGGCGCAGATGTGTGGCCTACACATCGTTGTACACGCCGACGAACTCGAGGACCTCATCAACTACTACCAGGTTGGCAATACTAGAGATATATAATACTTTAATACTTTAATACATAATAAAAAGTCACTGGTGACCGACGTTCGCGGAGGATTTGCCTTCAACAGTTTTTTATTAGCAGTCAAATTTTAAATAGGTCCTTATAGCGAGGGTCAAGGGAAATGCACGTCTTCCAAGGATGTGTCGTAACAGGCGTCGGGGGGTTCGGAGCAGATCTATTAGAAAACCCGGTGTCCCTTACCCTTGCTGAGGGTGGCCATTGGGGTGTTTTTAGTGAGGTAAAAATCCCACACTCCCTAGTCTTTTATCCCCAGAAAGCTAAACGCTTTTTGAAGGTTTCCCTCCATAATAAAAAAGGTCTTTATAGTGATGATTTGGTTGGTAAGTGTGTTTAATGTATCATCATTTAGAAATGTCAATGATCGTAAAACTGTTTCGAGTGGTCGTTGTGACTGCCGAAGAAGGCGTCTCAGGAAAAAGCCTAATTGAGATTTCGATTTAGAAACGTGTCAGTATTGACACTGAGTGTGAAAGTAATTCCAGTATATGGCTAATAGATTTACCCAATGCAAGGGCAATGAATGAAGCAAAAACTGGGACTTACATGTTTTATTATTTTTAGAGTACCATTAATACTGCAAAACATGTCAACAATTTCAAACTTCTTATTTTCTCCAGGATCGCGGCCACTTCGACGAGCTGATCAGTCTGTTGGAAGCCGCGCTCGGGCTGGAGCGAGCCCACATGGGAATGTTCACAGAGCTCGCCATCCTATACTCCAAGTACAAACCCGCCAAGATGAGGGAACATCTCGAACTGTTCTGGTCACGAGTCAATATTCCTAAGGTAATGAACATGTTCTTTTACTTAGTTGTAAATACAATTTAATTGAGATGCTATTTACATAGAATCACAACAGAATTTGCGTTACTATAACATTGTATACAGTTTCTGAGTAAGTGTTAAAAAATTCTAGCCTATTAGACAGCCTTTTTTTGCTTAGACTTAGCATTATTAGCATTTAAATGCCTGTAATCACTGTCATATTATAATTATCTGTTTACAACACTATTGGTACAGCAACAACAACAGCATAGCTATCCTCTCCAAAAAAGGGAATACTAAATGTTGTCTCCCCTACCAGGTCCTCCGTGCAGCGGAACAAGCCCACCTGTGGTCCGAGCTAGTGTTCCTGTACGACAAGTACGAAGAGTACGACAACGCGGCGCTCACCATGATGCAGCATCCCACCGAGGCGTGGCGCGAGGGACACTTCAAGGATATCATCACCAAGGTACTAACAAAATAAGCATTGTTTTCTTCACCTGAGACTAGGGAGCCGCACTCTCTAATAAACCTGAACTTTTTAAAATGCTATCTATCTCCAACCCTGGGTGGAGATTGTAATAAACACTCTTATGTAAAGAAGTCCCATAGTCCAGCAGTAGACTTTTACAGGCTATTGATATGAATATAATAATCACAATATCATCACATTTACAACCTATAAGTGGCCACTACTGACAATGGAGGTTTGGACATTAAAATAATTATAATAACTATATTTTCCTTTAGGTGGCGAACATGGAACTCTACTACAAAGCGATCCAATTCTACCTGGACTACAAGCCTCTCCTGTTGAACGACCTACTCCTAGTCCTGGCTCCCCGCATGGACCACACCAGAGCCGTCACATTCTTCACCAAGGCTGGCCATCTCCAGCTGGTGAAGGCATACCTCCGCTCCGTGCAGAGCTTGAACAACAAGGCTGTTAACGAGGCACTCAACTCTCTGCTTATTGATGAGGAGGATTACCAGGTATGTTGTTTTAGAGCTGTGTAAAACTAAAACTAAGACGGATACTTATCTTATACTAGTACTTTGTTTATGGAGTTGTCGCTAGCCTTATCTGTAATCTTAGTACGAGTTTGCTTTACGTTTAAAGTAATCGAAACGGGAGCGCGTTCGATGCTTTATTGGACGGTTCGAATAAACTAATCAATCAGAGCGCCGAATACGCTCTCGTTACGATTATCTTAACCCTTCGTATGTTTGGAACGTGGATCCACGCGAGACACAATGTGTTTTCTATTGTTGTCTTATATACGGCATACGAGAGGTTAAACGCAAACTCGCAAGCTATAATTGAAACTACGAAACAGCAACTCTTCATAAAGTACAGTAGAACTCCAATTATCCGAACTCCGACTATCCGAATCGCCGATTATCCGAATCACAAAAATTGTCAAAAAAAGTCTAAGTGCGCTATTATTCTCCCTTGCCGTTGTGCCTACGCTGACTTCCCCCGCAATTTAATTCAATAAAAAAATAGTGCAATATCAAAACGTAGCTTTTATTCTCTTCAATGGCAATTTTTTTGAAAAAATCCGATTATCCGAATATTTGATTATCCGAATGGGTCCCGGTCCCCATTAATTCGGATAATTGGAGTTCTACTGTATGCATAAATGAAACGGTATGAAAAATCATTGTAATATTATAGGGTCTACGAACATCGATAGACGCGTTCGACAACTTCGACACGATCGCGCTGGCACAGCAGCTCGAGAAACACGAACTCACAGAGTTCAGAAGAATCGCCGCCTACTTATACAAAGGTATGATAATCACTCACAAAAGGTAACCAATGTACACATGATACAGTTACTAACCGAAGATAGACTGTCTCTAGCTGACTATACACTGTGTCCTAGAGGCGATTGCGCGTATTATAACACGCTTAAGATACCACGAGTCTAGAGACTAGATTACCAGGTTACCGGGTTTACTGGGGCTTCGGCTCGAAAAGCAGGAGTAGGAACGGGGTGGTTTTTAGTCAGTAAGAGTCTGACACTCGCCTCGCCCAAGGCGGGAGAAGTCATAGGATGATTTCTCCACCTAAAAAAAAGTAACTAGATTACGTCCCTATACACATATTAACATCGAAACTAAGTCTACTATATTCCTGTACCATCAGTACGAGTTTGTTTTATAATTAACGAGATCGAAACTAAAGCACGTTCGGCGCTATGATTGGTCGGCTCGAATATACCAGCCAATCAGAAAGCCGAACGCGCTCTCGTTCCGATTACTTTAAACGTAAAGCAAACTCGTACTAAGGGTTACTGGTCCTTAGAATTCAAGAATACTCATAGTTAGCTAAGTGTCTGAGCTAGTTCCATACAAAACATACTAAAGTATATTCAATCTAACAAATAGCTAGTCTAGAAACAGTTACGACCCGCATGGCTAACTACAAAGCACATTAATCTTCAACATTTTGCTCTGTTATCTCTTCATCTAACATTTTTCTACACAACGCTTACATCTTTACTGAGATAGATAAAAAAAAAAAAATTCGTACTAAGGGTACTGAAACATTTGACTTACCTTAACTCTCTTGTCTCTAGGCAACAACAGATGGAAGCAGAGCGTGGAACTATGCAAGAAGGACGCGCTGTACGCGGACGCCATGGAGTACGCGTCCGAGTCGCGCTCCGCCGAGGTGGCCGAGGAACTGCTCAACTGGTTCCTCGAGAGGGACAACTATGAGTGCTTCTCTGCTTGCCTCTACCAGGTACTACGAGAAAATTTAAGATAATATACTTAATACCAAGATTATGATCATAAGTAAACTCGACTAGACGACAATAGGGTTGATAAAAGTTCTATAAATCACAAGCAAACTCGTTTTGTGCATGTTTTCCTGCTTTTCTCTTGATTTTTCTTCGCCTCACGGAACCCAAGACCTTTCCAACAAATGCAAAACCGTAGAAATCGGTTAGAGCATTCTGGAGTTATAGTCAGGATGGAAAACCGGTCTTGTATATTATAGATAAGCTAATAAACTAAACTCACTCGTAATCTCTAAAAAAAGATTTGATTTAGTATGCACATAAATACTTGTATTAGGCTTTTAATGCAAATTCCAATATTATTTTCTTTCTTTTCTAATTATGTATTTGTTTTCTCAAGTGTTACGACCTGCTGAAACCCGACGTGGTCATCGAGTTGGCGTGGAGACATAACATCATGGACTTCGCAATGCCCTTCCTTATCCAGGTAATATACTACGTCTTTTTAATATGTTTCATAGAACGCCGAATTTGGATGTCACAATTTCTATTTTGAAATAGCTCTTCCACCTTATTCGGAACTAGCGACCCGTCCTAGCTTCGCATGATTGCAATGGTGATATATTATGCATGTATTATACATATAAACCTACCTCTTGAATAATTCTATCTATTAACAGCATCAAAATCCGTTGCGTAGTTTTAAAAGTTTAAAAGCATACAAAGTGTTGCGACGATGGCTCAGTAGGTGGAGTAAATAATAACGGTGGACTGTATAATATGTTATAATGAAAATAAGAAACTGTTACAATATGGAACGATATAAGAATACGAGTGAAAAGTATATAAGATTAAGATTGTAAGCGCGAGCGCGGGGTCGTTGACGCGGCTCACAGCGGACTGTCGAAGCGCGGGAAGCGCGGGGCGGGCGGCCATTTGCCGCGCGCGTCGTCGCCGGTGGCGCCCTCCCGCACGCCGCACGTAGTTGAGTGTGTGCGTCAACACAAAGGGACATAGGGAATCCTCAAGTCCCTGATGTCCCTTTGTCACAAAACAAAGTTCTCTATCTTTGACAGAAGAAGCGACTTTGTTTTATACTAATGTAGTGTTATTGATGGTTTTGTCGTCATAACCTTCCTAAAAGATGTTCAATAATGTTGGATTGGTTACCCTTCCCGCAGACTGTCCGCGAGCTAACAACGAAGGTTGAGAAGCTGGAGGAGGCGGACGCCAAGCGCAGCACCGAGAGCGCCGAGCACGAGGCCAAGCCCGCCATGATCATGGAGCCACAACTCATGCTCACCGCCGGTATGGCACACACTCCTGTCACGCTTTGCTCCTATTCTCATTATCGTCTCTAATGTAACTCTGTAAAAACCCCTTGTATAACGTTAAAAAATGGTTACAGTTTTCGCGATATGATTTGTAATAAAGAAAATTATGTTTCCTCGTGTGATTGGATGGAAAGGAAGTAGGTAACGAGTGAGAAATGAAAGGAATTTGAAATTGTGTAATGCAAAAAAAAAATTATTTTACCAACTCTTGGGATAAAGAAAAATGTTGCTTGCGCCATTTATAAGATTCTCTAATGTAAACCTTTCTACGCAGGTCCATCGATGCCGTACGCAGGAGTAGCAGCGCAGGCTTCTCCGTACGCGTACGCGGCGCAGGCTCCGTCCCCGGCGCCCTACCACGGCTACGGCATGTAGGGCGCCGGCGCCCCTCGCGGCTGGGGGCTCACACACTACTGAGCTGGCGCCGGGCGACCTCGCACGACTACCTGCGACACTAGTGCAACAACTACCACAAATGAAGTGTCTACATACACTTTGAACAGTCGTAACTCGGAACATAAATCGTTTGTCGCGATGTTGATATTATCCAATGACAAACGATGTCTCCTGCAGCCTCAACAAGTACGATACGAGCCGTGTAGCCACTCCATTCGTCCAAGTGTCGCGACGGCCGCAGAGAGTGGTCGTGTGAGTGTAGGCGTACGTTAGTGCGGTAGAGTAAAGTATATCTCGCAGTAAGCCGCCGCGTCCTCTATGCGCTCGCGACCGCCCCCTGCCGGCTTCGCGTAGGACTTATGAACTAGCCTAAGTTTTCTACTCAAAGTGCGGGTTATTTTTCTATACGCCGAGGCCTAACGTTATAGTGTTTCCTTTGCGTCCCATGTAAAAAAAGTATTATGATGACGGTCGAAAGTGCATAGAGTATAAATTATAAAAAGTTACGCGTAGTGTAGCCGTCGGGCCGATACGTCAGAGGATTATAGTTAGCCTGTACAAATTATATTAATATATTTGATTGCTACATAGCTCTCATTACAACAAAGTGCTTTATTTTTTAATCGTGTATGAGAGTTATATAGATATCATGGAAATTGTCGCTTGCGATTAATATTAACTTTGTTTAGAGCGGTCACTTAAACATTAATATATGTTACGCGATTAATAATCGAATATTAAATGTTCAGCAATCATGTACCTATTGAGTGGGGGTGTAACGAGCAACGATATAGCTTTGATGTCATTATTTCTATTCAGAACATACATTAGCTAGTTATTTATAAAGACATTTCTCTTTACGTTGATCGTAATAATGCAATTCTATTCTCTATATCAAATACTCTAATCAGTTGCGTCGTTACATTCCTACAAGTATCTAAAATTAGTTAAAGTAATATTGTAAAATACTTGGTGTACTTTGGAGTAGAGTTGGCTGTTGTCACAGAATTAGAAAGACCAAGGAGTAGTCTGTCATGTGGTGCTCACACACGTCACAATGTCACACTCGGTGTCACACCTCGTCAACTAGACAATGCAAACATTCCCGGGTGTGACATTATGGCGTGTAGCAACCCTACCACCACTAGGTGCATACGACATGTAATATACGTATATGTACATAGTGGATACGACACCACAGATAATTAAATTTATTAAAATAAATAAATAATATTCGAAAAATTACAATTGAAATTAGAAATTAGTATAAAATCTTTATCATTATTATTTCTTTTTTATTTTTTTGTTACTAATCAACAGTTATAATGAGAATCACGATTTTTTTATTATGAAAAATTGTGAGATATAGAATCTATGGGTAGACTGACATTGTTTCACATATTCAGATTATATGCCGTGCAATAAATTGATTGGAACAAGACACTGCACCATCAGTCTTTAATAATATTGTTATATGTATATAATGAGTTTGATTCATATTATGAGCCAGTTGAAATTATCTGATTTAAATAAAAGAGCATTATTCCGTGTTGTTCTGCGGTAAATGAAATATTTTCTAGATATGTTTAGATTTAGTTTAGGCGGAATTAGTGGTATGGAGTTATTCTGTGTAATGTTTGAACGTGTGAGTTTCGAGTACACGCGTGATGCTTCACTTTGCGTTGTCGTAAGACATTATTGATGCCTTCACTAGATAATTAAGTCACGTGACCGGCGATACATCATCCGTAGAGTATTTTTACGTAAAGCGGTGCCGAGTCAACCAACCGACTCACTGTTACACCGTCCTCACGGTTGCGAGTTGCAAAATATAATCATTGATGTTAAATGATTCATTCAAATCATTCCTATCATTTTATCAATATAATTCGGTACGGTCATGTATCAATTGTAACATTGTTGATTCGTTTACACTTTCTTTCTAATAAAATAAATTTTATTAACTTAAAATACAGAAAGAAAGTTCATTGTTTACTAGCATTGTATTTATTCATGTATGATACTGTTTCCCTGAAATTTATTATTGTAAGATTATATTATATGAATAAATGAAAAATGGATTTGATTTCTCTCACACTGACACCCTGACCAATAAGGCTATAAACTATAATTTATAGTTTATCAGTAGAGTATGATTAAATATGTATTAAACAAAAATATATTGATAAATAATATCAGTGGATGTAACTATATTGAAGCATTCCATTCCAAGTTATTACTCAAGTTTTAGAATTATTTTCTAAAATAAAAACCATTTTATTTTAACTCTAGATCTAGAATTGGAAGAGACTTGGCTCAATCCTGCGTAACCTATTTCATAAAGGACAAAATATGAGGCATCAAAACGCTTTTGGATAAGTATGTATTATATAGGGTGTCTTGATGACTAAAAATGGTATTGCGTACGCGTACCTAAATAGATTACGCCCCCACGCGCGTCTTATTGACAGTTGGGCACGCGCGTCTCGCGTTGCGCCCCTCAGTGATCTGGAGCTCTTGGTACTTGCCTAGTTTACCTTAGGAATAATACGGTTCCATCTATATATCAGTAGAATATTTTAAGTTCCATTGGACGTACCAACGGTAAGTTAACATTGTGCTTTAACCTCCTTATACTCGGAGACAACAAGAAGCATTGTGATTGATTTCTAAACGTAAAATCATCTGTCACTTTGACAACGACAGTGCCAAGTTGAAATTGACAGAAGCACACATTGACATTTTTCACATGCATAGACGCATGTATGTTACACACAAACTCATTTTGTGTTAGCTAGTAATCGATATTTTGTAACCAAAATGACATATAAACGAAAAAAGTATCACCACGGTGACACCCACCTGAAGAAAAGGTGGAGAGTAAGGAATAGAAAGAAGGATCTTGATCAAATAGACGAAGATATCAAAGAAGGTAAAGTTTGTTTATGAAATAGAAGCTGTCACATGGTTTTGTGTCAGATTTTGAGGTTATAATTTTGTGCAGAAGTGTCTGTGTATTAAGTTTTTTTTATATGTTATTTATTAATAATAGAGTATTTATTAACTGAAGATATTGAATAAATAATCTTTACAACTGTAAGGTAGTCTATCAATAAATTTTGATTACAAATTGCACAATAAATACTTAGCGAAATACTCGTGAGTTTTGTCGTAATGTCAATATTTTGTTTTACAGAAAACGCCGAAAAATTATTAAATCAGAGCGTGGATTTAGACCTGCCGGGTGCAGCGCAACATTACTGTATACATTGTGCAAGATATTTCATCAACGAGCAGTCACTGAACGATCATTTCAAAACTAAAGTCCACAAGCGAAGGCTGAAAGCTTTAGAACTAGAACCTTATACTATTGAAGAGTCTGAGCGTGCAGCTGGCCACGGTAACTTCAAACAGCCAAGTAAAAGGAAAATAGTCGGTCAAAACGTTGCGAAATCGGACGAAGACGGTGATGCAATAATAGACGACGCGACGCCCAGTAAAAAGACTAAACCCAACGAAAATGATGCGTAAAACCCTCACCAGTGTATTCAGAAAGGCATGGGACTGTAAGATCTTACAAAGAAGGCACTCTGCTCTTTTTGTCAGCGGTGCTAAAGCCACTGAAAATTATGTTTACATAACTCCACATGTTGACTTTCCTGCAAGAACTCAACAGAAAGATGCTTTCATAAAAGTCCTCCAGAGAAGGAAGGCTGATATTGACCTGGTCAAGGTGGAAGGCCTTTGGAAAGTGTATCAGGATCTCAATATGAAAAAAGCAGAGTACATCAAGAAGAAAGAAGAAATATCCAGACAACTAGGCAAGCTAATAAAGAACGAACCTGACAGTGAAGAAACTAAAAAACTTAAAATGCAAAGTGATTTCATTAAAGAAAATATAAAGAAATTAAAAAGCCCTCTCTGGTCTGCTGAAGAAGCTGCTATTGTGGAATATCTTAAAATTCCAAACGATTTACATTCACGGACACCGGATGGAAACAACGAAGTTTTATACACACATCTATCAAAACCGCAAAATAGTAAACACCACCTACAGATTGGGAAGGAGTTAAATATTATTGATTTTAAAAAGAATGAAAATTACTACTTGCTTGGTAACGGTGCGATGTTTGAACTCGGAGCAAAATTCTACTTCAGCAAGATATTGAAAGACAGTAGCTTTGTACAGTTCTCAAATCCAGATTTCGTCAAAAGTATGATTATTGAGGGGTGCGGTAAAGATCACACTAACCCTGACATAAGCTTTATTTTACATCATAATGAGGATAATAAGGTAAATGTAGACAGTCGGTTGCATCTCACTGGCGGTGGGTCTCTATGCTCCTTCCTTGCATACCATGCCAAGAATATTATGTACGCCAAAGTTTTGCCGCTAAAGTACTTCACAATGGGCAGGCAGTACGTACCAGCAGTATCTAACGAAGACAGCCTGTTTAACGTTAGCCAATCATCTGTCATCGAGATGTTTGGCATCACAAAAACGGAGCAAGACCAAGATGCATTTTTAGAAGAGGTAATTGATATTTTGAAGCTTGCATACACCAAACTTGGTTATCATTTCCGTTTGAGTTTAGTGTCTGCTGAGAAGTTAGAAATGTGGGAGTCTCTTAGGGTTGCGGTTGAAATGTATTCTACATCGTTGAAAGACTATGTTGAAGTAGGCAATGTGTCTTTGAGTGGGGAATTTATTAGCAAGAGGTTAATGTTTATGTATAAGGAAAATAATGAAAACAAGTTTCCCTGCCTTATTTCCGGTACCGTGTTGAATGTTCCCAAGCTGTTAGCATGTGCCTTGGAGCAGAATGAGTCTTTCACTGTTCCTAACTTTGTTAAAATTGAGAGATATCTTCGCACAGAAGAATAAAATGTTACTGGGAGGTTATATTTAATTATTTACGGCGCATTAATAAACTACGGATCGTTAAATTTGCTTACGAGCCGTAGAATTTTGACACATTTTGTATGGAGCTTATGTCAAAATTCTACGGCTCGTCGATCCAAATATTCTGGGATGCCACAATTGATATAAGAAGCTCATCCATAGGAGCGCTGGAATGCTAAAATCCTAGAAAAAGAAAAAAAATATGTATTTTAAACAATAATATGTGTTAAAATATTTCTTATTTGTATAATAGACAAAATGTTTATTAATTTATTGTTTAAATTGCATCTATTTTTTAAATAAATCATGGCAGCATTCCAGCGCTCATTTGGACAAGCCACCAAACGCCTACAACATGCCAGGATATCTTCTAAATCCTAGAAGAATTACATAATGTTATGTATATTGCTTTAAAGATAAAGATGGTTTTACTCTTTGTAAGATTGTGTTGAATAAAAACTACAACTTTATTCAGTCAACATAATATATTTTATTTCATTTGCATATCGAATTGGTATTCAGTTTTGGTCCATTTTGGGTTTTCTGGGTCGATGGGCGAGACCAGGGTCATCTCAATTACATTCATATGTCCTGATTTGGTTACCAGCACTATCGTGTGGGTTCTGGAAGAAATGGGAGACTATATTGTAGTGTATCATAGGAATATCTACTCTAGAATAACTTGTGTTAAGTTCAAAATTGATTACGGTTGGCGAAGTGGCTGGGTGACCGGCAGCGCCTGTGCCACAACGTGTCTGTTGCGTTTTCGCACGAAAAAATGTTTGCTATTTACAATTCAGCAGCATTCCGCTACACACGATGCGGCGATTGTCGCGCTACTACAGTAGCAGCTGCTCATGAACATGAGCCTCTAGCATGGCTTGAAACTAGTCGAGTTCCTCGTCAAACAGTTATGTGAGTTATTGTTTCTTGTCTATATTTGTTTGTAAACACACCCATAACAGAAGAAAATCCTAGAGTAGGGTAGTAGTATCCTGTCACATTGAAAAATCAGCCGAATAAGGTGTGATGTCATATGCAAATAGCAATACCTGGTTCCGTATCGTCCCTGAGGTACGCGAACAAACAGAGAGCTGAGCTCCTTATACAAATTCGGTTGCCTAGTTTCCAACTGGTGGTCGGGAAGGTGGCTGAAAATGCAGAAATATTTACGAATTAATTTAGGCACGAGTTTTCTGTCAAATAAATAGTTTTTTTTTAACTAAGGCTTTTAAGTGAGCAACGCATTTGTAACTAAACTGGTGTTGAAAATGTCTATGGACGGGGTTAAACATTTAACCGCAACGGTTAGCTATAGGCGACAAACATACGTTATACGAGTAGGCTGCGCGACGTCGCCGCATCTGCGCACGCTGCTCACGATAAAGAGTCCCTCTGTGACTCGAAACTAGTAGAGCTTTTCTCCATTAATAATACGTGAGAAAACTGTGTTTTTTGTACTATAAAAATTACGTTTTCTGGTTTAATTTTTATTTGTCGTCTATAGCCGACAGTGGACCGAAGGTTAATCGTTTACCATCAGGCAATCTAATCTATAAAAAGTTATACACGGCGCACAATAACCTACCTATCGGTAGATTTGGCTACCAGCGGTAGAATTTTGACACATTTTGTATGGAGCTTATGTCAATTCTACCGCTGGTAGACAGTTGATGGTCCTTTATCTTGCTTAAATGCGCCGTTAGTGTTCTATGTAGTTAGTTACCTTTCTTCCCATTTCAGAAGATCAATCAGTCTATCGATGAGCTCGTCCTGCGTACACACTTTGTTGAAGGTGCTGACGATCTGCTGCAGCTTGTTCCTACCAGCCTCGACCTTCTTCAGCGGTTTCTCTGGTAGATTGTTGCTAAACCCCATGAACGGGTCCCTGTGGGTGACTAGCTGATCGTTCGCGTTGTTGTATGTAGATATTAATGGGAGCGAGTTCCTGAAATATTTTATTATACTTAATTAATTATGTAGGTTTATCTTGTTTGTCGATTGTAGATGCAACATAGTTAAACAGGCATTAACAGCATTCATAAGTTCTCCTCGCAGTACTTCAGAAATTCCGACAAAATCACGCACAGATAATTTGTTTGATTAGAATCCAAGAGACCATTGAGTGCGGCCAGAGTGCGAGGAATCGGCGACTTAGCACATACGACATGAAGGCACGGTCAATATTCAGTGCTTTTTATTTCGGTAGAAACATTTTTAAGGAGGTTTTAATCTTTTTCAAAAATTTGTCGGTACTAGTCGGTAGTGTCTGAAATTAATGGCAATTTAGCAATAGGTTCAGACGCAAACTCCAAGCTATTACTGATATTTATGAACTACAAATAAAAATTAAAAATAAAGAGAAATAAGTACATACTTAAATTCAATGCTTACGAAAACGAATTCATTGCAGTTGTGAGCGTAAGATTTCATTTGTTCAACGTAGGTTTTGATCGGTTTGTCGTTCTTTACGAAGTCCGCAACGATTTTGCCTCTACCTGAAAGGAAGTATAAAAAACATTACCATATGTAGGTCAATATTTTCATTTTCTATTTTATTTTCATCCACATTCAAGTGTGGGAGAGCCATGCTTCGGCACGAATGGGCCGGCTCGACTGGATTGATATCACGTCATCACCGAAAACCGATGTGAAATAACGCTTTCGTTGGGTGAGTGAGGTTACCAGAGGCCCAATTTCTGCAACCTTCCCAATCCCCGATTCCCCAACAAACCTTAAAAGCCTAACTCTCAAAAGGCCGACAACGCACTTGTAACGCCTCTTGTGATAAGACAGCTGGTTTACCGGCTTGAAAAAAAAAACTACTACTGCTAGTCGGACATAAGCCTTCCTCGCTTGCTGTTGCTATACATACCTTGGCGTTGTAGCAAAGTAAATTACAACCATATTACTTACTTTTAGCATCCGTCTTCTTGGGGCTTGGCAAGTTTAGAAGAACGCCCATTTTCTTCCGTAAAGGTGAGAACGCTAGCCAGGTCCCTCCCTCGTCTACTTCCAAATCACGACCTAAAAATAAATAACATTTAGATTTTTCAAGTTTAAAGTCAATACCTTAAATTTCATAATAAATCGTGCAGTGAAGTTTGATCAGAAAAAATTGGATAAATATTTCATGGTGGCGCTGTCGTCTTTTTTAATCGCCCATAAGTTTTAACAATTTTTTACGAAGTTTTGTTATTTACTAAGCGTTATAAAATCGGCAGGCATGGTATGAAATGGATTCAATAGAGATTAAACTCTCAAGATAAAAATATGACAGAAAAAAATTTAAAAATAATGATGACTATGATATTTATTTATTACCTACCTATTATAGTGACTATTGGGTGAAAGTGAGATGAATAATGAACGATTATATCACGAAATATCCACCTCCAAACACGTTAGGGTCCTCCATCCAGGGGCCCATGTTTTGCGAGGGCCTGTCATAATATTCGTCCCTGTTCGAGGCTAGGATCAAACTGTAGTCGCTCCTTGAATCGTTGTTGCCATTGTACATGAATAGGATGCACATGTTTCGTGTCTGAAAAAAAATATCTCATAATATTTAGGGCCCTTTACTGCGGGGGTAAAATCATCCAATGACTTCTCCCGCCTTGGGTGAGGCGAGAGGAAAACCACCACGTTCTTTCTCCTGCTTTGAGCCCCGATAACCTGTTACGAAATTAAAGAAGCCCTGGGCGAGGATCCTTTAAAGTTATAGGATTTTTTTTAAATTTTCAATTAATTTCTAATTTAATCTAATTTAAGTACATTATTAAGTTATTTATTACTCGCAAACTTTCTTATTATATTAATTTAAAGTTACTTAAATTAAAATAATTATGTTTTATTTATTTTATACTTAAAGTTCCAAAAAGAGTAAGAAAAAAAAAATATACTTGTAATAATTTTGCACACTGCCCAATGCCTTTAATCATATTTAAAAATAGAATAGGCTGAAAACTGTACTAGGTATGATAAATTACAAATAAATTATGATAAACAACTCTTACCTATTGAAAAACAAATGAATACTAAATCTACTATAAAACCCCTTAAAAGTTTAATAATTTTGCACACGAACAGAGATAAATGTTATCAATATTTACTACTCCTTATCAGTATTTCATTGGATCTATCTTGGACACAGAAAGGTATAATAATCTTTTGGCTAGGTAAGTGAGATTGTTTGAGCAGTGTGCAAATATTTCAAATGTACATTCCATACGCTAAAAACTTTCAAGTCTTCAGTACAGTACCTAAAATATTTATGTTTCTGTCTGTGTGTATTTTAGGCATGGATTTACAAAATAAACTGTTCAAACATACCCTTTTATTTTGAAATTTAAACTATATTATTTTCCGATCAGCTGATTGATGATTTTGACATTTCATAACAAAAAAATTCGAAGTTCGAACTTCTGTTTCTGTCACGCATCGGTCAGGAATAGAGGAATGACATGTTATGCGGGATACGGACTTGCGGGATATTTACAGTCAACAACAACTAAAATGTATAGAAGTAAATTGAAGATCTGAAGAGTATTATGCGTGATAATTGAAATCTTAATTATATAAAATAATGGGAGATTCATATTATGTTCAATATTTTCAGAATAAAAAGAGATTTTAAAAATCGACTAAAATGTTTTAACCACAGACAATCTTTGTAATTTGTATTGTTGTCACACTCTTGTGTCTTGTCAAAACAGACGTTCCACGGAAAGAAAGTATTGTGATTTTGTGCAATAAACTCATTTATTTCTAGTTAATAATAATGTGTAAATAAACAGTTACTCACATGTATATCAAATATGGATTCGAATTTACCATTTTTTAGTCTCCCGGTAAGTCTCAATTATTTACAATAAACTCGTAAAACAGCTGTTGAAAAATCATCCCAAGAACACAGTGTATGAATGTATTTTTTACAATGAAACATTCCTTTTAGTTCGCGGATACGGAGACTTCAGACTTTTTTGGGAGGATAAAGCCGGAGGGTGCGTACGATGGACTCCACGCTGCGTTACCGTCGCATGGGTCGCTACTGGGCCCCGACGATGTGTTGGCCCAGTTCCTGTCAGGCGATGAACCTCTCGAGGAGCCCGACCTCAATGGACCCACGACTCTGCACTGCGAGATATGTAAGAAGCAATTTGATAACGCCAAGAAGTATTACGGACATCTTAGAGTCCACTCCAAGGATAATCTGTGGGTTTGTGGTAAGTGATCTTCTAGCAACTGTTTGTAAGTAAACAATGGAGCATTGTAGATGTAGTAAGTAACATAAAATAAGTCATCAAAATCTAATTATCCACTAGCTTTGGGTTATATTTTTTATATGATCATCAGAGTCCTTTTTCATTGGATCAATGCCATATCATAGCCTTCTCATCCAATTATTGCCAGTAACTTACCAGGTTTCATTTTTATTTAACTGCCCAACTCTACGATTTTTTCTGGTGATATGGGAGTGTTTACATACAAACAAGTTAACATACATATGATACCCAAACCCAAAACAAAAATTTGTCGATCACACAAAGAGTTGTTCCATGCAAGAATTGCACCCACTACACATTGGATCAAGGTAGCCAGTCACCCATCCATTGAACCAATTATGTAGATATCAAATTGTACTTATGAACCGAAAGGAACTAAACACTTATAGATAATTTTAATATTTACTTTCAGAAAAATGTCCCGACCAGAAGTTCTCGACGAAACAGCAGTTGATGAAGCATGGCCTCACGCACAAGCCTCTTGGTAGAGACTGGAAGTGCTTGCATTGCAACATGGCATTCGAGGCTCTCTGGAAACTACAGCAGCATCTATTTGCTAAACATTTAGATTACAAGTATGGAGACATATGTTTTTTTGTTTAAAACTATATTGTTTATGACACTGGTATATAAAATGCATTTATGGTTTTGTACCCCTAATGTGATTTTACTTTACGTTTAAAATCAAAACGCGACCATACCGGTTAGTTCAGTCGCACAGGCCAATTGAACAAACACACTCTCGTTTCATTCTCTTTTAACGTAAAGCAATCTCATACTGAGGGTATTGAACCCTTGTCTTAGGTTTGATTTTTGGAACAGGCAAAGTAATATAAGGTTTTTGTTTGATATGAGCATTAGACCTGATAATAATGACAGTATGCAGTGGGAAAAATTGTTTGGAGTAATTTATTTATCTTTATTTCCAGGCCACATAAATGTGATCAATGTGAGAAAGCATTTGCTAAGCCATCAGATTTAAAAAAACACAAAGACATGCACAATGGTAAGTTATTTTAGAGTGAGAAGAATTTTTTATCCTTTATTTCTTTTACTATCAAAAACGGGATTTTAGGAAATATGATGATAAGAAAAAAGGAGTTATGATTATTATATTGTTTGTGAATTCTTGATTCTAAAAGCCTAATTCCTGATTGGCTTAAGCCTTCTTTTTTTTGATTGGATGATGATTGGCTTAAGCCTTTTTTTTATTGGCTGATGATTGGCTTTAGCCTTTTTTTTGATTGGCTGATGATTGGCTTAAGCCTTCTTTTTTTTGATTGGATGATGATTGGCTTAAGCCTTTTTTTTATTGGCTGATGATTGGCTTTAGCCTTTTTTTTGATTGGCTGATGATTGGCTTAAGCCATTTTTTTTTTGACTGGCTGATGATTGGCATAAGCCTATTTTATAATTGGATGATGATTGGCTTAAGCCTTTTTTTATTCGATGATGATTGGCTTAAGCCTTTTTTTGATTGGATGATGATTGGCTTAAGCCTTCTTTTTTTGATTGGATGATGATTGGCTTAAGCCTTCTTTTTTTTGATTGGATGATGATTGGCTTAAGCCTTTTTTTTATTGGCTGATGATTGGCTTTAGCCTTTTTTTTGATTGGCTGATGATTGGCTTAAGCCATTTTTTTTTTGACTGGCTGATGATTGGCATAAGCCTTTTTTATAATTGGATGATGATTGGCTTAAGCCTTTTTTTATTCGATGATGATTGGCTTAAGCCTTTTTTTGATTGGATGATGATTGGCTTAAGCCTTTTTTTTATTGGCTGATGATTGGCTTTAGCCTTTTTTTTGATTGGCTGATGATTGGCTTAAGCCATTTTTTTTTTGACTGGCTGATGATTGGCATAAGCCTATCTTTTTTTTATTGGCTGATGATGCCATAAGCTGGATGCTAGCTGAATAAATCTATAATTTAATCTGAAAATTTCTCCACAGATGTAAACAAGTATCCATGTCCAGAATGTGAGATGCGGTTCAAGGACAAGTCCAACCTGAAGCGCCACATGTTGCGGCACGGGAACGTGCAGCCCTACTGCTGCAGCGGTTGCGGGACCAAGTTCAAACAGGTTTGTTTGCTTTTACATATTTAGAAATATTCTATTAACAGGTTTGTTGCTGTTTATTTGTGTGTGTTTTGATCGGATTTTCGATACAAAATCCTCTTTTTTTCTATATGTTCATTTGCGATCAGTCACTGACTATGAGCAAATTGGTTAGGTGCATTGTACAATGAGCAGTGTGCCTTCCAGAGGAGACAGCTACTCATTATAGATAGCTCGACCGGGTCTGTCCATAGGATCAAATACTGTTTTAGGCGGTTTTATACCTATCATGTCAGTCCTGTAACTGGACTGCTAGATTATTTGTATGATTTTCTAGCCTCTTTTTGTAGATGTTTTTGTGATACAAAATACTGTATATAATATATTTATATTATAATAAATTTACCAATATATAATTGTTTCCCAACAGGTGGCCTCTCTAAACCGTCACACTGAAAACTGCGTGCTATACATGTCGACCGCCCAGCCAATAGATAAGGGAGCTAGAAAGAACTACTGCCGCGTCTGTGGCATGAGCTTCCAGTACAAAAGTGCGCTGTTGGAGCATTGTGTCAGGTAATAATAGTTATTTTTAACATCTATTTAGCTATTTATACGGCGGGTGAACTTGATGCCTTTAAAAAGGTTTGGCCACAGAAAGCTCTACAAAGAGACAAGTGGATGGAGGGTAGGGAGGCCTTTGCCCTGGTGTGGGACAACCATGGCTGAAAATAAATATAAATAAAATAGTTATTTATACTGAATTATAGGACGTAGGTCACTTTCAACTGGCTTGTCTGGTTATCTTTGGGTGAAGCCTATGTCCAGTAGTGCATGTCTAGTGAGTAATGGGACATCGGTGACATCTAACTGGCGTTTGGGGAAGGCCAATGTTCAGTGGTGTATGTCTTGTGATTAATGTTAATATAATGATGATGTTGACTGGATTGCACTGGTTTAGAACTTAAGACTGGCTCCTGAACATGTATTTCTTGGTTTGATCCCTGGATTAAGAAGTTAGTATTGTGTGCATTTTAATTGACGTCAAAGTCAATTCTAATAATCATAACATAAGCAGAATGAACATAATTTGTTATAAAAGGACATAGCGATTACTGTGTTAGCTTAAATATTATATTTTATTAATAAATAATTTAATAACTCTTTCTCCCACCAGACAACACACAATATCAACAGCGAAACCGTCAGAACCAGAGAAAGAAGACAAAAGTCTAACTGACACAAATAGAATTGTAGACAACATAGTAGACGATATACTATCGGCAGAAGACGATTACATGACAATGTCCACACAGAATGAAATACTAAACGTATATAACACTAATGATATAGACGCTAACACCGAAAATCTAATGCAAATAGAACTATTAGACGAAATGAACCAACTTCACATATTGGACGGAGAGCTATTTTACAACGATATGGATTTTGATAGCATTCAACCCAGCCACATGTTTAATAACAACACTGAGATCGATTATACAACAGACAAAAATACAGAAATATTATTTGACTATACAGATACGAATAAAAGTAATGATCAAGATATTATGAATACGCTGTTTCATGTGAAAGCTGAGTATTTACCTGAAGAGTTGCTAAACCCGCCTGAAGTAGTGAAACCAGCAGAAAAACCTCCTGAATTCACAAATGTAGCAGTGGACGAATGTGCTACTATATTTGAGAGTGACGTAGATTTGGAAGCTAGTACCAATTTAGCGGCAAATTTAAACCAGTTGATTGGTGAGAATAGTGTCCAGTACATATCTACTGAGGACGATGATACGTTTATAATTAGTTTAAATAGTGAAATTGATGCTGAACAACTGACTGATATGTTGAATATTGGTGTCGAATTAGTTGATAAGAAGGATAATGTACCTGAAACTAGTATTATTAATAATAATTCCGATGTGTTAAGAAAGGTAGCGACTGTAGATCCCAAGGTTGATGATTGTCCAGTCAATGCTACAGTTTTAAAGGAAGATGCCATCGCTCCTATAGAAGATGTGGTTGGTAAAAAGCCAAAGGTACTGAAGGCTAGAAAGAGAGTGTTGTATATCTGCCGGACGTGTAATAAAGTGTTTAAGAGGAAGAATAATTATAAATCTCATATAGGTATGTGTTTGATGGTTTATTTGTATTTAAGTTAAGAATTTGTTGGTGTTTTCTTATTGTTAATTTTAATAACCGATCTCATCTTTGAATCGATCTTAATTTTTGACAGAAACTCTATACTCTATAGAATCGTATCCTTACGCCTTTTATCCCCGAAGAGGTAGGCAGTGGTGGACATCACGGCTCGTAATGCCACTGCACAATGTACACCCGCTTTTAACCATTTGTGTTATAAGTCCCATGTAATAGAGGGTAAGCCTAATGCCATATACCGGGCACAATTCCAGTCTCCGTGCTACTGCTGACAAATTTTCGAAATACTGAATAAAGCCAAAAAGCATATGGCAATAGGCTCACCAGTATTACATGGGACTTACAACATATATTGTGAAAAGAGGATGTACATTGTACAGTGGCATTACATGCCATAATGCGCACCTCTGCCTATCCCTTCGGGGATTAATGCGACGATATATTATTATTATGAGCAAAAAGCCCTTTGCCCGTATTTACTTGGTTATATGGTGGTATTTTATTTTATTTATTTTTATTTATTAATAAAGGTTTACCAACAGCTTCTGTATAAAAAATATTAACTGAAATAAATACATATTAGTTTTGGACTGATACGGTCGCCAATTATAGGTTAACCAGCATTTAGTATATTATTAAAATGTATTATTTATTATTATTTCCATGTCCCCAGCGACCCACGAGCCATCTCTCCGGCAGTACAAGTGCAAGGTGTGCGGCGAGCAGTTCAGCTACCAGTCGACGTTGAACAAACACACGCGCGCCAAACATACACCCGCCGTGCTGCCCGACCACAGCTGTAGTATCTGCGATAAACACTTTAATCATGCTTGGATGGTGAGCCTTTTATATTTTGATTATGTATTAGAATGTACTATATTTTCATAACTAGCGACCCGCCCCAGCTTCGCATGGGTGCAATGTTGATATATTATGCATGTATTATACATATAAACCTTCCTCTTGAATCACTATCTATAAAAAAACCCGTTGCGTAAAATCTGTTGTGTAGTTTTAAAGATTTAAGCATGCAAAGGGACATAGGAACAGAGAAAGCGACTTTGTTTTATACTATGTAGTGATAACTATAGTGAGACATATGAAATTAACTAAAGATCACGGTTTACTCACGTAATATACGTGAGTATGGAGAAAAATTGTACTAGTTTCGAGTCACAGAGAGACTTCATCATGAGCAGCGTGCGCAGACGCGGCGACGTTGCGCAGCCTACTCACTACTACGTCTACTGTGACTGAAAACTAGTAGAGCTTTTTTCCATGTACAATTTTTTTACATAACCTATTGATTATTATTATTAAATTCTTCAATCCTTAAAAGGCTAGCAAGGTAATGGTAACTCCTTTTCTGTTTCGGGTGTCTATGGATTGCTTACCATCAGCTGATCTGTCTGCTCGTTTACAGGCGCGTATACAATAAAAAATGTTTTGTACACTTAAGAAAGTGTCCAATAGCCATCCCTATGTTTTCCTTCTTTCAGGGTTTATTTAATAAGTTGATATTATTGTTCCAGTTGAGAGACCACTTCCTGCGCGACCACGACGGCGTGACCCCCCACGAGTGTGACTACAAGGGCTGTAAGAAGAGTTTCTTCAAGAAGTGCGACCTCGTCGTACATAAGAGGTAGGTCGTGTGCCAGGTATCGACTATGTGAAATTATGAACACCGGAATCTTTTCAAGAATTGTATACTAAAACTAATACACAAATCAATGAATTTGATTCGAAACGATCATAAGTGTGGTAGAGCCATGCTTCGGCACGAATGGGCCGGTTTGACCGGAGTGATACCACGGCCTCACAGAAAATCGATGTGAAACAACGCTTGCGTTGTGTTTCGTTGTGTGAGTGAGGTTACCGGGGGCCCAATTTCCCCTTCCCAATCTTCCCAATCCCCGATTCTCCAACAAACCTTAAATTCCTAACCCTCAAAAGGCCGGCAACGCACTTGTAACGCCATTGGTGTTTTAAGTGTCCATGGGCGGCGGCAATTGCTTTCCATCGGGTGATCCGTGTGTGCGTGTCTCGATCGCGTGTGTTCCATAAAAAAAATTGAGAGTAACTAAATTATTGCGTATAGAAATCTAGCCCATTACACATGTTGCCCTCCATACAACGCCAACCGTGTAGTTATTTAATGCAATATTAAATAATTATTAATATCAATACATACTATTTAACAGGAGCCACACAGGAGAGCGTCCGTACTCGTGCAGTATATGCAGCCGCAAGTTCCAGCAACTGGGACATCTCAAGCGACACGAGAGGGGCGTCGACTGCACTAAACAGTGAGTACACTACGCACAAAAGTAGTATTTTCCATTATGATTCTACTATACACAACCAAATACTATACAATGTGATAGGGGTGGGACTTCTTACCCGTTAAGGTTGAATACTACATGTGTTGAACCCCCAATTGAAAATATTGAAAAATAGCGATATTTTCGGTAAAAATAATTCAGAAATGATTTTGTTGGCACCAAAACATTATCAAACTTATGAAAAAAGTAATGAATTAGTTAGCCAAGGTTAGCTACCGTTTGTCGTTTTGTTTTTGTTTTTACGACGCATACAACCTTTGATATCACATAAAGTAAAAAAAAATATTAAAATAGCCATAATTTTTAAGGGTTCAACCCCCATATTATTTTTATTTTGTCGATGAAATTAGATGTAGTACTTAGCCTTAACGGGTTAGAAGTCCCACCCCTATCACATTGTATACAAATACTATACACAACCAACTAACTGACTTTTCACAATTTGTGTTATAAGTCCCATGTAATAGGGGGTGAGCGTATTGCCATATACCGGGCACAATTTTAGACTCCGTGCTACTACTGAGAAATTTTCGAAAAACCGAAAAATGCCTAGTAATATTTTGTCCCACCAGGGAATCTAACCCGAGATTTCTTGTCTGGCACTTGCTACCACTCGCCCAATGAGGCAGTCAATTTATTTTTCATTTATATTATTATGTTTGGTGATTAATAGATGTTATTTTATTTCCAGTTTACAGAAACAGAAGTCTTGCTCGTTGCTGATCCTGCAGGAAGTGCCGGCGAAGACTAATAACAGCTGTGATATTAAAAAAGTAAAGCTAAAGAAATAAAACTATAGTTACGTAATCAAAGTAGTTTCATTTACTCGACCGACATCTACTGGACAGCTGCTTAAAAAATAAACAGAATTGTTTGATAATCTTGTAATACCTCAAAAAATAGAAGCCCTAGCTAATAAAAATCTTTTATTAAGGTAAGTAAGGGTCAATTTATACTAGCGCAGAGTCGAAGCGCATCGAAGCGTCAAATTCTTTCCAACATAGCCAATTCCAGCGAATACGCGCGCATTCGCTAGAATATGCGCGCACTCTTTGACGTGTAAAGTAATGGACATCAACAGTAGAGCTATTGAATTACTTGCCAGTTGATTGTTGACTTTTGGCTTTTCGATTAAATAGGCAATCGTTTTTTTTTGCACTAGGTTGATTATGAGAATGCGCGCGCACCAATCAGCGTTGTTCAGGAGCGGACCAAGCAAAAATCGCGTGCGCACGTCTACCTATGTAAATTGTGGCGCACGTCTACCTGCGCCACAATTTATTATAATATTATAATAATGAACAGTCTCAATTCAATTTTAATATTCTTTTATAACGTGAAGTACTTGTAGTACATTCATTCCATCCAAAACATTAGTAATTATTTTCTTAATGGGTGTGACACAAAACTTATTGAAAAAGAGCGTAGGGCTAGTACTGGGGCCCAAATTATTTTGTAATGGGCATTTTGAATAGTTTTACGTTTTGTTTTTGTTGAGCAGTGGGAGACAAATAGAAAAGGGTAGAATAAAAGTAATTGTATGTAAACAAATCATATTTATTGCTTAATAATTTTAATATAACACATAATGATTACAACATAGAATTCTTCCATGATTATCAGTACTCTTAGTACGAGTTTGCTTTACGTTTAACGAAATCGAAACAAGAGCACGCTCTGATTGGTTGGTCATTCAAGCTGACCAAAGTGTTTCGATAAAACAAACTCGTACTAAGCCCTCAGATTACAAAAATATATCATAATTTGTTCAATTTTCAACAATTGACTTAATTTTAACTTAATACATCCTATGGAATAGCCTATGGGTCCTATGGAATTGAGCCTTTGGAGTATAGCAGTTGATACTAAGTCCTAATATTGTAATACTAGGTATTTATCAGGTTTTTAAAGACTCTTCTTCTTCTACGATTTTCATTTTCTGCATAAACGCTGCCAAGCCGTTGGGGCTTGTTGCCAGGGACTCGTACGTGTGATGGTTGTTGCCAAGCTGTGGACATAACGAATTTTAAATAATTTATCTTAATTATTTATGAAGGTTATGATGGCAATGGCATTTTTATAGGCATTGGAGTAAATAAGAACTTAGTGATTAATGTGCTGCGGACTGCTTAGCGAGTTTACCGGGACTCCGGCTCGAAAAGCAGGAGTAGGAACCGGGTGGTTTTTAGTCAGTAAGAGTCTGACACTCCCTCTCGCCTCGCCCAAGGCGGGAGAAGTCATTGGACGATTTTCCCCCTCAAGAAAAGTGATTCATGTATGTAATCAAAATTAAATAAAATTGTTTACAACGTGTTTTAATTCTTTCCTTCTTGAGAAATACCTCACTAGACAGTAAGCATTAGGACACAGGTTCGATACTTGGGTCGTTTTGTCACACATTATTGATATCGCTTTTATAAAAAACATTTTTTTAAATATTTAAAACATATTTTCAAGCATCACAATGGTCACATATTAGCCAAGATTCCAGTACATTAAGTGAGTATATAAAAAAAATATCTTTATTTAGTCTCTTAAATTTACACAACTCAAGTGCTCAAAACAGCCCCTGTAAGTGGTTAATAACACTTGTGTTGGGGTTGTCTCGCTCCTCCCCAGTCTTGATATATATACATACATACAAGGTACTTACAAATCGTTTGACCCACTTGGAGAGATGCTCGGTGTAGTACTCCTGTCGGTACCGCGAGTCTACCAGTAACACGGCGCCCCAGTCGCCGCGGTGCCGGACGCAGCGACCCACTGCCTGGTTTAGTGCCCTGAAACATACAGTTTTTTACATTTAATGGGTCGACGTTTGGCCGCTATCTCGCCTGATGGTAAGTGATGATGCGGCCTACGGTGGAGCACGTCTGCCCATAAGTAACCTATTCACTCGGGCCTTGAAGACACCCAGGTTATACCCATTTTTACGTGTCACTTAGATTTTCTCCTGTGTCGTGGGTGCATTTACAAACATACAAGTTCACATACACATCACACCCAGAGCCGAAACAACAATTTGTAGATCACAAAGAGTTGCTCCGCGGGAATCATACCAGCTACACGTTGCTCGACAGCCGGTTGCCCAGCCAACACGTCAACCGTGCAGTCAAAGTCTAATATTATATTAATACAGAAGTAGGGAAGTTTTGAGAGTCTCATCATCAGTCTGCGATAGATCAGTTGGAAATAGGTCTAGCATCATTTCCACGTTGAAATTCGTGTGAGTTTATCTGAGGCCCAATTACCTCCCTCCCCAATCACCCCAATCTCCGATTTCCCAACAACCCTTAAATTCCTAACACTCAAAAGGCCGGCAACAAACTTGTAACGCCTCTGGTGTTTCGGGTGTCCATGGGCGGCGGCGATTGCTTACCATCAGGTGATCCGTCTGCTATTTTACCGGCTTATACCACCTTTTGGTGGTTTTTTTGTATAAAACATCTACAGTACATACCTATAAGCTTGCACTCGCAGCCATTCCTTGCCTGTGAGCAAGTTTTTCTCCTTGATGTACTTGTCGTTGTACTGCATCTTAGCGCTCACACCCGTGTCGAAGAGATTCGGGTACGGTACACCCACCTATAAAAAGATTATATTATATATTTGATAAATATTTTCTTATAGCTTAGTCAGTAAATAAATATAAATGCATTACGCCTTGTAGTTATAGGTGGAAATTCGCATTTTATAATTTTTTGATAGTCAAAACGATGGGGGCGTTTCTAGAACGTTTAAATATAACTGAGAATTTCAAAACTGAAATCGCAATACCAAACCTGGACTGCCTAGCGAATTACCGGGGCTCTAGCTCGAAGAGCAGGAGTAGGAACGGGGTGGATTTAACACAGTAAGTCTTAGCCTTAGTCATAGTCTGACACTCCCTCTCGCCTCGGCTATATGGCGGTAGAAGTCATTGCATTATTTTTCCTAATAAAAAAAGACTCCGGCAATGACGTCAAGAAGAAGTTAGAACTCGAAATTAATAAATAATCGTTTAGTAGTTGCGCTTATAACTATAATTATGTTTATTCTTACACAGTCGCTGTAAAACCCTATTGTTTTAGAGCTAGTTCCGACACGACGGGAATCGCGCGATTTCAGAATCGCATGGAAATCGCGCGGGTCTTATTTGAATGAGTTATTAAGTAATCGTTCAGACATAACCGCGCTGTTCCCGCGTGTCTAAACTAGCCCTTAATATACAAAATAAGTTGACATACACAGATGACAGCCCTCGCCTGCTGGTCTTTGAAGTCCATTCCCTCGGACACCTTCCCCCGATACACGGCGAATAGTAACGCGCCTTTGGGAGTACCCACTGTTTGGTAGAAGTCCTGGAAACATGAAAATAGCAACATTGACATCAATAGCTCGTGGCAGTCTACTGCTGGACTATGTCAAAATGAGGGTGCTTCCACTTCCACAAGAGATGTGCCTTCAATTTTCTTTACTGCTTCCATTTATTTTAAGTCAAATAATATTCCTAAAACCTTCTTCTGTGTCTAAAGAATACCGCAAACCGCATCGAAATCCGTTCAGCCAAATGCGAGATAATCGCGCACAAATATACAGGTGAAACTAAAAACCTAATATTTTTAAGTCAGTTAAAAATCTTCACTCCTCTTTACTGGATAGATTTTGTGAAATCATTTCTCCGCTTTTCGCTTCGCTCCGGCGGACAGGTAGGCGTATCACGGTGTACATGGACGCCGCTAACTGCTTACCATCAGTTGCTCTTATCCATAAAGTACTTACATTCATAGTCTCCTCATGGTCCCTGTCGCTGCGTCGCTCACAGAACACGTTCTTCAGTTGGTTCAGCTCGTACCACAGCCCTGTGTCCTGCCATCTGTATACAAGCTACGATTAGAAGCAACTAACACGAAGTCTAAGTGACCTGCCTGACAATTTGGCTACGAAAAGGAAATATAGAATTTATGTGATTATTTTAAATAAAAAATATCACTTTTTAAAGTTATATTTATATGATAGTGCGGGGCAGATTACACCACTTGTTCGTATGTTTTAAACGAACGTGACGTCGAAACCTTATATTAGAGAATAAACGAAAAAATACGTATGCATTCATAAGCACCAAGTGTAGTGGAAACCGTTCATTTTGTTTTCTTCTAATAATATCTTCTGATTTATTTCGTTGCGGGATCCAAGACAGTTATTCATGTCCCCGAGACGCGCCGGACTTCAGTGTTCCGGTGTTTTCATGGTTGTATCTACTGTAGTGTCCTACTGATTTTGGGAGGTTGTGGGCGGGCTTGTCTCGTAAAAAAGATGTAGTAGTACTTACTCTTTAATCAATCTATCGAGCAAGGAGTAGGAAGGCAGGAAGCACAGCACTCCGTGCGGCGTGAGGCGACACACGCGCAGTATGGCCGCGCCCAGCGCCTGCTTGGCGCGGGGGGAGTTTACTCCGGTCGCGTTGTAGCATATGTCGCCCGTAGCGTCGCCTAGTAGAGTGCCTATCCATACCTAGGAAATATTATAAAATATGTCATTATATTAACTTACTCCTTATTTGATGGGACAGTAGGGAGACAGAGGGTATCGGAGTTTCAATCCTTCCCCCTCCCCAATCCTCAAATCCCCCATTCCTTTAAAGCTCCCATCTGCTTATTATTGGTTAAAAAGTGGAGTTTACATTGTTGGGTACAACCTGGGTGTCTTCAAAGCCCGAGTGAATAGATTGCTTATGGGCAGACGTGCTCCATCGTAGGCCGCATCATCACTTACCATCAGGCGAGATAGCGGCCAAACGTCGGCCCATTAAACATAAAAAAAATGTGTGCCTATACATACATCTTTACGGATAAAAGGGATGCTTTTATGTAATGAAACTCTGACTCACCCTATCCTCCGGTATGACGTGGTTAGGCGACACTCTGTGAGGGAACGTGGTCTCCAACTCGGAGTGCAGACTGATGAGAGGGGTGAGGGTGCCGGATGCCAGGGCGATGCAGCGAGCCGACTGGAGGGCTCGCATCACTATACCGGAGTTCAGGCATATCAGGGATAGAGTTAGGGATTCTTTTGATACCCACTGTAAGTAGAAATAGAAAAGAAAGAGTGAAATATTTATAAGAAATCTAAAATTTGCTTTTTTTTATAAATGTTACCCAGTGCTAGGATTTTATTTACAAATACAAATGTGAATTTTATAACATAAAGATTTGGTAGATTACACACCAAATTAAAAGAAACTAATTAACTAAACATTATTATATTAAATGTGTATGTGAAATTGTATGTTTGTAACACGACACATGACAAAATTTTAGTGAACAACGTTTAGAAATATATATGTAGATTCTATAGGTATAATACAATAAACTCATGTACTTACTAACATGGTCTAACAGGGTGTACTAGTCATATAAGTATGTGCATTGTGCAATATATGAATAAATAAATAAATAGTTGGCTTATTGCAAGAAGTCATTATGTGACATATCCACTATTCTGAGATAAACGGTATTTTAGTTTGAATTATGTATTGGTTGGTTGTTGATTTGCCCATATTATCCTAAATATAACTACGTTGATGAAATTTGTTTTTGCATTTTGTAGAATGTGTCAAAATAAGTCCACTATAGATAAAAACGTATTAAGTGATTTTTTGGCAGTTAATGATTTCTTGCAATAAGCCGACGAAATAATTAAGTAAAGACTTACGTTCTTTCCATCCTGGGTAGCATGAAACAATTATAACAATAAACTTGTTATTAAGTATTTTAGTTATTTGGGACTCTAGTTTCAAATTCTAATTTCTATACATGTAATTACAAGTATACCCCTTAATTATAATCAAATACTTAAGACATTTATCTTTAAACTAGCGACCCGCCCCAGCTTCGCATAGGTGATACATTCCTTCCTTCCTCTTGAATCACTCTATCTACTAAAAAAACCGCGTCTAAATCCGTTGCATAATTTGAAAGATTATACAAAGGGACATAGGGACAGAGAAAGCAACTTTGTTTTATACTATGTAGTGATTACATGATGAGAGTTTCTTGCTCGTTCTTCTCCATTAGAAACAACACATTGGAACGAGCGCCTAGCTTCACTGACGGACGTACTGACGGACGGATTATTAGACGTTTCAAAAGTGCCTAATTTAGGATTAATTGAAATAAATGCTTGGACTTTGACTTTGACCTCCATAGCAATTAGCACGCATCTTTCCATATAAAAAACATAGCTTAGCTGAGTCCCTTTCCACCAGTGCTAAGCTATGTGTACCAATGAATATGATTGGTGGAAGCCAAACGCATCCACAGCAACGTAGCATAGCACATCTCTGGTGGAAAAGCACCCAATCCTAACTTATTAAAGAGTATAAATATAATAATATACTTAACACATATATCTTTGAATATACATAGTATAATGACTCACATCATTAAACTGCGAGGCTCTCCAGCCGGTGTTGGCAGGGGGCGCGCTAGTCCTGCCGGCGACATGCTTGACCAGCGCCGGCTTGAAGTCGTCCATGTACTGACAGTGCTCGCGGAACAGGAAACCTAGGATATAGTGATATAAATAACCAACTATCAACAGTTTGAAGTATTGTTAAGACTTAATTATTATGTTATCGGCTTACTCACGTAATGTTTTGACGAGGAACTCGACTAGTTTCAAGCCATGGTAGCAGCGCGACAATCGCCGCGTCATGTGTCGCGGAATGCTGCTCATGAATATGAGCCTCTAGCATGGCTTGAAACTAGTCGAGTTCCTCGTCAAAACATTACGTGAGTAAGCCGATAACATAATAATTAATTTAGTATGTCTCACGAAAGTTACAATAAAATTATTGTTAAGATACAGCACCCTTGTACGAGTTACGAGATAGCGCGTTCAGCATGGTTCGTATGTTCCACTGTGTCCCCCGGTCGGTCTTCGCAGTGATGACACCGTTTCCTCCCGTCCAATCAGAAACAGAAACCTACCGAAACTCCCATGTCCGGTAATCCCCTGCTTCAGGGGGTAGGTGAGGATGCCGTGGGGCCTCTCTAGCCACTCCTCAAGGGGGAGGGAACATTACTCACTGTTCCCTAAAACACCACAGAAGGTAAGGCGTACAAAATGCCTTAATAGAATTCAAAAAATCCTTAACACATTGAACGCCGTGGTGGTCACCGGTGACCGACGTTAGCGGAGGATTTGCATTCAACAGTTTTCTATTTTCTTACTTAATAATTGCTTATTAATATAATAGTGTAATCCTCACCGAGCGCCATATCCATGGCCTCCAGCAGAGTGCCGGTGGCCTGCGTCACTCCGTACAGAGTGCTCGCGTCCTCTCGCAGGCGGCGGCAGAACGACTCCGCGTTGCGCTTGAAATCTGTCCACAAATAAATATGTTTTTAAATTAATATTATAAGATATAAAATTTTAATGTTATAAGCCGGTAAACGAATAAGAATAAGAATAAATTTATTAATGAACTTCACAATCATCATGGTCTTATACTGTATCACAATAATTTGTTTAATTTTGGTGTTGTCAATCAAGTGTATCGGTAGCCCCCAAACTAGGATAATCCTGTATCTTGGGGAATTGAAGACGGTTCACCTGATGGTAAGCAATCGTCGTCGCCCAGGAACATTCGAAACACCAGAGGCGTTACAAGTGCGTTGCTGGCCTTTTGGGGGTAATGTACTTAAGGGTTGTTGGAAATCGGGGATTGGGAAGATTGGGGACTGTGTAATTGGGCCTACGGTAATCTCACTCACACAACGAAACACAACGCAAGTGTGTCGCGGAATGCTGCAAATGAATATGAGCCCCTAAACATGCCTCGAAACCAGTCGAGTTCCTCGTCAAACAGTTACAGGAGTAAGCAGATAACATAATAATTGATAAAAAAATATATACATATTTTACAGTTCCCTAATTGTTTGATTCGACCAGTTTCAAGCCAAACCGGGGCCCATAATCACGAGTAGTAGTGTAAGAATATATAAACTGACCAGCATATTGCACGTATCCAATGTTGTGGTTGTTGAGCGTGTCGACGAAGTCCGCCGTCTGCTGCCACTTGTACACAGCCTCGTTGTTGTTCACCGGCTGCTGGTTTATCAGGGGGGTCTGGTTCTGGAACCTGGGGGGGGGAAAAGGATACAAAATTAGAGCCTATGTTTCTTTCACCGGTTCTCGTCCAATGATAGAAGTTAAGCAACATCGGGTGTCGTTTGTACTTTATTTTTTTTTTTGAGGGGGGAAAGTCATCCAATGACTTCTCCCGCCTTGGATGAGACGAGAGGGAGTGTCAGACTTTTACTGACTAAAAACCACCCCGTTCCTTCTCCTGCTTTGAGCCGGAACCCCGGTAACCTTTTACGTTGTCCGCAGCTCGTGCCGTTAGTACTTGGATGGGTGACCGTCCGCGAATACCGTGTGACATTAGCTTTTAGAGCTGCAGACTGCCTAGCGGGTTACCGGGGTTCGAAAAGCAGGAGTAGGAACAGCTTGGTTTTAGTCAGTAAGATTCTGACACACCTCGCTTTTTTAAATTTAATGTTCGTTATTAAAAATCGTTATTAAACAGACGTACGGTAATTGTCGTAATTGTCATGCATGAAAAGACTGATGACTATTGATGAAGCGAAAGAAGTGTGTAATAACTGTGGCTATTGGCGTTCCATTGTTTCTGCTTACCGCCATGGGAAACGAGGAGGTAGGATAGGAGAAGGCGAGGTTATGTATGTATGTAATCGTCAGTTATGTGAGTAGTTACCAGTAGTTCCAGCTATTGAGCGTGTTGAGCAGTCCGTCGATGTAGTACTCCACATCCTGGTTGGCGAAGCGGTACTGGGATACCGTCTCCAACTCCTGCAAGAGACAAATTATATTGTTTATCTTTCTAAGTATATTTGGTGGGTGAGAATAGGACTTAATTTTATTAATACTATTTTGCCCACTGCTAAAATAAAAATAAATCCTCTGTCCACACACGGATTTTTGTACGGTTCACACCATTCCATTTTTTTTATGGTATAAACCGGTAAACTAGCAGTCCTGATGGTAAGCAATCGCCGCCGCCCATAGACACCCGAAACACTAGTGCGTTCTCGGCCTTTTAGGGGTTAGGAATATAAGGGTTGTTCGGAATCGGAGATTGGGAAGGGGTAATTGGGCCTCCGGTAACCTCACTCACACAACGAAACACAACGTAAGTTGTTTCACGTCGGTTTTCTGCTCGGCCGTGGTATTACTCCGGTCGAGCCGGTCCATTCGTGCCGAAGCATGGCTCTCCTACAATTGAACTGATCATGACTCGTGGCTCATTGATAATGAATGATGGGGGTTTTCTGTCGAAATGACTTTGATTGATGATTGTTACTAGATTATCACCCACTTCTCTATGACTGACCTTGATAGCATTCTGAATCTGCAGCTGTGTGATGTCGACAGAGGCCACGTCGCGGCATATCCCCTCGATGTTGTGCGCCTCGTCTATTATCACCACCGCGCCCGTCAGGTCTATCGACAGCTGTGGAAGATATAACAAATTATGTTTTAGGAATGTGGGTTTTTAAATGAACTGATTTGTTGAAATAAAGATAGCAAATAAGATAAAGGATTTAAAGGCATTATAAACATACCCATGTCATTAGTTTTCACAAAAAATATCCATATTTTTTGTGGTTTTAAAAGACTGGCTGTGAAATTTACTGTGGTCGATGAAAATTAAAGCAAGAATTTCTGAAAATATCGATATAGTTGATGAAGTTGCAAGCAAGAATTTCGTAACATATTCGCGTTTTTAATTCCGAAATTTTGATATCATATCAAAAAAGGAAATAAAAATTATTATGAAACAGACACAGATGTCGCTAGTATCGTTTTAAAGGTACTCACGCTACTTCTGATGCTGGGATCAATCAGATAGTTGTAGGGACAGAACACAATGTGCGCAGTCTTCGCCATGGCCCTCGCTCCGTAGTACGGGCAGGCCTCCTTCTCCCGTCCGATCTCCACCAGATCCTCAAGGTCGAAGGCAGCCGGCATACAGCCGTGGTTCAGGGCTGTTCTGTTGTCGTAGAACTTGCAGTTTGTGTTCTCTTTGTTTGGACCCTTTCTTATAGGCTGGGAAAGAGATATGTAGGTTCCTAAGTCTATTGTATACCAGTAATGGTCAAACATGTAGATACTATGCACATTGCTCATTTGTATAATCTATAATATGCATTCTATGATGTATTATTATTAACACGTAGTTTAGCAAATATAATCACTGTGAAGGATTAAGGGGGAGGCCTTTGTTCAGCAGTGGACGTCTCTCGGCTGATGATGATGAATGTCACTGTCTATTGTTGAGAACGATTTAAGTAACTAAAATCAACTTTTAGGTACGATTGTTTCTGTCGATGTTGCTTTTAAAAAGATATTGTGATCACAGTATGAACGGTGAGGTGAATCTGGCGTAGTTATTGGACGATATAAAAGGACAAACGGCCTGTTTTTTTGAAGTCGGTTAAACATTAATATCTTCTTCATTCCCAACATACCTTAACACAAGCCCTGCACATATCATTCCTGGTACTCCAGACACTCCTGTCAAACTCCTTGATGCAGCTCTTATCCCGGCTGGAGAGGAGGGTCATCTTCACCATCCCACAGTAGGAGGTCCTCTTGAATTCCTTCACAACTTGCTTGATCTGGGTGTGGGTGCGGGCGCCATAGTATATGGTGGGGAGGCTGGAACCAACAAACATGGACGTGCAGACGCGAAGGTTTTCCACCAGGTCGTATAGGTTTCTGGAACCAACCACCTCTTTATACCGCTTTTCATGCAACTAAGAAAAAACCATGAAGCAAACACAAAAAGGGGATGTCATTACTGGATTTAGCTTTAACATAATGCGTGACACTTTACGGATAGCGTGGGACGTTATAAACCACGCCTCTCTCTCTTTTCTAACATGCAGTCCCATACTTTTTCTTTTTAAAAATAAACGTTGTCCTACACTAGGATTTTCTTCTGTATTATGGGCTTAATAAACATACAATTTCACATATACTACAAACAAGTTGCCAACTGTTCACATTTTAATGTGCCGCTTTCTGAGCGCTTATAAGCTATCTATACCTTTTTACCCGACTGCGCCAGAAGGAGGGTTATGTTTACTTATAATATCATTAAGCAGGGCCCATTTGTTTTGTCACAGTACACAATCACATTATGGCATCTCCTCTTTGTACTTGCTTCATGATAAAGCCTAGAATCTACTTACTTAATCACAATTAATTAATCAATACTTAATTTATATTTAACTATATAAGGTTACAACACTTAATGTACTACATTAACAAACTACAATTTTATTAAACTAAAATTACTTAAATTTAAAGAAACTTATATCTAAAGGAAAAAAAACGTGTTTTGAAAACATGCTAGACTAATAAAGTACATAATTACAAAAAGACTACAAAACATGTTTACGACCTATCCAGTACCTATCTACGCTACATTCACGAGAGATATTAACAACAAACCTCAGATAAATATACCTAGGCAGTTAAATATACGGCAGTCACGATATATATAGTCACAATTCTTGTTGCACTTATTGCTATATTTTTATAATTGAATCAACAAAACAATGTAACCAAGAATTGTATTGTGAATCTGATTGAAAAAGAGTAACCTATGGAGTTTCTTGCTCGTTCTTCTCCATAGAAATCTATACTTTGGAACGAGCAAATAGCTTCACTAGAGGACTGACCGACAGACAGACAGACATTTTGTTTTTTTTTTTAATATTGTAATATTTGCTTGACGTTCAAAAGTGCCTTCGCGGCCTATTTGAAATGAATAATTTGAATAATTTGACTTTGAATTTTTTATAATAACTAACGTTTGACATACTAAATTAAATAAAAATCACTGTGTGCGACATCGCCTGTCAGTGGGTTGCGTAAGTTGCTCATGATGAAGAGTCCCTCTGTGACTCGAAACTAGTAGAGCTTTTCTCCATTAATGTACCTACTTATTGCAATTTCATCCAGAAATGTTACAGTTCTAAAGGTACGCGTCCACAGTTCCACATCGTACGCAACGAATTTTAGTTTGTCTTGTATAGAAACTCATACAAATGCGTCCACTGATCCGCATCGTACGGACCGCATCATCAGCAATACCTACATACGATGCGTACTGATGACGTCATACGGAATGCGTACGATACTTGTGATGCGTACGATGCAGACCTGTGGACGCTTACCTTAAAATACCACTTAACTAACTATAAAAAGAACACAATAAAACAACATACCGACAGATTGGACTCAGTCATGCAACCCAACACTAGATTTTGTAAAAATCCAAAAGACATGCATTCATTACACATGCAACGTCACGCCTTTTATTCCCAAAGGGGTAGATAGTGCAACAGCACATTACGGCACGTAGTGCCACTTCACAATGTACACCCACTTTTCACCATTTGGATTAAAAGTCCCAAGTAATAGGGGGTGAACCAATTCCAATATACTAGGCACAATTCCAGACACCGTGCTGTTATTGAGAAATTTTTGAAAAACCGAGAATACCCAGTAGTAACTTCCTTACCCGACTCGAGAATCGAACTCAAGACACCTTCTCCGTTACGCACTTGTGACTGCTCGACACCAGCGAGGGAAGCATTCATTATAATAATTAATTAAAGCATTAACTGCCAAAAGAAGACTGTTGAAGGCAAATCCTCTGCTAAGCGTCGGTCACCAGAAACCGATGTGGCGGTTAACATGTTAAAAATAGATCAAATAGGTATAAACAGGTGGTTAGTAATACTGGACATTTTAATGATAAATATCATTAAATTCTAGTCATCATTACAATGAGAATAAAATTCATTTTAGTAAAGCACAAGTTACAAAACATCAATTCTGCTCAAAATAAGTATTCCTTGCAGACGACGTTGCGGGTAAATAGCTCATAGAAGATATAGTAAAATAGACCATAGAACGGTAAAAAAAAACAAAACATGCCTTTACCTTATACTTTCAGGAGTTTCAGCCTTCTCATTGTGTTCAGTCGTCGCCTTCTCAGGAGTATGGGGAAGGGAGAATTTGGTGGAGTCTTCATTATCACCGGAGCCCAACCGAGGGCGCTTGTGTATCGTTACTTGATTAGACGGTGATTCTGTTGATCAAAGATTTTTAAATGATAACAACGTTACAACGTAAACAATACAATTTTCTCCTGTGTCGTGGGTGCGTTTACACACATACAAATTTATATACACATTACACCCAAACGCGGAACAACAATTTGTGGATCACACAACGAGGTGTTGCGTTTTTTTATGGTATAGACCGATAAACAAGCAGACGGATCACCTGATGGTAAGCAATCGCTGCCGCCCAAAACATCAGAAGCGTTACAATTGCGTTGCCGGCCTTTTGGGGATTATGAAATTAAGTGTTGTGGGAAATCGGGGATTGGACAAGGCGGTAATTGGGTACTACGTCCGAATGGCCCAAATCGAATGGCCCATGGGCCATTCGGACGTAAACAGAAATCAGCTACGTCCGAATGGCCCACTAAAGGAAAAAAAAAGGAAAACAAAGGAGTAGTTAAAATAAATGAAAAATTATTAGAAAGTACATTCGCAAACATTATATTAACATTAAAAAAAAATATTATGGCCTCCGGTAACCTAACTTAAGCGTCTACCACACGTGCTTGACCGCAGTTTTACTTGCGCATGCCAGCTTGTACACTGAACACTGTGCGTGTAGTTGGTAAAACGGTAGCATGCGCAAACTCCAATGCTTGGCTTGATGGTTTTTAAACTTGCTTGAAATTCTGGCATGCGCAAGCTATACTTGTACAAACTTGACTGCGCGTGTGGTTGGTAGTTCAGTGTTCAAGCCGCTCTCAGTTTAGTCGAGTTTTTTTTTCTTTTTCTTTCTTTTTTTTTTCTTTTTTTTCTTTTTTTCTTTTATAAAAACGTTGCCCTACACTAGGATTTTATCCTGTGTCGTGGGTGCGTTTACAAACATACAAGTTCACATACACATGACACCCAGACCCGGAACAACAATTTGTGGATCACACAAAGAGTCGCTCCGTGCGGGAATCGAACCCGCTACCCGTTGCGCGGCAGCCAGTTGCCCAGCCACCGCACCAACCGTGCAGTCAAGTGGAGTCTGTCGAGTGTGTCTGTCAGTCGAGTGGAGTAACTGTACGCGCACGGTCGTTAAAAATGGCGGATTTACTATTGCGGATTTGTAAATAATTCCGCCAATCACTTGGCTCATCTCTTAAATCCTTGAGTAGATGTATATGTGAATGAATTTTTCTATTCAACAGCCATTTTTTTGTCCACTTTGATCGTTCACACTTTGACTTTTGTATTTTCTTTTTTTCACAAACAAACACTTGAAAAATAATAGCAGAAGAAATAGTTCTTCATTGGGAACCATTGTTTCCACGCCAACGATGTCGACAAGAATGTGGCTTGCGCGTACTTAACTGTGCCGTGTGGTAGACACATCCGTGTTCAGTCTTTTCATGCGACAAGCATGTGCAATTAAAACTGTGGTCAGGCATGCACGTGTGGTAGGCGCATTACACATCGAAACAAAACGCAAGCGTTATTTCACTCCGTCTATCCGGCCTATTTGGAAAAAAGCATGGCTCTCCCGCAACATAAAAAGAAAATGCATAACTAAAGTCCATTTTCATTCCCGACACAAGATTATGACGCAAAAGAACCACATAATAGAACTATGAATATTTATATTAAAACGCATTACAGGCGGTACGAGTATGACAGAGATCTCAATCTCTAGAATGGGAGATATGTAATTATTTCTCATAGCACGTCTACGTGATGGCACGAATGTATATACACGGTGTAACAAAAAGGGGGTATACATATCAAGTGCACGGTTTCTAGATAACATAACAAATGATACGGGAAGGGTTTTTCAAACTCATGTTTTCATGGAAAGAAGTTATGATTTTTTCCAATACATAAAATTCCAGAAACATTAGCGAGTGACCCCTGTAGTGTTGTGATACGCTTGTATGATTTAAAATCAAGAACCATGCGACTCCAAGTATTTGGTACCAATGTTTTTTTAAACGTATTTTGAGCTGAAACTTTGTGCAGAGATTCTTTTCAACTTGTATTCTTCAGTGCTTCTTGATGTATATAAGCATTTTGTTACACGCTGTATATACATATGTATATATGTGTGTATGTACGTTTGTAAGCAGCTTTCATTAGTCATTGCTTCGTACGTTCATTGTTACGGAATTAAGCGACAGACTTAGTATACGTTGCGGCATGGGACATTGGTGGATGGGACAAGGCAAGAGATTGTTATGTAAGTTATTCTTTCAATATTTTATTGATAGTTATTTTTGTTTTTTTTTTTTTCAGATCTATAGATTAAATCAAGAGAGTGCACTAAGCAAGCACTCATGGCGCCTCTAATTTTATTGGTGCAGCCTTCAGTTTACGGGTAGTGGGCACGCGTGTCGCCTGCCCTAGGCACTTCCTAGTTTGCCTTAGATATAATAGAGTCCAGTGCGATGCGCGCTCGAGAACGGTCGCGTTTTCGCTGCACTGTACGAATATTATATTCGCGTTTTGCGCGGCAATAGCCGCTGCCCGTCTTAGTCGCGATGAGTTCTAAACCACTCATCGTCAACGAAGTTTTGGCATATATTATCCATGCCATCGACTACATGGACGAGGTCAGCATCGTGCAGATCTGCAGATCAGCCTACAAAGAGGAGGAGGTTTGCAGTGCTAAGCTGATGCTCTTCCAGTCGCTCGGACAACTAGAGCAGATGCCATCCCGCCGAAGGGACGGTGGCGAAAAGAGCCTGCAGGACATCATCTCCCTGCTGAAGAGGACTGATCCTGACGACGTGCCTGAATTCGTGGCGAGGGACTTACATAAGCTGCCTCCCGTCACGTTTGATCACGTCGATGTCACCAGGCTGCTGAAAGACATAACTTGTCTAAAGGCAAGCCTGGAAGATATGAAGTCCAAGATGGAAGCGTCACAGGCTACGATCAATGACCTGCGTGGTGAAGTGGCGTTGTTGCGCAATGCTACTTCTGTAAGTGGGTCAATTGACATCAAGAATGTGAATACTCGTCGCGGGGCGCAAAATGCGTCCGTCATCAGTTTCGAGTCGGCGAATTCGAGTGCGTCACCGGTCGCCGATGTCGCTGACGATGCACGCCGTCCCGCCGCCACCGCTGTGTCAACACCTGCGGCTGAGGCTCGTGTAGGAACATCGACCCCAAAACGCGCCTACGCAGCAGTAGCAGCCACCAACAAGCCCGCTGTGACGCAAACAAAGCGGATGAAAGCGAAAGGGGGTCAACAAACCCGTGGCAAACCACAGCCACCGACTAGTCCGAAGAAGGACACGTGCGACAAGGATGGCTTCATAAAGGTAGAAAGGAGAAAAAAGAAGCCACCTTGTAGGAATCAGTGCGGTACCGCACAAACTGGACCCAACATCCTGCTGCGTCCTGCAGTACCAACGACGCAGCTGTACGTGTCCCGTCTACATCACACCACGACGGTGGAGCAGATCGTGGAGTATGTCCGGTCCAAGACCAACTGGACCTTGAGGGTGGAGAAGTTGGAGTCGCGCCACAACACGAACTTCAAGTCGTTCATGGTGCGAGTTCCAACTCATCACTTCGAGACCTTCCTCAAGGAAGAGTTTTGGCCGAAGGGTGTCGTGTATCGGAGATTCCGAGGAAGGCTACGCGACACCACGCAGCGTAACACGACGCCGACGCTTCGTGTGCATTAGTTTTTAAGTTATTAATCATTAATATAAGAATTATGTATTTATAGTATTTTATGTTTTAGTATAGTATTATTGTATTAATATGGGCCTTCGTTGCCTGATGTAAATCAATAAATAAAAAAAATAAAAAATAAAATAAATAATACGGCTCTACTTAAATCATAACAATTCAATTTGATTAGATAAAGCTATTATTTAGCCTGCAATGCATTATTTCTTTAATGTAAAAGTCGTTAATACGTTGCCAAACGTTCCCATGTAAAAGAGCTATTTCTTATTTGCAAAATAAATATCACTTCCTTCATGTGTTTTTTTTTTAAACGTAGCCCCGCACTAGATTTTCTCCTGTGTCGTGGGTGCGTTTACAAACATACAAGTTCACATACACATGACAACCAGAGCCGAAACAACAATTTGTGGATCACACAAAGAGTTGCTCCGTGCGGAAATCGAACCCGCTACCCGTTGCGCGGCAGCCAGTTGCCCAGCCACCGCACCAACCGTGCAGTCATGTATTTGTCCTACCTTGTATTTGTCATTAATTAATTGGAAAAAATTTAAAAAAAAATTCCATCCCTACAACTGATTTTCTCAATTCCCAAATAACGTCACACGACGTAACGTCACCTAAATATGTAGCAAGTATAGCTTATAATGCAGTACAATACAAAGCTGGGATCGTGGAGCTATGTGATAGCTGTGACATTTCCTGCATACTATACCGAGGCACAGACGAGACGGCGAGGGTTTAGTTAAGGTAACCGTCTCGCTAATTACTGTTTGTCTCTTTGTTTCTGTTTGTAGTTAGATAATAAGATGATATTAGGTATATTATAGAGGAAAATAAAGAAATTATATTCTTTAAATACAGTTTTCTTACAGGATAGTACGAAATGAGATTTCATATTTTTGCTTAGTCCAAGCTTTAAGTAATTCTACGGAAAAATATTAAGCATTACCTAAGCTTGCTAAGGTCATGTCATCAATGATTAAATATTACATAAAAATAGTTTTAAATAAAAAAAAACAAATGAAAACGAAAATATCACTAACAACGAAAAACCTGAATAAAAAAATATAGCAACGTCACACCTTTTATCCCCGAAGGGATAGGCAGAAGTGCACATTGCGACACGTAATGCCGCTATACAATACACCGGCTTTTCAGCATTTGCGTTATGTAAGTCCTATGTTATAGGGGGTGAAAAAATAAACTAACTAGTAATGTCCATTTGCGATACTAGCTCCGAAAATATAACATACAAAAATAACTAACAACAACAGATAGTCAACTAAACTAAACAACACACTATCCGCAGCGCGACAATCGCCGCGTCGTGTGTCGCGGAATGCTGCTCATGAATATGAGCCTCTAGCATGGCTAGAAACTAGTCGAGTTCCTCGACAAAACATTACGTGAGTAAGCCGATAACATAATAATTAATTTAGTATGTCTCACGAACAGATGGGGCCCAGTAGGGCTGATGCCTGTTCCGGAGCTGCGGACTACCTAGCGGGTTTACCGGGGCTCCGGCTCGAAAAGCAGGAGAAGGAACGGGGTGGTTTTTAGTCAGTAAGAGTCCCTCTCGCCTCGCCCAAGGCGGGAGAAGTCATAGGATGATTTTCGCCCCTCAAAAAAAAAAGAATTGTCTCACGAAAGTTACAATAAAATAACACACTATCCCATGTGTAATCCAACACAATACTTTTCAAGATGGCGACGTCTCATCATGGCGTCCGGACGCCATTACCGTTATTACGTCATCAAGTGACAGATGAAAACACCGGGGCATCCAAGACCCCCTCGCAGCGTCAGAAACACTTGAACGAAGGGTTGTGTAAGAGTTACATCTGTTCCTATTTGCTGACTCATTGTTACCGAGATTTCTTTTTTAATAATATGGGCATTAATGTAATCTGTGTCTGTGTGAAGGGTTAAAATGGATGACAATGATGATTGAAATGGCTTTTTAAATGTTAGTTGACATGGATTGGAGCGGTGTGGGTATTTTAATAATCCTTGCTAATCTTACTAATGTCTAAGGGTGCTTTTCCAACAGAGATGTGCTATGTAGCTATACTGCGAGGATGTATGAGCTAAGCTTTGAAATTATGTGACCGTTTCCACTGATATTAAGCTATGTAGCTGTGCGAGGAAGATGCTAAGCTCTAATATACGATGTATCGATAGTAGGAAGCCACCAATAGCACGCATCTTTTCATATAAAATCATATTTAGTTGAATCTGTTTCTACCACTGCTGAGCTATGTGTCCCAATGAATATGATTGGTGGAAGCCAAACGCATCTACAGTGACGTAGCATAACATATCTCTGGTGGAAAAACTACACTAATGCGTTTGTTCCCTTTTTTACGTCGCAATACGATATTTGAGTCTGGACACTATTAAGAAACTGAAGAGTAATAGTCTACTTTTTTCCACTAACAATGCGAGAAGTTTTGGCCGAAAGCTAAATCTACGTATTTAAATATTACAATGAGGAAATGTTTGTATTTAAGTAACGTTTTCATAAACAGCTGAACCGATTTCGATATGATAAAACTAGACAGGAAAAACATTGATGTGAAGATTATCTTTAAGTAAGAAATGTCCGAGGCAAATCCGTAGTTTATTCTGATAAAACCTTATACTGAAAATATGTTGCTCTTTAAAAATAACCTTTGTTACGTATATATTAAAGCGTTATTTGGAACTCACCTTCTTCCGAGATTTGTCTATACGGAGTTTTTTCTTGGCGTGCGAATCGTGTGAGCGATGAACTGCTTTCGCCATTTTCTTCAGGTTTGTAGTAGATGTTTTTCTCTCCTGTAACATATTGGAAGACATTTAGGTAATCGTTAAGATGCAGTTAATATATAAGCATTATAGAATTCATTCACATTAATATCATCGGCAAATGTTGCCAAAAGTTTATTTGATCTGCTACATCTCTATCAAATGTGCTGAGTAGTTTTATGGTAACGCTAACTTCTGTCTGATGAAATAGTCACGAGAAGAGTCTACTAGCCTACACACGAGTAATTCGTAAATCATATTTATATATTACACAAATAGCAATCACAATGTAAATTAACATTATAGTAATCTGAAAACCATCAAGATTTTGATAAGTTTGTCACCAACCACTAGGAAAAATGGAATGGATTCTACCTTTTCCAAGAATTCAGATCAGATGTTTTGCACTATCAAAACATACACATTTATCCTACTGCTTAATACTATAAATGCGAAAGTTTGTATATTTGTTTGTTTGTTACTCCTTCACGTCAAAACGGCTGAAAGGATCGAGATGAAATTTGAAACAGGGGTAGATTATGGTCTGAAATAACACATAACTTCATTGACGGACAGACTTACAGACTATTTATTTATTGACGTTTCAAAAGTACTGAATAGTGGTTTAATTGAAACAAACGCTTTTAATTTTGGCTTTAACTAATTTTTATCCCACGGGAACGCGATCGAAGTCGCTAGCAGAAGTAAGTTTATTTATAAATCATGTATTATTTACCCACGTAAGTAATAGATAAGAGAGGTGATACGGACACGTTATCAGTGATAACAACACACGTGCACTTCTACTTATGCCATACGTGTTTTTATTTCGTCCGCAATGGACGACTTTTTAGGTAAAACATATGTTCTGTACGATTCAGAGAATTTTGAGGACTATTTAGTGTATTTAGGTGAGTTTTTGAGTTATTTTTGAGTTATTTTTGAGTGTATTATGGATAGTTAGGGGAGTGTTCTCTTTATTGTTATATGTGGTAGAGTTTATTTTCCTTTGTGTTTATTTTTGTTTCCTTTGTCTTTAAATTATGAATGTATAAGTTTCATTTACATCGTGGATCTCTGTCGAATGCTTCTTGAAATAAAATGCGTAATATTATGTTTCCATACCATTTTATTTACTGTCGTGTGATTTGTTGACAAGCATTGTATTAGCTTGTGAGTGCAACAGTGAAAGATTTTTCTCTTAGGTATAAGTCCTAGTGTAGGGATGTCTACACACATACCTATGCATGTACAGGAATATGTGTGTGGTTCATGATATTACACTATTCCCAGTTCACTATATTATTATTTCCATACAGTCAAAATTTACCGTCCTGTAAAAAAAAACGTGTAATCTGTGTAGCCCGTTAAATATAGTGTCGGTACCTGATTGCATGAACATCGAGAACCTTAAACTGAGTAAATTATCGAGTGTCGTAAGAACGTTTATTTTGCTCCACAAAACCTACACCGGTAACCCAGGACCAGGACTATGTCCAGTAATGGGTGGATCCGAGCTGATGATGACTATTATACTAATGATTGTCCTCTCTTCATCCAGGTTTGAGTTACATAGCTCGTAAAGTGGCAATCAGACTAAATCAGTCTCATATCCTGACTAAAAACGAAGATGGAACCTATACCTTCCAGTTTCTGTCGACTATGGCTAACTCCAGCGTCACTTTTAATCCTGGTGAAGAGTTTGAAGAAGTTAAGGCTGATGGTGTGAAGGTATACCTTATATCCATTACTATTTTGTTTTAACTTGTGATCTTTGGCTCATATTAGAATACTAGCTACTCCCGCGTGGTTGCACCTTCTCTGATCATTTCCTATTAGTTGTAGCGTGATGTTTTATAGCATATAACTTTCCTCGATAAATGCTCTAGTTACACCAAATTAATTATTCAAATCAACCCAGTAGTTCCAGAGATTAGCGAGCTTAAACAAACAAACATCTTCAGCTTTATACATATGTTAAAGTATTAGATATCTAAAGAATAAATTATGGTATTGGTTATTTTATGGAAAACCTTATGTAATAGGTCCACCAGTGGACTGGTGATACTGCTGTTGCTAATAAATCTATTATAAGAAGCAAAACGATTTTACGAGCTATATACAACTTGTAACTCCCTCACCCCAAAGCCTTTGTCTTGTAAAACAATAAAAACAGTGATTTAAAAATATTATCAATACTTTTGTTTATCAAAATGCAATAGATTAAGATTGTCGAAATAAATTACTTGATCAGACATGATCAAACAATTACTATTGTACTGTTCAGTGTTAAACAATTGTGATTTCTTTGTTTTTATGGTATAGGTAAGTCGGTAAACGATCACCTGATGGTAAGCTATCGCCGAAACGACAGAGGCATTACAAGTGTGTTACTGGCCTTTTGGGGGTTAGAAATTCAAAGGATTGGAATTTCAGGAAGCTTGTTGAGAAATCGGGGATTAGGAAGAGGGTAATTTAATTTCACCTAATGAATTGCCTACATTAGTAATTTTGGTCTGGTTGTAATGATATCATAATATCTACTACAAATTCTCCAAAGGCTAAGTAAGGTATGGTACATATTAAAAGCAACAGGCAGTTTTCACCAGTTATGTTATGTGTATCCAACATAGTTTTTGCTTTACGGGGACTTCCAAGCTATAGCTATGAACTGTGTGAACATTAAAACCTGAAAAAGTTAATAGTATTTTACCCGACAAAGGGTATTAGTGTCTCAAAATTTTCAATACGCCTATTTCATGATGAACATCAACCACGAAACTACCACTATGGTCATAGGGCTCCGCTAATAACTTACTTAAACTTAAATTCATGTGACTGTGTCTCACAGAAAACCGACGTTAACCAATGCTTGCATTGTGTAACTGAGGTTATCGAAAGTCCTATTACCCCCTTCCCAATCCCCGAAACCCCAACAACCCTTAAATTCCTAACCTCCCAACGGCACTTGTGACGTTTCTGGTGTTTCGGATGTCCATAGGCGGCGGCGATGGCTTACCATAGGAGATCCATGAGCTAGTTTACCGGCTTGTCATTAAAAAATGTATTTTTTTTTTCAGGTGAAAGCTCTAATAATATTTGAAGGCAACAAAATGATACACACGCAGACAGCTGACGATGGGAAGGTGTCGAGACACGAACGAGAGTTTTTTGTAGATAAGATGATTGTGGTGAGTTATCGTACTAATATTATAAATGTGGAAATTTGTTTGTCAGTTTATCAGTCAATCATGCTGAAAGTATTGAACGGATTTTTTACCCAACGTGAACGCGGGCAAAGCGGCGTACAGAAGCTAGTTATATAGCTATAATAGTTTTATCCCTTCTTAGGGTAAATTTTTGGTTTCATAACCAGATAACTGTAACCAAAAAAGTATAAATAAGTCACTTTAAGATCATATTAATATCTTATTCTTGTTTATGGTCATAATAATTACATGAGACATAAGTATAACACAAATGGTGACAAGTGTGTGTACATGGTATAGCGGCATTACGGGCCGTAATGTGCACCCTTGCCTACCTCTCCGGCGATAAAAGGCATGACTATAATTATTAATCGTTGCTTTACTATCCACTTTCAGATCACAACTGCAGATGGACTGGACAAAACAGTGAAAAGATATTACAAAGTGGAACAGCAATAAAGTGGATATGAATTCAGTATCTAGTCAGTGCTGGTGTTTAATAATTGAAAAAATATTGTAATCATAAGATATACTCAATTAATTTAACAAATGTTTTTGGAATTACTTATAAAACTAATTATTATGTTATCAGCCTATTCACGTAACTTTTTGATGAGGAACTCTACTAGTTTCAAGCCATGCTAGAGGCTCATATTCATGAGCAGTATTTACGTGAGTACGCCGATTATAATTTAATATGTCTCACGAAAGTTATAATAACACATAAAAGACGGTGTAATATAATTAAATAATTATATAGATGTAAGTAAATAAGTACCAATGTGACTTTCCGAGTTATATGTACTTTCTAAGTTTATTTAGACACCACTGACAAACGGTGAAGGAAAACATCGTGAGGAAAACTGGGCTTATAATTTTAAATTATAAGTTTGAAATTGCCAACCCGCATTGAGCAAGCGTGGTGAGTAATGCTCAAACCTTCTCCGTGTGAGAAGAGGCTTTGGTCAGCAGTGGCCACTTAATAGGCTGTTGATATGAAATAAGTATATACTATAAATAATAATTATTGGGATAGATCACTTGGTCGGATGCTCAGTGTTCATTTAGTGTTAAGTTCTAGATGTAAAAAAAAACAAATAAGATGTATACCTAAGGTAAAAATATAAATGTGTATAAAACAATAAATTATTGTTTATTTTAAAAGTGTAATTTAATAATGTTAAAATCTGTTTTAATTTCAAACTATTTGGGTACCATCCTGTTTTTGTAGTGGAAATAAATCTCATTTGATTCCGAGTATCTACTCAAAGGCCGAATAGCCTATCAATCAAAACACCCAAATGATCAAAAATATAGAGCAACTATGTCAATTGTTTAATATCGAAATAATTTAATTATGTGCTGTAGTTGTGAGACTAGCTGCCACACTCAGAGTCATTTAATGATTACTTAACCCAGTCCTTAGCAATTGTTTTCGATACAAAATCGTTACTAAGGAATAGTTTAAGTAATCATTCAATGTTTCTGAGTGTGGTTATGGGACTCGGAGCAAAATGAAACGTTTCCTTGCTTCCAGAAAAATAATTTAGCTACGACATACTTTAATTCTAAAAAAATCGCACCTTAACTGACCTACCAGTGATGTAAATACTAACCATGTTCCTGGAATGGCCTCATGACATTTGGCCCTAAAGCGTGGCCTAGTATACTGAGAATACTGACTAGGCTAACAAATTCGCTTTAGGGCTGATTCTCCAACACTAGATTACTTTATCGGCTGAATAATGTCGAATTTTTTTAACCGTTTATCCCTACAAATGTGTAAGTAATAAATTGATTGAAAAATCATCTATTGATTGTACGTATGTTAAAGAAATACAAACCCAATTCAGACCATTAGCTGTTACTGTCAACCTAATAATATTATTATCAGAAATTGTAATAGTTATTTCATCGTTTAATACCAAGTACCTGTACCACTTATTATTAACGCATAGTTATTTCTAACGTATCCCTAAACAGCATTAGAGCACAGTAAAACACGGCTAAATATTTAAAGTGCGGCCTCAGCTCATCAACTAACCGAAACGGCTGCGTAATCAAATTTGGCCAAGTTAATCCTATATCGACTTTCACTTAACAGGGATGGTGGCCCTTATCGTGAGTAACTACCCAGAACATTCTCTCCGGGGCACTTTCCAAAACACGATTCCCTATTCCATTAGACCCTCTCGAAGTTATCTCGCGTTATTTACATCGCCTGACCGTGCTTCTTATGTACTCATTCCACCCTACTTTATGTGTCTACGGTATATAAGTGAGCAATGGGTCGTATGTTGTTGTGTTAGGGGTTACTTTGGCTTGGCCGAGGGTGGGCGAGGGTGGGTGTGGTGTCGCGGTGTCGTTGCCATGGCGACGGCGCCCGGACGCGGGATCCCGACGCCCGCAGTGTCGGTCGCCGCGCCCGACCCTCCGAAGTGACACGCGCCGCGAAAAAGCACAACCACCCCGGACGTAGGGGCTGCATGCGTTCGGGAATTTGTTGTGAAACTTGGTATTTATATTGGGATATATATTAAACCGTCGTATGCTGAAGCACTGATCAGTGCGAGACACAATATGTATTCTATTGTTGTCTCATATACCCGCAGACGAAAGGTTAAGGAATATGATAGTATTTTATAAAAGTTAGTAGTTGTAAAATATCACAAGAGGGAATTTCATATGATTAGAAGTATGGGCTTAATAGTCAAAATGGAATGACATACATAGAGAAGGTCACGATTTAACTGAATTTTAGTTCTTTTTCAAATGATCATTGTCATAAATGAAATAGGCACCAGTAAGAAAAAAGTTGAAAAGTAATTCTTGAAACGATACTTTCTCATACTATCATAACTGAAGATATAGAATTTACAGCAAAAAAATTGTCCAACCATCAAAAAATTTTGCTCTACAGCACATCATAATTATTTTATCCTACAAACACAGAACTCATGGTCACCGTACGCACCACCCCACCGCTCGGGTCGTTGTGGTGGCTGGCGTGGGGGCTCGCACCTTTTGTTTAGGACCCCCCCCCTACCACCACCCCCCTCGTTCATTTACTCGCGTCCCGTTCTCAATGCTGTTTGCAAACGGTTTAGGTGCCTAAATGTTCAAGGGAAATGTCACGATTTCACTTTTTTTTTTGTTTATTAAACCGTGAGGGGAGATACGCTGACGAGTATGGTTCAGGTTTTATTGACGCTCTAAGTGGGTCTGCTGAGGTTCGATTTTTTGGTAATAACCCTCGTTATTATGGCTCGCTTGTTTTGTGAGTTCGGGACCAGGGGTGATGTTGTATTATAGTGTAAAGATTCTGATATTCGAATCGCTTCAGCCTCCTATACTTTAATGGATCGAATTTATAACAGAATACCAGACATCTTACAACTTACTTAGCACTTGAAACCACTCAATAAAGAACCAAGACGAATAGCTCTTGTCCATTACCTCTTATAAAAGTAACTTTAAAATAAGACCTGAATAACGTAACCGTTTGCTCCACTATCCTGGCCAAACATCAGAGAAAAGTAAGCATGACGTTAGTTAGTAAGTTGGCAACTTCGGTACATAAATCCGAAGCCCTAAAATTGAAGCTCGGCTTACTTCGTTATCTAGTAAAAGGCCGAATAACAGACTTGGTAATAGTTCGAAACAAGGCTACAGCTGAAAATAGGAAAAATGGTAACTTTCGGCTGTTGGTTTTTCTTATTGGATAGATAGCAGATTCAATTACTAGGTATCAGATATATTCGTAGTTTTCTTTAATAGAGACAGAATTGAAACATATTTTTGCGTGGAACTTGTGTAAATATTTTATCTATCATCATCATTATCACCGCCTGTAAGTGACTACTGCTGACCAAAGATCTCTTCTCACACGGAGAAGGTTTGAACATTAATAACTACGCTAATGCTTAATGCGGGTTGGCGGTTTTTTTCACTATTTACCAACCGTCAGCATTGTCTAAATAATCTTTGAAAGTACATATAACTCAGAAAAAGTCACATTGGTACGTTTTGAATCTTCCGGGCAGCGACGATAGATAGATGATCAATTGAATTGGTCATTTGTCATTAATTGATGCTCATGTTTAGTCATATGAACTGAGCAGATGTGTTATATTTAAAACATTCAGTGTGAAACTTACGCACTTGAAAATAAACTTACGACAGTTTTCCTTTGGGTTTATTTTTCTTTGTTTAAACTTTATATGAGACTGAGTATGTTTTGATTCTGTTCTTTTTAAAAACCTCATTCAGCTTAATTCCTTAGTAGTTTATGGAAATAGTAAGTAGTAAGCACTAAATAGTCTAGATAGTCTCAGATGTACAGCTCCCAGTTAGGTATTTAATTAAACCTTTAAGCTACGGATACTGTGCTCACACCAAATTAACAATTTTACCCTTATTTTAAAAATGCAGTGTCGAGCAAGTTTGCAACGACTATATTTATTTTAAACTTACCTATTGTTGCTGAATTACATTTTAGGCATGGAATTATAGCTGTGATTCACCAGAATCAAGGACATGCACGGTTGTTAATGTAATGTTTGTTTTGAGTCTCAAATATAGGTATTCTACCAAACACAAAATGTAGTAGGCATTGTGCCAATGCGACTAGTATAGTATATACACATAAAGTATCGGAAATGATTTCGCTAACATCAGTTCCTGCTTACTCCAGGAGACGAACATGCCATAATAATATAAAGTTCTCTTAAAAATAACACAGAAACATCAAACTAAAATGTCAACATCTATTCCGAGAAGAGCCGTCTTTTTTCCCGTCGTGTCTCAAATAAAATCGATCGCATGGTACCACGAGTCAGGGTGTCAAGCCCCGCCCACAATTCACGCGAGAGGTGACGATTGGACGACGTTTCGTACGCACACTAACAAAGAATCAATACTACACGTACACAGATGTGTACTGATTTAAAATTAATGGTGTTGTCAGTTTATTATTTACGATATACATGGTGTTTGTCGTTAAGGATTGAGAAGTGAGAAAATTGTGATATAACATTACGCAATAGGCTCTAATGGGTAAATAAAGATAAAGTGAACGTGTGAATTGGAAGAATTACTTCTTGTTAATAACGTTCACGAATTCTCACCTCCACAATTGCGTTGCGCGTCCCTAACATAATATCAGTTTAGGGAACAGAGAGTAAAGTTCCCTAAGAAAAGGAGGATCCTCCGACCAGGCGAGGTGATCAGCCTGGCGGGCTTTCTGCCCAACTGTTGTTCGTTGGGATTTTCTATCCGTGTTAATTCGCATGTAAACTTCGTATGTGCGATGCAGGATATTTATGACGTCATCCGTTGATTTGCTTGTCGATAGTCTATGTGCGACTTCTGTCATCTGTCACTTGTCACTTGTCAATGTGTCGCCACATCACTCCCCCCCAAGACCGGAGGTCGATCCTGTTGAGACGGCTGTCGATGCTTGAGATGAGCGGTGCCAGAACCAGTGTAGTATGACCCTAGTTCCAGTGAGTCGGAACTGTGCCGCTGAATGCCCAGTGAGTCGGGTGAGCGGTGCAGGGCGATACTCCAGTGAGTCGGAGTAGTGAAGCTCGCAGTGTCCCACGGTGAGTCGGGGAATTGATGCTGCGAGGGTAGGTGCGTAGTGGCTGGCGTCTGCGTTGACGGGAGGAAGACGTCCTCAGACCGTGTGCAGAGTGCTGTGCCTAGACGCTGATGAGGCCGTAGGGAAGAACCAGGCTGCATATCTTCGATGTAGCGTGTGGTGGTCCCTGATGGGGCCGAGGATGCTGGTTGGCTGCGACTTGATTACCGCTCAGCGGAGAAGTGATGGGTGAGGGAGATGGCAATGAGGATGACGGTGCTGATCTGCTCCGTGAAGGTTGGTTTCAATCACGTCGGGGTCACCACTTTAGGGAACAGAGAGTAAAGTTCCCTAAGAAAAGGAGGATCCTCCGACCAGGCGAGGTGATCAGCCTGGCGGGCTTTCTGCCCAACTGTTGTTCGTTGGGATTTTCTATCCGTGTTAATTCGCATGTAAACTTCGTATGTGCGATGCAGGATATTTATGACGTCATCCGTTGATTTGCTTGTCGATAGTCTATGTGCGACTTCTGTCATCTGTCACTTGTCACTTGTCAATGTGTCGCCACATCAGGAAAAAATTGCAAGACAAAAACATTGATGTCTGACCAATCTTCAAAAAAATAAAAATGGAACCTATGTCATACATTTCACACAAAACAAAAAAACCCTCCCTCACCTAGCTGCTATCTACCACACTATACATAATAGAGTATATCAAAATGAAAATTTCGAAACACTATTTCAATTTTAATGATGGCCGCCTGGCCTCGTGGGCCAAAAACTTGGCGCCAACTTTTTATTCCGAGGGACTAGAGACGAACAAACTCGACCTAATCTCAGGAGATGTTCTCCCAACTTTAGTTAATAGGTATCTAATATTTAGACAAAGTTTTAGACTCAAATGGAGAACAAATACTTACATGATAACTATTATTTCAAAGTAACAGTTGAGTATGTATTAAAATGTACATAGATCTCGTTCAATCTAGTACATGTATCTAGTGGGCAATCTTATAGGCCAGCAGTTCAGTGATTTGTCATCACACACATCGGCTTTCTTTTAAGCAGGCAATATCATGCAATGACTTCTCCCACCTTGAGTGGGGAGAGAAGGAGTGTCAGCTAGACTTTAAATGACTAAAAGTCACCGCCATTCCTACTCATGCTCTTGGAGCCGGGGCCCCAGTAACCCGCTAGGTAGTCTGTAGCTCCGGGTACACATTTCAGCTAAGGTATAAACTTTGTTAATTCTAATAGACTTAGAAGCTTAGCACTATGTGAGATCTTATTAAATATTATGGTCTCGTCTTGGCTACATTTTTCATAAACATATTTTTGGTGCTACACGGACCTAGTACCAGAATACCAGAACGCTTACTTTTCAAGTACCTACAATAATTTTATTTGCAATTCAATGCAGCACAGTTTGAAACGCCAATCGATTTCACTTACTTATAGCCAAGGAACACGGAACATAAAAAATAGTGTTTCAAGTTGACTACATAAAACCTCTTTGGAATTAGACGTTTTGATAGCTACTATCGTAACAAGTTATTAAGTTTAGCTGCTAAACTGAAGTAAATTATGCAAGCTTTCAGACCGTAGTGAAGTTTCAGGAATAGGAAATGTAAGTACATTAATAGGTAGAGGGTTTTAATGTCAGTGTTTGACGTTTACAATTGACTTTTGGAAAGTTTAATCGATTAAAGTTATTACTCTTTTGAAAAGTACAACAAGAAAAGATTTGAATTTTAGGTTAAAAAAATGATTATGGGGCACGAAAAGCATGGTGTTTTTAGTTACTCGTTGACTGTCCGTGCATTACAATACATGTAAATATTGAAGTTGTGACGTCCGTGCATTATACATATATAAGTAATGCATTAGTCAGTGGCAACTGAACGTCATTTACTGCGCTGGATGTATGAGCTAAAACTTTGATTTTCTAGGGACGTATGAAATTAAAGTAGTTTATGAAAACACGGTTGGACGTACCAGGAAATTAGTCAAAATAGATGGGACAGTCAACGTGTTAATTTAGTCAAATTCATTAAAATAACGTCGACAAAACGCAAAAAATGCATGCACGTACAAACTTAAGTGTTTTGTTTAGTTAGTCTGACGACGAGACGACTAATACCTATGTCACAGAATGTCTTGAATCTTGATAGACCACGGGACACAATGACCCTCAAAATTCATTTAACTCGAAAAATATTTTGTTTCATCTAATAGACATCATCCCATTTTTTATTTATTTATTATATTAAGCTTACATTTATTTCCATATCCTATGATTTGGTTATAATAGAAACCATAACTATTCTTTAACATTTTTGTTGATAGAAACTCCATAATGGGTATAGGCCTCCTCCAATAAATTCTCTTTCTTTTATGTGCTTCTTGTATCCAGTTTATTCCCACCTTTACTATCACATCTCATACGTGTCTGCAACTGAATAAAGGTAACACAAACATGCCAGCTAGTCAGCTACCGTTATCCTGTGGTAGATAACATCTCACAATACCGATCTCATTGAAACATAACCCCACTTCTACACAATCGGGCAACGGACGGACAGACAGACAGATGCACACTTCTGACAAAAGCCATAGCATTTGTAATAACTATTAATACGTTTAATTTTACAAGCATAATGGCGTTTTGTTCGCGCCTTGATCGACAGATCTGATAATTTGAATATGGAAAGGCATTCGGGCAGAATGAGCGCGTTGCCTTTGCGCGTACGATTGCGCATGTTTTTTTTTTCGGGAATATTTTGTTCATTTAGGCGGGAGTTGAAGTGATGCGTGTAAATTGTGTGAGGTATAAAGTTGCCATTTTTGCTAGCTTTTGGAATATTCTTGCTAATATTATAAATGAGAAAGTGTGTTTGTCCATCGTACTCAGAGTCATTTAATGGTTACTTAACCCAGTCCTTAGCAATTGTTTTCAGAACAAAATCGTTATTTTATATTATTTATATTGCAATTTTATATTTGCATGTGTATTTTTTTCTTAATTATAGCTTTTATATTTATTTAGGAATTTTCATGTAGGTACTTATTATATATTTATTGGGTCTACCTATATTAGTAGAATTTTTTTGGTCATAATTTTATTTTGCATAACAACGCATGGCAGAAACTTCATTTCGCAGAAAATCATTTGGTATACCATCATTTGTAATACATTAAAAACGCATAATTTTGTAAGTCAGAATCATCTTTAGGCATAAATTGATACGCATAATAATTGAAAGGTAGAACCATCATTTAGCAGAAAGTTTACTGTCAGAATCGTCTTTTGGCATAAATTTCATAGCCATAATAATTAAAAGGTAGAAACATAATATTGCAGAAAGTTCACAAGTTAGAATCGTCTTTTGGCATACTTTTCATATTTCATTTGTTTGCATGCAGCATGCAAGCAAGCATGAAGCATGCAAGCAAGCATGCAGCATGCAAGCAAGCATGCAGCATGCAAACAAGCATGGAGCATGCAAGCAAGCATGCGGTAAGGAAGCAAGCATGCAGCATGCAAGCAAGCATGCAGCATGCAAGCAAGCATGCAGCATGCAAGCAAGCATGCAGCATGCAAGCAAGCATGCAGCATGCAAGCAAGCATGCAGCATGCAAGCAAGCATAGTTTCTGTCACGGCTCCGGCGCTGCGGGGCTCCGGCGGCCCCACGCGCCTACGCGATTTTAAATTGCACTCTAGGGGTAGGGCAGACAAGACTACGTGCAGTCGGTTTTGCAGCGATTCGATTCTGTCACTTCACTAACTTTTGTAGTACAATATATTGACTTTTTAAGTCAATATTTTAGTTTAAGGTTAAGAATGTCATTACACTTTATAAAAATGACAATAATTATGCCTAGTAAAATTATTCCAAATGATATTCTGCCATCTTCTTAATATGCCAAGTGAAATTATTCCAAATAATCGTCGCTCCAAATAAATGTTATGCGAAACGAAATTATGCAAATTTAAGCTTTGCCAAAAGTAATTTTGCCAAATAAAATTCTACCATCTTAAAAGTATGCCTTTGTAAATTCGGACATATAAACATTCGGCAAAACAATAATTATACTAAATGATTTTATGCCTTATGTATATTCGTTTAAAGAAGATTCTACCAAGTGTGTTATGCCAAACAAATTTCGGAGCATTAAAATTTTGCCAGATAGAGGGAACCCATATTTATTGCGTAATGCGGAAGGTCTTCCTTAAGTGGGTATGGCTGGTAATTATCTGTAATTTTTCCTTTTTGATGACCAGCTAATTTTATTTATGTCTTTGTATTCTAAACTGATGTGATGGTAGTTTTCTAATACATTTTAATGTGGAGTAGTACAATTTATAGTTAAGAGGTTCATCCGAAAGTTAGCATGGCTCGAAAATAATCGAGTTCCTAGTCAAACAGTTACTTACACGAGTAAGCCGATAATATAATAATTAATTTAATATGTCTCACGAAAGTTACAAAAAATAGATAGATTATTGTTTAATGACTACTAAGTAATAGATCAATTACATATACATAGTTTTTTATATCATCACTTCTATGGCAAATACTTGTATACAAATGATCACATTAAATAATGAATGAATAATCTTACAATACCTTTATACAGATCGATTTTCATTTCGATTGTAATCAAGATAGCGATTTGTATCGCTATCGTCGTAAGAACCAATATATGCGTGTCTTTTGTTTTTCATTAGCAATATTAGCTTGGCTGAATACGTGAGACTATGGCGGTGCGCAAGGGCACGTCAGCGCGTGCGTCGCGCATTTGCGGATGTGTTTGTACGTGCCTGAGAGTTATATAAGAAGTTATTTTTTAATTAATGTAGCTTTATGCATTTTGTGCCCTGGAGGAGTAGGCAGAGACGTTCGTGTTAGATGTAACTCCCAATATTTGTTTTTTTTTTTTTATTTCCTGAAAGATCTTGGGAGATGTGGAAGCCATTGGGGAGGCTTATGTTCCTCAGTGGACGTCTTGTGGTGTTATTACGGTAATGATGACTATGAACATCAAAAATTTTTTTTGTGAATGTTTAAATGTAAAAATCAATCATAAGTACTTTTGGCTGAGTTAGGTATAGAGCCACAAGTCCTTTGCTCGGCAGTCTCATTTGCAACTACTAGACCAATAAAACAAATACTTCAATAAACTCTATAATAAAAGTATTGAGTGCGAAGTTGGTCCTTTGGTACGCGGTATAAATGTTAGAAAATTGAGAATAATACGAATCTTTTCCTTCATGTCAGTGAAGGAAGTTATTATAAAAGGTCGATGTATGAATGGAAATATGGAATTGATTTCTCTTTGCCTAAGGATATTTTTAAATCTTTGTTTTTAAGAGCATCGTTTATTTAAAATAGGTTTGGTGTAACTAGGGATAAATAGTGTACACTTTAGTCTGTGTTAGCTTTTAAATCTTGCCGCCGTCCTCAGAGTCAGAGTCATTCTAGATCACCTGATGGTAAGCAATCGTCCGCCCGCCCATGGACACCCAATACACCATAGTCGTTACAAGTACGTTGCTGGCCTTTTGAGGAGGATAGGAATTTGAGGATTTGGACACCGACACATTTAAGGAGATTGGAGATTGCATTAATTGCATGTGCTTCGAGGAGTAAAAAGCGTAATGTTATAGTATGTTACTTACCTTGTTAGCAATCAATAAATATAGTAAATATTAAAACCTATTTTGTGTTACGATATTAGAATGAATCCACTGCCGACCAAGTTGTGAAGAACTATTCAATTCTTACCAAAATTATTCTTGCTGAAGAGCTTCTCTGGCGTGGACTCAGTCTTCTGGTGCATAGGACTGCTGATGTAGTCTGCTACTCCATCCTTCTTTATCTCAGGGAACTTCGCGAAGTAATGCTGCGCTTGCGTTTGGCCTAAAAGTTCTGTAACAAGAAGAATTTAGTATTAATGGTTGATAACATCAAGACTAAGTACAAATCATCGAGGAATTTGGGTGGCAAATAGATAACCTGGTAAAAATGTACACAGCTATAGGGCTGTTATACATATTGGTGTGTGGCTAGTCGCCGGTGTAATACATATGATATGATACATATTATCTGGTGGAAAGTTTATCTGTAGTTGTCCGTATTGTTATGATATTTATAGGATCAAAGAAGGATGTAGATGAAGATTAAGAACAAACTTTCTAAAAATAACTGAATCACTTCTTGAACAGATTAGTTTGCGGTGTTAAGCAGTGTCCTAGTCTAATACAGTTTTCATCCATCTATGAATAATTATAACAACGTAGCAATGTGAAGAGTACTATAAGTTTTATTACTAAACCAAGTTTTACATCCAGAATCAAGGAATGTTTACTTTAGAATGACTTCTGGTACCAATTACAAACTTTTCCTCAGTAAGAGACGTGTCTTTCATAATTCTATTAGAGATGGTAGATGGACCAAGTATTTTAAGACCCCAATTAACATCGTACCGTAGCTTTATCCCTAAAGTATTTTAAGTTCGCATTTCCTCCTAAATCAAATAAAATTCGGAGAAAGCCTCTAAAAATTCCGTTGACGGAAATGTACCCCTGAAAAATCTGTAAAGCAAAAAGGGATAAGGGTCTTCAACAGCCTTCCGTAAAAGTCGTATGCGAATTAAAGCTAAAAATTTCATATTTCCTAAAACATCGGACGGAAACCACTAAACACCCCACCCCTGGCGTGTCAACACAAAGAACTGTAAAATCCGTGCAATTTGTACCCTCTGCCGCTGGCGTGTACCGTATATACTTATCGATTTATCGCAAACACGGCTCGTGTTTTAAAAAGTCAAGTAGCACGTCACCAAGCCGATGTAAGGTCTCGCTCCATGTGGCACGGTTCAATTTCTGTTGATCCCAAATCGGTGTATACGATCTGCCGGTTCGGCGGCGGTGTGTAAAAATGCCGTCTTGTCGTAGGCACGCCGCCCCTCCCTCGGCGACATTTTTACAAGAGGGGGGAGGGGGCCACCCGCGGACGCTCCCGTCATTTCGTTGTCATCCAGGGCTCCTTTTTGCGCGATCACGGTGCGAGCCTCCGCCGCGACAATACTGTTCACAATTTTTATTCTTTTCGAAAAGAAAATACGAAAAAAAATATAGGCCCGTAGAGAAAATGACGAACAATGCCGCCCTTCGGCGAGATTACCGCCATCAGAAAATGAATGCTTTGTTACATCCGTCCAACGGGATGTTTTCAGTTGTTACTTGTTACATTAGACTTGTCATTTCCATTAGGGTCTGACTAGGCATGAAAAGTTACCGAACACAACGGTCGGCTACGTCGTTTCAATTTCGGAAAGTGCGTTGTGGTCCTTTTTTGCTGGCATTACAAAGATATTTTAACGAAACATTTGGAAAAATAGCTATTTCATTTGTAGAGGCAATCTTTTATTACATTCTTACCGTTTTATGGTAATGACAATGTTTAGAAATGTTTCTAAAAGCGTTCGTTGAATCTATCCGCTCATAAATTGGAAGTACGATAATTTCAGTTTGAGGAAATGGTAGCAAAATATTGTGGAGTAAAGAAAATATAGAGCTGAAATGAAGGAGACATGTTTTTATTTTCAGTCGCAAAAAAGTAAACTGAACCTTAAACAAAGCTGCCTGGTTGAAGCACATGTATATTTGTACAAAGCATCAGGCTGTTCCACTTTATGATCCATCCACTTATTGCTTTCCATTTATTTTGAGACCAACACGGAAACAAGTAATCGTAAAGGTTTTTACGAGAAGTCACATAAATGACGAATGACTCGATGATACAATAAACATACGCGAACATAAATGACTATAGACTTGCTACTACCGCAAGCAAGCATCCCCATAAATCATTGGAAATTACACGAAGTAACATTTACCAATCGGATGCCAGTGAAACTTCCGCGTTTGCGATTAGTTGGTACAGATAGGTAAAAATACAAAAGGGTTTTTACCTATTTTACAAAAGTAGAAACTGGAAGCTTATTAAAAGACCATAATCGTTTAAAATTACGCTAAAATCAAGCTGACTTTTGGCAAGCTCATCTATATCATAATAGACTTATTTTTTATGAAAAGCGGACTGAATCTCATCAAGTGAAAAACAGTCGTCCCATTACTTTTACTTTTTTAGATACACAATAAACTCATTCCAAATATCTCGAAATTTCCACCATAGGCTGTATCCAACTACGATTTCTATTTTGAATATTCTGAACGCAAAAAAGTAGAAAATACAGTCGAAATTTAGGCCGTCGTGACTCTGTTAACATTTTAATTGGAACAATATTTTTGTATCAAAGTTTTTATTGCTCTGGGCTAAAGGACCAATCCCACGTGTTGGTATAAATTGTGGACCACTCCGAGATTTGGCTTTCTATTTTTTGAACTTTTATATGCCGTTGTTCTTTTGATGTTTAGGACTTTAATAGATGTTATTTTAATGGTAAAGTCCAGTATTATACATTGGAACAGCAAAATTATAGATAATTTTCCACAGATTGAACTCCGAAAGCGTTGATTCGTATTTTTGCTATAAGGTCCAAAGTTGAATTGAAATAGAATTAATTCTATTAGTGCGACTGAGAAATATGTCTAATCTTAAAAAAGAAGTAACGTAGCAGACACTTTTCAATCAATACAAAATATTAAATCACATAAAAGACATTAAAACATATTTATTAACATTACTCACAAACACAACCACGATAGTCTCAAACCTATCCTCAATACTTAACGAACACACAATCATCTTCAGTACAATCAATACGATTCTAAAACGCCGCTCAAAGGACCAAAAAGGACCATCAGTTTAAATAACTGGTGATATGATTGGCGGCGATGGGCGGTTAAGACAAGGCTTTGTGGTAATGCCGATTTGTGTGAGGATCGCATTACACCGCGGCTACCTAGCACGCTTTCAATTTTAAGAAAAGACTATAACCCTACACTGGTCTTTGAGGTCGCCGCTGTTTTTAAGCTGTTTTTCTTTACTTGGTGTGTTTAGTATTGGTTTTATTTGCTTAGATATTGTAAAGGTTGTCGATATGGCTTTTGCTAGGGGTATAATTAAGTCTTTGACTGCCATTAGAAAACTGTTCCGCTAATGTCGGTCACCGGTGACCACCATGGCATTCAATGTGTTAATAAACTAGTGTAAATACATCTTGCAGAAATAACTCAGCCTATACAAACAATAGCTTTACTCACTTAAGTACTTGTTAAAGTTTATCGATAAATTCATGTAGAGGTCTATTGAGCTATTAAGTATCAGCCTTTAGTATTATATCCAGTGTTGCCTTTATGTATTTGCTGATGAACTAGAGCTTGTATCACCTATAATACTTGATACTAAAATAACCATAATTCCGTTCATTTAAATCTAGTTTCAAGTCCAAGATGCTTAAGTTTCAAAATCAATCAACAATTGAAATTGTGGGACTACGTTTCATAAAACTGTTCTCTTTGACTGTAAAAAGTTTGGATAAAGTAAACTTTGTTTAAGCAAGTCGGTAAGTAAATATAATTCAAGACACGTTTACCCCAAATTCAACCTTGATCAGTACTGTTTAAAAGTCACCCGCACCACCATTTAACCCTATACTATAGGGTTAAATGGTGGTGTGTTTTTTATGTTCAGAGTTGAACATAAAATATAAAACGTTTATGGCTTCACAACATTTAAAAATGCGTGTACATTCCATCGATTTGTATTAGAAAGCTCTTTAAAACCCCATAAAATATTTCAACCGATTTTTATTTGATTTTTTTAAGAGGCAAGTTTCCGTGCTTGCTACACGTTATCGAAAACCGATCGTATCCGTTATTTTCGTGTTGAGCGTGATACAACCCTTTATCTAGATCGGGGTAGGTAGTGACGTCGCCGGTAAGCGCCGCTCTGTATTTCATTACCACAAAAATTATTCAATATTCAATTATTCATCGCCCGTTGGAAGAATCGCTGATTAAAAATTCGTTTCGAGCTTTTGTACGATTTTCGGTTGGTTCAATTTTTTTACGTTTTTTTGTTATTTTATCGCTGTTTTGCAACGGGGTTGAAGTTAACATTGATTTAACACTTGTTTCATTCGTAGCATATTAAGGTTTTATGCTTTTATTGATCACATGATTTACAGACTTTCAGCAAATCTTTTTACGTATAACTCAGGTAAAAGGGGTTTTTCATGACAGAGCTAACAGAAAAAAGACCAACTCAGCATTCTCTGATGATCGATAAATACGCTGATTCCAACGAGCTCATATTTGACAGTTGCGAACATAACAACGAACAAAACCATATGAATATAGCGAACATATCGACAATCATAAAATAATAAGAAAAGCAAAATAATTTAAAAAAATTACTTGGTCCTTTGAGCTGGAAATCATTTAGTCACCGTTTTGGAGTTTTACAAATTCATATTGCTTCTACCTTGATTAAGAGGCTGAAAACGATACGATACTCCAAAGTTCAAAGTATCTATTTAACCAATTACCCAGAATGTAGTACTATAACATTATTTCCAGTTTATTTTCGAGAAACTTTCACTCTCCGTGTTTTTTGTTTTATTGCTGGAAACGTACAAAGTTAATATTAAACAAACACAATTTATTATTCCTGTCTTTACTTCAAATAGTAAGTCTTCACGAACAAGTTTTTCTTACGAGGTAGTCGAATAGGTTTGTTTGTGCAAATAGTAATTTGTTTCGTCTATATGAATAAATATGGCGTACTAACAAATATGGCCTTATTGTCATGTATATTTACGTCGGAATATAGCCAAAGGTATTCGTACGTATCATTCGATTCTTATTTAGATTTAATAATAAGTTTCCACGAAGTTATTGGCTGTGACGCAACCTGTGCCGATTACATAACGTTTAATAGGTTGACATTTATAATTTCCGTTAGATGTCCAGGTGCTTTGATCATAGTAAACAAACCACAACAACGGCTTATCCGAAGCTGTCTACCGTCCAATACACTTCAACATCATACTCTGGGGGAATTGATAACTAGTAATTTTGGAACAATAATTCAGCACGAACAAAAGGCCACGTCTCGCCCAAAACGTAACACAGTACAAAGGTAAGGAAATCGCCGGTTTCAGTAGCGTGCTACACAAAAGGAATAATATTAGACGACCACAATGGAGCTTTGATGGCTGGGAGCCGAATAAAAAACGGATGTGTCAATAATTAACTGTGTGATTCGACGTATTCGCCGGCGGCCATCGATTCAGTGCTTTACCCAGCCGGTTTATTAAAAAAAATATAACGTACGCACATTGTGAACGCACAAAGGGGCGAAACTTTCGCTTCGAGCCAAAACGGTGGTATGTTTTTGTTGGGGTGAAAAATATTACACCCTCGGGCGTGTATGTGACGGGCGGGCGCACATAGCGTGGTACATAAAGGGCGGGTTGACAACCCTAATGGGAATCTGAATTGGCCATTAGTATTAACATTTGATTAGCATCGCAAATTGAGATGCCGGTGTTCAAAGGAACAGTGCATATGGCAGCTTGTTTAGCTGATTTGTTGTTGTTGTAATTTTTGACGTAATTAATATGACTTGCTATTCTTTTGTTTACAATATAAACTGGCACATTTTACTTTATTAACAGTCAACTTGAAATAGGTAAACTGTCTCATTTTGCATTTTTTAGGGTTCCGTAGCGAAATGGCAAAAACGGAACCCTTATAGATTTACAATTTGATTCATTCAATTAAATTCATTTTAAACCCTACATTTTTAAACTTCATAAAATATCATAACAGAAATAGAGATATCCAAGAAAAAAAAACTAAAGTACAACACCAACCACTAAATAACTGCGAAATAAATCCTTAACAGAGGGTACATATAACTATACAACGCACAATTCGTGACAACCCCCGAGAGAATCAGGAAATTCATCTCGCTAATCCACCGTCCGTAGTGAATAGTAAAAGTGATAGGTCTATTCATTGGGAGGAGGGAGGCGAGGGCGGAGGGAGAGGAACGCGCTAAAATTTAATAAAGCTGCCTCGTCATAGCCAGACCCACGATTAATTACGCACAAGAGGCTAGTAATGATACCTACGTAGGGGCTCTTGTGTCATCTATTATTCATGAACGATCCGTATAATTTTGTTTATGATTTTGATTTGTTTTGATGTAAAGCGTGTTGAGTTTTGTGCTGCTGTTTCGACTTTGAGCTCATTGATTCGGGATTAATGTTTCCTTTTCAGTTATTGAGCAGTTCATTGGTTTGTAGTTTCCAGTGAATATCTTTTATTTCAGTGGACAAACATCTTTTTTTATTTCTTTCTATGTTATTGCTGCTATTGTATTTTAATTTATTTACATACTGTTATTATAATTATCATTTAATTTTCAATAAAATACAGAGCACACAATTATAGCGCAACATTTAATAATTTTGAAATTCCCTAATGAAAATATTACGCAATAGCTACCTGTCACAAATGACAATGACAGCGTGTATTTGACACATTAATGTCAAAATTCAAACGTCAAGCGCCACAGATTATTATTATAATTACAGATTATAAATAGTATAAGGAATACAGCCGTGGCATTGATATTGAACGCTTTTAAATCGCGTGAGGCGTCGTAATGTAATGCAAAGTCGTAGTAAATTAAACGTAATCGATATTACGATAGAAATTGTTGCGAAATCGATTTTGATTAATTAGACATTGCTTTGTAGATTACTAGCGACCCGCTCCAGCTTCGCATGGGTGCAATGGTGATATATTATGCATGTATTATACATATAAACCTTCCTCTTGAATCACTCTATCTATTAAAAAAAAACTGTATCAAAATCCGTTGCGTAGTTTTAAAGATTTAAGCATACAAAGGGACATAGGGACAGAGAAAGCGACTTTGTTTTATACTATGTAGTGGTTTTTCAGTAGGTACAAGTTTTCGATTAAAATACATAATGCAAATTTAACTTATAACTTGTAACAAGACGATAATGGCGGCGGCCCCGACACAGCATCCAATAATTATTATAATTACTGTTGCTATGGTCACCAGTTCACCATCTGCCATTAAGCGATATTTTGATGCTAATATTTTATTACTGCTTAAACTGACGCTGATTTGAAAGGCTTATTCGTCAACTCGGCCGCAATAAACTCGACCGCGCGGTCGAGTTGGAAAGATTTAAATCTACCTATTATTTCATTGTGCATCTCGACCGTAGGAACAACTATGCGGTCGAGTCGACCCGGCTAATTTTTGTGATTTTTTTTTATTCGTCATCTCGACCGAGTACAAAATGTACATTTGAGTAGAAAATGTTTAAGGCATATCATGGAAAGATTTATTTTGTTAGGCCGATTAAAATGCGTGCTGTGCTAACACAAACATCGTAGATGTTTCATTAGAATCACCCTTTAGTTTTGTAAACATCATATATCCTGATTAGTTAAAATAGTTTTGTCTCTCTCTCGCAACTTGGAATTTTTATCGGTGGAAAGAAATGAACCTAATACTCAACTAGAAATATTAAAAAACATCTTTTTATCCGTCCTTAATTCTAATTTTGGTTATTTTATATTATATAATATACCCAGAAGAACAAAAATTTAATTAGAAACGAAACACTTTTGTATATCACTGTACAATAATGCCTCATATTTTCAATGTCGTCGAGTTGACGAATAAAAGATACGAATAAATAGCATTATCAACTCGACCACGAGGATCGGCCGAGATGCATAATAAAAAAATAATTAATGTTTGAATTTCCCGACTCGACCTCGCGGACGAGTTTATTGCGGCCGAGTTGACGAATAAGTCTTTGAAAATTATTGGGCGAAGCGAGGCCGAAAGGGGCGAGAGATTCGAATAGAGAATAACCTAATAGAAGATAATGAAAATTGGTCCAGCCGTTCCGATGTGTACGTATGGAAAATAGATAGAATATGAACAACCCATCGTTAGACGATCACCAAATAGCATGATAAGGTTATAAAACTTGATATACATTAAGGAATTTAACACAAGATAATTGACAATATTTGATTAGAGATTCAACAAATGCGTCGCACATAAAACATCAACAAATTAAATGGGTAAACGTTACCCCAGAAACGCGAACGACATGCGAATCAAACAACACACGTGTAGTAGGCACATAAATCTACAAAAATAAAACATAAAGGAACAGAAAATACCTCACTTATAAAATGCAGTATTAGACGCATGTACGTCAAGTTTTTTTTTAAGAGGAAACTCGAGTGGTAAGGCTGCGTGCACACGGTACGCTCGACATAACGACATATTATAATACATAGGTATTCTCGACATAACGACATCTTTTGTCAAGTTGTACGGTGAAAAGTGGCTCGCTCGACGCTCGGTAATCCGCGGCTCGGCGCTAGGTTGAGTGTTTCACGTCGCTCGCTCATTCAGGACCCTTCAACTTAGTACAAGCTGCAGGACTTAGTACAAGAACGCGTGCCTTATTTACTGGGGTTGGAGTTTATGTAATGTTTTGTTTTGGTTTCGTTGATTTAGGTTGTAGATACATATGTAAGTATATAGTCCCGGAGCTGGGTATAATCTAACGGGCTACCGGGCTACGGGTTTCGGCTCAAAGAATTAGTAGGAACGGGGTGGTTTTTAGTCAGTGAGAGTTTGATACAGTCTTTTGCTTCACCCAAGGCGGAAGTTATTGCATTATTTTCCTATCTCAAAAAAGGCATGTATGTAGTTTTCAAGGTAGCATTTGGTGGAAAAAAAGATGTTGTGTCACTAGAAATTTCCAAAATGTGTATCGCTTTTAAGGCAGATTATCATAATTCTTAGGTTCGTAGTGGCAACTCTAAGTCTTTCCATTGATTTTCGGTCATTCAATGAACTACGTCAAAACCTGCAGACGTTCGATAACCCAAAAACTTTCCTTTTCACAATCTTCTACCAGCAAACACCAAACAATAGAACCAGTAAACAACAAAACAGCCTACACTACACAACAAAACATTCCCCAACACACCTCACATTTACCTTCATTATTTTCTACAGGCAACTGTAAACCCAAGACCTCACCGCATCGTCGGCGTATCGTCCCTGTAATTGGCGCTCAAGTGGCAATTAGCGTGCTCGACTCTGTCGCTCGACGGTCTGCACCAAGCCTTACTTCTCTTGTTATTCGACAAACTAGTGTTTCGAATAAAACTATAGTACCTTTAACATTTTTCCTCAGTACTCCAGCAGTGTCCAATTTTAGGGGATTTTATTATCCGTTTAATTGGCGCCTAGATTGAAGATTTTCGCGTTTTTGGCGGTTCGGTAAATTAAATTTTGAGATGTTTTTTTTTTATCTTGTTCTTGTTTGGTAATGGTGAAAGAGAATATAATGGATCTCGTTATTTCAGAGAGTAGAGATTGAATCGGAGTAGATGCGCATGAATTGTTTTATTGCAATGACTATTGAATGAACAGAATTTAAACTAAAAAAGTTTTAACAGATAGATTTAACAGTGTGATTGCTTGACGAGCTTATAGATACGCAAAAATAGGCCTTAACTTGTAGTTTATAAATTAAGAAAAAATATAAGTAGGTATGTACATCTCTTTATATTAAGTTGTAAATCAATAATGTTTATCAATGAAATCGGAACTTCTTTCGGAATTATAAGTACCAGAAAAATTCAAACGAAATAATCGTTAAACATCTAATCATAAAATAGCCTAAATCGAGAATAAAATCCATTTTCCTACTTTCTAACTTTAGCACGCAAAAGGGAGTAGTACCTTTTGGTATAGCCGATATAAATAGCTGGTCGTAATAAGAAGGATTATGGTCGGCTAAGGGGAGTTTACTTAGTACCTTCTAAGGCGTGTGGGTGTCCAATTTCCGTACGGTACCTGTTTATTGTCCCAAACCTACTGAAACTGTGTGATCTGGTTAATTAGACTGTTGGTGGGAGACGGTGGTATTTTCAACAGGACCTTAGGATGTTTACATCCATTTATTAAAATGTTTGCCAAATAGGTTTGTAATAAGATAGAACGCAAGAGTTTCCAAAATAACCTTGGGCTTCATTTAGTTGTGGGATTGAAGGGGTTTTCTTTGCATTGTTTTGGAAAAGAGAATGTTCTAGGACGGTCTCGCTCCAGGCGATTCTACATTAAGTGTCCGTCTTTACTTAAAATGTAAACAAACCTGTTTAGTTAGTACTTAGGGTGCTTTTTCACCAGAAATGTGCTATGCTACATTGCTGTGGATGCGTTTGGCTTCCACCAATAATATTCATTGGTATAAATTAAGTTAGGAAGCTTAACACTGGCGGAAATGGACTCAGCTAAACTATGTTTTTATATGGAAATATGCGTGCTATGAATGGCATCGCATACTCAAGCTGCGCATCTTCCTCGTACAGCTACTTTGCGGCGGCGCATCTTCATAGCACATCTTACTCTTACAGCTACATAGCTTAGTATCAGAGAAAAAAGGTCACATAGTTTCACAGCATAGTTATTACTCCTTCGTAGCATAGCTACTTAGCACATATCTGGTGGAAAAGCAACTTTAAGAATACTATAATTAATATTGGAAACTAAAAACCAGATCAGGCAGACCAGCTGATACATCATGTTAGTAATTAGGCTTTCGACAACACCCATCAATGAATTTATCTAACAATATTAGAGTTTCAATATCAAACCAACCAATCAGAACGCCGAACGTGTTCTAGTTCCGATTACTTTAAACCTAAAGCAAACTCGTACTAAGTAGTAAGAGTACAGGTTTATAAGTCCTTAACCTAAAAAATATTAATTAGAAAAACCAATTAGGTACCTACTTATTACTTATATTTCTTCTCTTTTAATTAAGTATGTGTTGCGGAATTAATTAGCTTCGCGCCATCTTAGCCGTGCCTCGGCAAATTATTAAGGGTAGAAAAATGGGGGAGTTATACGTATACACATCTATCTATATTACTTGTAGACTCAGAGTTTTATATGGATTTTGAGTTGAAAGTAAATACTTTTTTTTACTTTATGTTTATGTGGGTATAGGTGCATAATGATTTATCTTGAAGAGATCGGAAGAACATTATCTATAGATATCTAAACACATACATGACATGACCGGCACATATTTTGCTGTGGATAAGAGTTCTAAAGAAAAGCTAATTAAAGTATATTTATTTCAATAAATATAGATATTATTTTAGGCATTTTGCCCTAAATCTAAGTTAATCTACGAGTACTACCAGAAAACGCAATTTCACTCACCATTGAAACGGCTATCTGCGTTCGAATGCCCTTAGTTGCGTTAACCATACAGAACTTCGCAAACTTACATAAAAACTAAGATAGTAATTTCATCTATAATATAAAAATAAGTCGGGTTTTCCTTCCTGACGCTATAACTCCAGAACGCACAAACCGATTTCCACGGTTTTGCATTCGTTGGAAACCTCTCGGACTCCGTGAGGATTATAGCATTCAAGAGAAAAGCAGGAAAAGAGGGAAAATCCTTAGTGGCGAAACGGATTTCGCTAGGTTTGCTAGTTATTTATAATTAACACGCAAAATCACAAGGAACTTTAATCTGTAGTAAATAATAAATACACACAATAAAATAAAAAATATAAGTAATATTCCCTCGCCGCCATTTACTCGGTCCCTCAAACTATGAGCTTTCGTCCGATCAGCGGCGTTTTAACTCGGGCTCATTCGGGACCCCTCAAAGACGGAGGCATCAATAATTGAATTTTGCGAACAGGGGAGGATCACTTCGACCCTAAGCCCTCCATTAATTGCTGGAATTAATTCGTCCTCTCAATGTTAGGGTTCACTTACACTTGGGTGGGGAAACGCTAGGAAAAATCCTTTAATTTTTAGTGAGACATAGGTAAAAAGGGTAGTCAGTATTTAGATACTGAAGTAATAAGTTAGTTTTCAGACCTTTTTTTTTGAGGGGGAAAATCATCCAATGACTTCTCGCGCCTTGGGTGAGGCGGGAGGGAGTGTTAGACTCTTACTGACTAAAAACCACACCGTTCCTACTCCTGCTTTTCGAGCCGGAGCCCCGGTAAACCTGCTGAGCTAGAAACTTTATCACTATGCTGATAAAGTTTTGACGTTTCATGTCTCTGCTGTCTATATGAGTTTAAATAAAAAAAGAAAACTAGATAGATATTATTTGTTATGTTAACTTTATCTTTCGATTGTGTTGAGAACTTGTGAAGTGTACATTTACAATCAGACCAGAAATGCTACCAATATAAGTACGCAAATGAATAACTTTATAGAAAAAAATTTAAACAGTAATCATGACCGTTCGTCATTCGAATATTTGAAGTATTTTTAAACGTCGCTCAGTAGTAGAATTTTCTACTACGCAAACAAACCCACAGTCAAGTTAAAGCAGTTTTTTATCGTACTGTGCGATGGTCTTTACAAACGAGGGTGGCAGAGGGTCTAATCGCAATCGATACGAGCCCTGATGATGACTCCGACCTCCCGACGCAAGTATTTCATTCTTTTCGAGAATTTCTCGTTATTGTGCGCTTGCACGATGGATTTTTTTGGACTTAGATATTGGAATACCTTTGTCTAGTACCGATACAATAGTACCTGTGTGATTGGAATTCATATTGAGATAGGGAGCTAGATTTCCAAAACAAACTTCAAATTGCACAACTTTGGACAACCAAACGATACTTTTAGTTCACATTAGGGTTTAGTTTCGCTTGTTTTAAGCAGAAAGTTCTAGAACATTAATGACTAAAATGTTTTATTCTCGTCCTTTAGAACTGAGAGTGGTATTATCGAAGCTGGATAGAGATTTGAGCATTCGACTACTAAATTATGCAAATTGAATAGCTACAGAAATAGAGAGGGTCTATAATATTCATAAGCAAACAGCCGGAAGGTTGAGGTTGATTTATTCTTATGTATTACCGATCATTAGGTGGCTATAGATAGACAAGTACTTGGACATCAAAGGATGCATTGAAGACTATTTTATACCTAACATTAATTGATACAAGAACGAATTTTGAATGTAAAGCCCAGCCAAACGTGTCAAGAGTTTTAAAACATTGAATATTTAATACAAAAATACATTTGAAAGTTCTCTCACCTCCATGAATATCACTTTCAGTATCGTATTGCATATCCATTTCACATACGAGCTATTCCGTCGCACAGCGCGACAAGGGTGTTACCCACACCCTTGCCCAGCACACACACCCTTAGCCACAGCAAGTAGCGTTTAGATGAAAGTTGACATAGCATTTTGAACTTTAACTCGTTGGCTTACAGGCCGGTTCAGTGTCCATATTTCGTGGCAGAGGACAGTGTTGTGTGGAGATTGTGTATATAGAGGGTGCGCCCCTTACTGTCGCCGAACAAACATGGCGGGTCTAACGAGGTTTTTGCGAGCGCTCGTGAGCGATTTCGCGCCTAATTTGGACGTTGTACTCCCAATGTACTTTATTTAGGCTTTATGGAGATGTATGATGACGAGCCCCGATCAAATCGTTTCGGTTTTTGCGGTCGTTTTTAATTGCCGTCGAACGTTTGTCATGTTTTGATACGTTTTGGAAATGGTACAGGGCTTGAAATGGCGAATGGGGGAATTTGAAGTCTAGGTAATAGGTATAGTGTGGATTGCAAATGTCTAGCAGTACTAATGTAGAGAAAATATTACTCAAAAAGTTGATCAAATCTTTAAGATATGATAGATTTGTAGCTGCAAAAATGAAATTAGCCACTGATTTACTACGGACTACTCAATTACTACTTATTGAATTAAAAAAGTTCTAGAATATTTTTTAACATCGCTTTTCTTCTTCATATAGGCATAGCCATGAAACCATGACAGTGCAATAGTCTGTATTTTTGGTGATATACGTACCTAAAAAATAAGCACTTAGGTACGTAATAAAACAAAGATATTTATATCAAATTACTAGAATCCATAACAGATAGAACAGAAGCACCATTCCAAGTAGACAAGATAATCCAGCACTAACTACAAAATCGGTATATTGAAGTATTCATAGGTAACCGAGTCTGCTTGACCACATTTCATCGGAAGCTCACAGAATAGTATAGCTTTAGTGAAGAGCTATAGTGGCTATAGCTTAGTTCCGGCGATGTCGTGTTAGCTTCCGGATAGATGTGGTCCGATAAACGTTACAGGGAAATTGGTGATTGATTGGGTAAGATTACAATGGGTAGATTGTTTAGAATTTAAGGGGTATCTGAAGAATTAGATAATGTATGATGTTAATTGTTATCTCTATATATCAAAATCAATTGCTGTTCGTTAATCTCGCGATAAAGGGTGAACAGATTTGGCAAATTTTGGTCTTGAATTATTTGTGGAAGTCCAGAGAAGGTTTAAGGGTGAGAAAAATAAAATGTTTGAGGCCGTACGAAGTTTGCCAGGCCAGCTAGTTAGTCAATAATTTTACAATTGAAAATGTATGTCATATTTTATGAATAACACGTGTAATACGTATCAGATCGGACGTATCGGATCGTAACGAATTACCAAAGGGTACGGCTGTTATTCTCTAGCATGTTACAAAACTTTGGAACAAGCAAATAGTTTTATAAACACATTGAATCACCGGTGACCGACGTTAGCGGAGAATTTACCTTCAACAGTTTTTTATTGGCAGTCAAAGACTTAAAATACAGAAAAATAATGAGATCAATTCAACACCACACGAAGAAGAAAAGCGTAAACAGTATGACAGCAGAACCACACAGCTGGTAGGCATAACCATTATTACAAGAGTATATCTAAAAACAAAAATTAAACACAAAAACGAAATTATCAGTAGTAAAGTAAACAAACAAAACAATGGAAGCCTACATTCCCTTGTTTCAAAGGCTCATATAGAGCGTCCGCCTACAAGGGTGGCTTGGAACAGGGACAATATTGATGCCTTGGGCCATCTGACCCAACCGCAACCCCGCCCTGGATAAATACCAGTAATGGCGAAACTAGTTACTACATGTTTAAGAGTTGTACAGATCCCGTGTTTTGGTGTTTGTGTGATGTCTTAACTGAGTATGTTAATCTAGTATTTATAGGGAAGATAGATGCGTAGGTATCTGCATAAGAAACAGAGATAAATAGGAAACTAAACACCATAGTTGATGACTATTAACATAATACAAGTGATAAACTTAAGCCTATTAATAGGGATGATGACGGGGTATGAAAATTAAAAATCTAATTAGTCCGTGTCATAACTTAGACAACCATCGAATCAAAGTTTAGGAGAAATTATGAATGAAATGACGTATATGCTACCAAATACGTCATTTCTACGAATAAAATGTACCTAGAAGTGACGTCATACAAATATTGTTTGTATTAAAAAGAAAAATAAAACGCTTTATCAAGTGTTTAAACGGTTCTTGATTTTTTTATGTTGCGTACGAGAAACACGTCAGTATAAAATAACGTTTTTGGATTTAACTGAAATCCTCGGATAAATCGCAGACTGCAAACGTAACAAATAGTAAAGGTAACGCGTTCAACCCGTCAGTGATTATAAGTTTTTATGCTCCCACGACCAATAACAATACAAACAGATAAGTTGTACCAACACAACAATAAAAATCAGAAGCACCACCCGATCCTCGCGCAATTGTGCTCAAAGATTTTTAATAACAAAAAACAACTTATCAGACGGAAGATGCTGTTGACATTGTACCAACAAAACTTGAACTTCTAAACAATACTAGTTCGGTTATTTCGGACACAGTTCATTAGGCGAAGGAAGGTCTCGATAAACTGGTTACTTGTACAAATAGGATCGACAAAGAGGTTTGTTAAAAGAGCATTGGGTTTAACAAAACGTTATTAAATCTTAGTTCAGGGATAAGGAGTTCTATTGTTGGCTTTGGCGCCTTTTCATTGGGTTATTGCCATAATTATTTGGTATACAAAGTTTTTGTGTTTATTATGTTCTGGAGTAGGGTGCGCTGCAGCTGGACGGTTTAGACTGTGCATTTCAATTTTATGAAATGTTATGGTTGAAGTTTGATTTTAAATATGGATTAAAACCAACCGTTTTTAAATTAAGTTCATTTTGCCGAGGAAGGAGGGAGGTCTTTGCCCTGCAGTGGGACGATCATGGTTGAAATCTTGCCGAGGACTAAAACAATACTTTAGCAATCGTATCGCCAAAAATGTGACCGAACTAAGAACTGATAGTACACAAGAACGAACATCAAGAAAAAATAGGACAAGCAACCAAAAACATGTGTAAAATACACGAAAAGGGGAAAAAACCTCAAAAGCATTTGAAAAAGAAAAAAAACACCTCATTTATGGAACTGATATGTTCTAAACGCATTACCCAACAAAAACATAATATGGACAATGAAATACATTGTTGCATCGTTCCAGACGATTAGCCGGCGGCGGTGACAATGCAACAAAATGAGATGAAAATGTCAAAATACTATCTGTGACAACAATCACAAATGCAGCACCAGAATAAGCTACAGCTGAAGCAAACAAAACTAAACCTTACTACAAAGATATAGAGGTTATAGAAGCAGCATAAGAAAGTTTGTCTCGTAATACAACCATGATTGCCACAATAAGATTTATCTGAAGTAACACTAGAACTTGTGCGGATATCATTTGCGATTTTTTTGTCGCACTGCGTTAAATCGTGCAGTCGCGATAACAATGAATAAGCTATTGAACGAAGGAATTGTCGAGAAAGCAGGAAGACATTTTCGTTGTTTCGCAAGTTGAGCGTTAGAGATGTGTGGAGTTGCCTTCTTTATATTGTTATTAGTGAATTTAGGAAACATTAAATCAAAATGGATTATCGTTTCATATTAAAGTTAGACTAGAGCTTAGAAACGAGTATCTGTATACATTTGTTTCAACAAAATTCAGCTTTTAACAATCACTACAAAAAACTTTGTTACGCATTTTTCCACTTGAATGCAACTGAGCAGAAAAAGACAGATTTGTCTTTAGGCAGTAAACGAAATATTTCTTGAATCAATGCAAATAGACTACATAAAAATCACAAAAAACTCCCCAATTGACTACAAAATAGATAAAAACCAAAATTTCCACACCTAACAGCGAGTCCATTCCTTCGAAAACAACAACACAGTTGAAGGAGCGTCTTACCCACAAATAATTGGCCTACAACATCCACTTGCCTGCGGGGATTTTCGGATTAAACTTTATTACATCTGAAAAAAAAAACTACTAGTACAAGCGACGTACGTCCATTGTTCGCGCGTCAGGCTTTTGTGACAATTCACTATTTGTAGTAAGAGGGCAATCCTTTTAATGCGATATGTTCGAGTTTGTATCCCGTATATGTATTATATCGTCATGGCCGTCTCTTTGTGCCATGTGTTCTGTTATTTCACTTACCCCGATTGTATTGCTTTTAGGAGTATCGTAGCTAGTGTTGTTATTGAGATTTTTGTTTGTAGGAGTATCTTTTTTGGGTTTTTGGACATTGTTTTGTGCTTTAGTATCTTGCTTATTGGAGTTCTGATGGATAGCTAGTTTCATTACTACTGTTATAGTGATTTTATCACGGGCGTTTTGGGTCTTTAAGGAATATAGGTAAATTAAGAGTTTATCCCATAATTTGGAGTAACCTCATCCGTAATTTCTTCAAGGTAGGCTTATTGTTGTACACCTATTTATCTAATGTTACCTTATAGTTATCGAGAATTCTCATTTCTATTTAGTCCATATCTTTTACAAACTTTTTCTAACCTACATTACTTACTACATACCCACATTCTTAACTCCGTTTCACATAAAACAGCACATAGCCTCCCCTACGACATGCATCACTCAACGTCATTGCAAGTCCTCTGTCCCCCTGAGAGTGACGTCGAGAGGAGGGAATCAATTTCCTGCTCTCACATCGAACACTTCACAACCACTTGCGAGTATACTACCCGGCGATAAATATTGTACATCGACTTTAGAAAGATACCATTTTGTTATAAAACTTTATCAAACAAAACTAATAATTTGAGAAGAGTGTTCAAGCTTGACTAGATTTTTAGCGGTTCAAAAATGCCTGGTACTAGTTTGTTTTATGTTCTCACGATCGAAACGTTACCACATTAAGCCCTGATTGGTTGCTTAATTTGGAATTGGTCAATCAGAGTGCCGAACCTCATAAAAGGCGTTAACGTAAAAGAAACTAGGACTAGGCATTCTGATCTAGAGTAGTATACGGGGTGACTTGGCCGATTGTCATTTTCCAAACGGCGATGTGCAATATTTATCGCCGGGTACTGTATTTTGAAAAACTGTGACGTATGTAAGTACTACAGAGTGTACCTATAGAAGTGCGTTTTTGGAAATATTTTTATTTATAATTATGTATGTCTATCTCCTTTGTTGGTCGAGTCATTTGGGGTTGTAAGGGCTTTTGGGTTTAACGTCCTGATACGGTTGACTACGAGAGTTTCATTCAGAATCTCCACATCTTTGCTTTGCCGTTCTGGCGGTAAGCGGGTTGGTGGCCAAACGGAGACTTACCAACGATAAAAAAAATCTCGGTAGTATGGGGGCTTCGAATTGGGATGTCTATAATTGCTAAAAGGCATGTCGCCTATCGGGTAGGTGAAAAAATGGTGTAAGGAAGGAAATCAACTAGTAATTATTAAGTGATATTGAAGGTATATGAACCAAATGATTAGAAAAACAAATATTTCACACTAGCTATTCCTGCGCGGTTTCACCCGCTCTGCTTGCCTTCTATTGATCATAGCAATTTCTTAACGCCAAAAACCTTCCTCAATAAATGAGCTATCCAACACAAAAAGAATTATTCAATTTGAACCAGTAGTTCCGAAGATTAGCGCATACACATTTTGGCGATTCATTTTTATTTATATATAGATGAATTATTATATGTATTTTCAATATTTTAAAAGACATTTCTGGTTTACCAAAGACGCGGTGCGCGCCAACAGCATTGGATAAAAAAATACATTCTCTAGAAGCCCGGGTTGTAAAATCCGTAGGGTTTGATCAAAGTAGTGATAGATTGGAGCTGGTACAACAGGCTTAGGTACGCTAGGCTACGGTGGTTGCCTGTAAATCCTGTAATCCCTTATATGTACACGAATTTTAGTGACTAGATGTGTGTAGAGATGGATAAATATCTTGTTTATTAAGACCACGAAATAAACCGAAAACTATAATATTATTATTGTGATTTTGTATTACAAAAAATGATGTTTCTGCATAAATTGATTATTATGTTTTAAAACGGTTTACTGCCGTCACTGTTTGGCGAGGATCTCGACTAATTTCAAGCCACACTAGAGGCTCATGATTATGAGCAGTGTTGTGGAAATGGCTTGAAACGAAAACTACTTATAAAACAAATGTTTACGAGTAAGTACATAACCTACAGAAGTAAAAGAAGACATTCTTATTGAAAATCTTTCCTGTACACATTATAAACTTAGAACATTAGGGTGCTTTACCACCAGAGTTGTGCTATGCTACTTTGCTGTGGACGCGTATGGCTTCCACCAATACATATGCAATGACGGAAACGGCCTCAGCAAGTTTTATATGAAGAGATGCGTGCTATGGATCCTTACTATCAACACATGGCATATTCAAGCTGGAAATCTTCCTTGCACAGCTACATAGCTTAGTATCAGTGGAAACGGTCACATAGTTCCACAACTTAGCTATAACATCTTCGTGGTATAGCCACATAGCATATCTCTGACGGAAAAGGACACTTAAATTAAAAATAATATTCGAATCTACATAACAAACCCATGTACCAGTACATCTCTACGGAGAACTACAAAGGGTTGTGTTTGTGTTTGTACAATCCCACGGCAAATGTCATTGTACACGCGATATATTATGACGTCATCACCCAACGCCCCACCGTTCCTACTAAATAAATAGCCGACTACCCACTCTATTTTACATGAAACTTCAAAGACATATGAGGCTGACACTAAGCGCTTTTCGTGTCACATTCTCCCCCCCTATTGTCCCTTTTATAATATCTTAATTCACACCCCTAGCGATTTAACTCGGTCAACCTAAAATGTATTCTAACGCGAGGGCATAGAATGGCAATTTAGACTAATATCGTTTGCCTTTTGTAATGTAAATCTGTTTTCGTAGCAGTCAAAAATGAAACTTCACTTTAAAGAACAAGGTTGATTTTTGTGTGGAGGGTTATGTTAATTTGCTAGGGGTGTACGTACTTGAAAGCGACGTTAAGCAGGGTTGTCGGTGCGCTTTGTAATTAATACATAGGATGGCGCCATTGATATGCCAAATTGCCAATTGTGTGGCAACAAAGGATTTTTTCTAAAGGGGTGCGTGTTTATTGAGCCCAATGTTAAACCGAAATAGATGTAATAATATGAGTTTTTATTTTTGCTCAACGATTGTGCTGTGAGGATTAAAAATGTAATATAAAAAGGAGATTTGTTATTGAATCACAACGACTACGATGATGTGGAGTCCCCGGATCTCCGATTTTCCATACAAGAGCTGAATATAACTAGTTATACCAGGGTGATATTAGTAAGGCAAGAATTCCAGTGAGGAGTAAAAGTCTTGAATCTCCAAAAGCTAGGCGTCATTTGAAGGACTTCTCCTCGTCAACAAAGAAAGATACACAATTTCATTTCAATATTTTAGTAGCAGAAAGATCAGTAAATAATGCAAAGATTTACTTAGTTACATCTGAATAAGCTTCCAAAAGTCTACATAGGTACATAGACTTGCCTATTAGGATTATTATAGTAACTCCTCATACTTTTGTTTAAATCGTCATTCATCGCTTCCACAAAGTCAAATTCATCAATTAATGATAGATAGCCTATACTCAATAATAAGGATATTTTTAAACAGCTACCATTTTTATGTTTTCCCCTCTTTACTTCAGTGTACACCCCAAAAAGTGTACGAATCCGGACCGCTAAGTGCGTACCGTGATAGTTTGCAAAGGGTCACAGAGATGGCGCTGTATATGGAACTTAGGGTCCCCTTGAATAAGTTCGATGTTGTGTTGATAGATGGCAGTAAAAATAAGTTTTGTATTTTCATTTATTAGAAAGAGGAAGTTATTGCATAAGTTTAGCTTCTTATTTGTTTTATGTTGTTAATATTAAATATGATAAAAACTACAACTACATAGTAAATTAACGAAGAAGTAAGTTTGAGGATATAAAGTACAGACTATAGAACTTAATGCCCGTCTCTGCTTCTTCTTGCTAGACTTACTACTTAGGTTTGTTTTATGTTTTCATACGATTTGAATTAATTAATCATGTCATCGGACATTGGCACGGTCCTATTGTAACATCTTGTAGCTGAGATGAAAAATTATTAACATTACTCGAATGAGTTCATGAGAAATTGGCTGTTGAATACAAGTTCCTGTGTTTAGAACTCAATATTCTGGTGTTGCCCATGGACACCCCCATGGGCGGCGCCGATTATTTACCATCAGCGGATCCCTCTGCTCGTTTGTTTCAAAATCTCTAGAGATCGACTGTATAGCCCGGCCAAAATAGACGAAATTAAGTCGAATTTTAGACATAATTCGCATAGAGCTGAAATTTGGCATAGATATTAACTACATTATTATGTGAAAAGTCCCCATTGATCCCACTTTTGATAAAATAAATATTCAAGCTGAAAATCAGGTATTTTTCAAATCATACAGTTTTCTGGTTCATCACTTTTACTCTTACGACGTTCCATACGTGACATATCGCGGTTTTAATTAAATTAATCTTATTTTACATAACTAATACTCACTAATTCCGCGAGGTTTTACCTGCCGCATGCTCCTCTTGATAGGACTATGGACTATTCAACATAAAAAGAATAATTCGATTCGGACTAGTAGTTCTGGAGATTAGCGCGTTCAAACAAACTCTTCAGGTTAAAATATTAGATAGATATTAACTTGATGAGATTTAAACTTGATTATACACCATGTAAGGAATTTTACAATTTACATAGGTAAGTATTTATGTAGGGTATAAGGGCGGCCTTATAGCTAAGAGCGATATCTTACAGGCAACGTTTGGGTGAATGGAGCGTTGATTAATTTCGTGATACATTAAATTATTTTTTATATTATCGGCTTACTCACATACTGTTTGACGAGACGAAACTCGAGTCTCGACTGTAGTTGTTACTCTTGGATTATTGTAATCAGTTGTTCCTCTCAGTTGTCTCCTTTGAAGTTTAATTCCAGCTTAAATCGTGGTTCCTATTTATTAGGAATTTCCAGAAGTGTTGTGTTGTGTATTAATTTTTCATTTCGCGGACCATTTTGTCTGACTGCTGGTCGTCCACGGACCACTGACACGTGGTTTAACCACTGATGTAAGGTAAGATAGCATCATACGTATTAAAATGTGTATAGTTGATAGAATAGAATAGGTACATTTTTTTCTAGTAGTGACACTACTCCTACTTTTCGACTCCGATTAACGGACTGACGGCCGAAATGAATAACCACTTAGGTAATCTAGAATCGGATTAGGATCGTTCATTACTTTGTGGTTTATGATCAGACTAGTTACATATTAAACATATGGGGCGAAAGACAGAGCTTTCAGAAAAACTTGAAATTTTTACATTTAAGAATATGCAAGATATTCATGTACTAAAAAGGAGTCCAGCAATGAATTTACAGGCTGTTAATGACCACAACATAATGTCGAAGAAAACGTAGGCAAACGTAAAGAAAATTAGAAATACCAATTTAAAATAGATTCTGTCTGTAGGTACTTAATGAAACAATATTTCCTTTTCTTTTAAAACAAAAACGCTAATAATATTTTTACACAAGTAAACAATAAACGCGTTAGCAAAAAGCTAACACGTAGCATATACGGTTTAGTTCCGCTACTACTCACTAGATGGCGCCAGTAGTTCATTTAGTTACGGTAAAGCAACGAAACTTAAGATTGTAAGTTATTGAAATATTTACGTGTATATTAATTTAATTTTAAGTAGAAAAAAATAAACTACAAATAATTATCAGCAGTCACCACCAAAATAATAGTTTTCAATACAACATAGATAGATAAAAATTAACCATCAACTTTTGACTTTCAATCAAAGAGAACTTGCTCAGTGAAATCGCGGGTACAAAATACCCATTCTAAGTAAATACACAGCTACGTTGTTAGTTTCGATGTTATCAAACGCTAAAAACTATAAAAGTCACCCCTAAAATAAATCACCTATCAATAATGGTACCGCAGAACAAGCTGAATTTACATTAAGCCACTGCGCGAGGACGATTTTAAAAATAAAGGGGCATACTGGTAAAGGCTTGTTTTCACTGGAATTTTATTTAGTAACTAATATGGATTTTTGGGCCCGGTGTACCTATGGTAATAGGCTCGCTTTATATTTAAAACTAGCTGGCTCAGCAAACTTCGAACCTGTGTCCGGTAATAGGCTCTTCTTACCTATATTAAATACCTACAGCTGGCTCGGCAAAATTCGTACCGCCTAAAACATTTCTTCTCACCTTTTAATTGTCCAGGGAAGACCCTGGATTACCCGGATTGCCTAAATCGGCCCAGCCGTTCTCGAGTTTTAGCGAGTAAATACTTTGCAATAATTGATTCACCTTTAAATTCTAGTTCTTGATATTTTTTATGATGGTAAGCAATCAGCGCCGCCCATGGATACCCGCAACACTGAAGGAATCACAGGTGCGTCGCCCTTTTAAGAAGGAATACACTGTTTTCAGATTGACTAATTCATGTTCGTTTTTAGCCTATACATCCCGCATTACTCTCCCATGTACACACAGCTTAATACCAAAGCAAAACATTTAAACAGCAGTCACGAAACGAATAATGCCAAGCGGCCATCACATTAATAGATTGACGTGCTCAAAACTGTAAAATTACCATTCCGAATGCTATTCGAGAAAGAAAAAAACCTTTAAAAAAATGACAACGGGTGTCCTTTTAACGGTAGTCGGGTTCGTGAGGTATAATCAGTGGTATAAATCATCGTTATTATATTATAGCTTCGCCCTGCTGTTTCTGTTGGGTTTTCTAACAATTTTCTATTAAAAATTAGGCCATTTGATAGTAATATATTTGTAAGTGCAGCTTCAGTTTTAGCCCTTGGTAGGTTACACTTCGTATAACCCATATTACATGAACAGCTTATAATTGCTGAGCAAAGGTCTCTACTCACACGGACAAGGTTTTATGTGCCATGTATCTGAATGGGATGTTTTACAGTTATTCTGTTAATAGAAACTGCTACGAATGCCAAAGCCATAACAAACAAAAATCAGGAAAATCTGACCAACCATTTTGCTGTTTTAAATGGTGTACCTAATAACTAACACTATTAATAACACTATACACTTAATACTAAGCACCCCGCATTGAGCAAGCGTTATGTTTAATGCTCAAACCTACCATGAGAGAAGAGGCTTTGGTCAGCAGTGGCTATTAATATTCTGTTAATGTATGTATGATAATGACACTTAATACTTACATATAAAAGATATAAAACACACGTTGTACAAGTCAAAACACCTATAGATACTAAGGTACGGAAATAGGTACCTATACCACATAATCCCTTGTAGAAAACAAGAAGTGTTACGTACTACGATTGTTAAACATTTGTTTGGCTTCGACCACGCTCGTATATATATATCGTTACACACGCACTAGTGACGAGCAGTTTAACAGTTGACCTTTTTAGTAACAGGATCAGCGATTTGAAGGCGTGCTGGTAATTTTGGTAGCCTAGTGAAGATTAAAGAAAACCTGAGCGAAATTAATTAGGAAAGGAGACAGGTTCTAGTTTTATGTTGTGATAGGTTTAGATAATAAAGGGAGAGAGATAAAAGTGAAAGAAGAACGAAGGGTTAAGAATGGTAGGAACGGAGGCATGATACTCGAATTCAATTAATAATGTAGTACATACAATAAAGTTTACATTGTAATAGTAATTTGAGTACAGTGGGCGGTCCAGACAACCTTTGGATGGAACCCTTATAAAATTATTTGGGAATGAGTAGTGAGTGCACAATAATGGAAAAGGAAAATAGGAGAAAAAAAAAGAAATTCAACAAACAATAAACTGCAATTCTTCCAAAAACAACAAGCAGATTCACAACAAATAGCCAGTGATAAGCAAACTGAAAACATCCATCCATGAAGAAACAAAAACTACAAACATAATGAACGGACGAGCCGATTAATTTCACTTAACTACTAAAACGTGTCACACATGCCATGTCCAGAACACGTTAAAACGAGTTTATCCTAAAAGCCATCAGAGTAGAACAAGTACAGGAATGAAACTAGTTATTAATATAGACTTGAAAAAACAAGGCTTCATAAGCTTTGGTCCCTAAAAACATAATAAATAGCCCCGTTGAAATGAGCGATTAGCGACGTAAGCGCCGGCGCTCACGAAACCACCGTATGTACGTAACATAATTTTAATGACTTGTAAAATAGACGCGAGGGCTCAGAAACTAAATAATGAGCAACGGTTTTTTATAAAAACAAAAGATATGAGGGTGTTTATTGTAGAGCTATCTGTTACTGCGGTTGATAGAGGGATGGGTGGCGTGGATTTGTTTAATAAATGTGGAAAATATGCCGTGTTCGTTTCCATGCAATTAAAGTTAAACAATATCAATTTTGACTTTTGATGACGTGTCCTAATATTGACAGGAAAAAAATTACAAACAATGGCTTACAATGCAAGAGTTTTCTGCGGAACACTAACTTGAACCAAAGCGTTAACGTCGGTAAGTATAGAATTGAAGAGCACTAATGAGATACAATACAATATAGCAATAAGCAACCTAAAGCAGACACAATTTCGAAAAAAACTTAAGCAGGAAAACTGGTGAAACAAGGAGAGCATTATAAAACAGTGCAAATCTTAGACCAGGCTAGTTGAAAACCAGTAGATACTAGAGAAGCATCAAGCATTACTTATGCAAACATAACACATAGCACAAACTACATAACAAGCTGTACAATACCAGTTTACCATGATCTCGCTTTGGATGATCTTTCAGTACAATCAACGGTCGGTGTAAACTGGTTTAGCGTAGCCTCGTGTACATTATGGAACTTTGCCCGATCACAAGTAATGGTGCTCTCATTCATATCTAGTTTAATGTCCTCATTGCCATCCAACACGCAGATTTGTGTATTGTATTTACGCCGAATATAAATACAATTGTATCTTGTAGAACAAGGATAATGTTTTAGTAAACGACGATGGAGAATTTGTGCTTTTGTTGGTTTTTTTGGAAATTGATGCTTCGTTAGTTCAATGTACTATGTTGTTGGTTTTGCTATATCTAGATGGGTAGATAACTAATTTTGGTTCTATGCTAATTTAAAATTGTTTTGATCGTGCTGTTTTTGATAAGGAAATTTTAGATTATTCCTATTAAGAAAGATCATTTTTTAGCAGTCGAATCACCTGAGATCGGCGCCGCCCATGTACACCCGAAACAACAGAAGCATTACAAGTGTTACAAGTTACTAGTGCATTGGATTGAGAATTATTGCTGATTCGGGGATTAAGGGGATTGGGCTTATCCGGGCGTCGGGGATTGGAGACGATCTCCGGCCACCGTAGTTTGCTTATGGGCCTGCGGACGGCGAGCAAGGGTAGCTCACCGCCCGAACAGAACCAGACCCGTGCGTGCAGCGCGTCGCGTTCCGCGCGCGCCTCAAAGAGCCATCAGACCACCACAGATGGGGCCCAGCAGGGCTGATGCCTGATCCGGAGCTGCGGACTACCTAGCGGGTTTACCGGGGCTCCGGCTCGAAAAGCAGGAGAAGGAACGGGGTGGTTTTTAGTCAGTAAGAGTCTGACACTCCCTCTCGCCTCGCCCAAGGCGAGAAAAGTCATTGGATGATTTTCGGGGTCAAAAAAAAAAAAGGGGATTGGGGAGGGTGGTAAGGGCGGAAGGACCTCAAAATAAGCGGTACCATCGAGGTCGAGTTAGCCCATTCATGCCGAAGTATAGTTCTCCCAGACTTAGATAATTTCATCAAATACTCAAACAGATAACTACTAACAAATGAAAAAATAAGTAACAAAACCAACGTAAATCAGATAAACAATCAGAATCTTATAGATAAATCCTTCTACTACACGCATGGTTAAAAACAATCCAATAAAATAAAAAAAAAGTAAACACATAATACAATGGATACATATTTTTCAAAACGAATACTTATTTAAATCGAAACATAAAACTAAATTAAGATTAGCTTCCCTCAACAATGAAATAAACGGTTTATACTGTGAAAAAACCATTCTACCCAATCACGCGACACTGTCTGTTTATGATACCAAAAAATGGTAGATTTAAAACGTATTAAATTTTTCCTTTTTCACATTAAAGAATCGGTATTTCAGTAATCAGTGTGACACGCGATTAGTTTTGATGGCGGCAGGAATACATACGATTTGGTTTTACGACGAATTTTTGTTTTGGTAACAAAATTAAATGGTAAAGAAAAATTGTTGCATTCTTTTTGGATTTCGGAAAGGCGTTTGATTGTGTTACAAGTTCTTTATTATTAACATGTTGTTGATAGTGGTTTTAAGGATCAATGTTAAGTAAGTAGGAGTAGGAACGGTGTGGTTTTTAGTCACTAAGAGTCTGATACTCCCTCTTGCCTCACCCAAGGCGGGAGAAGAAATTGGATGATTTTCCCCCAAAAAAAAAAAAAAAAAGGATCAATGTTAAGTAAGAAAAAGTTTTGGAAAAAGGTCTTTTGAATATAAATGGATTTTCAAAAGTTTAGAATAGCATGGTAGTAGAGATTGGTCTATCCCTTTTCAGATAGATTATAAATACATAAAGACACATCGAACAGGTGATGTAATGTAAACCATAAAAATAATGATTCGTAATTACTGTGATTTGTGGCCTAAATCTAAAGGAAAATAAGATCTCGGCAAGCATTATTAAGGATTCAATTCATATTTTGTCAATCACCAATCCGTATCAGATACCGCACGAGGCTGACTTAATAACATTACAATTGCTATGTCTGATAGAAATCGCCCCAGGCGAGACCGCTCCGTATTTATTTTATAAATCTGTTCTACTATCTGTCCTTCCGCGAACAATTGAGTTATTTTTTCTACAACATTATAATAGAATATTCCTTTCGCAGACACATCTGTACATCAAAAAAATATCTCCCACCAAATAGAAAACCCAAACCATTTCTAAGGATAAACATTATCCGTTTCTAGGCAAAAATAGAAAAGCCTAGATATAAGAAAACCTGACAAAAGACGGCTCGAAGTATCTAGAAGCAAGTTTTATTCAAGAGATATATTTTTAAATACACTAGAAGACAGATAAAGATCAGGCCACAATGATAAGTTTTACAGCTATCGATAAATCGAACGGAGCGAGGGAGGCCTGGAGAATTTATAACGGAAGCCACGTAAAATACAATCGAATGTTACCATCGGTTCGTAATCGGAAGATTTTTATTCTATGGTTCACAAAGTAAATGCATGTTTAAATATTCAAAATTTGCCTACCCCTTTTATTGTCACGGCACGGAGCGACTTCCGTGCGCGATAAAACTATGGGAGGACGATACGGACGACTAGAGTGCGCGGTTACGTTTACGTTACGTTTTTTAGTTGTTTAGTTTCTTAGTTACTACATTTAATAATAATAATGTTAGATTCTGAGGTATTTAAGTCACACTTCATTTGATTTAATACTCAATAAAAGTTTCTGGTAATATAAAAAATTTTTTTTTTTGTTATTGGAAGCGACTACAAGCCAATGTCACAAATACTGCTGCAAGCGCTTTTGAGCTACGCTATTTTTTATCACAGGCCTTAAGCATATTACGTAGTGGTAAATAATACCGACCTTCGAAAAGTCTACAACAATTCCGATCGGATCTACATACCCAATTGGAATTTACACTATTATACAATATTTTCTCATAAACTATAGTATATAAAAAGTTCTACATATTGTTCTTATTTTCACCTATCTCTAATAACACTTCCATGTGTTAAGAACTAACATATTCTGCTGCGTTCATACCTTCAAATGTTCGTGCACCTTCTAACATCAATTTATATAAGATCTTCCTAGAATACCTCTTGCCTAAGTTATTAGTTGAGCACCATATACTAATAGTTTAAGTCTTTAAGAGATACGTTTGCCTTAAGTTCTATGATTTATAAATGTTGAGTTTAAGATAACTGCTACTTTAGAATTCTAGGTAAAGTATTAGGCAGTAGTTACAGCGGTTTAGAGATACGCCTTTCGTGTAAATGGAATGTTGAAGTGTAGGAACACCTATATCTTACTAATATTATAAATGCGAATATTTGTGTATGTTTGATACTCATACTCAATCATGACAAAATAGCTGAAGTGATCGGGATACTGGTAGTGGTGCCCAGCAAGAGTCTTGCAATTCTCGCATTTACCAATTAGCCAACTTAAATTTTTTATACGATTATGATAGGCTCACCACCTATTACCTACATGGGACTTACTATATAAAATGTGAAAAGTGGATGTACTTGGTACATTGCCATAAAGTGCACCTCTGCCAAACCCTTTGGGGATAAAAGGCGTGACGGTATAAAAAATAGTGCTAAAACATGGCACGGTTCGGGAAAGAAAAACCGTTGTGTTTCGACATCCACCATTAGCATAGAGGTCGCCACTGTCGGTAATGGGATGTTTCAACCCCATATGTTTACATAGCATTATGAGAGAAAACTAGGTTTTTTTGTCTGTGGAAAACAAAGGGAGGTAAGGGTTTCTGAAAGTGTTGCTTGTTACTGTGTCACTGGAATTTAAATAGCACTTCTTTGCAGTATATTTAGGAAACAAGGTGTAACAGAGCATTTGCTAATGGAGAATGTTCACGATGTTTCGAGTGATAGACACTGGGCGGCGGCGATTGTTTACTATCAGGTGATCTGTCTGATTCTTATATCATAAAAAAGTTCACTGAGTTTTATCAGTCGGCTCAGCACAGCTGTCCGGTCTTGCAGTCTTGTAGTCTATTATGACACCCACTGAAAGAGTAGGGGTACAGTGAGTCACCCACTAATGGAACTTACTAGATAATTAAACTGAGAAATTAAGCTAACGAAGTATTCCGGGGAAACACCGACGTGACGGTATTCAAATGAGACTAAAATGCGATAAACGAATGATGACCATGAATGAATTACGATAGGAGTAGATAATATCGCGATAACTTTTAGTTTTAAATACTTAATTAATTTAACCTTGTAAGTAATTGTACTTGGTATATTAACTAAATAAAACTCATGTAAATATGGAGAAAAGCTCTACTAGTTTCGACTACTTTCTATAATTTGCAGTACAAGCAAAAGGAAGGCACTCCTTTCACGAGAGAGTTTCTTAACAAAACATATTACTTATATACTTATTATTAATACAATTAACCATAAAAAATCAATTAAAACGCAACAACACCCATGAGGCAATAAGCGCCAGTAACAAAAAGCTTTCAATCTAGGTTACAAGGCACTCTGCGCCGTAATTGGCACTCGATACTCGACACTATTGCCTGTAACAAACGCAGTGATCAATATCCCAATCCTGAAGGCCTACGACACCCCAGCCATCGAACACCCGGAAACGAACGAACGCAGGGAATCATCCACCGCGTATAAATTTCTATGCAAATGAACCGGCGAAGAGCGACGTCGTGGCAATAATCGGCCGGCGGCGTCGTAAATAAAGTTTACGACGCGACGACATCGGCGGCAACCCTTGCCGGGAATTAACGCGACGCGGGAGGTAACCGATGCTGGATTGATAAACCCGACGGCGAGCGCAGGGCTGGCCCACGCGCCGACAAACTGCACACACCGGCCCACACCACTCCCACAACACCGCAATACGGACTCACGCATGCAACAATACTCGTAAACTAACAATATTATGAACTAAATATGCTAAGCTCCAACGTTTTTATTCCGCATCGTGTCCTCGGCGCGCCGGCTGGTTGCCCACCGGTCCTGGCCGGCCCTGGCGATGCAAATTAGGCTAATTGACATTAAGATTGAGAGTAAGCAACTGCGGAGGCCGATTTATGCACGCGGCGGCACCGGGAGAGGTGTGCCGGAATAGAGCGAGCTGTACCGACGTCCCAAGCACACATTAAGATCGAGATTAAGCAAAAATATACCTGCCATATTGAGCATCCAGCGGATAGCTCCGACTCGGTTTTATTCGATGTAATCACATGTACGCTGCTATAAAGCTTTGATTACGTCATATACGGGTATGTTTATGTTAACACCGGCATAAACGGCTGCGTCGAGAGCAGAAAACATCGCGTACAGTTCCAGTATCCATGTTCACATAAATATTTGTAGCGTCTGACATTCTAATCAATTCAACAATAAAGTCCTAGACAAATCGTACCAGTTCCAATGTAGAAACACAAAACATATTTTTCATATCTTTACGGACCAGCTGGATTTAGTTCATTCGTGTGACAACGGTTCGGAGCGAACGCGTCGTAGATTCAGAATTCTAATTCAATTTAGCAAAAGGGTTGCCAGCTACGCGGAACGAAAAAAACTGCGGGAAAAAGTAAAGGGAGAGTGCGGAGAAGGGAGAAACGAAATTCAAAGACATGTCTAGGGGCGGCGGCGTGTCACGTCGCGCGCGGTTTCGGGACGCGCGGGTAATTGATGCGTTCTGGATTAAGATAGCTTTTTAGGTGTCGTGGAGTGAATGTGATAGGGTGGAGGGATGTTCTGCAAATTCGTTGATACCGCAAACATCGGCGTGATTGATGGCGGACAAACTACCATTTGAAGCCATTAAAATAAAAGACAGAAAAAACAGGGCATGATGGCATAAGTCATTGTGTTGTCATAATGCAGCCGGTAAGCCGAATTCATGGAGCTGTCAAAAGTTTTCCTCAGACTTCCGTGTTCGGTTCCCGGGCGGAGGCAGCCGCGATTGAGCCGTCAAAAAGTCTGACACGAAGAAAATTGGGCGCGAAATTTTCGTGACCAAAAATGCTCGTGATGACTGTCGCCCGCCAAAACCATATGCCTGGCGGTCGACGCTTCTCACCAAATGTCTAGGGCGTTTTAAAATGTCAACCGAATTGTTTTAAACTTTAATCACGAACTAAAATCTAAACTTTTAGCTTTTTTGGCGATGTGATAGATTGACTTTTGCTTTTTAACTCGGCGATCGATGTTAACGAAAGAATTTTTAAACGCGATGGCATGAAATCGTCGTCGAGTGTCGGGGATTGCTGCTCATGAATATGAGCTTCTAGTATGGCTTGAAACTAGTAGAATTCTTCGTCAAACAGTTACGTGAGTAAGCCGAAAAACATAATATGTAATTAATTTAGTGATCGCACGCATCTTTTCTTGAGTTTCGTACATGTATAAAAAGCCATCGGCCCTATTTTTGTAAATGGTGCAAAAGTAATTGCTTCCTACAAGTGATAGATTGATGAGTTTACGTAACACAACCAACAAAATAGATCAGTCTTGAAGCTTAGCTGTGCTTGTCGAAATCAGTTTTCGAGTAGGACTATTATTTATTGAGCTGTTTTAGTCTCCGTGACTTTTATTTATTTAACTTTTCGTAACAGTAGTGTATAAGGGTGGGGTTAATGACATAGGCGTTCTTACTAGACTTTGTTTGTAGACTTTGTGTTTCACCGATAGGTTACGAGTTTCATTTAAAATACCAGGAGCCTATATAGAGAATACCTATCGTCTTTTTTTTGAGATGAGAAAATCATTCAATTACTTCTCCCGCCTTGGGCGAGGCGAGAGGGAGTGTCAGATTCTTACTGACTAAAAACCACCCTGTTCCTACCTGCTTTTCGAGCCGGAACCCCGGTAACCCGCTAGGCATCCCGCAGCTCCGGGTCACTAGGAGTACCTAACGAGCCTATTTTTTATTATGAACTAATATGTTGTTTTGTTTGGCTATTGCAGTCTCGATATTAAATTTTGTGTTCATTCCATCTCTGTGTGAGAAAAAGCCTTTGTCCAACAGTGGCACAATTACAGGCTGATAAAGATCCGTGATAATAATCATCTTGAGATTAGGATCGATATATATTTCCGAAATATTACAATGATGACGAAATGGACTATCACCAGTATATCTCAGGATTTCTAGGTCTAGTCTCTCTAGGTTCTCATATGTAGTATTATAGTTCATAGTGCCAACATTCACTTCGGTACTCACTTAAGTCTGTTTCGTAGATGCACCGCGAATATGACGAGAGCCCCTTAAGATGTTGTTCATTATGTGCAACCATTTTGAGTGCTGCCTCAAAATGGTTGTTGTAATAATAGGGTAGCTGACTATTTTTTATTTTAATGTCCGTCTTGCAGATTATTTTAGAACATAAGACATGTATTTTTTGTTTTCTTACCTGTGTTCTAAAGGACAATATTTTTGGAAATAATAACTACACTTTGTATTGAGACACGATATAATGAACTTTTTAAAACAACCTCCAGGCAATTCTGCAAGGCTAGTACCGTATTAGTTTTTTTATTGAATGTCAATCGTAATGTGTTTCATAGTGGCTTAGTTTCCCTCCTATGGCAGTACAATACAATTTACGAGCAGTTACGGAATTGCAGATACGCCATACACGTTGCCTAAGCGCGAACATTTCTAGATAAACTATAAAACCATAGATAAAAAAACTTTATCATGAACAAAGAGGTTGTTATCGACCAACAATGGCGGAATTTTAAAATTATTGTAATGGCAACACATAGAAAACGACAACATCTCTGTTGGCAACACTGAAAAAACTTGTACACATGACTGGTGCGAAATTATAGGCCATTAATGAGCTATTATGTATGAAACATCAATAAATTGATACCTGTATGGAATAAGAAATAAAACTGACCATAGATAATAGTAATGGGGTCCTAGAGTCCCACTGCAGTATTCATAGGAATAATAAATATTGTAATTATGGTAAAAAATTGTACCACCGTTTTGTATAGTCTGTATTAATTATTTATTGTAATATGATGCACTTATTTACTAACTATTAAGTATTGCAAAATTCATTTGTTAAGTCGTGCTTTGCGTGCTAAGGTTATTTGGTAAGTGTATTCTTAGCCTTCTAGAAAACTAGTCTTTCCAGTGTGGGAGAGCCATGCTTCGGCACGAATGGGCCGGCTCGACCGGAGTGATACCACGGCCTCACAGAAAACCGACGTGAAACAACGCTTGCGTTGTGTGAGTGAGGTTACGGGAGGCCCAATAACCCCTATTCCCAATACCCGATTCCCCAACAACCCTTAAATTCCTAACCCCCAAAACAACGGCAACGCACTTGTCTAGCCAAAGTCCAGTCATCCAGGTGTCATTTCCCTAGAAACAATTTAAATTCAACTTGTTTTGTACTTATATTTTCTTTTGCTATAATCCCAACCCCCAACTAAGTTGTGATTACTTCTGACCTCACACAAACACGAGGAAAATTAAATGTTATGAAAGCGAATACGGAAGTCACGTAACGATACCCAATTGTAATTAACTTCCGAATTAAACCCCGTTTATAAAGTAATCTTTCTTTTAAAACTTAACTTTTTACGCAGAAAATTTCGCAAAAAAAAAAACACAAAGTAGGAAACAATAATTCACCCCGCGGTACCAAGGCAACATAAATCGAAGGTAAGTATTACGTATTACGCAATTAAACTTCGGAACCCCTCAAATTCGATGTCGAAATCTCCAATTCAGTATTTCGCCCGAAGAGCTTCGATGATGTAACTCTTAGAATTTCAAATTTCGCCCACTTCCGTGACGAAATATTTCGGTGTAGCCTGTGTACTTCGAGTGTGTACAAGTTTCGGTGTAAAACTGCATTACAATGGGGGCCGGGTTGTTCGCTGTACTTGTGGGTTGTTCGTGAATGTTTTCATACAACTTCAGGTGAATGTCGCGTGGAATTGGGGAGTATTTGTTCATTGTATGTCAAGTAGTGATTGACAACTGCTACTTTTGATTTGACTGAGGGCTATTTTGTCAAACATGTTAGTACTTGTAATGAAAAGATTATGAGCATCACAATGTGTTCCATTTTGTTTAGATCAAAGTAATCTAATGGACTTGTTATAGATGGCTTTGGGTACTCAAATGCCTGTCATTAAAAAAATTGGCAGTCCAGTGAATTGGAAAGGCATCCAGCATTGGAGAAACCGACAAGAGATGACTATAGATTAAAAATATGATGCCTTAATAATATTGTATAAGTTATAACCCTTGTGACCAAACCAAAATAATAATAGTTATATCTACGTAAGTACGAACTGAACCCTAAGAAGAAGAATTACTCTCAATACGAAGGACTCAAGACCCAAGGCTGAACCGAAAAGGACTTCAAACAAATCCTTCTAATCAAATTCAAAACTTAACAAACATAACCTAAAAAAATGGCAGCCTACGTCTCTATCCTTCGGAACGCGATTGCATGCAACAAATGCATTCGGTATCGGTGAAGCGCAATTTTCGTGTTAGGCTGTACGATTTGTCGTGCGACAGTCATCTATGATTTATATTACGGCCTACAAGGCATGGTGGCACGCAACACTTGTGATCAATTGTCGCTTTACCGGCTTCTAGGGAATATTTTGAGGATCGCTTGTAATGAAATAAACCGTTTGGTGGATGGTAAAGGCAGAGTAGAATACATTATTTGTCATTATGGATCCTCAATTCACGGGTTTCTTAAAGAGGTTTTCCACCAGAGATGTGTAATGCTACGTTGCTGTGCTGTACTGTTGTTGCTGTTGCTGCCGTAGGTAATCATATTCATTGGTACACATAGCTTAGCACTGGTGGAAACGCACTCAGCTAAGCTATGCTTTTTATATGGAAAGATACGAGAAAGCAAGCCGTATGTGCCCTGCTTCAATTTTACGATGACATTCTTGTTTTAGGGTTTTTTTCATTTTCAGAAACGCAGTCGGGTTTTTTAGTTTTTTAAATTACCTTTTTTTTCATACCCTATAATAGCAAACCCTTTTATGTAGAGGAGGTTGGTCTCGTAGTCATGACCTCTTTATTACAATAGGTCATTGAATCTTCGAATTCTTTAGCCGATTAGTCATATGTTTTACATACAAACTTGTCCTTACGTCCTTACAATAGCGGTTAAAAAAACAATTATCACATTTGGCGCAGCCGTTCGGAAATCGCGCACGTACATACATGCATACATTTCGGTGATTCATTGTAATTATTTTTAGAAGTTAGACATTAATGAGCGGAAGGAATAACAGTATCGCAAAAATGGTTGTAATACGTAAATTGTAACGTCATTGTTGATTAAAATGTGTCCTAATTATTATATCCTACTTCCTTCCAACTAATTCTTCTATCTAAAGTTGCTTTTCCACCAGAGATGTGCTATGCTATGTTGCTGTGGATGCGTTTGGCTTCCACCAAACATATTTATTGGTATACATAGCTTAACACTGGTGGAAATGGATGCAGCTCAGCTGTGTTTTTTTATATGGAAAGATGCATGTTAGCCTTTACTTCTTCGTCTCTGGTGGAAAGGAACCCTTAACCTACTTCCTACTTATTTTATAAACGCAAAAGTATATAAGAATGAATTGATCTTTCATATAAAAATACTGAATGGATCCAAGTGTGGCGTACCTTGAGAACCTTGAGCTAGATTATGATAACATACAGGCCTATTATGTATTTATACTTAAATAAAAGCTGGAAATAAAGGCTGTCTTAAGATAAAACATTTTTATTTATTTTTTTCTTTTAAGTTAAAAAATAAAGTATGTGAGACGATGTCATTCTTTAGAGCTCAATGTTTCATTCATTTTATTGAAAAGCTTAGCAAATACTAAAATATTGGAACATATCATTAACTATGGTAAAGCTTACTTACTTTGTTCATGTTGCTGCCACGCTAGAGCTCCGCAGAGTAGTGCAAGCGTCTTTCCCGAACCTGTTGGACTCTCCAGTATGCAATTTTCTTTTTTCTTAATAGCATTTATTATCTACAACCAAAGAGTATGTGTTCTTACGTGTGATTTACAAAATAAAGTAAGTTTGTTTATTAAGATAAATGGTTGAATGGATTGTACCTAACATTTTAGGTGTAGGTGCTGCATAAAGGTGCAAATATAATAGAATATGAATGAAATAGAAGGTTTTTATTTTAACTTTAATTACTATGAAATAACTATGTAGAAGTACCTTTATAATCCAACTTAAATAGATGATTTTATTACACTCCGACTTATATTAGACGCCTGTACATAAAACCACCTCAAATTGAAATTGTAATTCCATTTAATTTTAGACTTTACTACAAAGCAGTAGTTAGTTTAGTACTAGTGTGTGTTACAATCGAATTAAAAAAAGTTTGAACTAAAGTTTTACTAAGTAAAAGGTATCTTACCTTAGACATTAAAGCGATTTGACTACCATAAGGGTTGACGGGCAACATAACATTGACTCCTTCAATCATCCTATTGAACACATCCTTAGGAGGTTCTATAGGCGGTCTAGTCTTCACAGACTTCACCACAGGCACGCTGACATTCTGTTTTTGAGGGAACAACGCCTTAACTGCAGCGTTCCTCTGTTTACTCCTATTGTTCTCCTTTCCTTTGCGATTTTTAGAGGAAAACAAGGACTTAATAGCCGCCTTTTTCTTCGCAACAACCTCTGAGCTATCCTCATCATCAGACATGAAGTCATTGTCGAAAGAAAACTTATTGAATTCCTCGTCGCTACTTATGGCTATTACATCCTCTGTGAGGTTATTTTGAACAGTTTTTGAGCAACCAGGCCCGTTAAAACTGTCATCATCGTCAGATATTTCGATTTGCGAGTCCATTGTTCCAATATTCTTGTAAACAAATCAATGTGAATCACTTTTTGCGTTATAAAACCACTTCCCGCGCTTAAGTTTTTAATGGATTTCAAGCATTTACGTTAATGTTTCTTTCACAGTTCACACAGTAAATGATTGCTATTTAGTTTTTAAGCTTTAAACACTAACGGTATTACATTTAAATTACAGAAATACGAAGAAAAAAACAATATCTTGCAAATATAAACAACTGAGACCGGTTGACAGATGAATTTGACAACTGACGTTGTCAAAAGTTGCGTTTCGTTTATTCCTAAGCGTAAATTCAGCCGTTAAACATAATTATTCGAATTATAGTGACGAAATAAGCAGTTGGTAGCGTATAGTAATAATATAAAGAAATAGCATACAAATATTTAAATTCTAACAATTTTCAATTCTCAAAGGGGTAGGCAGAGGTGGACGCGGACGTATTTTGATAATAAGACATTTTTTATTACGTCATGTTACTTGAGTTTTACAAAACTCACCAAATATTTTACATTTATACAATATACAAAAAAAAATAAAAATAATTTGATTTCATATAATCGGGTATCGAACTCGACATCTCTTGCATACAAACAACAGTTCATGGTAAAAATAAAAAGCAGGACTTTAAAAATAAATAAGTAAAAGAAATTGAAAGGATTTATGATTTATTTCAGTTTTTTTATATTTTTACAAACATATGGTGATTAGACTACATTTTTAAACGTTCTTAATTTTCATAGTGAGTCTGCTTGTATGGTTTAACAATGCTAAGCTATGTTAAGCTAGCCCTAAGACTTCGTTCTGGGCACTATGCGTCAGCAAAGTTTGCCTTTTTGATGTGTAAATTGCCTATTTGATATTTAGAACATTTGTCGATGGATTATATCAAAACCAAACAATGATATGGACTCACTGATTACTCAAAAATTTTAGATGTTGTTGGGCCCGTACAAATTATTTTAGTGAATCCTAAAACTGAAACAGCAATAACATTATATAATTTAGCAAGGATGTCTAATCATGTATGTTTATTTTATGTGTGTTTATATTGTACGTATAAAGTACGATGGGGTTGATCAGTCCGTGAAAAAACCCCTCTAAAAAAATTAAAAAAAAAATCTTTATTAATTTCTTCAAAACACAGGTCTGAAGATCTGCAACAAAATAATAATGAAAGCTAGGTATTATATGTTACACACTTGGTACAGTATTGAGTGATGACTTGTAAATGAACCTTTAGGACTATGATTTCCAACTGGCCCTCCATGCGCCTATATGTTGGGTTAGGTGAAGAAAAAAAAGAACACAACAACTAACTATAAACTACCTTTAAATAGGTACAATATTCAGTTACAATCACTTGATCTAAGTATTAAGGATATTTTTAACAAAATCATCATCATATTCTCAAATTAGCCACAAGACTGAACAAAGGTCTTTCAGATCTACGAACTAGTGTTGAGTGTAGCGGCTCTCGCCGACCGATCAATATAATATTATTTATTTAATCGAAATACTAGTCAGTGTCAGAGAGTCGTCTTAGGAGCAGATTTTTTTTATGACGCTTTAGAAGACACACAACGAATGAAAACGCAAATGAATAAAATTGTACCTTCTCCATTAAAAAAAAATTGCCGCCCATGTCTTTTCACCAATTTCTCTGTGGTGACGTTAGGACGAGGTATGAAAATAGAGATAAAACAAATGCCCAGCCCATCCAACACATGTTTATAAAGTTTTTCTATTGAATTATTCTACTTCTGTAAAAACTGACTAAAAAAGATTGACAGCAAATTTATTATCTTTTGTACCTAAATTCTGACTTTGCAACGGTTAATGAAAAAAAAGGTTGTCAATAATTAAACAAAATAGGTTCTTAAAAATTTTCATATTTGTCTATGATACTGATTTGAATGTCCCACTCAAGATCTCAATAAAAAAAATCTACTATGACATTTACATTAATATGCCTATTTTAATCTTACTTTTGCTTTCAATTAACAAAATTGCGCTCAACATTTTATTTGGCCTCTAGATACTTAGATAGATAGCTATCGTGACAATAATAAAAATGCATAAATGTATTTTATTGTTCACCCACCATTAACGCTCTCGGTATTAGTCAAAACGTCTGGCTGTATGGAGTGTTGCCGTTGCCCGCCAAAATTTTGGCGCCATTACACAAGTGAATTGTCACAGAGGTTATGGTGCGAAATAATTTGGTTTATAACCCGACACTACGATGTTTAGTCAATGCAATTAGTAAATATGTTGCGATTTTTTGTTCCCTGTTGCGAGCATTTTGGTCAAAACGTGCGTATGTTTATTTTATTTTGGTATTTTTTATTTATACTTTAAGTAAGTGTAGATGTGTTGATATTTTTGACACACTTGTGTTTAAACAGAATAAGGCAGATTATTATAAGATTAAATAATATAACTAAACCAAACAATGGGGGGACATAAAAGAATTACAACAGCAAAACCACGAGAAAGAGTTATAAGTAAGTAACAAAATATGAATATTCATGATAACAAAAATTACAAACATTGCACGCTTCTAGTTGCAATGATAAAACTATTAGACGCACTTGAATAAGTTTTACGCATATTAATTTCTTCATATGGATATATTAACAGAAATTGTTTAGCATAATTAACTGTAATTAGTCTTCAATACTTATTAGTCACGATAACGTAGATCATTGAGGGAAATGATGATATATTTGGAAATCAACACCATAACAGATTTTTTCCGTTAAGTATTCTTTTAATTTTGTCTGTGCTCTTAATATATTTCCATGTAATTATTAGTCGATTATTTGAGAATCTATAATATCGATATTTTAGTCGATTTTTATCTGTCACTTTAGTCATGTACCTAAGATCTTTTCTGTATCAGATGGAAACAAGAAATCAGCAACGCAATAAAATAATAAATGCATAAACAATGTTATACTAAACTGTGCAAGGGATGCCACCCTATTTTTCGGGCCATTCAACAGTTTACGTCCGTTTTAATACGACTCCTACAAATTGGTGTATGTCATAAATTACAGTGCGAAGACAGAGACGACTGGCTCCCCTTGCTTTGGGTCTTTCGTATTGGGGCACTTGTCTGTCTACTTTGTCACAGAAAAAAAAACAAAATTGCCTCCTATTTCCCATTATAACCATTTCTAATTATAATAAAACAATGATTGCGATACTGATTTAGATGATAAAATAACAGAACAAAATTAAAGAGGACGGTTTTATTTTATTCTCTATATTCTTAATTCCTATCAAAGCTTCAGTATTGTAAATCTAGTTTACGGCTACAAATGTCGATTGTCACACAAACAAAAGTGTCCCAATTCAACAGATATAAACAAGTTAAAGTTTAGCGACCAAACAGAGGCGCGTCCCTCCCAATTATTGACATGCTTTATTGCGCTTCCTATCCGAGGCGCGCTTTTATCAACGTATGTCTCTATACCCGATACAACTCCCAAACTTACCCTACATACTCACACGCAAAAATAAACTTTACCACCTTGTTATAAAGTAGAACCTATCAAAACAAACTATCCAATATTATTTCTACTTAATTTGATAGTGTAACTTTCTATATCGAGCTCATTTATACTTCCGAAGATTATCAGTTGGGGTTCGCGCGGATTCGACGGCCAATGGGCCTATAAGATTGATATCTTAAAGTAAACATGCAACTGTGTCTATTTGTTTACGTTTTACGAGATTTCGCGGACAATAAGTTGGTCTTAGTTTATTAGGCCGTTAAGCTTATTGTGTGGGACATTATAAAAGTCCAATAAAACTGATAACAACTGTATAAACTTTGGTTTCTTTGACACTTCTGATGGATTAGTTAGTTACTAAGGAATTATCACCAACGACAGAAGTAATAGACTGTCTCGTTTGTCTAGTAGTTAGTTTACTGGGCAAATTGTTGGGTAGACAGGAATTTGTGTTTGATTAGTAGATATAAATATTTGTTTTAAAAAAGTATAATTGTATATCTGCAATCGACTTAACTAGTACGATTTGTGCCTACTAACATAGGTAGGAGATAAATTGGTAATTTATCCAATACAACGCGATTTTTTTTTAATTTTATAAGATGCAAATACAGAAGAACTAATATTTCAATGAACTATAATTGCATAAATACACCAGAACGAACATACCATTAAAAAAAAAAAATCAATATTGATTTGAAACATGTCACATATGTTGCTAAACGTTAATTCCAAATCGCATTTCGTTACAAAGATCCTAATGTTCACCACACCGACTCGACTGCGTGTGACCGCGTCCGTCCACATTGACATCACCAATCACTCGATTCAGTTTGAGCGGCCGTGCGTTATAAATCGACTAAATCGGCCACCCCTAGACGTCCGCTAGTGTACCGTGAACTCGACTAATTTCTTTGTTGTTAGGCACACGCACCGCACTTGTAATCACTTGATTCTTTGTCACTGACGGGTTTTCAAACGGACCGTGGAATCTGCACATGTTTCTTATTTATTGTCTTTTAGCTAAAGGAAACAGAAAACTAAGTACGCTATGAGTAAAGTACTTTATTCGATGGGGTAGTAGTAGTAGTCTTGTAGACAATATTTATAACTTCAAGAAAAGTATGTTTTTTCTTGTTTTTCACCTTTTTTCTTAGAAGTCAAGGGTCCTTCTGAAAACCAAAGATCTCTTACAAAGGGTCTTACGAAAATGATCCCCATACATGTTTAATGATATTTTCTATAGTTAGCTCCGATCAACAACTGAGCTACTAATACGCCAGTGTCCCCTCTTATTTATGCATTGCTGTTTGCGACACACGTCGTCCACAATAACGTTTAGTTTGACCGAACATTAGTCACAGTGGCATTTCGTTGCTCTAGTAGTGTAGGCGACATTTCTAGAAAAAGTAGGCACAACTGTCAAATATTTAGGCGGGAAATCTTTTAATATGGCGTTAGTAATCTTGTTTTTATAAGTTATTAAAGGTATACCAACAGCTTCTGTATAGGTAAAGAATACTTATTAAATGTAGTAAATAGATATTTAAATCAGTTTTGGGCTTATACAGTTAGTCGCCAATTACAGGTTAACCAACAATTTTGATAAAAAATGATAACTTTAGACTAAAAGAAATACCTATGCATGAAATAAACTATAAGAATTTAACAATCTTCTTGTAAGGGATACATTAAATGACAATAACGAATTTAATCTTTGTTTAATTAAAAGTATAATTAACAAATGTTTGATGAGTAAATATTTTTATAACGCATCACACATCATTCGTACTTGTCAGTGTTGATATAAAATTGAAATCGAGCCTTCATTAAGAAGCTATGTCTCAGTTATTGCACGATATGAACATAACGCACGTACCAGCCCATCCACAAAGAACTACAGTGTGATTTTAAACAGCAATCACCAAGTTTTTACTTGTATTCTCACTCGGGAACTATTCAAAAGATTTAGCAGTGTTCAAGTCCGCAGCGAGTATCTGTGACCGCGGGAAAAGCGATTACAAAAACTGGTATACAGACCAGCTACATGGTTCCTAGTAGTGCTAATGTAATGTAGGTATGTTACTCGAGGTTCGAAATATGTTGTAGGCCGACATATTTATGGTATAAGTGGCTGCACCTGCCCTCAACCCTGTAGGTCGGTGATACCAATCGAATAGATAACAATTTTTATTGTAGCTTATAATTATCTTTATTTGGTCACCCCATCACGCGCATGATAGTTCACAGTTCATTGGTTTCAGAAAAACGGACGGTTTACGATGTAAAAGTGTCGTTGTCGAGTTGTGAACGTGACGACGTTTTGTATTAATTTTTAATGGCCATTCGGAGGGGATAATCGATTGGGTCAGATGGCAAATAGCAGTCGTGTGTACTTAGCTTCGCTTTTTTATCAAATTAACACGTCATGAATGATGAATAAAAGTACATAGATATAGGCTTGTAGTTTCTTTGTCGTTTTGCTTCATAGTAACAACTAGCTGTACTAAGGGACTGACAGATATGTAGGTGCTTTTCAAATTGGATTGGTCTGATGTCTGTGGGCCTTTAAAATTAGGTTAGGATTTGGTTTTTCTTTATGAAGTATTACCGAATAGTTTTCTTTAATTATATTTAAGTTAAGTTTGAAAAAATATACATAGTAGAGTCCTGCTAAGTACGACAGGTACCTTATGTACGACACGTACTAAATTATTCTAATAATAAGAATAATTGTTGTCTTTTAGTAGGTTTCTGAAAACGTACTAATCTTCATTTACTAAGTACTAAGTAAAGAGTTTTATATTTATACAAAAAATCATAAAATTTTAACAATGTGGACATATTCGCGCCATTAGTGGCCATATTCCACGCACAGATAGTTAAAGAGAACTGTCAAAAAAATAGTTTCGTGCACGAACTATCGCCCCTCGCATTAGGCATAATAGCTGATGCGTTTGCCTCGTTTAAAAAAACAAAAAGTCCGCGTCGCTGACAGAACTCGTTAAATGGTGACATGGAATTTTTCATTTTTCACCAAATGTTTTGTTATTTTGTTTCATATTTTTGAGTGATTGCTGTAATTTTTGGGCGGATTTTTATTAGGATATTAGTTTGGTGCTGGGAGCATAATATTTCGATATCATATCGATAATTTTAACCTATTTAATGACAAATTTTTCAAAGCCTTCCTACCTTCAATCCGCATAAAATGACGACAAGTTTAACCCTTGAACAGCAACACTACCCAAAAGTCACAAAAATGATCTTCTAATTTACAAACGAAGATTAAAAGACCTACTTTAACAAGCTACTCTAGAAAAATACACTCGAGTAATTACTTAACCGCCTAACAATCGATGTTATATCGATACCTATATCGTAAGTTCCCCGCACTGTTAGATAATCACACCCCTATTACGTGTGTGGCACGCGAGCTAACACAAGTTTCAGTTGATCTAAGTTCAGAATTATCAGTTATTTACAAAGTTCATCATGTGTTGCTTATTGCTCTATTAGTTAAGTTCGTTCACTAAAGTTTTTTTCGCTGTTGTCGTCGCGTCGTTTGATGTGTACGATGATTAAGTTGACGAATTTTTGGTGTAGTTTGTTTTGTTTGTGTTTGTCTTTCTTCTGGTCTTTTATCAAATAGGGTTTCTTTTTTTGAGGGGGTAATATCATCCAATGACTTCTCCCGCCTTGGACGAGACAAGAGGAAGTGTCAGACTCTTACTAACTAAAAATCACCCCGTTCCTACTCCTGCTTTTCGAGCCGGAGCCCCGGTAACCCGCTAGGCTGTCCGCAGTATTAAATAGGTTAGTGGTGACAGTAAGGCTTAACCAGGTTCAGCTGTGTGCATGGCTGTATGCCAGATTTTTTCGCAGATATTCATTTGCCAAACATAACCTGATATCGTATCTAAGCCATACCACAACTAGTCTGACACTCCGTTTTGTCTGGCCAAAGGCATCAACAACTCAGTCATTAGATGTTTTTCCCTCCTCAAAAAAGTCATACCACAACTAAATTAGGGTTTGGGAGTTGTTTTGTTTTATGGTGGAAATCATCAAATGTCTTTTCCTGTCTTGGGTGAGGCAACAGAAGGCGTCAGAATATTACTGATTAAAAACTAACCCGTTTCTACTTCTGCCTTTCGAGCCAGAGTCCCGTTAAGCCGAAAATCCGCTCGGTAACCCACTTAGCAGTCCACAACTAGGGTTTGGGAGTTACCTAGTTACCAGTGTATTTAACACTAGAGTTTACACTATGTGCGGTGCGCGTTTCAATCACTTTCTTGTTAATTCGCAGTAATTAACCGAATTGTACTTACATAGACTAGTTTCTAGATAAGTACTACCTATCAATGTAAATAAAAACTGACTGCTAACAATGTACCAAAAAAATGTTTGTTCCCACAACAGAACATGTTCGAGCCTCATTATTTGGCAGTAGTGCGGTGCTTTTATGGCGTCAGTAATTCGACAAAGAAAATGGGAGCATCATTTACAAAGCACCAGCAATAGACACACACCCACCCACCCATTGTAAAGGAGACAACAGTTTAAAATCAACCGAATGCATCAACAAACAATACACTAGCTGTATCGATATAAATTATTCGATAATCGAATAGAATTCGGACATTAATCGAATGGGATTTGAATTGTCCCCGCGCTATTATTCGATACAATTGTTTGGGACAATGCATGGTAGTTTAATGAGTGAAGAGGCGCCTAACAATGTCACGGTGGCCGTAAGGTGGGCATTGATACGGATTGAAATTAAAGTGGATAGGGTGGGTATACGTTGTCATGTATTGCAGACTTTACTAGTATACATTTTTATTATAACTTTCGTGAGATATTCTAAATTAATAAATTATATTATCAGCTTACGTAACTGCCAATAACCAGCCCTCTCAGACCTGTCCTTTAGCCATGCTAAAGGCTACTAATAAATAGCAGCGAGAGCCGTCGCCGCCTCGTGTGTCGCGGCTAATGCTGCTAATGAATATAAGCCTCTAGCATGGCTTGAAACTAGTCGAGTATCTGGAACTAGCAGGAATTTTAGCAGGAATTCCAGTTCAAGTAACAAACCTTTTCTATCTACAGATGAAAATTTAATCAACATATGCATTTTTTTAAATGTTTCCACAAGAAATGCCTGGTCCCTCTACATTTTATCTAGTGTACGTCCGTGACAATGACAGGCTCCGTCACAATGGCGGGTGTCGTTATGGCGGCCAGTCACGGCAACCATGCGTGCGCGCCACTTAGCTAATAAAGGGAACACTGAAAGGGTGCTTCTGATATCCAAATACCGAATGTGTGTTGAATCAGAGTTGAGACTTATCCTAGCTATCTGCTTATGGTTGGAGGTATCATTTGTTGTATTTTGAACTTTGTGTTGTTGTGGGTATAAGGTCTGTTTTCAAACTAAGCTGATGTAGACTGGTTCTTAACCAGATACAGTATGTTAGTAAATGCTTTATATGGAGTTTATCGTAAATATCTTAGTTAGACTGATTGCGTATTTTTTTGGGTTTATGGCTAATCAGAAGAAAAGTTAGTGTTAAACACCACCAAAATACCATATTAAAATAATTATGGAAAAAGCCAATAGCCAGACTTTCCCATCACTTTACCGGGGCTCCGGCTCGAAAAGAAGGAGTAGGAACGGGGTGGTTTTTAGTCAGTAAGAGTCTGACACTCCCGTTCGCCTTCGCCCAAGGCGAGAGAAGACATAAAAAAGCACTTCCCATCGCAGCCCATGAATTAAACACAGCTACAGTCTATCGGAGTATTATTTTTAAGCGGCGAAAATCATCCAATTTCTTCTCTAACCTTGGGCGAGGCGAGAGGGAGTGTCAGACTCTTACTGACTAAAAACCATCCCGTTCCTACTCCTGCTTTTCCAATCGGAGCCCCGGTAAACCCGCTAGGTAGTCCGCAGCTCCGGATCAGGCATCAGCCCTACTGGGCACAGAAGACATAAAAAAGCACTTCCCATCACAGCCCATGAATTAAACACAGACACAGACGTGTCGCAGTCTATCGTACTATCACAGAGAGCTACTTATAAATTGATGAAGTCGTACGCATCTGGGATCAGCTGTCGATCAGCTGTTAGCACCCCATTATGGCGATAGGTACCCGAGTAATCACTAAGTTACACCTTGTTAGCTACTGTTTACATGTAGTGGTAGTTTTTTGTTGTTGAAACTGTTCGTGGATTAGTGTGGATGGTGTCGGTTCAGTGGGTTTACGTGTTGTGGTTGAAGAAGTTGGTTAGATTAGTTTGGTTGGGTAAAGTGTTATAGAAAAATAAGTGAGAATTATAAAAGTTAAAACTTCAATCTTATCTGGATAGTAGTAGATTAAATACTACTTAAATACTCGTTTTTTTTCAAATTCAAAGTCAATGTCAAAGCATTTAATCCTTGATTAGGCACTTTTGGATCGTCAAATTGAATTATCCGTCGGTCTGTCTGTCAGTAAAGCTAGGTCAGTCAAGAATATCTATTTGTTTGTCTTCAATAACCGATCTTAATCCAAAATTTTTGGATCGATCTACATTTTTGACAGAAACTCTACAGAACAAATGTCAAAAATCAATCTTAATATAAAGATTTTGGATTGATATCGGTTATTCGGAATAGAATATAAATCGTAGTTAGTCAAGTATTGGTTAGTCAAGTATTTTACTGCAAGAAATAAAGGTCAAACAAATAAAATTACCAACAGAAAGTTCACGTAATTAACAATAAAACTACAACATTTAATATTTAACGTCAATTAAATAAATAAATAAAACATCTAAGTACCTATGTCCTAAACAAAAAAGAAACAAACACAAAAGTAATTTTATAGTAACAAGTGTTACACAAAACATTAGCAATTATAATTTGCAATAGTCAACGGCAATGTTTTAGAAAAACAACTCAATTATATTGCATGTAAACCCAGGGTAACAGTGAAGTCACCAGGTGGATTCAAGCCATTAATATCAATTGAACATTGACCATCCACTGCCCAGTAAAACTTGGCACACCACCCTCTTTTCATCACGAACAAAACTGGACATTTGAAGGGAGATTCTTTGCGATCAAGGGGTCAAGTAACAATAGCCAAGAAATATTTTATGGCTAAGCTTCAAGAGTAATGTAATTTTGATACTAATGCTCTTCCGTTTTGGAGCTGTCGATTTTGTATTAAAATGGCGGCGATATATTTATTTGGTGACAGTAATTTTGTATTCGGTTAACACATGTTGGTGTTGAATGCTTTTTTAATCTTTTTTTGGGAGACTTTTGGCGACGCGAAAGTTAAACTTGACATTGGAAGTCTTTTCTGAAAAATGTGTCGAAAAAATTACATAATCTTGTTCTTTGGATGCTGAAGCTGATCCTTTACAATTTAGAGTTGTGGACTGCCTAAAGTTGTAGTCTTAGGACTAGCTAGATGATCCGGAGCTGCAGACTATCTTGCGGGTTACCGGGTCTCCAGCTAGAAAAGCAGGAATAGGAACGGGGTGTTTTTTAGTCAGTAAGAGTCTGACTTCCTCATGAGTTTTTTAGAACTTTTTACCACAATAATGATGTGGTTTCAATACAAATATGGCATTAAAGCGTATCTGAGTCTATTCCATAAGACCATTTTTTTATTTTTATTTTGAGGGGAGAAAATCATCCTATTACTTCTCTCATTTACAAAAATGTTTAATTAGCTCCGAAAACTATAAAAATTTTAGCACGGCACCCATTGTCTCCCCACATCAGAAGTAAGATAACAATCGCCACAACATGGGGAGTTCTCAATTACTGAGGACTGCGCATCGCCAAATACATGGCCGACACTTCATCACCGCGTGTCACACACACCATCTACATTCATTTGTAATTGTGTGGATGGATCAACAATTTCCACTGCTGTTTTGCTTTTGCATCTTACTTTCATACTTATTTGTTCTGGTTTTCTTTTTTCCGTGATTATGACTTTCTTTTAAAGGTTCTATATTGTATGTATTTTATCCTATACTGTTGGTGGATTTTCGTAGGTTTTTGAGTCACCGTTATATGTTACGCACCGTCTGACTGTTCAGTTATAGCCGTTAAATATGTCTTAATTATAGAGTAGATGACTAATTTTTATTTTAATATCTGTCCGACCGATATATCATTTTAAAACGTTAGCCTCCTTTTTTTGTTTCTTACAGAAACAAGTACTTTCGACTAAATATGTTTCTTGCTTACAATCCACCCTTATTCTTGTTCTCCAAATTAATGTTATGACACAACTAAGGGAAAGTATTCGCTCCGTCAATTGCAAGTATAGTTAACTCGCAACGTCTCTGCCATAGATTCATCCAACTCGAGATTCCTTAATCAGTGTTGTGTGCTCATAATTAGGTAATACGATTAAATTAATTTTACCATAATTTTACATAAGTAATACTCAATTCTTTATTTGCATTCCGTATTTTATACAGGTGTTATAAAATTAAAACAGTATCTTAGAAACAATATGGGTCTACCGGACCCATATTGTTTCTAAGATACTGTTTAGGTATCTTAGAAACAATATGGGTCCGGTAGACCCATATTGTTTCTAAGATACTGTTTTAGCGTAGTTTAGTAGTTTGGGCGTAGCATAGAGGTCAGAGATTTTGCAGTACTTATCTTATTACCTAGTAAAGTACTAAAATCTATAAGTTTTTAAACTGACATGGTCACTAACACTAATATTAGAACTTGAAATGGGATATTTACCATGTTTATTTGTGTCTAAGTTCATCCGTGATCATGGTACGTGCAACAGTGCCGAAATATCGGAAACTCATAGACATAAATAAACATGGCAAATATCCCGTTTCAAGTTCTAATGTTAGTACTAAAATCTGTGCTTATTACTAAAACTAATATTTCCCTAACATCCCTAACCCCAGACTTATACACAATTTCATAGCAACACACCAAAATCACCCGACCGTTAAAAATAGAACTGCAGAAACATTCAAAACACATTTTTCCTGCTGGCAATCCATCAGCGTGTGTAGCAACACTGCTAGTGTCGCGACCACGAGTCAGCCGACCGAGAGAGTCAATAGGGGCGGGAAATGAACGAGGGTCGTGTTTGGCCGGCCCGGTCCGGTCCGTAGACGCAATTATATTAAGATTACATATTTATCTCTTGAGACGGACCGATTTCTTATAGGGGCTTTGCGTCGGGGATTGCTGTTTATAGAGCTGGTGATACCGCTGTATTAAAGTTTTGATTAGACAGTAAATATATCTCTTAAAGACGAGAAAGAACTATCTTTCGGATAGAATTGACAGACGTAGAACAAAAATGACCAAATTCTTGCTTTCTTTAGGTATCACGTTGTTCTTATTTAATTAGGAATTATAGAACAGAATCCCGAGAAAAAGGAAAGCCTTTGAAGCACGAGTGATTTGTGATGCTCGTAGGTACACTAGGAGACAGTTATCTAAACAAAGGCAGTGTTAAATCACATCACTTTTAAATCGCTGCATTAAATCATCTTATTAATTTCATCATCTAAATATTCGTAGAGCTTGACTAATACTAAATTACATATATTTTTTTGTAATTCGGTACTAACAACTCTATAAACCTCCTCCCAATACCATTTGATCCTCACTATTGATTCGGTAGCTCAACGTCTGTCGCTCCGGCCTGATGCTATCATTGTTTTAAATGCTACCCCTCTACTGATGACCTTTGATACCTTCCACCATGAGGTCTCATTCATAGGATTTTGGGTGACCGGAACTAAGTAGCGAAGATTTTCATTCGATTTGATTCGATTCGGATTCGGATCGTGTTGTGTTTGGTCAGTTAGTGGTGTTTGTAGTTGGGTTGTTATAAAATTGGTATAGTGAAGTCGGGGTTTAAGGGATTAATTATAATTATTTTAAAGAAATAGAGAACTTACAGCTGTTAGATTTTGTGTTTATAGGTTGTTAGAGGTTATGAGCATAAATATATGATCGGTATTTGACAAAGAATCGATTTCATCCAACTATGGTAGATAATTTAATTGTCTCATCAGATGTAATTTATAATACGGACCTTTTGGAGTCTAGAACAAATTTCTTCTGATTTATTTTGTTGCAGACAGATATTCATGTCCCTGGGACGCGCTGGACTTGTTTCGGTGTTTTCATGGTTGTATCTACTATCGATCCTGGCTTACAGGAGTTGCAGCGGTTTGGGGAAACGCAAGTAGGTACCACATCTGAATCCGAGTAAGGTGAATAAAAAAGGTAATACATACATTGTTTGCTTTGAAGCTTAAAAAAACATCCACTATGACAATACCCTTCAAGAAGTCAGCCAAAATTAACAAAAGCTTACTCATAAAAGTCAATAAAAGATTCAGTAACAGATAAAACAAGTAAATAACTACATATCAAACTCCATACATTTTCTGTATTTCCCATTTCGGAGTGACACAACACGATTTAAACATCCTTATCGGTACATCGATGATCATTATTCGATTTACAACTCGTATCGATTCGTAATCGATTCCCACGAGTGAATCGAGTTGGGGTGACGGGACGCCTATATTTTTGCGTCACCCCGCACTACGCACTCATTCGGAACGGTTGACGTTTTGAATTTTCGAATTAAGAATGTAAAGCTTCTGTCATTTGGAAATTTATTATTGGCCAGTATCCTGGCAGGTTGGATAGGTGCTATAGTTAATGCGGAGTGGCGTTAACTAATGAAGGTGAATTTATTGACGTGTCCTGTCGGTTCCTGTCTACAAAATATGGACAAAAAATGCATTATTATTTAGTAGTGTGAATTTATGATGTCCTGCTTTGTTTATTAAACTGTACACTTTTATTGGTGGGTAGGTACTTTCAATACTTTTTTTAAATCAAGTGTGAACTGGGCCGGCTCGACCGGAGTAATTCCACGTCCACTCACAAAATCGACGTGGAACAACGGTTGCGTTATGTTTCGTTGTGTATGGAAGATTGGACCTCCGGTAGGTCCAATGAACCCCTTTTCCAATCTTCCCAAACCCCGATTCCGAACTCTGGTATTTCGGGTGGCCATGGGCGGCAGCGACTGTTTGGCATCAGGTGATCTTCTCTCGTTTACCAGCTTAAGCTATAAAAAAAGAGCTTAGCTTTCTTCCATTCTTGGTAATTCATAATTTCAAGTATCTTTTGCGATCTATCGTCAGCCTTTTAAACCAAATTACTGACAAGTCTTCACTGCACATAAATCATATCATAAATAGTTTCAAATACCCAAACAATTAAAAGTACCTACTTTTACTCGTCAAACTGGTGACTAGTAAACCGACACGTCAGAAAACTGCAGGCAGTACCTAAGTACCTACCAGAAATGATAATGGCAAGCATTTTAAAGTTGATTGTATAAGCAGAACAGTTATTATTGGAGCGATACATGAATAAAATAACGATAAACCATGAACCTCCCCCATTTTTATATTGGAAGCCAATATAATGACATTCAAATTTCCAACAATATGTCTGCCATGTTAGAAGAAAAAAGAAATTTAGTTGTCGTTGAGAGGCTAGTTTTTTTAGGGTTCTGTTCTGTATAAAATGGGACCTAACTAATCTAGTTCTTAAAAATATTTGACAGAAAACAGATTTTTTTAAAGTATAATCATGACATTTTATGTATCAAAATGTATTTGATTAATTTCTATAATATTTCGTTTCTTATTGTTTTTTTTTTAGGTATAAACCGGTAAACGAGTAGACGGATCACCTAATGGTAAGCCATCGACGCCGCCGATGGGACACCTGAAACACCAGAGGCGTTAGAAGTGCGTTGTCGGCATTTAAGGGGTTAGGAATTTAAGGGTTGTTGAGGAATCGAGGATTATTATCCTCCGCATTGTTGTCTAGTAATCATATAAAATCAATTTAAAAGAATATCCAAAGAAGGTTTTTCTTATTTTTAGTGTTTTATCGTAGTATGGAACCCGTCCTTTGTGAATTAGTCTTCAATTCTGACCACCCTCAGTAGGCTACCTAAAACATAGGTAGTTTAGGTTAGGATATAAATCACTGTCGTGGACCATTTATTGACAGCCAAATTTTTCTTTAGCCAATCTATCTTTTTTAAGAAAACGACCGTTAGGTAATCTCAATGTTATCGATCATGTGTATAAGGGCTAGTCTAAGAATATGTGTTTTAAGAATGCTGCTTCTAAATTAATTTTAAGCATGAAAAAGAACCAAATCTCACTCCTGGTTAGCGTTCTTGCACACGATACCGTCACCACGTCATATAATGTATCAAAGATAATATTGTAAAAATATTTTTTTTTCGTTTCGTTGAAGTTTCTTGCTCGTTTTTCTCCATTCGAGGCAACACTTTGGAACGAGCGCCTAGCTTCACTGAGAGACAGACTGAAGGGCAATTCAATTTGACTTTTCCAAAGTGCCTAATTTAGGATTAAATGAAATAAATGCTTTGACTTTGATGTCGCCACCGTACCATCACAATGCGCCGCTACTGCGCCACTACCGCGCCACCACCGTACCGACAACGCGCCACCACCGCGCCACCATCGCACCACCACCGCCCTCACTTTGATTCATTCCATTACCGGCTGCATATGAACGTGGTAATGTCAAAAAGTTACGCACGCACAAGTTTGTACCCTCGACTGTGATGATGTCACATCATTATCACATTCGAACTTGATGATGATGTTTGATGATGAATCAAACAAAGGAAACTAAGCAGTGGCGGTGCGACGGCAGCACGTATGCACAGTGGCGGCATCGTGTGCAGGAACACTTAAACAATTAACCAATTACATAATACAAAGCGTAGCCTCTTCATTCCCATCTCCTGGCCAGCAGCACAGCAGTGACAACAGACTGCACTAATTACGTATTATGATACGTCGTTAACTCGTCCGTGGTGACAGGTTGCAATTTTGCTGTGACAGCTAATTCTTAGGTTACTCGTATGTCTCGTTGTACCGGCTGCGGTTAAGGTTGGCAAATTTATTTTCCTGGTTTTATAACCATAGCAGAATTTAATCAATCAAATGTATGAGTCTATTCATTCCTTTTAGTATAAGCCAGTAAACGAGCAGACGGATCACCTGATGGTAAGTAATAGCCGCTTTCTATAGACACCCGAAACACCAGAAGCGTGACAAGTGAGTTACCAGCCTTTTGGGGGTTACGAATAAGGATTGTTAGGGAAGCGGGGTTTGGGAAGATTGAGTATTTGGGCCTCCGGTAACCTCACTCTTACAACGCAAGCATTGTTTGACGTCGGTTTTCTGTGAGATCGTGGTATCACTCCTTTTGAGCCGGTCCATTCGTGCCGAAGCATGGCTCTCCTACAATTATTCATCCTTAAATCCGTTTTAGAATCAGGCTACTCTTACAGACCCGTAATACAGAAAAAAATATTAATACCTAAATCAAAACCCGTCCAAGTGACAAACCTGACACCGGCAGTGTGTGACGGTTTCGCAAAGAGGTGTGTCTTCATGGTGCGTACACATGAGTCCATGGTGTCTGGCTTGTAATTACTGCAGCGCTTATCGACGGAAACTGTGGTTATGGGGTCCCATTGTGGAAGGTCCTTGTTATTAGATGCTTCCGAAGAAATTGTCAAGCGTGAAAGGAGTTTTAGAATTTTATATTAAGTCTTTGACTGCCAATAGAAAACTGTTGAAGGCAAATCCTCTGCTAACGTCGGTCACCGGTGACCACCACGGCGTTCAATGTGTAAGGGTATTTTTTGGCATTATGTTTTTAGAAGGCTTTTTTCTCTGTTTTTGGTAATCGAGTCTCCAAAAAGGTGTTGTCTGCTGCTGCTGCATACTGCCATGATTTATTGTTTTTTATAAGATGTGTGAATGTAATTTGCTCTTGAAGCATTTTTGGCTTGTAATTGGTTTTAATCAAGACTTGGTTTAGCCTGCAGATGTCCCAAAGATATTTTTGTTTAGGATCAAGTAATATTTTTTTGTTATAGGTACCTACAATTAACTTGGAGTGGGGGGCTGCGAACTACCTAGCGAGTAACCGGGGATTATCCCACCTCAAAAAAAGTAGTGAAGGAATAATCTAAGGAAATGATGTGATCGGGATAAGATAGCAAAAATCAAGTAATAAACTGTAAGAAACGTGTTATTAACAATTAATAATTAATTTGACATATTGTATTACATCGATGTTTCAACATGGTTAATCACCACTACTTTATACCTGTTTTCTATCATCGGTACACACATACATAGTACAGCGAAGCGTCTATAATAATAGCTAATAAAATTAAACCTAACTACATGGCGTGATACAGCTCAATATCATTAGCAAGATTAACAGCGCCCTCTGGCGCGTTCTCAGCGAATTAATGAAAAATCACTGTTTTACATTCAATACGTGCGCCGGAGTGTAGGGCTGTCGTTACGCTTTAAAATGATTGAGAAGTTTGAAAAATAGATCTAATCAAGATTAATACTTTTTGTTTTCAGGGTACAAAATTTTCATGGAGGCTTGAGAAAATGGAAAATCCTTCATAGGAAGAAAATGCATTTATTCAGATACAAGATAAGATACTCTGCACTCAACGATGTATTTGTATTCCTTTGCTGACAATCAGTATTTTTAATATTTTGATCCCATAATTGCGTCTAGTGTTGCCCAAATGCAAGAACAAGACGAGACTTAGCCAGTCTTGGTCTTGGTCTTGCGCCAATACACCTGGTCTTGGTCTTGGTCTTGGTCTTGCGCTCCCAGTCTTGGTCTTGGTCTTGCAGCAAGAGTCTTGCAAGTCTTGCAATTACCTATTAGTCTATTACTATTTATTAAAGTTTACTTTAAATCTTAGAAAAACGTATTAGAATTGGAACATTGTGAGCTTGAATTAACATAGCCATAGTAAAGATCAAGCAAATTAATAAATAACTGAATATTTGATAAGAAATTTGAAAAATCAACTGACCTATATGTCGTTTTCCATGGAAGTAACTGTTTCTTAATAAACATTTATGATTTATAAGCTTACATTTGCTAAAATATGTAAAAAAAACCATATAAGTAATCAATATTATAATATATACTTACTAGAATGAATTAATATGACATCTACTACCTATCCTTACCATTTTATCCTAATCATAATACTACTTGCGTGATCAGTATAATGTATTCATTTTCATTCTAAGCACTCTGAAACTTATTTATTCTTTGGAACACCTGTGGGTACTCTTAAAATTCGAAATTATTTTGCATGAGTACCTATACCTACGCCCTATGGCGGCAATCAAATAGTGTCAAATGTTATGATTTCGGCGTGGCGGCAACGATTGTTTTAGATTTCAAAAGAAGCCGGCGCGTGTATCATAACCATGTACCTACTTCCGAAAAGCGGCAAATTTCTTTGAGAAGTAAGTACAAAACCTTTGATACCGCATTATCAAAGTGCCGATGGTTAAAACATAACTATGCATGCACTCAGTTTGATTTTAATAGATATTTTTTTAATCGCTATGTTTATGGTATTAGTCGTAATGCGCATAGGTCCAGTTTTTCATATTCTTTGATACAGTTTTTTGCGTCTCATAGAATTCCTAAGCGTACCTACCTATACACCGAACTATTACACCTAACTACTCAGTGAAATAGCGCGAAGTCCTAGCTGCAAGACGCAAGAGTCTTGCAGGCTATGTCTTGTTCTTGCTCAAGTCTTGCACGGTCAGTCTTGGTCTTGGTCTTGCTAAAAATACGCGTTCTTGTTCTTGGTCTTGGTCTTGCAAAAACGCAAGAACAAGACCAAGACTGCAAGACCAAGACTGAATTTGGGCAACACTAATTGCGTCCCAGAGACATGGCAAACAGTTCTAGAATCTACAATGAAATTAATAAAAAGATTTTCAGAAGAAATAACTGTATTATGGTATAGGAACTGACAGGTTTTACGTCATAATTTTAACTAACTTAATAAGCTTAGATCAAGACTTACTTTTAAGTAAAAATATACTTGAATAATAAAAACTTTATTTAAAAACATTACTGTATAAAACAACGTATACAGTATACACGTTCAAAATCCCAATTCGAATAGGCCATTACAACTTTCAGCGCGGGAAAATATCCTTATCTGTCACATTTGACAGCTGACAGCGTCAACATGACAGCTAGTACTTTCGGTAACACAGATTAAACCAGTACCTTTAACTGTGCAAAGTATATATTTATAAGCCACAACCTTTACTACAACTGCATAGAAACACTTCTTATCACGATATCGGTTATCACATTCCAAGAATCTGCTTAGAAAGTGGCACGACCGCCATATTTGTACAAAAGTGAGGTTATGTTAACAAACTGGTAACCCTGTCTGTTTTTACATCATAATGACGTGTTAAATACAATTTTCTGTGTAAATACAATTATTCATTGCGGCAACATCAGCCAGCATGGCAAATTACTTCACAATCAATCCTTTGAACTGACATTTTCACATGGTTTTGCATCAAATAAATAATCTACATTCAACGTTTATTAATACGTTTGTTCGCAGAGGTGTGGAGTGGTCTGTATTTGTGTTTATTTTTTTTAAATGATTGGGTGCAATTTGGATTGCTAAATTTTTCGCGTTTTCGACAATAACATCATACCCTGTTATCATTTGTTGTTGTCTATTTTTTTAATTGGCAATGACGTGGTACCTGGTACATTATCATCATCATTTTGTAGTTGTCTATCTCTTTTTCAAATATTTCTGATAGAACTTTAACTTACAGATAGTTTTAATTTTGAGAGGAAAATCATCTAATTATTTCTCGCTCTGGGTCCAGTAAAAAAAAGTACATTCTTCAAAATCTTTGTGAAAACAATGGGAAAAACATTTTAAGTCCCCAATTATAAAAATAAATGAAAATTATTCTCGTTGGGGGAATCAGTAGCCATTTTGTCTAGGTACCTAAATAAAAATAGAGTAAACATCGACTCCACAGTTTACCCAGAACTACACATAGCAATAAATAGCACACAATTATAGGTTATAAAGCGTACTATAGTGTCGGTTAGCGTTAAATGAGTGTGCGCACAAAAACCATCCGTGTTTACTGCTGCCATTCTATTGTGACGAGTCGACGAAACTCGACTGTTAATCGATTAACAGCGTATCGAGATACGGATCGATTTTTAATGAATAGTAGTAGTCTAGTAGTAACAGAAAAATATCGTCTTGACTATTTAACCTTAATATTAATTTAAGTGTGGGAGAGCCATGGGCCGGCTTGACCGTAGTAATAGAGCGAGATCCCAGAGCTGTCAGACATATCTTATTTTTACAAGCATTTAACCTTCGGCTTACAGTAGTCTTGTATGTACTTTTTAATGCCTTAATGTTTGTAAAGCTTGCCGAGTGACACCAGCGCAGGTACCAGGTGAGAAAGGTAACTAAAAATTAGACTAACTTAACTTAAATTTTTATGTCTGATTTTTATATATGTTTTGTAGAATATTACTCTGAAATCATATTAAAAAAATCAGACATTTTCCATGGACCAAAACTTTTATCAGACGCTATAAAGCTCTTAAAAATAGTGCGCCTTACAAAATTGTAATAGCAATATATGTGAGGTTGGAGAGAAATATCTTTTCGGCAAAGCAGTAGCACATTTGTAACATTCACGATGGTAATCACGTTCGTGCAAATTATCTGGTAAAACTATGATGATTTGTACTACTGTTTTGCATTACAGGGGCACCATATATTGCTATTACAATTTTGTAAGGCGCACTATTTTTTAGAGCTTTAAGCCGTCTGTCAAATCATCAAATCATCATAGTTTTACCAGATAATTTGCACGAACGTGATTACCATCGTGAATGTTACAAATGTGCTACTGCTTTGCCGAAAAGATATTTCTCTCCAACCTCACATATATTGCTATTACAATTTTGTAAGGCGCACTATTTTTTAGAGCTTTATAGCGTCTGATAAAAGTTTTGGTCCATGGAAAATGTCTGATTTTTTTAATATGATTTCAGAGTAATATTCTACAAAACATATATAAAAATCAGACATAAAAATTTAAGTTAAGTGAGTCTAATTTTTAGTTACCTTTCTCACCTGGTACCTGCGCTGGTGTCACTCGGCAAGCTTTACAAACATTAAGGCATTAAAAAGTACATACAAGACTACTGTAAGCCGAAGGTTAAATGCTTGTAAAAATAAGATATGTCTGACAGCTCTGGGATCTCGGACCATAATACCACGGCCTCAAAGAAAACCGACGCTAAACAACGCTTGCGTTGTGTTTCGTTGTGTAAGTGAGGTTACCGGAACCCCAATTACCTCTCTTCCTAATTCTTGATTCCCTAACAATACCTAAATTCCTAACCCCCAAAAGACTGGCAATGCGCTTGTAACGCCTCTAGTGTTTCGTGTGTCCATGAGTGGCGGCGATTGTTTACCATCAGGTGATCCGTCTTTCTTTTTTTATATTAAATGGGTCGACGTTTGGCCGCTATCTCGCCTGATGGTAAGTGATGATGCGGCCTACGGTGGAGCACGTCTGCCCATAAGCAACCTATTCACTCGGGCTTTGAAGACACCCAGGTTGTACCCATCAGGAAACAAAGTCTGCTGATTTACCGGGTTATATACCATTAAAAAATATGGCCAAATAGTAGGTAGCTAGAAAATTTAGTCGTTAAACCTCATGGACTTCCCACTTACCCACCACGGTATTTCTCCACTGCATGGGACCGTGACCCGCGGTTATCTTTGCGGAATCGTCACACAACCCCATATTTCCCATTTTCTACACTTAAATCGAAACCTATACCTTTTCCTTGGCACTTTAATAACGAGATGATTTTCAATACCACTAGCATTTATTATTTATTAAATATCGATGTATATGGTCAAGACGAACAGACGCACACATCTGCCCGTCACCCGTAAGATACTTATTGTTACGTAGCTTATAAATAAATAAAGAATAGCCACAACTTACGTAAATAATGACAGACGTACAGATGTCGCCGCTTGTTTGTTTTATATGAAATTGTAAATTGTATTAATATTGTAGTTTAAGAGCCGAAAGAGAGCAGTTGTTTGGTTTCTTTAAGGGATGTTGGGTAAACGAGTAGAGGGATTGTCCGATAGTAACTGATAAATTAACTTGATAACAGGGTAGATAACAAATTTTTATTATAATGTCCATCTTGTAGATTAGGTATTTTAAAATATTAGACACGTGTTTCTTACGGAACCAAATACTTTCAAAGATATATTGATTTGAAACATCGCGTGACGTCACTTCTAGATACATAGAAATGACGTACGATTATTTGCTCTAAATTTTGTTTCGTTTTCTCTTGGTATTGTTATGAAAAAATACGTGTCTAATATATTTTCATTTCCTAACTGACGGACTAAATATTTTTATTTTTTATACTTCGTCATCATCCCTATACTAGTAAGTGCGGATCCGGCTTCGTATAGAGAAGATAACAACTACACCACATTTTAGTTTATTTCACCCAAGTTTTATGTGAGGTCGTGGTACAACTGCAGTTGAACTCTGTGTCAAACCCATCTTTAATACGTAATCAAACATACATATCGTCACGCCTTTTATCCCCGAAGGGGTAGGCAGAGGTGTACATTATGGCACGTAATACCACTACAATGTACACCCACTTTTCACAATTTATGTTGTAAGTCCCATGTAATAGGTGGTGAGCCTATTGCCATATACCGGGCACGCTATGTAATCAAAGTGTCTGAAAATAGATGACTAAGTTCTGACGTACTTAGGCTCTCGGACTACTCATTGAATTAGTGAAGGACTCATCACAACGCGGTTTTAATATTATTTATAGGTTCCTTTCTTCATCATCGTCTCAGCTAATATGCTGCCATCAGTCAAATTATGTTGATATGACTGGATGTCAGTATTCATTTATTTTTTCGTTCGTGTTTTTTTTTTATTTTAGGCTGGAACTGCCAAGTGGCTAGACTGGCTGGTTAGGTTTGGTTGGTTGACTGATGTCCACAGCAGTGACTGACTGTAAAAGCAAGCAACGTCACGCCTTTTATCCCCGAAGGGGTAGGCAGAGGTGCACATTATGACACGTAATGCCGCTATACAATGTACATATTTGTGTTATAAGTCCCATATAATAGGGGGTGAGCCTATTGCCATATACTGGGCACTATTCCAGACTCCGTGCTACTACTGAGAAATTTTCGAAAAGCCGAAAAAGCCCAGTAATACTTTGGCCGACCCGGGAATCGAACCTAAGACCTCTTGTCCGGCAGTCGCACTCGCGACCACTCGACCAACGAGGCAGTCAATTATTAACAGCAGAAGCTTATTAACTGAATGAATACCTAAGGCTTTTATCAAATTAAAATAACATATACGTAGTAGATATAGCGTTTATTATCTTCCTACATTTAAATGAACACAATATTATTAGCTTTATTAAAGGGAATTCGATAAATGTACAATTGAACTATGCATTGTGTAGTAAATGAAAATAAATTCCGTTTATCATTAAACACAATGTAACAAATAAATTATAACGGCCGGTTCACACTGGCGACCGATCGCGACAGATAGTCAATTAGAATAATAAATAGCAGCATCGGTGCGTGAAAACTGTCGCGACACACTGCACTGATGGTTTCAGCTCGAATTTAAATAATGGATGTGAGTTCGGGTTTGTATGTAACCATGATGTAAGACTACACATAGAAAAAATGATATAAGGTAAGCTAACCAAATAAGGCCTACCTTATTTTTATTACCGCCTAGCTCGTAGGTTTGGGGTGCGGTGCCAGAAGACCTCCCCGCGGTGCACCCTGGGTGCAGGTAATAGTCCCCCTAACGGGGGTGATAGGGTTGGAGTGACTATTGCCTGTAGCGAACTTCTGGACGGAGCGGAAGAATCCGAGATGGGTTCCGAAGGCGGCAGGCTTTGTGCTGGCACATGGCCTGCGCCTCCGAGGGAGCGTCTTTCCGCCCGTCTCTCTGACTTAGCAGAGAGCGTGGCGGAGAGGCAAGGACGGTGCTCGTTGTGCACTCACCCTGCCAACGAGCAGCATCGGGGCAGAAGTTGTCCTCGATTGCAACCGTTGATATCGTAATCCGGGAAGAGGTCATGGTCATGTTTTATGACTCTGAACGGGACGAGGGTCTTGGCTTGGTCGCCCGGACCGCGAGGAAGTTAACCTCTATAAAAAATTCCTCCAATACCAAGTTCTGGTGCGCGGCGAGGGTATGCGTGGCTGAGGAGTAGTGTCAGTCTCGAGCGCACCCCCAGCTGGGGGACCGGTGGACCCCCCAGTTGGGATACAAATATACACTTACCCAGGTACAGGGGGCACTGTCTGGGTGGACTGAATATTTCCCCCATACTTGTGGGAACTAAATGAAGAGTACAAAATTAAAAACAAAAACACCAGGGGAGGAGAGCGCAGGTGAGCCCAGCTCGCCTGCAGTTGTTGGGGCAGAGAGTCTTAATGGCTCTGATACCCGTGGGGAGGCGCTGGACTCATCCAGCAAGTCCCACACACGGGTTCCAAGTCGGAGGGCGTCGGGCTCGGAGTCCGACTCCTCATCAGTGTTTGCCGCGAGCGTCAGCTCACAGCGCCAGACAAGGGCGGCTTTCAAGCGCCCCAGGACGGAGGAGGGTCGGGGATTGTCCTCGTCCTCCAACGCGCAGGAGGCTCCGGCCCCCCCTAAAATCCCCACGGCCGCGCGGGGTGGAGGCAGGGGGAAGGGCAAGAGGTTGGCAGGTACTGCCCGGTCCAAGCCGGCTGAGCGTCCTGCCGCAGAGGGTAGCGCCCTAATCAGTGCCGTCCACTCGGACTCCTCCGTGATGGAGGTTGTGGATGCCGAGGGCTTGAATGGTGAGCGTGGCTCCGAGACCCTTCGGCAAGCTGTCAGGGAGGGACTCCGCCAGATAGCTGGGAAGAAATCCCAGCCTGCCGGATCCGCTCAGCTGAGATCGGTGGAGGCCGAAATTATGGCGGCGGCCTTTGACGTATGCAGAGTTCCCTCGGCGGGAAAAGTACATCGGGAGCTGGCCGACATGCGGCGGGAGCTGACGCGCTTGTCTGCCTCCAATGCGGCGCTGGAGGCCGAGCTCCGGGCCACTAAGGCTGAGCTTGCCGTTTGCCGAGGACGTCAACCTCAGCCTCCGGCGGAGCCTGATTTGGTGGAGCTACTGCGCAGGGAGATGGCTGCTTTCCAGCAACGTTTTAATGTGTTGGAGAGCAAACTCCTCCGTCCCCCGCTAGCGGCCTCGAGCTCAGCGACCTCGAGGTCATATGCGGCCGTTGCGGCCAGGCCCTTGACCACCTCCTCTGGTCGGACTAGCCGCGTTACTCAACCGGTGGCAAGGCCACGAGCGGCTCCTCCAGCAACGGCCCCAGCTCCCCCAGTGGTGCAGGCTCCGGCTGGCGGGCAGGCAGTAAATGCGTCTACAGGACGCAGAAGAGGGAGGAGAGGCGCAGCGGCTCAGCAAGCTGCCCCAGTCACAGGCGAGCCCACCCTGCCGGCAAGTGGTGACTGGCAATTAGTTGGCGAGGCGAGGAGAGTCGCCAAAGAGGCGAGGAAGCGCCGCAAGAAAGCGCAGCGGCTGCGGCGCCAGCAGCAGCGCAAGGAGAAGCGCGCTGCGGCCTTGCTTCTCGCCCCTAAGACCGCGGCTGTAGTTATTACGCTACAGCCCGATGCGGTCCAGAAGGGCGTAACGTATGGCGACGTCCTCGCCAAATTGAAGGGGCGGTGACTCCCGCGGAGTTCGGGGCCCCTGGCGGGTTCTCAATGAAGGTGACGGCAACTGGAGCCCGTCTACTTGAGGTCCCCGGCGCGGCCAGCGGCTCCTCCGCCGACGCCCTAGCCGAAAGGATTAGGGCGTGTCTCGGTGCGGAAGAGGTCCGCGTGTCCAGGCCCATCAAGTGCCTAGACGTACGAATATTGGGCCTGGACGACTCCGTGACGGAGCACGAAGTGGTGGCCGCTGTCGCCAGGACGGGAGGGTGCCCTGTTGACCAGGTCAAGGCAGGCACCATCCGTCCGGACAACTCGGGGCTGCGCACGGTGGTGGTAAGCTGCCCCGTGACAGCGGCCAAAAAGATTAAGGAGGGCAGAAGGCTCCTGGTGGGGTGGGTCTCGGCGCAGGTCAAGCTGCTCGAGGCCCGGCCTCTGAGGTGCTACCGCTGCCACGTGGGCCACCACGTGAGCGTTAAATGCACCTCGGAGGTTGACCGCAGCGACCGCTGCTTCCGCTGCGGTCAGCCCGGTCACAAGGCCGGTACGTGCACCGCCCCGCTGCACTGCGACGCATGTGCGGCGGCTGGCAAGCCGGCCAATCACCGGGCCGGGAGCAAGGCCTGCTCCCCGCCTACCAAACCCAGGGGTAAGGGTAGGCCCTCCGCCGCCCCCGTCGTTTCCGCCACCGCCGCCGCCGCAGTCGCCACTGCTACCGCCGCCGCGGCCACCGCCAGCCGTAATGCCGCCAGGGAGGAGGTCGTGATGGATTGTCAGTAATGACTCCATTCCGCCTCCTCCAGGCGAATATCAACCACTGCGCCGCCGCTCAGGACCTTCTACTCCAGAGCATGGCGCAGTGGTCAATAAATGTCGCTGTCGCTTCCTAACCGTATATCGTCCCGCCCAGGGATCACTAGGTTGCGGACTTGGACATCATTTCGTCGGCCGCCGCCGGTACCCCGACTCTCGAGAGTGTTCAGAGAGGCTGGAGTTATGTTGCAGCACGGTTCGGAGAGATCGCTGTGGTGGGCGTGTATTTCTCTCCGAACCGAACTCTCGTCGAGTTCCACAACTCCCTGAGGGAGTTGGTTGACGTCGTCGTCGGGTTCCGTTCCCTCCCCGTGCTTGTCCTCGGGGACTTCAATGCCAAGAACTTGGCTTGGGGTTCCCGGTTGACCGACGTTCGGGGTAGGATGGTGGAAGACTGGGCTCTGGAGACAGGCCTAGTCGTCCTGAACCGGGGTTTTGTCCCCACGTGTGTGCGGATGCAGGGTGAGTCGGTGGTGGATATCTCGTTCGCCAGCCCCGCTCTGTCACCGCGTGTTGTTGACTGGCGCGTTATGGAGGAGGTGGAGACGTTTTCTGACCACCAGTACATCCGGTTCAACGACTCCGCCGAGTCCGCGGACCCGCCAGTCAGACAGGCCCCATGTGGCCCGCGTTGGGCGCTAAGACAGCTGGACCGGGAGCTTTTCCTGGAAGCCGCAATCGTGCAGGCCTGGGTGATACCACCAGACAGGCCTGCCGACGTCGATGAGGAAGCAAGATGGCTCCAGGACGCCGTGTCCAAAATATGTGACGTGGCGATGCCCCGGGTCCGGCCAGGTCAGCGCAAGCGCCAGGTGTACTGGTGGTCGCAAGAGTTGGCTGCTCTACGCAGTACGTGCGTTACTGCGCGACGCCGGTACACCAGGCACCGCAGGCTCCGTATCCGCGCTCCAGACGCGGAGGTAAGAGAGGCGGAGTTGTACGAGGAGTTACAAGGCGGCAAAGGCCGCCCTAAAAGCGGAGATCTGGCGGGCTAAAGAGGAAGCCCGCCGGGAGATGCTGGAGACTCTGAACAGAGATCCATGGGGGCGCCCCTATCGGATGGTGCGCGATAAGCTCCGCACCTGGGCTCCCCCGCTGACTCAGAGTCTCCGGCCAGAAATCGTGGAAGAGGTGGTCGGCGCCTTGTTCCCCCGACTATGGAGGGGCTTCACCCCTCCATCCATGACTCCGCCCCCTGCGGTGCCCAATGCGGGCCACAGCGACGACGACGACGACATCGTTCCGGAGGTGACCGAGGCAGAAATGAGAGCGGCGGTGCGCCGGATGGGCGCCAAGAACACCGCCCCAGGACCCGATGGCCTGCATGGCAAGGCGTGGGTCCTGGCCTCAGAGGCTCTCGGGCCTCGATTATTAGGTCTCTACAGCGCATGCTTGGAGAGGGGCCAGTTCCCACTTCAGTGGAAGACGGGAAAACTGGTCCTCGTGAAGAAGCCGGGGCGCCCTGCGGACTCTCCGTCCGCATACCGGCCCATTGTGCTGCTCGACGAGGTGGGAAAAGTCTTCGAAAGGATCATTTCAAACCGCCTCGTCGCGCACCTGTCTGGATTCGGGCCGGACCTCGCGGATGGACAGTTCGGGCAGAGGGCGCTCCACGGTGGACGCCATCATGCGCGTAAGAGACCTCACGACGGGGAATGCAGTGTCCAGGGGTGGGGTCGTTGTGGCGGTGTCTCTGGACATCGCCAACGCTTTCAATTCCCTACCCTGGAGCTGCATACTGGAGGCACTCCGGTACCACCGGGTGCCTACCTATCTCCGTCGTGTTATCGAGGCCTAGGAGGGATAGGTTCGTCACCTACCCCGGTCACCAAGGTGTGTGGAACCGGCGAGAGATGTCGCGCGGTGTTCCACAGGGTTCGGTTTTGGGGCCGCTCCTGTGGAACATCGGTTACGACTGGGTGCTGCGCACCGACCTCCCGAACGGTGTCAGCGTAGTCTGCTACGCCGACGACACGCTGGTACTAGCGCACGGGAGGTCGCACCAGGCGGCGGCCAATTTAATGGCGAGAGCGGTTGCGACGGTCGTTGCAAGGATCCGGCAATTGGGACTCGAGGTGGCGCTCCACAAGTCCGAGGCCATGTGTTTTCATGGCCGTGGAAACGCGCCACCTCCGGATGGGTCCCAAATAACGGCAGGAGGGGTTACCATCGGCGTCGAGACGACGATGAAGTACCTAGGACTCGTCCTCGACAGTCGATGGAACTTCGTGGAGCATTTCCGACGTTTGGCTCCTAAGTTGGAACGGACGGGGGCTGCGCTTAAGCGGCTCCTGCCCAACCTCGGGGGCCAAATGCCTCCTGCCGGAGGTTGTACGCGGGGATCGTGCGGTCCATGGCCCTCTACGGAGCCCCTGTGTGGGCGCCGAACCTGATGCGGCGGCCAGCTCGGGCGCTGCTCACGTCCCAGAGGGTCATGGCCATTCGAGTGATCCGCGGATATCGCACGATCTCCGGAGAGGCGGCCAACCTCCTTGCCGGACTCCCGCCGTGGGATTTGGAGGCGAAGGTGCTCGCGCGCGTCTTTAGCTTGCGCGCCGACGCGCGTCGCCGGGGCGAAACTCCACTGCCGCGCCAGATTAATGCGTGGCGGGATGAGCTCCGGCGCGATCTCATGGCGGAATGGCAGCAGCGACTGTCGCAACCAAGGGCTGGGCTCGCTGTCATTGCAGCGGTAAGTCCCCTCTTTGAGGAGTGGCTAGAGAGGCGCCACGGCGTCCTCACCTACCGCCTGACGCAGGTGCTTACCGGACATGGAAGCTTCGGTAGGTTCCTGTTTCTGATTGGGCGGGAGGAAACGCCCGGGTGTCATCACTGCGAAGACCGCCCGGAGGACACGGTGGAACATACGCTTGCGGTCTGCCCTGCGTGGGCTGAGCACCGCCGTGTCCTCAGGGATGTGGTCGGCGACGGCGCCCTCTCGCGTCCGGCACTGATACAAGCCATGGTGCGGAGCGAGGGGGACTGGGATGCCGTCTCCTCCTTCTGCGAAGCAGTCATGCTAGCTAAGGAGGAGGCGGGGCGCGTGAGAGAACGAACCTCCTCACGCCCCAGCCGTCGCGAGAGACACTCCGGGCGTCGGGGATCGCGCGACGATCTCCGGCCACCGTAAGTGCGGGTCTGCGGACGGTGAGCAAGGGTAGCTCGCCGCCCGACCAGAACCAGACCCGTGCGTGCGGCGCGTCGCGTTCTGCGCGCGCCTCAAAGAGCCATCAGACCACCACAGATGGGGCCCAGTAGGGCTGATGCCTAATCCGGAGCTGCGGACAACCTAGCGGGTTTACCGGGGCTCCGGCTCGACAGGCAGGAGTAGGAACGGGGTGGTTTTTAGTCAGTAAGAGTCTGACACTCGCCTCGCCCAAGGCGGGAGAAGTCATTGGATGATTTTCCCCCCTCAAAAAAAAAAAAAAAAAAAAGCTCGTAGGTTTAAAATGACAATGGGCTGATAATTTCAAAATCTTATATTTATTTATTAAACTTTGTAATAATGGAATCGAAATGGCTTTAGAAACAAAAATTACAATTTTGTAAACACAAATAACTAAAGTGTCACTTTGGCCTTATTGGGAACCCTATGTCTTAATAAGGCCTCAATAAAAACTAGTAAGTATTCAACTTCTTAATTATAACAAAACTTTGTCCATGCTTATAATAAATGTAATGAGATCTTATTAATTAATTTTGGTCATTATACATCAGGCTAAACGAGTTTCTCATCATGTAATACCAAGTAACATCTTTGAAGTCATCGGTACCCCAGCATCAGTCAAACGAATGAGAATAACTTCTTGTTCTGTAGCCAATTTAGCGACCGACCTAGCTTCCGTATAGTGGAAACCACTCTTTAGATGATGCGTACTTCTTTGGAAGTTATATGCTGCAGCAGCCTAGCGGGTAAAACAGGGTGCATAAAATTCGAAGGGTGAATAGATACTATGAAGAATTTCCCGATATCCATTCACCCCTTTTCTGTATCTATTCACCCCGTTTACCCCTTTCTACCATTTTAACAGCGTTTTCCATCTTTTGCAAAATCCATTGGCTTCTTTTTGACAGAAGCTTGTTACTATAGATACAGACAACAGTTATAGTCTGATGTCTGAATGTGGATAATGAGTCTAATATTCACCATCATTATCAACAGCTAATGGCAGCTTAATGCTGAATTGTAGACCTCCTTCACATAAGAGGGGTTTGCCAAAATATCCATTCTAAGCAGGCACATTGGGCTGCGTAACGCGTGTAGCGGGTTACCGGGGATCAGGCTCGATAAGCAGCAGTAGAAACGGGGTGGTTTTTAGTAAGTAAGAGTCGGACACTCCCTCTCGCCTCTCTTATAATTAGAAATTATTAGCTCAGGTTTCCTCACGATATTTTCTTTCACCGTTTGTCAGTGGTGTCTAAATAATCTTAGAAAGTACATGTAACTCGGAAAAAGTCACATTGGTACTTGCCGTTGGTAGGTTTAGAATCCGCATCATTGTATATGAGAAGCGTTCTTAAATCTCTGTTTAATTATATTTTAGTTATGTATGTAAGTTGCTTTAATTAGTTGTCTACCGTTGTAACTTTTGAATTAAATAAATAAACGAATCTCCAGGCCACCACGACCTATTATTTATTTCACCAAAAATATGTTACATAGTTTACTCTTAAGGATTAGTCAAACAGTTATATGTATACAGTTACTGTGCCCTATACTGTATTCCTATTAAATTCATACAAAACATCAGATAAATATCGACCGATCACCTATGACCACGCCATGGCCGAAGGTACACAATATAAAATTAAAGCTGTTTCACACAACGCGGACAGTGACGACATATCGCGCCAATTTGAATATTAATAGTCGCAGCGACGCGTGAAAACGGACGCGAGTCGCGACACACGGTCGTGTGAGTGGGAAATGGAATGTTTTGGTAAATATTGGTAGGATGATATTGAGCTATGGGGAATTGTATTGGAATTTTGAATTACTTGGATTGGTAGTGAGGAAGAATTAAAGTCATGGGTAGAAATGAGTGTTAGTTGAATCTGAATATTTTCTTTTTATCTGCAACGATCTGCTTCCCTTGCTCCCTACTCCCAGTGGAGACTTGATCAAAAAGATATGATGGCTTAAAAAGATGCTCATAGTCCAGAAGTGGACAGCAGTCGAGTACAGCTTGGACTACCGTTCTTGGACCATGTACTTTAAGTAACTCTGAAATGATGCGTTGGTAAACTTACTAGGCGACTAAAATTTTTGTCTTCATTGCACTACACCTAAGCAGTAAGAATATTTTTTTAAAACTATGTATTGTGTCAAAACTATAATGCTTTCGTGCAATTCTAAAACTAATTAAACCCACAAAATCAAAACCACGAAACATTAAATAGTAGGTAAAAAAAAATATCATCAAATAAAAATACCAACTGCAGCCAAACGCGACGTGTGTCCACGAAACCAGCGGAGCGTGGCGTCGCGACCGCGCCTTATATCGGCGATGTATAAATCAAACACTAATAAATATCACTCCGCTTCCTGCGTTCCGCTACCCACGCTAAGTGTTTCGCCGCGGTCTGCGTTCTCCCGGAACGCCACCAGAACGCCACTTCTAGGAAATGGATGTTTAAGCGTTTATTACTTAATTTTAGGGAATTATAACCTCTGATTGGCAGTCTTTGTCCATTTTCCGGTGACGAGAATGAAGGGTTCTGTAGTAATTTAGATAAGTACTGGTTCTGGTTATAGGTTTGATTTTAAAATGATATTCGTTTTGTTTAATGTGTTTTGCGTTGAATTACCTATAGGAAATTACCTATAATAGCAAAGCAGTATGTATAATTGTATATCCCTACAATGATTGATTGTCAAAAATTAACAAATACTTATGCAGGTACTAATTGTAAATATCTAATGTGGTTCAGAGGTACCGGCAAAGACATCTTTCATTATCTCTCTCTTTTAAGTTCTCTGCTATGAAGACATCGAATCTAGGGGCATATATGTAAAGAATACTCTTTATATGATCATGGTCCATAGTGAACGTTTATTGCAGAATACACCCAAGACCACCAACAACACAGCATGAACCTCATCACCACACATTGAAAAGCACTTCATTCACCTTCATTCATGTATCGATCGCCTCCACAATTGAATGATTGGTATCTTTTAATGCCATCGACAAAAGGCGAAGTGTTCCACTCGCGTCATTACGGTGTCGCGCGGTGGCGCGTGAAAATTGTCGCATTGTCGCGCGGCGCTACCCGTGACCGTGTGGCCACACCCTGTGGTTCATCGGCGGTGTGACCGCGGACAGGGTTGGCGCAAACATTCCGTGTTGGTTGCAAATGTTTGTTGTTGAAGAATTTATTTATTGAGAGTATTGGTTTGTTGTGTCGTGTGGTGACGACAGGTAGAATTTGTTACACCGTTAGTCTTCTCGTGGGTGTTATAACAACGGAATAAGGGTCTATGTATTTTGAGAATGACTAATTTCAGTTATAGTTGAATTAAAGACTCCAATCCGATAGACAAGTGTAGATATTATGTCTAATACCTAGTTCTCCTTCCTCGTTAGTCGAGTGTTTGAAAGTGCGACTGCTGGATACGGGGTCTCGGGTTCGATTCCCGGGTCGGGCAAATGATTACTGGGCTTTTTTAGGTTTTTAGAAAAAATCTCTGTAATAGCACGGAATCTGGAATTGCTCCCAGTATATGGCAATAAGCTAACCCTCTATTACATGAAACTTATTACACAATTGGTGAAAAGTAAGTGTTCATTGTACAGCGGCGTTACGTGCCGTAACGTGCACCTCTGCCTACCCTTTCAGTGATAAAAGGCGTGACGTTGCATTGGCACCTACCACAAATGTAGAAGAACTTTACTTTGGTTACAGTTCGCCCTTAGCCCCCAACTATAAAAAAACCCAATACTAACTCTTGAATTAGTCATCGTCCGCCATTTAATTAAACTCTGGTGTCAATACCAATAACTGGTAATAATAAAACGGATATTTTCCCGCAAATTCCTTCTTCCCCCAGCCCAGTGAGATATTTAATTTTGATATGAAGGCCCGTGCCGAATAAATCTTATCCTCCTTGCTATCTACTGGCCAATATCCCCATACAATATTAGCCGTTGCGAATTCTATCTTGAAAATAGCCCTATTACCAACCCCAAAGAATACCCAACTCTATCTTCACAACTTAGAGTTCAATTTCCATGAAAAACCATCACACATAGTCGAAAAATCCGTTGTTATTCAAAATTATGTCTCGTTATTAGAAAAGGTAAGTTTCAAATTCCAACGGTCACTTTTTGGAGGTTAGAATATTCTATTAGGAAAATTAGACTATAAACAATGGTAGTTAAGGTTGATTTTTGTTTGTTTGTTAACCTTGACCGTTCCTTAGGGAATATGGGGGGTGTTTAGTCACGGTCTGTATTTGAATTCGCGCGTTGCACAGTAACAAATATTTGGACATTTATTGCTGTGCTGGTGTCGAATATTAAGAGTTTGGGTTTTTATTTGATCGTGAAGATTCGTCATGGCGGATTGAGGATTGTGGATTGTGGTCAGTTATATTAGGGGGGTGTAATGTCACACTAAATCTTATGCTCGTATCGTAAACTTATATTGGGATTGTTGTAGTGGAAAATCTGTTGTTGTGATTTATAATAAAAGTGCGTTATAGAATAAATTATCGTGGTTTTTAAATTTGATTGAATGTTTTGTAAATGGGTGTCTTTCATTTTTTACAAACGTTGCCCCACTTTTTTTCTTCTGTGTCGTAGGTGTGTTTACAAACATACAGTTCACATAGATATGACAACCAGAGCCGAAAAAGAATTTATGACACACCGAGTTGCTCCGTGCAGGAATCGAACCCGCTAGATATTGCACGGCAGCCAGTTGCTCAAATTAATGTCATAGAGCACTGCTCCCCTGTTTTTGTTTAATGTGTAGTCCATTAATCGGTTCTTACAACACCGGGTAGGTAGGTATACGTTTTACAATCGAAAGTAAAGAGCCATAATTTCACCACGAAAAAAAATAAATAAAAAACAATAGGTATTAAGCCAAAAATTCCCGACAAAAACCACTCTTACCCCTTAAAAACAATTCGTCACTCAACATCCACGAAAAAACGAATAACAAAAAGCTCGAAAGAGCCAAACGTCAGCCACAGCCGCAGCTACAGCCTACTACGTGCCTTTGAAAAAAGCAAAAGTAATTTTTACTCAAATCAATCACATGGAAAAAAACGGTCCATGTAACTGTGGTAATTCGCTAGAATTCCGACCGAGATTTAGTATAGGATCGAGTGCTAACTCCGGACGATATAATGAGCCCCTCAACCTCATTGTCCACTCTTAAAAAGAGAATATAAATAACCAAATGAGAATGGAAAAACGGCAAAAATGGTAAAATAAAGGTTTCAATTGGACAAAGGCGCCGAATGAGGATAATTCGTCGACGATATGCACCAATTGTCACTTTTTTGCCTTATTTTTGCGGCGGCAAACTGACGGCTGGGCCGGCGACTGGGACGATAAAATTGTCACGCGTCTCCAGCAAGCGCAGAGCTCCCAATTTTATTGAAATTTTCTGAACGTGAGAGTTTTGGTTGCAAATAAGAAGTTGCGTAATCAGGTGCTCGGGAGTTGCCTGTTTGAGTTCGGATTTTGGGTTTTTTTTTAATCGCTTCGTGTGACCCTTGAGACATTAGATGGATTTATATTGTTAGAAAAGTGCGATGTTTCTTTTTAAATCTGTGTGATTGTGACCTCAATAACAATTGGATCTACACTATAAAGGTACATATTTTTTATGACATAATAGCCAGTATTTTTTAAACTCATTTCGCCCTAACCTATGCTATTGTGTTATTGTATGAAAAGAGAGACATTTTTTTAAAACTGCGTTAATTGTTATCTCAATAACAGTTTGGATACTATCTACACTACACACATATTTTTTATGACATGATAACCAATTTTTTTAAACCTCACTCCGCCCTAACACTTATCTCACCGATGCAGAAGTCGTTTATCAAGAAACAAAATCAAGTATCACCACACACATCATCATACCACAAGCTTGACAGATCACTCACCCGTCACAAATCGCCATCACCACTAAAATCGGTGATTAAGATAAATGTAAACGCGTATTAACATGCTAAAACACACATATCGGGGTCGTAAGCCCCATTAATTATGTGTATCAGGGCAGGTAATCTCGCGGTAGCTCGGGCCCGCTCGGCAATTCTCGGGAATTGTCGGAAATAGATCGGGCCACCCGTCGTGGGCGCACGTCCTGAACGATCTTACGTTTTGCGAGGGAGTAGAGAAAAAGAAAGTAGATATGGACTATGGTCATGTAATTTTAGTGACATAATGTGTAAAAAAATTGGTTTATTGAGCAATGGTCTAACTAAAGTTATCCATAATTCATATTGATCAGGTTTACTTAGAACTGTTACAACTGTAACATTTTTGTTAGAACTTTTAAGAACATTAACTGATGAATAGACGGACAAACCTTTTGCTGTTATAAGATAGTTATGATAATAATAAGACTATTTTAGACACTACTGCCATCCGATGGCAGATTAGGATGCACGGTTGGCACGGTGGCTAGACAAGTCTTGGTGTGATCCACTAATTGTTGTTTCGGGTCTGTGTGTCATGTGTATGTGAACTTGTAAACGCACTCACGACACAGGAGAAAATGCTAGTGTGGGGTAAAGTTTTATAAAAAAATCGATGAAGGCATGCCGCCTTGATCAAATTTGGCGTCTAAAGCTCATTGTGTCTTGTCAATTTTATAGGTTATAGGCTGTTGATAAAGGCACAATTGGAGAAGATGTGCTTCATCTCATATGACTGTTCTCATTTCCATCTCATATTTTATTCCATCTCATATTAAAAACAGAAGACACTGCGAGTATTACACCACACAAAATTATTCCCAAAACCTGCATCAATAATGCATGTCACCAGTTTTTCGGAATACAGGACGTATATCTAAATTGTAGGGCGATTAATTTCTTAGTAAACTGCTTAAGTATGCAAGGACCAGCCACCGAATACAATTGTACACAAAAAATAGGATGTAATAAATTGTCTTTTGTATATTTGAATCGATCTCTTGGCACACAATGACGACGTTTTTGCAAGTTGCACTTGAAACAATGAATTTTGAATGTCTGTTGATGTTAATGATGCGATCGGACTGGTTATGGAAGGTGTCAAGCAAATTGGTGAGGATTGATTTGTGGGGTGATGGATTTGGAGTTATTTTAGGTGAGCCTTTTCACAAGGTAAGATGTTCTGACTTCGATCTAATTTGCCTATAATTTTTGAAGAATTAGGGGGCAAATACAACTTATCATCCTTAACAACCCCAGAGATATATGGTTAGAGTGTATTGCTGACCTAATCAAACGGAGTAAACTTTTCTGATTTCGATTTAATTTATAGATTCTTATGTGTATAATAAATTCAATTACACTCATCGCTTGACTAGATTACATTCGAAATCTGTCTTATTATCAATGATAAATTAAGAATAGGACGAAAATTTTCTGGGAAACGTTACAAATCAAGAGTAAAATTTTACAATATAAAGAGTCAAACACCCAATCCCCAAATTACCTCACCTCACTGTATAAAACCAAGAACCCGTCACAAACCTCACTCAAACGCCTTACCGTCACCCATCCCTCCTACGATTGTGCAAGATACGACAATCGCCATTAAAATCTCACGTATTACATAGTTATATTACATGGTACCGAGTACCAGACAGTTGGTCGTGATCCCCTCGTAGGCACCGCGTCACGACACGGGAACGTGACGACACACTTTGTATATAAAGTCTAATTTTAAGTAAAACTTGTAGTTGTAAATGTTAGATGTGTAATAGGAGGATAGAATTCAGGTTTTTGGTGTTATTACTGGGCTGTATTCGATTTTTCGAAAGTTTCTCAGTAGTATCACGAAGTCTGGAATTGTGGCCTATATACCTATACATGGCAATAGATTTACATTGTATAACCGCCATTACATGGGACTTATAACGCAAATGGTGTAAAGTAGGTGTACATTACATAGCAACATTACTCCTATAATGGCAGAGGTATACCTCTGCCTCTGCCTATTTGGGGATAAAAGACGTGACATTGCGTTTTTGGAGTTATTTGGTGAACTATTGGTCGATTACTGGGTCGGTCAATATATAACAAGGAGATCTTTGGGTTTGATGTTGGTTTGTGTATTTAGGTGCTCAATAGAGCAAATACTAGATAGTAACAACTATATTTACACGTAGAGAACGACGTGTAAATATAGTTGTTACTATCGAAGATACTTGAATGAAAGCTAAGCAAACTATAAGAACTCAATATGAAAATTGATATTCATAACAAAAATCTCAAGACAACACCAATCAAATCTAAACCACATTACTATAACAATGAGGTATGAATTCCAGAAACGTATTAAACAACATATATACAAAATAACACGTCAAATCATAATAAATTTTCCCCTTAAAATGGCAAAAACGGTCGCCGTGGCACACGACGATCGTCGACGAACATTCGTTACCAGTGGCGCCCTCTGCGAAATGTCGCCAAATTCATCAGTTTTTGTCCGTTACGCCATTCGGGATAAGGACGAAATGTTTTAGGGACTGTGCACATGTGATGGGAGACTGTAGAAATTGGCTTGATTTTGGGCAATTTGCTTTTGAATTTTTAGGTGTTATAAAATTACTTGCGGAGTTGTGAACGGTTAGTGTTGGTAAACTGTGTGTTGATGAAACGAGTAGAATATGGACATTTGTTGGTTTGTCACCACACCTATTCTTCTTGTGGGCATTACAAGATCTGTAGAAAGAACAACACATTTTGACAGACATTTTAATAAACTGCAATTATTACAAACCAATTAATCAGCGAACTCCATTCTGCCTGCCAATCATAACCCTACTAGGCATAGATATTATGGCAAACCCTCCTATGTAGAGAAGACCTACAGTTTAGAAGTGAACTCTCACGATGTGTTGAAGTAGATATTTCATAAAAGGACTGTCATACTCATTTGAAATATCTTGGACCAAAGATACACTTCCTTATGTCTTCAAAGTTAAAGCATTTATTCCAATCAAATCATAAATAGGTACTTTTAAAATGTCAAATAATGAAATAAATAATCAAATCAAATCAAATATTTTTTATTATGGACCATAGGTTGTTGTAGATGATACAGATGGTGTTATAATCGTCTGTCAGTCTGTCCGTCAGTGAAGCAAGGTGCAAAAATCCTCCCAAAACTCCGGCTATTGTACACAGACCCTAAAACCTGTCATTTTTTCACAAACCTCAATTGGACCGGCCCAGTACTTGAGGGCCTGGCTGAAAAACATCTAAAATACGAGTACTCCACTGATATATACGACAGGCTACTTTTGTTAGCGTAATCGATTACATTCCCCCCTCTTTTTTCAGGTATCGATACTACAATCGATGTTTCTTATCGATTGATTCGGTTCAGTTTTTTTTTTTTGTTATATCGAGTAGCGTTTTTGGTATTTTTGTTTGTGTCTGTCTGTGTTTGTGTGTGTGTGTGTGTGTGTTTAGGTATGGTTTTAGTTACTAAGTGGTGGTTTCTTTTGTTTTTATTTCATTTTGGTGCTTTTTTAGTATATTACCTATTTCATAATTTATATTCTTTCTTGACTGCTGACTTCTAAGTTCGATTTCAGACCTATTAAGATTTTCATTCAGCTTTTTGAAAATCTAGTGTGTGCCATTAGTGATATTGTATCCCTTACACCTCTGCCTACCTCCTCACAGAAAAACTGTCGTAATATTTAATATCCTCCAATTCTTCTAATAGCAACTAATAACCAAAGGCGTGGCGATACAAGTTAACTAGCGTTGATTACCCATAATAACCTTTATTACAAAGCAACATGGTCGAATTCCCACCATCAATTATGGACGGCAATCTTCGATCAACGATTAATTGGACTATCGATATAATTGTGCTAATTGTAACCTTCTGCCTATAGTAATTACGTTGCAAATACATTGTAGTTGCTAATTAATTACTGGGTATTGGTTAACACTTCCTTTTTAAATGACTTTGTACAATAACTAGCTGTTGCATGCGGCTTCGTCTGCGTGGTGTAGGGCAACAGTAGCCTATATAGTTCCAGTCTCCTTACTATGTCCAGACACAAAAATCATAGTATTATCTAAAATAGCTCGTCTAACGTGAGAGAAAGACAAACACACTTACGCTTATGTAATAAGTATTAGGGTGCTTTTCCACCAGAGATGTGATAGCATATGCTATGACATATACACACTATACATAGGCTATGCTACGAAGATGTAATAGATAAGCTGTGAAACTATGTGACTGTTTCCACTGATACTAAACTATATAGCTGTGCGAGGAAGATGCGCAGCTCGAGTATGCGATGTATCGATAGTAGGGAAGCCATCCATAGCACACATCTTTCCATATAAAAAACATAGCTTAGCTGAGTCCGTTTCCATCAGTGCTATGCTATGTGTACCAATGAATATGATTGATAGAAGCCAAACGCATCCACAGCAATGTAGCATAGCACATCTCTGTTGGAAAAGCACCCTTAAGGTTTGGTATGGTAATAACACTACATTGGTTAAGTGCTCGCAGACATGGCTTCTGAGCAAGAAATATCGTGTTCAATTGGGGACGTAATGTTACAGAAAATCCATTCCTATCACATTAACCTAACAATAAAAATCTCGTGAAGTTACGTGTAACCTGACATACTTAAGTAATACTTAGATTAACTTAATTGCACTGTAATTAATTAATGTTGACAATAGCAACAGTTAGCAATTACAAAAGATGACAGTTGCGATAACAGTGACAATCAGATTACCTACAAATTAATACTTATTATTTTTTGTTCTAAGAGCGTAATCACTGGGTAATTTGTAGTTTTCCTAGGTTAATAACTATCTGTCTATGTAACACAGTAAAAAAGTTATACTGTAGTATTGGAGGAGTAGTTATTGGAGGTCAAATTACCCCCCTTCCCAATCCCTGAATCCCCAACAACCCTTAAATCCCTAACCCACAAAAGGCCGGCAACGCACTTGTAACGCCTCTAGTGTCCATGGGCGGCGGCGATTGCTTACCATCAGGTGATCCGTCTGTTCGTTTACCAGTTTATTCCATAAATAAGATTTCCAAACGTCTCTCAAAAACGTGAGGATTATGGCTATCCTATACTCTTATATATAAAGGAGGCTCATTGTCCATCAGTAGCTGTTAATGTTCACTATAACTTGGCAACAAAAAATAACAAAATGGAGATTTCCCTGCTCAGTAGCCACGTTTGTAGCTTCGATTAACGACGCGACGCTAGATGAAAGGGACAGTAATTAAATAAATAAAAAAGAGCCTTAAAGAAATGCCTCTTCATCGGCGCAGGAGTGCGGCGATAAAGCGGCGACTGGGAAGCATTTGAAGTGTGGCGATTAATTGCTCAGCTCAGCGGCGGAAATCGCAGGCCGAAAGGATTACATGCCAATGATTCGCGGAGGCTGGATGAGAAATACGATAAAAGAAAAACGCATTTATATCATTTTGTATATTTATATCATTTTTATGTATGATGTGTTGGGTTCCATCTCCGATCCAGGAAAGTGTATTGAACTTTCAGACTTAGGTACTTTGACATCAACGCGTTTGAAAAGCGTCAACTTTAGAAACGCTTTTCCATGACAACAGGCCCGCATCGTACGCATCGCACGCAACGGATTTTAGTTTGTCTTGTATAGAAACTCATACAACTGCGTCCACTGATCCGCATCGTACGAACCGCATCATCGGCAATGCCTACATGCGATGCGTATTGATGACGTCATACGGAATGCGTACGATGCGTACGATGTGGGCCTGTGGACGCTTAACTTTAAGATTTGACTTCCATATTGTTCTGTTCACTCAACAATTTTTTTTATATAAAATTATTACATAATTCAAACAAAACCTATCGATCAGTCATATACAAACCAAATTCTATAAAGTACCTACGCCACATACATAGCCAATATAAGTAGTTACCTAACTACTACACACGTAACTCAAACCATGTTTCCACCATAAATGAATCTTGTTCGAACCAAAATCATGAATAATTACGCATAAATAACTGCAAGGTAAATGTTTTTTCATCAATTTATGTCCGTACAAGGAGTTTAAACATCTTGTGGGCCATCACATCCTGTGTTTATCTTTAAAAGTCAGCTTTAATCTGCCATTGAGGTTGTGAATCTCGTTACTGCCAATTTTCGCAGTCCATTTGAATAAAGGCAGTAGTAGTGATGTGGTATGTTTTTTTTTCTTTCTAAAAAAACGTTGCCCCACACTAGGATTTTCTCCTGTGTCGTGGGTGCGTTTAAAACATACAAGTTCACATACACATGACACCCAGACCCGAAACTATAATTTGTGGATCACACAAAGAGTTGCTCCGTACGGGAATCGAACCCGTTACACGTTGCGCGGCAGCCGGTTGCCCAGCCACCGCACCAACCGTGCAGTCAAAAAGATATGTCGAGGGACAGTCTTTTTTAAACCTCTTTAGAATTAATTAGCTTTTACTCAAAGTTTATTTCTCCAAAAAATGTCCAGATTTTCTTTTTTTTATAGGAGAAGCCCGCCACAACCTCTCATACCGCTGCAACTTCTGTAAGCCAGGATCTACAGTAGATACAACCATGAAAACACCGGAACACTGAAGTCTTGGATCCCGCAACGAAATAAATCAGAAGATGTTATTAAAGGAGAAGAAAAAGATAAATCTTTAAAAAAATTAAAAATAAAAACATTCATTCATTTTAATTAATTATGAATGCTAAAATAATTATGAACATACAGAATTTAGTCCTCAAATGTAAAACATTTATTCTTACTTTGAATATTTTCACTTCACAAATTCATTAATATTTTTTCTACCACAGACTATCCAAAGCTTTAAAATCTAAGATCCAACAGGCAACTGTCCTCTCATTGTCTCTGGTGATTTGTGGTGACACTTCCAAGAGTGACTGAGACAAAAATACACCATTTAAACAAGAAAGAAAGAGACAACAATACAAAATAACCCCTTGACAATTAATTATAATGGCCGCTCTAGCTTGTTAGGAGATTTTTTCGATTTATTTTCGCGCCAAGAATCGAAATGCCTTAAATACTTGTTCACGCCGAATTTATAATTGACAACTGAGTTAAGTGTGGGTCTCGGCTCGAATTTTAAATAAATTAAGTGTTCCGCTAAAGAATTTTGGAAAAATGGACCAAAAATACTTAGAATGGATATTTTAAATGCTTCTTAGTCATCGGTAGCGGACAAACTTCTATTGTTTTTTAGTCAGCGGTACTTTTGTTCCTTTCGAACAGGTTAAATTCAATTAAGATTAGGTTAGAAGTAGAAATGAAGAGACCTTCTCTTAATATCTACTACTGACCTAAATAATTACTAAGATTACAAGTGTGGGAGAGTCTAGCTTGGGCACAAATGGGCCAGCTCGACTGGAGTGATACCGTGAAAACCGACGTGAAACAATGCTTGCGTTGTGTGAGTGAGGTTACCAGATGCCCAATTACCCCCAATCCCCGATTCTCCAAAATTCCTAACCCTCAAAAGGTCGCACATGTAACGTCTCTGGTGTTTCGGGTGGCCATGGCGGCGGCGATGACTCATCATCAGGTGATCCGCCTGCTCGTTTATCGGCTTATACGGTACAAAAGTATCCTGTTTATACACTTCTGCTGTAGAGTGATTTCCCCCACCCCAAATTCATTCAATAAAATAAAAGCTGTGATTGATACCATAAGATACCAAATTGGACAACAAAAACACCTCATATAACACAGAAACCATATCACACTATGAAGTCCAAAACAGATCAGTGAGTAGATTACAAGCAGCATTATAAAGTTGTACAACAATTTGCGATGCTACTCTCAAGGAATTTCAAATGACCCCATATTTGTATTCCCTTCGCGTCTATCTAGATTATCAAAAAAACGCCACAATGTCTACTGTCACTGTGCATGTGTTGCATTGTTTTTGCTAAACAACGAGTTGTTTGATACTTAATATTGTGATATGGTTTTTTTAAAGGTGAGAAGTTTTTGTGGACCGTAATGTGCACCTCTGCCTACGACTTCTGGGATAAAGGTGTGATGATACGGTTAACGAGGAGATGGGTCATTTGATGGTAAGCAATCAGCGTTACTGTTGTCTAGAAAATCCACCTAGGGCAGTTGCCGATCCAGAGCTGCGGACTGCCTAGCGGGTTACTGGCGCTCTGGCTTGAAAAGCTTGACACTCACTCTTGCCTCACACAAGGCGGTAGAAAGTCATTGGATGATTTTATCCCTTCAAAAAAATAGGGGCTTTTCCACACTGGTTCTCTGTAAAGCAATAATTCATTATCCTGGTTACATCACATCGTTTTAAAAAGAAAGCCTTAAGTAAAACGTACCTAACTATAGCCAACTACAGTTCATGTTTTGTGATCCAAACAGTTTCAAAAATTCTCAAAATTAGACTACTACTAACCGGAACCAATTTACCAAGTTGTCTCCCAAACTAGTTTGACTAACATCCTACCATTGATCCTGGAGGTCTGCTGACCCCTCTGATCATAGATAGCGTTAAGTGAGTTCGTCATCTACTCGTGTTATAAAACATTCACGGTTTGTGAATAAAGGTGTATTTAGAAGAGGTTATTTTTTACTTTTACAAGTGTTTTCAATGGCTTTTTTAAATTCTATTTATATTCGTTCTTCGCGGACTCTTGGTCCATACCCTTGTCATACATTGCTTTCAATTGGTTATGGACATTACCTAATTTAGTATTTATCGCTAATTAATTTGTATGGAATTAACAATAACTACCGAAATGAGTCAAAATAGTTATTTCAATTGATCATGCCACACCACTGCATCAAAATTATTTCTTAGAAAAAGTTTAACATACAAAGAAAATTCACCTAAAAATTCTATGAGTCGTATGTTTTCAGTAAAATTTTCTTTTAACTTCAAATAGAGTGATTTAATAAAAACTTCAGATAAGGACGGCTAGATCAGAGCTTAGATTTATTAGAAGGCCATTGTCATTTGGTATGGTTCACATCGTGTGAGAAAACAGGAACTTACGAATAACATAGCCCATTTAAAGCATCCATTATATCCGAATACTTCATAGACCTGGAAGAAATATCAAAATGAAACTGTCACCAACCACCCATATAAACATGACCTTACATTAAAAATAAAGGCGCGTACAAGGCGAGGCACCTAGCGACTTGCGCCAACGCAACGTGCGCGAGATAAGCCGGTATCTACACGATCATCACGTCGGATGCTGCGTCCTAACGCTCGTACTGAGAACACGTAACATGTGAATAAGTGAGGCTGCGAGCGAAATTTTAAAGATTAGGGAGTTTTGTTTGTGGTTTTAGGTGGTAAATGTACCGTTAGTTGGTGACTAACTAGCTATTATACTCTTCTGGAGCTGCGAACTGCCTAGCGGGTTACCGGGGCTCTGGCTCTAAGAGCAGGAGTAGGAACGTGGTGATTTTTGGTTCGTAAGAGTCTGAAACTCCTTCTATGATTTTCTTCTCTAAAAAGCCATATTCTCTGGTTAGGGTAGGCGAGATTAGAGAAAGAAGAGTAACGGCAAATCTTATATTTTACTCATTATGGAAAGGTAAAGCGTTTGAACGCGCCAATCTCCGAAACTACTGGTCCGATTTGAAAAGTAATTTTTGTGCGATAGTCCATTTTGTGCGATAACATCACACTACGATCTATAGGAGCCGTGCAGAGCAGGTGAAACTGCGCCAGAGTCACTAGTAAATAATAAGCCCTGACATTAACCACAAAATAATTAAGTAAATCTTTAACCTAACAGGTTACACTTAACCTTGGTATAATGATACAAATCTCTCTCTTTGTGACATGAATGGGCATCAAACCTGCTCCTAATCTGTCTTGTTTATCAAAAGTAATGCTGTCACAATGACCCCTGGTTGACACTGCGTTCAGGGAGAGAAAACGTGAGCATCACATATTATATTATAACCTTTTTGGTGGATTTTTTACTTCTTTATGGAATGAGGAGATAAGCAAGTATCACCTGATGGTATGCAATCACCGTCCATTGTCACCCTTTATATTCCAAATCCCACGGCGGTAATCTCCGGCAACGAGGTTCGCTACCTTCCCCGGAGATCGTGGGTTATGCACGGATCACCCAGATGACCATGACTGCATCAGGCTCGGAGCCCAGACAGGGGCGCCGTAGAGAGCCATGCATTGCTCGATCCCCGCGTACCTCCTGCAGGAGGCATTTGGTACCCTGCCCATTGTCACCCTAGACTCCTTTAGTGCGATACTAGAGGAGTCAAGAGTGTGTTACTGATGTGCTATGCTACGTTACTGTGGATGCGTTTGGGTTTGATCAACCTTATTCATTGATTTGTTACATAATTTAGTGTGTGATTATTTTCTTCTTATCTGGTGGAAAAGCACCCTTATTTTGATGATAGAATTGAAGAAGACAAATGAGTCTCAAATTGTATCGAAAGGATTCTCGGGGTTCGATTCCCGGGTGGAGCAAAGTATTTGCTGGGCTCTTATCAAAATTTTTCAGTAGCAGCACGGAGTCAGGAATTGAGGTATATGGCAATAGGCTCACCCCCTATTACATGGGACTTATAACACAAATGGTGAAAAGTGGGTGTACATTATATACCGGCATTACGTGCCATACTGAGCACCTCTGCCTACACCTTCGAAGATAAAAGGCGTTGCAACAACAACAAAAATCTCGCTCACTTCACTAGATTAACTTAACCTCTTATCCTAAGCACATCAGTGGAACGTTTCGCGTCGCACCTCACTCGCGTCGCCTAGCTAGGGAACTCATAATACTAGTTTAGCATACAGATCTAGCTAAGTGGGCGAATAACACGGACGCGATCTGATACGGACCGACCAATTACGTACGTGACACCTCTAGATGCCATCGTGTTGCCAGTTTACTCAGTAAGTCGAGTCCCAATTACGTGTCGTTGTTTTACGATGTAAAGTAATGTCGTGTAATTGTTTGAAATTATTATGGCCATAGTTAAGATGGGTTCGGTTAGATTCTCAAGCCTCGTTGGTCGAGTGGTTGCAAGTGCAACTGCCGGGCAAGGCGTCTCGGGTTCGATTCCCGGGTCGGGCGAAGTATTGATGGATTTTTTTCGGTTTTTCGAAAATTTCTCAGTAGTAGCACGGGCTCTGGAAATGTGCCCTGTATATGGCAATAGGCTATCTCTTACATGGGACTTACAACATAAATTGTGAAAAGTGGGTGTACACAGTGGCATTACGTGCCATAATGTGCACCTCTGCCTACCCCTTCGGGGATTAAAGGCGTGACGATATGTATGTATGTAATTGTTTGAAATTATTATGGCCACAGTTAAGATGGGTTCGGTTAGATTCTCTGCCTGTTAGCTGTTAGTCCGTTTCCTGATTGTCTGAGATTGTTTGTTGACAGGTTTCATTTTTTTTTTATAATTTATTTATCTATGGTTTTGTGGGTGGCTGTTCGCGGGTTTGCTGGTGACGTTTTAATAAGTTGGGTTGTAGTCGGTTGTTATTTAAGAAAAAGACAGTTGTAAGATGTTGAGAATCAATATGGACAAAGAGGTGGGTGAAGATTTCAGGCAATTTAAGTTCATTTTTTTTAAACTAAGAGACATTAATTTGTTCATTTTTTTTGCGTTTAGTGTCTCAAAAGTTCAAGCATTTGTAATAATATTTTCACTATTCGAAATTAGTCTTTTAAAAAAAATATTGGTTTAAAGTTGGCTCATCAGGAACATGATATATTTAAGTGATCAGTGGTTGAGTATGTGATTAGGTATGTAGGTAAGTTCCAACCTGTTCAGAATTCTAAGATATCCTGTAACTTTCAATTCGAAATATCGCACGGAACTCGATCGCAGTCCGCCGTGTCATTGGTTGTGATAATAATCTTGACCAATGACTGGCGAGAATGTGATGCGACAGAAAGAATCAAATAAGGGGTAATCGAAAGAAAACAATTATATTTTTTGTCAATAGATTGATCTATATATTTTAATGAATAATTTTTAATTACAACTGTTGCAAAATTACAGTCTCCTTCCATTTGACGAAGCTTAACGTTGTCTCGTTTGTTTGTTTGTAGAAAACATAGCAAAAACAATTCTATATTGCAATCAAATCACTTGCATGATGCGATGTGACACTTTGTTTGACATTGATGGAAAAATAAAAGAATAACTTGCTTTGTTTATGGTTTACTTTAGTACATAGCGACCTATGACGATTTATAATTAAAAAAAAAAATATTTAAAAAAAGAACGTCATTTTTTTGTCTTTGTTCATGTTGCAGTCAGTTTTGTGAAATCCGACTTTGACAATAATTACTAAGATATATGTACTTTTATTTTTATCTAATGTTTTGTCGTATTTATGTAGCTTTGAAAAATAATAGTTAGGTCATTATGTACTAAAACAGTATTATCTATTTACCGAGCTCTCTATTTCTGCTTAACTTTAATGAATTCCATGGAAAATTATATTCATTTTATAATTATTATTATAATTATATATTTTGTATTTTTAACTACAATATTTATTAACTATATATTACAAACTTTAACTTATAGTTAGATTTTTTTATCAATCGTTTTTTTTTGCTCGCGTCCGATTGTTGCTTTTTTGAGAAATCGTTTACTTTTTTTGTTACATTTAGCCAATTGAAGATTAGAATTTTTACAATAAGTATTTAAATATGTATTTATTTAGTAGACAGTGTTACAAGTCATGTTAGAAATTTTGATAATCAGAAATAACATGTTAAAAATATCATCGATTAATTCTTTAATCGTCTCTTACTTATAATTTAAAAGATCTAGTTATAATTAACTTATAAAACTGTCTACTGAAGTGATATTAATCTTTTTACACGATAATTTTACCAATTTTTACAACATTTCGAAGTAAAAATGGGTTTAAAACAGTTTAAATTTAAATAAATTTGTACTAAAAAAGCAGCAATCGGACCCATGCTATCTCACAGCACAATTGACAAAACATATTTTCAAAATATGTCTATTTATTAGTTAAACACGTAAATATACCTTACAAAATGTATTTACAAAATAAAGCGATATCATTAATAATATTTAATTATTCGAAGTGGGAAATGAAATTAATATTTCGACTTTACGGGTTGTAGTGGTGACGTCAACACAATATTAATAAAACACAAATATCCCAAAGATATAAAAATGAAATTATAAAAAGAACATCGTAAAGTGAATATGAAGGAAAAAAACGTCAAATAACAGGTATTCTAATTTTAACATCTAGAGAAAAGTCATGCAATACAAGAAACTCCATTACTCTATTATAAACCACACATTTTTATAAATTTGATGTTGTCACTTCACTTTTGGCATTCACGCGCAGCTCGTTTCCATGGTTACCTATAATATAACATCTCATCTACAATCCGCGGACAGTCGAAATCAGAGTATTAATTTAAAACTATTGCTATTGCGGTGTTGCTATGTGACGCTAACGTGAGGGTTGCTACGCTCGACGGGCGGTGTCGCGAGGACAGACAAATTAGGAATAATGGGATTTGTCAGAGATAACTGTTTAACTGTAACAAACGGGAATCAGAAATAATGAGAACAGAGATGAATGTTTCCAGGTTTTGACTTAGATGGAACTTTGTTGCTGGAGAGTCATGTCGCGACCTCGTCCGTCCGGAGAACCTTACATCGTGAATCCTAATGTAAGCTTAACTATTTACAATCAGTATACGAATATCGACCCGAATAGAACTCGAAAGAAAAAACAAAATAGGAACGATACAAAACGTCGGCCGGGGCCCACCATATAAATACACAGGTATGTACAGTACTAGGATCGATCAGTCCTGGGTCTCGACGTCGAGGCCGTTCACCATGCGCTCGATGCTCTTGAGGTCGGAGGCGGGCGGCGTGGCCGGCGTGGTGGAGCTCGGCGCGTCCGGCGGCGGGTCGGCGGACGCGGCGCGCGCGGGGGGCGAGCCCGGCCGCGGCCGCGCCGGCGACGAGCTCAGCGACCGCGCGCGCGGCGCCACCTGCTCGAACGCCGAGCCCAGCCCTGGCAGCGCGTACGGCGCGAACCTGTGCGCCTTACCCAGCGCAGCTGCACCATGAGGCCCGGGCGGCGCCGGCGGCGGCGGCAGCGAGTACTGCTGCAGCAGCGGGTGCAGGTTGAACAGCAGCCCGGGCGGCATCTGGTGCGGCGGGAAGAACGGCGGCGGGTACAGCGACGGTGGGTACAGGTACGGCAGCAGTGGCGGCTGCACCGGGGGACCCAGCGACACGTCGGGCGCCGGCGAGGGCCGCGAGGGCCCCGCTGGGGGAGAGGGCGCGCGCCCCGCCGAGCACGACGAGTCGGAGCCCGCCTCGATGCCCTCCTCCGCGCCTGAGTCACCGCCGCCTCCACTCGAACTGAACCAGGCTGCAAGAGAAGTGCTGTTTAGAACCTACAGGAACTTAACTACAACAAAACACCAAAACTGTGTGAAAACTATTGCATGTAAACTGGACAGTGTAATTACGCGCTAACGTGAACAATTCCATCGATTAATCAAACTCTAATAATGCGATTGAATGCATAAATAATGCTAGAAACTAATTTTATGCTAACAACGAACAATTTGAAATTAGAACGATATCATTATTGGCATTACACAACGCAATACGAATGAATGAACAAGTGAACTGAGAACGAATGAACTGAATCACTGAACGAATCAATCACTCCATACAACCCTGTAAACGCTCGCGTCCGGAAATCACCCATCGCCAATACAGTTACATAAATTATGTTCCATAATAATAACAAATTGTCTGTGAAATGTACAATGAAACTATTTGTTATTTCCTATTCTAGGGCTAAACTGGCATTAGGATTAGTCACCACTGCTTTGTTGGGGGTTGAATTATGCATCACTGTTGTTGTTCGCGAGCCGACAATTCATTGCTCAGCTATAAGAACTATGAGGTATATAAAACTGAAATGTGTACAAAATGTGTGGATTAATAAGAAATACAATGGATACTTACAGCTAGTGTTGTGCTGCGTGGAGGTGGCGGGCGGCGGCGGACTGGACGGGCCGCCGACGTCCAGCGGCCGCTCGTCGTCATCGTCCCTGTTGTCTGACCGCGCGGTCAGCAGCGCCTGCCTGCGGTACACGGACAGACTACTCGTGTTATCATCTTATTTTGTCTACCAGTTATAACAGAGGTTACATTTCGGAGGGATAGGGAAAATAAATAAGCCTATTATAGTAATAAACATTGTCTAAAGTTAATACTTTTAAAAGTTGGTACTTTTGACAGGGTTTATTGCTGTAATCCACCTATTTGCCTTTGCTATACAATAAACAAAGCACGAGTAAGAATATTTCATATTTTGGCAGTCGATATTAGTGTCGTTTTATTAGGGATTATACATAGATAGGTTGTAGAAAGGTTTGTAAGATCTTAAATAGAGTTGACATAAGATGTAATTGTCACTGTTTTTTATTGAAACTCGGAATTAGATTTCAGAGGATCAGCCTTACTAATTTCTTATTACTAACGAGGCCAAACAATTGTAAAACTTAATATTTTTCATTTAACCCTGTACACCAAACTATTTCACTACGAAAACCAAAACAATTTAAATCATCCGAAATGTCTTTGCAGCGTGGGGTGTGAATCGTTTGACATTTGACGTAATGGGTCGCATCGACCCCCGACCGCCGGAGAAAGGTTAATCATTTTCTAATGATGGTGAAATTTGAGACACCGTCGTGACGCCATTATCTATGGTGTTTTACGTAATAGTTTTCGTATAAAACACTTTACGCGTGAAAAAAGAAAATTGAAGGCCCATATTTTCTTTAAGGCGCAAGTCGTGTAAGTAATCCATCATTTCTATTCTATGTTTAAGATTGAAATCGCTTACTACATTTGGCTGATAGACTACACATTTGACAGATAGCAGCGTTTTCTGAAAAACTTGATACTTTAAAGTTCTGATCCACAACTCAAGCGTAGAGATATAGAGAGTATATAGAGAGAGGATGCTCAAAGTCCAGATGCTGAAGACTGGCTTGGACTGCAAGACATTCTGGACTCCTGCTTTTACAAAAATTTGGAAAATCTCCCTCAGTCATGGAAACGATGACTTTTAATCGCCATATTTGATTAAGAGAAGTGTAAACAATTGTGTATAATTGATAAGTAGTCTTGGTAATTGCTCGCTACCACCGCTGAGTTATTAAAATTGAAGATATGTTGTACAGTCACGCGATTATAAGTACCTGTTGAAGATTACTGTGATAGCTGACGTATTTACTTAGATTTTCTGGAGTTTTTAAAGGGCCTATTGTGTATAGTAAATGGTCTGGGCTTTGACTATGTTTATTAGTTTATCTTTTTTTGAGAGGGAAATATCATTCAATTCCTTCTCTCACCTTGAGCGAGGCGAGAGGGAGTGTTACACTCTTACTAACTTAACCTTGACTAAACCCCGTCCCTACTCTTACTTTTCGAGCCGGAGCCTCGGTAACTAGCTAGGCAATCCGCAGCTCTGAATTTTTATCTAATGAGTTTGTAATAGCAATAAATAAAAGTAAATGTAGATTTTTTTAAATATCATAAATTTACTAGTTTAACTGCGACATAAAATCAAATAACGAACCACAAACAAACAAATCAAAATCAGAAAACGAATTTTTAAATTAAGAATTCTTAAAAATAAAAACAAAACAAATTCGAATCACATTTTTTTTCTAATTCGAACATGAACACGAAAGGCCAAGCCAAAACATATCAATCCCCTCGCGCGATAAACGCGTACAATATTTTTAAACTGTACGAAACGAAAAAAAAAGAATAAATAAAAAAAAGATTCGTCCCAAACGTTTAGCTCACCCCAAAAAAGACAAAAAGGAAAGCAATTATTTGCCTTCTGTCGCCCATTGAACAAACAACTCTTTATCATCTACATTGTTTTACTGATCCCTAAATACGGTCCCATCTTGGGTTTCCGAGGTTCCGTACTGAATTCATTTTATTAACTCGTCTCATTGTCGACTGATAAAATTTAATTTGGACCACCCCTTGTTGTGTAGGGCTGGCACTGTTTAGTTTCTGGAGTATTAAGATTATTGGAGAATTATTGTTATTAATTTTGATTGGGATTGGGACTAATTATGCGATTCGAACTTTTGATGACATGGGTCATTGGTAGTGAGAATAGTCATCATCAACTATCTGACCGTAATCGAATTCACTTCGATCTTTTGTATTGAAAGTTACAGAATAGCCTATTTGTAATCGATACCTAAATGCATTACTAATGTTTACATTTTATTAATATAAAGTTCCATGTAACTGTAAAATACTATCGTTGAAAGATCTTAAACTTTTTTTTATCACAATATACAATTGGGTAGTTTTCTAGGTCAAAAAATATTATTTTGACATTTCAATATAATAAAATATCCCAAAAATAATCGTACGTTTTAATCAATTAATTTGACGATTAAACTTAATTTTTAATTTTTCTTACACTGAGAAAAGAATATGCTATTTGACCCAAACAAATTAAATGTCATAAATTGTGATTTCATACAAAATTCATAGAAAACTAAGTAACGTTTTTGACATTTCAATAAAAGTAACTAATTTGACTAGTAGGAAACTACCGTATTGACACAATATTTAAACATTGTAAAAATTGTACGCACAATTTCGACAGCCCTAACTTAAACTGTTAACATTAGGGTGTTCACGTTACAATGTAAACTTGCGACGCAGGGGTGGCCTGCCTTGTAATTTTGCCAAATTTTTATCCCTTAAAACGGCGCGGTTAGTTCGGGAGCCGCAAGGGGGCGCCACACTCTATTCTTATGCAGACAAGGATAGTATACTAAGTAGGTATGAGTAATATATGTTTTGTCTTTTTTTATTGTAAGTAAATTGGATATGAGTAAGTTGGTTGGCGTTTTACGTAGTTTTGTCTATTTCTAACATTATTAATAAATGATTTCGGTGACTGAAGTATCTATGAGGTATTTTTGACACTCCATTTTTACATATTACAAAAATCTTATAAGAGCCTAACAAATAAATCATATTAACTAAATAATACCGATTTGAATTTGTGTGTTTATTATCAATCTTTTACCTTGGCCTTAATGTAATTGAAAACACAAGTAGTTTAAAATAAAGTCCAATTCCTAAGGTAATTTCTAACTCTTGTTGTATCCACCCAAAGGTTGATACGTTTTTCATCATACTTGATTTATGTTATACGCTAATTCAAACTGATAGTAGTAATGGTTGAAAAAATATTTTCACTGCCAGTTACGTTACCTCAAAACACAGACCTCTGCTTACCCCTTTAACCGTTGAAAATGACCTCAAAACCCGTCTTAATTAGTAGCTGGAGACAAATGGGCATTCTCCCGGCGGTGGGCGATGTCAAAGGGGTGTAGTCTATGGTCGAGGTATGTTACACGGCTGTACTGGCGGAATGGGGGTAGGGTTGACTGAAGAATGTTCGAAGATTTGATTGAAGAATTTGTTATGTGGTCAATTATAATGACTATTGTGTAAGGTACCGACACTCTAGATTAGGAACTTAATTAGGCTAAACACTGTACTCAGTTATTTAATGGTTATTTAACCCAGTCCTTAGAAATTGTTTTCTATACAAAAACGTTACTAAGGATTAGTTTAAGTAAGGAGTGCGGCAGTAAGTGTATTATAAATGCAAAAGTTTGTGAGTTAATAAATATGTTTGTTATTCAATCACGTCAAAAGTTCAAAACGGCTAAAGGGATCGGAATGAAATTTGGAACAGATGTAGATTATGGTCTGGAATAACACATAGGTTACTTTTTATTTCACGGTAATGCGGACGAAGCGACTGGCAGAACCTAGTAGATTTAAGAAGAAGAAGAATGATAGATATTTTTATAATAACTATCGTGAGATATACTAAATTAACTAAATATTACGGTTTACTCGTGTAAATTAATGGAGAAAAGTTCTAGTTACTAGTTTCGAGTCACAGAGGGACCCGACTAGTGAATGACAGATGTTGTTTCTACTATGCAGAGATTTCAGAATTAGTTTATGATTGTATTTCAATGAAAATGAAACACTTTTCGCCTCCGAATTACCATTCCCAACACAGTCTACCTCGAACCAAATCCGGAACCCATTTCACTAACCTAAACCTTTTTTCTCACTCTAAACACGGCCTCATTACTTAACTAAATGAACAACAATATAAATAATTTAGCACTGGCAACCCTGCCGCCGGATGTGTTATGCGGCATGTGTTGCCATCGTACCGGCTTTTCCGAGCGCGGCGTTTGTCAAAACGTTCACGTTTCCCGCGCTTCCGGTGGCCATTTTAGAAGATTCGTTCGCAGCGTCCGTCCGCCGGCCGTCCGGTCGCCGCGCAGCCGTTGTAAGCGCATTTAGGACCGCTTCCGTTACCGGACGTGGCCGGTTCATGTTGTTTCGTGGTTTCAGGGTGTATTGGTGGCGATTACTGGGATACTGCCGTATCATAGGTATCCCTGATGGTAGTGTAACAAGGACTATGCAATAAAGCTCATAATAAGAACGTTTTGTATTTTGTATTATTTACCTACTTAATAATGGGTAGTTTCCTCAGTCAAAATTAAATTATGTCGACTTTCTAATACAATAAAGTAGGTATTAAAAAAGAATCACACTTTCATTCATATACTTGACCTTTCTAGTAATACGTCTGCTATTTGACGTAAAATTCGCATACTTTCATATAAAGTTTTTAAAGTCTCGAAAAAAGTATTGCATTTGACTAGTAGAAAACGAGTCTATTTAACACTTACCTACACTAGCTTTTACTTATACTCACAAACTATTCCTTTGTGAATAAGAACACTTTAATTTATTTCGTAAACTATAACAACTATTGAAAAGTATTTGGCAACAAACTAACTACAAATAGCATTAACAAAACGCCGCCTAATGCAAGCTAACGATGCGCGCCATAACTGATGGGTATCACCCACTAATTGAGCTCTTGTTCGAATTTCAAATAAGGTAGCGGAACGGCAACCTATCCCCACAGCCGGGCAAATTATACGGCGAAGAAAAAAAAATAAACTAAAGCTGATTTTATCGCGGAAATCCAATTTTCTCCCTTGCACGCCAAAGACGCTGGAAAAAAGCGCCAAGTCGAATGACTCCGCCATTTAAAGCGTTACCCGCCGTGTTCAAACCTCGAACACGAATAAGGAGGCGCCCGATTGGTTTAATTTGAATTTCCAACGGCTCGGGACTCGGAAACGACGCCCTGTCCTAATTAATTCTGAAGATTCACAGATACCACGCTAATTTAGTTAGCTTTTAACTTTACTTAAATAGTCGGTCGCCAGTTTGCGCCGCCATTTGTCTTTTTGAAGCCCACCAGCCCACCTACGTAGTTGAATTATATTAATAGATATATTTTTTCCATTCGTTCGGTTTACAAGGTAATAAATTAAGCAATTAACTATTAAAATATAGGAATGTGACTATTAAGTGATAGTTTGGACGTTTATTTTTTTTATTTTGGCCTCGTTAAGTAATAACTCTGTTGTATAAACGTAGTTGTCTGGCCAGTTATGTTGTTTCAATTTGAAAATGGAAAGCGTCGATTGAGACGCGGAGTAGTAAGTAAATGGAGTCCTCAATATCATGTTTCAGAGACTTCGTACGATGCGTAGTCACGTGATGTTACGTAATTCTAATTGGTTATTGACAGTGTATGTGTGTTGTAACTCCATTGACTTGCCACTGTTTTGTGGGAGATGTTCCAATTAGTTCCAAGGGTTAGGTACTTACTTCTTCTCCCGTTTGCCCGCTCCCGTATCTCGGAAGCCTTTCGCGAACGGATTGTTGTCGATCTTCAATTGTGTTATCTGTGGACAAAAAATTAATTAAGCGTTTTGTACAATATTAGATAAATAAGATTTAATGTCACGGGCATTAAGGAAAAATTTTGGTACAATTCTTTATAATTCTAACTGATCTAATTGTCAGTTATTCTCTTTCTACTATTACGATCTGATAGTTATTTCTCAAGAGAACTGATGTAACTTCTGTTGTAAAACATATATTATGTTGTACTTAAAGGAAATAAATTCTTACTATTTCGATATCAGAAGCGATATAACACTTTACCAACATTGCTTAATACCATTTCTAAACAATAATTACGAAACTAAGGCACTATAAGGTATTACACCATGTTTAATAAGTGATATAAATATATACGATTGTCATAAAACTATTCCATTTACTTTGCTTGCGAAGCCGGGAAGTAATGAAAACGGTTACTAATATATTATCATTATGTTAAATTTAAATGTTGATTTAGATTATTTCCTTTCTAAGTATTGCATTTGTGAGAATAACTTATGATATTACGTAATATTATTATTTAGAGAGGGGATTAATTTGCATTAATCCCTTTTGTTTCTTAAAGTGTCTTGTCACTTTATAAAATTAATGTGTTTTCATTTAATGTCAAAGAAAAGGGGACAGATGACAGCAATATGACATTAAAATATGATTTAAATGCAATGATTTCTAGATAACTAACACCTCGAGAAGTAATTGATTAAGTTCTTAGACCAATTGCTGTGACAGAAGCTGATATATTAATAGTCGATTATTAAACATCTATGCATATGCATATTTATTATGCTTCGAGACTGACTTGTTTTAAATATCAATTGATAAATAATTTATATTAATAGTTTTCTTTATTTTCCGAGACTAAAGGGTCTTGTGATTAGAAGTTATTTATTACTTCTTTTTTTAAAAGTAGGTAAACTTTTATTTATAACAATATATGTACTTAACTATAAAAAATCATAAAAAAATTCGTCCGCATCGACGTCAACAAGGAAAATACCTAGTAATGAACTTTAATTCAAGGATTCATTATGATACATAACTGGCGAAAAGTGTTCAATTCAATATACTCGTATGCGCTGTTCCTAAGGGAAATACATTTTTTAAATTTAACAAACAAAATATTAACACTCACCTTTTCATTTTGGTACGCGGTAACCGCGATGAACTCCGTCTCCTTGAAGACGTATGTCCTGAAGGTGGAGTATGGCAGCTTCAGAATGTCGTTGGCCCTCACCAGGTGGAACCTGGGCTGGTACTTGTGCATCGAATTCAGGATCGTCTGTGTAACACACTTTAGACAGCTTAGGAAAGTGCTCGCATCACTCGTATGTTCATGTTATTGCTAGATAAAGGACATTGTGGAAGTAAGGGAAAGCTTTTTCATAATTATAATAGTGTCATTAATCAGGAAATCAAACCTAGGATCTTAAGTTTTCTTAAGTTAAGTATGAGCTCAAAATATCATAGGAATCATGCTCATACTAAATTGTTTTGATACATGATTATCATTAAATTATCTCATTTTGCGATTGTAATCATGCTTTTTCTAGATTCTCAATTGAGAAACAGCATAATTTTACTACAGATCCGATAAAAACTGCATCCGAAAAGAGTATGACACCAACAATAATTATAGTTCTGACAACGCTTGCGTTAGTATTCAACCTATTAACTAGTGATGTTAAACCTATAATCTATATGTAAAACATGACAGCTGTTTATTTATCGCCATTCTCCCCACACGCGTGAAGCATGTAAACAGGCGGATTTTCTAATATTTTATTCCTTATACTACAATGTTTACAATTTACGATCACCTCACAGGCCAGCCGATTGACAGGCAATAAGTTTAGTTCTAGAAACATGAAGTGATAGTGTTCGTGTATTTTATTAGATACATATGTGATGAGAATAAATAAAATACATTCAAAGTTTTAAGTATATTTTATTTTTATTTTATACATTTTCATGATGCATTTTTACACGTGTCACTTCATTTTATAATTGCTCATGTTAGTACTCCATTAATTGATTACTCCGTGACAATTTCGCAAAATGGCGGCGATATTTTTTAGCGCGTTGCAATTCTATGAAACTATTTTATAGCTGGTTAAGCTAGTCCCACGTGTAAACGTGCAAAAATCAATTTCTAACGGCCATAAGAACGATTCTCATATCGGTAGCCTATTACGATAATAACCCATCTTTTAAATTCCACCGACGCTTCCAACCCCCATGTCATTAAGTATCATTATCGTCTGCACCTATGAATGATGTATGAACGCATCGCGATCTTTTACCGCGATCGCTGTTACGGGAAATCATCCTTAAATTGCAACAATAATTTGCGTGATCGATGGGAAATGGTTAGCGTTTGTAATAGAATTATTATGACTAGTTCAGTTGTGACTAGTTCATTATTAAGTAGGGATTTGTGGTGAAATAACTGGCGATTAAAGACAGCTGTTTAATCTTTTAGAAGCATTTATTACTTACTAAGAAAGGTGGTAAAATAATTCAGTAAATCTTTAAAGAGTAGCACACGGAATCTTTGTTTGTACGTAATATTTGGCACGAAATATTATCAGCTGTGTGTTTCTGTAAGTTGTTCTGAATTTAAACTGCAATGAAAGGAGGTTACTTACTTTTTTATATTGCCTGTTATTCTTTATTTGAATTACGAAATGTTTTGTTGTTGCTAAATTCGAAAAATGAAAACCAACATTGTTTTTTTATTTATCCGTTAAATGTTTGTCAGCCATTTTTATACTAGAAGAGATAGATGATTATTTTTAAACGCGTAGCACTTGTAGGTAGCGTAGCGTTGTTAAAAAGAAGAATATGCCTATGTATTCTCCTACATAATTTAAACTATTCAAATTCCCATACATAATTCTCTCTTTAATAATTCGTGTTACAAGCGTCCAATACCCAACCATTTCACTATTTCACTATATCATTGACAAAATTCTTCAACTACTTTTTCCCACAAAGTTTGTGACATCACGACAGACAGACACGCCTCCGTTTAATATTAGATACGTTTGACAAGCATCGTGAACTGAAAGACACATGTTACCACACGGGTACGCCCGCGAATTATGTGTTAAAATATTACTTTAGTTATAGGGCTGGCAGAACAAGAAACGTTAGGAATATTATTAACAAATGTCACGGTAAGCTAGAATGCATTTAAATTCTATCTTCGCGTAGTTTTTAAAAGTTTTTGTTAAAGATAGGTATGCTATATAAAATAATCAGTTATTTTAATATCAAAATAAGGAAAATGTGAGATATGTCCATCTAAACTTTTATTAAATACGTAGTTTTCAGCCAGATTACAGTTAAAACAATGTATTAAAAGAAATACTTGAATGGTAAAGATCTTTGAACAATGATGACATCTTAGTATGTGTGTAGCAGAAACTAGAAAATACTACAAGGTTCATTTAAATTGATTTTAAACGAATGAAAATAACTTTAAACTAACACGGTTCCATTCAAAACATTAACAACTCAAGATCAAAGGACCAAAAACAAAACAAAAAAAAAATTGAAAATTCAAACACGAATTTCCCGCTAATTTTCTACACAATTTAAACTCACGTCACTCATGACAGCCCTGTCAAAACGTAATGACAGGTCGCGCGACCCCGGCGGTTAAATTACTATGTAGCACTCCATTCTTTGTGGCCCCTCATACTCCGTGTCCACGTAACACTTATGATTTTTGTATGACCAATGTTAATGTACTGGACAGTTTAACGGGTCATTTGTCTTTTGCTTTTAGCTCGCAACTTTGTCGTTAATATTTAAAAACGGCTGTGATTCAAATTATGGGGGAATGTTGTAGGTTATACGGTAGTCTTTTGTTTTTGTGGAGATTCTTTTTTCGGTTAAAATGGATGGTTAGACTCTAGGTGCTTGGGTAAACGGGGCTCCAAAAGCCGGAGTAGGAACGGTTGTGATTCTTAGTAATTAAGAGTTTTTTAAGGGGGGAAAAACATCCAAAGCTTTGGGCGAGACAAGAGGGAGTGTCAGACTATTATTGACTAAAAACCACCCCATTCCTATTTCTGCCCTTAGAGGCGAATCCTCGGTAAAGTGGCATTTGGCTACAAGCTCTAGACCAACGGATTCAGAGATAATCGAGCTAAAATTGAGATTTTTGAATTCAAAATGTTCCATACTTCATATTCCTGCAACTAAGACATACTTATAACTGTACATCGACCACCAAACAAGCTAAAATTCCCTTCAACAAAATCCAAACTAATTTCAATTCTGTAACAACCATTTCAAGTCACAAATTCCTTTATACTTTAAGTAAACCGTCCATATTATATTAACAACATTCATATTACATTCGCATAACATCTAGATACGCCATTGTCCTAGGTATTGTAAAAATTGTCTGTTTGTATGCAAAACTGTTGTTTGGTATGCATTGCGGGTTTTGTGCCGGTCAGTATGTGGTGCGTATCAATATTCATGGCGATGTATCATGTGCATTGGTTAGTTATCTCTTTAGATTATTCCCATGATGTTTGTGCGAGGTTCACTTTAAGGGATTGTTAAATATGATTGTTTTTATTTCAAAATACGATTCTTCTTTGTTATACAATATTAAATTTTACCTAAAAGGGCAATAGTAGAAAAAAAAACTTTGCAAAGTTTATTTTAGTTTAAGTGTAACACGGATCAATTTTATTTTGTAAGGAAACGTACAGATTTTTATGATTGGTTGAAATAACTTTTGGGTCTAGATCCTTCCTTGTTTATAAACAGGGCTTATATATTGAACTAGAGACTGAAGATCTAAGAGAAGATACCATCGGTCTCTATTTCTTTACTAGTAGGCTAATAGGTACTTCTACTAGTCAGTGGTAGTTAGTTATCTTGCCCCGAAAGGAACGGTGTTATTTAATAAACAACAAAATGAAGAATATTTGAAATATAAAACATACTTAAATCCAAATGGTCCTTCCACCCATTCAAACTTCGAACACAAAACAAATCACCAGCCAGCACTAACTCATTAAAAAGGAGTTTTTATTACTTTTTATTAACAAATTGTGCGGCCCCCACACGTTCGCGCCGCCCCATTATCTTCAATTACTCTCATTAGATTTGACCAATTCATTATGACAACATCCGCTCATACTTAGAATTTTGTTTACAATCGTTCTGATTGGAGCACTTCCTATGTGGATAAATGCTATTAAGTTCTAATCAAGAAATATACAAAAGATTATTTCGATAACCTGTCTCTGTTTGATAGACTGGGAGGTCTGGCCATTTGACGTCATGTACGCATGCCATTTGTGTTTAGAAAACCTAAATTAAGTTTGAATTACGAACATAGAGATGTTCCAAATTGGAAGAATGACTTTTTGACATATTTTTTTAGAAATAAATAGTGATTATTGACTTGTGTCAATTTTTTTTTAAGGGGGACAATCATCCAATGACTTCTCCGCCTGGGCGAGGCGAAAGTGAGTGTCTCTCTGATTCTTACTGACTAAAAACCAACCCGTTCCCACTCCTACTTTTCTAGCCGGAGCCTCGGTAAATCCGCTAGGTAGTCCGCAGATCCAGACCAAGTCAATAATGAACAAAACAAATAATAATGAGTACGAAAGATTAATTGCTAGCGCTTCTCAAAGATACTTAAGTATAACCCAGCAAGAACAACCGCAGATAAAACCCTCAAGATACATTAAAAACATGCGTACAAAAGGACCAAGTGACTGTCATTTGCAATAAACGATAACGAACGCGTCTTAAAGACATCATAACTACAAATAAGATGAATAGCACGCTATAACAAGAGTGGACAAAGAAACCTTTTGTTTTAAACCCTTAAACGGATTGTATCATCAAAATTTACAACGCCATTAATATATATAACTGATTAAAATATCTATTTTGACGCTCCGATCATCTCATCAACTCAGAACGATGTAATAAAGACTTTTTTTTTCTCGAATGTTAAGCTAACGAACGCGCACCCAAAGTCGAAGCGATAACATTAAAATAAAATTATAGTTGTTCCTTACGTCGAGTTTAATTACCGGCCTCTTATTGGTGCGTCCAATTTCTTTATTTTACGGTTGGACAACAATTTATATGTTAATCGATGGCGCGGTGGTCCCGCGCGGCGCCGATGATGCATCGAGTATCGATTAAATGTAATCGCCTCCTCTCTAGGATGTGACGACATCTTGTTCCATTTTTTTGATTTATGACATCGCCCTGTTTTTGAATTTGGAATATGTTTTATTTTTTTCAGTAAAGACTCTTTGTTGTCGATTTTTTTTTGAATTGCCTATCTCTTTGGCTTATAAGAATGTTATTGCCTTGATATGCCAATTGTCATGTCATATTCCCTCACCCGGGAATCAAATTCGAGGCCACCATCGAGGCAGTCGAGGTTGTTAACATAAACATATATTAAAGCAACATAAAACGAGTCATGTTTTTAAAGCCATTTTACTTATTTCGTCTCTAGACATTTCTTAATTAGTTTAATTACATCTTGAGACATAAAAATTAAACTAGAATTCATTACTTGTTCGTGGCGAGAGGTGGCGCCACTAGTCAGAGCGTTGAAATCGCTTCGACACGCTCACAGATCATAAACAATAATTTGTTTGATTGTTCTATGATGAACTGTCTATGGTATAATCGTTGCGCTGCGGCGTAATTTTATTAAAAATAAAGAAACATCAAAAGGTTTTTACGATTTTCTGGAAGCTATTAATTCTTGTCTTGTTAAGAAACGGTGGGTTTTTATCATAGGCATTTCTGTAATTTACACAGCACTCACTATTACGGTAGAAAGACGTTACTGAGAAAAAAAGATAAACCCATTCAACAGAATATTTTTAATAAATTTAATTTTATCTTAAATGTATTATTACAATCTAAGCATAATTGATTTTGCGCAAATTTTCATCTTTACGAAGCTGTCACAGTGTTTGTTTAGTCGCGCTATTCACCGTAAGATGGCGCTACGAGTACACACATTTCTCAAGTGTCGTTATTCATCTCCAATATTTTTGGATCTGCCTAAAGTTTGTTTCTTAGAGGTTAGGTAGGTAGTTGAATTCAAAAGCGAATTAAATTCAGTAGTTAATATTTTAATCTGAATGCAATTTTTATGTTTAACAAGATGAAAATGTCTCGCTACCAGAGTAAGCTAAATATAATTCTAAAGACGATAAAATAAGAACTATGTTTAAAATATTTTTTCTATAAGAAAATATCGTGATTCAAAGTAAGAGCTATCGCAACTAAATAGAATTAAATATAGAACGCATATCGCATTCTAGGCGACGCATTGCCGCCCGTCCCCACATTCGCGCCAAACGGCTAATTCGCGCGGCAAGCATACGCGCCATAACTCATATCAACTAACCAATCGCCGAGGGAGCGTGCAAACATACCTGCGTCTCTTTCTAACCTACTAGAAACCCGAGCCTTGTTTGTTTTTCCTTTTACTTCCTTTGAAATCTTATTTTGAATTTTATTCCTACAGGGGCGTGGATGCAACGATGCGTTCGCTCACTCCCACGTACGGGACGCAACTGCCGTCTCCGTCTCGCTTTTTGTAATTTTAATTCGCAGAACGCTATCGAAACGTGATTCGAGTCTATAGAAACTTTTTTATTGCAAATGTTCGGAATCCGATGAGGCAAAGACGGGATTTCGGCAAAGCTTATGCAGTATCGAGTGAATTCGAATGATGCATCTTCATGTTTTAGTTGGGCAGTGTATATGCCGTCGCCATTTTCGTATGTGACCAAAATTGTATCTAATCTCTAATGGAAATCTGGCGATTCATTTGTTTTGTCGTCAGATTCGACATGTCTACAGTGCTTGCAAATTAATTTATCAGAGGAATTAATGCAGTCAAACCTTCCACTCATTAAGTAAAAGTAGCCTCAAGTTTAACATAGCGCACAGACTTTCGATCTTGGGCATCTACTGCAATGTTTTAATATTAAACATATTTCATCAAACGAAACGCGTCTCAAGAGACTATAAACTCCACTCTCCCGTCTCATCACAATAGTTGATAACTAAACCATCTTAGCAATGAAAATATATCCAATTAAGACAATCGCTTGAATATAATCCCTAAATCATTGCAATTCCTGTAAGCGAGGATCTATAGTAAATACAACCATGAAAACATTAAAACACTAAAGTCTATGCGTTGTCCTACACAGGAACATGAATTACTGTCTTGGATCCCGTAATAAAATAAATCAGAAGCTTGTAAAATAGACCCATTTCATTAAAACAAGATTTCACAATACAACCAACGGAAACGCGCCCCAAAGGACCACAAACTCCACTCGCTCCAAAATATAAAATCTCACATCTCAATTAAACCAAATATCTCACTTTGGACGCGTAAGGAGCCACACATTTTAAAGCTTAAGGTAAAACAAACGAAGGATTACTAAAGAGAAGCCGACCACCAATATTTGTGGCCAACAGTTGACAAGTAAACCGACTTAGTATTGTGTCAACATAAGGGGTTCACTAATGCCCCTTTTTACCACAAAAAGCATCGACAAATATTGGATCAAATGCGCAGTCGCTAAGGAGTTATTGTTTGTTATTTTAAAGTTTTAGGTCGCATATCGATTTTTGGTTATTGAAGTGTGACGGGAATTGTTCAGATTGTTTTGGTCTTGGTTCAGAAATTTTTGGTCCTAAGTTACGTTTCGTCTTCATAAATCTATCAAGAACTGTTAGCTGTACAATATTTGTAGTTTGACAATATTTTCAAAAAGTATGAGGTTTTGAAATGGTTACGAATCATCAAATTGTAACTTTCAATCTAGTCAGTGTAATATTGCTAAGTAAAAAAATCCATGAGATCCATCACTGCTTATAGTTTCTATATAGTCAACAGAAAAAAACAACCTATCAGTATAATCCACTATTACAACTTTCAATACTTTGCATCAAATTAACCAAATCACCTAAATAACAAACTTCATCATAGTATCTTCAGTCAGTACCTGAGCAATAAGACGCCAGGCATCCAACAATTTCAGTTGCACAAGAGTGGTCCCATTAACGATATCTTACTACGAAATATCTGTTTATGCAATCTGTGAGAGCTTTCAGAAGATATCGGAGAACAATGTCAATGGGTTTATAGTGACGCGAGAGATTTATAGACTAGAGTAAAGTAATGTAAGTGTTTGACGAGGAACTCGACTAGTTTCAAGCCATACTAAAGGCTCATATTCATGAACAGCATTACGCGACACACGACGCGGCATTTAAATTTGGTATGTCTCAAGAAACAAATCAATGATAAGAATATCGAATCACCTGAGCTAAAGAGCCAAAAAATTCTAAATATAAAATACTTCACTCATTATCAATACTAAAAAATCTTAATTTATAATATAACCCCAAAAAAAAGCGATAATCCCAAATCTTTAATTTAAGAAATCTCCCACCAAATCCCATGGATGCACACCACAGAACAATTGGAGTTGCGCGGGAGCATCCATTAGCGATTAACGAGCGATCGGCGGGCGGCCACTAAATTAAAATAAATATTTGCCGGGCTCGCCACAAAGCGACGCCGCTTTCATCCGCGCCGACACAGGTGCCGACCAAGACGTACAGTCAACCACTTACTTACTGCACTCCCTGACTATATAATTCTTGATTAACTTGAAGTTTTAACTAAAATATGGGAAACTAATTATTTTCAAGCAGTTAATGTTGAACCAGTTGTGCTGTTTATAGAGCAGGTTGCAGTTGCAACTTTCGTTTTCAGTTAATTTAAAATACATGTTGTGCATGGTAAGTGCATATGATAATCAAATAGTAGCATTGAAAAAATATGGTAGCTTAAGGCTTAAATGTTTTTGATAGATGATAAAAATTAGACATAGTTTTATCCATTGCCCAAACTTAAAATTTTGCAACACGAAATTTCGTGTCCAAAAATTCTCAACTAAAAAATAAGACAGTTTGAAACAGGTTGAATTTATTTTTCAAAATCGAACACTAATATAATATAATTTAACTTGCAAACCATACCAGCTCAATAAGCGTTGGTACGCAAGCGACGCATATCATTAAGCAGCGAGCTTTAACAGCGTAACGACGTATCGACCAGTACATATGTATCATGATAAAATAAACGATTAAATACATACGCCAGTTGTAAACATGTTCCGAACAGTTTACTGGCTATTATTTTTTATTATTTTATTTCTAGATATTAGTTTATGTCTGTCTAGAAATGTAATTTCTTGTTTGCCGTTAGTTTAGATCTGAGTAAAATGTAGGGAGACGGAAAAAGGCAAGTCTGATACCCAACTACATAGTTAGAACAGCTGAAAGACCACTTAGTGTCAAGATTCTACACCACATTAGCCACAGAGTGGAGCTCATGGGGACAATTAATTTGATCCAGAGTGCTGCCAGGATGATCCTCAATCATGAGGTAATAATCAGAGAGAAGAGATAGAAAGAATTTAGTTTCTTTTTTAGTTTACAGTTGAAAGGACCACTATTGGTCCTTTAGGTTTGATGCGTTTGTCATAAAGAGAAAGAAATAGTAATAAGTACAATTTAACATCAGATGGCTTGTATGTAAGATTTAATGTTATTGCTCTTGTAACAGGAGCACCGATACGCAAAGAGCTTCATTCAACACACCATCTACACAAACCTACTTAAAAATAATTGAACTATACTATAATCTTCCTACCATATTGTCAAGTTAAGCTAAAATAATCTAAAACTGGTCAAGTAACTTACTCTGACAACAGGAAGCCACAAGTAGTCAACACCAAGTAAAACCTCCTTGCTCGTTAAGCAAACATTTTGTCTATGGAGTGAAATGTACGCCTTTGTTTTTTCAAAGACCATAGACACCTGATCGTTCCGTATTGACATTTGGATTGATAGGAGTTTGGACAGGTGGCCGTAACTAACGGATACTGACAGTTAGATTTGGAACTACTAGTGTCGCTTTTGGAAAAAGGGAGTTGGGCCTCTTATGAGTATATGTTGTTAGTGATGGTAAAGTGGAACATACTTGTTACCATGTTTGCTCTTTCTGGGCTTGTCACAAGATTCTACTAAGAGACTACAGATATGATATGTTTAACAGGGACCATTCAGTAGCACTCTCTGATAAATCTAAAGTTTTTAAACAGCGATCTACAATCCGCTAGTCAAGTCCCTCTTATGTAGGGAAAGCTTATTATAGTCCAACAGAATATTGTCATTTAGTTTAACAAAACTCGAACGGAAAAAGATTAATTTTATAATTTACACATCACATGGAGATTTTTAAATTTTTGTTAAAACTTGACTAGAGTAATAGGTACCAGAGTTTATAAGCAGTGTCTTTAACATTTGCATGATCAAAATAAACAAACCAGTATCACTTTTCATCAGTCCTTTTACACCCAAAAACGCATTAAACTTTACAAAGGCACAAAACTGAAAAATACTAACAGCAAAAATGCACATCCATATAGTTAAACAAAATAAAAAACTACACAAAAAAGTCCAGTGGAAATAAAGGTGAGCACAGAAGTGTTAACATTTGACCAGGCCGCGCAAACAGCAGTGTGTACAGACCCTTTAACGGTGGATGTAATCTGTATTTGTGTACACTCAGCTTAAATGGTACTGTGTACGTTCTGTACGAGGCTTAAAGGATATTTGTAGGTTCGATGGATGCTAATAACCACGAAATTTTAAGGAAAATTGTAGTTTGAAAACTAACTAAGGTTTGCAGTAGCTCTCATTATGAGAAGAAGGTATTTTTTTCAATACTGGAATTCTTCTGGCTGATGGTTATGATTATGATAATGAGGAGGGAAGGTAACCATCACCAAAGAAACCTTTAAACTTGAGGTAAAGTAGCTCAGATTATGGGAAAGGTGAGATAAAAGCAAATACTCTAGAAAAAGGTCATTATTTCAACAGTGAAAGTCATTTGGCTGATGGATGAGCTGATGGCAATAAAAAAGGGAAAGTAATCATCACCAAAGAAACCTTTAAACAACAACTACAAGATATTTAGCTAATAAATCCAATCAAAGTGTTGATAATACTACTCAACACACGAAACGTAAATAAACAAGCGCTATCAAAGATCGACAAGCTACTCCACAAACGAAAAACAAATAAAGTGTAACCAACCAACGTCTGTAAAGAGACGATTGAAGAAAACAGACACATTAAGTCATTTCCATATGCACTACACGGAAAACTGCCGATAAAAGGAACTTTAGTACTAGAACATTCATTAAACATACATACATACCAAACACTAGATATTAAAACTATAAAAGCTACCATAAGTATAAAATCACTACACATCACCATTACACCAAGACCCCTCATGCGGATCAAAGGACCAAGTTAAACAGCTCTAGCTAAAATGGTCGTGTTAAGCTGCCATTTTGAAGAGAGCTTTGATTTCAAACGTGGTGGTTTGATGGATAGCTCAAGTAAAACTGGATGTCGGATAGTTTGATGTTAAGAATAATGACAGGAGCCGTAGGTATGTTCCACATTTTAATGTGGAAACTGAAAAGGCGTTAATGGAACGTTTAGAGGTAAAATGGATGGTAAATATTATCTTTTTATGGGTTCCGTAGGAATTGTAGGACGATGATGATGCTCTAATGATATGGTGGAAGTTTCAGTTAATGTTGGGCTTAGTTAAAATCATGTGTTTAGTTCCTCGTTGCTTAAGTACTGAGTAGTGGTTAAAATATCATCTGCACGGTTGGCGCAGTGGCTGGGCTACCGGCAACGTGCAACGTGTCCGATTCCTGCATGGAACAAGTCTTGTGTGATCGACAAATTGTTGTTTCTGGTCTGGGTGTCATATGTATGTGAACTTGTATGTTTAGAAAGCACCCACGAAACAGGAGGAAATACTAGTGTTAGGTAACGTTTAAAAAAATATGGTGCCCTTTGTCAAAAAGCGAAAGAACTCTACTTAAATACTAAGTTGTTACCAAAAACCCAAAAAATCTGCAACATTAAGATCTTAACCTTCAGACAGTAACAAAATATAGTGATGACAGAAATACTAATAAAAAATCATCTTATACGTACGATTAACATTTACCCAATCAAAAGTAATAACACTCACAATAAGTATAAGGCAAAGAAATAAAAAAACAAATTGAAACAGTGTAATTTGGAATACAAAGCCTAATTCAATACTTAAACAAAATAAAACCAACCTCTTTTATATTTATAACTATAATAAATGAGTTCAGGTCTCATAAAATTATATGATCAATGGCAGGGCGCCACCTGCCGTCGAAAACGCACAACTATGTCGACCGATGCGCCAGCGCCGTAGTTACAAAAACTCGTTGTTTTTCACGAAATTTAAACCTTATTTTTTTAGCGTGAAGATTTGAATTCCTTTGTCATTTAGCATTGCTATTTGTATAGAAATTAATAATTATGAAAATTCGTATTGTAATCTCACTTCCTGATCTTATTTATTATCTTTTGTGGTTAATCAATTAATTAGTATTCTATAAATCAATGGGTTTGTCAGTGTATTTCACTTCGTAGTTACTTAAATTATCAAAAATGTGGAAAAAGCTCGTTAATTCATTGCCAAGGTGTAATAAGTTATTTGGAGTGGAAATGAGTTATTTGGTTTTAAATTGTACTGTCTTAGTGCCTATAGTATCATATGGTAGAGCCTAATTTGTTACAATACAAATGGAAAGAATTAGTCGTGGTATTTCCTTCAGTGCTCCTACAGTTGTCTGATAAAAAGAAGAAAAGAAAAGGAATCACAACTTATGATTAAAAATCTAAACATTACTCGATTTTAAACTAGACTGATAGGACTAATCCGATAAGAAATGCCGGCCTCATTTATTTATTTAAGAGATTGATGTGTAAAAGAGTTACACTGTAACCTAATTGCAAAAATAAATATAATTTATCATTTATCACTGACTCAGGTCTTGAACCTAAAATGTTCATTAAAGCACACACACACACACACAACGTTACGCCTTTTATCCCCAAAGGGGTAGGCAGAGGTGTAGGTACATAATGCCGTAATGACGCAGTATAATGTACACCCACTTTTCCCCATTTGTGTTATAAGCACAATACTATTAATATTAAAGCACTACACATTAAAAGCCTATAAAAACTATATCAAATTCAAAAGCCTTACAAAAAAACCCTTGAACACGAAAAAAATAATCTTTATACTCATGTACAACAAATAGTTATCGATATCCCATAAAACATGGGTAACGTTATGGTGTCTGACACGCTTACCATCCGTATCCATGGCTAATCCCATGGGCCTACCGATATAGAGGGGGCTAGGGTTGTTGGACTATGGTGAAAAAACACCATGGTTGGAAAAAGCAGGGTGTTTCTTATAGTATGTTTGGGGATTGTAGAGATTATATGATATGATATGGGTTTTTGTAACGGGGTAAGTAAATGAGTGTTACCGCCGTACTCAGTTTTTTAATGGTCACTTAATCCAATACTTAGCTTAATTTTTTCGATACAAGGATTAATTTAAGTAATCATTGAGTGCGGCAGTTAGATACACATTTTGTTAGTTAAGTCTTGTTTTACTTGAGTAAAGAAGAACAGCTTTGTAACTGTCAATTCGAACTGCCAAAGTGAGCTCGATCGCATAACGCTCGATGACATGGTTATAGAAGTCTAAGTTTCAAAAATGTATTGTATTCCAACATCTAAATAAAAACACTTAGATTGTTTCATTAAATATCTATAGTAAAGACGATTGTTTCAAACCAGTCATTTGCTAGCCCTAGAAAAGAGCGGTTAGGGTGACCCTTAATTGATTGAGTTCGAAGATTGATCGACTACTTGTAACTGGGAATCGATATTGTAGGAAATGTTATCTATGTTTAAAATTGGAAATACATACTTTTTATAACATCATAAAAATATTAATTTTGATACGGATTTTGCTATATAGTACGATGTACGGTTATAAGCTAAGCTGTTAGACAAGAGTAACAATTAAAGTCATTGAAGAAAACCTGGTTACAAAGGCTGTAATTGTAAGGATGTTGTCATAATAAACACATAAGGGACATAAGAGAGTTAGAAGGACCAACGAAGCAAAAATGAATAAACGAATGACAAATTTGTTTAAACAGATCATAATTCAAACGAATCTAGCCTTAACCTATCCGTAATAAAAGTCAAACAGCTGACACACAACACCCTATGCCGTAATCACTTAAAATTAAAAAAGGACCATACTATTCTACCATTATACACCCAATTACCGACTTCACGAACACATGTCATTCACAAAAACAAACAACTAACGACATTATAACTATTTATTACCTAATCTATAACAAACGCCTGTTAGTTTTCCTACAAAACCCCTAATCATTTCATAATTAACTAAGTTTTTACGCCAATTTTTGGGCCAACCTTTTTTTTGGTCACGTCTTTAACGAGGTCCGTGGCACCCAAGGTAATAGGAGCTCTATTTTTGGTGGTATTAAGTGGATTATTCTTTGATGGTTGTTTGTATAACAAATATTTGTGTTGGGTGAAGAGTGCGGGTCTATATAATTAGGCAGCAGACACCTTGGTGTGATGATCGTTGGCGCCTCCGGCTCCTAAGGTGACCATATTGAGTTATTGCACCGGGACACTCTGATTTATTTGGTCCTTTGGTACGGAAACCTTTTGTGTCGATGATTTTATTGGTTTCATAAAGCGTTTGAGGCTTGAGAAGTTGTCGGCAAAATTGGTGTGTGAGAAAAGGTTTTTAGGTTTGATGAGAATTAACTTGATGTAGATATGAAACTTATCGTTCATACAGCATACATTTCAGAGTATAATATCAGCGAAAGGATAGAAGGAATGTAGTAACAATGTGTCTCAAATCTATATTACTATGAAGAATAATAGAGATAAAATTTATCAAGTATTATTATTTGACGTGTAAAAGTGTTATTTTATAACCTATTTGCAAAATAAATATCATTTATCATTTATCAAGACTATTTTATTTCTAGTCCATGTTAGCAAAACTTAAGCGAGGGAAGTCGCAGACAAAACCTAGTAAGCAATAAAATAATATCACCTTTGTAAAGAATTCGTAATATCTAATAACAAACTAAAATGGCATTGGTATTAGTACTAATTAAAATCATGAGAATGTGTGAACTAGCAAGTAATGGATATGCTACCTTATAAGCGAAGGAATAAAAACTAATATTCATTAATGGTTATAAAAAGAACGAGACAGAACATATTTGTAAACGATATATAATGTAATATGTATGCTACTTATAATTGTAGCTGATTAATTTAAAATAAATTAGCTAAAGTGTATCCAGTTGTACCTATAGACCCCTTAACTCGATGACAGAGCCATCTGTTTCTAATAAAAAGTCGAGTTGATTACATAATTATCGTTAATTGCGATTGGATACCATGGCTATGGCTAGAGAGAACTGCGGTACATTGGTATAAATTAATCAGCTCCACTGGAGTGATACAACAAACTCAAAGAAAACCGACGTCAAATAACGCTTGTGATGTGTTTCGTCGTGTGAGTGAGATTACCAGAGCTCCCATCTTCCCCTTCCCCCTTCCCGTATATAAAAGGCTAGCCACGCACTTGTAACTCCTCCAGTCATATCATAGTGCCCATGTGCAGCATTGATTGCTTACCATCAGGTGATCTGTCAGCTCGTTTGTCGCCTCATTGCATAAAAATTATATTTAGACGTCATCTTTATAATCACATCAGATCTCTATTCTTCTCTCTCTCTTCCAGTTTTGCCATGGTGTCCATGTGCGACACCGATTGCTTACCATCAGGTGATCATGTGCAAGTTTGCCACCTTACTCCATAAAAAAAACATATTCAGACGGCATCTCTATCACCACATCAGATCTCTATCTACTCTATTCTTCTCTCTCTCTTCTATTCTATAGCACATACATAGATACACCATATAAAGACCTCACACAGTTTCTAGAGAACAAAAAAGTCCATGCTATGACGTCACGCATGGAGCCCCTACAAACACGTCTAAAGTATGCGATTACTAACATTAATAACAATTTCTTGGCGAAAATTACCCCCTAACTGGTGTAGACATGGTTTATATGAGTCATGTAGTTGTATAACAATATACAGGGTGTAACAAAATACCCATATACATCAAGAAGCACTGATGAATACAGGTTGAATAGAATCTCTACACGAAGTTTCAGCTTAAAATACGTTTAAAAAAAAATTTACCAAATACGTGTCACAAAACTACAGGGATCACTCGCTAATATTACGAAACATTTCTTCTGTTAATCCGATCGCCTAGATCAGTATCAACCTGATTTTAATATCTAATTTTAATATTCAAAATTCATAACTTGGTTCCATGAAAACATGAGTTTAAAAACCCTTCCCGTATCGTTTGTTATGTTATCTAGAAACCGTGCACTTCATATGTATACCCCTTTTTGTTACACCCTGTTTAGCTGTTCTATAATTACTTCTGATTGGTGCAGGTCAATGGTTTGGATTGAAATTTTGGTTGTTACATGTTGATCTGTAGATACGAATAGACTCACTGCCATACTCAGAGATATTTAATGATAACTTAAACTATTCCTTAGTAACGTTTTGTATAGAAGACAATTGCAAAGGGTTAAGTAACCATTAAATGACTCTGAGTACGGCAGTAAGAGAGTATTATTTATTTCTTTATTTGTTGACATTTCAAAAGTACCTCTTTATGGGTTAATTGGATTTGACTTTGAATTTGATACAGTATGTTTTTAATGAGCTTTAATGAGTGTTAATAAAATATTAGTTTTCACGACAGTTTCCAACTAACTTAAAAATGTTTTAAATATTTTCATTAACTTCTTGTTTTTTTCAAAGGAATCTAGGCTTTAAAACGAATTACCGGTACATTAATAAAAATCTTAAAGATTTATCATTTCTAAATTATATTTTCCATTCAATTTCAATTACTTACAACACCATCATAGACAAAAACAAAAACTAAACAGGCCTCAAAACAAAAACCTCCTTGATCACCGTTCGAAAATTAAAAAAGTAACCGTCAAAATATATTGTCTAGGAACGCCCAAAGCTATTTGTGTAACGGACATCTACTTTTGGATGAAAAAACTGGATGATGAACATCATAACAGATGTTAATGATTCTATTATTTATGGTCGGGCATTTTAGACCCTTTACGGCGTTTACACGGTTTCCTAAAAACGGGAAAGTATGAGGAATGATGGGACTATAGACAGAAGGGGTCAAAACGTTTTGATTATCAAACAAAGGGTTGGAAAGATACCGTTAGAAGAAGATTAATAAGGACTGTTATAATCTCATTTGTGACTACTTTGGGATTTCACGTCATATACATATATTTAGTTACTTATTAAGTATTGGACTGCCTCGTTGCTCGTGTTAAAAGCGCGTCTATCAAGGACGATTTTCAGATCGTGCAAAGTATTATTATATAAACGAGCAGACGAATCACCTGATGGTAAGCAATCGCCGCCGCCCGTGGACAGCCGAGAGCGAAGCCAAGGCGTTACAGGTGCGTTGCCTTTTGGGGGTTGTTGGGGAATCGGGGTTGGGAAAATTGGGTAATTGGGCCTCCGGTAACATCACTCACACAACGCAAGCGTTGTTTCACGTCGGTTTTCTGTGAGGCCGTGGTATCACTCCGGTCGAGCCGACCCATTCGTGCCGAAGCATGGCTCTCCCACACATTATAATAAAGCCTATTTGTTTTTTTTTCAAAATGCCGTAATATTTATTATATTTGTAGTGACCGGTGTTCGCAATAGGCTGTAACATAACTTATATGAAGATACTATATTGTAATGTAAAACATACCCCAAAGGTATAATATAAAAACTGTATTTCTATACAGAAATAATTTTTAGTACTTGAAGACAGGTGGTGTCTAATTATATGGTAGATATTATGTATTTTTATTACAATCAATTTTATGCATCTTTGCATATGTAAATAGCGGATTTTATAAATACATTGTGTTGATAGCCCACCCATGTAACTGATTATGATATTTGTTTTTTAATATTTTAATGATTGTATGCAAAATTAGGAGTATTTACTGAACCTAAAAGATTCTGCGGTTTTCTGTTCTCCTATCGAGCTGGGAGATTTGGTAAACCCTCTTATGTAGAGGAGATCTATAGTATGGAATGTCTATATAGACATTTTTAAGGGGGACAATCATCTAATTACTTCTCTCGCCGTAGGCTCGGAGCCACAAACCACCCCGTTCCTACTCCTGCTCGTTGAGACTAGGCTATTAGCAGTCTATAGTGGACATTGACTGTTGATGATGAGGATGCCCATGTACCAGGCATAATATTTAAAAAATAGAGGTCATTGGCGTGTTATTGCAAAGACCTCCGTGATACGATCAACAGTGGACAGAAACTGGCTAAATACGTTGGCGATAATGTAACATTTATTTCAAATTTTCGAAAGAACATTCTATGTTTGAAATTGTACAAAACATTTTTTTGTGCGTTCTATTTTAGATTTTTTATTTCTAGCTAGTAATAAGACAAGGTTGCGTGTCAAAAATTGACCATTTATCTCAAATTTGATTGGACAATGACTTCATAACTACGTCATCGCTTGGCAGCCATTTGAAAAATATTATTTTAACTTCGAAAGTTATTAGTAGAATAGGAAATTATGTTTAATTGTTTAGTAGAATCAGATTAGAATGTTACCATGTCATAATTTGTTAAAATTATGGTATGATATGAAATAAAAAACACGAAGAAAATTATTTCGAGTGTCAATATTTAAACGTTAGTATAAATAGCATTTACACCGATTACTTCACAGTTTTATTTAAAGTGATTAATATGACACGCGGGAAAATGCACAGATAAAATATTGAAATGTCATTTACGATCATAGATTGTCAACCTTTTTTTCGTAGATACATTCATTAAAATTGTCACGATAGGTGAGGTAACCTATTTTGATAGATATTTTTTATAGTTTTTTTTTTTGTGAATGTTTATTTTATTTTTTTACAAATTTTCTTAATAAAACAAAATGATTACTAACCAAATGATCTGAGTGGGGTTCTCTTGGCGCACTAGGACCTGCGTTGGGCCACAGCAACTTTGACAACATCCGTTGACTTTGGCAATAGATGAGCTCCTACGAAGGAGAAAAAATGAACTTTAGTTGGTTTTGAATAAAGGCTCTTATCGCCTGACGGGAGTGTCGTTCCTTTGCTAATGGGGTGATTACAGGTTGGGTTAAATTATCGCCCATCGTTGTCAATCTTTTACACAATTAATAAGAAGGCAATTAGAGACAGTTTAGCGTGTTGGTTAGGGCATATAACGACATCCTACTTTTATTAAAATATTAGTCACTGGTCACGTTGATGTACAAAGAAAACACAAAAAGAAATTATACATTTGTCAGAAATCCAGTATCAGCGCTCTCTGATAAACCAGAGCCTTTTTTTAACTGTGATAGTGCGATCTCCAAAGAAAATACAACAAGAAAATTTACCAAGAACTGTTTGTTTCGCCAGTATTTACGTTTGTCAAAAATTTGGTATCAGCGCTCTCTAATAAACCAGATTCTTTTCAAACTGTGGTAGTACGATCTCCAACCTACTTACCAAGCATACTGATTTAGGAAAAACGTCATAATTATATAAATGTTCAGCAAAAGACTGTCAAGGTGTCAATACCTAATATCAGGATACTTTCTGAACGTGAAAAGAGTTATCCAAAACAGTTCAACTATCAGTTATTACTTCCAGTTACCTCAAAAAAACGTAATTAGGACGATCTCAGTCAAACGCTAGACTAAAAACCAAAAAACCTTATCAACTCCGCCTACGCGACATCGTGGAGGGTCTTAAACCTACATTTCGTAGAAGAGGTCCATAGCATAGCTTAACAAGCTCCACCGTACTCAATGAACGAGATTATTAATAATAACAACACGTTTTTACTTGATGCGCAAGCGCCGCTGGCGATCGGACTTAATGTCCGTGGCTGGGGTTACAAACTTGAGGTCGTATTGTAAAGAGTTTCATTAATTGTGATCTTGTGAGGGCGTTTCTTTTATTCATTCTTATTGGAATGCTTTAATAAATAATTAAAATTATAAGACTATATAAGAACATATTGTGCACGTAACTCGCTTCAATATTTTGGATGTATTGTAATTCTAAATAAAAGCTGTCTTTACTTACAATTCCTCAAAATACCTTATGTGATAATCAGCAATAGTTCTAGAAACTACTACACCAATGCAGTTAGAATACCGAAGAAAATGGAAATGTAGAAATAGCTTCGCAGTAAAATTTTCTTTAGATTACAATCTTAACTTTAGTAAAACACAACAAACATTCGAAGAAAAACACACAAATAACAGCTAAACACATTACGTGCACAAAATTGCATCTGTCAAAACTTTTGAAACGTCAAACTATTAAAAAATGTACCTTTACCAAAAATGTTGTCCACTCCTGGACGTTAAAAAGTATAACGAGATGGTAATAATAGGTTGCGTTCCGTTCTCGCCTGCAAAACAAACATTGGACAAGCGAGCTCCGAGACAGAGAGTGCTAAATTACTTTAATTATGGTGGAAAGGAACGGTGCCGTCATTTTCTGATTTACGTTTTACAATTTTTTAGTCAACAGTTTTTTTGAATTTCGATCGATTTCGCCGGATATGGATGTGATTTCTTTTTTTTCGTTTTTCTTTTTTTTTTTAAAACGTCTTATGATTATGTCATTTAGATTTTTCGTATTAGTAGATACTTCTTTAGGTTTATTTAAAAAATTGGTATGTATGTTGTTTTATTGTGTAATTAAGCACATTGTTGTTAAGCTTTGAATATTAAATGAGTGATTGCGTTTGTGGAATTATTTTATAGACATTAATCATAGATCATAAACGATTTGTTGAAAGGAAAACGGTATTTAAGACTAATAATAGTTAGATAAATACTTCAATAAAAATATGTTTTCTTAGTTATCACGAACAATTATTTGTATGTAGCTATCAGGAACATTAGTTTGTGATATAAAAAATATTTATTTCAAGTTTTTCCAAAACTTGAAATTATAAGATAAGTACTTACTATAAAAACAATACTTATTTTAAAATTTCAAACAGATTAATAAAATAAATAAATATTGACGTAAAAATGCAAGGTGTAGTATCTGTATTCACACTACACTGTGCAGTGGGCGGCCATTACAAGAAGTAACATATAACGTATTTATAGATATAATCTGTGGTTGATACAGCTGTCATTATTGTCGATTTTTTTTTTGTTTTTATTTTATTTGTTCAAATTGTAATCGGATGTTTCATTTTGTTAGTAGTGATGAAATTAAACGGTTTTATTTGTAGGTAAATATGTTTGATTGGTGACTGACTAGTTAGTCAAGTGGTTGAAGGTGTGACTGATGAGATAAGGGTCTTAGTTTTGATTCCCGGATCGTGTAATGAATGTTGCGGGGGAATTTTTGGTTTTTCGACACAAAAATCGTTTGTAGTATGGAGTGTGGATTTATACCCAGTGTATGACATTTTTTTTACATGAAAAGTCACTATATCACTTTTCCCACTAGAAACACTTTTGGACGCTTTTTAAATGATGCAGCGCGTTCCCATTGGATAAAAATGTCTACCTATGTCTTATTCCAGTCCATAATTTACCTCTGTACCAAATTTTACCCCGACCTCTTCAGCCGTTTCGACGTGATTGAGTAACAAACATACAGACACAAACTTTCGCATTTACAATACTACTAAAATAAGATGTGTATTACCTACTTGATAACTATCCTTAACACTTTAAGCGCCACGGGGGTCACCGGTGACCGACGTTAGCGGAGGATTTGCCTTCAACACTTTTCTATTGGCAGTCAAAGACTTAAGATTATACTGAAAAATAAAACCTCCCCCTAAATATAATGTGGATCGATTAGATTGTATCCATATTATATCCAACACGTTACCCCATGCCCGATCCCCATCTATAGGCCCGATGGGATCCAACAGCTGATATACAAAAACTGAGATTACCATACATAAAATTTACATAACATCACGCCTCAATTCCCAGAAGGGGTAGGTAGATGAGTAAAACAGTAGACTCTGACATTAAGTCTTGTTATGATTGTGCAAAAACGTTTTTATACTGATTCCAGTCAGATTAGATTATTTTGTATATTATTTGTGTTCACAAAACAAAACAATCTGATGAAAAGTTGGACATTGTAATATGTGGTCCTATGCACCGTTTTTTATGGTATAAGCCGGTACACGAGCAGATGTAATCACTAGATGGTAAGCAATCACCGAAACACCAGGGCCGTTACAAGTGCTTTGCAGGCCTTTTCGGGGTTAGGAATTTAATTCATCATATTATGTAAATTTTCTACTCACATCTAGTCTAAGAGCTGGTATTAATCCAATACCATTTCAGTTTCACATACTACTTTAGATGATTGCATAGTAACTGAGTTCAATCTCTGACTCTAACTACACTTAGGCATTAAATCCATCTCGTTATGAAAGAAAATTTTAATCTTAGCAATGATAAGATAGATATTTATTAAAATAGTAATTTGCAGCACCTAATAATAGAGTAACCTTTAGTTTCCTCCATCGTAAAGAGAGTTATTCCTGTCACCAAGTCTTAAAAACAAGATATATGAATACTCCTTGAATACTAACCTCTAATATTAAAGCTAACCTAACCAATTATTTATTAGAAATCAAGTAAGAATCATCAGAGAGCGTTTCATAAACATTAATTGCATCTAAGTACACGTCCGTCTGTCAGTAAATTATCAAAAACCACAGAACCAGTGTGGAGATCACGTAATTGTGTGTAAACACTGTTTACAACTTAATACTACGACATCAGAATTTAATTTACTGTTAGCCACGCTGTGTTTATAGGAAATTGTAGGTCTAAGATGATACGGGAGGCCTAACTCGCAGTCTGCGGCGGATAGTATCGAGGGAGATATTTTTTTCTCAGTTTTCATTACGTAGTAGATGTTTTGTCCTCATATCCAAACAAATTTGACCTCTATCCCATATGAAAACGTCAAGAGACGGCGACAGAAAAAAACATTATGTCAAGAACTTAATCAGGCAACGATCGCTTGAGCCCCGTGAGCTGTAATTAGCGGGCAGTTGTACGAAATATGAATGGAGGCTGCGCGGGCGCCGAGTGCCGCGGGCGCGACCGCAACACCCATAACATTGAACATCAGGTCACTACAAAGTCAAGTAAAGGACTCACATTATTCGCAAGTAATGATAGACCTTTTTTAAACAGCTCACGAACCCAGCATGACATCTAGTTGAAGTATCTACGATCCCGTCCGGAGATATTGGCCAATAAAGGCGAACCGTAGACGTATAAGGCAGCCCTCCGCCGCGACGAGACGCCGACAGAGCGAAAGATCAACGCTAATTAAGCGCCATAAAACCGAATATCGTTCTCATACCGTCGTTACCTTTCACCGCGGCCGACAACGAATTCTATTGAAAAAAAAAAAACCAACTCTTTTTGGACTTCACATACACGAGCGCACGATATGAGGATGGTAATAGATTAATGATATAGGTTGCGAGGTCTGTATTTAAAGGTGGGTTAGCGGGGAGGGCGCGCGCGCCGCCACCCGCGCCGTGCCAGGCGGGCGCGGGGCGCGGGGCGCGGGGACGCGCGCGGGACGGCCGCGCAGGCGCCGGTGGCGCGCCGCGGGGCGTGCTCGGCCCCACGCGTACACCTCTTATTGAGAAATTCCCGAGATGATGCATAATTCTCGTTTTGGTTTCCTCTCTGTAGTTATTTTACTCCTTGTTAACAATATTACCGATTCGGTGACCGACGCAGACGCATATTTTATCTGTTGCTTTTAAACTTTAACTGGACGCTTGATTTATGGGCATGGGTCGAGTGAGGTTGGTGAATGGCAATGTCCAAATTGGTGCTTTTAGACAAGTTATTATCTTTACACAGGAAACAGTAAACGAGATTCACAACACAACAGCAGTAAGTACAAACATACAAATACGAATTAAGTAAACGGACCTACATTCCCCGTCTCCAAATTCCCAATCAGACCCCCATAATCGTATAAGAAACGAAACCGAAAGTCCACTAGCTCCCGTTCACTTCCAAGCTGTTAAAACACCAATCTCTTATCAGACAGTTATGTTAATAAGACATGCTAATTCCCAAAACCAACAAACGGGGAGTAAAGGGAGCAAAAAAAGGAGTTAAGAGCCCCGAGGTGGAAAAAAGAGCAAGATTGGAGACGGCGCCAGGCGCAATTACGCAGCCACCAGCCACCGTGGCCGAAACCAAGGCTTGGAATGCGAACAGTATTCTAGTCGAGCCTTTTTTCAGTCTAGATTGTTCGTCGAATGCTTTGGTGGAAGTTTCTCGGAATGATTCGGAAAAAATATGACAATGTTTCAGAAATAGTTCCGAGTTGTAGACACGGCAGAATTTGGACTGTTGCTTGATTGAAGCTGGTTCTGTGTTTGACAGTGTGGTGTTGTGAGTTTTTTTTTTTGAGGCAAGTTTGTTCGGACTTTGGGAGTGGAAATTAATAGATATTTATGAAAATTTTACCTAGATAGTAATCAATGAGAATAAGAGGAGGATTGTGCCGTGATTTTAATGCCCAACATTAAATGTCGTTTGATTTTTTTTTTTCATATAAATGATGAAACGCAAATTGTATGTATTATTAAGATAATAGCTGGGTCATACAAATTACTTTTATTTTTTAAATAAAATGACACTTTCGTATACAACAAGTTTTGCTGTATTTTAAAACAGACGTAAACGACTCAAAGTTTTGTGCAGTAGCTTTCCGACGGGACTTGAGTTCAACAATGTTCAAGGCTTACTATTAAAACTTTGATTTTAGTTGTTCAGTGGTCGCAAGTTTTACCGGACAAGGAGTCTTGAGTTCGATTCCAGGGTCGGGAAAAGATTGAAAGATTCGGGAAAAAATTGGGCTTATTGCGGATTTTCAAAAAATTCTCAGTAATAGTGCGTAGTCTGGAATTGTGCCCAGAATATGGCAATTATTACATGTGACTTAAAACACAAATGGTGAAAAATTGGTATTGGTACATTGTATAGCAGCAATTACGTGCCTTAATGTGCACCTCTGCCTACTCCTTCGGGGATAAAAGGCGTGACGTTGTATTCTAAGCAAACTTTAACAAATAAAGCCAAAGCATTGTTTAAATAAACAGTTCAACGTTCCTACACACAAGGCTTCGTTTTCAAGCAATATTCAAGTTCCCTACAAAGCAACTTGAATCCAATAACTTATATAGAAAAGTTACTTTTTACTTCACAAAAATTAGGTCACAGCAAACGTTTTCACCAACCGATTACGATTACGAATAATCGAGTATGCAAATTGTTACTTAGAATCGATTGTGGACTGTAGAGAGTGAAATAGCCAATCGGCAACTTCCTAACAAAGGAGAATCGGTCAGGACCGGACATTCTAATCCGGTAATTTGAGCGTGGGTAGGCGTGACCGGACGGCCCGTGACGTCAGAGCTCTCGACCAATCAGAACGCGCCGGTAATCTGATTGTCACCCTTGTGTCAATAGAGAAATAGATGCGGTGTCTGCCTCTTGTATTCAAGGCTTTAGATATTGTCCAGAAGTAGTTTTGTTCGAACAAGAATGGTTGGATCTTAACCAGTACCGATGGATAGCGATGATGTAATTTTTTATATGTAAACTTTTCACCATTTGTGTTATAAGTCCCATGTAGTAGGGTGTGAGCCTATTGCCATATACTGGGCACAATTCCAAACACCGTGCTACTACTGAGAAATTTTCGAAAATCCGAAAAAAGCTCAGTAATACTTTGCCACAAATTTATTTTTATGCCAAGAAGTATTCCAATACGAACTAAAAATGTAAGTTGTCAGATATTTTAAATGTATGAGTATAGGTTAAAACAGGAATAGTGTTATCTCACTTCATCCCTTTCTAAGTAAAAACCCATCAGATATTCACACCCCTTAACAGCATACATTAAAAAAAAATCGCATCAAAAACACGACGCATGACCCTAACGTACTCTAGCCCAATTTACCATCAAACTACTTAAAACACATTGCAATATAAACCTTAATCCCTTTTAATAGAAGTCTTAAGAGTATTTTGACAACTGTCTTTAAAATTAAGTTAAAATATAGGGTGGTGACACAATGCATGCGTTGGATTAGTTGCAACAAGCTTACGTCACTAAAATAGTAATGGCTGCCGTATTATTATTAATAATAATAATTCGTTATTATTATTAAATTGGATATAGAGAGTGTTATAGTATGAAGTGATTGGTGTTGTGGCTCTAGGGATTTTAGGGGTGAAAGATGAGTGTTGGTTTTTAAGTGATATGTGTGGGTAGTTTATAGAGCAGTGTACATTATGGGCGAATAGTCTACTGCTTGCAACGCATATGTAAATAGACAATGATGATTGATGCCAAATCTCGAGATATCGTGAAAAAGAATTGTTCAATTATTGAACAAGGAAGGCACTTTTAAACGTTAAAGCAAATATAATAATATTAAAAATGTCTGTCAGTCCTCTAGTGAAGCTATTTGCTCGTTCCAAAGTGTAGATTCCTATGGAGAAGAACGAGCAAGAAACTCCATAGGTTACTCTTTTTCAATCAGGTTCGCAATACAAATCTTGTTACATATAGAAGCCAAATTAAATTTTTATAAAGACCTATTCCGTCAAACGTCAACTGTCAAAGATTACAAAAAATCCGAAAAACCCACAGACGGGTCACTCCATCCAACTCTCTTAGGCAGATATATCTCGGCCGCGACCGGGTATCTCTAATCTTTAAAACCCGAGTCGGAAGCGCCTCAATTAACTTTAAAACGTGTTCAAAGTCTGGTAATTAAATAGATAAAGACTTCGATTCTGGTGGTCTCGGGGACCGGAGACCGTAAAATGTACTTTTCGGTAGCGATAGAGCAAATGACACGGGACTGCGACTTACGTAAGTGGTTTATAATTTTGGAGATTTTTTGTTTTAGTTTTTAGCGTTCTTGGGATTGGTGACGGATTCTTTTTGGTAAACGAGCCGACGGATCACCTGATTGTAAGCAATCGCCGCCGCTTGTGGACGCCCGAAACACCAGAGGTGTTATAAGTACGTTGCTGGCCTTTTGGGGGTTAGGAATTTAAGGGTTGTTGGGGAATCGGGGATTGGGAAAATTGGGAAGGGAAGCCCAATTAAGATAATTTCACTCACACAACGAAACACAACGCAAGCGTTGTTTTACGTTGGTTTTCTGTAACGCCGTAGTCGTATCAATCCGGTCGAGCCAACCCATTCGAGCCGTAGCATGGCTTTCCCACAATTTTATAAAAGTCGTACATTTTGGGATTATTTGAAATGGTTTCAACTGTTTTTGCTAAACTATCATTTAAAAAAGGGAAGGTTGTTACTGTTACAATTAAATTGTGTCAGTAATTAACTATTACGGAGAAACATTCTTTCAATTGCTTTTTTTTCTCTAACGATTAATTTATAACTATACCTACGCCCAGCATCCATTTTTGCAAGTATCATGTAAGTAGTTATATAAAAGATGTTTGAAGATGATGCGGGTCGTAAGATCAGCGCGAATCGAACATGCGGGCGATTTCATTACTCGTCAAAGAGTAGTTTATAAAAGGTAATATGCTAATAGGTATAGAATGAATGAGAGATTTTTAACTGTTTCTAATAATAACAAGGAGTGGACCCTAAACAGTTTAGTATAAAAATGGCGAGAAGGGTCCAAAATAGCATAACGTCGATTAAAATAGTCAATAAGTAGACATTCCTAGAGACCCTATTCCCAATCTTCTCAATCCCCGATTCCCCAACAGCCCTTGATTTCCGAACCCCCAAAAGCCGGCGACGCACTTGTAACGCCTTTGGTGTTTAGGGTTTCCATGGGCGGCGGCGGTTATCGTCAGGTGATCCGTCTACTCGTTTACCGGCTTGTAAGGTATTTCTTAATATTTTTATTATTGTATAATGTGGGTAAGCGCTTTATTTTAATAAACCAGTCAGTTTCCCAGCCCGGTGTTTGATTGACGTTCCATTTGGCGACGAGTATTACGAACCTATTTAGTTTTCATTACGCGTGTGATTTTGCTCAAGATGCCAATCGGGAAGTTGGAACCATTTAATCTAAGTTCTAAACAATGGCCTGCATACATACGTCGGGTGAATCAGTATATTTTGCTAAATGATGTCAAAGATAACCTAAAAGTGCCCATGCTCATTACGGTCGTGGGTGAACCCACATATTCTCTGATGTGTGACCTATGTTCCCCTGGCTTCCCGGAGAATAAAAGTTACGAAGAATTGGTGAAGTTGGTTGCCGATCACTTGGAACCGCAGCGGTCAGAGATCGCAGAACGCCACGTGTTTAGGCTGCGGCGGCAACGTGACGGAGAATCCATGATGGAGTATCTACAAGATTTAAAACATTTAGCAACGACATGTAACTTCGGTATAATGCTGGAAGAAAACCTTCGAGATCAATTTGTATCGGGACTTGCAAATAGTGCAATGCGTTCGCGAATATTTGCTGAGAAAAACATCAAATACAAAGAGGCGGTGGAGCTGGCTCTGGCTTTAGAGGCCGCAGAGAGGCACGCGGAGGTGAGCGCGGCGACGACTGCCGCAGTAACGACCTCAGGTGCAGGCGGCGACGCGGGCGAAGGCCTACATAGGACCGGCACAGGACGACTACATACGAGCGGCGCGGGCACACGCCGGCCGGGGCGCAACCCAGGCCCGAGGGCGGACGGTACGGCGTCGAGGGGGGGCACCCCTGCGGAAACTCCACAGTGCTGGCGGTGTGGAAAGTCACATCGGCCAGAAAGGTGCCGTTATATTAATTACAACTGTGATGAATGTAACCAACGCGGACATTTAAAGGTGATGTGCAAAACAGTGCGTGTGCGTGGTAGTGGTCGGTCCAGTAGGCAAAACTTCGTAAGTGACGATGACACGGAAGACGAGGATTTGTTTAGCATCGAACTGGCGTCTAAAGGTAACAAACCTTATTTTATTAATGTGAACATTGACAGTTATATAATTAAATGTGAAGTGGATACGGGAAGTCGTATTACGGCTATCAGTGAAGATTTTTACAAACAGATGTTTGCAAATAAAACAATCCAATCGGATAATCTTATGTTACGTTGTTACTCGGGTACGCCGATTGACTCACTGGGGTATATTTTAGTTGACGTTAAACTTGGTAATGTTACAGCAAACAATTTGCGTTGTTATGTAATTAAGAACGGTGGGCGACCACTGTTGGGCAGAGATTGGTTAAAGTCACTTGATGTCAAACAAATCAATTTAAACGACATTATTACGGATCCATGTATTAATAAGTTAGCTATGGAATTTCCCGAGGTCTTTACTGATAAATTAGGTAAATGTAAAAAGTTACTCCAGTTGCAACTGACCGATAATGAGCCGATTTACGTACGAGCCCGGCCCGTACCGTTAGCACTTCGCGCGCGGGTTGAGCGTGAACTCGAGCGGCTCGAAGCCGAGGGTACTATCTATCGGGTTGAACACTCTGACTACGGGACACCCATAGTGCCAGTTATTAAGACGAATAGCGACATACGAATTTGTGGTGATTATAAGGTTACCATAAATCGTAAGCTAAAACGTGAATTTTATCCCCTCCCGCGCATCGAAGAGTTGTTTGCTACCCTAAGTGGGGGAAGGGAGTTTTCCAAAATTGACTTAACGCATGCATATCAACAGACAATGCTGACCGACGATTCACAGCCATGTACAGCGATAACTACACATATCGGTACCTTTGTGTATCGCCGTACACCATTTGGGCTATCTTGTGTACCGGAAAAATTCCAAAAGTTAATGGAAGAGACACTGCGTGGGGTACCTTGCACGGTAGTTTTCCTTGACGATATTTGTGTGACGGGGGCATCTAGAGCAGAGCATTTAACTAATCTAAGACTAGTTCTGGCTAGGTTGCGAGATATGGGGTTGACTGTAAAACTTAGCAAATGTTGATTTTTAGAACCGAGCGTTAAATATCTCGGGTTCATTATTGATCAGAGTGGTCTCCGTCCGGACCTAAAGAAGGTGGAGGCGATCGTTAATGCACCTACACCTAGTGATATCACACAACTACGAAGCTTTTTAGGTTTGCTAAATTATTATGGCAAGTTCATTCCCAAGTTAAGTATTTTATTACATCCACTGCATGAACTTTTAAAAAAAGGTGTCAGTTGGAATTGGAGTAATGAGTGTAATAATGCTTTTATTGAAGCTAAGCGAGTTCTGTCTGGTGAGAAAGTACTTGCACATTATGAAGAAGGTCGGCCTTTAGTGCTATCGGTAGACAGCAGTGCGTATGGCTTGGGCGCAGTGTTGGCGCATCGGTTCCCAGACGGCAGTGAGCGGCCGGTCAGCTGTGTGTCACGCACACTTAATAACGCGGAGCGCAATTATAGTCAAATTGACAAGGAGGCGCTGGCAATATTTTATGGCGTTACCCGCCACCATCAGTACCTTTATGGTAGACATTTTGAGTTACGTACGGATCATCAACCATTGAGTTACATTTTCGGAGCTAAAGTGGGTATACCCCAAACAGCGGCCAGCCGCTTGCAACGCTGGGCAGCGCGATTAGCCGCATACGATTTCACTATTAAATATATTAGTTCGAAACAAAACGGCCCGGCTGACGCGTTGTCACGTTTACCGCTAGCACTGGAGCGCCGCGACACCGAGTCAATGAGCTATGTTAATTTAGTGCAACAATGTATGCCGGTGAATTTCCATGATGTAAGCAAAGAAACAAATAAAGATGTATTATTGTCTCGAATAACGGGTTATGTAAAATATGGATGGCCATCCGTATCTAGTTGCGAAGAAGAGAAGCCCTATTTTGCGCGAAAGAAAGATATAACGTTAGATTTTGGCTGTTTAATTTATAAATATCGAATTATTATTCCCAAAACATTACAGTTTAAAATATTAGAGGAAATTCATCAAGGTCATTTGGGTGTTAATAAAATGAAAAACTTATCGCGCAATTATGTTTACTGGCCAAAGTTAGATGATGACCTTGAAAGGTTGTGTCGTTCGTGCGAGCCATGTCGAATGGTGCGCGATGCAGCGCCGCGTGCCGACCTGCATCCGTGGGAATATCCTTTGTTTCCTTGGCAACGTTTGCACGCTGATTTTGCGGAATATTTGGGACGAAAATACTTGATTGTAATCGATGCGCATTCTAAGTGGATTGAGGCACTTCCTATGGATCGCACGGACGCGCAGTCAACAATCACAGCGTTAATGACCGTTTTTAGCAGGTTTGGGTTACCATCGCAACTCGTTACGGATAATGGACCACCATTTCTTTCTCACGAATTTAAAAATTATTGTATGAACAATTGTATTTCACATGTGACGTCGGCGCCATACAGACCACAGGGTAATGGTGCCGCCGAAAATGCAGTAAAGACTGTAAAGAAAGCTATTAAAAGGGCAGTTCATAGTGGCGAAAATGTGTTGCAAGCATTAAATACATTTTTATTTCATTACCGCAATTGTGATCATGCAACTACGGGAGTGCCACCGGCAGTATTGCTAACTGGACGTCGGATGCGCATGCGACTAGATGCGTTACGGCCAGATGTTAAAAAAGTAGTACAGGCTGCGCAGCAACGCCAGATAGCTCATGCGGGAGGCACGCCCCAGCCCACAATTCCAGTTGGAGAAACAGTGCTCGCACGTGACTATACCTCGAGTCCGAGTAAATGGTCTACGGGAATAGTATCTAAAACTTCCGGACCGGTGTCTTACCGCATCGACATGGGAAACGGTGTCGAGTGGCGCAGACATCGGGATCAATTAGTTCCAGTTGGGAATAAGTCGAGACTTTCACTGTCGCGAGCGAGCATCGTTACTCATAAGGGGGAGAATGGGGTGAATGATCATAATGGAGATGATACTTTTGAGGATGCATCAGATGCATCAAATGAGTTGGGGACGGAGGCGGGTGGCGGGCAGCCTATGAGTGCCGCCAGATCTAGACTTAACTCGCCGCCCCCGCCGCCGCCGCCACCGGGGGCTTCGGCAAGAACAATACGCGCGCACGTGCGCGCCGTTAATAAAGATAAAATGAAACATGTTTATTATTTTTAGTATGGTTAAGAAGTGTTAAGTTTGTGTAGCATTATTAAACACATATTGTGGTAGGCAGTAATAACGACTTTAGGAATATTATTGTATCTTCGCGTACTATTGTATTTAAGTTTAACTATTCCTTTAGATTTTAAGGGGGAAAAGTGTAAGGTATTTCTTAATATTTTTATTATTGTATAATGTGGGTAAGCGCTTTATTTCAATAAACCAGTCAGTTTCCCAGCCCGGTGTTTGATTGACGTCCCAAAACCATAATTTTTTTTTAAGTTTTGTTACGAACTTAAATTAAATTTAAAGTAAAACTTTACAATACAAAGAGCTAATATAATTAAGAACTTCAATCTACCTAAACACAAAGCGCAACCTTCATCAATAACATGTTAAAATTATCAATAAAATATCAAAGTAATATTACAACTACCATACCTGTAACTGTACCGCATTCGGCTCCACAAAGAGCATTAAAATAAAACGCCGCAAGCGCACATCTAAATGACGACAACTTCTCATTGATTTTATTATTATATTTATGTCAAAGATTAAGTGGGATTAATGTCAGACGCGACAGCTTTTACGACTACAGGTAGCGATATTGATCAGGAGTTTATAAAGGAGTGTATGAAATAAATAAGTTTTAATAGCTGTTCTTTGAGTTATGATATGATACGTATTGTTTAGTTTTTTTTATAGCAACGGAAATATTTGTGTGTTCCGTTAAAAATGTATCTTGATTTTACTAATCTGTGATGTCGATGTCTTTAATTCGTTACAATAAGTATTTCAAGAGGCTAAAAATAATTAAAATTCATTACAAAGACGCCTGAATACTATATTGCGCCGATAAACAATCATTACACGGACTAAGTGGTATTTTATTAAACTGAGTTGAACATCTGAGAAGCCGCCGGTTTCCGCGACAACTACACCTCTGTGAAATCAGACTAATTGCGCATCTGCGAACAACTCATTGGCAATAACTGAGTAACGACAATACAATCATTCGTTCATTCGTCCATTCGGTCTCTCGTTCATTCGGCGCGTTTGCGCTCAAAGGAGGCCGAACCTCAAGGAGGCCGATTTGTTTAGTATAAAGACTCCTTTATGGGCTGTATCGCCTCATACGAATTTATTTTCGCAGTTATTATGCGATTCAATTATTGCACAATGTTCGCTCAGGTTTCGGTCGCTTTTGAGACCGCGGTACCAGTTTTGAGAATTGTGTCTAGTCTCATTTTGAGGGAAGGGTTAATTATTGGTTGGGCTCTGATTTAAATGTTGAGTAAGGGCAAAATTTTAACACTGATTTTTGTTAGAAATTGGCTTCGTTTAGTAGTTTTTTTTAAGGGGGGAAAATTATCTAATGACTTCTCTCGCCTTGGGCGAAGTGAGAGAGAGTGTCAGACTCTTACTGACTAAAAACCACCCTGTTCCTACTCTTGCTTTTCGAGCCGGAGCCCCGGTAAACCAGCTAAGCAGTCCGCAGCTCCAGATGTCGTTTAGTAGCTAGATTTATCAATAAAACATAGGTACAATATCCGTTTTTAAACTTCATCATAATAAAAAAGTTAATTGCAATTACGTTGCGAATAAAAACTACCTAATTATGAAACAACGATACTAATTAAACATACAATTTATTCTACAGGCCTTTACCGTTTACATTATTCAATAATATTTCATAAAAAACAGCAAAAAAAGTACCAAAATGAAGTGGCAACAAATAACAATTCGAAAAACATAAAACCCTTTTTGACGTTTAATAAAAAAAATATTTTTGAATCCAATATGGATTCCGTCAAACGGCTCCCGAAATTCGCGCTTCAATGACCGACACCGTTATAATCTGTGGCCTTTTTGAAAAAGGAACATGTTCCGTGATTATTATCTCTTCATCGTTCGGCATTTGAAATCGGTGAATCCTTTTAGAATTCGTAATTTTAGGTTATTCGCAAAACGTTTGGTATTGTCATGTGTTTTGCGCTGTGTTACGTGAATGTATCTTAATTTATTTTAGTTTTTAATGTCTTACTATGATGCTTTAACGATATTCTATAGATATCTAGATGTTGATGAAATAATTCATGGAGGTTTTCGAAAATGCATTTAAAAAAGTTGTTGAAATATGGCAATACGTTTAAAAAGATTTACGTTTTCCAAATCAGCTTTTAGATATTATGATATTTCGCGTGTATTGTATAAAATTTCATACTCATTGTGTATCAATAGCTACCGAATATATGTTTTATCTAAAAATGCGTTTTTTTTTTAATCATTTATTCCAATTAAACACACAACAAATACATACCTACGTAGGTAATTACTTTTGAAACGTCAACATTAATGAAGAAATACCTAATAGTCAGTCTGTCAGTCTGTCCGTCAGTGAAGCTAGGCTACATAGGCATAGACTACATAACATATTGTCCATGGACATAACAGTAAGTATTATAATTTTGAAGTTTACGCGCAATGAGAGTCCGTTGTGAAGTCGCGCTCATTAGCAGAAGCAATTAGCATTCTGTCCAGTGTCTGCCTAGCCCTCGTCAGAAAATAGCCAGCTGTCAACACACCGCCATCTTGTATTCTGCTACAAAACACTGGTATGTCTCATCTGTATTACTGAAAGTGTCTTTTTTTCCTATTTTACACTAGCTACTTCCGCGCGGTTTCACCCACTCTGATCGGTTCCTATTAAACGTAGCGGATGTTTTATATAATATTATACTATAACCTTCCTCGATAAATGCGCTATCCAACACAAAAAGAATTATTCAAATCGGACCAGTAGTTTCGGAGATTAGTGCGTTCAAACAAACAAACTAGATAATATTATATGTAGATATAGATTTGATGGGTATGTCCGTTTCAGAGAGAGATCTTCATAACACATCCTATGTGTTATGAAGATGCTTTTTTAAGTGGCGAAAATCATTCAATGACTTCTCTCGCCTTAGGTGATACGAGAGGGAGTGTCAGACTCTTACTGACTAAAAACCACCCCGTTCCTACTCCTGCTTTTCGAGCCGGAGCCCCGGTAATCCCGCTAGGTAGTCCGCAGCTCCGGGTTATGAAGATGCTGTAGGTACTCTGTTCTTCGAGTAGTGTAGTTATACCTATATGTCCGAATCATCAAGTTCGGATATAAGACCTTATGGGTCACACGTCAAGATATATTTTTAGTTAACTTAAAGATAAATAAATGTAAATGAACAAAGCCATGTTTAACAGCTAGTAAATTAGTGAGTAATGAGAGAAATCTTGCAGCCGATTGATGTTAATGATATTTGCCAACTAAGTAGGGACCATTTTGTTGTATGGCGGCGTTGTATGGCTCATTTTGTATGTATGAGTCAATACATACCTCATACATACCACTTAAGATGTTTGTATGGGATGAAAATGCTCGTTAAATACATTCCTATTTTTTTTTTTGTTATGATACTACTCTACAGATTTCGCTAATTTTAAGAATTGACTATTAAGATGAGCTAGCTGTTTGCCGCGGCTTTGCCCAAGTGTTCAAAAGAAAAATCTTATCATAATATCGCCTTATTGCGACGCGATAAAGGATAGATCCTAATGTGGGGCACGTTAACTGATTCAGAAATAAAAATATTAAGACCTCACACTCAACACTCTTACAACCACTCAACTCAAAACCACCGCAGATAAAGCTATACCATCACACACAATTAAAAACCAACCCTATCAGTCACAAAATATGGCATAAAATTTCTTTAAAATTGAGACCTGACACGCATACGACACCGCACATAAAGCTACACCATCACACACAATCAAAAATAAACCCCAACATTCACAAAATACGGTTTAAAATCCCTTAATCGTTGGCGAGATAAGTCACCTACCGCATCCACATTAGGTGGTTGGTGACAAAACAAATGATGGTGTTAGTAGCATCGACCGCGTTTGAAGTAGCCGCCGGTAGCACTCCGGTAGATAGCCTTCTTTTATAGAGATTATTAGGTATTTTGGACTATATATGGTTTCAGGGCCAATCTAATAAAGAACTAGACTCATACCAAATACCTATTAGAGTATCGGATTACTGAAAATTGCATAACCTATACAGACATCAAAATTGCGACCTGACACTCTTTTAAAACCGCTCAACACTGCATATAAAGCTATACCATCACACATTATTAAAAACCAACCCTAACACCCACAAAATATGGCATAAAATCACTTAAAAATTAAGAACTGACACTCTCTTAAAACAGCTCAACAGTCATACGACACCGCACATAAAGCTACACCATCACACACAATCAAAAACCAACCTCAACACTCACAAGATAAGATACAAAATCACTTAAAAACTTAATCTTTGGCCCTACCGCATCCACATTAGGTGGTTGGTGACAAAACAAATGATGGTGTTAGTAGCATCGGCCGCGTTTCAAGTAGCCGATGCTACTAAAGCGGTAGCCGGTAGATAGCCTTCTTTTATTGGCCATAATGGCTCCGATAGGATTACTACTGAAGTGAAGTGTACTTTAGATTATAATGATTTTTTTTCTCTTTCTTTGTTTTTGGGTAATGTAATGGATTGGACGTCTTTGATTACTTATTTGATATTTTAGCGGGGGGTTTGTAGCTTTTTTTTTACTTTTTTATACCACTGTCGGGTGGCAAGAAAGCCACTAGATGGTAAGTGGTCACCGTAGCCTATGAACAACACTTTACTATTATGTCATGATTATTTGAGTAAAGTATTAGGTATGTATTATTAAGTAACTGTTGTTCCTTCAGGTTTTTTTTGCGGCACATATTCAGACTCTAAGCAATTGCTTTATCGTCATCCTCATATTAGTCACAAGACGTCCACTACTGAACATAGGCCTCTCCCATTGCTTGTGTACTCAAAATTGTAATATTTTACCTCTACACTGATTAAAGAACCTGGGATAATCCTCAAAGCAAATTACTAGAACTCACTTCCTCAATTTATAGGCGAAATTCAACATCTATGGAAACAACATTACTTCTCAAAACATTCATAGTAACAATAACCACTCAATACCATTCCTTGTTCCTATAATACACTCGACCACCTATAGCCCTTAATAATGGGAGATTTAAAAATCTGTGGAAACTACATTACTACTCCAAAAATTCATAGCCACAATAACCACTCAATACTATTCCTTGTTCCTATAATACACTCGACCACCTATAGACTACCGATACGCTGATAACGTGTTTAAATCCCACTCTTTATTACCCCTTATCACCATTTGGTCATTCACCCACACATACACACAATTACTTTTATTCCTATACACATAAAACACCCACACATTCAACAAAAAAAAAACAAACTTAAACCTTGCTCTCGCTTCGGTCATTAGTCATTGGAATTTGAACTCTGAATCAAGTGAGTTAAGGGTGTAAATAAATTTGTTGGGGTGTTTATTAAAAGTGTGACGCGGAATTTTTAGGATGCTTTTCAAAAGTGAATCTTAATTTGTTTCGATTGGTATCAGTTTAATGTAAACGTGTTTCGGATTTTTCGTTTAAAGAACTAAGTAGTGATGTGATGTGACGTGTCACCCAATTAGAACTAATTGGTGGTTTTATTTTTAGGTAAAGACTACCTATGTTATTTGGGATATTTCCTGTGCCTAAGTGAGCTATTAAAAAAACTGACAACTTTTTGGTTCTAAAACTGGGACAAAGTGTCGAATAAAGTAAAACCACAAAAAGAATTACTGGGCTATTTTCGGTTTTTTTTTAATTTCTCAGTTGTAACACGGAGTCTGGTATTGTATCCAGTATATGGCAATAGGCTCACCCACGATTAGGTACATGGAACTTATAACACAAATGGTGAAAAGTGGGTGTACATTGTATAGCGACATTACGTACCGTAATGTGCACCTCTGCCTACCCCTTCGCGTATAAAAGGCGTGACGTAGCTAAAATTTCTATTCGACATTCAAAAAGACACCAAAACGTAAACAACACTACAAACTTTTAAACACAATTTATGATTAAATTCGAAACTAAAAACGAATTCCATATTCAAAATTCAAACAAGCAACATGCAAACAAAATCGAAGCGGATAGCATTCGAAATCCGAATTGAAATATCAAAATTCAAAATAAGAATTACGCGGTGACGTCAGACCACCAAAGTGCCGCCGTCGATGAAATCAATACTGTGATCAGTTTATGGTGTATGTAGATACATGGAATGCTACTTGAGTTTTAATACTTTAGTACGTTTTATCGCTTATCTTAAAGGGATTAAGGAGCTACCGGTCTTTTCTCGATAACGCGCGCGTTAGCGTTAATAGTTGATGCATATTTATTTATCGGTAATGGAGAACGAACCACCGAAAGTTTTTTCGTATTTTTTTTTGTTTATTCTTTTTTTGAATTTAATTTTTAATCCAGGTGCCAGGCTGTCCGTGTCGGATTTTTTAAGTTGAAATATTAAATATAAATTTTATTGTTCATTCCGGTGTTGGCGGTTTTATTTGTAAATTGTAATGCGTGTTTTTGCAAATATTTGTTGCAAGTGCGGTTGGAATTTGAAGTTTTTTGTTTTAAATAGCTTCTCGTATACTTTGTTCTGTATTTAAAAAGTAGTTTAAAAACGATATTATGAAATGGCGGAACGCTTGGCATTCCCTTGCCTTCATTTATTTTTTAAATACAACAGTCTTTTGGTTTTATACTGTCACGATCTGAATACAAGTCTTTTAAGCATTAGGCAGAACAATCCACATTCAACAACCTCTTTGTTAAAAAAAGCCTTAAAAATAAATACGTGCTTTACTATCACAAAAAGCTGATGAAAAGCCATTTTTTCTCGACGACAAATTGTTATAAAAAGGTGACCTTAGAGATGAGCAAACGACCTGCCGACCGCAATCAATCTCCCGCCCACGGCTGGGCTACGGCTGGGCTAGGGCGCCGCCCTAGGCCCGCCCAGCGATCAACGCTGGAGCCTGACACGCATTGATGAGGTGATTAGAAGAATGAAGGTGGTTACATGTTGCGTAATGGATTGTGTGGCTGTAGATTTACAAATTAATTATGAAATGTATAGACGACTTGCCTAAAAGGTTTTTATAAAAATACAATTTTAACGTTGTTTGTCATAATGAGCACCTCTATTATTAGAACTCGAAACGAGATATTTACCATGTTTATTTATGTCTATGAGTTTCCGATATTTCGGCACTGTTGCAAGCGCCATGATCACGGATGAAAGACATGAATAAACATGGTAAATATCCCGTCTTACGTTCTAATGTTAGTGTTAGTGACCATGTCAGTTTAAAAACAAATTTTAATAGGGATCGTCCAGAACGCCTTTACAGTCAAATATAACAATTATTTATTTGACAGTAAAGCCAGCCTATATACAAACAATTTAAAGTCAGACAAAAATGCACAGCAATAAAAAAAAACACACACACAAATTCATTTTCATGTGAAAAAAGGGAAATTCCATAGCAATGTGTAACAAATAAAAACAATACAAAATAGAGTGTTCATTTTCGGAGGCGTGTTGTGCAAATAAAGTGAGAATATAGAAAATATTCGTTCGTTCCGCCATATTGTTGGAGGCGCGCGTCAAAGTATTTTTGTTTGACATTCATGTCACTTTTTGTATAGGGTTGATACGCATTTCTATTATTAAGTACTTATTTTTTTATATCGTCACGCCTTTTATCCCTGAAGGGCTAGGCAGAGGATGTTACGGCACGTAATGCCACTGTACAATGTACACACCCACTTTTCACAATTCATGTTGTAAGTCCCATGTGAGCCTATTGCCATATACCAGGCACGTTTCTAGACTTCGTGCTAAAGGCAATGAAAGGCTGTCAAAAAATGACAGGCACTTAATGGAAAATACTCTAGGTATCATTAGTACAAGTTTGCTTTACGTTGACCGAAAACGCAAACCCATACTAAGGGTACCGATTTGCCAGCTGTAATAAACCAACCAATCAGAGCACTGAATGCGCTTTCGTTTCGATCTCGTTCAACGTAAAACAAACTCGTACTAAGCCCTCTGACACACTGTCGATTCTTAAGCTCTAGTACTTATAGTACCCACTAAGTAAGTACTAAGTTTCAGCACCAACAGTTAAGAAAAAACTAGACTAAACAAAAATGTGTTTAGTCAAAGATAAGATCTAATTTTGACCCGTTTTCAATACTAAGCACAATGCTGTGTGGGTTGGTCTCAAGCTCTCAAGTGTAGTACGAATCTTATGAGTTCAACGTATTCAGCTTGCGCCCACGCAGCAACTTTTTGCTTTACTTTACTTGTACACAAGTGTCATAAAGTGCTGAGTTTAAGCTTATGGAAGTGTACAACAGTGTCCTTAAGATACTTTTAATATAAAGAGGCTTAATTATAAATAAGAAATTGGATAATTTTTTGCGTTTTATACTGGTTATAAAGATTTTTGTTCTATAATATCACGCTTTTTAATCGGCATAGTTGCTTATAGGTATACACATTTCGTGGTTGTATGAGAATTTTCAAAAAATCCAAATCCTTGCTATTTGTCTTGTGTATTGATTCCGAGAGTTCTTGCTGTCGCAACAACGACCACTTGACCAACGACGCGTTCACATAGTTATATAAAAATCTCAATAAAAATTTTACACCTAGCACCTAGCTTCACTGACGGACAGACTGACAAGCTATTGTATTTATTTGTTGACGTTTCAAAGAACCAGAAATTTATGGTTAAATTGGAATAAATGATTTGATTTTGACTTGGCTTACACATATACGGCTAATTTCAATAACCTATCTATGTGTAGATTTGCTTACTAGAGATAGTATTTTGACATAAGCTCGATACAAAATGTCTCAAGATTGTATCTCCATAGATAGGTTATTGAAATTGGCCGTCAGTGACAGCCCTAACAAAGAATAAGACAGAGTATCAAATACTAGCAACTAAAGAATGCGGAAAATGTAAAATTGACGTTTTCACGTCTGACAACACAGGTGTGAGGGATACAGGGTGTAATAGAAATGTTGAAACAACCAGACATAAGGCATATTTGTTTATGTCGCGAGGGGCAATAACGATACCTGCTTGGAGGGCACTTATTGGCTCTTTGTAAAAGAATATCTGTTGATTTTTTTTTATATTTTTATCAAAGATTGTGTAAGTTTTTGAGAGTAGTTTTTCTAACTTTTTATTATTCGGTATTTTTAATGTTTTTTTTTAAGAGAGGAATATCATGCAATGACTTCTTCCGCCCTGGACGTTTACGAAAAGAATGTCAGCCTCTTACTGACTAAAAACCACCCCGTTCCTATTCGAATCCGTTTTCGTGACAGCCAGTTGAACAACATATAATATGCATATTGTGCATGCATAATATTTCAAATTGCTTGATAAACTAAAATGTATCTTCTCCTATTAAAATCTGATAATTATAAAAATATACTTCAGTTTAAAATTGTCAATTCAACTGTTTTGTATCACTTACAACTTCAGCGTGTATTACAAACACTCAAATCGGATTAAAAAAGAAAAGCTACGCCATAAATATGGAATACTGACGAATTTTAAAATTTAAACTTCGAACAGTGTTCGGGTGTTACCAATATCGCGACATGAAAGCTTTTCAATCGTTGCTACTTTATGGTATTACTGAATCGCGAGTTCGAATTTCATACGATTCTATTTTTAAATAAATGGCTCTGGCTCTTTTCTTTTTATATTTTAAACTTTTTAACCCTATGCAAATACTGTTCTAGATTTGAATTTTAGATTTTTTTTTTTTTTACTTTGAGTGTAATCTGTGTAAGATCTTTTTGCTTGATGTGATCAGCTATTTTAAAAGTGGAATTTGAAATTCTGGCGTTGAATAATGACAGTATTTGTGAATTCTTATTACATAAGATTTAATAAATAATATCAATACTTCTATAGTATTTTATAATACAATCATCAGATATGACAAATATCTTCATGAGAGCTTGCAGAGAGTAAATATAACGTCAAATCATCTTGCAAATCATTCATCAATCATCTTTTCATTCTTTCTTACATTCCATTGTCAAAACTTTCCTCAAAATGTCGTTCATGGTATACATTGTTCGGCAACCACTATCATTATTTTTACACTAGCACATCAAGCTACACAATCTATCATCAAAAGACTTTCTACTTCAATACAAATCGGACAAGGTTGCTAATCCTTCGCGTAAGGGTGTAGCTAGACCTGCTGTCTTATCAAAAGAATTTCTTCTTTATTCCAAAACTGATAAGGTTGGTAATCCTTCGCGTAAGGGTGTATCTAGACCTGCTGTTGAACACCAAGGTCTAGAAAATTCAATGTCACAGACGTCTAATTAATGAGCATCATTATCTATTGACCTTGAAGCGATCGACGTATGAACTGATGGTAAACTGACACGGGAGCTACATGGCGGACATTTTGACGCGCGCCGTGCGTCAAACGCGACATTTTTATGATATTTGTATGCAAATTATGACAGAATGAATGGTTTGAGGGCTGCTGTCATATTTCATGGACTTTGGTAAAGTCGTTGTGTTTTTGGTGAGGCTTTGGTTGTGGAGGGAAGCCATGAATTTATTAGTTGGGGTCGAAGAAAATTTCGTAAGTGTGTAAGAATATTTTTTGGAAATGGTTGCCTAGTAGTTATGTATAAAAAAAACAACAGTGTCACGTCTTTTATCCCCGAAAGGGTAGGTAGAGGTGCACATTACAACGTATACCCACTTTTCACTGTTTGTGTTTTAAGTCCCATGTAATAGGTGGTGAGTCTATTGCCATATACTGGGCACAAATCCAGACTCCAAGAAATTTTCGAAAACCCAAAAAAGTGAAGTTAAGAAAGTTAGTAAGAATTAAAGTGAAATATTGGAAGTCTAGAGAAAAGAGACAGCAGGATAAAACACAAGGTAAATTATTTAAAGCAAATAAAACTCAAAATCCCTACAGAAAAAAAGAAAAAGAACATGTGGGTGGAGGGAAAATAGAAAGATTCCCCGTTATATTCCCTGGCTCCCGGGATGGCCGCCATCTTAGTTTTGCTCCAATTCCCAACAATTTCGAAGGGAACTCTCCCAATCTTTACATAGACGATGTCCAAATCGACGAAACTACTTTCAGATGTTACAAAATTCATAGGATTCCAGAACATTTTGGAATATTTGAGCAGCATGCCTAGTTTCTGTATCATTTCCCTGTCGGAACCCCGCGCCGTCCCCAGTGGTAGCTTTGTTACAATATTTATGTCGGAACTTGACGCAAAACATATTCTGCGGATCCTACCTACATTTCTTTTAGACGTATCTACTTCGTTATTTACTTTGCCTTCATATATTACTTATTTAACAACCACATTTGGTATATTTGCAACAAATTTTGGATTTATTACCCCGTTTAATTACGCTACTCCATTTAAAATTCATGTCTGAAGTAATTAAGTAATGTTTAATCGTTTTATTACTTCATCAAATAATTTTCTAGAATCTAACGTGTTTGGAATGATGAAAATGTTCTTAATACCATGTTCGTAATAACAACGATAGTTAATTGTGACTGGTTAAGTAAAACCATAAACTTTACAACATTACCCAATGTTTAATGGATGGCTATTTCAGATCGCAGAACGGTTTCCGTCATTATTCCACGTCGAAAATATCCACTTTAACTATATAAACTGTGTACACTTTTACACCTAAATTATACCATCAAGCGTGCTGCTCAAACGGAACACATAAAAAGGAACAACACGTGAAGCCGTTAGTTTGGCACCCCCCTTAATAATAGGTGATTTGGCCTCCCCTTCGCCCACATATAGACACCGACAGCCGTATTATGACCAAACTATATTGGCCCCTACGTGGCGGAAAACTCAGAGAAGTGTCAGTAGCTCTCTGATACAAATTTCGAGGTGGGGCAGGTCTTTGTTATCTGGTGATTTGGCGTGGATGCGTGCTTCCGAGCCATCCTGGAGGTTTCAGTCTAATGCCACTTGTATTGGACATTTTATTGTCACACGCTGCTACTTTTCCGTGAGTTGTGAACCTCGAATTTTAGGAAGTATGTTCTCACTGACGTTTTTATAGGCTCTAAAGGTAAAATAAAAGTGAACTTTGAGTGTTTCTAAGTTTTGCGGTTTTTTTATTTCGGTTTATATTTACTGCTGAGGTGTGAGCGTAAGAATGTTTCAATGAATTTGGAGGGAAAGCGATTGCCGTCATCGGTATGGAAAAAAAAAGTCTGGTATTTAGGTTGCCTCGAAGAACAATTTGTTCGTTTCAATTTGAATTCCGAAACAAATGATTTGGATAGATTACATTTTGTTTGAACTAGATGTTTTCTATTTTTTTTCTTTGGCTAGTGACGTAATGAATGTTAGAATTCATATTTCGAATCTCAGGGAAATGAGGCCATAGTTTGGCAGAGTCATAACGAAAGAATTTTATATAGTTAAGTATAAAGTTATTCGTAAACTATTCTTAGCAGAATACTTAAAGAATCCGCGAGAGACTCCGAAATATGCATATCGTACCCGATAACCGCAAAGAATTTAATAGACACATCAAACTGAAAACTTTGGGTCGCCGCAATAAAATCTCCTTATAACGAACAAGACTTCGCTCCGAGAATCATTTGGAATATTTCAGAGAATAATTCTCGTATTATACCGTTGTATTATTTTTTAATGTTTCCGCGGCAATCCGGGCGGTTTGGTCGTTTGCATAAATTTTCGTGTGAGTTTATTAGACTCTGTGGTACATGGAAGTGTCGTTTTCTCAATTTTCCCGCCAATTTTTGGGTTTCAAAATGGCTGCCGGCGTCGACACGCACGGCCCTCACGCGATACCGGCATTCCCTTTCAGCGTTGTTGAATTATTTATTTGTTTTCAATACGTGTGATGTGGCCAATAAAAATTGTTAGCGTCTCTGTCGGACATATTGTACAAGTGATTGCGATTCCGGATGCGAGTGTGTTACGATTTTCTCAGTGAATGTTTGCGAGAGAAATATTGTCGGTGTAGAAATAAGTTGGGCGACAGTAATTGTTCTGGGAAGCGCGCGCGGTATGTGTTCTTGTCGCGGCGTTAAATTGTATTTTGATATGAAGTTATGTGTGTTCCGGTCTGTGCTGCTTTTTTTACTTGGTATTTTTTCTTTAAAATAATAAATGTCGTCACGCCTTTTAGCCCCGAAGGGGTAGGCAGAGGTGCATTTTGTGCCACTGTATAATGTACAGCCACTTTTCACAATTCACCAGTGTTAAAAGTTCCATGTAATAGTGGGTGAACCTATTGCCACATTTACAAGCTCCATGCTACTACAAGACTAAAATAGTGTTTCTGTAATGCCATCTGAGCTGGTCTGTAATGCTCTAATGAAAATGCCAAGGACTGGACTTTGGGCAGTTTTATAACCTAAACAATTGTGACAAGTAATTTTTGACCGATAAGTATAACTAGAAAATTCAAGAGACGATAAAAATAGCCATACAGGTAACTGCAACTATTTCATCACACCCAATGAGATAGATATCGTTCTTAGTAGACCACCCAGTCACAGTGAGTGTTACCTAACCATAACTTAACACGTTTCAGTTAATTGCAGCCAACTGCCTGTTATAGGAATGCAATCAAGTGAGATGGTGCTGTGATAAGGCGAGTCTCTATCGCTGTTGGACGGACGTTTGCGTTCATATATCTTATTGGCTTATGTCTTTACACTAATATTACTTACACCAATGAAGTAGAGTGACTACTGACTACACTTTTTAACACCCATTTACTTAGGAACGTAAACAGCTAGACTTATGTTTAACTTCTCTTATTTAGATAGACTTTTTAAAGGGGGAAAGATATCCCGTCTTGGGCGAGGCGAGAGGGAGTGTCAGACTCTTACTGACTAAAAATCACCCTGTTCCTACTCCTGCTTTTCGAGCCGGTGCCCCGGTAAACCCGCTAGGTAGTCCGCAGCTCCGAATCACCTAGCTAGGCCTAAGAGACTACAAATCTTATATTTAAATTTCAAAAATTGCTAAGAAAAGGATCCACTTTTCACTGATACCCTGTTACAAAATTTTAAGTTTCATAATATTGTAGACGTGAACTTATGAGCTTTTCCTTCTCCTCCAAAAAAATCCTGAAGCGCAGTAATCAAGGTGACTAAAACTAATTCCACAGAAATCAACTAAGTACTCATAATCAGTTCGCAAAATCCCTTGTCCCCTTTCAGATCAGAGCCAGTCAAGTGCGAAAATCAAATATTTGCGGAATAAGTTTGTCGAAAACTGAGGTGCGTGTATCGTCTGACACTTTTTGTGGAGCGAGGGTTTGGTCAATAGTGGCCGGCAAATAGATTAGCTGAGCGTCACTATTGGTTCTCGATTGGTGAGTGAGACGAGAGAGTAAGGTTCGAGATGAGATATTGTGAGAGGGGTTAATATTAGAGAGGTTAGACTTGATTTTATAAGATTTTGTGCTGAAGTCAATACAGCTTTATGTTTTATCATTTGTTTTATTAACACATACCAATACTAACAGTGATTGAAAATAATTGAGCTTAAAAACTAGCAATTTTTTACCTTTGAGATATACATAGCAAGAATTAATTTCTTGCATGAATGTAATTGAAGTCAATTCGTAACTTTGTGTGACTTAGTGCTGACTATAATCGATTTGTCATAAGTATTTTAAAATCATCGATAGGGGCAGTAAATAGAACAAAACGGCAATACAATGTAAATTTTGGTAATTATTATTAATTCTTAAATCGCAATTGTGTAAAAAAGTGACTTCAATTCGAGTCGCCATTGGTACATTGGTAGCGTATGCCAATGCCAAATCAATGTATTTGATCCCAACTTGATCCAATGCAAATATTTGATCCAAGTGAAGCGCGCAAACATTTGGAAAGTATCGTGTGTTGTGGGAACTGCACATGCGCTGTCACATTTTTTTACTTTTAAGGATTTTTTCTTTTGTTTATTTATAGTCTAACCGTTAAATAGCTACTAAGATGTAAAAAATAACACCAAAAATCATTGATAGGAAACGTGTTTATTGTGATTCCTAGGTCAAACAGAGAGGAATCGGTTGTTTTTAACTTAAAAGGCTCAACAGCTATCTTTTAAAGGCATAAAGAAGAGAAGGCAATTTTTTAATGATGGCTCACTCTCTGTCATAAAAATTATGGACAGAAGTGAACTGTATGATACATTTAATAAATCGACATCAACTTGCATGTTTGTAAATGCACCCACGACACAGGAGTAAATCCTAGTGTGGGGCAGCGTTATTATAAAAATAATAAGTTGCAATCCTTCTGGGACAAAGGTAGGGCAATTTTATTATAAAAATAATAAGTTGCAATCCTTCTGAGACCAAGGTTTGACTCTATATGTGTGCACAAATAACTCATTAATGGCGTTCCATGTCCTAGTGCTTTCAACAACTGGTGGAGACCACAGCGAGTAGCGCCCGGATTACGGCACTAGCCTATCGATTACGTCACCGAAGCCCTAATCCGACACGTAAAACTATTTAGGGCTGCCACTTAACGATGTTTGTGACGTCACACTACTTTTTTTGAAGGGGGAAAATCATCCAATGACTTCTCCCGCCTTGGGCGAGGCGAGAGGGAGTGTCAGACTCTTACTGACTAAAAACCACCCCGTTCCTACTCCTGCCTGTCGAGCCGGAGCCCCTATAAACCCGCTAGGTAGTCCGCAGCTCCGTCCCACTACTTTATTTATAGAAATGACACAAAATTATTATAAAACTCTTTCAAATTGAAACACTAGGTACTGATTCATAGATGAGTTTTTAGAATGCTTTAATATTTAATAAAAAAAAAAAAATATGATGATAAAGAGAGAGAAAATCTTAATTTACTTCCAATTAGATACTTTACTGAAGTACAAATTTCATGTCAATAAGAGTTTTGTTACAGAGTAACCGCCGTTCTCAGAGTCATTTAATGATTACTTAACCCAGTCCTTAGTAATTGTTTCCAGAACAAATTACACAGGAATAAGTTTAAGTAATCATTAAAATGTCTTTGAAAACAGCAGTAAATATATATCAAATGTATTTAGTCTTCAAACAAACTCATTCTGGTCTACATATAACACAGTTTTTGCGCGCATCCCTCTTGCGCATTCATAAGTAAATTCTAATTACGTATTACGAGTTGACAAGTTACCAGTAACTATTAGTGTTCAAGTTACGGCCTTTTATGGGAGTAACCGCCGCGGGTAATTTAGACCGGTATAGAAACCTGGACGAATGATCATAGACTATGTATACTTCATCGTCTTTGACATTGACAGCTCTGGCAGTTTGGGTTATTGTCTTTGCTTTGTGTTGACAGATTGGCTACTTGTTTTAAGTAATAGATAATATAGAGTAGTGGTGTTACTCCTGTTTTTCCTGAAGAGGAAACAGTTTTAGTAGTTTCTTTATGATAATGTTTGATTATTGTACTATTTCTTATAGCAAAACCCCTACAAATTTGGCAAACTTCACCCTCCCCTGTTTATTTAATAGACTCAAAATAATACTGTGCTGCATTCCAAATTCACTCTTACGTCCAATACTCAGATTTCAAAATCCACCAAATAAATACTTCATACCAGTTACACCTATTGTAGCCAATCTTTACAAAAAAAAACAGGTTTTAGACAGCCCTACCAACACAGCTAAAACATAAGGGCGTGTACACACGGTGTCGTTTGAAAAACGGCTGTGTTTACACTAGCGCATGACCCCAGCGATCAGATGACAAATGGACAACTAGCAACTATACCGTTACCGATACTATTCCGTAACTGTTACTGTCAATAATACTGTTTGATTGGTCAGTTTAATATTACTTAGGAGTGTTTTTTTAAGGGGAGTTAATATACAAGTGATGGTTGGTGCAATGAAATAGGTATGGAAAGGCAGAGACCGACTAGAGAACGACGCATTACACAGAGACTGGGTAGCAGTAGTTTTTGTCCAAGAACTTTTAAACTCTAATCTGATTGAACAGTGTAGACATTATAGCACACCCTCTAATGTAGAGGAAGTTCAGAAGAGGAAGGAGTAGGAAAAGGAAGCGATAGTTTCCATTTCCATCGGTGAATTTATTGCAGGCGACAGAATGACTAATGATCAAATACTCAAACGACACTCAATTTTAAGAATAGTTCTGTCACTACAAATTCTTTATAAAAAACAGAGACAGAACGATATTTAAGTACAACTTAAAATTGAGTAGCGTTTCAGTATTAAGCCAAAAGGCTCAAAAGAGATTGCACAACTGGGAGAAGTTACAAGTCTACCTAATTCACAGAAAAATACCAAACAACTTATCATAAGGTTACTCTATAACTCAATAAAGGAAAAAAAAACAGCGGCCCAATCAACTCGAAATCCGAAAGCGCCGTTTTATCACTGGCCAGTATCAACTTTTATGATTTTTAATCAACTTAAAATTATTTGAAAACCGAACGCCGGCGCCAGTCGTAATCAAGGTGCGTACAGAACAGAAAAACTGTTTTTTTTTTTCGGTTTTTTTTTTTGCAACAGATTATTACATTATTCGTGTGCACTTTGTATGGAGAAAATGGTCCCGTAAACTATTATATGGGACTCCTACAAAAGTTTTTTTTTGACAATGGCGAATTAGTTGCGAAGAAAGGGTTGGAAGATTGCGCTACTTAGATTAGTTCGCTCTTGAGGTTTTTTGGGCTTAAGATTTTTTTTCGTAAAGCCTTGATTTTTGAGACGGTTTCACTAAAAAGAGTACCAAAAGGATTACTTGTGAATTTTATCCCTTTTAACAAACAATAAACTGAATCACATTAGTTATATTTTAGAATTTCATAAACCACCTAAACCACCATCTTTTTTTTATGGAATAGGAGGCAAATGAGCAAACGAGTCACCTGATGGTAAGCGATCAGCCTAATTGTAACCTAAAAAAAAATATAACCTATCTATCACCCAAAACAATATACACAAAAGCTACCTATTCTCAAAACCGCTCGAACCGCACCGCTCGATAAATTAATCCAGTGGAACACTACCCAACCGTTAAGACGATAGCCCCTTCGCAAGATTTTATCGCCCTTAATAGAGAACAATTCGGTGGGGGCTGAGCATTTTGCCTGAATGGCTGCCAAAGGACATCACCTTTTGATCAATAACTGTACATAAATTACTGAACATATGGCCTTCGATGCTCGAGCGAGCACCGGCCCAGGCCTTTGTAGCACAGTTTGTATTTACAGGACTGTACGAGTATGTAACTCAGTTTTATTGGCTGTCTTGTCAATGTGACTTTTTAAAATATGTGATCTTAGAATATTATTTTTATTGCGAATGTATGAAAAGCAAGATGGTTGGGCGCCATTGTTTTTCTGTGAATTGTATTCTGTATAAAAAATTTGTGGTTTTTGCTTAAATGGAAAAAAAGGACAGATGATCATTTGATATTTAACAGAATTCGGTGATTTTGGACTAAAGAATACACTTGAAAATATTTTAGAAAACTGAAAAAACTGAAACTTCTTCTTTAGGATCGTAAGCTTCGCTAACTGCACCCTTAGTATGAGTTTGCTTTACATCGAACGAAATCGAAACGAGACGAGAACCAACCAATCAGAATGCCGAACGCGCTCTTATTTCGATTTCGTCAATCGTAAAACAAAGTTGTAGGTACTAAGGGTAGTGTATTAAGATATTTTTCTGCACAAAAAAGAGTATTTATTTAAGGTTTCCAAACTCCATAGTTACAAAAGTTCGAAAGTTATATGAAATAATTTGTTTATTTAATACTACTGCTACTCGCGGTTTCCTCTCCCCAATTTCCTTAAACAAACAATAGCTACTATTAACATAAAAACGTAAAATTCGCTTACGTAAGTTACGGGAAATAGTTGACAAAAAAATTAAAGCAAAAGAAGCCATAAGCCGTTTCATTAAGAAATATTTTGTAATAAAAGATTGACCCTTAAGTAGCTTAAGCCCAAGTTTTTAAATTCGATTATGAAGTAAACATGGGACTGTGCCATTATGTAACAGTTTAATGAACTTTCAACTTTATTTGAACGTATTTGGAGTTTGTTTTTACTTGTGAAATGTTTGTACGCCAAAATACTGAGATTAAGTTGTTGATACTCGTATTTTGAGTAGTTTTTCAAGGCCTGTAAATAAATAAAGACCATTTTGTTTAAGAAAGTAATCGGCACATATAAGTTGCTATCGTTGTTCTCAATATTTTAAACACAGTGTTAAACTCCTAATTTATACATACATACATAACCTGTCTCCCATGGGGGTAGGCAGAGACAATGCAACGCCAGTTGCTACGAATCTCACATACCTCTTTCGCTTCATCAACAGTCAGGTATTTTCATGCATGTTCGTTGCTTAAAGGTACTTTTAATTTGGCCCTTCATTAATATATCGCAAATCTGGTCACCTAATTTATATTCATAGGTACGTATTAAATTAATAAATAACTTGTAAGTATCTAGAGCTTAGTCTAACATAAACAACTTCAAACCCGCAGACTCTAAAACTTCACCCAAAAAATAGCTCAGCGCCAAACTTTTTGCAAGCAAGCAACAGATGTGAAATCGAACAAAGCCTACTCGAAACGAATTTAACGCTCGAAATACTTAAGCCATAGACAATTAATGCCCCATATTAAAGCTACCTCAGCTTCCAAATTTAAACAGGTAACCTCAAAATGTGAAATCAAGATGTTTTTCGCTAATCTTTTGAGAATAGGCCCCCCGATTAGACGAAGTGAATAGTCTTGATATTTGTGCAGCCTTTTGTAGTAAGGACCAAGATGTTTTGATGTTATTAGTATTGTTACTTTTGTGTATGGATCAAGTTGGTTTAAGTAGAGATAAAGTTAAATGATCAAGGTTTTTCTAAAGAGACAAAATCATCCAATTGACGTCTTCTGCCTTGGGTGAGTCGAGAGGGACCAAACTCTTACTGATTAAAAACCACCCCGTTCCTACTCCTGCTTTAGAGACGGAGCTCCGGTAAGTCCGTAGCCGTCCGGCTCCGATGTAGGTATAATGTACGCTACTAATGTACCTATTAGCCCGTTTATGAAAAAACCTAAACATGACAGTTAAAACAAAATGGAAAAAGCTTTTAGTTATAATTGTTCAATTATGATGCTTATAATTTATTGCACAAGAATCAAAGTTGTTTACGCAAAATAATAATTAAAATTTATTATTAAGAATGACGCGACACTTCAGCAATAACTTTGTAAAAACCAAATGAATTTAAAATAAGAACAAAATGATTTAAAAAAGGAACAAATAATTTTATACGCCATTACACCCTTTATTGATGTATTTATGGCTATAATTAATGAGTGCAATACATTTAAAGCAGATTGATTGATAAAAGGCATCGTCAATAATATAATTTTACGCTTTTTGCGACTTTAGATTGTACTTTTATTTGAAACCGTAACGGCAATCCTGGGTTTTAGCACAGCAATAAAGTTATTGTGGTTCTATAAAGGCTTTGACAGATGAGCGAATCGAATTAATCTAATAAATGCTTTATTTTATTTCGTAGTAGATTGGTAGCTACTATTACAAACTACAGAAGTAGTAACAGACTACCTAAAAATAAATTCTGAAAAATTTATAATAATTAAAAAATAAAATACACAAAATTGACTATCTTCACAAAAATAAATTTGTCAAAAGAAAATAAAGAAATCAAACGGAACGGAGCTAAAAAAGTGCGCTAAAAGTTAATATTCTCAATTCAAAATATTCATAAATCGAACAGCAATTGACAAAACGCTCTACAATTTATAATTTTATTTATTTTCAAATAAAAGTATTTAGACATACAAATCGAGTATACACAGTTCTGTCGGCTCACTTAATGTTGCCAGTGGTAATAAAAATTTAAGGTGTTGTAAATAATCCGGATTGCCGTCAATATATCGTCGGTTTGATTCACGGCTGAGGTTGGGGCGTTTGTTTTAAAATATTTATTAGCAGCTAGAGACATTTTGTCAAATGCGCGGTTAATTAGTTTGTGAATCGGTTCGTGGTTAAATTATTATGGACATTCCTTTCGGCTGTGTCAGTGGGAATAAGGATTGTTTTTTATTTTTGCCGCCTGCACAGTTTTAGTTTTTATTAGTGCCTTTGTTCAGTAGTGAATGTCTTTTGGCTTTATCAACAGTCTATAAGTGGCCACTACTGACCAAAAGCCTCTTATCGCATGGTCCACTCCACGCTTGCTCAATGCTGATTGGCGATTTCAAATTTATAATTAGCAATTATAAGTCCACTGTTCAGGTTTCCTCACGATGTTTTCTTTCACCGTTAGTCAGTGTGACTAAATAATCTTAGAAAGTACATATAACTCGGAATAAGTCACATTGGTACTTGCCGTTGGTAGGTTTTGAACTCGCACTCTCATGCATGAGAAGCGGGTGTTTTAATTCTTCTTATTTTGGCTTACATAGTTTGAAACTTTAATTTTGTATCAGAATCATCACTGTATATGGATATAATCATCGTCAAAATTGATAATGCTATTAAAACTATTATTGAGGTTAAAAGTGACACCGATAAAACGAAGCCTCGAGTAAAAACTAGTATCAATATAAAAAATAAATAAGTCATAAGCGACAATTACTTTAAGAAAATTACATAGCCATCAATTGCTCTATATAATACATTTTATAGCATAATTGAAAATTATTAAGTCATCAAGCGTTATTATCTAGTCCAGCCAATATTATATACTTCAGTCTGTTATTTACTTGATGCAGTTTACCTATAAATATGCTAAATCTAGACCTGTCTAGAATTTATTTTGCGTAATGACTAGCCTTGGTATTGGGTGACGATAGATCAGTTTTAGCTGTGAAGGCTTTGATTGGGTCATGTTTTTATCATGGTACAACATAGGAAATGTCAAAATTGTGACAAGTAAGAGTCTATGGCTAGGTATCTACCAGTCGTATTATAGTATTTCAGTCGGATTTCAAGTAATTGCGAATTTGAATACCATGTTGGAAGTCCAAAATCTTTTGCTCGTGCTCCATTAATTCAAAAAAGAATAATTTGTAACATTCTAAACTACAAGATACAGTTACAACAAACCACATTTTTTTACATCGCTTAAAAACAATAGCCATAGACACAATATTTTTTTCACACAGCAAAGGGCTTCACTTAAACAGCCTAATATTTCAAATTAATCGTTACTAACGATTGTGTCGATAATATCTATATGAAATATTGATGGCCGTCCAAAAATCGGCATGTTCGTCAGAGCAGGGGACGAAAAAAAAAAAGTTTAAAAACAAAACACATCTATCTTGTCAAACTGTTTTTTGTGTTACAGAACGGAGCTTTTGAGACAGAAAACAATAGGAATGTTCTTTAATTATTACTTATAGAGGTTTTTGTTGAATACTGTATTTATTGAAAAACGATATTGAGTGTTTTGGTAATATCACATAATTTAAATAACATGTTTTATAAAGTGAAGAAAATCTCTTGCAATTATCAACACAGACAAGTGAAAATCTGCAAACGTATCATTCATTTTTGTAACCCACCATCAACAAATAAAAACAAACAATAAAATCATACGCGACAGATGAGAAATACGTAAAAATACATCATTCGCATCGACGTAGTCAGCTGTTGTCAAAATTCTACGCATACCTCTCCGCGACCGTCGTTATTTCAATTACCTACGCCCCTCGTCAAAGACAAAAGGCCTGACATCCCGAAAAAAGGAAACAAAAAAAGCATACAAGCGCCCATCGAGTGAATTAAAAAAACAATTGTGTTATCTATGATTGGATCGCGGTCGTGTAAACGGTCAAGTGTAAGTTACTAAAAGAACCCGCCTTTTTCTTTACAGTAGCGGTTGTTCGTTTTTTGAAAATGGACTGTGCAATTTTTTTTTGCTAATGTCATTCCGAATCGAATTTCGGGTGGTTCCTATTTTGAATGGTGGGTTGTCTTTGGCCAGACATCTAATTATTGTGATTGACAGCTTTCATTATTATTTGACAGATGGATACTTTTTGGCGCCAATGTCTTGCAAACATTTTACAGCATATATTATGCAATATTTGTCCAATTCTAATGAAAAAGAATACCTATATAAAACATTGACGACATATCATCACATCCGCATCGAATAAACAATAAATTAACAACGAAACGATACAAAAATTAAAACCTGTCAGAGAAACATAGGGCTCCCTATCAACACGCTATAAAAAAAAACCTTTATACATTTGAAGTGTACGTTTAACATGGTGATAATCTATAGAATGAGGTAAGACGATGGGCACCCAATGTAAATATCAGTAATAACCGTGACTCGGACAATGGGACCCCGCAGACAGCGACAGGGGGCCTAGGGACCCAACCTCGTTTTAATTATAATATCACCCACATTATGAAACTTTTTGTCACAAAAAAATAATCAGACTGCTACTTTTCGGATGCAGTTGTTGATTCTATTGTTGGTAACTATTTTTGTGTGTAAATTGTTCGTTGTTGACTAAGGATGCGTGAAGTGGTGTATAATGGGGGCTTAGGAGCCGTGGTTTGGTAAAGGAACCGAAGTTTTTGAGGCTGTTTTGTAGCATTTTGTTTTGTCTGTGTTACAAGTTTGTTTAAGCAACTTTTTAGCTAAGTTTCTGATGTTTAGAAAGGTCGTTTTGAATTATGATGATTAATTTTTGTGACTGTTTATTCTTGGTCTGCTTAAGAAGAAAATACTTAGGCATATTAAGGTTTATGGTATGAAAAAACGTCCGGTTCCTTTCCCCCACAGCTCCGCAGCTAAAAAAGAAGTCGGTACTCACGAAACCATGCTTGTCACTTATGTTGTTCGTCAGTTTCAGCTTGTGGAAGGAGACCACCTTCTGCATCCACTGCTCGCCCGTCGACGGCGAGTCGGGGTGGATGTACATCCTCTTCGGCATCTCAGGGTCTGCCTTCCCAGCCACCATCCACCGACTCCGAGAACAAACGGACAAATTCAAGAACACACGATAACCTTCGCCTTCCACTAAATTGACTTAATAAACCAATTATATCAATCAAAGAATTCTATTCGTAATTGTAAGAAAGTACTGACCGATTGACACGAATTTTTTAATAGTTCATTAACTAATGAAAATTCTCGATACAATTGATTGATTGATCATCATTGGTCTCAGAAATCAATTTTAATTTGGCGATATAATCATTTACTTCGAAAGCAACCTTGTGATCGTTCTCAAGCGTTAGACATGCAGTGTTTATTAATGAAATACATGCTCTAAGTGATAGAAATAAGCAATGAAATGCTAACAACGGTGCATACGAAACAATGTGAATGAAAGATCTGCGTGCAACGATTATTCATACCGGAATGTGCGATGTCAAAACAAAATGTATGTAAATTGTAACAGAATATGATAATGCGGTTAAAAAATGGACTCAAATCCCCAACGATGGAATCTCGTCGCAAAATGTAACTCGCAAAAGAAAGAACAGTAAATATAGGTGGCATTGTCCCCGAGCCCTAACCTGAACGCAGATCTCAAACATCACACACAATTGCAACAATACGCATGCTTCTTGCCTCACGTTTATCAACGAATTACATTAAAATAAGATCAACTATCTTAGGCCCGTGTTCTACAATTTTCTTATTTTAATTTAATTCCATCTCTTTATTTATACCTGTTGTGGAATTTGTATCTGCAATCGTCGGCAGCTACGATGTCCATTAGCAAAATGTATTTTGCTTTTTTATCAAGACCAGAAACGCGAAGTTTGTAGGCAGGAAACATACGTCTGCAAGCAATCGAGAGAAAAACATGGGTTGGGACTTGTTCTTTTGCGACAACGATTTGACATCACGTCGATTGTGAGACATGTTGCTGAACTAGTTTCACTTTTTACGTTCATGTACTAAGAAACGCGTGTTTAGCTTGTGATCTTACGCCGTTTTTAATTAGCTTTTATTCATTTCATATCGCCTTCATAGACGAGTGACCGACAGGTTTACAGCCGAATGGATTATTCATTAGAACGCTCGAGTTTCGCATTGTTTTTCGTCTAATCAGAGCTACGCGATGAGGTGTCATAAACCATTTGCGACAAACAAAAAGCCCATGTTTCCGCCACGAACGACCAAAAATGGCGAGGAGCGCGTCCATTGTGCGGTTTTGCAGTGTCGCGAATCGTGACCAACGCACGTGATCAAATGCGGTGTTACACCAACTTACAAGAATACTGCACCGATACAAGCAAGTCCGAGAAAAAAACCGTCTGGACCTCGTTTAGAATCCCATCTCGTAATTGGTAAGTAATTTATGTACGAAAGATTTGTAATAATTAATTACCATATTAACGGCGCTAGGCGGCCGCCTTTGTCGGCGTCTGTATCGGTTTACGGCTGACTCACAGTCGCATTTTGGACCGGAATGCTCGGGTCGTATTAATTAACGGATATTAAATCGAAGTTTATCGGCCGCATCTCGATGTTGCCAAACCTGCGCCCGTTTGATACTCCGAGTCGATCCGACTGAGCGAGGATCGAACCTTATCGCGGCTTGTCATCGGGAATCAAACAATGTACGATCAAATACGATGATTATCGATTTCAGATGCAGCTCTGAGGGATGTGCACAGCACCCGGAAGATTCGTCTTATTTTTTGTCATCGAGATCTCCCAAGGAGATTGTCGCCGCGAGTTCAGCTCCAATTTTAGTTAATTTGGTAGAACAGTACGAGTCGCGTCGGTATTTCTCACCTCTGGTGTCGGCCCGGCTTTTTACATTACCGCTGCGGCGTTTGAGACAAAGATATTTTAATGATATTACCCATTGGATGCGAGTTGAATCCTTAATCGTCGGATCCTGGCGGAGTCCAGTTGTCGTGCGATGTCGTTGCCCTTAAATTAAGCGTGTTTCGTACAAATTGTTTGAGCGCAATTAACTAACGCATCGGAATCGTTTCGTGATGGGAACTAGTGCATTGCGTGGGGAGAATCACAAGCTAAATGAAAACAAGCGTGTAACGGAACGCTGTTAGAATGGAATGAGCATCTCCAATCAACGGTGATATCTATAAACGTGGAGCCGACAATGTGGCGTCAGGGCGACGCCAAATTCTCGGCCGATGTACATTGAGAAGCAGACACGTGAAGACGAGGGGGGTGATGTAGTCCAGCAGGCAATGGTTATGGGTCTACCTGTTGTGGAACTTATATCTGTAGTCGTCTGCGGCGACGATGTCCAGCAGAAGGATGTATTTGGCCTTCGCGTCTAGTCCAGAGACGCGGAACTTCATTTGAGGGAACATTTGTCTGCAAATTGTAAGGGGTGCTGAATAATGTCCCAAATTGGCGGTTTGCTGTAAGGATACACATAGAAACAACTTATATCTAATTAAATAATCGGTATCGCTCGCTACCTGTGCCTTATGAGAACAGATAAACCTTATTGCTAAAGTTGTGTGTGTGATACGAACTTAATCGAATGGATTTTATAGACGATTTCGCAGAAAAATGTTTCGGTAACGTGTCGTCGTGTCTCGATCGTATTTCATAGTATTGCAAAATATTAATGGGGAACTATTTAAATTCTAAGATTCTCCGTAATACCTTAAAGATAAAAGATCTCTTGATCATGGTAAAGTCGAAATTAATACATTTTTCCAGCTTATCAAAAAGACTTAGAGACTGGAGCCCTGGACATCTTGACATCATCAAGAGCCCCCATCTAGGAAGCGAGTGGTTCGAACAAGGATAATCAGAGTCTGACCAACTCATTAGGACCTTATTTATAGACTCTACGTGATGCTTAACCGACAGCTTGATAGATGTCGTGCCGTCTCCACACATGATCCGAATGCAGATTTTATAACTTATGCTAACAATACACGCATCTCTTTCTCTCCTCTCAATTTAGACAGAGAGGTCCGTTTCACCGTTTTACCAGCTATCTTTTAGTATCTGATTTTGAACACTGAGTGGATTTTGAAATCAGGTGTTTAGTGCATCCGGTTGCGGTGCTTTTTTTATTGTTTGTATGTTTTAGTACTGTTACGCGACCTCGGCGTAATTTGGATAGATTATACGCTCTATTTAAATTGCCATTAGGTACAGTATAGGTTTTACGATTCGGTGTCAAGCTTAAGTGCTTTCTTATATGTAAGTTATCTAGTAGGTGGTTTTATGTCAAGGGATCTTGTTAAGATACTAATTCTTGAAAATTAATAGATTTTCAAGGATCAAGTTTCGCAAGTTAAAGTTTAAAGTTTTCTGGCAAATCACATTCAGTGAAATAAGGTTTGTAGTGACGCATGTCACAGATGACAGAAGTCGCACATAGACGATCGACGAATTAATCAATGGATGACGTCATAAATCCAACATTGTATATATAAAGTTTATATGCGAATAAACATGGATAGACGAGCAACTGTTTGGCAGAAAGCTCACCAGGCACGATCACCACACTTGGTCAGAGGATCCTCTCCTTTTCTTAGGGAACTTTACTCTCTGTTACCTCAATAAAAAGTAAATTACTTTCACCATTACTGGACTCTATTGGAGTAGGTATCTAAACATAATATTCTCGAAATACAACTCTTATAACTACGAAAATAGGGTTCAAAATCACACATTATTTAGCAAACAGCATTTAATCAACGCTTAAACAATGCGTATGAGTACTTAATCTAGCCAATTAGTAGGTACCTACTATTCTAATTATCATTTTAACAATCAATTAGACTTCAGTTCAAATGTATTAAATGCCTATATAAAATTACAATCGGAATAAATGGTTTCATAAACTAATTAGTGTTGTTTTTACCATAGCTTATAGGTACTTTTGTAAAAAGTAGACAAGTGATTGTTTATGGTTAGACATCTGTCAATAGAAATATGATTTATGGTTTTTTTTTTATGTATTGAGTAGAATGTATATTGATTTATTATAATAATATGACGTATAGGTATGTCTATTTTATTTTATTTACTTTTCCAATTAGAGAATTATGTTAAATTTTAATGGAATTAATTATTACAACTGTATGTGATTAGAGTATCATAACTGGGTACACCAAATAGCATTTCTTTAAGCTTCTATCTCTTTGGTATTACTTAGAATTAACGTGAAAAAATATCACTTAAGACTAACGAAATTATCTGAAAAAACGGTGGGAATATGATTATTGTTTTGACAACTTTGACAGTTTTTTTTTCGGACCATAGACTACTGCACTACTTACAACAACTGTCATTATAGACTTTCATTTGGCAAATACAATAAGAGTATCAGTTTAATACAACTATTTTTATTAGTTTTCAGTTATTGTATTTTTAATTTCTTGAATCGTAATTCTGCTTACTTGCTATTTCAATTTACTTTCGACATTGGCAGAATAGTCGTAATGGGCTGTATTTGCCATTAACAAAAATATAATAGACTTTCATTTGACTACTAAGAGTGACAGTTTAACGTATTTTGTTACTAAATATTATAACAACTAAGTAGCCGTTATCCGTTTTTATTTATTTATATTTATAAAGCAGCTAGTTGTAAGTTGTAACTCTATACAATCGTTGTCGCTTGCAACCACTGTGTAACATAATATGGCCCGTTATTTGCAAACCTGTAGCTCGTCGATTTATTCTACTTTACGCTTTGATTTTGTTAAGGGAAAAACGTAAAATATTGATATTAACGTTTATGTTTAAATTAGGTATCTCTAGGTAAGTAGAGGTACTAAATTATCGTCTACTAGATTGTAGTAGGAGTTTGCGATAAGCGTTTTGCCAAAAGTCACATGTTTTGGAATCGTAGAATGCAGTATTTTTATAAATGGGAATTGCATTGAGCGCAGCAGTTAAATTTGGTAACAGACACTCAAGTAATTTTTTTCTTTCTTGAATGGAAACCGACTCTCCTTAATACAGTGACTATACTACATAGTCAAATTAGACATCCTAAATAATTTTCACCATTCACTAAAATGTCAACAGTTAAAAAACACATCAAATGTGACATTTATTAACAAACAGAAAACTTAAAAAAATAAACGAGCGATAAAAAAAATATAATAACACACATACATTTTCAAACTAAACATTATAAAATCAAGTATTCTAAAAGCGGCAACCATTTGCAATTTTCCCTTATAACATAACACGGCTTTGAAAAGCGAACTATTATTACGGAACCGTCATAATATTGAAATGATACAAAATTATAGACATTGTCAATCAAATGTCAAACGGTAGCGTTCACACTCCAAAGAGGTTGCATACCGAGAATTATAGTCTGGCCATAGACAATATTTATTGGCAGAATGTGTTTTATTATTGGTTTGTGTTGCGTTTTGTTGTTCGAATATTTTATTGTATGTAGGTAATAAATATATTGAATTATACAAGATTGCGTGTTGATTACAATTATTCTTTTAATTAATTAATTGATAGCTTCTATTTCTAAGTCTGTTGTAAGTGTTTAATCTTTTACACTTGTAATTGTCAAAGTATACCTTATTCTTCTTTGCTTAAATAATGAAGTTGATTTAGATTATTATTAAAATATTTGTATAGTATTAATTACAGTCTCAACATTTCTTTTTGTAGATTGGAATGTTAAAGAAATATTGAATGGAAAATTTATAGATAAACTAGTTATCGATTAACCGGGGCTCCGGCTCAAAAAGCAGGAGTAGGAACGGGATGGTTTTTAGTCAGTAAGAGTCTGACATTCTCCCTCGAGCCGCGAGAAAAGTCATTGGATGATTTACCCCCTTAAAAAAGGACTAGTTATTAAGACTGTCCATCGTGACATGACTTTATTACTTTGTTAATGTAACGCATTCCCACTGATGACATCATGTTCAGTGTAACGATACTGATTGACTGGGCAAAGTGATGATGTGTGAATACATTGCATTACTGCAGGGTTTAGTCGGACATCGAAAATAAAAAACCTAAAATCCGTTCATTTGTTTCGAAAACTGAAGTGCTAGGTTTAGTTTAGCGAGCCAAAGATCTTAATGTGTTGACTCAGATCTGATCTAGGTAATGCATAAAATATTTTTTATGATACGTAATGACTAAGTTTTTCATTGTGAATCATATTTTTTATGTAAACGCTTTGTATATGATACGGCAAAAACTTTTACAGGCTTTGAACAAGCTATCAATTTTATCATATTTTTTCCAATAACTGTACTCTACACGTGTTGCCAAGTTTCTTCTACGATAGAATTCTCATTAATTATGAAATATCAAACGCAATGAACCATTAATAAAACACTAAACGCAAAAACATCAATAGCGAAGTGAAAAAAAAAGAAACTATAATTTTACATGAAAACTTTTTGCTAAAACGATCCATTACCACAGCTTAATTGCGTGTTAAACGAAAAAAAAAAAAAAATACAACCAGAGAGCATAAATTTATCATTTTTGACATGTATGTCAAAATGGCGCCATTTTATGCTATGTGTGGTGATTAATTAAAAATCCCTCTTTCAATTACGGGGCGCGATAATTGGTGTAGTAGTGGAAATTTTCGCTTTTTTTTTTAAAAGTGCAGGCGGTTGTGGGGGTGTTCTCTGCACATTGACGCATTCTTGCGGCTTCGTTCGAGTACGGTGGGTGGCACTGTACTTTACTTGACTAGCGCTAACCGGGCGGTTAAGTTGTGGATAGTTTTGTACTATGCAACTGTGGATTAGGTGTTAAGGTGTCTTGTAAGATGGTTAGGTAGTATTTGTTTGAAATATGTGTCATTTTTAGTTTAAACTAATTTGGAATTAATGACATTTTGATTTTGACCACAAATTAGGCCCTATCACTCAAATTGTCAACAATGCACTTATCAATATATCTGATGATATCCTCATTATTCATATAATAATTCTTGCCCTAAGATAAGTATTTGTATTAACAAATACTCACACAGTTAAAGTTATATAGAAACTCAAACATACATTACTCAAATCATCACCACATTCTCACAAACTCTAAGCCCCACAACGAAACAAATTAATCCTAGTTTAACCACTAGTACGCGTCACATGGTGCCACCAGCCGGTCACTCCACCTTATCTTGCAACGAAGCGACGCCTGCACTACACACATGTATAACTAAATCAATGGCGCCTATTGACACCGAAACTGACACGGAATTTTCGCATTTCGCAAGAAATTTCGCATTACGTGATGAAAATGGCGTTATTTGAGTAATGTGAGAAGATGGTGCGTGGAAAAGTAAAGGGATTGATTTTATTTTTTGGTTAGTAGAGTTTATATTTGTATAGCAATTAAAACTGTAAGCACAGCTCCGTAAGACACGTGGTGATGGTAGAATAGAATACTTTATGTCACCTCACCTAGTCTTCTTGCGAATATCATAATATCCTATACATTTGACAGATACAGAGGGCTTAGTACGAGTTTGTTTTATGTTTAACGCGCCGAACGCGCTCTCGTTTAGTATTCAACGTAAAGCAAACTCGTACTAATGGTACAGAGCTGCAGTGTTCTCAGATAGACCAGATTTTTTTAAATCTTCAATCTTCACTTTCAAGCATGAAGATAATGACAAATATCTAGCCTTTATAGAAGATGTTCATAACCCAGTAGTGGATTACAGTCTTATATGAACCATATTTTGACATGAAACAATACCTTACTAGCGATAAATGACAACACAAATATAAATTCAGATAATACATCTAGTTTTTACTCAAATTACAATTCCATAATAGACAGCTATCATTTGCAACACATGAATATTACAAAAACAATTGAATAATATTTACACTTCAAAACCGTAGAGCAAAAAAAACTTAATAGTTCTAAATTTAAACAGCTGTCAGAAAGAAAATGGCGGCAAACGATTAACATACAAGGTGTTGAAGCTAGTTTCTAACGCGTAAATAGTATTAAAAATAATTTTTAATAGTCGAAAATGGAACGAATTAAAATTCCAAAGATTAAGGCTGAGGCATGCCTTCACGATGGCTTTATAAATAAAATTGGCGCTAAAATATTTCTTTTTGACATTCTATTTTTTAATTAAATTGTTTGACTTATGTCACAATTATAGTTGGAGGTTCTTTAGAACCTAATAATTTTAATACTTTTGCCGTCACTTAACCCAGACCTTATCATTTGTTTTCAATATTAAATCGTTACTAAGGAATAGTTTAAGTAATCATTAATCGTCTCTGAATTTACGCTATCGACTATCATGTGTTAAGTAATTATAAATAGCAAACTTACTACATACATGACAACAATTGATTATAATCACATATAAATAAGACATAGTAAATGATAAATGATATTTATTTTGCAAATAAGTTACAATGTAACTCTTTTACACGTCAATCTCTTAAATAACTAGATGAGGCCGGCATTTCATTGAAACAAACTCAGAGGTCATAGTCTCTTTTAAAGTCCACACAAAATCAATTAAAGATGTCGGAGAAAAATTGACAATTGATTAACTAAAACTAAATTTTCGAAGTGTTCAGAGCGTTACAACAACGTAAAGCAGTGTGTCACTTCTAGTCCAACTATAGCAGCGCCATGTGTGGTACATCCGACCTCTAACATAGCACCTCGATCGCCTATAAAGATAAGCCGAATTCCGCTACCGAACACCATCTGACTAATTAATAAAAAATAATTAAGGAATTTATACGGCCCCCATACGTTAGTTTACTTGAGAGAAATGTTTTTAGAAAATTAGGCAGGTAAGACGTATTTTTGTTATAGATGAGATGTAAAGAAAAAAAGTTAAAGACAATTTTGTTATGTTGGCAATAATGGTTTTACGTCAAACAACATAACCTTTTTGGCGGAAAAGTTCATGTTTGTAAGTTGGTAGTACAGACTTAGTCTTGTTAGTATCTGTCAAAACACTTATTTGAAATTAGAAACTTTTCTAACTACGCTTCGCTAGTGCTAGTGCCACACACTAAAACTAAAACAGTAAGTTTAAAGTAGTTTGAAACTTTGCAAAAGTTAAGAGTAAACATAATACCTAATTTGATTTAATAACGCCTCTATACCTAAGTCAATAAGGACTGTTTTCAAAACACTTGAACCGTGAAAAATTCTCAAAGCAAACTCACACACAGAAAGTAAATTAAACTTCGATAAAAACTGAAGTATCCTATCTATTTACTTAAAACAATTTTGTATTAAAAATCTCGACATTTCACACAGAAAACTTAAAAAAAAAAAACGAAACGTCAATTTATTTGACACAATAAAACATGACGAAAACACCATAAAGTTGCGCCTTTATTGTTTTAAGGCAAAGGCAATCGTCCCATACAGCCAGAGGTTGTATTATAGATATTAAAAGGACATTTGATGGCCCTGTGATTTAAGACAATGTGTGAGCCGTAAGTTTTAAATAAAAAATGCTATAAATAATGGTTAACAAAAGCGTTGTCATCTCGTTTCCTTATCCGAAGGCTGACGGTAGCTTTGATGACCGAATTGGAGGTGTGGAGTTGCCTTTGTGACCACATTTTTTTATTAAGTTTAATTTCGATGTGGTTAAACTGGGTTACTGTTTTAGTTGCAGTTTTGAAGGTAACTAGAAGCTATTTAACGTGTTTAAACGTCTCCATGTATTTTAAAACTGTGTAGAGTAAAGAGAAATGTCTTTATAATTCCGATACATATTCAGTAAAGCGAAATCAATAACCAAAAACTTACACAAATCATAAAACGAAAATCATACAGAACAATGTACCAAAACTAAACTTTCTTTCACAAAAAATAAATAAAAATTAAAATAAAAAAGTGAGTTCGTCTCCACGCCAGCCAGTAAGATGATAGATAAACGGCTTGTAAGTTTCGTACGGCGCCACACTGGGGTGGCCTCCCGTAACTAAAGCATGTATCTAATAATGAACCTTAAACTTGATTCCCTATCTCATTTTTAGGAGTTAAAATTCCAGTAGTTACTCTCACTGCAGTTAAGTGTTGTTCAAATTTGTATGTTGGTACTATTAGATTAAGTTTATAATGTTGGTACTATTAGATTAAGTTTATAATGTTGGTACTATTAAATTAAGTTTCTAATGTTGGTAGTATTGGATTAGTGCTGTGATTTTTTTTTCAAATTCTTTTTTCGAATTGATTTAAATATGGAGAAGGTTGCACTATTGGATGCCAAAATCATAATTGTGTTTGACTTAGTAACAGAAAATCGCCTAAAAACTAGCATTTGTCAAAAGGGATAGATTTTGAGCATTTTTAGCCGCATCTAAGCTCGATAGTACGATGACCTTAGAAAGCTTAGATAGGGGCAGACTCGGTGCAACTCGAATCAGGTCATGCAAAAAGTGCGAAGACATATACGCTAGATTTCATAACTAAAAGCTATGAAACTAGAGAAGGTAAATTTATTAGTAAACATACATAATTAAATGTAAATATTGATCGAGTTTTAAAAAAAGAACCGTAGCCGCCATTTCTTTCTTACCATTGGATTAGAAGAAATAGTTTCTTTTCTTTTTATTAACTAAGTGGGTCACCTGATGGTAAGCGATCAGCGCCGTCCATGGACACCCGCTACACTAGAGGAGTCACAGGTGCGTTGCCGGCCTTTTAAAAAGGTCTTTCTTAGAGAAAAGAAAGTGTCTAGTATAGAGTACCAATTTTGATTTTTGCTGCACCAAATGATAACTTATCTCACAATACTTACCCATACGAGAAACCAAGACACAATCTTTGCTCAATCCACTTTAGCTCTGAAGGTCTACACGAAAAATTATAGCAACAGCAAGCCTTTTAATTACGAGAACTTAATTAATATGGTAGACAACGCACCGGACGAACCTTACAAAAACATTTGCACCTGCATTCAATGTTGGATTGTTGGCTGTTGGCTGTTGGCCCTAAAAAGGTACAGCTTTGATTTTAAACCCTTTTCTGTGGTGATTAAAGTTGGTTTTGGGTTGCAGTTGTTGAATTTGGTTGTTGGTGACAATTTTAATTGGTTTCGTTAGGCTGGGATTTGTAGTTGAAGCACTATTAAGAATCTTAGTAGTGTTTAAAATTAGAAAAAGGTTACTTTATAAATGTTACAAGATAAATAATCGTTTTACGTAAAACTATGGAAATAGCAGATCCAGATTTAAACTTCACCAAAAAAAGAAAAAAACTAAAAATAATAACACTAAAACGCCTCAATCAAATTTTCACGCGCGATTAAACGGCTGGTTATGCCCAAACCGACAACCGTGATAATACTGAACGGGCAATAAACAAAACAAAAAACTAAAATCATAAACACGAACCCGAATCAAAAACATCAATAATAACCCTTCATGGCGTCACAGACGTTTTTATCCCAAGAAAAAAACGCATGAAAACAGATCGCGGGCCTTTTGATCCGTGCCACGACAAGTGACGATTAGTTGCAGCGACAAAAAGATGTCGAAGTTGATGTCGTTGTCATGTCGCAGTGTCGCGAAGGCGTCGTCGATGGACCGCCAGATAAGGTATGAGTAATGATATACTTGAAACACCACAATCGTTCCTTACAAAACGTATGGTATCTACTATGGTTGATAACGTTTAGGATAATGCTTTAGTTATTTGTTTTTCAAGTAATGATGCTGATAAGTTTAACGATGGATTTTATGATTTACTTGAAGGATTGTTTGGATTCTTTAGAGTTGAAGATGTGGAATTGTCATTAGAGTGTTCAGATCAGGATGGTAAACTAGATTCAATTAATAGTGGTTTAAGAAGTCATATAATTGTTGAAGGAAAGTTCAGAACAATGTAAAACAAAGTGAAATTGCCACTATAATTCGTAAAACCATTAAACAAATCAAGACCTAACGGAACCAACTCCTTTTTATTACAACACTTGACCCACAAAATTAAAATACAAAACCCACTAATCGTCCAACAATTAAACGAAAAACGTGATGGACTTACTAAAATAATCGATTCACTTTCCAAAGTAATCGACTAAACGTAATCACATCACTAAGAGAGCAACGAAACCTTTATTTGGCGATTAATTAGAATTAGCCAATTAGCCAAAGTCACACATACCTCGATCTATTTACGTGACGAGCATACTTATGTATCGTTATGGTGAGAATCTGAGGCGAACGTGACAAGCCTACGAATTCGTCACATGTCTTACGTCTTATGGGACGTCTTGACATTATTAGAGTACTCTGTGATTTGTGAACATGTTAAAAAGGCAAATTAGATGTCTATGCTACAATGTAATGGACGGTGAGGACGATGACACGGTCGAAACGGACATTTTTTCCTCAAACAGGTGGACAAATTGATGAATTTGTTATGTAATGTTGGTAGCGCATTTAACTGTTGTGGTTAAGTTTGTATGCAAATTTTAAGTGTGTGAGAAGCTATGAGAGACATCAATCTAGCCGATGATATACCTACGAGCAATAGAAGATTGCATTAGAATTAAAATTGAAATTGTCAAAAATATTACCAACTTCAAAATAATAATGATGACTACTAAATCATAAGTAGCAACATAAAGAAATAAATCGTTATCAATCGCGCGAAAAATTTCGAAACATCGTAGTTCCATGGAATTAGCGCAAAATTTGAACAAAAAAAAAAAGAAAGAAAAACGGCGACGCGCGAGCCACAAGCGGGAGGGAAAAAAATATAAAACCTAAGATGGCGGCTTGCTTACGACGAAATGTCGGGAATGTGTCCACGTGGAGCCGAATTCAGGGCCGAATGTAAACGCTCCCGTTCTATATGCTTTATTTTGGATGTCTCCCATTTGTTATACATAATACATGTAGGGTCCGTATCGCGGGATCGCGACTGTCAGAGAATTTTCGACGGCGCCATCCAGCCCGCCGCGAATACAGGCTGATGTCGTTTGGGGCTCAACAATAAAGCGTGAGAGCGAAATAAAGGGAGACAGGAATACGATAATAAGAAATGTGGTACACGCAACTTAAGAGAGTAATATTATTATTGGGAGACATGTTTTTGTGTAAGCAATTTTAAACAGGACACTAGAAATTCGTACCATGATAATAGTAATGTCATCAAAATAAACATGAACATTAAAACTAATCCTCAAAAAGTTTTACTTAAAACAAATCTCACTATAATTAAATCAGTCATGTAAGAACATAATTCAAAAGTGGCTCCTACTTTTAGTACCATCCTCTATGGTCCAGATAGCGGTGGATCGAACAGAGAAAGAACACGACGCGACATGAACTTATGAGTTAAACTCGCTGTGACTTTTTGTTTCGCTCCGAACGCGGAAAATTAGCTTTGTGAACAAATACGCTCAACAGACTGTAGTTTAAAGAGCAGACAGAAGTCTTGAAGTTATGGTGGAGAGTTTGGATTAGATGGTAAACTTTATGGTGTTCATTAGAAAGATGAATGTTGAAGTGTTTGTAATGTCTGATAATGACGTGAATAAGATGATTTTTTATAGGACAAGCCCGCCACTACCTCTTAAACCACTATAACTCCTGTAGCCAGGATCTGTAGATATCACCATGAAAACACCGGAATACTGAAGTCCGACGCGTCTAGGGACATGAATCATCATGTCTTGGATCCCGCAACGAAATAAATTAGAGGAGAAGAAAAGAAAACGATAGTTTGAGAACAAGATGAAATTAATAATTTCAAAGAAGTAGGTGATTCTATCTAACACAGTTAGTTATAGTTGCAATAAATCGATAATTTTTGTCACACACAAACATAAATATCATCATTTCTAACATCAAATATATTCTAAAACGATAAATATACAAAAAAAAACACAATTAAATCATTCAGCTCTTGGTTTTCTAGAAATCCTTGAGTTTCGAACTAATTTTAAGACGCATCTACTTTACTTATTTGTTGCCATTCGTTCTGAGTAATCCTTGGAGATGGGAAACTGGGTGGCGTCACCAGAATACAAATAAACCAGGTAATGTTTTAGAAAAATAAGCAAAATTCGCGTAATGTACGCTTGTCACGTGGCATTTGAGGTGAAGATGGAAAATTAGCAAGATTTAAATGTAGGCGCGTCTGTAATTTATTTAAGTATGCAAATTTAGCTTTAGGTGGTTTCTTGCAAGTCAAATATTCGGTTTACGTGATAATCAGCTTGTGTGAGAATAATTGCTAATTATTTCGCGGTATTGCTTCGATGCTCGCGGCCCGTGGATAATGCTGAACGTATCCAAATCGGGTATAATGCCTATTATAGCTGTTTTTTTATGTAATGATTCTAAGAAGTCGCCAGTAAAGTCTGCATCCGTGATGAGTTTTGAGAAATATAACTGCTTTTTATTCATTAAATCATCTTCTTTATGTCAATCTATATCAATAATCAATTCTAGATGTTTCATTTGCAAGATAGCCATAAATAAATGTCTATTCTTAAAAATCTGTATATCAATAAACTTCAAAGAAATTCAACATCACACGACAAAACCTTGTCTTTGACGAAGTTGAAACCAATAAATAATAGAAGCAACCTTCGAAAAATTAAGTGCATTATGGCCTTCAAGCTGCAAAGTGGCATCGAACAGAAAATTGCCACTTACAATTGCTAGTGTTAGATTATATTGAAGTTATATGCACGCGATGTCAACGATTTATTCCAATGGTTTACCCGTCGTTTCTTTTATTTAGATACAGTACCTTCTTTAGTACAGGTAGCTAAACAAATGTTTCTCTGTTTTGGAGCGTGTAGGTGATCTTTTTTCCTGAATATCTGAGTAACTGTAATCTGTGAGAATATAATTTTGCATCATTATAATCTTCCTTCAACACTAAGCAATTGATTCTTATCTCATGGTCTATAATCGACGATGCTACTTCATATCAGATCTCTAATCGTCAAAGTCGATATTAATATAAAACATAAAGGTACCTAAAGTACATGATACAAAAAACAGAACACTCATTTAAAATAACTAACACAAATCCCCATCTAACAAACAGCTGCATCAAAATCAGGCGACCCGTTTCCTAGATACGTAACACACAATATACATAATTTACTCCTAAATAGGCTGAAAAGACAAATTTTTCTCACAATAAAAACTCATATGCATTTCAAATTGTGTTACATTTGCATCTAGTTGTCTTTCCTTTTTTTATATGGTTTTTATGCTACTTAATATTCACCGTTTATAAGGGCGCCTGGTTAAGTTTTTAATTTATTTAATTGTGTTAAAAATATGATAAGTATGCTCGTAAGCTTTCGAGTGCTAGTTAATTCTTTTATCGAATAGGCAAGGGTGTTTTTAAGCCAATGGCAACATTGGTAAGTTCTATAGCTTAGAGGGGTGGACTGCCAACTATTTATTCGTCACGAACTAACTTTTTAGTGGAGTTCTGTTTTTTAATGAATGGTGTTCCCCAAGGATCGATACTTGGACCAATGCTATTGTGTAAAGTACAGTATAAAAATCAGTGTTTACTTAGAATAACATTACTTAATAATTTATTAGTATCAACAAACGCTATATGTCTTGGAGACAAGTCACATCCGGGTCGGCACAATTGTTACAAACGAATTCTTAACACGCATACTTAATGTTCTTCAATCGACGCCTCGTCCATCTCACTTGGGTATTTCGGACATATCGGCTGATTCGCGAATACGTGCTTAGATTGCATAATTCCGTCGGTTTATTTGGGTTTCCTGGTTATTAGCAATTGTTATTAGTTCTTGGAGACTCTATGTCTGGCGGCTCTGTGATTGATGGTGGTAAACTCGATGATGATGTTGATGTTACATTATGGAGATGTGATGCCTCATCGTAGATTTGATATAATTATTACAGCATAATGTGTTGTTCTTTACAGTAAAGGATAGACTGGTATAGATGACCAAATGTTCATGTTTTACTTGAAAGAAAGGAAGAAAGAAAAACAGTCGTCTAAACTATGTGCTAGTTCGAATACATACCAATAATACTTTTCCCAACTCGAGGATCTCAAAGTCATTATAATTACTGATCTAGATCAGATGCGATGGTCACTAAGATACAAGCCAAGTAATTGGAACAAAATTACTAATCTCCGTAGGTATCTATAAATAGGAATTGTCATCTCAATTGAACAGAGGGAATTAGGCATTGCTCCATTGTCTGGAATCCGGTGTATGACAGGATCGTCCTCCGTTGCATGACTGCATAGAACGGAATATTTGGCTCAGTAACGGTAGGTGGGTACTTTACAAAGATATACTTTTATCGGTTCTTCATCTTTAATCATCATGCTTACTAAATACAGTTTTGAAACTTAGTTTTCTAAACTGTGAGTTTAGGTTTCTTAAGATGTTTTCCTTCAGCGTATGTTTGTGGTATGGTGAACCAAAACAAAGTGTACTTATTTACAGAATCAAGTGGTAAGTAAGATCACTCCACGGTTTTAAATTTTAAGTCGTGTTTTAACTGACTCGTCATTTCAATATCATCATCAACCTAGTAACACGGGCTAAACTAACATTTGTTTTTTTTTATGGAATAAGAGACAAACGAGCAAGCAGATCACCCGTTAGTAAGCGATTAACAACACCAGAAGGGACACAGGTGCATTGCCAGCCTTGGAATACGCTTTCCTTGAAGTTTATATTTTTCTTGAACATCTACATTGTCCCTACCCTTTCGTGGAACCAGTCAACTAGCTTGACATTTTACCTAGCACAACGTCACAATGCATTAGCTATATCCCTGAACCGTTTACAATCATCAGTCGAAGCACGTCCGTCACACTCAGTTGATTCAGTCGCTACTGAGCTTACGGACCGTGCAGATGTTTATTTGAAGCAAACCATGAGACTAGGTTCTCAGTCGTTACTGATGAAATATCTGTAGAAGGCTGGTTATGACCAATAGGTCAGATCTGGTAGGATATACATTTAATGGTAAAAAACGTAATTTTGACATGGTTCATCAAGTGTTCGCTAGTGAGATTAATTTTATTAATAAACCTTATGTATTGAGATCTATGATCTATACTTACAGCAACAAAAATGACATTAACCTTTTGAACGCCAATGGCATGAATAGATGTCATGCGCAAGCGTGCCCTGTGCGCCACCGACATCTATAGATGCCAAGAAACAGATCACAGAGAAAAACAAAATAAACACATTCGATAACATTTTGGAATCCCTAATATTTTCAGGGTTATTTCGTTGAATTTTTATTTTTATTTTAATTTTTATTTTCGTTGCTTGGCGTGGAGGGCACAGCGAAGCGTTTATGCTCTGGCGGTCAAAAGGTTAAGCTATGACTGAGACTCTTAAAATGGAAATCATAATAACTAGTATGAAAAAATCAGCTGTAGAAGTAAATTTGAAAGAATTTTCTTTAGTCACTTGTACGGTATGACATCACACACAGACCCTATGTCATTAGTTGTCTACAGAATTCATCAACAAGGCAAATAAGGTCCATCTCTATCTATAAATGTATTTGGAAATTAAAAGCCATTGTAATTTAGGCATCCATTCCTAAAATAACCAGTAAATACAATTTAACGGTTCTAAACAAATAAATTGAAACGTTATAATGTCGGGTCTTGTCGTAAAATGAAACAACACCTAATTAAAATATACGAAACCTTTGCTTTATTTCTGAGAAACGACTAATAAGACAAACAAAGTTAGGTAGGTACCTACTCCACGTGATTATTATATTGAGAGGTGTAGGTGTGAGAAAATCATAGACATATTATGTGTGAGAATTCTAAAATAAATGTAATTAAGATGTTTTTTAGCTTTCAAAATATTTCATTACATAGTAAATATTGCATATTTTTGGAGCTCTGGAGCAGTATCTAGCCTTTACCCCCGAGCATTTATAAAAAGACTGATGACTGTTGATGAAGTGAAAGAGGTATGTATGTAAGATTCGTAGCAATTGGCGTTCCATAATTTCTGCTTACCACCATGGTAAACAGGCGTGAGGTTATGTATGTAAGGAGCAGATCTATAAAAGGACTCGGTGCCCCTTTTAGGTGAAAATGGTGACCATTGTCGTCCACACTCCTTAGTCTTTCTCCCCAAAAAATGTGCATTTTCAAGGTAAGTTGTTCCATCTTTTACTAGAAACCGTCATAGTGTTTTACATGATGCAATTTCTTGCATTCTAGCCAAGTGTCTAAATAGTTTAATATAGCAGTATTTTTAGTCTTACTTATAGCTTAGATTGCACTCCATCGTACAAGAAGCATTTACTCATACTACATCTCTCCAAAATGATAAAACTAACCTCAAAACCGAACAAACCCATCCTCAGTTCCCAAAGACAACCCTCTTTATACCTTAACGACCATAGACCAAAGTTCACCACAGACTATAAACAAGACTATGCCCATAGATAAAATATTATATAAATTCTGTGACTCAATTCGTTATCTGTAGGAATAAATCATGCTACTTAATAGCATTTTAAGTGGTATTATCTCAACTGATTAGAATACAAAGATTCTTCTTCGCTTGGATCAAAGAATCCTTTCTTATGACCTTCGGTCGAGGCTTGAAGATACCAGCATAAGAGGTCCTATTGATAAAATATGATGTCCTCTGTAAAGTGTAGGGTCAGAGCGTCAAATCGCTCAGATACGAGGTTTTTATTTCAGATGAAAGGAGTAATTGTTTACGAAAAATGGTGATTTCTGTTTTTATTTTTTGATGATTACTTGTACTATGGTCGTTGTGTTTCGATGTTTCTCATTTGGGTTGTGGTCTGTTACTTTGTCATTAAATTGGTCGGTAAAGCAAGCGATAAGTTCGGTGTTTTAGTCATTCATAAACCAGGGCCTTTGTTTAACAGTGGACGTCTTCCGGCTGATGATGATGATGATGAAACCATACAGTAAACGAGCTGTACCTGTATAGCTCGTTTGTGACCCCAGTGGTAGAATGAGCTTCAATTTTTTTAAATCATTCTTAATTGTTTAAAATAAATTTAGGTAATACGTGCAAGCCAATCTTGTTCCATCTAATTTTTAACAGATTTACAACTTTATCTATCATAGAATAAAGTCTTAATTTGTAGCCTCAAGTAATTTTACCCCACAAATAACTTTCTTACATCTGGTCATACAATACTACCTGACCTTTCTATGACGTCACAGTCTATGTGTCCATCTATGGGCAACCCTCCTGGTGTTTACAACCAGTTTATAAATTCCTATAATTAATTGGCTAGTTATTAATTTATTTCATTTTTTCTCTCATCAATATGAAGTGCCCTTGTATGGATAGAAATGATTATGTAATCAATATGACTAGTTGGAGATGTGTAAGCGGCATTCTTGATGATAATTTGTCTTTGAGGATAGATGACAGTCTCTAAGCGACACTGATGATGGTAAAATTGCCTTGCCTATTATGGGAATACTAAGAAAATTCAAAGAATTTAGCAAAAAAAATCTCGGTAAACCTCCACTTATATTTTGAACTCTCATTTTGCGTCACATGTTAAATGTCATACGTTGTTGATCTATCACAATATCTCTAATATCATATTATTATCTACATCTATACCAAATTCCATTGAAATTGATACAACAATTTAGCCACATAAGATTACAAACACACTTCCAAAAGAATATTTTTTGCAATTAGCATCTTACCTAAGTCCTTACTCTTCCCAATGTCAAATGGGGGCAATATAGGAGTCTTATAAGTCAATCGGCACCCTTAAGCTACAAGTGGCCAAATTCCGGCATCCATTGCAAATTGGGGAGTTTGGGGACAGAGGGAAACGACTTAACCCATTTTTTACACCTTTTCGGGGAAAGTTGGGTAAATTACTCTTCTAATTTTTAAGAGGGTGTTTTATTTATGGCTAAGTTTGTGTAGTTTTAGCAGCGGCGAAACTTACAGGTAACTTACAGGCATTTATGCGTTATTTTTAGTTGGATGGGACATTAAAACCAATCGAGACTCGATTGTCTTAGCAGGTAATGTCTCATAAGAAGTCTCATAAATTTGAAAATATCAATAAGTAATTTCCATCGCATCATGGGTCTGGATTTTGATATGTAAGATGTAAATAATACTGCACGGTTGGCGCGGTGGTTGGACAACCGGCTGCCGCGCAACGTGTAGTGTGTTTTCAGGTCTTGATATCATGTGTATGTGAACTTGTATGTTTGTAAACGCACCCACGACACTAGAGAAACTCCTAGTATGGGGCATCGTTTAAAACCACCGTCAGATCCACTATCAGAAATCCCCTCAGCGAAGAAAAAAACAGTCTCAATTGTCACAATCCAGTCCCGATTAGCACTTCAACAATTTTTTTCCTTTTTCACCATTAATCTATCCGTTTAATTGAAGGCGACAATAGTGAGAATTCTCCGTAATCTTTAGATTTAAAATGGCAGACCGTGTCTTAGCGAAACTGATTGACGAGCCACACTTTATGAGAGAGGCTAATTAACTTAAGATTCTATTGAAGCTGTGTGCTAATGGATACGGCGTTTAATATTGAGGTTTGTTTTTCTTTTAGTTGTTGAATTGATAAAGATTTTATATGTTTATATGTATTTTGTGGTGTAAAGAAAAACAAAGGCGGTTCCCTTCTTTTAAAAAGCTTTATTATTTCTCGAACATGGTAGTTGATTATTTAAATGTGCAAACACCGACTCATTGCATAATGCCATAGGACCACCTTATAGGACTAGTATTAAAACTCTTTAAAAAAATATCTTACTAATGCCTGTGTGACAGTGAACTACAATATTTAGAAGAGTTGCGATATTATAAAGAACTTTCTCACCCTCTAAAAAATATATATTCTTATAAATGTCTGTGTGTATGTCATTTAATGTCCTCCAGTATATTTATGGTATTACGGTCATGTACCATGGTGGCCATACTTTAAAACACAATGATTGAATATGTTTCGAGTTCCTAATTAGTAGCAATAATCATTTGTCTAAATAGTCTAGTCGGGCGGCGCCGGGTTCGAGGCCTATTCAAGTATAATAAAGTGACATACTACAGGTTAATGCAAAAGGCTCACTCGGGACAAAATGTACTGTATTATCAATGTTTGTGATTTACGTAGAAGAGTTTAATTTAAGTTGTGTGAAAAAATGAATCAATCGCATATGAATGCATTTGTCATCTTCCTCTCTCGACACTGTCGTATGAGCCCAGAAAGTGACTCTCACACTACAGCATTACTACTAAGAGACAATTAGAACCATATCTGTACCGTAAGTATGAGTTTACTTTACGTTGAACTAAAAGGAAAGGAGAGGCGCTCTGATTGGCCGGCGCGAATGAACCAACCACTCAGAGCGCTCCATTTCGATTACTTTAAACGTAAAATAATCTCGTGTTAAGCCTTGTGATAAATCCGAAAACTTCTAACCATGAAATTCCAACCCGACACAAAATTAACACTATTAAAAAGAAACTACTTTAATTCTTAACATCACACGATTACAAAACCAAACTAAATTAACTTAACCTTCTGACCATCCCTACACAATGCCACAACCGAACAGATCAAATAAAACATCGGAGCCTTAACGATAGCAATAAAAGTTAATGTTTTTAACTATAGCACCAAAACAGGGGATTCTTGGCAAAAACTGACGGTGGACCGTGAATGTTTATATACATATTATTTATCTAGGTATTGTAGAGTAGGGAACTAGTTCTGTAAAGTATCTGGGAGTGGTTGTTTTTGTTCTATGCAATTGTCTTTTGTTTTTGAGAAAATTTCGATTTTTTTTTTTTGTTAAGAGAAAATTGTATCTGGCTTTTATTTTATCACTTGTTTTTAACCGACTTCAAAAAAGAACATTCTTAGTTTGACTTGTATGTATTTTGGCCACGTTTGGCTGAATCGATTTTAATGTGGTTTTCAGCATAGTATTTTTTCTGACTCAGGGAAGGTTTGAGGTATAATACCCGACTTAAAAAAAATGGATGTTCGCACTTCAACACGTGTTTTAAGTATTGTCCGCGATTGATTCGTATTTCAAGTCAAACGTAGTTTTCTACAATAAATAAAGACTTAACAGCACCGACATAGAATCACAAATGGGCAATCACAACTCAAACTGCTGTTAAAATAATTCAGTTGCACTACGGAATGGTCAGTGTCAACCAAACGTGTCATTGTGTCATTGACCTCCCAAGGTGATATGCATTACTCTTGAAACATGCAAGGAGAGTGATGAGAAATCCATTGACACACAATGAATTAAAGGTTATTGCTACAATTTAAATGATAAATACAAGCAAAATCAGCTTCATTGATAGACTGGAAGTCCTCTGATGTTGCTGGTGTCCATAGGTGGTGCTGATTGCTTACCATCAGGTAATCTGTGTACTCAATCAACCTTTTTCATGGTATAAGCCGGTAAACGAACAGAATGATCACTTTATGGTAAGCAATTACCAGTGCCCATGGACACCTGAAACACCAGAGGCGTTCCAAGTGCGTTGCCTGTCTTTTGGGTGTTAAGAATTTAAGGGTTGTTGGGGAATCGGGAATTGGGAAGGGGGTAATTGGGCCTCCGGTAACCACACACAACGAAACACAACGCAAGCGTTGTTTCACCCGGATGAGATAAAATGTAGCTGTGAGAACAATTGAATAATTTTGGAGTATGTATCGGTTTCTCAAAGGGTCTCTAGTATTCTGAAATTATTAGTCATAAGTCTGGAATCGCTTCCAATTGCGTAAAAACCAGAACACTACACTACAAAATTGGCACCAATAACATTCTAGAGAACGCTATATTTAGCGGTAATCTAAAGTAATTTTATAACCGAGTTCTAAAATTAACTAATTTACTTACTAACATTGTGGCGTGTAAATGTTATTGCACTTACAGCGGCTTTTACGCTTTTACTAAAGCGATTCACGCTGAGAGAGTAAAGTGTAGTTATTGCAAGTGAAGACCACACGTGTCGTGTGGGGAATAAAATCTATAATTATTAATTATAATAAATTATGCGAGCGTTACTTTGTATGTCTGTTACTTTTGCATCCTTGAACTATATGATAGGAAAGTGTGAAGACAGATTCAAATTTTAGCAAGAACCATATGAAATTGTTTTGAAATTATTCTATAAAGGGTAAATTGGTGGCAAGAACTTTGTATAGAAAATCAATCATTTGCCTTGTACCTAAGTGATCTCATCATTATAATATAACTCTATAAGGAGTAAGGTTTTCTGGAGCTGCGGACTACCGGGTTTACCGGGACTCCGGCTCGAAAAGCAGGAGTAGGAACGGGGTGGTTTTTAGTCAGTGAGAGTCTGACACTCCCTCTCGCCTCGTCCAAGGTGGAACAGGGCATTGGATGACTTTCCCCCTTTAAAAATTGATAAGGAGCTATACACAGAAAAATAGGTACTCAAACTACGCAAAACGCAAAATGCCATTGTAGATAATACTAATAAAACCCAACAGATGTCACGAGCAAAACTAAGTGTTATACCAATAAAATTATTCTTATGTTTGTACGTAATAATTAAACTTGGTTCCTAGACATTGTGAGATGATTTAATATCCATATTTATCAACATTGTTGCAGCGATAATTTATTACGTTTCGTAGTAAAAGGATGTTTTTGAACTCCCTAGGTGGCGCCACCGGCGAGTTACGTCTTGTCGCTGTCAAACGGTTGTTTATTTGTAAACATGATTGTGTACTAGAGAAGCACTAAAACTAAAGTTTATGTTTAATGTTTGTTTTTAGTTTTAGTAGGTGTATTACCTACATGGGAAAAGTGGATTATTTATAAACATAAATGGTGAAAAGTGGGTGTACATTGTATAGCGGCATTACGTGTCGTAATGAGCACCTCTGGCTAACCTCTTCGGGGATTAAAGGCGTGACGTCGCTTTTTAAACTATTCCTTAGTAACTATTTTGTTCTGAAAACAATTGGTAAGGACTGGATTAAGTAACCATTAAATGACTCTGATTACGGCAGTGACTCTTAAATTTGTCTCAAAACTACCACCTACAGGTTACAACCAGAGAATTCAAAAACACTAATCGTCTCTCCACCTTAAAAATCAGTTAGCTAACAAAATAAGAAATGCTGATCACCGAAATTTGTCTTAAAAACTTTAAGCTTAAACAGTAAGTGATACGTTTACAAGAAGTGTAATTAAATGGTCGGTATCTTTAAGATCTTGTTTCTCAAATGCTTTGGTATGTCACCGCGGCGGTGGCTTTGGGAGTTTTTATTTAGGTAGGTATATTTTGTCCCTTTCATTTTGTTTTTAATCTAGGTTTGTTGTGGAAAGGTTTTTGGTTAAGGATTAAGTGTGTTTAGAATAGTAGAACATGAATTTTGGGATGAATAGTGATTGCTAATAGTCAAAATTGGTATCATTTTTGTTAAAGGGGGAAATCATACCAATGATTATACCGCTTTGGACGATGCAAGAGGGAGGCTCAGACTCTTATTAGACTAAAAACCTCGCCGTTCTACTCCTGCTATTCGTATTAAACACACTTGTAAAATTACTTTAAAATAATTATAGTAACTATTCCAATTACAGTTGCCAAGTTTGTGCAAAAGATGTCTTAATTGGATTAAATAAAAAAAAAAAACTATTACATACTAAAATAACCAACCTTTACGTTATTTCATTTACATGAAAAAACCGTAAAAATAAAAGAACTTTTTAAACGTTAATAAATGATGTCGGATTACCACCAAATATGACAGTATTTAGTCGGTTAAATATCTATTAAAGGAGGTATTCCCGGGTCTGTAATTAAGAGGAGAGCCGCGGTGTGATCGTGTCCCCTCGCGGTTTCAGTTCCCTCTTAGAGAGGTAGAGGGACCTTGTCGTGTGTAGAAATGGGGACTAGAAAAATTATTTCATTGGTTTGAAGATTAAAATTGTAGTGTATTGCATGTGTTAGGTTTTTTTTTTTTGAGAGAGGAAAATCATCTTATGTCTTCTCCTGCCTTGGACGAGGCGAGGAGTATCAGACTCTTACTGACCAAAAACCACCTCGATCCTACTCCTGCTTTTTGAGTCGGAGCCCCGGTAACCCGCTAGATAACTGGTATAGCGCTAATTTAGGTATGATTTTTTAACAAGCGAATTTTATTTCAATGGTTTTTAGATGACATTTCTGTAAAACTTTAATTTTTTTAACAACTAAATGTACAGTAAAGTAAAAATCTTCAGGTTATTGCAAAGTTTTTTGCTTTGGACTACTGTAAAAAACACCAATGCCATTACATTTTGATTAACAAACACAATTATTTTGCAATTCATCTAAAACACACAATTTTCTCATGCTTTCTGAACTACTCTTCAATAGTTATATTTCCTAACCTAAAATCATTACAGAACAGGACTATCCCACACCATCTTTGCAGCATGGCCAGCCTACAAGTTTCAGGGAGTAGGGGGCAGAAACTTTGCCGTTTCATTTATCCGTGCCAATGGGGAATTTTAATGCGAATAATTATATTAAATGTAATTGATTCGCAGATTCTTAACTGAAGGAGGTTCCATGGTGATTTGAAAGGGACAAGTGATCTCTGATAAATAGGTAAGTAGCATGTGAAGATGCTTCATGGGTCAAGTGGTTGCAAGTGTGACTGATGATCAGAACAATGAGTTTTTAGTCAGATTCTTGAATTTTTTTCTGATCAGTTCACCACATTGGCACTTATATTGCAACTCTCCATTAACGATTGTCTACCGGAGGCCTATTTACCCGTTCTCCCCAATCTTCCCAATCCCCGATTCCAAAACAAACCTTAAATTCCTTTCCCCCAAAAGGGCGGCAATGCACTTGTAACGCTACTAGTGTTTTGGGTGTCTATAGCGGCGGCGATTGCTTAACATTAGGTTATATTCGTTTGCTGGCTTATACCACAAGAAAGAAATAAATCAGAATATATTATCATTGGAGAAAAAAAAAATTGGTTTCTCTCATCAATCACAATCTTTAACAATTCAAATTGTAAGTGTTAAACTGGGCTAATATATCCTAGATTACTGGATAGGCAAACATAATTTCAATCTATGGAATCTGGTATTTTGTAGGCTCGTCCAGAACAACATGGAACTTGTCAAATAAAAGGTGTGAAATGGGTGTAGCATTTTATGTCTCTTGAAATGGGTCACCAACACCAAGCCAAATTTCACATTATCACGAAACGGTTTTATAAAGCAAATTAATTATAATTATTTGTCATTTGAAGGTGATAGTCTAACAAATTGTTATTATCTATGCATTATAAATTTATAACGAGGTTTAGATAGGTTCACAATAGGCTATTAAGTTAAATAGCATGCGTTATTCTAAGGCGGTTGTAGGCGCTATTAATTTCACCCTTACTTTAAAATTACACTAGCGCGCAGATAAGCTGCGCATTCTAAATTCAAAAACCGAGTAAAGGAAACATTATTCACACCTACATTCTTTTTTCAAATTCAATTTTTTATTACATTTTTTTACAAGCCAGTATCAAAGAAGTTTAAAATTTAAAGTATTTTTATCTTGTTCCATTTTTAATTTAGTGTTAAAATCCCGTAGTTATAGATAAGATAAAATAGCAAGGAAAAAAAAAACAAAGTAGAATGTTGCCACACGGAGCGTTAAGCGTGAAAAAAAGTTCCCACTTTAGCACTACATACACAAACGGTGTTGCCATCTAATGAATATTGACAGCAATTATTAGTAAGACAAGTTCTCACTACGAACGGTTCTAAATATGAATATTACGTGGAATCGTGCCATGGAGAGTTTTCAACGATTTTTCTTTTTATTGTGATCGCTAGAAATCATAAATATGGGCGGTGGTACAATTTTACACGCTGATGCTGTTTCGTAAATAAAGCAGTTTAATTGGTAATTTATTTAGATTAGAAATGCTTCGTTTGGTCTAATACGAGTATTGTCTGATTTTAATAATTTTGTATCATTGTTTGAGTTATAAACGATTGTCGATCACGGTGCTTCAATATGTATTTCATTACTTTTAGCTTATTTTACCAACATTGATATTAAGTCCCATCAGAACTTAACTAGAATTAATTAACAAATTACCACTAAAGTATCACAAGTCTGCCAAAAACTTGCAACCGCTAGCCATCTTTGTAAACGCAACTTCTCTCACAAGGAGAATAGGTGAGTAGCCGCGACGCGTTTGCGGGGACAGCGACGCCTCGAGGCGCCGTTGTCAAATATTTAAAAAGTAAAAAGGCTGAATGGAGTACTTCTAAGCTTTTCGATGTATTTAGCCCATTTATAAAGTCATTGATGAATGATGATAAAGATATGATTGAAATTGAAAGCTTGCATTGTGTGTGTGAGGTTACCGGAAGCCCAATTACCTCCCTTCCCAATCTCCGATTCCCAAACAACCTTTAAATTCCTAACCACCAAAAAGGCTGGAGTGGTTTTTGGTCAGTAAGAGTCTGACACTCCCTCCTCACCCAAGGCGGGAGAAGACATTGGATGATTTTCCCCCCTCAATAAAAAAAGCTAGAAACAGCACTCAATATTAATATTGCCCAACGTGAGAATCAAAACCAACACTCCACAAACAAACCTAATCAATTTAACCTACCACAAAAACACTACACTACTTAACCCTAAACAGCAAGTACCATCAATAAAAACTTTGTACAACGTGAAATGGCCACCTTATACCATAATTGATTTATTCAGCTCGCGTGTATAGCAAATGTTATTACAGTTCATATCGGGTACTACATACCTACTATCACTTTAAATGGTTATAATATCGGTACTGAGTACCGAGTGACAGTTTTTTTCTATCAAATTACTTTAATAGGCGTTGTAGGGTTAACGTTTGTAATTTTTTTTTATCCATTTTTGTTGTATTTATTGGCGTTGTTAGGTTAGTATTTGTAGCTAACGTTGTAAATGCTCATGTTTGTTTGTTTATAATGATCTTACGTCTAAACTGTTGAAGCGATTATGATGAATTACTGTATAGAGTGTGTTTATAAGACCTTAACACAAAAACGACTGAACAGATTTAGATGCAACTTTGACATACAGATTGTTCAAGACCAAGTACCATTAGTATGAGTTTGCTTTACGTTTAAAGTAACTGAAACAAGAGCGCGTTCGGCGCTCTGATTGGCCGACTCGAATAAACCAACTAATCAGAGCACCAAACGCGCTCTCGTTTCGATTACTTTAAACCTAAAGCAAACTCATACTAAGGGTTCTGATTGATTAGTTTTTTCTAAGAATTAAAAAACTCGTACTAAGGATACTGTACTAATCTTTAAAATACAATACAGACTTTTAGGGTCTATAACAACAAAACTGCAAGCATATTTAAAATTCAAAGCACAAACATAACACCCTCTCTTTCCTTGTCAATATCTATATAACTACATAGAGTAAGTAGGTACTTATAAACTAATAAAACATGGCGTAGCATGCATTGAAATAATTAATCAGTCATCACTTGTATCATTTAGATACTGTTGCTTTAGTCACGGCAATCTAGGGTTGCCATCTTTCCAACTGAACTTTTAGTCTCACTTGCGTCACTAGTCATTCAGGCGGTAAGCGTAGTCATAGGTGTAGTGTCAAAGTAGGTGATTTGATGATAGTTTTCTCCCATCAAAAAAGGGTTACCATCAATCTCCTTTCTCTTTTTCCTCTGATACGTCCGTTAAGGCGTTTTGTGCCCTTGCTTTACGTTAAACGAAAACGAAACGAGAGCGCATACGACGCTCTGATTGGTTGGGCCACTCGTGCCGGCCTATGAGAGTTTTCATTCTCGAATCAGGGTTTTTGAAATATCTTTTCGCAAATGGCATTTCCGTTTGTATGAATTAAAGTAGATTTAATGTCGCGATAAAGAAAAAAATAATCCAAAATCTTTGGATCGATCATCGACAAAAACTCTATGAAACAAAAATCGATCTTAATATAAAGAATTTATATTCAGATCGGTTATTAAAATCGTCAGTTAGACATAGCCAACCCTACAACGAATCTCAACAACGTTCACATACTAAATAAATTGTTGAAGCGACTTGTGAATGTAAGAAAAACGTCACATTAACAGTCTCTTGCGCACCCATCCGTTGTATTAGATGACTGTTGCAATTATAATTGTATCTTAATGAGAGTTGTATTCACACCACTTTCAGCTAATTTTAATGGGCACTAAATTGTAGATAGACCGTGTGTGATGAAGGAAAAGAAAGTGTTTTTGCAATGTTTTTAAGAGAAGATAGTTATTACTACCTACTCAATATATTTTATTTCGTATTACACTTCTTGCACATTGTATTTAATGGTGGACTTAATGAGTACCTAGTGGTAGGTATTCTCTAACAGTCAACCTTTGGCTGATGCAGAGAGACACAAAGTAAACACAACGCAAGCGTTGTTTCACTTCGGTTTTCTGTGAGGCCGTGGTGTCACTCCGGTGGAGCCGGCCCATTCGTGCCGAAGCATGGCACTCCCATACTTATTAAGTGTATTCAAAAGATATGATAATATGACTTTTCGTCGGTTAATTTAAGTATGAGTTTGACAGTTCTTCTATACATAGTAAGTACAGGTTTTATGCTCAAGTAGGTAATCTAAACATAGTTTTATATGGCTTTACTAATAACACTAATATACTAAAATTAGTGTTAGTAATGTTTAAAAATAATATTAATTCATCCACAATTCATCCATACTGGCCTCTTACCGTCCCCTTCTTACGAAATTAATTACAATATCACCGAGAATTGTGATAAGTGCGGCCATTATCGCTTTGTTTACATATCGAGTTACTTGCCGCGCCCAAAAGATGGCGGCATAGTCGAATTACTTATGACTGAACGGTTACACTTACCTACAGCTGATTTTATACTCATCTTGTAGATTTTATAATTGACCTAGTGTCTCACCCCAGCTTCGCAAAATTGCAATGGTGATATATTATGCATGTATTATACATATAAACCTTCCTCTTGAATCATTCTATCTATTAAAAAAACGGAGGTAATAATTAATGAGTTATGCTTTTGGTGTTCACACATTATATGCCTATAAGCCAATAAGTCTTGATCTATCTATATGTTAATGTTGCACCTTAATCTGTTCAGTTATTTTTGCGTGGAACTGTGATAAACAGTTCATTTATATGTACCTATAGTTATTAGATTTTTGTAAATGTCGAATTTTTTATTCGATGTAATGGATACACCTGCCGATAGTATCTATCTTGGCACCACATAGGTCATCAAAATCGCTTCAGCCGTTTAGGCATAAGATCATTAGGTACAAACGAACTAACAAAACCATAATCTCCTCGCTTAGCGAAAAGATTGGAGATTGGTGTTTAAAAAAGTTCAGATTTTTCAGAGGGCGCTTGCAGATATTATAACAACATTTTTTTTCGCACAATCCAAAACCAACATAGAGTTGTTTATACACTTCAAATAATAATTTAATAAATGATTCATGCAAACATGGAAAAAAGACATAACTACAAAGCTTTACTAATCACAAATCAACTTTAACACTTGCCGATAGAGTACATAATCGCGTGTTGCGATAATGTGCTGTAATTAGCACATATATACTGTCACTATACATAATGGGTGGTCTGTGAAATAAATAGCCACTCGGACATAGAGTTGTTGGTTTTTTTTTAATTAGCTTATCTATGACTCTAGAGTATAACTACTGATGTATCAAGGCAGTTGCGTTTTATTTTTTTACTAGCTACTTCCGCGCGGTTTCACCCGCTCTGCTTGGCTCCTATTGGTCATAGCGTGATGTTTTATAGCCATATAAAGAATTATTCAAATCGGACCAGTAGTCCGGAGATTAGCGCGTTCAAACAAACAAACTCTTCAGCTTATAATATTAGTATAGATATTTTTTTATGTCGTCACGCCTTTTATCCCCGAAGGGGTAGGCAGAGGTGCACATTATGGCACGTAATGCCACTACAATGTACATCAACTTTTCAAAATTTATGTTAAGTACCATGTGTGGGTGAGCCTATTGCCATATACTGGGCACATTTCCAGACTCCGTGCTACTACTGAGAAATTGTCTAAAAAGCCTAGTAATACTTCACCCGACGTGGGAATCAAACCGGAGACCCGAGAATAAGTTTAGTGATATTATGTCAAAATTGATTGTTACTATTTGAATTATGTATATTTAAGTTACGTACTTATTAAAATACTCTGATAAAAATAAGGTCAATGGCCGAATACAGATAGATAAATTAATTCATAAAAATGTAATCATTTTATTTATAAGTTTTCATTCACAATTTTGTTTCTTTTTATTAATGGATAGTTTTTGTGTCCGTTTATGTTACTAAGCTCCTAAATGGCTGCACCAATTTCGATGAGGTTTTTTGTACTTTTTTTTGTAATATGGTGATTAATTTCGGTAGTTTTAGTAATGTTTTATGTAGGTACTATAAAACTTGATATTTTAAAGTATTTTGCTAAGCACAAATAGATAGGAATAAACAATTTACAGAGAACTTCAAAGAAAATGAGAAGTTTCTCCATTCGACGGCATATTTTTCAGTCGAACAGTTATGGAATATGCAAGTTTGTGACCTATCAACAACATACCTAATCAATGCAAATAACGAACATTTAACCAACATCAATAAGGACTATTTTGGCATAACACATTCGTAACAAAATCTACACATATAGCCTAATGATAAACTCCTCAGTTGGCGCCTAGATGCCCTGGAGAAGACCTGTATAATTACTAAAATAAACAACAAGAGTTGCCCTCAAATTAATAAATCTTTGCCAATATTAATAATAGTAAATAATTGAACAGATATTATTGTGTACTTGTAACTATTCATATAATAATATTAAGATGTCATCTGTCCGTCGTTGTGTCAATAATTAGATGCATGTTGATAGTCCATAGATGCTTTGTAAACGCACTAGTAACTAATTTAACACTGTCAAAAATATATCTGTCACTACAAATACCTTACAAAACGACAGAGATAGCACGATATTTCAGTACAACTTAAAATAGAGTTGCGTTTCAGTGTTCTGGGGGGGCCTAGGTACTCCGGTTCTCGAATCCGAAGTTTCGTTTAATTTTCGGTCGTAGGTTTTATTGATTTACTAATAGAATTAATTGAAATATTTTTTTATTTTTAATTTCGTATCATAACCTATTTATTTATCTTCATTTCATTCGTTCATTTTTGTTCACGAAAGTAGCAATAAATAGAATTGTAGTATGCAATCTGCGAAGTTTTTTCGTTCGTTCGTTAAATTAGAGTAGGCCCCCTAGTGTTACTCTCTTCAAATCAAGAATGACTAACACATCTGTCTATCCCTCTCACGTAGAAAGGCGTAATATTACACTATTTATATACAAAGTTATTGATTACAAATTGCAGCCGTTTCTCCTTTGACATAGCGTTATCAATAAGGAATGTTTGCTTGTAGTAATTATGTCCGTATTTAAACAACTTGTGTTTAGAAACATGCAATCAATTGATATCTTAATGCTATTTGTTAGACTGTCGGTAATTCCTCAAAGAAGAAAGATAATTAGAAGATAAACATATTAATAAACATGGGTTTAATTCGCCAAAGGGCAGACTGGAGTGTGATAAATGTTGCATCCGATTTTCGTCTTTGTCGCACATTATGTAAGTTGTGATTATGAGTCTTATGTAGTTTAGGAAGAGTTCTAATTGCTATATTACCTAATTAGCTACTAGGTACATTTTCCTATTACGTGACTCCGTAATACTATGAAGAAATTTGAAAATTCGTTGTGGTAGGTACTTAGTTGACTCCTTGATACTTAGTTGACCATATTATGTTTATTTAAACAACTATGTGCTATTTATTGTAACTTATATTTTATCTTACAATTGTTAATTATTATTGCCGACTGCACTCCACACACTGACTTAGTATAACAGTGCGACCATCATGCACTAGAGTTGGGACATAACCTACTTACTATTTAGTGATATAATTGGGCCTATCTTCAATTTTTTTAGGCGTTGGACTAACATTTAGGACACCTAAGAGCAACCGCGAAAAACCTAGATAGTTTTATACACTCAAAAATGAATCTAAAATTGTATCTACACACAAACCAACACACGAACAAAACTATACTTTGATCTACAAAACCAAGGAAAACACAGAATACTTACCTTAATAACAGTCTAAGCGATATTTTTCGAATCCTGCGCAGCGATTAAGTTATTATTACAGCGCCGTGTCTATACCGTTTAAGATTGATTTTATGGATAAATCTATGGTTAAACCATAGTTAATTTATTACTTAGCAGTTTATAAAATGGTTTTATAAAGGTTAGTGCGCCTACGTAATTATAGTCTAAGGTAAATTTATTTGTATTGTTTATTTTATGCCGTGATTTATCCCTATTGGGCAAAGATTTTTTTTAAAGTTACTGTTGTTAGTTACTAGTCAAAGCTTTGGAATTACTTTAGATAGAAATTCGTTGGATAAAGTCCTCTAATAGATTTCTTTTAAATTTCACCGAGAGAAGTGGAAACTAGCGTTTTCTTTTCTTCTCTTCCAATATCTTTTTCTGATTTATTTCGTTAAGAGATCCAAGACAGTTATTCTCGTCCCTGACTTCAGTGTTCCGGTATTTTCATGGTTTTATCTACTGTAGATCCTGGCTTACAGGAGTTGCAGCGGTTTGGGAGGTTGTGGCGGGCTTGTCCCATAAAAAGAAATGGCACTCAGTAGGTATTTTGGCAATACCTAATTCTCTAAAAACAAGTGATTGATATTGATTAACCATACTAAAAAATAATTTAACTCTTAGCTTAAACCACAAAACACCTTTAAACAATTCTCAAAAAATTCTAACTATAACAATCCAAGACAAAAAAAAAGGTTTCCACGCACCAAAGAGGTTGGATGAAAAAAAAAACAAACTATAATAAAAAACAAAGTCACGTAATCAAATGTTTGTCTACGAATGATATGTCATTTGATAATGTGACAAGCGAGAATGACATTGCGTAGAATGTCAAACTACTTATGTGTCGGTTGTAATTATATGCGCATGGGCACATTTTGACCTAAGTTTTAGGCTACTGTATTAGGTAATTACCTATATTGTACGCCTTAATTTTTATTACGTTTTATTTTTTATTTTCAAATCTTTCAATTAGTTTTTCGTTAGAAAAATTTACTTGTATAAACTGTCAAAGGGATTTGGTATCTTTTTTTTGGACTAAAGATATTATTTTTTTCTTTTTGTCACGAAAAACGAAATTGCTTTTTTTATTTATTAAAAATACTAGCTAGCCCGGCAAACTTCGTACCGCCTCAAACATATTTTTCTCACCTTTTTAACCTTCACTGTACTTAATTCAAGACCAAAATTTGCTAAATCGGTCCAGCCGTTCTAGAGTTTTAGCGAGACTAACGAACAGCAATTGATTTTTTCATATGTACAGAGATATAAGATTAATGAAGTACCTACTATCTACAACTTATTTTTGTACATGCTTAAGTATAAAAGCCTAAACATAGAAATTCAACTTTAAGTTCGTTAAGTTGGATCTAGCATTCCTTGGAAGTTGGTTCAAAACTCATTGTGAATTCCACTCTACAAGTCCCTACCATAAAATAACCATGTAAATATGTAATACAATGTTTTTGTTACAGATTAGCCCCCCCTAACCAACTCCTAGGCGTGGTTGCAAGATAGATTAGGGGGTAAGTTGAAATATGAGGTCTGATCCGCCTACTTAGGGGTCCCTTGCACTTGAAACTTAGATTATCTAATATTGGATATAAGTAGGCCTCTTTGGTTGAGTGGTTGTGATTGTTACTGCTTAGTAAGGTGTATTGGGTTTGATTTTCGGTTCGACAAACTAATTGCTGCTTTGTTTTTGCTGAAAATTCGCTGTTAAAGCAGATTTTTAAGAGCCTAGAATAATTGTGCGATGCTTTTCGATATTTAACTGTAAAGTAAGTAAGTGATAAGTTTCGTCACGCCTTTTATCCTTGAAGGAGTAGGCAGAGGTGCACATTACAGCACGTAATGACACTATACAATGTACACTGATACTGATAATAGACTCATTATTTCTTACAAACTTATTTAAGAACACTACTATGAAATCACTTATACATGTTTAGGTACTATACAATATACTACTATACTATACTGTAGATCTGATATAAAGAAAAAAAATCTGTTGCAAGAATGGTGAGTAAATTCAAAATAATGTCAGCACAAAGTTTACAAGCAAAAGTTCGGGCACTTATTTTGAAAGACTCGGAAAGCGTAGCGCCACCGAAAAAAAAAAATTGTCCGTCATGTTTTCTTTTTTTTTTCTTACACCCCGAATTCGGGGAGATTTTTCTCACAAAACGCGCTTTGATGTTTAAGTGTTACCCGTTCTTACTCTTCCCGTTCCCTTTACTGATTCGTTGCGTCCTCATTCAAGTGAACTTATTTTCTTATGCTAGCATTTGATCTTTTATTTTTGCTCTATTTGTTTTACTTTAAAAAAAGAAGGATACACAACTTTTTTATAGAAACGGTATGACTATAATTTGACAGTTATGTTGTCACACACTATTTTTTTTTAAGATTGAACTAGCGGATGATGCCAGAGTTTCTATGAAATCTGATCCCACCTTCCAATAGTGTTACATCATTAGATAGGTAATATTGAGCTGAATAAAAGTTACTATGGCGCCAAGTTACAAATCTTAGTCCGTTCAGAGTTATTCTTTATTAAACACTAGCGACCCGCCCCAGCTTCGCATGGGTGCATTGGTGATATATTATGCCTGTATTATACATATAAACCTTCCTCTTGAATCACTCTACCTATTACAAAAAACCGCATCAAAATCCGTTGCGTAATTTTAAAGATTTAAGTATACAGACAAACAGACAAAAATAGCGACTTTGTTTTATACTATGTAGTGATGCTAGTTTTATCATTACGGAGCGTTTTTTATCGGTATTGATGATTTTTTGGGTCTTGAAAATGCAGAATGAAGAGTGATATAGGCTACTTATTTTTGTTTGATCACGCGACCAATGCCGTGGGTTACAACTAACAAGTAAATCTAGTAATAGAAAAGTTTTATTCTATATTTAGTTATCACTAAAGCTAAATATAGTAATAATAGCGTAGCGTGAAATAGTTTTAGTCAACACTAACATACACTGCTAACAATTTATTCAGTTTCCTAGAAAATAATAATGTTTTACTAACCAACGAACAAACTAATTCACGGTAAAAATAATTACCTATAGCGTGAATTTTAAACTGTTTTCAACTATGCTTCCTAGAATGTGAACATAAATAAATAAATAATTATGCGTCGAATTATAAATTATTAAATATAAATAGTTTTATGAATGAAATGATTAACATGTTTAAAATGAATGAACTCGATTGACCCACAAATTATTAAACAATAATAAATAAACATAAATAAAATAATAAATTAATAGTCTCTACGTAATAAGAACGTTACAGTGAATTAATACCAAAAAAATAAGATGAGAGCGTTTTTTTTTTATTTTGTTTTTTCTGTAGTCCGCCATCTTGCGCGGCAAACATTTTTAAGTTTTTTTTTTGTTGAAATCAATTTTGTTAAGTATTCGTCTCCAAGTCGTATTTGTAATCTATGTTATATGGTTTCAATGACTTTGAATTTAAGCTGTGGTTGTGTGTAATAAACTCAAAAACCTAAAACGATTCTTTAATCGTTATTTTCTTTAGTTAATCGGAAAATTAGAGCTATAGTTAGGAACTACCGACTCATAATATAATAATGAGGAACAAATTGTTTTGTTGGTACTGTTCATTTTTTGTTTATTTTACTCTTAAGGTTTCGAAACTATTGAACTGATTTTGACCGTTCTTTTTCTAGTTAATAGAAGTGTACATTATAGAGAGCCTATAGGCTATTATTTTTCCGAGTGAAGCCGACACGGACAACTAGTTCTTACAATAAAAATTATAGAACGAATCGTTTCAGATAAAATAAAACTTCTTACATTAATCGTTAAATAGAAATAAATCTCAGTAAAATAAAATAAGTAAATATGACTATGGCATTCTATAGTAAAAAAAAATCTTAAAATAGATTAGTTATCTAATCTGTAAACGCAAGCTTTTATTTTACAGTAACTAGGTAGTTAAAATGGATTAAATTATCGATCTAGCCGATGTCTACCAATTTATTAGGAGATATAATTATTTAAAAAAAAATCATAAACAATAGTTGTAGTAGCCATGTAACCATAAATCATATAAAACTAAATTTTGTTTACTTTTAGACACTTTTGAAAAGTTAATTCTAATTTCGAACCCGCCGCGCGCCATGTTGATTGTTGACTTAGCAGACAGACGTCATTAAAATTTTATTTTTTCACACATTACACTAAACAGTGTTGGGGAACACACGTTTTCGCGTGTCGCGTATTCGGTCACGTCAAATAAATTTGTCAGTAGTGATGTGCGTGCGTTACATTGTTTTATTACATGTTAGGTAGGTACCTATGAAATGGAGAGGTACCTAGTAGCACATAAAATTTTTCACGCACCATACCGTATTGTAAATAGTTGAACTATAATTCTCAGAAAACACGACAACTACATGGGTTACATGCGTGGTTAGATCTGACGTTTCCTATTTTCTTTTTTCTACATTTGGGTCGACCTTTGACCGCTATCTCGCCTGATGGTAAGTGATGATGCGGCCTACGATGGAGCACGTCTGCCCATAAGCAACCTATTCACTCGGGCTTTGAAGACACCCAGGTTATACCCATCAGGAAACACAGACTCCGGCAAGGAGTTCCACTCCCTAGCAGTTCGCACAAGGAAGCTTGAAGCTTGTTTCCTATTTTTTACTGTTTTTTCGGTATAAAAAGGTTAATTTAAGTTTGTGTGTAAATATTATTGTGTATATTTTGAGTTAAGAGCCTGTGTTTAATTGTATTAAGTAAGTAATAAGTTTGAGTATCGCTCTTAAAAAGTTCCTTCAGCAAAAAAGTTTTGAGTTCGAAACTAGAAATATCTTTACATCAAATTACCTAATAGACGAGGTATGAAAAATTAAGTATAACTAGTAATATTAACTAGTGCGTCATTTAGGTAATAAAAAATTATTAGACACGTATTATTTATTTTGTCATATAAGATAACAATAGGAGATAGAGAACGAATGAAAGTTTAGGAATAGGAGCAAATACGTAATCTTTGAAAGTATTTGTTTCGGTAAGAAAATAAAAAATATTTAAAAAAAAACTACAAGACGGAAATAAAATAAAAAATTAATCATCTAGTTACCCTATTCTTAAAACAACTTCTTTATAACTAATTAAAATAGCGAAAAGTTTTTGATAAATGCCCTGTCAATAATGTGACACAAACATGTCAGAATTATGCATGTTTCAAGAAATTAAAGCTTGTTTATTTGCATAATAGTATTCATCTCGAAATTACCTGCCAACTGCAATTTATGGAAGCATTAATCAGGTAAACAAAACAGAATTAAATACACCAAAATGGCTAAGAAGGCAATAAATAAGAGCCTTTTCTTATTTTAGAATAGATTATCTAAAATGTTATTAACTATTTATCATAAATAATATGATATAAATAATACAGTTTCAATACAAACAGTTTTAAACCAGTGTTTGTTTTCTACAGAAACAGCCAAAAAGATTTCTTGTCAGTTCTTTTAGAACGTATTCATTAAACAAACATTTACTTTTCACGTCGATTTTCGTCAGACATTTTAGCATAAAAATGTTCTTTCTCAGTTTTTCGACAGTCATACACAAGGAATAAACTAGGAAACAAAATAAAACTACAGTTTGAGCCTCGCGGGGTAATTAATGCGACAACACGTTCCGACGGATGATAGTTTTTGGCGAAAAAATACGCCTATGCTGACATCCCACCCTACGTGAGCGCGAAAAATAATTAGCAGAACTTGTTCACAACTAATTACTATGAAATACCTACAAAGACGGACCAATAAAACATCGCACTAATGTTCAGTTAAACCAACTCAGTGCTCTAAAACAAATAAACACCGGAACGAAACGCCTACACCTAACCATAAAATAGAGCAGCTTTAATAAGACCGGTAAATGTAATTAGGCAAGCACCTTTGTATGTATGAAATTTATTTTATCCTCTGGTGGCAATTATTCGAGCAATGTGACGTAATAGCGTGACTGGTGGGCCACAATTACTTAAATAACTTGCGCTAAACTTTACTGGATTTCGGTCTCATTATTTTGATATTTGATTTCACTCTAGAATGCGTACCTCATTATTTATAGTTCACCCATTTATGAAAGGTAACAGTTTACACTGCAAGCGAATGTTCAAAAAGGCCTAACTATTAATTGTTTTTGTAAACAAGTCCATGTGACTCCGCGAGCGGCGCCCCGCGCGGGGCCCAGCGCGGTGCGACGAGGTTATCTACAGGCCCTGCTCATCTGCTCACTTACCGGTCAGTGCAGGTGCTAGCGTATCGTTTGGCAGTTCATATCACACACAACACTGGCACGTTCGCGGTTTACAGACACGATCACAGACGTCGGTAGCGAGCGACGCGATGCGGCACGGGGCCGTACTGACCTGCCACTCTTGGTGATCACCATCTCGGTGCCCAGCTTGTGGAACTTCTCCCACAGGTCCTTGCCTTCGAGCGTGACCTTGGGGTCATCGACAACACCGTCGTCGTCAGGCGGCAACGGTGCGTACGGCGGCGGTGGCGGCTTGAGCAGCGGACAGGGCGCGGACAGCGCGGCGGCAGCAGCAAGCGCGGCTGGCAGGTACGGCGGCGGCGGCAGCGCGCCCGCCGTCAGCAGCGCCGACACCGAGAAGTCGCTCGGCCGCGGCGCCAGCAACGGGTGGAACGCGACGGCGTCGCGCCGCTCCGCGCCCTCGAAGCGCATGCCCGCGCCGCCCGGGGCCCACGGCGCGCGCTCCACGACCGGCGTGCCCGTCGGCTCCAGCGGTCGCGCTCGCGCCCGCTCATGCAACGTCCATAACGCGCCGGCTGGCGGCTCGTGCGACACTCGCTCTTCCCGTGGCGACACCCGCTCGCGCGGCAGGCGTCAAACGACTGGCCGCCGGCGGCGCCGCGCGCGACACCCCTCCCGCGCGCGCCGCCCAATCGCGCGTGTTTCCCCGCGCGCCCCCGCGCCGGGCGGGGCTCCGCGGCGCCGCGTTGTTTTTTGGTCGCAGGCGAGGTGTCCGCCGCCGCCACACCTCGCGCGCGCTCCGCTCCGCTAATCTGGTTAATGCGGCGCGCGGGGGACACAGCACCGCGGCGCAGCACGCAGGCGGCCAGACATCGCGCCCGCGCCCGCGCCCGCCGCCTCCTTCTAATTGGACACGTTTCCGTTGGTTCATCAATTGAGCTCGTTACGGCGTATCTTTGTGCGGCGCGCTAGAGATGCGGCCGCCGCGGCTGCCGGCGACACTAACTCCATGCTAAACTTTTCTTACTGTCTGTAGCTGCTGGGCGGCTGAGCTGTGCCTACAGCACTGAACAACTAATTTAAGTTTGTTTGTACCACTCAGACTCAGACTTTCTTCGCGTTTCATTTTGTTTTGGAATTTCACACAGTTCTAGTACCTAGTTACATAGTTTACAAGTAACTTATCTCTGGATCAATGTTGAACACACTCTCGCTGTTTATGAGAATATTTTGACTTACTTTAATGGCTCGACGAATTTAGTTTCTTTACTCTTCTACTTTAGGAGCTACTCTGATTAAGTTGAGCGCTAAGATTCGTTTTCACTGACACCGCTGCTCTGTCTGCCTGATATTTAACAGCGTGTGAAGAGCTTCACTATAAAATATAGAAATGTGTCGGTGGCTAGTTTACTTCTCACTGCTATTGTTCATGAATAATGTATAGCGGGCTATAATTTAGTGTTGAATTAACACTATTAAAAATAATTATGATGAGTAGGTATTTTTTGCCGCAGCGGTCGGTAGGTTAGGTACTTAGTGTGTGGTTATTTATCTTTCTACATTATTTTTCTCCCGATCTAGTACACCATCGCAAGTAGGTATTTATTATGTGTTTTCAGTAGATATTTATTTGATTATTCCTACGATTCTTAAAAAAATGTTTAGGAACCATAACATTTCATGCTGGTTGGTCGCTTTCAACCGGCATGGCTGGAAATCATTCGGGAAAGCTTAGGCCTGCCTCAATGATTCTCAAGATGTCCACGGCTGAACATAGGTTCAGTAGTGGACGTTTTGTGGCTGATATGATGATGATGATGATGACTCGGATTGCATAACATTTTGTTTTGCCATAATCTCCTTATATCTACCTACTTTACAGGCTTGTAGGAGATCGCAATTTAAAGTTCATTCAGGTTTATCAAGACTGAGACCAGTCAACACCGCTCTTCAACCGTTTCCATGGATCACAGATCAGGTACTTATAAGAAGAAAAAATCCTGGATAAGGCAAACCTTTTTAAAGGGTTTTATTTAGATTGGCCTGTTTGTTTGCTCATGATGAAGAGTCCCTCTGTAACTCGAAACTAGTAGAGCTTTTCTCAGTATATTTACGTGAGTAAACCGTGATCTTTAGTTGATATTTTTTCCGTTTTAAAATTAAGACGACTACTAGATATCTTACATACCTAGATAATATAGAATAATAAGATGAATTGATCATAATTACTTCTCATAAATCTACTTTAAGCCATAAAACAAGATATCTAGTCCATCATTAATGCTTGCCTAGGTATCAACGACATTTTAAAGAATTAAATGTAAAAATAAAATGTATGTCTGACGCCATAATTTACAGTGTATCACATAATGTATGTTAGGTATATCATCATAAAACTAGTTCTTTTTAAATTAATACTATCTTTCCGCCCGTAGCTGTATCGCTGTGCACCTAATTCAGTTTTTTCACGAAGTCAAAGTCAAAATTATTTATTTCAAATAGACCGGGAAGGCATTTTTGAGCGTCAAGCAAATATTACAATATTTAAAAAAATGTCAGTCTGTCGGTCAGGCCTCTAGTGACGCTATTTGTTCGTTCCAAAGTGTAGATTCTAGTAAGTAGGTCCCGATTTTGTCAGAATACTTTTTTTACTCTTGTAAGGCAACCGAGTTTCCGATGTAGGAATATTGGGATATAAATTAAATAATAACCTAAATTACTTGCTATCGAAAAAATAAACTAATGGTTAAATATTTTTTCAAATATATACGTTACCTCACGCCTGCCTCCCATTGGGGTAGGCAGAGACGTTGGAACGCTAATTGCTACGAATCTTACATACCTTCTTCGCTTCAGACAAACAAAACTTCAACAGTCATCAGTCTGGTGATGCATGCTCGTCGGTTTAGGGTTAGGGTAGGTACTTTTAATATATCGCCAATCAGTTCTCTACTTAATCAAATATTATATTAGATACCTATTCAGACGAAAATTTACAATGTCAATGTTAAACAGCGAATAAATTAAAAACTAGTTGTTGCTTGGTCGCAGTCAATTTGACGCTAATTCATTAATTTCATTTTTATTAGACAAAAGTGACACAACACTGTCTCTCTATTTTTTAAATGCTATTTGGTTATTTGATGAATGATGAACGCGAAGTCTAGATGGTTCAAAGTCAAAGTCAAACAATTTATTCCTGTTTAACCATAAATAGGTACTTTTGATATGTCAACAAATAAAGAAATAAATAATATTTTGTCAGTCTGTCCGTCAGTGACGCTAGGTTTTCGTTCCAAGTGTAGCTTTGGACGAGAACGACCAAGAAACTATTATGGTTACTCTTTTTAAAAAAAATACATGATTACAATTTCTATTAATTTCATGTTTACTTACTATTTCTATTTAATTCAAAGTAGAGATAAAACCCGAGATGATTATATTGTTAAACCCTATTAAATACGAATTATCTAAATGCGTATATTTTACACATTGAAAAAATAGGTAAGTATATTTTCAATTAGACCTACATTCGAGTACCTTGTTATAATACAGAATAAAACTCATCTTCTATGGTAAATTAAATAAAAATATAAATCTTTTTAAAAAAATGCCTCTATGCGGTTTCAGCTTTTCTCGGAATTTCAGCTTAATGGGTTTAAGATGGGTGTCTGGCAGTAGAAGTCATACTCTCTCACTTCATACTCTACAAGATAAACAAAAAACTTCTAATCACAATACAATTCTTTTTTGAAACGGTGTTTAAACACAGGTAGGTACACAACTAACTACATTACAAAAAAGTAGCAAACAAAACAATATCTTTTACACCATTCAAACATAGAAGAACACACATTATTCTCAAAGAAACCTAGCAGCATTAGTCCTTCTTCAGCCATTAATAGTTAACTACTTATGTGTGTACCAGTTTTACTAGTTGGGGAACTTGTATCCATTTTAGTTATCAACTCGTGGGACAAAACGCCACTGGATAGTTTGTCCTTGTAATAAAATATCAATTAATGTTCGCGCCTTTTCTCTTTGATACATGATACAGAAGTGTTATTTGGTCTATGTACCTACCTATTTGTTTAAGTGCGTATGTGAAATTGTATGTTTGTAAACGCACCCACAATACAGTAGGAAATCACAGTCTGGGGCATCGGTAAAAAAACTAAGTGAATACGTACATTAAACCTACTCATTTGATAGAGACGAGGCAACGCTCTCTTCAGATAAACTTGGACTTAGATGTGACTTGACTGTGATCCAAGTTCCAAGCCGATTGCTTGCATGAAGATTTTTTAAGGTAAACAACCACAGGTTTAAAAAGCAATAACACTACACGAGAAACATAATGAAGAAACCACTAATCAAGTTAATTATTTTACTGAACCAGATTTTTACGATATGTTTGGCATAATTCTGGCAAAAAGAGTTCTGATTGTAAATTTTTCTACGCCTTCAGGAACTTTAAGATCAATAATAACTTAATTATAGTGTTAAATAAACAAAAAATAATGTGAACATATAATAAATCAAAATTAATTCAATAGTAAATACAAGTTCTTTATACGAATAAAACTTTGCGCCGTGCAAGAAACTTGATAACAGCGCCATCTCTGGGTGAGTAGCATTGAACTAAAAAGCAAACTTACGTATTCAACGGTAAAATAAATGATTTTCTCTTAACTATTTCATATTAGTAACATTTTTATTCCATAATTAAACAGTTTTGATACTTAAAATTCTCATTCGGGTATCCTCAAAAATTATTCTAATATTTCTTTTCGATCTTCAATATCATCAATACTTAGGTAGGTAACTTAGCGAATATCCAAGTTTAAAGAAACAAGGCAGGTAGGGACCTAAATATTCAAAGTTAGCAATTATTAAAATGGCCGACTACACCACGCAATCACAATTAAACACTGAGTATTGATTAATTTCCATTTTCCTTAGAACTATTTTGCATGCACACAAATTGCCTTAAATTATTCCAACGCGATCGTGGCAGATCAACCTACACCTACTTTCGAACTTATTTAATCAATATTCAACCTTCCTTTATAGCTGTTAGGGTTGAAAATCGATTAAAGAATATTGGCAGTTAAGTATAGCATGATATGCTTACTCAAGTTAATTAAGTTTGACGGACTAGGTAACGAGAAAATATTTAAGTGGTTTGGCTAATTGTTACTGCAGCAACTCGATTTATGTAATTATTATTGTTAGATGTGATTTATGGCTTTATTAACCCGTAGAAGATACCTATGGAACTGCAGAGAGCTACGGATTACCTAGCTGGTTACCGGGGCTCCGGCTCGAAGAGCAGGATTAGGGAGAGAGTGGTTTTTAGTCAGTAAGAGTCTGTCAGATATTCCCTCTCGCCTCACCAAAGGCGGGAGAAGACATCGGATGATTGGCTAAACTTAATGAAAGTTAGGCAGTTATGTACTAACGTGGATACTAAAAATACAAGTGCTTGTTTGTTTAAATGTCTTGTATTGAGATTTAGAATTAAAAACTTGAACGAGTTTGGTTAAAGTATGTCGCGTGATGACGATAGAGTACCTATAAGTAGGTATCTACATTAAGAAATCGATGTATGAATTAAAAAAAAGATTATTTCATCCATAACTTATAACTAATCGTATGCATTTTGTTTTTTGTAACTTCCTGTTGGTTTTAGAAACCAATCAACTAATGTTAGTGACGTACCGCTTCATTTTGATATCGATATACCTATTAATTAGTACCGAATCGATCATCAAAAAGGCGAAATAGACTTTTCTGTCCTAAGACAGAGAAACACTTTTGCTCTTCCCGGAAATTAAATTCGAAACCTATTGGTCGAACTTAAGACCACTGCATTGGACCAAACATTATGATAATGAGTTTCAGTACAATTCCAGAAAATTGAAAAACCAATAATGAATCGAACCTGAGACCCTTGTTCGTCAAACTCAATCAACGAAGCAGGAAGCGAACTTACTTACCTATTAACTAATGCTTAACTTAAACTAATCGATTACACGATCGCGTGTCAGAAATTTGTCCATTTTCCATTAAAATCGTAAAATTGAGTCGTTTAGCAATAAACGCAATGAACGATGTATTTAATTGCTGGCCAATCCAAATAGATTGGTGTTTTAATTTAAGTATTTGGTTGTACCTAATAGTGTCAGCAGACGTCTATACACGTTTTGATTTAAAAAGTTGGTCCACATTAGGATTTTCCTGTGTCGTGGGTGCATTTACAAACATACAAGTTCATATACACATTACACCCAGACCTGAAACAGCAGTTTATGGATAACACAAAGAGTTGCTCCGTGGGGAATCGAACTCGAAAGTAACAAATGTTATTGAAATTGAAAAGACTGCACGGTTGGTGCGGTGACTGGGCAACCGGTGCCGCGTAGCGTGTAGCGAGTTCGATTCCCTTACGAAGCAATCTCTTTATGTAATCCACAATATCTTATTTCTGCTCTGGGTGTCATCTATTTGTATATTTGTAACCTAACTTTTGAACTTACGATACAGGAGAAAATCCTAGTGTGGGCTTAAAGAAATCAGACTATAGATAAGTAACCTAAACACATTTACTTACAAAGCGAAATAAATTCATTAAATCACAACCAAAATAGAAAAACGCCTCGCAATCTTCAAATGAGTCACAGTGACACGAATATTTCAATTCCCCATTATCTATCATCTCGAACGTAGCACACCTCCCCCTCACCTCAAATCTTCTAACACCATTAACACAATCATCGAATTTCTCAATCCGCACTCATACCTCCCCTCCTGATCTTAATACAACCATATCAAAGTGGGAATGAAGGAAAATCTTCAATGACAACGATTAGAAAATTCGGCGCCTTAGTGTGACAACGTTGTAAGTGATTGGGGTTCAGTAAGATATTTGTGTGATTTTTGGCGTTAAATTCATTTTGAGAACGGTTGATATTTTTGAAGAAGTTGTGTGGTGAATTCATTGGTTTTGATATTAGGTAATTGTAGTTAATTTTAAGATGTAATTAGATTATCTTGTATTAAGTCAAGTCGGCCAAACGTCGACCCATTAAATGTAAAAAAAACTTAATACTGGGCATTTTTCGGTTTTTCGAAAATTTCACAGTAGAACCACAGAGTCTAGAATATGCTAATCCTCTATAACATGGGAATGGGACTTATAACACAAATATTTAAGTCCCATACTATATAAAAAAAACTAGGAGTACAATCATAAAAAATATACAGAACCCTCCCAACAAAATAGAAAATACTCAAGCGTCAAATACCTAATATTTAAATACATTTATTAGAGGTTGCGGCGCGCGATGTGACCGCGCCGCTCGAGAGCTTGTTACCGAATGAGTATCCGCGACGCTCGACACTCGAGCGGACGATTTGAATATTTCTCGTTATACCCTCCTTCTAAGGTTTCCAAATACGAATTTGGTATTAATCAAATAATCATGTTTATTGTAATTTTTGTTGTGTGCTCCCAATTCTGTGGCTTGTCTATTGATTTTGTGGTTTTGGCATTTTTTTACGTTGTTGGTATTTTTATAAGTTGGAGAAGGTTGACCAATTTTATTAGTTGTGTTGATTCTTCTGTCATAGAGGTGAACCATGTCGCTTCTTGTTTCAAATTGAAATTCGACCAAACCACAATATATTTTGCCCGATCCAGGAATCAAACTAAGATAGCAAGTAGATAGATAGTTCTTTAACCGTGGGAGAGACATGTTTCGGCACTAGTGGCCCGGCTTGACCGAAGTGATACCACGACAACAACTCTTCCGTTGTACATTCAGTCAGAAAAATATCGGGAATGGATTATTTATTTATGGTTCCAAATTGAAATTTTTGTTTTTTTTGTTTTTGATAGATTGGCACAACTGTTTTCCATTTTGGGGCGGAGTTTGAGTTGCATCTGTTGTTTACATTAAATACAGTGCTATTTTTAGTTATATCATATTTAGTGTGTATTGCTAATTTCATAATGGACAAAAACATCGAACAAAGAGTTTGTCTTAAATTTTGCATTGCCAATGGAATTTCGTGTTCGGAGTCACTAAAAATGTTACAGAAGGCTTACGGTGAATCGACTTTATCAAAAACTCGTGCTTATGAGTGGTACAAAGCGTTCAAAAGCGGTCGAGATGTGATGGAAGATTTGCCTCGCTCTGGTAGGCCATCAACGTCTGCAACTGAAGTTAACATCGCAAAAGTGAAGGAAATAGTGACTGAAAATCCTCATTCAACTTTGAGAGAGATAGCCACCGAACTTTCTGTATCTCACGAGTCGATCCGTACCATTTTAACTAATAATTTGGGTATGAAACATGTTGCCGCTCGGCTAGTCCCAAAAGACCTGATTTTTTTCCAAAAACTCAATCGCATGAGAGTCGCTGAGGACATGCTAGAACGAGTCAATTCCGACCCAACATTCATGAAACGCATTGTTACTGGTGACGAGACGTAGGTTTATGAGTTTGACATGCAAACTAGTCAACAAGCTTCGGAGTGGCACCCATTTTCAATTGGTAGAAGACATAAAAGAATTCGCGGCGAGAACTGACCTCAATTCCGGAAACAGCGTTTAAAAAATGTTTTGATGATTGGATTATTCGTTGGCGTAAGTGTATCGTTTCTAAAGGAGCATATTTTGAAGGTGATAAAATAAATTTGGATGAATAACAAACAGTTTGTGTATTATTGATCTTTTCCCGCTACTTTCTTGACAGAGTAGTATTTCGTTGGGTAAGTAAGGTTACCGGATTCCTTACCATCAGGTGACCCGTATGTTCGTTTACCGGCTTATACCTACCATACAAAAAGTGCAGCGTTTACAAGTGTAGTATTTTACACTACATTAAATATCTATCACTAAATAATAAAATACATTTCTAGCTCCATACTTTAACACTAGTTTTCATTACTGAAAAATACTTATGATTTATGCCATGTTGACACACTTTGAACGGAGCCCCGTGCCAGTAGTAGCAGCCAATATTTGAGGCAGGTGCCGCTTGCCAACTTTACTGCTGATGCCAATTCCGTTACTATACTTAATGATATAACACATACTATGTAATGCAGTGTTTTCTACCGATAAGGTAGGTACAGGTGGTGATCTAATAAGATAATTCGGTGCCCCTTATCGCTGTTGAAGGTAGTTTTAGTAAGGCAGAAACCCACACACTAGTCTTTCTCTCCAAAAAGGTAGGCGCATTTTTAAAAATTTACTCCAGTCCTCAATATAAAAAGGTAAAGGTTATGATAGATTTTCTGTAAGCATATATTAAGTTGCTTTTAATACAAAGATGCTCATACGAAAAAGGTACACGTCTAAGGAAAACTCTTTCATGTGAGGTGATTTTTAAATTTTCATTTACTAAACTAATGCCCTGGTTTCCCCAGCTTTACCATCAAATCTTCAGCGTACTGTGACCACTGCTGACTAAAGGCCTCTCTTAATCACCACGCTTGTTCGATGTGGATTGGCTATTTCAAGCCTATAATTAGAAATTATAAGCCCAGGTTTCGTCACAATACTTTCTTCTCCGTTTGTCAGTGGTGTCTAAATATTCTTAGAAAGTACAATATAACTTGGAATTTTGGAAATAATCACGTTGGTTTTGTTCTGAAAACAATTGCTAAGGACTAGGTTAAGTAATCATTAAATGACTCTGAGCTATATCTATACTATATACCTATTATAGTTATGTATGTAGCAATATAAGTACGTAGCTACTCCCATAACCTTAAGATATTGACATTGTCACCTTACACGGCTTCGAGCCATAATCGGCTAACCATTATCGATTAATCGACACAAATGCTCATGTTATTTTTATTGAAACCTCATTAAATACTTACTTAAAGGCTAATAGGTACTTAGTAGTTAGTACTTAATGTGTAAGACCTAGGTTTTATAGGAAACTTGTGGACTTAGGTTATCTAGGTATTGCTAAGGCAGTAAAATCATAGATATTATGGATTATTTGAGTGTATCTATTATAACCTCACGCCTTTTATTTTATCTCCGAAGGGGTAGGCAAAGGTGCACATTACGTCACGTAATTTCACCACCACCACTTTTCAACATTTGTGTTATAAATCCGATGTAATAGGGGGTGAGCCTATTGCCATTTACTAAGTACAATTCCAGACTCTTTGCCCGACCCGGGAACCAAAATCTAGACCCTTGCCCATTTTGCGAATTTCATTATAATTTAAAACGGGATGTTTACCATGTTTATCAGTTTTTATGAGTTTCCGATATTTCGGCACTGTTGCAAGCGCCATGATCACGGATGAACAGTTCATCTAATGATATTATTAGTGACCGTGTCAGTTTAAAAACTTATAGTAGTTATTCACGGAGTATGATTACGTAAGTTTTCAAATGTAAGTAAGTTATATTTTAGTATCTGAACACTTAAATATCGAAAGTTAATGAAGTAAGCAAGACACTCGTTCTCATTTCATGCCATACTTCAAGACTTTTTTTATTATTTTATTTCTTGAACAGTGTCATTTTTACAAACTGCTAAAGATAATGGTAGTATTGCAATTAACTAATTAATTGTATGCACACATATTGTATTAATTAAGTTTTGAGTGCTTTTCCACCAGAGATGTGCTATGCTACGTTACTGTGGATGCGTTTGGCTTCCACCAATTATAATATTCATTGGTACACATAGCTTAGCACTGGTGGAAACGGACTCAGCTAAACTATGTTTTTTATATGGAAAGATGCGTGCTATGGATAGCTTCCCTATTATCGATACATCGTATACTCGAGCTGCGCATCTTCCTCGCACAGCTAGTATCTGTGGAAACAGTCACATAGTTTCACAGCTTAACTATTACATCTTCGTTGCATAGCTACATAGCACATCTGCTGTGGTGGAAAAGCACCCTTATGATGAGTAATGAGTAAATTTTAATTGGATCAAGATTAAAGGTGATATTGGTGTCTAGTTTCTCAAGTTTTTGATAGTGAAACAGCTGTTTGATATTAATTATAAACAAAGGAATGTCGGCCTTATGACATTTTTATTAATTAATTTTTGAATTAATATACATACATTGTAATTGATCTGCCGTAATTATGGTTTTACACCTTGGTTCAGTTTAGTGCTTAGTGTTTTGACAGCTAGGCTATTCTGTAACCATCAATTTGCACGTTCGAAGTGAGCTTGATCGCATTATTTTATTGTTTTGAAGACGTTGCCCCATTTTCGTTAAATGTGCAGTCTATAATATAAGCCGGATATTATGAAAACCACAGCAAGACTAGGGGTTTAGGGTATCTAATTTAAACTAGTCTGCCACCGCCAGACAACGCAACTGATACATCACATCAACAGCCCAGTCGCCACTACTGACCGAGCCTCTTCTCTCATGGAGAAGGTTTGAGCATTTCATACTTATGATTAGGAATTATAACCCCAGGTTTCCTCACAATGTTTTCCTTCACCGTTTGTCAGTGGTGTCTAAATAATCATAAAAAGTACGTGTAATTCGAAAAAAGTGACATTAGTACTTGCCTTTGGTAGGTTTCGAATTCGCACCCTAATGTATGAGAAGCGGGCGTCTAATAATACTAGGTAAGGCTGACACGAACGACTACGCCCTTTTAATAATCTAACATGAAAAGATTTAAGAAGTAAGATCAGATATAATATATTGTCTTACTTAAAAAACCCTCATATTTATTTCAAAATCGAAAACCATTTGCTTTACTCGAAGACACTATTCAAGACTTTCTTATTAACGACTACACAACCAATAAAAGCAGTTACTAACTCAATAATCCCACCTAAATAAATTGTCTGACTCTAGAATCGAAGTCGGAACACAGTGATACACAACATACTTTCACGCCACTAGATAACCTCATTAAACTAACAATGATTGTAAGTACACGCTGTAATTATTTACAGGGTCGGATTGGGTGGACATTTTGGGATGGAACCTGGACCCCGTATTAGATTTAGATTTCAGCCATGATCGTCTCACTGCAGGGCAAAGGACTCCCTCATTCTACTTTTCTCTGTTTAAAGCTTTTTTTGCGCCCCGTATGTCTAAATGGCAACTACGAGTATATTCAATGCAATGGCCATTAAACTTAAAATTTTGACGAGTCCAGTCCAGTGCAGTGGTTTTAAATAGCGATTGACAAAATAAATAAAAGTCTATTTAAACGCTTTTCAGATTAGTTTTAGTGTTATCCTTATTTTAGGATTAGGATATACAGAGTCTTCTGTGACTTTTACCTAAAAAAAAATCTCGCAATTTTAGAAAATTGTAAGTGATGTGAAAATAATTCGTCCTAATGACATAGGGCTGTTAAACTATTGTTTTGACTTGCGAAATTCTAAAGTTTGGTATGAGCCAATAGCTTCATTAGACAATGAATCAATGAATTTACAGAATGTCTTTGACATCCTTGTGATTTTCAAAAATTAATTTGTTTTCTCCTCTGTTTTAATAGAATTGTTCCACGTACCGTACAGAGTACATACTTACATAGTTTTCAGATAGAAATATAACTTAACTAGACGGGCAACAGAGCCCCAGTCCGTCTCTGTGTTTTATATCGCTTCACGGTCACCGCGTTAGATATACGAGCTGCGAATAATCAATATTTCTGCACTCTCTCTGGTAGTTACAGCCATTCCTTGAACACTTGAAGTTATTCATTGTTAGCCACTTCACACACGAGACGTATCGTGAAGTAGGTGTTTTTTTTTATAGTAGAGGATAAAAAGTGAGGGTTTTTTTATGGTATAAGTAAACGAGCATATTACCTAATGGTAAGCAATCGCCGCTGCCCATGGACACCCGAAACACCAGAGGCGATACAAGTGCGTTGCCGGCCTTTTGGGGGTTAGAGATTTAAGGGTTGTTGGGAAATCGGGGATTGGGAAGATTGGGAAGGGGAGTAATTTGGACTCCGGTAACCTCACTCACACAACGTTGTTTCACGTCAGTTTTCTGTAAGGCCGTGGTATCACTCCGGTCGAGCCGGCGCATTCGTACCAAAGCATGGCTCTTCCACTCTTGACTAGACTACTTAGTTGTAATATTTCAACATAGTCCATTAATATAACCAAACTAATACACAAACGTCTTTTTTCATTCTTGGAATGCGACCTCAGTACTATAGGGAGTTACTGGTAATTGTAACCGATCGTAATTAGTAATGGGAACTATTAGCAATTGTGGCCGCACCATAACCTATGCAAAACCAGTATAAACTGACCTTTGACTGTGTGGAATGATGGTGCAAAGTGAGGTCATGATAAACTGGTTGTGTAGCTTGATGTGTTTACCGTAATTACTGGTATCGGTCACTTAATACGAGCTGTTGCTAACCAAGGAATTACAGTGGTGTTGTATTTAGTACTGGGGGGTTAATGTTGCTTTGTTGTGTTTGAATTTTTTTTATTTCTGTTGTTCCTAACTGATATAATTTTGGTGTCTTCAATGCCTGAGTGAATATGTTGCTAGTGGGCAGGTGTCCGATATCATATAGGCCGCATCGTCGCTTACCACCAGGCGAGATAGTGGACAAACGCTGACCTATTTCCAATATAAAAGCTATATTAGTTGGTGATTAAGTGCGAAACATCTGAATTGTTCACTTTGTTGTAAAGAAATTAATCACTAATATTTTTTTAGGGGATAGAGGAAAGGCTGATGATATAGTGAATCAGTATTGAGCAGTGATTGGACACCCAAAGAGTTACGTAAGTAAAGTAGTGAACTATGTACGAAGCTCCATTTTTAAACAACAATTAGCTGTATAAATAGTACGATCAGCTGCTGACCAAAGCCTCTTCTCTCACGGGTTGCAGCCTTAATCACCATGCTTGCTTAATGCGGGTTGGCGATTGCACACGTATAATTTAGACATCATGATAAGCCCAGATTTACTCACAATATTTTCCTTCACCGTTTGTCAATAGTATCTAAATAATCTTAGAAAGATACATAGGTACCTATCTAGGTATGTGTCTTTTGTTCTAAACTATGTATACATAGGTACACTAAATCTAGATAGGTATAGGTACACAGCTATTTATTCTTCTACGTAGGTACCTAGGTAATACTAAAGTACGCTACGTCTTGAAACGCAAAGAATTAGGGCCCGCTATCGTCATATGAATCGTCCATACGCACATACGAGCCCTAGGCCCCTTCAAGGGTCCCTTACAGGGCTCCTGAAGCACTGAAGGACCTCTCACACATACGGAATCAGCGGTGCGTGCCACAGATCTTTCTAAGGCGTACAAGCACTTTTGTATAGTCTATGCCTTTACGAAAGAGTTTCTTTTGAGTTTACGAGTGTCTATGGTCGGAGTACTCGGCGTGTCTTGCGTTTGTTGGAGTGATTGATTCGTTTCGTGTGTGCGTGTGTGGGTGAGAGTTTTTTTTGTTATACGTAAAACTAATAATACCTAAGATGAGATTGCCACATTGACAAAGTGGTTGTAAGTAAGGGTACCTATCGAGTACTTATTATGTCTTGGTTTCGCTTCTCAGATTTTAAGCATTTCAGAATTTTGTGTCTGATATTACAAGTAGGTATGGGATTTTTAACGCAACAAGCAAAAACGATCTAGGTATCTAATGTGTTGTGTGTGTGTGTGTGTGGTATAGAAAAACTAAGATGAAATTACATACTAATGACAAAATTATTTCTATGCGGCTTTAGCTATGTAGATAAGTACACACTCAAATATTTGCTTAGGGTACAGCGCCATCTAGCGGAGAGTGGCGTTAGAGTTTTGAAACTTCGATACGAAAAAACATTTACCTTCACAAATGTGTTTTTCTAATAACAGATTGTAAAATTAATTAGAATTACATTTTTGTAACGTGATATTACAAAAAAAGCAATGTAGGAACGCCCAATCCATACAAACCTATGTTTAAGATATTATTTTGTATTATTTTGTAATGTCGCCCTTCTTTAATTTAAAATATCTAAACTATGCACATAAAAATGAATACAATAACGTATCAATGTCACTTGAATACTTTGTACAACTAATTAGGGTTGTCAGCCGATACCAACCGACATTTTCAGACGCAACCCTGTGTAAAAGTCACTATAAGAAAACTCAATGTCTTTTGCACATTTCCTAATCTATCGATCAAAATACCAATACACTATCAACTTAATCGGAATTTAAAAAAAATAACTTGAACCTTCATTCTTTAGGTTTCTTCTGCAGATCTCAAAATGCCAACTTAGGTACTTTCAAATTAGACATTTCGAAAAACAAAAAAAGTAAAAAAATAACAAACTTCTATTCTATACAAATATAGCACAGCGACGGGCGGCGTCGTACGTTAAAATAAAAAAATAAAAATAAAAAAAAAACAACAAAACATACAATTTTTCTGTAGAAGCCCCGGCATTGTGACGTTTGAGCTGCGTATGCGACGAAAACGAACAACCCGAGCGCTTGACGACACCCGACAGAGCGAGATAGAGATACACTAACACGCAAGAGTAAAAGAGACGGCTATGTTATGGGCGTTTCTACATCGATTTTTGTACCCAATTAATGGTCAGTGGGCTTCCAAGTAGGCGGGGCGTTTACAATCCAAGCTAATAGGGATCGAGCTAAAATGATCTATAGATCACTGTGCGGCGCTCGCGCACTGGTATTGTTATCGTTAATATCGTGGATTATTTATTTTATATCTACGTTTGATGGCAGAATAAATTTTCATGTGCCATTTTTTTTTTATTTATTTCAATTTGGATTTTTATCGATTTTTTGGGATCGGGAGGTCCTGTCATGTGGATTAAGTTTTAAATATAGTGTTTTAATTATATTTTTGACACTTTGAAGGTGATTCAGGTAATTAAATATTTAAGCTTGGTTATGGCTGGTGCGTTTACGATGACAGCCGACTACCTGAGGTGATGCGTCAGGTCTGTATACTGGAATATGGAGGTTATCGATTAACTGGTCCAAAAGGAAAATGCTGTTTACGATTCAATGTGAATTGGGTTTAGGATAAGATAACTAAGAAGAGTCAATAAGGGTTTAATGATATTTTAGATGAAAATAGGTACTAGGTCTGCAAAGGTCTAGTAGATCTGATAAGACCTATCCAAAAATGGGATCCATAGAATCCATGAATCTCACAGATGGTTACATAAGTAGATATGACTAGTATATTACATGTTTTTACTTGGATATAGTATTATTCGTTTGATGGATTATTGCTATTTCAACTTTAGGATTATACAATACAAATATATCATTCTTAGTATGCGTTTTCTTCCTGATACAGAGCTGCGGACTATCTAGAGGGTTTACCGAGACTCGGGCTCAAAGGATAGGGACGGGGTGGTTTTTAGTCAGTAAGTCTCACTCTCTCTTGCCTCACCTAAGGCTAGAGAAGTCAATGAATAACATTCCTTCCTAAAAAAAAACATGCGTTTTCTTGTCTTTGTCTTTGATCTATCCATCATTAAGTATCATCAACCTATTTTAGTACACTGCTAAACTTTTGGCATTATGACAGGCAGACGTGCTCCATCGTAGGCCGCATCATCACTTAGGTACTATTAGGCGAGATAGCAGCCAAACATCGACCCATCAAATAAAAAAAATATGTATATATCCTAACTTCTCGTGACACTACTGACAGAGGTTGGGTTGAGTTGAAAAGTTGAAGATCGAGCCCAGAAGCATGCTATCAGAAAAGTTTACATAGGCATGGTCCAGCTGTGACCTATATGGATCTGCGAAATTGCTAACCTATCTTGGGTATACCGAATTATCTGAGCCCAATATATTAAAAAGTCTAGACCCCTTATTAGGTACATCCTTAGAATAACTAGGTGCCGTTTTAATAAATAGGAGAAAATCATCTAATAACTTCTCCTGCTCTGGGTCAGGCGAGTGGGAGTGTCAGACTCTTAATTACTAAAAACCACCCCGTTCCTACTTTGATTTTAGTCGGAGCTCCAGCAACTCCTTGGTTTGTCCGCAGCTCCAGAACGGGCATCAGCCCTGAACAATTAGGTGCTTACATTATGATATGTGATAGTCTAGTTGCAAGTTGGTAGGGGCGTGAAACCACAGGCTTGAACAAGATAATGTAGTACATAAATAGATACTTCAAAATGTATCATAGGTTGCATTAATTACCTTCACCAAACCGACATTTAAAAGGTACTTACACACAATCACTCATATGTAAGGGAAATCACATAAACCATTAAAATAATAATAAAACAGAAAATTATGCAAATAGCTCTACTGTGAAACTTAATAGACATTAAAAAAAATCTCTATGCCTTTCATCAGATTCCATTACACACTGTATTTAAGCGTAATTCTAAAAAAAAATAATTCAATTGTCGATGGCAGCCGGCGTTCCGGTCCCTCGATGACGTATAATTAGGGGTAATTTGACACTTCACTGTGGCAACCCAGCGGAAACGCGCCAACCGCCATTGAAACAGATAGGTAAGCGTTTGGAAATTAGTTTTGTTCAGTTAGATAGGTTTTAGTTTATGTTTGATTGACAAGATAATTATTAAGTTCTTTTAATTTATTTAGGAATGAAGAATGCTATTGGGAACGTTTAAGTAGCTCTAGCAGTGGAAGGAAACGAGCCAATGATGGCAATGGTAGGAAGCCTCACTATAGCGAATGCAATTGCTGAGGAATAGATCCCAAATTGTATAACTAAAACCGAGGCTGTTACTAAACATCAATCACATTCATGACTCCTTACCATTGTTTAACAAAATCTGGTCGTTAATATTAATATCTCGTACTCATCAACCACTCTTAGATTTTTTTAAATTCTTTTTATATTTATTCTCCACGGGTTCTTGGTCCGGCGCCCTTGTCATACATTTTTAGAATAAATCTAATCATGATAGTGCCTATGTTGCATGCACACTACAATTAACCACAACTATAAAATTATAAGTACAAAAATACTTACGCCTTAACAACTCTTAGTTATCAACCCTCAACTACATTTATTTACTACATACTTACCTATTATATCTTATTATGTCACTCGACCAAACCAATTAACTCCCCAAGCTCCCATATGTCAAACTTTAAAATTACAGACCGTGACGTTAAGTAGGTTACGAAAGTTTCCTTCAAAAGAAACCAACAATATCTCATTACGTCAACGTATCGATAATAAACGACATTACTAACCCACAAATCATCGTTATTTACATAAATAAACGTATCATTGGGCCATGTCAACAACGGACGTCAATATCAAATTAATAACGATTTTTAAACAAGTCCCCCATTTTCCCCGCTCTATTATTATATTTTTTTCCATTGGCAACACACAGATTTCGAAAATCGAATTTTGAACATCTGTCGTCACTCAATACGAGTGTATTGTCTGTTTTTTTTTCTTCGTTCGAATTTTGAAAATGACAAAAGGCGTTCACATTGGCTTTGTGTCGTTTACGTATTTCGTATAAATTATGTACCTATTTACTTTGTTGTATAAAAGTAAATATACCTAAGTTGGTAATAGAAAAACAGCTACATATCTCCTTAGGTGATTCAATGTTTCCTGAGCTGCGGACTGCCTAGCGGGTTACCGGGGCTCCGGATCGAAAAGCAGGAGTAGGAACGGGGTGGTTTTTAGTCAGTAAGAGTCTGACACTTTCTCTCGCATCGCCCAAGGCGGGAGAAGTCATTGAACAGATGGAGGGACTTTCCCTTTCAAAAAAAATTAAATGAAAAAGGTGATTCTATGTTTATTCGTTGAAGAACTTATTTACTTCTAATATTGGTAATTATTAGGGTAGCCCATCATTATCATTATCATATCAAACATAGACTTCCAATGACTTCCAAATGGACCAACTTCTTCCAACTACTACCACACAGACGCAAATGGCATCCATAATGATCCAGTCTTTACCAGAGCTCTGGCTCGAAAAGCAGGAGTAGGAACGGGGTGGTTTTTAGTCAGTAAGAGTTTGACACTCCTTCTCACCTCACCCGAAGCGTCAATGATTCAAACTTATCGCAAAGGGCAAAAAAGTCAATGATCCAGACTTAACACCACCAAGATCAATTTCAAAACCTAATCTTAGCCTCCAATTAGACGTAACTCCACAAAACCCATCAAAAAAGCAAACCCAAACGACGTTTTTTAATCAAACCATGTTCCAGAAAACCGTTTCAAAACACAACTAAGACAAGTTAAGCTGAGGATTACATGTAGATGGTCGGCTTCGGCGTGTAACCAGTGTTGCATTACACACGGCTGGGGCGGCATCGATATATCAAATGTCTTTTACTAATATGGCGTCGGATAAACATGTGGTTTTGTTGTTAGAAAGAACAGAATGAGATTGTGATCTGAGAGGGCTTTGGATAAGGCTTGGTATGGTGGTGGCTGTGCCTTTAGGTATGTATTGATGATGTTGATCAATTTTTTTTTCTATTTAAGAAATTGGTAAGGTTATGAATGATTAGATAAAAAATTAATGAAACTTGAATGGATACAATAGATGAGTAATTTTTGTTTTAATGTCCGTCTTGTAGATTGTTTTAAAATTAATTATTATTGATTATTGACATGTATTTTTTTATTTTCCTACGGAAACAAATACTTTTGAAGATATTATATAGTTTTGAAATATCGCGTGACGTTACTTCTAGACACATTTTATACGTAGATCAAACAAATTATACATTTTATACGAAACAAATACGAAATGACGTACCGCAAGTACGTCATTTCGACGAATTCCTAAAGTTTGACTCGTTTTATCAAAGTATTTTTATCTTATATGGGAAAATATTATCTCGCCAATAATAAATTATTATTCTACCATAAAATTCAAAACAGTTTATAAAAACAACACAGCGTTCCATTTATGACAAAATTTCAAAACCAACAAGGTTTTATTACACCTAAATCCATAACAGGCCACTAATAAATAAAAAAAACCATCTCATTCTTAATTCAAATGCGACTCGATGTTGCCAACATGATAAGTGAAATTCCGTCAGAATGGCGTCTAATTGTTTGACATTAAACAGGGTAATTACAAGGAGAAACATATTCCATTAGTTATGGTGTATGGACAATTGATGGCACCGACTTTTTATTATACTTAACGAGCTTAGCAATTTCTTTTTTACAAAGGATGTTGTCGATTTCAGTTAGTGCGTCAATTAAATTATTGTCGCACGCACGGGAACGCTGGTTGAATGCCGTTGATGGAATAGTTTTTTTTTTCTTATGGAATAGGGGGCAAACGACCAGACGGTTCTCTTGATGGTAAGTGACCAGCACCCGCAACACCAGAGGAGTTAGTGCTTCTGAAGTTTTCTTTAAAATAAATGGAGCATTGGAAATAAATGTTGATCTAAATATATCCATGTACTAAATAAGACAACTGTCCAGGTGTCTAATTTACAATTAACCTCAATATTTATCTAATCATAAACTAGAATGCAGATTCATAGCTCATCATCATCATCATCATCATCAACAGCCTGTTCTCGTCCACTGCTGGACATAGGCCTCTACAATGGCACGCCACTGAGCTCGATCTTCAGCTCTACGCATCCAAACACTACCAACCACCTTGCGGATAGCTAATTACTTCTTAAGGTTAAAATGGTAAAGTTACCTAAAAATATTGCTAACTTCATTGATAAATAGATAGAAATCTGATATACATAGATTCTGTAGTAATGACGAAATCAAAAAAGTTGGATAACAAGAACGAAGTAACAAATGCTCTTTGTATGATACAAAGAGAAATACCGTGGGCAACCACTGTATCGGTAAGCTTTTCATATACCCCAGAACTTAGCAAAAAATATACTTAATTGCTACCCCTTTTTTCGGCACATTTTTTTACACTAACCACACTCAAAACAACAATAGAGTTCATAGACAAAAAAGCTTAAGAGTATCGATTCCCACCCACGTGAATCGAATAAAAAAACGTTTCTCATATCAGTATCGTTTTGAAAAACCGCAACTGTCAAAATATGTGAAATCGATTAAAAAGCGAGTACTCGATGCATCCTGTCTGCTGTGCATCGAATACTCGAAACGAACAATAGGGAAGGAAGTGGTGACCGCAAGTGGGAATTATTGGTACATCCCTAATTATACGATTTTACTATAATTTTGCGGGTAGCCCGAAGTAAGGAGTGAATATTTAGGAGCTAGGGTTGTAGCTGCGGATATATATTTTTATTTTCTTAACAAATACTCGAGTGAATTTTTAAAGGGAAGATTTCTATTGGGTGTATTATGTCTAGAAAACAAAAACTGACCTTTAAGTCCATACTTCTAATGCCGAGTATTAATGCCAACATTAGTAGACGTTAATTTTGGTTTCGAATATCAGAAGCAACAATAAGAAGAAAAAGGTGGTTAAATGTAAAATATAATTATCACAAACCAGAAATGTTACAAGTGCGTTGCCGGTCTTTTGGCGATTAAGAATTTAAGGATTGTTGAGGAATCGGAGATTGGGAAGGGAGTAATTGGGCCTCCGGTAACCTCATACACAACGAAATACAACGCAAATGTTGTTTCACGTTGGTTTTCTGTGAGGCCGTGGTATCACTCCGGTCCAGCCAGCCCATTTGTGCCAAAGCGAGGCTCTCCGACACTTAAGACACATCTTCATTACTAATTTCTCAATCTCAATCTCTCATTATAGACATGTGAAACAACAGTAAATATAAATCACCTACATAAAAACTACGTACTTAAGCAACAAAATCCCATCCAAACTTAGCCAACCCTGTTCCTTCAAAACTCACCAGCTCCATTGTAACGGTAGGCAATTTCAAATCAAACAGCATTAACGTCTACTTAAGGCCTTTGTGTTGCCATCGAAAAAAATGTTCCGTTCCATATTTAAATTATCGACAAGATTGCCAGTGTTGACCACTTTTGGTGGCTAAAAGTAACAGCCTTTTGAACGAATGTGAAAATTAATAAGTGCTTATGAATAAGATGAAATGATTGGTTTTCCTGTGTCATTACCAACTTGCCTTCAATTTGAAAGGGTTTATAAAGATTGTAAGTACCTAGGTATTATGGTAGCGTCAGGTGTTGTACACAAAAACAGGAGAGCCATGCTTCGGCACGAATGGGCCGGCTCGACCGGAGTGATACCACGGCCTCACAGAAAACCAACGTGAAACAACGCTTGCGTTGTGTATCATTGTGTGAGTGAGGTTACCGGAGGCCCAATTACCCTCCTTTCCCAATCTTCTCAATCCCCAAAACCCTTAAATATCTTACACAAAGCACTTGTAATGCCTCTGGTGGTTCGGGTGTCTAAAGATAGCGGCAATTGCTTACCATCAGATGATCCGTCTCCTCGTTTACCGGCTTATACCATCCAAAAAAAACAAATAGGCTACATTTTACACATTATCATGCACGGGGTTACTAGGACAATCATATCAAACGATGGAATTACTTGAATAAAAAACATAACACTCCTTCTGGCGCAGTGGGGTAAAAATAAGAAACCATTTCTTGACATAACAAAAATTGTCGACCACCGCCTTCCAAGTATGTAAAATATTCATAATTCGTGAAATCAAAGCATCAAAGTTCGAATCTCGAAAATAATAAAAGACGGCTTACCTATTGATATTTGAGAACAAATTAAGATAAATTAATAACCAGATAACATAATTACCCACAAACATTTCGTTAAGAATCCGCGTCGACAGATAAAAAAAGTTTTCGATACAGATCTGAAGGCTGGCCATCTTAAAAAAAAATATAACTGTCATATCTTTTGAAATAAGAATCAAAAATTCGTTAACGTTTTTCTCATGTCTGGCGTAGGCGGGGGGAGATGTGTGTAGTGAAATGTTGCAGTAGACTCATTTAGAACAAATTTTTGACACTCTGGAATCAGTATATGTCACTGTTGAGTCACTATATGTCACTGTTGAGTCACTATATGTCACTGCTGAGTCACTATATGTCACTTGTGAGTTGAGTCACTATATGTCACGGGACTTTTGGTATACCTACGATTTTCATAATAACTGAGTTACATTACAATTTATGAAAAGAAATGAAATGAGGGCTATTCTGATTTTTGACGTGTTAAAAAATAAGCTTTTTTGCTTCTTTTAAAATAGATTTCTCTTGAATTCTGGTAAACTGGGAACTAAGCGTAGGAACTAAACTGAAAAGAAATAAGAGAACTATTAGCAGATAATTACGGTTAGGTATATTATTTGTGCCTAACTATCATCAACTCAGAACTGCTGATAATACAGGAACTTGGAAACAGAAAACGTTTTTTTTTTTTAATAAAAATTAAAGATCTATTAAAGTAAATCATAACGTGATTTTTAGTTAATTTAGTATTTATCAATATAGTTATTATTACCTAAAAATAATAACAAAGTTCTTACCTATCCATAATTTAATAAAAAAAAAACACGTGTCTGTAACATGGTATTACTGCATGTAACTACACGACGTAGCTAGGGAGGGGGGAGTGTTGAGGTTAGTCGATCGACAATTAATATTAAGTTGGAATCTGTGGGATTCCGCGCCGCTGTCCGAATTTTATAGCGGCCGGCGCCACCCAAGCTGCGGCACAGAGAGCATGGAGCTGCCTCATTAAAACAATTTGTAAGTTTTACTTAATTTTTAGATCTATATTTAAAAAATAAATGTAAAGTGGAGTAATGTTTACCGGGGGCTCAGGTTCGAAAAGTGGCAGTAGGAACGGGGTGGTTTTTAGTCAGTAAGAGTTTTACATTCCTTCCCGCCTCGCCCAAGGCGGGAGGCGTCATTGGATGATTTACCCCGTCCAAAAAAAAAATGTGTAGCAATGTTAGAAAATTAAACTTATTTTATAAAAAAGGGAGCCGCTTTTAAATGTTAAAGTGTGAAGGTTCAGCTAAACGCGACATAACCGTGCACAAACTGAGATTCTCCTTTTTTGAAGTCGGTTAAAATAACAAATATCTTTTAATTTTATCTTGTTTGACCTTAAATATTATCTGACCTGGTGTAGTAGGTAGTGTCTAATTAAGTATTCATAGTTCACATGTGTACATTTTAATTTTTATAGAAACAGATTTAGTATTGGATATAAAATAGACACAGTCAATTAAAAACTTGAACTCTGCTCTCCTTGCCTGTTTTTAAGTCTTTGAAATATGACCATAATTCATTTTTATCACTATTGGCAAACCAATGGTAGCAAAATTACACCAGAAACCCAATACATTACTTATTAATAGTTAATAATACCTACTTAGCTACTCACAAAAAGTTCTTCAAAAAAATATTTCACAATCGAACATCATCTCCACAGCCGTGGTCCGCCCGCGGCGCCTAGACCGCAGCGAGTGGCGCGTTCCGACCGCGCTACATTATTTATGCGACAGACACACAACACTACGGACAATCGCATTCTTTATTTAAATAATAACTTTGTACCTACATACTGCTAGCTGGATGCTGGCCGGATTTTTTTTTGAAGTTTTTCGAATTCGAACGTATTTGATTTGAAATTGTGATTTGATTTGTAGGTTAGATTTTATATTTCAATATTCCTTCGACCTTCAAACCTTCAAGAAAAGAACATACACCTTTTTAAAAAGGCCGGCAACGCACCTGTGACTCCTCTGGTGTTGCGGGTGTCCATGAGCGGCGCTGATCGCTTACCATCAGGTGACTCGTTTGCTCGTTTGCCTACTATTCCATAAAAAAATTAACTCTTTATGCACATGAATGTGTATATAGGTGGGCTTAATGCCGTAGGCATTTTCTACCAGCCAAACCTTTAGGTGATGCAATGAAAAACCAGTGGTAGGTGCATGGAGCAAGCAAATTAAGAAAAGCTATATAATGTTCTGTTATCAGGTAAAGCAATATTTTATTCAGAAAATTTTAAGTATTATAAACTTTCAATAGACGCAACGTCACGTCTTTTTATTTCCCAAGGGTTAGGCAGAGGTGCACATTACGGTACGTAATACCGCTATACAATGTACACTCACTTTTCCCCATTTGTGTTATAAGTTCCATGTAATACCCCTATTACCATATCCCTATTGCCATATACTGGGTACAATTCCAGCCTCCGTGCTGCTACTGAGAAATTTCGGAAAAAGCGAAAAATACCCAGCAATACTTTGCCCGACCCGGGAATCGAACCCGACTAATCGCGAAACTTTCAATACAATTTTATAAAACAAAATTCAAATACCGTACCTTACTAGAATACTAATAGAGAGCGACGTTATTTTTTTTAAACGCGTAAATATTTCAAATATGACAGCTGTCAACAGATGACATTCACGTAATTTTTTAATTAGTCATTTTTTTTTGCGGGAAACACCCACGACGCTCGGCTGTAGGTAAAATTGAGTGTCTGCGCATAGTACAGGTGCAATGTGAATACTTACATAAAATACCGAGCATTAATCGAATACAATGATCGATAATCGATTATTAACTCGTTAATCGGACTGCCCGCACTGTTCGTTTAATTACATTTCGAGTAAAATTTTATTTTTAAATAACTTTCGTGACATTAAAATACTGTTTAGGCAATTTATTATGTTGGAAATGTTCATTTTTAGCAGTCGTAAAAATTAATTTGGTAATTTTAAAAATAAATTGCGAAGTTACGTTCGAAAAGTTTTTCAATTCGAATGTTATTGCATTTTGTGTTTCTATCAAAAACAATCATAGGTTTATAACAAAACTAAAGAAAATTAAATCCAAGGTAATAAGAATCACGATTTCCTTTTCGTAACTCTTTTTCATCATCATCATATCGTCACGCCTAATCAGAGGAGGTAGGCAGAGGGAATAGGCAGAGGTGCACATTATAGCACGTAATGTCACTGTAAAATCTACACCCACTTTACACAATTTCTTTTTTGGGTGAAACTGCAAGTTGCTCAATGCTCATGGAGTGCCCTCAGCCCTTAACCCTCATATGGCATCATCAGTTCGTTATCATCCAATCTGTCAATGCTGGATGTAGCCATATACACTTCTATAATAACACACAACTGAGCTCAATCTTCAGTTTCCAGCCTATAGGACCAAAACAAAAAAAAAATACAACCACAGGTATCCAATCAGAGCCTATCTAATAAAAAAAAAAACAGAAAAATATTAAGTCTAATGTAATGAATACGTTCAGTTAGTTACGTCCCGCGTCAAACAAGATTTTTGTAAAACGATATCAACCTACAACAAATAGACATTTGATGCGGCTGTCGTCGCCATCTTGTGGGAAAATTAAAAATATATCAGTGCTTTGGCGCGTGAATGTGACAGGTGACGGGTGACGGGAAAATATCGATCTTGTCTTTGGTTGGTAGTCTGTGGTTTGTTATGTTTTTTTTGTGTTATTGTTTTGTTTTTTTTTTGTCTTTCTGAGTGGGTTTTAGATAGTGTGGTTCGTAGTAGATGAAACTAATTACTAAGTATTGATAGCTTTAGTAAGTACTTAGATATAGACTGGTGGGCAGCTGGACTGGCGTTGATTCCCGCACAGATCAATGTAGGTTTGTGAATTACTGTAGGTAATTTTTAAATTACCAGTAATTCACAAATTATTGTTCCAGGTTTGGTTGTCATGTGTATGTTAACTTGTATGTTTGTAAATGCACCCACGACACAGGAGAAAATCAAAAGATGGAGCAACGTTTTCTTAAAAAAAGACTTGAGTAATAATATTTTATATCTTATCGTGTAAAAATATTATGCGTCATATTTTTTATGATTATATTTCGAAAACGATTAACCTATCTAATTTTACAAATTAAAACTCACTCGTAATTAGAACTCTATCTTACAAATCATTAGGTAGGTACAAAATAAGAAAACAACACTATCGAGTATCGACCAGTAGAAACGTTGGGGCAGGGAATGTATTTATGAATATGACTTGCATAACCCATACAAAAACTCCATTAGATACAGCAACACTCTCCAAATATCCAACCAATAGGAACATGTCATTTCACCAACAAATAGCGCTCTAGGTGTTAAATTTAACACCTCAATCCACAACCGAAAACCAACCTTATACTCAGACAGTTATAATCCAAAATCATAAACCACTAAGTTATCCCTTAAACAAAGAACAAAGTTTACACATTGGAATATACTCCTTATTACAACGAGATAGAGTTCACCGTTTCTACTGATCATGGTGTGACTATAGGCGTCAGTTTTCACACCTTACCATACAAGCTAATATCGACTCTCTGGGCTTGTGAACACGGTTGGTTTTCAAATGAAGGTGTGGTAGTAGTTGTGTTGTTTTTCAGTTGTATTGTAAAAAGGTGTCGGGTTTCGCGCCTCGGGCGTTAAGGGTCGGTATGCAGGTCTCTGATTGGTGGACTGTCCCTCCGTACCATTCGCTAGGTGTTGATTACCAGAGATAAGTGTCTGATATACAAACTTACTTGTCTGTGGTTATAGTTATGTCTGTCATACATTGGAGGGAAGGGAAGTTTTAAATTTGGAACGTTGAAGAAGAAAAAAAAATATTTTTGACATGTTTTTTTTTTGTTAATAGTTTACTTAGTGTAAAAATATCATATAGGCTAGGTAGGTATAGTTAAGTGTGGGAGAGCCATGCTTCGTCACGAATAAGCCGGCTCGACCGGAGTGATACCACGGCCTCACAGAAAACCAACAAGAAAGCTTGCGTTTTGTTTCGTTGTGTGAGTGAGGTTACTGGAGACCCAATTACCCAATCTTCCCAATATCCGGTTCCCCAATAACCTTAAAGTTGTAACCCCAAAAGGCCCGCAACATACTTGTAACGCTTTGATGTTTTAGGTGTCCACGCCGGCGGCGATTGCTTACTATCAGGTGATCCGTCTGCTCATTTCCTGGCTTATAACATAAAACGTGATTATTTTAGGACATCCAGAAGTCCTTGTACCTTCTAATTTATTTTTGTATTCTTAAGCTACTAAAACTATCTTAAAAGTACTCATTATAATCTAAAACATTCTCCATTAAATAAATCCAAAACAAGATGGCCAGACAATAATAAAATAAAACCTATTTCTGTTCATCATCGCCTTCGTTCAAATTCTATTCAAAGCCAACATAGCACCAGCTCAGCTGTCGTACCATTCAGTCCATTACCTAAATATCTAGACAAATAGACTAGGTAGTAAACCTAGGTTGATCTTGTCACGATTCATTACGGAATATCAAGAGTTTAATGGTTGTCCAAAACCAAGGCGTAGCCAGGTTTTAGTATCGGGAGAGGTTCAAGAAAGTAAAACGAACAAAACTTCCTTCATTCATGATAAAAAAAAAACAGTTTATGTAATTTAATATGTAATAAATAGATTCATAGTTAGTCATAGAGACCTTTGTCAAACAGGGGATGTACTATACTAACTAGAAAAATAACGCTCTGTAATGTCTAGGGAAGCATTTTTCGAGGGATTTCGGGGGTTTGAACCCCAAAACCCCCCTGGCTACGCCTATGTCCAAAACCAAAATCTATACTTAAGTCTTTGACTGCCAATAGAAAACTGTTGAAGGCAAATCCTCCGCTAACGTTGGTCACCGGTGACCACCACGGCGTTCAATGTTTTAAACTATGGAGTTTCTTGCTCGTTCTTCTCCATAGGAATCTACACTTTGGAATTAGCAAATAACTTTACTAGAAGACTTATAGACAGACGTTATTTATATTATTATACGCCGCTTTGAAGTTCAAAAGTGCTTTCCTGGTCTATTTAAAATAAATAATTCTGACTTTTGACTTTGCCCAGTACGCAGCATGAGTTCGAAGCAATAGTATTTGTCGATAGTCGCTAGCGACGACGTAAATTTTTTGTATGTCAAATTTTACAACGCCTCTACCGGTCACCTGTGGAACTAAAATTTGCCATACTTTACCTAGTCAAATACTATTGCTTCAAACTCATGGGTACTGAAAGCCCTGTCGACGACAAAAGCAAGCGACGTTGCCGCTCTGGGCACTGGACTCACTGGAATGGCAACGTCGCGGTTGTATACTCCTTCGTCTTCCCTCAATCCAAGTTATTTGGAGTCAGATAATTAAGTCAGTCTGTAATGCTCCATCCATCGTGTTGATAATGTGGTACCTAGTTTCCAACTAGTCAAATTCAATATTTCATTTTTTATCGAAATCTCAAAAGCGAGATTGCTACATTGAACGCCGTGGTGGTCACCGGTGATCGACGTTAGCGGAGGATTTGCCTTCAACAATTTGCTATTGGCAGTCAAAGACTTAATATATTATTATTAGAACTTATTACGGGATATTTACCATGTTTATTAATTTTGATGAGTTTCCGATATTTCGGCAATTAATATATTATGACGTCATATTTTTTTGTGTCAAATAACACATTTCGTCTAAAATTTATTAGCCTTCAAAATTCTGATAATAAGTACTTATAGTCAAATGAATGAATGAAAGTACATTAGATCATTTTGGGACATTAAATTGTATTGAAAAGTATTTATTTTTGACTTAGGCAACTACCCTATCCCAATTGCCAATAGTTTTCGATACAAAATCGTGAAGTTTAAGTGAACATTAAATGTTTCTATTTTCCACAGTAAGTAAATAAAGTTCCTGAACAACTTTTCTCTCGCTCTCTGCCAGCCCTACTAATCAAGATGGCGTGTATTTGTAGTGTTCCGCGTAACGCGACCGATGCGACACGACACGACGACGCGACGCGACAGATTCGGTGCACGATACGTGACGAGATTAATCGCAGTTGCGTCGTTCGTGACGCTGCGTTGTGTGTCTATTTATATGGAAGCAAGTCATATTTTAGTTTGTAGTTATACTATTATTTTTAAATGTTAAATAATTTACTTTTAAAACGATTATTTAGACAATTTTTCAGTCACCATGTGGTCTACCTTTTTAGCGGGTTACCAGGGCTCTCGCAGAGTAGGAACGGGGTGGTTTTTAGTCAGTATGAGTCTGAGACTCCTTTTCGTCTCGCCCATGGCGAAAGAAGTCATTGGATGATTTTCCCTCCTTAAAAAAACCTAGACATTTTTTTACATGATTACCTATAATTAAATGGAGGGGTTTTTTGAATGGTCATTCAGACCATATGTCTATCTGAGGCTTAGATAATAAATTACAAGTTGTTGCAAAATGTCAATTTATAAAGTTTAAACATCTAATAGCATTTTAAACGATAATAAACATCTTTCTCCGAATTTGAAAAGAGCATTTTACTACACTTTTTCAAAACCTTTTTCTATATCCAGACTGCTTACTATCTCTCATGAAATGTAGGCCCCCCTACTAGACCTAATTATCACAGTAGGTAAGACAATATTAGAACAACTTCAAATAGGTAACCCAAACAAACAAAATACCTTCGTTTCACCAGAACACCAAACAAAAACGAAACGCCGACCGAACAAAGACTCATAATTCGCGTGAAAACACACACACACGCACACACACACACACACACACACGACAAATAACACATAAAGCTGAGCCTACGGTATCCACATTACGACACTGAAGTCCACTAAGGCGATTACACTAGGGCAGGGGTTGCCAACCTTTCTTGGTCAATCACTACTTTTCGGCCATGCTTCTTATAAAATTTCTTGATAATAATGGTCACGGTAATTAGATTCCTACGTCATAACTAGTAAAATCCAAACTGCATTGGAGAATGGCCGTTTTATATTAAGTATTATCATTCTCTTGTGACTTCTCTGTTGCTATAACTTCATCAATTAATGATCCGTCTGCTCGTATATCCTATTCTATCCCATAAAGAAATCTAGTTAGGTTAGGAATCACTATTATTCCGTACTACTTTTTTTCTCCCTTTTTAACTACAATAAGATTTTCCTGCACCGTCGTGTTCGTTTTCATAAAAATAGTGACTTTTGGATTATTAAAATCAGTTGCTCCTCTCAGTTGTCTCCTTTGACATAATTTTAATCCAAGTTTTAACCTTCTACATATTATTTATTAGGCAGAGCTATTATCTTGTTTATTTTTAATTTCACGTACCACATTTCGTCTTCTAGTGGTCAGCGGCCCACCGGTTGAGAACCACTGCGTGTGACTAGAGACACCCCCTGAAATTGATCCCCTGGGGGACTCCCCCACTTGGGGAGAAAGGTTCTTTTGTGATCACCCCTCTATTTCCCAACTGGTCAGTGAGTTACAGTCTTGGAATTCAGGATTGCTTGTGTATGGGGATTTTTATGGCGCTGTTCTGAAGATGAGGTGGGTTTTATTAAAAGTGTGATTTAAAATTTGTATCTTCTTATGGATCGTGTGATTCAGTATGTGTAAAGAGATGTTAGTATGTATACATGATATGCAACGTCATGCCTTTTATCCCTGAAGGGGTAGGCAGAGGTGCACATTACGGCATGAATGGTTGTATACATGAATCATATAATTTATTGTACAGGGCAAATATGCTGTCAGGACTGCGTCGTTGTTCTAGTGATCGCAAGTACGACTACTGGACAAGGGGTCTTGATTCTTGCGTCGGGCAAGTTTATTGAGCTTTTTGGTTTTCCAGAAATTTCTCAGTAGCAGCACGGAGTCTGGAATTGTGCACAGTATATGGCAATAGGCTCACCACCTATTACATGGGACTTATAACACAAATGGTGAAAAGTGGGTTTTCATTGTACAGTGTCGTTAAGTGCCGTAATGTACACCTCTAACTACTATTAGTGTATAAAAGAAAGGAAATCTGAACAAGTCAATAAGTTTTAAAATACAAATATTTGCCGACTCCGTAATACACACGATATAATCACATAGAAAAGTTTCTCAGTTACACACGACCATATATTTATACAAACAGAAACTACATCACCTATTTCAGTGAGCAGCATTTCCAATGAAACCATGTCAGTTTAAAAACTTATATATTTTACGAACAACACTAACACTCACTAACATTAGAACTTAAGACGGGATATTTACCATGTTTAACTCATAGACATTAATAAACATGGTAAATATCCCGTCTTAAGTTCTAACATTAGAGTTATAGAACAGTTCTAAGAAATCTAACTTTCCAAGTAGTAAGTACTCCAGACATCTATTTCTGTATCAAAACAAGAATAAATGGACAATCACGGAACCCCACACCCATACATTAGACAGTTGACACTTGCAGATACTTCGATCTTTATCTATGTATAAAACTGTACTGGAAAATATACCAACTTAACACTACAACCCAGCCAAAGAAAACCCACCCTTATGCCCTTACAACAAAGTCTAATTCAAACGCAAATCTAATCCGTTACCTTGCAAAAACAACTACTTAGATTACCAAATGTAACAAGCGAAAACCAATCTTATGTTTAAGTAATAAAGTCCAATACACACGCAAATTGAATTGGTTGTCTTACAAAGTTAGGCTTGCAGTTCTGTTATTGGAAAATGGGATTTATTGGGTTTGAGTTAGAGTTGGAAATTGAAGCAAAGGTGGAAGTGATACGGAAGGCGCGCGAACGTCAATATTAGGTGGACAAGGCGAGCGAAGTAACGACGTACTTTGAATAAAACGAAGGGAAGTGGGTACTTTCTTGTGTAAGTAATTTTGTACAGCCACCAGCATATCAACGTACTCCAAACTGACAGTTTTATTCATTGGATTTTGAACTTTATAACAAATATGGTAAGGTTCAAAATGGAATGAATAAATTTGTTAGAAAAGGATAGGTTGAGGTGCTGGTGATGGTACAATAGGACATGTTGGTAATAGTATCGTGTGGGTTAAGTGGTATTCTGTATTTGGGGTGTTTTATGCTAAGAGGGGTCATTGAATGCTTGAACTGATTGATCGAAGATGGTTGGGGGTTCGAAGCCAATTTTCGTATGTTTGACAATGTATTTGCTTGTACTAAGCATTGGTTATGACAAGGATCCATTTTTGACATTTCAAGACGACCTGTATAATGCAATGTAGTTGAAACAAAGGATATTTGTTGTATTTATGTCATTGATACATAGTTAATAAACATTTGTTTTTGTTTTAATAAACGTTGCTCCACACTAGGATCTTCTCCTATGTCGTGGGTGCGTTTACAAACATACAAGTTCACATACACATGACACCAGACCTTTTTCACCAATATAAGGTACCTATATGTATAACCTATATAATAAGATTGCTCATTACTACATTAAGTGTAGGGATTGATAAAAAAAATCAAAGACGCTTTTACATTTAGCAGTGGCCATGTATAGTTTGATTGATAAGTTCTTAGATAGACAAGATAATATGATCATCGTGAATCATCTAATGACTTCTTTGACTCGGGCGAGGCGAGAGGGAGTGTCAGACTCTTACTGGCTAAAAAGTTCTACTCCTGCTTTTCGAGCAGGAGATAAACCCGCTAGGTAGTCCGCAGCTCCGGATCAGATGATAGTTATGCTGGAATAAAAATGAAACAACTCATTCAAAACCAAACACCAGTGACATTTTCCAACTCCATATCTTTATTTCCCCACCAAAAGGCATCAGAGACTTAAATCAAAACACAACCTATTCTAGAAACTAACTTGACCGAATACAACACAAACACCTAAAGTAACTTCACCTGTATGACGTCATAAGCACGGCTTACTTACAGTAGATACAAGTATATCTAAGTCTAACTTAACTACAACATATTAACTAGGTCACCGTTTAAATGGATTTCGTTAATAGCCTGTATAAGTATCTGCTTTTAAAAGTTTTACCGATAACTACTTAACTTTAAGTAGTGTGTGGATATTGTAAAATATTATTAGTTTGGGCATGTCCGCCTTTTTGGTGCTGTTGGTCTGTTTATTTAGCCTTATTTTTAGTTTCTTCGTCTTAGCTTTTTTTTTCTGATGGGAGAACATCATGCATCGGCGAGGTGAGAGGAGTATGAAACTCTTACTGACTAAAACCACCCCGTTCATTCTCCTGCTTTTCGAGCCGGAGCCCCGTAAACGTGGCTTCGTATTAGCTAGAAGTCTTTCACTATCTGAAGAATTAGAAATTATAACGAAGAAAATATTACCTATTTAAATCCTTTGTTAGCACCTAGACTTCTTCAAAGAAACTGTTCTGAATACGATCTTTAGCTCTTATCTACTTCATCCACAGCCTATAAGTGGCCGCTGCTGACCAAATGCCACGCTTGTTTAATGCGGGTTGGCGATCTGAAACTTATAATTAGAAATTATAAGCCCGAGTTTCTTCAAGATCTTTTCCTTAACCGTTGGTCAGTGAAAACTAAAAATCATACTTTTTCCTAAAAGAAATGAATGAGTCATATATGGTGATGTTTCGAACAGTGACAGAGAAAATAGTTGATATAGGACTGATTCTACAACCCATGTTTGTTAATATACTAGCTAAAGAAACAGGCGATTAGTAAGCACTTCACTATTTACCACGAAACGAACTTATTTCACGAATAGCTCGTCAGGTTATTGAGACTTCGAACAACAATAATTTGTCTGCGCTCCATTCCATTTACAAGCACCTACCATTTCAGGAGCTCACTCCAATCGTTCTAGGAACAAACTCCATGCTAATCCTTTGGAAACGTCACTTTAATACGTAACATTTCACGTCCCAATGGCTAACAGGCTACCCAGTCATAATAGACCGAACATTGGCTTTAATTTAAAGCTATTTGCTGTAATTTAAGACCAACACGTTCACGTACATTCGCGTGCAGAAGCAAGCGGAGGAATCTAGGGTTGGGGGGTTGTAGGGGGTCCTCCTACCCCCCACTGCCACCGCGCGACGTCCTGTCACTGACAAATGGCCCGGAGGAGAGCTCGACCCCGACACCCCTCTTCAGGCTCGCGGTGAAGTTACGGAGCCCATGGATAATTTTGTTTGGTGTAGGAAAGATTATGCTTATTTTATTTGCTGAATGTAACATTATTGCCTTTTATAATATGGGTTGATGTAGAAACAGTGTTTTCCTTACTAGTGTAAGTAGTTTTCAGTCAGTTTATAATGATTAAATCCAATAAATCCTACGTATTAGATACGAATGAATGAATGAAAATTTAAAACTTGTTGCGTGCATAAATATCAGTTTAGAGGACTATAAAACATACTTAGATCATTTATTAACGATCAAAAGAAATCATAACAAACCAGTAAAACATTTCACCCAAAATATTCCAAAGTAAATATTTACCTTCACGAAATATAATCCTGAAACTCCGCGACTGCACCGCGAGCCTCCCAGAGGGGTGCTATAATTTCATAGGACGGGCGTCGCCACGCTTATCTCGGGCGCGGCTGCAGGCGCCGCGAGCATCGCCTCTGCCTACCCCCACTCTATTGTATCGGGAATTTTCGATAAACCACATTCTTAGTACAGTAATAAATCATGAGACGTGTTTGTGGCCTTTGTTTTCTGAATTGCTGTAAGCTTTTTCAGGAGGGGACCGTTTGGGAGTAAAGATATAACTTTTGCGTGTATGATGGAGGTTTTTTGGTTTTGTGTGGAGGAGTTTTGGTTGGGTTTTGGGGTTATGTAATAAGGAGTTTTATACATGATAGGATGGATTTTTCTTTTTCATAAATGGATGTTCTTTAATGTTTATATTGTCATTACTAACTTCGGATGTAGGGTGGTGGATTTTTTTATGGAATAGGAGGCAAATGATCAGGCCGGTCACCTGATGGTAAGCGATCAGCGCTGCCCATGGACACTTTAAACACCAGAGGAATCACAGGTGCATTGCCGGCCTTTATAAAAGAAGTAAGCACTTTTCTTGAAGGAAGGTTTTAATTTGTTTTTGGGGTTTCATATAAACGGTGAATACTTTTATATTAGTCAGAAAAAATTACATTTGCTGAATCTTACCTACACATGAAAAACATTACTTTTTTGCATAATCATCCAAGTAACCCTAGTCCAATTGGTTACTAAGGTAACTGTTTTTTTCTGTTACTGTCTGTAATCTCCAACTTATCCGCCAAGCGTGGACATTAAGTACGACAAACTTACGCAGACAAGCCAAATACTCTAGTAGTGAACTATCAAGAGCTAATGATGCCTCTCATCCTCAGATCACAAGTCACATTATCACAACTTGCTTCCGAAGTAAATTAATTCGTTGTCCGTTTGAACGCGAGCGTACATGTGCGCGTGACGTTGAGTAATGTCACTGAACATAGCTAGTCTTAACGACACACCACTGCATAGACACCACATCAAATTATTATGTACAAAAGTTTATTATATTATAATTACACAGTTAGTGACAATCACAATTAGGTAACACACAGACAGCAGTAATATAGTTCAAACAATAATCTAGGTACAAGGTAGGGCGCCGCGCGACGCAGTCGCGCGCGCATGTGCTTTCACTACGGGCGTGTAGGGCCGACTGGCGACGTGAGGAGCGGTGGGAACGCCGCGGCTTGCGTTAGCGCGCGAAGCGCGTAACCGACGCGTCGGATGATATTCTCGTTATAACACAGCACGTAAACGACGCGACGGATGATATTCTCGCTACACACTCCCCCTCTAGTTCGGACATAGCGCCCTCGCGTTCGGACTAGCATCGAATTTACGGGGTCGACCACGCTTGCGCTTCTCACGAACCGGAGACACGATGTCGCCGACGAATGGCGTTAAGTGTGACACATGGTACCGTCCAATGTGTTCAGCTCGCGTAAGTCCCTCGATAACATAAGTGGTGGGACTTACCACTTCCCGAATACGATACGGGCCGTCTCTCCTAGGGATGAACTTCGCGGTTTGTCCACGGCCTGCGTCGTTCATACTCTGCGTCTTTAGGAGGACAAGGTCACCTACCTTATAATCCGGAGGCGTACGTCTACCTTCATCAGCATACTTCTTCCTGATGGACTGGGCCTGCTCATGGACATCCCTGGCATCTAGAAGCGCTGTCGACAACCTACGAAGGTAAGGCGTAATACTCGGTACGAAATTATCGTTATCCACGATGGCTTTCATATCAGCCACGACGTCAGATGGTGCGCGCAGCTCCCTTCCGAAGGTAAGAAAAGCCGGTGAAAACCCCGTACTCGCTGTCACGGCTGAATTCATCGCAAACCTTATAGCTGCGAGATGGCGATCCCAAGAGGCGTGGTCCTTCCCCACCAGAATTGCCAACTGGGGTTTGAGGTCCCGGTTCTTGCGTTCAACGGGGTTGCTTTCCGGGTGGTACAACGGCGTCAAAGACTGTTTGATACCCATCACGTGACATGCCTGTTGCATCACCTCAGCTACGAACTGAACTCCGTTGTCGCTGACCATCCTACGCGGGACTCCAAACCTCAAGAAGACTTCGCCGATTAAAATCTCAGCGCACTCTACGCTGGTGGCGGTCTCCAACGCAAACAACTCAACCCAGTGAGTACACACGTCCTCTATAATAAGAATCCAACGGTTACCTTTAGCCGTCTTCGGCAAAGGTCCAAACAAATCTACTGACACGACCTCGAACCGGCGAGTCGCAGCAGGCGTCTGCAGTAGTCCTGCAGGCTTCTTGTTGTCTGCTTTATAACGCTGACAAGCAGCACAACGTCTAACATAGTCAGCAACGAAGGTTCTCATACCTACCCAAAAGTAGCGAGCTCTGATGCGCTGCAGGGTTCTCTCAACACCGAAATGACCTGCGGTGGGAGCGTCATGGAAGTCAGCAAGGATGCCCTCTCTTTCATGACTCGGTACCACGAGACAGGCGGAGTCAGCGTCGTCAGCCTCGGGTGCACACCGATACAATACTCCATCAGACATCAGATAACCTCGTTCTGACCAGCCCCTCCCCCTAGACGGATCGGAGTCCTCCAGATCCTCTACGATCGTCTTCAGCTCGGGGTCTTTGAGCTGGTTATCACGTACGTCGGCAGGTGCCCTGTGCGGTATATCTACAGTTACTAAGCATACCTCGCATCCACCTGGGTCCTTTTCACAGCAGGCGGGGCGGCTTAGCGCGTCTGCAATCACGTTCACCTTACCGGGGGTGTACTGGATCTGTAAGTTATAAGCCTGAAGGGTCAATGCCCACCTTGCCAAACGGCCACTGGGGGACTTCAAACTCATCAACCAACGCAAGGGTTGATGATCGGACTTAACGATGACCTCTGACCCTTCGATGTAGCCCCTGAATTTAGTCACCGCCCAGACCACAGCTAGTGCCTCCCTTTCCGTGGTGGTATAGTTGCGCTCAGCTGGTAACAGCAACCGACTGGCGTACTCCACAGGCCTCTCGTCAGGGCCCTCCCCCTGCATCAGAACTGCTCCGAGACAGTAACCACTACTGTCGGTATTAAGTGAGAAGGGCTTACTTTCGTCGGCTTGACGGAGTATGGGCGCGGTGACCAGGAGTCTCTTGATGTGCTCGAACGCAGCCTGCTGCTCCTCATGCCACCTCCACGAGCTATTCTTCTTGAGAAGGTCAGTTAAAGGCTTCGCGACAGCGGCGTAATTCGGCACAAATCGCCGGAACCAGCTTGACGTAGCTAAGAAACCTTTAAGCTGCCTCTCGTTCTTCGGGGCAGGCATGTCAGCTATGGCTGAGGTCTTCTCCGGGTCTACCTGCAAACCACCGGGTACAATAATGTGCCCCAGGAACCGCACCGAATCACAGGCAAAACAACTTTTCTTGCGGTTAACACGCAGATTAAATTTATCCAGCCTATCGAAGACTGCCTCCAGATCCTCGAGGTGTTGTTCGAAGGTGGGCGACAGAACAATCAGGTCATCTAGGTTTCCTAGAATACTCACGGGTCTACCACCACCTCGGAGGTCTGAGGACGTCACAGCGCCGTCACTGGAATCGAGCGTCCGCACTGGTAAAACCAGGTTCGACCGGAACCGGTCGATCAGTCTCTGGAACGTGGCACCGGAGTTGCGCAATCCCATGGGCATTCTCTTAAACCTGTAGGTGCCAGAGGGCGTAACAAACGCGGTCTTGTCACGGTCCTCTTCCGCGACACTTACCTGGAAATAGCCAGAATGAAGGTCGAGCGTTGACATGTAGGCGGTGGTCTTCGCGGCATGAAGAACGTCTTCTATGCGCGGCAGTGGGTACCGGTCAGGCTCCGTCACAGCATTGAGCTTGCGGTAATCCACACATAACCGGACGCCACCGTCTTTCTTCTTCACCAACACTACGTTCGCGGCCCACGGCGACTCACACTCCTCTATAACGTCTGCTCGCAGCAGCTTCTCGAGCTCACCGTCCAGCAGCTGCTTCTTACCTGCCGACATCCGGTAGGGTGGTGAGGCGGTAGGCTCCTGCCTCTCGCCTACTCGAATGTGGTGAGTAGCGTAAGATGTAGCTGGTCCCTCGGTGGCGAAGCGCGCAGCCTTAGATATTATAAGCTGGTTGAGCTGCGTCCTCTGAGCAGGTGACAGCTTAGATCCCTCGTTTTCTCTCAGTGCCAGGCCGGTGGTGTTAACCTGCATCAGCTCTGCGTCACTGGTGGACATAAGACTGTAAGAGCGCACAAAGGGTACCTTCACCTTTGTGGAATCTGAAAAGTACCAACAACCACGTTGAAGGTCAAGCAAAATACCAGATTTCGTAATAAAATCTTGTCCGAGAAGCGTCCTATTCTCCGCCCCTGGTATAACAATAAATGTTGTAGGTACAATACGTCCCCGTACTACAACATTCGTATCGCACAACAACACGTCACGTGTATGTTGGGTCCCGTCGGCCAACCCTATCGTGCGGCGGGCCGATGTAAAACTAGTCCCGTTCTTTAACAAAATAGCATACAAACCGGGGCTAGCTAAGCTTTCGGTAGCGCCGGTATCAAGCACAGCGACACCTAATAACGAAGCCACTTCAATATTTATCGTCGGCTGCGACGTGGAGGAATCGTGTGTATAAGCACTTTGGAAACTTACCTTCCCGTCGGCGGCCGCGGCTGGTGCATCTTCCTTGCACTTGCCTTTACAAGTGGGACATTTCGACCGAATAACGCCTTCACGACCGCAACCATAACAAGCTAACTCATTACCTTTCGACTTACACTCGTCCATCGTGTGTCCGAAACGTTTGCAGCGTGCACAGCGTGGTCTAACACGTTTAGAAGTCGCGCTACTACTATCTATGTTCGAACTAGAGTCGGACGTAGTCGTTTGAGGGTTAACATTTTTCACCGCAGCCGTTTGCGGGTTAATATTTTTACCGGTCGAGGTTGAAGGGTTATCTTTATCACGTAAATTCGTGTTCGCGGTATTATTGTTGTGAGACGATGTACTAGATTGGTTCGCTTCGCCCAGCATCTCCTCTACGTACCTAGCTCTCTCAAGTAGACAGTCGACACTACTTACGCTATCACGCGGAACACGTTTACGGATTCTACGGTGTAACAGGCCATACACTATATCGAGTTGCATTTGTTCTGATAAAGGATATGGTAACCGCGAAATGTTAGCACGCACACGCGAAATATATACGTCGGCACTTTCACTTTGTTGTTCTGTCGCGAATATGTCGCGTAAGACCCTGTGGGCTGGGCGCGCCGCGCCGTACATGAAGCGCAGCCGGCGTAACGCGTCGTCCCAGCTCTCCACCGTAGGTCGCACTCCTCGCCACCACACGGCGGCGTCTCCGGTCAGCAGCATCGGCAGTCCTCGTAACGCGTGGTCGTCTGAGACGCCTGCGCACTCCTTGTAGACGAGCACGCTCTCGATGAACGCTTCCACGACGTCGGCGTTGCAGGCGGCTCCATCGAACCGAGCCGTGCACCGGGTAAAATTGCTCTGCGCAGTGTGCACCGCGTGCACTCCTGCAGCAGGAGGTTGAGTCGACCCCCTCATCACGCTGGCCAGGATCCTAGATAGCTGGTCTTCTGACATTGTGATCATATTCGTATCGCGTCGGTCCGTTGTGGTAGGTGACGCCGCCGCCATGTTGTCGTCCGCGGCGGTTCCCGCCACTCGCGTATCCGTGAACTCTTCGTCACTATCACTACTGCGGTTCTCGATGGCCGTCTGTCCGCGTGTTTTCGGCATCTTCTCGAGACACGACGGTTACAGCCTCGGTACAGTAGGTACACAACAGACTTCAACAGAGCGTGGAATACGTTCGCACTCGCGTAGGTACTTTCGAGCACGAGCCACGAGTTGGGCGCAATTTTGTAATGGATGTACAAAAGTTTATTATATTATAATTACACAGTTAGTGACAATCACAATTAGGTAACACACAGACAGCAGTAATATAGTTCAAACAATAATCTAGGTACAAGGTAGGACGCCGCGCGACGCAGTCGCGCGCGTATGTGCTTTCACTACGGGCGTGTAGGGCCGACTGGCGACGTGAGGAGCGGTGGGAACGCCGCGGCTTGCGTTAGCGCGCGAAGCGCGTAACCGACGCGTCGGATGATATTCTCGTTATAACACAGCACGTAAACGACGCGACGGATGATATTCGTTTTTAGAAATAACTCAGACTAAGTGTTCATAATATTATGGAATTTGGATGATGTCTTATTTGAGGGGAAAATCATTCAATGACTTCTTCCGCTTAGGGCAAGGCGGAGGGAAGAGGAGAAAGATTCAGACTCTAACTGACTACAACCATCCTGTTCCTATTTCTGCTTTTTGTGCAGACAGACATTTTTTTATTGTAATATTAGCTTGACGTTCAAAAGTGTCTTCCTAGTCGATTTAAAATAAATAATTTTGACTTAGACTTGACTTTAACATTGAATTTTACAAGCTATTGCAAAGTTTACATAGAATTTTAACTTCAAAGTCCTATCGCCTCTACTTTAAGCTACTCTATGTCCAACACAGTGCCTTTGTTCGTGAGGAGGGTGGTCAACTTATGGCGACCGCGTTACCTCCGCGGTGCGATCCATTGAGGAGGTGAGCAGAGGTGTAGATATCAGTTTGTGGTAATACTGAAGGATTGGGGATTTGGTTTGTGGAATTTAAACTGTATTGGAATGTGTTTTAAATTGATTGTTAGTTTTATTAAATGTTTGGATTTGGTTATGGTATTTTTTTTGTAATGAAATGGAGTTTCTTGCTCGTACTTCTCTATTCGAGCACCTAGCTTCACTGACAGCCGGAGCTGTGGACAACGTATAAGTTTACCGGGTCTCGGCTCAAAGCAGGAGAAAAGGAACAGGGTTTTAGTCAGTAAGGGTCTGACACTCCTTCTCGCCCAAGGCGGGAGAAGTCATTAGTTGATTTTCAACCAGTATAAAAAATATACTTGGCTAGATGTACCTAAATACCTTAACTGGCGTGAATACCTAGATATCAGAACTTTCATTTACTTCAAAGTATGTAGTAAACCATATAAAACTAGCAAAAATGCACCATATACCGCATGTAGAAGTAAAACAGTGTAATAAACAAAATGAGGTAAAAACACAAAAATAGCTAACTGCATCTATCGACATTTCAATTTCAAACATCACCCGTAAAAGCCAAAAGAACGAAACAAAAAAAAAATAGGTACTTTCAAAATTCGTAATGTTCCATTTCCCGCTTTTAAAAAGTCGGCCATCTTGTCTCGAACGTGTCAACTGATGGCGCTGGCAACTTGTTAATTGTATCCTTCCTCGGCGGTTAGTATTTCGCGCCGCAGTTCACAAGTTTTCTTCTACACGACCTCTCCATAACTTTATGGTCTGCGAGGAGTATTAAAAGTTTTGCTCTTGAGTTGTTTCGCCCTTGTCTAAGGAATGTTTGTTGATTTGTGGACTGGAGCGAAATGTTTTGTGTTTCTTGTAGATAGAGAGTTGAGTAAGTAAATTGAAGTGTAGGTGTCAATTTGTAACACTGAATTCTTTTTTTTGGTTTTGTGTGTGTTTACAGATATACAATTTTCACACAGACCCCAAGTGACAATATTTCGTTCGTTTTCGTTCGTTCGTAAAGCGAACACGTACTAAGGGTACACAAATTACATTCTTAATTCAAAGTTATCTGATACATAGCGGATATCCAGGCATTGTGAAACAAGTCCTAAATAGGGTAAGTATGTAAGTAAGTTAGGTACATATGTATATGTACGCTACCAAGAATTCACAATGTTAAAGAAAAACAAAACACTACTGCGCAAAAATATACGCAAGTAAAAATGTAAATAAAAATAACAACAAACATAAAGGCGAGCACACACTAACACACCCGGGTTTTAATACAGAAGCGGGTGTAAAACCCGGGTAGGGGGTATTATTACACCTACGCGGCGTGCGTATCTCGGTTATTTTCCGGATAATTTCCCACAGACTCTAGTGGGCAAGAGACCGTGTTAAAGATGGGGGGGTTTGTGACGTCATGTGTAGGTACTGTAGTCTACTATGTTTTGTAGGCGAGATTATTTTTTATGTACGTCGCTGTAGGGTTAGGTAAATAGGTGATGTTGGGTTTGTGTTGTGGTTGAAAGTATGGTATGAATGTGGATTTTCTTTTTGATATTTATAGTAATGTCTAGTAGGGAATAAAATACGTAAATTATTAATAGTAACAATTTAGTGGCTGGTCTGAATGTTAGTAATGGTGTCAACAAAAGATGCGTGAACACGATAAGCTGATAAATATTAATATATTTGAACACTATAAGCTGATAAATATTAATGTATTTTTTAAGGATTTTAAGGGTTTTTGAGTAATCAGAGATTGGGAAGATTGGTAAGGTCGGTTTTCTGTGAGGCTGTGGTGTCACTCCAGTCGAGCCGGTCCATTCGTCCAAGCATAGCTCTCCCACACTTAAAATCATCAGTGGTTAGGTAGCGAGAAAGATTTTGATCTATAATATAAATAGACAACTTTAATATCTATTATATCATTATTAATAAACAAAACGTTGTTCTACACAACCCGCAAGGTGTAAGCAGGGATGCAAATTACGGTACGTAATGTCACTGTACACGTACAGTATACACCCACTTTTCTCTATTTAGGTTTTAAATCCCATGTAATAGAGGGTGAGCCTATTGCCACATACCGAGCACAATAGTAGACTCCATACTATTACTGAGAAATTTTTGAAATATTGAAAAAAGCCCAGTAGAACTAGTATTAATTAATTTTTTTGTGTGAAAAGAGACTTTGGGTCAGCAGTGGCCACTTATAGGCTGTTGATGTGTGTTCTATACAACCTCACACAGCCCAAATACACGATACTAAAGAACGAAACAGCTACACTACAGTACACGAGGCTGATTTTTTTATACCAAACAACGAGATCCGAATTCGACAAAACTAGTTTCTTTCCAAATGACGAATTAATCACTTGAAAGTTACCGTTGGGATATTTTTTTTTTTCGAATATTTCCCGAAGCATCGAGACGGAACAGATCGTTGTGACATTTCGGTAGTACTCTTACAACGTAAGTAAAGCCGCGGCCATTTTGTCCGTTTCTTTATTTATTTTTTTATGAGTAATCGAGCAGACGTATTACCTGATGGTAAGCAATCGCCGCCGTCCATGGACACTTGAAACACCAGAGGCTTTACAAGTGCGTTACCGGCTTTTTGGGAGTTAGGAATTTAAGGGTTGTTGTTCGGGAATGGGGATGGGGAAGATTGGGAAGGGGGAATTGGGCCTCCGGTAACCTCACTCACACAACAAAACACAACGCAAGCGTTGTTTCACGTCGGTTTTCTGTGAGGCCGTGGTATCACTCCGGTCGAGCCGGCCCATTCGTGCCGAAGCAAGGCTCTCCCACACTTGAAACCGGGTAGGTACAGGCAGTGTGTAATCGTCTTTATTGTCACTTGACATTTGATTGACATATTTGACAGTTACGTGACGTTATGGAGATGTTCTTTGACAGATGAGTTTATTTGTCATTGATGGGTGTGTGTGGGTGTATTAGTTACTGACTTCCGTTCGCGGTTTTGCTTGTGTGAATTGTGTCCTCATAATTTGATACCTAGTAGGTATTATTATTTCTTATTATATAAAGATTGCGGTGCTAGTACATTCACTTGTCACTTGTTATGTTCATTTAAATGTTCTAAAACACCTTTCTCTTTGTTTTTACCACTAAACTCTACATATTTTTATCTAGCTACTTCCACGCTGTTTTACTTGCTCTACTTGGCTCCTTTTGATTGTAGCGTGATGTTTTATAGCTTATAACTGTCCTTGAAAAATCGGACCAGTAGTTCCGGAGACAAGCGCGTCAGCTTTAAATATTAGTATAGATAAGTATTATTATGTTATGTTATTAAGTAACTTGTAATCTCTCTCTGTTCATTTAATTGTCTCGAACACATATAAAATATGATGTACATACATACAAAACCGATTTCATTAAAAAACTAACCACGTAAAAGAAACTTCAGCTACTTATAACAAAATATTTCATAAATTTTGTGGTTACATTGTGTCCTCACCTTTACAATTTATAGGCAAAGAGTTGTGGCAATTATGCTCAATTTGTGCCGAATTTGGGGGCTCTGAGTGCACCTGTAACTTTCTAAAATAAACAGACTTGCAAACGATAGGCTTGTTTTAAGGTAGCTTTATTTTCGGCTAGGAAGGATGGTAAGTTTGTGAATAAAAATTGTAAGTACTGTTTTATTTTTAGAGCCCAAAGATTGTTGCTGAAATTAAAACAACATATTATAAGTTTTTATTAGCGATAGTACTAGTAATAAGTTTCTTCTTGACGGTTTTAAATCGAACATGAGGATATCAATCTATGTACTTATGTATATCTAAAAAATGACAGCGTTTAAGTAATCTGGCATTGTGTAACTTTACAGTAAAAACTAAACGAGCTTTTAATTTTGCCTGTTGGTCTTTTGTGGACAGCCCTAATATGACAGCCAGTGAAAAGATTTCGCTGCTACTTTCAGACTATTTCCAAATACTATCCTATCATTAGACTAATGAAACAAATAGTCAAAACAATAAAAATTAACTCATTTAACGCCATGGGGGGCAAAAATGACCGGCGCTAGCAGAGGATTTGTCTTCAACAGAATTTTGTAGGCAGCCAAAGTATTTAGTATAGCCATATTTTTTTACAAAATCTCTCTCAACTTACCCAACATCAAATATCACAGGAGCCGCTATTTTTTTCAATGCAACAATCAAATTTACTCCAACAATACATTATTAAACACTTCAATACACCGTTTAATCTCTAAACGTTCAAATGGACATTTAATTTTAATCCTACGGCAGCCATTTTGTTTGAATTACCTGAGGCTAAGCAAGTGATGTGAAGCTGATGACGGTTGTCTATTTAGCGAAGCAGAAATGGTGACCATTTTAAATTGTACCGCCTCATTATGTCACTATTGGATTGACATTAAGCTGGCAAAAAATGCTGAGCGGTTGCGAGTCGCGTTTTTGAGTTTTGGGTTCTGTACTTATGGTATTTAAATGTAAGAGCTGGTTATGGGTAGCCTTAGTAAGGGAAGAGGTGGGATGGTTTTCTTATACTATCCCTTGGTAAGTACTAGGTTATAGGTGGATGAAAATAGTGAGCTTAAGATTAAGCATTACTGAGCGTACGAGTCTGGCACTCTCGCCTCACCCAAAGCGAGAGAAGTCATTGGATGATTTAGCTTTAGTTTAAGGGAGGAATCCCTTACTAAACTAAAGCTAAGCTAGTAAATAGTTAGGTAGTGCAAGGGAAGAATACTTCAAGTATAGCATCTAATTCTTAGCATAGCATATCAAGTATAGCAACATTAGTTTCTCTTTAATCCTCACATAAAATATACCCATTAGCCTCTTCATAACAGAACCCTTTTTTGCTTTTTGAGGGGAAAAATCATCCGGTAACTAATAAGGCAGTCCGCAACTCCGGGTTACTAGCTTAGCTACTGTCACAACCTATTTATACTGTCTTATTAACACTCGCATAATATAGAACCCATTAGCCCTTTCATGACAGAACCCTAAAAACCCAAATCGCAATACAACAATAGCAGCGACATTTGGCAGCAAGACAATTATCCATTTAAGTGTACAAATACAATATTTGCTCAAGTGTAAACGAGAGTATTCTTAAAGGTTTGCATCGCCAATTGAGTTCAGGTAGAGTTTATGCAATTATCCTTGTTATACGGAGACAACTTACTTTTAAAGGGATTTGGGAATGTCACACGGGGTTTAGTTAGATCGATGTCTTCTTTGATGCGTGCGTACGTTGGGCGGTTTACAAGCAATTGCTACTAGTTTTTTTTGTTATGAGAGGTTATAAAGAATTATTGCAGTGCAGAAAGCAGTTAATTCTTATAACCATAATTATTATGTTATCGGTTTAAGTTTTAAGTCATGGTAGAGGCTCATATTCATGAGCGGCATTCCGCGATCACTCGCCGCGTCATGTTTCGCGGAATGATAACAAAATTAATCCTATGATATTGTTTATGAATCTAATTGTGGGATGATTTTTATATTGGTTAAGTTTCACCCAGTGATCAAAAATATAATGGAAAAGATTTTTTTTATATTATGATTTTCATAACATACCATTTAGAGAAGTTAACAGTGTTTTTCCACCAGAGATGTGCTATGCTACGTTGCTATGGAAGTGTTCGTCCACCAATCATATTGATTGGTGCACGTAGCTTAGGCACTGGTGGAAACGGACTCAGCTAAGGTATGTTTTTATATGGAAAGATGCGTGCTATGGATATGTACTATCGATGCGTTGATATGTTTGTGTAGTATGGAAGGCTTCCCTACTATCGATACATCGTAAACTCGAGCTGCGCATCTTCCACGCACAGCTACATAGCTTAGTATCAGTGGAAACGTAGCTAACTATATAGCACATCTCTGTTGGAAAAGCAGCCTTAGTGATTCCAAAATGCGAGCGTCAGGTGACAATTTGTAACGTAAGTATTTTGCAAAATTGTATTTTTCATTAAAAACTAGACTTAAATTTGTTTTGTTTGTTATGTAAAATAGTACTTAATATACATAATTCCAAGCTTAATTATCCTTTGTCACGTACACCTCCCGCTGTTTTCAAACCACCGCGTCGTTGACACCCGGCAAAAACCTAACCTCAAAAATTTCAATTTTTTTAACGTCACGCCTTTTATCCCCGAAAGGGTAGGCAGAGGCACCCGTTACGGCGCGTAATGCCGCTATACACACTTTTCACTATTTGTGTTATAAGTCCCATGTAATAGAGAGTGAGCCTATTGCCATTTTACTAGGCACAATTCCAGACTTCGTGCTACTACTGAGAATTTTTCGAAATCCTGAAAATAGCCCAGCAATATTTTGCCCGACCTAGGAATCGAACCCAATACTCCTTGACCGGCACGCACTTGCGATAACTCGATCAACGAGACAGTAATTAAAAAATATAACCCAAAAAATTCCACGTTTTTTTTTATTATTAGAACACGTATACATAGATCAGAAACGTATAAAAAAACAATTATCTATTCATGACAAAACATCTAAACTGACGAAAGAGTAGGCACACGCGAAAACATTCCTTTTACCATACCATAGCACAGAACAGAACAAGAGAAAAATAAAAAAAAAAAACAAAAACAAAAAAAAAGACGCTCTCTCAAAAGAACTGCAGACATTTAAATAAAGAGCATCTCAGCGCGTCGGCGCCAACGGTCCGCGGTTTTTTTTTTATTCAGCGACCACGATTCAATTTGCTGAGGATCGACTATGGAGGTCAGAATGTCAGGTTGTATGCCGCTAATTAACTAGGGCGCCGGCAGTTTATGGAGAATTACTTATACCTTGGATATTGTATGATCATTCATGGTTTGTGAGGCTAGGAGACGTTTTCTTTTTTAGTTTTTAAAAAAACGTTGCCCCCATTAGGATTTTCTCCTGTGTCGTGGGTGCGTTTACAAACATACAATTTCACATGCACATGACATCCAGACCCGAAACAACAATCTGAGGATCACACAAAGAGTTGCTTCGTGCGGGAATCGAACCCGCGACACGTTGCACGGCAGCCAGTTGCCCAGCCACCGCGCCAACCGTGCAGTCTGAAGAGGTAGGATTATTTTCTTGGCTATTTTAGGGAACTAGAAGCGATCTATGTTTGGTAATTCGGGTCTTACAGGGAGTATGAGAAACAAATTGCTTTCCATCAGGCGGGTCTTAGGCATTTTTTTTTTATTCAGCGACCACGATTCAATTTGCTGAGGATCGACTATGGAGGTCAGAATGTCAGGTTGTATGCCGCTAATTAACTAGGGCGCCGGCAGTTTACGGAGAATTACTTATACCTTGGATATTGTCTGATCAATGATCATTCATGGTTTCTGAGGGCGTTTGATGGGGAAGGATTATTTTCTTTGCTAGTTTGAGAACTAGACTAGATCACACGACACGTTAACTAGTCTGTTCCACGTCGGGCAATTCGGGTCTTGTAAAATCTATGACAAACAAATTGATTTCCATCAGACGGGTTTTAGGCTCCTACATCACCTAAGTAGTATAAAAAAAACTTAACATATTGAACGCCATGATGGACACCTGGGACCGACGTTTGTGGAGGATTTGCCATCAACAGTTTTCTATTGGCGGTCAAAAACTTAAATAAATAAAAAATTGCTTAACCTGTCAATTCCGGATCATAACTTCCTTATTTTTAGCCCTCAGTTAGATCGATAAATCCAAAAGAGCTGAAAGAACATCAAAGTCAAAGTCAAAATTATTTATTTCAAATAGACCGAAAAGGCACTTTTGAACGTCAAAGCAAATATTACAATATAAAGAAAACAAAATGTCAGTCGGTCAGTCCTCTGGTGAAGCTATTTCCCACCCAAAACAAAGTTAGTAATAAAATAATAACCACGTAATAAAATGGTTGGAAACCTATAATTCGGTAAACCCTTCCGAGTTTTTTGATACCTGGTGACAGAGTATGAGTTATGTTATCGCGGCGCGCGGTGGTTGGAGATGCGTGCGCGCAGCGGGGGCGCCCGCCATTGGACCACCCGACTGGACAGGGTTGTCGCGGTTGTGAGCTCAAGAGACGATGACAACCCTGTGAAATCGATGTTTGGATGTTTGTCCGTCAATCACGCTGAAACTATTGAATGGATTTTGATGAAATTTGGTATACAGACAGGGTATGAACTAACTTGGGTGATAGGATACTTTTTATCCCACAGGAACGAGGGTGAAGTCGCTGGCAGAAGCTAGTAGTAGATACTTAAAAAAAATTTTTGAGTGATTGTTGTTTCGGGTCATATGTATATGAAATTATGTTTGGAAACGCACCCACGACACAGGAGACAATCCCACGGCTGGGCAACGTTTTTAAAAATAAACAAAAATATGGTGTTCCAGTCATGTTATATTATTTCTAAAGTCTCTCACTTCAATATGAATTTTCATACACCCTTTAGACCTTCCTACTTCTATAAATCCATACCCAATTTCGACCGTCCAAGCCCAATTTCTTCCCCCCCACATACACTACAATATCGACATACCATTTCATGAAGATCCGATGATAGTAGCCGACAGATTAAGTATGAGTTATGCTATTAAAGTGTGGTCTGACGCAGCGGGGTACTTTTATACTGGACCACCCGATCGTATAGGGCTGGCTACAGTATAAAGACGGTTCAATATGCATCCATACGTAGTACATATACACGGTGTAACAAAAAGGGGGTATACATATCAAGTACACGGTTTCTAGATAACATAACAAACGATACGGGAAGGGTATTTTAAACTCATGTTTACATGGAACGAAGTTATGATTTTTGCCAATCGCGCCGCCGCGCAAATAAAAATTAGGTAGACAGGTACTAGGCGATCAGATTGACAGAAGAAATGTTGCGTAATATTAGCGAGTGATCCCTGTAGTGTTGTGACACGTTTGTATGATTTGAAACTAAGAACTATGCGATACCAAGTATTTGGAACCAACCTTTTTTTTTAAACGTTTTTTAAGCTGAAACTTTGTGTAGAGATTCTATTCAACCTGTATTCATCAGTGCTTCTTGATATATATGGGTATTTTGTTACACGTTGTATATACTTATTATATTACATAGTAATTACATTACGTACTGCCTTGTTGGTCGAGTGGTCGCAAGTGCGACTGCCGGACAAGGGGTCTCGATTCCCGGGTCGAGCAAAGTATTACTGGGCTTTATTCGGTTTTTCGAAAATTTCTCAGCAGTAGCACGGAGTCTGGAATTGTGTCCAGTATATGGCAATAGGCTCATCCCCTATTACATGGGACTTATAACACAAATGGTGAAAAGGGGGTGTACATTGTATAGCGGCATTACGTGTCTGATAATAAGGAATTGCCGCCGCCCATGGATACCCGAAACATCAGGGGCGTTATACCTAAGTGCATTACCGGCCTTCTGGGGGTTAGGAATTTAAGGGTTGATGAGGAGTCGGGAATTGGGATTATTGGAAAGGGGTAATTGGGCCTCTGGTACTCACAAAATGAAAAACAACGCAAGCGTTGTTTCACGTCGGTTTTCTGTGAGGCTGTAGTATCACTCCGGTCGAACTAGCCCATTCGAGCCGAAGCATGGCTCTCCCAAATTTTCTCAGAGCAAACTATGTAATTGCTTAGCAAAAATTAAAAATTGTGAAAATCTTTAAATCCTGTGTCTCTCCTCACCTATCTATCTGCAAGAAAGCATTGAAAATAATCATTACTTAACTGTACCGGTCGATCCAATGGCAATGACATACTAACCATTGAACAGTTTACAGTTTACCGCAGCATAGCACCTAGGTTCGCTTCCCATTTAAGGTAAAACACTCGAGTGTAACTCCTGTAGTATTTGCATAAAACATTGTAAGTATTTATTAGGTACAAGTGTTCGATTCTCCACAAATGTAGCGGTCAGTATATTTATTTGAAACTTGTGTTGTAGAAAAGATTATTGAGCAGAAGTATAAAATGTTTTTATTGAGAGTATCAGCCATGTCGTTAGTATATCTTCTAAGGTTACCTATGGCAAATAATGAGATGAAGCAGGGGGAAACAAGGAGAGATATTTTGACAGAGGTGAGTTTGGACAAGGGCGGTCTCTAAGGATAGGGATAGGCTAGGTAGAGGACTACCTAGACCTAAGGTCTACGGCCCCTATTACGAGACGAAATGACTGGTAATGACATATTATGTGGTATTTAAGATTGTGGTAAATAAGATTCTAAATATGATGATTTTACCAGTGGACTGCCTAGCGGGTTACCGGAACTCCAGCTTCAAAAGCAGGAGTAGGAACGGGGTGTTTTTTAGTCCGTAAGTCTAATACTCCTTCTCACCTCGCTCAAGGCGGGAGAAATCAATATTGATTTTCGCCCCTCGAAAAAAAAAAAAGTTTATGTGAAGTTAACCTTCTACCTTACCTATACTGTGGCCATCAGCTCTGAACCTAGCACTCTATATGGCGTTAGAGCAGTATCCCAAAGAAACGGTTTCCTTGAGCAGTTTTTCATAAGGAGACGTAGGGTTAGTGTTCCAAAGTTATAATAAAGTTTAAAACATTATGTTGTAAAGTATCGCTTGTTAGAAGTTATTCGCTTGTAAGTGAACGGGAGTTTCTTGGTTCTACATTTTAAAATAACGGGTAGTCTGATTCCAAGGGTCGGTTAGAAAATGTTAATAGTATAGTAATTTTTCGTATAGTTATCAAATATGTTTGTAGTAGACTCTCTTTCTGTACTTGTTCTAAACTACTTTGAGTAAGCACTCTTTCTCCTTTCATATCAATCTTATATTTTTCACACAAAATATCGAAAGTTTTATTAATAGTTTTGTTTTCTTTGATCGCCTTCAACGTTTCCTTTTATATCTTAATTCAGCACTCGCATTTTCATCTCTTTCTCATCTTAAGCCTATACCAATAGTGTCGATACCACCTTTCTTGGTGTTATGACCATCGAACTTTTGATCATTGAATTCAATTCGAGGTTTCAGAAATTTATTATATTATTTATGCTTAAGATTTCTAAGACAAGTTTACATAAATCGAATCTTGTCACAGAACAACATACACTTACATCAATTTCCTCTAGACTATCCCCATCTCACTCTAACACGTACATTTTGACATGAACATGACAGTGACAGCAACATTCCTAAACTGTCCTGTATCCCTGCTTATACCCTTCTTGCAGCATCACCACGTGCTCTCAGGCGGCGTCTTTTGTCGGCAGATCAAACGCCACGCGTCGCCGCGCGCTGTACACTGAGTTGCGCGGGCGCATCGTAGGCGTAAGGGACAAGCGTTTTGGTAATAGGGATTTAGGATTAACTGGATTTAGTTTAACCGTTGTCGAAGTACAGTTATGTGTAAAGGGTTCGATGGACATTGTGTTTTCGGTAGAATAATTTTGGAAAATGAAATGTGTTTTTTTTTTTTGTAATTTGTGCAATTTAGGTAACGGTTGAATTAGTAATGAAAAGGGTTTTATGCACATGTCGTTTTTAATGAAACCATATAAAGACATAATAGGACAAACATTTAGAAATTGATATTACAACCACTAAACAGCGATCTATTACGGACAACCTTTGGATGGATAAGCAGTAAGGGCGAAAATGGAAAAGGAATAAAGATTCGATTTAACCCGTCGTCGTGTGACCAACATCATCAAACGTGGATCCATGCGAGACACAAAGTATTTTCTAGTGTGTCTTATATACCGGCAAACAAGAGGTTAAAGCTGAAGCTTAGCTTGACTTTATTTTGTCATTCAGTTATCATATTTTTAACTAATATTCTAAAATAGATCATCAGATCGGCCACATCTTCGCTTCGTTGTCCGGACAGTAAGCGGGTTGGTGGCCAAACGCAGACCTATCAACGATAAAAAATTATCTCATTTCTGCCGGTATTTTTTTTTATGTATGTACACCGATTACGTGGGGTTTGTGACACCAACTCCTAAATTATCAGTGGATAGACACAGGCAGTACAATGAATAATAGTTACTTTTTTGTTTTTTTTCAACGTAGTTTTATGGCTATATAGCCTTTGATGCAGGCTTCTATCCCGCTAGTCTCCTGCATCTTGCACCGCATCACATCTGCATTTACAGTGCTGGAATGTAATGTCATACGGCGCGGGTGAGCCTTTCTAATCGATGGTAACCGGAAAGGGTATGTATGTATGTATGTATGTATGTATGTATGTATGTATGTATGTATGTATGTATGTATGTATGTATGTATGTATGTATGTGCTTTTGTTTTTGTGCCCATTTTGACATTGCGTTGTTTGTCTAGTAGTTGTAAGTGCTGCTGGTGAATGTGATGGCTTGGGTTTCCGGGTAAGGTTAAGAGATTTTTCATTTTTGAATTACTTTTACGCTACATATATATGTAGTATCATTTGTTATGTAATAGGGCTAAGGTATAATGCTGAAGACTCATTTTATGTAGCTATATTAGTACATCGTTAAGTAATCATCTGATTTCTATGATATCCAATATCAGTTTCATTAAAATTTCTTTCAATGTCTTACTATAATAAGAAAGTTTGTAAGTTTATATATTTGTATGTATGTTTGTTACTCAATCACGTCAAAACGACTGAAGTGATCGGGATGAAATTTGAAACAGGGTTAGATTATAGTCTGTAATAACACATAGGCTACATTTCATCCCACGGGAACGCGGGCAAAGCCACTGACAGAAACTAGTGTTGCATAAAACGAAATCCAATTTATTGTACCAACCAAAAAACTTCCGTAGAAATTGCAATTAACTTCCCGCTACAAAATAAGGTTCATGCCACATTTACGCATTTTATTCACAAATACCGAGAACACATCGACATCGCGTCGATACGGTCAATTAGTGCGAGGCCACACATGCGTATCGCGACGCGATCGCAAATCGCGTCGGTCGCCGGTGTGTGCTTGCGCGAATTTCTGTTACCGTCATGCGAAGATAAAATACGGGAGATGGGAATTGAGGCTTGTTTTCTTCGAAGCGATTCGAGTTTATAAGTGGTTGTATTGAACTTTGGTTTTAGGGTTGATAGTGGTTTGAACGCCCTCTGTACCACAAAGGGTTAATAGTGGTGCTCTCATAGTGATGGCATAATATATATCATTAAAATATTTATCAGTTTTAAACTGACATGGTCACTAACACTATTGTTAGAACTTATGACGAGATATTTACCATGTTTATTTATTTCGATGACTTTCCGATATTTCGGCACTGTTGCAAGCGCCATGATCATCGTAAACAACCCGTCTCAAGTTCTAATAATAAAATATTTATCTACTTACAATCGAAAAAGGAGCTGTAATGTGTAACACCGTATCAAATGTGTTAAATACTAAACTTTATCAAATATGAAAACATTTTTAGTGACTCACATCATACATTAGGCTCCTTCACATCAACAGCCTATGAAGTGTCCACTGCTGATCAAAGGGCTCTACTCACACGAAGAGTGTTTGAGCATTATCACCACGCTTGCTCAATGCGAGTTGGAGATTTCAAACTTAAAATTTGTTGCTGCTACAATCGTCGCGTCGTGTGTCGCGGAATGCTACTCATGAACATGAGTCTCTAGCAAAGCTTGTAGTCGAGTTTCTGGTCAAACAGTTACAAGAGCAAGCCGATAACATAATTATTAATTTAGTATGTCTCAAGAAAGTTCTAACAAAAGTATCACTTTCTGCCTCGCACAGCAAAACTGTGGAATGAGCTGTCGTCGGCGGTATTTCTGAACCGATACGACCTTCAAACCTTCAAGAAAGAGCGTACTCCTTTTTAAAAGGCCGGCAACGCACCTGTGTCTCCTCTGGTGTTGCGGATGTCCATGGACGGCGCTGATCGCTTACCATCAGGTGACTCGTTTGCTCGTTTGCCTCCTATTCCATAAAAAAAAAGTATAGCTTATAAAAATCTAAATACATTTGACCACACAGTATCGACATAAATACTTGACATGTAAACTACAAGCGTGGACCCGCGGGTCCGTGTACAAAAATGAATTAATACATAAATAAGGTCAGACGAGGTATAAATAAATAAATACAAATGTAAGCTACTGGCGCCACGCTCGCCGGCGCGGACGATCCTCTTATTGCCCAATATGTGGATACAGGTGGGGTGGAGATGCTGTTACAACTAATTTCTTTTAGTATAATACTATTTTGTTAAACATCATTATGTGAATCTTTTCTTAGGATTTTAATAAGCATCGAAAATCTTGTGAAATGTTTTCTACAATAGAAAGAGTTAGAAAAAAGCTACAAAGAAAGAGTCAGAGACATTAAATGGTCAGTTATGCCAGTCCTAAGCAATTGTTTTTTGGACTAAATCGTTACTAAGGAATAGTTTAAGTAATCATTTAATGACTCTGAGTAAGTTTAATGAATCTGAGTTCACGATATCAAATTAAAAGAAAATGTGTGAGAAACAATTACGCGACTTTTGATGAATAAGGAAATCATTTTTTTCTCGATAGTATATTGCACATACAAACTTTTTTTAATGATATTCGTTTAAAGTATTATACCATTATTCAATTTCTAAAACAATAGAATATGTACCTGTAAGTTAGCATCACTAAAATTAACACATAATCACGTCAAAAACAACCAAATCCACCAAAACAGCACCTCAGCTCCGCAAAAAAACACATTGCCAAAAAAATCCACCCGCAACTCTACTCCACGCCACTCGCACATAGGCTTATCCGATTTATAAACGCAATATTGTATTTGTATAAAACAATAGCCTTATTATAGGTGGTTCCCTGTCGCTTTTACATTCTGTTTTTATTTTGTCCCAACACAACTCAGGCCAAATCGTTGCCGTCCGTTTTCTTATTAATATTTTATATAACAAATGTTGGCTGTGCGTTTCTATGGATTTCTTTTCTTTTTGGGTGAAAGTTACTTCTTTGGACTAGTGGTAAGGGATCTTGCCTTTCAAGGCTTGAGTAAAGTGTAATTGAAATTTTTAGTTTTTTAAACTGGTTCGTTAGTAGAGTGATTGCTGGGTCAGGCAAACTGTTACCGTAAACTGGTACCGTATAGGTTTCTTTTTAAGATTAGGATTTATTAGAAATAACTTGATGCCTAGACGAATACCCAGTGGCAATAGACTTATCACCTATTATAAGGGACCCCGTAACATATTTTTTTTTATATCACGATGGACGGTGGCAAAGAAGCATACAACTCACTAAGGTGGTTACCGTAGCCTATAAACATTATGAATGAATGAATGCTGCATCAGAATCTGCATCGTAAATATGCATTTCTGCTGCGGATTGCCTATCGGGTTACCGTGGCTCCGACTCGAAAATCAGGAGTAGGAACGGGGTGGTTTTTAGTCAGTAAGAGTCTGACACTCCTTATCGTTTCATCCAAAGTGGGAGAAGTAATAGAGTAACTTTCATTACTCAAAAAAGATACATTTCTATCAACCCCTTCGTGGTTTAAGATGCGTAATATTATATATCTCATACATTTTATTACAAGGAAGTCCCCATCAACGCAATAAACTTTCAACAAGTGAATTAAAAACGTGTAGTTATCTACCTAACTGTTTTACCATTAACTCATCATCTTATAGAACACCCACGGTTAAATAAAAGGTGGTCTCAAACCGGTAACCATGTACTAAATAACTGAACCATACGAACCATCGGTTAACATACATTAATTAATACAATCATTGATCATCATGCGCACGCGTCACTCGTTTGATCAGCCGCCGCCCGCTGATTGGTCGACGATTAAAAGAATCAATTCGCATTGGCCCGTTCAAATTTGGAATGATCACTGTGACTAATTGTGAAAATTTTTAGTTGTTTATGTGCGCAAGCGTTTGTAATCGATTCGACGTGTTCACTACTTGATTTTAATTTATTCTGGTTTTGTAATAGACCTGGCTGATTGAAATAATAAGGATAGACATGTTTGGAAAGTTTTTCAAAATTAACACAAAACGGTATTCTATCTCTTTTATCTACTTTGTGTGTTCGACACAAGTCTTTGCTGGAGAAGAAATTATAATATATTTGTTCCACTTGATTACTTGTACTTCTACAATCTTACTTAATTAATATATGTACTATACTGTCATATTCATTAAGTTTTTAAATAAATACTCTATTTTTGGTTTATTGAAACTTTCTCAGTAGTAGCACGGAGTCTTGAATTGTGCCCAGTATATAGCAATAGGCTCGCCACCTATTACATGGGACTTATAAAAAAATGGTAAAAAGTGGGTGTATATTGAACCTATAGCGGCATTACGTGCCGTAATGTACACCACTGCCTACCCCTTCGGGGATATAAGGCGTGACGTTGCGCTATAAATTATATTTTCAATTCTTTTAAAAATAGCACAAAATTAAGCCGATAAATAAAGGAATATTGCTACAAATACTGGCCCATAACTTAAAATAGTTTCAAATCAAACCGTATAATTTATGTCCACAACATTTAACAACTGGCCAGTGTAATTTAAGCATAAATAATTAGGTAGTGTTCCTCAGTTAAAAATAAATTATTTCGACTTTTCAATACAATAAAATATTCAAAAATAATCACACTTTCATTCATAGATTTGATGATCTACTTAACACATTGAACGCCGTGGTGGTCACCGGTGACCGACGTTAGCGGAGGATTTGCCTTCAACAGTTTTCTATTGCCAGTCAAAGACTTAATTTTTTAATATTTCTAGCAAATTTTCTGGAAATAAGTCTGCTTTTTGACGTAAAAATCTGATGACGTCATAACATAACGGACTATTTCAATATAAAAATCATAGAAAATATAGTTTTTGACGTTTCGAAAATAGTATTGAATTTGACTAGTAAGAAACTAACATTAGAACTTAAGACGGGATATTTACCATGTTTATTTCTGTCTATGAGTTTCCGATATTTCGGTACTGTTAGTAGGAAACTAGCCTATTAAACGCCATATTTATAGTTCTTAAATTTCACTTAAAAAGTCACTTAAACCCAACCCTTCGTGTGTATTCCACAATCCCTTTGGGCGCTAATGTCACGCCTCCATAACGTACTTTACAACAACAAAACTAACAATCAAAAACCACAAAACAGCCAAAACGAACTCTAACAACATAACCTTTAAAGTACAATTTACAATGTCAACAAACTAGAGTAGAACGGGGTAATATGGCACACTAGTTTGAAGAATAAGACTTCAGGTGCCAAGCAAATTTAACTTTGCATACAGTTTCGTTTCTAAGTACAACGTAATAAGGTTTGAAATTGAATGTGTTGGTGATTTGCTAAGTTTGCAAAGGTTAGGTGACAATACCGACGCCATGTTGGTTTAGTGGGGAAGTGGGGGAACTATAGGGTGACTAATAAGAGGTTTATGGCACTTTAATTGGGTCCGCAATGGAAATTGATAGGATAAATACAGGGAAATCGATGGTTGGTGCTTTATTCAAACAACAAGAGCTTGCCTTCAAACCAGCCATGTGTGGTTAAGAGGTTTTTGAAGTGGGGGAGTTTTAACGAACTGTTTAGGAGTCGTTGTGTCAAAGAAAACTATAGGAAACGATGTAACAAACATTAATTAATTATGTCTGATGTTAATGCATTAATTGCCGAAAGAAAATTGTTGAAGGCAAATCTTTCGCTGATCGGTCGGTTAACGTGTTAAAAGAAAGATATATAAATATTTTAAGTAGTTACTTAAGTAAACAGGTATCTAATAAGTAGGTAACTACCTAATGGCAAAAGTTGCAAGCGAGATTCAGCAGTTCGTTGTTTTAACAAATGAGTTGGTCATTTTATCGTACCTAAAAATTCGCAGTATTGACCAGTTTTCAACAGTGTCAATAAAACGAATTTTATTTTGATTTCTATATTATCTTATAACTCGACATCGCCATTGTGATTATTTTTATTACTTTTTTCCTTTCAAAATTCGATTCTTTACCCAAAAATATTAGCCATTAAACAAGCAATCACATTCTATTTCCAATTCCACCCCCACCAATTACATAGACATCAAACAACGGGTCTAGAAGCGAAGCATCTACAAAAATTACTAGAGCACAAACTGAAAATATGGCCCAACTTCTAAATAATAACACAAAGAATTTCATATTGTGGGCTTCAGAACTTCAAGTGCTAATTTCAGGCTCTTTGCCTCAAGTTGGGTTTGCACTTAAGGGCAATCGGGGTGGAGTGGCTATATTAGGCTATATTGGGCTATATTAGAGCCAGCTCGTGCGAGCGAGCCGTCTCCATGACACCTTTAGATGTCCGGTCAAAGCCGCTACTAGTGGATTGTTCGAGAATTTTGTACGGATAGTGAGATTTCTTGTGATTTATTTGTGTTGAGAATTTTCTATGTGTAGTATTTTTTATTAAATCAAAGCAAGTAACTGTTGTAATTTGCGAGAAGATAAGTGGATTCTTTAATTTGCTAAACGATAAGGGTCTACTTAATTGACCTTTTTTGACGGGTACTTTTACTGACTAAAAACCACCCCGTCCCTACTACTGCTTCTTTTAAACCAAAGGCCTCCTCTCACACAGAAAAGATTTGAGCATTAATCACCAACGTTCCTTACTGCGGGTTGGCGCTTTCAAACTTGTAATTAGAAATTATAAGCCCAGGTTTCCACACAATGTTTTCCTTCACCGTTTGTCAGTGGTGTCTAAATAATCTTAGAAAGTCTCACATAGGTACTTGCCGTTGGTAGTTTTCAAACCTACACCCTCATGCATTAGAAGCGGACGTCTTAAACCTCTAGGCCACAACGACACCTATACTTAAGCAACAATAATATTCTCCATTCATCAAAGAATCAATTTGACTTCTAGGAATAATCTTGTTAATTGGTGTTAAAATACGAATAGTAATTAAAAAGGTTTAATGCAAGTTGCTTCTAACCAACTGATCTAGAAGTCATTTAGTTAGAGTGCTTTTCCACCAGAGATGTGCTATGCTACGTTACTGTAGATACGTTTGGCTTCCACCAATCATATTCATTGGTAGACATAGCTTAGCACTGGTGGAAATGGATTCAACTAAGACATGTTTTGCGTGCTATGGATGATGGATATCGCGAGTGGTGTAGCTATATGTGCATAGCATAGTACCTACTATAGTCATCATCATAGCACATCTAACTCGCACAGCAACATACCTTAGTATCAATGGAAACGTTTACATAGTATAGCTACATAGCACATCTCTTGTGGAAAAGCACCTTAAGGCCTATGTACAGCGGTGGACGTCTTGTGTCTGACATAATGACAATAATAACAATTCCTCCATGTAGAGAGGAAACATAAAATATTAAGTGTACTTACTTGGTGAAGTAATAACATAAATCTAACTTGAGCACTCCGTATCTAATTGGTCCTTTGGTGTATGCCGATTGAATTAAAAACTTGGATTCGCAGATGACGAATACTCATTGGCGCGTTGGTTAGGCAGTCGGCTGCTGTGCAACGTGTAGTGGGAACTAGCTACCCTGCAACGTGTAGCGGGTTCGATCACGGAGTAACTATGTCTGTGATCCACAAATTGTTGTTTCAGGTCTGGGTGTCATGTGTATGTGAACTTGTATGTTTGTAAACGCACTCACGACACAGGACAATTTCTCTGATAAATAAAGTAACTCACTACAACTCGGTAGGTAAGTTTTTAAACTGACATGGTCACTAAAACTAGAATTGGAACTTAAAATAAACAAATACTTAATATCCGTGATCATGGCGCTTGCAACAGTGCCGAAATATCGGAAACTAAAAAATATCCCGTTTTAAGTTTCAATTCTAGGTAGGTAAGCACCCGGAGCTGCGGACAACGTAAAAGGTTACCGGGGCTCCGGCTCAAAGCAGGAGAAGGAACGGGGTGGTTTTTGGTTAGTAAGAGTCTGACACTCCCTCTCGCCTCACCCAAGGCGGGAGAAGTCATTGGATGATTTTCCCCCTCAAAAAAAAAAAAAAAAAAAAATAGGTAGGTAAGTACTATAAATTGCAACCCAAAAAAACTATATAACAAAAAAAATATCACAAAAAAAACTCACAAAATCCTCGACAATACAACCATAGTAGGGTTTCTTCACCGACGGTCAGTGGGGTGGTAAGATGTAGGGGTGGAGGACGAGTGGCTCGGACACTCCAGGGTGGGGTCGACATTGGCTTTTGACAGTCCACATTGCTAAGGAGCAGTCTTGGAATTCTGGCGCAACATTACTGGGATTGTGTTGTACGTACTTTGATTGCTACCGACTGTGTTGTATTGTGTTGTATTGGTACTGCGTTTGTGACGTAACTACGTTGCTTTGTGCATACATTTTGTTAAGGGTGGGTGTTTTATAACTTTGTTTTGTTTATTGCATAGGTCTTAGATAGGTGATGTATGGATAAAAGAAAGGGTTTTATGTTTAGGTGTTTGTTCACTAAAATATTACATGGGTAGTTCTTCAGAGACAACATTTTCGATGTCTATGAGAATATTTTTGAAACCAACTAACAAAAACGCATGTAATATTTTTTTTAGTATAGCTTAGCTATATCAGTTACTAGGACAAATAATATTTTTTAAATAATTCCAGTCTAGTCTAAGGTTATAGCTATAATTTAAAAACTTTTTTTTGGGGAATGTAATTAATATGAGTCTGAAATTGCTAATCCGCCCTGAGCAAGCGTGATGAAGAATGCTCGTGATTTCTCTGTGCGAAAGTACTCGAAAATGGTATTCTAAAAATAAATTAAAATAATGTGAAATTAAAATAAATACAGAGCTCATTTACATACCATTTTCAATTGTTCAACAGATTCATCTGTAACAATTTCTGATTCATCTGTGCAGAAAATATTCGAACGTCGATATCTCGAAAACTATTTTTAAAAACGAGTCCCTCATTCGAATATACGTTATTTGGTATATCTATTTTCATATGAACACGTGTTACAGATCTTAAAGTGGAATTAAATTTTGGCCATATGAATCAGTCGAAGAATCAAATTTCGAAGAACTACCCACATACATAAATTAAACTTTCTTGTGACTGATGAAAAGTTTTGTTTGAATCCGTTGCATGTACCACTTATAAACTTTCCCGTCATTATATTTATGTAATGGAGACTGTTTTCAGATGATTCTTATTTAAACCGGTATATGAGCAGACGGATCACCTGATTGGGAAAATTGGGAAGGGAGGTAATTGAGCCTGCCGTAACCTCACTCACACAACGAAATACAACACAAGCGTTGTTTCACGTCGGTTTTCTGTAAGGCCGTGATATCACTCCGGTCGAGCCGGCCTATTCGTGCCGAAGCATGGCTCTCCTACACAACTAGTTCCGCGCACACTATACCTACCATCCTACAAAATCCAACCATTGACATTTTACAATCGCCCAAAACTTCCCTTATTATAATAATTCATTCATACAACACCATTTTTCCTTCCACACAAACTCTAACATCAATAGAAGCGTTATAATTTTCCTTTCCCCTACATCAAGCCTCCTTGTTACCGTGTGGTTTTTCTCACGATATACCACCGTCAACGATAGGAAAATTTCCATATTCATTAGAAAAATAAACTTTACTACCTTGGACATAATAGCTGTTCTTGCTTCTGTCATAGCTGGTATATAATCATATAGTGGGTTGGCTACGGTAATGATATGGTGTTAAAGTTGATTCTTATAACTAGTACGGGAATCGGCAGCTGTTTCGATGTGTTTCTTAGTTTTTCTTAGTGGCTAATATTGATTTTGTTGCTTTTTTGTTCGGTTTTTGGTGAGCAGGTGATGAATTATGGTTCGTGTGCGGTTTTGTTATTGGTTGTTTCTTTAGTCAAGTTGTTAGCATAGTACGATTATTATTGACCGATGATATTTACCGATATCGAAATATTGAAAACTGTTTGCGTTCAAAACGTAGCTAGACTAAAGTTTTAATTGTAATCATTCTTCAAGTAATCATAACATTCCTCTTCAAGAGGCAATACATGTGACAAAAACCTAAAATTTTCTAACAACTATATAATAATATATACCGGTATATGGCAATAGGCTCAGCCCTATTATGTATTACATGCCGTAATGTGCACCTCTGTCTACCTTTTCGGGGATAAAAGGCGTGACGTTGCGTTAAGAACGCAGTCAGGTTTTTTAGTTTTTTAAATTACCTTTTTTATACTGACTAAAATTCACCCCGTTTCTACTCCTGCTTTTCGAACCGCAGCCCTGGTAAACACAAATGAATATTTTAACCAAATATAATCAAAGTAATTTACAAACAACAATAAGCACTCCAACAATAGACTATCTACCTATGTAGAAATATACACACAACTTGATGAACCCAGTAGAACTAATGATGAGGAATATGAGGATGCTTGCAAGTGCATGGGTGGTCCATTAAATAGGAAACGATGGGGTCAATTACTATTTGACAGCGACAATTAACTGACAAACGGACAAACAGTCGCAATGTGTGTGAATAGAATGCGCATGACATTTTATATTAGGACTCCATATTGGAATGATGATGACGATGACGATAGAAGTAATGATGAGGTTGATGAGGAATTTAAAAATTTATATGTTAGTTGTGAATTTGTTTGTGTGAGTCATGTTGGGAGAATTTTGCTTCTTAATGGAAATGTGATAGACAGTCAATGTGAAAATCTTTTTCGTTGTTTTATACACATTATTTTTTGTATGGAATATCGGGCAAACGAGCAGACGGGTCACCAGAGGAGTCACAGGTGTGTTGCTGACTTTTAAGTAGGAAAACGCTCTTTTCTTGAAGGTTTGAAGGTCGTATCGGTTCGTAAATGACGAAAAACGAAAATGAAAAACGACGACAGTTCATTCGACAGTTTTGATGTCCGAGGTAGAAAGCGCACAATTGTGGCCTGTAATAAGCCCATTCCATATATGTATTCCCTACAAATAAATATTAAAATTGAAACTGACAGACGTCAAATGTTAGGAAGAAGAAGTTACAGTTTTTAAATTAAAACACGTCAAAACTACTTTCCCTTGTTCCGTAGAACAATACCCAAACATATCAAACATGACAATTTGAACACACTGAACGAAATCAAAATAAATTAACAACACTGGGCACACAAAAACCTAATCAGTATAATCCTCAAAGATATCATCAATACAATATCTTCAAATCTACCGCATCGTATCCCCTATCCCTTACAACCCTGACAGAAGTCATATCTACTTAATTAAAAACTAAATAAAAAAAACCCAAAAACAAGAAACCGTAGCCAATTCAATTTAACCGATACCTTTGTTAAAAAGAACCCGAAAACAAAAAACGAGGTCGCATTACATATTTTCCTATGCTGAACTTAAAGCAGGGTAAATGTATCTATTACCGGCCTATCACTTCGAATATGAGGTGACATGACATCGTATCATGATACTCTAGAAAAAAAAAACAAACATGACGGCTAATTCCACCTGTGCTTTCAAAAAAAGAACGGCGGCTAAAAAAAAGTTCAAAATGTCAAAAAAGACTCAAGAAGTCAGTGAGTGAATTTGTATTGGTAGTGAAACAAGAAGGATCTATGTTTTTAACAGTTGACTAGTTAATCGGGTAATCTACAAGATGGCGGGACGTGATTTATAAGAGATGCGCAGGCGCCGACGTTTTCCAGTCGCCGCGCGCCTTTTGGTGCTCAAAGTTTTTTTTGGATACTTTATATGTATTTTGGTAAAAGGGTTAACGTGTAAGTAATAGGTAGACAGACTTACTTTGCTTCTCGTAGTATATTGTCCTATTCCTATTAATTTACTTAATAAAGAGGTTTGCATTCAATTCCCGGACGATTTATAGCAAATGAATGCTTTCCTGCTATTACTAAAGTAGAAAATCCTTAGGTGACATTCTTAGCAATTGGCATTCCATTGTCTCTGCCTACCGCCTTGGAAGATAGGCGTGAGGTTATGTATGTATGTACTAAGTAAAATGCAACAAACATACAAAGATGGTACTAATAAAATTAAAGGTTTATAAAAGGTTTAAATACTATTTACATTCATTAAATCCGCGAAACTTTATCAAAAAACAAAACTTTGAGATGCGCCTACGCCTAACCGAGATCAAAGCACCGAGATAGTCGCGACATCGATTCCACTCGATTTAGGTCCAGAAAATAAAACCAAAAACGTTCAAAATTCCAACAGAACCACGTATTTATGTCAGACGAATTCATCAGAACATGTTTCCTAAACGAATTTGTCAACGAAATCTTCGAATACCAAGGAGACGGCTAATTGACCATAATCTGATGGAAGACGCTGATTTTTATCCAATAAATACAGATACCGTTTTAGTATTAATGCACCAATTGATTACAATTACTAAAGTCGATGGTAATGATGATAGAAATTTAAAAGATGATACGAACGGAAATGATCAAGGAAATATCCTTGAAACAAAAATAATAAGATACTAAACAGCCTATAACCAACGAGTACTAACTTTCTTCACTCACCATAATCACGAGAAAGAGATAGAAGTTTATTAAACTGGTTAAAATGAGATGGAAGATGTTAAACTTGTTGGAGGTTGAGTAGACGAAGATAGAGCTATCGGTGAGGTCGGTAGAGAGAAGAGGTTACACGCCGGTATGGGTGGTCAACCCCACACAGTTGGTCGATGACCATAAAAATGGGTATAAAATTGAAACATCAATATAATAAGCAATCAAGAGCCTGACCGGACCTAATTATACAGGGCGAGTGCATGTTATAAATTATTTCATGACTTATAACTACAGATTGTTTCAAAATTGAGAAGATGTTTATTCGGGTTTGGGTGTGTAGTAAGATGATTTGTGTTTGTTCTTGGGTTTGTTTGTCTAATTGTTTATTGTGTTTTGTGTGTGTTTATTATTTTTGTATTTTATTGTTATAAATTTTTAATTGTTAAGAAATTGCCTACCTCCTTTATACGTTGTTGTGTGCATATATAAGTTGTTTGGCACACATTGTTCCACTATAAAATTGTACTCGAATGTATTGTGTCTTCATTAATTAGGTTAATTCCTATCTAAATACTAACATTACTTTTAAATACTCAAGTAGGTACGTCTTTGATTAGACCTTAATGTCAACAAACCGAGACAATTTGACCATATATAAATTATATTAAAATAAATAGCCAGCATAGAACAAAAAAATATTTAGCAGGCTAAACATAAGACCAATGTCAATTACACTAAAACAAATTTTCACTCTTTTGAAAAATAAAATCCAAAAATAAATAAATCCGTTTGTTTAGTGAACATACTATATCAGTTGGCGTTGCCTGTCATAACTGGATAATAAGTATGATTAAATTTCGACTGCCCGCGGCTCCGTGCCGTGATATTTTGTTTGTTTTAGACTTTTGCTTTTTTTAGGCCAATTTCGTTGCGTTGGAGTTAATGTGGATGAGATTTTTGATTGGATCTACTGTTTCAAGTTGGTTTTTAGAGCGATCTCCAACCCATGAGCCAAGTGTGGAGATGAGATGATGGAAAACCGTCTAATGCAGAGGAGGTTTATAGTCCAGCAGTTTACAATTTTGTGGCGTTGAGTTAATATGGATGAGATTTTTGATTGGATCTACTGTTTCAAGTTGGTTTTTAGAGAGATCTCCACTCCGTATGCCAAGTGTGGAGATTATGGTAAACCCTCTAATGCAGATGAAGTCTATACTGCAGACTTTTTTAGACTATACATATATATAGTCCAGCAGTTGACTATCACGGGCTGTTGATGATATTTTGTTGATGCATATTGCATAATCTGAGGCAGAAATATAATTTAAATTTAATCATTCAGCGTACTAAGATGCTTGACTAGTTTTAAGCCATCGTAAGAGTTCATTACTATTTGTAGTTAACGCAACGACCAATTGAATTTCTTGAAGATTAATTTGATGTAACTTTGGTAAATTATATTCTACTGAGTAACCATGGCACATCCACAAGTTTCTCCCCAAATCGGTCACAAATTTAGCAGTCGCCATGGAGCTACGTTCCCATAATTTACGGGCACCATTGGTGATAATCACGTGGTATAGTCACAGCAGTTCTGATAGCGTGGGTGGTACAGGCACAGCACATCAACGTACACCTTTAGAGGAGGGATATTCAACCTTGAAATGTTGGAATAAAGTTCAGAATGTATTAAAGATGATTGGGTAGTTTAGGGTAGCTTGCTGTGCTGGTGTTCTTTGCTCTGTTGTTATGAACAAGCGTGATGAATAGGATCTATAGTCGTTTGTCGCATATTTTTGTATTGGTGGTCGAAAATTCTTTCTTCGATAAGCTAGATTTAAGATATTTTGGTAAATATTTTATGTATTTCTCCTAAACTAAATAAATATTAATTTTTACCTTGATTGGTTCGGGTTTACCGGAGCTTCGGCTCGAAAAGCAAGATTAGGAACGGGGTGGTTTTTAGTCAGTAAGAGTGTGACACTCCCTTTCGCCTCACCTAAGGCGGGAGAAGTCATTAGATTATTTCCCCCGTCAAAAAAGGCATGTTAATTATTGCCCTCAGTGTCATCATCAATGACTTATACATAGAGTCCAACTAGTGCAAACTGAAAGTTACTGAGAGAGGATGTTCAGCAAAGGGCATCTTGTGACTGATTGATTCAGGATCTTTTCTTTATGGTATAAGCCGGTAAACGGGCAAACGGGCGGCGACGGCAGCGATCGGTAAATCGGTATCGGTAATCTGCTAAATTTTTGACACCCGAAACACCAGAGGCGTTACAAGTGCGTTGCTGGCCTTTTGGGGGTTAGGAATTTAAGGGTTGTTGGGGAATAAGGGATTGAAAAGATTGAGAAGGGGGTAATTGGGCCTCCGATAACCTCATTCACACAATGAAACACAACGCAAACGTTGTTTCACGTCGGTTTTCTGTATGGTCGTGGTTTCACTTCGATAATTGAGCCTCCTTACTCCTAACTGATGAAAATATTAAATAGGTAACAATCGTAACAAATACAACTCCTGTTACTAATGTGACTTGCAAGCGATGACACATGACGAAACTACTTCAACCACTCGACTCCTAGTTTCCATGGGAAATGATAGCCTGGTCAATTCGCAACAAAATACTGTGCTAGTGATAATTACACACCTACAATATACCACGGTCGCGACCAAACTGTGGGTGGTATGGCTAGAGAGGCTATGGTTTAGGAAAATTTAAGGACAATTCCCATTCTTACATGGCCTATATCAACAGCTTATAATAGTGTTTGGGACTTTGAGACTCCTCTACCTAAGAGGGATCATACCCCTCTAACAGTTTTTAGTCCTCTTTACAATAAGCTGAAGTTCGCAGTATAAAAGATTCAGCTTAATATTATGAAACTGTTACTACTTTTTAACTTGTAATTAAATGAGAGATTATTTAGAGTAATTGAATCAGAATGAAGCATTAGTTTTTGTATTATAGTTATATCTTAAGTATGTCACATTATGTCACCATTTGTTTTCTGCCCTATCAGACGTCTTTTTTACCGACTTCCCAAAAAGGATAAGTTTCTCAATTCGGCCGGTATATATGTATACCGATTACGTCGAGATTTATGAACTGATTTGCGTGATTCTTTTTCTACACTGATTACGACACAAACTCTTGTTCTCTCAAAAATAAAAAGCAAGAACAATCAGAATAAACTATTCAATATTTTACAGAATCCGTGAAAATCCTCCCAAAACTGGCGACACTACACTAAGGCTATTGATTGCTATCAAATTGCTCGCTCGTGACTACGCTTTCGAATGGCTAATGTCTCTTTTTACGTAACTCTATAGTAATGTCCTCATAATCCGCTGTATGATGGTCACCGTAATTACACCTAAAGTACAAGCACTTTTTGAACATTATGCCTTTCTTTTTTGGCATGGTATTTGTGTCTTTATTTTTTTAGTGTTAAGAGTTATTTTTGAAGGTTAGAAAGGAAAGGCTTTGATTGGTTTGGGAAATGGGTTCTTTTGCGTTTTAGTCGGTCAGTGCAATTATATTGTTTTTAATAGTAATTTCTCCGGTATTTTTTGTTTTTATGTAAGTACTAGCTTCTGCCAGCGGCTCTGCTCGCGTTGCCGTTGGATAAAAATCCTATCATTCAAGTCAGCTCATACCCTGTCTGTTTACCAAATTTCATCAAAATCCGTTCAGTAGTTTCAGCGTGTTTAACGGACAAATATCCAATATACCTAATCAATTAATTTCGCTTCAAAAAAATTTCGAACACCACCAACTAGTTTAGCCACCCAAGTAGCAAACCACAGGGCCGATAAAAAGACATACGAAAGGGTATTCAGCACCCAATTTCCATCAGCCTACAAATCCCACTATAATAAGAAAATAAGAACACTCCCATAACCAAACACCAGCCACCATTCACAATGATTTATCGTCATAATTTCGCTTAAACTAACATAGAAACACGTTGAAACTCCATTCGCCACCCAGCTAGCAATATAATATCTACATTTAGTTCTAATCACGGTAAGGCTATGATTACAGGTCAATTTGAGGCGGCTATCATTATTTATATTTTTTAAACGAGCAACCAACTCGATAATGAGGTTTGGCATCACGAACCTGAGTTTCGAGTTAGAGGACACAGTTGTGGAGTCGTTTGTTTAGTATTGGTGCTATATTTTTTTTTTTTGTAAGTAGCCAGTTTTAGTTTTTATACTAAATTAATTGAAGCAATCCGAGGTAGAGTCCCGTTGTGACCTGAAACTAGTAGAGCTTTTCTCGGTGAGTCAACAAGATTTTGTAATTAAAATAGCTAAATTAATTATTATGTTATCGGCTTACTCACGTAATGTTTTGACGAGGAACTTGACTAGTTTCAAGCCATACTAGAGGCTCATATTCATGAGCAGCATTCCGCGACATACGACGCGGCGATTGTCGCGCTGCTACAATCGCCGTGTGTCGTGTGTGAGTAAGCCGATAACATAATAATTAATTTAGTATGTCTCACGAACATTATAATAAAATTAAAATAGCTGTCGTAATAAGAAGTGTTGTTCTGAATTCGATCCTTATAATAATATCAGGCAACAAATGTTACAAATAGTAGACACTAAGTTCCTAAAAATTGATGAGAGTTTGGTTTTGAGCAGTGCTTAGTCATAGATAAAATTCTCTACGTTTGCAAATATCTAACAAATTTCTGTTAATGAAGTGAAAGAGATAAGATTCGTACCATTGGCGTTCTATTGTCTCTACCTACTCCTATGGGAGACAGGTGTGAGGTTATGTGTGTATGTATAAATGTTAAATGAATAATTACTGAACTGTTATTACACTCTTTCTTTTCAAATTGTTGTCTCAAGTTATTAAGTACAAAAATATCTAAGTCAAAGGCAGTCTCCACAGCGCCCTCTATGCTCGGTACACAGGTGATAATGTGGCGATGTCGCTCCAGCCGCTGGCAACACACGATTATCCCATCTGACCACACAGCTCTCGACACAGATTCATTCACTCCTACATACATGTGCACGCCCCTTTATATTTTATCTTTAAAAAAGTATGCTTTAACTGTTTTATTCCGGTTTAGAGTTTGAGAAGTATTTTTTGGTGATTAAGGGGTGCTTTTGGAGTTGAGTAGTCTTAACCGGTGTTTAATTTGATCGATGAAGGAAGGCGAGGACGTCTAAAAGGGTTCTGATAGGTGACACCGAGACAATTTCATTGCTTTTTTGGGCTCAGTGATCCCGAGGTGCGGACTGCCTAGCTGGTTACCGGGACTCCGGCTCGAAACTAGGAATACCGGGATGGTTTTTAATCAGTAAGACTGACATCTCGCCTCGCCCAAGGCGGGAGAAGTGATTGGATTATTTCGAGCTGCGGACAACGTTACCGGGGCACTCCCGCCTCACCCAAAGGTGGTACACCCAAGTCATTGGATTATTTTCCCATATTAAATATATATAAATTAATTATTATGTTATCGGCATCAGTAACAGCGTGACAATCGCCGCGCCGTGTGTCGCGAAGTGCTGCTCATGAATATGAGCCTCTAGTATGGCTTGAAACTAGTCGAGTTCCTCGTCAAACAATTACGTGAGTAAGTAATAATAGTTTTTTTCAAGTTTGTTTTTATGTTTTTAAATGCTGGCAAACTAGCGGGAATAAACAGTTCATGCTCTATGTTATCACATCAACAGCCTATTTGTGTGAAAAATAAAGAAAATTCATAATTCAGCAAAATCACCTAGTTATATTGACAACTAGTAATAATTGTATATTTATTTCGCTTGGTCAATGTGGATTTGCGACTTCAAATTTATAATTAGAAATTATACGCCCAGGTTTCCTCACAATTTTTTCCTTTGCCTTCCTTTCCTTTTCCTTTTCCTTTGCACATATTACTCGGAAGAAGTCACATTGGCACTTGCCGTCGGTAGGTTTCAAACCCGCACTCTCATACATGAGAAGCGGGCATCTTTTACCTCCAGGTCACCACGACATTCCTCACATTACCAAAAATCTTATTACAGACACATAAGTAAAATCCCATACCTACTCTTCCATACTGTCCATGGTATTCTTTTTTATGGGACAAGTCCGCCACAACCTTCCATACCGCTGCAACTCCTATAAGCCAGGATCTACAGTAGATACAACCATGAAAACACCGGAACACTGAAGTCCACATCCCAGGGAAATGAATGACTGTCTTGGATCCCGCAACGAAACAAATCAGAAGATGTTATTAGAGGAGAAGAAAAAGAAAACGATATCTATGTCCATGGTATAGCTATGGTGTCGACACTCCCGTAATATGGTGCATGTGACGCGAGGGTGGCCGGCATTGTTCGGTAGCCACACACCATGACCCGCACCATTACTGTATCGTCGGCAAAATAGTCGAATCTATGGGAAAATATTAATTATATTCATAGGTGACTGGAGTACATGTACATACATACATATCGTCACGCCTTTAATCCCCGAAGAGGTAGGCAGAGGTGCACATTATGGCACGTAAGTAATGCCACTGTGTACACCCACTTTTCACAATTTATGTTATAAGTCCCATGTAATAGGTGGTGAGCCTATTGCCATATACCGGGCACATTTCCAGACTCCGTGCTACTACTGAGAAATTTTCGAAAAACCGAAAACACCCCAGTAATTCTTTGCCCGACCCGGGAATCGAACCCGAGACCCCTTGTTCGGCAGTCGCACTTGCGACCACTCGACCAACGAGGCAGATGAGGCAGAGGCAGGTGACTGGAGTATAATTTTTAAATTGGGAAATGACATGTCGTTCGTCTAATCAAGTATTCTTCAGAAATTACAAATTTATTTGTGAGACATTTGAAGTAAAACGTTCGTTTTTACCAAGGACTCATAAAACAACAAGTGTAAAATAAGCTACATTAGCATGTGTATATAGTTTTGCCTGTCCAAGTAGAAATAAAAGACATGAAAAGCCACCAAGTATAAAAAATAAAACATTAATTATATAAACATAGAAAATGTAGGTACCTAATGTTTATTTTGTCTGCGAACCACACCAAACAATCACTGCTTATTTTCACTCACATTAGTTTAGCGAAGGATGGTATCAATGAATTATGTGCATTCGCGTGATATCTTCATCCCCAGCGGGTGGGAGGCTCCACCCTGTCCCCACACCCCCCACCCTATCCCCACACTCCCCCCTACTTAGGTGATTGGATTTTTTTATAAAAATGCTCCTTCGCTGCACCATCGCACGTTTCTTTGATCTCATATATGTTTTGATGTATGTGATAATTAGGCAGACTAAATTTCTTTTAGTCTGGTCTAGGTATAGGAGCGCCAATGATGTGGCTTGATTCTTTGAGAGGGATCCTAGGTTTGCTGCCTTTGATGTTCAGGGTTTATTCAAGTGGGTTGGTTGTTTGTGTTTGTGCGGTATATGGTAAGGAGATTGTTATGTAGACAAGTTGCATACGATGGGTCTATTTGAACAGATATATAGATAATTATGTGTTTTGTAAATGAACTAAAATAAGTAGTAAGTAAGTAGTTAGTTAGTAGTTCAAATAAGCTTATAAATAAAATGAAACAATTCATCAATATGCTATCGGCCTAGTCACGTAACTGTTTGACGAGGAGCTCGACTAGTTTTAAGCCATGCTAGAGGCTTATGTTCATGAGCAGCATTCCGCCATACATGACGCGGTGAATGTCACGTTGCTACTATTATTAACCTGATAACATAATAATTATTTAAGTATGTCTCAAGAAAGTTATTATAAACTAATAAAACAATTGCTTGTTCCACGAATCAATTGTACCACAAACGTGCTTATTAATGACGTAGGAGCTCAAAAGATTATAATACAAAACCTTAACAATCGAATCATCATTATTCATCTTCAAAGTAAGCAACGTTTCGAATCACAATAACACTTAACAATAAAACCATCCCTTCTTCAAACACGACACTATGACAACGAAACACTTACATTTGTAAATCACAACGAAAGGGAACTCGCTATAAATCCAAATATTTATAATGTTACCAGAAATACTAACAAAAATTCGCGAAAGGGTGTCCCGACACGTGTCCGAACCTAGAGGGACACCGCGCCAAATTTCCCTGACCCGTCTAAAGCTTTCGATACAGTGGACCCCTCGAACATTAACAACGGAACGCTCACGTAGCTAGAGGTCTACATAAACTGGTTTATTTCTAAAGAGATTTCATTTAATACGTTTAAAATTTATTACACTGCTTGTTTGTTTGTTGGTCGATAACAATTTCGGTTATGAAGTGGTTTTTTATGATCCCTCTCCATCAATAAAGTTTATTATGTTCGTGGTTATTGAATTATCATTGCGGTGATAAATTACGTCTAAACGCGATGCGTGGGACCGAGCTTCGTTATCTTATTTCTTTTAATTAGTATCTTGTAATAAATTGGGTAAAAATTTTGCAATGTCATCATTTTGAAAAAATATTTATTGCCTCAAAGGCGGTACAAAGTGATATTGATTTCTAAGCTTTTTGCAGTCTCCAGTAACATGAATTGTAATTTTAAGTGAACTAAAATTCATGTGTTTACCAAATAAACATAAATAACTCCTAATGTTTTAAAAGGCCGGTAACGCATCTGTGTATCCTCTAGTGTTGTGGGTGTTCATGGGCGACGCGGATCGCTTACCATCAGGTGACACGCCTGCGCGTTTGCTACCTATTCCGTTAAAAATTGTACTTTTCTAATTAATGTAGATCTACTTTAGACAAACATCACTAAATAAGTTAGAGTAATCAAAGTAATTGAATATTTTATTGTGATGTTTAACAAATCTTGACCATTTCAAGTCACACACCCTAACACAAAAATTAATCTTCCATAACTCCAAGCAAAAAAAAAAATAGAAAGCGCAACTATTGTGCGTCCCCTACCCTCTAGGGGAGATGAGACAAATTATTATTTTCCATAATATCATCACACGACCATTACGCGTCGCCAGCGATGCGTGTCCAAAAATTATTAGAACATAACAGCGTTTTTTCGCACGTCCGCCACGTCGCGCAGTCGGGGAGACACTGAGCTTTCCGGAAGTTGTAAAGTAGTGATTTGTAACGCACGCGCCGCGGCGCCTGACGCCACTTCCGTTCGCCGCCATAATGACGCTACAGCAAGATAGTCCTGTCCAAATGTCTTGTGGGTCTCATCCCCTAAATCCACACCCTCAACAGTTTTATTGTTGGCTTCGTAGCTTTTACGTTTATGCTCTGTTTAGCTAAATTTCTCTTTCCATTTAATTACGCCGGGAGTTGTAATGTGTTTGGCAGATGACATGCCCTTTAATGACTCGAATAAATGTAGTTTTCGATTCGTCGTTACGATGTCTGCTGCTAAAGTGTTTGGATCGAAATCGAGGGTCAGTCTATGAGTCTTATTTTTGAGTAGTGATATTAAATTACCTGATAAAATACTCGAGATTTTTGCATGTACAAATTATGTGTGAACTTATTGTCATGTCTTCAAGTCCCGAGTAAATAGGTTACTCATAGGTAGACGTTGACTGCCTCGTTGGTCGAGTGGTTGCAAGTGCGACTGCCGTACAAGGGGTCTCGGGTTCGATTCCCGGGTCGGGCAAAGTATTGCTGGGTTTTTTTCGGATTTTCGAAAAATTTCTCAGAAGTAACACGGAGTCTGGAAATGTGCCCGATATATGGCAATAGGCTCACCACCTATTACATGGGACTTACAACATAATTTGTGAAAAGTGGGTGTACATTGTTCAGTGGCATTACGTGCCATAATGTGCACCTCTGCCTACCCCTTCGGGGATTAAAGGCGTGACGATATGTATGTATGTATGTATAGGTAGACGTGCTCCATTGTCGGCATCATCGCTCATCACCAGGTGAGATTTTAGCCAAACGCCATTCTAATAAGAATAAAAAAAACAATTGTGTTTGAAAACTTGAAAACACACTTGTAATACTTCGCTCAACCTGGGAATTGTACTCAAAATGATACATTGCTCGGCGATCATACACAAGACACAGAACGTAAATAACTTGCTTTATTACTTAAGATGAATATTCAGCATTAACTTAACATCCATTAAAACTCCGTTTTCTATACTCAGACACCCATACAACCATCTTATAGAAACTCGGTAATTCTACCATCAATCCACACCTTCAGTTCATATATCCATGATACAGACAGACAGACAGACTTCACATCAATATCTCAAGATTGTGTTTACGCAAATTGCTCAACTAGAGCCATCTGCAATTTGAATTCGAAATTACTAGGATTAACTTTCGTAAGCGTGGTTTCAGTGGTAGCGAGTCTCATTCGTACACATTAATGATATTTTATGATTAAATTAAGTTTTTTAAAATCTTTTTATCTAGTTTGGGACAGTAGCATAAAACGTCATCTTTCTATCACAAAAACAGGGATTGGGATTACAATTGACAAAACGATTAAGCAGATAATAAATATGTGTCACATGATACTTAAAACTGTGAGAAGGGTTCTAATAGAAGCAAATTTTTAGATTTTAGTCTTGCAAATATTTGGCTACTTTGTTTCACGGATAAGAATTGTTTTACATGAACAATTACTCTATACGCTCCCTTATCCAAATTTTACTTGGGGTCGTCGGTATACGTCTTTTTCTTCCATTCTCCCCATCACGATCTCCCATTTCTAACATATCTCGTAAATCTATCTTTTCTTCAGTATTTTAAAGCATCAAACAATTCATTTTGTATTACTAGGTAACTTCTTGCAATACCAATTCCTAGTGCTAATCTAAAATCATGCCCAGTTACTTTAGTCAACAGATCAATAAGGCTTAAAAGATTTTTGAAAAAAAATCCAAACTCTGACTGCAATAACAATACCTAGAACTAAATAATCTATAATCATGCCCATTTACTTTTATCAGCAGACCATTAAGGCTAATTTTTCTCAAAACTAATTCCATCCTTACAAACATCGCTCACACACAAACCACACCCAACCTTCCTCCAACATATAGACCACAATCACATACTCTCAATTCCTGTATTAAAACGTTCAATTGTGCCTTAAGATATCGTCGGACCGTTCGTCCGTCCATCCGACAGTCGGTCCTACGATTTATAGTCCCCAGTATCTATCTTTACGGGCGACACGACCGTGTTAAGTATAAAAAAGGTATTCAGACCTCTTTTGAAGTGCGTGCGAAACTAGTTTAGGTCCAGTCTTTTGAAAAAAAGGTTTCTAGAAGTAATTGGTTAGTGATGGAAGGTTTTAAAGCTGATAGTTCTAGTTGTGATATAAATAGGATTGGTTTTAAATGCAAGGTCGTAAAAGGGTTCTGTTATTCGATATGTTTTCTTGAATGTATGTTGTCACGAAGATTTTATGTCGATGATGTATGTTAATAGTCATCTCCATACTTATAGGCTGTTGATGTATTGATGTAAGTATAGGAGTCTAAAATTAATAACGTAATTGGAGAAAATGTGTGTAGCGTTAACTCTCCTTCTTAGTGATATTTTCAAAAAGTAATGTAAGAGAAATCACAAGGAGCAAATAGGGACTTAAGTCTATTAAGTCAGGGCTGATGCTCGAACGAAGCTGCAGACTGCATAGCGGGTTACCGGGGCTCCAGCTCGAAGAGCAGTGTTGAAACCAGGTGGTTTTTGCCCAGTAAGAGACTGACGCTTCCTCTCACCTCGCCCAAGACGGGCGAAGTCATAAGATGACTTTCCCCCTCATAAAAAAAAAACTTCTATCAGCCAGATGATAGAAGGTTAAGGTTTGTCAAAGAGAGCTGTTTATACACTCAGCTTATGAATACATTATCTAAACGTATTGAAATTCCTAGTCTAGTCTAGGCATCCAAATGTGTACCTAACATATGCATAGCAATCAAATTACACCATCCTTCCAATCACCACTTTATAATACAACGACAATCCATTCTAACCATCGTTTCCATGACTATTGACACACATAAACAACAAATTAAATTACCCACAGTAACTAAACGAAACCAGGGTTGGCACAAACAAACAAAAGTATAACAAACCCCCTATTTGTTGACATTGTTAGCGGTCAAATAGCAAAAATGTTCGCAGTAACGAACTCGTAATCCGATTCGTAGTGGTCAGTTCTCTAAACTTTCGATCGGCAATCAACTGTGCTAACAGATCTATTTCGTGGGCAAACAAGCCGGGGGCAACCCTACGCACACTCGCGTTTTGTTTACACTATTTGAGTGTTCCAATGGTTCCAAGTTCCAATGTTACACGGTGGAAAAGTTAAGTGATATGTTAGATATATGTTCTGATTTTATTTGGAGTAAGAATTAAGTGTTATTAACACTGCAAAATCTCCAATAGGGATGATGACGGGGTATGAAAATTAAAAATCGATTTAGTCCGTTAGTTAGGTAGTGAAAAAAGATTAGTCACGTAGTTTTTGGTTTTGTCATATAGGATAAGAATATTTAGATAAAACTTATCAAAGTATAGGAGTGGAAGCGAATATGACATTTCTATTGTGTCGTCACGCGATTTTTTAAATCATTATATCTTCGAAAGCATTTGTTTCGTAAGAAAAATACGGGTCTAATATTTAAAAATAATCTACAAGACGGGCATGATAATAAAAATTAGTCATTTACCCTATTAGACTTTTATCAAGACAAACTATGTACGTTCTATGTTTATTAATTATTTACGCAGCGAATAAAGACAGTGTGTGGCAATCTTTTAATTGGAAACATTAAAAAGATTATTAAAAGAGTTCACTGATAAACTTGCTGTCATCACAACGTAAATATGACTAAAGCCATAAATCGTACATCTCACAACAGAATGCCCACTTAGCGGTCTATTAATTGGGTCCTCAATAAAACAAAACGCATCATCAATAAAACCTTTTATAACTATTTACGCCACTCAACAAAAGCATAATAAAGTAATGACGAGGCCCATATAGGTTCCAATTAAAACAAATTTCGTTTAAATCTCGATTGCGGCCTATAGAAGTACGAATAATACTAAAAAAAAAAAACGCACTAAAAGGAACATCCTTATTACCATAATTAAAATCGACAAAACCGATTCACGGACTGAGAGTATGTGTATACCCCCATCACTTGAACCTTTTAATTGCCAGGATCTTAGTGCTCAATTTTATGCACAGGAAATACGTTATTCAGCCCACAGATTGTTTTTGTTCAGCTTTGTACACACGATGTCACATCGACCTTAACAAAACCAGTTTATTAAAGACTCGCTTTGCATAACCTTTGTGTACATTCAACAGGTCTTTTTATACTGGATGTCTAGCTTCATGTGTAGCTGTGTGTACAAAAGGGCCATATGATATGACAGATTTATTGTCAGTCCGAATGCGTAGTCAAATTAGACGGATATATCCATCTCCTTTCTAAACGTTTTTTGTGTGATTAAGAATGTTTTTGATAATACCGATGAATAGTAATATATTCCTCTGATTGTTTGGTTTCGGGAAGCGCATGTCAGTTTTTCATGAGAACATTTTGTGTGTGGAATTAATTGCGCTGTTTGAAAGATAGGTCGGTATGTTTTTGTGTTGTGATGTGATGTAAATTCGCCTTTTTAGGGATGGCGGAATCGCTTTTTAATACAGTGAAACCTCGTTAAGTGAGACTTCAAGGGACCTTCAAATTGGTATCACTTATAGAGGTATTCCACTAACCCAGTGTCTCAGATAATCAGGTATAAATAAACATTTGTCTCATTTACAGAGGGTTCCATTAATGGAGGTGAACATACGGGTTATTTCACATAAAGAGGTGTCATTCTTAAATAAAAAAATGTGTTATGTGCACATTATAAATGAATAAGAATAATTAAATCAACAAACAAAACGATGTTGTCTCAGTTACTAAGGTTTATGCATTAAAATTCACTTGCTGTCTCAGTTATAGAGGTAACTATGATGATAAATCGAAAGAATGAATTCCAGATAAAGAGGATTGTTTTTCCCACTAATAGAGGTAATTCAGTGCCAATGTGTTGGGACCTCAGTATGAGTTGTGGAGGTTTCTCACTTATCCAGGTCCCACTTAACCAAGTTTCACTGTATTGGTTAAGTTGGTTGTTGTAGTTATTAATATGGGGAATGGTGATGAACAAAAAGTAGTTACTGTAAAACAAAATATGGATTATTTACTTTACAAACAATGTGAGTTTTTTTGTTGCATTCAAAAGATGTTTCGCAACGTTTCTCATTTTTAGCCCCTGACGCAAAAAGACGGGTGTTATAAGTTTTTACTTCTTTATTGCCAGACACTTAAATTCACTGTCGATAAGAAACGTTATGAAATAATATTCTTTATCTAATTATTGCTATATATTTAATTTAAATTATATTACCTAACTGCTGAACATTAAATTTCGATCAGTATTCCATATTTCTTCATTCCATAAGAATCGTATAAACAAAAACTCAATAATACTCTTTCGGTTTCTCGACGGTTAATACTCGAACCGATAACCGTATCAATGACACATTAACTAATTAACTTAGGTCCAATTCCAACTAGTAAGTTTTACTTAGAAAACGAATTACCATGAAGTGATGTCTATAATTGACAGGTTGCTATGCGCCCATGAGTGATGGTGGTATAACACTATGTTCCATATCATGGATAGAGAAAAATATATTAGTCGCAGTTGATGTAGCACGGAAAAATGGAGTAGTGATGGGTTCTGCATGTAGTCTATACTTATAATAAATCTGTAGAGAAGTCAATTCTGTACATTAAATATATTTCCAAAATAACTATCAGCGGGTGATTAGTGATCGATACTGACGCCAAAAATGCAATCAGAAAAATTTTTGTCTGTCTGTCTGTCTGTCTGTCTGTATGTTCTTTATAGAAACAAAAACCACTCGACAGATTTCAACGAAACTTGGTACAATTGTTCTTCATACTCCTGGGCAGGTTATAGTATACTTTTCATCACGCTACGACCAATAGGAGCAGAGCAGTGAAGGAAAATGTTGGGAAAACAGGAGAACTTACTCCATTTTTTAAACTTCCGTCGCGTGTGCAGCCTTAATGGTTAAAGCTACACAGAAATCATGTATGACGGAAATGTTCTCCTTAAAATTGTTTAAAAAATATTCCGCGACAGCAAATGTCTATCTTTTATGGTTGACTCACAATAACACGTATAACTCCCGATAGCTTAGCAGTTCGGAGCTTTCTGATTATATTTGTCTACTCTTACGTTTATAACACTCTCATTCATTCATTCATTCATTCATATTATAATAAATCTGTAGAAGAGTCAATTCTGTACATTGAAAATATTGAAAAAATAAATAGCAGGGGGTGTTACTGGATCGATACCAAACCCAAATATGTGATTAAAAATGTTTTTGTCTGTCTGTCTGTCTATCTGTACGTTCAGGCATCACGTGAAAACTAACGGTTCGATTTCGATGAAACTTGGTACATTTATACCTTATTATCCTGGGCATAAAATAGGATACTTTTTATCCTGGAAAAATACGTAAAAAAATCTTTATTTTTCAGTTTTATTCTACAGAACGCGAGCTCAACAGCAGTAGCTCAATAGAGGGATCTCCTTAATTATTATGGGCCTCGCCGTATTTGAGTCCAATAGATATTTATAAGAGGTCATTGTCAGAGTTACTCAAAATGGAGAAATAAAACTTCCACGCGAAGACCGACATCCGCGCGGACGGAGTCGCGGGCGGAAGCTAGTCGCTAAATAAAAACGATGTATTGATGGCATTAACAGCTAATGCTATACTATACTTACTTAGTATGAAACTATGGGTTTTCTTCTTCTAAAAGATGATTTGTAAGATTTATAACACTATCTTGAATAATGAGGCCCACAAGTCTATTGAGAAGAAGACGACTTTTTTAGTTAAAACTGACCATATCTACTAATAGTAGAACTTACTCGTTTACCCAACGTATTAAGACTACTCTGTCTTAAGAATAATTTAGCAAAAGGGATGACGACGGGGTATAAAAATTAAAAATCTATTCAGTCCGTCAGTTAGGTTAATGTCAAAATATTAGACATGTATTCTTTTTATTCTGTCGAAAGTACTTGTTTCTGGAAGAAAATAATAAGTACATGTCTAACGTTTTACATTACGATCTATTGTAAAACGTTTGACGGATATTAACAAAAAAAAAAGTTATTACCTTTATAAAATACCAAATTAAAGAATTAACTAGAACGACTTTACATAAATTATAATTACAATGTCAATTAAATTAAGAAAAAATATCAAATACAAAAAACAACGCAACCGATCTCTAATTCAAGCAAAAACACACTTACTTATTCCTAACTTATTCCGTAATAGCGTTATAATAGCATAATTTTATTTAGTTTCACTACCTTAATGGTTGAGTGGTCTCAAGCGTGACTTCGATTCTCGGAACGTACAAAGTATTAAATCAATTTGACGTTTCAAAAGTGCCTAATTCAGGATTAATAGACATAAATGCTTTGACTTTCACAATATATATTTTTTTTTATTAAAGATTTACCGTCTGCTTCTGTATAAAGAATATTAACTACAGAAAGATATGTTTTAAGTGTAAGGAATTGACAAGATTATTTTATAAGAATTATAAGAAGTTCCTTTACCATCTGTCTATATGAACGTAATAAACTCAAACCACCAATTTAATGTTTGTTAGTTGGTTTGTTTTCATCAATATGTACCATTCTGAGAAAAGTTATAGGTATTTAATTTGCACTGGTTTTCCGCGAAACCGCGGACGGAAAGCTAAATTATTAGAAAATCATCTATCTTTGTAAAATACGGTGTTAAATTCCATTTATGTTAACATTACTTAACAGTAACTTAACAGCAACTTAACCGTTGTACCCCTACTTCTAAGTAAATATGCAAATATATTACAATGCTCATGTAATTACTCGTCACGGCCGATATGTTCAGATGACGACAGGTGCAATTATCAATGAATTTGCTAACATTACCCATTTAAATTATGCTATTATAACGCTATTACGGAATAAGTTAGGAATAAGTTATGTTTTTTGCTTAAATTAGAGATCGGTTGTTGTTTTTTGTGATTGTTAGCGAAGATCCTTTGGGTAAATAACGATACGCCTTTTATTTCTCGAAAGAGTAATTTGTGTTTAGCAATTGTAATAAAAGCTACTTTAATTTTTCGATAATTGTTATTAATTACTAGCTGACCCGGCAAACTTCGTACCGCCTCAAACATTTTATTCCTCACCTTTAAACCTTCGCTGGACTTTTACAAATAATTCAAGACCAAAATTAGTCAAAACGATCCAGCCATTTTCGAGTTTTGGCAAGATTAACGAACACCAATTGGTTTTTATATAAATAGATGAAACCTATGTGTTCTTTCTCTAACTGCACATTCTTTCCGTCAGTGAAACTGTTCCAAAGTTCAGCTTCGAAAATGGAGAAAAACGAGCAATAAACTCCATCGTTACCGTACTCTTTTCAAAAAAATGTTTTTTTACAATCTCACTTATACATTATTTGATCCTTTACCTATTGTATATGTCTATATGCATGTTGTTTACTTACTTTCCAATCTTTCCCACTCAAAAAAAACCGTGACGTCACTATCCAATCTCATCTCCCACTAACACAGAAGACACACACGACAATGAATCAGCGAAATCTAAATAATTCTATTGTCACAGCATCCCTCACCATAAATTATACGTTAGCGAACTCCCGCCACCCTGTAGCGTCACTTCCTGTTCTAACCGGAAGCAGGCAGCCGCCATTTTGGCGAGCACGCGGCAGGAAGCAGGCGCACGCGCATCTCCGTCGTCACTTCCGTTTTGTCTATGACTATGGGATTTTAGAGAAAATATTTTGAAAATTTTTAGTGTTTACTGCCCAGTGGTCGTTAGAGTGATTTATGTAAAGTTGTTAACTCCTATTAGTAGAAATGTTTGTTTGTGGGAAACTTAAATTGTATGGGAGATATAACTGGTAAAACGTTGGTATTGCATTTAGCAGATGTGTACCTCTATAGTGCTGGATTATAAAATTTGTAACGTCGCAAAAAATATTATGGCTTATTCTAATAACAGCAATGCCTAATAAGTAACCATTTTTCAAGTGTGGGAGAGCCATGTTTTTCGGCACGAATGGGCTGGCTCGTTATACCACTTACTACCTACTACACTACCACGGCTTCACAGAAAACTGACGTGGAACAACGCTTGCGTTGCCTTTCGTTGCGTTTTCTTTACAATACCCGATTCCCCAATAACCCTTAGACTTCCTAACACCCAAAAGGCCGACAACGCACTTATGACACCTCTGGTGATTTGGGTGCTCATTTACGGCGGATTATACCATAAAAAAATTGCATTATATTCCTTCCAAAGTACCAGGGCACCATAACACGCTAAGAACTTAACACGAATCCAAACCAAGACATAATAATTATATTGTCGTCACGCCTTTTATTCTCGAAGGGGTAGGCAGAGGTGCATATTATGGCACGTAATGCCACTTTACAATGTACACCTACTTTCCACAATTTGTGTTGTAAGTTCTATTGCCATATACCGGGCACATTTCCAGACTCCATGCTAATACTGAGAAATTTTCTAAAACCCAAAAAAAATAAATAAACACTTGACCAACGAGGCAGTCATAATAAAAGACAAGACATAATAAGATAACACAAATCCCACCTATTACGCAACAAATCAATCTAATGTTGGCACAGAAGATACACAAGGATAATTAGAAAGCAATAATTCAAGCGGTGATTTACCAGAATAAGTGAATCAACATCAATTCATACATGGCGGATAACGTGTGGTCATTATGAAGATTGACGTCTGACGCAGCGGCGCAGCTCATCAATTCTGACCAGCTGGGGTGGCTATGATGGTGAGTTTGATGGGATAATTTTGGTAGAATTTTTTTTTTTAGGGGGAAATCATCCAATGACTTCTCTCGCCTTGAGTGAGGCGAGAGGGAGTGTCAGACTCTTACTGACTAAAAACCACCCCGTTCCTACTCTTGCTTTTCGAAACGGAGCCCCGGTAAACCCGCTAGTCCGCAGCTCCGGATCAGGCATCAGCCCTACTGGGCCCCATCTGTGGTGGTCTGATGGCTCTTTGAGGCGCGCGCGGAATGCGACGCGCCGCACGCACGGTTCTGGTAGAATTGGGTATAAGTTTTTAAACTGACATGGTCGCTAACAATATCATTAGAACTCGAAACGGGATATTTACCATGTTTATTTAAGTCTATGAGTTTCCGATATTTCGGCACTGTTGCAAGCGCCATGATCACGGAAGTACTCTAGAATTGGGTAGTCAAAAATAAATTATTTTGACTTTTCAATATAATACAGTATCCCAAAACAATCGTACTTTCATAAATTTTTGAATTTTTCTAACTATTTTTTGAATTAAATAGCATATATTTGACGCAAAAATTTGATGATCTAAATTGTGGTTTCCTACAAAATTCGTAAAAACGTACGTATCATTTTTGACATTTGCTATTTCTGAAAACACACGCATGAATGCTTATTCAATTTTATTAAATGCAAATAAGCGAAGGCAAAAAGTACAACTTTTTCGAACACTCAGCAAACCGCCGAATGCAGTTTGGACTCTAGGACGGTCCCCAATTACTCTCGACCCATGGCCACCGTACCCAGCAGAGATAAGTCATGGTGGTTGTATAGGATTACATCACAAATTGAATATTATGCTTAATGTGCTTAACTTACGAATGGAAATCGAATACTCTCCTTTATTCAATTTGTGCTTGGTCAGTGGAACTACTGTGAGAAAAAATAACTTAGGTAATTTAGATTTTTACGAATTAAGTACGAGTTAAGATATAATTTTTCTTAAAAACATTGTATTTTTTACATTTTCATATGAATTCTAACTACCTATCTGTTTTTGAACAATTGGGCAGTAAACGAGCAACGCATATAACACAATAATGTAGTTGTAGTACTTTTTGACAACACCAGTAGAAGTACGAATATACGAGTGCGTTACGCAAGCGTTATCTTTATTGTAAGGTCGTGATGCTGCGGTCTACCTAGCGGGTTTACCGAGGTTCGAAAAGCAGGAGTAGGATCGAGGTAGACTTCTGTCAGTAAAAATTTGACAGTCTCTCTCGCCTCACCCAAGGTGGGAGAAGGCAATGGATGAATTTACCCCCTCAAAAAAAGGTCTTGATGTCTCATGTAGACTTTCCCACTTCTAAATCTGTAGAAGATTCATCAAAAACATTTCAGTACTTTAAAAATCACAAAAAATCACTAAACTATGAATTCAGAACAATCAATCTTCTAATCTATATATATAAAACTCTTCCGTTACTGAGTGACTGACTGACTGACTGACTGACTGACAGACAACGCACAGTCGAAACTACTGGTCGTAGACAGCTGAAATTTGGAATGTAGGTTCCTTGGGATATGTAGGGGAGCACTAAGAAAGGATTTTTGGAAATTCAACCCCCAAGGGGGGAAAAGGGGTAAAAACGTTTCTATGAAAAATCTTATTCCTTGGGTTTATAAACTTGAAACTTGGCATGAACACGTACATAGGCAAGTAAATATGTTTGACATTATAAGTTTTTTCAAACTACCCTGCAATCGTGATTTAGGGGTGCGATTGGGTGACTGATTTATTAACGCACAGCCGAAACCGCTCGGTATAGGAGTCTGAGATTTTGAACAGAGGTTCCTTTAGTAACATAAGTGAGCACTAAGAAGGGATTTTTGAAATGTCAACCCCCAAGGGGGGGAAACGGGATAAACTGAGCCGGGGCTGCGGGAAAGTTCTAACGAGATACCGTGGCCCCGGAACGCAAAGGGCAACTGAAGGAACGAGGTGGGTTTTAGTCAGTAAAAGTCTGACACTCCCTTCCGTTCCACCCAGAGCGGGAGAGGTCATTTGATGATTTCCCATCCTTAAAAAAAAATACTTTGTATGACAACTTTCAGTCGTCTCTTTAACATACATAATAACATACATAATTATGTACATACATGCATAACATTAATAACATCACGCCTTTAAATCCCTATTTTGTGTTAACACTACCCATACAAACAGCTAAAAGGAAACAAGTGAAGAGACGAAATTTGTCCGCATCCATTTTTACCTAAATTCTTAACGTTAATGAGATTTACTTTTTATTATCAGGTCAACCTAATAGCCTCACATGTACGTATAACTTCGTAAGAATTTTCTTTCAACTCCTAACCGTTGAGGAGTTGTACCTTCCGTCATCAGCTCATTCACATGGGATGATGACTATCAGACGCAAATACTTAAACAGATCTATGAAATTGTCAAAAACGTAATTGCCTGTAAATTTGAGGTTTGCCCTTGATTTCCCTGGAATACCATCATCAGATCCTGACTAGGTAACAACGGGACCAACTTGAAAGTATACTCTACCGAACAAAAAAAGAAACACGTAAATCGGTCCATAAATCTCGACGTAATCGGTATGCACAAATGCATCCCTGAGTAACACAGGCTATATTTAATTCCAGTTGTAACAAGATTTCAGCCTGTGGAAGAAAAAGCCCTGTCGAGATAATTAAAAAACGCTATATATAACCGAATTACACGTGGGCGAAGCCACGGGCGGAAAGCTAGTAACAATACTAAAATCCACATGGTAACAGCAGTTAGTAGATAAACGTCAATTGAGAGTTATGTAGATTGTGTCCAATTGGTTGAAGTGCACTGACGTCTGGCGACACCACTCCTGCGCAATTGTGCTCTAAACCAATGATAGCCACTCCAGTTTAATGAACAATAACTATTTGTAACCGTTATATTATTTTATATATGTACACATCTACTTGTGACGACTGTCATTGTAATCAGGTTAAAATGTAAATATTTTAATGGTATATCTGTAGTGTGTATGTGAAAGTCATACGATACCAGAGAAAAGTAGAGAGTGGGATTGCTTTTTATATAAACAAAATAATAATAAATACGACTGCACTAGTGGTGTGATGGCTGGGCAATCGGCTGCCGCGTGACGTGTAGTGGATTTGATTCCCGCACGGAGCAACTCTTTGTGTGGTCCACAAATTATTGTTTCGGGTCTGGGTGTATGTGAACTTGTATGTTTGTAAACACACGCACGACACAGGAGAAAATCAAAATAAGGGGCAACGTTTAAAAAAAGGAAAATAAAAGAATTCGATAAGATTAATTCGGATACTCGCAGTCACCATGTCGCATAGGTATTAAACAGCAGAACGAAAACAAACTAGACAACCAAAGGTGCCAATGTGTTATATACACAAACACGACAATCACACTTCCCTCACTTGCAATCAAAACCATACATAACTTAAAACTCCTTTAAACCACAATTCGACTCGTCAAACTGAAACAGTAGCGTAGTAGCACCTTGCTCTTAGAGTGTTGCCTTAAGCCACTTCGAACCCCCTACCCATGAATAAGGAAACCTCATCAACACTCCACCGACCCCTAGGTAGGAATGAATCAACAAATATTGAAGTATGCATGACAATTTGTGAGTAAAACAAATGCTACGTGTTAGATATGAATAGAATATGCTTCTTTTCTTACCTTTTGTGTTATTGAGTGACCTAAAATCCGTCCTAATGCCGTGATATTTAAAAAAAAACGGCAAAAACCGATATTTTTAAACACTGTGTGATATAGTAATGTAACCACTTGATTGGCAACTGCTCTCTTTTATGGTATAGGCCGGTAAACGAGCAGACGGACCACCTGATGATAAGCTGCTCATGGACACCCGAAACACCAGAGGCATTACAAGTGCGTTGCCGGCCTTTAGGAAGTTAGGAATTTAGGGGTTGTTGGAGGATCGGAGATTGCGAAGATTGGGTAATTGGGTCACCAGTAACCTCATACACACAACGCAAGCGCTGTTTCACGTGAGTTTATTGTGCGGCGACCGGTGTGATACCACGTTCGTGCACATGATACACATTCGTGCCGAAGCATGGCTCTCCCACACTTAACTTGACCATCAATAAAAAGCAGATATGATAACTATTTGAATTAACACTGTCATGTATTTGTTTTCAATTAGCCTACTATTATTCCAAATTCATCAAACTATTTGCATAAGCGCTAACATATTAGTTTTCAGTTAGCCAAAGTACCTACTTATTGTTCCAAATTCATCAATAAATAACTTGCAACCATTTCCCTGTCTACATTTCTTAGCCCATTTCTTTCACATTTCCTTACACAGCAGAGCAATACGTCACTCCGTACTCAGTGCCATGTTATCACCCTATCTTCAATCCACAAATTGTCGCCATATAGCTGAGGTGCTCACCGATATAAATCTACCATTGAAAGAGGTCTCCGTGCCCATTCACTGGTTCTATTCAACGAGTGAGGACAAACATACAGACAGCGCTACGTAAACACTCCTGCGGAGGGAGATCAAAGCACGATATGATACAGGACCACGTTTAATTTGGCGCCAACGCATGCGACGCCATTTTTTCCTATTTTCGCGGGCGCGGGCGACATATGTAGGTACCTAGTACTGAGTTTTTTTTTTTAGCTGCGTTGAAGAAAGTTGTTGACTATGCGATTGTATTGTTTTATTTGTGTTGTTGAAACATTTGTCTTATTTTTTTATTTTATTTTATTAAGGACAACAAACAACATTAAATATACACATGACACAATAAATCACACCTAAATGAATTATTAAAATTTTCTTGAGTTTTATTGATTATATTCTTGTGTGGTTAACATTATCGCAATCTTATTATCACAAATGACCGTAAAAACCATAATTAACAATTTTGTGCTAAAAACCAAAACCAAACGAAAATCACAATAATTTTTTTAATATGTAACATTATTTTAAAATAGTATCAAAGTCAAAGCATTTATTTCTTCCTAAATTAGGCACTTTTGAAATACCAAATTGTATTGTCCGTCAGTCAGTCTGTCAGTGAAGCTAGGTGGTCGTTCCAAAGTGAAGCTTCGAATGAAGAAGAACGAGCAAGAAACTCCATCGTATACATATTATAATCATGTATACGAAGGAGTTAAGATTGAGATATAAGAGTTAAGATAATTTAGGTATTAAACACTTCATGCTATTAAGACCTCATTTTATTTAGATAGGTACAATAAAGTACGACAGTTCCTATAAAGGTATACTTAGGTAACATTACCACAATACAATGCCAGTATCCTAGGTGTAGATCCATGAATAATTCAGATGAGGAGACACTTAGGGTGCAAAGGGGATGTCTAGACTGTGTGCTTTTGTACCTATTTGTACCTTTATACTGGTTGTTTGTTTACTTCATATTGTAGTGTTTTCGATTTGGTATTGCGTACCTAATTATTAACATTAAGTACAATTGATAAATTGGGTTCAAAGTGCTGCAGCTGGGCTATAGCTATATTTATCGCAAAACACATCACACATGACATACATAGCTCTACAAAAATGTTTTTTGTTGATTAAAAGTCTAAATAAATTGATACATAAGAATTTTCACAAGTTAAAAAGGCCTAAGGGTGACGGCTGGCTTTTCTGTCTTCCGTCGCACTGGTTTAAACGGACTCAGCTAAGCTATGTTTTTTATATGGAAAGATGCATGTTATGGATGGCTTCCCTACTATCGATATATCACATACTCGAGCTGCGTATCTTCCTAGCACAGCTCTTGCAATAAGAACGATTGCTAATATAACTTTACGCTTGGTAGGCTAACTTACTCATTTGCACTATTAGAGAAACGCTCTACAAGTTTCAACACACACCAGGACTCATACTTTCTTTATGTCTAGTTTACGTGAACTTTTCACTCACTTAAGATTTCCCATAATGTTCCAAAACTTATAAGTAAACCGCTCACTACATTTCTACTCCCATACGATACAACACTAACACCAAGCATTAAGATATAAATCAACCTCACACACACATTAATGAGCAAACCCTTTCAATCAAAATTAAACTCAATCCACATTAGAATAGAGTTTAAGTTAATTATAGCAAGGGTTTTCTTTAACCCGCCCACTTAATAACAGTGGCGATACAAACAGTTTTTGCACTAAGAAGTGTGACAATGTACCACACATCAAGCTGATCATAACCAGTATAAACTGACCCTTGAGTCTATAGAAAGATTATACAAAGCGAGACCATGATAAACTGGTTTTGTAGAACTTGATGAGTAAAGAGTAAAGAAAAGTAAGTTATGGGAGAGTCTAACGTAAAGTTGGACTCGCCCATTTGCATTTTGTTGCAGTTAGTTATAAGTCTTTGGTGTTGTGGTGTTGATTGAGTGGTTCAATCAAGTGCGATGTCTGTAAATGCAAGTTCGTTTCTCGGGCGAGGTAAAATTTTACTGGTGAAAATATATGCAGGTTAAAATATCCCAGTTCTATTTACTAAGGTCTATACATCTTTGATTTTTATCAAATAACAAATAACTTTGAATTGAGAACGTAATTTGTAGGTATGCGTGTCTAATATTATGTCATTACCAAACCGTCGGAATAAATACATGTTTAATTTCCATACCCCATCATGATCCCTATTTAAATATTCCAAACTCCTAACGCCAAACTAAGAAATGACTTGCGTGTACCTAGTTCCTTGAACCCAGAGCCGGCCATATTGCAAGCCGGCCATAAGACCTCGTGTCGGTAGTAAAACAGTGCACTTATGATGTTTATTATATTCCTGGCAGCCATTAATTGTTGCCTAGTGCTGCTATAGCTGGGATTATTCTAGCTTTATGTGGGGTAGCTATAGTTTATACAGCGTGTAACAAAATACCTATATACATCAAGAAGCACTGAAGAATACAGGTTGAATATAATCTCTACACAAAGTTTCAGCTTAAAATACGTTTAAAAAAAATTGGTACCAAATACTTGGTGTCGCATGGTTCTTGATTTTAAATCATACAAACGTAATACCTACAGGGGTCAATCGCTAATATTACGAAACATTTCTTTTGTAAATCTGATCGCCTAATAACAATACCTGTATCAAAATAATTTTGATGTTTGGTTTCTGGAATTTTATGTATTGGAAACATTCATAACTTCGTTAGTTTAAAAAACCCATCCCGTATCGTTTGTTATGTTATCTAAGAAACCGTGCACTTGATATGTATAGGTACCCCCTTTTTGTTACACCGTGTATAAGATTTAGGAATAGTTATTGTGGGGGAAGGCGCCGCCATAGTGTTTGGTTGAAAGTTTTCATGTAAGTATAGAAGAATGGGGTAAGAAAGTTTAAGTGTGGGAGAGCCATGCTTCGGCACGAATGGGCCGGCTCGACCGGAGTGATACCACGGCCTCACAGAAAACCGACGTGAAACTACGCTTGCGTTGTGTTTCGTTGTGTGAGTGAGGTTATCGGAGGCCCAATTCCCCCCTTCCCAATCTTCCCAATCCCCGATTCCCGAACAACAACCCTTAAATTCCTAACCCCCAAAAAGGATAGCAACGCACTTGTAACACCTCTGGTGTTTCGAGTGTCTATGGGCGGCGGCGATTGCTTACCATCAGGTAATACGTCTGCCCCATTACCGGCTTGTTTCATAAAAAAAAGAAAAGAGGGTTTTCTTTAAGGGGGAGGGGGAATCATTTCAAGACTTCTCGCGTCTTGGGCGAGGCGAGAGGGAGTATCAGACTCTTACTGACTAAACACCACCCCGTTCTTACTCCTGCATTTTAAGCTGGAGGCCCGGTAACCCGCTAGGCAGTCCGCAGCTCCGGGTCTAAAAAGGTCCGGCGTTTTTCTAGGAGCATGAATACTTTCGTCGTAGACATATCACATCAACTGTTCGTGATAGTCCACTGTTAAAGTATGGGCCTGCTCTATTTAAATTGTTAAAAATAAGTTTTAAACATAAATATGTGTAAAAATAATAAAGTCGGTTAAAAACCAACATCGTTGTCTAAGCGAAGCTGCGCTCACAGCTAGTATTGTACGTATAAACAAACACATACACAATACATCGATGTATCGATACTTTCACAGCACGTAGCCCACGGCTGATTGCAATCAGCTGTAACTCTTATTAAATTGCGCCAATTCGGGACATACTGTGTATAACCGCGCTTGTTTGCGCACCCTGTGTACACGGGGTGCAGTGTGGATGGTAGTGGTTTACTGGATGGGGCATCTTTTATAGGGATTGTTTTTTATGTTTGTTAAGCCTTGTATACTACTAACTATTTAAAATAGAAGTGTGAAGAAAATGGTACCTAGGTACCTATAATTATGTTTGAATAAGCACGTAATGTTTTTGGTTAAGACATGGAACAGTGTGCAGCTCTATTCGATGGTATAGGTACTTGTGCGCTATAAACTTTTTCAGATACTTACTATACATTAATTTAGTTCCAAAATTAAAAGATTTTTTTATTTTTGTCGCAAATGGCAAGAGATAAGTGAGTGCACTGAATGCATGTGCAGATAATGCAGACCCGAAGTGTGGCTCTGGCTCGAAAAACAAAAATAGGAACGGGGTGGTCTTTAATCGGTAAGAGTCTGACACTCTATAATCTATAATTTTTATGACCCAATATCATAATCATGAGGCTTGGACATAGACTTCTCCACTGAGCAACACATTGCCACATCTAGTTTCCCTAACTCGACATATCGAAGAGCTAAATTATCCTTATCAGGTAATTTATCAGATTTTATTCGGTGGTTCCGTACATTGAGCGTCTAATATTAAACAGAATAATTTCTATGATTTGTTTGTATGTATGTAATATTGTAATAGACACTAATAAATAAAAACATGACTAATTGCTGAAGTGTTAGATAGAAGTGTGTTCATAATGAAACAATGTCAGACCAGATTTCGTGTCTTATGGCCAAACTCAAAAGTCACTCAATTTTAAGACGACCTTAAGAATAGTTCTGTCCTTACAAATTATTTGAAAATGACAAAGATAGCACGATATTTAAGTACAACTTAAAATTGAGGAGCATTTCTGTATTTGGGCGTTAGCTACTTACTATTTTGTCCAACATGGAAATCGAACCTGTGACCACCACTGGAAGCGATTTCAAGTCAAAGTTAAAGTTAAGATTATTTATTTCAAATAGTTCAGGAAGGCAGTTTGAAACGTCAAATCAAATTTAATAATACTAAAAATGTCTCTCTATCGGTCAGTCGTCTAGTGAAGCTATTTGCTCGTTCCAAAGTGTAGATTCCTATAAAGAAGAACGACCAAGAAACTCGAAGAATAAACATTTAGATACTTTTTCTTTTTTTTTGAGGGGGAAAATCATCCAATGTCTTTTCTCGCCTTGGGCGAGGCGAGAGGGAGTGTCAGACTCTTACTGACTAAAAACCAAGTTTCTTCTCCTGCCTTTCGAGCCGGAGCCCCAGTAAACCCGCTAGGTTGTCCGCAGCTCCGGATTAGGCATCAGCCCTACTGGGCCCCATCTGTGGTGGTCTGATGGCTCTTTGAGGCGCGCGCGGAACGCGACGCGCCGCACGCACGGGTCTGGTTCTGGTCGGGCGGCGAACTACCCTTGCTCGCCGTCCGCAGGCCCGCACTTACGGTGGCCGGAGATCGTCACGCGATCCCCGACGCCCGGAGTGTCTCTCGCGACGGCTGGGGCGTGAGGAGGTTCGTTCTCTCACGCGCCCCACCTCCTCCTTTGCTAGCATGACTGCTTCGCAGAAGGAGGAGACGGCATCCCAGTCCCCCTCGCTCCGCACCATGGCTTGTACCAATGCCGGACGCGAGAGGTCGCCGTCGCCGACTACATCCCTGAGGACACGGCGGTGCTCAGCCCATGCAGGGCACAGCGCCACCGTATGTTCCACTGTGTCCTCAGGACGGTCCTCGCAGTGATGACATCAGAAACAGGAACCTACCGAAACTTCCATGCCCGGTAAGCACCTGCGTCAGGCGGTAGGTGAGGACGCCGTGGCGTCTCTCAAGCCACTTCTCAAAGAGGGGACTTATCGCTGCAATGACAGTGAGCCCAGCCCTCGGTTGCGACAGTCGTTGCTGCCATTCCGCCATGAGATCACGCCGGAGTTCGTCCCGCCACGCACTGATCTGGCGCAGCAGTGGAGTTTCGCCCCGGCGACGCGCGTCGGCGCGCAAACAGAAAACGCGCACGAGCACCTTCGCCTCCAAATCCCAAGGCAATAGTCCGGCAAGGAGGTTAGCCGCCTCCCCGGAGATCGTGCGATATCCGCGAATCACCCGGATAACATTTAGATACTAAGGCTTTTTAAACCGCTACAAAAATCCCAATAACTATTAAGCCCAATCCGGGAATCGAACTCAAAATCACTCGATAGAATACCAACGAACACAAAACTGATCAGCCTCTCTGATCACCCATCTAATTACCGACCTCAATTCGATATATCCAGCAAATTCAATATTTTGATTTCCGAGTAAATTATTTGAAATCGAATTACCCTAACGAATGTTACTGATACATAATTCGTTTTGCAAACGTACAGACAAATCAATTCACATGGGATCATTTTGTTTATAGGATTTTAAACCTTATTGTGTAGGTGTTTAGAACGATAGTGCTGTGTAAAATGAGGGTGCTACTGAGTTAGGTTATTGCCCAACTAACAATTTTGCCCTATAACCAAACCTTATATCTCAAAAAAGCTGGGTAAATGATGTATAAAGGTTTTGGTGGTGACTGATTGTTGTGTAAAAGCGTTTGACAACACAGTTTGGCTCTATAAGTTTATATAGCAAAAACGACCTATTAATAGTTGATGTAAAGGTTTACTTCACGACTTTATATAGCTGTTATAGTCAGGCGTTATAGCAACCTCCATTGTGACTAGTATACAACGATTGAACTTCATAACAGTTTTAACTGTCACCCTAATGCGCCTAATTTGCGCAATAAAGGTTCGAAACGAACTCCTATGTGTCGTTTGTTAAAGTAGAGATGACAACTCAGGAATAGGACGATATTACGATATTGAGGGTTTTAAGATCATCGTTACAGTACACAGTAATATAGTGGGCACAAAAAGTCTACATCGGAGTGATTTGGTGATACAGCTGAGTTTCAAATTATCTTTATATAGCTTAATTGTCTTATAAAAGGTTGCTAATGGCCATTATAGCTGTAGTGATAAACTTATATCACAAATACACTTTTTAGAAGCAGATTGTTTTTTTATAACTATTATAGTTCCTCTATTACACAACAGTACTATAACGGAGATCTTATGTGTTTTAAAACATTATTATTGTGTATAAAGTTAGGCTAGCAATGCTTTTAAATGATAATTCCGTTTTGTAAAAGCACTTCTATCGCTCTTCTACAACAATATTGACATTTGAATAATTCTTTTTGAAGACCCATTTATAGAAAATGGTTCCGTACAAAATACAGTTCACGTCAGTGATGAAATGGAGAATAATTCATTTGTGGACAGCGATTCCAGGTGTGACAGTTTTTCAGATTGTTTGATTGATTCAACTGAAGAAAAAAACCAGCAACTACGAGATGGTTTGAAGCATTGGGCTATTAATTATAATATTTCACACGAAGCAATAAAAAGTCTGCCTCGTTGGTCGAGTGGTTGCAAGTGCGACTGCCGGGCAAGGGGTCTCTGGTTCGATTCCCGAGCCTTTTTCGGTTTTTCGAAAATTTCTCAGTAGTAGCACGGAGTCTGGAAATGTGCCCGGTATATGGCAATAGACTCACCACCTATTACATGGGACTTACAATATAAATAATTATGAAATGTGGGTGTACACAGTGGCATTACGTGTCATAATGTGCACCTCTACCTACCCCTTCGGGGATGAAAGGTGTGACGATATGTATGTATGTAGTTATACTTCTCTGACGTCATACGTAGTACCTACACAGATTTATAAACCATAACATTTATTCATTAACAAAAGTATTCATCATATTTATGGAATAAGGACAAAAAATAAAACAAAAATAACAAACAAGCTCAAAAGGAACCCTAATTTCATGTAATGGTGGATGTAATCTATCATAATGAGTACTATAGTAGAGTTAAGGAAGCTGGAACTATGTTTATAACTTAAAATAAGAAATTATTTTAGTAAAAGCTCATTAATTCGAAGGGGGCATTCAAATATGTCGTAAAGCCATACATAGTTTATCAGTAAAATTACAGTCGCACAACATTTTCTTCGTAAGAGACGAATAATTCGATTAAGTACAAAATAATATCTTAGTCACCACGATACCCCGTCACTTTTCTTATTTTTTTATTTCTCTTCTAAAACACTGAGACACTGCAGCGACGTGAACGAATGTAAAATGAATGAATGATGAATTTTAGTGATGTAATGGAATCATGAACTCTTTTACAGTACCCAAAAACACTTTAGTAGTGCTGCGGTGGCTTATATATCACAAAATTGTCATGCCTGATACCCTTATAGTTCTACTTTAACACTGAATGGAGATATAATTGCGCCACTTTCTTTGTAGATGCACCTTCTTTGGCCTTTTATTTGACCACCGTTTAGTTTTTACAAAACGTTCTATGGCCTTCTATAAAACTAACTTTTGTTGGTTGGGTGAATGAGTGTACTGATTTGGTTTTGTTAAAAATGGGGTTTGGCTTGTTGGTTTTGTTGTGAGGGTCTTGAGTGGGAAGTCTGGAGTTTGATTCTGGGTCGAGTTTTTCTTTTTTGATGCCATTAATCAATGCAACGCATGTTTTTTCTACCATTATTCTTTAAAACCTTAATTCTACTTATGGTGATTCTAATTTGTTGGTTTTTTTAGAGAAGAAAATCTCTGATACACAATAGCACTGATGGAAACAAACTCAACGAAGCTTTCTTTTTCATGTGAAAAGATGCTTGCTATGGATGTGCATATAACTATAGCATATGGCTTTCTCTACTATCGATACATCGCATTCTCGAGCTGCGCATCTTCCTCGCACCTTTAGTTTTAGTGAAAACGGTCACATAGTTTCACAGCATAGCTATTACATTTTAGTTGCATAGCTACATAGCACAGCTACATAGCACATATCTACAGGAATAGCACCCTGAGCAGAGATACGGCGGTTACCTGCATCGTGCCTTGGACGAGCCAAAAATCAATTGGCGTCAGCCATCAAATTTAGTTGAAAGAAAACAGTAGTAATAAGCCTCACGTGGTGACCAAATCAGGATTTACAACCGATCTTAATTCAAAATCACTGGATCGACCTCGATTTGGACAGAATCACATTTCTACTTATGCTAAAAAACTGAACTCAATACAAAAATGTTTAAGATCGGTTACATATTAATTTCCCTCTTAAGTAGACAATACATTTGAAACACAATGGGAACGATCCGTTACATCACCATATGTTCGACCAAAATGATGAGTTCGACCGCAATTTGTGCGCAAGCGCACACACCGACCACACCAGTACGTGCCAATTACTAATTATGGTAACACAAAAAAAAATACCCCAGAATTAAGGTTTTTTAACATAATAAGATCGCGTGTGGGTGAACTTTTTTTGTAATATTTTTTCTACTATTTCGAAAATTGATTATGGATTGGTATAAAAAGTTAGTTCACCGTGAGTTTGATTGGTACTTCCTTCCTATGTTTTTGTTAGGGTGATCTTCGAAATGTATGATTGTCATTTGTTGGTAATATACCTAGGTATGTGTTTTCATTTAGTTTTTTAGTAGGAGAACAGTCATAACACGATTTTTAAATCGAAATTACATACCTATATTAAACTTAGGTACTTTACCTGAGATATTCACGCCCGTGAGCATTTTTTACATTTGATGCGTCGACGTTTGGCCGCTATCTCGCCTGATGGTAAGTGATGATGCGGCCTACGATGGAGCACGTCTGCCCATAAGCAACCTATTCACTCGGACTTTGAAGATACCCAGGTTACACCCATCAGGAAACACAGACTCCGGCAAAGAATTCCACTCCCTAGTAGGTGATATTCCATACCTATATATTTTATGATAAAAGCGTCAAAATGAAATTAAGGAATGATAAAATGAGACTTTATTTACGCATAACTTTTTTTTAATTTACCAAATCTTTTTAACAATGCCAATCTCCAATCCCACAACGTTTTTACCAAAGAATAGCGCGTGCCATCTTTAGCTGACAGTTGGCACAATTCTTACAAAACTATTGTTTATAATTAGGCCAAAATAATGACAGACCCATTGTCCCTACCCTAGGAGACAGAAGACGCGACACAGGAGACAGTTGCCAACAATTATCATGGGACACAAAAGACCATGAAAGACCCCATAGTTATTGAAATTAAAAAGCCATTATTAATAGACTGTACAAAATATAATAATGGTATAAAGATGTTATTGTTTTGTTTCTTTTTTTTCTTTTTAAGTAATTACTGATTAATAACAAAATATAATAAGTAGAAACGGAAATTCAATTAAGATACGTGAATAAAGAAGAGGAGGAACTGTTTTGTTGTTTGGTTTGGAGTGCAATTCCTGAACTTGTCTCAAGTTTATTGTTCAGGTAAAATACTTACATAATAATATTATGCCTTCTTAGTACTATGAAGTATAACCAAAGGATTAACAGTTTTTTAATGCAATAAAAATCAAGTTAGTATAAAGTCTTCGTTTTTAGAAAGCGCTGTGTGACATGTGCTAATATGTAGTTCATTACGGTGCTTTTCCACCAGAGTCGTGCTTTGCTACGTTGCTGTGGATGCGTTTGGCTTCCATCAATCAAATTCGTTGGTACACATAGCATAGAACTGGTGGAAAGCAGCAGTTACTGTACTTTGTTAGTAGTAGTTAAGTAGCAGATATTTTGCGACGGCGCATCTTCATAGCATATCTTACTCGCACAGCTATATAGCTTAATATCAGTGGAAACGGTCACATAGTTTGGCTACATAACAGATGTGAAAAAGCACCCTTTGTCGGCTCTTACGACAGATTAGAAATGGCGACATACGAATTCTACACGTATGTACACTATACGCATATTTTTCATGTGTATATATCTGTGAATATGGGTATACGAGCAAACGGATCACCGGATGGTAAGCAATCGCCGCCGCCCATGGATACTTGAAACACCAGAGACGTTACAAGTGCGTTGCCGCCCTTTTGGGGGTTAGGAATTTAAGGGTTGTTCGGGAATCGGGGATTGGGAAGATTGGGAAGCGGGGTAACCTCCGGTAACCTCACTCACACAACGAAACACAACGCAAGCGTTGTTTTACGTCGGTTTTCTGTAAGGCCGTGGTATCATTCCGGTCGAGCCGGCCCATTCGTGCCGAAGCATGGCTCTCCCACATAGATAACATTTTTATACTGAAGGGCATTCTGTGACATAGGTACCAACTCTATAATTTACAAGTCTTCGAAATCATTACAAGATCACGAGACCGCAGCCGACAACAATTGAATGGTAGAACGACATATTGCGAACGGGAGCCAACACAGATTAATTCCTTACCAATCACCAAGATAAATAAGACATAATCAACTAATTATTAACCAAAAACCAACCCTAACTCTACTAAATAAGGTCCTATCAAAAAAAATCAAGTGTAAACCTAAATTTGTTTCTCTCAAAGTAACAAATCGCCTCAGAATGGTTGAAAAGATCCGTTTTTTCGTCGATTGGGTGTCATTAGGACACAATTTGGGAGGATGTGGTCTTCCGTGATCATTGTATCGTCACTTCGTGTCAATTGTCGGTGTTTTTGGTAGCACGCGATGGTTAAAGATGGGTAAAGGTGACCCCTTGTGTTTTGGGGTGATTTGGCAGCTGCTGATGAGGTGGATAGACAAAAAAGAGCGGATAATTTGGTAGATTACTGGTTTGGAACTGTTGTTGATCATGTTAGAGGTAATGAGGGATTTGGTGTGTTGTTTTATGGAATTAGTTGAAAACAACGTCACGCCTTTTATCCCCGAAGGGGTAGGCAGAGTTCCTCATTACGGCACGTAATGTTAGTACAATGTACACTCACTATTCACCATTTGTGTTAGTTTAAGTCCCATGTAATAGGGGGTGAGCCCATTGCCATATACTGGGCACAATTTTAGACTCCGTGTTACTACTGAGAAATTTTCGAAACCGAAAAAAGCCCAGTAATACTTTGCCCGACCCGGGAATCGAACCCGAGACCCCTTGTCTGGTAGTCGCAATTGCAACCACCAACGAATCAGTCGATGGCCAAGTTGCCATCAATTATTTGTTATTTATTAGCTTTCGACATCTTATATTGCAGTGCATTGCATTGTTCTCACATAGTTTAAGCAATCGAAACAATGTAACCAAGAATTGTATTGTGAATCTGATTGAAAAAGAGTAACCTATGGTTCTTTTCTATAGGAATCTATACTTTGGAATGAGCAAAAGACAGACATAATTTTTTTATATATATTTGCTTTGGCGTTCAAACGTGACTTCCTATTTGAAATAACTAATTTTGAATTTGACTTTGACTTTACTCTAGTCGATGTTTATAGCATAGACATTGGAACGCAGTTGTACAAATATCAATTGAAGAGCTTTTTTTAGAAATCTTTATAAACACAACTTTGTGGTGAAAACTATTTTTTTTTCTTTCATAATATGTTCTGGTTTATTCGTAGTAATAATGTGTTCTGGTTTATTAGTAATTTACTTAAATCAGCAGGAAATAACAATAAAAAGATTTGGACTGCCATAAAAACTATAACCAACTTACAAAAACCTAATAATCAGCCGTTAGAACTCTTAAATATTAAAACCTCACCAGTAGACTCCTTAAATGAAGTAAACAATTATTTTTCGAACATAGGTTCTGAACTAGCCAAAAAAATTCCTTCCGGTCTTAGTCCACTTCCAAACAATGTCTCAAATACCGACTCTATCTCTAACTCTCTTGTTCTCCTCGAGACAACTGAAGAAGAAGTTGAGAAGATTATTATTAATTTACGTCCTGACTGTGGTTCGGGCTGGGACAACATCTCTCCACTTGTGTTAAAGTATTTAAAAAATATCATAGTTCCTCCTCTTACTTTTATCCTAAATAGATGCCTGGCAGAAGGTGTCTTTCCAAAATGTCTAAAAAAGTCTGTAATCGTGCCTATATTTAAAAGTGGGAATAAAGAGGATGCCTCTAATTACCGACCTATAGCTATGCTTCCAATCTTGTCAAAAATATTTGAAAGGATAATAAATAATAATCTCAAAAAATTTTTAGAAGACAAAAATATCCTTTCCAAAAACCAATATGGCTTTAGGAAAGGTATCTCAACCACTGATTGTTTACATAGTTTCAGCGAATTCATTGTTGACAAATTGGATAATAAAAAAAAATGTTTGACTATATTTTTAGATTTGCAAAAGGCTTTTGATACAGTCTGTCCACGACTCTTAGTAGATACATTAGAAAAACTGGGTATTAGGAATAATCAACTAGCTCTTTTTCAAAATTATTTAGAAGATCGCACCCAAATAGTTCGAATAGGAAATACGTTAAGTACAGAAAATGACATTAACATGGGTGTGCCTCAAGGCAGTATTTTAGGCCCAACTCTGTTTCTTTGTTATATTAATAACTTATGTAATCTAAATATTAACAACTGTCAAATACTATCATATGCAGATGACACCACACTAACCTTTTTCGGAGACACTTGGGACGAGACATTTAGCTCTGCTCAAAATGGCTTTAATATAGTTACTCACTGGCTCGCTATCAATAAGTTAACATTAAATGCAGCCAAAACTAAGTACATCACTTACTCAATACACAATTTCTCAACCATCCCTAATAACTTTAAAATTTACGCTCATTCTTGTCATTCCTCTGTTTTTAATTGTTCCACTTGTCCAAATATATCCAAAACCGACACAATAAAATACTTAGGCATAACAATCGATCAAAATTTAACTTTCAAAAAACACATTTTTAACTTAACGCAAAAGACTAGAAAACTTATTCATATTTTTAAAAACCTTAGACATGTTACATGCTGGAAAATAATAAAAACTGTGTATAAATCACTCTGTCAATCTATTCTCCGTTATGGCATTTCTATTTGGGGTGGCTCCCATAAATCTCACTTCCTTACAGTCGAAAGAGGCCAACGATTAATTCTAAAAGTAGCACTATCCAAACCCAGACTCTACCCAACTACTTCATTGTATAAAGACAGCAACGTCCTTACAGTTAGACAACTCTATATACTTGACATCATCCTCAAAAAGCACGCATCTATTGATCTCCCTTCAATCCAAAACAAACAAAACAAAAGAAGATACTTTGATGTTTGTAATCCAGTTCCAGTCCACACATCCTTTGCCCAGAAATTCCTCAACTATAGAAGTAATAATTTATACAATAAAGTAAACAAAAAACTTGAAATCGTTAAACTGTCCAAATTAGAATGTAAAAAAAAAGTTACTCAATGGCTTTTAGAACTAGATTACGAACAGACAGAACAACTACTCACTACTTTATGCTAGCGCATGTCAATCACACATTCTCACAACATGGTATACATGCATGCGTACATCACTTCACACACAAATATGTATTACTTCTCACCACATACACACGCACTCACCACACTCTTACAAACACACACAAGCAGTCGCACACACGTTAATTCACACACACACACGCACACGCGCGCGCGCACACATACACACACACACACACACTCAGATTGGTACTTTTTAAATTTTATTACTAATATTTTTTTATCTTTTTGTTTAGAAGAAGTTTTAGTTTTGTTTATTGAAATTATTTTCATATAAATTTATATAATTTATAAAATAATAGTCCATATCCGTCCGTCCGAGGGAAAGGCCAGGAGCCCATAGTACAGGTTTTCCTAGTTTGGGTTCCTGAATCCCACCACTTGTCTTTTCAACTGTTTTAAACCTGGTCGTGTAACTTGCTACAAAATTTATTATATTATTAATTATTATATAAGCTTAGTTTTAAGACCAATGTCTGTATTAATATGGTGGAAAATAAATAAATTTTATTATTATTATTTTATTATTATTATTATTCATGCCTGCTCGTTTGCCTTCTATTCCATAAAAAATGTCCCTGTAACGCGCCCAATTTCAGTATTCCGATATTTTCGTGGTTGCGTCTACAATAGAACCTGGTTCACAGGAGCGGTTATCTCCATATTACACTTATTATTCCTCAAAAGATTTGACAGATGTGCATTAAAAATCAAGTCAAATCTGTAAAATTTTATATACATACACAGTACAGGATACACAGTAGCTCCTAACAAAATTGCAAACAAAAATAAAACAAAAACAAGCAATCACATCTATCTTCATCAACATAGGAATGTAACCACCTGCCTCCCACAAACTAAAGCCCCAACATCTCAATCAACACAATTTAGGATCTTTTAACTTTATTTACTTAGTCAGTATGCAAATGTTGACAATCTTCAGGGTGGGGCGTAACAAAGGGGGCCGCGTTCTTTGATCCAGCCGGTGTCACCTGTGTTCCGAAGAACAGGAGATTTATAACCGGCGTCTTCCCCAACCTTATTGTATGGGACAACTGTCTTCTTAGTCTGAGAGCTGTTGACTCGCCAAATGAAATTCATCTTGTAAGGCTGGAAATATGTTAGATTTTAAATGGTCATGTACACTTTGATGTGTAATCTATATACTTAGTAGATTCAGGGTGTAAATAACCAGTATAAACAGACCGTTTAATGCAAATAGAACATACAAGCTAGATCATGATAAACTAGTTAATCAAACTCATGGTTTAGGTGTGGAAGGCTTGACCGGAGTGTTACCACTGCTTAATAGAAAACCGCCGTGAAACAACGCTTGTGTTTCGTTGTGTAAGTGAGGTTACTGGAGGTCCAATTACCCCCCTTCCCAATCTTCCCCGATTTCCCAACAACCCTTAAATTCCTAACCCCAAAACACTGACCATGCGCGGTTGCGATTACTTACCATCAGGTGATCCGTATGCTCGTTAACCGGCTTATACCATAAAAAATTGTGATTTCCAAGGCTAAATGACTACCATGTCTTGACTATTGGCCTAACCGTATTACAAACCATCATTTTACGAATACGTAGCGTCACAGGACAAACATTAGTCGGAGTGTTCAGCAGCTCCTAGACTATCTTTATTGGGAGCAAAAACAACTGATGAATGGCTTTTTGGGGTCCCAAGCTGTAGTTTCGCATTTTGGCTGTCCATCAATTGAAGTCTTGCGTGTGCTTGGCCCCTGATATTCTGATTGTTTGTGCTTTTTTCTTTAATTTGCTTTCGATCTTTGTGTTTGTAATGCAACTGTCGTTTGGCTGATGTACGGTGGGTAGATTGTCATTGGATCGAGTCGATATAAGGTTAATTGAAGTTGTATTGGTAGAGAGTGTATTTCAAAATTATTTGACTTCACAAGTATACAGGGTAAATCAAACTTACCTATTTCCTTTTTTATGAAATGAACCGGTAAATGAGCAGATTGATCCCCTGATGGTAAGCAATAGCCGCCGCCCATGGACATATGAAACACCAGAGGCATTACAAGTGCGTTGCTGATCTTTTAAGGGTTAGAAATTCAAGGTTTGCTGGGAAATCGAGGATTAGGAAGATTGGACAGGGGGGTAATTGGGCCTTCGGTGCTCAACGCAAGCGTTGTTTCACGTTGGTTTTCTGTGAGGCCGTGATATCACTACAGTTGAGCCGGCCCATTCGTGCCGAAGCTCTTCCACATTTACTATACATTTCCACTAATCTATCATAGAAAAAATAACTCACAAACACCAACACAACACCCAAATATCCTTCAATAAAACACACAACATCTTACAACACATCACCCATCAGAAACGGAGACCGCCAAACTTTTCCCCTAAAATAAAAATACTTTAATCTGACAATAGGACCATTCATACATTCGTTCCCCCGACAATCATTCGGTCAATTTGACAATGGCTGGACCCCTGTTTTGATAATATTTGCCTGTACCCCCAAACAATTTGATTTAAGTGGCTCTAGTCAGGATATGAATTGAATAATGTATCCTGTTACAATTATTTTAAATTCTCAAATTGAATGGCCGTGGTAAAACTTTGCTGACTTGGCTGTTGCTGAAGTGGTGGTTGCTAAACTGTGACAGACCTTCTCTAAAGAAGAAGTGCCATTGTACTCCGTTGAATTCCAATTTACCTACCTAATTATCGAACCTGAGAACTCTTTAATCAGTAGATACCTAATTCTACTTTAGTCCGGTTACGTACAGTAGTAATTTCTTTAAAAAAACCCCGACAATCTCCATTAAAAACGTCTATATCATAAATCACTCACGGTTTGGGAGTAAGCAGAGATCCAAGTACCAACGCAACGCATCTTCAACCGCCATGTCATTCTCACGACTCTGACCCGAGATGACCCGCGCAGATATAGCCCTTATTACAACGGTGTAAGAGCTATAATTGGGCAAAACAATTGTTCCGTCGTGACGCACATTTTTGGGAGACGAAAGAAATCTTAAGATTTCGGTTTTTGATAAGTTTTGCTTTTATGAATTGTAAATTTCACTTGGTTTATTCGACTGTGGCTGTGGGTGAAGCTATGGGTTCTTAATTCGATTCCTATGTTGACCAATGTGACGTAAGATCTCTCGCCGCTTTACTTAATGAATTTATTTGTTAAAATCAGGTATTTCGAATTCGGGTTCTGTTTTGGTAAAATCATAGTTAGAGCTATGCATTTCTCTGGGCTACCTAACTATAAAGACACCAGAGTCCCTACACTACACTGCGACAGTCTACGTTCTACTCTAGTACTGGTGTCCAAGCTGGTCACGCCGTCACATTGGTTGCTCAACCGAGTGGACCCCAGGTGAGTAACCTCTTTTTTGGGACAAGCCCGCCACAGCCTCCCAAAACCGCTGCAACTCCTGCAAGCCAGGATCTTTAGTAGATACAACTATGAAAACTCTGGAACACTGAAGTCGCCCGCGTTCCAGGGACGTGAATAAACATTCTTGGATTCCGCAACGAAATAAATCAGAAGATATTATTAGAAGAGAAAAGAAAACGAACTCCTAGACGAAAGTTTACTTTAAAAAAACCAAGACTTCTCCAAATATTTACTTCGATAGTACTGGCTACTCGCTCATAGATGGCGTTGGCTGTACCTTAAAAGATCGTATTGCGATACCGTAGCGACATCTAGTGCTTAATAGACACTATAAACTTCTGTATGCAGTACCAAGCAAAATTAAAATCAAATAATAATACAATGTAATGGTAGATTTATTATTTTACAATTTATTTTAAAACACGTTATAACGTACATTATTGTAAATAAAGAAAATAAATAAACCATGTATGAGTTTTTAGTAAATTTCAAGTGTTCAACTTTAAAATTCTTACTGTATTATAACTTTATAATACCTAGGCATAGTATAATAGCAAACAATATATATCGTCGTCACGCCTTTAATGCCCGAAGGTGTAGGCAGAGGTGCACATTTTGGCACGTTATACCACTGTACAATGTACCTACACCCACTTTTCACCATTTATGTTGTAAGTCCCATGTAATAGGTAGTGAGCCTATTGCCATATACTGGGTACATTTCCAGACTCCGTGCTACTACTAAAAATTTTTCGAAAAACCGAAAAAATCCTGTCATACTTTGCTCGACCCGAGAATCGAACCCTAGGCCCCTTGCAAGTCGGACTTGCAACCAGTCGGCCAACAAATTAAATTCTGATAATGTTAATGATCAACCAGCGATATTATTAGATAAACTTTTGATCTCAACTCATACATACTAATATTACTTTACGCTCATTTTGACACGTGTAATTAACAATGGTACCTACATTATAATTATGAATATACTAGCTTCTGCCAGCGGCTTTGCTCGCATTCCCATGGGCTAAAAAGTCAGCTGCAGCATACCCTGTCTGTGAACCAAATTTCATCAAAATCCATTCAGTAGTTTCAGATTGATTGACGCACTAACATCCAAACAAACAAGCATACATTTGTAATAAAAATTATTTTATAATATTTATGATATTAATATTATACTATTTCACATTTATAATTTAATATTAAAAATAATAAGTATATAGTAATATTATTATATTATGTCTAACAGTCGAGACGAGATGACACAGTAATAATTATTCTCACTCTTAACGCGAAATAAGGTACCTAAGTAATACTTATTCGCAACCGTCTGTCGCTTCACATAATTCTATACTTAATTAATCAAGTCTAACTTTCCAACAAGGACACATCAGTGATAACATCTCTCACAAACCTATCCCACCGTTCGTTGAACACTTTGAGCAGTCTCGCTTTACCTTCATCGTCCAGCGCACTGTACGTGATGGAGTTCAGGGCGAGCTGCTTCAGCATCCTCAGGTCCGCGTGCTTACTGGCCACGCCCATGAACGCCACGAAGAAGTCGTGAGACAGTGGCTCCGCGCTCCAAGCGCCAGGGTCGTCGCTGGACAGCACTACAGGCGCGCCCATAGCCAGGTACGAGGCCAAGGGGTGGTTCCTCACATCGTGCACCAACGACAACACCACGTTGGAGATCACATTCACTTCCAAAGCAATGTCCTTCTTCATCACAGCTGACATCAGAGACGGGTGCTTCGTCAGAGCGTATCCGTGGCCTATCCTCTTCGAGCCTAGAAGAATTGCGTCCACCAGGTTCTCATCAACTGCAGTTCCTGACAAATTAGTCTCTCCGGCGTGGAAGTAGTAATTTATCTCATCTTTTGCCTCATACAATATAGGAAGGTATTCAGTCAATGGTTTCCCTGTGTTCTCTTGACCAACGAGATCAAATCCTGCTATCATATCTGGCATTTCCACTTTTAACCTTCTCGTCATATTTAAAGCTGCTAACACACTCTCAAATCGGCTTTTGCTTTGTGTTACAATTAGTTTTACTCCAACGAAATCTGGATGGTCCTCAATGAATTTTGCTGTCGTATTTTTATACAATTCTACCATGTATTCCTTGGTGTGTTTCGAGCCATCTAATTCGTATACACCGTACAAACTTATTCTGATCTCAGCATACATTATGTTGTCATTGTAGAATTGTTTCAGTGTCTCATAACAATACCTTTCTCTTATTGGTCGGTAGGAAATCAAAGATCCCATAGTTTTGCCAACTTTACTGAACCTCTGCCAAACTGCGTTCATATCTTGGTAGTCACAGTCTACTCCTTTATCATTGTAGATTGTTAGATATTGTTTTAACTGAGTATCAAAGGCTTCTGTGCTACTAGCATTGTTTCTAAGTTCACTGACGAGCTCCCATTTAGTTGCACAAGGTTGGTCTGGAGTTTTCGTAGCGTAATAAAAACTCAAATCATTATTTGCGAAGCAGGCATACAAATAGTCTTCATACGTAAACTGTATCAGTACATCTTCATTCAATAGCAACGTACTATGCACATGCAACAACCCTCCTTTAGGCATTTTCCTTATAATTTTATAAACCTTCGATTTTTCTATATCTTTCTTATAAGTAAAGTAGTGTTTAGCAAAATTTATCCGCTGTGCATTAGAATTACTAAGTTCCTTCTCCTTCCATTTCATCAGTATATTATTGGCTATCGTTTCATTTTCATTCAGGCTTACTTTTCCACCAACAGCTGTGTGTATTTCTTCGGCTAATAAAGCACTTCTTTCTTGATAATATTTGGTTGGAACGTCAGCTGTATTTGCATTTATAAGTAGACACAGAGTGACACAGAAAACTGCAGTATCCATGTTTAAACTTTTATCTACACTTTGTTTATATGTGTTCTCGTCTTCGCAGTTAATAAAATACTGTTTGTTAGGTACTGTATAAGTTTTATCTGCATTATTTCATACCCGGGTCAGCTGTTTGTTATTGTTTTTGTAGTAAACATTATTAGTGTCATTTCGGGCCAAATGTTAAGAAACTTTGTCGCGAAGATTTTAGGTTTATACCTGACCAATGGTAATGTTTTTAGTCTTGTTGTTAGTTTCGTTTGTCTATGGCTTTTATTTTACTGACCAAAGGTATTTTTTACTTGTTTTTATTCGGTTTGTCTATGGCTGTTATTTTACTGTTAATTTTTACTGGCGAATTTTGTTTTTAAAACATGATTGTCTAATTTTAATAAATTAAAGTCATTGTTTTAAATAAATTTCAAATATAGTATGTTGTTGGTTTTTTAATTATTATATCGTCACGCCTTTTTCCCTGAAGAGGTAGACAGAGGTTCACATTATGGTACGGATTGCCCCTGTACAATGGACACCCACTTTTCACCGTTTGAGTCGTGTTGTTATACGTCCCATGTAATAGGGTTGGTTTTGTTTACAATAAACTTTACTTATCAAAAATTATATAATATGTATTAGCAAAACTACGTATTACAACTTTGCTACTACAAAAGGAACAATCAAGCACTCACGGACCTCTATTAAAACTTCCAATATATTCCGCAAGGTGGCGTCCGTATCGCGCTTGTGTCCAACAAAGGGAACTTGAGTAGTGGTCACTCTTGTCTTGTTACAGTTGATGGTTCGTGTACTAATCGATAGATGGCGTTGTTATTAGATGTGGACTGACTACTGACCAATGTTAATAAATAGGTAAGTACATAATATAAAATGCTTTTGTACTCTCGTGTTTAGTTTTTTTTTTATTTTCATAATATACATAGTATCATGCCTTTTTTGTATTATAGTCGGTAAACGAGCTGACGGTAAGCAATTGCCGCCGCCCATGGACACCCCAAACACCAGAGGCGTTACAAGTGCCTACTTACTAAGACTACTACCTAGTTACTAAGAATACAGAAGTATCTAGAACTTATTTCTAAAGGAAAATTAAACTAATTCAAGTAAGTAGCAAAAAATGTTTCGTGAGTGACATTCAAGGTTATTGCAACCTAACCCCGTTTGCGTAAGGAGGTGTGATGTTATTACTGCGTTTTCTACCAATAAGTAGTTTATAATAAAGATACTATGAATTGACAACATTTACTTTTTGTTCAACTTCATACGCACTTTTATTATTCAATATGGTCAAATTGGTCAATACAATTTCATGGCCAAATTGAGAAGTAAGTTAAGCCTTAAATAAGGGAGGAGAGATGATAAAAACTGCAATTATGTGATAAATATCCTTTTTTTTAAGGGGGAAAACCTGCTGAGCGAGTATCAGACTCTTACTGACAAGAAACCATATCGTTCCTGTTCCTGCTTTTCGAGCCGGAGCCCCGGTAACCTGGACTTATTCGTCAACTCGGCCGCAATAAACTCGTCCGCGAGGTCGAGTCGGGAAATTCAACCACTAATTATTTTTTTATTATGCATCTCGGCCGAACCACGTGGTCGAGTTGATGAAGCTATATATTCGTATCTTTTATTCGTCAACTCGACCGACATTGAAAATATGAGGCATTATTGTACAGTGACATACAAAAGTGTTTCGTTTCTAATTAAATGTTTGTTCTTCTGGGTATATTGTATAATATAAAATAACTTAAAATTAGAATTAAGGACAGATAAAAAGATGTTTTTTAATCAGACATTGCTCATTTGAATATTAGGTTCATTTCTTTCCACCGATAAAAATTCTAAGTTGCGAGAGAGAGACAAAACTATTTTAACTAATCAGGATATAATTATGTAAGGTCATGATTAAAATGCTACATTTTACAAAACTAAAGGGTGATTCTAATGAAACATCTACGATGTTTGTGTTAGCACAGCACGCATTTTAATCGGCCTAACAAAATAAATCTTTCCATGATATGCCTTAAACATTTTCTACTCAAATCTACTTTTTCTACTCGGTCGAGATGACGAATAAAAAAAAATCTCAAAAATTAACTGGGTCGACTCGACCGCATAGTGAATGTTCCTACGGTCGAGATGCACAATGAAATAATAGGTAGATTTAAATCTTCCCAACTCGACCGCGTGGTCGAGTTTATTGCGGCCGAGTTGACGAATAAGTTGTAACCTGCTAGGCAGTCCACCCATTCCTGGAAACACATATGGTGGACGAAATCTTGCGTACACAAAGCCATACCGTGCAGTCAAAAGACGTCATCAGTCCTCATTGCATGACGTCGACCTAAAATTGTGGTCTTTGCCATAATACCATATTATTTACATGCGAGAAAACGCTACTACGCGTACGATGTCGCGGGCACAGCTAGTAAATTAATAAAACTGATAACATAATAGTACATTCGACCTTTCACCTAGTACTAATACGAGTAATTAATTATGATACATCATAATCTAAACGCATTTTCCGTCAGATAGAATCGTTGATCCCTAGAACTGCAGGCGTGATGCAATTTATTTGTGTAATGTTAAGTATATTATATTATTTTGAAGAATTTCCACTGTTCCATCAAATTGACGGATGCAGGTTATTCAATTGTCGTGTTTAAGTTAATGGTGCATCAATTTGGTCTTAATCATCACTTTTGGAGCTGTCTGTTAACTTACGTGGAAGTCTGTAACAAGTAACAGATAGGGACTTTGGGGAGGAGAGAAGCATTTTCTAAATTCTTGATTTTTGATTGATTTCCATTACAATATTTGTAACTCCAAACGTGGTACTTACCTATCCTATTTATTTCACGTGTGATTTTTGACCCAACCCTTATGAAGCCGGATGGTTTTTGTGACGTCACCCGTCAATGTCGTGGGGGATACGTCGTGGGGGATATGTTGTTGTGATGCGTTTGGCTTCAAGCATATTCATTGGTAAGCATCGCACTGATTGAAACGGATTCAGTTGAGCGATGATGTGACCGACGAGCATGCCTATCTATGAGCAACCTGTTCACTCGGGACTTGATCTTGTTAATGTCTGAGCAATCATCATCATTGCATCAGTGCTCTAAGGCTGTTTTTCAAAAAGATGTGCTACGTTGCTGTGGATGCGTTTGGCTTCCGTCAATCATATTAAAAAATTACTTCGCTCTATTGACTATCGACAAATACTATTGCTTCAAACTTATGGTAGAGGTACTGAACACTTATTGTGTATTCAACATCATATTAATACTAGTTTTTTGTTCTCATTATAATTCTTCAAGTTTTTGCACATAAACAACAAACAAATTATGTTTCCTATATGTATATTAAACGATTATGTTTTTTGTTCGTTACTCACTTAATATTAAATTTAATCACACTGTTAAGTTGTTATTGTGGTTAAAATAAATTGTATTAGTTAAATCATATAGTTAATGCGAGTTCTGGGAAAATTGTCTATTCTATTGAATTATCTGTTTAGTTAAACGTGACATGATTATATCAACCGTTTTCTAGGTATTGGGGTGATGATTTGATCCGGAGCTGCGGGTTTACCGGGGCTCCGGGTCGAAAAGCAGGTGTAGGAACGGGTTTTTTTAGGAAGTAAGAGTCTGATACTCGGATCTCGCCTCACTCAAGGCGGGACAAGTCATTGTATGATTAGCCCCGTTTTTTTAAGGTGGTAGATCATCCAACTTGGGTGAGAAGAGAGAGTGTGTAACACTCTTACTGACTAAAAGCTACCTCGTTCCTACTCTTGCTTTTCGAGCTGGAGCCCCGGTGACCCGCTAGGCAGTCCGCAGCTCCGGAGCCGAAGCGATTACCGGGTTGGACGAAGTATTTTAGAGAATTTTCGGTTATTTCAAGAATTAGTGCGTTGTTATAGCTGATAGTCTTAACTAATTAAAATTATATGTATGAGTATATATTATGGTTATACAAAGTCAAAACTAACGAGTAGGTAATCACTCTATCAGAGAGGCAATCAATACTGATATAAATTAAAAAAAATACAATAACAATAAAACTTTGAATATGGGGCCTCAACCTACGCAGTTCAAGGCCTACCCAAGCATAATTTTGTATTAAAAAAGTATAATTAAATAATTAAAATTTGCCAATTTAAATAGTTGAAACATTAAAAATAATAATTTGTTAATTAACAGCGTTCGAAGGGACTCAAGTCCATCGTGCCCCATTACTGCTTTTTAAAGTATTACTGCTTTTTTTAAAGGGGGAAAATCATTCAATGACTTCTCTCGCCTTGGACGAGGCGAGAGGGAGTGTCAGACTCTTACATGAATATACATACGATACACACACCAAAATAACATGTTTTAGATTTTTTGTCTGTCTATTTGTTCGTTCCACCTAATCTCTGAAATAGCTGGACCAATTTTAAGTTTTATTGGCAGGTAGCTGATGTACCAAGGAATAAATTAAGCTACCTACTATTATATAATTTTTTTTATTAAGAAAAAATAAAACAACTCAAATTATGTTACAAATGATTATAGGTACAACGCGGATGAAGTCGCGGGCAGCAGTTAGTTTATAATAAAATACGCAAATAACTTGTCTCCAAGGTAAACTGGTTCATATCTATGGGTTTAATTAAATACCTGAATCATCTGTTATAATTTTTACGTAATTATAATTAGTGCGTAGCAAAGAAACGTTATGTATACGAAAATTTATTGTTTAAGAAGAAAAGGTAGTGTGGATTAGGCCTCTTCTGACTAAAACCCCCCGTTCCTACTCCTACTTTTCGAGCCGGAGCCCCGGTACCCCGCTAGGCAGTTCAGTGGACTATACAAATAATTTTCTATTTAGGCATAACATTAGTGAAATATTGCGTACTTGTTACAACGTACATCAAAAGACGTCATCCGTCCTCATTGTATGACGTCGACCTAAAATAAATAAACTACTTGGTATAATAACGGAAAAAATCAGCATGTACCTACGTCCCACTATTTTTTTCCGCAATGTCCCGTCGGACTGCCTTGCCCCGACCTGTTAAATATATTCATACTGTTGGTACTTGTAGACCTTCATTAAATCAATCATACAGAACTAGATCATAAATAAAAAAAAATATTGTAGTGTTTTTCGAATAGATCAGATTTTCACCTTATTTAATTCACCTCAAACAACACCCAAAATCTTCTAAAAATACAATTAAGCACTTTACTAAATAACTAACTGTGACACACCGACACACCGCTATAAACCAAGCGTTCATTAACCACGGGTTATCCACTCAACAATAAATGTTTTACGACATATATAAACGAGTGGACCGCACAGTTCCATAGTATCGGCCGAGGCGTGAACACTACGACACAGAGCCGAATGTCCACGGAACATGGACACAGTAACCGCTTTCACTATCTTGTGCCTCCTTATCGTAGAAGCAAGAATCATCCCAGATAACTACAGCAAAGAAAGGAGAGCATTACTAGACGAAGAAACACTCACAGCTGTCGGTGGAAAACAACACCTAAATGAAGATGAAACGATAGCAAACGATATACTCATGAAATGGAAGATGAACGAACTCAACGAGTCCTACATCAACCCGCAACATTTCAACTTCTCTAAACACTACTTCTCATACAAGAAGGACATTGAAAAATCTAAAGTGTACCAAATTATAAAGCGGATGCCCAAAGGTGCAGTGCTACACGTGCATAGCTCGCTAATGCTGAGCGCCGATGTTCTAGTGAAATTGACGTATGAAGACCATCTGTACGCGTGCTACTCACATGACGATGTGCGATTATATTTCTCGGAGACGACCCCAGACCGACCTTGTCCGACTAAGTGGGATCTTGTTAGCGAACTCAGGAATTCTTCCGGTGATCCCGCGGCCTTTGATTCACAATTGAAGAAATATTTCACACTTGATAAAGATGACGGTGAAGATTACAATTTCGTGGACATTAACACAGTTTGGAAGAGGTTTGATAAAGTGTACTTTGCTATTAAATCGTTAATTTCATACCGACCAGTGCGGGAGAAGTATTGGTATGAAACGTTACAACAGTTTTATGATGATAACATTATGTATATAGAAATTCGTTCCGGTCTACAAAGTCTATACGAATTAGATGGCACAAAACACAATAAGAAATATTTACTCGATCTCTACAAGAAAGTGACAGAAAAATTCATTGAGACACATCCAGACTTCATCGGTGTTAAATTGATAATAACTAAACACAGAGCTCAAAGCATCGACCAGGTGCTGGAAGCTTTGAACATGGCGAGGAGATTGAAAGTTGAGGAACCAGATATGATAGCAGGATTTGACCTTGTGGGCCAAGAAGACATAGGAAGACCGCTGACAGATTTTCTACCCGCACTATCTGAAGCGAAAGGCGATATAAATTTCTACCTACACGCTGGAGAGACAGCTTGGCTAGGAACTTCAGCTGACGAGAATCTGGTGGACGCAATTCTTCTAGGCTCGAAGAGGATAGGCCACGGGTACGCTCTGACGAAGCACCCGTCTCTGATGTCAGCTGTGATGAAGAAGGACATTGCTTTGGAAGTGAATGTGATCTCCAACGTGGTGTTGTCGTTGGTGCACGATGTGAGGAACCACCCCTTGGCCTCGTACCTGGCTATGGGCGCGCCTGTAGTGCTGTCCAGCGACGACCCTGGCGCTTGGAGCGCGGAGCCACTGTCTCACGACTTCTTCGTGGCGTTCATGGGCGTGGCCAGTAAGCACGCGGACCTGAGGATGCTGAAGCAGCTCGCCCTGAACTCCATCACGTACAGTGCGCTGGACGATGAAGGTAAAGCGAGACTGCTCAAAGTGTTCAACGAACGGTGGGATAGGTTTGTGAGAGATGTTATCACTGATGTGTCCTTATTAGATACTAATGTAGTTTAGACACTTTTAGGTTTAAAATCTTTAAGAATACAATTCCGCCTTTGACAAGATGGCGCGTATCGTGACCTGTAAATATAAACTCAGTACAAATGTATACAGTAAGTAGGAACTAAGAAGTGAGATTATACTTTATGAGTAGTGTCTGTATTATTTATCTATTTTCATGCAATCGTTTATTTATATCTCAGTGAATGCAATTATAAAATATACGCTTATGTACATAATTATGTCATCGTCTAGGGCTCAAAGTCAAAGTTTTCTTTTTCGACAATGTCTCTTAGATATCTTTGCACCTACGTGCAAAGCTCCGGAGCTGCAAACTACCTAACGGGTTTACCGGAGCTCTGGCTCGAAAAGCAGGAGTAGGAACGGGGTGGTTTTTAGTCAATAAGAGTCTGACACTCCCTCTCGCCTCGCACAAGGCGGGAGAAGTCAGTGGAATATTAACCCATCAAAAAAGAAGGTGAAAAAACGTCTGAGACATCGTAGTGTTTAATTGAATGACTGTGTCTATAAATAATATTCTTAGATAGTTCTAAGAAAACCTTAAACTATAGTTAGTTTAAGGTTGATTTTGCAATGTTTCTTAGACAGAAGAACTGTGTGCTATTGTCAGTTCCACGGTTTATCTTCAAAGACATACGTTATTACGAAGTGCATTATAATCATACTAATTATTTATTTATTTATTAGTGTTACGTGAACTTTATACAAATATATTTTTTAGATCGAAAGATTATATGTATCTGGTTTTAGAACAAATATGTATAAAGAGTTTTCAAGTAGGTAGTACTTTAATAATGTACCTATACCAAATTTATATTACATTTATGTTTATTAAAAAAAATCGTGTCATTAGTTCACTGACACACAATTAGATAGTTCATTGACACTAATCAGCTGATGCGTGCTATGTTTTTAAAGTTTTTTTTTAAATATCTCAATTACTAAGTAGTACGGAACTTGTAGGTCGAGTCGTCTCAAGAACACTCAATGTAAGGTCTCGGATTCAATGCTTGGCTCGGATAAAGAATAGGGTAGATGACTAATTCTTATTTTAATGTCCGTCTTATAGATTATTTTAAAATATTAGGCACATATTTTTTATTTTCTTACGGATACAAATACTTTCGAAGATATAATAATTTGAAATATCGCGTGACGTTACTTCTAGTTACGTTTTATACGTAGAAATGTAATTGCGTAAGAGTGGAAACCCCTAAAATTTGATTTGTTACTGCTCGATGAAAAAATACTGCTTTACCCTGTTTGTACCTTATAATAATTAAGTCGATTTATTTTTAGTTTTATCTATTAAAAGACACAATCATGTAAACGAGTTGCTATGTAAATAATCTTTAATATACATAGGTAATGTTAAGATATTGTATATGTAAATTAATCTTAATGTAATTTATACGATAATTAATGAGGTTGTAATCGATTAAGTTTTTATAATTATGTAAATAATTAATTAATTAATCTGTGATTGTTTATTAAATCTGATAAGTTTATCCTTTATTCTTTTATTTATGCGTTTTATTTCAGGCTATATGTCTTAAAGAAGCGAAGCTATAGTTTAATATAATTAAGTAGATTTTGTTCGTAAATTCATGCACATGGAATAACCTTTTTAGACACCATGGGGCTTAGAGTCCTTTTCCACCAGAGGTGTGCTATGCTACGTTGCTATGGATGCGTTTGGCTTCCACCAATCATATTCATTGGTACATATAACTAAGCACTGGTGGAAACGGACTCAACTAAGCCATGTTTTTCATATGGAAAGACGAATGCTATGGATGTGTGTTAAAGATGGCTTCTTACTATCGATACATCGTATACTCGAGCTGCGCATCATCCTCGCACAGCTACATAGCTTAGTATCAGTGGAAACGGCCACATAGTTTCACAGCTTAGCTATTACATCTTCGCAGCATCACATCTCTGGTATAAAAGCACCCTTAGTCTGACGGTTTGACCTGAGAGCTAACCTATGTCAACAGTTTTCATTAGAAATGTATAGTTTAGAAAAACATGTTTATAAGTCTAGATAAATTATAGGTTCATTAAGTGATGTAATTATGATAATTGTTACGTCAACAGTAGGTACTCAAATGTAGATAGGTAATGACCTGTTCTGGGAATCGAACCTAAGAAGACAGTTTACTTGAAAACAGGCGTACAATACTTATGTAGGTACCCAAGAAGTACTTTACACCAGCTATGTGTATGAGTCCCATTTAATAGGGGCGCCCCTTTTTCCACACACTGGACACAATTACAGACTCAATACCACGGTGAGAAACCTAAACAAATTAAATTAGATTACCTTACCCGTCCCGATTACCCAAGACAGATGTCTTGCTCAGCAACCGCACTAGCGACCCCTTGACCAACGAGGCAGTCAACAATATTATCACTGTCATCATCATCAACATCAACCTATAAGTGGCCACTGCTGACCAAAGCCTCTTCTCACACGGAAAAGGTTTGAGCATTAATCACCATGCTTGCTCAATGTGGGTTTGCGATTTCAAACTTATAATCAGAAATTATAAGCCCAGGTTTCCTCACGAATGTTTTATTTCCCTGTTGTATCATTGTAAATACATAATATTTTAATTTCTAAGAATAGTGATAGGTACTATCCCGGATCATAGGAAATCTAATGCGTAAGACGCGTTGTCGTATTATTTATCAATAAACGTTAGCAATAATCATCTTTAATCAACATGTTTGTTTTGTATTATTATGTTAACGGGACTTTTATTTTATAGGAACCCAAGTCATTCGTATATTATATGTAAACACAATTATCAAATGTTTATGAATTACCTACACTTACTTATAGAAATAGGAGTTCCCAAGCGGAATCAAACTCTCGACACGTTGGGCAGCAGATTTATTTAGAGTGACCAGCCAAATAGGAATCTATATAAAAAAATATTTATGTTTATAAGGATATATAATTTTTATGGAACAAACCGGTAAACGAGCGGACAGTTCACCTGATGGTAAGCAATCGCCGCCGCCCATGGACACTTGAAACACAAGTATGGGCGGCAATTTTGAAACACCAGAGGCGTTATAAGTGCGTTGTTGGCTTTTTGGGGTTTAGATTTTTAAGATTGAATCGGGGATTGGGAAGATTGGGAACCTCAGTAAGTAACTCCAGTAACCTCAAGGTTGTTTCACGTCGGTTTTTTGGTAAGACGCACGGTCTTATCACTCTCCAATCAAGCCAGCCCATTCGTGATGACGCATGGCTCTCCCACACTTGAATTCCATGCTTTTTTGATCAACCTGGAACTCATGACTTTACCTTCAACAATTTAACAAGACTGCAAGACTTTAGAAGCCTTTACAACCGCGACCCAATACAGCAGCATGTGGCATTGACAAAATTACAACATAACCAATAAAAAATGTCACAGAAAATCCTACACTACTTCGTGAAACATTTTTCTAGAATCTTCTAAAGTGAAAATTGGCATAGCAAAGCGTACGAACGAACAGACAGACAATAAAATTATTATTATAAAATTGTACGTGATTTTGTTATTATAAGGAGTTTATTCAATTCATTCTCTAATCGATACTATTTCATTCTTGTTTGGAGTAACGAAAAGTGGGTCATTTATTTTTTATAATGTGACTTAGTAACATAATATTGGAAGAATGTTCTCGAAGACTGTTCTGGTTGAGTTGTTAATGCAACTGCACTACTTTCTTGTTCGATCTTTAGATTTAGTGAACAGGTCACACTCTGAAGAACATTAATTACCTTGACTTTAGTATTTAAATAAACGGCTTTAGTTAATTAGTTGCTATGCTATCAGCTTATTCAAGATTAGTATCAATCCATGCTAGATACTAAGGAAGCTGCATTTATAGAGTTTGTTTAAGAAGAGAAACTCATCCAATGACTTCTCTGCCTTGGGTGAGGCGAGAGGGAGTGTCAGACTCTTACTGACTAAAAACCACCCCGTTCCTACTCCTGCTTTTCTAGCTGGAGTCCCGGTAAATCCGCTAGTCTCTATAAATATCTGAGGCCTTAATACGATTTTGCTTTATGTTTATGTATAACGAGAGCGCGTTCGGCGCCGTGATTGGCCGGCGCGAATTAACCAACCAATCAGAGTGCCGGACGCGCTCTCGTTTCGATCTCGTTAAACGTAAAACAAACTCGTACTAAGGGTTTAGATATTTATAGAGTTCCATTGCTTTCGAAATACATATTTGGAAAGGTTAAGAAAGAGACATCGAAGTTATCTATTATAACGTCATTGTAAGACCTTATTAGTTAAAGATAACCTCTGCTGACCGACATAGATTTTTGTAGAAATGAGAATTTACGTACTTACCAATAAACAATAAGGAAGTAAGTATAACTTCTAGTGTGGGAGAGCCATGCTTCGGCACGAATGGGCCGGCTCGACCGGAGTGATACCATGACCTCACAAAAACGCTTGCGTTGTGTGAGTGAGATTATCAATCAGAGACCCAGCTACCCCTTTCCCAATCCCCGATTCTCCAACAACTCTTAAATTTCTAACCGGCAACGCCCTTGTAACGCCTCTGGTGTTTTAAGTGTCCATGGGCGGCTGGCGATTGCTTACCATTAGGGGAACCGTCTGCTCGTCCATCGGATTTTACCATAAAAAAAAACTTAAAATCATTGACCACGGTTTACCAACTTAAATGAATGGAGAAAAGCTCTACTAGTTTCAAGTTATAGAGTAGGAGTAAGAGTGCGCATCGTCGCCGCGTCTGCGCACGCTGCTCATGATGGACAGTCCCTCTGTGACTCGGGAACGTAAGTAAACCGTGATTTTTACTTAATTAAATATGTCCCACGATAGTTATTTTACAAAAATAAGGAAAAAGTAAGTAGATATGCAGAGGAGATATCTAGGTAAACATATTTTATTTTCTTATTTTTTTCCTGTTCGTATTGGGGTATGAATTTACCAACTGGAAACTTACCAAAACAATTACTCATTGGAAGTTTTACTTTTTTCGCAGGAACACACAGTCGGATAACCTAAGTCGGTTAAAAATCTTACTGTATATAAGTATACATATGTGCCTCTACCTACCACTTTTACTTAATTTTTTCTGTGATTATAACGGTAAGAACTCGCTACAGTTTTAGAAGTTTACTTGTTTTGAGATATTGGGCTGCAAACTATGAATAACATAACAATAAGCATAATATGAATAACCTGATGGTGAGAAATGGTACAAGTTCTGCAACGTCACGCCTTTTATCGCCAAAGGGGTAGGCGGAAGTGCAGCTACACATTACACCACTCGACCAACGAGGCAGTCATTGGTAAAAGTTCGTGTGTTAAATGTATGTACGATGGTGAACCACCCCATGGTGCCATGAAATAGAGGAATGAGCCTATAGCCATACACTGAGCATACTTCCACATTCTATGGTATTGCTAGGAATTGAAGAAAGGCCTAAGAAGCCCAAGTTACTCTTCTGAACAATTTCAAATGGAAGTCTGCCAGGTAGACAAATGGTATAAGCCGGTAAAAGAGCATACAGACCACCTGATGGTAAGCAATTGCTGCCGCTCAGGGATACCTGAAACACCAGAGGCGTTATACGTGCGTTACCGGCCTTGAGGGTTAGGGATTTGAAAGTTATTGGGGAATAGGGGATTGAGCTTTCGGTAATTTCACTAAGAAGCCCAAGTTACTCTTCTGAACAATTTCGTTTTCAATTAGCGAACAGATCAAACCAAATATACCTAATATAGTTACTTAAATACACAATATGTTTACGTGGGTTATTAATATAGCTTTAGTCTCGAGATTTAAAAACAATGTCAACGTCACGCCTTTTATCCCCGAAGGAGTAGGCAGAGGTGCTCATCACGGCACGTAATGCCAGTGTATAATGTAATTTAAAAACAAAGCTGATTAGGCATCAAATTTTATACTGTAATAACTTCTTGTAGGACGTGCTTTTAAATATCAGGTTCAGGTTTATTAGAGAGCGTTGCATCCATCCCGATCTCTGTAATTACCTATATTTTTTTTATACTATTACATTATCCAATCACTGAAAATAATATAATGCACTTTGATACTGCTTTACGTCTATTGCGTTACAGCTATATGTTCAGTTGAAAACCAGTGTCAGGCACTAGATGTCTGGCATTCATGCTGAACTGGACCATTTTTGGTGCAACCGTCGAGAATTTTTAGTGTTTTTGTTTTGTTAATATTTATGTATATCCACATTTATTATATTTTTATTATTCTCTTTCTTACTTTATTTAGCGTGTACTGTTTGTACCTGATCTTGTACCAAATAAATGATATAGTAAAAATGTGCAGAAAAACAATTGTTGCTCATAGCATTGTTCAGGCGTCTTAATCGTTACTATAGTCAGCACTAGTCTAGTAGTCCTGATCCTGCCAGGTGGAAGTGGACGTCTGCCAGGTAGAAAATAGTATAAGCCGATAAACGAGCAGACGGATCGTCTGATGGTAAGCCATCGTCGCCGCTTAGGGACACATGAAACACCAGAGGCGTTACAAGTGCGTTGCCGGCCTTTTGGGGGTTAAGAATTTAAAGGTTATTGGGAATCGGGGATTGGGAAGGGGGCCTCCGGTAACCTTACTCACACAACGCAAGCGTTGTTTCACGTCAGTTTTCTGTGAGGCCGAGGTATCACTCCAGCTTTTTAAAGAGATTTTGCATATATAATAAATCTACTTTTATATACATACAATAATTCCTTAATTCAATAATGGTACAAAAAATGCATGAATCATGGAAACAGCTTGCATTATCTGTAAACTAAAATTAGTATCGTTAATAGCTGCGCCGTATAAATAACACAATTAGTTCTATTCACGGATGAGCAGCATTTTGTTACAAGGCAGGTTACACAGAAGGCGAATATCAGTGATCGGTTTTATCATAAAAAGTAGAGACAATATTTTGACATTATATAGTCCACTACGGGTCTCGGAGGTTTGTTGAGGATAACATAAGAGAGTTAGTCATAATATCAACTAGTTTAGGTGTGGGAGATCCATGCTTCGGCACGAATGTACCAGAACCACCGCAGTGATACCACGGCCTTCAAGAAAACAGATGTGAAACATCACTTGCTTTGTGTTTTGTTGTGTAAGTGAGGTTACCGGAGGCCCAATTACCCCCTTCCCAAACCCCGATTCCCCAACAATCCTTAAATTCCTAACCCCCAAAAGGCCGGCAACGCACTTATGCGTTACAAGGTGTTTCGGGTGTCCATGGGCGGCGGCTTTCCATCAGGTGATACGTGTGCTCGTTTACCGATTTATGCCATTAAAAACAAAAAATATTTTCGCCCCTGAATAAAATAAAATACTGTTCTATTCGATCGTCACCAAATGGTAACAGGCAAAAGTGGAGGATGGCATAATAAAATTTTAATTTAAACCTTAAATAAATCATATTTTACTTTATATGTATTACTTGTCCTTCTGTCCATTCCTGCCCAGTGGTATCACCGTCAGTGTCGGCGCCGCAATCGCAGCGTGAATGTTCACAGTTGTGCACCATTACATCTCTGTCGAGCCCCTAATTAGCTGCACTTGCAGTTATACAGCGGCGCATACCTCGGGAATTGAGATTTTTGCTTTTAACTATAGAAGTTTTAGTAGATGAAATAATCAAGTACACAGTTTGATATGATAAGGACTGTCTCGTTGATTAGGATTGCCTCCTTGAATGAGTAGTTTTTTTTTATGAAACACACCGGTAAAGGAACAGACGTATCACCTGATGGTAAGCAATCGCCGCCACCCATGGACACTTGAAACACCAGCGGCGTTACAAGTGACGTTAAGGGTTGTTGTTCGGGAATCAGGGATTAGGAATTGGGCCTCCGGTAACCTCACTCATACAACGAAACACAATGCAAGCGTTGTTTCACGTCGGTTTTCTGTGAGGCCGTGGTATTACTCCGGTCGAGCCGGCCCGTTCGCGCCGAAACATGGCTCTCCCACACTTAGAATACCTTAAAATGGGGTGAATAGATACAGAAGAGGGGCGAATAGGTAAATGTTGGGTAAATGTTCAAACATCCAATCCCCATTCTTGTGTCTATATACCCATTGAATTCTATTCACCCCGTTTTACCGTTACCTTAATTTTATTAAATAAACATACCTAAATGTCGACGTCTTTCGACCAAAGATATCTTCTTTATCTTATGATCCGTAACTCACAAGTCAAAGAACGCATTCCTTTTTTAAATCCCAGCGACGCTCTTATCTATTGACGGCCCTGATAGTTTACCATCAAGTGATCATATAAAAACATGCAATTCGCCTTTTATCTCAGTATCCAAAATAAAAACATTTAAAAATTCAAATTCCGAACTTACACCGTTACCACTCCTGCGCATCACAGTCACAGTCGATCTAGACACACGGCAGTGTGTCCGCCAAGTTCGAGCAAAAAACCGACACACCGGCCGTGGGTTATATTACACGAACCATTTCGGGCCAAGTTCGACCCACCTATAACTCAAAATCTATTTTATCTACGCATATGAAATTTCTAGTATCTGTCGAGATCTACTTACTTATCTAAAATACAAAATTTCATTAATGTACCTACTGTAGGTCTTGAGATATTGACGTCAGAAAATCGCTATTTTTACTATACACTCACTGACTGACTCACTCACTCACTCATCAAAAACCTAGTACTTCCAATGGTCGTATTGACTTGAAATTTGGCATGGAGGTAGGTCTTTAGGTCAAGGTAAAGGAAAAAATCTGAAAATGGCCAAGTGTGAGTCGGTTTTAAAAATAATAGGTGTAAATTCATACCCCTAAGGAACTAAAACAACAAAATATCTATATCTTCCAATGGTCGTACCGACCTAAAAGGTTACGAAGGTTTGTATTTAGTCAAAGTAAAGTAAAATAAGAAAAAAAGAAAATAAACCTTACAAAAATAAATGAAATCCCACCCATTGTTGTAAAGAAATGCCAAGTTCGATAATATTGGAATGCTTCGCCTATAAAAGAAGTGAGATCTAAATAAGTACCAAGTTCCATACACAGACCTCAGTTAAAAATGATATAACTTGGCAAGTTTTAATAGAAAATTATATACTTGACTCATTGCGTTTAGTAGGTTTATAACAAAGTGTGTGAAACTTGCCAACTTGTTATATCATTTTTAACTGAGGTCTGTGTATGGAACTTGGTACTTATTTAGATCTCACTTCTTTTATAGGCGAAGCATTCCAATATTATCGAACTTGGCAGCCTTTCACATTTATGTTTTGGGTGGGATCTAATTAAGCTAAGTTCACACTGACGCGGTCACGGGCCGTTTGTGAGGCTAATAGTTAGCCGTTCACACTAATTGGTGTCAGCCAGTGTGCAACAGGATTTATTGCCATCAATATGTAGACCACACAGGTTTTATTTGTTTGTTTATGACCATTAATGTGTTTATTGCCAGTTAAAATAATGTTGTCAGTTTTTAGTATGGCAACATTGTTGTTGAGACAATGTTTATAAGAGTCTTTAAGCTTATACCAGTATCAGCTAAAACCCTGTCTGTATACCTGGATCTGCCAATAAATACTTCATATTTAGGAAGTACCTACTCTGTTTTCTTTTCAATTGTTCCATCCAAAGGTTTTCTGGAAGAAATCATCATTGTGTGATAAGACCGGCCATTGTATGATGATGCCAATAAAGCATATATAAATAAATAAATAAGTACTAGTTGATGCACGCGGATTCGCTCGCGTGGATTTGTGCCTTACCTACATCAGCTACCTGCCAATAAAATTCCCTTCAAAATCGGTCCAGTCATTTCAGAGATCCAAACATACAGACAGATAGATAGACAAAAATGCAATTTTGGTGTAATTATATTAATTTATCATTTAAATATTATAAAGTCACTCCAATTATTATTTATTAGTCTAAATCTAGATTAACTGTTCTACGTAAAGATAACACAAAATTACTGGAAATCTTTCCGATCTTCTGAAAATTTCCTTATCGATTTCTTTACCTATCTGTTGAATGAATTATTATTAATTTATTATTGAATTAAATGCCGTTGGTAAAGGCACAGGTATTATAATCTTTGTTTCGGTAAATCCCCTTTTTTAAGGGGATTTTCGCAATCATCCAATGACTTCTTCCGCCTTGAACGAGGCGAGAGGGAGTGTCAGACTCAGTCAGACTCTTACTGAATAAAAACCACTCCGTTCCTACTCCTGCTGTTCGAGCCGGAGCCCTGGTAACCCTACTGGGTCACATCTCTGGTTATCTGATGGCTCTTTGAGGAGTGCGCCGCGTCGTACGCTCGGCTCTGGTTGTGGTCGGGTGGCGAGCTACCCTTGCTCGCTGTCCCCAACGCCCGGAGTGTTTCTCGCGACGGCCGGGGCGAGGAGGTTTGTTCCCTCACGCGCTACGCCTCCTCTTTAGCTATATTATTATAGCATGGAAAATAAATGATTAAATACTACGTAACTAGTTACCTATTAATTATTTTTATCAATAAAATTCCGTTCCGTTATTGTTAGTTTGATGATCCGATGTTGATAACAAATTGATAACTCTGTTGCCAAGTTATCAATTAGTATTAAGATAAAATATTTTGTAAAATAATGTAGGTAATAATTAGAGGTCATCAGAATCAAAATGGGTACACAATTAAATTAGTAAGACATTTTGATTTTCATTACGCATAAACTTAAATCTGAGAATGAATCATGAACCGCCTTTTTTTTCAAAATCAAATGTTGAATGATAAAAAAAATATGTGGTACGAAAAAATCTTCAAATTTCTGATCACTTACGTAAGACGGTGACGTAGCTCCTGTGTACACCAAGCCTTTTTAAGAGGGGGGGGGGGGATCATCCAATGACTTCTCCCGCCTTGGGCAAGGCGAGAGGCAGTGTCACTCTTACTGACCAAAAACCACCCCGTTCCTACTCCTGCTTTTCGAGCCGGAGCCCCGGTAACCCGCTAGACAGCCCGCAGCTCTGAGTGTACACCAAGCCTTACCTCAACAATTTTAATACGCAGATTAGGTACGGTATCACTACGACCGAAAAAGTGGAATGAAATAATTAACCGATTCGTTGCGGATGGCACGACAGACGTGCCATCCAATTTTTTTACATATGGCGTATGACACGCGTTTCGTGTCATTTTTAAATGTCTTTTATCTCGCTCAAATCGAAAATAAATACAATTCAAGGGTAAACAAGAAAAAAGAACATTTTATTCTGTACATGGCTGATGGCACAATAGGCGTGTCATCAACTGATATGGCGCTTGACACGACTGTCGTGTCACGAAATATTTGTTCGTCGCCACGCATAAAAGTGCACCAAAATGGGCGTCGCAACGAATCGGTTAATTGATCATTGTAATGTGGACGACGCAATCGGATTTAGATAGTCATTATATGTAGCTGATATCATTTTATTCACCTGTTTAATCGGACACAATATGATTGAGCAACTTTAAATTTTGCTGACAACAACCCTTAAATTACCAGTCCCCAAAAAGCCGACAACGCACTTGTAACGTCAATGATTTTTAGGGTGTCCATGGGCGACGTCGATTGCTTACCATCAGGTGATCCGTAAGAACGTTAGCCGCATTATTTATCCTCGTTTGCTGCACTTTATTATAAACTAGCCTCTGCCACCGGCTTCGCTCGCTTTCCCGTGAGATAAAAACTAGTCTATGTGTTATTCCAGATGATAATCTACCCTTGTTCCAAATTTCGTCCCGATCCCTTCGGCCGTTTCGACGTTATTGACTAACAAACATACACACAAAATTCAAAAACGTTCGCATTTATAATATTATTAAATAAAGCAACGCTACACATTGCAGCGTTTACCTTACGATGTTTATTTATAGTACAAATTATTATTAAGCCGTAAAACGTGATTAAATGATACTCAATTGACCTGATATGTAATCCGTACATAATTATCTATAAATCATCACGTACATATCAACTATTTTATTATCTAGGTATATCCCGCGGCTTCAGTTGTAACTAAGAAGAAACCAGGCAATAAATAACATGTATTAAAATTATAATCAAGGCAATTATACTTACTGGGTGTTTCGATTATGAAAATTCCTAAATCCATTCAGATAATATGGGAGTACATTTTGTTCAATAATACCTTGCCCAACGCTAGGATTTTCTCCTGCGTCGTGGGTGCGTTTACAAACAAACAAGTTCATATGCACATCACACCCAGACCCAAAACAACAATTTGTGAATCACACAAAGTCGCCGTGCAAGAATCGAACCAGCTACACAGCGTGGCAGGCAATTGCCCAGCCACCGTGCCAACCGTGCAGTCAAGTACATAAAGGTCAGTTAAGACTCACTTTCAATTCCATGCGACTTAAAGCACAACTAGTAAAAGCAAGTTATTGTATGATTTTTTTAAGAGGCACAATTTTATTGATCATTGTTAACTTACCGTTTTTTAATGTCCCAGGTTTATATCACATTAACAGCCCATAAGTGGCCATTGCTGACAAAAAAGGTCTCTTCACGCACCGAGAAGGTTTGAGCATTATACACCACTCTTGCTCAATGTGGGTTGGCAATTTCAAACTTATAATTAGAAGTTAAAAGCTCAGGTTTCCTCACGATGTTTTCCTTCACCGTTTGTCAGTGGAGTCTAAATAATCTTAGAAAGTACATATAAGTCGAAAAATAGTCACATTGATACTTTGTGCTTGGTAGGTTTCCGACTCGCACCCTCATGAATGAGAAGCGGGCGTCTTAAACCGGGCAACCACGACAGATAGGTTTGTATTACAAACTGCTGTTACCACAAATGTAATTAAGGATTTATAAGAAAGAAAACAAACATACTTACAAAGCAAATTAATATAATTTTCACAGCTATAGAAACAACAATCAAATAAGAAATACACATCGAGATTCTACACATGAACCCATTGATCTTTAACAATCGAATCAATGAACTTTGTCCAACGGATTTGAAACTCATGCACCAAGTTATGCTTTTCACTGTACGAACTATGGTATAGAGAATTCAAAGCCAACTGCTTCAACATTTTAAGATCTGCATGTCGACTGGACACTCCCACAAAGGCAACATAAAAATCATGAGTCAAAATCTCAGCTTCCCAAGGACCTGGATCATCGCTTGAAAGAACTACAGGCATGTCCTGACTCAAGTACGTAGCTAATGGATGATTCCTTGGATCATCGACTAACTTCAAAACAAGATTTGATATCACGTTGACCTCTAGAGCTATCTGTCTCTTCTTAACCTCTGTCATTAACAAAGGATGCTTCACTAAAGCAAATGCATGCCCGATCCTCTTTGTGCCAAGAAGAATAGCATCAAATAAGTTTTCATCTGAACTTGTGCCGTACCAATTCGTTTCTCCCGCATGACAATACAAATTCAGGCTAGTATTCGTTATTTCGGGATAAAATTCCTTCAAAGGCCTTCCCAAATCCTCTTGGCCGACTAAATCAAATCCCGCAAGGAAATCAGGCATCAGCTCATGAATTTCTTTAGCTATTTTAACATAATTTTTCACAGTTTGTCTGTCCACTAATTTTAGAGGAGCATAAATCAATTTGGCTCCGAAGAAATCGGGATAGTCTTTCTTGAATTTTTCTGTGACTTGCTTGTAAATTTTAGCTGTGTCTACTGAGGTATAAGTGTTGCCTTCCAAATCGTACAATGGTGGTAATACACTTCTTATTTCGATGTACATGACGTTATCTTCTCTTAAAGCCAGTAATGTGTCGTAGTAATACTTCTCCCACACTGGTTTATAAGTGAACAGAGGTCCCGTACGGATAAAATACTTCGAGAAATATTCCCAAACTGTATTCACATCGGTGTAAACTTCTTGAGGATTGTCAATCACGAGAGTAAAGAATTTTCTAAGTTTTGTATCAAATTCTGTAACATTAGTATTTTCTCTTATATCCTTTGCTCTTTCCCATTTAGTCCCACACAATCCAGTAGGGCGGTGTTTCGAAAACATAAAGCTTACATCGGATTCGTCTTCATTGAAACACATCCACAGGTCGTCATAATAAGTTAGTCCAAGCACGTAATCTGGACCCAGTATAGCTGTGTCGTGGCCATGTAGCATTGCACCTTTAGGCATACTCTTCAGTATTTTGTACAATTTAGTGTCTTTCACCTGCTCCTTATATTCGAAGAAATGCTTCGATAGATTAAAATCTTTGGGATTCCGGAAACCGTAATCTATTTCTTCACGCTTAAGGTCCATTATTATTTCATTAGCTTTTAATTCACTATCACTGAGTTCAATTGAATGTCCAACCATCATTTTTAGTTCCTTTTCTATAAGAGTTTCTCTTTCACGGAGCACATTTTCATGTATTTGTGACATGGCCATTACTATATTCGTCAACAAGAATATTGTTAGTGACCACATTTTGTCGGTTCGCGGTCCAATGTCGCACTATCTGAGATTGTAATGGCATATCTGATACCTGAATTGATAATGTTTATTTGTAACGACATGACGTAATAATCAATTTACTATGCCGATGTAAGGTATAGTTGGGCTAGTCTTGTGCAAGCATGTTCGTGCCTGTTGCGTTGGTGACAGTTACGAAACTTGAGTTCAGTCAGCAAAATATAACAATAGGTAAATGTATTGTTCGCAATTATATTGTGTTACCAAGGTTTGTTATTTATTTATACTTACTAATATATAAAGCTGAAGAATTTGTATGTTTATTTAAAGAAACTAATCTCCGGGAATACTGGTTCGAATTGGATAATTTTATTAGTTAAGTGATGCGTAGTCCATTTTCTATATAAAACATCACACCACGAGTATTAAATTAAAAATCGGGACTATTTATCTTTTAAACCATTCAATAGATTTAGCTGAAATTCGAGACAATGATTGATTGAGACTTAAGAAAAGATATAAAAATAAAGATAAAAATAAGATAGCTTCTTCAAGGCCAGCGTCTAGCCTTGATCTTTCTATTCAAGTGTTATAAGATGGATAGCACGGAAGCCTACTTGTGGTTGCGAGATTACTTCCAGTTAATCTTTAGGCGCAGCGATGTACTGCTACGTACTACAATGTGACGTCTACTTTTTCTTCAAGCTTTCTATCACTTGAGAGCTTGATGATTGGCGACTGGGCATCCCCCAGTTGTGCAGTCTCTTTTGCCTTCAAAGCTTAAGTCATTCTGTTCTGCATTTAATTCACCGAGGGAAATGTAAACTATTTAGCTTTTCTTCTTCTTTATAATATATTCTGATATATTTCGTTACAGCATCCAAGACTCATGTCCCTGGAATGCGTCGGATTTTAGTGTTTCGGTATTTTTATGGTTGTATGTAGATGCTGGCTTATAGGAGTTGCAGTGTTTTTGGAGGTTGTGGCGGGTTTGTTCCACAAAAACATTGCTATAACCAGTAAAGACTCACCCTCAAATACATGGGTCTTATAACATAACTGGTGAAAGTACAATAAAGTAGTATAATTTATTGATTCTTAAAGGATGGATTTGTATTTTGTATGTTTTTTTTAAGAGCCACAATGTTAAACATAGTTAAATACTTAAACACCTTTTTTAATATCCTAAGTTTGTATCACAAAGCGATTCTACAACCACTGTAACTAAGGATTAAATTGAAAGAAAACAAACGTACTTACAAATCAAATTAATATAATTTAGACAACAGCAGAAAAAAGCAATAACATAGCAAATACACAATCAAATTCTAAACATGAACGCGATCTGGTCCATCTTTAAGAACTGAATCAATGAATTTTCCCCAACGGATTTCAAACTCATGCACCAATTTATCCTTTTCACTATACGAACTATAGTATAGAGAATTCAAAGCCAACTGCTTCAACATTTTAAGATCTGCATGTCGACTGGACACTCCCACAAATGTAACATAAAAATCGTGAGTCATAACCTCAGCTTCCCAAGGACCTGGATCATCGCCCGATAGAACTACAGGCATATCTTGACTCAAGTACGTAGCTAACGGATGATTCCTTGGATCATCGACTAACTTCAAAATAAGATTTGATATCACATTGACCTCTAGAGCTATCTGTTTCTTCTGGACTTCTTCCATTAACAAAGGATGCTTCACTAAAGCAAATGCATGCCCGATCCTCTTTGTGCCAAGAAGAATAGCATCAAATAAGTTCTCATCTGTACTTGTGCCATACCATTTCGTTTCTCCTGCATGGAAGTACAAATTCAGGCCAATACTTGCTAGTTCGGGATAAAATTCCTTCAAAGGCCTTCCCAAATCCTCTTGACGGACTAAATCAAAACCCGCAAGGAAATCAGGCATCAGCTCATGAATTTCTTTAGCTATTTTAATATAGTTTTTAATAGTTTCCTTGGCCACTGATCTTATAGCAGAATAAATCAATTTTGCTCCAAAGAAATCTGGATAGTCTTTCTTGAATTTTTCTGTGACTTGCTTGTAACTTTTGGCTGTGTCTACTGGGGTATAAGTGTTGCCTTCCAAATCGTACAATGTTGGTAATATACTTCTTATTTCGATGTACATGACGTTGTCTTCTCTTAAAGCAAGCAATGTATCGTAGTAATACTTCTCCCACACTGGTTTGTAAGTGAATAGAGGTCCCGTGCGGATAAAATACTTCAAGAAATATTCCCATACTGTATTCACATCGGTATAAACTTCTCGGGGATTGTCAATCACAAGTGTAAAGAATTTTCTAAGTTTTGCATCAAATTCTGTAACATTAGTATTTTCTCTCATATCCTTTGCTCTTTCCCATTTAGTCCCACACAATCCAGTAGGGCGGTGTTTCGAAAAAATAAAGCTTACATCGGATTCGTCTTCATTGAAACACATCCACAGGTCGTCATAATAAGTTAGTCCAACCACGTAATCTGGACCCAGCATAGCTGTGTCGTGGCCATGCAGCATTGCGCCTTTAGGCATACTCTTCAGTATTTTGTACAATTTAGTGTCTTTCACCTGCTCCTTATATTCGAAGAAATGCTTCGATAGATTAAAATCTTTGGGATTCCGGAAACCGTAATCTATTTCTTCACGCTTAAGGTCCATTATTATTTCATTAGCTTTTAATTCACTGTCACTGAGTTCAATTGAATGTCCAACCATCATTTTTAGTTCCTTTTCTATAAGAGTTTCTCTTTCACGGAGCACATTTTCATGTATTTGTGACATGGCCATTACTATATTCGTCAACAAGAATATTGTTAGTGGCCAAATTTTGTCAGTTCGCGGTCCAATGTTGCACTATCTGAGATTGTAATGGCATATCTGATACCTGAATTGATAATGTTTATTTCTAACGATATGACATAATAATCAATTTACAATTATATTGTGTTACCAAGGTTTGTTATTTATACTTACTAATAAATTACAAAGCTGAAGAGCTTGTTTGTTTGTTTGAACGCGTTTATCTTCGGGACCACTTGTTCGAATTAAGTAATAAGTTTGGTGTTGCGTAGTCAATTTAGCCCTTACAACATCACCGTACGAGCATTGAATCAAATCTCGGCACTCTCTATCTTTAAAACCACTCAAGAGATTTAGCTGAAATTCGAGACAATGATTGATTGAGATTTTAGAAAAAATATAAAGATTAAGATAAAGATAAGAGCTTCTTCAAGGCCAGCGGATAGTTAGCACGGAGACCCTACATGCGGGCGCGAGATCTTTGGGTGCAGCGACGTACTGCTACGTACTACAATGTGACGTCTACTTTTTCTTTAAGCTTTCTAGCATTTGAGAACATGGTCATTGGTGACTGGGCTTCCCAGTGGTGGAGTCTCTTTGTGCCTTCAAAACTTAAGCCATTCTGCCCTGCATTGAATTCACCGAGGGAAATGGAAACTATTTGGCTTTTCTTCTCCTTTATAACATCTTCTGATATATTTCGTTGCAGGATCCAAGAATCACGTCCATCCAAGAATCAGTGTTTTCATGGTTGTGTGAGTATCCATAGTAGATGCTGGCTTACGGGAATTGGAGCGGTTTTGGGATTTTGTGGTGGGGTTGTCTCATAAAAGCGTTGCTATAACCAGTAAAGACTTACCCTTAAATACATGGGTCTTATAACATAACTGGTGAAAGTAGTATAATTTATTAATTGTCAAAAGATGGATTTGTATTTTTTATGCACTTGTAAGAGCACAATATTAAACACCTTTTTTATTATACTAAGTTTGTATCTAAAATCGATTATACAACTACCGTTACTAAGGATTGAAAAGAAAGAAAACCAACCAAAATTGCAAAACAAATTAATATTTAATTTATACAACAGTAGAAAACAACAATCAGACAGCAAATACACGATCAATTTCTAAACATGAACGCGATCAGGTCGATCTTTAAGAATTGCATCAATAAACTTTGCCCAACGAATTTGAAACTCATGCACCATTTTACGCTTTGCCCTATGTGAGCTATAGTATAGAGAATTCAAAGCCAACTGCTTCAACATTTTAAGATCTGCATGTCGACTGGACACTCCCACAAAAGTAACATAAAAATCATGAGTCAAAATCTCAGCTTCCCAAGTACCTGGATCATCGCTCGATAGAACTACAGGCATATCTTGACTCAAGTACGTAGCTAATGGATGATTCCTTACATCATCGACTAACTTTAAAACAACATTTGATATAACATTCATCTCTAGTGCTATCTTTCTCTTCTGAACTTCTTTCATTAACAAAGGATGCTTCACTAAAGCAAATGCATGCCCGATCCTCTTTGTGCCAAGAAGAATAGCATCAAATAAGTTCTCATCTGTACTTGTGCCGTACCAATTCGTTTCTCCTGCATGAAAATACAAATTCAGGCCAATATTTGCTAGTTCGGGATAAAACTCTTTCAAAGGCTTTCCCAAATCCTCTTGACCAACTAAATCAAAACCCGCAAGGAAATCAGGCATCAGCTCGTGAATTTCTTTAGCTATTTTAATATAGTTTTTCAAAGTTTCTGTGGCCACTGATCTTATAGGAGCATAAATCAATTTTGCTCCGAAGAAATCTGGATAGTCTTTCTTGAATTTTTCTGTCACTCGCTTGTAGCTTTTGGCTGTGTCTACCGAGTTGTAAATATTGCCTTCCAAATCGTACAATGGTGGCAATACACTCCTAATTTCAAGGTACATGACGTTATCTTCTCTTAAAGCAAGCAATGTATGGTAGTAATACTTCTCCCACACTGGTTTATAAGTGAATAGAGGTCCCGTGCGTATAAAATACTTCATAAAATATTCCCAAACTGTATTCACATCAGTATAAACTTCTTGAGGATTGTCAATCACAAGAGTAAAGAATTTTCTAAGTTTTGCATCAAATTTTCTAAAATTTGTAGATCTTCTTATATCCATGGCTCTTTCCCATTTCGTTTCACACCACCCAGTAGGGCGGTGCTTCGAAAAAATAAAGCTAACATCGGATTGGTCTTCCTTGAAACAAACCCACAGGTCGTCACAATAGGTTAATTCAAGCATGTAATCTGGACCCAGTATAGCCGTGTCGTGTCCATGCAGCATTGCGCCTTTGGGCATACTCTTCAGTATTTTGTACAATTTAGTGTCTTTCACCTGCTCCTTATATTCGAAGAAATGTTTTGATAGATTAAAATCTTTGGGATTCCAAAAACCGTAATCTATTTCTTCACGCTTAAGGTCCATTATTATTTCATTTGCTTCTATTTCTCTGTCACTGAGTTTAATTGAATGTCCAACCATCATTTTTAGTTCCTTTTCTATAAGAGCTTCTCTTTCATGGACAATTCCATGTGACGTTGCTATTAAAATATTTATCAATAAGAGTTTTGTTAGTGGCCACATTTTGTCCAATGTCCTTTTACTTGAGATTGGTATGTAATGATGTAACGTAAATATCAAATTTTCTACGTTGAGGTAAGGTAAAGTTGGGCTAGTCTTGTGCAAGCATGTTCGTGCCTGTTGCGTTGGTAGCAGGTGCGAAATTTGACTTCAATCAGCAAAATCTATAACAATAAAATGTATTAAATTAACTAAAAAACATGGTTTATTCACATAAAGAATATTCGAAGAAAAAGCTCTACTCTACTCTAGCTTAGAACCACAGGGTGGCTCTTCATCATGAGCAGCCTGTGCAGACGGCGCGACGTCGCCGCGGTGACGTCTTTTTTCTATTTTTTACGTGAGTAATTCGTGATTTTAGTTAATTTAGTATGTCTCACGATACTTATTATAAAAAACGTAATAAATTGTATGGTATGCAATTATATTATGTTATCAATATTCGTTTAGAAAACACATTAAGCACATTGTAGCTGTATGTTAAACGAAATTGAACCTTAATTCGTATGTAAGTTGTTATCGTGAAAAACGTAGGTACATACACTAAAGTTCCGTATAAAAATGTAAAAAATATTATCCAAAATATTTAGAAAAAAGAATTTAAAAACATTTCACTAATAAACTATATGACTTTTGAAGGTAAATAAAATGGATGGATTTTGTTTGACACAAAATCTCGTTGGCGTATTAATTACACTTATAAAAGGATCTAATGTTGCTTTTGTTATGTTATTAAATATTTTTGACGTTAACAAAGTAATTGTTATTTGGCATTAGAATGAGTTTGTTTTACGTTAAAGGAAATCAGAACGAGAGCACGTTCGACGCTTTGTACCCTTTTTTTAAGAAGGGGGAAAATCATCCCATTTCTTCTCCCGCCTTACTAGGTCTGGTTCTGGTCGGGCGGTGAGCTACCCGCCGTCCGCAGACCCGCACTTACGGTGGCCAGCAATCGTCGCGCGATTCCCAATGGTCGGAGTGTCTCTCGCGACGTCTAGACGTCCTCGCAGACGGTGTGTGGACGTTTATTCCCTCGAGCGTACCACCTCCTCCTTAGCTAGCATGACTGCCTCGCAGAAGGAGGAGGCGGCGTCCCAGTCCCCCTGCTCTGCTACATGGCCTGAACCAATTCCAGATGTGAGAAGTCGCCGTCGCCGACCACATCTCTGAGGACACGGTGGTGCTCAGCCAATACAGGGTACACCGCCACCGTATGCTCCACCGCGTTCTCCGGGTGGACCTCGCAGTGAAGACACCCAGGCGTTTCCTCCCGCCTAATCAGGAATAGGAACCTACCGAAGCTCCCGGAAAACACCTGCGTCAGGCGGTATGTCAGGATGCCGTGGCGCATCTAAAGCCACGCCTTGTGGGGACTTATCGCAGCAATGAGAGCGAGCCCAAAAAATTGGTACCTATCTCAGGGTCTATAAGAATTAAACACTACAAGAAAGAAAACCAATATTGTTAGAAAACAAATTAATATAATTTACACAACAAACAGATAGCAAATATCTGTTGAGATTCTAAACAAACACATGATCTTTAACGATTGAATCAATGAACTTCATCCAACGGATTTGAAACTCATGCACCAATTTATGCTTTTCACTATACGAACTATAGTATAGAGAATTCAAAGCCAACTGCTTCAACATTTTAAGATCTGCATGTCGACTAGACACTCCCACAAATGCAACATAAAAATCGTGAGTCAACATTTCAGCTTCCCAAAGACCTGGATCATCGCTCGATAGAACTACAGGCATATCTTGACTCAAGTACGTAGCTAATGGATGATTCCTTACATCATCGACCAACTTTAAAACAACATTTGATATAACATTCATCTCTAGAGCTATCTTTCTCCTCTGAACTTCTTTCATTAATAAAGGATGCTTCACTAAAGCAAATGCATGCCCGATCCTCTTTGTGCCAAGAAGAATAGCATCAAATAAGTTCTCATCTGTACTTGTGCCGTACCAATTCGTTTCTCCTGCATGAAAATACAAATTCAGGCTAATATTTGCTAGTTCGGGATAAAACTCTTTTAAAGGCTTTCCCAAATCCTCTTGACCGACTAAATCAAAACCCGCAAGGAAATCAGGCATCAGCTCATGAATTTCTTTAGCTATTTTAATATAATTTCTCAAAGTTTCTCTGTCAATTGATCTTTCAGGAGCATAAATCAATTTTGCTCCGAAGAAATCTGGATAATCATTCTTAAATTTTTCTGTCAGTCGCTCGTAAATTTTGGCTGTGTCTACTGAGCTATAGGTTATGCCTTCCAAATCGTACAATGACGGCAACCCACTTCTAATTTCAAAGTACATGACGTTGTCTTCTCTTAAAGCAAGTAACATATCGTAATAATACTTCTCCCACACTGGTTTATATTTGATCAAAGGTCCAGTACGGGTAAAATACTTGTCAAAATATTCCCATACTGTATTCACATCTGTATAAACTTCTTGAGGATTGTCAATCACAAGAGTAAAGAATTTCCTGAGTTTTGCATCAAATTCTGTAACATTAGTAGTTCTTCTTATATCCATTATTCTTTCCCATTTCGTTTCACAGCAGCCAGCAGGGTAGTGTTTAGAAAAAATAAAGCTTACATCGGATTGGTCTTCCTTGAAGCATATCCAGAGGTCGTCACAATAAGTTAGTTCAAGCACGTAATCTGGACCGTGCATAGCTTTGCCGTGTCCATGCAGCAATGCACCTTTAGGCATACTCTTTATTATTTTATACAATTTAGTATCCTTCACTAGGTCTTTATATTCAAAGAAATGTTTCGATAGATTGTAATATTTAGGATTCCAGAAACCGTAGTCTATTTCTTCACGCTTAAGGTCCATTATTATTTCATTAGCTTCTAATTCACTGTCACTGAGTTCAATTGAATGTCCAACCATCATTTTTAGTTCCTTTTCTATAAGAGTTTCTCTTTCATGGAGTATATTGCCATGGATTTGTGATGTTACTATTAAAATATTCGGCAATAAGATTATTGTTAGTAGCCACATTGTGTCGGTTCGTGGTCCAATGTACTTGAGAATGGTATGGAATACCTGATTTAAAATTTCTATTAGTAACGATATGACGTAATAATCAATTTACTATGCCGATGTAAGGTATAGTTGGGCTAGTCTTGTACAAGCATGTTCGTAGCTGTTACGTTGGTGGTAGGTGTGAAATTGGACTTCTGTCAGCAATATCTATAACAATAAAACAAATTGTAGCTGTATTATGTTAAACGAAATTGAACCTTTATTGAAATGTAACTAAGTTGTTATTATGAAAATAGTAGGTATACACCAAAGACTTGTATTAAAATGAACAAAATATCTGGAAAAAAGAAGTGAAAAACATCACACTAAAAGATTGTATGACTTGAAGTCATGGCACACAGTAACGGTACGGCTGCGGCATGGCATTTTTGCGTTTGGAAAAGCCAACAGCGAGCGGTCCACGCGCTGACAGCGCGCTTGTCGTGCCTCGTCTTTGTGATTTCAGACATTAAACAAGGTCGACTCGAAGCTGTTCCTTCTTTGGTTTGTTATGGTCAACAACTAAACCATAGCAGAACATTTATCACCTACCACCTATCAAGATGTAAATTGCTGAATACAGACCTCCCCTAATGACTTCTAGATCAGCCTACTGGAAGCCCCCTACATCCAGCGCCTTCTTACCACCTCTAATAGCTTATCTGTCCACCTTATCGGACGTTCTGCGCTGCTTTTGCACAGTACACACCACAGGGTGCAGCCTCGAGCTACAAAAAACAGTTTATCATGGTCTCGCTTTAAATAATCTTTTCGCATATTCAACAGTCAGTTTATACTGGTTTGTGTACCTTGATGTGTGGTGACGTGTTTCGTTTTGTATAGCTTGATGTGTCACTACATGTTTTGTAGTTTCAACTCAAGAACTTTTTTGTCTAGTCAAAGATATCTATTATTGTAAATGTGAAAGTTTGTGAGTGACTTGGTTGTTGGTATGTGAGTTTGTGTGTGTGTTTGTTACTCAATCACGTCAAAACAGCTAAAGGGATCAGGGTGAAATTTGGAACAGATCAAATCAAATCACTTTAATGCATCCATAGTGTACAGTGTGGTCTAAAATTTTATACAGTAATATGTTCCAACTATTAGGGATTTGGTGTCTTATTGTAAATTGTGAATAAATTATTATTTATAGGCAAATGGATTTGGTGCAATGTTGTAAATTATCAATATAATAAATTAATATCCCACGTAAATGCAGGTGAAACCAGTGGCCGAAGCTAGTTACACTGTTTCTGATATACTACCAAGTTGTGACTTAAAAAGTTAACCAACCGTTTAATAGGCTGTTAGTTTGTAAGTTATTGTTAACCGTGAACTAACGTACTGTATGTAATTTGACGACGCTTTCCCTTCACCGCTACTTCATTCACACGGCGGCGACGTAAAATAAGTTGTCTGTCAACGTCTCACATCAATATTATCTAAGACAGAAGCAGTTGAAATAGATATTTTAAGTATAAGGCCCATTGTCACAGTGTTTTTTTTATGGAATAGGGGGCAAACGAGCAGATGGGTCACCTGATGGTAAGCGATCAGCGCCGAATAGTTTTCAATATGTAAACGTTAAAAAAACCGACTTCAACCTAGATAACCCCTTCAACCGCCATTTTTCAAGTCGGGTAATATACCTTAAATATTGCCCTAGATCTGAACGATCTGACGTTTTTCTCTTAGTAAAATAGACCTAGGTACTTATAAAATAAATATTTAAAAAATGTATTTTATTTAAAACATTTGTAGGTACACAATTAAACAAATTTGTAATACATCAGACTTAGATGTTATGTTATATTTACAATAATAGCGATTTTATTGGACAAGGTAAGTAACACAATCACTACCGTAGTTTAGTTAAACATTTAATGATTACTTAAAACTATTACTTAGTAACAACTTTGTACCGAAAACCACTGCTAATTATTGGGTTAAGTAACCGTTAAATGACTCTAAGTGCGGCGGTTAGGCTAGCCTTCTCACACACGTCGAAACCACATCAAAACATAACAAACAAACAAAAAACCAAAAAAGAGCAAACTCTCGTCTCGTCTCAAGCATAGTTTCTCACAAGACCCTCAACAATTATTTAAAAACATACCCGGGAACATTAGCAAAAGAAAAAATCAAAAACAGTGGTGTGTATTACAAGCATTGGCATGCAAAAAGGGGGTTCGTTTTCAAAGTGGAAGGGAAAAAAGCGGCAAAGACCGCCATCACTCCCGCACTGATTTCTCGGCAAAGGGTTGGATGGATTAAGTGGCACTTTAGAGTACCGCCCTATGGTTAAAAAAAACATGGCCGCCAGGTCTATACGAGACGGAGTTCGCGTCACCTATCCCTTTAATCTTGTGATTGCGGTTTGCCGTCAGATCTCTAGACGTATGTTTATTACTTAGTGTTTTTGTGAATTAAAAAGTGAATTTTGCGTATGGAAGTTTAGTTTTTAAATTAAACGTTCTCATAGAACGTTTAATTTACTTATGTAGTGATACATACCTACATACTAGTTAACAGTCATGACTGTGATGACTCCACTTGTATCTTTAATAGAAGCTTTCGAACTTTCCGAACTTTCCGCTTGAACGACAAATGACTATAGGCAGGTCTATGCAAATGAAATAGCAAATATTGAATGGTGGAATACAGAAACTGCATTCTTACTATGCACCATGAATGCTTCATAAAACAGGTTCTAGTTGTCATTTTGTTCTTAAGAAAACTAATCATCATACATAATATATTATTATCTATATACTTCTATAGGTAGCTACTAATATAATAAACAGAAAAGATTTGTATGTAAGTACGTTTGTAACGAATTACCTCAAAAAGTACAAGACCGATTTTGATACTTTCTTTCATCGTTTGAATGCTAAATTATCGTCGCGTCTTTTATCCTCGAAGGTGTAGGCTGAGGTGCGCATTGCAGCACGTAATGGTACTGTACAATGTACACCCATTTTTCAGCATTTGTGTTATATAAGGCCCATGTTATAGTGAGTGAGCCTATTGCCATGTACCGCACATTTCCCGACCAGCATTCTGTGACCTTAATTAATTAGGTCGTCTATCCATTTTTTCTGACAGTGTTTTATATCCATATTTACCCACTATTTGTGATACATTTGTTCTTTGTCCCTTTGGAGTGGCTCATCCGACCGTTAGTCATATGGTATTGTGAAGCCTTGTAGTTATAGTTATATAGGACATTTTCCTGGAATTCTCTGTTGCAAGCTATGTCTGACAATCTTCTATTATACAACGAGCTTAAATTGAGTTTAGAGTCATCCAAACTATAAATTGATTGAACATGACTGAAAGAAAGGTCATTTAAGATCAGAGGTGTACTGTACCGTAATTTGCCAATTGACGGTACGTGATTATCTCAAAGAGTTTGGTTTGATTAGGTATGAAGTACATAGGTACTTTGTTTAACGTGAGATATCCAGCATAACTACTCTCTTGTTCATAATTTCTCAGAACAAAACTCGCTTTTGTTACCAAAATGCATTCTAAATTCTAAAAGTCATTTTCAATGTTTACTTCTATTTTATCCGTGATTCACGTAAAATTTAATAACCATCAGGGTATGCACGGGGTATGCACGTTGCGGAAGTAAGCAGGACTGATTTTTTGCTCGTTTCAGTCACTTAAACGGCTCCAGAAGTTCCTGCCATTTCAAACAAAAATTACTCTTGCTCAGTCGCTTCTCCTCTCCCTATTAGACTATGCTGATGTCTGTTTCATTGCGGCGACTGATGGAACTTCTTACAAACTCGTACGTCTCCAGAATCTGTGCATCAGCTTCATTTTTGCCTCCGGAAATAAGTCCCATGTGTCTGAATTTCGGAGCCGAGACTATTGCCATACCGCACATTTCGGCAGACGTCGGGTGTTCATACTTCTGTGAAATTTTCTCTAATCTCTGCATTCACGGCTCTCTACTGCCCTTAAGCTATCTTCGGGAACGTTTTGAATTTCTTGTTCCCAGAGACAAACCCTGTCGCTCCTCTTCATCTCTACTTCTCCGTGTCCCTCCTCATGCTTCGAGCCGTTATGGTGGATCCTTCTCTGTTCACGCTGTGAGGCTTTGGAACTCTCTTCCAAATACTATACGCGGGAGCTCATCATTAGATGTCTTCAGGAGACGAATTAAAGAACATTTTTTGTCGACATGATCATATATGTATGTATTTATGTATGTATTTAATTTATATTTTATTTTGTATGTATTATTTTGTCTATTGTGTAGTTTTTTTTTTTTTTTTTTTCTTTCTCTTGATATTTGTTGTTTAGTTAGTAGTTTTTATTTATAGAATGTGTTTGTAGTTTTAAAATTTTTTTTTGCGCACGTTGATTACCCGCCTATATAAAATCTCTGTTTAACTTTAAGGTTTGCTGTCAGAGAACCCAATTCTGGGTTAAGCTCGCCTTTGTACACAAGCTTACAAAATTGTATGTATCTGTTTGTATTTGTGTGTGTGCAATAAAGTATAATTAATTAATTAATTAATCAGCATTTTGTTTTATCAGTGTCACACGTTCAATAACACATGAGTTTCCCACAACACAATGAACGAATTAATATCATTATTACAATACCATTGTTACCATAAACTGCGATTTATCATTTCATAGGTCGACGCCCTGACTCAGTGGCAATCTGACGCCGGCGCGAGTCGAACGCGTTACAAACATGCGCTCAGTAATCCTAGCCGTATTACCAATATTATTCATTCACGCAAAATGTGACGACAAGTACCACGAGAAGCGGAAGCAACTCGTTGAACTTGAACTAAGGATGGCCCTCGGCGGTAACTCCACACTCAACGATAAAGAAAACATTGTAAACAACTGCTTGATGCAACACAAGTTCAACGAACTCGATTACGGATTCGACAACCCTGACCATTACAACCTTTCGCACCATTTCTTCAATTATAGAAAGCAAATACAGAAGTCTAAAGTTTATAAGATTATCCAGAGTATGCCTAAAGGAGCAGTGCTTCATGTTCATGATATGGCGATCATCGGACCTGATTATTTTGTGAATCTTACCTACATGGACCATCTTTATGTGTGTTTCGGTAAGCCTATCAAGTTCTGGTTCTCATATACCGTTCCAAATACTACATGTGATGGGGATTGGAAGCTGATGAAGGATGTCAGGAAGGCAGCAGCTAATGTGACGCAGTTCGACGCTGATTTGAGGAAACACTTCACCCTGGTCTGTGATAACCCTGACGTTGTTTACCCATCCATCAAAGAAACTTGGGATACCTTCATGGGATACTTCACCTCCGTATTCGGTCTACTATCTTTCAGGCCAAATTGGGAACAATATTTTTATGATGCTCTAAAACTGTTCAGAGCCGACAACATCATGTATGTTGAAGTACGAAGCATATTGCCCAACCTGTATGAGCTAGATGGTACTGTCTATGACAAGATAATAACAGCAAAAGCCTATAGAAAAGCGATAAACAAATTCCTCAAAGACTATCCAGATTTTCTAGGAGCCAAACTGATATTTGCTCCATCAAGGAAGGTGGATGCAAAAGTACTGGACTCTTATATACAAACAGCAAGACATATAAAGAGAGATATGCCTGATTTGTATGCTGGATTCGATCTGGTTGGACAAGAAGATTTAGGGAATCCATTAATAGAATTTGTACCTCAATTACTCCAAGCTAAAGACTTAAATTTCTTCTTCCACGCCGGTGAAACGAATTGGTTCGGTACATTGACGGACGAGAACTTAGTTGATGCCGTACTACTGGGTGCTAAAAGAATCGGGCATGGATATGCACTTGCAAAGCATCCAGCTTTGATGAGAGAAGTGATAAAAAAGGACATTGGAATAGAAGTAAATGTTTTATCAAATGCTGTGTTATCTCTAGTGAAAGACGTTCGTAACCATCCTTTAAATATTTTCTTGAGTTTGGACCTTCCTGTGGTGTTGTCCAGTGATGATCCTGGTGCTTGGGAAGCTGATCCATTGTCGGATGACTTTTACGTGGCATTCGTGGGTGTTGCTAGTAGACTTGCAGATTTGAGGATGCTGAAGGGTTTAGCTCTAAATTCTTTGAAGTACAGTGCTTTGAAGGCGGAGCATAAAGTGCGGGCGATACGTGAGTTTAATTCAAGATGGAATGATTTTGTTAATCATTTTGATTGTAAGTCGTATTAGAAACTTTGTACTTGTGTCTTTATTGTTTGTAATGATTATTATTATATATCGCCACGCCTTCTATCGCCGAAGGGGTAGGCAGAGGTGCACATTATGGCACTGTACAATGTACACCCACTTTTCACAAATTATGTTGTAAGTCCTATGTAATAGGGGGTGAGCCTTTTGTGTGAGGTAGTGAGTTTGTAATTATGAATCTTAATATTGAATTTTGGCAGTATAGGTATCTCAATGACTTATTTAACTAGTAAATGTTATACTTGTTAATATTACTTTAATAGTTCTGATACTAGCAGTTGGGGGTTATCCAAACGTGTCAATACTTTCAATTAACAATTTATTTATGTGTATGTACAGTTTTGGGTTACACATTAATACCTAATTAAAGTGTCTTCATTTTCCTCAAATATATCAATGTCTAAGCCGTCAACCATTGTTTTTGAGTTGTAAACTATTGCATGTTCTTTTTATAATGTATTTTTATCTTATAAAATTAACAAAAGCGAGACCTTAAATCTAAGTATTTCTTTGCTAAAGGAAAGCTCTCTAATTTGTACACTACCTATTTACTATATTTATTCTTATTATTTTATGTAAATGTATGTAAATACATACTACAAGCTTTTTAGTGTTGTTTTATCAGAATATAAAAAGAACAAATGCAATACTAATGTCGTTATGAATGTTATATTAAAACCAAAGAATACTTACTTTTAATTAAAAAGGTTTTTTATTTCAATTGATACAACATTCCTTTTAATTCTACGTCGATCGACGCGAGATCGACGGCGAAGAGACGCGACGTGGTAATTTTTTTACAAGTTTGTTTTTGATTGACAAACATCAATGTTATAATACAATTTTGCAACAGAGTGTTTTTCTCCGGAGATGTGGTATGTAGCTATGCTACGAAGATGTAATAGTTAAGCTGTGAAACTATGTGACCGTTTCCACTGATACTAAGCTATGTAGTTGTGCGAGGAAGATGCACAGCTCGAGTATGCGATGTATCGATAGTAGCATCTTTTTATATATAAATAAAAAAACATAGCTTAACTGAGTCCGTTTCCACCATTGCTAAGCTCTTACCAATGAATATGATTGATCGAAGCCAAACCCATCCACAGCAACCTAGCATAGCACATCAGGTGGAAAAGCACCTAAGGCCATTGCGGTGCCCGGAGGGCTATGTTCAGCAGCGGACGTCTTCTATGATGATTTTTAATCCAAGTACCACGAGTGAAACCACAGTCAGAAACTAGTGTAGGTACATTATCATAACGCCGGAACAAAATATTGTTTACAATAAAATTGTTCATTGTTTAAACAAGCCGCTTCAGTGCCGCCCGATAACGGCTCGTCTGACCTAGAGGAAACACAGCTGTTATTCTAGGTAGTATTATTTGTCACATAGCTACTTTGTTCGTGTATGAGTAATTAATATGTAATAATAACCTACGGTACCTACATAAGGAATTCTCGGTTAATCTATACTATACCTACTATATACTATATATACTATCTATACTAATATTATAAAGCTGAAGAGTTTGTTCGTTTGATTGTTTGTTTGTTTGTTTGAACGCGCTAATCTCAGGAACTACTGGTCCGATTTGAATAATTCTTTTTGTGTTGGATAGCGCATTTATCGAGGAAGGTTATAGGCTATAAATCATCACGCTACGATCAATAGGAACCGAGCAGTGCGGGTGAAACCGCGCGGAAGTAGCTAGTATAGTCATATTTGACTGTAGGCTGCGCACTACTTAGTGGATTACCAGGGCTCCGGCTCGAAAAGCAGGAGTACGAACGGGGTGGTTTTTAGTCAGTAAGAGTCTGACACTCCCTCTCGCCTCGCCCATAGCGGGAGATGTTGGATGATTTTCCCTTCTTAAAAAAAACATACAAATTAGATGACAGATTAGAACTACCAATTTAACTGTTTTTTTAGTCAAATAGACGCTAGAGCGAATGTTGAGGCATCTCCTCAAGGCTAAATCTTCAAGCTTCGTTATCCAATAATTTACCCGGAGCTACCAACTACCTAGCGGTTTACCGGGGCTCCGGCTCAAAGAGCAGGAGTACGAACGGGGTGGTTTTTTGTCAGTAAGAACGGACACTCGCCTCATCCTAGGTGGGAGAAGTAATTGAATAATTTCCCACTCTCAAAAAAAGGTATTTATGGAACGGCGTGGTTTTTAGTCATTAAGAGTCTGCCACTCCCTCTCGCCTCACCATAGACAGGTGGTCTTGGGTGTCGGGAGAAGTCTCTACCTATATCTTTCTAAGACCTATTCAATAATTTATCAATCATAACAACTAATAACTCTAATATATGTATACCTACTATTAACGCCCACAAAACGATCATATTTCACGTAATAATCGTAAAACAATAAAATTATCACCACAATAATAATTAATTATAATTCTGACTAATTCTCTATTGAGCATTGTTTTATTTTTATGCGAAAATTGATACTTTAGTGTGTAGATAAAATAGCAATAGGTGATTAGCGTAAATAAATAATTTTATGGCTACATGTCGACACGTGTTGCGATGCAAATATAGTTTCCGGGTTGTGTGAAGCGAAAACAAACCAATATTAGTATGTTTTCCATATTACTTATGAAATAAATAATTATCACTACATAGTATATAAAACAAAGTCGCTTTCTCTGTCCCTATGTCCCTTTGTATCCTTAAAACTACGCAACGGATTTTGATGCGTTTTTTTAATAGAGAGATTCAATAGGAAGGTATAAAAAATGATAATATATCACCATTGCACCCATGCGAAGTTGGGGCGGGGCGCTAGTTATAAAATAAATCCTAGAGTACAGCAACCTCTTTGAGGAGTGGCTTGAGAGACGCCACGGCGTCCTCACCTACCGCCTGACGCAGGTGCTTACCGGGCATGGAAGTTTCGGTAGGTTCCTGTTTCTGATTGGGCGGGAGGAAACGCCCGGGTGTCATCACTGCGAGGACCGTCCTGAGGACACAGTGGAACATACGGTGGCGCTGTGCCCTGCATGGGCTGAGCACCGCCGTGTCCTCAGGGATGTAGTCGGCGACGGCGACCTCTCGCGTCCGGCATTGGTACAAGCCATGGTGCGGAGCGAGGGGGACTGGGATGCCGTCTCCTCCTTCTGCGAAGCAGTCATGCTAGCTAAGGAGGAGGCGGGGCGCGTGAGAGAACGAACCTCCTCACGCCCCAGCCGTCGCGAGAGACACTCCGGGCGTCGGGGATCGCGTGACGATCTCCGGCCACCGTAAGTGCGGGCCTGCGGACGGCGAGCAAGGGTAGTTCGCCGCCCGACCAGAACCAGACCCGTGCGTGCGGCGCGTCGCGTTCCACGCGCGCCTCAAAGAGCCATCAGACCACCACAGATGGGGCCCAATAGGGCTGATGCCTAATCCGGAGCTGCGGACAACCTAGCGGGTTTACCGGGGCTCCGGCTCGAAAGGCAGGAGAAGGAACGGGGTGGTTTTTAGTCAGTAAGAGTCTGACACTCCCTCTCGCCTCGCCCAAGGCGAGAAAAGTCATTGGATGATTTTCCCCTCAAAAAAAGGGTACAGCAACGGTTTTGCAACGATCAACTTCTAATGTTAACATGAACATGTAAATCCTTTATTTACTAAGAGAAACCTATGCCTCCTTTAGGTACAAATAATGGCCACTGGAGAGATTTATAGAGGTAAAAATCCCACATACCCTAGTTTTTATCCCATAAAAGCCAAACACCTATTAAATGTTTTCCACCGTCAACGAAAAAAAGGTTATTTTACTAGGTACATAACAAATACCTCTTTTTCAACAGCAATCGGTTAAAAACACAAAGAATTACATTCATAAGAGTATCTATGTACGAGAGAGTCTATGTACCAGGCAACCATAATATACGAGGTAGTTGAATGAGACAATGAGTTCATTAGGCGAGCACCCTTCTTTTAAGGGTGTCACTCCAAGTTTCCAGCGTACAACCTAATACCAACTTATATCATAACCAGTAAAATATTCAGTAATCTTTATTCCCAAGTGTTAGAGTCTAGTTTTCTTTGATTAGTTGGTTGTGGACTGTAGTTGCTATGCTTAGTGCTTACAGAAAAAACTAAAGTGCATCTCTAGAATCTAGATGAAAGTGCTTGCCATCTGTTTTCCTATTTTTTTGTTTTAGATATGAAATTCTTGTAAGGTTTGCGTACCTACTGTGTGAGAGATATGACGTCTTAGTTTGCTTTGTGTTTTTTTAGTTAAAATATTTTTATCAGATCATTACCTTATCTGGCTTAACAGAGGGTTGAAAATCGCCAACCAACATCAATTTCGCAAAAAAATAGTCAAGATCTCGCTAGACCGAGATTGCATTCCCTGATGGGGACAAATGCAGGTACCTATTCTACTATGTCACCAGCACACAGGTTTAGGGAACCTACATTGACCACAGAGCTGCACGCACATACATCACACTAATATAGTAAAAAAAAATTTTTGTTTGGATGTTTGTCCGTCAATAACGCTGAAACTATTGAACGGATTTTGATGAAATTTGGTACCTATACTGACGAGGTATGAACTGGCGTGGTTGATATGATATTTTTATTTTTATCCAACGCGGGCGTAGCCGCTAACAGAAGCTAGCATAGCAGAAGTAAGTACGTTACGAAGGTAGATATGGAGGTAGCTAGATAATCTTCAATAGGTATCGATGTAGCTAGTTAGCTGCTAGCTGCCGATCTCGCCTCCCACTTGATTGCACTTGGCTATTGTATTCTATCAACAATCGTAATTAACGACACAGCTCATGTACAGAGTGGTCGCGTGTTACATCGTAATGTAATAATGAAAATGAGATAGGCGTGAAGGTGGATAGATCACTGGATGAAAAATGATTTGCGCCACCAATTGATATCCGCTCATCCGTCATATTCGGTCCGCAATTGCCACTTATAAGCTGTTGATGTGATGTGAATGTCGATTGATCGAAATTGGATTTAAGACTAAGGCCATAGAATACTAAGTATTCTGTGGTAAAGCCTTTGGTGTGGCTGAAACGATAAGCGATTTAACGATGATGATGTCAATGTTAGAGCACGTTTGCCTATAAGCAACCGCAATTTGAATAGAACCATTCTGAATACCTACTAGAACTTGAATTAAACACGTTAACCGCCACGTCGGTCACTGGTGTCCGACGCCTAGCGATTTGCGTTTAACAATTTTCTTTCAGCAGTTAATTCTTTAAATCACTAGTTCGGTGTAACAGTCATCCAATCGACAACAACAGTACGGTGCAGTGTCTCACTTGAAATGTAGTCGATGTCTCTCAATTGTCACTTCCCATGTAAAAATAGTCGATTGTACCTACTCGTGCCACTCCAATCAATGGGACCCATGCTCTGAATGTTTCTGGGATATTCAGTTTTATTGTCTACGTGTTTGATTCTAAAATTGATTGGTTTTTGTATGAGAATTGTGAAAATAGAAAGATACATGCCTCGATAGGTACTCGTAGAGAGTTAGGTATTTTTAAAACACTACAATACCTGACTAGATCACACCCAGACCTTTTTTTTTGAGAGGGGAAAATCATTTATTGGCTTCTCTCGCTTTGGGTGAGGCGAGAGGGGGTGTTAGACTCTTACTGACCAAAAACCACCCCGTTCCTACTCTTGCTATGAGCCGGAGCCGGAACTCCGGATCATACCCAGACCTAAAACAATAGGTACATTTGTAAAGTAGAATAGAATCGTCTCAAAAAGCATTCGCGATAGAGAAAAAAAACTATACCTATTAGCATGGAGTCTGGAAAGGTGCCCGTTATTTAGCAATATAATGTTAAAATTGGGTGTACCTCATAGATATATGAAAGAAGTTTTCTGTTTTTTATATTTCTATGGTGTACCTACATTCTACATTGCTTACACTTTTAATTAATTTTTTTAGAAAATACATCCTGGATAGTTACTTGTTCATTAAAAAAAAGCAACAAATTGTTGTTGGGAAAAGGTACTACCTACTCGTTTCAAATCAATAAAACAGAAATTCACAAGAAAATATACTTTAATTGCATTTTTCATACATTTTATACTAAAACATACATAGGTACATTTTGAGCTAATCACTATACTTACTTAGTAACTAGTAATGTATTCCTAGTAATCGAAGCGATTATGATAACTAAACATTTAATTTTTAATTTCTCAAAAGCGGTTCTATTTTTGGGAATGGGGAAGTACCTAATTAATTCATTGGTCAAGTAGGGATACACGTGGGCGAGCCATGCTTAGGTATAAATGGACCAGCTCAACCAGAGTATCATTTTACGAGCTTTTATTTAACTTTTTTGTATGTACGTGTGTGCGCGTTCGGCCATCTGATTGGTCTGCTCCAATGAAGCAACCAATCAGACTGCCGAAAGCACTCTCGTTATTATTTCGTAAAATCAACTTGGTTTAAGCTCTCTGTATACATGTTAAGTTGACATGACCATAACATGCTAAGCTGAATAAAAGGTTGAATTTTATATTTTTATTCTAAGAACAAACAAAATATTACTCTCGTATTTACAACTTTAAAAGTCTTATTCAATCAGTGCTTATCTCAAGTCCAAGTTAAGACTTAGGTTGAGCGCAATAATAATTTCGTTGTCAAACATTTTTTTAATTTCATTAACATTTATTTCAAAGTTAATTATTTAAGAGTTATTTTCTCAATTTTTACAAAATTCATTCAGTTTCGATTTCCAAAAATTAAGGAGTTCAATGTTTTATTTATGTAATAATATACGCAGATTTATGAGGGAATGTCTACAGCTAGCACAAGTGGCAAAAGTACGATAGTTTTATTATCATAACATTTATAACAGTAATACTTTACTATAGACAGGTTTTAAAAAAAGGTGTGGCGACACATGACAGAGGTCGTACATAGGCTATCGACGAGCAAATCAACGGAAGACGTCATAAATCCTACATCGCACATATGAATTTTACATACGAATATACATGGATAGAAAATTCCAATGAACAACTGTAACAGTTGGGCAGAAAGCCCGCCAGACACGATCACTTCGCCTAGTCGGAGGATCCTTCTTTTCTTAGGGAACTTTACTTTCTGTTCCCTAAACATACAATGAGCACGGTCTACTTATAACCGCGTCTTAAAATATTATTTTGTTGTTTAGATGTTTCATGTGTTTCGATCAATTATTGTCAGCTTTAGAGTGCTTTTCTACCAGAGATGTGCTACGAAGATGTAATAGTTAGCTAAGCTGTGAAATTATGTGACCGTTTTCATTTATACTAAGCTAGGTATGTAGTTTTGCAGCGCAAGTATGCAACGAATAATCGATAGTAGGGAAGCCATCCACAGCACGCACTTTTTCATATAAAAAAACAAAGCTTAGCTGAGTCCGTTTCCACCTATGCTGAGTACCAATGAATATGATGGGTGGAAACCAAACGCATCCACAGCAATGTAGCATCTCTCGTGTAGAATAGCACCCATATAGGGCTTACAAGATCTAATACTTGCTAAGCGCCATCTAGTGAACTTAATAAAAAACTTAACAACAAAAATACTCAATTAGAAATAACGTAACAGTTTTACAAACCTTATTTACAATTTAATTAATTTTGGCTTTTACTGCATTGATTATAAGGTTAATAATATTATAGCTGCAGATAAACAGTTGTCTTTGCTACTAACACCATTCTTATATCAACAAAATAGAGTTGAAAATTGCCTGAGCCAGTTGTAAATTGAGTTTGTTAGAATAAAATAAATATTTTGCTTGTAGACTTATAATGAGAATAAAATAAAGTTATACAATAGAATAAATGACTAGTCTTCACCAGCGGGCACTGCGTCTTCTAATCTCTTGATATATTTCACCCGTAATTCAGTTACTGCATCGCCTTTCAGTTGATCCTGCAAAGAATAAAAATGTTGGTTAACTGCCATCTATGATTTTGTACAGGAACTACTAACTACTGTGAATGCTTGTTAGAGTTTCGTTATGTGATCGCTAGATGGCACTACTTACGATGTTATTTCATACTTCAAATAAAATTATTTCAGGTACCCAGTAACGAGTTTAATTTATACTGTAATATTATTAAAATGAACATTTGATGGTTTATATTAGAATTTAGTGTAATTGTCTCAGGTAAGATAACAATTAAAGGATAGATTAGTTTAGCTTTTTGATTTACAAATTCTTAACATTTATAAGCAGATAATTTAGAAATCCCATTTCTTATAGCCTTATAGTCTGTTAAATAGATGATAAATGAAATGAAAATAATCTCGAATTCCGAGGTGAATTCCTAAATTGACTGGACTAATATACCTATGTAACAACTTTGTATTTACCGTGTTTCTGGCAAATAAATATATTATTATTATTATTCCTCGAACACTAAGTGTTTCTCCCATCTTAGTGGGGTTCTTAGAAAGCACGGGCCGAAGCCAAGTGCGGTCAATTTAGTATAGGTAATCTATGAATTTAAAAATTTTCTGGTTAGGCGACAAGTGTTTAATATGACTGCTTTTTGAAGAAGAAGGTAAGTTGATGGGCTAATATTTAATTCCTTAAGACTATGATGAAGGGTTTTTGGGATTACTCCCGTGGTTGATAGAATGATTGGGACAGTTTTGGTGTGAGTAATCTTCCACTGAGTTTTAATTTCTATTGATAAATCTGTATATTTTGCAATTTTTTCTGAGTGTGTGTTAGTGAGATTATGGGTGTTGCAAATGGCTATATCTATTATGTAAACTAACTTTTTCTGTTTATCGAGCATAGTTATGTCAGGTCTATTGTTGTAGATTGTTTTGTCTGTGATGATAGTCCTGTCCCAATATAATTTAAAATGTTCGTTCTCTAAAACTGCTTGTGGTTTGTATTTGTAGTAGGGTACCTTGTCGGAGACTAATTTAGTTTGTATGGCTAGTGACTGGTGAATTATTGCGGCAACTTGATCATGGCGGTGTTTGTAATCAGTCTGGGCTATGGCTCTGCATGCTCCTGTGATGTGCTGTATAGTTTCTGACGCACCATGGCATCGTCTACAGGAGTCGTTGTAATTGGGCCTACGGATAATGTATTTTTGGTAATTAGCTGTGTCGATAACCTGGTCCTGTATGGCAATCATAAATCCCTCCGTTTCAGGGAAGAGTTCGCCTCGCTGCAGCCACGCGTTCGATGCTTTCATATCGACATGAGGTTGCTGCAGGTCGAGGCGATGTCTTCCGTGGAGAGATTTACGTGCCCAGGCTGCTATTTTATCTGATTTGCTAGTTATGTGTTCATTACGTTGACGGTCAGTAGAATGTAGATTAAGTGGAGTATATTTTCTATCTATCTGGGAAATTGCTTTATGAAAAGTACTATTTTGGGACTTGAGCATGAAAAAGTTTCTTAAATTAGTAATCTGCTGATTGTGTAGATTTTGTATGTCTATGAGACCCCGTCCGCCTTCATCTCTCGGTAATGTAATTCTTTGCACACAAGATCTTGGGTGGTGTTTTCTGTTCTTGGTCAAAGATGTATTTATTAGCCGTTGTAACTTAGTAAGATCGGTTTTTGACCAGTTTATGATTCCGAAAGAATAGGTGAGTACGGGGATGGCGAAGGAATTGATGGACTTAATTAAATTACGGGATGTTAACTGCGATCTTATCAACATGTTTAACCTGTGCTTGTATTTAGCGATTAATTTATTTTTAGTGTGTTTTTGATCAATTTGGTAAGTTTGTTCGAAGCCTAAATATTTGTACGTACAATCTTGTGTCATTGGTTCTATTGTCATTCCTGAATCTAGTATGTATGGGTTGGGCTCGATAAGCTGCCCTTTACGAAGGGAAAAGGTTTTACATTTGTCAATGCCAAATGTCATGCATATGTCGTCCGAAAAAGTCTGTGTGAGATCTGCAAGAATGTGGAGTCCAGGTGTACTATTGCTGTAGAGTTTGATGTCGTCCATAAACATTAGATGAGTTAGTTCGAAATCTGGGAAGTCATTACCCTGTATTGTAAGGCCGGCTTTAGAAGAGTTTAAAAGATTTGACAGAGGATTTAACGCAAGGCAGAACCAAAGAGGACTAAGGGCATCTCCTTGGAAAATTCCTCGTCTAATGGGTATAGGATCGGTCTCTACTAGTTTTCCTAATTTTATTTTGGTGTTCCAGTGTTTCATGGACTCTGTCAAGAACTGTATGATGGATGGATGGATTTTATAATGTTGTAAAATGTAGACTAGCCAACTGTGTGGGACTGAGTCAAATGCCTTTTGATAGTCGACGTACATAGTGCAGATATCGTTTTTAAGTTTAACGCAGTGTTTCATGGCTACGGAATCTATTATTAACTGCTCTTTACACCCCTGACTATGTTTGCGACATCCTTTCTGTTCCTCCGAAAGAATGTTATTCTCTGTAATGTGTTTATATATTATTTCTGAGATACAGCCGGTAATTAATTTGTATATGGTTTGAAGACAGGTTATTGGCCTGTATTTAGCTGGATTCATGCGGTCGGAGTCTTTGGGGATCATGTAAGTTAAACCTTGTGTAATGAATTCTGGTATTGATTGAGGGTTTTTAATGAAATTATTGATATGATTGTAGATTGATGGATGTAAATAAGTAAATTTCTTGTAAAAGTAGTTATGAATACTGTCGCTACCAGGGGCCTTCCAGTTATGCGCTTTTGTAATGACGCTGACAAACACTTCTAATGGGATTGTATCTAATAACATATCTGGTATATTTTCTAGCTTTTGTTTGTCATTGTCAATCCACGCAGCAGCGTGATTGTGTTCTGATGCATTTGACCAAATTTTAGACCAGTATGTATGAAACTGTTCAGGGTTCGGACTGAGATTATCTGATGTTTGTCGACTTTGTGTGTTTGTTGTATCAGTAGCTAAGGTTCTGTAAAACTGTCTTTCACTATTAGTAAATTGTGAGTTTTGGTTTTTACGTTGAGTGCAATCATAATATCTACGGCGTCGGCTAGTTACAGCTGTTAGTTTTTGTTTTAAACTGTCCATAAATTGTTCGTCTGTTGTATTAGGTTCCTCGTAGCTAGAATGTTTACTGTACTTATGTTTTATTCTTTCAATATGTGTGATTAGGTTTAGATTTCTATTTCCATTAATGTATTGTGTCATTCTACCTATCTCTTTGCGAATAATATGTATCTTTCTGTCTAGCCGTTTCAACCAGTTTGGTCTTTTGTCTAATGGTGAGTTTTGTTGTTGTGTTGAGGTAATTGTTGGGTTGTGTTCTTTAATTTTAGACCCGTTGCAGACAGCGGCTGTGTGAGCAGCACAATATACAAGAGCATGTGTTTTTAAGAAGTCATCTTCGACTGACCCATATTTGGGTAAAACTGTGTTATTTAAGTAGGCAATTATATAAGCCAGCTTTTTGGAGGTTTTTTGTTTAGGGATATAAGGTCGTTTTGTGGGATCGGTGTGTAAATATTTATTGTATGTGTCCTCGAAAGTGTTTGTAATTTTTGTGTCAAGTGTTTCATCAGCAAAGACTGTATTTGTTGTTTCATCCTGCAATATAGCGTTACCTATTTGTGTGTTATATTGAGTATGCGGAATTGTTTCATTTAGTTCGCTACTAGATTGTTGGTTGTTGGAGTCTTCAATTGTGTAAGTATGTGGTGTATCGTATTGTGTGTTTTCTATTGTCTGTAAGTTCAGATAGTCTCTTACTTCTCGTTTAATTTCTTCTAACCTATCGTCTGAAATTAGTCTATTGTTAATAATTACTCTACGTTGATCGGCAATACGTTGTTCAGAGACATGTGCGATATTAGGGAATTTCTGTGTTATAATGGTGTGTAGTGGTTTGCGGTAAGCAGTTCTATTGGTTTCTATGTGTGTTATTCTAAAATATTCTCTTATGATTGCTTCGTTTATATCGTCAGTCCACCTTAAGCGAGTATTTGAGTTTACGGAGGTGTGCGCGTGTGTTTCAGTTATAAAAGTTTGTGAAAAACCTAATGTATCCTGAGTGTTATTACTGTTCTGAAGATCAGAACGGACCTCACTTTTTATAGACTCTAATAAGCATTCCGGGAGTAATTTGTTTCTTAAAATTGCTCGTTTCTGGTCTCCTAGTCTTTGTTTAGATATTTTTATTTCTGGAAATCTTTCGCTGAATTTGGAATATAGTGGATCTAAATAGCCCCGGACTTTGGTATCTAAATGTGTAACATAAAGGTAGGTGCGCCAGATGAACTCGTTCATTTCTCTTGTCCATCTCAATCGCGCGCGAACTTGGCCAGTGGTGGGTGCAGGATTGATGGCTTCTGCCTCCTGCACAACATCCACGGTTGCTGAGTTGATAGATATGGGTGAGGGAATAGAGGAAGAGTCAGTGTTATAGTTTAAACAAGAAAGGGGAGAAGAAGGAAGTGAGGGAAACAGGGAAGTTGATGAGGATGGTCTGCTGTCGCATTGTTCGGGTGACCCGGTAGGAGCCCGCGGACTCAACTCACTACCACCGATGGTTCGTATGCTGAAACGCCCAGCATCGGCTCCAGGCGTGCCCCGGCGATCGCCCCCGGGAAGCGATCCTATGCGTAATTTCTTCTTTGCTCTCGTCTCCATTTCGTCGATGGGTTACTATTGCCACGTTAGCCGCCCAGTAATATTATTTGTGCGTTGCCCGCCCCCCACGTGATCTGGTGTTCGATCGGGACGTGTGGTTAGATTTTAGGGGGCTTATTATTATTATTATTAAATGTTAAAACATATATAACATAAAGGGTTTCATGCTGATGGCAATTCACACAATCACATCTCTATTATTAGAGGTGGGCTATCAACGTAAATGGCGCTGATCTCTTACAATCAGGTGACTCATCTACTCGCTGGGCCATTATTCCATACAAAAATTACATTCTAAAATATTACCTGCACAAACCAGCACTGCACTTCAAGCTGTACCATCTGCAGAGCTCCTCGGATGGCTCCGGGAATCAGTGCGCAGTACCGCAACCCATTGTTGGGCATCTCCACCCAATCGCTCAAGGCACACTGGTCCCAGACCAGAGAGAACTCGTCTCCGGAGCTACTCCAGCTAGTCACTGTGGGCTGCATGTTTAGGTATAACCTGGAATTTTGGACTTTAGTTGATGATATCTGTCGTTTAGATGTGGAAATGGAGATGATGAGTAAACAATAGTTGGATAAATGATATTTATTTCTGTAAATAGGTAATAAAATAAAATTTCAAATAGCTAGATGAGGCCGGATAGATTTTCTTATTTCATTCTATAATGTAAAGCTGAAGAGTTTTGTTTTAACACCGAATTTAATAATTCTTTTTGTGTTGCATAGTCTGTTTATTGAGGCAGGTTATAGGCTGTATAGCATCTCTCTACGAGAAATAGAATCTGAGTAAAGCAGGTGAAAATGCTCGGGAGTAGCTATTGTAATATAAAGAGTTTCTAAAGTATTATTTTATTGATATTTTGTATCTAATGAGTTATTGAATTTATTCTACTTTCGTTTTTGCTATTCTTTTGCACTAACTACTAACATAAGCCCTAAACTAAAAAGTTTAACACACAACACTACCTCAAATCGCTTTGCAGACAGATTTTGCTAACAAATGAGCGTAAATTACTTAATTTCCAAACCTGAAAGCCTGCTGTATCTTGTCAGCGGTCTCCCTCATCTCCAGGCATCGTGTCGACGTTGTTCTGGCCAAGAAATCTTCGATTAGTCTAACGCCCATGTTGTAACCAATACGTTCCAATTGCTTGTTCACATCCTCAGGATTTTCAGTCTCTTTCAGCATTTGAGACACCAGAGCGCCATAAGTGAGGGTTAGGAGCTCAGAATTCTGTAAAATTATATCTGTTTATTAGGAATGGAGTGAAAACGGGGCGTTTTTAGTCCAATTAGATTGTTGACAAACTTACGACTTTCTTGGCATCGAGACGAGACGTTTGTCTAGACATTTTTGTAGTTTAACGTAGAATCTGTTCTATTTAATGTAGAATATTGTTATTTATCAACAAGAACACCTTTTTGCTGATTTAATTTAATTTACAATCTATCAAAATCAGGCAAACGTACACCACAAATCAATAGCTCAAACGTCAAAATATCGCGTTTTGTTTCATTCTCATGTAAACTAAAAACGTCATTTTACAAACAGCAATATTATTCCAATATACGAAAATGAAATAAAATAATTTAAATATTATAATTTTTTTGTTCATAATTTAATATAAAAAGTCAAATGTTTATAAAATCATACAAATTATTCTTGAATATCGAACGAACTAAACGAAAAAAAATGCGTAATTTGAGACCTCGAACTTAACCCAAAAACCTAGATTCCAGTACATCAATAAAAACGCAAGCTTTTGTTTTGTTTCTTGAAACGTCAAACTATTTCAAAAATGTCCACTCAAAGCCGTTACACAACGTAAATAATACAAATTGCTATGTTTTTATTGTTAATTGTTATAAATTACAATAAAAACCAGGAACTTTATTGAGTTATATTAATGAATTATGGAAAGAGATGAGGTCGACAAAACAAATGATGCGGGGACTTCGAACGACGATTCTCGCGGTGCTGTGAATTCTTTGATTCTCGATTACTACAAAAAGTTTGGTAGGAAGAGGGATTTAGAACAGTATTTCTCTTTATCTACGGCTCAGAGTGATATTAAGGACACCAGTGGTTTGTTTTGGCGTAAAATGAAAAGTGAAAACGATTCTTCGGATTCCGGTGGACGAAAGAGTGATTCTTCGCAAGAAGTTTGCAGAATCTCTATACGGTGCTCTCTGCCTGAACATACTAGTTCACAGGTAAATTACTTTTATTGTAAAATAGCCATTGTTATGTCAATATAAAAAAATCCGCCCCTAAAATGACCCACTTACCATTTACCTACATCACCTATCATCCACACTCTAACAATCACCAGAGAGAAACAATACTATAATAAACACTATTGTTAAGTAAAAGAGAGATAAACAAACATTGGTGCTGTTTCATTTACCATATTTGAGTAATAGTTACAAGTATGTTTTTTTTTTTGGAGGGAAAATCATTTATTACTGAATAAAACTAAAAACCACACTGTTCCTACTCCTATTCTTTGAGCTGGAGCCAGAAAATCAGCCAGGTCTCCTAAGGCTCGGTATCGGGCATCAACCCTACGGGGCCTCATCTGTGATGGCTTTTCACTTTTCTGTGTGTTGCAATTTGCACGCGCAGTAGTGGGTATATTTCTATGACCAATATTTTGAAAGATGGTGATGATACAAATTTTGGTTCCTATTTACAGGATGACGAAGAACAAAAAACAAAGACTGATTCCCCACACACTGAATCTCCTCCGATCATCATCGAGGAGGCACCCGCTGATGTATCAAGGCAGACTGATGACGAATCCTTCCACTTTGATGATAATAACTCACAGAAATGTAAGTAATCAATAGTAATTGAATGTCGGTTTAGTCACAAATGTAAGTTATTAGCAATAAATTTTAATGTTCAGTTAAACCTTGAAATAACATGCCAACCTTGAATGAAATAAAATTTTAGTATGACTTAGGAAATGGATTAAATAATAATGCTTTTGATTAGTAAGCATGCAAGTATTAAAGTTACAAATGAAGTATAAATATGACCAAGTCTTATAAAAAATTCAGTTAAAAAATAATCTAATGTGGTTATTGTTTTAATTTAGTAATCAACTATTTTTGCAGCTGTGAGTGAATGATAAAGATTTTTAATTCATGTCTAATCAATAAAATGTTCACATTTCAGCTTTAGATGCACTTCTTGACTTATCTACACACAAGCCGCTGTCCCCTACTAGTAGTATCACTTCTCAGAGAAAACTAGAATGGGACTCCCTTGCTGATGTTGGATATGGCAACGAAAGTGACAGAAAGAACTCGGCATCAAGTCTTAGCACTTTAGAAAGACTCGCTTTAAAACAACAATACTCTAACAATGATTCCAAGCAAGAAATTGGAATACCCACCTCACATTCTACTCCAATAGATGAAAATGACAACAAAACTAAAGCTAAAAAAGGCATAGGAAAGAAGACAAAGTTTTACAAAAAAGATGTTGATTTCGTTGAAGTTAATGTACCACATACTTCAGACGCAAATCCTCCTCCATCCATCAATGTCAATCTTACTAAACATATTTCTTTTAATGTTGAAAGAGACGGTGGTGTCACTATTGATAATATTAAGAAGGATGTCAGTGTGTCATCTCCCGAAAAAGTCAATGTAGAAACGTCTTGTGTAGGCATGGACAAAGAAATACAAACTACACTGCCTTTGAACAAACCAAAGGAGAAGTCCAGCAGTTCAGATGCCCCAAAACCAGTTGATCCTTACAATCAGAAGATTCCCGTAATGATCAGCTTAAATACTCTAAGAAAGAGATTGAGAAAGAAAAAGGCCAGGAATGTGAGAAGAAAATTGAGAACTAGAAAGCAGAAAGAAGTTAATAAGGATGAAACGCCTCAAGAGAAAAGTGGAGCTCAGTTGTCAGAAGCAGAGAGTTTTGAATACATGCCTGGACATGTGTATAATCAGAACAAGCTAAAAGACAATGCACCAAGACTGGACACTAGTGCTGCTGGGAACAAATCCAGTTTGGAGTCCAGTGGCCTCACTACAGACTCCAGCAAAGGATCCAAACATTCTCTCACCAAAGATTTAGAACAATGTATTGAGCTGTTAAAGCATACTTTGCAAAAGCGCTATGATGATGGAGATATGAAGAGAAAGTTGATTAAAGATATTGTGGAGAGGTTAGTCAGCTCGAAATATAGAAATGACTATAATTCTGACTTTTTGTCTGGAATCAGCAGCAAGAGATTAGGTATGAAAGGAAATAATACTACTACAAGCACTTCTGATGCTAATAATACTGAAGATAGTTCAAATAAAAAGCCAAAGAAATCTATTCTACGAAGCGAAAAATTTAATGCTAATGTTGTAGCTTCTACCTCGCAAAGTGCCCCAAACTTATTCAGTGCCTCTATTGAAAAGGTTACAAACTTAGTTAAGCCTGTAGCTTCTAATACTGAATCAGATGTGTCTAGTAAAGAAAAGACTTCTTCAGAAAATGGTTTCCCTAAAACCTCATCTGAAGAGCTGTATTTAAAATACCTAGAAGCTCTTAGACGTGAAGAAGCCTACAAAAAACATTTGAAGGATAAAGAAATGTTCTTGAAACAGAAGTTAGTGAAGTCTGACACATCTTTCAAAGTACCTGTAAGTCAGGAAGCGAAAATTAACAGTCGACTGAAAGATTTGATGAAAGACTTGACAAGAAACAACTATGATGATGGATCAGGGGATGCTAGTAAATTGGAAGGAGGCTCTTCTACCAATTTGGACATAGACAGATTAAGTGCCATACGAAACCAAAGAAGTCACTCTGTGTTTACTCTTTCCTCGAGTCAATCTGATGCCCCTAAACGGTCGAATTTGAAAAAGAAAATGCAGGCTGAGAGGGAGATGGAAGAAGCTGGTCCAAGTCAGGGTCACTATTGTTGTTGTCCTCACCATTACTTAAACACCAAAACGGAGTTTTCAGACAGCTCTGTTCAGGTGAATATTAAACATTGTGGCGACGATGTTCCAGTTGAAATGCCTTGCCAGAGTAAAGGAAAAGGTTGTTTCAAAACGTCAGGCGATGGCAAGAAGTCCAAATCGGAATGCCCCAAAAATGCTCGCGTTGTTCCTGACAGTCACACGGGAGATATTAAGTACGTATGTGTCTGTGGTGGTAAACAAGTGTCTGCGGCTGAAGTCGGCGACAATTTCATGATCTACAGGTGCTCTAAAGTGACTAATCGTGGCATACAACCCGAAGATCCTTCGAGAATGAATAACACTGGTATTCAATGTGGATGTTGTGAAATTAAAGATGATAGCATTGAATTACTACAACCACCTTGTAAGATGAATACTTGTACAGAAAGCAGTAGTACGGATAGCACGTCAAATCCTCGCAGACATTCGAAGGCTTCTCAAACGAATATGCTCATTAACATGTGCTTAGGCATGAATAACTACAAATCTTCGAGTTCCGAAATAAAATTATGTGGAACTGCCACTAAAAGTATTTTGGGTACGAAAAAGCACTTTGTGTGTGAAGCCACTAGATGCCTTCAGACCGAAATTAGTATAAACCCTCAAATCGCTGATCCCAGGTTGTCTGACATCAATATTATTTGTAACAACGAATGTGCTAGACTTATCTCTGAACAACGTAGAAGAGTTTCTGCATACAGTATAGAGTCTGAAGGAGGTAAAACGTTTAGCGATGTCAGTACTAACAGCACATCAGACAAGCTTTTAATGCAACCTGGAGACAGTTGTTGTAAATCAGAAATAACATCTAAACAGGGCCACGAAGGTACAGAGTCTAAACAGAGCTTGATTGGAAAGGATTATACAATACCCATTCTCGGTACTAATATGACTTTAACAGTGAATTTGGGCCCTGATCTTGTCAAAAAGTCCGGGCCAGTTGAAGCAGGTGTGGTTACTGAGAAGATATCACAAGCTGATCAAGAAACGTTAGCGGTTGGTGAAGTATCAAGATCTGCACAGTGTTGCTTGAATCCAGAGTGCTCTAAAATTTCCAAAACAGATGCTGTGGCTCCGCCCAAAACCACGTGTTGTTCAAAGGATAAATCTTCTGGCGTTACTTACAATACGTATCCTACTGAAACAGTGAAGGAAAAATCTCCTTTCAAACGATCAAACACAGATATAGAAAAGAAATTATCAATAAACACTTGCATGCAAACTGATGTGATTCAAATGAGAGATATGGAGACAAATCAAGGAACTGGAATGGATATCAACTATTCTTCAGTTAACACGTGTGAGAACAGTAGTCAAGTAGGAGGAGCACAAACCGTTAATCTAGCACTAACAAAAGGACCCAGAATTGGTCGCAATACAAAAGATAGCACTAAAACGGATAGTAACAGATCTCCACGTCGCAAAGCCGATTGTTGTAGCCCGAATAAAAACACGAATAGAAGTACAAAAAGCAATACAAATGATTCAAAATCTCCTAGCCGTAAGGCGGATAGTCCAAGGAGAAATAGGATTGATAGTCCGATTAATAAAAAGAGGGATAGTAGCGGACCAGACAGCGCAAGAAGTAATAAGAGTGGAACAAAATCTGATAGTGGCAAAGCTGATTGCTGTAGTTCGAAAAATAAAAATGCTGATAGTATCAAAACTGGTAGTTCAAGAAGTAATAAGAGTGAATCAAAAACTGATAGTGGTAAGGGCGATTGCTGTTCAAGAAGTAATGAGAATGAACCAAAATCTGATAGCAGTAGTGGCAGGACAGACAGTGCTAGAAGAAAGCATATTGAATCGTTAAATAGAATTGAGAAAGTAAATGTCGGTGTGCAAAAAGACTTACCAAGTGAACAAATGAAAATGAAGAATGCTGACGTAGAAACTAATGATATACCAACCAAAAATGCTAGCATTGAAACTGAAAATGGAAAAGACTCTGGCTCAAATGCCTGTTGTCAGACGGAAGATAAAGAAAAGTCTAGTTCCCAAGAAAAAGACAGGACAAATGCCCCAGAGAAAGTGCCAATGTCTTTCGACAATGAGCTAAAAGATAGGAATTCACCAGAAAGTTGCTGCTTCAATGTCAAGTGTCCTCATAACTTTAATAGTAACAAAGGACCCATCATAGATATGATACAAGACATAACACGACGATATTCCAAAAAGGATTTGATTAAGATTAAAAAGAACAAATGCTTTTCGGAAATAATTACAGTTCTGAACTATCTTTTGGAGACCGACGATAGTACAGATCCGGAGCGAAAGACTTGTTGTAGCACGAGCACGGATACGAAATCAAGTTCAGATAAAGAGAAAATGAGTAAACTGTCCGAATGTTGTTCGGATCGAATGGTGGACAAAAGCGTACAGCTTTCGTGCACGAAATCTTCTAAAGTGACTAGAGTTTGCACGGATTCCTCTGATCTCCCTTGCTCTTCAGACTTACCTACGACATCATCAGATTCCGCTGCCTGCAAAGTACTAAACAAGATCAAGAAGGAATGCGAGAAATTTCACCAAAAAGTAAAATGCAAGGGCAGAAAATGCGAAGTTTCTAGCAGCACTTCTGTTAACTGCGAAAAATGTAAGAAAGTTCACCACTGTGCCTGCAGAAGTCACAAGTGTAAGCGATCAAAGGCCTTTGAGAAGTTGCAGAAGAAATGTATCGCTTACAACTTGATAATACAGACTTCGGAGAGTATGTTGAGTGAGGAGACTGTTTGTGAGAACAAGAGTCGTCCTCTTAAGAATATTATATTGAAAGTCCCGAAAAAAGGGAAGAAGGAGGGTTGTTATAAAGTGGAGCAATGTTCTCGACGGACGAGTCCGGTGTGTAGTCCTAAGTGTAGTAAGAGTAGGCCGAAGAGTTGCCGCCACGACAGCGAAACATCTGATGAATACGCCAAGAGAATGGAGATGGCGACTGTTAGGGAGTATTTGGAACAGAATCGTCCGGACTTCGTGAAGAACACATCTCAGAGACAAGATTGTCTGAAGGTCGTCAGTGAGAGAAGGTTAGTACAGTCTATAAAGTAAATAGCACATGTTTCTGGGTTGATTATTTGATCGTACTAAATATTGCTAGGCGATTTTCATATTATTTTGTTTAGAGCTTCAGCGAAATAGGGTTTAGATTTATTTGGCAAAGATAGCCCCATTAGAGTATTTAGAAAACATTAAGTAGTTATGTAGTCTTACTAATAATACAGTAATTAAGAACTCACCGATATTTCTCACTTCAGAAATGAACGAGATCAATACCCAAGTTTGAAAATGGTTGTTGTACACAAACCCAGATGTATGGGTAATGTGTCATCTGCCCCTGTTTACTGTGGAGGTATCTTAACACTTTTGTCATTGTAAATTGAACCTTAGCGTAAGTAGTTTGAGCATAGAAAATATTAGAACGATCTATTTCCGAAAGGAGAAATTTTGAGGACATCTATTATCATCTAAATTATTCCCTTGCCGGGTCCTTAAATACATACTTAGAAAATTAAAGGGGCTTAGAATTGGAAAAAAAGAGAGGAGTAGGAACGGGGTATTTTTTAGTCAGTAATGAGTCTGATATTTCGGCCTCGCCTGGCGAGAAAGTCACGTGGATGTTGGTTCTTAAAAAAACTTAAACAGGTAAATTAAACCAATATCAACCTTTTTAATATATTTTAATGAAGTACCTTTGTAGGTATGTGCTACAAAAGTTGCGATTCAGTCGAGTCATGCATACCCTATGCGAGCGCGCCTTGTGTGTCATGCAACCCATGCGAACTTACCAAGCCGTGCATGCCACATAATGCATGCACACAGAATCCTTGCGAGCCGTGCTGCGACCCCTGCAGTCCCTGCACCCCTTGCTATGGTTCTTGTAGTCGATGTATAGATCCCTGTAATATGCGTTCCTTACAAACTATCGGTGAGTTCTTAGTTATTTTACTTGTAGGTTAGAAATTGTAGATAGTTGATTAGAAGTTGTTATTAAATATTTGGTAGAATTCACACTTAGTTCGGGTCTGCGGACGGCGAGCAAGGGTAGATCGCCGCCCGACTAGAACCAGACCTGTGTTGCGCGGGCTTCTAAGAACCATCATACCACCACAGATGAGGCCCAGTAGGGCTGAAGCCGACCTGGAGCTGCCTAGCAGCAGGTTACAGGGGGTCCGGCTCAAAAAGCAGGAGTAGGAACAGGGTGGTTCTTAGTCAGAGTCCGACACTCCCTCTCTCTCGCCAAAGCGGTCATTAGATAACTTTCCCCCTTTACAAAAAATGTAACTACATATTATTTTCAATGAGTTATCGCACTTAGAAAAAAATAAAGCTCCAATATTTGGTGGCGAGTTACTTTAATTCGCTTGAAGCGCCACCTACTGATTGCAAAATTGTTTCCACGTTGGCCGACCATATTAAAATAAAACAAAGTTAAGTCTATTATAAATCATTTTACGACGTGGTCTTTTGGTTTTTAGGATATAGTGTAAATAAAAATCTATATTCCCATTACATTCACACTTATTTGATTGTACTTACCTTTCAGAGCCAGCGAACGGGCTGCAAAGCGCGACCTGTTATCATTGCACGTGGAAAAACAACCAGATTTAACGAAGCTCACCTCTGAGGAGCTACGGCAACTTGCCAAAGACATCGGACTAGATTTGCGAAAGAAAAGAAGTGAGTAGGCTTTAATGAGTATTTACTTTAGAAGTCTCCAATTCAGTTACTATTTCAATTTAAAGTATGTAGGTACTATCGTTTTAATTATTCATCCAATAGGCAAGTATTTAGTGTAGGAGAACGTCCATTATTCTTTCAATATTTGACATTAAATCTGATTGGACAAACATACATTAGTATGCTGTATTTGACAAAGCCGTGGGCCGATCGACATTGCGACTATTGACGTCTATATTATTTTATTATTGTTTGTTTCTTTTGTTTTAAATAAATTATCCTTGAACAATGTTCAATATTTATTCACGATATTCCAATTTCAATTGTCTTTGTCTAATCTAAGTATAGGCAAGCTTTTAGCAAAACCCCTCACTTAAAGTTGTCACGTAAGGAGCGTTTTAATTTTTAAGCAAAACCAATAGGCAAGTATTTAGTGTTACTCCATTGGTCTTTTAATATTTGACAGCTGTTGTGATTGGACAAAAAACTGCTAGGTGCTCATAATCTTAGTAAAAGTTATTAATATTTTACCATAGGATCTTCTCGTGTGACTTTTATTTATTCATATGTATATTCGATGATTCCAGCTGCCCCAAAATTCATCAATGAACGTGAAATGAAAAAACATTCGGAGAAGATTTACAAAACCTTGCCGGAAGTGGTGCAAAAGAAGGAAGAAATGAAAAAGGAAAATATCAAGAAGACTAATTTATTGATGGCTAATATATTTAAAAAGGTGAGTTTAATACATATCTTACTGTGCTTTGAATTTATGATAGTTACCTATTTTTTATGAAACACGCCGGTATTCGAGCCGATGTATTACCTGATGGTTAACAATCGCCGCCGCCCATTGATTAATGATAATATTCTGGATTGTACTGTGGAAGTGTGGCAGAGCCATGTTTCGGCACGAAAGGGCCGGCTTGGCCGGAGTGATATCACGGCCTCACAGAAAACCGACTTGACAAGTGCAGCTTGCTTGCACGTTGTGTTTCGTTGTGTGAGTGAGGTTACCGGAGGCCCAATTACCTTCCTAATCCCCGATTCCCCAACAACCCTTAAATTCCTAATTCCCAAAAGGCCGGCAGCGCACTTGTAACGCCTCTGGTGTATCGGGTATCCATGAGCGGCGGCGATTGCTTACTATCAGGTGATCCGTCTGCTCGTTAACCGGCTTATAACATAAAAAAGGATTGGTATCAGAAATAAAATCTTGGCATATGTTGGTCTCTTGTAAATTAAAACCTTTATTTATTTCTTTTCCGACTTATAACATAAAAAAGATGGTATCAGAAAAAAAATTAAAACATTTATTTCTTTTCAGAATCTCCAGAAGCAAGCGTTGCGAGGATCAGTGAACCTCTCCAATTATTCACCTGTTATAAAGATTTGACACATATCAGTATTGTCCTTTGTTAAATTTGACCAAATGTAATGTTATATACCAGTTCGTTGACCAATTGTTATATTCATGTTTGTCCCAGAATTTATAAGGGTGTAAACCCGTTTTTAATTATTATTATTAATTATTAAATTTCTATTTTACTATGGAATTTGGTTTTTTAGTTTTACTCACTGCCTTATTGTTTAGTCTCGTATCCATATTTTATACGGGCAAAAATCATCGAATGTTTTCTCCTGTTTTGGGCGAGGCGAGAGGAAGTGTCAGACTCTTACTGACTAAAAACCGCCCCGTTCCTACTCCTGCTTTTGGAGCCGGACCCCGGTAAACCCGCTAGGTAGCCCGCAGCTCCGGGTCTCGTATCCATTTGGCAACATTATTTGTCTATTTATCAAGAACTCCCTTTTCGATTACTCATACTAAGGGTACAGGTGAAGTTCATGTTACATCACGTTACATTTTAATTTCTCCACCTTATCCCAAAAGAATTAAAATAAAAGGCTTTCTATAACAATAACAAATGATTATTATTTTATTAAAATAACCGCATCATAGCAGTTCATCCTTCTTAGCCGCCACCAGTTCTTTCAGCTTCCGTCTGTGTACTTTGGTTGATTGGGTCAAAGGCAGCTCATTCAGGAACATGACTCCTCCCCTCAAATGTTTGGTGTCTGTCAGCTTCTCTGAAAATGTGACAAAAAAAGATTGGATGTTTGGACTTAAATAAACCTGCAAGGTACAATCTTCATCCGGAGCTGCGGACTACCTAGTACCGGATGATTTTCCCCCCTCAAAAAAAAGGACAATCTTCCTAATCCCCGATTCCTGAGTCATTCCCGCTCGTCCACACTGTACGACTGTGAATGTTGCGTCCTATTCGTCTACACTGTGGACGAACAAAACGCATTATTCCCAGTCGTCTATACCCTGTCATCTTCACGTCTAGTCGAGACGATGGAGTGTGGACGAGCGGGAATGACTCCGATTCCCCGACAACCCTTAAATTCTTAACCCCTAAAAGGCCGACAACACACTTGTAACGCCTTTGGTGTTTCGGGTAATTCGGGTGTCTACGGGCGGCGACGATTGCTTACCATCAGGTGATCTGTCTGCTCGTTTACCGGCCTATAACGTAAAAAAGGGTTAGGGCATATAAATATAGACGTGTTATAATATAGTCAAAGTGTTTATTGAAACATCTAAACTATAAAATAATACCTTTAACCAAATTCTTGATCTCGTCCGCGGTGACTTGGAAACCTGGTCGTTGTACTACACAAGCCACGGGCAAGTCTCCGTCGTCCGGATCAGTTAGGCTGGTGACAGCCACGTCCAACACTCCAGGGTGCTGGCGAATCACTGCTTCTAGCTCCACTGGGGATATCTGGAACAGATTTGAAGATTTATACACTGTTTTATCCGGAACGCAGATCTTTGTTCTGGGGGTCATTGGATTTTTACCCCCTTCCTGATGTCAGATCGATCTGATGTGATCTGATGTTTGGTACAAACTCTTAATCTTGACTAGCAAACCCAGCGAAGTCCGTTTGGCGGCGAATGATTTTCCCTTTTACTCTTAAAATTTTCCTGTAGAGGCTATATCTGTATGTTATAGATTACCATACAATATAATTCAGTTACGTTTTTTTACAACTCCCTCCATTGTGGATATCAAAGGAAATGGCGTGATTTGTAGAATTATTGAGCTCATTTAAACGTTTAACATGAAAATATGTCTTATGTATTGTATTTTGTAGATAATAGTTTTTAAACGTGATTAGTTGTCGTGTTCAAGTGTGAATCGTGACCACGGTTTATATCTGAGCCTTACTTAAGTGCCTACTGCGAGATTGTTTTACACGTATACGTTTCTGACGGTCGGCGCTCTGATTGGCATATTCCAAATTAATCAACCAATCAGAGGGTAAACGCGGCAACAATAACTCGCATTCGATACGCTGTGTTCGTGACAGATAATGATAGTGTCACATGAATAAGATTTTTGGGATAATAGTTGTTAAGCGTGACCAGTTGTCGTTTCAAGTGTGAATCGTGACCTGAGTACCAACTGCGAGGTCACCCCCTATTACACGACTTACTGTTGATTGGCCTAAAGTGGGTGATAATCAACCAATGTAGAGGGCATAAACGCGTAACAATGTGCTCCTCTGCCTGTGTTAAAAGGCGTGACAGTTAATGTACCATCACAGAAAATAAGAAGTTGGACGCAGTGAGGTTCTTATACTTTTCAGCACTGATTACCTCCTGACTACCAAAAGAAACTCACCCCCTATTACATGGGACTTATACAACAAATGGTGTAAAGTGGGTTTACGTTGTATAGCGGCATTAGCCGTAATGTGCACCTACTACCCCTGCCTATCCCTTCGGGGATAAAAGGCGTGACGTTGCACGTAACAAAAAAAAACCAAACCTGATGGTTCTTGTACTTCAGCAGCAGTTTAATGCGCTCCACAAAGAAGAAGTTCCACTCCTCATCCCTGTACATCATGTCACCAGTTTTGAACCATTTGTCCTCAGTCAGCACTTCAGCTGTCGCCTCTGGGTTGTTGTAATAACCCTGCAGACATACTTGTAAAGTCAAACGCCTCTAGTGTTTCAAGTGTCCATGGGCGGCGGCGTTGCTTAACATCAGGTGATAAGGTATGCTTTACCGACGTTTTAAATAAAAAAAACACTAGGATTTTCTCCTATGTCGTGGGTGCGTTTACAAACATATAAGTTCACATACACATGACACCCAGACCCAAAACAACAATTTGTGGATCACAGAACGAGTTGCTCCGTGCGGGAATCGAACCCGCTACACGTTGCGCGGCAGCCGGTTGCCCAGCCACCGCACCAACGGTGCAGTCAAATTGATTTACTTAAGTTGGACTTAAGGACTTGTTACTTTGATAGGTAATTTCTAATACGTAGTTATTTAGTCAAGGAATCTTACCTTGAAATATCCAGGTATTTGGATCCATAGCTCTCCTCTTTTGTGTGGTTCCGTTACTTCTGCCCCGGTATCCACGTCTACCAACTAGAATACAATTTATAACATTTACATCAACAGCCTATAAGGCTAAAAGTGGCCACTACTGACCAAAGGCCTCTTCTCGCACTGAGAAGGTTTGAGCATAATTCACAATGCTTACTCTGGGCGGGTTGGCGATTTCAAACTTATAATTAGAAATTGCGAGCCCAGATTTCCAGTACTATCTCTATAATATAAAAATGAACCGCTAAATGTGTCGCTAAGCGCAAATCTCGAGAACAGCTGAACCGATTTCGCTAATTCTCTTTTTACTTTCACGAGAAAGTTCTTATGTAAAAATATCCAAGACGAAACCAAGTCTGTAGGGTCTTCTAGTATTTAATAGAAAAAAATATATAACATACCTTGTATTTAATGTGTGCCATTGGCTTTCCACTGGAACCCAGCGGGCATGCGTTGTTGGCAAGAGCCATGGAACCAACCTCACTCATTCCATAAACATCTACAATGTATGTTTTTGGATTCAGTCTCTGGGGACAAAAGTAAAGCACATTATTACATTACAATGATATTGATGGATGCTACTCCAGTGAAGAACTCAAAGAGCTATCAGACCACCAGATGGGGCCCAGTAGGGCTGATGCCTGATCCGGAGCTGAAGACTACCTAGCGGGTTTACCAGGCGAGCCGGAACACTTGAACTTGGACCACGGGGTGGTTTTAGTCTAAGACAGACTCTTACTCCCTCTCGACGCGCCCAAGGTGGAAGAAATCATTGCATGATTTTCCCCCTTAAAAAATTAAAAACTTGCGTGACACTCTCATCATTATCAACCTGTAAATCTCCTATTACTCTATTGAAGAAGAAGCCTCTTGCGTCATGGAGAAGGAATGAGCATAAATCATAAAGCTTGTTAAAAGTCGATAAGGAATTACTGCCACACTCAGAGTCACTTAACCTAGTCCTTAGCAATTGTAATCGGAACAAAATATTAACTAAGGAATAGTTTAAGTAATCATTAAATGTGTCTGAATACGGCAGTTAGTCTGATATGCTCTCAAGCCTCATTCATCGCGTGTAAACTTCATTGAAGAAGTTCATGGAAAATACCAAGGCAATGTTTGTAAGTCTACTCACTCTCAACTCTTCTATCATCTCTCGTGGCACAGCACTTCCCCCAAGATATAGCACATCGTAGCAGGAAAAGTCGCAGTTCGCCTTCATCAACGCAGTCATCATTGGAGGACTGCTTATCATGAATCTTGGCTGAAAGATAAGGTAGAAATGTATTTTACTTACTTAAAATTACTTTAATATTATTAAAATGCGAGTTTGTTTGACTGTATGTTTGTTTACGCGCTAATCTCCGGAATCTGGCCGATTTAATAAGTCTTTTTGTCCTGGGTAGCCTTATCGAGGAAGGCTATAGGCTATAAAACATCACGCTATGACCAATAGGAGCCAAGCAGAGCGGGTGAAACCGCGCGGAAGTAGCTAGTGCATACATAAAATGTATCACAATTATCATCATAACATCATCATCATCAGCCTGTAAAAGCACAATGCTGGCCTGTGGGCGTTTTCTACCCAAGAGGATTTGGCCATAATCTCCATGATTGGCAGGCGAGCACTTTCACTCGGATTTTTGCCATCGGCATTCCGTATAACGTCATCGGTACGTATCGCATGTAGACATTGCCGATGAGCGGTCCGTACAATGCAGATCAGTGGACGCAGTTGTATGAGTTTCTATACAAGGCAAACTAAAATCCGTTGCGTACGATGCGGGCCTGTGGACGCTTATAATATATCTTTATTCGGCTCTGCTGTACTCACTATCTTTCTATACTAACCTCATATTTTTTAATTAACTCCAGAATATGTGGCGTCGTCAGTACAGGTACAGATGATTGTATCCTCCCGTACTGAAATATTGGTCCCATAACGAAGTTGACCAAAGCTGACAACCATTGCAGAGGCGCCACGATGAGGACTGATCGTACTGGAGGGAATTGCTTAGCTTGAGGGCTGTAGAAAGAAAAATTTAAGTAGGTAGTACTTTGAGCATTGTCAATAAGAGTCATGGTGTAGGCTACACCGTGATTTGTATTCGTGTACATGTAGTTCAACAACTACTTTATGGAATAAAAAAAACGTATGAATCTAAACAGGGCATTTGATCGTTTGTTTCGATGCAACTAATATGGGCGGTGGCTAGGGGCAATTGGACTTTGCAAATTCAACGAATTCAAGCAGGTCAATTCCTTCCCTACATAAAAATGTTTGGAAGTAACATCTTTGTGTAATTCCACAACGGTTGTTGTTTCGGGTTGAGTGTCATTGGATTTATGATTAAATATTTGCATGGTATCTGATCTGGTGAAATGTGAGGATCTCAAAAATATTGTATTATCTGTTATGTACCACTTTTCTAGCAAATAAAATTGATTCGATTTGATTTCAAGGTACTTTGCCATCATTACGCGGATCGTGTATAGAAAGTAAGGTAAGTAATCAAAAAATATCTTACAAAATATAACCGCCACCAATTGACATATTCATGTGTGTTATTATAGCAGATTTTGGCAGTCCCGTGGTACCACTTGTGGACACTAGATAGGCTATTGTTTCCTGTGGATCGAAGTCTGCTAGCCTGAAAGAAAAATATTTACCTAATTATATTGAACTAAGTTTTTGACTTTTATGGGTAGTAGATAAATCGTAACATCGTTTCTCAAGCCTTGGGTTTCTTCAATTCTTTTGAAATGTATGAAAATCTGGCAATAGATCACGTCAAGATGTGACCATGTCTGATGGACGAAAATTAAATAGTATACTTAAGTAGCGACAGCGATTTACATGGGTATACGTTTTCATAAATATGGGAGTTATAACCACTAAAATAGTAAGAAAATTATTGGGTACGTACATTTTATAGCGGCATTATGTGCTGTAATGTGCACTTCGAAAGACCTTTGCCTATACTTCGGGGACAAAAGGTGCGACGTTGCAAATTAAATAAACTATATCCACAACAAAGCAAAAATAAATGCCTCATACGCAAAAAACAGTATTATATATAACTGTCACTAATCATTTAAAGATCTTACTCATATGTTTAAAAACTTACTTAAAGTCATTCACATCGATTTCTTCTCCATACGTCCCCATCATTTTAGAGAAGGACATAGCATCAGGAGTTGGATCAAAACTGATGACTTTTGAGTTCAAATTAGCTTGAGCGATAGCTTTTTGGACATCTGATACCTTTTCACTTTGGCAGAAGACGATTTTCGGTTTTAAGTTATTGAAGGTGGCTTCCAATTCACCTGTGGAAAAGATTTAGAGTAAATTATACTACTCTGACGATTTTTTTTTAATCTTTATTTTTTAAGGGACTTTTGAACACAGTTCACGTACTCTGACGATAGAAGCTTGGAACTTGATCTACTGTTCTAGTCTTTACTTATGCAAAACGCATTACTTACATGAATAAAAGGCCCTGAAATTTTTATTCGAGATCAGTAATCATCTCAACATTTCAAGTGTATTATTAATGACATTTATGTATATGTGTATACTAACTATCTAAAGTCAAAAAGTTGATGTATATTTGGTTTTTATTCGACTAAATAAATGTTATAAAACTATTAAAAAGTTTATAAAAAATGTTTATGTAGTGTTCGACTCTCTGATTGGTTGTTTTTTTTTTCGAGCCGGCCAATAAGAGCGCCGAACTTACTTTAACCGTAAAGCAAATTCATACAGGTATTTTAAATACGCGAGATTTGTATCATTTCATTTAAGACCTTTTTTGCAAACTGTCTATTTAATGAAATAATGAATATTATTAAAATAGAACATTATTATTTGGTGCCTTCTTAGCTACAGCTCTCCACTTACCAACTAACAGTGTTCTGTCAATAGTAGCAGTGGCAATGCCTTGGTACAACGCAGCGTACAGCGGTACGGCTAGGTCCAAATGGTTGGCACCCATTAAAACGATGACGTCACCAGTGTTCACACCCAGGTTCCTGAACGCGGTGGCACATCGTATAGTTCTTTTTAATACTGATGCGTTGGTTTCTGATTCTCCTGTTCTGCCGTCGATCTGTGGAGAGGAAACATATATTATTACGTATGTGAAATATTAGAATACATCGTGTCCTGCAGACTCTTACTGACTAAAAACCACCCCGTTCCTTCTCCTGCTTTTCGAGCCGGAGCCCCGGTAAACCCCCTAGGTAGTCCGCAGCTCCGGATATCGTGTCATGCTAAACCTTTTATTTTCCAAAATGGTGGTCACGGGAGATTTTACACCGAGCAAATTTTATAGTTTATAGATTTATTTATTATCCAATTACTTCTACCGCCTTGGGTGAGGCGAGAAGGAGTGAGACTCTTACTGACTAAAAACCACCCCGTTCCTACCCCTGCTTTTTGAGGTAGTCCACAGCTCCGGATCAGGCATCAGTCTTACTGGGCCCCATCTGTGGTGGTCTGATGGCTCTTTGAGGCGCCCGCGGAACACGCACCCTATGCACTGGTCTAGTTCTGGTCAGACGGCGAGCAATCCTTGCTTGCCGTCCGCAGACCCGGCCTTTATACACACCGGGAACAAAATTTAGACTCCATAGAGTCCATACGACTATTGAGAATTTCGGAATCGCTATTGATATACGTCTTTGGTGACTACAATGGTCGTTTTAGTAAGATAATAATTCCACACTCCTGTGTCTCTCCTCTCTAAGATCAAGCACGCTGTATCAGTTTACATTCAGTTCAAACGAGTGATGCACCATTCTTTCTTTTCCATTGTCTGATAAAATATTTTTAAACAAACTACTTACTACTTATTTGAAGATAAGTTTAAAAAACCCGTTAAAAACAATCGTGATTAATGAGACACGATGACAGAGTAATTTTAATAAAATTGTTGACGTAAAAATATAAATGCTTTACATATTTACTGTAGGCTGAGTTATTATAAAACCTTAACAAATAGATATGGGTGGTACAGCAAACATATCATTCGGAGTACCTAATTTGCAATGATAATTCAAAATAAATGGTTTTACGGTGCTTTTCCACCAGAGATGTGCTATGCTACATTGCTGTGGATGCGTTTGGCTTCCACCAATCTTAATATTCATTGGTACACTTAGCATCGGTGGAAATGGACTTAGCTAAGTTATGTTTTTAAAATGGAAAGATGCGTGCTATGGATGGCTTCCCTACTATCATTAAAACCTTTTTTTTTTTGAGGGGGGAAAATCATCCAATGACTATTCCCGCCTTGGGCGAGGCGAGAGGGAGTGTCAGGCTCTTACTGACTAAAAACCACCCCGTTCCTTCTCCTGCTTTTCGAGCCGGAGCCCCGGTAAACCCGCTAGATAGTCCGCAGCTCCGGAGGTAGTCCGCAGCTCCGGATCATTAAAACCTTACACCCTTTAGCCTATGGGCGACCACAACATATAAAGATGTTATACTTATGTGAACTTATTTGGTTTTGGTGGGTCAACTATCTATTTTTCTATCGCTTTGACTGAATATTAGTTTTACATTGTTCTCACATAGTTGAAGCAATCAAAACAATGTAACCAAGAATTGTATTGTGAATCTGATTGAAAAATAGTGACCTATGGAGTTTCTCGCTCGTTCTTCTCCATAGGAATCTACACTTTGGAACGAGCAAATAGCTTCACTAAAGGACTGACCGACAGACAGACGTTATTAATATTATTATATTTGCTTTGACATTCAAAAGTGCCTTCCTGGTCTATTTGAAATAAATGATTTTGACTTTGATAACCACAATAAAAACGGGCAGTTATAATGTTTATAAAAAAACAGGAAAAAAGACGTTGTTTCGCAGAGTCATTATTATGTGCAACTCTAAATTATATCATTTAATTTTTGAACTTTGCTCTTCTTGATAAATGATAAGTTTCGTTAATAAACCGAATTAAAATTCATTGTTTGTTATTCTTAAAGCCTCGTATTCATTGTAAACATTTTGCTTAGCAACAGTTGATCAACGTTGTTGATGAATAGCGAGAATGCTGCTGGAAACTTTGAACTAATATAAGCTGATGTTTTCGCTCGCCGGGCGTCAACTCTGCAGCATGGCGCGATCAACTCCGCAACACAAGTGTTGCCCGCAAAATGTTTATGCAACCATGTTGCTAAACAAAATGTTTACCATAAATATAAGGCTTTAGCCTCGTCCTCACAAGGAACATATTTTGTCGAGCGACATGTGGTCCCGGAGACATCGGGAGATGTCGGGCGACGTCGCCCGACATTGTTGACTGTGCGACAAGGAGCAGTTTCAACAATATTGTAGCGATGTCATCCGACGTCGCTTCACATCTTTAACTGATTCTTTGGCTTTAATTGATTGTCTGGTCTTTAAAAGACACTATGACCTCTCAGTTTGTTTCGGTATTTCTTCTTAGAGTAGTCCGATAGGAAATGCCGGCCTCATCTAGTTATTTAAGAGATTAACATGTAAAAGAGTTACATTGTAACCTATTTGCAAAATAAATATCATTTATTATTTATCATCGCCCGATGTCCCCAGGGACACATGTCATTCGACAAATGTTCTTAGTGGAGACATGGCTTTATACAGCACCAAATTAGTGCTTGATAGATTATGTCAATGACTGATAATTAAAAAGAATTGTATTTTTTTTTAAAGTAAAACAACAATTTGTTCTTTAGATATGCCTAGCTAATTATAGAAAAAACCAAGTGACGACATGTTTTGCAAAATTTTCCAAAAACATTATTAAAAAATATTATCTGTTTTTGTTTTTAAAGTAGCAATGTAAATATATGTTTGACGCGCTAATCTCCGGAACTATTGGTCGGATTTGAATATTTTTTGTTGCTTTGGATAGTGCATTTATCGAGGAAGGCTATATGCTGTAAACATCACGCTACGATTAAAAGGAGTCGAGCAGTCGGACCGAAATTATTGTATCTATTCTCTATTATTCTATCTACATATTTTTTTATCAGCTTCTCAGCTGATCCTGATAAACTTAATAGGAGTAATTATCGGATTAAAAATCTATTTACCTATTTATTCTAAGTATGCATTGTATCGTTATAGTGGCGGGGAGCCAGTGGATACAGGTGGCGGCTTGTCGTTCTACGTGGAGGATTAAGGGGGAGGAATTTGTTCAGCAGTGGACGTCTCTCGGCTGATGATGATGATGTTGATGATGCACTGTGTCTCACAGGAGCCAAGATACTTGGATTTGACGAAAAACATCGGTAAGATCAGGTTCCTTTGACCTTAGGGGGTAAGTTTGACTCAAATTCCCAACCAATAGGAATCCAGAACAAACCGTATATTGCTGCTGTTGCGTATAAGCAGGTGTTCCAGGTATCCATGGGCGGCGGCGATTGCTTACCATCAGGTGCTCCGTCTGCTCGTTTACCGGCTTATAAATACCATAAAATAAATCGTCATGCATTTATTAATAATCATCCTTCATCATGATATTTTGCGTAACACAAGCAGTTATTTATCTTATTTAAATTCTTTATGTAGGTACACAAGCTACAGTTAATGTACATAATGTCATAACAATATGTTATTGTTTACCATTCAGTATGTATGTAGATAAGTGTACATAGGAAGAGATATAAGTATAGAGAGAAACAACACAGTCGGAATTAAATATAATACTTTTTTTATGAAATAAGCCGGTAAACGAACAGACGGATCACCTGATGGTGAGCAATCGCCGCCGCTCATGGATACCAGAGGCGTTGTAAGTGCGTTGCCGGCCTTTTGGGGGTTAGGAATTTAAGGGATGTTAGGGAATCAGGGTTAAGGATGATTGGAAAGGGGGGTAATTGGGCTTCCGGTAACCTCACTAATAACGAAACATAACGTAAGCGTTGTTTCACGCCGGTTTTCTGTGAGGCCGTGGTATCACTTCGGTCGAGCCGGCCCATTCGTGTTGAAGCATGGCTCTCCCACACATATACTTGTTCATAATAACTATCTATAGGCAATTTCAATATCATTTTACGTCACAAACTGGAATACCTTGAAATAGTACCTAGTATCTAGATAAAGGTACAATTAAAACACTTGAATACCTTACAAGGTAATTGCCAATTCAATTATATTGAGACTATATTGCGAGACTCATAACATGACCGAAGGAAATATCTATTTATAGATTTGAAATTGTACGTGCTTCTCTACCTACGCCTTTGTAGATTAGCAAACGTACTTTTCTGTATGTTATTCAAATTCAAATTTCATTTATTTCAATTCAATTTAAGATCTTAATACATGTTTTTATTGTAAGACAAGAAGTTTATTATTATAAGACAAGATGTTCAAAATGTCACTAATAAAATAAACAACATTTCAATTCCGGTCATATTATGGTTATGGTTGCACTCCAGAGCAACGGACTACCTATCGGGTTACCGGGGCTCCGGCTCAAAGCAGGAGTAGAAATAGGGTGTTTTTTAGTCAGTAGGAGTCTGACATTCTCAATCTCTCGCCTTACCCAAGACGGGAGAAGTTATAGGATAATTTCCTCTCCACTTCCAGTATCAAAAACTTATTAAAAAAATAGGCTTTTTTGAGGGAGGAAATCATCGTCTCAGGGAGGAAGCCTCGTCCAATGACCTCTCTTGGACAAGGCGAGAGGAGTCAGACTCTTACTGACTAAAAACCACCCCGTTCCTACTCCTGGTTTTCGAGCCGGAGCCCCGGTAATCCGCTAGTCAATACGCAGTTCCGTAACAGAAGGCTTAGGTACATCATATAAATAAACCTTTTTTTTATTTGAGGGGGAAAAATCATCCAATAATTCCCCCGCCTTGGGTGAGGCGGGAGGGAGTGTCAGACTCTTTCTGATTACTTACCTGTGTTCACAAATAAATAAATTAAATTGAATTGAATTAAATAAACTCCTACCTGCATTACTAAATCAGGATCATCCTTTATACTCTGAAATATTAATTTGCCAAGATGATATCTGTCACTAGGAATCCCACTGTTGGCCACCACGCGATCCCCCAACTTGTCCAAATAGGGGGCCATCACTTCATTTTTGCACATAAATTGTTCCATATTGCACAGTTTTTTAAGAACACGCACTATACGTGTTGACGCGACTGAATAATCTTTATATATTTAACTTATTATGATATACTATATATATTTAGAAACATACCCCCCCCCCACCTTTCCTACCCCGTGCCTTGTCAAACGTCGACAGACTAAACAAGCTATCGCCCGCGACTTCGTCTGCGTTATTTTTTCCGCGTTCCATTGCGCAATTTGATATAGTAATGATATAATTAACATTGGTTTTGTATGAGGTTGGCCTTGTCGAACTTGAAATTTGTGTTTTTTTTTTAATAGAGTTTATTTATGTAAGTAAAACGCAAGATGAATAATCGTAATAAAGTACATTTACGTGTGCGTAATTCTCATGAATTTTAATTCGATTAATTGACGAAATTAGGATCTAAATACATTACCAGTTATATCAGTCTGTCTTTGTATAAAAGTCAATTGCTATTCGTTAGTCTTGCTAAAACTCAGAAACGGCTGGACCGATTTGGCAAATTTTGCCAAATCAGGTGAGGAAAAAACATGTTTGAGGCGGTACAAAATTTGCCGGGCCAAAATTTGGTACATACAGGATTTACGGACTCGGTGGTCTCAAGGGCCTGCCGAGAATGCTCATGGTCCTTCCTCGATTGAATAGAGTACAAGAGCTAATTATTAAGCAGCTATTATAGATATATTATAAAATGTTTCTCATTAAAACAAGTACCTACAGTTAAAATCGTAGTTTTACTAATTGAATTTTAATGTTGTTATTAATAATGAGACTTTTACTTTTCTATCATCAGAATAATGAATGTTTATGTAAGAAAACCAGACCCAGGAATCTAAGGGTTGTAGAGAAGTTGTGCAGAATCAAGGATTGCAAAGATTGGGAAGTGGGGGAATAGGGCTTCCGGTAACCTCACTCACACAACGCCAGCGTTGTTTCACGTCGGTTTTCGGTGAGGCCATTGTATCACTCCGGTCGAGCCGGTTCATTCGTGCCGAAGCATGGCTCTCCCACACTGATTATTTTCGTAACAGCAACCTGAATACAAATACCATGTGCAGACTGTACAAACAGACTTTCATATTAATTTATTAGTAGATAATCATGTTTTATTACTAACGCATTTACTTGATAGCGTATGTACTAGATAATGGCAGTAGTTTATAGTCGCAAAACTGATATTATATTAGAACTTCTTATTATATTATCATTATCTAATAATGAAGTCTGAGTCTGAGTCTTTGCTATCAAGGCTAGGTACGGTCTTATCACTATTATAATGATTGTTAAAATTTATGATAAATAAATTATATATTATAGTATACTTATTATGTCAGGAACATTTTGGTTGTTACTATGTTTATTTACTTTCTTGACATAATTTATTGACTCGTCTGCTTCATTGGTAGAGTGAGTTTTATTTCTTGGCTGGGCAAGTTACGACTGACTGGCTAAGCTACGACGTTATCGCTTTTCTGTTAGATGAGCCATTTATTCAGCTAAGCTTTGTTTTTACATGGAAGTTACGTGCTATGGATGCGTGTTCTGTATACGTGCTGTGCTTGCATTGGAATCGGCCACATAGTTTCACAGCTTAGCTATTACACCTTCGTAGTATAGCTACATAGCATATCACTGGTAGCAAAACCCTTATAAGGACATTAAAATAATATAAAATAACACAATAAATGTTTATTAACAAAATTAATCAGAAAATACATTAAACCCAAATCAAAAAAGAATATAAGGTTCCCTAAAATGGTACCTAGTGTTATTCCCTACGCATTGTGAGCGCCAGTTCTTTCAGTTTCTGTCTGTTAATCTTGGATGCGCTGGTGATAGGTAAACTCTTCATGAAGATCACTCCTCCTCTCAAATGCTTTGTGTCAGTCAAATTTTCTGTAACGAATATCATAAATATATGTACTATTAGCTTCTATCAAGCTGGCTTCACCCGCGTTGCGTTGCATTTAAGATTTTTTTAATAATAATAATCTGTGCTTTGTCGTCCTAGAGGCCCGGAGGTTTAAGGTGATCGCTTCTCATACGGAAAGCTGGTTCGAAACCTATCAACGGCAAATACCAATGTAACTTTTCCAAGTTATATGTACTTTCTAAGAGTAAGACACCACTGACAAACGGCGAAGGAAAATCGTGGGGAATCCTGGACCTATAGTTTCTAATAATAAGTTTGAAAACATCAACCCGCATTGAGCAAGCGTGGTGATTAATGCTCAAGCCTCCTCCGTGCGAGAAGCGGTCAGCAGTGGCCACTTATAGGCTATTGAAGTGTGTGAATCTGTGTTTTAGTCCTAACCATACCAATAAATAGAAAATACTACCTTTGACCAGGTCCTTGATCTCCTGCGCTGTGAGGCTGCAGCCAGGCTTGGGCACAACGCACGCCACCACCAGGTCCCCGCACTCCCTGTCTGGTATACCTGTCACTGCCACTTGGAGTACTCCAGGGTGCTTCATTATTACCATTTCGACTTCTAACGGAGATACCTGCAACGGAGAAAAGGTTATGGATTTAAATTAATAAACTTATTTTTAAAGTCAAAGTCAAAGCATTTATTTCAACTAATCCTAAATTAGGCACTTTTGAAACGTCAAATTGAATTGTCCGTCAGTCTGTCTGTCAGTGAAGCTAGGCGCTCGTTCCAAAGTGTAGCTTCGTATGGAGAAGAACGAGCAAGAAACTCCATCGTTACTCCTTTAAACTCAGAATCTAAATTCATATATTGTATGTATAGAAGCTAACATTAATAATATTCAATTTCAAAATATCAAGGTTGTATATAAATGGACTCCAAAAATAGAAATAAACTTTATTTTAAATAAAAATAGGTGACATTTAACGCATTTTGATTTTCAACAACTAATAAGTTACACCCATCGACGTCCTAACTCATGGTATAATTTTCGATAAATCGGACACTAGAAAATTCTATATATTGTGATAATAATTAATTCAATAATACTTATTTTCATTGCATAATTTTGATTAATTTACGAAGGGGTAGGCATTGAATGCACATTAGTGGAACGTTATGCGAAGCTATATAATGTACATTGTACCATTTCACCATGTATACAAGTCCCAATAAAGGGGGTGAAATGCCACAGTACTGGTTTTCCGTTACCACTGAGAAATTTTTGAAAAATCGAAAAAAAGCCCAGTTATACTTAGCCCGTCCCGGGAATCGAACCCGAGACCTGTTGTTCGGCATTCGCATCTGCGACCACTCGACCAACGAGGCAGTTAAATAATAATTAATTCAATAAAATCATAGTAAGTGCTATAATAAACTTTATGCTGTAATAGGCGATGGTAACACTTTAACTATACAAATAAGGGGCTAGTGTTGGCGCTCCCCCACGTACTAACTAAGTAATTCTTAGTTAGGAGATTGGTTTAGGTTGGTGAAAACGACAATGACAGCAACTTATAGATTTGGCATGTTACGGTAAATTTGTTTAAACCTAAGTTTATATTATTTGTGAAAGCTTGTAATTGGAAAATAGTTTTTAGCGAGTAATTTCTTGATTAGACATTTGGAATGCGCAGCAAACACAGTATAGCATATTATAACAGTATTATAACACAGATTTATTTTATACACGATTGAAATTATTCAATTCAGTGTTCCAATTATCCACCTTCTCTTAAGTCGATCTTTGTTCAACAGCAAAGGATAGTTTAGATACATACCTGGTGATTATTGTACTTCAATAGTGACTTGTATCGTTCCACAAAATACACGTTCCAAGATTCATCTCTGTAGAAAATGTCACCACATCGGAACCAGCCGTCGTCACTAAACGTCTCTCTTGTCACTTCAGGGTTATTGTGGTATCCCTGGAAAGTATATTAAAAAATGAATGTGATGATGTTCTGTTAAAGTACGCGTCCACAGGCCCACATCGTACGCATCGCACGCATCGTACGCATTCCGTATGACGTCACCAGTACGCATAGCATGTAGGCATTGCTGATGCGGATCTGTGGACGCAGTTGTATGAGATGCGTACGATGTGGGCCTGTGGATGCGTACCCTTAATAAGATGGATTTGGTTCTTGGATATTTATGAAAAAGTATTTAGGTGGTCCACCCACTGCACCGCGTTTCGTCGCGTAGCGTAGGATGGCAGATTTTACCATTGTACCTATACAAGTATCTCTATAAAGACGTCGAAATGCACGGGAAGTCGCCCTGCGCGCAGTTTCTACCAATCAGCGCGAAGCCTACTGCGGGATACTGCCTGAGCCGATGTGTCATACATCGGCTCCACACTCCAAAGTCCCTTTTTTTTAAGAGTAACGATAGAGTTTCTTGCTCGTTCTTTTCCATTCGAAGCTACACTTTGAAACGACCACCTAGCTTAGTGAAGCTAGGTATCAGTGAATAGAGATAGATTGACGGACAATTCAATTTGACGTTTCAAAAGTGCCTAATTAAGGATTAATTGAAGTAAATGCTTTGACTTTGACTTTGAAATCTTACTTTGAACACAGCGGGTCCCTTGAACCACAACTCTCCTTGTACGTGAGGTTCAGTCACTTCTTTATGTGTCTCTGGGTCCACTAACTGAAACAGTTTATTGGATTGTTTTAAATTGTTTTATTTACTTAACCTGTTTATTTGTTTGGGTCAAATTTTGTAATTAGAACTTATCCTATTTCTTGACGATAAATCAATCAGATTTTTGGTACACACATTTGTTCTTGATAACTATGTATAAACTATTAATACCTACATAAAAATATTTTTATGTATTACTTGTGTTCCATATAAACCAGAAATCGTAGCGTAGGAATTTATGATACTTTTATGAATATTTCTAGGTCATTCTGTTTCAATTACTTTATTATTACTAACTTACTTTACAGTCAAAGGAACCAGCTGGTCTTCCACAGGAGCCTGGTGGTGCAGGACAGTCGTGGACGAAAGCAGTTCCACTGAGTTCACTCATACCGTAATGTATGAAGACGTCTTCTGATTGTGTCAGTTTCTGTAATGGGAAAACAAAGATTAAGCAATTTTCATGATGGGGAATTAAGTCAATACCAAATAATTATGTATTTAAAGATTTCGAAGAACTCATAAAGAACTGTCTCCAAATTTCCGTCTGTCTTTACGAAAGTTGATTAAAATGTCATAAAATACATCTTACTTGTTGAGTAAAATTACTTTTCTGTTTGTGCCTGGAATCAGGTCGCTTCCAACTGGCCTATCATTGAGGGAGTTGGAATTTTTTTTAATCTTTCCAATCCCTAATTCAATGACAACCCTTAAATTCCTAACCCCCAAAAGGCCGGCAACGCACCTTGTAACGCCTCTGGTGTTTCAAGTCTCCATGGGCGGCTCGCGATTGCTTACCATGAGGTCTTAGTTCTGTTACCGGCTTATACCATAAAAAAGAGTTTTGATCATACTCGACTACATCACCAACCTTCATTTTCTCTACCAGTTCTGGTGATACATAGCTGCCTGCCAAACTCATTTGTTCAAAGCAGGTAAAGTCGCAGTTGGCTTGTTCAGCTAATGTCCTCATCAGCACTGGGTTGCAAAGGATGTAGTTTGGCTGTGAACACAGCAGTTTTTTTTAGGGGGAAAATTATTATATTATGACTTCTCTCGCCTTGACCGAGGCGAGAGGGAGTGTCAGACTTTTACTGACTAAAAATCCAGTTCTCTACACATACTTTTAACGAGCCCCGGTAAACCCGCTAGGTAGTGCCGCAGTTCCAGCAGCATTTATACATACATACATACATACATACATAATGCATACCCTCCTTCTGGCGCAGTCGGGTAAAAAAAAGTTTTGATCATGGACTCTTGAACCTTCACTACCAGGTACAAGCTGCCGCCAAACTCATTTGTTAGGTGAAGTAGTTTGGCTCAGCTAATGTCCTCATTAACACTGGGTTGCAAAGGATGTAGTTTGGCTGTGAACACAACAGTTTTTTTAAAGGAAAATCATCCTACGTCTGGGGAAGCCATGGAGGAGACGAGAAGGCCTGCAGACTCTTATGACTAAAAACCATCCTGTTCCGAAACTGCTTTTAGTTAAACCCGCTAGGTAGTCCGCAGTTCCAGCAGCTGCCTTTATGGTAAATTATTGAAGACCAGAACTAAAATACCGGGGCTGTGGAAGTGTGGACTACGGTAAAGGCTACTGGGGCTCGAGCTCAAAGCAGGAGTTGGAAAGGCGTAGTTTCTAATCGGTAAGAGTCTGATACTGAGTGAGGCAAGAGGCACCTTACTTTGGGGAGAAGTAATTTAATAACTATCCACCTTCTAAAAAGAAAAAAGATCAGAGCTAAAATGCCTCTTTCCTTTCTCTATTTTCCTCTGTATTTGACGTCACAAAATCGCGCCGAGTACGTATCCATCTTTTTTTATGGGATTCTATTTTACTTTCTTTCCACATTTAAAAATTGATAAAAGCTGTTTAATTCTATTTGCTTTTTTGGCATCAAAAGTATGGATTTAATCAGAAAGCGCAAGAAAAAGAAAATCATAATCATCAAAATCCGAGTGAATAGGTTGCTTATGTTGCTCTTGCTCCATCGTAGGCCGCATCATCACTTACCATCAGGTGAGATAGCAGCCAAACGTCGACCCATCAAACGTAAAAAAAAAACATATTTTTCATAGTGGATTTTTTATCATATCATACCCTATATTTATTCACTAGATCCCCAAAATGTTCTGGAGTGACTGGTTTTGATGTTTGTAGTCTAGTAAACTTGAGGACCGGAGAGAAGATGTAGTTGAACCCAGTTGTGATCCATTGCGCTGGTGATACCACAAACGATATCTTTATCGGTGATGGGAATTTACTCATGGTTTTCCTAAAAGATAAATATGACTTTAGGATACCTCTATTTTTTAAGCTGGTGGGATTTCTACTGGAAATTATATTTGGAGAACGTGGTTTGAAACAACTTCTAAGAGCCTACCATACTAAAGAAAGAAAAAAAAAACATTTATTTCACACGCAAAAAATAAACAATGACATGTAAGTGTATAGAGATTTGTCGATGTATGGATTTTGTCTGCGGTGAAATGGAACCAGTTCAGCATGTGCATCGAAACGAGAGTGCGTTCAGAGCTCTGATTGGTTGGTTTATTCAAGCCGGTCAATCAGAGAACCGAACGCACTCTCGTTTCGATTATTTTAAACGTAAAGCAAATTCATATTGATGGTACTGAAGACTGAACCGAATCGATTTAATTGAAATAACCATTGATATATGTCCACCCACCAGATATAAGGCAATGATATAGCCAAGTTCTCATGGGTTATCATAGCCGTCTTTGGGATCCCTGTGGTGCCACTCGTAGAAGTAAGGAAAGCTATTGTACTGCTAGGATCGAAGTCTGTTGGTCTGAAATAGAATGCCATTTAATATTAATTTTGCATACAGAGTAAAATAGATGGGATTTAATTAGAATTTTGTTTGATTCAGGACCTCCTCGGTTGTTTCAGTTTTGGCGTAAGGCAGGTAAGTAAGACCAACTAATAAGAAGACTAACCAGGGGACCTACTCCGGTTCTCAAATCCGAAGTTTCGTTTAATCTTCAGCCATAGGTTTTATTGATTCATTGATAAAATTACATATCAAAATCTATTTATATTCATTTCATTCGTTCATTTTTGTTCACGAAAGTTCGCAATAAGTAGGATTGTAGTATGCAATTTGCGAAGTTTTTTCGTTCTTTCGTTCGTTGAATTAGAGTAGGCCCTGGTTTGCATAATTTAACTTCTCACATCTACAAAAGGTCTGGCTAAACTTTAATTAATAATATGGTTTAAAGTTCCCGTTTCACTGTTTTAGCCATTTAAGACAAATTACTTCGCCTGTTTTGGGGGTTATTTTTTTCTTGTGAGCAACGTACGAATTTTAACGTTTATTCAACGATGCAGCGCGCGTTGTGTTGCGAAGGGTTAACATTTTGATGATTTTGGTTTATAAATCAAAATCTAGTAAGTATTAAGTTCTTTAGAGAGAATCACTTACTGAAATTTCTTTACTGACGCCTCGTCTGCATCATTCAAGAGTTCTGTCATTGTTTTATATATACTAATATTATCGAATGTCACTATTTTTGCATCAACTTTAGACGCAGATAGTGCTTCATTAATATCTCCTAGTTTTTTGGTCTGAGCAAAAATTATCTTCGGCCGATTAGTTTCAAATAATTGCTTTAGTTCATCTGAAATTGGAAAGCAGAGAAATTACTTAACGACTTTTAAAAAAAAGTCTGGTTTGATAATAGACAATGACTTACTTAAAAGTAGTTATAGCAGACGCCATAATATGATGAGAATAGTAGAATGTTGAAAAATCGGACTAGGTGTAGAAAAACTGGAGCTGCGAACTACCTCGCGGGTTACCGGGGCTCGGGCTCGAAGAGCATGAGTAGAAACGGGGTGGTTTTTAGTCAGTTGGACTCTGTCACTCCCTCTCGCCTCACGGGAGAAGTAATGGATTGATTTTCCCACCTCAAAAAAACTTACTAACCTCAATAAATACTTACTAACACATAAAGTAGCATCGATAGAAGCCACCTTAAGTCCAAGAAATAGCCCAGCTGTATGAGGTATGCAGTAATCTATGTGGTTCGGTCCCATCAGCACCATGACGTCGCCTTGCTTCAGCCCCATGTTGGTGAGGGAGACAGCACATCGGATGCTCCTGTCTAACGCTGAGCCGAAGGTTTCTGACTCTCCTGTCGCTCCATCGATCTGTGAGTATATGATCTTTACACTCAGTTATTCTTATATCGGGTTATATGTCATGTACTTACTACGTTCTAGGACTACTAATAAGAATGTCTTTAATAGACTCGTTAAGACTGCTTAAGTCCTCTCTTTCTTAATTTTGGCACCCCCCAAGGAGCGAAAAAATTGTTTGCTTAAAATGTTGCCGCACGTTAGGGCTTTCTCCTGTGTCGTGGGTCCGTTTACAAAGAAGTTCATAGCACATGACACCCAGACCCGAACAATTTGTGGAGCACACAAAGAGTTGCTCCGTGCGGGAATTTTGCATGGCAGCCAGTTCCTCGCACCAACCGTGCTAGTATGAACTAGCAACATGAACAATGGCAACATTATTTTTATATCCTACACTGCACTCATTGATCCGGAGCTGTGGACTACCTAGCGGGTTTACTGAGGCTCAGGCTCGAAAAGCAGGAGTAGGAACGGGGTGGTTTTAGTCAGTAAGAATCTCACAGTCCCTCGCCCAGGGCGGGAGAAGTCATTGGATGATTTTCCCCCCTTAAAAAAAAACACTGTACTCATCATCGCTTCATCATCTTTTTCTCCACACCTGTCTCTGAATTGTCATCAAGATAATCATAAAGACGATTCATAAATAACCTATAACCAATATTTGCTTTTTGCTTGCATGGAATTACATTTTTGATAATAATGCAGTCAGATAAACAATTTAATTTATTTTATTGCATTATATTTTTATGTAATCACTAGTATTAAAGCAAAACTGCTTTCCATTATCAGTGTCTGTAAGCTTAGAGATCTTTTAAATCAGTTTTATATGGTTATTTTTATTATATAGAGTGATTCAAAAGTAGGAGGAGGATTCAAGAAGTGTGAAGCCGTGTGAGCAAGAGTTACTAAAACTAAATCATTAGTATTAGATTACATATCACTATTAATGCTATTTTCTGCTTTATCACCTGCAGAATAAAGTCGGGATCGTCTTGCAGGCTATGCAGTATCAGTTTCCCTAAATGATGTCTGTCTGAAGGGATCCCGGTCTTCGCCACCACGCGAGCCCCCACCTCCTCCATGTACCAGTGCACCGCATCGTTGCCACGTTTCACCATTGTGGACTTTAGTGTTTCTGTAATAAAGACTAGTTTCTTAATCCCGGTTTATTTACACAAATGGTGATGTCTGATCTTTATGTAGTAAGGGAAGACAGTCATAGTTGCCTGATCCGGAGCTGCGGACTACCTAGCGGGTTTACCGGGGCTCCGGCTCGAAAAGCGGGGTGGTTTTTAGTCAGTAAGAGTCTGACACTCCCTCTCGCTTTGCCCAAGGCGGGAGAAGTCATTGGATGATTTTCACCCCTCAAAAAAAGCATGCATCTTTCCATATAAAAAAGTTTAGCTGAACACGTTTCCACCAGTGCTAAGCTTTCTGTATCAATGAATATGATTCATGGAAGCCAAACGTAATCACAGCAACGTAGCATAGCACATCTCTAGTGGAAAAGCATTGTAATCCCTCCCTTAGTGAGTTCCAACATCATATTATATAGATTGTATATTACTTACCTAATTAATACAAGAGTAGATCCAGGTTGCAACTATTGATGATTTACAAAAATCGTGCGAATATAGTCATCTTAAAGAAACGAAAAATTTAACTAAACCTATACAAATAAACTAAAACTATGATTTCTTAAAGTAAAAGGTTAATTGGTGTACTTCATAATTGTTGACATTTAGAATATTCAAAGACTAGAATCTGTAGTTTTTACAGTCAATGATGAAGCACATGCTTGTTGAACCTCAAACTCGATTGTTCTGAGATAGAAAAATAGTAAGTATGCGATAGAGGCTGTTCTATCAAGCAAGGCTCATCATGCAAGGATTTATCTGGACTACTTATCGTCTTACAGTAATGGACAATGGCTTTCATATGGTTGATTAGCAGAACTTGCTTAAAGGTGACGTGGATGTATATTTTTTTTAAACCTTGACCAACAATAGTATATTCTCCCGTACCGTGGGTGCATTTACAAGTTCGAAACAACAATTTATGGATCACACAAAGAGTTGCTCCGTGTGGGAATCGAACCCACTACACGTTGCCCAGCTACCGCGGCAACCGTATAGTCAATTGTTTAGTAACTCCAACCCGGGTTTACTGCTTCTTTGGGTAGAAACTGTGTTCTCATTGAGGCTAGGTGATATATAACAGTCTTTATAAAAAAATGTCTTTCGTTTATTTACAACGTTCATTTTTTACAATTGGCTATGGAATTATTAACAATTAAACATCATGATCGTCAGCCATGAAACGTCCTCTTCTAAATGTAGGGTCCAGTGACAAGATCAGCTTATAGTAGGAAGCGACTTGCAATTGTAGTTTTATTCCCTCGGCATTCTGAGTGCCAGTTCCTTCAGTTTCTGTCTGTTAATCTTGGATGCGCTGGTGATAGGTAGACTCTCCATGAAGATCACTCCTCCTCTCAAATGTTTTGTGTCCGTCAGATTTTCTGTAAAATAGAATTTCGGTTATAATCATTTTGGAAGTAACTATTCATATTTATAATAGTTCTGCGATCACAATTTTGTAGAACCGATGAACCGTTATGTATACGTATACTTAGGGCTTAGTACAAGTTTGTTTTACGTTTAACGAGATCGAAACGAGAGTATGACTCTATCTTTCGGCGGTTTGATTGGTTAATTCATCCGCGCCGGCCAATCAGAGCGCCGAACGCGCACTCGTTTCGTTTTCGCTCAACGTAAAGTAAGCTCGTACTAAGGGTACTGAAGTATTGAAGACCACACTAACCAAATGTAGTCCTGCTACCGTATTATTCTAAGCCACTAGTAGACAACATAACGCATAACTTACTCAATAATTTATATTAATAAATATTTTATTTAAGAACTAATACTCTAGTGGAATCTACCTTTGACCAGGTCCTTGATCTCCTGCGCTGTGGGGCTGCAGCCAGGCTTGGGCACCACACACGCCACCACTAGGTCCCCACACTCCCTGTCTGGTATACCGGTCACTGCCACTTGGAGTACTCCAGGGTGCTTCATTATTGTCATTTCGACTTCTAACGGAGATACCTGCAAGCCATTATTTTATATTATAATAGTCTCTTTTCAAATTTGAATTATGAGAAGACTGATACATGGCACGTTGCGTTCCGCGCGCGCCTTAAAGAGCCATCAGACTACCACAGATGGGGCCCAGTAGTGCCTGATCCGGAGCTGCGGACTACCTAGCGGGTTTACCGGGGCTCCGGCTCGAAAAGCAGGAGTAGGAACGGGGTGGTTTTTAGTCAGTAAGAGTCTGACACTCCCTCTTGCCTCACCCAAGGCGGGAGAAGTCATGGGTGATATTACTGCCACAAAAAAAGAGGACTGATAGATAGCGTCCCAATAGTACATACCTGGTGATTATTGTACTTCAATAGTGACTTGTATCGTTCCACAAAATACACGTTCCAAGATTCATCTCTGTAGAAAATGTCCCCACATCGGAACCAGCCGTCGTCACTAAACGTCTCTCTTGTCACTTCAGGGTTATTGTGGTATCCCTGGAAAGCATATTAAGAGTTATGACTAGGAAATACTGGACACTATAAAACACTATTGACTTTTTTTTAAGCACTCGATATCAATCGTGGTGCTTGTTGGTCCTCCGATGTGTGGTTGATTCACACTCATTGTAATATTAAAAAGAGTTTGTAATCAATGTGGTTCGGAGGCACTGCTCGGGCGCAGCTCTCGGAGTGCGGTCTCCTCACTTTTCGCCTCGTGCGTACTCTTTGTGCGCAGGGCCGCACTCGATATGCCACACTAGCAAGATACATATTGTAGAAAGAATCTTACTTTGAACACAGCGGGTCCCTTGAACCACAACTCTCCTGGTACGTGAGGTTCAGTCACTTCTTTATGTGTCTCTGGGTCTACTAACTGCAACAAAAAAAAAAAATATATTATAACGGTTTCAGAAGACAATTTCCAAGGAAAGGTAGACCGAAAGATTGCAAAATTCAACGAATCTAGAGTCAAGCTCCAAGTTAGGAAAAAACAGGCCGAGTATCACAAAGAAGCTGTGAAAACCTGGGTGTATTATAAGACCTAAGGTAAGGAAGGCACTAAAATGAAACAAGATGTTATAACATTTTACTTTGCCCAATAGAGCAGCTAGTTGTAATAATCCCAAAATAACTTACTTTGCAGTCAAAGGAACCTGCTGGTCTTCCGCAAGACCCTGGTGGCAGAGTACAGTCGTTGAAGAAAGCAGTTCCACTCAGTTCACTCATACCATACATTACGAACACATTTTCAGACTGAGTCAGTTTCTGCAATGAAAAAAGAAACGAATACCTTCAGTACGAGTTTGCTTTACGTTTAAAGTAATCGAAACGAGACCGCGTTTGGTGCTCTGATTGGCCGGCGCGGATGAACCAACCAATCAGAGTGCCGAACGCGCTTCCGTTTCGATCTGGTATTTTTTTATTATTACAACGTCACGCCTTTTAACCCCGAAAGGGTAGGCAGAGGTGCACATTACGGCACGTATACAATTTTTTACTTGAGTAACCCACTGTTTCGCCACTTTGTCATGAAAAGCTCTTGTGGCACAAAGCTGCCTTGTAATACTTTGCCCGACCCGGGAATCGAACCCAAGACCCCTTGTCAAACAGTCACACTAGCGACCACTCGACCAATGAGGCAGTCGTTCTAGTACTGTTATTAATTTCAGCCGATAGCCGTTTCTAAATTGTTCTGTAGGTATTATGATTTTTTTTGAGACTTGCTTGAGTAACGACTATCAGCTTCTTTGAAATTAGTATGTCGACTAACCTTCATTGTATCAACCAGCTCTTGTGGCACAAAGCTGCCTCCTAGAGTCATGTGTTTGAAACAGGTGAAGTCACACTTGGCTTGCTCAGCCAACCTCTTCATCAACACGGGATTGCAAAGAATGTAACCGGGCTGTGAACATGTTACATAATCTTGTCATTAAACCAATAACTGTTGTATCCCATATTTATAAGATTTATGTATCTGAGTTGGTAAGCCTTAATCTAATAGTTCAACTAGACGACATAATGAAGCATGTGGTACTGTTTATCTTATAGTGAGTCAGCTAGTGGCCAAACCATTGGATCGTACCATTTTAAAGGTAATTTGGAGTTTCTTGCTCGTTCTTTTATATTCGAAGCTACACTTTGGAACGAGCGCCTAGCTTCACTAACAGACAGACTGATGGACGATTCAATTTGACGTTTAAAAATTAATGCCTGGTCAATTTGAAGCATTCAAATTCGAATTAAATGCCTTGAATTTGACTTTAGGGAGGTACTGTGGTTAGGCAACTAGGACTTGGTGCTGCATTAGTCCGTTTGGTCAACTCATTGAATAATTATGATTAAGTTATTATTTTCTTCTCTACATAGTTCGGTATAAGGTATAAAATGGAATGGAATATTTATTGTAATAAGTACCCTGTATTTGTCCACTAATTCTCCGAAATGTTCAGGAGTGACTGGTGCTGATGTTTGCAGTCTAGTAACCTTTAAAACTGGAGAGATGATATAACTGAAACCAGTTGTGATCCATTGCGCTGGTGATACCACAAACGCTGTCTTTACCGGCGACGGGAAATTACTCATGGTTTTCCTAAAAGAAGAAAATGTATTAATTTATTAACAAAATGTATTAATTACCATCCCTAAATCTCACCATTGTTAGAACTATAAATGTAATTGATCTTTTTAAGGAACATTACCGCCTTTTTTAAGTCATTTTAATCGTATCGGCTTCGAACTCAAATCCTGGAGAATTGTTGTTTCAGAGGTTGGCGTCAAAATCGTCTACTAATGGTATCGAATTTGAACGCATCCTTCTCCGTGTGAGAAGATGCCTTTGAGTCAGCAAATTTAGACTGATGATGATGACTAAAGATACTGTAAGTATATCTCTACTTACCAGATATAAGGCAATGATATAGCCAAGTTCTCGTGGGTTATCATAGCCGTCTTCGGGATCCCTGTGGTGCCACTCGTAGATGTAAGGAAAGCTATTGTGCTGCTAGGATCGAAGTCTGTTGGTCTGAAAAGAAAAATGTACACCGTTTAAAAAAAAAGATTCACCGAAACTTTTTATTATCTAATCGCTCTTACGACCAACGAATGTTATGAAACTACGTGACCGTTTCCACTAATCCTAAGCTATGTAGCTATTGGAAAAAGATGCGCAGCTTGTGTACGCGATGTATCGATAGTAGGGAAGCCATTCATAGCACGCATCTTTCCATATAAAAAACATAGCTTAGTCGAGTCCGTTTCCACCAGTGCTAAGCTATGTGTACCAATGAATATGATTGATGGAAGCCAAACGCATCCACAGCAACGTAGCATAGCACATCTCTGGTGGAAAAGCACGCTCGCTCTTGCATTTAATTTTAAGTTAATATGTCCTTGATTCTGTTACTGATTCCAAAAGAACATTATATTTCTTTTTATTAAAACTCAGTCTTACTTGAAATTTTCCACTGATTCCTCATCTGCGTCCTTCAAAAGTTGTGCCAGTGTACTATTGCTATCATTGTCGAATGTCACGACTTTAGCATCCATGTTAGATAGGGATAGTGCTTTATAAATATCTTCTAATTTTGTGGTCTGACCAAAAATGATTTTCGGTCGATTCGTTTCAAATAACTGTTCAAGTTCATCTGAAATGTGGAAAATTATAATTAGATCGATAAGATGTATAAACTAGAGAGAATGAATGATATTTTTAGAATAAATTATTCTTGATAATGTTACCTAATCTAAAATAAATGATTTAATAGATATTGCGAAAATTGTAAATTACCTTAATCTAATCTTGCATGAATATAAAAAATAATCTTAATTTCCTTTGTCTGAGAAGTGGCTGGCACTGTCGATAATTCTACTTGCTGATAGACGTCATAAAATGTTATAATAAAGATAAAAGTAGGAATTAATGGTAAGCGTCTACGGGCCGGCATCGTACGCTTTCCGTATGACGTCATCAGTACGCATCGCATGTAGGCAGTGCTGATGATGCGGTGCGTACGCAGTTGCATGTGTTTCTGTACAAGACAAACTAAAATCCGTAGCGTGTGGTGCGTGCGATGCGTACGATGCGGGCCTGTGGACGCGTACCTTAATACCCATGTGAAACATAGGCGGTTAGGTATACCACGGGGAGTGCTCTGAGGAATTGTTTGGTCTTATACCTGCCGCTTCTTTTCGCCATCGACCTACACGACAGCATTTCCATCCCCATCATATAGATGGTTGGCAGGCCACAACTGTGCGCTTCTCGCGTAACTTTCTGTCTCGCACAGCAAAACTGTGGAATGAGCTGTCGTCGGCGGTATTTCCGAACCGATACGACCTTCAAACCTTCAAGAAAAGAGCATACTCCTTTTTAAAAGGCCGGCAACGCACCTGTGACTCCTCTGGTGTTGCGGGTGTCCATGGGCGGCGCTGATCGCTTACCATCAGGTGACTTGTTTGCTCGTTTGCCACCTATTCCATAAAAAGGTATCTGTAAATACACTTACTGACACACAATGTAGCATCGATAGAAGCCACCTTTAGTCCAAGAAACAGTCCAGCAGTGTGAGGTATGCAGTAATCAAGGTGGTTTGGTCCCATCAGCACCATGACGTCGCCTTGCTTCAGCCCCATGTTGGTGAGGGAGACAGCACATCGGATGCTCCTGTCTAAAACTGAGCTGAAGGTTTCTGACTCTCCTGTCGCTCCGTCAATCTATAAAATATGCTCGGTTTTATTCTCATATTGTTATGCATTTTTTTATGGTATAAGCCGGTAAATGTACACGGATCACAGGTTACAAGTGCGTTGCCGGCTTTTTGGGGGTTAGGAATTCCAGACCCGTGTGTGCCTCAAAGAGCCATCAGACCATCACAGATGGGGCCCAGTAGGGCTGATGCCTGATCCGGAGCTGCGGACTACCTAGCGGATTTACCGGGGCTCCGGTTCGAAAAGCAGGTGTAGGAACGGGGTGGCTTTTAGTCAGTAAGAGTCTGACACTCCCTCTCACCTAAGGCGAGAGAAGTCATTGGATGGTTTCCCACCTCAAAAAAAAAAGGGAATTTGAGGATTGTTGGGGATTTCGGGATTGGGAAGAGTGGAAATCCCAGATTGAATCTAGTTTCTAATAAAATGTTGATGAATTATAACTACCGCGAGTAGGAATATTTTGTTTCCAAGTAGACTGCGTTGATCAAAATGCCACAGATAATATGATAAGGATTGATATCTATCTTTACATTAACCTCTAGACACCTGAAGTGTATACAACTGAATGACAAATATTTATCAAGTGCATTCCGGTGCTTTTCCACCAGAGATGTGCTATGTAGCTATACTACGAAGATGTAATACCTAAGCTGTGAAACTATGTGACAGTTTCCACTAATACGCTATGTAGCTGTGTGAGGACGATGCGCAGCTTGAGTATGCGATGTATCGATGTAGGGAAGCCTCATAGCACGCATCTTTCCATATAAAAAACATAGCTTAGCTGAGTCCGTTTCTACCAGTGCTAAACTATGTGTACTAATGAATATGATTGGTGGAAGCCAAAAGCGTCACCAGCATAGTAGCATAGTACATCTCTGGTGGAAAAGTTCTTTTATACTAACTTCAACGAGGGGTTTTGAATAGATTAGCAGTTATAAAAAGTTTGTATTATTTTTGTCTGACAAAAAGTAATTTGCTATTTTGTGCAACTAATTACCTGCAGAATAACTTTAATGGATCGTCTTGCAGGCTATGCAGCATCAGCTTCCCAAGGTGATGTCTGTCTGAAGGGATCCCGGTCTTGCCACCACGCGAGCCCCCACCTCCTCCATGTACCAGTGTTATTTTTAACTTTTTGCATCACTACATTGTTTCACCATTTTCACTTCTTCTGTAATAAAGATATTGCGATGTCGCAAGTCAAAGTCAAAGCATTCTGGGAGATACTTCGGCACGAATTTATGACCGGAGTGATACCACGTCCTCACAGGAAGCCGACGTGAAACAACGCTTGCGTAGTGTTGCGTTGTGAGAGTGAGGTTACCATTGGCCAATCTGGTCTTCATAAATCATCGTTCCCAACAACACTTAAATTCCTAAGCCGAAAAGGCCACTTGTAATACCTCTGTTTCGGATTGCTTACCATCAGGTCTAGATGTTTATACCAAAATCACTATGATTTATATCGAATACTTTGAGGAGTTCCCTCGATTTCTCTAAGCTACCCATTATTATGTTGGTTAATTTACTATCAATGGGAACTAGAACTATCTATTCATGCAGTAGATTCAAAAAAAGCGAATATTTAAATCCGTTTATTCGTTTTGATAATTTTATTTTCGATGAACAAAACATACGAAATAATGTAGCCATTTTAGAATTTTTCACTTATGGTACATAGCAACATAATTATAAGTAATTTTATCAGATCATTTTTGTGAAGTCGGTAAAAAGTAGTTTAATTTGCTATTTTGTGCCTAATTACCTGCAGAATAAAGTCTGGATCGTCTTGCAGGCTATGCAGCATCAGCTTCCCAAGGTGATGTCTGTCTGAAGGGATCCCGGTCTTCGCCACCACGCGAGCCCCCACCTCCTCCATGTACCAGTGCACCGCATCACTGCATTGTTTCACCATTTTGACTTCTTCTGTAATAAAGATTTGGTTTATCTGCATATATTGCGATGTCTAAGTCAAAATCAAAGCATTTACAAGTGTGGGAGAGCCATGCTTCGGCACGAATGGGCCGGCTCGACCGGAGTGATACCACGGCCTCACAGAAAGCCGACGTGAAACAACGCTTGCGTTGTGTGAGCCAACAACACTTAAATTCCTAATTCCAAAAAGGCCGGCAAAGCACTTGTAATACCGTTGGTGTTTCGGATTGCTTACCATCAGGTGATCCGTCAGCTCGTTCATACCATTTAAAAAACATGATTTATATCGAATACTACTTATTCTACGATCGATAGAGTCTACGATCTTATTATGTTGGTTAATTTACTATCTTTATGTTTTTTAACTTATGATAATTCATGCAGTAGACTCTAAAGCGAATATTATGTAAATCTGCTTTATTCGTTTTCATAATTTTATTTTCTCATCAAAACTAGTTTAGGTAATAATGTAGCTACTTTAAAATTTGACACTTATGGTACATAGCAACATTAGTAATTTTATCAGATCATATTCTTTGTTATTGTAAGTTTTTATTACAGTTTTCTATACATATTACATTAGTATAAAATTATTCATGTATGCCAGATTTATATCTTTCATTACTAACGTAGTTTTACCCGCTGCTCGGTTCCTATTGGTCACAGCGTGATGTTATATAGCATCGATAAATGACCTATCCAACACAAAAAATTATTCAAACCTGACTAGTGGTTCCGGAGTTTTGCTCGTTCAAACAATCTCTACAGCTTTATACAATGTGATAGGCGTGGGACTTCTAACCCGTTAAGGCTGAGTACTACATCTAATTTTATCGACAAAAAAATAATATGGGGGGTTGAACCCCTAATTGAAAATATTGGAAAATAGTGACTTTTTTCGGTAAAAATTATTCACAAATTACTTTTTTTGTCACCAAAACATTATCAAACATATGAAAAAAGTAATGAATTAGTTAGCCAAGGTTATTAGCTACCGTTTGTCGTTTTTTTTTGTTTCTACGACGCATACAACCTTTGATATTAAAAAAGTAAAAAAATATTAAAATAGCCATAACTTTTAGGGGAGGGAATTCGACCCCTTCGACCCCCGACTTTGGTCGATAAAATTAGATGTAGTACTCAGCCTTAACGGGTTAGAAGTCTCACCCCTATCACATTGTATATTAGTGTAGATAATTATATTAAACTGTATTGTAATAACATATAGACTTACATCTACATATTAAACTATGTATAACTATGTAATAACAATGTAGACTTACATATTTTAAAATAAGATGTTAGAGTAAACCGACCCGTTCGAGAAAGCGATCATGAATAAGATCTTGGTAACGTACTAAAAATAGGTAGCTAATTTCAATTATCAAATTATTAACTATAGGTTTTGCCCGCGACTTCGTTCGCGTCAAATAATTACCTACTTCTGGCAGCACTTGGGTCTCCTACGTAAGTATATATAGTATTGTACTATACTTAGGGGCTCCATTTCTGTACGCCATTTGCTTAATCAAAAAAGAATAAGTAAAAATGTACGAATTGCACATAAATATTATGTATAATATCTATAACTCTCTGGTAATTTTAACATAAAAAAAGTATAATTATACTGAGTTTCATCACAAACGGACCAGTAGTTTATGGGTGAGGCGTGAACATATTTATAGACAGACAGACAACCCAACTTTTTTATCACATTTTTGTTATCGTTATCTACCTAGTAACACTTACTACATTTTTTTATATTTTCATTATGCAGAATTATCTCTTCTACAGTTTTATCATAATTATTATTATGTATATGTATAGATTTACACCTGTATGTAACTATGCAATATATAATATATGTATTATATGTACAAAGACGCATTTTATCTGATAAATTAGATTACTTTTGGTGATATGAACAACGAAAGGTAAACCGTGAAACGTGACTCTTTTTTTAACCGACTTAAAAAAAATAACTCATAAATACAGCCTGACTTTTTTTCACCAGCCATTTTTTTCTCAGGGTTAGATATCGTTGAAACATTCCATTTACAAATAAAAAATAACTTTTTACAAAAAGACATAACCGACTTCACTGAAGAAAGACGGTAAAAAACATTAAGTATGTAATAAAAAATCAGGCTGTATAATAAAGTTAAGTCTTTCTAAACCTCGAAGGGGAGGCAGAATTTTAACGAATGCAAAACCGTGGAAATCGGTTCGTGCTATTCTGGAGTTATAGCGTCCGGAAACTGTGACTTATTTTTATAGTCCGGAAGTAATAGCCTTCCTCGATAAATGGAGTATCCAACCCATAAGATTTTTTTCAAATCAAACCAGCAGTTCCTGAGCTTAGCACGTTCAAACTAACAAGCAAGCTCTTAAGCTTTATATTAAAGTATTTTTATTTATTATTTATTTTTAGCCGTGGTCGTCGGTAAAGTATAGATAGAAGGAAACTCAAACAATCACAATTTTATAGGTTTTGTTAATCATCGTACGGAACCTACACCAACTTGGGTGAAGTTAGACTCACACTCAGCCAGATATAAGATAATCTTTTGATTACTGAGGGAAAAAACATTTAGAAATGCTTATAAATTCGCTCACGTTCTGTTACAGACGTTTATTTAGATTAGATTTTAACGGTGCACCGATAATATTTTATTATATCAGTAGAAGGAAATTGGATCTATGTGTTAGGACGAGGCTCCATTTTTCTGTTGCGTTGCGTCGTGGTGACGAATTCCATTTATTTTTTTACAGACTAGTGGGACCGGAGTCTTAGGGTGCTTTCACCAGTGCGTCGCGTTCTCCGCGCGCCTCATAGAGCCATCAGACCACCACAGATGGGGCCCAGTTGAGCAGATGACTGATCCGGAGCTGCGGACTACCTAGCGGGTTTACCGGAACTCCAGCTCAAAAAGCAGGAGTAAGAACGGGGTGGTTTTTAGTCAGTAAGAGTCTGACACTCCCTCCCGTCTCGCCCAAGGCGGGAGAATACATTGGATGATTTTCCCCCTCAAAAAAAAAAATGGGTGCTTTTCCAAGTAATCATTAAATGTCTCTGAGTGTGGCATTTACCTACACTATTACGTCGTCACGGGCGATTTTTCTATAGATCAATGGGCTTGAGGCCGATCAGATCCTTTACTATGAGTTTGAATCAATTTGTTGGTAGTCGCTAGCGACGACATAAATTTTTTGTATGGCAAATTTTACAACGCCTCTACCGGTCACATGTGGAACTAAAATTTGCCATACAAAAAATTTACGTCGTCGCTAGCGACTATCGACAAATACTATTGCTTCAAACTCATGGTAGAGGTACTGGAGGTAGGGTGATATGCTGCATCGACGGTCATTACATTTGTATTTGAGTTGCAGCTGTGACGTCGTGCGTTAGCGCAATCCTGGTGAAGCGGACAATATATTCTTCTTATTCAGTTGCAACGATGTGACACAACATAGCGTAACAGACAAAATGGGTTCATTCTTATGGTAAAGGAGTAATAGAAAATGAAACAACTGAAAATCAGACGCCAGTTTTTATTTTTGAGTAATTTTTGTAGTAGGTATACTGTTTTATTTCATTGTCGTGGTAAGTTGGCGACCAACTCTTTTAGTTTCTGTCTGTTGATCTTGGATGTACTGGTCGTTGGCAGTTCCTTCATGAAGATCACACCTCCTCTTAGCCGTTTGGAGTCTGATAGAGATTCTGCAAAGAATATCATTGGTTTACTTATCTGCTCACTAGATTTTTTTATGGAATAAGCCCGTAAACGAGCAGACGGATCACCTGATGGTAAGCAATCACCGCCACCCATGTACACTTCAAACACCAGAGGCATTACAAGTGCGTTGCCGGCTTTTTCAGGGTTAGGAATTTAAGGGTTGTTGGGGAAACGGGGATTGGGAAGATTTCAAAAAGTAAATAAAAATGTTTATTGAATTCATCGAATTTTCATTATGGATGTCACTGTTCTTACCTGTGACCAGGTCCTCGATCTCCTGCGCTGTGGGGCTGCAGCCAGGCTTGGGCACAACACACGCCACCACCAGGTCCCCGCACTCCCTGTCTGGTATACCCGTCACTCCTACCAGCATTACTCCTGGATGCTTCATTATCACCTCCTCGACTTCTACTGGAGACACCTGAAATATGGTTTGTGGTTATAAAATCAATATCATTATCAAAAGACCACTTTTTCTTTTATCATCGTCAACAGACCACGTTTTCGTTTTTTGAGGTTGGAAAATCATCCTATGACTTCACCCGAGATGGAGCGTACGACTCTTAATGACTAAAAACCACCCCGTTCTTACTCCTACTTTTTGAATCGAAGCTTCGGTAACCCGGTAGGCAATATGCCCCAACTGACAGTCTATTTCTGGTCTTCTCTCATAATAGAGTTTGCCATTACAGTTCAGATGTATCGAACAGCACTTTTCCTTAAGTATGCAAAAAGTATAATCCCTTATTTGGATCTTACGACTCTAGTGGATCGTGAAGGAGTGGCAAGTCTATTCTAGTCACGGCAAAAAAAAAAATATACTTTTTTAACACATTAACTGCAACGTAGGTCACCGGTGGCCTACGTTAGTGGAGGATTTGCCTTCAACAGTTTTCTGATGGCAAATTTAGTCTAGCCAGGGCTTCAAAAAAGAAAATATCTACTTCTTTAGTATTATTAACAAGTCTTGAAGATATTACTAAGATGCTTCAGAGAAGATTTACGAATGTATTGACGCTCAACTGACCTGGTGACTCTTGTACTTCAATAATGACTTGTACCGATCAACAAAGAATAGGTTCCATGATTCGTCTCTGTAGAAAATGTCACCAGTTTTGAACCAGCCGTCTTCTGTCAACGTCTCTTTGGTTGCTTCTGGTCTGTTGTAGTAGCCCTGTAAATATTTTTAAAGGTTTGAGCGCTTGTACCACTTATCCTTGGTCAATTTTGAAATTGATAATTATTTTTGCCTCGCACAGTCAAGTCAGTCAGTCAGTCAATCAAGTCGCACTTGCGATCGCACTCGACCAACCGGACCGTGCGACCCGGACTGGGGTTCGATTCCCGGGTCGGGTAAAGTACTACTGGGCTTTTTCGGTTTTTCAAAAATTTCTCAGTAGTCGCTCGGAGTCCGAAAATGTGCCCGGTATATGGCAATAGGCTCACCACCTATTACATGGGACTTATAACACAAATGGTGGAAAGTGAGTGTACATTATATAGTGGCATTACGTGCCGTAATGTGCACCTCTGCCTACTTCTTCGGGGATAAAAAGCGTGACGTTGCTGATAATTATTTTTGATGCGTATATGTAAAAATTTTGATCTCTTACTTTGAACACATTTGGGCCTCTGAACCAAATTTCTCCTGGAACGTTGGGCTCTAATATTTCTTCCTGCGTCTCAGTGTCCACAATCTGAAACATATTTTTGAGAAGGTTATAAAAAATATTGATTGCTCTATATTATCATTTCTAATCAGTTTTTTATTGAATTCATTTTATTTAAGATACCTTTCAGGTGTATTTAAGAGGGGCAAATAGTCCAATGACTTCTTCCGTCCTCGGGGAGGTGAGAGGGAGTGTCAGACTTTTACTGACTAAAAACCACCCCGTTCCTACCCCTGTTTTTCGATCCGGAGCCCCGGTGAACCCTTTAGGTAGTCTGCAGCTCTAGACCCATATAATGTGTAGTACTATATATTTCCATTTTAAACATTTTGATTGAATTCAGTAACTTCCACCTATTGCAAGGGATTCGCTGACTGGTGCAAAAATCAGGCAACAATGTTTAATAACTAGTATGCACTTACTTTGACATCCACGCAACCGACAGGTTTCCCAAAAGACCCATTAGCTGGTGGATACTCGTGCTGGACGACAAGACCACCCAATTCAGTGATACCGTAGAGAACAATGACCTTATCTGTGTCTGCTATTTTCTGAAACATACCAAATTAAAAGTCATTTAATTAATGAAATGCTGGAAAACCAATGAGCTACTCATTGGTTTTCCAGCTTAAAATAGAAAATTAGAGGGCATATTTTTCTCCCTCCCACCGTAAACGCCCCGTCACACCGTGAGGCGGCAGCTGATCTACTATAGACCACCATAGGACAGGCCTGCGGGCGACTGATTGGGGGAGTCAGACGTCTGCTGTATAGGCGGGAGTAGATGTTAGCATAATGTTCCATGAGCGCCCCTCAAGGTAGGAAGCAGCCTCCCAGGGCCGCTAATAATCCGGGGCCTGCCGCAAACATAGCGGTAGGTTGTTGGGTGGGGTGATTCCGCCAAGGAAACCAGGGTTACGGCCACAGCCAGCGGAGAAGCACCGCGATGGTTTTAGCTGGTAAGAGAACGTTACGTGCCCCCGTCGTCCCCATTACGTAGGAAATCCATGAGGATCACCACCGCGATACAAAAAAGGGAACATTTTTCTACTATTCTTGCTTTTCACACAAAGATGTGATCATAGGAATAAAAGTTATTATTAGTATTTACCTTAGTTTGGTCCACAAGGTCATGCGGCACAGCGCTGCCTCCCATCGCTATGAACTCAAAGCAGGTGAAGTCACATTTCGCCTTCGCTATCATAGTTTGCACCATAGTTGGACTGGTCATTAGACAGGTTGGCTGTGAAAGGGCAACATACATTATGAATTCGTTGGTCAAGACAATCGAAAATAACATGACAAAACTTACTTAACCTTACTTAACAAAACTTTAACTTAGATTTTTTATTTTTTTTTTATTATTATTTTCTTAAGTTATTGTGTTAATTATCACGCTATTCAAATGGGGAGGGGCAGAGTCTTCTACTACAGGCATTTTTTTGTCTAAAAGAGGATTCTGTACACACTATTGTAAAGAAATTTTTGACACAATAAAATATTCTTATTCTTATTCTTATTCTTAAAACTGACAATAAGCTCAAAATCTAAGGCCTATTGTCCGCGTAAACCGCACGCTGGGAACGCTTTCATCAATGTGTTTATAGAATAAGCTGGTAAATGAGCAGACGGATCTTCTGATGATTACAATTGGTGCCGCCCTTGAGCATCCGAAATACCAGAGGCGTGCGCGTTACCGACCTTTTAGGGGTTAGGAATTTGACTATTGTTGAAAATTCAGGGATTGGGGAGATTGAGCCTCTGGAGACGTATGCTTGCTTCTTGCGCAGAAACAACGTTGAGCGACAAAGTTGCGTTCCCCACTCCTATTCAAATCAGCTTCATCATTTGTAGGTTCATCATCATCATCAGCCGGAAGACGTTCACTGTTGAACAAAGGCCTCCCTTACCCTTAGCCCTCCACTTAAGCATCTTTACTTACCTTATATTTATTAACAAGTTCAGCAAAGTGATCTGGAGTCAGTTCTGCTGATGTCTGCAGTCGGGTATACTTCAGGATCGGGGAGTAGAGGTGTTGGAAGCCAGCTGACAACCATTGGGGCGGTGACGTCAGGAACATCAATTTGGTTGGTGTTGGAAACTTTGTGCAACTCGACCTAAGGGAAGAATATTATTTTCACATCTCGTCTGTGTCTAATAGCCGTTTTTGCTAACAACCCCTAAACTATGTCTTTACTAAGAGTTACTTAACTTGAGAGGACGCTTAAATTAACTGTAGGTACTGTTAGGTGTCACTTATTGGTTGATGAAAATTTAAATGTAATTAATTGTCACCTACATAAGGTTAGATGTCCTTAAATTTTTGAGAAATTGGGTAACCTTAATCACACAATAAAACACAATACAAGCGATGCTCCCGTCGAGTAGGCCCATTCGTGCCGAAGCATGACTCTCCAAGTCTCCACAACTTAAATGGATTAAGTATACCGTATGAATGTAAGTGCTAACGCGAATAATGAGAACGCGCGGGCGCTCTTGACGGCTCGACGCGAACTGTTTTATACAAATAAGTAAATGCATATTACGATGAGTAGAAATGCTGACTTTACATGAGTACGGTTGCACCGTAAAATAACTGGTTTTCTTTCTGAGATATGATTACATAAAGACATTTTATAGGCAAATCTATGACCATCCGGTTTATAGTAAAAATTAGTGTAGCCATATACTAAAGTAAAATTAATAAAATTAATTACCACATGTAAGGTACTAAGATGTTTAAGTTCTTGTGTGTCAGCATCGCTGTTTTCGGTATCCCCGTGGTACCACTAGTTGAAGGTAGGAAGGCTACCGTCTCTTCTGGGTCAAAATCCGTTGGTCTGAAAAAGAGTTTATTAGGTTATTAATATGACGGAGAAAAATATTATACTATTAGGGTGCTATGTAGCTATGCTACAAAAATGTGAAACTATGTGTGAGTAAGATGTGCTATGAGGATGTGCCACCGCTAAGTAGTTGTGTGAGGTAGATGTGCAGCTCGAGTATGCGTTATATTGATAGTAGGCAAACCATCCATAGCACTTATCCGTAGTGCGCATCTATAGCACATATCCATAGCACACATTCATAGCACGCATCTTTCCATCCATTCCATAGGTGAACCCGTTTCCATTAGCTTAGCTATGTGTACCAATGAATATGATTGATGGAAGCCAAACTCATTCACAGCAACGCTGCCGCACAATTCATAAAAGGTGGTGGAAATTAAAAATGTCAAAAAAGAAGGAAGCTTCGTCGAAAAGTATTTTGTGTGTGAATTTTTTATCCAGGAACGAACGTTACAAGCTTAAAATTTATCTATACGTACTTGAAATTAGCGACTTCTTCATCATCCGCATCTTGTAAGATCTGTGCAAGTGTAGTATAGTCACTGCTTTCATTAAACGTAATGATTTTAGCTTCCACATCTGCTAAATTGAGTGCTTTCTCAATGTCCTTTGTTTTTTCATTTTGACAGATAATTATCTTCGGTCGATTCGTTGCAAATATTTGTTTCAATTCATCTGTAAAATTAAATTAAATTGTTGTTACTTACAAATTAATTATCACAATTTTGGATGTTTTGTTCCTCAGAGTTAACTTGCATTAAAACCGATACCACATTTTTTATAACATTGCCCCAGTCTAGGATTTTCTTCTGTGTTCGTTTACAAACATATCGACACCAGCAATTTATACTGCGCTAACTCAAAAAGCGTACTTTACAGTAGAGGCGTTTAAAGGGAAAAACGTGATAACTTTTACATTAATTAAGATACTTTTTTGAAATTTGGTATGCTTAATATTTAATTTATTCATTGTAATATCTCATATTTATATTTCCTTAATTATTTATATTTTTTGATTTAGCGCAAGTTAGCCGTATATAAACGTAATTCATCAAAAAAATGTTACATCTTATACACGTCTAACTAATGTTAGCGTAGTGTAGTACGGGACGTCGTAGTGCATGATCAATCATCTGATGCATATTTCAATATTTTATAAAGAACATGTACTTACTTACAAAAAGAATAGTCAACGTACCATTAATAAATTAATTAATACGTTAACACATAAGTATTTACTATGTAAAAGTCTGCTAGAAGTGCTTTGGACTTTTGATGATCGGTGAGTCAGTGAGTGACAAAATTAAGAAACTTTAACAAGTTGTCATTCTTAAACTACTGGTTCAAATTGACTGAAATTTTAAATATTAGTCGGATTAGTTACTGAAGATTCAGGTTTCTTGCTTTATCCACAACCGAATTATAGGGGGTCGAAAAAGGCCCGAATTGCTTCGAGAAAAGGATGGTACGGCCGTGCCGCTTTTTTTGCTCGACTTGGCATAAAAAAGCCGTGCCCCCAGATCGATTACATACTCGTATATTTCAAATTTAAGAATTTTCTCAGAAAGGGTGTCTTTTTATTAAAAATAGTAATTTAATAACAGTAGTTATTAAGAACTATTTTCTGCCATCAACTTTGCCCGCGTTCCCGTGGGTTAAAAAGTAGCCTATGTTTTTAATCCGGACCTGAATCTACCCCTGTTCCAAATTTCATCTCGATCCTTTCAGCTGTTTTGACGTGAAGGAGTAACAAACACATTCACATTTATAATATTAGTAGGATTATTAAATCAAATATACCTAAATATTATTTCTTTAACACTAAATACTCACTGACAACCAAATTAACATCAACTGGTGCCATCATGACTCCAAGAAACAGTGCTGCGTGGTGGGGTACAGAGAAGTGAATGTGGTTCGGCCCCATAAGTACCATCACATCTCCCTTCTTCAACCCCATCTTTGTGAGAGAGACAGCGCATTGGATACTCCTGAATGCGGCTGATATGTTTGTTTCTGACTCCCCTGTAGCTCCATCTATCTGTTGAAATGTAATCATGAAGATAGGTTAGATGACCAATTTTTATTTTAATGTCTTTCTGGTAGATTATGTTAAAATATTAGACACGGCTTATCATAATTATTTACAAATACTTTACGTGCCGTAATATGCACCTCTGCCAACCCCTTCTGAGATAAAAGGTGTGACGTTGCCAATATATCGTCGAAAGTATATACATATGTATGACGAGATATTGGAACAAAAATATCGCGTGACATCACATCTAGGTTGGTTATACGTAGAAACGACGTAGCTAGCTCCCACTCCATTCGTTTTATCTACACACTAGTTAAAAGTAGCCTATGTGTCATTCCACAACATAATGATTCTTTCTTCTTTGATTAATTTTATCTGAGTATTATTATGTATATGATAAAATAAATAAACACCATGTCTAACATATTTTCATTTCTTAACTGACGGACTAAATATTTTTTTTATATTTCATACCCCATCATCGTTCCTATTGCATGTTACTTTATTTTTTCTATTTATTTACCTACTTATTATGCGTTCTGCAATTATAATAACACAATAGTTGGACTTAATACCGTGGGCATTATCTACCATTCTGACCTTTGGGTGATGCAGAGAAGAGTACAGAGTATATAAAGTATAATAATATATAAAATTCTGGTGTTACAGTTTTCGTTGCCATACTCCTCCGAAACGGCTTGACCGATTTTGATGAATTTTTTTGTGCTTATCCGGTATCTATGAGAATCGGCCAACATTTATTTTTCATCCCCCTAAATGTTAGGGGTATTACAACCCTAAACTTTTTAATTTTCCGCGGAGGAAGTCGCGAGCAGAAGCTAGTAGTATATAGTATTTTTGTGTCAGTGAACTCCATTATGTATTACATAAGTACGAATTTTAATTAAAACATGTATTATCCTTTTTGTAATATATGCAAACAATTAACATATCTTTGTAATTACTATCATAAGGCATATTAAATTAACTAAAAATCACGGTTTAATCACGTACATTAAGTTTCGTGTCACAGAGGGACTCTTTATATTCTGCGGAAAACCTACCGGGTTACTGGTAAACTTGCTAGGTAGTCTGCAGCTCATCAAGCACACTTAGGAGTAAGTTTTCCTGATCCGGAGCTGCGGACTACCTAACGGGTTTACCGGGGCTCCGGCTCGAAAAGCAGGAGTAGGAACGGGGTGGTTGTTAGTCAGTAAGACTCTGACACTCCCTCTCGCCTGGCCCAAGGCGGGAGAAGTCATTGGATGATTTTCCCCCCACAAAAAAGAGAGTAAGTTTTTGTGTATAACCGAGGGAAAAAAGGAGGTTGAAGGCAGTTCTCTTAAACGTAGATTATTGAAAACGATTTCTATTTGATTGCGTACCACGGTTTTCCTTGCAATTTTCCTAATTATCATTCCTAACACAAAGTGTTCATCATTACCGGATCATCCTCTTTCTTTACCCTTAACCACTACATTTGAATCATCATCATCAGCCGAGAGACATCCACTGCTGAACAAAGGCCTCCCCCTTAGTCCTCCACGTAGAACGACAAGCCGCATTAAATTTAAAGGATAAGATATTTTATAACCTGGAATATAAAGTCGGGATCGTCTTGCAGGCTGTGCAGTATCAGTTTCCCTAAATGATGTCTGTCTGAAGGGATCCCGGTCTTGGCCACCACGCGAGCACCAACATCTGCCATGTACCAATGTATTGCGTCGTATAGAGGCCTCATATTGCTGTTATTGGAGTATCTGAAAAGTTTTAAAAGTTTCATAGATATTCAAAGTCAAAAGTCAAAGTCAAAATCATTTAAAACTAGCTTGCCAATGGCTTTCCCATAGATAAAAAGTATCCTATCACCCTGGTTAGCCCATACCTTATCTGTATACCACATTTCATCAAAATATGTTCATTCGTTTCAGAGTGATTAACGGAAAAACATTCAAAACATCAAATCTAACAATCTTTCACATTTATTGTACGACTAGCTTCTGCCAACGGCTTAGTAGTGCATTCCCGTGGGATAAAAAGTATCATATTACCCAAGCCAGCTCATACCCTGTCTGTATGCCAAATTTTATTAAAATCCGTTCAGTAGTTTCAGCGTGATTGACGGACAAACATTCAAACTTTCACATTTATAATATTAATGTGATGATGATGTGAAGCTATTTTATTATATTTCCATATTTATTTAAAATTCTCTAAATTTACATTTTTAAATAATATTTAAAACATACAATATAAAATAATATTTAAAAATATAAAAGTAGGAGCCGACCAGTAGCGGGAACATGGTCCAAGCTACCGGTGGTTAGGGCTCCAGAGACAGAAACCTCCTCACAATACGTGCCGTTTCGAGGAGTACTGCCTTCTGCATCAGGCCCTTGATCCATCCGCCCAACCCCAGCCTCCTAAGGTGATTGTCGAGGCTGTTGGGTATTAATCCGTTGGCCGACACGACTATCGGCACAATGATAGCCGAATCCACACTCCACATGTCGACAACCTCGTGAGCCAAGTCAAGATATTTTATTTGTTTATCTTTTTCAGCTTTCACGAGGTTCTCGTCATGAGGAATGGTGATATCGACTATCATCGCGCGGCGCGCTTGCCGATCTATCACCACTATATCAGGTTTATTGGCTACAATAGTCCTGTCAGTGATGATAGATCGATCCCAGTACAACGTGATATGGCCGTTTTCGAGAACTGGATCGGGCACATACTTGTAGTATGGAACCTCAAACTCAACAAGTTGATAGTGCAAAGCAAGTTGCTGGTGGATAATCTTGGCCACCTGATTATGTCTATGCAAATATTCACCATTAGCCAAACGACCACAACCAGAAATTATATGTCTTATGGATTCACCAGGACTATGACATGCCCGACATATGTCAACGGTCCCATCCTTAATAATATATTTCCGGTAGTTATTCGTAAGGATAACTTCGTCCATAATTGCACAGACAAATCCTTCAGTTTCACCAAAGAGATTACTGAATCGTAGCCAAGATACGGACGCCAGAAAATCTACACTGGGTCCATGAAGGGCCCGGAAGAAGCGTCCGTGGAGCTCCTTGCTATGCCATACCTCCTTGCGGTCATTGACGCTTAATACCACAGGTTTGCGCCAGTTCTCTTTTGCTAAAGATAGTGGAGTGAATCCATTGTCCACTGCTGCTACTTCTCGATGCATACCCTCGTTTACTTTCAGGAAATATTCCCTGAGGTTGCACACCTCACGGTTATGAAGGGTCTTAGCATTTAATAAGCCTCGACCCCCACACTTCCGCGGGATGTACAACCTCATGATCGATGAACGAGGTTATTATATTAGTTGTTATGGGTAAACTTTGCCGACTTTAAACTTTTTTATACTAAGTCATAGAATTTATTTAAATAGCTATTCTGTCTATAGAAGAGCTATTCAAATAAATGTCCACATGTTTACTATGGAGGAAGGAAGACAGATAGATCCTTTTTACCTGCTCCTTAAATGCAACCAATAACTGAGCTCATCTTATTGACACTGGCCGAGCAAAATATTATATTATATTTTAATATTAATATGTTTATTAGTCTGTACCGTACTCAGAGACATTTAATGGTTACTTAATTTCTTTTCAATACAAAATCGTAAGGAATAGTTTAAGTAACCATTAAATATCTTTAAATGCAGTACAGTCTTCTATAAATGTAATCAATAAAAAAATGTTTACTCTTCACTTACTTGTGTACAAAACCAAATATTGAGACGAGAATTATTAAAAAAAATAGAGATATTACAACAACAACCAACGATTTTTTCAAATAAAAAAAATCACTTTCCAGGACAAATAACAAGCGCTATCAGACAACAGTAGCTCTGAGCAAACTGTTTATAATTATATCGTGTCATTGTTTTAAGGATTTTATCTTCAACTAGCTGTTGCACGCGACTTCGTCCGCTTACATTTATTACTTCCAAAAGAATTTGTTTTTTTTTTCATAAAAGAAAATATTTTTAAAGAAAAGTAACTTGAGTTACTCCTTAGTACATTAGCTATCTACCAATAAAAGTTACGTCTAAATCAGTCCAGCCATTTAAGAGATTAACCAGACTACCTAGCGGGTTTACCGGGGCTCCGGCTCGAAAAGCTGGAGTAGGAACGGGGTGGTTTTTAGTCTGTAAGAGTCTGACACTCTAACTCTCGCCTCGCCCAAGGCGGAAGAAGTCATTGGATGCCCCCCCTTAAAAAAAAGACAAACACATAATTTACTATAACTTTCGTGAGACATACTAAATTTAATATAATGTTATCGGTTTACTTACATAACTGCCTCTAGTATAGCTTGAAACTAGTCGAGTTCCTCGTCAATCAGTTACGGTCAGTAAGCCAATAACATAACTGTAAAACATGTTATTTTGGTATAAGTATAGTATGTTTATTCATATGAATATAGTAAAAAGCGGCGTTGTTTTCAATAATACAGACACTTCAGCTTTATATGTTAGTCTTAATGTAGATATTAAACGCAAATGTGATAAATTTTATTACCTATCAAACAAAATAATATTTATTAATATTGTGTGAAGCGCATTATCTTGTACAGATAGTCAATATAATACCTACCTGATTTTATCTCAGATAATTTGGTTAAATGACGTCCAAGTTTATTCTTTAAAGTTAGGTAAAAATCCTAATTAATTCTGGCATTGAACTTTTTCTTCTCCATTCAAAGTAAAATTTCTCACGGCGTTCAAAACATCGTATGACGTTACTTCTTATGAGTAGAAATGTGCGTAAAAGTATTGCACCGTAGAAGTATATTTTTCTAGCTCGGTGAGTAATTTGGGAAAAAGTAAAACTGCCTTGTTGATATTTATAATTTCATATATTTATTTAAAGTTCTCTAAAATTATATTTTTAAATACACACACACACACACACACACAACGTCACGCCTTTTATCCCCGAAGGGGTAGGCAGAGGTGCACATTACGACACGTAATACCGCTATACAATGTACACCCACTTTTCACCATTTGTGTTATAAGTCCCATGTAATAGGGGTGAGCCTATTGCCATATCCTGGACACAATTCCAGACTCCGTGCTACTACCGAGAAATTTTGGAAAATCCGAAAAAGCCCAGTAATACTTTGCCCGACCCGGGAATCGAACCCGAGACCCCTTGTACGGCAGTCGCACTTGCGACCACTCGACCAACGAGGCAGTATTTTTAAATATTACTTATGAAATACAAAAAAAAAATATATAAAAAATAGAAGCCGACCAGTAGCGAGAGCATGGTCCAAGCTACCGGTGGTTAGGGCTCCAGAGACAGAAACCTCCTCACAATACGTGCCGTTTCGAGGAGTACTGCCTTCTGCATCAGGCCCTTGATTCATCCGCCCAACCCCAGCCTCCTAACATGGATGTCGAGAAGAAGAAAAGTCTTATGTAACCTACAGTGTGTCATTTACCTTAGAATAATTGTCAACCACACGGCTCTAATGTTACGATAACAAATTACTAAAATTATGTTTTATCTAATCTCTTCTTGTCTTTATTTTTATATACTAGCCTTGGCTAATATCTTTAATACGTGGTTTTGTGATAAAATATATTAGAATTCATGCTGACAGACAGTTTTCGAGAACTGGACCTTAGACCTATTAATTTAAGTCCTATGTAGAAGTTACTAAGCATAAATACTTTTTGGAATTGTGTCTGGTATAAATGGTCATACACGTAGAATAATGCATCGTCACGCCTTTTATCCCCGAAGGGGTTGTCCCGAACCCGAGACCACTTGTCCGGCAGTCGCACTTGCGAGCACTCGACCAACGGTCGGCAGTCACGTAGGGTAACTAATATTATTAATTCATAATCATATTATAAATGCGAAAGTTTGTATATTTGTTACTCCTTCACGTCAAAACGACTGAAAGGATTAGGATGGTATTTGGGATAGGGTTAGATTATGGTTTGGAAGTTATTTCCAGTTTATGCGTTAACAAAAATATCACGGTTTACTCACGTACATTCATGGAGAAAAGCTCTACTAGTTTCGAGTCACAGAGGGACTCTTCATCATGAGCAGCGTCTGCAGACGCGACGACGTCGTGCAGCCTACTGAGCCAGTAAACTGTGTTTTTTATTTTACTTAACTTAGTATGTCCAACGATAGTTATTATAAAAATATATAAATACACAATTGGGTACACAGTGGCATTACGTGCCATAATGTGCACCTCTGCCTACCCCTTCGGGGATTAAAGGCGTGACGATATGTATGTATGTATAAATACACTTTTTGGAAACAATTGGCTATTTGACAGTTGTAACAATAAAATATGAAACAAGTTTGATATGTAAGCTTTAAGGTATACAATCACTGTATAATTATTGGTTTGCATTAATATTAATTATAATATTTTATTTTTGATATTTAAATTTGTGATATTTGAATCTGTGCATTACGAGACCAAAACGCAGCGCGGCCATGATTGTACGTCAAGGGACGTCACATTTTATTAAACATTACCGCCGTACGTAAACAGTGACAGCACAACTCCACCACTGTTCTGTGAAATGTGACGTCACGTTATGGAATGTCACGTGACACGCTGTTTTCGCGCGACAATTCAAATGAATGAAGAAAATATGTTATTTTTCTATTAAATAATTATATTTCAAGAAAATAAATTATTGTAAGACGTAAAAAAGAAACATCTGAATATAATACAAAACTTTTTCGAAAACTGTCAAGTAGCCAATTCCAAAAAGTGTTAAAAGTACAGTATTGTTGTAAGTGGTTTATTACCAGGTACAAACCCGGTATAATTGATAGAAATCATAATCAGAAATAAATACCTGACTGATAAAAAGTGGGTGTTTCATCACAAATGTACACTTCTATTTATCTCGTCGGGATTTAAAAGTGTGATGTTATGTACGTACGAATATACAGCGTGTAACAAAATACCCATATACATCAAGAAGCACTGAAGAATACAGGTTGAATAGAATATCTAAGGTAACCGAACCAAATAAGGCCTACCTTATTTTTCTTACCGCCTAGCTCGTAGGTTTAAAATGACAAAGGGCTGATAATTTCAAAATCTTATATTTATTTATTAAACTTTAAAATAATGGAATCAAAATGGCTTTAGAAACAAAAATTACAATTTTGTAAACACAAATAACTAAAGTGTCACTTTGGCCTTATTGGGAACCCTATGTCTTATTAAGGCCTCAATAAAAACTAGTAAGTATTCAACTTCTTAATTATAACAAAACTTTGTCAATGCTTATAAAAAATGTAATGAGATCTTATTAATTAATTTTGGTCATTATACATCAGGCTAAACGAGTTTCTCATCATGCATTACCAAAGTAACATCTTTGAAGTCATAGGTACCCCATCATCAGTCAAACGAATGAGAATAACTTCTTGTTCTGTAGCCAATTTAGCGACCGACCTAGCTTTCGTGTAGTCGAACTACTCTTTAGATGGTGCGTACTTCTTTGGAAGTTATATCTGGCTGCAGCAGCCTACCGGGTAAAACAGGGTGCATAAAATTCGAAGGGTGAATAGATACTATGAAGAATTTCCCGATATTCATTCACCCCTTTTCTGTATCTATTCACCCCGTTTACCCCTTTTTACCATTTTAACAGCGTTTTCCATCTTTTGCAAAATCCATTGGCTTTCTTTTTAACAGAAGCTGATGGTCCGTTTTCTATGAAATTACTGAAAAACAACTATGCCGTAATAAGGCCTACAGGTTTTTTTTGTAGGCTTTATTAGGACATGGCACATAGGTAAACAAAACAACGATTATATGAAATACACCGATATTATAGCTATTTCACTAATGTGAGGAGATGGCTAAATGTATAATTGTCATACAGACAAAACACGGCACGTCGTATACTGATAAATATAAAAATACTAACAGTTTACGCTACTCGAATTTTATAAAAACTAAAGTGCGCTCCACGTCGTGATTGTTTTCGACTGTAGGTTCCAACATAATCGCGGCACGGGTTGCTTGCTGTGCTCAAATTAGTTAAGTAATGTGCATGCACACTTCTACAAACTTTGGCGACCATTTGACATCGGGAAGAGGGAAATTTTCAAAATAGGCTTTATTGGGGCATAGGCCTTATTTGGTTAGGGTACTATACACAAAGTTTCAGCTCAAAATACGTTTAAAAAAAATGGTACCAAAAACATGGTATCGCATGGTTCTTGATTTCAAATCACAACACTACAGGGGTCACTCGCTAATATTACGAAACATTCTTCTGTAAATCTGATCGCCTAGTACCTGTATCTACCTAATTTTGATATTCGGTTTCTGGAATTTTATGTATTGAAAAAATTCGTAACTTCGTTCCTTGAAAACATGAGTTTAAAAAACCCTTCCCGTATCGTTTGTTATGTTATCTAGAAACCGTGCACTTAATATGTATACCCCCTTTTTGTTACACCGTGTATATGTAGGTATGTTCAACTTATAAAATGCTTAAAAAGGATAATTGTTTATTTTTCATTTAATGTTTTTATAACAACGATGTTATCTCATTACCTTTTTATGAAGTAAAAAAGTAAAAAAAACAAAATAAAAATAAATTTACCAACGATAATTAATGTATTGTATATAAATTGTTATTCATATTAGCATAAAAACAAAAAAAATCCCACGGAACAAATCGATGATATAAATGATATAAAATTGTAAAAAAAAACAATTTTATTTGTAATTGTAGAGGGGGGGGGGATCATCCAATGACATCTCCTGCCTTGGGCGAGGTACAAAGGAGTGTCTGACTCTTACTGACTAAAAACCACCCCGTTCCTACTCCTGCTTTTTGAGCCGGAGCCCCGGAAAACCCGCTATATAGATAGTCCGCAGCTCCGGGAGTGTCTGAAACTGTTTTTTTTTTTTTTTTGAGCGGGGAAAATCATCCAATGTCTTTTCTCGCCCTGGGCAAGGCGAGAGGGAGTGTCAGACTCTTACTGACTATAAAACACCCAGTTCCTACTCCTGCTTTTCGAGCCGGAGCCCCGGTAAACCCGCTAGGTAGTCCGCAGCTGCGGATTAGGCATCAGCCCTACTGGGTCCCATCTGTGGTGGTGTGATGGCTCTTTGAGGCGCGCGCGGAACGCGACGCACAGTACGCACGGGTCTGGTTCTGTTCGGGCGGTGAGCTACCCTTACTCGCCGTCCGCAGGCCCGCAGAGTGCTGACTCTTACAGACTAAAAACCACCCCGTTCCTTCTTCTGCTATTCGAACTGGAGCCCTGGTAACCCGCTACGCTATATGGTATATCGAGACGATATAAGAGATGGAGACGAAAGAAGCGAAATAAAAGACATGTATTTATATTTTTCTGTATATTTATTGCCTAGGCAAGCTAAGCACCAGTTCTTTTAGTTTCTGTCTGTTGATCTTGGATGTGCTGGTCGTTGGCAGTTCCTCCAAGAAGATCACACCTCCTCTCAGCTGCTTGGAGTCAGTCAGCGATTCTGGAAATAAAATAACACAGTTAAAGCCTCATTTTTATTTTTACTAATTCCTTTAAAGCACTAACTAATATGCAGATTTTCAAAGCAGGATAAGAACAACAACTTGTATTGTTGAACAGAAGTTCAACAATACAAGTACAGTACAAATCCTTATAATATTTTTATAATAACTATCGTGAGACATACTAAACTAACTAGTTTTGAGTCAGAGGGACTCTTCATCATCTACTGAGCCTACTGTAGGCTGCGCGACGTCGTCGCATCTGCGCACGCTGCTCATGATGAAGAGTCCCTCTGTGACTCCAAACTAGTAGGGCTTTTCTCTCCATTTTTACGAGAGTAAACCGTAATTTTAGATAAGTCCTTACTACATTAATAGAAGACTATAATCTACCTTTGACCAAGTCCTTGATCTCCTGCGCTGTGGGGCTGCAGCCAGGCTTGGGCACAACGCACGCCACCACCAGGTCCCCGCACTCCCTGTCTGGTATACCTGTCACTGCCGCGTGCAATACTCCAGGATGCTTCATGATCACTGTTTCAATTTCCACTGGAGACACCTGAACAAATATTAGACAAATATGATGGACTGCCCACTCGGAATAGGCCACCAAACAACCCTTAAATTACTAACCCCTAAAAGGCCGGCAACGGATTTATAACGCCTCGGGTGTTTCAAATGTCCAAGGGCGGCGGCGATAGCATACCATCAGGTTATCCGTCTGCTCGTTTACCGGCTTATTCCACAAAAAACCAAAGGTGCGAAATGTTACATACAACTTTTCGCCACTGCTTTTATTAGTTACTGCTTTTTTTGAGAGGTTAACTCATCTAATGACTTCTCCCACCTTGAGCGAAGCCTGAGAGAGTGTCAGACTCTAAATGACTAAAAATCATACATACATACATATCGTCACGCCTTTAATCCCCGAAGGGGTAGGCAGAGGTGCACATTATGGTGCGTAATGTCACTATGTATGGGACGTAAGTCCCATGTAATAAGGGGTGAGCCAATTGCCATATACCGGGCACATTTCCGTGCTATCACTGACAAATTTTCGAAAAACCCAAGTAAGGCCAGTAGTTAATACTATGCTCGACCCGGGAATCGAAGCCGAGACTTTTTGCCCGACAGTCGCTCTTGCAACCACTCGGCCAACGAGGCAGCCTGTCAGTGACTAAAAATCATCCAATGACTTCTCCCGCCTTGGGCGAGGTGAGAATGAGTGTCAGACTCTTACTGACTAAAAACCACCCCGTTCCTACTCCTGCTTTTCGAGCCGGAGCCCCAGTAAACCCGTAGGTAGTCCTTAGTTACACTGACCTGATGATTTCTATACTTCAAGAGCAATTTGTATCGTTCCACAAAGAATAGGTTCCAGTACTGGTCTCTGTAGAAAATGTCACCAGATTTGAGCCAACCGTCCTCTGTTATAACTTCTTTTGTCACCTCTGGGTTATTGTAGTATCCCTAGAAATAAGATACAAATATTATTAATAGTCATTGGGCATACAGTCATGACCACAGAGCAGATAAAAGTGGTGACATTTGGGCATTCAAGTGCGGAAGAGCCATGCTTCGGCACGAATGGGCCAGCTCGACCGGATTGATACCACGGCCTCACAGAAACCGACGTGAAACCGGCTTGCAGTGTGTGAGTGAGGTTACTGGAGGCCCAATTACCACCCTTCCCAATCGTCCCAATCACGATTCCCAACAAGCCGTATATTCCCCAAAAGGCCGCCAACGCACTTGTAACGCTTCCATGTCCATGGGCAGCGATTGCTTACCATCAGGTGATCCGTCTGCTCGTTTACCGGCTTATACCGTAATTTTTTTTTATATAGGGGACATTGTAGATAATTTGCTTACCTTAAATACAATTGGACCTTTGTACCATAATTCTCCTGGAACATTTGGCTCCGTGATGACTTTATTCGTGATAGGATCCACTAGCTGAGAACAAAATCAGGATTAAAATCAGTATATCAGGTACTACATAAAAATCCAGAGAGAACCACCTTGCACAAGGTGTTATAAGTTCAGATAAGAATGAGAACTCTTTATTTTTATTGAGTGGGGAAAATCATCTAGTGATCTCGCTCCTCGCACACGCACACGACACTGCGCCAATGTCGTTTTGACATTAGTAGGCACATCACATCACATCACACCAACCGCCTATTAGTTGCCACTGCTGATCAAAGCTTCTTCTCGCATGAAGAAGGTCATTTCAAACTTTAATCATTTTATTAGAAATTATAAACCCACGTTTTCTCATGATGTATTCCTTCACCGTTTGTAAATGTCTAAATGTTCTTAGAAAGTACATATTATAACTCGAAAAAAGGGCTACCACCGACATATTTCGTAGTTAGTAGGAACATGTATGTCCGCAATTGCTTTCACGAGTCGTGTGTCCGTTAGTTTTTCTATTCGTAGAGGAAAACAAAGCAAGATGGACGCGAGCGTGCCATTAATGTCAAAGCTACATTGACGCAGTGTCGTAAACAAGTGCGAGTGTCATGTGGGGCGGGGCTTATAATCTGGGTACTTACCTTGGTCTGTATCCCATGAATTGGTCTCCCGTAGGATCCGGCCACAGAATACATGTCATTCTGCACAGTCATCCCACTCGCTTCACTCATTCCGTATAGAATGTATACTTCGTCTGTCTGGGCTTTTTTCTGGAAGAATAATGATTAGATTTTTTAAGAGACAATTCATAAATAAATCCTGCTAGATTAATATACTTCGAACCGATAAACAAATTATAGAAACAGAGTTAATTTAAATGACGTCTCCTCAATGATGAAGAATTTGATGATTGGTTATACCTACCAATCATCAATCTCTTTATAATTGAATCATGAAATCCAGAATCATATCATTTTGCGTTCTATTGTCTCTGCCTACCCCAATGGGGGACAGATATTTAGTTCTAAGTGTCAGGGAGAAGATTTCAAAGATGAGGTTGACCACTAGTATTTTTGTCATTATTATCTCTGTTTCCAATTACAAATAAGCTAATTTTGCTAATACTGTTACGTTGTCGCTATAATTTGATGTTTACTCGAAGAATGAACTCATTGACCAATTACCGAAGAGATTTTCAAATTGTTTCAAGTGTCAAAATATTTTTTATTATCTGTCTTACCTTGACTTCATCAATGACATCTTGTGATACTGCGCTCCCACCCAGTCCTACATACTCGAAGCACGTGAAGTCACATTTAGCATTTGCCATCATCGTTACCATCATGTTAGGACTGGTAGCTAAGAAGGTAGGCTGCAACAAAAAAACTTGTCAAGAAGACTCGCAGTGATTTTTTTGCTTGTTATAGACTATAATATGCTCCGGGTATATTCCCAGTTCAAATAACTTGGTATTAAATTTTGGCCCTTCAGAAGTTTTTCTGGAGCCTTTTCCTCAATAGTCACATTTGCGACCACTTAATCTTTAGATATAAAAATCAATTGCTGTTCGTTAGTCTCGAGATCGGCTGGACTGATTTGGAAAATTTTGACGATAAATTGTTTGTGGACGTCCAGGGAAGGCTTAACAGGTGAGAAAAAATGTTTAAGGCGCTACGAAGTTTGCCGGGCAAACTAGTTAATGTAATACAATTTTAAATGGAACCAAATTAAAGTCTACTAGTGGTCGCCTAGTGGCCGAAATTCGACCATATATGATTTAATTTACAATACCACTTAACGTACGTTGAAGGATAATTTTTATTTAACTCAAACTCTTTTATAAAACTCTTTTCATATGAGACGTGAGAATATCATCGCAATGTCTATCGATTTTGACGTTTTGTCAAATACGATCAGATACTATGCATGTGCGTGTAATGTTTTATTTATTGATTTAATGTACTTTATAAGCATTATTTTTGAAAAATATTAGCGTTCTCCACTTCTCCTACACATAAACTATAAGTGTACCAAATTTTATGCTCCTACGTCCGCGCAATTATCGTAAAAAGAGGTCCAAAGTTTTTGCATCACGTATTAATATATAGATGAAAGTTTTAACTTTAAATGCATTCAAGACCTACCTTATATGTATTAACCAGTTCAGCAAAATGCTCGGGCGTGATAGGTGCTGATGACTGCAATCGGGTATACTTGAAGACGGATGAGAAGACGTAATGGATTCCCGCTGACAGCCACTGAGCTGGTGACGTCACGATTACCAGCTTCGTTGGTGTCGGGAAATTGGAGAAGTTTACCCTTTAAAAGAAAAAATGGAGTTAGAGTTAGACCAGATGTTAAAAATATATTCTTGAGTAAGCCAAGAAGGACGAATTTATTCACCATTGATGATGATGATGTCTTAAGAAGCCCGTTTCGTACCAATTTGAGTTTTTCCGACTTATATATACTTTCTAAGATTATTTAGACACCACTGACAAAATTAAATGGTGAAGGAAAACACTTGAAATCGCTAACCCGCATTAAGCCAGCGTGGTGATTAATGTTCAAAATTCCTCTTCTCCGTGTGAGAAGAACCCTTTGGAAAGCAGTGACCACTTATAGGCTGATGATGTGATGATGATGATAATAAAGATTATTTAGTTAAGATGAAGTTAGAAATTACCAGATATAAGGCATTCCAATTGTTAAGTTCTTGTGTGTCAACATGGCCGTCTTTGGAACACCTGTAGTTCCACTGGTGGAAGTTAAATATCCCACTGTTTCCTCTGGATCGAGGTCTGTCGGTCTGGAAATAAATAGTTAGTAATAAAGTTTATTCGGATAGCGGAGTAGGAAAATTGAATTAACATGAAGCCTTAAATCTGACTGCACGGTTGGCGCGGTGGCTGAGAACCGGCTACTGAGCAACGTGTAGCGATTCCCGTACAGAACAACTGTTTGTGTGATCCATAAATAGTTTTTTCGGGTCTGGATGTGATGTGCATGTTAACTTGTTTGTTCGTAAACACATCCATGGCACAGGAGAAAATACTAGAGTGGGGCACGTTTAAAAAAATAACCTTAAAATCTGATTCAATGACCTTAAACCATTTCTTAATAAAGTGTTACTTTGTGTGAGAAAGTTGATAAAAATACTACAATCACTACTTCAGAGCATCTCCAATATTATTATGTGTTCTCCAAAAATTGCAGCGTCAAACTAAATCAACTCTTAAGTATACTCACTTAAAGTTCTTTATCGCTTCTTTGTCCTGAACGTCCAAGAGTTGAGCTAGTGAAGTATGCCTCCCATCATTATCAAAGGTGACCAATTTAGCTTCCACTTCAGATAGAGTCAATGCTTTTTCAATATCCTTCATCTTCTCACTTTGGCCGAAGATGATATTTGGTCTGTTCATGTGGAAAAGGTCTCTTAGTTCATCTGAAAAACACCAAGCTCATAAAGCACCAAGTTATAACCGAATTGGGCTGAATGTTAGTTTTTATGAAAATAAGTAAAGGGGAGAGAAGAGAAGAGAAGAGAGAGATGGAGTGGCGAGAGAGAGAGAAAGAGAAAGATAGAGATAAGGATATAGAGAGAAAGAAAAAGACAGGGAGAGAGAAAGAAAGAAAGAGAGAGGGAGAGAGAAAGAAAGAAAGAGAAAGAGGGTGAGAGAGAGACAGAATGAGAGAGAGGGGGGGGGAGAGGAAGAAAACTACTAACTAAAAAAAACTACTTAATTATGTGCTGTAATTAGAATTGTTTTAGTAAAGCAAGCAAGCAATTGAATCTATACCAGAAGTTTACTGCCCGTTAAAAATAGATTAGATTAATTAGATTAGTGACAAAATATATGTATTACAATCTATGACTACTTCCATCTACATCTTATCCTCGAGATAGTTCGCCATACTTTGAGTATTGCAGTACAGTGCATCGCTGCATACAAATGCAATATTTACTGAACACTTTACTATAACCAAGACGTGATACGCTACCAGATTGCACATAATTGTTAAGATTGTTTTCTCCACAAATACCTCTATAGCCTCGTACGAGTATGTATAGTATATACCGCATAGGGAGCTCTTATGACTTAATTTAAATCACATATTTGTTATCATCTTGGCTGACAATATACGAAACATGAGCGAAACAGGCCCAGTAGGAAATTCATAAAGTGCATTTTTGTTTTTGAGCTACTTTGAAAACTCTTTACAAGTACGGCATTGCAAAAGCCGCGCCATAAGTCCGTGACATTCCTAGACAATGGGATTGGGATCGAGATTGTCATTGTTATGTATTTTTTTTATGAAACACCGGTAAACGAGCACACGTATCACCTGATGGTAAGCAATTGCCGCCGCCCATGGACATTTGAAACTTGGGTTACGAATTTAAGGGTTGTCGGGGAATCGGGGATTGGGAAGATTGGGATGAGGGAAGTTGGGCTTCCGGTAACCTCACTCACACAATGCAAGCGTTGTTTCACATCGGTTTTCGGTGAGGCCGTGGTATCTCTACGGTCGAGCCGGCCCATTCGTGCCGAAGCATGGCTCTCCCACACTTGGATTTTATGATTAATACTCACTAACTCCCAAGGTAGTATCAACTGAGGCCACCATAATTCCAAGATAAAATGCCGCGTTATGGGGTATACAGAAGTCCAGGTGATTTGGTCCCATCAGCACCATGACGTCTCCTTTCTTCAGCCCCATGTTGGTGAGGGAGATAGCACATCGGATGCTCCTGTCTAACGCTGAGCCGAAGGTTTCTGACTCTCCTGTCGCTCCATCGATCTGGTAATTTAGAATTATCACTAAGTTTAGTAGATGTTGCATACACATTTTCTTTTTCATTATACGATTTTAATCTTTGTCGTTGACTAACAATACAATAAGATTTTTAGTTTTAATTCCGCTTATACGTGTATTTTTTAACATGCGGTGTGCAGCATTGCATGGTCGAATTTGAGCTGCGGGAGCCGCCGAGTCAACACCTCCTGAGGTTGCTCCGTGGAGGAACGAAACATATGTATGTCGAGTGGTATATTGCATGTTATGTGTGTGTTTTTCTATTACACCTCTGCTACATTAGCATTTAATTACGGGCGGTGCTGCACGCCGCATGATAAAAAATACATGTATAAGCGGAATTAAAACTAAAAATCTTACTGTATTGTTAGTGTACCATGGATTTCCGCAAAGTAACGCCTGATTCTATTTTATATACTTTATTGTTGACTTTAGCGCTAATGGTATTATCATGGTATTTACTCAGAGTTTCAGTCCTATTTGCTCAAAACCTTTTATGAGTAGCGATAAAATCTTTCTTTAACTAAGATTAGTGAAACATTTCCTACAGTTTTCGCTACAAACTGTTTAAAGAGTCTTGTTATACAGTAGAAGCTCCTTATTCGCGCTTCCTTCATTCGCGTTTTCACTATTCGCGGATTGAAAAATTGCGACCCAATTCCCATATTCGCGGTTTAGATTTCTTTATTCGCGGATCGAATCGAAATATCGGTGCGTAACCTAAAAAAAATACATTCGCTATCCTTTGTCAACGCGTCAGTAGAAGGATTCAAAAATAAAATAGACCTTATTACAACTACGTCTAGATTGTGACTTCTGCCTAAACCTAGTGTGACCTAAACCTGATGATAATAATATTATCATCAGGCAATCTGTATGATCAGAAAGTTCAATTAAATATTTTTTTATCTACTATTTGCTTCTTAATTTCGTCATCTAGGAACGTATCCCCTATAACCCCATACAAATTACCATTCCATATTCACGGTTTCTGTATTCGCGGCATATTTACGGAACGCTTACCCCGCGAATAAAGAGCTTCTACTGTATTATGTTTTCCGTTATATCATTATCATCATCATCATCATCAGCCTGTTCTCGTCTACTGCTGGACATAGGCCTCTCCAATGGCACGCCACTGAGCAGTACTTTATAACAGTAATAGGTGTTTGAAATTTAGTCACGTTTCTCTTCAAGTCCTAGGAAGTTAGTCACTTACATATTGATTATCTAGCTTTTGCCAGCGGCTTCTCTGTGATAAAAAGTATCCTATGTATTATTCCAGACCATAATCTACCCCTGTTCCAATTTTGATCTCGATCTCTTTAGCCGTTTTGACGTGATTGAGTAACAAACATACATACAAATAATTTTAGTAAGATAGTAGGTAACTGTCACCTATCTACAAACACTTGGCTAGTATACTCTTATAGGACGTAAGTTATCAAGGAAGAATATACTCTAAAAATAGGGAAGTTAAGTTCAATTTTACCTGCAGTACAAAATCAGGATCGTCTTGTAGGCTCTGCAGCATCAGCTTTCCAACGTGATGTCTGTCTGAAGGGATCCCGGTCTTCGCCACCACGCGAGCCCCCACCTCCTCCATGTACCAGTGCACTTCATCATACATTCGAGTAGCCATGATTGGTAGTTACTGAAATATTATTTTTATTCTTATTTAACACGTTCACTGCGGATCACCCATAATCAGCCCGTCGCGGGACTTCCAGCTAGTGCGGACGCGAAATGTGAGAACTTTCCGCCGGTGCGGGACAGTTGACAGGTCATTATAGTATTGGCAGGCTAAAAGGCCGGAGCTGCGGACTACCTAGCGGGTTTACCGGGGCTCCGGCTCGAAAAGCAGGAGAAGGAACGGGGTGGTTTTTAGTCAGTAAGAGTCTCACACTCTCTTTCGCCTCGCCCAAGGCGGAAGAAGTCATTGAATGATTTTCCCTCCTTAAAAAAAAAGGCTCAAAACGCCCGCCACGCACTGTCTGAAAGTTTATGGCAGGCTTGTTTGGACCACCACCGCATCAGGTGAAAGTAATACATTTTATTACCGAAGGTGTTAACTTTGTACCGCCTTAAAAATTTTCTTTCGCATTTTTTTAGCCTTCTCTGGACTACCACAAATAATTCTAGACCAAAATTTGCCAAATCGGTCCAGCTGTTCTTGAGTTTTAGTGAGACTAACGAACAGCAATTGATTTTTATATATATATTTATTTATTATATGCTATTTTGTACACATTTAAGTAGCATAGGTTACATTACCTTACCTAGGCGGTTATCAAACAATTATGATATTTTGGTGTTCTTAAAGAAATCATCATTGTGTGATAAGACCGCTATATAAAACGATAAGACCTTTGGATGGAATATTTTTATATTCTTAATTGAGGGCTTAGTGCGAATTTGTTTTAAATTTAAAGAGATCGAAACGAGACTTCGTTTGACGTTCTTTACCCTTAGTACGAATTTGCGAGAGCGCGTTCGGTGCTCAGATTGGTTGGTTTATTCGAGCCGGCCAATCTATGCTTTTTCTAATCAAATTTGAAGACTGTGAATTAATTAAAACAAATACTTTATTTTACTTTTTACAAATTTTTCAAAAACAACATAACAACAACATAGTTTCTTCAAAATTTACATAATATATGTAATACAAACATATCAGATAAGATTAACGTAACCATTATCTACCTAATTACTGTAGATTTTGCAAGATAGTCAATACAAAGAGCTCCAGGCATTAATATTTAATCTAGACTACTTATTCAAATACATTTTTTTTTAATAAAAACGTTGCCCCACTTTAGGATTTTCTCCTGTGTCGTGGGTGCGTTTACAAACATACAATTTCACATGCACATGACACCCAAACCAGAAACAACAATCTGTGGATCACACAAAGAGTTGTTCCATGCGGGAATCGAACCCGCGACACGTTGCACGGTAGCCAGTTGCCCAGCCACCGCGCCAACCGTGCAGTCAAACATTGTACTTACCTACTCTATAGATATATATTCTACCTATACGCTCTCAAGTTTACAATAGGTATATATGTACATATTAGCTTTGTAAAAATAAATAATTATGTAATACTTGAATACTTATTTATTTATAATATTGATATTGATCATGTTAAAAGGCCGGGCATTGACTCATCGGTTAAGGTTGATAAAACGTATGTTACTGAGATATTTTTTATTCAGTTGTGTGGTAGAGTTGATGTCGTGGTGGCCCGGATGTTTAAGACCCCTGCTTTTCATGCATTAGAGTGTAAGCTCGAAACATACCAACGGAAAAGTACCAATGTGACTTTTTCCGAGTTATATTGCTCTTTCTAAGATTACTTAGATACAACTGACTAATGGTGAAGGAAAACATCGAGAGGAAACTTTGGCTTATTTATTCTTTTAAATAAAAAAAAAAGATAAAAAATATGGCATACTTAATTTTTGTGCGCCTTCATTTGAAAAACCGGCTATAAACATAGACCACGCCGTTACGAACAAAAACAGTTTGAGTATTTATAGATCGACTTTAAAAATTTGTTTTTTTAGTTTCAAGGTTTCGCCTACAGTAGTCCTACAGCTATAAAGTTAGGTCTCCGGTCTCCAGGACCCGCCCAAGTGGGGCAATTTTTATAAATCTCCTTTTAGCAATATTTTGTACAGTTAATAAATAATTACTTAATTGTTTATTATGAGTTATATTAATTAATATTATAAACGATGAAGTCATTTAGACTTGCTTTGATTAAATGTTAAATTCACTCATCCCTTTTCGTTCAACTTAATTTCGAAAATAACTAATACCCAGAAAACGCTCAACGACACCTAGACAGGCTAAACTACCACTGACAAAATCAATAAATAAAAAAAAAACATATATAGATTACTTACATACGTACAACAAATAAAAAAAAAAATGACACAATACAAAATAAATTCACGCAAAATTTCGCGAACAAAAAAATGATATTCTCACTTCGCGAATCACACTACCGCTACGCACCGTGAATGGTAGCACTATGTGCGATATTCGCGCATAACATTATCTGCTACCGATCATATGGAACGATTATGAATAATGTATAGTAAACAATGGATTATAATAACTCGATTATACTAAAGATAAGTTAGCTTTACGTTTTCGTTTATTCGTTTTTAAAAAAAACTTTGCTTGGAACTAGGATTTTCTCCTATGTCGTGGGTGCGTTTAGAAACAAATAAGTTCACATACACATGACAACCAGAAACAAAAATTTGTGGATCATACAAAGAGTTGCTCCATGCGAAAATCGAACCCGCTACACGCTGCGCGGTAGGCGTCTGCCCAACCACCGCGCCTTTTACAATTACAAACATGTATGATAAATCTGTACTCTTTTTTAAAAGATCGATAATGATGGAACTGTGCCCAGTATATGGCAATAGGTTCGACCCCTATTACATGGTAATTATAACACAAATGGTGAAAAGTGGGCGGGTTACCGGGGCTCCGGATTAAAGCAGGAGTAGGAACGGAGTGGTTCGCCCCACTCAGGGCAGAAGAACTACTGGATAATTTGCCTCCCTCAAAAAAAAGTTAAAATACATTGCAAATTATTATGAAATATGTTTTTAGGTCTATTTTAGAGTATGGAGTCAGAGTAGCAAAAAAAGAATAATAGGTACACAGGATGTATACATATTTAAAGATACAACATTGTCATACATCAATAATTATTGATGTATGACAATGTTCTATGTGTATCTTATCTATTGTTGTATCTATGTACAACAAAATACTAGATGCCCCGGAGGATTAAGCTGAGGTGCAGAATTTGCATAATAAATAATACAATGTAACACCAGTATTTCTAACCTTCAAGAAAAGAGCCTCCTTTGGTGTTGCGGATATCTCTAGGCGACGCTGATCACTTAAAACTCGTCAAGTGACTCGTTTGCTCGTTTGCCCCCTTTGAATACGCCCTTCTTCAGCCTATAAGTGTCCACTGCTGTGTAGTGCTGAGCAAAGGCCTTTTCTCACACGGAGGTTTGAGCATTAATCACCTCACTTGCTCAATGCGGGTTGGCGATTTCAAACTTATAATTAGATTTGACCCAAGGTTTCCTCACGATGTCTTCTTCACTGTTTGTGCCCTATTTCATAGACCAGAAGGTGAGCTGATTGCCGTTCATCGAGTGCAACTCACTGAGAAACTGGATCAATCGAAAAATAACCCAAATCATACTTTAATAGAATTGAAAATCCCGATACCTAAATAACTCAACAGTTAGTAACCTTTTTATAGTTGTTACCATTCTGTCTGTATGTTTATGCATTAACAAGTTCAATATAACTTCAATGTTATACAGAAGGAACTCAAGAATTAACTATTCAAGTACAAATTAATTAAGTGATTAATATTCATGTTGCCCTATAAATCGTTTACACTTCAATTGTGTATGATTTATTAACCGTATTTGTGTTTTGTTATGAAGTATTAATTGTATGAATTTATTTATGTGGCTTCCTATTTTACATATTCTTTTTTTATGGTATAAGCCGGTAAACGAGCAGACAAATCACCTGATGCTAAGCAATCGCCGCCGCCCATGGACACCCGAAACACCAAAGACGTTACAAGTGCGTTGCCGTCGCTTTAGAGAGAGTTTATGTTCAACAAAACCCTTTCTTTTTGTTCGTGTAAAATCATCAGACTACTATCGCCCCCACTTACTGACTGAAAACCACCTCATTTCAACTCCTGCTACTTTCTGGGGCCTCAGTACCTATACCTACGGGCAATACCAGCAGGGTTTTAAACGAAATCATTCCATACTCATTTTAGTGGAAAAATATTGTTTCATTTATTTTATTAAACTTCTTTAATACAAAATTTCATTCTCTAGGCAAGTTCAGCACCATTTCTTTTAGTTTCTGTCTGTTGATCTTGGATGTGCTGGTCGTTGGCAGGTCCTCCAAGAAGATCACACCTCCTCTCAGCTGCTTGGAGTCAGTCAGCGATTCTGGAAATATAATAACAGTTATAACCTCATTTTTAATTTTAACTAAAGCAGTAACTACTAAGCAGATATTCAAAGCAAGAAATTAAATACATTACATTACATTACATATCGTCACGCCTTTAATCCCCGAAGGGGTAGGCAGAGGTGCACATTATGGCACGTAATGCCACTGTGTACACCCACTTTTCACAATTTATGTTGTAAGTCCCATGTAATAGGTGGTGAGCCTATTGCCATATACCGGGCACATTTCCAGACTCCGTGCTACTACCGAGAAATTTTCGAAAATCCGAAAAAAGCCCAGCAATACTTTGCCCGACCCGGGAATCGAACCCGAGACCCCTTGTTCGGCAGTCGCACTTGCGACCACTCGACCAATGAGGCAGGCAGGAATTAAATAATAATAATAAAATCGAGTATAAAGGGTGAAAGGGGTTTCCACCAGAAATGTGTTATGCTACGTTGTGGATGCGTTTGGCTTCCACCAATCAATCCAACCAAGCACTTAGTACACGGTGTTCTATGGATGTGTGCTATGAATGGGTTTCCTGCTATCTTCCTCGAACAGCTACGTATCTTAGTACCAGTGGAAACGGTTACATAGTTTCACAGCTTAGCTACTACATCTTCGTAGCATTGCTACATAGCACATCTCTGGTGGAAAAGCACCCTAAGACTTTTTTGCCACTTTAGTCATTTTTTTTGGTGGTTTGATGATAGGCACGCTTTATTTCAAAAAAATCTAGGCCATAACTAGTCAATTATACTTTTACATTAATATTATACCTTTGACCAAGTCCTTGATCTCCTGCGCTGTGGGGCTGCAGCCAGGCTTGGGCACAACGCACGCCACCACCAGGTCCCCGCACTCCCTGTCTGGTATACCTGTCACAGCCACTTGGAATACTCCAGGGTGCTTCATTATCACTGATTCCACTTCCGATGGAGATACCTTAGAAAAAAAGTAAAAGGTGATTTACAACAACCTTTTCTAATTTTAATACTTGAAGTATGATCAGTAGTGGCACGGAGTTGGGAATAGTGCCCAGTATATGGCAATAGGCTCACCCCTTATTACATGGAACTTATAACATAAATAGTGAAAAGTAGGTGTTCAATGTACGGTGGCATTACGTGCCGTAATGTGCACTTCGGCATACCCCTTCAGGGATAAAAAGCGTGACTATACTTTTTGTACTTGATGTAGTTATGATCCATTCCCTAATAACGCACAATAGACCTATTTACCAATTATCAGCGCTGCCTATAAACATCCGCAACTCCAGAGGAGCCACAGTTACGTTACCTACTTTAAAATGTAAATGATTTTATTACCTGATGATTCCTATACTTCAACAGCAGTTTATACCGATCAACAAAGAAGAGGTTCCATGCTTCATCTCTGTACAAAATGTCACCAGATTTGAGCCATCCATCTTCTGTCAGCGTCTCTTTTGTCATCTCCTCATTATTGTAGTAACCCTGAGAAATTGGTTAAAGATTAATTTTAATAGATAATAAGAGCCTAAACAAGGTTGGATCGTCATGAATTTTTTAACTACTAATTAGCATCATCATCTTCAGCCGAGGGACGTCCACTGCTGAACAAAGGCCTCCCCTACTAATTAGCATATTAACGCCTAAATACTGAAATGCTACAGTATTTTAAGTTCTATATAAAATTTTGTATATTGCTGTTATTTTACTAAAAATTCAAAGCAATGGAACCAGGTACTTGATTCTTGAGAGCGTTTTAAAATTGAGTGGCGTTTGCGTATTTGACCATAAATAACGTACTTTCCTAGAGCTGCCGGCTATATAGCGGGCTACCGAAGCTCCGGCTCGAAAAGCAGGAGTAGGACCGATATGGTTTTTAGTCAGTAAGAGTCTGACACTCCCTCTCGCCTCACCCAGAGAGGCCACAGAGACGTCACTGGATGATTACCCCCCTCAAAAAAAGTAACTTACTTTGAATACGCTCGGACCTCTGAACCATATTTCTCCAGGAACATGTGGTTCAGTGATAACTTCATTCGTTTTTGGATCCACTAGCTGAAATTTAAATCACACTAATATTATAAACATGAAAGTTTGTTTGTTTAGATATTTGTCCGTCAATCACGCTGAAACTACTGAACGGATTTTAATGAAATTCGGTATACAGACATGGTATTAGCTGACTTGGGCGACAGGATACTTTTTATCCTACTGGCACTTGGGTGAATCCACTGGCAGAAGCTAGTGAATAATGCCAAGTGACCATAAATTAGTGTCTAATTTTACCTGAACAGATTGAAAAGCTATTTAAGTTACTTCTTACATCGGAATTATTTTATGATCTAAACTTACTTTGAGTTCTACTCCTCCAATTTGTCTTCCATAAGACCCTAGTGGTGTAGACTTATCTTGCTGCACAACATTACCACACACTTCACTCATTCCATACAAAACGTATGTCTCTGCTTTTGTCATTTTCTGTAAAGATCGTAAGTATTGTAGAGAAGAAAGAAATAAAGATTTTTTTTCTTTTATTGAAAGTCAATAGAATACTGTTGATGGCAAATCCTCCTCTAAGGTGATTTCCCTGGCGTTTAGTATGTTAAGAAATTTAGTTCTTTCTTTTAAAATATATTTATTATACATTTTTTCCTGATAGCTTCTAAATTACTTTTAATATTTTAAAAAACACTGTTTATAGCAAAATAAACAGTGTTTCTAGGTCCCACACTAGAATTTACTACAGTAATTAGTAGACGACACCATGATACATCATGGTGTCGTCTACTATTCTAGAGAGATAAAAATCACCTTAAAATTGAAAGAAAAATTTATTAATGGCCTTACATACCTTTACTTCTGCGAGGAAATCTTGAGTGACAGCGCTGCCTCCAACGAGTACGTTTTCAAAGCAGTTGAAGTCACATTTTGCTTTCGACATCATTGTTGTCATCAATGTAGGACTGATCAGAATGTAGGGGGGCTGTAAGGAAATCAAAGAATAGGTATAGATCATTATGTCTCTCCTTTTCCACTGATCCGTATCGTACGGACCGTCACCATCATCAGCAATGCCGACATGCGATGCGTACCGATGACGTCATACGGAATGCGTACGATGCGTGCTATGCGTACGATGCGGGCCTGTGGACGCTTACCTTTACTCTTTCAGCCACTAGTCCGGCCGCCATTGCTATCTTTTCGGCATCCATTTTTATATTGTCGCAGTGTGGTTTTACGACTCTGGTGTTTATATGATGTCTAGTTTGGTAGCTTACGGTAAAATACAGCCCTAAAGGCAAGTACCTTATATTTGTCTACAAGTTCACCAAAATGTTCCGGCGTGACAGCTGCCGATGTCTGCAGTCGAGTATACTTCAAGATCGCAGAGAAGAGGTAGTGGAACCCAGCTGACAGCCACTGAGCTGGTGATGTCACTATCACCATCCTAGTTGGTGTTGGAAACTTGGAGAAGTCTATCCTGGAAGAAACAGTAAAAGATTTCTGTGAAAGACTTTTAATAACGTAGCCTGTTTTTGCATTTTTATAGCGTAGCATATGAGTTTGTTTCTATGGAATAAGCAGCTAAACGAGCAGACGGATCTGATGGTAAGCAATCGCCGCCGCCCAAGAATACTTGAAACATTATAGGCGTTACAAGTGCGTTGCCGGCCTTTAGGGGTTAGGAATTTAAGGGTTGTTGGGGAATCGGGGATTGAGAAGATTGGGAAGGGGGGTAATTGGGTCTCCAGTAACCTTACTCACTCAACGAAACACAACGCAAGCGTTGTTTCACGTCAGTTTTCTGTGAGGCCGTGGTATCACTCCAGTCGAGCCGGCCCATTCGTGCCGAAGCATGACTCCCACTTAAAGAGTTTAGAAGAACTATTAATGTTGGAGACAACTTACCAGAGATAACGATTTCCTATGTTCAGGTTCTTATGTGTCAGCATTGCAGTTTTTGGAACTCCAGTAGTACCGCTGGTAGAAGTCAAGTAGGCTACTGTTTCTGCGGGATCGAAGTCTGTTGGCCTGAGGAAAATTTTAAAGTATTGTGTAGTTATGTTTTTCAAAACTTGATATTTGTTGGTGTGTCTGGCTGGGGAGGTAAAGGTGTATTAAGTAGAATCATGCATTGTATAACAGTATTCAGGATAGGACAAGATGAGGGCGGTAGTTTTTAGTCAGTAAGAGTCTGATCCTCGCGCTTCACCCGGGTTCACAAAAATAAAGTAGAAAAAGAAAGAAAGTGAATGAACTAAAACTTATTAAATTAGATATTTCCACCAAGGGAATTTTGCGGCATGGGTTAAACAATATAACCGAATAGTATAAAATCTAAGGAACCGAATAACACTTACTTAAAGTTCTTCACTGCCTCCTCATCTACCTTCAGGAGTTGCGCCAGTGTCGTATGGTGACGGTCTTCATTAAAGGTCACAACTTTAGTATCCATGTTTAATGTCTTTAATGCTGCATCAACATCTCCAGTTTTCTCACTTTGACAGAAAATTATCTTCGGTTGATTCGTTTTAAAGACTTGCGTTAGTTCGTCTGAAATGAATTATCAAAATTATATTTTTTATTTACCACTAGCTGACCTGGCAAACTTCGTACCTTCTCAAAATAGTTCTTTCTTATCTTTAAAATCCTTCCCTGGAATTCCAAAAATAACTCAAGACCATGATTTGTGATATCAGTCCCGTCGTTCGCGAGTTTTAGAGAAACTAGCGAACAGCAATTGATATGTATATACATGTATATAGAGTATAAAAAGCCAACAACGCACTTAAAATCCCTCTAGAATTGTCCAGAATCCATCTGTCCATGAGTGGCACCGAATGCCATCAGGTGATCCATATGTTCGTTTGGCATCCAATACCATAAAATCTAAGAAAATAAACTCACCAACTCCCAAAGTGGCATCAATTGAAGCCACCATGATTCCAAGGTATAAAGCAGCATTATGTGGTACACAGAAGTCCAGGTGATTCGGTCCCATCAGCACCATGACGTCGCCTTGCTTCAGCCCCATGTTGGTGAGGGAGACAGCACATCGGATGCTCCTGTCTAATGCTGAGCCGAAGGTTTCTGACTCTCCTGTCGCTCCATCGATCTGAAGTGGTATTTAATTTTTTAAGAGTTGTAGTAAAGAAACATATCATCATCATCATCATAAATCGAGAGACGTCCACTGCTGCATAAAGGCCTCCCCCTTAGTCCTCCAAGAAACATATATGTATACTTAAAGCTTTAATGTACAATCAGTGAGAAGATTTCAGTTTTAAGCAGTTTGGTTTTGTGTTGTTAATCCAATAGCATGAGATTATGGCTAGCGAGAGATGAAATGCATAGTATAGGCTTCTAGTGTGGGGTTTAGTAAAATATTAAGGCAAGACCATGTCTTTGTCAAGAGATTTGGAACTGCTAACCTTTTCGGCGCAGTTTTCGGTGCCAACACTCTTACATCATACTTACACAGCAACGTATTTTTGTCTTTGAAAATACGTATTAGTAAATATATTTTCTATTTAAATCTATACCTGTAGAATAAAGTCAGGGTCATCTTGCAGGCTATGCAGCATCAGCTTCCCAAGGTGATGTCTGTCTGAAGGGATCCCGGTCTTCGCCACCACGCGAGCCCCCACTTCCTCCATGTACCAGTGCACCTCATCGTACATTCGAGTAGCCATTATTAGTTATTACTGAAAAATAACCATCATAATTTTATTTCTCGGAGTGTAAAGAACATAAAATATAATGTAAGGAAGACTTTTCTTGTAATAGATGGTTTTTAGCTACCTCTATTCCTAATGATATGCTATACATATAAGAGAGAGGTACAATGCCATATTATAATGTTTCTACTGTCTTTCTAGATGTATACAAAGCTAAATTTATGAATATGAGAATATTAAAGTTTTAAAAAATAAAAATGTTAGTTATTAATGTTGTTACAAATAAAAATAATGGACATATTAATCATTTATTACTGTATCACACTATATAAAAAAGATTAAATATTTACACCAGATTTAAAACCCAAAATATAAAAAGATACCTTGAAAAACATGCATGAAGTCAGATAAGAAAAGGTCAAAACTAACCTGGAATATTCTGCTATTAAAATGTCTTAAAATACGTGTTTCAATGAACATAAGTATCTGTGCAATAAATGTTTTGACAAACTGCATTTATTGCCAGGCAATATCTTCCTACTATCTGATTAGACCACTTAGATCAATTGCCATTATCTCATGGATTTAGCTCGCATCGCTTGATATGACTTTTGATAGGCATTTAGTTAGATAATTTGCTTAATTTTACAGCCGTATTTACTTTGTTTACTGTGTATACCTTCTTTTTTAAGTGTCGTAAAACTTGACGATGTAAAAAATATTAATCTATCAACCATAATTTCAGAAGGAGATGATGGGATAAATTTGATGCCTACGAAAAGCATTGGCCACAGAAAGTTCTATGAAGATAGGAGTGGAAGGAGGGTAGGGAGGCCTTTGCCCTGCAGTGGGACGACCATGGCTGAAATAAAACCATCATAAATGCAATTCGTCCAGTAATATTATAGTGACTGACTATTATAGAAATGATATCTTCTTCTTATGAAAAAATCATCCAATAATTTCTCCTGCTTTGGGTGAGGCGAGAGGGAGTGTCAGACTCTTACTGACTAAATCCACCCTGTTCCTACTCCTGTTCTCTGAGCCGGAGCCCTAGTAGCCCGCTAGGTAGACCGCAGCTCCGGGTCGGGCATCAGCTACTGGGCCCCATTTGTGGTAGTCTGATGGTCAGTAAGAGTCTTACACTTACTCATGCCTCACCCAAAGAAGAAGAAATAGGATGATTTTTCCTAACCAAAAAAAAAAAAATGCTTTTGCATGTTTTGTGTTATATTCATTTCATTTCCCGAAATTCTTATTGGTAGTAATATTTTTATCTGAGGAAGAAGTCGCGGGCAAAAGCCAGTTTATTACATAATATTATTTATCTTTTTTAAGACGATCACGCTATAATAGTAACGCACTTGATAACCGAGTGAGATAACAACGTTGACTAATCATAATGACTTTGCAGTTTTTGTTTGAAGATCAAAGTTTATTTTGGTGGTCTATTATGTTACATAATAACATGCCTTATCATGGTAAGTCGGATAATTTACAAGGTACATATTTTCCATTATTATTCAAAATTCGTTGTATTTTTTTTATCCAGATGGTGCTAGTGTAGGGCAGGTCATTTTGCTGCTGACTAGCGGGTTACTACTAGCGGGTTATCGGGGCTCTGGCTCGAAAGGAGGAGTAGGAACGGGAAGTCTGACACTTCAGACTCTTACTGACTAAAACCAACGAAAGGGAGTGGCCTTTCACCTAGCGGCAGAAGTAATTGGATGATTTTCTCCCCTTAAAAAAAGGGTCAGTTAGGCTAACCCCAGTTAGGTTAGTTTTGACAAACAAATAAATAAAAAACTTGAACCTCGTGAGTAAATTATATTTATTTTAATATCTTCTCTTTTACAACTTATTTCTATTATAAACACATACATACATAGTGCATATATCTAATATTACATTACAATAATAACAAATGTAAATGCGTGTTTGTTTGTTTGCATCGTCCTTGTATTCATTAATTGGTTTGCCGAAGCAAGGCTGTTTGCAGGTAGTATACCTAATGATATACTGACTATGAATAATAGTACTGCTTTACTACGAGTAACACTTAATGAAACAAATAAATCAAAGTGCCTTTAATGTTTATTTATTTTTATTGCAATACAGAATAAAATATACTTAATTATTATAATTCTCTTCTTAGTACACGTTCATAAATCCAGATCTTATTATTACTAGTTACAATAGGATAGAATTTTTATTTTAATGTCCGTCTTGTAGATTAATTTTAAAATATTAGATCTGTATTTTTTCTTTTCTTAGGGAAAAAAATCTTTCGAAGATATATCGATTTGAAATATCGCGTGACGTCACTTCTAGGTTAATTTTTAACGTAGCAGAAATGACGTATGTGCTCCGACTCCTAAACTTTGATTCGTTTTATAAGCATTGTTATCATATATTATGACAAAATAAAAAATACGTGTCTAATATTTTTTTCATTACCTAACTGACGGACTAAATAGATTTTAAATTTTCATACCCCGTCATCATCTCATATACATGTGAATTGATTAATACTGAAATTATAGAATTACGAAAATGTCTTTATTTGCTTATTGTACTAAAATTGTAATTAATAAGATAATATTTCATTCTTTTCATATTCGAAGGGGTGGGTTAATGTGCATAATATATTATATGATATCTATAGGTATACAAAATAATATCTATCCTTTCAGACACTGGACACGATTCTAGACTTGCACTCATATCAATTCATTTTGAGAGTCCGAAAAATACTCGTACCCCAGCTATATTTTGCCTGACCAATAAGAATAAGAGAACCTTTACTTTAAATCTTTAATTGATTGTGCTATATAATAAATTGTTGCTAATTATCAACGTCAATTTAAGTGCTATCTTCAAAACTATTTTTATTAGTAATACATTTAATTAAAGTGCTATCTACAAACTACTTACAGTAATACATTTTATAACATACTCATATTATAAACTATCAAATACAACCCAATACCGCTTCGGCAGAATTTTCTTTAATTTATTTACAGAAAAACAAGCTATGGCTCGAATAAACTTCAGTACCCTTAGTACGAGTTTGCTTTACGTTTAAAATAAACGAAACGTTCGCGTTCGGCGCTCTGATTGGTTGGTTTATACGAGCCGACCAATCAATGCACCGAACACGTATGGTTTCAATTACTTTAAACGTAAAGCAAACTCATACTAAGAGTACAGAGCGCCGAACGCGCTTCCATTTCGATTACAATGTTATTTCCCAAACAACATTAAACTAGCGTGATGATCTATAGTGAAAGTCAAATCATTTATTCCAATTAAACTATATACTTAGGTACTTTAGAAACGTCAACAAAGAAAGAAATAAACAATAGTCTGTCAGTCTGTCCGTCAGTGAAGCTAGATGCTCGTTCCAAAGTGTAGCTTCTTCGTTTATACTCATTCCTTCTCCGTTCAAGAAGATTTCCTTATCCAGCTATAAGACACTAGCTACTTCCGCCCGGTTCCATCCGCTCTGCTCGGCTCCTATTGGTCATTGCGTGATGTTTTATAGCCTATAGCCTTCCTCGATAAATGCACTATCCAACACAAAAAGAATTATTCAATTCGGTCAAGTAGTTCTGGAGATTAGCGCGTTCAAACAAACTCTTCAGCTTTATAATATTAGTATAGATAGTATAGATTTACAGGCTGATGTTTATTTTATTCCCTAGGTAATTCTAAAACCATCTGTTTCAGTTTCCTTCGGTGTACTTTGGTCGATGCTGTCATTGGTATCGCTTCCACGAAGATCACACCCCCTCTCAGTTGCTTGGAGTCTGAGAGTGATTCTGTAAGAATATTAAGAAAATAGAGTTAGTTATAGTGTTAGTGTCAAAAACTTTTGAGAAAACAGAGAAAACAGGTTCAAAGGTAACGAAGTCAAAGTCAAAGCATTCATTTAAATTAATCCGTTTGAAACGTCAAATTGAATTGTCCGTCAGTCTGTCTGTCAGTGAAGCTATGTGCTCTTTCCAAAGTGTAGCTTCGAATGGAGATGAACGAGAAAAAACTCCATCGTTACTCTTTTTAAAAAATGTTTTTGTTTTATGATCAAATGATCATCATTGAATACGTCATTAAGTCCACCTATGTGCTCTTTATGGTGTAAGCCAGTCACCTGATGATAAGCAATCGCCGCCGTCTATGGACACCCGAAACACCAAAGGCGTTACGAGCGTTCGAGTCGGCCTTTTGAGAGTTAGGAATTTAAGGGTTGTTAGGAAATCGGGAATTGGGATGAAAGGTATTTGGGCCTTCGGTAACCTCACACACACAACGAAACACAACGCAAGCGTTGTTTCACGTCGGAAAAAATGCTTTCTTGTATGCACCAAGCTTTTTAAATGAATTAAATCATCAGTACACATACACAACCAAAACCTCTATCAATACCTTTAACAAAGTTCTTGATGTCATCAGCAGTCGGTTCTTCTCCAGGTCTTGGCACCACTACTGCGACTGGCAGGTCACCGCACTCATCATCTGGTATACCCGTCACAGCCACATCGAGGACTCCTGGGTGCTGACGTATTACTCCTTCTATTTCTACTGGTGATATCTGAGGTTTGAGGGTAAAGGTTACAAATTAGTTAACTCGTAGGTATCTATAGAATACTAGCAAACCCGGAGAACTCCGTTTTGCCACCAATAATTTTCCCTGTTTTCTTGCTTTCCTCTTGATTTTTTCCTAAATGTTCTCTGTTACAAACCTCGCGGAGCCCGAGACCTTTCCAACGAATGCAAAACCGTTGAAATTGGTTCGTGTGTTCTGGAGTTATAGCGTCAGAAAGGGAAACCCGACTTATTTTTATATAATAGATAATCAGGCGTTACTTTGCGAAAATCCATGCTACACAAACTACACAATTAATCTTTAGTTTTTGCGATTGTGGATACATTTTCAGCATGCGGTGGAGCACCACACTCCCCCGCCCACAATTACGAACTCGTATCTTCATGAAAAACGGGCGTCTTATACCTCCGGGCCACCACGACAAAACACTTTACTGAATACGAACCTGATAACTCTTATATTTCAGAAGTAACTTAATCCTCTCCACAAAGAAGAAGTTCCAGTTTTCGTCTCTATAGAAAGTGTCACCAGTTTTGAACCAACGATCTTCTGCGAAGGTCTCTTCTGTAGCCTCTGGGTTGTTGTAGTATTCCTGTTGGAATTATTAAAAAAATATATGAAGGCCTTATCAGAAAAAAGAGCTGAAGAAAAAAATAAAAATGCGTGATTGTGTCTGGGTCGATATTATTAACCGATCTTACTCAAAATTCAAGATCCATTTTATTTTGGATTAAGATCAGCCCTTAATATCTACTCGTCCCAAATTGATTGTGTACCCGACCAAATTAGGTTGAAAGCAGCAACTACCCCGACATTGCAACATTCGTTACAACGGTCGGGCACCCTACCTCAGTTGCCTTTACACAATGTTACTATTATTACGGCAATTGCCATGTTCTATGGTAATTAAGGGCCATATTACAGCAGTATCCAATAATTAAACGGTTTATACCATTTTTAAAGTTGAAAATAAATTCTTACCTTGAAAACACTTGGTCCTTTGAGCCACAACTCTCCAGGCACATTGGGTTCGTAGATATCTTCTTGTGTCTCTACGTTTATTATCTAAAACAAAAAATAAATAAATAATAGCAATCAAACACAATTGAGTGATAAAAAACATGTAAACTCACCTTGCCTTGCTTACATTCGCATTGCCTACCAAATCTTCTTCGTATTTATTTTTATATAGAATTTTACCAAAAAGAAATTATTAAAATAGGACTATTAATGTAATATTCTGCTTACCCTGTACTGGAAACATCCCAAGGGTTTTCCACAAGACCCTGGTGCAATATTATCACCATGAAAGGCAATACCTCCAAGTTCACTCATGCCAAAGACGTTTATGACTTCTGCAGCAGGCGCTACGTCCTAAAATAAATATTAATCATTTTAAAATGCTATTAAAACTGAAACTGACAATGTTTTATTATGTGTAATTTTTTTTTTCACACTAGGATTTTCTCCGTGGGTGCGTTTACAAACATACAAGTTCACATACACATGACAACCAGACCCGAAACAACAATTTGTGGATCACACAAAGAGTTGCTCCGTGCGGGAATCGAACCCGCTACCCGTTGCGCGGCAGCCAGTTGCCCAGCCACCGCACCAACCGTGCAGTCAGAGTTGTTTCCTTTGCTTTAAAAACAACTGGGACACCACGGCTTATATCGGGAAGTTTTCAAATCGTTGTTATTATAATTGTTCTAAGAGGAGACCAAAAATAGCAAAGCTAAACAAGGTTATACTTAGTGTGATGACAAATGGACTCTATGAGTAGAACTTAGGTATGTAATCCGCAATGCGATTATGAAATCAAGCTTAAGTATGATAAACTTGAAAAATTGACTATATTATTAGTCCATAAAGTTTCTTCTCCAAAACCATATTTTCTCAATAATCTTTCGTCTAGTTGAACTAGGCTATCAATCGAAATGATTTCTTATTTTACTTCTATATCTTTAAAACTAACCTTCAATTCTTCAACTAACGTCTGCGGCACAGCACTTCCACCTAGCATGATGAGGTCAAAGCATGAGAAGTCACAGCGGTCGCGATCATCAGGCTTGATCAGGGTTGTCATCAGTGTGGGGCTTAGGACCGTGTAGGTCGGCTGTAAGGACCAGAATCCAGTCTTTATTCCGTTGACTCTATAATATTTTTAGTTGCAATCCTCTACTGCCATGTAATTTGATCCTTTTCAAGTGTGGGAGAGCCATGCTTCGGCATGACTGGGCCGGCTTAACCGAAGTAATACCACGGCCTCACAGAAAACCGATGTGGAACAACTAATTCCGGATTCCGAAACAACTCTTAAATTTCTAACCCCCAAAGAGCTGGCCACGCACTTGTAACGCCTCTGGTGTTTTGGGTGCCCATAGGCGGCGGCGATTGCTTACCATCAGGTGATTTATCTGCCAGATACCAGAATAAGATTTGCCCCGTTTCAGTAGCCTCACTGACCCGAGGTTTAAGCTACTACTTTTCTCTTTGTTTTTATGAACAAAGAATAAGTCAGTCTTGGCAAACATAGACAGCAGAGCAAGAATCTTTCTAATTAATATAATATATTCTACTTGAAATTGTATCCTCTAAAAAATAGCTCATAAGATTGTAGAAAATATCTTACCTTATAAGTATTAATCAGATCATAAGCATGTTCTTGCGTCAAAGCTAGTGTGGTTTGCAGTCTGGTGAACCTCAGTAAGGGTGACAGAATAAAATTCAATATGGCTGACAGCCACTGCAGTGGAGCTCCCACCAACGCGATACTGGTTGGTGTTGGGAATGTGGTGTATCTGGACCTGTTCCAAACATGAGGAATATTATTTAGGTAGATAGAAACAAAATTTGCCCTTCAGAATTGGCTATTTGATTTGTGTTCCAAAAAATTGTCATTGCGGTAATCGACCCCGTGAAATACTGTGCCTCTCTGTAGCCTGTTGAACAATGAGGATGGGTATTCACCTCCATTGATGAGATACTTATTACAGTATTGTATGTTTTGTAGTATGGGATTATTATTGGCTTGCCTACAAATTATATTATGCCGTCGGTAAAGAGTGCCCTAGACGGATATATAGAGACCAGATTGGCCATTTATTAAAGAAGGGCCAAATTAACCGACGAGCATGCATGAAAAGACTGATGACTGTTGATGAAGCGAAAGAGATGTGTAAGATTCAGGCGTGAACCATGTTTTTATTCCGTATGCCTACAAATTAGCAGTAAAATTCAAATTATCTAATTTAACTCCAAAATCATATGCAATACATTCAAAGAAAAAATCCCAAAAACGCTTTTCTTATATTGAAATTCAAACCACTACCGTCGCCACTTACTATCGTTTACGCCCATTTCATTAACGGTATAATAAATTACACACACACTACAATTTAACTGTCAGTTAGTCTTAGTAAAACTCATAAATACATTTACAAAACATGCCTCTTTCAAGAGTATCAGTCCATGTCAATCACATGTGTTTATTCTCACACTATATCGAATATAAAATTGGAAAAGAATTGATTTCTTACCATACGTAGGGTGAAACGATAGCGAAGTTCTTGTGGGTAACGGCAGCCGCTTTAGGCATGCCTGTTGTTCCACTGGTCGCTATGAGAAATGCTACTGAGTCCTCAGGGTCGAAATCTGCACACCTAATAATCAAACCAGGATCGAAAATCCAGAATTTAAGTACGTGTATATGAAACTAGTCAAGTTTGTCGTCAAAAAGATATGTGAAAATGTCGATAACATAATCATTAATTTACTATGTATCACGAATATTATAATAAAATGAAATAAAGAATGTGTTTTTCGGCTTATTCACGTAATTATTTGATGAGGAACTGGACTAGTTTCAAGCCATGCTAGCAGCAGCGTGACAGTCGCCACGTCGTGTGTCACAGAATGCTGCTCATGAATATGAGCCTCTAACATGGCTTTAAACTAGTCGAGTTCCTCGTCAAATAATTACGAGAGTAAGCCGAAAAAAATAATTATTAATTTACAATGTTTTTGGAGTTATAGAAGTTATTTTTTCAACAACCACATATTAAACTACAAGCTACTTTAATCCTACTAAATCAATGAGAACTTACTTAAACTCCTCTATAGAAGAATCATCACCATACTGTTCCATGAATTCATTAAAACTGCAAAGATAGTCTCCCTTATCGAAGCTGACTATCTGAGCATCCAAGGTCAAATTATTCAAAGACAGTTGAACATCTGAAGCTCGGTCACTTTGGCAGAAGATTATCTTCGGTTTCGAGAAGGCAAACGTCTGTTGTAGTTCGTCTAGAAGAAAAAAGGGGGATCATAAACTACATCCTTATTCGCTGGCAATAAGGATGCAATTTGTCATGTTTGTAGTTATTTTGGTCCTACTGTGTTGTTAAATCTGTTTGTCATCTAATCATAGTGCGATTGAATAGCTGAATCTAAACACTTAAATGGATCACGCCCATTTTCCCATAGTAAACAGTATGAAAACCTCATAATTACATGTTTCGAAGATGTCATTTGTGCACGTTGATGTGAATGCCATTATGTTTCAGAAATGTATAATTTATTTGTATAAAACGACAATAGAGTAGATGACTAAGAAAATTTATTTTAATACCCGTCTTGTAATTTATTTTATGTTATTATATACCCATCTTGTAATTTATATTATGTTCTTATGAAAACAAATAATTTCGAATATACTCGTAGATTAATTTGGAAAATCGCTTGACGCCACTTCTAAGTATGTTTTATACATAGAAATGACGTATGTAGTATATACTTACCCACTCCTAAACTTTGGTTCGTTTTATCTAAGTATAGTTTTCTTATACGAGAAAATAAAATTCATATCTCATCATCATCCCTGTTTGCCTATTAATACAATTTGCTAAGACATAAAAGACTTCAAAAGACAAAAAACGCCACCTACTTGCAGTCAAAGTCCTATCAACCGCAGCGACTATAACACCAAGATACAAGGCTGCATACAAGGGTATGGTGACGTCCAAATGGTTGGGAGCCATCAGTACCATCACGTCTCCATGCCCAAGACCCAGGTTCTTGAAGCAGTTCGCACATTTTACTGTCCTTTCTGTTACTGAACCGAAGGTTTCTGATTCTCCTGTCGCACCTTCAATCTATGGGTGTAAAAAATCTTTTTGTATAATATTAACTATTGCTAGACATAATACATTTATTGTAATACTAGCTTCTGCCAGCGGCTTCGTCCGCGTTTTCGTGGGATAAAAAGTCCTTTCCTATCACTCAAGTCAGCTCATACTCTGTTTGTATACCACAGCAAAAAGTTTCAGCATGATTGATGATATAATATTAGTGTGATAGGGCTTAATCACGTGAATTATTGGAGAACAGCTCTAATTGTTTCAAGAACATAGGGACTTACGGATATCGCGTCACTTCACGCCAATATCTGTTAATAGTACCGTACCGAACTAGAAGAGATTTTCTCAATTAGTTTACGTTAATAAGTCTGATATTTAAATGTATTGATGTAGATAATAATAATTAGTCTGTTACGATGACTAGACCACTCTTCTCCGTGTAAGAAGAGGCACTAGGTCAGCAGTGGCCACTTACAGGCTGTTCATGATTATGATGATGATGAACAGAAGAGTTTGATATAATTTATAGAGTGTGTTATGCTAGTTAGAAAAGTTTTACCTGTAAAACAAAATCAGGATCATCCCTTAAGCTTTGTAAGAGAAGCTTTCCGAGATGATATCGATCTGAAGCGATGCCAGACTCAGCTATAATACGAGATGCGATCTCCCCGACGTACCAGTGCACCGAGTCATTGTTCATCTTAGGGATACTCATTTTTGGTCCTTTGAATCGACTTTGGTCCTTTAGAGTTTAAAGTGGCCTGAAACAAAATTATAGAGTAAAAGGATTGACGCAGAAGCTGGGCTTACAGTTGATCTCCGCATGAAAATTTTTTTTATGTTTGATGAGTTGACGTTTGACTGCTATCTCGCCTGGTGGTAAGTGATGATGCGGCCTACGATGGAGCACGTCTGTCCATAAGCAACTTATTCACTCGGGCCTTGAAGACACTCAGGTTATACCCATTATGAAATACAGACTCCAGACAAAGAAGCAAGTTTGTAAAATATCGCACAAAAGCAGAGCTAGTGTCCAAAGTAAGGTATACTTTTTTTATTCATACGACGACACTCAGTTTATCCCGATTTCTTAGAACAATTACAGTAACTTAATAAGTTACTGTATATGTCAAAGACTTTTTATCACATGTTATAATGCGTTTACTATCCATGATAACAGTGTCATCCGATGTGCAGCAATGTAACTGCAATTAATTAATATTCATTGCCAATATCATAAGTATCATATGAGCCATTAAACAGACAAATAGACATTGAATTCTATATCTGATGTTCCAAAGTTCAAAATTCATTGCAAATAGCAGGCTTATAGTATATTTTATATTCATGTTGCTCACGCTTTATGCCTTGAAGTGACAAGGAATTGATGGCCATGTCAACACGTCAATCAATTGACATATCAAGGAGGATTTAATGATTTTGATACGTAATAATATATAGGATAAGGATTGTTTTTACTTGGCAAGTATGTGTTAGTGTCCTAGGTATGAGGCAGTGCTTCCTAGTTCTTCCTATTCAAGGATCAAGGTCTTTTGAGGCTTGTTAGGTTTGAAATAAATTGAATATATTTTACTTTCAGACATTAATAGGAAACAATGTTACCTAAAGAGTTGTGGAGTTTCTTGCTCGTTCATCTCCATAGAAATCTACACTTTGGAACGAGCAAATAGCTTCACTAGAGGACTGACCGACAGACAGACGTTATGAATATTATTATATTTGCTTTGACGTTCAAAAGTGCCTTCCTGGTCTATTAGAAATAAATAATTTTGACTTTGACTTTGAAATAAAACGTGGTCCTTGAGTCCAAAATTCAAATACCGAAAATTAATTTTAAGTTTACGGAAAACCAATTAGTATAAAGAGATAATCGTTTTTAAACATAAAATCTATTCTGTGTGAGTTTGAATGTAACTAAGATTTTGTCTATTTCTACATTTTGTTTATTATTTGCTCTTTTGTTTTATCGTCTGTCTGTTTACTGTAAGTTTTACCGGTGAATAAGCGTATTGTTAAACTTTTATCTCTTTATAATTTTTAACGAGTTTGGATAAAAGGACCAAGATTTTACAGTGATGCGATTTTATAGAACAAAGTAAAAACAATGTCGCTTTTCTGTCCTTATGTCCCTTTGTATGCCTAAATCTTTAAAACTACGCAACGGATTTTGATGCGGTTTTTTAGATAGAGTGATTCAAGAGGACGGTTTATATGTATAATACATGCATAATATATCACCATTGCACCTATGCGAAGCTGGGGCGGGTCGCTAGTAATAAATAATTTGCAAGTCACGGTGCCAACTGCAAGAACAGTCTACACACATTTTTATTTATTTATTTTTATGAAACACGCTGGTAAACGAGCAGACGTATCACCCGATGGTAAGCAATCGCCGCCGCCCATGGACACTTGAAACACCAGAGGCGTTACAAGTGCGGCTTTTTGGGGGTTTGGATTTTAAGGGTTCGGGAATTGGGGATTGGGAAGATTGAGAAGGGGAGAATTGAGCCTCCGGTAACCTCACTCACACAACGAAACACAACGCAGGCGTTGTTTTACGTCGGTTTTCTGTGAGGCCGTGGTATCACTCCAAAACACACATAAAATAAATAGACGTAATGATATAATTTATCATTATAACGTCAATATGATAAATATAGACCGAAGGAAACTGTCAATCAATCAATTAAATGAAATGTAATTGATTAAACATAATATTTTTTATTATCAGTACTTATTAATTTACTGACAAGTACTAAGTAAATAAAATTAATGAAAGTGCTTTCTTTAATATTGTTGTTTTTATTTCTATAACACTTTCATATTATTATATAGTATGGAGATAAATGAGAGAATAATGCACTTTTAGCTTACCTACTGGACCTATTTTTCCTGTAATGGGCGGCCAGCATGATAACAAATATATGGTTTAAATTAAGTCATAAGAGGTTTCCCTACTCAGTATATATCATACCTTTTATTCTCCGATGGGGTACACGAGGTATTTTTTTTTATTTACAACACATAGCTACATCATTCAGTATAAAACTACATTTTTAAAACAGGCAACCGCCCTCCATTTTTGAAAGTCACGCAATATACCTAAATCGTTTTCCTTAGTCTGAAAACTATGGATTCTGAGGTTGGGCCTCTAAATTGCAATTGACATTTAATTTTTTATGACAAAATCACGATTGTTGGTTTATTCGCCATAATTAGATTTCATTATTTCATACAGTTAATATTTTTAAGAATAAGAATTATTGAAGTATAAGGTTTTTAATTAAAAGACTTAATTTTTGAGATTTTTATCATAATGATTGAACTTCAATTGTAATCAATTGAAGTTCAATCATTTGAATAAATATATTTGTCCAGCCTAGGCACTGAAAGTAAGACTCCCGAAACGCCGTAAAAAGTTAAAACAAAAGTGAAAAATCTACTTACAGTTCACAAAGTTCAAAATCACACAAAAACAAAATTCACTTAAAGTTCAAATTCGAAATATAAATACAATAAACTTTTCAAAACAAAAATATTAGGACACCGTTTCATTGGCAAACAATTTTGGTCCTTACACACGAGTAATAAAACTGATAAATTGAACTTTAATGGAACATGAGGATGTGCTGCTTGGTCAAAGTCTAGTACAATTGTGTCCCATTCAGTCTGCAACTAGGTATATATCTCATTATATATTGTATATATGTACCTACTTAAGGTTACCGACACACTGGGCGCGAGGGAATCGATACATTAGAATCGATAGGTACTAAATTATAGTCTTAATAGAAAGTTTTATGTTCGAGCTATTGGAGTAGCTATCCTTTAATTTTCTAGTGATCACTAATACCTAATTTTTCTTCCTTACTATTTTGTCTATACTGGTATTATAAAGAAGAGTTTTTTTTTAATGGGATAAAACTGCCACTATCTCCCAAAACCGTTGTAACTCCTGTAAGTCAGGATCTACAGTAGATACAACCATGAAAACACCGGAATACTGAAGTACGGTGCGTGCCAGGGACATGAATGACTTTCTTGGATCCCACAACAAAATAAATTAGCAGATATTATTAGAGTAGAAGAAGAAGAAAACAATAGTTTCTACTTCCCTGGGTGAAATTTAATGCAGGAGACAGAATGACTAAAGTCTAAAGACACAAAAAGAGATTGTGCAACTGGGAGAAACCCAGTCGCAAATTACCAAGGAAATAAATAAAACTAAATTGGTCTTATTATATTTGATTCCAGTAATAGGTATGGCAGAAACGCCTAAATGCAAGGAAATTTGTCGTAGATTCCACAAGTTTCGTATATACCTAATAATAAACTACACCTGATGAGACAATTAAATTAAGTATCTAAAACTTCGACCCAGTACCCTTAGTACGAGTTTACTTATTGTTTAACGAGATTAAAATGAGAGCGAATTCGACGCTTTGATTCGTTAGGTCATTCGGGCCAGCCAATCAGAAGCGTCAAACGAGCTATCGTTTTGTTTTCGTTCAACAAAAAGCAAACTCATACTAAGGGCACAGCAGCTCTCAATCAATGAATGGGTAGCAGAATGCTCTACATTTTTGGTGACCTATCAGAATCAATCAGATCTCCAACAATGTCCCCAAGTCGCCTGTTTAGCAGTGGACATAATGGCTGACGGTACTTTTTTTTGAGGGGTGAAAATCATCCAATGACTTCTCCCGCCTTGGGCGAAGCGGGAGGGAGTGTCAGACTCTTACTGACTACCACATCGTTCCTTCTCCTACTTTTCGAGCCGGAGCCCCGGTAAACCCGCTAAGTAGTCCGCAGCTCCGGATCGGCTGACGGTACTTAGGCAATTAATTATGAAAATTCATGAATATCGGTCTAGCCGTTCTTGATCTTGATTTATAAATATTGATTGTATACTTTGTTTTACATAAACATCTGTTAGATAAATAATTTACTTATGCAGATAAGCTACTTCGCCTATAATAATAAATGATGTATTACTTCCTAAGAATATCGCGTTGATTGAGTCGTTTTAATTAAATGCAAAATTGTCTTGTAAAAGGTGCATGTATAACAAATTTCATCAAAATCTGTTCAGTAGTTTCAGCGTGATTGGCAGACAACAGCTAAACAAATAAACTTCCACATTTATAACTAACTAACCCGGAAACCTCGTACTGCCTCAAATATTGTTCTCTCACCTTTTAAACCTGTACTGAACAAACAATTTCAAATTAAAAATTAGCCAATCGGTCCAGCCCTTCTCGAGTTTTAGCGAAACTAACGAACAGCAATTTATTTTTATATGTAGGGAAGATATTTGTTTGAATTCATATTAAAATGAGTCCAATCAGCAAACGGTTTTTTGCCTCATTGCCTGTTTTCCTCATTCTCACCCAACGTACTGAATACGCATATAAAATTTAGTAAAAATCGGTGAACCCGTTTCGGAGGAGTACATGGGACCTATATAATAAATGGTGAAAAGTGGGTGTACATTGGCATTACGTGCCGTAATGTGCAGGTGCACCTCTGCCTACCCCTTCGGAAATAAAAGGTGTGACTTTATGTAATTTTTTTAAAGTTGATAAGTCTGCGTTTGACCACCAACCCGCTCACTGTCATTACTTCTCCCGCCTTGGGCGAGGCGAGATGGAGTATTAAACTCTTACTGACTAAAAACCACCCCGTTTTTACTCCTGCTTTTCAACCCGGAGCCCCGGTAAACGCGCTAGGTAGTCCGCAGGTCCGGAGCCCGCTTACTACCTTGCCTTATATTAGATTTATTTTGCGACTTCATTTTCATCAAGTGTATCACCACCTTTACGTATTTCTCAAACGATCGAATAGCCATTTCTTGTTCAAATATGTAGTAGGCATAAATAATGTGTTAGATAATGGGTGTTCTTTGCCGCACGAAATTATAGGGTGAAGTTGCTACGGCTAGATAAAGTGGACAATTGTACGTCAAGGACTTTGTGTTAAACTGTACCTCGTTATAATGTTGCATCGAAATAGACTATGAAGGCTATGATGAGGTAGTGGTACAATAAGTTGGAGGTTTCAGGTTAATATATTGATACTCCCAGCACCAGGGGACTAGGGGTAGGTTTTAGCGTTAGTTTTTATTAAACATTGCCTGGGTGCGTTTACAAATAAATAATTTCACATACCTACACCATGACACCCAGATCCGATACAACAATTTGTGGATCACACAACTCTTCGATTAAGGCAAGATTGAGGCAGAAGAGGCCTCTCTGGTTAGTCTCGGGTACTAACCAGACTTGAAGAATAGGGCCTTTCCCGGGAGTCAGGTCCGTGGGATCACCACTGCCTAACAGCTCGCCACTAGTTGTCTTGTGAACTGATTATTATTATTATTGCATAAAAAGTAGTCCTACTTTGTACCGACCGAAATGCCGTGCGTTATTTCATTAATTCATCAAGTCATAATGAATTGTGATTTTTTGTGCATTTTTTGTCTAATGTAATACAGTTTGATTGATAATAATTATCATTACAAGAAGATTATGGCTAGTCATCATTGTTTTGTTATTTATTTTTCATTTCCGCATATGTATCTATTTATCAACATTACTCCCGTAATGTCCCCGGTGGTCAGCTAGGCAGTCCGCAGCTCAAAAGGGTTTGCGCAGATATTTATTGAGCTTGTTGAAAATCAAAACATCCTCTACAAAAGTAGAACCCCGAAACCTATTCTTTGATGGTTTTCACACAACAGCACATAAACTACCCGACAAAACAATACAGCTTTTAATGGAATAAGCCGGTAAACGAGCAGACGGATCATCTGATGGTAAGCAATCGCCGCTGCCCATGGACACCAGAGGCGTTACAAGTGCTTTACCGACCTTTTGGGGATTAAGGAATTAAGGGTTGTTGGGAAATAGGGGATTGGGAATATTGACAAAGGGGTTAATTATATCTTCGTTAACCTCATTCACATAACGAAACACAACGGCCGTGCCGGCTCATTCGTTCATTCGTGCCGTAACATGACTCTCCCACACTTGAACAGCTACAGTTACTAGACAATAAAAAGTATTGACTCACGCAGTTTATTTTTATTAATATTTGTTTTTTTTTTATGTCAACCGACAAATGACATACTAATGACTGATGTCACATAATGACATTTATTACGTGTAATTTTGTGTGGTTGATTATGTAGTAAAATGAATTATTGTTTACGCTTCATAAAACAGCAATAACATGGAATAACTTACTGTTAACCGACTTTACAGTCTCTACAAATTGGATCGCTATTACTAAAATTATTGTGAGTATAAAATTGTTTTACATTACTTTGTAAGTCATTAATAATTTATTTGTATAATAGCTTCTGCTAGCGTCTTCTGTCCGTCCGTCCGCGTTTCTGTGGGATTAAAAGGGGATTGGGTTATTCCAGACCGTAATCTACTCCTGTTAAAATTTCATTTCGATCCCTTCAGAAGTTTTGACGTTAAGGAGTAACAAACAAACACGCGTACAAACTTTCGCATTTATAATATTAGTAAGAAGGGTACTATATAATCTCTCTGCGCATATTTGTACCTATATTTATTCGCTTTCGAAGGTACTAGACTAATTACAAGCCATCATAGTAAGTTTTTTATCGAGCAAAACGCCTTAGTATATCATAAAGCAATTTGTATTTAGGCAAATAATTAGCACTATTGCGCCTTGTAAATATGTAACAGCAAAATTATGATTATGGTATTGCATAATATCATCTAATCACAGTAGAACAGTAGTTGTTCAATATATTTTTTAAGTTTTACAACTGACATAGAAATACCTGCGTAAAAATTACATCGTCATTATGATAAACTCAAAGTGATATCATAAATGTTTTGTCATATTTGTTTATGCTTCTTGAAAGTGAAACCAGGAAGCAAAGAAAATCATCCAATGCTCTCTCCCGCATTAGGCGTGGCGAGAAGAAGTGTCAGACTCTTACTGACTAAAAACCACGCCGTTCTTACTTCTGCTTTTCGAGCCGGAGCCCCGGTAACCCGCTAGGCAGTCCGCTGTAGCTACCTACATATAGACTGCAAGTTCGCCTTTTCTTTGGCAAATAAATAGCTTAAAACCTGTATCTATAAACAAAACTCAAGGCAAGTCACTGTGGCTAAATTGCACTTTAAAGTACAGTAGCCAGCAGAATAACCTATACCTTTCCGTCAAAATTCTTTATTACATTTTCAACTTAATTTCTTTTGATTTTAAAGTCGAAAATTCAATGAATAATTTATACACTGGTGTAGGTTGACTTGCTGGTCACAGTACTAGTCAAGTGGGCAAATGGACGTGCATGACTAGTTCTAGCTAGACTGGTTTGACGACATTTTAGTAATTACGGCATAATACTAGTGTACTGATTATGTTAGCTGGATTTTATCATGAAATAACATAGAGGAGATGCCATAATAGAATTACCACCCTTCCTAATCCCCGATTCCCTAACAACTCTTAAATTCCTAACCTCCAAAAGGCCGGCAACGTTGTTTTAACGCTTCTGGTGTTTCGGGTTTCCATGGGCGTCAGATTGGTTACTATCAGGTGATCCGTCTGCTCGTTTACCGGCTTATATCATAAAAAAAAATCAGACGATGCTAGATATGGTGGCTCTGGGTCCCTCTCAACGTTGTTAAGAAAAGACCAGAAACTATAATAGGCTATGATAGTAACTATGATAATTATTTAAAAATAACGTCAATTCTGATGACTAGGAAACTTCCACATGAAGATAGATCCATTGTTGTATGAGAAAATATCTTATTTAGATATTGACAAGACTATAAATAGACTTATTAAATATCGATAAAGTAATAAATTCATTGAGATCGTACGAGTATTATCGCAACCGTCTTGGGTTTCGAAACGATAGGTACAAAGTTCAGCTAGTCAGTCGAGTTTAAATAAATACAATTTAATTAATCATAAGAATCCAGTAGAATTTATAAGGTTTCATTGAATTTTTCCGTAATTTAAACTGCTATGAGATTAGTTTTACATACTTAGTATGTCTAAGTAATTGCCCTGTGGTGTTGGTGGCTTCATAACATTGATTAAGGGTGCTTTTCCACCAGTGATGTGCTATTTAGCTAAGCTGCAAAGATGTAATAATAGCTAAGATGTGTAGCTATGTGACCGTTTCCACTGGTACTAAGCTATGTAGCTGTGCGAGAAAGATGCGTAGCTCGAGTATGCGATGTATCGATAGTAGGGAAGCCATCTAAACTGCGCTAGCATCTTTCCATATAAAACATAGCTTAACTGAGTCCGTTTCCACCAGTGCTAAGCTGTGTGTACCAATGAATATGATTGGTGGAAGCCAAACGCATCCACAGCAACGTAGCATAACACATCTCTGGTAGAAAAGCACCCTTAAACCGACCCGGTACCTAGATACTCCTGCTTCGACCCGGAGCCCCGGTAACCCTTTTGGTTCTCCACGGCCCTAATATTTAGCTTGGCCCTGACATCGAACTATATTAACTACGATTCAAGAGGCAGAAGGCCGCTAGCACTAAAAATTAACAGAATAGTGTAAATTTTGCATCGATTGTGTAAAACGAGTAGCTAAAGAGATAAATAAATACTCAAAGTATTTACTATATCGTAATCTCAAGTCATTGATGATAAGGATGCTTTTCCACCAGAGATGTGCTATGTAGTTATGCTACGAAGATGTAATAGCTAAGTTGTGAAACTATATGACCGTTTCCAGTGATACTAAGCTATGTAACTGTGCGAGGAAGTTGCGCAGCTCGAGTATGCGATGTATCGATAGTAGAGAAGCCTCATAGTACGCATCTTTCCATATAAAATGCATAGCTTAGCTGAGTTCCACCAGTGCTAAATTATGTGCACCAATGAATATGATTGGTGGAAACGAAATCTATAGCGCATTCATAGTAACGTAGCATAGCACATATCTACTAGAAAAGCACCCTTAGACTTGTTTAGAAAAACTGTTGCAGGACTTAATTTAGAGTTCATGAAGGACAGAGAATATTATAGTGGAAAAGGTGTAAATGGAAAAAATCTAACTCCTAATTGCATTCTAAATCATTATTTAAATAATAAACTTTGACCGTTCGAATCTCACGCCTGACAGTACTGACGCCAATCCATCGAAGCGTCCAATAGGTGATTATCATAATCATCATACATACATATATCATATACGTACTTATACACAGATCAAAATAAACAGGTTTAACCTTGGAATACTTAAAACGCTTCGTCACGTAAACATGGTCAGAGTGTTCTACTTTTTTCCATAATGGTTATAACTTCTGACGCATTGGTCATGTCTAACTGGTATTTTTTTAAGGGGGGGGGGGGATCTTCCAGAGACTTCTCCTGCTTTGTTGAGGGAGTGTCAGACTCTTACTGACTAAAAACCACCCCGTTCCTACTCCTGCTTTTCTAGCTGGAGCCCCGGTAAACCCGCTAGGTAGTCCGCAGCTATGTCTAACTGGTCTGGGGTTTAAAATGGTGATGTGGATTTTATTGTTCATATTAAAGGCATAAATAAGACAGCTTGGGTTTTTTGTGGTGTAAGCCGGTAAACGAGCAAACGGATCACCTGATGGTAAGCAATCGCCGCCGCCAATGGACACTCGAAACACCAGAGGTGTCACAAGTGCGTTGCCGGGTTATTGAGGAATCGGGGATTGGGCAGATTGGGAAGGGGGGTAATTAAGCATTCTCATTTTTATAGATGTAGTTTAAAAAAAATGCAGAATAAAAGAAAGTTTTGGGAAAAAATACGTGGAAACTATCAAATTATTAATTTTAAATTAATTTGAATACCGACTACTAAACTAACGTCATTTTGACATAACAAACGTCAAACTGTTTTTTTTTAACGCAAGAGTCATTCCCATTATGCCTAGTTCGAAAGAGGTTACAAGCCGCGGCGCGAAGTGCAAAGTACGATCACGCGTTTCGATTAGTTGCCGGCGCGTGCGCAGGTGTAGAAACCGCTTTATTATATATCATACTGCTTTACTAGACTGACGCGTTACGCAAAGTATTGTTTTTTAGTGCTCATTGAGCAATAGTTGTTGTCTGTGTGTGGTTCTTGTGGTGTAAATAAAAAAAAAAAAATACGTGTTTTACTTTTTTTTCCGGTGAGTGTTATTTTGTGTTTTTTTTTTTATTATTTTTTTGTTTTCCGTGTATTTGTTGTGTAGTGTTGTTTATTTTATTGTTTAAAGGTATTTACGAGTTTGTTATTATAGATAAACACACTGTCAAACAGTGAGCAATTAATCGTTTCTCGGTTTTAATCAGAATAAATTGTTAATAGAACGTATTTTTTTAGATTATTGCCAAATAATAGAAGTTTTTGGAGTTGACAAATATTTATTTATTTTTGACAAAAGTCTACCTTTTCTCAAAGTTTTCAATTGTTTATTTATTTTCTTAACAATTTTCACGTTTGCAGCCTATAATAATACTTTAGTATAATAATAGTTGCAATACAAGTTAAATCGTATCTACTAAAGATATTATCAAAATTGCAATAATCTTGCGATCAAACTTTATTGATAAGTTATTCTATTATCTGAGTAAACTTGTCATTTTTTGAGCAAACTTGGGTTGGGTTAAGATAAAAGAGTATTAGTCAATATTAGATTACAAAGTACGATTTAAAAATAAGTATTTACAGCATAGGTGTGCTATGCACCTTCTTTTCCCACTTTTAAAGATCAGTCGTCTTTCTGTATTCTACTATTAGAAACGAGATTATTAATTTTATTGTTGAACTAGCTTCTATCAGAAGCTTCATTCGCATTCTCATGGGATAAAAAATTACCTAACTATGTGTTAAAACCAAACCATAATCTACCTCTGTTCCAAATTTCATCCCGATCCTTTCAGCCGTTTTGATTTAAAAGAGTAGCAAACATCACTACTCACAAACTTTCGCATTTATAATATTAGTAGAATAGTAGAATCTAAAACAGTTTTGTATCCTTGAGACTCATCGGGTTGAATTATTTCGGTCACACTTGGTCTCTAGTAGAGTGATAATAGTTGAGTATGAGTAAGAGCGGCAAAGATTTCACCAGTTATATTTTTAGCTCCAGCCAGGAGGCTAACCTATGATTTGTATCATCATAATAATTATTAGCTATGCTATGCTCTTGAGGGTTCTTTTTCACCAGTGATATGCTATAAAGCTATGCTACGAAGATATAATAGCTGGGCTATGAAACTATGTGACCGTTACCACTAAACTATGTAGCTGTCCGAGGAAGATGCGCACCTTGAGTATGCGATGTATCGATAGTAGGGAAGATAGGACACATTCATAGCACGCATCTTTACGTATAAAAACATAAATTAGGCGAGTCCCTATCCCTTTCCACCCATGCTTTTCTATGTATACCAATGAAAATGATTGGTCGAAGTCAAACGCATCCACAGCAATGTAGCATAGCACATTTCCGGTGAAAGAGCACACTAAAAAAATATACTGAGAACTACTACTTATTATCGGTTTGTTGACTGAACAGTGGCTCTAGTCCCGTTGAATATACCGCCTCCAACTTGGGAAAAGCCCAAGAGAAACGATGTTTCTTAGGTATAATAGGTTATGCTAATTTTATTAGGAAATAACTTTAGCTATGTAGACCAATAACCCCATTTATGAATAGTAAACTAAAGAAGTTTAGGTATTGTACTTCTTTCTAATTTTGACTATGAAACGTTACTCCGCATTATTTTTGTGTGAGCATTCTGTCATATTTGACTCCTGTTAACCCGGTGATTGTAAACGAGCAGACGAATCACCTGATGGTAAGCAACCGCCGCCGCCAACGGGCACTCGAAACACCAGAGTCGTTAGAAGTCCGTTGATCGCCTATTGGGGGTTAGGAATTTAAGGGCGGTTGGGAAAAAGGGGATTGGGAAAGGGGATGATTGGGCCTCCGTTAGCCCATGGTTTGATCTAAAATAGCTAGCTAATCATAATGTTGTACTGACTAGATACTGCAAAAAGTAGATGTTAAATACTTAAATACTTGCATCAACACTAAAACTCGACTGCCTAAAATAGAAAGCGCCATAATGTAACGAAATCTATTGTTTTTTGGTAAAATATTTGTGATTTACTTGAATTACTTAACTCAATAAAGGAACAAAAGCCGTATTACTTGAATATCTCTACGAACAATACGTTTTAGCATAATAATATGGCTTTTACATTAATTATTCATCAAGTAATTATGCAAACAATAAATAATTAACATAACAGGTGGCTTACCATTGTTGGTATATACAATGTAATGTAACTAATTGTTATGTACTATTAACTTCTGTCAGCGGTTTCGCCCGTATTCCTGTGGGATAATAATCATGGTAGCTTATGTGTTATTCCAGACCATAATCTACCCCTGTGCTAAGTTTTATTCTGATCCCTTTGCTCTTTTTATGTGGAGGATTAACCAAGAAACAAACATACAAACTTTCCCAATTATAATACAGTCATATACCGCAAGCGTTGATTAATTTCGGTTTGAAGCCGGTCCATTTGTGCCGAAGCATGGCTCTCGTCGCGGGCTACAGATTTTAATTAAAAAAAATAACTTTGTCATGTTATATAACAGATTATAGGCGTAATTTAATATGTAACCATAAATAAAACCTGTGTTTGACAAGCAAAAAATTACTTTATTATTGCTTACATAAAACTGTAAATGAATTATGATAGGATTTCTATAATGCGTTCGATTGATTCAATCACGTTTAATGGAAACTTTGAACCGAACGAAATAGGTACCTATAGTTTAGACATTACAATCTATATACATATAATAAAATCGTAGAAAAGTGCTGTCTGTACATTGAAAATAAAAATAAAAAAAATAGCAGGGGTTATTGTTATGTCGATGTCGAACCCAAAAATGTAATTAACTTTTTTTTTGTCTGTTTGTCTGTTTGTCTGTTTGTCTGTTTGTCTGTTTGTCTGTTTGTCTGTTCGTCTGTGCGCGCTAATCTCAGAAACGGCTGATCCGAGTTGGATGCGGTTTTCACGAATATATTGTGGGATGCTTAAATTTACATTTAGTGTTTGTTTCATGTCAATCGGTTCATAAATAAAAAAGTTATGTCAAATTAAAGAATCACGTCGAACATTCTATGCTTATACCATTAATCTCCGCAACTATTTGACGGATTTGGTTGAAATTTGGTACAGATATAGTTTAGAACCTTAGAAAGGACATAGATATATTTTTATTTCAAAAATCAAAAAATAAAAATAAGAAAAAAATTATTTATAAATAATTCTATGTCGATCGTTACACGACTTCGGTTCATGTTATTGTTTTAATTCATCGAAAAAAGTAAATAAATAGTAAAAAGGTATGAAAAAAATAATATCAATATAATAAAACATTTAGTACAAAGAAAATGCTCTAACGGAGTATAGATAATTCTATGTCGATCGTTACACGACTTCGGTTCATGTTATTGTTTTAATTCATCGAAAAAAGTAAATAAATAGTAAAAAGGTATGAAAAAAATAATATCAATATAATTAAACTTTTAGTACAAAGAAAATGCCCGAACGGAGTATAAATAAATAATCCAAGTTGTCTTTATCCTCGATAGATGGCGTTGGGATCGAAATAGATCGCGCTATGGTTTCGTTACATTCATTTGGTTGGGTATCGGCCGAGCGCTTCGGTACTATCGTAGAAAAAGTGTATTATCAGTCGTATGATTATTTGTCTGTAGTGGTCCTGCTGTTTCGTATATTCTAAATTGGTTTCGTTGTATTTGTCAATTAATAAGTTTATTTGTTGGGTTTTCCTGGTTTTTTGGTTAAACTATTTAACGTAGGTTTAGTTTGATATCGATTATTAGTAGTTACTGTAGTTAGTTTTTTTAATAAAATTGTAAGTCTAATTTATAAATTAATTAGAATTAGATTAGATTTAAGTCGTTTCTTTTAAATTATTTAGTTTAAGCTTGGTTATTATAGCATAGAGGATAGGTTGTAATATAGTTTCTTTTTTAATTGTTATAAATTCGTAATTCGTAGCTTTCTTTAGTTTTAAGTTAGTTTAAGTCCGTTTTTAAACTATTTTTTCAATGCCCTAAGTGAGTATACATCTATTAAATTCAAACGCAGAGCTCATTATGTTGATTTTTGAAGAGTTCCCTGGAATATCTTCCACATCTCATTTTTGAAGAAATCCCGCGAGATCGGGAACTATGTGGTTAAAACCAAAAATTTGCCGGAAGTCACTATTCCACGCGAACGAAGTCGCGGGCAAAAGCTAGTATTTTAATATAAAGAACTATTTATTTATATACAATCTTGTCGTCAATCACCTAGTGACCTTTTACGGTCGGTTGATTATTTTTAAATTAACGGAACGGATAATTGGGGCATGATATCTTATAATTCTCCTCAAGACTGCTGGACAAGGGGTTTTATGGCCGAAATTATTCTTCGATTAATTATAATTTAATAATTATTATTCGATTCCTGTGTCGGGCAAAGTACTTACTGGGCTTTTTTTCGGTTTTCTCGATAATTTCTCGGTAATACGAAGTCTGGAACTGTGCCAAGTATATGGCAATAGACTCACCCCCTATTACAGGGGACTTATAACACAAATGGTGATCACTGTACATTATGTGTTAGGTATAATATGTATGTTACGTACGTATGTATGTTTATATTGAACTTAGTGTACTGCACATTACTTAGTGTAATCTGCACCTCTGACTACCCCTTCGGGAATAAAAGGCGTGACGTCGATCTTATGTATTGAAAGTACTTTTTATAAGTTGTTTTGGCGCGAGGCGAAAACTTCACGCTGTATAATTTCGGCCATAAAACTCTACAGTCCATAATACAAATACTAAGGTTATTGCCATCTGGAATGCACGCATCGCTGCTTCGTATGAAACCTAAGTAAATGCGATATTACAGCTTTCTACGAGCATTAGTGTTTGTTGTGTCTTTCTGTCAGTCAGTCACGCAGCAGACTTAGTACCTAATGCTTTTTTAATAGGTACCTTTTATTAGAAATTATATTAAATGTATACCTAGAAAGAAAGAAAGAAAAACAGTTTATTTGCACCAATTAAAAATAATATACATAATAACTTGGCTCACGAGGTTGTCGACATGTGGAGTGTGGATTCGGCTATCATTGTGCCGATAGTCGTGTCGGCCAACGGATTAATACCCAACAGCCTCGACAATCACCTTAGGAGGCTGGGGTTGGGCGGATGGATCAAGGGCCTGATGCAGAAGGCAGTACTCCTCGAAACGGCACGTATTGTGAGGAGGTTTCTGTCTCTGGAGCCCTAACCACCGGTAGCTTGGACCATGTTCCCGCTACTGGTCGGCTCCTATTTTTATATTTTTAAATATTATTTTATATTGTGTGTTTTAAATATTATTTAAAAATGTAAATTTAGAGAATTTTAAATAAATATAGAAAATGATATACATAAAAATTAATTTAAAAAAGGTTAAAAGTATTCACGGTGCAAAAGGGCCATATTACCTTTTAAATATCCATTTATTAGGTTAGAGATAATAATTAATAGTTCCTGTATTTAGGGAACGGTGTAAAGCACCCTAAAAAAGGCGACTAAGGGATTTTGTAACTATGTTTATTCGCATATAAACTTCATATGTGCGATGTAGGATTTATGACGTCATCCGTTGATAGTAACATTCCCTTTTCAATCCTTGTCACTACATCGTCTTTCAATCCACACCTTTCTCAAATAAGTTGTGTTCGACCAAACACATGATTTCTTTTAAAGTATAATCCACATCCACATCTTTCTCTAATTTGTTGGATTGTTCGACCAAATACAAGACTCTAATATAGGTAACTATGTTTACTAATAAATTTCTTTGAAGCCAATTAGAGTACGTTGGGGTAAGATCGGCGCAGGGGTAAGAACGTACAAATCAAATATCTCACTCCGTGTTAACCGGAGCGAGTGGTGGTCACCGCAGGACGGAGAGGAACTTAATGACGTGCCACGCAATCTTGATCAGCATTAAAAAATATAGCCAAATAAGTGAGATATTTGATTTGTACGTTCTTACCCCTGCGCCGATCTTACCCCAACGCACCTTATCTAATGATTTTGTAGGAAATGAATCGATTGCATCATTCTTAAGGAAATGTTGAATTGTTATCACAATCGATTCAATATTTTTATTAAGAAATCTTGTGATTAACTATAAACTCTGCGATAATCTTTATAAATAACGGTTTACTCACGTAAATATATACAGACAAGCTATATTAGGTTGGTTAGGCTGTTTCTAATAGGCTGTGGGACGTCGCCGCGCCTGGGAGCCTTAGGAAGAGTCCCTCTGTGACTCGAAACTAGTAGAGATTTTCTCAATATTTTCACTTATTCAGGTACGTGAGTAAACCATTGTTTTTAGTTAAATTAATATGTTTCATTAGTATTTAAATCTTCAGTTTAAATCTTCTTAATTCAGTAAATAAGTTAATGTATAAATATTGTAGCTATATTTTTCTACCAGCATCTAATACCTTAATGTTTTAATCACTTAATTTATAGCACATTAACTACTTACTTACTTAAAATTAATTTATCAAGTAGGTTTATCTTTTGTTATTAAATTAATTTTAAGATACTGACTGTACGATTGGCGTTGACTCCCTCTTGCCTCACCCAAGGCGGGAGAAGTCATTGGATGACATTCCCCCTTAAAAAAATCAAATCACAAACAAGATAATTAAAAACTCTACATAATAGTTACTAACCTGAACTAGTTCTAACACACAAACAACCATACTATACTATACTTAACCACTCGCACACACAACAGCATCAACAATCAACCTATCTGCTTTCTTCAATCGATTTGCAACCTTAACGCAAAAAGATAAAGTTGAAAATCCAATAAATATGTGTGATAGATTGGTATAACTTGATCTGCTTGTATGTAACATACATTTGTATTATGTTTTCAGAGTCACACAAACTGAGAAGAAATAACACAGTCGTCAACTGAACGCGTCTGAACACAGTCTGCAATGGCGAGCATAGACAAATACCTCAATGTGAAATACAAGCTGAAGTCTTCGGAGCAGTTCGAAGAATATTTGAAGTTTATTGGTAAGTTAAATAGTTTTTGTTAATTTTGATTGGTAGATAATAATAGTATACATATAGTGTGATGGTCAAAATACTCAGTAACATAATTTTAAGACGCTCTCTCAAATATTTCTGTTGCTACAAATTCCTTATAAAAACAGAGATAGAACGATATTTGAGTACAACTTAAATTTTAAGTGTGGGAGAGCCATGTTTCGGTACGAATGAACCGGCTCGACCGGAGTGATACCACGGCCTCACAGAAAACCGACGTGAAACAACGTTGCGTTGCGTTTAGTTGTGTGAATGAGGTAGCCGGACGCCTAAAAACCCTCCTTCCCAATCTCCGATTCCCCAACCACCCCTAAATTCCTATCCTAACCCCCAAAAAGCCAGAAACGCAATTGTAACGCCTCTGGTGTTTCAAGTGTCCATGGGCGGCAGTGATTGCTTACCATCAGGTGATCCGACTGCTCGTTTACCGGCTTATACCATACCATAAAAAATCTACTCATGAGATGTTAAACTTTTTTATAAATAAAAGATAATAAGTAATGTGTTAGAAACAGTCACGACAATTACCTAAAAAAAGTCTTAAAGAAATCTAAAGACTTCCTATTGCGTAGGTATATCATTATCATCAGCTTGTATCTAGTTTAAAAAAAACATATTTTTTATACACGTCTCTAATCTCATAGTTTAAATGCCAGGGTTTTTCCCATTTACATGATAAATAGGTTGGTTTTAATTATGCAGCATTCAAAGTCCGAAGTTTTTTCTGCTCAAGATAATAAGCTGGTCTAGACGTGTTGACTACGTCTTTTATCGTTAACACTTTATAAATGAATAAAAAAAATATTGATTAGTCAAGTGGTCAAAAAATGTATCCTTCTTAGATGTTTTGATAAATAAATTTCATCATACAGATGACTGTGACATTTAAATTTGAACTTTAGATCGTATGTCGTATGATATATTTTGTAACGTCATTACAAAAAGGTGGTAAGTGCGCTGCCAGTGCGCTTGCAGCCTTTTTGTATTCTTTCCAAATAAAAAAATCGTCGCCGTGCCGGAGCCGAGCCGGCCCGTACTCGAAAAGTGTGTGTAACCTATATGATATTCTCATGCCTCATAGTATTCTCTTAAAGTCGACCTTTAAAAATCTCTAACCAAAAATTTGTGAACAAACTTAGTTAGGACTTAAGTTCACGCTAAATACAAAAAAGCCGACATTTACGCGCTTGTTACTATGTTCTTCTGATTGTTTTGAGTTTTCCATGGGCGCTTGTACCTAGTCTTGGGCAACCGTTCTGCTCCGAAAAACAGAAATTGCTTACCATCAGCCTGATCAGTTTGCTTATTTATCTCCCTATTCTATAAAAGATCCACAACAAGACAGTCATTATAATGTAGGTATCTTTATTATATAATTATATTGTGGTTATGTACAGCGCATTATGTATAATTTAATGGCTACCCATGACAACACTATAATTGAACATAATTTTATAAGACATTGTTTATTCAGGGATATAATAATTACTTAGCTAATTGTTATACAGTTCTAGATCTTGTTGGTGTAAAAATATAATAATAAAAAAATATTTGTAGCAAAAAGGAAACTATTATTATATTTTTCTAGCATCTAAACTGCTTCTCCACGAGAGATGTGCTAAGTAGCTATGCTACGTAGAAAGTAATAGCTAATTTGTTTGTGAAACTCTTGTGAACGTTTCCAGTGCTACTAAGCTGTGTAGCTGTGGGAGTAAGATATGCTATGAAAGATCATGTACCGCCACAAAGTGGAAGATAGCAGCTCAATAGTATACGATTTTGTCAAAATCGATAGTTGGAGACCCATCTAAACGTTTTTCATATAAAAACAAAAATCTACCTAGTTGAATCTGTTTTCATACAGTGCTAACACTACAATACGTACATGTGGTTACATTATATTCATTTTGGAATATAATTGATGGAAGCCAAACGAATCCACGGCAAATTAGCATACAATATCTCTGGTGGAAAAGCAACTTAAGCACTCACTTTGCATCAAAAATTCTATGTATGATTTTTTAAAAAACTACATTGCAACAGTTTAATTTACATTGCTATTTTTTTAATCTATACTTATAGATATTTCATCAATAATCGAAAACTTTGCATAGTCGTTTTTGAGTAACGATTAATAAATAAACGTTCGTGTTCATTTATAAAACGTATTAAATGTACCTAGCGGTCTGACAGTTCAAATTCTAATTCACTATATTAACATAACAAATTAATTATTTACACGTTTAAATACAACTTACAGATAATTTACAATGTGACGTTACTATTTATTCGATTGATTTTCAATACTATTTTGAGAAAATTACATTTGTAGCTAGTTTCCAACAATATTTTGAATGCACGGTTGGCGCGGTGGCTGGCCAACTTGCTGCCTCTCAAAATGTAACTGGTTGCATGCTTGCACAAAGCAAATTTTTGTGTGATTTAGATCTATGAGTAAGGTACCAGCGCGGCTCATATTTAATATTATAAATGCGAAAGTAACTCTGTCTGTCTGTCTGTTACGCTTACGCCGTTACGCCTAAACCAGTAAACCGAACATTTTGATGAAATTTGGTACAGAGATAGAATAAACAACATAGACTACTTTTTATTGCAAAAAAATAGGAGAGTGGGTAAATAGGGGATGAATGGTCACATGGAAATTAGCCATTTTTAAAGCTGTAACATAGGGGAGAGTGGGTAAAAATAGGAGATGAATGATCATATGCAAATTCGTCATTTTTAAAGTTGTAACAGTGAAACTTTGTATTTAGACACTTAATGGGACGAACGAAAGAACATAGGCTTATAGCGAATAAAAAGGGTAGAAGGCGTTTTAATTTTGACCACCAACCACGCGGACGAAGTCGCGGGCAAAAGCTAGTGAAATATATAATTATAGAAAGTTTTTCTAATACTCATAGCTCTCTATCTCCATTCCAGGAGTTGGCATGATCTCCCGTAAAGCCGCCTGCGCAGTCAACCCCGTAGCAGTGCTGACCAAGGATGGAGACACCTACACCTTCACGATGACCACCTCCTTCAGAACCATCACCTTCAGCTTCAAGTTGAACGAGGAGTTCATTGAGGAGAGAGCTGATGGTGTTAAGGTGAGAGGCTTCTTATTTTTTATGGGGGTAAATGAGTAGATGGATCGCCTGTTGGTAAGCCGATAATGGACACTAGAAGAGTCAAAGTTGAATAATGAATTCTAATTAAACCATAAATAGTTTCTTTTGAAGTGTCAATAAATAAAGGAATAAATAATGGTCTGTCAGTCTGTCTATCTGTGAAGCCAGGTGCTCGTTCCAAAGTGTAGCTTCGAATGGAGAAGAATGACCAAGAAACTCCATTTAACGAGTTGGATGTATTGGTCTCTAAAAAAATAACGTAGGTATACAATTTCTCTGATACATTTTTCCAATTAATAAATTGAACAAATAATATGTAGGATAGTAATTTTATGGGCACGGACTAAGAGTCCGTGGAGAACAAATGTAAATAGGAAAAAAACATATATGTAGGACATAACTAGGACAGACCTACGACTAGGTGAACCGACGACATCGTCAGAGTCGCAGGGAACCAGTGGATGCTTGTCGTTCTACGTGGAGGACTAAGGGGAGGCCTTTATTCAACAGTGGACGTCTTCCGGCTGATGATGAGAATTTTTGATTGCAATACTCTCAATCGTTGAAAATATAGAATTTTGGACTTATAGATCAATATTATAAGGCCTTGTATCACATAGATATCATTCATTCATAAGTCATGAGAAATCGATAAGTCTGATTCGCTATTACGAGAATCTAATGCATGATACGAGGGGTTATTCCACATGAATATTGATTGTGAAATGATAGAAAATCGCTGGCCTTTGTTCAATGGCCACTTTGTTATGGAAATTGCGGAAAAATTGATAGTTTATTGAGTGAAGGTTATTCTGAATCGAATAGTAATGTTTCTTGGAAAGTGCTTTGTAGAAGTTTCTGCTAGTCATTGCCTCGTGTAATCGGTTAGCATTGGAGTATCTATATTTGGTATATTGTATGTATGATGTAGTAAGGGCAAGCTTATTGTTGTTATACACCGGGTAACTATAACATTCCAGTCTCCCTACTCCTTAACACGTTGTCATTATCATCAACTTGTATCCATCCTACTGCTGGGCTTTTTTTGATGTTGGAAAATCATGTAGTGTAAAAATTACCCCGTTCAGGACTAGCTGCTCTTCGAGTTGGAGCCCCGGCAACCCTTCAGCCTCTTCTCACTCTAAGATCTTATTAATCACCATGCTTGTTTTAAAATTGTCGTGATATTTTTTTCACATTACATGTCATAAAGCCAAGAATAATGCACAAATGTCCTACGACAAGTGTCGCCAGCTCGTTGGGCAAAGTAGCGTAGACGTTGGTTGATTTTGGTCGACATGTCTAGCAACATCGCGCGACAAGACATCGCTACATACAGTCGCGCGTTGTCGCCCTACATTTTAAGCAAAAATTTGCTTGATATGTCGCTATTTATCCCCTAATGTATCCTTGGCTTAACTCATAATATACAAAAGAATAACTATATTTTTACTATGTAAATGTACTCCATAATTAATTTATACTTTATGACATTTCCAGACCAAATCCTTGATGGTGGCTGAAGGTGACACGTTAATACAAACCCAGTCGGAGGACAATGGGAGGAAGTCTACCCATGTGCGGACTTTCACACCGGACCTACTGACAGTTGTAAGTATACCTGTAAACCTTGAGAAGTAATTATATGTTTCTGGTGCTATTTTTATTTTATATTTTTTCTATAACTGTATAATTAACTGTCGTGAGACATACTGAATTAATGAAAAATCCGCTTTACTCACGTGAAGTGACGAGAAAAGCTCTACTAGTTTCGAGTTCGTGCACGGTGTTCATGAAGAAGAGTTCCCTGTGTGACTTGAAATCAGTAGAGTTTTTCCCATTAGTTCTTGTACTTATGAGAGATAACGCAGGAACAATTTCGATGATTATTAAAACCCCTATCACAGGTGCCGTATGTTAGAGCTGATTAAATGTAATGTTACTTATTAAATTGGGTTGTCAGGCACTACATATTTGAGATCAGCAGTGATCTCTGATAAACTTGAAGCTTTTTGAACTGCAATCCAATTTTGACCCGCTTGTCAAGCGTGGAGATTATAACAGTCTTCTTATGTAGAGAAGGCTCGTAGACCACCAGGAAACTATTACACGCAGTTAATGATGATGTCCAAAGAGTTTATATATGATATTTTTGTCAATAAGATCCCTATTTGTCTTAACCCTTTTCCCATAATAAGTAGCCCTTGCCTTAATAATGAGCCTTTAATTACAAGCTAAAAGCGACTAAACGGCTCATACCCTCGTTTAGAAATTATAATGAGCGTGCAACTAAGGTAATTGTTGGTTAACAAGAATTGGAACGTGGTTTCCTTAGAACTGCTTCAAATGAAGGCTAGAGAGCATCCATATTTAATTTCCCTTTGTCAAGCCTTGGGGTGGTTAAATTTTAAATGTATGATGGTAAATTATTTATAGGTATACCTAATTATGGTCTAGTTGTCTAGTTGGTAACTAGACTGCTTTCTTGGTCTTTGTAAAGAGTAATGGCGTGTTAGGTTATGTAACCTAGCCAAATTTCACTTAACGATTGTCTACATCGAGATTAGAAAACTATATTACCTAAATATTTTTTTCCTTAAATGGCAGGTCCGAGTCTCCAATGTTGTCGCCTACACTGCTAGTGTTGAGTAAATTATATAGGATTGACTTAATTTTTGACACTTCTCAGTGTCATCCCTGTACATTGAGTTTCCTCCACTCTCGGTGCACAAGTGCCAAAGTGGCATTTGGCTACAGGCTCTGGACATCTTTATCTCAACGCAGTGAATTGGTATGACACTGACAAATGCACATGTATTATACCAGACCATAATCTACCCCAGTTTCAAATTTTATCTCGATCCCTTCAAGCGTTTTGACGTGAAGGAGTGACAAACAAACAAAGAAATATACAAAACTTTCGCAATAATAATATTGGCTGGCAAAGCCGTTGACAGAAGCTAGTTATTTTATATAATTCTTTTTTGTTACAGGTATCCACTGCAGACGGTTGGGAAGGCAAGTGTGTGAGAATATATGAAGTAGTCAAGGATTAATTAAATTAATAAATGTGTAATTAGTTTGTTATTATTTATGTTATACGGGTGGTCGTTATAGCTGAACATATAAAATTATTATTGTATTTTTGTAAGTCAATAAATATTTGGTTATTTACTGTAATTTAGTTTTTATCTCTGCCTATCCTCCTGGTATTTGTCCTTGTTTTATTCCAGACTTATCATAATACAAAATTATAAACCAGCAACATTTAATTTATATCAAAATAACAAAAACACTTACATAATATTATATTATCTTATAATATGGTTCAAATTAATATTAAAATTACATGAAAGTATTGGATCGACCTTTACAGTGATCAATGGATCGTTTAAAAAAATACAATATTTATAAACTCGCTACGTTATATACCGTAATTACTTTTTTTTCAATATTATTTATTTTATAGGCATAAGTAAGCAGTAAAAACAGCAGTAGTAACAGGATAACACTGACGCGTGAACTCCTTAAATAAGTTGATGGCAGCAGATGAAATAGATTTGGCTACAATCACTAAAAGATGCCTAACATCCATCATATTCAAATTAAATTCGTGCACTACAATTTACTTAACTACGGATCTTTCGTTTAGACACTAACATTCAACCCAATAAAAACCGTATGCAAAATAAGCATAATAATTTAGTGCGCCTATCCATATTTTTATAACAATCGGTTGCTCATTATATTCATTGCTATAAAGAAAAAAAACAGCGCCAATCTTACTTAGGAAAGTTTACACACGCGCTCGATAGATGGCGTTAGTAGTCCGTTTAAAACTCGCTATGGTTTCGTTCACAGCGTTTCACTAGGTTCGAAGGGACTCTTGGAAGTTATAACAGTTAGGTGTTGCCACACACTAAAGCGAACTCCGTCGTGTATATATTTTTGGAAAAAGTCGACATTGGGATCGTGTATAGTCGATCTTAGTGTTGACTTTTAATAATTAAGTGAAATATCGTCTGTTATCTCTTTAAGGGGTATTCAGAGGTAGACCTACCACAATATTTCACCATTTATCATAATCGCGACTGCCTCATTGGTCGAGTGATCGTAAGATCGCAGGATCGATTCCCAAGTCGGGCAAAGTATTAATGGGTTTTTTTTCGGTGTTTTGACAATTTCTCAGTAGTAGCACGGGGTCTGGAATTGGGCCCAGTATATTATGGTAATAAATAAAAGGTTAATAAAAGGTTTTATTGATTTACTAATAGAACAACTTTAAATAACGTTTTATTTTTAATTTTTAATCAAAACCTATTTATTTATCTTTATTTCCTTCGTTCATTTTTGTTCACGAAGGGTCGCAATAAATTAAATTGTTGTACGAAATCTGCGAAGTTTCGGACGAAACTTCATTTTTCGTTGAATTAGAGTAGACCTCCTGATTTTACCAATCTTTTCTTAATCAGAGAGCACTTTTATAGCATTAATTATGTTTGTTCTACATCATTAATAATTGACAAAAAGGTTTTCTTCTAAACTCTAATTCGTTTTATCTAAGTGTTGTTAAGTATTGTCCCAACAAAAATATTTCAATACCAATCACTTTCCATATTTAATTTTTATGTTACCTTAGTTTTCTCTTTTGCAGAATCTTTATTTAATTTTAAACCATTCAATTGCCAAGACTACAGATTTAACTAATTAAATTAAATCACAGCCGTTAAATATCAATAATTAGAAGATTATCACTGAGTTTAATAGCATTATCTGATAATGAAGATAAATTTAATTGAAACATACATTTTATATCCATTCACATCGCACTTGGTTTAGGATATAATTTCAAAATATTACTTCTAGATCATTCTTTTGATATCAAAGTAAACACTCCTTGACTGCACGATTAGCGCGATGGCTGAGTAACTGGCTATCGTGCAACGTGAGGGTTTGATTCTCGTGCTCCATAAATTGTTGTTTCGGGTCTGGGTGTCATGTGTACCTATGTAAAATTGTATGTTTCAAAGTCAAAGTCAAAGTCAAAAAAATCCGTAGGAGTGTGGGGAAAGTTCGAAAAAAAAAACACTAATTGACACTAATTTAAAAAATAATCGAAAAAAAAAGCCTGATGCAATGGGTAGTTGGATCATTGGGAGTCCTTTATCTTGCCCTGCAGGGTGTTAAGACTTAATTGTGAAGTTAAGATTTCACAATAACTTTGACACTCCCAGATAATTAAAATTGCACCTTACCCCTAAAGCATTAAAGTGCAAAAAGCGCTTCTAAAGACCACACAATATCTCTTGCACTTTGATCCATATAATATCACGCCTTATTTTATCAGAAAGGGAACGGCACGTACCTATCTACTGATAAATAAGTGCTGCAGATCTGTACCCTTAATACAAGTTTGCTTTACGTTTAAAGTAACCGAAACGAGAACGCGTTCGATGCTCTGATTGGCCGGCTTGAAAGGACCAACCAATAAGAGCGCCGTCGTTTTGATGACGTTAAGCGTAAAGCAAACTTGTACTAAGGGTACTGTGTAAAATTGCAAATAATGGTAGTACAGCAATTTGGGATCAATCCGATATACATTAAAGATAAGACGGTTGTATAAATGTAATAAAATTAAATATTAATTGGTATTTTATAACTTGTACGTCATAATATAATATGTCGTGGTGGCCCGGAGGTTTATGGGTGCTTTTCCACCAGAGATGCGCTATGATGTATTTGGCTTCCACCAATCATATGGTACATATAGCTTAGCACTGGTGAAAACTGAGTCAGCTAAGCATGTTTTTTATATGGAAAGATGCGTGCTATAGATGCGTGCTGATTATGTTTGCTAAGTATGTGTACTATGGATGGTTTCTCGCGCATCATCCTCGCACAGCTACGTAGCTTAGAATCAGTGGACACGGTCACAAATTTTAACAGCAGCTAAAGATGGAATATCTTTGTAGCATAGTTACATAGCATGTGGAATAGCACTCTAAGACGCCCGCTTCTCATGTATGAAAGTGCGGTTTCGAAACCTACCAATGGCAAGTCCCAACGTAACTTTTTCCTAGTTATAAATGTTCTTCGAAGATTATTTTAACACCACTGTCAAGGAAAACATCGTGAGGCACGCGAGTAAAGCCGCGGGCATCAGCTAGTTTATCAATTATAATCTAAAATGGGCGTGAAATGAGGTTACACACTAAATGACCTCATTTCCTTCCAAATTGGCAAAGAGCGAACATTCTAGTAAAAGAATTGAATCAACCAATTTTATTTTATCTTTAGATTACAAAGTACTAAAGTAGATATAAGTAGCAATATCTACTAGTACCTATAGTGTTTACATCACCTGATATTTAATCATTATTTAGCAATAAGATAAAGAAATGTAACAATTATTACATTTATTACATTTGCAGCGAAGAAATTGAGTGGTTTATGTAATGTTTAATGCTTACTTACTTACTTTATGAAGGCAAATATGTACTGTAATTGTGTTTCGAAAGTGGTAGATAAGAAATAACAAATGAAAAGCAATTATTATTGTAATTACCTACTTAACGATTATTGCCTTTTTTTAACCGACTTCAAAAAAGGAGGTTTTCAGTTTGACCTGTATGTAGGTATGTATGGTAAAACGGGGTGAACGGAATTCGTGGGGGGAATAGATACAGAAGAGGGGTGAATAAATCTTGGGAAAATGTTCTAAAATCTATTCACCCTTTGAATTATATTCACCCCGTTTTACGGTACATATGTTTGTGCGCGATTATCTCGCGATTGGCTGTACCAATTTTGATGCGGTTTTCAGCATAGTATTTCCAGAGCTAAGAGAAGGTTTAAGGCGCTTAAAAAAATTGGAGGCGTTAAAGCAATTTGAAGGCGGTTCGAAAAACATAATAACTTCTGTACCGACACAAAATCTATGATTTTTATCGTAATGCAAGTATGATATAATCAAATGATAATACTGTTACTACTACTTAAAAGACAAAGTTGTATGTTTGCTTGTTTGTTTGTCTATGTAACTGTTTTTTTCACGTACTTGCCATTTCTATGATAATCCTCGTTTCCATGGTCGGCGATGATCCGTAGCTGTCAGGTGATTTTTTATGGGACAAGCCCGCCACAACCTCCCATACCGCTGCAACTCCTGTAAGCCAGGATCTACAGTAGATTGTATCTACTTTACCATTACCATGCCATACCAGATTGTATCTACTGTAGATCCTGGAAATGAAAACCATGAAAACACCGGAACACTGAAGTTCGGCGCGTCTCAGGGACATGAATGACTGTCTTAGATCTCGCAACGAAATAAATCAGAAGATATTGTTAGAGGAAAAGAAAATAAAATTATAGTTGCGATGTGGACATCGCTCAATGAATTTGAAGCAGGGGAGAGAAGGATGATATTTTGTATTTTGATTTTTACGTAGGAAAAACCTAGTCTAAGAGCTGTTAAAGTTGTAACCGATGACATTTCGACACACCTTTGTGTTAAAGTTGTAACCAATGACATTTCGACACACCTTTGCACACTCAAACTATGAAAAATCCAGTTAATCATAGTTCCGCTTTGAAAGATCTTTCTGCACATTCAGCAGTCAGTTTATGTCTGATGTGTTGTGTACATAAAGAAAGCCGTTGCTATTGAGAGTTCGGGATGCAATAAAACTTATCAGCCAAAACAAATATAAGATTATCTATATATCTATATCCAAAGGATTACCTAGCAGCTATATAACCCACTGGCTCATCCTTGAATCCCTTCAGTTTGCTATTCGAAGTAACCAAACCTATCAAAATGTCTTTCCTAGGCAAGGAATACAAATTTGAGAGGCAGGAGAACTTTGAGGAATTCGTGAACTCTTTGGGTAAGTTTTTTCTTTGGAGTTTAATTGTCAAAATCATTGTGGTTATCCAGAAATGCATCTTTTCATATTAGATCCGAGTGATAAAACTTTTGTTCAGGATATTTTGGATTATTTATTATCAATGACCACCGAAACTACATTTATTGGTTGTGGTAGCATTTTTTTTTTCTTCTAATTATAGTTTTTGGGGATATAAGCACCAGTAAATAATACTTTGTTTTAAGTTAAACGTATCAAAAAAAAAAGTGTGTTTATTATAATGTACTCTTCAGTTATTTATGGGATTATACCCTATAAAGTGTACAGACAATTATTTACAAGCAGACGTTTACATTTTGCTGAAGTACCTATAAACAATGGTTATAATCGGGCGTGTATCGATGCAACTTTTATCTAATCTCAAAAACTGCAATCGGCTTACAATTTTCTTGAAACATTAAGTAGCTCATGACCTCATGTTATGACTTTTGTATTTGCAGATACACTATCAAAGTCAAGAGTATTAAAATGATAAAACCTAACCCTTGTATTTTGTATCTATTGCCTGGTTTTTTTAAGGATGATAAAACATCCAATGTCTTCTCTCGCCTTGATGATGAGATGGAGTGTCATACTCTTACTGACCAAAAACCCCCTTTCTAACTCCTGCTGCGATCCGGAGCCTCGATAACTCAGTTATCCGCAGTTCCAGAGATACTGCTTAGTTGTAGTAGAACCTTAGCAAACATGGATAGCCATGTGTGCAATTAGAAAATTTTCATATGAAGACTTAAATGATATCAAACCCAGTTAATTATAAATGTTTTTTTTAGTAAAGGGCGACAACCGGTCCTGGCATAATATAGTAAGACACGACCTTACCCTGTTATTTTACTAGACGTTCAGTATCTTTGCATTCAATACCAATTAATTAGGAATCCTTCACGGCAACCGTTTCTTGACTTTTGGCGTCTATCATAAGCTCTCATGTTGCTGGCAAATCCACCTTTGTTTACAAATATTCTTCCACAGAGTAGACACGTGAGAGTTCCATTAATATGATTATAATTAATTGCCGCTGGTTGTCGGGTTTTAACATCTGCATTGCGTCCAAATTGGCGTTTTTCTATGCAATCGAACCACCAGCAACATACACAAAAATATTAATTCAGTCTATCAAGTTCAAAGATTATGCTAATCTAAAGGCCGTTGTTTAGATAAAACATGGCGTCACTGACAATATCGGTAAAGCCGTGGACTTGACCGATTGGTGCAGATATTATGTAATTTATGATTATACATCCAAAATCGATCAACTGTCGCATTGGTTTCTAAGCAAAAAGAGTTGAATTTTCGTCATAGAGTGGTAAATGATGAAAATTCTTCTCAAATCAAGTAATGCATAAATGAATGTCCTTCCGAATGCATGAACGTTCAAGAGATGTAAGTTGCATCACCATTTGCAGTTGCAGCCAATGAAAATAATCAAAGAACAGTCGTCTAGCAGAAGTTAGTTAGTAGTTATAGACTTTTTTATGGTATAAGCCGGTAAACGAGTAGACGAATCACCTGACAGTAAGCAATCGCCGCCCAAGGATACCCGAAACACCAGTGTTACAAATGCGTGGCCGGCCTTTTGGGGGATTGGATGTTTTTTTTTTTACATTTGATGATGGTAAGTGATGTTGCGGCCTTCGATGGAGCACGCTACCCATAAGCAACCTATTCACTCGAGCTTTGAAGACACTCAGTTTATCCCCACGAGGAAACACAGACTCCGACTTAATTTATTTAAAGTAGCAAAAAATATTTAAACCAAAGTCTTTTTCTTACAGGTCTTCCCGCAGAGCAGACTCAAGGTTACCTCAACTACAACCCCATCTTGAAGTACACCAAGAATGGAGACTCGTACACCCTGACTTCCGTCACTGCTCAGGGCACGAAGGAGGTCTCCTTCAAGTCTGGAGTCGCCTTCGATGAGACCGTAGCTGGCAAGAAGGTGACTTTCTATAACTTCATGTTTTAGATCTCTTTCAGCATTTCTTTATCAGTTTATTTTAATTTAATTTCTTTGAGACTTTTTATGAGATGTTCTAAATACATGTTTGTGATGTAAGACATTACAAACACAGTAAACAATTGTAAAATATTTGTATTGATGCTTTAAACATAACATTTCATCATATTTGTCCTTATATTTATTTGTTTATTCGCATTTTTAATATTTGCAATTTACTTCATGTAGGTACTAGCTTTATTTTATTTCATGTAGATGCTAACTTTTTTATCTTTTAATCACTGGATGAATCAATCAACTTAACTTTATTTACTATAAGTGTTCAGAGTCTGCTATATTTAAATTAACTATTTTTAGAACAAACTTGATGATAAATAATTGTGTCTTCTGCTTTCCTATAACTGCTATTCATCAATGTTCATTGTTGTCCACCTTCTTTTCATCTTCTTATTCCATTATAATAATTGGGCTTTCTTCCTCTTCTTTCAGGTCAACACCACTTACACCGTTGACGGTGACACCATCACACAGGTCCAGAAGTCTGATGATGGAGTCCTCACCATCACCAGGACTTTCTCTGGAAATGAGTTGGTTGTGGTAAGTTACTGTGGAATCATATTATACTACACCAATAGTGAATATGACAGTCGTTAACGTCATACTATCAATAGCCTGTGATAGTCTATTGCAGGACTATTTTAGGAGCACGCAATTTAAAGGGTAATGTTCATCAGAGATCTCTATTAGATAATTATTTTATGGGACAAGCCCGCCATAACCTCCCATACCGCTGCAAGTCCTGTAAAGCAGGATCTACAGTAGATACAACCATGAAAACATCGGAACACTGAAGTCCGGTGCGTCCCAGGGAAATAAATTACTGTCTTGGATCCCGCAACTAAATAAATCAGAAGATGTTTTTAGAGGAAAAGAAAAATAAAACGATAGTTTTTACTTCCTCGGTGAATTTAATGCAGGAGACAGAATGACTTAAAGTCAAATATTATGTATTAGTTTATGCCAGCGGCTTCACCTGCGTTCCCGTGGGATAAAATATCCTATGCAATATTCCAGACTATAATCTACCCCAGTTCAAAATTTCATTCCGATCACTTCAGCCATTTTGACATAGTTGAGTAACATACATATTACTTTCGTATTTATAATATTAGTAAGATGCCCCAATTAGGATATTAAGAACCATGAGATTATATTCAATTGAATTTCGTTAGCACCTCGTGCCTTTTCTTTTCTTGAAATAAAGCAAGAAGAAAAATAGGGTCACTATTAAACACACTTTCACAAAACAACTTGCAATAATTAATTTCAATCGTTTTTTATTTCAGACCCTGAAGACCAACAAATGGGACGGTGTTGCTACTAGATACTACAAAGTTGTTTAATTTATTTTATTGTACCTCAAAAGTATTATTAGCTGCCTTTCGGACTTATTATATTTACTATTTGAATTTATTATTGTTATTAAAATAATTTAATTTTACTTAGATTATTGTTTTATTTCCTAAACAGAAGACTAATCTTAAAATACAAATTAATTTTGCCATTAGAGGGCTTTCTTGAATCCAATTCCGATTGATAGATATTGATGTTATGAAATTTCGTACTCTTGAGTCGCAATACTAGCGGTCTTTGTATGTTTGTCCGTTAATGACGATGAAACTACAGAAGAGATTTTGATGAAATTTGGTATACATACAGGGTATGAGCTGACTTGGATGATAGGATACTTTTATATTACGAGAACGCGGGCGAAGCCACTGGCAGAAGCTAGTGATTAATAATTTAAGTGCAAATACTAATTACCATCGTATCATTTGTTTAATGATTAAAATAAGGCAAATCAATCGTGATCATTAAGTTTCAGCTAAGATAAAGATTGAATTTTAGGATTTGTAAAGATATTTCAACAAACGAGAAAATGAAATAATGTGTCTTCATGATGAAATGATAATAATTGTACATTTACGACTTTATAATTTCTAAATGACCACTAAGTATTTGGAGATAAATTTTAAAATAAATCCTAAATAATTCTATGAATAAGATCTCAATTAGCTTATCAAGAAGTTACAGTTTATCAGTGAAACTGACTCTCCTCAGACTGCATTTGATCCAACGAGACTCTTTTTATGGTATAAGCTGGTAAACGAGCAGACGAATCACCTGGTGGTAAGCAATCGCCACCGCCCATTGACATCCGAAACACCAAAGACGTTACAAGTGCGTTGTCGGCCTTTTCGGGATTACGAATTTAAGGATTGTTGGAGAATATAGCACCCTAATGACCAATTACTTCTATCGCTCTGGGTGAGGCATGAGGGAGTGTCAGACTCTTACTGACTAAAACCCACCTCATTCTAACTTTTGCTTTGAGCCCCGTCGTCACTCATGGGTTCTTTGTAGCCTCAGGAGCCCAGAGTAAGCAGGGGTTAAAATTAAATAAAATTGAATCTTCGAAATGTCTCTAAAGGCGTTTCAATGTTTTTCGTATCATGGATGCATCCTGCATCACACGTAGAGCAAGCTCACACTAAGAACGATTGCGTTGTTCAGTAAACTATGCCAAAAGTTCAGATATGTTAACTGTCATTAATTTCGCCAAACCGTGGCAGTCCACTGCTGGAGTATTCAATGAGAGCGCTGATTCGAAACCTACCAACGGCACCAATGTGATTTTTTCCGAGTTATATGTACCTTCTAAGATTTTATACCCCACTGACAAAAGATGAAGGAAAATATCGTGAGGAAACCTGGGTTTATCATTTCTAATTATACGATTGAAATCGCCAGTCCGCGTTGAGCAAGCGTGGTTATTCCACTCAAACCTTCTCCGTGTGAGAAGAAGTTTTGGTCAGCAATGGACTGGTTATGTATGTATGTGTGTGTGTGTATGTGTGAGAGAGAGAGAGAGATCATTTTTGGAAAAAAAACCGAGTAATTCAGGTATGTATAAGCATTCGGAGTAGGTCTATTAAGAGGACCCAGTGCCCCTTACAGGTGTTGAGGGTGGCCACCGGGGTGGTTTTAGTGAGGTAAAAATCCCACACTCCCTAGTTTTTTATCCCCAAAAAGCTAGGCGCCTTTTGAAGGTTTCCCCCGTCACCAAAAAAAAAAAAGGTATGTAAGGCAACCACAATCAACCGTTTATAAATAAAATTGATATTGATAATCTGGGTCATAATGTCAAACTAAAAACTAAATATCGCTGTAACATTATTGACGTGGTACCAATAAAAGTTTTATTGTCTGCAAATGATAAGCCACCTGTAATGGAATATCGGAGTATTATCGGAATGACTAATTTATAATTGGAACTTGAACATTTGACTGATACCCAAAGTTTTTTGAATGGAAAGGCAAAGTCACTTACTATTATAACAGTAGATGAACCTCTGTCTACACTTGATAGAATGACTGACTTGATGTTCAATTCGTTTTCTTCTCCTCTAATAATATCTTCTGATTTATGTCATTGGGGGATCCAAGACAGTCATTCATGTCCCTGGGACGGGGTGTTTTCATGGTTGTATCTACTGTAGATCCTGGCTTACAGGAGTTGCAGCGGTTTGGGAGGGTGTGGCGGGTTTGTCCCATATAACAATGGCTTGATGTTCAAACTCTTCACATAATGCTTAACAATACTTAAAGTGTTATATCATCCCGATTATTTTCAAAGTGTGCCAACTGAACAAGTAATAATACAAAGTATAAATACAATAAAACTGCACCTTGTCCAAAGATATGTCTTCGGATTTCGGCCATTTTACTTAAATTTAAAGAGCCTACACACTTGCCACTTTCTATATCACATGACCAGTGATACTAATGATTTTGTTTTAACTACTAAGTAACGACCCGAAAAATTTGGTTTTAATTTTATCTTAACAGAAAACTTGTCATAATACCTGAAACGTCTCTCTCCTTTTTATGTACCAAAACCAATAACTATGACTGACTATGCAACCAGGAATATAGAATAGGGGGCAAACAAGCAGACGGGTCACCTGATGGTAAGCAATCAGCGCCCCCATGGACACCCGCAACACCAGAGGAGTTACAAGTGCGTTACCGGGCTTTTAAGGAGAAGTACGCTATTTTCTTGAAGTCTACAAGGTTCTTAACTATTACGATTGGTATCTATCACTATTTATTCCCTTTTATTGCCACTATAAAACCAAATAAATTATAATTTATCAGGTAGATAAGTACTACGATATAAGGTTACGAAACTTCAAAAGTCAGGCATTGAAGAATAGTTTTTTCTAAAAACTAACCGTGAAAAATGGCTTTCCTTAACAAGACCTACAAGTTTGTGAGCCAGGAGAACTTCGATGGCTTCCTCAAGGCATCTGGTACGTTATTTTAAATGCTTTTAGTGGATCATGTTCCTTTTTAAAGGATGATGAAGATAACAGTGACGTAGCCAGTTTTAATTTTAAATTTTAACCACCAGTGGCTCAATTACCCCCCTTCCCAATCTTCCCAAACCCAGATTCCCCAACAACCCTTAAATTCCTACTCTCCGTCAGGCCGGCAATGCTTGTAACGCCTCTGGTGTTTTACGATAGCGATTGCTTACCGTGGATGATCCGTCAGCTATTCTATAAAAAAAAATTACTTAGGTATTATTTATTCTAAAAATACATGTACTTAATATTATTACAAGTGAGGGGGTAAAGAGATGTTTCGTTTAATTTATCTTTGTCATCATCCACTGTCTTATAGTTGACTGTTAGAAAATGTCAATGAAAAAGAATAAAAATATGAAATACTTTACCAATACATAAACCTAAGAAAAATATTAAATGATCATGACATTCATCATTTCAGGTGTCCCCGATGACAAGATCGAAAAGACTCAGAGCTACACACCAGACCAGAAGATCACTAAGGATGGTGACACCTACACTTACATCGTGTCTGGTGCTCTAGGCACAAAGGAAATCAAATTCCAGTCTGGAGTTGAATTCGATGACAAACTTGGCGCTGAACAGACTCCCGTAAGTGTTATAGTATCTACTAATGCAAAGATCATATGAACAGCCTATTTATAAGTGGCCACTGCTGACCAAATGCCTCTTCTCGAGAAATTTGTCAGCCCAGATTTCCTCACGTTGCTTTCCTTCATCGTTTGCCAGTGGTGTCTAAATAATCTTAGAAAGTACATAAAACTAGGAAAAAGTGACATTTGTACTTGCCGTTGGTTGGGTGCTCACTCACACAACAAAATACAACGCAAGCATTGTTTCGCGTCGGTTTTATGTGAGATTGTGGTATCTTACAGAAAACCGACGTGTAGTATGTGGTAGCACGACCGGAGTGATACCACAGTAAGTGGAAGTTAAGTGGATGCATGGCTCTCCTACACTTATTGGATTGAATGTCATGAAACTTTCATTCCAGTCAAAATTGACTACAAAACCAGAGATTTAAAAAGGAATAAAATGGTGTACTCGGAACTCTAATGTAGGTTTTTTGTTCAACAGGTCAAGAGCACAATCGTAGTTGACGGCAACACAGTCACTCAGACCGCTAAGGGAGCCACCGGAGTCGCTACCTTCAAGAGAGAGTACAACGGAGACGATTTGGTTGTGGTGAGTTCATTTTAATAAATTTTCCAATAATACTGTTCCATTAACTAAAAATCACGGTTAACTCACGTTCCTACATTAATGAAGAAAAGCTCAACTAGTTTCGAGTCACAGAGGGACTTTTCTTCATCGGCTTACCGTGATTTTTAGTTAATTTAATGTCTCAAGATAGTTATTATAAAAAATACTGCTCCAGATTTGGAATACATTGGTTTCCTTGAAACTTAAACTCTGCAAAATATCTTCATATCTATGTTAGTCATTTTAATTTGGCAAGTGCTCGTTGTTGCAAACTAAACAACATAAACACAAAATACTGTTATACTTTATAAATAATTAAGAAGCAACAAAATAACACAGACTAATGGGTTTTAAATACATCTATAAAGGAGTACCTCAAGGTGCTATCTTAGGACCATCACTATTTTGTAAAATTTTCAAATTATTTTGTTTGTTCTTTCAGACCATCACCATGGACAATTGGAACGGATCCGCCAAGAGGTACTACAAGGCTGCATGAACAAACTAACCAACAAACGAATAGTCCATAATTTAATTTATTTTTGTAATAAAATCGAAATTATTAACTAATTCTGTTTTGTTTTTTTTTTTGTTATTAGAGTCACACGAATATTTTATGTTGTGGCACAAACGATACGAGATCTTAACCTATAATGAAATAGTAATACATTTTGAAAATATACAGTGATCCAAAATATATTGAACGATAATAATCTACTAATTGACTATGATCTTGAATAATACGGTAACACACTAAAGGTTGTTGCTATAAAGATTCAGTGCATAGAAACTTGCGGACAACTGACAAGGGGAGTCAGGTGTCTACTGCATGGGCGCGAGTAGGCGTTAGCATTGTGTTCCACACGTGTTACTCGAGTCGGGGAGGCATCTTCAAGGCCTGTTACGTTGTGGGAGCTGTGTGCACGGCCACAGGTTAAGGAGGAACACCGGTGTCGGTGGTTTTAGCTGGTAAGAGTCTACCACGCACCCCCGTCCGTACTTCTTCAGGACATAAATAATATAACACGATATTTAAAAAATTACGCCATGTTCCAAAATTACGCCAGATCAGTTATTTACAATTGTTCAAGTATTTTTCCTCATATTACTAAACATTTTTTAACTATCTTAAAGTAGAACACTTTTGTTGCTAATTGCTTGGTGATAGTCCATATCAGTATCATATTTATCATGCTCATCATAAAGTTCAGTATCGATAATAAAGACTTAACTAAAAAATCTTTATCTAAGATACTACAAGACGTTCTTTTTGCCCCCTATCAGTTTTTGATGATAAAATTGTCACCGGTAACTTCGATTACTAAATTAATGTGATGTTTAATGAAAATTGCAGGTAACGTTTATATACGGCAAGTGTTATTTATCATTCAAATATTGCGATTAAAATTCCGAAAGGAAAAAGTGTTTTATGGTATAAGCCTGTAAACGAGCATCTGATGGTAAGCAATTGCCGTCGCCAATGGACACTCTATGGTATAAGCCGGTAAACGGGCACTTGATGGAAAGCAATTGCCGCCACCCATGGACACTGTAAACACCAGAGGTGTTATAAGTGCGTTGCCGTTTCGGGGTTGGGAATTTAAGGGTTTTTGCGGAATCGGGGTTTAGGTAGATTGGAAATGGGGTTGGGGGCCTTCAGTAACTTCACTTACACAGCTTTTTGCTTTTCGGAAAAAATCTCAGTAGTAGCACGGAGTTTGGATATGTGCCCAGTATATGGCAATAAGCTCATCCTATTATATAGGACTTTTTGTGACATTAATTGTGAATAGTCGGTGTACATTGTACAGTGGTATTACATGCCATAATAAGCACCTTTGCCCACTCTTGATAAAAAGGCGTGACGAAACTATAAAATGGAAGGTGAATTTTCCCTTTTCAAGATGTGACTATCAAATTCAAAATATCATGCTTGATAGTCTTGAGTCAAGAGTCACATCACTCTATTCCTTATAGTGTTATTTTAGTGTCAGACTCTTACTGACTAAAAACCAGCCTGTTTCATCGCCTGTTCTGCAAACCCCTGCAACCTGTTTAAAGTCTTCTGCGGCTCCGTATCTGGCATCAGCTCTACTGAGCTTCATCTATGGATTAATAACATTTAAAGTTATAATTAGCAATCGAACTTCCGATATTGCAAATTTAATAACACAATAACAAGTACAAATTAGTCATTAAAAATCCTTTTGTAAAATCATTTTGGTATCGTTTATATTCCTTATCATATCTATGAGATTAGTTTTCATAATAAATACTGTTAGTATTGGGAACCTAACAATCAGTTGACCTGAAGATCTGAAGCAAACATGTCTTTCCTGAACAAGAACTACAAATTCGTCAGCCAAGAGAACTTCGATGGGTTCCTCAAGGCAGTTGGTAAGTGTTCTTTTCCCGTCATCAAATTTTAGCAGCCTGTGAAAGTCCGCTACTAGATTATTGTTACTTCTTTACAATACATGAGAGTAGGCTAGCTTGTCCCTATTTCGTAATATACCTGTCAAACATCATCATTGGTATAATACATATAACATTATACGGCAGGATTACGTTACTTCTTTACATGAGAAGGTTTGCCATAATCTCCAGGACTGGGAGGTTCAGAGTTGCCAAAGAGCGCTTTATCTTCTTCACAAATTGGTTTTATAGTTCCATTAGTTTTGACACTGTATTGTTGTTACATTTTTCTTACATATGTATACAATAGGTAAAGGTAATAATTTAAGATTAATTGAAATAAATGTTTAGACTTTGACTTTGATGCTGCTGTATGGTATCTGTCATTAAGGTTCATTTCTCAATAACATCGTTATCAAGGGTACCTGTAAGAGTCTACTGCTGGACCATAAGCACTTGGCAAGTTTAAAAGGATTAGTTTTATCAGAATGCCATTGCATGATCTCTTTCAATGTGTTTAATTTCCTCATTATTCTTTTATAAAGAAATGTTATTCAATATAATTTATAATTAATTACAGGTGTGCCTGAAGATAGGATTGAGAAGCTGATGAAGTTCGCTCCAGATCAGAAGCTGACCAAGGATGGAGACATTTACACTTACTACACAGTAACATCTGATGGGCCTCAGGAAATCAAATTCAAATCTGGAGTAGAGATTGATGAACTTCTTGGCTCCTCAAAAGTGCCTGTAAGTAAATAAGGGTGATTTGCTGTGTCGTAAATGCTTTTGGGAACATTTTGAACTATTTCTAGACCACATCAATTTAGGAATCGAAATCAAAGCTCCTTAATGAAGACAAACTTACATCTACTTAATTTTTTATGATTTTAGACTCAATATATATTTTTTATGAGGAGTAATTGCCATTTGATATTCTTTTCGAGTAAAAATGAATAAAATTCAAAGTCAAAGTCAAAGCATTTATTCCAATTAATTCCTAATTAGGTACTCTAAAATAACAAATTGAATTGTCTGTCAGTCTGTCCCTTAGTGAAGCTTGATGCTCGTTCCAAAATGTAGCTTTGAAATTAAAATCTGTACTCCAGAATTTATTACACAGTGCCTTATTTTTTTATCAACAAGAAGTAGCATTGTTTAACCAATGTTTCGTCTTCCAGGTTAAGAGCACATACGTGGTTGAAGGTAACACAATGACACAGACTGTCAAGTCTGCTGAAAAGGGAGTTGGAGTCTTCAAGAGGGAGTACAATGGAGATGATCTTATTGTGGTAAGCTAATTAAAAATTTTGGCACTTTTATTAATTCCATTTAATATGTTACATGATATGTTTGACTGCACGATTGGTGCGGTGGCTGGGCAACTGGCTGCCGCGCAACGGGTAGCGGGTTCGATTCCCGCACGGAGCAACTCTTTGTGTGATCCACAAATTGTTGTTTCGGGTCTGGGTGTCATGAGCATGTGAACTTGTATGTTTGTAAACGCACCCACGTCACAGGAGAAAATCCTTATGTGGGGCAACGTTTAAAAAAAAAGAATGATTGCATTAATGTTACGTGACTACAATTTTTCCAAAAATTATGTTCATTAGCTTTATTTTATAAATGCTTTTGTATGCTATATTATTCAAATTCAAATTCATTGTAGATCACAGGTAGGTACATAATACATTTGTTATCATAATTTTTTGAGTATTTTACTAATACATTTAAATTCCATAAGTAATAGACCTATTATTCGAAAATTTTATTAACCTAATACTTTTTAATCAAGTGATCAAATCAAACTTTATTTTACTTTCGATTCTATTCTATGCTATACTTCGATCGACATGTCTTATGACTTTATAATAACTCTCGTGAGTGAGACATACTAAATTAATTACTAAATTATAGCCTGCGCATCGTGTCTGCGCACGCTGTTGAGGATGATGAGTCCCTCTGTGACTCGAAACCAACAGAGTTTTTCTTCATTAATTTACGTGAGTAGACCGTCATTTTTAGTCTTATATTTTGTTATTTTTCTTTCCAGACCCTTACCCTTGATAAATGGGATGGCGTTGCGAAGAGATTCTATAAGGCCGAATAAATTGGTCTTCCTCATCACACTCTAGGCTGAAATGTGGTCATCACGTCAGAAGCAAGCTTTAAAATGCCTCGTCATTGTTCGCGTTCCTTTTTAATTTTATATTTTTAATTTATTCTATTTATAGTTAGATATTGTTTGTGAAAGCATTTATTAATTTTTATTTATAATAAAAAATCTCTACCAACTACACGTCATTTTTATTTCTTGAATCTACATATTGAGGCTTTCTATTCTAAGTGGTAGGAATAATTGCGAGAATCCCATTATTGGCATTAACTCCTCCTTTGTAGATAAATAGATAGTTACGCGCGATGCGCGGATGACTTAACGGGTTGCCGGGGCTCGAAGAGCAGGAGTAGGAACGGAGTGGTTTTTAGTCAGTAAGAGTCTGACACTCCATCTCGCCTCACCCAAGGCAGGAGAAGCCATTGGATGATTTTCCCCCATAAAAAAAGGGCAGAACAATATCGGAATCTTTGTAAAACTTTTCAAAAATTCACTAGTACATGAGTGTATTGACTATCGTTTCTTATTTTTGGAAATAAGTACGGTAGCTAATAAGATAAAATATAAACATCGAATACAGCATTTAACATGATTGCATTTATTTTAATCGTTGTTTATCAAAAAAAGTCATCGTGGCTTGTCAAAATTACTAGGAAATTAAAAATTGATCATGATACCACTACCATAATCTCGATAAAAAAGTGTGCAAGGCTCGATATGCCCTGAAGGCTACTACAAAATTTTGCAAAAAATACGTAATTTAATATATTATTGCAAGTGTGTTGTATTTATAGTTACTATGTATGTGCATCCAAGCTACTTAAACGTGTAATAATCTCAGCAATACACAGCAGACTTATGGAACATCAATATAAAATTGAGTTCATGTCATAATGTTAGTTATGTTTGTTATATGTTGGTGACACTTAATAAATAAATAAATAAATAGTTACCGTACTCCTCCGAAACGGCTTTACCGATTTTTGCCACATTTTATATGCGAATTCAGTGGGTCTAAGAATCAGCTACTATTTATTTTCTAGACATCATTTATAAGGCAAAACGATGTTTGCCGGGTCAGCTAGTATACGTATAAAATCCATACAATACATATCAAATTTTTGTATAAACTGTACCTACATATTATCACGTTTCTTTTTTTGGGTGTGTGAAATAAATGTTTTTGTTTCTTCATTTCAATTATTCTTTAAAAACATATACCTAATGTTTTTATAAAAATAACAACTATCATTCAAATCAAAGTATTACTCAGCTATTTTCGGTTTTCAAAAATTTCTCAGTAGTAGCACGGAGTCTGGAATTGTGTACAGTATATGGCAATAGGCTCACCCCCTACCACAAATGGTGAAAAGTGGGTGTACATTGTATAGCTAATGAGCACCTCTGCCTATTCCTTTGGGGATAAAAGGCGTGATGTTGTACATAACAACCATAATTTAAACTGCGGTTTACTTGTGCAGTCAACAGTTAACGTTTACTTTTAATCCGAGATAAGATTGGAAATGTAACTAGACCTTTATCTGTCAATGATTAGTAATCTATCCTTGTTCGCTTTTAACAAACAATTTACAAGGTGTTTCAAGAGTTAGTAACTAAGTTATGTTATAAACATGGAGCTAATACAAAGAGGAGATGCCATAACTTTTTTTTTGCGGAGGGAAAATCATCCAATGACTTCTCCCGCCTTGGGCGAGGCGAGAGGGAGTGTCAGACTCTTACTGACTAAAAACCACCCCGTTCCTTCTCCTACTTTTCGAGCCGGAGCCCCGGTAAACCCGCTAGGTAGTCCGCATTTTCCGGATCAGGCCTCAGCCCTGCTGGGCCCCATCTGTGGTGGTCTGACGGCTCTTTGAGGCGCGTGCGGAACGCGAGTGATGCCATAACTGGATTTCATTTTAACAAAATGCGTGACACTTTACGGGATGCGAGTGCGAGATCTTACAAATGTTACAAACGTGTTCTCACTTGACAAGTTGGATGATATACAGAGATTTATTGATTTTATATTTGAAAACACCGACTGCTTCGTTGGTCAAGCGCTCGCAACTACAACAGCTGGGCTGGGTGTCTACGGTTCGATTCCCAGGTGGGGTAAAGTACTATGGGCTGCACTGGGCTCTTTTTTGATTTCCTGAAAATTTCTGATTAATTCTTACGTCTGGAATTGAGCCAAGTATATGGTAATAGGCTCACCTCCTATTGCATGGGACTTAAAACTCAATTGGTGAAAAGTTCTGCCCAGCCCTTCGGGCATAAAAGACGTGACATTACGATATGAAACTCTCACAAAAAAGCCAGAATAATCAGTATGATGCAATAAATTAATTAGTTGCAATTGAATCATCCAACAAGCTAAATTTTCTTCTTAGACATCTAGTTATTTATAATCACGAATAGATCAGCCATGCTAGCATGCATAGCTTCAACCTTTCTACCCTGATTAATAGCTAAAAGATTATAACCATAAAAATTAAACCCCATTTTTAATACTTAACTTTCTTGTCACTACACCTCAGCAATATTTTCTCTCAATGACTCAACCTTATCTAGAAATCGTTTGATGGCTCTAATATTATCTTTATCTACCCGATTACTGTTAGCATATATATAGCTAGGCTCTGTATTACCATAGGCATTGGATTGTGATACACAGTTGCAACTATCAACATGGCTTTTCTCGGTAAAACTTACAAATTCGTGAGCCAGGAGAACTTTGATGCTTTCCTCAAAGTTGTCGGTAGGTATTACTTTACAATATATTATTTATTTAGATTTATTCAAGTGATTTTAATTTTTATACTTAACTGCCGCACTCAATGACATTTGATGATTACTTAAACTATTCCTTAGTAGCGATTTTGTTTCGAAAACGATTGCTAAGGACTAAGTTAAGTAACCATTAAATGACTCTGAGTAAGACAGTTAGTGGCTTATTTTATGTTTTGATTTTTGGGCTTGAGACATACTTTCATTAAATGGCAGGTATAATTTGTATTTGATTTATTTAAAAGCATTTCTACTCAATACTACTATTAATATCAGTTGTTTACATCAGACTTGTTATTATATTACTGTAATTTCAATTTCAAGATTATTCACAAAGAAAATTTACCATTTTGCTTAAATTTATATATTTTGTTACTGTCAGACTGCCTGCCGACATTTGTTAATACCAGACATTTACAATCTATTTTGTACATTCATGAGACTATGAATGAAATCTGTGAATGATAAATGGATATGATTTCTTTATCTAGATACTCTAAAATACTCGTCTAACATATTTATACCTACTTGAATTGTGGAAAACCATTAATAATTTAATTTTTATTGCACACAGTAGACGTTTTTGAAAATCTAGAATCATTAACTGCTGATTTCAATAACCGTTCTCAATCCAAAATCTTTACATCAAGATCGATTTTTGACATTAGTTTCTGTTCAAAATGAAGATCGGTCCAAAGATTTTGGATTAAGATTGTTTATTGAAATTGGCAAAATAAGTCCCAGTGATGTGTCTTAGGTACTTTTGGATAATTTTACATTTGAGAGATCCAATCAATTTCTTGCAAATGTCTAAAGTAGCAAGTAAATAACTTAACTGGTATCAATTTGACTCTAGAATCCATAGTTACACAAATTTTCTTGCCACAGGTGTTCCTGATGAGAAAATCCCTGCCATTCTGAAGTTCGCTCCTGACTTCAAGCTGTCCAAGGATGGTGACACCTACATCTACTCCACAGTCAGGTCTTCAGGTCCTACTGAAGTGAAATTCCAATCTGGAGTGGAATTCGATGATGTCATTGGCGAGGATAAGACTCCCGTAAGTATTTTATGGATGCATCATCGTCATTCTCCTTCTATTAAATAATCATTAAAATATGTCATTATCTATTCAATATCATCATAATAGGTTGTGGAAAAAAAAAGTATTCATCATATTAAATCATGTCATTATGGACATCATGGTATTATGGACATGGTTTATTATGTCAACTTTAAAAAAATATCTCATATAGTCTAAACCCAGTCCGTGAACTATGGACTACCTAGCGGGTTTACGGGGTTTCGGCTCAAAAAGCAGGAATAGGAATGGGGTGATTTTTAGTCAGTAAGAGTCTGACACTCCTTCTCGCATCGCTCAAGGCGGGAGTAGTTTATCTCTGGATGACCCCTTCAAAAAAGGGATTGTTTTCGGAACAAATTCTAATGAAAAAAACAATCATTAAATGTCTCTGGGTAAGAACTAAAAGTCTAATGATTTTAGTAATTTATTGTCATCACCAAAATATAGTATGATGATAGAAATAAAAAATCAGTGGAAATGATCAATACTCATGGTGTTTTTCAGGTCAAGAGCACATACACAGTCGATGGAAACACAGTCACACAAGTCATCAAGAGTGACAGAGGCAGCGCTAGCTTTAAGAGGGAATTCAACGGTGACGACCTTGTCTTGGTAAGTATTTCTGATTAAACTAATATTATTAAGTTTAGCTCAAAATTCTAATACTAATTTTTCTAGTAATTGGGAGATGAATATGCGGCCAAAAAGTATATTTTATAAAATTTGTTGACAAATAAAGCAAAATTTTTCGATTTAACAAAGGCTTTTGATTGATGAAGCTTTGAGTTGAATATGCGTAAATAAATTTATTCTATTCGAAAATATAGTATAGTTCTAATATATACTTTATATACATCATAGCAAAATAGTGGTCCATTAATTATTACAGCTTTAGTTAGTAACTTTATGACATACATTTTAGTGGAGTGTCGCAAGGTTCTATCATAGGACCAACGTATATTCGGTACCTTACGACATTGCTTTTTTATTTTTGGAATTAAACATTAATAGTAATACATGTTTATGTCATTTTGTATTGATTAGTTTTCTAACCATTATTTGTTTATTTTTCAGACCATCACAGTCGACAAATGGGACGGCCAAGCCAAGAGATTCTACAAAGCAGCATAAATTAAAATAAAATTTTAAGTTACGTATTTTATTAGGTTAAGTAATTAGTAATTTATTATAATATTTAATAAAAAAAAGCCTTTACATTTTTATACTTTAGTATTTTTATTTACCCGCCAGAGTCGAACAAAATGCATTTCTATATATTTATTACAAAACACAACCTTTGAAATCACGTTTTATGTGTAAAAAATTCCGGAACTGCGGACTGCCTAGTGGGTTACCGAGGCTAACGAACAGAATCTGATTTTTATAAATGACTAGCTGCCCTGGCAAATTCATACTACGCCTCAAACATCTTTTTCTTAAACTTTAAACCTTCTTTCGACTTCCACAAATAATTCAAGACCAAAATATTAATTAGCTAATTTGGACTAACAGATAGCAATTGATTATTATGTATGTAAATAGTAAACACCAGTTCCTTATTACGCAAAATGTGTCAAAAATATCTAGAACTATCTACGCTCAACCTACTACAACATGACATCATCACTTTTATATCTACAGAAAACTGATAATAAATACGTCTAAATATAATACTTGATTGATCTTTTAATTTCCCGTACAATGATAAGCTTAAGATATATTATCATTAGTAGTAACAAGTAATTAGTGTTGCGCCATATTAGGGCGTGCTTTTGGTGCAAACTGATTGTCTATCCACGTCAGAGGCGTTAGATATCTGTATGCTGCAGATTAGATTATAATACCACTTTTTGCTATTACCAAAATGACACGTTGCGTATTTTTGATCGACTTCAAAAAAGGAGATTCTTAGTTTGACTGTATGTATGTTTGTTGTGTGCGGTTATCTCGCGTTTGGTTGAACGATTTTGTTGTAGCTTTTTAGCAAAGTATTTTTAGAGGTAGCGGTATAGAGAAACTTTTTCAGACATAGTTTCAAGCCATGCTATTAGGCTTATATTCATGAGCAGAATTCGATTAACAGAATTTCGACAAACTTAACCAAAACTAACCAAACAGGATATTGAACCCATATACTCGAGCTCTACATTATTGTAACTGGCGCTAAAGATTACGAGATCATCGATTAGATTAGATTAGATTATGGAATCAAAGTCCACGAAGTCACTGACTGTTCCACTGACTCAGTGGCTAAAGTGATGTCATTAAAGCTGACTAGGCCACGTAAGTACACATTGAGCCTACAGAAATAATCCTACTAATATTATAAATGCGAAAGTGTTTACGTTTGTTTGTTTGTTACTCCTTCACGCAAAAACTGCTGTAGGGTAGATTATGGTCCAGCTAAGGGTTTTTTTTTTTGAGGGGGGGAAATCGTCCAATGACTTTTCTCGCCTTGGGCGAGGCGAGAGGGAGTGTCAGACTCTTACTGACTAAAAACCACCCCGTTCCTTCTCCTGCTTTTCGAGCCGGAGCCCCGGTAAACCCGCTAGGTAGTCCGCAGCTTTGATCAGGCATCAGCACTATTGGGCCCCATCTGTGGTGGTCTGATGGCTTTTGAGGCGTGATGAACGCGACGCGCCGCACGCAGGTCTGGTTCTGTTCGGGCGGTGAGCTACCCTTGCTCGCCGTCCGCAGGCCCGCACTTACGGTCATTGAGATCGTCTCGGGATCCCCTACGCCCGGAGTGTCTTTCGCGACGGCTGGGGCTGAGGAGGTTTGTTCTCTCACGCGCCCCGCCTGAGCAAGTAGCTAAAAGCATGACTGCTTCGCAGAAGGAGGGCTACGGCATCCCAGTCCCTCTCGCTCCGCACCATGGCCTGAACCAGTGCCGGGCGCGAGAGGTCGCCGTCGCCGAGAGACATCCCTGAGGACTTGGCGGTGCTCAGCCCACGCAGGGAACACCGCCACCGTATGTTCTACCGTGTCCTCCGGGCGGTCCTCACAGTGATGAGACCCGGGCGTTTCCTCCCGCCCAATAAGAACAGGAACCTACAAAAAACTCCCATGTCCGTTATAAGCACCTGCGTTAGGCGGTAGGTGAGGACGCCGTGGCGCCTCTCAAGTAAAACTCCTCTGAGGGGACTTACCGCTGCGATTACAGCGAGCCCAGCCCTCGGTTGCGACAGTCGTTGCTGCCATTCCGCCATGAGATCGCGCCGGAGCTCGTCCCGCCACGCACTGATCTGGCGCGGCAGTGGTGTTTCGCCCCGGCGACACGCGTCGGCGCGCAGACTGAAGACGCGCGCGAGCACCTTCGCCTCCAAATCCCACGGCGGTAATCCGGCAAGGAGGTTCAGCAAAGCCTCCCCGGAGATCGTGCGATATCCAAAATCACCCGGATGGCCATGACCCTCTGAGACGTGAGCAGCGCCCGAGCTGGCCGCCGCATCAGGTTCGACGCCCACACAGGGGCGCCGTAGAGGGCCATGGACCGCACGATCCCCGCGTACAACCTCCGGCAGGAGGCATTTGGCCCCCGAGGTTGGGCAGGAGCCGCTTAAGTGCAGCCCCCGTCCGTTCCAACTTAGGAGCCAAACGTCGAAAATGCTCCACGAAGTTCCATCGACTGTCGAGGACGAGTCCTAATACTTCATCGTCGTCTCGATGCCGATGGAAACTCCTCCTGCCGTTATGCATGGGACCCACCCGGAGGTGGCGCGTTCCCGCGGCCATGAAAGTAGATTATGGTCTGGAATTACACATAGTCTATTTCTCATTCCACGAGAACGCGGGCGAAGCCGCTACCAGAAACTGATACTACATATTTGGAGATTAATAAATTGATAAAAATGTCTAAAAATGTAGATACTCTTGTCATGATGAGCTCTCATCCGGCTAGTTTTCAATAGACCTGCCCTTAAGAACAGGAGTGTCATATACCCGACCCGGTACTGTACCTCCGGAGCTGAACATTTCAGTAAGATTCTAACACTACCTCTCGCCTCGCCCAAGGCGGGAGAAGCCATTGTTTAATACTCCGCCCTAAAAAAAATTTTTATAAACAGCTAAACCATAGCTACATCAGTGACCAAGGAACCTACAAAAATAGACTTATTATGTTTTACTTTTAATTCAATAAAATAAGCTAATGATAGCATCATAGCATGAGTGTAAAATATATTCTATAAATAGACTTAATCCCAAAAACTTACCAAATACAAAAAAATCACCTTTTCCTAAAGTTAAAAAATCACGATGCATCATCAATATCAAAATCAAAGTCCGTTATTTCAAATAATATATGAAAAAATAAATCAGAATTGAATCACTCGATCACGCATAGTATCTATCAAATTGCAGTTTATCATATCTAAGTAGATTAGGCTTGGGATATAAGTGTGTGAGCTCCGTGATTTTTTCACATTCTATCGTTTAACGGAAGAAGAGTCAATAAGCCAAAATGTCTTTCCTCAACAAGAACTTCAAATTCGTGAAGCAGGAGAACTTCGATGGATTTCTCCGTGCTGTCGGTATGTGTGCAAATTTTATCTTACTACTTGTATTTTGTGAAAATTTTTAAGCATTTTATTAAGATAAGCCGGTAAACGACTTACGGTAGCGGACGGTAAAGCAATGCCGCCGTCCATGGACTGACATGAGTCACTAAGGCGTTACAACGTTGCCGGCCTTTTGGGGATTAGAAATTTAATGTTGTTGGGGAATGTTGGATGGGGAATAATTTGGCCTCCGATAGCCTCACTTAAAACGAAACACAATGTGCAAGCATGATTGTTTAACGTACGTTTTTCGGTGAGGTCGAGTAGATTAGGGTCTGCAATAACACAAAGGCTACTCTTTATATCTCACGGGAATGCCAGTGAAGCCGCTAGTTACAGCTATTAAATGTATGTAAATGAAAACCTCCTCAATTTTTAAAGTTAGTTAAGAACGGTGTTTATTTTTCTCAAATAAATATCCCGCCCTGTTACGTTAACCTTTTAAAGTGGAAAATTGTGAAAAAAAAATTAATAATGATTTGTGTTATTTTTTTAAGGAAAAGTTTTGCTTCGTTTATTTGATATTTTTATTAGGAATTAAAATAAGCAGTTAGTAATCGATTCTACTTCCTGATTTAAAATAGTGTGACCGTTTTACTTCAAATCCATAAATACAAAAAATTAAAATTATTGCCCATTTTAATTAGATAATAAAATTAGTTTACGTAACACTATATTCTAGAAAATTCTTGGTTACGTTAATTATATCTTTTAATTTTCAATTAGGTAACTATATAATCCGATAAGCCCTTATCAAAGGCACAACTCCGGATACATACAGAGATTTATCGCCTATAGGTACATTTTTAACAATTTTTTTCATGAATTTATCAGTTTATTTAATCGACTGATCTCTTGTTACGAGTTAATTGAACTAACTTGTAACATTAATTTGTTACATTTAGGAGTTACGTATACCTACCTATTATTTTTTTAGTGATTAGGCAGCAGGTGTTATTTGATCTTACTCCGATAAAATACAAAATATTTTACTTAGGTAAAAACAATTAACATGCTTTACCTCGTCAGAAAATACCTAGCCTGAAACTTACACACATTGGTACATACAAATAAAAAAGGAAATTTACTTTGATAGACCTTTAATCAAATCTGCAATGATGTAGACATCACACTATCTTAGAAAAACATGTATTGCAATCATAAAATAATTAAAATTGCCTTCCAACCAACCAGCGGCGGCCTTACCCATTGCGAGGCTCCGGGCGGCAGGTCTTTGCGAGGCCCTTTGTCCTTCGTAAAAAGTATGTGATGCGAAAGTAGGTCTGGTTGTTTGGTTTAGGTACTTGTTATGGTTGACGAGAAATACTAAAGTTATACAAATAAATAAAATTTGAATTTTAAAAGATTTTACTTTGAAAGATTTGCAAAATTAACAAATACAGAGATTTTATTGTAACTTTCGTGAGAATACTAAATTAATTATTATGTTATGCTTACTCACGTAGTGTTTTGACGAGGAACTCGACTAGTTTCAAGCCGTACTGGAGGCTATATTCATGAGCAGCATTCCGCGACACATGACGCGGCGATTGTCGCACTGCTACTGCTACTGCTACCAGTAGCAGTAGCAGTAGCAGTGCGACAATCGCAATCACAACAATGCGACAATCGTCGTGTGTCGAGTTCCTCGTCAAAACACTACGTGAGTAAGCCGATAACATAATAATTAAATACTTTTCATTTTAAAATTGATGTTTGCGACTTTTCCTAAGACTAAAATTTTTAATTAAAACAGAATAATCTAACGAATGAGCTACGTCATTTTCGATGGAAAGAAAAGCAAGGGCTGAAAGCCGATCTTGTGTCATCGAATTCCTCAAATATGTTTTAATGATTTTTAGCCTCGAAAACCTCCTTTCAGCAGACGCAACTGTAACAGGTGTGGTGGCAATTATTCTAATTCGATAGTGGGGTAAACTTCGGTTAATTTTTTTCTATTATGTATTCAGCACCGAGATAATGTCGTCGTTTCCTTCATACACACGAATGAATATATTCAGTTCTTCGTACAATTCATGTCCATCAATATCACATGATTCTCCTACTGTCATAGATATTTGCAAGTCGCTGCATCGTTTCAAAAGTTCACTATCACTAATTTCCTTTAATCTTTTTGTATTATACATGAAACCAAATATGCTCTCATGGTGTTTAAGTGCCTCAAACCTAGGATGACAGCTTGCGCGCACGTTGTCGACAATAACATAAAAATAGTTTATTTTGAAAATCTCTTCCGCATTCAATTCATGAACTTCATCTTTCCCTTCATAATCAAAATGCCTTTTTTTACGTCGTCTTCTGACTTCTTTAAACTGTCTGTCAATCTCATTTTCCTCGGCTATTTCTCTCGCTGTTACAAGAGATGACTGAAAACCATTTTCTCGATAATTATCGAGCCAATTTGTGAATGCGTCTATCTGTTGTATAGCCACATCTAATTGAACTTGCTTTGTAACATTTTACTTATAACATTTATTTTTGTAAGAATGTCATACCATATGACAAGTGAAACTACAAATTCGTATGTAGTTATTTCCTTTTCTATAGAATGGCATTCACTGAAAATACAATCCGTTGTATTTTTGTTAAATTTTTAAGATTATCTAAGCACCACATATGGGATCGGAAAACATCGTAAGGAAACGCGTTTTGCCTAATTAACCAGGCGTCAACCTACCGTATCACGTAACGAACAGCGTATCAGCAGCGCCTAAAATTACGTAAAATCGGATTACGGCCAACGACACCGACTAGATAAACGTTAGTTAGTTGTACGGAGAAACGTAATTCGGGGACGGAAAACGTAAGCATTTTGGGGAATATTATTTTTTTAATTCACCGTTACTAGCCTGTTCCGATTAAAGGCGATTACGTTATTATTCCGATTATCATTTGCAGTAAAACAACTAATACAAACCATTCTGAACGGCTCGAGGCGATACGGTGACGATCCATTTACTTTCCGATCCCATATGTGAATGCTGAGACCCTAAAGCATCACTATCCTATCGCAGAAGTTGGTATTTAATTCACTGATGCTAGACCTGCATTTCCAAGTTTCCTGAAAGTGGGCGATAATTAAATATTGTAAAATTAAAGCTGTTTTAGTAATTTTAATGGAATTAGTTAAGTAACTAACTTTATTTTAATTTACCGCTATGTTATAACCTGAATAAGTAATTAAGGATCAAAATAAAAAGTTTAAAAAAATCTATATTTTTTTAAATTTGCTTGGGTTGTGTAGCGCGAGGCCCTTGCAAGAGCGAGGCCCCGGGCGACTGCCCTGTTCGCCATCCCCTAAGGCCGCCTCATGCAACCAACGATCAGACCTTTTACTAAAAAAATACTCTAATTTATCTACTTTTTCGAAAAATTTTATATGATTGAATGAGACAAAACTTCTTCAAAATCCTCAAAATTCTGTATCCAGGTTTACCCGAGGAGAAGATTGCTCAGATCCTGAAGTACTCTCCTGACCAGAAGTTGGTGCAGGATGGTGACAGCTACACCTACATCACCAACGGCCCTGAGGGTGTCAAGGAGATCAAATTCAAGTCCGGTGTCGAATTCGAAGATGTTATTGGCACTGACAAAGTTCCCGTAATATTTTGAATCAAAGTATTTGGATATTATTAGAGATTGTCTCCGTATGATTTATTTTAAACTTGAATTTAGCTAGCTAACTTTGTTTTGCTAATAGACAGTTAGATTAAGGAAGACACTTTTATACTTTTGTAATGCGAATTCAATCCGCATTGAGCAAGCGTGGGATAAAATTAATATTCCGTTCCTCCTGAGTGAAGAATATAAGCTGTTTGTCAGCAGTGGGATATTCTATAGGCTGATTACAATGAATCGAGAATAAAAATATGAAGCAGAAATTCGTGAAGAAAAAAATTAGCGTAATTTTTAAACTGATAGGTAATATACCAACTTCTTCCACTTAATTTTTAATCAAAGTGCTCTTATATCTCAAGACATCAAATATAAGTAGAATAGGTCATTGTTGTGGGTACCTATTTTTTATGGAATAGGCAAACAAGCTAGGGAATCAGAATCACCTGATGTTAAGCGATCATATCCCATGGACACCCGTAAACCAGAGGAGTTGTAATCAAGGATTAAACCAATAATTGTTGTTATGTTTTCAGATCAAGACCACGTACACAGTCGACGGCAACGTAGTGACACAGAACATCTCAGCTCCCCAAGGCACAGCCGTCTTCAAGAGGGAATACAATGGCGATGAACTTACCGTGGTAAGTTATTTGCTTTAAAAACCAAACTTTAAACATTATTTTGTTGTTTTCTAAATCTCGCAATACAAAACTAAGTAAAACCTATATAAAAGAGCTGCGGATTAAGCATTTTACCGGGGCTCCGGTTCGAAAAACAGGAGTAGTGAACGGGGTGGTTTTTAGTCAGTAAGAGTCTGACATAATCTCGCTCGTGTCGAGAGAAGTCATTGATATTTTACCTCCTCAAAAAAAGACCTGTATATGGATCAAACAGCAGTTTCTATAATACTATCGTTAAAATTAAAAAAAACACGGTTTACTTGGACTTTAACGGAGAGCTCTACTACTTTCGAGTCACAGAGAATTCGTCATGAGCAGCGTTGCAGCCTAAAAATTTTTTCAAACATTTAAACTCTTCTATTAACGATTTTGTTTCGAAAACAATTGCTAAGGACTGGGTTAAGTAACCATTAAATGACTCTGAGTACGGCGGTAACATCTAAAGTTAACCCGTCGTGTGCCCGAACGCAGATCCACGCGAAACACAATGTGTTTTCTATTGTTGTCTTATATACGGCATACGAGAGGTTAAACCAAATATATTGAAGCCAAATTAACCCAAATATATTTTTGTTTCAGGTCATCACCGGTGACAAATTCGACGGTGTTGCCAAGAGGTACTACAAGGCTGAATAAACTCATAGCTATTAGTAATTACGTTAATTTATTTTTATAAATAATAAATATTATTATTAATTAAAACTCTCTTTTTATTTCATTTTCGTATTAGAAATCGCTGTAATTTTCTCTTTATTTGACTTTTTCTAAACGAAATGGTTCGGGGTTTACAATGCATTTAAAGCCTGTTCCACAACGTCTATAGCCGCTAATTTCCCAGATCCCTTTGAATTAAGAACTTAATTTGTAGGAACTATCTCGACACCAGCAATTTATAATACGCTAACTCGAAATTCAGAAAAGAACTTTTTTTATGCCAAGTTGCTTAAAATGTGTGTTTACATACGTTCATAAAAAAATTGAGAAGAAATATGCAAAAATAAGAAAGTTACAAATCTTATAAAACGCTAGGTAAAGGTTCTTTTTAAATCCCACTCGATTTCATATTACGCCAACTATTATTAGCGGAGTGTGCGCGCGGATCACTTTGGTCAAAGTCCGTGCAGACACTTTCTAACTCATAGTTAGCGTAGTTTAGTCGCACGGACTTTTTGCGTTCGTGTGTATACTTGTTCGTTTGTAAAATGAACGACTTAGCGACTTTTACGTAGTAAATACTTATGTGTTAACGTATTAATTAGTTTATTAATGGTACGGGACTATTCTTTTTGTAAGTAAGTACATTTCTTTATAAAAATATTTAATATGCATCAGATGTTTTTTGATCATGCACTACGACCTCCCGTACTACACTACGCTAACATAAGTTAGACGTGTATAAGATACAACATTTTTTTGTGAATTTCGTTTATATACGGCTATCTTGCGCTAAATCAAAAAATAGAAATTTTTAAGGAAATATACAATATGAGATAGTTACAATGAATAAATTAAATATTAAGCATACCAAATTTCAAAAAAGTATCTTAATTAAGTGTAAAAGTTATCACGTTTTTCCCTTTAAACGCCTCTACTGTAAAGTACGCTTTTTGAGTTAGCGTAGTATAAATTGCTGGTGTCGAGTCTGTCACATAAGTTTATTGTACAGGTACTAAACGCCGATTTTTTAATCAACATATAACTTGTATTCATAGTAAATTGACGTCTGTTATTTTTGTATTGAAAAACTATAAAAAAAATAAATTATAGGTTCCGATAAGCAACGTACCTATGACAATTTTAAAAAGTTGTTACTTGTTGTTACCCAGTTGCTACCTAAAGCATGAGGGAGTGCCATAATATCAGCTTAATGCCCTTAATAAGTTACTGATTGCTTTCAAAACGATATAGAATTACGACCACACCTACCAACCAAATGAGGTTAAGCAGACAAGTCGAAATTAGTTGCCATGGGGTTCTCGATATACTATCATTCAAGTGGTTTGATAAGATGCAGTATAGTTAGTTACCTACTTAGAAGTATCTGGATTGGTATCTTAACAGTAGCCAGTAGCCACACCTCATAGAATAAAATATTTGTTACCTAAACAGACCCCGAAGCCTACCAGGACAAACAAACCTTGCTGGTCATCAAGAATGCGTCTACTGAGAAAGGAGTTTCTGTAACCCTAGTATGAGATTACGTTTAGAGTAGTTGAAATGAGAGCGCGTTCGGAGCTCTGATTGGTTGGTTTATTCTAGCCGGCCAATAGGTCTTACTCTCGCAAGTTACCACGGCCCGATTCGGAACAGAAACACAGATTAAGGGTAAATCATCCAGAATAGGCTGGATGTTAATCAGAAATTCTGAGTTTCTGACACTCACTAGTGGTAGTTACTAATTCTGACTCTCCCTCTCACCTCACATGGGCGAGACGAGAAATTTAACGATTTTTGAAGTTGAGTCGAATATCTAAAGATAGATTTTTACTAGACGATATGACAGTGGGTGTGACTCTCGGAAAATAAAATGTAAATAGAAATGATGATATTCCATGTAAATAGTAGGTATCTAAGTATTTTACCTACCCACTCGAGGCGTGGACTGATTACAATCTTGATTTAAATTATCAAACGGTAGTACGTAAGTAGAACACCATGAAGATAAATTAATTTGATATGAAGATACAGATAGATACCCATCTACCTATATTTTATTATTTTACAGGAAGGCGTCAAAGTAAATGGAACGCCTTTGCAACAACTCGGAATAATATAGATAAAAAGGTTTTTCAAAGATCCAAGCCATTATCCACTATATCATAATAAGTTAAATTAGCCTCGTTGGTTGAGTGTTCGCAAGTACGGCTGCCAGGTATGGGTTCTTGGTTTCGATTTCTTGGTCGGGTGCTGCTGGCATTACATGCACTTCTGCCTACCCCTTCGGAAATAAAATAAGCGTGACAATGCAGATAAAATAAACCAAAATAATTATTATAGTTATAACTAAGTGGTCATAATCGTAGTTAATTGCCGAGTAAAGTCTCAAGTTTCATCCCCGGTTATACTATAGGTATTTTATAAAATCTACAATAACTAATTAAAATTAAAACTACATTTGAAAGAACAAAACAGATTTCTTTTATGTTTAAATATTTTAATCAGGTTTAACCAAATACAAATCGCAGAACACGCATATAGGATTTTCAATTTCTAAATCAGCTCTAGATGTAGCATTGCAACACTGACATGTTAAATAATCATCTGATGTAATAGGAGTAAATGTTGCCATACAAAACATATTTAAATGTCCACTTTTACACGTAAAACCTTCAATTTGTTCATCACAGCACTGACACACATATTCACAGGAATTTTCTAACGCATTTAACACATTTTGATCTAATTGAATCTCCGTTTTATATTTCTTCGAATAATATTCCAAATATTTCTTTGTACCGTATAGAGACTCCATATCTAGATCACTTAATTGACCCTCATCTTGGCATTTTGTGCATAAACTGTCTAATAACTGATTTGCATGTAAATAGAGGATTTTTTCTCTCACAACATCCGTGGAAGTCTCCGGTAATGTAATGTCAACTAAGCGTAAAACTTTCCTTAATCCAGAAATGTAAGTTAGGAGGATTAAATAGATTTTAAGCTTATAAATATCTCGTGCACCTGATGCATAAAGTTCATTATAGTCCAATTTTGGCATCCACTTTAATTTAGTAATTTGAAACCGTAATAATTCAACACAATCCCAATAGTGCGTCAATTTCTTCGTTGGATTTGATAATAGAGTATCAAGCATACATTCTGGTTTCATTTCTTTGCCAATAAATATTATTTCTAACTTAAGAGCTTCTTTTCTAGCTTGTACTTTGCGTTCAACCATAGCTAAAGCGCACATTACATTGTTCGGTGAGAATCGTAGACTGTACAGTTCGTACAATGGATAAGGTTCCTTAATGACTAGAGGGATAAGGTCTACTTTTAAATTAGCAGACAGAGTAACATTAACTTTATAAATTGCAACATTTACTGCTGTTACGTAAATGCCATCGCAGGAATAAACAATGTCCGATATTCGATGATCATTGATATTATTTAAATATTGACTAAGAATGTTGCCATCATTATCAATGGCTTGTACCAACAAATGTCTATGTTTGCTAGTGATAAAAATTATTTTATCATTCATTTTTAAATATTTTAAGGCTACTGCCGTCATTCTGTCCTTATGTGGCCAAAGCGGACAAGTTTTTAGAAGCTTAATGCCATCAGATTCTAATTTCAAATCGAAAGCAGATATTTGTCCCGTTAGATTCGTGCTGACTATGAAAAAGCTGTCTTCTGATTTCGGTATCCACCGTATGAGACTCATATCTTCCATATTTGTAGTAACATATCCAATTAGTTGCGGTTCATTCATACTACTGAATAATTGCCAAAATAGAAGTATACCATTCTTCTGTGCTGTGACGAAGCAGCAGGAATCATCGGAGTTTAACTCCGGAGCCCAGCAAATGGCGGATGTTTCAAGAATATAAACAGATTCCTTGAGTTCCTCAAAGTATCCTGGCTTTTTGTTGTGCTCTAGAAGTTTTGTAATGTAGGGTGACAAGTTCAGAATGCTTTTCCATACTATTCTATCTTTGACAAAGAATTCTACTCCTCCAATATTATTTAAGACTGCCAGAACAGAATTACTCTTCAGAAAGTCTTGTGGAGACCACTTGCACATAGTTATGCTCGTCATTTCTTGGGTAAGAGCTTGATTGTGAGGCCAAAACGCTGAATCTAGCAACATGTCTGTGAAATCGGCGTTTCTCATTTCTGACTTTAAGAAATTTGCTTTACACACTTCTGTGGCAGGACTAGTTGTAGGGCTGACTAAAGCACTCTCAGCAAAGTCAAGATTTCTGTCTAAACACTCCAAATTATACCCATATTCGAGAAAATGCAAACGTTTGCTTTTACGCACAGCTAGTACGGAGTTTCGCCATGATAAATGAGCTATTTCGTTCTTTGTCACAGGTGTACAGCGTTTTGTTAGTTCGATATAAGTTTCTTCTGCCATTATCTTTGTTCTATAATTTATTTTATGTGTCGGTGTACCTTAAATTCTACAATATTTCCAAAATATTAAAATAATTCAGTCGCTCAAGTCTGAAATAAACACGTGAATCTGACGTTTGTCAATTGACAGTTGACACATTGGACAATACTGACAGTTGACAGTGATTTCATAGTGTGGAGCTAAATTTCATTTCGTTCATAGTCGATTAATTAATCGAATAGTTTAATTTAATATCGCATATGAAAATCAAAATAAATAATCCGCACTTTACAATAATAACCTTAAGTTAAGTACTTAATATTTCGCCACACTTGTGTATGTGGACTGTATTGTGTGTGTCCATATTGTTTACTTGCAACTTTTTACTTCAACACCTTGCGTGCTTTATGTTGCGGCTTTTATTAATATTATAACGATTCATTTTATGATCTGTATTATAATAATTGAAAAGATTATTAAAATGTAATATTGATTTATCCTTACAAAACGAACTAAAATAGTAATTAACGCTATAGATACTTAGTAAGTTTTTCGTATCACAACTCTAGCTGTCAAAGTATTAAAAAAAATAAAGTCATAACAAAAACACGTTGTTTTGATGATTATCGTGTGAGGTTTTATTACTGATATTTTACTGAATTCATGGTGTTTTAATTAATAAATGAATTAGTAAACATGGGGAAAGGACGCTATAACGCTAAAGCTCGCCAAGTCGTGAAGACTGACATAGATAATTCGAAAACTAGTGAGGTAACCAATTTTCATTTATTTATTTTATTTTACAGACGAAACATGTGCTAATTATTGTAAGAAGTTATTAAAATTGTTGATATAATACTAAAGTTATTTTATAACTACACTTCTATAATATTATTTATGCGAAAAATTATCATTGCCCATTTGCCATCATTTTCCTAAAGATAAAAAAAAACTTATGTAAAATAATACTTGTATCGTTCTAGATATATAATAACAAGCAAAATTAGTTTTATATTAGTATTTTTTTAGTTTTATAGGTAAAATTTATGCTTATTGTCAGTTAACACCACTGTACATGAGATAAAATTGACTACTTACATTATTTCAATTTTCAGATTCAATTAGAATTCGCCACCAATGAATATGGAGCTACAGACTCGACCAATTTACTGGCTTTACCGTCAAAGAAACGCGACACTAAGATTGTCAAAGAAAAGAAAGAAAAAACTAGATTTCTTTCAAAAGCCCAAAGGAAAAGATTAGAAAAGATTGTTGAAAAGAAAAAGAAGAAAGAAAATGTAAGTATAAAACGTGATACCTTATACATGCATACTTCATTCACTGCATGGTTGATGTGGTAGCTGGGCACATAATGTGTAGCGGGTTCGTTTTCTCCACAGAGCAACTCTATATGCGATCTACAAATTGTTGTTTGGTCTGGGTTTCATGTATATGTAAACTTGTATGTTTGTGAACACACCCACGACACAGCAGAAAATCCTAGTATGGGGCAAACTAGTATTTAAAAAACAAGTACATATGGGTTAGTCCTTCAAAATTACCTAGCTCAGTAGGGAAAAAACTAGAGAGTCTGAGAAATTACCGCACTAAACCTTCCCTGGTGACCATCATCTGCACCTAAAAGAGGCATCAAGTCCTCTTAGTAGACCAACCCCAGAGCCTTCATGTGCTATGTCTGTTATGGTACCTTCCAATAAACATTTATATATCATCCTTGATGAATTGACTTTATATTTCAGAGGGCATCTCTCCTTGAATCTCTGTCACAAGTGCAAGCGTCTGCCGAGGAAGTGCAGCAGTTGACGGGCATATCTGCTGTCCAGACCATTGGGCTGAGGAAGCTCAATGAGCTGAACTCCGAGCTGACTACACAAACAGTTAGTGAGGAAACTGAGAATAAGAAGTTTAGTAGTATCGCTGGTGAGTAAACTAATGTGTTTTCTTTTAAATTCAATTAGGTACCTACAGGGTATGCAATCTCAGTCTCGCAAGATGAATGAGATTGCTTTACTTAACGATTTTTCGCCCATTTTAGAAGAGAAGACTAAGTTATTGTTCCTTTCAATTATGGTTTGATAGTTAGATAATATGTGTTAAATTAGAAGTAACTAGTAACCGGGCGATATAGTCTCTAAAAGGCAAAGTCCCTTATTAAATTACGAGTGATGTGGTGGCCTAGAGTCCTTCCTTTAATAAGTAAAAAGTTAGTTACTTAATTTGTTATCTGATTAGTGACTTTAGGGTCAGATCTAGACTCCATTCTCCAGTGTTTGAGACCTTCAAACCATCTGATTATTAGGCACTTTAAGTACCACTAACTTCTACACTTTCGTGAGACATACTAAATTCATTACTATGTTGCACATGACGCGGCGACTGTCTGATGAATTTCTAGCATGGTTTGAAACTAGTCGAGTCCGAGTAAACCGATAACATAACAATTAATACGTTCAAATTCACCCCAGGTGCCAAGAAACGTCTTCGACTGTTAAAAATGGATAATGCAGAGAAAATTAAAAAGAAAAAGTATGATCCTAACGTAGTTGGACTGGAAGAGTCTTCGGAAGACAGCAGCTCGGAATCTGAAGAGGAAAACGATGATAATGATGATGAGGAACCAGAAATTATCAACGGACATGATGACAAAGAAAAAGAGACTCCAAAACCAGTTGATAAGGTTGATATTACTGTGGCAGATACAAATGATTCTAAAGCAGAAAAAACAATAGAAATTCCAGATGATAAGAAAGAAAATGTAAAGAAAAATAATAAAAAAGAAATTAAAGTTGAGAAGAAACCGTTGCTTGAGCATCCTACGGTACATGTGGAAGTGAAAAGAGACCCTAAGATTCAGGTGGCAAGGTTGAAATTGCCTATACTGGGCGAAGAACAGAGGATTATGGAATTGATCAATGAGAATGAATTCCTTATTGTTGCTGGTGAAACAGGTATGTGATACGTTTAACATAGTGGGTTAAGCAGAAATGTACCTAATCCGTTTCTATTATAATAACAAATCAACAAAATGTCATTAGCACATGCGCGTATAGTTCCAAAATACCTACCTAGTTACTAGTCTTCCTATAACGCGGCCGCAGACGCCTCGGTGCTAACAGCAGAACATGCAAAAGCACGCCCGCTTTATATTTAGTTGTTTTGTTATAGTGATAAAAATAAAACTAACAAATACACAAAAATAAATTCTTTGGAAAAGTTGATTATAATCATGAGTACAAACACGTGTTTAAATATCGTTCACTAATTACCAGACACCCTATATAGTTATTTCATTCAAAAACGTATCAAATGACTAAGTCCTCATCTTTGCTTTATTATAATCCCCATTTTATCCACAGGCAGCGGTAAAACAACCCAGATTCCTCAGTTTCTCTACGAAGCTGGTTATGCAGAACACAAAATGATAGCCGTCACGGAGCCCCGTAGGGTGGCCACCGTGGCTATGGCCGCCCGAGTCGGGTATGAACTCGGACTGACCAGTAAAGAAGTCTCCTACCTCATGAGGTTTGAAGGCAACGTTACTAAGGACACGAAGATCAAGTTTATGACTGATGGTTTGTATATTATACTTATATTGCTGGCCTATTTTAACTTTTAAACATTTCTCTGGACTTCCACAAATAATAAATGGTCAAATATTGCCAAATCGGTACAGCCGTTTTAGCGAGACTAACGAACAGCAATAGATTTTTATTTATAGATACTCTATTTTTTATAGTAAAAAAAATACATGCTTTGTAAGCATGTATTTTTTTTAAATAATGAGTTGGTAGTTTTGGTTTGGGTTTAGAAATAAAATATTATTTACAGTATTCACTCGCGTGTAAAGTTTACGTACAAAGTTGAAAATTCTGTGAAAGATACCCCGACTAGTTTCGATACAAATTTGTATGCGCTCTGGTGTAGCATGAAATTAATCGAGTGTCTCTAAATTAGTGGGGGCATGGTTTCTTTTAAAGTACACTTAAGTTAAAGTTTTATCCTTTACTGATATTATACGTAAAGAAATATCGTTTTGTTTCCACTTAAAATTAAAAAAGGAAAATAGTTTTATTTAATAAACCTTAAGCTTATTTTTTATAATTATATTTTTTTCTCTATATCACGATATTTTTTGTAATCAAACCACTACCACCTAACCACAGACACAGTTTTTATATAAATCCCATACCTAATTTATAATCATACCAATTTCCATTACAGGTGTACTCCTCAAAGAAATTCAATCCGACTTCCTGCTCAGCAAATATTCAGTAGTCATCATAGACGAAGCCCACGAAAGGAGCGTGTATACAGACATTTTATTAGGTCTGCTGTCGAGGATAGTTCCTTTGAGGAGGAAACGAGGATCTCCCCTACGGCTCATCATCATGTCTGCCACGCTTAGAGTCGAAGACTTTACGGAAAATACTAGGTTGTTCAAAGATCCACCGCCGGTTATAAAGGTGAGTTAAACTATTATCATAATTTCTAATTATAAGTTTGAAATCACGAACCCGCATTGAGCAAGTGTAGTGATTAATGCTCAAACCTACCATAAGTGACTACAGTTGACCAGAGGCCTCTTCTCGCACGGAGTAGGTTTGAGAGCATTAATTACTACGCTATAGCTCAATGCGGGTTGGCGATTTCAAACGTCTAATTAGAAATTACACGCTCAGGTTTCTTTACCGTTGGTCAGTGGTGTCTAAATAATGTTAGAAAGTACATATGTATAACTCGGAAAAAATCACATCGGAAGTTGCCGTTGGTAGGTTTTGAACTCGCACCGTCGAGTCGTGTATGAGAAGTAGGCGTCTTATACCTCTAGGCCATCAATATTGTGGGAATCGAACCTGCGACATGTTGCATAGTAGCCATTTACACAGCCACTGCGCCAACCGTATAGATCGTTTCAGAGACTCTCTCTCAATATTACTTTACTAATCACCTCATTAACTTTTTATTTAACAGATAGACTCGCGCCAGTTTCCAGTGACGACGCATTTCAACAAGAACACAAACAGTGATTATTTGAAGGAAGCGTATAAGAAGACTGTCAAAATACACACTCGGTTGCCAGAAGGAGGTATATTGATATTCGTGACTGGACAGCAAGAGGTAAATCCTAAAACATGTCATTTATTGGAAGTTACAACAGGATATTTACCATGTTTTTCAATTTTAATGAGTTTCCGATATTTTATCCGTGATCATGGCGCTTGCAACAGTGCCGAAATATCGGAAACTCATTAAAATTGAAAAACATGGTAAATATCCCGTTGTAACTTCCAATTCTAGTGTTAGTGACCATGTCAGTTTAAAAACTTATATCATGTTATTTATGTTTAATACAGTACTTGGTTCCGATGATTTGTAGTGTAGTGTTAAGGTAAGCGTCCACAGGCCCGCATCGTACGCATTCCGTATGACGTCATTAGTACGCATCGCATGTAGGCATTGCCGATGATGCGGTCCGTACGATGCGGATCAGTGGACGCAGTTGTATGAGTTTCTGTACAAGACAAACTAAAATCCGTTGCGTGTGGTACGTACGATGCGGGCCTGAGGACGTGTACCTTTAGAAGCTACACTTTGGAACGAGCATCTAGCTACACAGATATACAGATTGACGGACGATTCAAAAAGTGCCTAATTAAGGATTAATGGAAATACTTGCTTTGACTTTGATTTTCACCTTTCATAACCCGTATCTATTAACACCGACATCGTCTTAATTCTCTTTATATCTTTCCCAAACTCTGTTTGCCGTACTCAGAGTCATTTAATGGTTACTTAACCCAGTCCTTAGCAATTGTATTTGGAACAAAATGGTTACTAAGGAATAGTTGTCTCTGAGTGTGGCAGTGTGTCTAATTTCAAACCATTTTTAATTAAATCTATCAACTAATATTCTAATAACTTCCAGGTGCACTACCTAGTCAAAAAGCTAAAGGCTGCCTTCCCTTACCGTAAAGACGTGGATTACACGAAGCTGATCACCAAGAACAAGCCGGTGTCCGACGCTGATGCTGCACTGGACTCCGAACCTGAGGATATTGAGTCTGATGATGATGAGGTAGGTTACAAGAGTTTTGTGGAACAGAATATAAAAAAATAACCCAATTCCACGAAGGATTATTGATCTAAATAAGAGCGGAAGAGATTGACCTAAATAAGAACGGACATATTATGCTTACTTATCACCAGGGTAGCCAAGTCTGGTCGAACTTAGGTCGTCAAAACACAAAAACATATCAATGCGCATTGGAACACATATTTACAAAGCCATATATTGTGTACTAGCTACTTCCGCGCGGTTTCACTCGCTCTGCTTGGCTCCTATTGGTCATAGCGTGATGATTTATAGCCTTCCTCGATAAATGCACTATCCAACACAAAAATAATTATTCAAATCGGACCAGTAGTTCTGGAGATTAGCGCGTTCAAACAAACAAACTAACTCTTTAGCTTTATAATATTAGTATAGATTTATCTTATATTGTGTATTTATCTTTGTGTATTTTTATGGTATAAACATCAGGTGCGTTACAAGTGCGTTGCCGATATTTTGGGGGTTAGAAATTCAAAGGTTGTTGGAGTATCGGGAATTGGAAGATTGGGAATTTGGGGGGTGATTTGGGCTTTTGTAAACTCACTTACACAACGCAAGCGTTGTTTCACGTTAGTTTTCTGTGAGGCCGTGGTATCACTCCAGTTGAGCCGGCCCATCTGTGCCGAATCATGGCTCTCCCAAATCAAATCAAATCAAATCAAATCAGCTTTATTGTGGACCATAGGTATGCATTATAAATACAGATCTTAAATAATAAAATTAGTTCAGCTATGTCCCGCCGTTGAGGCATACAATAATAAAATATACATCAGAATTTAAAAAAACAATAAAATTATACATTATTAATATTCCAAATTATAAATAACATCCAAATTAAATGTCAAGCCTTATAAGTCGTAGTCGTAGTTTATTATTGCCTATTACATTCAGAAATTTATTTGTTAAACATAGGTACATACACACATAACAAAGGTCGTACGGATTAACAGAGCGCAATAATAAGTCAAATAAAGTAGGTATAACTATTGCATTCTTATTGTTTGTCAAATTTATCCTTAAGAAATTCGTCCAAAGTGTAATAGCACTTTTCAATAAGTAATTTTTGTAATGTAGTTTTAAATTTAGATAAGGGCATTTTTTTTATTGTATCTGGTATTTTATTATATACTTGAGGAGCAAGACCGAAAAAACTTTTTTTATATAATGATGTTTTACATCTTAAATTACATAAAGTGTTTAGGTATTGAGAGCGAATGGGTATTTTTTTGACATCAGCCATTTTTTTAAATAAATTAGGATTATTTTTGACAAAAATTGCGGTTTCTAAAATATACAAAGCTGGGAGAGTTAAAATTTAGATATTTCAAATTTCAGTGTTCTATTAATTTAATTTGTTTTTCATAATTTTATAGGTGGAGCGAGAAATGAAACGCGCCCGCAAAGCTCGTAGGAAGGCTAAGCAGAAGTCTAAGACTTTACCAAAGATCAACCTGGATGACTATGACATGCCCGAGGATGATGGCCAGGCCGACCTGGTGGATGATGAGGATAGCGAGGGACATCTTAGTGATTCAGGTTTGTTTTATAATAATTTTGGAAACAGAGAGTAAAGTTCCCTAAGAAAATCCTCTTTTGATCCTCCGACCAGGCGAGGTGACCATGCCTGGCGATTTTCTATCCATGTTTATTGGCATGTAAACTTTAAATGTCTTCTGAATTTTTTAATACACATTTTTGTAGGAATTTAAGAAAAAGAAATAACTAAAAAGACGAGCCCCCCAATTGCCCACAATTTTCTTTTCCGCTTCCATTTTTGATAATATCCCTAAAACCTTCTCTAAAATCTGAAGAATATTATGCTGCAAATCGCATCAAAATCATTTCAGCTAAACGCGAGATAATCGCGCACAGACATACATACAGACATACAAGTCTCACTAAGAACCTTCCTTTTTAGAAGTCGGCTAAAAATTGCTCTAAAATACTATTCATATTCACAATTTCATCCGAGAGATGGCACCACATTCGAATAAGGACACCCACATCACTCCACTAACCAAAACCCAATTCTCAAACCTTTCTAGACGCTGAAGAAGACTCCCTAGCACCGTCCATCAAGTCCTGTCGCCAACCACTATGGGTGCTACCTCTGTACTCAATGCTGAACCAAAATAAACAAGCCCGGGTATTCAACCCCGCACCGGCCGGAGCGAGGCTCTGTGTTGTTAGTACTGATGTAGCTGAGACCTCAATCACTATACCCTCAATCAGATACGTTGTGGATACTGGCAAGAAGAAGATGCGGTGAGTAGTCTTTATTGTGTGTGTGTTAAGTGCTATTTTTGCTTGGCGTGTTTTAGTGGTGAATCTAGGCAATTTACTTTTATAACACGCGCGCGTGTTTTCGCATGATTAGCTGTTAGCAGCAAGGCGCCCGCATGCGCTTTATCAGAAGACTAGTTAGTAGGTATTTTAGAACTACGCGTGCGTGCGTTAAAAATGAAACTAATGAGTAAAAAGTTTCATTAAGAAAGTTGTTTGAAATCATGAGTAGATTCACGTGTTTAAATATCCTTCACTAATTACCAGTCACCCTATATATGTAGATAATTAAGTATAGTTGCATATGGGTTATTTCTCATTATTTCTTTACAATTTAAAATTCGATATAAACTGCAATAACATGACATGTTACTTTTTATCCTGAAAATGCGAGCATAGCCGTTGGCAGAAGTTGCTATTAATCTGGTCTGGGATGAGACGGGGATTGGGAAGATCGGAAAGGGGGGTAATTGGATCCCTCTCCCCACACTAGTAACGCCTCTGTTCGAGAGTCCATGGGCGGCGGCGATTGCTTATCATCAGGTGATCCATCTGCTCATTTACCGGCTTATACCATAAATGACTAATTAAACATAACCCCCCATTTCCAGAGTATACGACCATACAACAGGGGCGAGTGCGTGGCGCGTAGTATGGACATCCCAGGCCAGTGCGGAGCAACGCTCGGGGCGCGCCGGACGAGTGTCCAGTGGACATACGTACCGGTTATACAGTAGCGCAGTGTTCCAACACGAGTGTCCTGAACAACACCCCCCTGACTTATGTAGGAGGCCTGTCGATGATCTAGTGTTGACGATGAAGTGTATGGGGATTGATAAGGTAACTACATAATATGTTACGTGTTTTATAACCTAGAGCCTTCCTCGATAAACGCACTATTCAACATAAAGTATTCATAATTAACTATTTTTGTACAAAATTAATCATATTATGTTACAACTAATGGTGATTTCAGAGTTTCGTTCGTTTTTTTTTTCACAAAAATTTTGTCTGGGAATACTGAAACCATTTGCATGTCACATGTAATACGTTTTATTTTATCTATTTTCATAATAAATAATTGTGTTCATAAGTGTGGATAAGCCATGCTTCGGCACGAATGGGCTTTACAGAAACAAACGTGATACAACGCTACCCCAATTACCCCCCTTCCCAATCTTTCCAATCCCCCATTCCCCAACAACCCTGAAATTCCTAACCCCCAAAAGGCCCGTAACGCACTTGCAACGCCTCTGGTGTTTCGAGTGTCCATGGGCGGCGACGATTGCTTAGCATCAGATCACTGTTATTTTTTTATGTTAAAGAAATACTTCTATTTAAAAACCAAGTTCATTCAGAACTTATACAGATGTTCATACCAGGGATGTTATGGATATGGAATTTCGGATATGGATATGGATACGGATAGTGGATTTTTTTATATCGGTTCCGGTTTCGGATACGGATAAGAAATTATTCCAAATTATCCGGTAGTTTCGGATAGTTTCGGTTACGGATATTGGATTTCTAAGGAATTTCAAAAGTAACATACAAATAGATAATCAAATGGTTTTATTTATAAATAGGTCTTCATTGGCAGGTACTTTAATCTGCCTAAAAGTTACTTTTCGTAACTTGTCTCATGTCTCATTTAGACTCCGCTCCTATCCGAAATTATCCGGAACATTTATTTCAGTTTCGGTTACGGAAATGGATATTTTTTTATTTCGGATATCCGATAGTTTCGGTTACGGATGTGGATATCCTTAACATCCTTGGTTTATACAGATAGAGAAGAGTACTTAGTACCGCCAAGAAGGCAAAAGTAATTTTTGAAACTAACCAAAATAAATGACTTGGACCAGTTATGATAATAATTATTCTCCCTCCCCAGGTAGTAAACTTCCCGTTCCCGACGGCCCCCGATAGAATGCAGCTCCGCCTGGCTGAGAAGCGGCTGGAGGCACTCGGTATACTGGAGAAACCACCGATGAAGAACATCAGGAAAGATGATGAAGAGGTATCAGAGTATTCTTTTTGTTGTAATTTTTAACCGATTTCAAAAAAGGAGGTTCTCAGTTTGACCTGTTTGTTTGTATGTTTGTGCGTGATTATCTAGCGTTTGGCTGAACCGATTTTGATGCGGTTTTTAGTATAGTATTTTTTTGACTTAGGTAAACTTTTTAGAGATATTATCTGACTTATAAAATGGAGGCAAAAAAGAAAATTTAAAGTTCCTTTAAAAAAATAACAGTTTTATGACATTACATACTAATTACACTTTACTCAATAGGAGTTTTAAATACCGATGGTCAATAAGAACGGGAATCAAACTTCGATTCCCGTGTTGAGTAAAGAGTAATAGACTCATCCCCTTGAATGATTGATGAAAATAGGTGTTGGATATGTTAAGTAATATGCATTTAAATGTTAAACATTTATTTTTATTTAAGAAACTTGTCCACGTTTAAAACTAATTGCTAGGTACAATATTAAATAATAATTTTCCCCACAGGTATTAAAAGTGACTCCGCTAGGTAAGGCAGTGTCTGCCTTCCCCCTGTTACCTCGCTACGGCAAGATGTTAGCGCTCAGTCACCAACAGAACCTGCTACCCTTCACTATAGCGCTGGTATCTGCACTCACTGTGCCAGAGGTGAGAATCTCTCTCAACTTTTATAATTACCAATTTATTCAATTTTGGACCTTATTGTTATAAGGTCCAAAATGGTTGTAGATGTGTGTATCAGAAATATAATAACTAATTCAGTATTCAGTCTATTCTAATGCTATATGTATCCAGCAATATTTTAATTATTATGTTATCGGCTTACGTTATAGGAGCCTCTAGCATGGCTTGAAACTAGTCGAGTTCCTCGTCAAACAGTTACGCGAGTAAGCCGATAACATAATAATTAATATTTTATTTAACCCTAAGTAACTATAAACCCTAGTATTTAACCCTACCTAAGTTGTGGTGACCCGGAGGTTTAAGATGCCCATGCTTCTCATACATGAAGGTGTGGGCTCGAAACCTACCAACGGCAAGTACCAATATGACTTTCCGAGTTATATTGGTCCGAGTTATAGTTTATAGTTACATTCTAAGATTATTAAGATACCACTGACAAACGGTGAAGGAAAACATCGTGAGGACTTATAACATAAATAGTAAAAAGTTGGTGTACATCGTACAGTGGCATTACGTGCCGTAATGTGCACCTCTGCCTACCCCTTAGGGGATAAAAGGTGTGACCATACTTGACTGCACGGTTGGCGCGGTGGCTGGGCAACTGTCTGCCGTGCAACGTGTAGCGGGTTCGATTCCCGCACGGAGCAACTCTTTGTGTGATCCACAAATTGTTGTTTCGGGTCTGGTGGGTGGGTGTCATGTGCATGTGAAATTGTATGTTTGTAAACGCACCCAAGACACAGGAGAAAATCCTAATGTGGGGCAACGTCTTTTAAAAAAAAAAATTAAGACACCACTGACAAACGGTGAATGAAAACAACGTGAAGACTTATAACATAAATAGTAAAATTTGGATGTACATTGCACAGTGGCATTACGTGCCGTAATGTGCACCTCTACCTACCCCTTTGGGGATAAAAGGTGTGACGGTACTTTTTTTCTAATATACATATGTAATCTCCAGGTAATGACAGGCAAACCAGACAGTTGGCCCGCGACCGGCAACGTGCTGCTACTGGGCGACCCTGGAGTGTTGCTCCGAGCTATAGGCGCTGCTGAATATGCCTACGTTAAGGGGGAAGAGGAGATCTTCTGCGCTAAATATGGACTTAGAGAAAAGGTAAATATGGCTGTAAAGTCCACCGCTATAGTTAAACGTATGATGTTATCAAATTTCTGAGTCAAATCGCACACTCATAGACAAACTACTCACATATGGTGAAAAGTGGGTGTACATTGTACAGCGGCATTACGTGCCGTAATGTGCACCTCTGCTTACCCTTTCAAAGTACTCATATTTTACTCAAATTAAATTAATTAATGAAAGTACGATTATTACGGGATATTGTTATTATATTGAAATGTCAAAATAATTTATCTTTTGACCTAGGAGACTACCCAATTATTTACCTACACTTTTTACCGAGATCCCCAAACGTAAAAAAAATTGCCGACATAGTCCAACGGATGCTAAACAGTTGCGCTATGCTTGCTAAAGCATAGCGCGGAGAACTGACAGACGCTCGGGCAGAAAGGTTTTCGAGCGGAGACCGCGTACTGGTAAGCGCAGTCTAGGAAATCCACCCACAAGGTGGACAGACGACCTGATTAAGGTCGCTGGTAGCCGCTGGATGCAGGTCGCTTCCAACCGACCTACCTGGAAGTCATTGGGCTTTGTGGCTGATATAATTATGATGATCATGATGTACAATCGATTCAAGTTTGATTAAGTCTTATAAGTTTTTAAACTGACATGGTCACTAACACTAGGATTGGAACTTAAAACGGGATATTTACCATGTTTTTAAATTTTAATGAGTTTCCGATATTTCGGCACTGTTGCAAGCGCTATGATCACGGATAAACTCGTCTAAGTCTTCGTTCTAACTCTCCAACTCAATTAATCTCTTATCCGTTCCCCTACCAGGCTATAAAAGAAATACGCAAGCTTCGTAAGCAGCTCACTTCAGAGATCAACCTCAGTGTGGCCGGGGTCAATGTGGCGGTGGACCCCGAGATGAAGCCCCCCAATGATAACCAAGCGAGGCTGTTGAGGCAATTGGTACTCAGCGGTTTGGGAGACCAGGTCGGCAAGAAAATAGCTCTTGATGAGGTTAAACAAGGTTTGTTGGGTATTATTATTATTATTCGAAATGTCTTTTTGAATATTATTAGCTCGGTATTGTTTAGCTTTAGTTTTTTCGGCAAATAAGTCAAGATAGTTTCATAAAAAAACTCAATATTAAATAAGAATGAACTATATACCCTTACAAATACAGAGAAGATTATCATGGCCCCTGCGCAAGGATGATACATCCTAAGAAATAGAGTCCACATTACCTAAAATTATCTGCACTACATGCACTGCACTAGCATGGTAAAAAAACATCGTATTAAGAATTGCGTTATTCAGTTTCTGTTCTCTAAATAAAAATGAACTTTGAAGCTTTAGAAATAGAGTCCATTATTCTTTACCATCTACAAATTATAATAATCACTCACTACTTACTTACTACAAAAAAAATTACAAGCAATTTTAACCCTTAACACCAACAGGAGAAGACAAAAGAAAGTTCAAATACGCGTACCACTGCGGCGAATTAGAAGAGCCAGTCCATTTGCACTCCGATTCCATTCTGAGGAAGTCCATACCAGAATGGGTGGTATTCCAGGAGTTATATGAAACTGGAGCCGAAGAGAGAAGGAAGATGGTGATGAGGAATGTGACTGCTATAGAACCAGAATGGTTGCCTTTATTGGTGCCTCAATTGTGTAATTTGGGTAAGAGTTTTTTGGTTTTTGTTATTTTTAAATGCTTTCTTAGTAGATTGGTATACGCAAGTGTGACTTGGGTTAGGGATGTCGAGATTTCGAAATCAGGTAATTACCTGATAATAGCAATTGCTTACCTGATGGTAAGCAATTGCTATTATACACCCGAAACACCAGAGGTGTTATACGTGCGTTGCCGGCCTTAATTGGGCCTCCGGTGACCTCACTCACACAACGAAATACAACGCAAGCGTTGTTTCACGTCGGTTTTCTGTGAGGCCGTGGTAGCACTCCAGTTGAGCCGGCCCATTTGTGCCTAAGTATGGCTGTCCCACACTTAAAGAGGGGTTACAATTGAGGTTATTGGAAAATTAAAGATCTGACCACCTCATTTAAATAGAAAGAAGAGAAAGAAGACAGAAAGTGTGTAGCCGCTATTGGTCAAATCATCTTATGAAGCCCAAAGGAAGAGTAACGGTTTTTTTTATATTTCTTTAATTTTCTTTTCTGTATTCTAGGTGAACCACTAGATGATCCACCTCCAAGATACGATGAGAAGTCAGGACGAGTGAAATGTCATTTCAAAGGTACTTTTGGGAAAGCTGGTTGGGAGCTACCGACTGCTGAAGTGGACTTCCCAGAGAAAACGGAGAGATACAGGTAATTGATGCTGTAAAATTTTATTTTTACTTCTTTGTAGAATATTTTTATTATGACAGTCTACGAAGTTTCGATTCGTAGGTTAGGCAAAAAGTGATGATGAGTTTTTACTACTAGACTATTTCGAAAAATAATGAGACTCATAAATTTTAAACTTTGCTCTAGTGTTTTTATAAATTCGACGTAAAAAATATGACGTCGAGGTCTGCAATAGTTATTGACATCCAATCAAAAGTTGCATTTATTTCAAAACCAATAAAGTCCAAAGTCGCATACACATCCAGAGTTTCAGAGGAATTTCCTCCCACGGACCTTCCGATTGTGGAATGAGCTCCCTGCCGAGGTTTTCCCAGTAGGCTACAATATGGGGTACTTCAAGAAGGGAGTAAATAGGTTTCTTAAGGGTCGGTAAAGCGCATGTAATGCCCCAAGTGTTGCAAGCGTTCATAGGCCACGGTAACTATTACGCAGTTTGTAATGCTTTCAAATAACGACAAACTTTTTAATGCACAGACAATTAATACATTACACTGTAATAATTACAGACAAACAACATTAAATTTCTTATACAAACTGTAGGTGGCGCTAGTATACATAATATAATATTTTTTTTTTTACTAAACAGCTTAGTAGTTAGTTAGATATTAAACTGGTACAAATAACAGTAACCACTTACAATCAGGTGGGTCGTGTGCTGTACTGTCACCGTCGTGGTATAAAAAAAACTAACATTCAATATCCCACACTATTTTAAACTATACATTTTATTCCAGATGGTTCGCCCGTTTCCTGCTAGAGGGCGCTGTATTCCCTAAACTAAAGAAGTATACAAGTTCTCTACTATCGCCACCTTCAACCATGGTGAAGACTTGGGCGAAGTTGCAGCCCAGAACCGAAGTGCTTCTGAAGGCGTTGATTGCGAAGCGCGCGGGTACCCGAGACGCTATGCGAAGCGTTTGGGAGGAGAATGGTTCTTGTAAGTATTATTAATTGTTAAATGGTTAAAAGAACTATAAATTATACTTAATAGCTGCTTCGAAAAATGTGCTATCTTATGGTAAAAATTGTATCAAAGTTCTCATAGTTTTAGAGTTTATTGTGTTCATACAGATAGATGAATAAGGAGACTTTAAAAAAAGTTGAAAATTTAAATGTTAACTGTATCGTCGGTGTAACAAAATAAACTTTTTGTCTTACTAAATATTAAAAATAAGTGCGTATTTTTTAGAGTTATAGGATGTTTATTCTTTTATTTAATTTAATTGCTAGTATAATATGATATACTTATGATAATACTTAAAATTATGCTTTTAGCATAAATATTTAAAAAATAATAATATGTAACTTAAAATTTTAACATCATTTTTGTTTTAATCCACAGTCCTTCTCGACGAGTATCTAAAGTGGGTGCCGGAATCCGCTCACAACGAAGTCAGCTTGTACTGGCCGCCTCTGAAATAGTCCTGTGTTAAATATATTCCTGTAATCTTGTAAATATTGTAAATATAACGTTATTGGAAATTATTTGTCTTTTCTTTTACAATAAGAGCCACTACCGGCACGGCACTGTGTGGCATGGCGACGAATTTTGATACTAATTAAGTTATTTTGAATCTTATTTCATTGAGTTTAGAAATTATTTTACTTTATTTTGATACCACGATGCCAATGTACAAAAATCGTTGGATGCTGTGTCATGCCATCAGTGAACGCCTGGCCTAATATAGCTAATATTATATTCTTTTGGTTAATTATTCTTTTAATTTATGATATGTTATATCTATGAGACGCCACATCTATGACACGTCTTGCGCTATAAGACATCACAGGTACCGCTAACACTGTTTTTTTGCGTTGAGGAAAACATCAATAAAACATAGTCTTACAAAACAATTTCTTTTATTAAAATCAACAAGTAACTGGTAGAAAAGGAACGTTACGTTCGACAATCGTATAATACACTTCATTGTCATACATATTAGATCATTTTATATTCATTTAAATTTGTTACAAGTTTATTGAGTTTAACCCGTCACCGATTCGCTTACCTTAACAAGTAAAGGTAGCATAGTGCAGAAATATTTTTGACTTTATCACCAGTCAATAAACTTATAATTTGGACAGTTTGGGTTAGCACATAGTAGTGTATGGTAATGGGCGTTCCTTTATAAAGGTAAGCGTCCATAGGCCCGCATCGTACGCATTCCGTATGACGTCATCAGTACGCATCGCATGTAGGCATTGCTGATGACGCGGTCCGTACGATGCGGATCAGCGGTAGTATGAGTTTCTATAGAAGACAAACTAAAATCCGTTGCGTGCTAGTATCTGAATAGGGTAGATGACTAATTTTTATTTTAACATCCGTCTTGTAGATTATTATAAAACATTAGACATTTATTTTTTATTTTCTTACGGAAACAAATACTTTCGAAGATTATTATTAAAAAAAGAGTTAAAATATCGCGTGACGTCACTTCTAGATACATTTTATACGTAGAAATGACGTATTTGCTCCCACTCCTAAACTTTGATGTGTTTTATTTAAGTATTGTTATCTTATATGACAAAATAAAAAAATACGTGTTTCACTACCTTACTGACGGACTAAATAGATTTTTGATTTTATTGTAACTTTCGTGAGACAATCTAAATTAATTATTATATGTTATCGGCTTATTCACGTAACTGTTTGACGAGGAACTCGACTAGTTTCAAGCCATGCTAGAGGCTCATATTCATGAGCAGCATTCCGCGACACACGACGCGGCGATTGTCGCGCTGCTACTGAACTAGTTGAGTTCCTCGTAATTTAGAATTTTAATGTTCATACCCCGTCATCGTCCCTATTAAAATAATGATTATTTATACTCTAGGTAACTCTAGGGCTAGTTGTCTTAATAATCTTCTGTGAACTTTTGTTGTGGTCGTCATAGGCATGGAATCCATGAAGATGACACCTCCTCGCAACCTCTTCGGATCTTGCAACGTATCTGTGTATGGCAAAAAAAGGAAAAATTGATAATTAGTTAGGTAGTAGGTCTACCTACTTCAATCTGTCTATCCGATTTTTAACTTTATGTTTCTTGATATAAAATCGAAAATACGATAAAAAAGGGGCAATGCCTATGGTGCCTATGGGTGGCTGGGCAACCGGTTGCCGCGCAACGTGTAGCGGCTTCGATTCCCGCACGGAGCAACTCTTTGTGTGATCCACAAATAGTTGTTTCGAATCTGGGTGTCATGTGTATGTGAACTTATATGTTTGTAAACGCACCCACGACACAGGAGGAAATACTAGAGTGGGACAAACTAAAAAAAACACCATACCTTTAACTAAATTCTTAATTTCTTCAGCACTAGGTTTGGCTCCAGGTTTGGGCACGACGCAGGCTACCGGCAGTTCCCCCCACTCGTTATGTGGTATACTCGTTACTGCTACGTCCAACACACCAGGGTGTCTGCGGATCACTCCCTCTATTTCTAGTGGCGACATCTGTGTAAAACACCATATAACTAAATAATTTCTTCAGCAGTAGGTTTGGCTCCAAAGCAGGCTACCGGCAGTTCAATAACTCGTTATGTGGTATACTCGTTACTGCTACGTCCAACACACCAGGGTGTCTGCGGATCACTCCCTCTATTTCTAGTGGCGACATCTGTGTACAAACATAATATTTGGTTAAAGAGGCTCTTTTAAGAGTAGTCTTTTGAAAGGCTTTAAAGATGATATTCATATGTTTTTGCCCTTTGGTAAAAGTGTTTGCGCATTCCGAAATATCGAGTAAAACGAGTTTTAGTACCGAGATCCGGCTGCAGATTTGTGTAGTTTATTGAGTATCTTACATGGTAAAATCAACATTATTACTCATATTATTTATGAGTATAATATAATATAGTTAGTTAGTAGTATAATCTACCAAGTTGCAAATCAAAATGGGTGGTGGTCTGATGGCTCTTTGAGGTGCGTTCGGAATGCCTCGGGTGTGAGGAGGTTCGTTCTCTCACGCACCCCGCCTCATCCTTAGCTAGCATGAACTTATAACCGCTGGCTTACAAAGCTGTCAGTATTATCAATAACTTGGATACGTAGGCAGTTGCCCTCTATTCTAAAAATAAAACTGAGCTCACTATAGCTAAACAAATTCTTACCCTATAATAAAAACACTTGATTTGCATTCTGATCCTCTCCACAAAAAAATAGTTCCAATTCTCATCGAAATAGAATATGTCTCCGGTTTTCAACCATCCATCGCTAGTTAAAAGTTCTTTAGTGGCTTCAGCGTTGTTGTGACAACCCTGAAACAAAAAAAAAAAACTATTTAGTATTGATAAATGAGACGTGGGTAATGATAATATGACACAAGTAAAGGTTATTTGAATGGGCTTGTATTGTTTTATAGTGGAGTAAGAAGACCATAGTTTACCAACATGAAGTAAAATAAGAAAAGATTTTTATGGAAAAAGCCGGTAAACGAGCAGAACGGATCACCGATGGTAAGCAATCGCCGCCGCCCATGGACACCCGAAACACCAGAAGCGTTACAAGTGCGTGGCTGGCCATTTGGGGATTAGGAATTTAAGAGTTGTTGGGGAATCGGTGATTGGGAAGATTGGGAAAGTCCTCCCTTCCCCCCTTCTTGGGCCTCCGGGAACCTCATTTACACAACGAAACACAACACAAACTTTATTTCACGTTGGTTTTCTGTGAAGCCTTGGTATCATTCCGGCCGAGTAGACCATTAGAGGCGAAGCCACGCTTAAAGTTTAGGAAGCAAGTTCTTACCAGGAATGGAACTGGCCCTTTGATCCATAATTCTCCTTGAACATTCGGTTCGTATATCTCTTCCTGTGTATCCACATCTAATAACTATAAAAGAAAACACAATATTTTTCATTAAAACCATATTAATTAAGTACTTAAGCTACCTACAAAAGCTATTATATTGACGGTAGGTAGCTTATTATCATCATCAACAGCCTATTAGTGGCGACTGCACCAAAGCATTCTTTTCACACGGAGAAGGTTTGAGCATTAATGACTACGCTTGTTCAATGCACCCGTATTGAGGTAGGTAGTTAATATACATTAAACCTTTTGATTTTGACAATACTTGAAATGACGAAAATCAGATTTTCACTTTGCGTTACGTTAGCGTAAGTTATTTAGATAAAATATTTTAACTAAAAAAACACGGTTTATACACATACAGTTATGGAGAAAAGCTCTACTAGTTTCGAGTCACAGAGGGACTGTTATTGACGAAACGTGCAGCGTGCGCAGATGCGGCTACGTATCCTGCTTTTCTCCATTAATGTTGTGTGTGAGTGATTTTTTATTAAATTTTGTATATTTTATTATTATTTTTGGAGCGTCCTACCGGTATAATTTAAGTCCCTATTGTGTCTAGCAGTCTTGAAACCTCACCCGATATTGGAAGCAGCTCATCTGTTTTCCGCACGACCCTGGAGCAGGATTATCCCCGAAGAACCCGAGACCGGCCAGCTCACTCATTCCAAACAGATTTGTTACTTCTGTGTTCGGTGATAAAGTCTGAAATTACTTGGCAAATAAGTACGTATATACATAATTATGTAGGTATGTTATAGGTTAAGAAAATATTTTTTGGTAGCAAATAAATGTTTAAAGCAACAATCTGAACTATTCTATAAGTATTAGTACCTAATCATAATTATTTATTTTTCATAACTAGGTATTATTTATCATTATTCAATGAAAATTATAAAATGCTCGGTGCAATGGACTAATCTCAATCATGTTCCAGTCTATTTTCATATATGTATGAAAAAAAGTTCATATATTCATAATACCAATTGGTCGACCGATAGATAATCAGATAGAGATTATATTAACGCCAAAATACTGAAACGCCAATTTAAATATCTTGCTATCTCTGTCATTAAAATAAGAGTTGGTAGTGACAGAACTATTCTCGAGAGCGTCTTAAAATTGAGTGTAGTTTGAGTGTATGACCATAAGCACCTTAATTTCTTGGATGAGGTTCAGAGGCACAGGGAGGCCACATAGCATGATTTCTTCGTAACAGGTCAAGTCAACTTTATTCAGTTTCAGCAGAGACGACATCAAAGTTGGGGAGAATATGGAATATGTTGGCTAGAAAAATAATAATATAATTAATTTAAAAATTTAAAAAGCAAATAACTTGCAAAATAAAAGATTTTTATGTCACAAGTTTGATATAGATGACCCGGAGCTGCGGTCTACCTAGCAGGTTACCGAGGCTCTGGCTTAAAGTGCAGGAGTAGGAACGGAGTGGTTTTTAGTTAGTAAGAGTCTGATGCACCCTCTCTCCTCGCCCAAGGCGGGAGAAATCATTGGATGATTTTCTTCCCTCGAAAATACCCAAAACAAACGCCTCTGGTGTTTCAAGTGTCCATGGGTGGCGGCAATTGCTTACCATCAGGTGATACGTAAGCGCGCATACCGGCGTGTAGGTACCATAAAAAAATACCCTGTATTTGTTGATGAGATCAGTCATAAGTTCCATGGAGAGTTTCTGGGAGCTCTGAACCCGAGTGTATCGTAGTACAGCTGATCTGATAAAACTGGTCATCGCAGTGGACCATTGGAGGGGAGATCCAATCAGCACCAGCTTTGTCGGTGTCGGGAATTTCGTGTATTTGGACCTGTAATGAAAACAAGACAAGATTTCTTATCCAATGCGCCATAAAAATTTGTAGGATTTTTTTGAGGGGAGAAAATCATTTTATGCCTTCTCCCGCCCTGAGCGAAGCGAGAGGGAGTGTCAGACTCTTACTGACTAAAAACCACTCCGTTCCTACTCCTGTTTGTCGAGGCGGAGCCCCGTTAAACCCGCTAGGTAGTCCGCAGCTAAGATAGCTGATTAGTTTTTATTTCAACGTCTGACTTGTAAATTATTGTACAATATTAGACACGTACCTTTTATTTTCTTACGGATACAAATATTTTCGAAAATATATCGATTTGAAATATCGCGTGAAGTCATTTCTAAGTACATTTTATACGTAGAAATGATGTATTGCGACTCCTAAACTATGATTCGTTTTATCTAAGTATTATGGTTGTATATGACGAAATAAAAAATAAAAAAATACGTGTCTAATATTTTTTCTTTGCCTAACTGCTGCTAGGGAGTGGAACTCCTTGCCGGAGTCTGTGTTTCCTGATGGGTATAACCTGGGTGTCTTCAAGGCCCGAGTGAATATGTTGCTTATGGGCAGACGTGCTCCACCGTAGGCCGAATCATCACTTACCATCAGGTGAGATAGCGGCCAAATGTCGACCCATTAAATGTAAAAAAAAAACTGACGGACTTAATATTTTTTTAATTTTAAGACCCCGTCCCAATAGGGATGATGACTGGGTCAAAAATAAATTATTACAACTTTTCAATACAATAAAATATTCCAAAATAATAACACTTTCATTAATAGATGAAATACTTAATTTTCGATTTTTTCTAGCAAAATTTCTAGAAATAAGTCTGCTATTTGACGTCAAAAATTTATGACGTCATGATAGAGTATTTCACACAAAGTTCATAGAAAAGATCGTTTTTGACGTTTCGAAAAAAGTATTGAATTTGACTAGTAGGAAACATGCCTATTGTCATTATAATATTAGAACTCTGTAAACAGTCATGCATTTTATAAGCATAACAAATACGTATAGTCAAGTTGATTCGAAAATCTGTTAAATCTTTTTGTCGACTAAAATATAATTCTTCCGTATCCGCAGAGTAGGTAGGTCGGTATACGTTTTCAATTTATTTCGCGAAGGATTTTCGAAAATTGAAAGGATTTGAGTGTCATCGGGAAATCCAATCATACTTCACCCGATCCCAATTTCAATCCAAGACCAATTAAATTTGATTCAAGTCGAATGCTGAATTACGATCTCTTTCGATCGTGGTCTCTGAACCAATTATGACAAATTGATAAGTCAAATAGGGTAGATGACTAATATTTATTCTAATGTCCGTTTTGTAGATTATTTTAAAAAAAAAAATACGTGTCTAATAGTTTTTCATTACTTAACTGACGGACTAATTAGATTTTTAACTTTCATACCCCGTCATCATCCCTATTATACACATCACATCAACAGCCTATAAGTGGTCAGTGGTCACTGCGGACCAGAGACCTCTTCTCGCACGGAGAAGGTTTGAGCATTACCTGATCACCACGCTTATTCCAAGTGGGTTCACGATTTCAAACTTATAATTAGAATTTGTAAGCCCAGGTTTCCTCACGATGTTTTCCTTCACGAATTGTCTAAATAATCTTAGAAAGTACCTAAACTAAACTTTAACGTAAACTTGGAAAAAGTCACACTGGTAGTTGCCGTTTGTAAATTTCGAACCCATTCTTACAAAAGAAGAGGGCTTAAGAAGAGGGGGTTTTAAATCTCCGGGCTAATACTATTTGGACTTACCAAATTTGTGGTAAAAGTATAGCAAAATATTTGTGTGAATGAGCTATAGCTTTAGGTACACCCGTGGTCCCACTAGTGTTCACGACAAACGCTGTTGATGTTTCTGGATCCAAATCGGTACACCTAGAAAAAGAAAACAAATATTATGACATCTTATCTTCTCTCTCTCTCTCTCTCTCTCTCACTCTCACTCTCGCTCTCACTTTCGCTTTTTCTCACTCTCACTCTAACTCTAACTCTCACTCTCACTCTCACTTCGCTCCATATTCTCTTTTTTTTCTTTTCAACTCTTTCTCGTACTTTCTCTTTTTCTTTCTCTTTCTCTTTCTATCTCTCTCTCTCACTGTGACTGACTCTTTGTGTGATTCACAAATTGTTGTTTCGGGTCTGGGTGTCATGTGTATGTGAAATTGTATGCACCCACAACACAGGAGAATATTCTAGTGTGAATCAACGTTTCTTTTAAAAGAAAATCTTTATTAATAACTTTATAATGATCAATGAATATAACTTACTGGAAATCCTCTACGGGCGTATCATCTTTATACATTTCCATGAAATCGATATAATAGCAGAAATCTCCTTTGTCAAACGTAATGATGTGTGGATTCAAATTTAGGTTGAGCGAGATCATTTGTGCTGTCGAAGCGACATCGCTCTGACATACGATTATTGAAGGCTTGGTAACAGCTAGGAGCGGCTGTAGGTCGACTGAAAACAGAATAATGTATTACTGCCACACTCAGAGTCATTTAATGGTTACCTTAAATACGATTGCCATATGTAATTGGGTAGTTTCCTTGGTCAAAAATAAATTATTACAACTTTTCAATACAATAAAATATTCAAAAATAATCACACTCTCATTCATAAATTTGATGAACTACCGTACTTAATTTTCGATTTTTTCTAGCTAAATTTCTAGAAATAAGTCTGCTATTTGACGTAAAAATCTGATGATGTCATAATAGAGTATTTCATACAAAATTCACAGAAAATATAGTTTTTGACGTTTCGAAAAAAAATATTAAATTTGACTAATACGAAACTAGCCTATTATACTTTATCTTAATGATAGATACTGCTACATAACCTCTCAGTGTGGGAGAGCCATGCTTCGGCACGAATCGGCTGCCCCAACTGCGAGTGATGCTTGCGTTGTGTTTATATACTAGTGAAAAAAACCGGAGGCGTATTTACCCCTTCCCAAAAATAATCTGATATTTATTTTGGAAATAGGTTAAATGTACCTAACTTTTTACACGTCAATCTCTTGAAATAACATAGAGGAGGCAATAAATATCTTTCCAATACTAGTATTCCTACATCGACCCTTAATAGGATCAACAACATACTTGTTCAACCTCTGGTGTTTCGGGCGTTCATGGGCGGCGGCGATTGCTTACTATCAGGTGATCCGTCTGCTTGTTTACCGGTTTATACCATAAAAAAAGCAAAATAACCGGTTACAGAAAAGCTGCTTAAAAATAATCTGTTTTACTTTTTTATTTTGGCGTGATAATGTTTAATTTTAGCTACATTTAAAACGAGTAGTAAGAGTTTGGCCTTGAACTATTCCGCCACATGGATACTTGAAACACCAGAGGCGATGGTACAAGTGCGTTACCGGCTGTTTGGGGGTTAGGAATTTAAGGGTTGTTGTTCGGGAATCGGGGATGTGGAAGATTGGGATAATTGGGCCTCCAGTAACCTCACTCACACAACGAAACACAACGCGTTGTTTCACGTCGATTTTCTGTGAGGCCGTGGTATTACTCCGGTCGAGCCAAGTCTATTCGTGCCGAAGCATGGCTCTCCCACACTTAGAAATTAGCAATACAAGTAGATGTACTTGTGTTTTCAATAGCCTCAGATATAAACTTACCAGGCGGCGTGTCCGAGTAGATGCCACATACAACGATCCCTAGATACAGTCCAGCATACAAAGCAATACTTAAATCTAAATGGTTTGGAGCTAATAACACCATGAGTTCTCCACGTTTGATTCCCAATTTTCGCAGACTCAACGCGAAACGAACTGATCTTTCCAAAACTGATCCAGACGTTTCTGACTCTCCTGTCGATCCGTCAATCTGGAAAAATAATATTTGTTGCTTTATTTTTTTTATGGGATAAGCCCGTCAAAGCCTCCCATTCAGCTGCAACCCCTGAAAGCCAATTGATCTACAGTAGATACTTCCATGAAAACACCGGAACACTTGGCTCCGGTCGCGTCCCAGTTACATCCGAATGACTAGTCTTGGATCCCCAACGAAACAAATAGAAATTAGTAGAGTAGATGAAAAGGATTTGTTGCTTGAGTTCAAAAAAAGAAACAGCTGTCTCATGTAGGTATAGATGGTGATCAGCCCTCATTCTAAAAATACCCCAAAAAGTCCAGGATCATTAACCTAATTAATTTCAAACTTACAATTATAAGTTACTAGTGACCCGCCCCAGCTTCGCATGAATGCAATCGCGATATATCTGATGCATGTTGAATACATATAAAGAGGTTTCTGGACATGAATCAGTCTATCTATTAAAAAAAACCGCATCAAAATCCGTTGCGTAGTTTTAAAAGCTTTTAAGCATACAAAACTACATAGGGACAGAGAAAGCCAATTGTTTTATACTATACTACTTCCGCGCGGTTTCACCCGCTCTGCTTGGCTCCTATGAAAATTTTCGTTGGTCATAGCGTGATGTTTTATACGCTTATAGATTCCTCGATAAATAAAACTGTCCAACACAAAAATAATAATTCAAATCGGACCAGTAGTTCCGGAGATTGGCGCGTTCAAACAAACAAACTCTTCAGCTTTATAATATTAAGTATAGATAGTGATCAGCCCTCATTAATAATATGTATTACCTGCAATAAAAAGTCAGGATCATCCTTAAGCCCTTGTAGAATCAATTTCCCCAAATGATGTCTGTCGGAAGGGATTCCAGATTTAGCAACTATGCGACTGCCTAGATCGTCCATGTAATAGAAAACCGCGTCGTTGACTCTCCTCTGAGGCGGCATGTTGAATATATTAGAGGTTTCTGGACACTTTAGCAACTGAAACAAATGATATTTAAAGTAAAATTATACAAAACAGGGGCGTCTCGTTGATGAGAAACAGCTTTTGGCTGCTTTTCTACCAGAGACGTGGTTATGCTGCGAGGACATTATTATAAAATAATAGCTTTTTTTTTAGGTGGAAAATCATCCAATGACTTCTCCCGCCTTGGGCGAGGCGAGACCACCCCGTTCTTACTTTCTGCTTTTCGAGCCGGAGCCCCGGTAATAATATAATAGCTAAGCTGTGAAACTAACTGAAACTAAGCTAAGTAGCGGTGCGAGTAACTTGTGCTATGAAGATGTGTAAAGTAGCTGCACGAGAAAGATGCGCAGCTCGAGTATGCGATGTATCGATAGAAGGGAAACCATTCATAGCTGTTCATAATGAAGAGTCCTTCTGTAATTCGAAAGTAATAGACCTGTTCTCCATTAATTTATGCAAGTAAACCGTGATTTTATAGTTAAACTATTATAATTAAGAAAATTTGACAGCCTCGTTGGTCGAGTGGTCGCAAGTGCGACTGCCGGACTAGGGGTCTCGGGTTCGATTCTCGGGTCGGGCAAAGTATTGCTGGGATTATTTCGGTTTTTCGAAAAGTTCTCAGTAGTAGCACGGAGTCTGGAATTGTGTCCAGTATTACATGGGACTTATAACACAAATGGTGAAAAGTGGGTGTACATTGTAAAACGGTCGTAATGTCGTACGTGTCGTAATGAGCACCTCTGCCTACCCCTTCGGGGATAAAAGGTGTGACGTTGCTTTTTTAATTAAGAAAATATCAAAACCCTAATTCTGCCCGAAGTCATTATTCTTAGTTTTCAATAATAACCTAATTGAGCCGGTTTTAGGCGACAGTATGGGTGACCAATCTATTATGGTCCGGTCAAGGTCAACCGTCGTGAGAAAATTAATGTGTAACATGAATAACAGGATACTGATATACCTGAATTAATTTCTAATTACAGAAACAAGACTGCTTGCTTGGATATACCCTATATTAATGATTTTAAATTTAATATTTTTTAAAGTCAAAGTCAAAGTCAAATCATTTATTCCAATTAAACCATATACTTAGGTACTTTTGAAACGTCAACAAAGAAAGAAATAAACAATAGTCTGTCAGTGAAGCTAGGTGCTCGTTCCATGTTGACGGTAGAGCAGGTAACATTTTTTTTAAAGGAGGAAAATCATCCAACGACATCCCTCGCCTTGGGCGAGACGAGAGGGAGTGTCAAACTCTTACTGACTAAAAACCACCCCGTTCCTACTCCTGCTTTTCGAGCCGGAGCCCCGGTAAACCCGCTAAGTAGTCCGCAGCAGGTGACATTTAATACCAGTTGGCACCACTGGTGGTGGTGTTACAAGCACAGACTCTCTCATTTGAATGAGATCGATCTCTTTTAAACCTGAGAGCTTTCTCTGATGAACTTGTACTGTTTTCAAAGTCAAAGTCAAAGCATTTATTTCAATTAATCCTAAATTAGGCACTTTTGAAACGTCAAATTGAATTGTCCGTCAGTCTGTCCGTCAGTGAAGCTAGGCGCTCGTTCCAAAGTGTTGCTTCGAATGGAGAAGAACGAGCAAGAAACTCCATCGTTACTCTTTTTAAAAAAATGATTTTTACAATATCTCTGATACATTATTTGATCATTTACCTATTGTATACAATGTGATAGGGGCGAAACTTCTAACCCGTTAAGGCTGAGTTCTACACCTAATTTTATCGTCAAAAAAAAAAATAGGGGGTGTTGATCCCCCTCCCCCTAAAAATTATATTTTTTTTATAGGCTATTTTAATATTTTTTTTTACTTTATGTGATATCAAAAGTTGTATGCGTCGTAGAAACAAAAAAAAACTGGCCAAGTGCGAGTCGGACTCGCCCTTGAAGGGTTCCGTAACAGCAAGTAGATGACATAATATAAAAGGTTGTAAAATAACTTGGTTTTACATAGTGTTTGTATGAACGACAAAGTTATATTTGCGGTTTTTGAAAATGTTTTATTTCTTAAAAACTAATAATGATATCTCGTTCAAACCAATTTTCGTTGTTAGTTTCTATTGAAATCTACAGCATATATTTTTTTCAGTATTCTCACTTTCTTATTTTGAAAGTTAGTGGGGGGACACTATTTTTTCCACTTTGGAAGCGTCTAACTTTCAAACGATTGATTTTGACGAAAAGTGTTTTTGGGACCCTTAATGTCTTTTTTAAAGACCTATCCATAGACACCCATCACGTATATGTTAGTTGAAAAAAAAAATTTTTTGATTCATTTCCATGTATGGAGTCCCCCTTTCATTTTTAAATTTATTAATTTTTATTCAAAATTCGAATAGCGGTTATTGAAATACATCATCCTACAAAGTTTCAACTATGTAGGCCCAATAGTTTCGGAAATATATGGCTGTGACATACGGACGGACGGACGGACAGACGGACGGACAGACAGACATGACGAATCTATAAGGGTTCCGTTTTTTGCCATTTGGCTACGGAACCCTAAAAAGACGACAAACGGTAGCTAATAACCTTGGCTAACTAATTCATTACTTTTATCATATGTTTGATAATGTTTTGGGGAGAAAAAAAAAACATATCTGTATTATTTTTACCGAAAATTTTTACCGCTATTTTTCAATATTTCTATTGGGGGTTTAACCCCCGATATTTTTTTTTTGTCGATAAAATTAGGTGTAGTACTCAGCCTTAACGGGTAAGAAGTCTCACCCCTATCACATTGTATATGATGTAGGAACAATGTAAAGTAACGCCTAAGTCTATTCTATAATATATTATTTACATCTAATTTATATTTTTTCTTTATCCCTATCCTCTCTTTATTTTTGTAAAGAACCGAAAATATGATGAATTCTCAGCTTTTTTTTCATAAAAAGCAAAGGCACAGCAGAACATCTTTGAAAGATGCTTTGAGCAATTATTGCTTTCACAATATAGGTCTCATCGTATCGTATGAAAATAAAAATAAAAAATGAACGAAAATAAAACATAAAATAACTAAAAACCGACTTAATTAAATATTTATAAAATTTTATAATAATAATTAAATTAATATTAAATAATTAACTTACTGCTAGTGATATAAAAACCTACAAACACTTTTACACTAAGAATACACTGGTATACCACATTAAAATTTATATAAGACTAAAGCTACTTCATACACAACCTCACTATAAAGTAGGCTGGCTATGTATGAAAATAATAGCAAATAGATAGTAGTAAATGTAGAAAAATAAATTATATAACAAAAACATAGGTAAGGGATACCTGTTTTTGAAATTTTAAATGGCACTTGTCCAAATTTTGTTCTTGTTTTTCTTGAATTTCCACGTGTAATAAGTAATAAAATAAGTAACAAGTAATAAAATTAACTAGATCATATCCCGCGACTTTGTTTGTTTTTAATAGTTTTCAAACTTATCTATGTCTAGTTTATATGCTTTGGAACGATATGAGTATGAAAAATGTCATTAAATGTCCTTTTATTTGAAGGGAAGGATATTTTGAAAATACGAATACGATATGAACTCTGCTGCAATTTTAAGATTTTTTTTTATGTATTGACATGTTTCATGTTTGTAGTATTTTAAAATTCGTATACAGGATGAATTGTAAAGATATTAAAGATTTTTGAATTTATACCAGCAAAAGTATAGTTTAAAGTATATTATGCATTGAATTAAAAAAAGAACTAAAGAACGTGCTTTAAATCACTGAAAAGCTATACAGCATATAAAAAAAGTATATTTAAGTAAAACCTTCCCACATTAAAAATTACCTAAATGAATGAATAAAATGACCTGAATGACTCGAATCCTGAAAACTCATTGAATGTACATTCGGAGTTTTCAGGACATAAAAATAATGGTGAAAGACAAACAGACAACCAGCTTAATCTTTTAGGTACATATACCTATGTATGAATAAGCGAAAACATATAATTGATAATGGGCCATTAATTTGGAATATTTATAAAATTTTCTAGAAGGTTTTTTGATTTTTTTTGTCTAAGTCCAAATTAAAACTATATGATAATAAGTCTGGTTTATCAAAAATAGTACTTGTTATTACACCATAATAATTCTGGTATATAATAATGCTTGTTATAAGAAAAAGTCTCTTAAAGTGTAGGAGAGCCATGCTTCGGCACGAATGAGCCGGCTCGACCGGAGTGATACCACGGTCTCACCGAAAACCGACGTGAAACAACGCTTGCGTTGTGTTTCGTCGTGTGAATGAGGTCCAATCTCCCTTTCTATATCCCATCATCAACAACAGCCTATAAGTGGCCACTGCAGGCCTCTCCGTATAAGAAGAAGATTTGTACCTCATTCACATAACGAAATACGAAGCTTGTGTTGTTTCACGCCGATAGTCTGCGAGGCCGAAGTATTACACCGGTCGAGCCAACACATTAGTGCTGAAGCATGGCTTTCCTACACTTAAAAAAATATTCCATAGAAATCTGGTATAAACCACATTAGGCCGAAGTTTGTTTTTTATAAAATACTAATTAATAAACTGGTATAGCGTATAAAATAGTAATTATTAGATTTTTTTTAATAAAAAAAAACTATTTTGACCGTAAAAGTGTCGTTTACGCAATAAAGGCCTCGGGTTATTTTTTTTTAAAAGAGATAAAATATATGTAGGTATTGTTATGAAATAGCTATTATATCTATTAATAGATGTTGAACATCGTAGGTAGAATAAACACAAACAAATTTGTTTACTTGGGAAGTAGGTATGTTTACAAGAAATGGGAGGACGAATGCGAATGTGTGACAGTTTACTGCTAGATCATGGGCCTTAACGCGACGGATAATCTAAAAAAAATAAGGCAAAATTGATATAATACAAGTACCCATGTGCCAGGCATCCCCAGGACGAATAAACTAAAAAATAAAGGCAAAATTGTTATAAAACCCATGTGCCAGAATTCATTGCAATTCATTACAAGTATACAATGTGATAGGGTTGGGACTTCTAACCCGTTAAGACTGAGTACTACATCTAATTTTATCGCCAATAAAAATAATATAAAGGGTTGAACCCCTAATTGAAAATATTGAAAAATGTGATTTTTTCGGTAAAAATAATTCACAAATGATTTTTTTTCTCACCAAAACATTATCAAACATATGAAAAAAGTAATGAATTAGTTAGCCAAGGTTATTAGCTACCGTTTGTCGTTTTTTTTTTTTTGTTTCTATGACGCATACAACCTTTGATATCAAAAAAAAGCAAAAAAAAATATTAAAATAACCATATTTTTAGAGGGAGGGCCATCGCATTCGACCCATTCGACCCCCGACTTTTATCCATAAAATTAGATGTAGAACTCAGCCTTAACGGGTTAGAAGTCTCACCCCTATCACATTGTAGATTTCTTTTTGTGAATTAAATAAACAAACATTGATACACATAATTTTAATATACGTAGGAAATATGCAAAAATCCATACTAATAAAATTGACGTCATATACCTAATAATAATGTAGGTATAGATATAAAATACACAGACAATCGTTGTTGACATTTCGGAAAAAGTATTGTTTTTATTGTAGGTATAAACTGGTAAACGAGCAATCGTATCACGTGTAACATCACTGACGTCCATAGACACTCCACAAATTATATTATTACTAGCAGACCCAATAGACGTTGTCCTGTCTACACGTCTTTAATTTGAAAATTTGTCGGATCCAATGTAAAACATTCCAAAATCAACAACTACTAATAAATTAAAAAATAATTAAAAAAAACATTGTCCAGCGGACAAAATTGTGAATCTAAACCATTCTCAGATCCCCTTGAACACAAAAATTTCATCAAAATCGGTCTGGTCGTTTAAGAGAAGTTCAATGACATATGTACACACTTACAGATAATTATGTGCAGTAGAAAATCGCTTCATTCAATAGGGATGATGACTGGGTCAAAAATAAATTATTACAACTTTTCAATACAATAAAATATTCAAAAATAATCACACTCTTTTTTACACTTACATTTAACTACTATTAGTGCATAGTTATAAAGTCATTTATGTTAGAGATGCGCTTAAGCCCTTAAAGGTACGCGTCCACAAGCCCGTATCGTACGTATCGTACGCATCGCACGCAACGGACGTATTTCTATACAAGACAAACTAAAATCCGTTACAACTGCGTCCACTGATCCGCATCGTTCGCACCGCATCATCGGCAATGCCTACATGCGATACGTACTGATGACATTCTTGGTAAATAATAATAAATTCACTGCCGATGTTATTAAGTTTTCCTTTTTTTGTTGGAAAATTACTAAAGTAAGAAGCAAGCAACAGGCAGCCAACTCATTTGTAATTGCTCTGGTACAGCGGGTGCCCATGGTCGACGACTATTGCTTACCGTCTGGTGATCTGTCTAATTGTTTGGCTAAACAAACAAAACAATCTTATTAACATTATAAAATAAATAAACCAGCTTTACACTAACGCCTGATTAAATTGTAATAGCATTACGCTTATCGGCGTCTATCTAAATAGCCAAATATGTATAAACTCCACAAACTATGAATAAATGATCAGGTGCTTTAATCTTGTATTTTGTTTTTCGTTTGTTTGTTTGAACTCACAAATCATCGGAACTACTGCTTCGATTTGAAAAATTATTTTTGTTTTGGATAGTTCATTTAGCAAGGAAGGTTTCAGGCTATAAATTATCACCATACAATCAATAAGAGCCACGTAGAGCGGGTAAAACCGCGTTGATGTAGCTAGTTAAATTATAACTCCGTTGAACTTACCAGTTTCTAGACTGACCTATAAAAAAAATATTTTCTACGTTTGCTGGGTCGACCTTTGGCTTCTATCTCGTCCGATAGTAAGTGATGATGCGGCCTACAACCGAGTACGTCTGCCCATTAGCAACCTATTCCCTTTTTGGAAAAACCCCGAAAACTCTAAATCCAGACTTCGTTTTACAGCTGTGCTGTACAATGTTAGAATTTTTAGAAAAACCGACACAATAATACTTTACCTGACTTTAACCACCGAAACATACGTAGGCAGTTAAGTGTAGGTTAGTTTAGTTACCTTAATTCATCGACTGCCCTCATTTCTTTTCATATTTGTCAAAACGTTTTCAAGGAAATCTAACAATAACCGGCCCACGGACGTCCTCTGTTACCTCTGTAGCTCTCTATCGATCCGCTGTATAGACGTCATAACGATATATTAACAAGCGAAGCTTTGAAACGCTGCACGTGTTTCACATTGTCGTAGTACGCAGGAGTAGCTTTCAACGTCACGCCTTTTATCCCCGAAGTGGTAGGCAGAGGTGCACATTACGGCACGTAATACAATGTATTTATTCTCGCTCACGCTTTACTCTTCGCTATTTATTTGAATTTTAGAAAAAACCGAAAAATGCTCAGTTGTACTTTGCCCGACCCATTAATCGAACCTGAGACCCCTTGCCGCATTTGCGACCACTCGACCAACGAGGCAAACCAGTAAGCTGGAGTAGGCAATTTTTTTCAATATTATACTCCATTTTTTTTATTAGAAGGGTTAAAACATCCAACCAATGACTTCTGCCGCCGAGGCGAGAGGGTGTATCAGATTCTTACTGACTAAAACCACCCCGTTTCTTCTCCGGTTTTCAGTCGGAGTCGCGTTAGAGTCGGAAACTCCCTCTCACCACGTCTAAGGTGGGAGAAGACATTGGATGATATACACCACTTAAAAAAAATTGTATTCAAAATAAAAATTCACGAGCTGTTCATGATTAAAAAAAAAATACAATAAATACTCTTCCTAATAAACTACTCAAAGAAAACGAATTAAACTTTAGCCATGAAGGCTGCCTACGTCATTTCCCCATTACCTTCCCACACAATGTAAATAAAGATAAAAGTTGATTCTAAAAAAAAAAAATAAAAAAATATACTTGAATGGTGTTTAACTACAAAGTTGTCATTTCCTTAATAATTAATTAATTTATTTTTCCTTCTACAATTTTTATGGTTGTGTGTATCATTGCAATTAAAATGTTATCTTTTGAACTCTGAGTCCTCATTCGTGATCATGGCGCTTGCAACAGTGCCGAAATATCGGAAACTCATAGACATAAATAAACATGGTAAATATCCCGACTTAATTTCTAAAAAAATAACTCTACAATATAGGGATGATGATGAGGTATAAAAATTAAAAATCTATTTAGTCCGTCAGTTAGGTAATGAAAAAATATTAGACACATTTTTTTATTTTGTCATAATTATAAGATAACAATACTGAAATAAAACGAATCAAATTTAAGAATGAGAGCAAATACGTCAATTCTACGTATAAAACGCACCTGACATCACATGATATTTCAAATCGATATATCTGCGAAAGTATTTTGTTGTTTTCGTAAGAAAATAAAAAATACATGTCTAATATTTTAAAACAATCTACAAGACGGACATTAAAATAAAAATTAGTCGTCTACCCTATTGTACGAATATAACTACAGTACATTAGTACATATAGACCCACTAGGTACTACAGATCCTGCGCGTAGAAATTACATCAATAAAGACATGCTTCGCCCCTCCAAACCAGCTTGAAACTTCAGTGTCTATCCACGAGCAGAGGGGGACGGTCGCGCGCTCGCTATGCTCTAAAATAAATACATAAATAAATAATCTTAGTGTATTAAAAAAAATATATAAAAAAATAAAAATGTTGGTAGTGTGGGGTCTTTTAGGTATATGTGTGTGCGTGAACGGTTTTGCTTTGCCGTTTGAAGGACTGTATAAGCTGGATATTATACATTATAATGATTTTCATGCAAGGTGAGTGTTTTTTGTCTGTGTCTTAAGGTTCATTTTCGTTTGGATGTTTAGTTAGAGAGTGTTGTTTATGCAGATTATGGATTTTTTTTCGTAATTGTTTGAAAAAATATTTTTTTTAATTCATATTTTTTTAGGTTTTTCTTCTTCGTTAGTAAGTAGAAGTAGTAGTAACTAATTGATAATTTATTGTAAAAAATGATTTGATTTGTATCGATTGTAGTTTTACGCGGTTTGACCTAGAAATTAGTGAAATGTTAAAGGCCAAAGGTCAATGACATATGCGGACAACTGTAGCGCCAAATGTCGTTCGATTTTACATAATATCATCGTTCTTTCTCTTATTTAGAGCATAAGTATAATGAAACAAAAAATAGAACAATTGATACTATCTAATATTTTTCTTTTTTCATTATTGCAAACGTCAGTTCTGTTATGTATTGTAGAAAAATATAAAGATGAACGATATATGTAGCAAGGACGTTGCGAAATTCTTTATGATTTATATTATAACTTTCGTGATACAAACTAATTTAAATTTAACTATTATGTTGGCATGTGTATGAGCCGAAAAGGCTTACTCACTTAACTGTTTGACGAGGTTTCGCTCATTTCATGAATATGAGCGTCGTACATGATGTAATTTTTTTTTTGATAACGGAGAAAACCTATAAAAGACGCCTCGACGATCTTTTTGGGCATAAAAGGCGAGACAGTGTGGGAATTTTACCTCACTAAAACTACCTCTGGGGCCACCCTAAACACTTGTAAGGGGCACCAAGTCCTCTAAATAGACCTGCTCCAGAGCCCCCACGGTGCAACGCCTGTTACGGCACATCCCTAGGGAGACTAGCGTCTTCCATGAGCTTCACTATGCAAGTTGCACGGCAGCACGTGACCACTGTGCCACCGTCTTCCCTGAGGTCACTGGGTGGGTGCCTAGAGTCCCCACCCTATGCTCCCGTGGCCCCAAAGGACCGCTTGCAGTTGATGCAAGCCGGATTTCAGGGTATTAAGAAGCGACGCTTTCTACAGGCAGGATCGGCTCTCTCGCGATCCCGCTTAGCAGCCTCCTTTTGGGACATTACAATCTCACAAAAAGAGACTACTTCCCTCCAATTTTCTGTCTCTGCCAACATAGCCTTAACTGCTGCTGACATAGACAAATCTCGCCCGATCTTGGTAACTAGGACTTCAGTAATAGCCTAGAGTTTTGTTTTGTGTCCAGTGTTTAGACAAAGGTTTTACTTTTCAATTACAATTTTCAATTTTCAGCCATGATCGTCCCACTGCAGGGCAAAGGCCTCCCTACCCTCCTTCCACTCTTCTCTGTTTAAAGCTTTTTGAAGACAATTCTTGTTATACATGTCGAGTTCGTCCCGCCATCTACTTTTGGGCTTGCCGCGGTTTAGGTTTTACTTTACCGTTACATAAATTCACAAGAAAATACATAAAACAACAATTGTTCCCTAACCTAATAGCTTGTTTGCTCAGTTTCCAGAATCTCTATACCTATCCTTATCACAATATTCATTGAAATCGTTACAGCTGTTTCCGAGAAAGTGTTTATGAGTGCATTAATAAACATGAATACAAATATTGGTTATTTAATAGCTTTGTAATTAATGTTAATGACCAATTTACCGATGTAGTTATGGTGTATAAGGGAAACAGTGATTATGTAATTAATTAACTATGTAAAGCATAAATTACATTATAATACTTTGACTATACTTTGAGATTGGGGAAAATCGCGCAAGTGGTGTCAGACTCTTACTGACTAAAAACTTCCCCGTTTCTACTCCGGCTTTTTGAACCGGAGCCTCGGTAATCCCACTAGGTAGTTCGCAGCTGCGGATCAGGAATCAGCCCTACTGGGCCCCATTTGTGGTTATCTGATGGCTCTTTAAGGCGCGCGCGAAACATAACGCGACGTACGTAGAGCGCCCGCGTCCCCTTGGAATATAAAGGAACCTATGTGTTATTCTAAATCGTAATCTATCCCTTTTCCAAATGTAATCCAGATCCCTTCAGCCCTTTTTACGTGATTAATTAAGAAACATACACATAAATTCACAAACTTTTAGGCATTTCTTAAATTATAGCAAGATCATAATAATTATATTCTAGTTCTAAATCTAGACATAAACCTGTAACTAGTTTAGTAACAAGCTTAACTGTTAATCTCAAGGCTCTAGGTTCAATCAAGGTCGTACTCTATGCCCTAATTGGGCAAAGTATGTTAATAGTCATGTCGGTAGTAAACGCCTTAAAATAATCTAGGTTAAAAATAGTTAAACATGGATAATATTCACTAAGGAGCATAATTTTTCAATTCATTAGAGTCAGAATAGTCTTAAAAAGTACACATGACTCATTGAAATGAAATGAAATGCCACATTGGTACATGCCATTGGTAGGTTTTGAACCCACACCCTTATGCATGAGAAGCGGACATCTTAAACGTTCTTTGCCCACATATTAAAGAGTATAATTCTTTACCAGTCTATGTTTTCTAAAGGGTGTCTTTATGATTAGGTTACTTAAAAGCAGGCGTGACCCATCATTAATCGCATCATTGCTTACCACCAGCCGAGATAATGGTTAAATGCCTAAAATAACAAGTTTACAAATAGGTAACCAACTAACATAACAAGGTTACGTTTTTTTTGAGGGGGAATGTTACTCCTGCCTTTGGGGAGGCGAGAGGGAGTGTCAGTCTCTTTCAGACTAAAAGCCATCCCGTTCCTACTCCTGTTTTTGAACCGGGGCCTCAGTAACCCACTAGGTTGTCCGCAGCTCCAGGTTGTGCTTCAGCCCTACTGGTCCGTATCTATGGTGGTCTGATGTAAGAATAACAACAGTCCCTTATATGCTGTTGATGTGTGTGATGTGATTACTTGTTCCAAGATATTTTCGAGCTGTTTTAATATGTTTATTTATTTATTTAAAACTATAGCACATAAACTGTGATATTGGTAGACATTAAGTCTGCCATGTGCCATGGTCATTCTCTGAGATATATAACTTCTATTTCCATCCTACTTTAAAGACTTAAAAATAATTGTGGATACATGCTAATTAAGATCTTATTACGTTCTCATTAAGGTTCATAGTTAGTCCATTGACGTCTCTACCATCATGCAAAGGCGTGAGTTTCACCTAATACTAAAACCATTTACATAAATACACATTGTTAATTTCTCTGTCCATTCGAACATGTCAAACAACATTAACTCTTAATGTTTTTAAGATAGAGTTGATTATACGTTTGCGGCGTAGACATGCCATTCCCATCTTTAAAGATAAGTGGTTCGTTATCAATTTGTTATCAATAACAACATGAACGTAAGCAAATGTTTCGCTTAGTATTTGTATACGAATCATTGGCTGCATATTTTGTTATCTTATCCAGTATAAGTACTAATATTTTGAAGCTAGAAGCTAAAGAATTAGAAGGGTTTTCTTTATATTTGCATATGAAAAAATGGACTTTTTTTGGGACAAGCCCGCTGCGTCTTCCTAAAACTGTTACAACTTCTGTAAGCCAGGATCTATAGTACATACAACCACGAAAACACCAAAACACTGAAGTTCGGCGCGTCTCAGGGGCATGAATATTTGTCTTCTTTTTGAGGGGGAGAAATCATTCAATGACTCCCAGGGACATAACTGTCTTATTTTTGAAAAATCATCCAACGACTTTTCTCGATTTGGGTGAGCTGAGAAGGAATGTCAGACTCTTACTGACAATAATCAACCTGTTCCTACTCCTACTTCATTCCCTTTTAATCTATATGGTTAGGTCAGGTCGTCTGCAGCCCCAGTCAGGGTATAGCCTGGCCTCCCAAATATATCGGATTCTAATATGAATAGAAATATACATAGAAAATTTTAATATAACTAGAAAAACGAAGGAATGCAAAAAAAATATCCCATTATCAAACAAATAATAACTCTCGCTTCCATTTTGTGGTATTGATGACATTATGGATTAACATATTGAACCATTTACATGAAAATTGTTTTATTAAACGTTTATCTAGAGTGAAGCTTATCGGATTATTACAATAATATATTCAAGCCTTTCTCTTCCTTGATCTTTAATATCAATTTATATGCCAAATGTCTCAAACACGAGTAAATACTTTATCAGAGTACTAACTTCTTCCTATATATCTATTCATTATTTGCGTAGCTGAAATCATAAAATCACACTATAATAAATGTGAATGTTTGGATGTTTGCCCGTTAATCACGCTGAACTGAACTGAACTATTAAACGAATATTGATGAAATTTGGTATACAGACAGTGTATGAGCTGACTTGAGTGACAGAATTTTTATCCCACGGGAACGCGGGTGAAGCCGCTTACAGAAGCTAGTGTCATAAAGTAAATATTCGTCAAGAAAATTAAGGAAAAGCACCTGAGTAAAGTTGGGATTGAAATAACTAAATAAATAAAATAATATGACACATTTATTAAAGGTTTAACACATTTATTTTATTCTATTCAATATTACTTATATGACACAATTATTATAATTGAATGTGATACGTCTTATTGATCATTACAATGGTATTCTTAAGGAAAAAAAGAAGAATTATCTCATTGACAGCTCATACAGAAACTATAGCAGATATTCTATAATAGAAAACAAATAATAATATAAATATAATTAATAAAAATTCTACGAAACTGAGTAATAAAACGACTTTGCTTCCACCAATCATGTTCATTGGCACACATAGCTTAGCACTGGTGCGTGCTATTGAAAAGCATGGTGGAAAGCATCCACCATGCTTTATTTACCATATTTTATTTGTGTATTTCGAAAATCCCATGTGATAAGGATCGCCCTATATTTCTTTTTAGGATTCCGTAGCCAGGCAGGCAATAAACGGAACCCTTATAGATTCGTCATGTCTGTTTGTTTGTCCGTCCGTATGTCCGTATGTAACATGGATAGAAAATCCCAACGAACATTAATTGGGCAGAAAGCCTGCCGGGCATGATCACCTCGCCTGGTCAGAGGATCCTGATTTTCTTGGAGAACTTTATTCTGAGTATAAAACGATAGTGAATTCTTTTTTCAGAAGTTTATAATTCATAGGCTTATACTCGTTTATCCTCTATTTCAATCGATAGCCGTACCAATCACAGAAATATTACAAATTAAACACTTTGTGTGTTATCTAATCAATGATTATTGTTATACATATACATACTGGTTGTAATGATTACAATTTGACCTTGCTATTAATCAGCTGGCCGGTTCACTGATACAATAATGTCAAGATTCTGTGACGAAATCTGTGGACGGTATTTTGCGAGTTGACCGACAAGTGTATTAATTAATACCAATACTGTTATATATATATATATCAGTAAATTATTATCTGCCTCGTTGGTCGAGTGATCGCAAGTGCGACTGCCAGACAAGGGGTCTCGGGTTCGATTCCCGGGTCGGGCAAAGTATTACTGGGCTTCTTTCGGTTTTTAGAAAATTTCTTAGTAGTAGCAGTCTGAAATTGTGTCTGTATATAGCAATAGGCTCACCCCTATTACATGAGACTTGTAACAAATGGCCAAAAGTGGTGTATATTGTATAGCGGCATTATAATGTGCACCTCTGCCTACCTCTTCGGAGATAAAAGGCGTGACGTTGTGTGTGTGTGTGTGTATTATACTCTGATAAAAAATTCGCATAAATTTTCTGACTATGACAATTTTCTCATCAACCTATCGAGAAAGTCCTCTGCTTAACTGTGATCTAGATGATGATTTAAGCGTGACTCCGGTAACCTTATTCTCACGTCGGTTTTCTGTGAGGCCGTGGTATCCATTTTTCCAGAAGCATGGCTCTCCCACATTTAAATATCTTTTTTTAATCTTTTCTTAACTTTTAAGTGATGTGAAGTAGATGATTTTCCCCTTCAAAAAACCTAACTGGAAAAAAAATATGGTCGGTATTACTGATTCACCAAAATCTACGCTTTGTTTATTCAGAATACTTACCTTTATTTTTCATAAAAATGGCTCACATCACATCCTTTTAGTAAATTGTTTATTAGGTACTTATTTTCCGTATCTTAAACAAAATGTGGGTACAAAGATGTTTCTGTCATTACATAATGGAACGGGCTTGTACTTTCTTTTTTAGAATAATAAAGAATTTTCATCAAAGTGATGGTTTCTGAAAGTATATTTCAAGGTAGAGTATTATTATTAAAATGTAGGTATTTGCGATATAAAAGAGTCGCATTGGTGGTCGCAAACGTGACTGTCGATGCTGTTATTCTTGTTTTTTATCATCTGATGGTAAGCAATCGCCGCAACCCATGGACACTTGTAACACCAGAGGCGTTACAAGTGCGTTGCCCTCTGGGGGTCAGGAATTAAAGGGTTGTTGCGGAATCGGAGATTGGGAAGATTGGGAATGCGGGTTCGTTAATTGGCCTCCGGCACCTCCGGTACCTCACTTACACAACGAAACACAACGCAAGCGTTGTTTTAAGTCGGTTTTCTGTGAGGCCGTGGTATCACTCCGGTCCAGCCGCCCATTCGTGCCGAAGCTTGGCTCTCCCACACTTAAACCCATAGTGTTAAAGCTATCATGTTAAGATGAATAATGCTTATTTGTCCAATATCACATAAACAATGAAAAATATCTATCAATTAAACTAATGGCTATTTGAATGTATTGTTTGTTTGTGCGCTTGTGTGTGTGAGTATAATATGTACATACATACAGGTCAAACAGAGAACCTTCATCTTTTTTAAGTCGGCTAAAAGAAAATGTGAACGAGAAGTAAGGACTAGTTAAGATTTCAAGTCAGATACTTGAATTGCAACAATGTTTTTGTTTATCTACTACAACCTTGAAGAATCTAGAGCAAGTCATGCGTTAAACTGTTTTTATCTCAGTGCGAGTAAGCAGTAGTTTCTGAACTTAGTACTCGTAGAATTGCGAAATATATCAAATTCTTTATTGGATTGTTTTCCACTATAAAACCTCATCTCCACTAGGAACATTTGTCGAGCGACATGTTTGCCCAGAGACATCGGGCGATGTCGCCGCGACATTGTTGAACTTCTTTTTCTCTGTTCTGTGGTTGAAACTGTTCCTTGTCGCACAGTCTAGAGGGCTCGATGCTTAATTAATTGATATAGAATCTAAAACGCCATGGCACGTACATACACTGGGTGGTTGTGGTAGTCAAGAAAAAAATTTCAAACAAAATATATTATAACCGATAGCTGAATTCTGGAAACTAGACTCTATATATTGCTAGGAGATTAGGGTCCATAGCTTGATTATGTAGCAGGGAAAATGTAGAAACGAAACTCGAAGAAATGAGTGAGTGAGGTTATCGGAGGCCTCAAAATGCTGACAACGCACTTGTAACGCCATTGGTGTTTCGAGTGTTTTTGGGCCGCAACGATTGCTTGCCATCAAGTGATCCTTCTGCTCGTCACATAATCATAAAAAAAGTAAATCCCCGTGCGTCAGTCGGTTAATGACAAACTTAAAAACAACTAAATGTATATTTATGCGGTTTCCTCAAATGATAGAGCAGTTTTTGGGGAAGGATAATTTGTGAAAGTGTTAATAGCTCTGTGGGAAGGCCAGTTATTACTAATCATTGTGAAAAAGGTATTAGGATGGTTTACCACCAGAGATGTGCTATGCTTGCTGTTGATGCGTTTGGCTTCTACCAATCATATTTATTGGTACACATACATAGCTTTGCACTGGCCAAATACAACCTTCTGTCTTCAAGTTTCATGTGAATAAGTTGGTTATGGGCAGACGTGCTCCATTATAGGCCGCATCATCACTTACCGTCAGACGAGATACGTGATCCATAATTTGATTTGGTCAAACGTCGAACCGTTACAAATAAAGAAAATGTGTCAGATTTCAGCACTTATGTGATGATTTCGAAATGTTTCAAAATCAAAGTCAAATTTATTTAATTCAAATAGACCGGCAAGGCACTTTTGAACGTCAGAGCAAATATTACAATATTAAAAAAAAAATCAAATTAAGTCTTAATACGAAATAAGCCTATTTCCACACACCAGCTACAAATTCAGACTCTGTGGTGCTACAAATTGTATTAACGGATGCCTATCTTCTTTTCCAGATTCGAAGAAACTTCAGTGGACACTCCAAGCTGTAGATACAACAACAACTCCTGCATCGGTGGTTTCCCTCGCCTCTACAAAGAGATCCACACACTTTTAGAAGAGAAACCACACTCTATAGTCCTGAACGCTGGAGACAGTTTCCAGGGAACCTACTGGTATACCCTGCTGAAGTGGAATGTTACCCAGGAGTTCATGAATTTGATACCCCATGATGCTCATGTAAGTTGAGTTTTTATATTGTGAGTTTATGTAACATACTATTATTATACTGCCTCGTTGCGCGAGTGGCCGCATATGCGACTGCCGGGCAAGGGGTCTCGGGTGTCTCGGGTTCGATTTTTGGGTCGGGCAAAGGATTACTGGGTTTTTTTTGGGTTTTAGAAAATTTCTCAGTAGTAGCACGGAGTTTGGAATATGGTATTTTACTCTATGTGAGAAAAAAATTTATTAATTTACAAATGAGATAGTTTCGTCAATAAAACGTCGGAAAATGTTAGTTTCAGTACTTTCAGTACGTTAAATCAGTGCTCTTGTGTTAAGTGTGTTGCTTAAAATTAAATTGTTTTTTATGTTCTCGGTACATTTTTTTCTCTTTAATAAATATGTTCTTACTTGCATAGTTCTTAATTAAGTAGAACTATTTATAACTTATTTGATAGCGTACCTACATACGTGCGTAGTTGGTTACGCTCTATTAGTTTGTGACTAATTATGATGAAATGTTGTATGAAATAGTTGTATATCTAGTTTAACTGAACTAGGATTACAACATTAAAATACACATACATTACATACATAAAATTAATACCGTATACAAAATGTTATTTTAATATTCCTAGTGAGGAATAAATGCTATTTTATATTCGCACTTCTGACTATGCTGTTGTGAATTTTATGACATGTATGCCCATAAATTTATTAAGTCTTCTCGCTAAAACTCGTGAACGGCTGAACCGATTTGGCTAATTTTGGTCTTTATTTGTGGAAGTCCAGGGTAGTTCTAAAAGGTGAGAAAAATGTTTGAGGCGGTACGAAGTTTCCCGGGTCAGCTAGTACAGTATAAAAATGATTACCTTTCCTAAATCTTAATGTAATTTACTTTTTACCTTTTCTTTCCCAGGCACTAGGAAACCATGAATTTGACGATGGGCCAGAAGGTCTGGCTCCATACCTCAAAGCCCTCAAGGCTCCAGTCCTCGCAGCCAACATGGACGTCAGCGAGGAGCCAATCCTAGCAGGACTGTTCATCCCACACATCGTTCTGAAGAGGAAGGGGAGGAAGATTGGAATTATTGGGCTGATCACTCCTGATACTGCGGTAAGTTTATATTTATGGAACACGCGTTTTTCGATCTTTTTTTTGACGGGAGTGTAATCATCCAATGGCTTCTCCCGCCTTGGGAGAGGCGAGAGGAAGTTTCAGATTCTAAGTGACTAAAAACCACTCCGATCTTACTCCTACTTTTCTAGCCGGCGCCCCGGTATCCCGTTAGGCAGTCCACAGCTCTGGATCACACGGGACTTACAGCATAAATTATGAATAGTGGGTGTACATTATACAATGGCATTACGTGCCATAATGTGCACCTCTTACCAACTCGCTTCCTCTTTTATATACTTCTACATAACTATAGTCTTCTACTACGTAATGACTGTGGCTTACTTCCTATTACTATGAAAAGGAAACGGAGATGGAATACTTATAGACTCTGTGGCGACACATTGATAAGTAACAAGTGACAGATGACAGAAGTCGCACATAGACTATCGATGAGCAAATCAACGGATGACGTCATAAATATCCTGCATCGCACATATGAAGTTTACATGCGAAATAACACGGATAGAAAATCCCAACGAACAACAGTTGGGCAGAAAGCCCGCCAGGCACGATCACCTCGCCTGGTCGGAGGATCCTCCTTTTCTTAGGGAACTTTACTCTCTGTTCCCTAAAACTCCATAATAACCTTCTGAAGAATGGATTGGAAGTGCATATGCATGCAACCTTGCAACCTAAATGTTTTCAAATCTTAAGTGAATAGGTTGCTTACGAGCAGGCGTGCTTTAATGAGGGACGTGTACTGGTGGTACAAAGATAGACGCCCGCTTTTCATGCATGAGGGTTCGGATGCGAAACTTATCAACAACACGCACCAATGTGACTTTTTCTAAGTTATACCTACGTACTTTCTAAGATTACTTAGACACTGACAAACGGTGAATGAAAACATCGTGAGGAAACCTTGGGTTATAATTTTTTATTTTACGTTTGAAATCATCAACCTGCGTTGAGCAAGCGTGGTGATTAATACTCAAACCTTCTCTGTGTGAGAAGAAGCCTTTGGTCAGCAGTGGCCACTTATGGACTGTGGATGGCGACGTAAGCGTGATTCATCGTCGCTTACCATCAGACGAGATATCGGCCAAGCGTTTTTCTATTACTACACAAAAATGGTTGTATTACAATTTATCTATAGAATGTCATTATCATTTGCATTATCACAATATTTCTAAATAAATAACAATTATAAAACATTACTTAAAAACAGAGAAATGTAGAAAATATTTTGTAATGTAGAAATGAGGTAATCCTCGTGTTACTTATTGCATATTTATAATTATGTAGAAAACCTAGACTTCGTATCTATTTTACTGTAAAGATAAGCACATAATATTCTTATGTAGGTAATTATGTTAGGTACTTACTGGTATGATTTCGTCATGACAATAATAAACTATTGATTATAGTGTGCGCGGAACTAGTTGGCTGCTCCTTAGGTGGCGAACAGGAGATTTTTTTGTGGGTAGAAAATCATTCAATGACTTCTGCCTCCTTGGACAAGTCGAGAGGAGGGAATGTTAGACTCTTACTGACTAAAAACCTGTTCCTACACCTGCTTTTCGAGCCGGAGCCCCGATAAAACCGCTAGGTAGTCCGCAGCATCAGCCCATTAGGCCATCAGCCACATCTGTGGTGGTCTGATGAGGTGCACGCGGAACGCCACTACCATACGCTCGGGTCTGGTTCTGGTCGAGCGGCGAGCTACCCTTGCTCGCCGTCACTAGGTTAACAAGGGTGAGGGGGTGGTTAGACTACTGCTTGCAACGCATATATAAATAGACAATGATGATTGATGAACAATATCGAGATATCGTGAATAGTAATTGTTCAATTATTGAAACAAAAGACAAATGAAGTTTTAGACGCGAGGCCAGCTAGTACCACGTGCACAATAGTGACGTCACACATGCCCCATTATTACTTGCCTATAAAAAAATGCTCCACATGAGTTACACATGACGTCATACATATTTGTAACTCGCAATCTTATAGAAAATTCATAGCTAAAATAGTTTTGACGGTCCGAAAGACGTATTGAATTTGATTAGAATTTGTATTTCGTATATTACAATGGGAATATCCAGGATTTTTATCCTTTGGAGAATAGTTATAACTTTAATGCGTTGCCAGCCTTAAAGGTTACTGCGGACTGCCTAGCGGGTTACCGGGGCTCCGGCTCGAAAAGCAGGAGTAGGAATGTGGTGATTTTTAGACAGTAACGCCCGAATACTGAAATGCTACAAAATTTTAAGTTCTACTTAAATATCGTGCTATCTCTGTCATTTTATAAAGAATTGATAGAGACAGAACTAGTTTTGAGTGCGTCTTAAAATTGAGTAGCGTGAGTATTCGGACATAAGACTGACATTTCCTTTCGCTTCGCCCAAGGCGAGAGAAGTCATTGGATGATATTACTCCCGCAAAAAAAAAAAAAAAAACTTTTGGGGTTCTCCGCCAACCTTACTCACACGGTTTTCTGTTATGCCGTGGTATAACTCTGGTCATGAAATTATCTAAGCCAAACGTATGAGTTATGAGGTACTTACATCATGCGGAAATGCGTGTTATATCACGTCGAGTATATACGTTTTAAGGTGAAATTCGCGTGCGGACTTTTCAATTCGATTTTTAATGTTTATGTTACTTGGTCATGCAAGTTTTGAGGTGTGAACTTCATGTGGTTAGCGTGATTATAATTATTGTACAAAGTAATTAAGTTCAGTATATAGGTCGATTAAGGTATTATAATTATTAGGGGATAGCAGTGCTTTGTTTAATTGTTGTTATTTGAATTTATAGTTAAGGTCAAAGCACATTTAGGTAACAAGCGCGGCTCCGGCTCGGCTAAACAACGGTTTGTGGCTACCACTAGCTGCCAGCGTGCTTACGGCGCGTCGCCCGCGAGGTGCAAGCTTGCAGTCGGCGCACCGACTACGAGCGATGCGACGTTGTTTCGCTTGCGTCTGACGGGTGGGCCGCCAGCGCCCGCCTCGCTGTCGGCGAGTAGTAAGCACATAGCCCGCAAGTTTCGTAGGTAGTGTGCGGTCCGTACACTGGAAGCGCACGAACGCCTTAACAACTTCAGACCCCGAACAACAATTTATGGATAACACAAAGAATTGCTCCGTGCAGTAATCGAACCCGTTACACGTTGCGTGGTAGTCGGTTGCCCAGCCACCGCGCCAATTATGTAGTTGAATTAATTGAACATAGAATTTTATAATATTATATTCTTGTATACGCAATAACCAGCTACCTACCGCTACCTTAATTATTATAATTAACATGTTTGCGTATAGGTACTAAGTACATAGGTAGGTACAATTAAGGAAAAACACAGAATCGATACTTATTATATATTAATTTATTTGTGCGAAATTGAATTATGTACCTTTGTTTTTGTAATTACCACTAGCAAATACATTTTCTAACGTATTTTTCCTGAAAATATTCTCGTGAAAATGACGGCAGAGTAATTACAATGATACCTTATGATCAATACTTGTTTTACAGTTGTTCATTATAATTTATACAGCTGTATAAATAAAATATTTTATACTTAAACGTGTGCAAATAAGGATACACTCAATCCGCAATGCGCAATCATAGTGATTAATGCTGAAACCTTTTGATTTCAAAGAATTACTTCGTTTGGGAATTGAACCCGCTACCTGTTGCACGGTTGCCTAGCCACCGCATCATCCGAGCAGTCATATAAAATACTAGCTTCTGCCACGCGGTTCCACCCGCTCTACTTAGCTCTTCCGCTCGTCTTTCTCGATAAACGCACTATCCAACACAAAAATAACTATTCAAATCGGATCAGTAGTTCCGGAGATTACCGCGTTCAAACAAACTCTTTAGTTATATATATTATAGTATATACTATATTATTGATATAGATATATTTTATTTTCTTTGCAGAAACTATCATCACCAGGCAAGGTGAAGTTCACTGACCCCAAGGAGGCAACTAAGCGTGAGGCTCGGGCGCTGTATAGGAAAGGAGTGGACATCATCATCTTACTGTCTCATTGCGGCTTCGAAGCTGACAAGTAAGTTGAAATAACTTCTTTCTCTTAAATTTTGCCTGATTACAATACCTATTTTCCCGTGTATCGTAGGTAAAACATAGGTTTCTTTTATGTTATGCCAAAAACTAACGACAACAATTGTAGATCACTTAAATAGATGCTTATCGCAGTAAACGAACCTAGGGCTCTTTTTTTGAGCTAGGAAAATCGTCTAATGGCTTCTCCCGCCTTGGGCGAGTGTCAGACTCTTACTGACTAAACGCCAAACCCGTTCCTACTCTTGCTCTTCGAGCAGGAACTTCGGTAACCTGCTAGGCAGTTCGCTGCTCTAGGTCGGTATTAGCCCTACTGGGCCTTATCTCTGGTGGTCTGATGGCTCTTTGAGGCGCCCGTGAACCTTTTTTTTTGAGATGGTATAATTATCCTATGACTTCTCTCACCATGGGCGAGGCGAGAGGGGTGTCAGATTGTCTTGACACTAGTTGAGTTTTTATATGTTACGAAGTTATTTCATATAGTTTTCTTTGGTGACCAATCTCTCTTACGTAAGAAACAATATTATATCTATCTACATAGTAAAATAATAACAAAAAAAAAACAATGTATCTTAAATTACTCCTACTATATGTGTAACATACTTAACTCAGACACAACGTGACTCTCACATAAAGTGCTATAAGATAAAACCATCTCAGTGGTCCATTGAAATTGTTCAACCGACCGTTTGATCCTACGATTGTCTATTGTTCCATAAACGAGACGAGAACATACGATAAAATTGCTCAATTAAAGTCCATATGTGACTTCACTGGGATAGACTACGTACTTAATAAATAAATGAAATAATGATACATTGTGTGTCCGGGCTGATGACGTAATAGCAATTGTTGCTGAAGCTGAATTTTCATCAGTACCTACCTCTACCATGACTTAGAAGCAATTGGCAGTATTTTTTGATAGTCCCTACCAACGACGTATATTCTATGTATGGCATATTTTACAACGCCTCTGCTGGTCAGCAGTGGAACAAAAATTTGCCATACAATTTATTATTGCTTCAAGCTTATGGTAGAGGTACTGAAAACTTTTCATTAACAGCCCGGTAGGTCTACGTTGGTCTCAAACGTCCATAATAAAACTATTTGAAAAAATAGGAACCGTTATCAAAATTTAAAGTGGCACCTTCATTTCGGGTAATATACTTAAAATCTCCTAAGTATGAAAAATACTATGTTGAAAACCGCATCAAAATCAGTGCAGCCAAACGTGAAATAAACAAAGGTCAAACTGATAAACTCCTTGGTTTAGGTCGGTTAAAAATCAAAGTCAAAGCATTTTTTCAATTAATTCTTAATTAGGCACTTTTGAAACGTTAAATTGAATTGTCCTTCAGTCTGTCTGTCAGTGAACAAAAGAGGGTTTTAACGTAATGTCCAAGCTTAGTAAGCAGGATAGAGATCGAACTTCGGGTGCTTTTCCGCCAGAGATGTGCTATGCTGCATTGCTGTAGATGCGTTTGGCTTCCACCAATCATATTCTTTGGTACACATAGTTTAGCACTGGTGGAAACTGACTTAGCTAAGCTATGTTTTTATATGGAAAGATGCGTACTATGGATGGCTTCCTTACTATCGATACATCGCATACTCGAGCTGCGCATCTTTTTCGCACAGCTACTTTGCGGCAGCGCATCTTCATAGCACATCTAACTCGCACAGCTACATAGCTTAGTATCAGTGGAAACGGTCACATAATTTCACAGCTTAGCCATTACATTTTCATAGCATAGCTACATAGCACATCTCTTAAAAAAGATAAGATTTATCAGAGAGATATAGTGAAATAATCTATTTGCTTTTGACATAGGTATCTGACTCATAAGGTAGCAAATTACATATCACGAGACGATCACGAATGTGACAATTTCTTTGTTATCTAACTCTATAATCTTAAGTTAAGCAATTTTGGAGATTAGGTCGGACTGACAGACATAAAATGTCAATAGACAGCTGATATCAATGTTATAAGTAGTTAGCAAAATTGCAGATGCTCAATTGTTGACCTAATAAGATAAAGAATAAAATCTATTTATGTATTAAAAGATAGGAATTTTCTTTAGTAGTCAGGTACAACTCTAAGCCCCGATTCCCCAACAACCCTTAAATTCCTAACCCCCAAAAGGCCGATAACGCACCTGTAACGCTTTTGGTGTTTCGGGTGTCCATGAGCGGCAGCGATTGCTTACCATCAGGTGATCCGTCTGTTTTTTTACACCATAAAAATATATATAGGTATAAAGTAAACATGGACGAAGCCACCGGCATTAGCTTGGCTATGAAGAATGGCTGTGCTAATAATGCTAACTATTTACATATAATCTTTCTAAAGAAATACGCAGATCTATACAAATTTATTTTTACTCAATTCAAAACGGTGTTAACATTTGTTTAAACAAATGTGCAAATACCATGAGTAATGAAATTAGTACTTAACGCAAATTCTGTGAAAACGAGGAAAAAGTACAGAAACGTTTTATTATTTGAACAAAGACATTTTGATGCTAATTATTCAATTCAGGTTTCCTTGAATCCTCTATATTGGTGATGTCGTCGACTGCTGACTAAGAAACACACACATAACAAAGAAAAGAGGTCTGTTGATGACAAATTATGGTCATTGCACACAAAAACGCAATAGCACGGCGTTTTTGCTTTGAAAATAATACAAAATGGCTGTAAGCACCCTGTCAGCACGCGGACGACGCGCTTACACCCTTTTTATATTGACCTTGTAAAATATGTCATATAGAGGGTGACTCGACGTCCAAATGGCACCAGATAATCGGCAAGGTTCCAACTGTTATCAGAAAAATATAAAAAAATTTAAGTCCTACAGTTTTATACAGTCCTAAATTACAGTGACTTATGTGTTATCCACAAAAAAGTACACGCTGTGCCAGTCTTTTGACTCTTGCAGTGGACTGTCACCCACTGCTATCAATGATGGTGATTAAAAATACTTCCATATCTAATTGGTTCCTTATTTATGTTTACAGGGAAATAGCTCGTGACGCAGGAGAACACATAGACATCATTGTGGGCGGCCACAGCCACAGTTTGCTCTGGAACGGCAAAGCACCTAGCGGGGAGATTGTCGAGGGTCCCTACCCCATGTTCGTTGAACCAACTGCTGATAAGAAACATGAGGTAAGTAGAAGAGATACGATTTTAGCCCCTGTAGGACTACTCCGGTTCTCGAATGCGAAGTTTCGTTTAATATTCGTCAGTAGGTTTTATTGATTTACTAATATAATTACTTAAAATAACGTTTAATTTTAAATTAACATCAAAACCTTATCTTTATTTAATTCTTTAATTTTTGTTCACAAAAGTTCGCAATGAATAGAATTGTAGTATGCAATCAGCGAAATTTTTTCGTTCGTTCGTTCGTTGAATAGAGTAGAGTAGGCCCCAGAAAAGATAGACAGAGCAGCCTGTAATTTATGAATGTAATATCAACTTTTTATAAGTTTTAAGTATGGGAGAGCCATGCCAATGCATAGTTCGTAAACAAATCACCTGATGGTAAGCAATCGCCGCCGCCCATGGACACCCAAAACACCAGAAGCGTTATAAGTGCGTTGCCAGCCTTTTGGGGGTTATGAATTTGAGGATTATTGAGGACTTGGGGTGGGGAAGGGAGGTAATTGTGCCTCCGGTGACCTTACACAACGTCACTTCGGGTCACGTCACTTCACGTCGGTTTTCTGTGAGGCCGTGGTATCACTCCGGTCGAGCCGGCCCATTTGTGGCGAAGTATGGCTTTCCTACACTTAAATCAATCTTCACTTGAATCTGACAATTTTTGTATAAGATTTTCTCTTATTGTGATCTCAAATTCTCAATGTTCTTTTTTTCAGGTTCTGATAGTCCAAGCATCAGCCTTCACCAAGTACATGGGGAACCTGACCGTATACTTTGACTTCCGAGGGGATTACGTCAAATGGGAAGGCAACCCGCTGTACCTAGACCGGTCCATTCTTGAAGGTAAAGTGTGGAAGTAATATTACTACCATAATAATTAATTAGTTTCATCAGCTCAGCAGAAATTCAGCTAACATTCCAGTGTAAAATTACCTTACCTTGATAATTCGAGAAACTGTGAAATACTTAAATTAAGTCCGAGGTCCGAGGATTCAATTCGACCAATTTTTAAACTATAGAAGAGATTTAGATTTAGACTTGGGGTTCTTCTGTAATCGTTTATTAGGCTATACTCAAACCTGGAGCTGCGGACTGCCTTGCGGGTTACCGGGGCTCCGGCTCGAAAAGCAGGAGTAGGAATGGGGTGGTTTTAGTCAATAAGAATCTGACACTCCCTTTCGCCTCGCCCAAGGTGGGAGAAGTCTTTGGACGATTTCCCCCCTCAAAAAAACCTTTCTATGCCAATTCTTCCTAGAACGAGCGCAATGATCATACTTAAAATAAAATAAAATAATGAATAAAGGAATTAAAAGACGAATATTAATATGTTATCTAATTGATAACTATGTTGCATAATATTAAGGTTATTCTATAATTAGATTAACACTAGATAACTCTTGCATGATAACCCCATGTGATATGAACTTGACATTGCTTGAATGCTAAAAATTACAAACATATATATTGTAATTCATGTGAATGTTTGCATTTTGATGTTATTAATACATCTACGATGTCGTGGTGAAATCTGGCTATTTGGCCACATTTTGAACGTACTTATCTAAATCATTTTACCTACTTAAATATGATGTCTTTGAATCCAAGAATCAAACCCAATTTTACGTCGCCTTACCTATTGATTAAAGAGACAACATTTTCTACCCCCAAGAGGTAGGCAGAGGTGCATATTACGGCACGTAATGCCGCTATACAATGCACACCCATATTTCACCGTTATAAGTACCATGTAATAGCGGGTGAGTCCATTGCCATATACTGGGAACAATTCCAGACTCCCTGCTACCACTGAGAAATTTTTGAAACACCGAAAAAAACCCAATAATTCTTTGCCCGACCAGGAAGTCCTACCCAAGACCCCTTGTCCGGCAGTCACACTTGCGACAACGAGGCAGTCAATAATTTTAACCTATCCCAATATCTGTTTTCAGATCAAGTGATAAAAGATAAGTTGGCTCCGTATGCGAAGAGAGTGCATGAGGCTGAGAATGTTCCCGTCGGTTCAACTGTCAACACCATGCGGTTTGACGACTGTGTCTTCGGAGAGTGCACCATTGGCAACCTGCTTGCTGATGCCATGGTTGAAAACGTGAGTAAAGATTTTTGAAAACAGAACTTTAATGATTATTATTAAGGTCTAAAGTTCAATGTCCACTAATTTGTTCCCAAATGATATCTTTAATAATGAGAATTTAATGATTATATCTGTACCCTTAAAATGAGTTTGCAATACGCTTAACGAGGTCGATATTAGAGCGTGTTCGGCGTTTTGATTGGTTGGTTCATTCGAGCCGGCCAATTTGAACGCCGAACTCGCTCTCGTTTCGTTTTCGTTTAATATAAAGCAAACTCGTACTAAGGGTTTAAAGGTTTATTCAAACAAACAAACTAACAATTAATGGATTTAAAGGCAGTAAGGCTTATAGATTTTATTTTGTCTTCGATCTGTGTTTTTAAATTAGGTTTTATCTTATTTCAGGCTAACAACGCTACTTCGAACGACATACATTACATGTCATTTATCCAACGAGGAAACATTAAGGCATCAATTATGGAAGGAGGTGAGTTACTTTATAACACATACTAGCTTCTGCCAGTGGTTTCGCCTGCATTCCCGTGGGATAAAAAGTATCCTATCATCCAAGTCAGCTTAAACTGTCAGTAAACCAAATTTCATCAATATCCGTGGTGGTTTTGGCCAGTAAGAGTCTGATACACCCTCTTGCCTTGCCCAAGACGGGAGTAGAAATTGGACGAGTTTCCGCCATAAAAAAACTACATAAATTAATTGATTATAATGTTATCGGCTTACTCTTGCAACTGTTTGACATGGAACTCGACTAGTTTCAAGCCATGCTAGAAGCCAATGCGATCAAGCCATGCGAAAGTTAGAATAAAATTACATAAATCAAGATTTTTTTTTATTGTAAACCTTTTTTGTCTATCAAAATTACTTTTTACATGAATTTTGGGATACTCGTTAAAAAGCCAAATAATAACGTATAATTTATTATGCCCTTTTCATCATCGCCTACTTACGGTTAATTAGATCAATACCTAACAACAACCGAAAGTTTCACAATTTTCACTCCTATTCCGAATCTACTAAATGCGCATTCTCTATTTCAGTGGTAACAGCAGGATCAATATTCGAGCTCTTGCCATTCAATGATCGAGTGGAGGTCTTCGACATCCAAGGGAAGTACATACGTCAGGCTCTGGAGAGGAGTGTCATTGACGCTTGGGCTTACAATCCTTTTAAGGGACCCTGGTTGCTGCAGGTTTCTGGTGAGTAGGGACTTATTGGTATAAGTTAAACAATAATAGACTCTATTCTTCGAACGATCGTAGTTCTTTTTTATGGTTCAAGATGGTAAACGAGCTGTCGGATAACCTAATGGTACGCAATCGCCGCCGCCTTAAAACACTAGAGGCGTTACAAGTGTGTTACCGGCATTTTGGAGATAGGAATTTAAGGGTTGTTGGGGAATTGAGGGTTGGAAAGTCGCAAGTGCAACTGCCGGGCAAGGGGTTTCGGGTTCGATTCCCAGGTCGAGCAAAGTATAATTTTCAGTAGTAGCACGAGGTCTGGATTTGTGCCCAGTATATCCTTTGAGACCTTACCACAAATGTTGAAAAGTGCGTGTAAAAATTATACAGTGGCATCAAGTGCCGTAATGTGCACCTCTGTCAACCTCTTCGGGCATAATAGGAGTGAAGAAACTCTTTTTAAAGTCCCATTAATACTTATTAGCCAACACTCAAGAATGATCGCTCTCTCTAAGCAGTTCAAATGCTATTTTTAAAGGTCTTCGAGTAACCTACAACGTCTCACTACCTGAGAATCATCGCATCACCTCTCTAGAGATCGGAGAGAGCAAGGAACCTCTTGATGATAACAAGATATACCATGTCACTGCACCTTTGTACCTCGCTAATGGAGGAGATGGTTTTACCGTAAGTATTTTTTAAATTTTTACTCTATATATTTTACTCTATATATGTAGGAATAGGGGTCAATTTTTCAAGTTATCTATAAGATGTGTGATGACTTCTGAATAGACAATCTTCATTACCTTCCTGTACCCTTAGCATGAGTTTGCTTTACCTCGAATGAAATGAACCAAGCGCCGCACGCTCTCTGGTTTTGATTTCGTTAAATGTCAAACAAACTCGTTCTAAGCCCTCTGTACCCTTACTATGAGTTTGATTTACGTCGAACGAAAACGAAACGAGAGCGCGGCGCTTTGATTGGCCGGCGCGAATGAACCTACTAATCAGAGCGTCGAATGCGCTCTCGTTTAGCTAGTTCGCAACTCGCATGAAGCCCTCTGCTCTTTGCGCGGGTGTCGTAAAAACCAACTAAGAGACTATGCTAGACTAAAGGGATCGCGAGACGATCTCCGGCCACCGTAAGTGCGGGCCTGCGGTCGGCGAGCAAGGGTAGCTCACCGCCCGAACAGAACCAGCCCGTGCGTGCGGCGCGTCGCGTTCCGCGCGCGCCTCAAAGAGCCATCAGACCACCACAGATGGGGCCCAGTAGGGCTGATGCTTGATCCGGAGCTGCGGACTACCTAGCGGGTTTATCGGGGCTCCGGTTCGAAAAGCAGGAGTAGGAACGGGGTGGTTTTTAGTCAGTAAGAGTCTGACACTCCCTCTCGCTTCGCCCAAGGCGAGAAAAGTCAGTGGATGATTCTCCCCCCTCAAAAAAAAAAAAAAAAAGTCTAAAGGCCTCCACAAACAAATGAAATAAAAATTGGTTGGTTTCTAATTACTAGTCTGCTAATAGGGATGATGACGGTATAAGAATACCCTATCATCATCTCTATTAAGAAACCCCATCCTTTAAATAACAAAATTAAATTAATATTAAGTTAATACTTAACTCTCCTTTTTCATTTCCAGATGTTCAAAGAAGGAAAGCATAACGAAAGAGACATTGGACGCGATCAGAAGATTGTAGAAGAATACATCAGATCTCACTCTCCTCTCGACATTCAACTGGACGGCAGAGTAATAGTTAATAGTTGACTGATTTAAACCAAAAAAAAAAACAAACCAAATTCATAATAAATTTATTGAAATTATACATCTTACATATGTGAACATTTCAACCATTTGCGTGACGTCATACAGTATCTAAAACTTAAGTGTTAGATACTGGATGACGTCACAGCCCGTCATGAATATGGCTCCCGATGTAGCTTGAAACTTGACGAGCGTTCCTCGAAAAGCTCACTTGAGTAGAATGTATATTTCAATTAAAATAATCACACAGATGATTGAAATAATGGAGGGTTAACATGTGCTCACTTTTTTAAAAGATGCTCGATGAGGCTAAGTTACTTTGTAACTGAGTTTGATAGTCAACACTTTGGTCAGCGTAATGATGCCTCCATTATCTCATTATCTGTGGCCGCTCTTGATACAGTGTGTTCTGTTTTATTTAAGTGTCTAATTGTGAATTTATTTATGGTAAAGTAAATATTATGGCGTGATTTTAAAAGTTGAATTGTGTAAAGAAGGTTTGTGTATAATTGAACAAAAGTAGCAACTAGGAACATGATATGGATATATAAAAAATTATAAAATTATAAACTTGAAGTTTTACATTTTTTGATTAAAAACTTGTCTAAAAATCTATTTGAACAATCTATGAAATAAATTATAAATATAGTTATTTTATGCAAATTATTTTTTTATTTTAAATCAACACACTGTACAAGAGACGATTTAGACACCCAATTTTAAACCTAATTACTTTAATATAAGGTACATTATGATTTTAAATGTTGTGATATCTATCATCTTTTGCTATTGCATCCTTCATTAAGTCGCTGTCAAACAGTGCCTTAAAATCTTTCTATTTCATTCCTATTATGTTTTGTCTCTTTCTAATTCGTAATTTAAAAAAGTCGTTAAATTAAACGTAGAATACTCTATTAGACAAATTGCATACAAGCTAGTCGAATTGAAATTTATAGAAATGTCAATGTATATGACATTGACGTACGATGAATATGTCAAAACACATGTCAATATCACTGATGACTTATCTTTCCGACATCCTTTCAATATAGGACTAGTAGAAATTCGGCCCACTATCATCCCTATAAAGTGGACTTCCCTTGGGTGCGAACGAAACGATTCGAATTCACGTTCCTAATTCGTGCAGCCAGGGAATGGAACTATCTGCCGGCTTCTATTTTTCCTGAGAAATACAACCCTGTTCTTTATCTGTATTTCTATGTATGTGTGCTCCATCTTCGGCCACATCTTCGCTTTGCTGTCGTGGCAGTAGGCGGGTTGGTGGCCAAACACAGACTTACTTATCAACGATAAAAAGGAACCTGATGGCCGTTTTTAACAACCACCCCTACACATCTTTTAACTAAAAGTTACCAAAACTAACGCCATACCGTTTAGTTTAGACCTCTTTAATTAAGAGGTTGATGTAAATGCAGTGTATGAGTTTTCTATTCAATTCGATTTGAGTATCGTAGTGTAATACGTATCTATAATAGCGAATTTAATTGTGATCATCTTTTTGTAGATATAATGATGATTTTAAGTAATTTTTTATTCGTTTTTGGAGAAGTCGTGGTCAAGAAATTAGCAAAGTTAATATCAAGATGGACAATTCTCTAATAACTTCATTTATTTAATTGGCTTTAGTTGAAAAAAAGTCAAGTTTAAAGTTAAAGCTTTGATATTAACTTTGGGCCGCGCTGATCGCTTATCATCAGGCGACTTGTCTGCTCATTTGCCACCTATTCCACAAAAAAAAAATATATTACATAATTTCATCCTCAATGAGGCACTTTTGAAACGTCAAATTGAATTGTCTGTCAGTCTTTGAAATTATGTGCTCGTTCCAAAATGTTACTTTGAATAGAGCAAGAAAATCCCATTGTGGCTCTTTAAAAAAAGAGGCTGGCACTCCATCTGTTAATGTAATTTAAACCATGTGTGTTAACAATTAAGAAATAATTTAGAATGTGTTGTCATCTTCAATGTTAATAATAATTAGTTCTAAGAATTTAAGACATTTTTTTTAAATTTATATTTTAATAATGGGTGCCATTCTTGCTTAGGCGCATCGTTTATGTTTAAACGATTAAAAATGTTTTTTTTTGTGTATATAAAACTCATAATAAAACATACCTACGTCTTAGTAAGAAAATAAATTATTATTTAGAAATTATTATTGTTTTTTCTTTAATATCGTAATACCTTAATCTAAATAATATAAATCCCATATTTTTTAATATCGCGGTGGGCGAAAGTTTTAGACGCTTCTCACGCATGAGGGCGCGGTTTTAAAAACTGAATCTCAAAAACCACAGCGGCAGTCTGCAGCTCCAGACAGAGTCTGAGTGTTATATTATGTATATCAATTAATTTATTTATTTAACATTTTATTTACAATCATAAGTACCTATATATGCAGATTTAATGCCGAAAGACATTAAAGACATTCTCTCCCAGTCACCAGCAGAATTAGTTTTGTTTTAATTCATACAAAGTAACACACTATTATGGTTTGACAAAAAAAAATTGCTTCAAAAGCTTTTTAAAATTATATGTATAAAATATATGCAATATAATACTAAAATACTCAAACAAAATTCATGTCTAACCAAAAAAAAACACAACATTATTGTTAGGAGATCCAAAACTCAAAAATATTCACGAGTTTATTTACACTAAAAACTAGAGCAACAAATATCAAGCCAGACCAATCAAAGTTTGACACGAAACTCACATCACTTTTCACTCACACACTCACATAACAAAAATACCCTAAATAAAAGTCAGGTCCCATCAAAAATGCTACCCATAACCGTAAAAAACAGTATTTTTCCCGCCCCTAACAGAGGTATGTTCCAGTTTTTGTCATACACACTAAAAGTACCCTGTGTATACCATGCCTTATGCAAAAATACGAAAACTCTGCGTGAGTCGCCTTTGGACTCGTAGGTTCCGTTCTCTGATGAGTTGGCAAGAGTTGAGACCGACTCTCGCAAAGCGGTTGCAAAGTATTACCACCGTCGTTTGTCATAAAGAAGAGAAGAGACTGGTATTCAGCAGGGGTTTTGAATTCAATACAGATGTTTCTGTTGAAAAATAAAACGATTTAATTGATGCTGGGTTTGAATCAAGACCAGAATAAATTATAAAAAAAAACATAATATTTAAGGGAAAATAAGCAAAAATACTTGCCTGTCATAGTTTCAAAGTCAAATCATTTATTCCAATTAACCCATATACTTAGGTACTTACCTTAGGTAGTTTCAAAAAAACTTCAACAATTAAAGAAATAAAATAAAAGTCTGTCACAGATTGGCTGCTTACACACAACTCGAAAAAAATAACTAAAAAACGTTTTCCACATATTTCGACGAAACTCTAAAAAGAAAAAAAACGCCATCAGGTAAATGGTGGGTGTCGCAAGCCTAATGAGAGTGAAGGAGCATCCATATTTGACACTTGTTCATTGTGTTTCACTGAAACGAGGTAGCTAGAGCTGCTGTGTGGAATGAAAGATGGATGGCATGGAGTAAAACCAGGGCGCATAATTGGGTAGTTTCCTAGGTCAAAAATAAATTATTTTGATATTTCAATATAATAAAATATCCCAAAATAATCGTATTTTCATTCATTCATTTGACGATATACTTATTTATTTAATTTATCTTGCTATTTTTTGCGTAATAAGTATGTTATTTGACGCAAAAAAATTATGACGTCATAATTTGCAATGTCATACAAAATTCATAGAAAAGTAACGTTTTTGACATTTCGATAAAAGTATTGAATTTGACTAGTAGGATAATACCCTATTGTAACCGTCTTACTAACGCTACCTGTCTAACAACCGCACGCAGAGTCATTTAATGGTTACTTAACCCAGTCCTTAGCAATTGTTTTCGGTACAAAATCGTTACTAAGGAATGGTTTAAGTAATCATTAAATAACTCTGAGTACGGCAGTTAGTCATCATCATCATCATCAACAGCCTTCAAGTGGTTATTGCTGACCAAAGGCATCTTCTCACACATTTGGCAGAGTAATCAGTGAATAAATAAAAAAACAAACATCCGAACATAGTACCTCCTCATAAGTTTTTAAACTGACATGGTCACTAACACTATTATTAGAACTTGAGACGGGATATTTAACATGTTTATTTATGTCTATGAGTATCCGATATTTCGGCACTGTTGCAAGCGCCATGATCACGGATATAAACTATTTCTCCTCATATATCGATAGTAACTCCACCTTTTTTGAAGTTGGTAAAATACAATTAATTTATAAAACCGATGTTAATGTTGAACTAAGCAGGATGCAAAAAACATAATATCTTAAAAAAATATATCAACCTTAAAGTTATTACAATAATTAAACCCTCTTAATAGTATTTCGCACAGAATACTTGTGGCCATTTAATTTGAATGAGACTAGAATAATAATGCAGTACTTCTACCTACCCTTTCTAGAGACAATAGGCGTAATGTTACAACCCTTGCAGTTTTCCTTAATTAAGTACGATAATAATAGACATTTTCGTTATGAGGAAACTGCTACTGATATTATTATATTTCTTTCGGAATTTTAATTTTTTTGAAACACATTCCGTAGTGCACACTTCATAAAATTTCTACTCTTCTAAAATTTAATTATATGTCAGTATGAAGTTCTGTTCTGGACGTGGATGATAGAAACAATGGATGCGCTATAAAAATACAAGGAATAGTATATTTCCGTGTCTTTATGAACTAATGTAGTTTTTATGTGATCTGATTTTTATTATTATTTTATGAAAAAAATCTAAATGTTAGTACTTACATATCATTTTAAACTATTTACATAATTGAGTAGAACATTCTAATCAATTAATCAATCAGCATTTTGTGATATCATAACAATATGTAAATATTCACGTTTGACGTCATCTACATCTCCTAGCTTAAATAATTATTGTTTTAAATTATCCTGTTCTCCATCAATTTACATCATCACTAACCGAAAAGCCAAACGCGACCTACAGAGCATACAAAAATTACCGCATCCACCATCCATCCACACTCCAATCATTTTAATGTGTGCTTATTATTTTTTTATTTGCATTATGAGAACAGGGCAGCGACAATTTCTTTTACAGCTCTCTGCTATGAATTTTGTATGAAGCATGAACGTTGCATTCATGTTTTTAAAAGGACTCTCTTGTACTGGTATTTTAGATTGTAGAGATTTTTTTTTCAGGACAATGTTGAGGTTTTGTGTTGCAAAATCTGTTGTAGAAATTTTGAAAAGGCTTATAATAGGTTTGCAGAGTTGTGTTTAAAAAACCGATTTCAAAAAATAAAAACTAAAATAGCGAAGAATGACTATTATTATACTACTGGTATACTTTATCCATTAAAAATACCCTTAACCGACGAGCATGTATGAAAAGACTGATGACTGTTGATGAAGAGAAAGAGGTATGTAAGAGTCGTAGCAATTGGCGGTCCTTTGTCTTTGCCTACCCCCATGGGAGACAGGCGTGAAGTTATGTATGTATAAATAAATACTGATAGATATCCACCCACTGATAGGATAGAAGTCGGTGCCATAAGTTCTAAATAAAATTATTCATTAAAACCTTAATAGATACCTAATTGATATGTAAGCTGTTTACAATTTTATGGCCAGTATGATGATATAATGAGTACTTGACTTGAGAATAGACTTATAACACAAATGAAGAAAAGTAGGTGTACATTGTATAGCGGCATTATGTGACCTAATATGCACTTCTGCCTACCCCTTCGAGGATAAAAGGCTACCTCCATGTTACAAAAATCTCTTTTTTAACATGGCTACTGACATGTTAAAAAAGAGTACCTCCTCCTTTTTTGAAGTCGGTAAATAGCAAGGAAATAATCTCGAAATGATTTCCTGTATCATTTAGTTTTCTTGTCACGTATATTTTTGGTTGAAGGAAAAAAATTGCAGGAAATGTCACGGAACGAGGTCCTTTTAAGACTAACTGATGGTTGGGATGAATAGCATTGCCATTAAAAATAGCATCACGACGCATTTTCCTCTTAAATTTACGACAGAAGTGTATACTGTTCAAAAATAATAGCAAAATTATGGTTAATAAGATCAATTTAAACATAGCATAGCACATAGCTTAGCACTGATAGAAACAGAGCTAAATTATGTTTTTTATATGGAAAGATGCGTGCTATGGTTGCGCGGTATGGATGCTTGCTATTGATGTGTGCTATGGATGGCTTCTCTACTATAGATACATCGCATACTCGAGCTGCGCATCTTCCTCGCACAGGTACATAGCTTAGTCAGTAAAAACGGTCACATGGTTTGATAGTTATTACATCTTCATAGCATAGCTACATAACACATCTCTGGCTGAAAAGCACCCTTAATGTTTCTTAATATTTGACCTGACGATCAAATCTGTGATCGCATCTTCATCTTAAACAATTGCATATTTAATAACTCAATCCAATCAATTTATGTCTAACAATAAAATTGTCCCATTGGCAAACGAAGGTTACAATCAGTTACTTTGACAAAATACAATAAGACATAATTTCATAAATAAAAAAATATACGAGTAGTGGTAATTCGAAACTTATTGTCTAGCCTCAAGGTTTGAAATCGAGGTTGTTTTCTCTAAATCATAATTAAATACGTGACAAAAACATTTGAAAACAAATAGAGAGTGAGTATTCAATGATGATGTCAAAATGCAATGCTGGGTCTCAAGTCTTCGCCAAATTCATTCAACATTAGATTTATAAGGTTTCTGTTAGGCCTTCATAGACATCAGTCGAAGTTAATATATATCCCACCCAAAACATAAATGTGAAAGGATGCCAAGTTCGATAATATTGGAATGCTTCGCCTATAAAAGAAGTGAGATCTAAATAAGTACCAAGTTCCATACACAGACCTCAGTTAAAAATGATATAACAAGTTGGCAAGTTTTCACACACTTTGTTATAAACCTACTAAAGGTGCAATGAGTCAAGTATATAATATTAAAACTTGCCAAGTTATATCATTTTTAACGCAAGCCCATATCATTTAACTGGATCTGTGTATGGAACTTGGTACTTATTTAGATCTCACTTCTTTTATAGGCGAAGCATTCCAATATTATCGAACTTGGCAGCCTTTCACATTTATGTTTTGGGTGGGATTTCATTTATTTTTGTAAATTTTATTTTCTTTTTTTCTTATTTTACTTTACTTTGACTAAATACAAACCTTCGTAACGAATTTTAGGTCGGTACGACCATTGGAAGATATAGATATTTTTTGTTTTAGTTCCTTAGGGGTATGAATTTACCTTCATTATTTTTAAAACCGACTCACACTTGGCCATTTTCAGATTTTTTCCTTTACCTTGACCTAAAGACCTACCTCCATGCCAAATTTCAAGTCAATACGACCATTGGAAGTGGTCTAGGTTTTTGATGAGTGAGTGAGTGAGTCAGTCAGTGAGTGTATAGTAAAAATAGCGATTTTCTGACGTCAATATCTCAAGACCTACAATAGCTACATTAATGAAATTTTGTATTTTAGATAAGTAAGTAGATATGACAGATACTAGAAATTTCATATGCGTAGATAAAATAGATTTTGAGTTATAGGTGGGTCGAACTTGGCCCGAAATGGTTCGTGTAATATAACCCACGGCCGGTGTGTCGGTTTTTTTGCTCGAACTTGGCGGACACACTGCCGTGTGTCTAGATATCGATACAAAATAAATAAATTATCGATATAATACAATATCTACATAATCGATTTGTATCCAAAATACTCAGATTAAGAATGAATTTCTATCGTATAAGAATCGTGATTGATCACCGCACTCGCACTTTCGAGGGTATGGAAGACACTACCAAACCAGACCGTAGAATACTAATGCTAATTTATTTAAACAGAATAACTCAAAGGTGTCTGACTCATATAGTGACCTATCAACGCACAGCCCATATCATTGGACGGATCGGGCTGAAATTTGGCTTGCAGGTAGACGATATGACGAAAACATCTAAGAAAGATCAGTGATCAATTCTACCCCAAAGGGAAGGAAGGTTTGTATGAAACTATATTAATTTTAAACCGATCGAGCTGATACGTGGCATGCATAAAGTTACTATGACGAAAGCATCTCCTAAGGATTATAATAAATGCCATTAATAATAATCTATAAGATAAAAATAAGTCGGGTTTCCCTTCCTGACGCTATAACTCTAGAACGAACGAACCAATTTCCGATTTCCACGATTTTGCATTTGTTGAAAAAGTCTCGGGCTCCGTGAGGAAAAATCAAGAGAAAAGCAGGAAAACATGAACAGAAAGTCATTGGTGGTGAAAAGGGGTTCACCGGGTTTGCTAGTACTTCTTAAAAATATTTTAGCATGATTTGCTCGACAGTAATGTGAGATTCAAATATGCATTGTCCAGTACTCGATCATGCAGCCATTGTGCTAACTGATCAGCTGATTGTTTCTCACACAAAGTCTTTCTAGTAAAGGGTCCGATAGAAGGGCTCGCAAGGTTAAGCTAAACAATTAAAATACGTTTTTATCTCAGAACCTTGAACTGGCAGTTGCACCTGTGTAGTTTCTATTTATGTATTATCCATTGTTTATTATTGTATTACCTAACACACTTTATAATGCCTCGTGGCAACTGCGGCTACCGGGCAAGGGGTCTGGGGCTCAATTCACACGTCGTCGGAAACAATATTTCAGTGGTAGCATGGAGTTTGGAATTGTGTCCGGTATGGCAATAGGCTACCCCTATTAATTAGATCAATGGGACTTATAACATAAATGGTGAAAAGTGGGTGAGTGTATATTCTACAGTGGCATCACGTGCCATAATGTGCACCTTCTACCTACCCTTCGGGGATAAAAGGCGTGATGATAATATACAACTTTATAAATTGAATAGTCGTAGCTTAACTACTGATTATGAGGAGATTCTATCTCAGTATTACGATTATTCTTAAAATTAACAACAAATCTCTTGTCTCATACTGTCGTGAACAACTCGCGAATTGTTCGCAAACTATTTGTTGAAAGTGAGTCTATTGTCAATTTTCTATTATATTTATTGTATCAATTATAAAATACGTTGATAGCATTTTTTATACAAAGTGTCTGGACTTTTTCATTCAGTTGTGCTAGGTATTAAATTAATCTTTTTCTAAACGTCTGCGCTAAACATTAATTCTGTATCAACTAATGGAACAATTTTAGATGGCAAAGGGAATATAATAGAATTAAATTATAGCATTATGGAATGCAAATAAATATATAATGAATATGAATAATATCAAAAACAGCGTAGAACCCAGAATGCTACCCTGCGTAAGCCCTTTTTAAGAGGGAAAAATAATCCTATGACTTCTCTCGCCTTGTGTGTGTCGAGAGGAAGTGTCAAACTCTTACTGACTAAAAACCACCCCGTTCCTACTCCTGCTTTTCGAGCCGGAGCCTTGGTAAACCCTAGGTAGGTAATCCGCAGCTCCGGATGCGTAACCCTACAACATAATTATGTTCATAATTAACTATTGGAAAACCAAATACATTATTGAAATGTCTTCTTGTATTACATCGTGCCCAGTATATGGCAAACTCACACCATAATTCCATGAGACTTATGCAAACACAAATTGGTGAAAAGGGTATACATTATCATTAGAACTTAAAACGGGATATTTACCATGTTTATTAGTTTGTGAGTTTCCGATAGGCACTGTTGCAAGCGCTATGATCACGGATGAACTGAGTATATGAGTGTACATTGTACTACAGTGGCATTACGTTGCATGCGTAGGCAGAGGCCAATGTACATGTACATAATGCCATGTACATATCATATACAGATACATTTATCCCTTCGAACCCATATCCTTGGTATAAACTACAGTACATCACGGCATTTATCGTGTAAAAATTAACACCGTTTACTTAAATTTTATAATCCTACGATTAACGAACAATGGAAACAATTGTTTTTACTATTTTCCTTGTGAACTGATTCGATTTCAATTTGTATTATATTTTTGATGCAATAGGGTTGTAGATTTCATTTTTTATGAGTATTATTAAATAGGTTTTTATAGGCTATATAGGTTTTATTAACAGGATACCGGTAAAGCAGCTAATGGATCGCCTGATATAAAGCATTAATAATCGCCCATGGCCACTTGCAACACACGAGGAAATTTTTTTTAAATTTAACTGTTGATCTATGGAAGTGGATTCTAATCAGTGGTCTGTAGAAGACAAAAAATGGTTCGCAAAATGAAAAATAAATAGACATGACTACATACATCTGTTTAATAAATACCACAGTTTAAAGCTCAAATTCACTTACATCAAAGGAGACACCTGAGAGGAGCAACTTTTTTCAATAATCCCAAAGTTACTATTCATTATAAAAGTGTTCTTTGACCAGGTATAAGTAGAGAAACGCGTGATTCATGGTTTGATCCCTGAATGCATAGACCAAGACTTGCTTTATGAAATAGGTGTCAAATATGCTGTCCGCACTGACGGATCATCTAAGCCTAATCACATGAGAGATAGACGTCATGTCTAAATACGTATAGCAACATCAAAGGAGTCATAGATGCGTTGCGGAGACTACGTTCTTTTCTCGATAGATAACAAACATAAAATGCCGTATAACATATTATACAAATGTCGCTGAGATGATGGCCCTTTTGACATGGGCATGTGGGATTGAAATGACTGAATATTAAAATAATATAAACATATCTTGTCATTGTTAATATTTAATTGTTTATTTTTATATATTTACTGTTTTATTATATTTCGCTGTTTCTTTGTTCTTATTGTCTTATATTATTCTTCTATTCTTATTTGTGTTTTATTTTAATTCTTTTATTTCTGTGCGTATCTACTGTTGATTATTGTATAATGTGTGTTGCTACGAATATTTTAAGCCTTGTATCCATGGTAAACATTTTGTTTAGCAACATGGTTGCATAAACATGTTGCGGGCAACACTTGTGTTGCGGAGTTGATCGCACAATGCTGCAGAGATGACGCCCGGCGAGCGAAAACATTAGTTTATATTAGTTTGAACAAAGTTTCTAGCAACATTCTCGCTATTCATCAACAACGTTGACCAACTGTTGCTAAGCAAAATGTTTACGATGAATACGAGGCTTAACACTTTTTTCGCCTCGTCGAAACATTTAACACCAGAGGCATTACAAGTGCGTTGCCTTTTGGGGTTAGGAATTTAAGGGTTGTTGGGGAATAGGGGATTGGGAAGATTGGAAATTTGGCCTCCGGTATCCTCACTCACACAACGCAAGCGTTGTTTCACGTCGGTTTTCGGTGAGGCCGTGGTATCACTCCTGTTAAGGCGGCTCATTCGTGCCGAAGCATGGCTTTCTCACACTTAAATTACTATAGAAGCGACAGCCCTATTATCCTTGTGGTAGACACTTAGCGATAGAGGTCGCTATGGTAAATGCTTAAATAAAAACTTCGCATTTACTCCATTTCCTTGGCCTATTCCGAACTAGGTTGGGGTCGGTCCTGGTTGTAATTAGATTTTACTTAATAACTTAACTACTGAACGCATTTTAACACCCGAAGGAATAAGCAGAGGTGCGCAACTATAATGACAATAGAAAAAACAAAAACTAATATAACATCATTTATAAAAAAACGAATATAACTATTATACCACTATTTATATATTATGAGTCCCATGAAAATGGGGCGAGAAAATTCTAAAACGGAGAAAAACTGACTAGCAATTATTTAGAAATTATCGCAATCTGAAAAATTATATAACTAAAGTCTGTACAAAGAAAAATACAACATGGTGGTTTTATTAGAATTAACACACACAATACATGAATCACTAGCTTGCGTGCAGCTGTTACAATGCCACGTAAAGGCCTTATTGTCACAATACATGGAAAAGAAATGGACCTAAAATAAAAGAAATACGACAATTTCAAGCATAATTTAAAATTATAAGTCAGAAGGTTCTTTTCCATCAGAGATGTGGTATGCTACGCTGCTGTAAATGCGTTTGGCTTCCACCAATCATATTCATTGGTACATATAATATGTAGCTTACCATTGGCGAAAACGAACTCAGCTAAGCTATGTTTTTAAAATAGTAGTTGCCAAGGTTCAGACTCCAGGATCAACAGACTTGTTTTCAAGACACGTGAATGAAATTGCAACTTAAAATAGATGGAAATAGACAAATATTTTTTGCTGACTATTTTGTTACGGTTCAAGGAACATTAGTCTACATTTGCCAATATAGACTCAAGGCTGTCGTCTGACAATAGATTTTAAAATGGAGAATGTAAAACCTAAAGTTAGAATTAGAAATGTTGTTATTTTTGTGCAACGGAATTCTTTAATTAGTCGTGGTGACTATGCGGGATTCTGATCGATTTATTATTTGTAATATAAGGTGAGATATACAATAATTTTATTCATTTTTTTTTTAATGGTATAAGCCGGTAAACGAGTGGACGGATCACCCGATGGTAAGCAATCGCTGCCGCCTATGGTCACCCGAAATACCAGAGGTACGAGTGCGTTGCCGGCCTTTTAGGGGGGTAATTGGGCCTCCGGTAACCTCACGCACACAATAAAACACAAAGGAAGCGTTAAATCACGCTGTTTTTTTTTTAATTATAATTTTAAGCTTGATTTTTTTAATATATTGTTTAAATTTAAAATATATGGTCGATAATCGCGTTTTGTTCAGTTAAGGTTCTTAAGTTCGTGTCAATATTTCATTTAAACTTTTATTGAATTTAATTTGAATTGTAAAAAGTAACAGTATGTTTCAATTATATTAAAATTAAGGCAACTAATGACATGCAATTTAATAAATACTAATTTAAAAACTATTATCAAAAATCATCGCTTACGAAGCATTCATAGTCAAATACATATATGCGAAATAGTTAGTTACTAAGCAATTTTATTACCACCAAATCTTAAAACTGGTTATTTATAAAATGAAAGGTTTACAACATCAGATGAAGTTACGTCAGTTACATAAAAAAACATAAATTGTGCACATGTACAACTTTCTCTCGGTTCAAGAGATGTGCACAGTCACGCATATGTGTGCCGTATGGTTAGAAATAGTAGACAGGTATAAGTGGCTACTGCTGACCAAAGGCCTCTTCTGACACGCAGACGGTTGTACAAGTATAATTAACTTTTAATCAGCACTGCCCATTGACAATCGCAACACAACAGAAGTTGCAAGTGCATTACAGGGCTTTTGGGTGTCAATTTTTAGCGGATTACCGGGGCTCGATACTGCCTCGTTGGTCGAGTGGTCGCCAATGCGTCTGCCGGACAATGGATATCGGGTTCGAGTCCCGGGTCGTGGGTGTACATTGTATAGCAGCATTAGCTTTTTTTTTTTTTTTTTTGAGGGGGGAAAATCATCCAATGACTTTTCTCGACTTGGGCGAGGCGAGAGGGAGTGTCAGACTCTTACTGACTAAAAACCACCCCGTTCCTTCTCCTGCTTTTCGAGTCGGAGCCCCGGTAAACCCGCTAGGTAGTCCGCAGCTCCGGATCAGGCATCAGCCCTGCTGGGCCCCATCTGTGGTGGTCTGATGGCTCTTTGAGGCGCGCGCGGAACGCGACGCGCCGCACGCACGGGTCTGGTTCTGTTCGGGCGGTGAGCTACCCTTGCTCGCCGTCCGCAGGCCCGCACTTACGGTGGCCGGAGATCGTCTCGGATCCCCGACGCCCGGACTGTCTCTCGCGACGGCTGGGGCGTGAGGAGGTTTGTTCTCTCACGCGTCCCGCCTCCTCCTTAGCTAGCATGACTGCTTCGCAGAAGGAGGAGACGGCATCCCAGTCCCTCTCGCTCCGCACCATGGCCTGAACCAGTGCCGGGCGCGAGAGGTCGCCGTCGCCGACCACATCCCTGAGGACTTGGCGGTGCTCAGCCCACGCAGGGCACACCGCCACCGTATGTTCTACCGTGTCCTCCGGGCGGTCCTCACAGTGATGACACCCGGGCGTTTCCTCCCGCCCAATAAGAAACAGGAACCTACCGAAACTCCCATGTCCGGTAAGCACCTGCGTCAGGCGGTAGGTGAGGACGCCGTGGCGCCTCTCTAGCCACTCCTCAAAGAGGGGACTTACCGCTGCGATGACAGCGAGCCCAAGCAGCATTAGCTAAGGCGTAATGTTCGTCTCTGCCAACTCTTTCGGGGATAAAAGGCGTTGCACTTTGCACTGGGGCACGAAAAAGAGTAGGAACAGGGTATTTTTTAACCAGGAAGGGTCTAACACTCTTACCTCGTCCAAGGCGGGAGAAGCCATTAGATGAGTATGAGCTCTAAAAAAGGGTGTGACGTATTCTAAGATTAGGGATGGGAAATGAGCGTCTTTTTGGAAATTACCAAATGTATAAGAAAACTTAAACTAGCGATACAAATAATATAGACCATGTACCTATTATATCGATACCCTATAGCAAACCAGTTAACTCCTTATTAGTACCGGAGGCCCTTAAAACTCTATCATCCTTTATGTTCCATAAGAGGTTAACAAAAAAAAAAAAAAAAAAATTGCCGAAATATGGAGTTTGCTGGTCTGCCATTAATTGGCACCATGGGGATGGGGAAGATTGGGAAGGGGGTAATGTCTCATAAAAAAAAAAAAATTATACTAATACTTTCGGTTGAAGTCTTGGTCCACTCATTAGGATCATTATTAAAAAAAAAACAATCTAAGTTCGACGAGTACAGAATTCTTGAATATTGTATGAAGGTGTTTCAAGGGGAACATTTCATTTTGCGATGTCATACATCGACAAGAAACTATTTTTAAAGGCTTAACATTATTTGCTCGTAGATAGCGCTACGTGTATCAGATTATCGATATCTTATTATCGATAGTTTCAGTTAGCATCCCCTCTCTAGTCGAAAATAAAACATAGGTGCGCTTCGAGGAAATAAAAATTAATATTTTTAATAGTTCCTTGAAGCGCAACTAACGGGTGCGCTTCGAGGAATAAAATAGGTGCGCTTGGAGAGGTGCGCTTCAAAACAGTTGCGCTTCGAGGAATACCTCACTGTTTTGATCTTTAATATTATAATTTAGATGTTGTATTGTTTATCTTTTTTTTTATTATTATTATTTTTGTTTGTATCTCTGTACTCTGTACAAGAGGTCTCGTCCGGTTTCTATGAGGCACATTACCCTCATAGAAACCGGACAAGAAACAACGCTTGCGTTGTATTTCGTTGTGTGAGTGAGGTTACCGAAGGCCTAATTAGCCCCTCTTCCCAATTTTCCCAATCCCTGATTCCCCAACAACCCTTAAATAGGCCGCCCCAACAACCCTCCTAACTCCCAAAAGGCCGGCAACTCACTTGTAACGCCTCTAGTGTTTCGGATGTCCATCGGCGGCGGCGATTGCTTACCATCAGGTGATTCGTCTAGACTTTTACCGGCTTATACCATACAAAAACATATTTGAATTTGATGCAAAATATTGTGCCTACATAAATAAAATGTTAAGACGACGTATTTGCATACAATTGAGAGAGGAAATCAATATTCTGGTCACGACTTGTAGTTTTTGACGTAGCAGCCATGGTTAGCAGACAGTGAAAAGTGAAATGTAGTATTTAGCATTTTTTGTTCAACTTTCATGAACGAAAAGTGATTGCATAGTTTAAAGTAAAAAATGTATGCATTTAAAGTCTAAAAATGTATTTTTGTGACTTGAATTATATAATTTTAAAATGTATTTAAATTTTAGTGTTAAAATGCGCTGTATTTTTTAAATAATATGAATTTAATAATGTTTAAATTTTAGTTTTAAAATGCGCTGTTTTTTTTTAATAATGGAAAAACTTTTTTTCTTCGTTTTATAATTTCAGTCAATTGTTTTTTTTAAAGTACCCTTAACCGATGAGCATGCTTGCAAACACTGATGACTGTTGATGAAGCGAAAGAGGTATGTAAAAATCGTAGCAATTCGCGTTCCCCAATGCGAAACAGGCGTGAGGTTATGTATGTTTTTTTTTATCAATTCTTTCAACATATTGAAATTACGCTTTAAAACATGGTTTTAGCATTAGTGTTCTATATTCTTCACGTTTCTTTGTATGTATACATATATTATGAGATACTACTTTTTGTACCAATGCCAAAATTTATATTTAGTCATTTGGCATGGCTCTCATAGTTACTTTCGCGTCATGCGGACACGTTTTACGCATGATCTAATTTTTACTTTTTTCCTTATTTCCATTTTAAATCAATATTACTAGAAAATCTTTTATAAAGACATTATTTTAAAACGATGATTTAATTACGAATTAAGCGTTTAATTATGCAATTACCCTTATTAGCTAAAAAGATATTAACGACTAACAATGCTTCATTTTTCCAAATAATTAAACCAAGTTCAATTATGGTAAAAATTACAAAAGTCTGCAGTGCAATTACACAAGCAGTTATCAATTTTAATTAAACCTTATGCAAGGAGTGATAAGGTTAAAATTCATATAAGTTTATTTCACGTTCATTTGTGTTTACAGATTAGAGTAGTGGGCTAAGCGTAGATTGTCCGTGCAGTCTTATTTAAACATCGAATAGTGAATGTCGTCGCGGAAAAAAATCGACATTTTATTTTTAAATTTTTAAACTAAAATTTAATTATTTTTTTAGTTTTAGTTTTTTTTTGTTATATTTTTTTGTTTGTTTTTTTAGTTTTACTTTATCAATGTTTGCGTTATATAGTTTTTTGTTGTGTTTGTGTTTGTGGACGGTCAGTTCCAATGTTATACGAGGGAATGACTTGTATCAGTTGGATATTGTGCATTACAATGACTTCCATGACAGGTAAGATATTTTATTAGCATATTTTTAGTTTTTATGGGATTTTAGTTTTTAGTAGTGTGTCTTTAGTTTTTTGTACACTGTCATACGGTTTAACGATCATTATCCAATATTAACACATTTAGCGCCATAGGGGGCAAAAGTGACCGGCGTTAGCGGAAGATTTGCCTTCAACAGATTTTTGTTGGCAGTCAAAGTGCCATTATTATGAATGTGAAAGTGTGTGTGTCTGTTTATGTATCCGTCTGGTACGGCAAAACGGAGTGATGAATTGACGTTTTTTTTAAAGTGGATATTAGTAGTTGAAGAGATGGACAGTGACATAAGCTAGTATTTCCGCCGTACTCAGAGTCATTTAATGGTTACTTAATCCAGTCTTTGGTGATTGTTTTTGGAACAAAATTATTACTTAGGAATACTTAAACAATCATTTAATATCTCTTAGTTTGAGATGGTATCTTTCGAACCCTCTACTTCCCTAAAATTGGAGGTGGAATTTTGTATGGGATGTTCTGAAAGTTTTAAGGTAGAAAGACGGACAACTAGGGACTGATCCAAAAAAAATGCTTATTTTTTTTATTAAAGATCACGCTACCATAAATAAGAGTAGAGTAGAGGGTGAATCCACGCGGGGCTAGCTAGCTAAATAATAAAATAAACTACTTAACAGATTAGTTGTATGATACACAGACAGATTTTTCCTGGTAGACAGTACCATCTACCAGGAAAAAACCCATTTGTTATTCCACATTTCAATCTATATCGTTGCCAAATTTAGTTAGTATATACCCGTTCAGTAGTTCTGGCGTGAAATAATAACAAACATATGTACATACATTTATACAAACTTTATTTTCTATACTAATAGAGAAATAAAAGAGTTTGTGTGTTTCAACGCGCTAATCTCCAAAACAAGGATATACCATTTATTGAAGAAGGTTATAGGCTATAAAACATCACATTACTATCAATAGAAGCAGATAAAAGCGGGTGAAATCGTGCGGAAGTAGGAAGTAATATAAGAAGAATTACACGCACGTAATTCGTTTAAAAATTAAGTACCTATAGTTATTAAAAATAATTGGCTTTTAAAAGATTTACAATAATTACAAAAGGTTAATTTTGCAGAGGAAAAAATAGGAAAATTAACGAGGAAAATGCTCGTGCTTGCTAAATTGGTATTGTATTAATAATACAGAATTTCATACTAAACGCAATGCAACGTCACGCCTTTTATCCCCGAAGTGGTAGGCAGAGGTGCACATTACGGCACGTAATGCCGCTGTACAATGTACACCCACTTTTCACCATTTGTGTTATAAGTCACATGTAATAGAGGGTGAGACTATTGCCATATACCGGGCACAATTCCAGATTCCGTACTACTACTGAGAAATTTTCGAAAAACCGAAAAAAATCCAGTAATCCTTTGCCCGACCCGAGAATCGAACTCGAGATCCCTTGCCCGGCAGTCGCAATTGCGACCGATCGACAATTAATATTACAATTTCATACTTATGCGATTACATTATTATGTATTATAGCAACGAATACACTGTTAATAAATGAATAATGTGTTGAAACACATTTTTACTAACATAACAACACACTTTTATTGTTTCGAAAAGGCTAACGTAACATCGTCCACAGCCTATAAGTGGCAACTGACCAAAAGCCTCTTCTTGCACGGAGAAGGTTTGAGCATTAATCACCACACTTGCTCAATGTGGGTTGGCGATTTCAAACTTATAAGAATTGATAAGCACATTACTCACAATGTTTTCCTTCACTGTTTGTTAGTGGTGTCTAAATAATCTCAGAAAGTAAATATAAATCGGAAAAAGTTACATTAGTACTTGCCGTTGATAGGTTTCAAACCTGCGCTCTCATGTCTAAGAAGCGGGCGTCTTAAACCTTCAAACCACCATTACATTTAAAAGACACATTTGAATCAAAAATAAACTCTAAACAATAATTGATGTGAACTAGTTCACGCGTGAATTTAGCGTTCAAGGTCGTTATTGCGACATTTCCAAACCTAATGTCACATGACAGAGGCCACAACTGCAGTTACTGAATGAAATTTTAACCTGTAACCTTAGTACAAGTTTGCTTTACGTTGGACGAGAGTGCGTTCGGCGCTCTGATTGGCTGGCCTGAATGAATCAGCCAATGAGAGAGCCGAACGTTTTGATCACTTTAAACGTAAAGCAAACTCGTACTAAGGTTAAAATTTCATTCAGTTACTGCAGTTGTGGCCTCTGTCATGTGACATTTGGTTTGGAAATGCCGCAATAGCGACCTTGAACGCTAAATTCACGCGTGAACTAGTTCACATCAATTATTGTTTAGAGTTTATTTTTGATTCAAATGTGTCTTTTAAACGACGTGGTGGCCTGAATTTTAAAACCTGCTTCTTATGCATAAGAGCGGGCTTCAAAACAAACAGCGGGTAACAATGTGATTTTTTCCGAGTTATATGTGTTTACTTTCTAAGATTATCATCAATGACAAGACGGTGAAGGAAAACATTTTGAGGGAACCTGGGCTTATAATTTTTAATTGTAAGTTTGAAATCGCCAATTCGTATTGAAGTAGGAATGGGGTGGTTTTTGGTCAATAAGAGTCTAATACTTATTTAGAGAGCAGAGTGTAAAGTTTCCTAAAAAAGGAGTAAAGATCCCTAAGATCGGAAAGGGAGGATCCTCCGACTAGGCATGATGATTGATCATGCCTGGCGGGCTTTCTGCCCAACTGTCGATCATTGTAATTTTCTATCCATGTTTATTCACACGTAACCTTCACGTATGCGTCGTGTGTCTCGTTATCTGTTCTGTCATCTGTCACTTATCATCTCATATGTCGCCACACTCCCGCTTGCCTCATCAGTGATGGTAGGAGACATTCGATGATTTCCCCTCCCTCAAAATAGGAAGAGTACGTTTTTAAACCCACTTATCGAACTTAAACTTAACATTGTGATTACAAAATATGGTAAACCAATCTTACCGCTAGTAATTTGTTAAAGTATAAATAATAATTAGTAGATAATTATGTCCATTTGTTCATACAATGTGTACCTACTTCTTGCTTTAAAGAATTGAATAATTATATGCATCGCTTCATACTATGTAAGATCCTCACATTAAAATTTGTTATTTCCCGACATCTGATAATGCTCTATATTTTTGGTAGTTATAGAATCTTTTTAAAAAAAAAATAACTAGGTTTTTCACTTTAAGCTTCGTAGTTAAAAGTCTATTTTTAACCACTTGAACCAATGAGGCAGCCACACTCAGAGACATTTTTATTTTAAGTTCAAAATAATATAAATACATAGTTTCAAGTAGGTACAACCCCTATTATTAACTTTCTGACACAACTAATAAATATCAATTTTCCTTTATTTATTTACTTAATGGATTTTAATAGTAAAATTATGTGCACATATTAAAATGATTATTACTGTAATTTACATTTATAAATAAATTGATTATAAGTACATATCGGTAATAAAAGATGACACGTGTAATTACTGGTGATGAGAGCTGGCGAGGATGATAAATTAAAAAGCTAATTTGAAATTTTCTGTTAAAACTAGTGGACCAGACAGACGTTGTCCTGCCTACACGTCTTTAATTTGAAAATTTGTCGGATCCAATGTAAAACATTCTAAAATCAACAACTACTAAAAAATAAAAAAATAATTAAAAAAACATTGTCTAGCGGACAAAATTGTGAATCTAAACCATTAGCAGATCCCCTTGAACACACACAAAAAAAATTATCAAAATCGGTCCAGTCGTTTAAGAGAAGTTCAGTGACATACACACTTACAGAAGAATTATATATATAAAGATATATGTCCTATTTTCGAATTTCGACGTGTATTCTTATAGTACCTTTAGTCAGTAAGAGTCTGACTGGTGAGAGTGAGCTCTCACCTGAACTAAGTTGGGAGTCATTGGAAGCTTTTCCCCCTTAAAAAGGCGTGTACCGACCTGCAGTTGCGGACTACCGGGGTTACCGGGACTCCGGCTCGAAAAGCAGGAGTAGGAATGGGGTGGTTTTCAGTCAGTAAGAGTCTGATACTCCCTCTCGCCTCACCTTAGGCGGGAGAAATCATTGTTTGATTTCCCCCCCCCCTCAAAAAAAGCCTCCATGTACTGCATACTCGGTGATAATCACACAAAAAGTGTACCTACATGTTGTATGAAGGTCGAATGTAATAAGTGGCCATTTTTATGCTGCAACCAAGTTATTATTAACCTTAAGTATATTATAATTGGTGCCATGGTCGCATGAGAACCAAACATGGGTATGAAGAAGTGCCTGGGTTACTTATAGTATGTAATGTACTGTTTAGACATCAAATTAATTATTATGTTACACGACGCGGCGATTGTAGTAGCGCGGAATGCTGCTCATGAATATGAGTCTCTAGGATGACTTGAAACTAGTCGAGTACCTCGTTAAACAGTTACGTAAATCGATAACATAATAATTAATTTAGTATGTCTCAAGAAAGTTGTAAAAAAATATATATGTTTAGACAAAATTAAATAGTGCCTTCGGTCACCTCACTCATAAAACGAAACATAACGCAAGCGTTGTTTTATGTCGGTTTTCTGTGAGGCCGTGGTATCACTCCGGTCGAGCCGGCCCATTCGTGCCGAAGCATGGCTCTCCCACACTTAAATTTTATTCGACATTGTGCATCTTGAGTATTATAAACCGTTGGTTTTGTAGCACACAAACTTACAACCACTATTCCATTCATTGTTTCACATTTCACACCTTTATCATTAGTTGTCGACCTTGGTACAATATTATGTATCTATCAATGAAATAAAAAAAAAACAGGTTTTTCAGGTCAATAACCTTTAATGTAAATATTCTGAATAAGTTTTGTGCTTATCAATATTTTGAATGCCAAATTTTCTTTTTGTCACATTAGAGGATGTTCATTGTTCAGTAATTCACATGAGGCTCTAATAAGAGACGGGGCCTCAACAAAAAATCTTAGAACCTGGAATGATGATGAGAAAATGGGATTGCGCGTACGAAGTCGTGGTAGGTCGTGGTGACCCGGAGATTTAAGAAACCTATCAACAACGAGTACCAATGTAACATTTTCCGAATTATATATGCACTAAGAAACGGTGAAGGAAAACCTCGTGAGGAAACCGCCAACCCGCATTGAGCAAACGTGGTGATTAATGCTCAAACTTTCTCCTTGTGAGAAGAGCCTTTTGGTCAGCAGTGGTCAATTATAGGCTGATGATGAAGGGGTTTTATATATTTTTATTTATTTCACTTCCACAAAACCATTGTAATGGTTTGACTGTAGGATCGCTGAAATATAGGTATTTAAGTACAATATCTTAGGCGTTGTAACACACAAGCTAAGTAGCTTAAACATAGCGAATATACAGGGTGTCCCTGAAATCGACGTCCAACGGGCACTAGATGATCAGCAAGGTTCCAACTGTTATCAGAAAAATATAAAAAAAAGTCCTGCAGTTTTAAATTACAGTGACTTATGTGTTATCCACGAAAAAGTACACCCTGTGCCAGTCTTTTGACTCTTGTTGCTCCAAAACTTTTTTCGTCTGCAGTCTTCCTTACATTATCCTGAATAGTGCTTCAGTAATATGGAATCATAAATTCTTAGCCAACTGCTTTAGATTGGAAAACAGTGTCAGTTTTAGATGAACCAAATACTCTGAATAAAATTTTCAACTTACTTTAAGTGATTGTACTGAATAAATTACGTATGGCGCTAGTAGTGGCAAATTTCACCAAAGTTGGCGCAATTAATAAGGATTATAAAATGGTATAGCACTTTGCAAATTATTTCTTAAATTCGACACAAAAAAGATTTTTCAACGAAACTCCGTTTCGATGAATTTATTCGAACTTACGAATGCTGCAAGCGAAATCACGGGTAAACAGACAATATTGTTTGACAAGAGATCCTCGCTGATTTTCAACATGATGATAACAAATAGCGTGCTAATTATAATAATTAAAAGTGCTGTCTAGTGCATACGAGGTTATAACGTATGATTTGAGTACACTATTAGAATTTTTAGTAAGTTCAAATAAATTCATCGAAACGGAGTTTCGTTAAAAAATCTTTTTTTGTGTCGAATTTAAGAAATAATTTGCAAAGTGCTATACCATTTTATAATCCTTATTAAATGCGCCAACTTTGGTGAAATTTGCCACTACTAGCGCCATACATAATTTATTCAGTACAATCACTTAAAGTAAGGTGAAAATTTTATTCAGAGTATTTGGTTCCTCTAAAACTAACAATGTTTTCCAATCTAAAGCAGTTGGCTAAGAATGTATGATTCCATATTACTGGAGCACTATTCAGGATAATGTAAGGAAGACTGCAGACGAAAAAATAAAGATTTGTAGCAACAAGAGTCAAAAGACTGGCACAGGGTGTACTTTTTCGTGGATAACACATAAGTCACTGTAATTTAAAAACTGTAGGACTTAGAATTTTTTTTATATTTTTCTGATAACATTTGGAACCTTGCCGATCATCTGGTGCCTGTTGGACGTCGACTTTAGGGACACCCTGTAAATTAGGATTGCTTTAATTTGTAGCCGAATATTCACAGTAAGTAACGGATATGAAGCAAAACAGTTGTCTTCAGTTCTTTCACACGGGTATCACAAAAACAGTTCTGTTATGTTATCTACACAAGTCACACTATTATCATTCCATTTGTCATTTGATTCCTATAATTATCAACTAACTTAGCTTCTGCTATCAACTTCACCCACATTACTGCAATAAAAGTAACCTCTACAGGTGTTATTTTGTCTCGCGGGTTTACCGGGGCTCCGACTCGAAAAGCAGGAGTAGGAACAGGGTGGTTTTTAGTCAGTAAGAGTCTGGCACTCTCTCTCGCCTCGCTCAAGGCGGAAGAATTCACTAGAAGACTTTCCCCCTCAAAGTACTTATCAAGTTTTGTTAGAAAACGCTAATCTTCAAAACTATTGGTTTGAATTTAAACATAATTTTTGTTAATCAGTCCTTTTTAGTAAAGAAGACTATAAGATAGGCGTTGTACATGTAGAAGCACGTCGGTTAAACATGTAGGTATAAGCTATCAAACATCACGCTGCAATTATTAGGAGTGACGAGACGACCCATGCGGGAGTAGCTATATTCATCCTTTAGCCAAAGACTACAAACAGGAGCAGGAGTAGGAACGGAGTGATTTTAAGTCAGTAAGAGTCTGACACTCCCTCTCGCCTCACCCAAGGCAAGAAAAGTCATTGGATGACTTTCCCACCTCAAAAAAATCTAGATTTTTTAATAATAATTTTGACATGTGAATTTGGTCTTTTGTAGCCTATTTAAGTAAAATATTAAATTAATTGTTTCAATACCATAAAACTATGCATGTTGTGATGTTCTATAAATAAATGACAGGAAAACAAACACGCATGTCCGGACTACTATATACAAGGCGAGAGGATAATAATGTTCAAATTACAAAAATATTCCTTTTGTTGGTATTGGTAAACAATAACTATATTTAGGAATTACCTGTTATATATTTAGACATGGCATTAATTTTTTAAGTTGTCACTCTAATTGTGCGAGCTTGTATCGATGGAGATGTACCCTTACTTTATTTAAAGGGGTAAAATCATCTAATTATGTCTCTTGCCTTTAGGACTAGTTTGCTTTACATTGAATGAAAACGAAAAGAGAGCGCGTGCGCTTTGATTGGCCGGCGCAAATGAACAACCAATCAGAGTGCCGGACGCCATTAAATAACTCTTGCCATCGTAGGTGAGGCGAGAGAGTGTCAGATTTTAACTGACTAAATAACACCCCGTTCCTTTTCCTGCTCTTCGAGCCGGAGCCCCGGTAACCCGCTAAGTTGTTCGCAGTTCCGGCATCAATACTGGGTCCTCGATCGTAATAACTTTAAGCACATAACATGTGTGTAATAAAACTTTAAGCACATAACAATGTAACGTGTTACTGAAAAAACCACATGTTGCAATTTACTCTTCTATAGATACAATTTGTCAATACAACACAATACAATCGATTTTGTGTCCCATTGTCAATTTGTATTCACTGTTTCTATGGAAAACCTTCAGACTATTTCAATTGTGACGTCAATATGACGCATTTGAATGTGTATGTGTGTGTGTGTGTGTGTGTGTGTGTGTGTGTGTGTGTGTGTATATATATGCGATGCTTACTAGCATCATCAATAACTATGTCTGGTACTGTAAGATACACAACACAATTACAAACAATCACACAAAATTGTTTTTCAAACAAAACTTAGAAAGAAGATTCAATTCGCTAAAAATCTGTTCTAGTGATTTTAATTGCACGGTTAGTGCAGTGGCTGCGCAACCGGCTGTCGGACAACTTGTAGCGGGTTCGATTCCCGTACGGAGCAACTGTTTGTGTGATCCACAAATATTTGTTTCGAGTTTGGGTGTCATATGTCTGTGGACTTGTATGTTTGCAAAAGAGAAAATCCTAGTGTGGGGCAACGTTTGCAAGCGCCATGATCACGGATAAACAGTTGATCCGTGGATCAGTTCAGATTAGCAACAGTGCTAAAACATCGGAAACTCATAGACATAAATAAACATGATAAATATCCCGTCAGATCAACAGTGCTGAAATATCGAAAACTCATAGACATAAATAAACATAGTAAATATCCCGTCTCAAGTTCTAATGGCAATATTCTTTCTACCCAGATTCGAGGAGACATCAGTCGTCTACCCAACATGCTCATCCAACGACACCACTTGCTTGGGTGGGTTTGCCCGTCTTTACCAGGAAATCCAGACCCTATTGAAGGAACGTCCAGGAGCCTTACTCCTGAACGCTGGAGACACTTTCCAGGGGACCTACTGGTATACCCTGCTGAAATGGAATGTCACCCAGAGGTTTATTAATATGCTGCCCAATGATGCTCATGTAAGTATTGTTATGATGTAGTCTCCATCTTAGGAATGAACAACCCACTCTATTAATTACTAAAATTCATTAGATTTCGACTGTATTGTTTTAGTAGTTTAGTTTAATTTTGAATTTACACACCATAAATCTTCAGAATTATGCCAAACTATGCTTACTGACGATATAATTACCTTACTCTTGAGTAAGCAACTATCGTTGCTGTAGACCGCATTAAGTGTTTTTACAAGTTAAGTTACTGTGTGGTGGCCCAGAGGTTTAAGACTTATCATGCATGAGGGTGCGGTACGAAACCTACCAACGGCAAGTACCAATGTGACTTTTTTTCAAGTTATATACTTTCTAAATTACATAGACATCACTGACAACGGTTAAGGAAAACATGATACAACCTTCTCTGTGTCAGAAGAGGCCTTTGTTCAGCAGTGGCTGTTGATGTTAATGGATTTAAGTTACTGTTGAAAGTATCATTGTAGGCCAAATTATCCTGGAGAGCTTCTATAGAACCAAGACTCTTATACTTACCAGTTATGTTCACTACTAATCAATAAGAATATTCCTTAAAATCTATCTTCTTAATTTTAACGTTCTCTTTTCTTCAAGGCCCTAGGCAACCATGAATTCGACGATGGAATACCAGGGCTATTACCATACCTCAAAGCTATGAAGGCACCAGTGGTTGCAGCCAACCTCGCCAGCAGCATCGAGACAGGATTGAATGGCTACTACCAGCCTCATGTGGTGGTGCATAGAAGAGGACGGAAGATCGGCATTATTGGACTTATTACTAAGTCTACTGAGGTGAGTGTTACCGAGAAGTTCTTTAGTATTTTTATGAGGACGATAAAGTGTTTTGTTTTACGAGGTAATACGATTAGTTTCAAGCCACGCTAGGGACTCATACTCAAGAATATCGCAGCAACAGTGACAGATGACAGAAGTCACATAGACGATCGATGAGGAAATTAACGGATGACGTCATAAAATCCCTATATCGTGCATGTTAAGTTTACAGGTGAATAAACATGGATAGAAAATCCCAACGACAACAGCTGGGCAGAAAGCCCGCCAGGCATGATCAACTCTCCTAGTCTGAGGATCCTCCTTTTCTTAGGGACCTTTACTCTCCGTTCCCTAAACTAGTAATTATTGTTAGACGAATACCTTTTGCCTTTCGATTCAGTGATGTATCCTTTTTGTTTTCTTTTTCAAGATATATTCTTTTGCAAAATTATGAATAGTAATTTCTAATAATTCGTTGATTTAAATTAATTCGTCAAGCAATATCAAAATACAAACTGTTACATTGCTTAGCGTAGTTTTAATCAACATTGGTATTTTGTTTCGTAGTTTTATTTCTTATCTTATATTTTTACGGTATAAACCTTTAAACGAACTGACGGATCACCTGATAGTAAACAATGGCCGCCTCACATGGACACTCAAAACACCAGAGGCGATCCAAGTCTGTTGCCGGTCCTTTGGGGGTTAGCAATTTAAGGGTTTTTAGGGGATCGAGGATTGGGAAAATTGCAAAGGACGGTAATTGAACCAGTAACCTCACTTACACAACGAAACATATCGCAAGCGTTGTTTCCCGTCGGTTTTCTGTAAGGCCGTCGTATCATTCCGATCGAGCCGGCCCATTCGTGCTGAAGCATGGCTTTCCCACACTTGAAAAAATATATTATATCCAACTGATTTAACTTAGACATCTAAAATATTTAATTCTCTTGTTTGCAGCTCCTATCCAATGCAGAAGGTGTGACATTCCTGGAGCCAATCCCTGTGGTGCAGAAACAAGCACAGTTGTTGACAGACCAAGGAGTTGATATTATTATCGTGCTTTCCCATTGTGGACTCGAAGTTGACAAGTAAGTAGAGATTTTATTATTAATTGATGAGTCCACGTTTGACCGCTATTTCGCCAGGTCATAAGTGATCATTTACGACCAGGCGATTTCGCCTGGTCGTAAAATTCAATCAGACCAGGCCGCATTATCATGCGGCCTACGATGGATCAGGGCTGCCCATAAGCAACCTATTCACTCAGGCCTGGAAGACACCTAGGTAATGCCCATTAGGAAACACAGACTCCGGTAAAGAAATCCACTCCTTAGTAGTTCGCATAAGGAAACTTGAAGCGAAGCGCTTCGAGAGCGAGGGTTTTACAACATATTGCATGCTTTTCGACAAGGTAGAAAGGGAAGAGATGGGGAGGAGGTGCGTCCGTTTTACCCACGTGTAGCTATTATTAGAAAACCTGATATAATATATTTCCAAGTATATATTTAGTCTTCATGCTTGTACAAAAATTAATTAGTTTACCCGATCTGTGTCACAAATTTAATTACAATTACAACACAATTGAGACTAAGCTAAATAGTCAATACTTCTTATTCACTCGGTTAAGAGTTGAACGTATTTTTAAGAATACTTATGTATTTATTAGAACTATGTACTTCAAAAATATCATGGATACTTATTGCATAATATAGACTATCATCCCAAATTCCAACCAAAATTACCATCAAATCAACCACAGTCAATATTAAAATATATCACCCTGCATTACTTTAACCATCCTTCCTCGACTTATAAGAGCAATGTTTTATTAGCATAAATTCAAACCAGTGCTTCATCTAACCAGTGACAATTTTATTGGAAAATATAGTCGATAGCTTTACCTTTGCATTTAAATCGATTCTAAGTCGATGAAATAAAGTCTTGAGATAAATCTAGATGCATAGATCAGGGTTTATGTTTAATCGGTTATTGGTTAAGAAAAGATTTTTTTAGGAAGAAGATAAAAGAAAGGCAATTATTTTTTTAGGATAGGTTTTCCCAAATTTTTGTAGATCAAGGACCAATTTTTAACTAGGAGATTCGTCTTTTTTTGTTTTATAGCATTATTTCATATTGTCAGTATGTATATGTGAGGATTATCCTAGATCAAAGGGTCCCTCAATATGTTAACTTAGGAAGTTCTAGCGTTTATATTGCGCGTTGCATTGTTCTCACATAATTATATGTACAATATTGTTTTTTTTTTGAGGGGGAAAATCATCAAATGACTTCTCTCGCAAAGGGCAGCTCCGGAATTATAATTATGTATCATTGATAGAAAAAAAACACAGAAACGTATTCCTCCCTCTTTGGGACGAGATGGAGTGTCAAACTCTTACTGACTAGCGTAACTTAAAAGCATAGTGTAGTCATTTTGCTAACATTCAGGATTGATAAGTTTGTTAAGGTAAAAAAAATCGAAACACAGAATACTAATCCTATTTTATTTTTTGCAGACAAATGGCAAAGCAAGTTGGAGAGAACATAGACATTATAGTCGGAGGTCACTCTCACAGTTTACTCTGGAACGGCGAGGCGCCGAGCAAGGAAACTGTTTCTGGACCCTACCCTATTATTGTGGAGAGTGAGGCCAAGCCTGGACACCAGGTATGTCTAATCATTAGCTTTATTATCAACAGTCTGTGATATCAGTCTGGGCATCTGGATTGCAGGTCTGCTCTGAATAGTAGTGTTACATTGTTCTCACATAGTTGAGGCATTCGAAACAACATAACCAAGAATTATATTGTGAATCTGATTGAAAAAGTTAACCTATGGAGTTTCTTACTTATTCTTCTCTATAGAACTCTACACTTAGGAACAAGGCAATAGCTTCACTAGAGGACTGACCGATAGACATTTTAATACTATTATGTTGCTTTGACGTTCAAAAGTGCCATCCTGGTCTATTGGAAATAAATAATTTCGACTTTGCTCTCCTCTGCGGATATTAGATGCTCTCTGCTACCCAGTTTCAGTCAAAATGTGGAACTTGATCACTGTCTCTAATTCAAAGTCTTTCTATTAATGCATGTTGATATTTGATAATAATAATGGAGTTTCTGTTATATTACGAGATCCATCCAGATACTTTGGATTAAGATCCGTTATGTCCTAAGCTTTAAACAGAGAGGAGTGGAAAGAAGGTAGAGAGGCTTTTGCTTTGCAGTGGGACGATCATGGCTGAAATCTAAATCTAAATCTAATGTCCTAATATACTTAACTTCGACTGTTTATATTTGCAAGAAGAGTTGTTATATAAATGTGGAATATACGAGTATAATATACCTGTTTAAACCATTTTCAGTCTACGCACGTGGCCTTAAATGTGGATTTCAAACAGTTAGGTAATTTATGAAAACAAATTCGATTTGCATCGCGGTCTGTTTCATGTTGTGTCAAAGTTCGTAGACCGTTGCAAAATAAAACGATAAGGTGATAATGCAGTTATGATTACCTCTTTGATTTATAGTGTATTTTTAAATGTGTGATTTACTAGTAATTAACTCGTTGGTCGAGTGGTCGCAAATGCGATTGCCGGACAAGAGGTCTCGGGTTCGATTCCCGGGTCGGGCAAAGTACATATTACTGGAGTTTTTCAATAAATCTTCAGTAGTAGCTCGGAGTCTGGAATTGTGTTCAGTATATATAGGCTCACCTCCCTATTATATGGGACTTATAAAACAAATAATGGTGAAAAGTGGGTGTACATTGTGTAGCATTACGTGCCGTTATGTGTACCTCAGCCTACCCTTTCAGGGGTAAAAGGCGCACAATTCCAGACTCCGTGCTACCACTAAGATTTTTTTTTAAACCGAAAAAGCAAGTAATACTCTGCCCAAACCGGGAATCGAACTTTCATTTCGAATTCATACTCGCTATCATTGTAAAATGTAATTTCAGCAAATTAACTTATATTTAGTGCCAAGTTATATGACAGCGAGCCAATTATTTATCAATTAAGTTAATATCACAACAAATCAAGTGGAAGTAATTAATACCTATTACTAATTAATTAAAATTATTAACTGTTTCATTATAATTGTGGTAAATGAGAATAATATGCACTGAATTAATTCTCTATTTCTTTATAATAATGTTGTTCATTTGCTATTATTGTTTTGCTTTTAATCATTAACGTTTTATAAATAATTATGTTAACATTGACTATGGCTTTTGGCTCAAATCATTCTGTCTCCTGCATTAAATTCACTGAAGAAAGTGGAAACTATATTTTTTTCTTCTCCTCTAATAAACTCTTTTGATTATTTCGTTGCGTGATCCAAGAAAGTCATTCATGTCCTGAGACTTCAGTATTCCGGTGTTTTCATGGTTGTATCTACTGTAGATCCTAGCTTACAGGAGTTGCAGCGGTTTTGAGAAGTTGTGGTGGGCTTGTCCCAATTATAGATAGGTAACTTAACTTAGCATTCGTGATTACTAAACTAAGCGAATCACTTAAGTTGAACCAGGATTCATTATTGTTAAAGAACCTATTAGTTTATTTTCCTTTACTTGATGAAACACTTATCTTTTTATTCCAGGTTTTAGTGGTAACAGCATCAGCTTATACCAAGTATTTAGGCAACATGACAGCATACTTCGACAAGGCAGGAGAGCTGAAGTCTTTTGAAGGATCGCCAGTCTTCTTGAACCGGTCTATTCCTGAAGGTATGTGTTATTGGATCCTTAATTCTTCTTTATAGATTTCAAAGATAAAGACAAGTTTAAGTGGATAATGTCTTAACTTGGCTTGAAATCTGGCAAGCTTTTTTTGGTATAAGCCCGTAAGCAAGCTGGTGGATCACCTGATGGTAAGCAATCGCCATCACCCATGAACATCCGTAACACCAGAGGCATTATAATTGCGTTGCTGGCCTTTTGGAGGTTAGGAATTTAAGGGGTTGTTCAGGAATTGGGGATTGGAAAGATTGGGAAGATAGCTAAATGGGCCTTCGGTAACCTCACTCATACAAAGAAACACAACGCCCACATTGTTTCATGAAAGAATAAACTTCATTTAACTAAATATCCTATTATTAAGAAGCGCATTATGGCAATCATGCATGTATTTCAGGTAAATCCTCCCGAAAACATTTTCATTTCAAAAAGCAATTCAATTTGGTTGTTTAAAAATCACAGTCTAGGAATATTTCACCACCTCTACTTAATTTAAGAAACACTAAGCTAATTCATCTCACTATTTCCCCAGATCCTGAAATCAAAGCTCTTCTCCAGCCCTATACGGAGCATCTCCACAAAATCGTGAATGAAGTGGTTGGTTCTGCTACTGATGATATGGAGATGGACTCGTGTGCTTACCAGGAGTGCGCTCTTGGCAACTTCTTTGCAGAGGCATTCTTGAATATCGTAAGTATACATTTAAATTCTTTTTAAAAAGACGTTGCCCCATACTTGGATTTTCTCCTGTATCGTGGGTGCGTTTACAAACATACAAGTTCACAAAACACGGACACAAAACGATTTATGGATCACACAGAGATTTGCTCCGTGCGGGAATCTAACCCACTATAGGTTTTTTATGGTACAAGCACAAGCTGGTATACGTGCACTAGAATCACCTGATGGTAAGTAATCGCCACCGTCCATGGACACTTGAAACACCAGAAGCAAGTGCGTTCCCGGCTTTTTCGGGGGTAGGATTAAGTTCCTCACCCCCAAAAACCCCCAAAAGGGTTGTTGGGGAATCTGGGATTGGGAGGATTGGGAAGGGGTGTAACAGACATACACATTTATAATATTAGAAAGATAACGACTTTTTCTTCTTTTCCAGTCACACGAATTACACCCAACAACGCTACCTTCTATTTCCTTCCTTCAAAGATCAATGATTCGCAGTTCTTTACTAAAAGGAGGTGTGTGAGTATTTTATTTATTAACTCCAATATTTTGGAAATGGTTTGTACGTCTGTGTACTTTTCTTTTTCTGCGTATGTAAAAGAAAACAATATTTCCAATATAGTTTCTTTTGTAACTATAATCAGGGGCCATCCATTAATTACGTCACACGTTAAGGGGGAGGCAGGGGGTCGACGAAGTGTGACTTTATGTGACAAGGGGGTGGGAAGGGGTTTTAAATTACGTGACGCCACATTTCAATTATTATAATCTAACTGTTAAAACACGAACTTGAAAATATTGTCGAATAACAAAAAAAAAAAAATGCAACTCTATCTGTATCTACCTAAGGTTTTAATTGTTTTGTCAGCCACTTGCACCACTAGCACTAGTATTACAAAATTATAATATGTCTAGTTGTAGAATTATAGAATGTGATGTCACAATGTGATCAATTGTGACAAGGACGGGAGAGCCGGTTAAAAAGCACAAAATTCGTGTGATGGTCCCGTCATTACAAAAGGAAGACTTCTATATTTTAGATTTTGTGGTCGTATTAGCTGACCTTGTATTTTATACTCTAACACTATTTTCTTAAAAACCAATATTGTTTATTAACTCCTCTTCAATCGTTCTCCTAACCTTTTTTCTCGATACAGAATCATAATGTGTATTTCTGTTATTTTAATTTCCAGATATCACAAAGGGCTCGATAATAAATATGTCACCGTTTACGAATAGAATGGTGACATTCGTCATCTCTGGTATTCACATTGTGGAGGCCATGGAACGGTCAGTCATGTTCCCTTGGAGGCCGAAGCCCTACATCGGACCTTATACACCACATTTTTCTGGTAAGTCCATTCTTCGTGATTTTTATAATTTATGGTGTATCTCGTCTCTTTCTTCTTTGTATCTATGACTCGGAGTTAGAATATAGATTCGACTATTGGAATTATAATTCCGATTGCACACAGAGAGCAAGAAAGAGAGAGCGGGAGGGGATAGAGAGGGGAGAGAGAGAGAGAGGGGATACAGAGAGAGAAAATTGAAATGAGAAACGCCACAGGCACATGTCGGCGTTGTGTCGTTGAAAAGTCTAAGTAAAATTACAGCGACGAAACCCATATAAAAGGTGGTATCGTAACTTATTCTTCTGAATAGTTGACATGTGATTTTTTTTTTTAACTTAAGCATTACTGATATTATTGAGATGCTACTTAACCTTAATTTTATATGTACAGAAATAAAAAAAGATCTAGATATAACAAATTATATTTTGTTTTCAAGGCGTGAAAGCAACAATCAACACGACGTCCCATGAAGTGGTGGAGATGCTGTTCAGGGTCGGAGACCAGTACGAGAAGTTCGACGTGGACAGAGACTACCAGGTCACAACCCTGGACTTTCTGACTAGAGGAGGGAATGGGTTTGCGGTAAGCATAAATTCTTTTAGCCTTTTGAAACTTATTGTATTTCTTCAGAGTTTTATACCTATATAGTAGTGTTTTAGAGTTATTTCCATTATAATTCTCGAGGACCGCCTCTTTGGTCGAGTATTCGCAAGTGTTGGTCTCGTCTCGGGTTCCATTCCCTGGTCGGGCAAAGTATTACTGGGCTTTTCGAAAAAAATCTCAATAGTAGCACTGAGTTTAGAATTGGGCCCAGTATATGGCGAAAAGTAGGTGTATATTGAAAAGCAGCATTACGTGCCATAATGTGCATCTCTGCCTACCCCTTTGGGGATAAAAGGCGTGACGTTGCAAAAATAATTCAAAAAAAGCTAATATTATCTTCTAGTACATATCTCTTTCAGCTAATAATATCTTTTTCTTCTCACTTTTAAATATTAGCCAGTTTGAAAATGATATTAACTTTATAGATTAATACTAATTTCTGTTATTTTTTCCAGATGTTCAAAGAACACGGTCGCAATATGACTGTGTTGGGAGTAGACAGTGATATTCTAGAGAGGTACGTCAGGAAAGCATCGCCCATCGTACCCCACCTGGACAAAAGACTCACCCTAGTTAGCTGATAAAAAATAAACCTTAATTAGTTTTAAATAAAGTATTTTCTATGATGGCTCGTGTTTTATTGGCTTTTAAAATCTACAACCAATATTAGGTAGGCAGTTGTTGAAAAATAGACTTTCCTGATTGGTAATTAAGGTAGATTTTTTTAAATTATGAAGTGATGTGAATTCTCTGTAATACTAAGAAACCTATATGAAATTTAAACTCTGTGAAGAAATACTGCTGACCAGTAAATTAAGATCGGTCAAAGTTATCACTTTAAAAGTTTGTTTAAAGGCTCGTCTACATTGGATTTTCTTTGTTGGATCTTTTCTTATAGGATCTTTCAAAATCTCTACATAGGATCTTTCGACACTGGCATAATGCTCATGATTTTGAGCTGGTCATGTAAATTAACGGACTGCTTAGCATGTTACCTGGACTCCAGCTCAAAGAGTATGAGTAGGAAAGGGGTGCTCTTTAGTTAGTAAGAGCCTGATACTATCTTTCGCCAAGATGGGAGAAGAGATTAGATGATTTTCCCCCTTTAAAAAAGTTTCTAGCCACATTTTCCAGATTCACAAATAATAATTTTAATGAAAGAAAATAACACTATTATGTTACACGAAAATTGTTTTATTCAAAATTCAAACTAACTACAATGGAAACAGGGCTTTAAATTAAAATTCGCTGAACGCAATCCCGATCGGAATCCATTGATTAGCTAATTTACGATTCATTGAGTTGAAAACTTAAATCATTTTAAATATTTTAGCCTTTTGACTTTTGTTAGTTTAATTGGAATTCTTTTTAGGTTTGATATTATTGTAGAGAGATTTTTCTAAGGGGAAAAGCCATCCAATGGCTTCTCACCTTTGGGTGAGGTGAAAAATTGTGTGTGTGTGTGTGTGTAAAGTGATTACGAAGGTTTTGTAACATTGTAGTGCACTGTCACGGTCTATATTTATACAATCATCTTGTCATGTAATGGCTGTATTAGCGAGTTACCGGGGCTCCGGCTCGAAAAGCAGGAGTAGGAACGGGGTGGGATTTTAGTGAGTTAGAGTCTGGTACTCCTAAAAAGAAACTCTGGCCTACTACTGAAATGTGTTTGAAATACTGAAAAAAGTCTAGCAATACTTAGCCGACCCGGGAATCAAACCCGAAAACCGTAGCTGAGCAATCGCACTTGCAACTAGACAAAAAAAATGCATTTGTGCAATGTTTAACTGCCAAAGAAAATCCAAGACGTCTATCTTGCTCGCCATTGGTAAACGTCACTTGTCACCATTTGACAATGAGTCAGTTATTTGCTATCAGAACGTGTTGATTTAATAACGAGATGAATCTACATAATTAATTTTGATCAGACAATGACTTGTAACAGCTGGTGACCAGTAGGGTGTCCAAAATACTCAAATTGTGAGGACAAGTATACATAACTTCACGCCAGTCTCCTATGGGGGTAGGCAGAGACTACAAACCGCCAATTGGTACCATTCTTATACACCTCTTTCACTTCATCAAAAATCATCAGTCTTTTCATAATATGCATGCTCGTCGGTTAAAGGTATTTTTAATTGATAATGGGGTTAAGTATTTATAACATAATCAAAAATTTCAAGGCTCAAAGTATTATTAAATTGAAGTTAACTAAAATTTTGTATACAATTGTAACTGCAATATACTGAAAAACGTGTCTAGTTACATTAGGGCTAGCTCCATTTCATACAAGATTCATTGCGGTTTTCTTATTGGATATCATTTTCAATAATAAAAGCAATGGACGAGTTAATGCACATTTAAAAAAAATGCATTTTAGCGACATAATTCTCTGCTTATTCTTTCAAACAATAAATAAATTAATAATTAGTAATTTAATTTAAATCTCCCAAAAATTTCACAAAATCCTAGTCACTCTACTCCACCTCATTGCTATTCCTACCCCTAAATCTTTTAGAATTAAAACCTCCTTTAGTTTAACCAATTAATTTTAATAATATGCTAATGAGATCTTTGTTTTTGAGGTAGCTGCGAGCAGACCGCTTGTTACACTGTCCACCTGGTTACAATTCTCAAATCCAGTCAAGTAAGAAGTTTTTTCAATTGTAGATGTTGGTTTACTAGATAAGGCTTGTAATTTTTTTAAGGGGAATAGTTTTTGTTAGGTCATTTTGTGCGTTCAAGTGTGGGAGAGTCATGCTTCGGTACGAATGGGTCGGCTCGATCGGAGTGATACCACGGCCTCACAGACAACCGACGTGAAACGTTTCAACTGTCTGCATACAACTTGCAATACATTGCAGACTTTGGTTTCTTAATAGGCATGTTTCCTACTAGTCAAATTCAATACTTTTTTCTAAACGTCAAAAACGATATTTTCTATGAACTTTGTATGAAATACTCTATTATGAAATTATCAGATTTTTACGCCAAAAAGCTAACTTATTTCTAGAAATTTAACTAGAAAAACTCTAAAATTAAGTAGTTTATTAAATTTATGAATCAGAGTGTGATTATTTTTGAATATTTTATTGTATTGAAAAGTTTTAATAATTTATTTTTGACCTAGTCATCATCCCTATTGCGAAATATGACACTACAACACGTCACCTCATACAAAATTATACCACATCTAGTAACAAAACATCTTTGTTCGCCAAAAAATTTTATCACGAAACTTGGAACACGGCGATGGGCGAGTTCCTTCGGGAGTTTCGATGGAACCCGACAGCTGGCGCTGTCCGGAAATAAAGGGAGAAATCACTGATTATGTTCACTAAGTATTATTTTGTTTGTATAACTTTAAAACTTAATGCTTTTGTTGTTTACTTGAAATTGATATATAGAATAGAATCAGGCGTTACTTTGCGGAAATTCATGCTACACTAACAATATAGTAAGATTTTTAGTTTTTATTCCGCTCATACATGTATTTTTTAGCGTGCAGCACCGCCCGCAATTATGCTCATGCAGCAGGGGTGCAACATAAAACACACACACAACATGCAATATACTACTCGAGTGGTAAAAATTTTACTGTATTGTTAGTATACTTGAAATTGATACTTTGAAATGCGTAAGTTATTATAGGAAATATGTCTTAATATGAGAGAATAGTACAAAAGGATCTTTGGATTACCATAAAACTGTCACAATTTTTAGTCCAATGAATGGTAACTCAGCTTCCTTGTTGCTTATAAAAATATTCGAAACTTACAAAATCGATTAGAAATCGAATCCGAAACCTCACGACTTTCAAACATCCAACAAACTTCCACTCAATTTTCTATCACATTTTTCTATAGAAATAAAACACATAATAAAAAATTCCACTTTCATACAAACAAACTCAAAAACCAATTTCGAAAAATGTTCAAATCGGTAACCAAACATACTATCTATTTTTCAGTTCAGTGGCTCGCACGTGATTTCAGGAGATTTTCACACGTGTTTCAGGGTTTACAGGCGATCCACTCGTTATGTACTACGTGACGTAGGAGCTGAGGCTGAAGCTGAAACGCTTCCTTTCATGAAACGTGAGGAGCTGAAAGTTTCAGGTTATGTCGTCATTTTATTGTTGTACGAGTAGGTATGACTGAAAATTGTAACTGTAGAAAATATTGTGTATGTTTTTAACCGACTTTAAAACAGGAGGTTCTCAGTCTGACTGCAAAAAAAGTCCTTTCGTCAAAAAAAGTTTACTCTAATAATACAATAATACACACGGCAGAACGGAGTATCCCTAAGCAGCCCGACCCGGGAATCAAACCCGAGACTCCTTGGCCAGCAGTCGCTTCTCAGTCAATCGCATAGGATAATCCTTTATTCAAAAAAAGTTTACTTTAACAATACAATAACACACACGACAGAACGGAGCATCCCTATGCAGGCCGAACCGGGAATCGAACCCGACACTCCTTGCCCGGCTGTCGCACTTGCGCCCACTTGACCAACGAGGCAGCCAAAAATAAACATTGCGACTTTAGGATTTTCTCCTGTGTCGTGGGTGCGTTACAAACATACAAGTTCACATACACATGACACCCAAACCCGAAACAACAATTAGTGGATCACATAAAGAGTTGCTCCGTGCGGGAATCGAACCCGCTACACGTTGCGCGGCAGCCACCGTGCAGTCGACTCTGATGTCAATGTTTCCTGAAATATCTGATCTATATATAAAACCCTGTTATTTGACTAATAAATACGAAACTGTGGGTTTGGTAGCTACGAGTATAAAGTAATCTTAACCACTGAAAGCTATAAGATATTAATATCATTAAGCTGAAAAAAGCGATAAAATTTTTAAATAACTTGCAATAATAAAACGTACCCTAATTCTTTAACTGCTGTGTTGATTAAATGTTGCAATTGCCGACTAAAAGTTCCGTGTTTGGTTCCTGTGATAAGTAAAATGTTCTTAGACTATCTTCCAGGTTTTCCATTACACACAAATAGCACTTAGTCTGGATTTTTTCTTAATGTTGTCACGCCTTTTATCCCCTAAGGGGAAGGCAGAGGTGCACATTATAGCTCTGTCTGGATTTCTGTCAAAAACCCACCCTCATGATGCTCAAAACATAACTTCCCAAAATTGTAATACTACTTCAATTATTAAAAACCGACATTACATAGTATGATATGGCATAGACACCTCTACTCTCTAACCCTAAACCCCCTATTTGTACCAATCACAGGCTTAATACCCAGGGGTGCAAAAGACCCGCTCTCCTGTCAAATAAGATCGGAGTTACATATGGGACCACTGTGCAGCTACTTATTCATGTTTGACTTTCACAAAGGTATAGTTCAAACGGTTTTTGGGATCCGGTCAATGACTTTTTTTTAAGAGTTAGGATCTTAGTTCGTACAATCTCTCGGCAGAAGCCACCTGACGAAACTGACCACAGCAACTGGAGAAGTTGTTGCCTCTAAGCCGGCGGTTCTTTCGGAAATAGAGGACTTCTATAGCCGGTTATACGCTTCGCATGCATCTCGCCCTGATCCCGAAAATGAGGACTCTAGAGCTACATTAACGCGCCATTTCACTGAAGACCTGCCAGAAGTCAGCATTGGCGAAGTCGAGATTGCTCTTGGGCAGCTTAAAAATGGAAAAGCCCCTGGAGAGGACGGCGTTACCACAGAGTTGCTAAAGGCTGGAGGCAAACCCGTACTGAGGGAGCTCCAAAAGCTTTTTAACGCTGTCCTATTTGAAGGAGAACTCCAGAGGCGTGGAGCAGAAGTGTGGTCGTCTTGTTCTTCAAGAAAGGGGACAAAAGCCTTCTGAAGAACTATCGACCCATTTCGCTTCTAAGCCACGTCTATAAGCTGTTCTCAAGAGTGATCACGAACCGTCTTGCGCGAAGACTCGACGAATTCCAACCACCGGTACAGGCTGGATTTCGGAGCGGATACGGCACCATAGACCACATCCACACAGTGCGGCAGATTATACAGAAAACCGAAGAGTATAATCAGCCCCTGTGCCTAGCATTTGTGGACTATGAGAAGGCCTTTGACTCGATAGAAATCTGGTCTGTCCTGGAGTCCTTGCAGCGATGCCAGGTTGATTGGCGATACATCCAAGTGATGAGATGTCTTTACGAAGCCGCCACTATGTCCGTCCAAGTACAGAATCAGCAAACACATCTCATACCATTGCATCGAGGAGTGAGACAAGGGGACGTCATATCCCCGAAACTGTTCACTAATGCAATGGAGGATATGTTCAAGACGCTGCACTGGAAAGGACGTGGCATCAATATCAATGGCGAACACATCTCTCACTTGCGATTCGCAGATGATATCGTCATAATGGCAGAAACGCTGCAGGACCTACAAGGGATGCTGAACGACCTGGCTGACTCCTCTGCACGCATCGGCCTACGGATGAACTTGGACAAAACCAAGGTCATGTTCAATGAACATGTTCTACCGGAACCGATTGCGATTCACGGAGCCGTCCTCGAAGTTGTTCAGAAATATGTCTACCTCGGGCAAACGTTGCAGTTAGGTAGAAACAACTTTGAGGATGAGGTGAATAGGAGAATTCAGTTGGGTTGGGCAGCTTTCGGAAAACTCCGTCGAGTCTTCTCATCGTCAATCCCACAGTGCCTAAAGACGAAAGTCTTTAACCAGTGCGTCCTACCCGTAATGACATACGGTGCCGAAACGTGGACACTTACGGCTAGACTGGTCCACAAACTCAAAGTCGCTCAGCGGGCTATGGAAAGGGCTATGCTCGGTGTCTCTCTCCGAAATCGCATTCGAAACGAAGTGATTCGGCAGAGAACCAAGGTGATCGACATAGCCCACCGGATCAGCAAGCTGAAGTGGCAGTGGGCCGGCCATATTAGCCGCAGGATCGACAACCGTTGGGGTAAGCGAGTCCTGGAGTGGAGACCGCGTCTCGGTAAACGTAGTGTAGGACGCCCCCAGGCGAGGTGGAGTGACGATCTGCGCAGGATGGCTGGCAGGAGCTGGATGCGAGTCGCTAGTGATAGAGCAAAGTGGCGAACAATTGGGGAGGCCTATGTCCAGCAGTGGACTGCTATAGGCTGATGATGATGATGATGATGTTAGGTATGTTTTTGTATACAGTATGGAGTTCACTCATATGATTTAAATGAAACTACAAGTAGTACTAGTCAATAGAAGCATAATACAAGTAAATATTTCAACGATATTAAAAACAAATATCAAAAAAAAACATTTATTAAATAAATCAAGTATTAAATTCTCACAGACAGAAGAGCACACAGAAGACCTGTAATGTTGGCTAGCCTGTCTCGCTCATTTTTCATATAATATAATCTAATATAATCGTAATATATAATATAACATGTGTTTTAAATTACCGAAGCATGGCTCTCCCACACTTACCTCTTCTCCTCAGTCCTCATTAACTTAAATTAATTATCCTCATTAGCTTTTTCGTCAGCGCAATTTTCGATCACACGAGAGATGCTCCACATTACGTGGACAGGTCGAAAATTTCGCTGATTTTACTATTCGTTCGGCCATATTGAAATTAATTAGTTCCGGTAACCGATGGTTTTAAACTCATTTCACCTGTTTTCATTAAATGGGCATATTTGAATGGTAATTTGTGTAATAGTGCTGTAGTGTGGTAATTAAATGTGGACTAATTTGAGAGAGGAGCCTTTCTCATCATTAAAATGGAACCTCTTCCATTTGGCGTGGACATGTGGCGCGTCTAAAAACCCCATGGGCTTGTGGGCCCAAGTGGTAAGCGAAGAAGAGGCAGACTTTCAGCTAATTGAGATGGTGAGATAAGAAAAACTGCTGGCCAATACTGGATTCAACTCGCCCAGTCTGGAGAGGACTGGACATCTTTCTTAGAGAGAGAGAAGAGGCTCAGACTCTTTGATCCGTAAAGGGGCTCATTCAGACTAAGCCAAAAAACAAATATGAGAACAGAATATAAAACTAAACGCAATAGAAAGAAATTATAAGAACCTTCAATATTATAAGGTGATTCAATATTATAGGCAATTTATTTTCTTTATTTACTTTTTAATTTTTCTAAATAATCCGTTTTTTTATTTTTATTATTTTCATTTGAGAGTACCATTTTGGTTGAGACTGATGACTGTTGATGAAGCGAAAGAGGTATTTAAGATTCGTAGCAATTGGAGTTAGCCTTTGCCTATATGCCTATATATGCCTATGCCTATCATGGGGATGAGAGACATGTTGAGGTTATGTATGTATGATATTTTTGTTAAAGATAGATTTTCTAGTCGGTGTTTTGCTGATTTATACAAACCATTAACGTATATCTCTCTGATAATTTCTTTAAGAAATAGCAAAATTCGTGGATATTTATAGAATTTTTGGAAATTAAAACCCAAACAAATAAGTACTCTGTGGTACTCAGAAATTAAACTGAAAATTCCTTGTTTTGACGTTAAATTAAATTTGAAATTACTTGACTTAAGATTTAAGCAGGCGTCAATTTAACAACGATTTTGAATGAGTAGCATGATTTTATATTCTTTTCATAATAATTATATTATTTTTACATTTCAGTACTTTCAGCTTTTAAAACACTTCTTTCATTTATTATGTGTGGGCGTTAAAATAATTTTAGGAACAATTTTTGGAATATTAGAACCTTTTAGGGCATTCTAGTAGCTGATCAAAGCATTGCGTGGGTGTCCTAAAGCGACGAGTGAAATTGTTCCTTAAAATAAAATCTGAATTTTGATAATATTACGGACATAATATTTTAAGTTAGCCAAGAGTTCACAAATAATTGTATTTATATAAAAAAAAATACCGTTTCCTCCACACTAGGATTTTCTCCTGTATCGTGGGTGCATTTACAAACATACAAGTTCACATGCACATGACACCCAGATGAAAACAATTTGTGGATCACACAAAGAACCCGCTATACGTTGCACGGTAGCCAGTTGCGTTGCCCAGCCACCGCGCCAACCGTGTAGTCAAAGTTTGACATATAATTAAAAATAAAGTATGACATAGCATAGTAGATTTCTTATCTTTAGTTACGTTGTATGAGTATGACTAGACGATGAGCGGAAAGCCAGAATCTTAAGATAAAGGTTTTCCATTACCTAACTAACAGACTAAATAGTTTTTGTGTTGGGTAGTGTATTTATCGAGGAAGGATAAAACATCACGCTATGACCAATAGGAGCCAAGCAGAGCGGGTGAAACCGCGCGGAAGTAGCTAATTAAAAAATAAATATGACATAGCATAATAGATTTCTTATCTTTAGTTACGTTGTATGAATATGACTAGACGATGAGCTGCAAGCCAGAAACTTAAGATAAAGCTTTTTCATTACCTAACTAACAGATTAAATACTTAGTTTTTATACCCCGTCATCATCCCTATTGTACCATTCGGTGAAAGAAAATAAAAATAATGTTCTACTGTCGGTACTTAATTTTACTTTAGATACTTTTAAATCTCCACTGTTTGCTTTGTAGAAACTGAAGATTGTTGATACAAAGATAGGTAAATTATGGAAATGTCTGGCAACAGATGACAGATGACGGCAAAATATTACTCTCGATTTTTCGAAAATTTCTCAGTAGTAGCACGGAGTCTGACATTGTGTCCAGTATATGGCAATAGGCTCACCCCCTATTACAAGGAACTTACAACACAAACACACAGGTGAAAAGTGTAAACTGTATAGCGGCATTACGTGCCATAATGAACACCTCTGCCTACCCATTTAGAGATAAAAAGCATGACGAAACGACGATATTTTCAATACATATAATTATTATTATAGGTACCTACATATCTTAAAACCTTTGGGAGTATTATACGTACATTATAATATGTTTTATTACACGCCAATTCCAAACTTAATGCTACTTGAACAGAACCTTTTATCTTTATTAGGCAGATATATGGATTCTTAATGGATCACAATGCGAAATTCATGTACCTTACTAATGCTATACATTTTTCTTTCATATTATATTGACGTATGTCATTTATCGTGGGTATAGAATTGTGGTGAATTAATCTTTGGTATTAAAAACTAGAATGAATGAGCCTTTTAGTAAGCTTTTTGATTACTAGCATCTGCCTGTGGCTTTACTCGCGTTCTTGTGGGATAAAAAGTAACCTATGTGTTATTCCAGATCATAATTTACACCTGGTTCAAATTTCATCTCGATCCCTTCAGCCATTTTAACGTGATTGAGTAACAAACATATAAATTAACAAACGTTTGCATTATTTTAATTTTGCTGCCATTACAAATTTGTAGCAAAGTCTGTATATTCTATTTATTCTGGAAACAATGAAAAATTTTAAATATGCTAACAAATCAAGTCTGCGTTCGGCCACCAACACGCTTACTGCCAGAAGTAGTACTTATTTACTTACTTACAGCGTAGCACATGGAAAAAAACTAAAATCTGGTGTTTTTGTTTCATAAATAATAAACTGCGTTTTTTATCTTAATTGCGTCAATACCTAATGACAAACAATACGAGTAAAAACATTTTTAATTCAGTTTTATGTCCCAAAATATCTCTTGAGCTTAATTAACATCAGACAATTAATTGACACTTTTCATTAATCTTTAAAACACAAAAAAAGGTTTTAAAAAATTTAAAAGATTTTAAAAATTTTAAAATATTATTTTGTCTTAAAATTTTAAATAACTCATTGTATTCTAATAGTTTCTTTTTCGTCATTGATGGATGGCATTAATTAATTGTTACTACATTTTATTTTTAAAAGTACTTTATTTAAAAAAGTGTTAATATAGGTAATATTACTGTCCAGTCACTTTTCTTTAGAAATAATGCTTAATGCTTTTTTAGTAAGTATCTATATTAAAAATAGATGATTGTACTTTTTTAAATCAAGTAAACCAAACCGTAACCTAAAGCTATATTTGTATTAAAAATCCCTCTTGCCTCGCCCAAGGCAAGAGAAGTCATAGGACGATGTTCCTCCCTTAAAAAAAGAGGTCTTGAAAGTAGTCGAGTTCCTCGTCAAATAGGTGAGTGAGCTGATAAATATAATCACTACATAGTATAAAACAAAGTCGCTATTTTTGTCTGTTTGTCTGTATGCTTAAATCTTTAAAATTACGCAATGGATTTTGATGCGTTTTTTTGTAATAGGTACAGTGATTCAAGAGGAAGGTTTATATGTATAATACAGGCATAATATATTACCGTTGCACCCATGCGAAGCTGGGGCGGGTCGCTAGTAATTAATAAAACAATATTTTTGTAAGTAATTAAATGACATAATATGTACAGGCTAAAAACAATAAAATCACCACACTAAAACTGCCACATCCAGTAACTCAACATCTTTGGTGGAATATTTATTCAACCAAAAAAAAACCGTCGTTTCCCCAAGATTTTATGGGATGGCTGTTCAAATATTTGTGATATTTTATACAGACGATAAAAACGTCATTAAGGCTACATTGTAAGGGAAACGAGGAAATTACATTCCCCCGAGGTTTGGGAGGGAAACAGAGTATTGTTGATCAATTGTCAATAGAAGATTGTGGAATGGTTTACAATATACCTACATATAATTATAATATTATATCGAACTGCAAGATTGACGCTGGCTGCCGTGCAACGCGTAGTGGGTTCGATTACCGCATGGAGTAACTCTTTGAGTCGTCCACAAATTGTTTCTTCGGGAATGGGTGTCATGTGTATGTAAAATTGTATGCTTGTAAAAATCCTAGTATACCACGTTTAAAAAATAATGTAATATAATTATATGATGCTTTCAAGCTCCAAAACTGTCATTGTTATTGTAACTTAAAACACTATTTGAATCCCCATAAATGACGTTCTTTCTATTTTAAAGGACTAGCTTAAAGAGTACTAGGTATTCTAGAGTATAATATACTGAAATCGTTTACCATGTATCAGAAATAGGAACGGGGTGGTTTTTAGTCAGAAAGAGTGACACTTCCTCTCGCCTCCCCAAGGTTGGGAACAGTTGTTGTTATATTTTGTAATCCTGAATAACATCACGTGTTTAGATATCGTTCACTAATTACAAGTCACCCTATATATCATCAAGGTACACCATCATAGACAAAGCCAAGTTATTGAAGACCGACGAGGTAATAAATAAAACAAACAAATACCCTGTAATCCTCCATTTAATCCAAACTTAAAGTTCTAAACGTCCCAGCCATCCCCATGTACTGATCGTTGAATTTGTCTCGTTGTCGCTTCGTCTCGTCAGTGCGAGCCCTGTTCATCTCCTTCATGACTGCTTGGTGTTTTTCTGAACTTAATTGCTTGACGAGTTTTTCTGAAAAAGGAAACACAAAATTATAGTTATCAAAGCCTCTTTGTCATACGCTCATTTATGTGGGAGAACCATGCTTCGGCTTGAATAGGCCGGCTCGACCGGAGTGACACCACGGTCTCGCAGAAAACTGACGTGAAACAAACGCTTGCGTTGTGTTTTATTGAGTGAGTGAGGTTACCGGACGCCCAATTAACTGCCTTACTAATCTTCCCAATCACCGATCCCCTAATAACCTTTAAATTTCTAACCCGCAAAAAGCCAGTAACACACTTGTAACGCCTCTGGTATTTTGGGTGTCCATAGTCAGCAGCGATTGCGTACCATCAGGAGATCCGTCTGGTCGTTTACCGGTTTAAACCATAAAAACAGTAATTAATTATGCTAAAAATTAATACATTCATTTAGAAAACAATACAACAACTCGATTTTCCTTGTTTTTTTGCTTTTCTCTTGATTTTTTCCTGATTTTTTTTTTGCCTATAATCCTCACAGAGCCCGAGACCTTTCCAACGAATGCAAACCCGTGGAAATTGGTTTGTGCGTTCTGGAGTTATAGTGTCAGGAAGGAAACCCCGACTTATTTTTATATATGTAATAGAAATATATTATACACGTCTTGCCTATTTATACGGGACAATACTCTAAGTTTATATAATTATAATTAATATACTTATGTAAAACTATTCACCATGCAAAACTGCTAACGAAGGCGCCTTCCCCCCGTATTCTTCTGGAAGAACATCTTCGGACAGTAGTTCTCTCAAGGCTTCCAGAGTTGGAGCCACGTGCAGCCTGCTAGCAATCTTGTCGGAGAAGAAAGGCTTTATGAGCTTTATAAAACCATCAATGAATTTAGAACTGGTTAGGAATATAATCCCTTTTATTTTTGAGCCGTATCCTTCCTGGAAAAGAGAAAAGAAAATTATTAAACTGTAGAAAAAAATCTCGGGAATTTGTAGTATCTGTTGTAGGAATTGTAAAAAATATCTATAAACAACATTGAAGTTGTTTTATATAGCAACAAATATTATACAGTCGACCCTCGGTAATTAAAACCCTTCGATAATTCGAACTTGTCTCAAGGTCACTAGAAATCACTTAATAGTTTGAACTAAAAGAGTAATTGCTACGTAAATCAAATCAAATAATTTATTTGCATTATACAGGTATAAAAGATGTTACAAATAAATACAATGTACTGCACCCTATTGTAAGAGAAGCTATTAGTAACTGTTTAATTGTGCCATCATCAGAAGAAAGGTACTACAACTAAAGGCACATCCTCCGCCAATGTCGGTTACCGGTGACCAGAATTGCGTAAAAACTGTTAAGCAGTTAAACAACAGTAGAAATCTTACAGTTTGGATACGATGAAGTCATTTTTTTTTCAGCCACACTCAGGTCTCTTTCTAGAGCTTTCTCTAGCTCTTAGATGAAGCCATTAAGATCAAAAATATACTTCTTAATTATTCTTTTTCTTAAGATATTTATAAGCACAATCATCGAAACTAAATTAACTATACAGTATGGTGATTACTGACTAAAAATCACCCCGTTACTACTCTTGTTCTTCGAGCCAGAGCCTTGGAAACTCACTAGGCAGTTCGTAGCTCCGCAAAAAAATGATTCGCATTTATACTTACAACTATAATAACTTTGAAGAGTTGAACAAAATCTGAAGACTTGACATCTATCGTTGATTTGAGTTTGAGTACGGAGACCCTGTGGTACTCCTTGGTTAGATTTGGTAGGAGCGTCAAATATCTGGAAACACAAACAAAAATACAATTTTACAAATACATTAGAAAGAGTGCAAACGAGACCACTGATTGAGGGGTTTAGGGGTCAATTCTCGGGTCTGGCAAAGTATTACGATTTCAGGTTTTCAAATGGATAAATCCGATCGATCTGAAAGTTATTGGGGAGACGTAGGCACTAGACTACTAAACATAAGTCATTTGATGGGTCGACGTTTGGCCGCTATCTCGCCTGATGGTAAGTGATGATACGGCCTACGATGGAGCACGTCTGCCCATAAGCAACCTATTCACTCGGGCTTTAAAGATACCCAGGTTATACCCATCAGGAAACACAGACTCCGGCAAAGAATTCCACTTCTTAGCAGTTCGCACAAGGAAGCTTGAAGCGTAGCGCTTCGTGTGAGTGGGTATCTACCACAAAGCGGTGGTGCTTCGCCGATGGAAAGGACGATGAAATAACAAATATTCTGCTGCGGTTGACACGGCAGTGCCGTGCAACGTGTAGCGGGTTCGATTCTCGCACCGAGTAACTCTTTGTTGCTCAGTGATTTACAAATTGCTGTTTTGAGTCTGGGTGTCATGTATATGTGAAATTGCATGTTTGTAAACGCACCCACGACACAGGAGAGAATCCTAATGTGGGGCAACGTTTTTAAAAGAAAAAAAAACATAACAATTAACTTACCCTGTATCTAAAATAGGAGTAACATCACTATCGAGTATGTTGACAACTTGGAAGTACTTGGGGATTAATGTCTTAAATGTTGCCAACTTGTCAATCTGTTTCTTTGCCCTTTCTATGGAACCATTGCTTGTTACTATACAACGTTCTATGTAGTCTTTACCTGGAATAGAGGAAAAAGAGATTACTCTACCGTCTACCCAAAATACTTCATAGCATTGAGATAAGAAGAAAGTGTTCTTAATCAATATTATATTTTAACATGAATGCACGGTTGGTGCGGTGGCTGGGCAACTGGTTGCCGTGCAACGTGTAGCGGTTTCGATTCTAGCACAGAGCTATTGTTGGTGTAAATCACAGATGTTCTGGGTCTGGGGTGTGATGTGTATGTAAACTTGTGTGTTTGTACATGCATTCACGATACAGGAGAAAATCCTAGTAGCATATTGATCATCTGATGGTAAGCAATCGCCGCCGCCCGTGGACTCCCGAAACACCAGAGGCGTTCGTTACAAGTGCGTTGGATATAAGGGTTGTTGGGGAATCAGGTATTGGGGACGGGTGCAATTTGGCCTCCGGTAACCTCACTCACTTAACGAAACACAACGCAAGCATAGTTTCACGTCGGTATTTTGTGAGGCCGTGGTATCACTCCGATTGAGCTGGCCCATTCGTGCCGAAGCATGGCTCTCACATACTATTCTCTGCACGTCTGACCAACCATTCGAGGACTAAAATGAGTCAAGGCATGATATGTACTTACTAAAATCTTTCTTCACTAAATGCTCTTGTGTCTTCAACCATTTCTCTATAATAGCGATTGCTTCCTCTCTATCTTCTTTCTTATCAAGGTTATGTTCTCTTCTTATCTCTTCTACTACTTCTGGCCCGAATCTTATGAAGTGATCCTCCGGTTCTCTTATCGAGTCATCCATAATGGTATTTAAATTTTATTTTCTAGTTAACTCCCTTCTGAGATCACCGTTTCTGTAAAGAATTAAATTACAATTAAATTATAACTTTCGTGAGACAATACTAAATTAGTTATTATGTTATCGGCTTACACTCACCGATTAACACTTAATATTAGCAGATACAATTTCCCAACTATTTGACAAGGAACTTGATTAGTTTCAAGCTATGCTAGAGGCTAATATTTATGGTAGTAGCAGCGCGACAATCGCCGCATCGTACGTCGCGGATTGCTGCTCATGAATATGAGCCTCTAGCGTACCTTAAAACTAGTCTAGTTTACTCGTCAAACAGTAATGTAAGTACGCCGATAACATACTTATTAATTTACAATTTATACTGTAAGAAATCTATAAGCACATTAGAAATTCTATTTGCTTATAAAAAAAGACAATCGGTTTGTATAATATAATATAACAACTACAAGTTTGTCCTTAACTCAAATTACATTTAGAATTTCACAATGAACATGAATGACTTTAAAAATTGAATCGTAATCACTTTACAAATTCATTTACAGTAAGCATTAAATTTTATGACAATGCACAATAAACTTTACAAAAGAATATTATGAATATGGCCAGAATTTCTAAGCATGACATGCTAGTCTGTATACCATCACATATAGGGTCCAGTAGGACAGATGCCTGACCTGAAGCTGTAGACGACTAGCGGGTCACCGGGGCTTCAGAACGAAGCGGGAGAAGGAACAGGGTGGTTTTTAGTCAGTAAGAGTTTGACACTCTCTTGCCTCCAACAAGGCGGGAGAAGTGTAGAAGTCATTGGATTATTTCCCCCATTAGAATCAATAACCGATCTTAATATAAAATCATTGGATCGTTTTAAGTTTTTGACAGAAAGTTCACTAAAATCAATTAAGTTCATAAAGCTTAAAAAATCAAATAAAACATTAACGGAGATAAGCGCGTTAAAACAAACATTTATTTAAATTTCATTTGAAATAATTTATAATTAAATTCAATCATATTTTTGTATTGTATTTTATGTCTGTAGGTACTTATTTAATATTTGGTCATCAACTTTATTATTTTAATTGTTTATCTATTTAACTGTGGTATTGTTATTTTTTTCAATTTAATTGCGGTTGTATCTATTGTTTGAAGTGACATGTAAATTTTTTCTTCGTCTAATAACTCGATAAATTATGTAATCCTTGGTTAGCTATAATTGAAGATGCATTGTGTTAAATATGTTAAATGTATTTTTTTTTAGCTTTGTATCATTTTTTATACTTAATAGCATGGCGCTTGGCCACCATCTCGCCAAAACTCCTGAACAAATTCTAACCAATGTTCGCACAAATATACAGCGTGTAACAAAATGACCATATACATCAAGAAGAACTGAAGAATACAGGTTGAATAGAATCTCTACACAAAGTTTCAAAAAAAAAATTGGTACCAAATACTTGGTTTCGCATGGTTCTTTCAAATCATACAAACGTGTCACAACACTACGGGGGTCACTCGCTAATTACGAAACATTTCTTCTGTAAATCTGATCGCCTAGTGCCTGTATCTAACTAATTTTGATGTTTAGTTTCTGGAATTTTATGTATTTTAAACATTCATAACTTGGTACAATGAAAACATGAGTTTAAAAAACCCTTTCCGTATCGTTTGTTATGTTATCAAGAAACCGTGCACTTGATATGTATACCCCCTTTTTGTTACACCATGTAGAGGAGACCTTGAAAACAGTTTTTTTTTTATTCTATTACAAAGTCACCTCCAATGAAACAGTAGCTTTTTTAAATCAACAATTTGCCTAACATCTTACCACACACTTACTTTGAAAACACAAAAACGTCAACTGAACAACACACTATAAAAACTTCGAATAAAACACAGTTTAAAAAGTTAGAAGTAAAAACTGAAACACATAAAATATTCACTAGTTTTTACTAAACTGTATAACTAGATACATAATATATAAGTATATATGTAATGTCTAGACTCACTAAAAAAGGTAAACAAATTATAATGCGCGGATTGACACGTGAGCAAAAATATGACTGACTGCATATGAAGCAATGTACACACTACCTACTTAATGCAAGCGTATCAGTAATTTGAGTGCCCCTGACAAAGAAAATTACACGTTATGGTTATAAGAGTGCTTTTCCACCAGATATGTGCTATGCTACGTTGCTGTGGATGCGTTTGGCTTCCACCAATAATTTTCATTGGTGCGTAGCTTAGCACTGATGGAAACGAAGTTAGCTATGATTTTTGAAGTGCTATGGAGCACACATTTTTCCATATAACATAAATAACGCACAAATGGATGCGTGTTATAGATGCGTGCAATAGATGCGTGCTATGGGTGTGTGTTTTGGATGGCTTCCCTAATATCGATACATCGCATACTAGAGCTGCGCATCTTCCTTGCACAGCTACATAGTTTAGTATCAGGGGAAACGGTCACATAGTTTCACAGCTTAGCTATTACATCTTCATAGCATGGCCGTACAGTTTCGTATGGTGTGTAACCGCCATAACGAATGTTAAACACATTGACGTCAATCGTGTAACAAGAGATTCATTTTGTACGTAATGTTCGTTGTAAACAATAATTTAACTATTAATAATTAAATAATTAGCTTGTCGTTAAAATGTCAGGCAAATTATTAGCTTGGTGATTGAATGTCGTTAATTATATTGTGTAGTAACTGCAGAGTAGATATTGCTGACATTACTCTTTTCAAGGTTGACAGTCAGTCGATATTAATCCGATCTTAATCCAAAATCTGCGAATTTTTCTTTTTTATGGTATAAGCCGGTAAACGAGCAGACGGATTACCTGATGGTAAGCAATTGCCGCTGCCCATGGATACCCGAAACACCAGAGACGTTACAAGTGTGTTGCCGATTGCCGGCCTCTTGGCGGATAGGTCTTTAGGGGTTGTTGCAGAATGGGGGATTGGGAAATTGGGGAGGAGGGTAATTGAGCCTCCCATTAACCTCACTCACACAACGAAACACAATGCAAACTTTGTTTCATGTTGATTTCCGTGGTATCACACCGGTCGAGCCGGCTCATTCGTGCTGAAGAATGGCTCTTCCACAAACAAAACAAGTTCACTTAACATTAAACAAGAAGGCACTCTGACTACCTGGCTCCAATGAACCAAATAAACTCGTATCAATCTCGTTCAACGTAAAACAAACTCGTACCAAGCCCCTTTTTTTGTTGACGGGGGAAACCTTCAAAAGGCGCCTAGCTTTTTGGTGCAACGCCTGTTATGGCACTTCTCTATGGAGACCTATATTATGTTACACTTATACCTCTCTCGTACTAAGCCCCATAAACGAGGATATTATGGCGAATCTTTTATAGAAAAGGCATTTTAATAGTAAACGGTCACAGACTGCTGACTATGTTGATGACTGAACTACTATATAATGTGACAGTCAAGGACGAGATTTCAAGTCAGAATTATCTTTTTGTGATTTTAAATCTTATGAGTAACTACACAGAGTCTAGTCTAGATTAATTTTATCAATGTTATGAATAAAAATAAGTTGTTTATCTCTCTAGGTTCTGTGAACTAACGACCTACCTGTCTAGTTATTCTTTTTCTTGTGTATCTACGGATTATATATCAATAACCTCTTGTATAGGTATGTTTTTCAACAATATTTGTTTAAAATAATAAAAAAGGAAATGTCTAGGATTATGAGCTTTCTGTACATAGGGGTATTTTTTTAAGGGAGGAAAATCATCTAATGTCTTCTCCCGCCTTGGGCAAGGTAGGATGGAGTGACAGACCTGTACGGGCTAAATAGTTCAATATATAAATAATAATTGCTGCCCTTTATGCCCGAATACTGAATTGCTACTTAATTTTAAGTTGAACTTAACTTTCTCCGTCTTTTATGAAGAATTTATAGAGACAGAACTATTCCTGGAGTGACTTAAAATTTAGTGACATTCGAGTAGTTGACTGTTAGTCTCGCTAAAACTAGAAACTGACTGGACCGATTTGGTTAGTTTAGAAGGCGAGAAAATCATATTAATTAAAAATTTGATCTTAAGCCAAAATCTTTGGATCAATCTTCTTTATGACAGAAACTCTATAGAACTAATGTTAAGTAATTCAAATATCGGTCTTAATCGAGGGGGAAAATCATCCAATGACTTCTCCCGCTTTGGGTGAGGCGAGAGAGAGTGTCAGACTATTACTGACTAAAAACCACCCCGTTCCTACTCCTGCTTTGAGCCGGAGCCTCGGTAACCTTTTACGTTGTCCGCAGCTCCGGTAATATAAACATGTTGCATCGGTAATATAATTCAGCAGTAAATATATTCATGCGCGGCAGTAAACAAGATTTTTAAATTAATAGGTACTTAAAGCACTTTAGACAAACACTAATTAATAAAATAAATCTAGACACCTTGGACATTTTCAAAACATAATTAATTTTAAAATTTTGTAGTTTTTTTGATGTTGAAAAATTTTATTAATTTTAGTATTTGTTGTTGACCTTAAGTTAAGCAAAATTTGCATTAATTTGCAGACATGAGATAAGACTGAGACATGTAAAAAATTAAGATACCGGTGGTTTAGTACACCTTATTACACCTATTTTTGAGTGCTTAATTTTGGTTTTCAAGGTCGTCAAGAAATTGTTATTACGCAACATTTTTTGAAAAGACAGATTGCTAGAACCAGTTTGGTGGTTTTTTTTTCGTTCCAAAGATGAAGGTGACACGTATTATATGTGTATATGTGACTAGCAAACCCGGCGAACTCCGTTTCGCCACCAAAGATTTGAATTTTTCCTAAATTTTCTTTGCTATAAACCTCATGGAGCCCGAGACCTCTCCAACGAATGCAAAACCGTGGAAATCTGTTCTTGCGTTCTGGAGTTATGGCGTCAGGAAGGAACTAAGTATACGTATGTGCGACTCGCACATTTTCGCATGAAGAGTCTTGAGAGAAGGAGATGGGTTGCTGATTTGAGTGCATTGCATAAAATTGCTAATGGCTCCTTTGACATTCAGTTACTTGACCAGTTAAACTTTAAGATACCTACTCGATCTGTGCGCACTCCACAATTATTTAGTATTCCCTCTAGCAATAACAATGTTTCTGAAAATAATCCGTTGTCCAGAATGTGCAATCAGTATAATGTAATTTGCCATAAAGTAGACTTGTTTTTAAATAGTTATAAAGAATTTAGAAATTATCTATATAAATTGTAATAACATATTACTTCACTTTCGCTGTTACTAATGAAGCATGTTAAACATTAAATCGACACCAGCAATTTATACTACGCTAACTCAAAAAAGCGTACTTTACAGTAGAGGCGTTTAAAGGGAAAAACGTGATAACTTTTACATTAATTAAGATACTTTATTGAAATTTGGTATGCTTAATATTTAATTTATTCATTGTAATATCTCATATTTATATTTCCTTAATTATTTATATTTTTTGATTTAGCGCAAGTTAGCTGTATATAAACGTAATTCATCAAAAAAATGTTACATCTTATACACGTCTAACTTATGTTAGCGTAGTGTAGTACGATGGTCGTAGTGCATGATCAATTATCTGATGCATATTTCAATATTTTTATAAAGAATATGTACTTACTTACAAAAAGAATAGTCAACGTACCATTAATAAACTAATGAATGCATTAACACATAAGTATTTACTATGTAAAAGTCGCTAAGTCGTTCATTTTACAAACGAACAAGTATACACACGAACGCACTAAACTACGCTAACTATGAGTTAGCGCAGTGTTGCACAGATTTTGACCAAAGTGATCCCCGCGCACACTCCGCTAATAATAGTTGGCGTAATATAAATCGAGTGATTTCAAAAAGTACCTTTACTTAGCGTTTTATAAGATTTGTAACTTTCTTATTTTTGCATATTTCTTCTCAATTTTTTTATGACGTATGTAAACATACATTTTAAGCAACTTGGCATAAAAAAACGTTTTTTCCAAATTTCGAGTTAGCGTAGTATAAATTGCTGGTGTCGAAATGCCGTGTACAGTTATAATTGGACTTCAGATTAATGTACTATTATGTTGTATTTACTGTGCGGAATGTCTTAGTCTGTAGTCTGTCACTGTACCTATGAAAATAAATAAATAATTAAAATAAATAAATGTATATGTTTGTAATAAGACACCGTTATGGAAGAGAAATAAATTAAATTATTATTATGTTTGTTTGCTGCCATTCAGGGACCGCAGGGTCCAGGACCTTTGGAAGGCATACGGAGAGCCGATGCCAACTCGCAGAGGCCCGTTCACCAATTTTAATCTAAGTGAAATGGAATATCAGCCGACAATAAAATTTTACCGGAATTATTATTTACTAGCTACTTCCGCGCGGTTTCACCCGCTCTGCTTGGCTCCTATTGGTCATAGCGTGATGTTTTATAGCCTATAGCCTTTCCCGATAAATGCACTATTCAACACAAAAAGAATTATTCAAATCGGACCAGTAGTTCTGGAGATTAGCGCGTTTAAACAAACAAACTAACGCTTCAGCTTTATAATATTAGTATAGATTTATTTATTAAAAGGTACATGTTAAAGAACTTATGAACTAGTGTACAGTCCGACAAAACTATATATCTAGTTTACCGGTATGCACTATGGAAGTGCACTCAAGGACAATCCCCGGTTGATGCTGGACTATTGTGAAATAGGCTCATCCCCTATTACATAGGAATTATAATACAAATGGTGAAAAGTGGGTGTACATTGTATAGCGGCATTACTGCCGTAATGTGCACTTCAGCCTACTCCTTCGAGGATAAAAGGCGTGACGTTACAGTATTGTAAGTCAGTATGAAATATGGTAAAAAGAAATGATAGGGTTATGGATGTGAGTGGCTATGAAATAGTTAACCGGTTAACTATGGAATACTGTGGCCCTTGCCCCTGACTAAGATTGATACATACGGTTAAACACGTATGTATCAATATTATTATTGTAATGTATCAATGGACTACCTAGCGGGTTTACCGGGGCTTCGGCTCGAAAAGCAGGAGTAGGAACGGGGTGGTTTTTAGTCAGTAAGAGCGCCCACAGCGAAAAAAGTTACTGGCCGATTTTACACCCTCAAAAAACAAATCAATAGGTATCAACAATAGTTTTGAGCACATACCTTCTAATACAGGAACTTCCATTCAAAAATATTGTTAATCCTGACAACAATAGAGTATGTTTGCAAAATTTTCCGACTGAATTTTACAACGCAACCAACTTAAAACACACTTTAAACGGCCACTGAATTTAAAAATAATATACCAAAAAAAGAAAACAATATTAAATTCACTTATCGCTTCACTATGAAGCGGTCAGTATCATCTGAGCTGTGAGATAAGAATGATACAAAGACGCTATGTTTTCAAAATGCTACATATACTGACATATGACCATGAAACCGCATGCAAGCAAAAAAATACAGCCAATCATTGGTCATAGGAAAAAATTGCTCATTACGCTCGTTTACAGCGGGCTGGTTATTTCAGGCTCCGTTATGCAGTCGACTCTTGTTAATTTGAAAATGGAGGGACTCTTTAAATATTTCCAATTTTAAATTTTCGTCAAATTAAATCCTAATTCATGGAACAATCTGCCTTCACTAAGAGACTGATCAAAACACAGACATATATTTTTATTTTTAAACATAATTTTAATAGCTGACTTTTAAAAGTGCCTTTGACTTTGATTTTGTCAACTTTTCCTTTTATAACTATGTTTATTTTTGTCATCCAATTTAAATTTGACGATCTCGAGTTTTATACTTAACAACACATTTGACTATGGATTCTAATCCAGATTTTATACTCTATCATAATGTAAGTAGAGTTCAAAATACTTCAAAATAAATTTATAACTCACTATTTTGAGAAGCAACATTAGCATCTACTTACCAGGTATCCGTTTTAAAACAATTATCTTTAGTTATAGTCTTTATAAACACAATATTCTTCACTAGAGAATCAAATATCCATCCCTTATCTTCTTTTTACTAACTAAATACACGTTTTATTACATATTTAGTTCACACAACACACTGTTATTGTCGTTATAACAAGACTACTATGATAATATGTCTTCTACACTTATATGCGTATAATGAAGTATATAAACATAGTCTGGTAGGCTGTCTGTTTATCTATTTGCTTAATAGAAACTCTTATCTATAGAGATACTCAAAGATATAGAATTCTTGTTGTGGGAAGTGGAATTCTTAGAAATAGAAATACCTTTTAAGGTGTTTATTATACCTAAGTATACAGTGAAACTTGGTTTAGTATTTGGTTAAGTGAGAAATCTCTACAATTGGAACTCATACTGAGGTCCCAACACATTGGCACTGAATTACCTCTATTAGAGTGAAAAAAAACATTTCTTCTTTCGATTTATCTCTATAACTTAGACAGCAAGTGAATATTAAATGCTGCGGACTGCCTAGCGGGTTACCGGGGCTCCGGCTCGAAAATCAGGAGTAGGAACGGGATGGTTTTTAGTCAGTAAGAGTCTGATACTTTCTCTCGCCTCACCCAAGGCGAGAGAAGTAATTGGATGATATTCCCTCCTCAAAAAAAAAGTTAATATTAAATGCATAAACCTCAGTAACTGAGATAACATCGTAAATATTAAAACTGTATTAAAATGTGCATAATTATCTGGTTTATCTAAAATAACCTGTATTCTCACCTCTATTAATTGGTGTCATATGTACATATGTAAACGCACCCAAAATTAAAGAACAGGGCAATGAACCTATTAAAAAAAATAACAAACCCTCTCATGAAGAGGAGGCTTACAGTTCAGTATCTATTTAATTGACTACGTATTTCATCTTCATTATTTCATTTTCATTGTGTTTCACATATAACTAAATCAAATCAAACCACTTCAATGCATCCATAGTGTACAGTGTGGTCTACAATTTTATACAGTAATATGTTCCAACTATGGGCCCTATTGGGCACCGCAAAAGTACTTAATCAACTTACATAGTAATTGGTAACATTGTTTTAAATAGTATTAAAAGAATTATAATTATAACATTTATAGGTAACATTTTCATTAATAATATAATAATATATTAAAATTCATAGCTTGGTAACAATTATTAAGACTATCAAATTCAAATTAACTAATAATGCGGACGACGTCGCGAGTATAACTAGTTTAATAATAGTACTATGATTAGCAATTTCGTCTTAACCATACTCTATTACAAACATTATGTTGTTATTATTACGATGACATTGTATTACGGAAATTATGGACCGGTTAAGCGTGAGTCGTATCTTAGAGATATTATTATTATATTATTTTTGATATTCTTCTTTAAAAAAAATCTATCTTCACACTAAGATTTTATCCTGTATCGTGGGTGCGTTTACAAACATACAAGTTCACAGACATGACACTCAGACCAAAAGCAATAATTTGTGGATCACACAAAGAGTTTCTCCGTGCGGGAATCGAACCCGCTACAAGTTAAGCGGCAGCCGGTTGTCCAGCTATCGCACCAACTGTGCAGTCACATATGTTTATCCCCAAACTAGGATTTTCTCCTGTGTGATCCACGAACTTGTATGTTTGTTAACGCACCTACAACACAGGCGAAAATCCTAGTGAGGGGCAATGGCTTTTTGAAAAACATAATCTAAAATCTTTTGTCCTCTATAGAAATTCTAGTACTACGATAAGAAAATTAGCTCAAACACTTCTTATGACGTGAGTCTAGGTGCTTACCCGCTTATCTTGATTGATTGACTGATAAAGTATTATGATAATGTCACTCTTCATTTTATTCTTATCACAAATCTGCACCTATATAGAACTATAATCTATCTCTCTCCGGTGGTGTCGGTCTTTCGTCTCATCGAGTTATGAGAGTGAGGGAACCAAGGAATAGAGAGTGCATCTGTTTGCGCTCACACTTGTATACTAAAATATCTGCTGCATAGTGAGCTAGTCTAATTAGACTGATGGGTCACCATGATCGGAATGTCTCGGGAGATTTGTTATAGTAGTCTAAGGATTGACAATCTGAAGTAGCGGTAGACTCTTCTCATCTATTGGAGAACTAGTAACCACTGGGGTAGTTTTGTTCTAAGCTGGTAATGATTTGGTGGTTTGTCCAGACTTGACTGCTCTTTTTTATTGAAGGAGAAGATCATCCAATGGCTTCTCCCACCTTGGCCAAAGTGAGAAGGAGTGTTAAACTCTTACTGACTAAAAACCCCGGTAGGCAGTCCGCAGCTCCGTAGGTCCGTCAAAAGACTTAATTCGTGGGTGTCTTAAAACTGAGATTAGTTATCGGAAGTTGGCAACAGCGTAATAATTTTTAGTAATATAACTGGGATTCCTAAATTGCATTTAGTTGTAGATGTTATAGGATTTTCTGTGACTTCTCCACACCTTGGGTCAGGCGAGAGGGAATTTCAGACTCTTACTGACTAAAAACCACCCCGTTCCTACTCCCGCTTCGTCTCGAAAAGCAAGAGTTCCTACTGCTGGAAATATATTTATCGAGCAGTGGACGGCAGAAGACAATTGCTTCAGGAAAAGTATCCACTTGTCCTCGAGTAAAATTTAAAAAATAAAAATGTTCACTGTTTAAAAATTATTACGTTTGCTGTACATAATTCAGCAAAATTGACGTAGGTACGTGTATGCCAATTTTTTATGCCGACTTTTTTGGCGTCATGAACCATCCGTTTTGTGTCTGTTTCTACGTCTTTTAACATTAAATTACAAGATAAATATTCGGATAATGTCAACTTCGTATATTAAATAATAATAAAAATAAATAAATGCGGTGTTTTAGCAATAATTAGATTCCGCTGTATTCCGTCTAGCATTACTGCGGTCTTGAGGGTCAACCAGTTTTTAACTTCCTTTTGCAATATTAATGTTTGTTTTTAAAAAACACTAAACCACTTTTATTATTAACTAAAAAACAGGTTTTTTTTATGAAACTCGCCGGTTAACCGAGCAGACGTATCACATGACGGTAAGCAATCGCCGCCGACGGACCCTTGAAACACCAGAGGCGTTACAAGTGCGTTGCCGGCTTTTTGGGGGATTGGAAAGGGGGGGAATTGGGCCTCCGGAAAGCTCACTCACACAACGAAACACAACGCAAGCGTAGTTTCACGTCAGTTTTCTGTGAGGCCGTGGTATCACTCCGGTCGAGCCGGCCCATTCGTGCCGAAGTATGGCTCTCCCACACTTTGAACTGTCTTGACTTTACACGTTTAATCACGTATATTAATGGAGAAAAGTTCTACTAGTTTCGTGTCACAGAGCAGCGCAGCCTATTTTAGTTGCAGCGCAGCACAACGTCGCCGCGTCTGCGCAGGCAGCTTATGATGAAGAGTCCCTTTTCATGGTCGTATCTAGTGTAAGTAGATCCTGACTTACAGGAGTTGCAGGGGTTTTAGTGACGATGAGGCGGGCTTGTCCCATTAAAATAGGCACTTGCTAGTATTCGGTCAATTTCGGGGATTAAAAGAGTAACTGTATTATACTGTAGATCAATAATCGGTATACTTTCAGTGTTATTTTTCTATTATATCGTGTTTCTTTGTGTCCACGAGGTCATAACTGACTGTCAATTTTAACAAACTTGAACTTTTATGCAATTAGCTATGACTTCTTGCGCAAAAGCACTAATAACGCGCAGTAACTCGTAATTTTTTGTCTGTCAACGTAATTGAAGTAGTTGGTAATGCTCATTAGTGTTTTTTAAAGGACTTCAAATAAAGTATGTAGGTAGGTATGTCTGTGCGCGATAATCTCGCGTTTGGCTTAACTGACTTTAACGCGGTTTTCAGCATAGTATTTTTTAGACTTAGGACGTTTAGGTACATTATTCGACTTACAAAAATTAGTAGTTTCAAATATTTTTCCATTGCTTTTGGTTTCAAATACTTTAGCCATCATCATAGCCAAGCATCGTCAATAATAAGCCCATAATAGTCCACTGGTGTATTGTGGGCTCATCTATATAAAATAGTCTAGTAGACGCTTAGTAGACTCGTTGGAGATTGTTAGGTAGACCTCGACGTTTATCTTTGATCGTTGATAAAATACCTTCCTATATTATGGGGTGCCACAAGTTATGCCGACACTTGCACTTAACCACGACACTGTGTCAATGTGGCTTTGACTTTGGTTGTCACGTTTGCGTCCATTTTACTTTGTTTTTCTTCTACGAATAGGAGAGTTTTTCCAGTACACTGGCTGACTGCAAACACACAAGCCTACCTATGGCAAAGCAACATTGGCGCAGGGTCGTGAATAAGTACCATTTTTGTTTTTGAGGGGTATAAATTATGCAATTACTTTTTTTGCCTTGCGCGGAGCGAGTGGAAGTGTCAGACTCTTACTGACTAAATACCACTCAGTTCCTACTCCTGCTTGTCGAGCCGGAGCCCCGGTAAACCCGCTAGGTAGTCCGCAGCTCCAGATCAGGCATCAGCCATACTGGGCCTCATCTGTGGTGGTCTGATGGCTCTTTGAGGCGCGCGTGAAATGCGATAGTGACAACCAATATCAAAGCAACATTGGCACAGTAAAGTTAACAAAAGTGCGAGTAACTCTACACGTGATAAATGCACGTGTAGCCTCTTATATACTAAGTAAGTATATAAGAGTGTAATGTCGTCTACGTAATTATATATTGCTTGCAAAACGGCTAATGACGTTTTAGTACGTAAGTAGGTTGAAATTGATACTATGCCCGTTAAATGGAATTATTGAAATGTGATACGCTGTTATTTTATCAACTTGTTAGGGCTATATTTCACCGGGACACCACGGTGGCGTGAAGCAATCGCTGCCGCCCATTGACACTTGAAACACCAGAGGCGTTACAAGTGCGTTGCCGATCTTTTGGGGGTTAGGAATTAAAGGGTTGTTGGGGAATCGGGGATTGGGAAGATTGGGAAGGGGGTAATTGGGCCTCCGGTAAACTCACTCACACAACGAAACACAACGGAAGCGTTGTTTCACGTCGGTTTTCTGTGAGGCCGTGGTATCACTCCGGTCGAGCCGGCCCATTCGTGCCGAAGCATGGCTTTGTCACAGTCCCGCTGGCGTTGACAGTGAGCGTGAGAGTAAAATCAGCCTAAAAATACTTTGAACTTCTTTCGGGGAGTTACTTAAATGTAGAAGGAAGTAAACAAGAAAAATGACATTTAATTATAGGTAATTATTATTATTGATGTAAACTGAATGAAGTCTAGAATACTTTGCCTTAATTGCTTTAATCACTTTGTAACTAGGGTGATTAGGTCATGGGATTAATTTCTTAGAAACTAAACGCATATTGTGGTTGAATTATAAACGAAGTAACATACTTAGAACAACGAATACCTGGAAGCAATTTTTTGATTTTTGTGTGGAATATGGGAGAGTTATGCTTGGGCACGAATAGGCCGGCTCGACCGGAGTGATACCACGCCTCGCCAGATAGCCTCGGAAACGGATGTGTTGTGTTTCGTCATTGAGTGTGGTTAACGGAGGCCCTATTACGGGAGGTCATCCCTAACATCTCCCATCCCTGAATCCCTAAAATTTTCAAATTCCTAACTCCTAAAAGGCCGATAAGGCACTTGTAACCTCTGGGTGTTGCGGGTGACCATGGGCGGTGCCAATTGCCTCCGCTTCGATCGGTCTGTTCATTTACCTATTTTTTTATTAATTAAAATTTACATAATTAACTTTTACATCAAAAATCGCCAAACTGTATTACAGTTTGTTGGCGATAGTGGCGCTCTCATACTTATACAATGTTATTACTTATTACCTGCTTACCTTATAGTAAAATACGGAGTTTATTTCGTGATTGAAGTAATAATATAATTACTATAAGTACATTTGCCACCATTAATAATTAGGTACCCTATATTACTATGCTGGAACCTAGAATAAAAGATGGCACCCATTACCAGTACATATGTGACTAGCTGATCAATGAGATCTTTCTAGAAAATGTTTGTTCTGTAGCACTTACTTACGTTGCTTATGTTACGCCTTCATTTTATTAAGAGCAATCCTCTATAGTGCGCAAATTAGTTATCTCATAAAGTTAGGTACTATAATAAACCTAGAAAATTATTCGATGATATGTATTTTTTTTCTAGCAAGCTTCACCATTAATTACAAAAGAAAAATAAATATTAATAAACGGTTGCCGGTTTGGTTAAAGGTTTTCAGATTCCATTTTCAAAAACAAAGTTGATTAAATTGAACTCTCAGTGAATAGGTACTCAATACGTTATAGTAGGTTATTTTTTTATTTTGTTTTTTTATGACTAAAACCGAAATCGAACAATAATTTACATAAACTTACTACTACTATAGTTTTTGCGCTAGTGACAGTTGCCTGTATGACGTTGACGTCTCTCAGTACCACATGATTAGGGATGGACATTAGAAAGATCTTTTTTATCGCTATCGATACTCGCAGCGTACATTGAATTCTCATTAATTTCTTATCTACATTTATTTAAAATTATCTAAATTTACATTTTTAAATACTACAACATACAAAATAAAATAATATTTAAAAATATAAAAATAGGAGCCGACCAGTAGCGGGAGCATGGTCCAAGCTACCGGTGGTTAGGGCTCCAGAGACAGAAACCTTCTCACAATACGTGCCGTTTCGAGAAGTACTGCCTTCTGCATCAGGCCCTTGATCCATCCGCCCAACCCCAGCCTCCTAAGGTGATTGTCGAGGCTGTTGGGTATTAATCCGTTGGCCGACACGACTATCGGCACAATGATAGCCGAATCCACACTCCACATGTCGACAACCTCGTGAGCCAAGTCAAGATATTTTATTTGATTATTATCTTTCTCAGCTTTCATAAGGTTCTCGTCATGAGGAATGGTGATATCGATTATCATCGTGTGGCGCGCTTGCCGATCTATCACCACTATATCAGGTTTATTGGCTACAATAGTCCTGTCAGTGATGATAGATAGAAAGATAGATAGAAACAACTGCTGAGCCTGTACCAAGCGCAGGTTCGGTCATGTATGGAGTACTGTTCTCACTTTTGGGACGGCTCGGCTAAATGCCAGCTAGATGCGCTCGAACACATTGAAAGGCGTGCCAAGAAGCTCATCAATGATGATGCGCTTGTGGAGGCCCGGCTTCAAAGCCTTGAACACAGGCGCAAGGTCGCAAGCCTTTCCGTTTTTTACCGGATACATTTCGGAGAGTGTGCGGGGGAATTGCACAACTTGATTCCCCCTAGTCCTTTTCCCATTTTCATTATTCACATCCTCTGTGTGGCTAACAGGCACCGACCAGATGTTGCGCCAATATGTGTTAGTTGAATCAAGTTATATGTACCTAATGTAGTAAAATTGAGGTTATATTATATCATTGCAGTTTTTTGTGTTTTTTACGAAATACTTTTGAATAATTTTGGTTGTGTTATGGTTGTAAGCAAGGAGCGTGTGTGACGTGTCGAAGATCTGACACGTTTGGCTCTTCATTCAGCGCCCCGAACAGTCGCTACAGTCGAAGACAAGTTTTTACATTCAATATTCTGCACTTAGGGCTTATGCACAACACGTTTTTAAACGCGCCGTCGACGCGCGTTTTGGAAACGCGCGTCGCCGGCCGTTCTCTTCTCCTGCAGTGCAGTTTGTAGTCGTTTGTATCGATACAAACGCGCGGCACTAGCGCGTGTGGATCGATAACACGCGCGTTTGCATTGCTACACACGCGTGTCTGTATCGCTACACACGCGCGTTTGCATCGCGACTGTATCGCTACAAACACGCGTCGACGGTGCGTTTTTCTCCTACAGAGCAGTTTGTTGTCGTTTGTATCGATACAAATGCGCGGCCCCGGCGCGTTTAAAAAACGTGGTGTGCATAGGCCCTTAGAAGCAGTAGGTAGGCACTAACCTTTTAAAAACTAAAAAAGGGACAGGAGGATATATAAATAAAACACCAATATTAGTATAAAATATGTATTAATCATCTTGAATAATTAGGAGAATGTCATCGTAGAATTGTGTAGGGGTTCGGGGTACGTATATTTTCTTGGTATCTTTCCCAACTGAGATACCATATTATACAGGCTGAGATGCACGCCACTGACGAATAACTGATAAAGTCGCCTCATCTTCCAAGACTCTTCTGCCAATAGAGTTACAGCGACCAGTCGCAATCGTACAATTTACACAGCGATCTATGTCGTCAATATTCGATTGATAGGCTTGTTGCAGTTGTCCAAAATAGAGAGTCAGGTAATTTATAGATTCAAGATCCGTCAAAAGTCCTTTATAAAGCCGAGGTCGTGGGGTTAAACAATAAAACATGGAAAATACGTGCGCACTTAGAGCGAAACACAACGAACGAGTGTCATCCAAAGAGTATAATAAGTATAGGGAAAGTGTCATCTGTCAATCGGTGACTGACTGAAGTCAGACAGAAGTGTTTTAAGAAGTTTAAATCAAAGAGTACGTTATACATACATTATTTTACATACATTATTACACAACTTAATTTAAGTTTTCTCGCTTCCTAGATAGAAACAAGGTACCATATTTTGTGATTTCCCTTAGAAAAATATGACGGTTTTTTTAATATACATTTCAACTAGTTAACTGCTGGGCCCAAAAGTCCCCTTCTTCTTTTAAGAATGATACGGAACGTTACTGAATGTGTCATCTGCACCATGCTATGCGGTAATAGTATAAGAAAAAATTAATTGTATTTACACAACTTATAATTCAAATCGATTTCGTACAAAAAAATATACTGACAACCCAACTTAGAAAATGCTAATTACAAAATAAAATATTACAAACAGCAAAAAGATATGTTAGTGAATGATTATTTTCTGAGCGGCGATTGACACAAACTGACATAGGTCCACCAAGCAGCGCGCCTCAGCGGTCACTGCCGGTCCGCGTAGGAATGAAAGAGAAACGAATAGATGTCATGATCGGACGACATTTTGTTCGATTCGTTCTGAGTTATTTATCATGAATTATAATAAATGCGGCAGATCCTTTTATTATTTTAAATTACGTCACTGTTATTAATTTTATTAAGATATGTTCATAAATAATATAGTTACAATGGCTAGAATTTCAATTTAAATGGTTAGTTTATGATTTTTTTCTATCGAGAAAATTTATAGAAAACGTGTTTTGAAGAAGGTGGTCCATTTATAAAAATGATCAAGATTAACATATATTTTTTTTGTTGCTCTAACATGTAAACATTGGGCAAAAACACTGTTAAATCAATCCTATTTTGACAATGCACAGCGCCTTAAGTCTTAAATCGTCGTATTGCTAAGCCATTTAAACCTTTTCCACTTTAAGTGATGATAATGTTATGGTGCGATGTGAATTGGTTTAAAAATTCAATCCTAACTCACCTTTGAAACCAAAATCATCCAAAATACTTTTATAACACCAAAAAAGCAAATTTGGCACGAATGGGCCAGCTCAACCCGTGTGATACCATTACAAAAAACTGATGTGAAACAATGCTTGCGTTGTGTTTCATCGTATGAGAGAAGTTGCCAATCTTCCAATCCCCAAAGTAACAACAAACCTCAAATTTCAAACGCCCAAAAGGTCGGCAATGCACTTGTAACTCCCCTGGTGTTTCGGGCGTCCATAGTCGTCGTCGATTGCTTACCACCAGATGATATATCCGCTCTTTTACAGACTTACCACATACAAAAACAAACGCCTGAAGCTTCTCTCCTACAAGGAAATAAACCTCCAATATCACATCACGTATTTCGATACTCCATATAGAAGTGGTATTTTCAAAAATGTAGCAAAAGATATCAATGCGAGGTGGTATCGTTTGTCGCAATATCGAAGCCGCTGGCTTGCACGTTCCACAAATATCACAGTCCAATGCATAGCGCTTCATACAGTCAGAAGTGGAACTGAAATCTTCATCATTTTATAGATATTTTTGGTGCAGCTTCAATTGATCGAATGATGGCAAGTTGCGATTATTGAGCTAAAGGTCTCGATTCTCTAATGAAGAAAAATATTAGTGACTAGCTTTTGCCCGCGACTTCGTTCGCGTGGAATAGTGACTTCCGGCAAATTTTTGGTTTCAACCACATAGTTCCCGATCTCGCGGGATCTCTTCAAAAATGAGATGTGGAAGATATTCCAGGGAACTCTTCAAAAATCAACATAATGAGCTCTGCGTTTGAATTTAATAGATGTATACTCACTTAGGGCATTGAAAAAATAGTTTAAAAACGGACTTAAACTAACTTAAAACTAAAGAAAGCTACGAATTACGAATTTATAACAATTAAAAAAGAAACTATATTACAACCTATCCTCTATGCTATAATAACCAAGCTTAAACTAAATAATTTAAAAGAAACGACTTAAATCTAATCTAATTAATTTATAAATTAGACTTACAATTTTATTAAAAAAACTAACTACAGTAACTACTAATAATCGATATCAAACTAAACCTACGTTAAATAGTTTAACCAAAAAACCAGGAAAACCCAACAAATAAACTTATTAATTGACAAATACAACGAAACCAATTTAGAATATACGAAACAGTAGGACCACTACAGACAAATAATCATACGACTGATAATACACTTTTTCTACGATAGTACCGAAGCGCTCGGCCGATACCCAACCAAATGAATGTAACGAAACCATAGCGCGATCTATCGAGGATAAAGACAACTTGGATTATTTATTTATACTCCGTTCGGGCATTTTCTTTGTACTAAAAGTTTAATTATATTGATATTATTTTTTTCATACCTTTTTACTATTTATTTACTTTTTTCGATGAATTAAAACAATAACATGAATTAAAACAATAACATGAACCGAAGTCGTGTAACGATCGACATAGAATTATTTATAAATAATTTACTTCTTATTTTTATTTTTTGATTTTTGAAATAAAAATATATCTATGTCCTTTCTAAGGTTCTAAACTATATCTGTACCAAATTTCAACCACATCCGTCAAATAGTTGCGGAGATTAATGGTATAAGCATAGAATGTTCGACGTGATTCTTTAATTTGACATAACTTTTTTATTTATGAACCGATTGACATGAAACAAACACTAAATGTAAATTTAAGCATCCCACAATATATTCGTGAAAACCGCATCCAACTCGGATCAGCCGTTTCTGAGATTAGCGCGCACAGACGAACAGACAAACAGACAAACAGACAAACAGACAAACAGACAAACAGACAAACAGACAAACAGACAAACAGACAAACAGACAAACAGACAAAAAAAAAGTTAATTACATTTTTGGGTTCGACATCGACATAACAATAACCCCTGCTATTTTTTTTATTTTTATTTTCAATGTACAGACAGCACTTTTCTACGATTTTATTATATGTATAGATGATTGCTAAGTTAAAATTATAAAAAAAATATTATTCGTCAGTGTGATTATAAAATGATTCTCAGTTTTGATTTTTGATCTGGGTAAGATAAGGCTTTGTTCGACTTTATGAAAACTTTGTCAATAGTGTCAAAAAGTTTGGAATTAGTATTTCCCAATATTAACCAATAATTACCCTCTATAATCGTATACAACTTATGAGTCCTACTATCTAGGACCATTTTATAATCTAGGATCTTTTAGAGGAGGCCCTTAATCTAGCAGTGGACAGTCAAGGACCGTTGAAGATGATGATGAACTTAGAAATTACTTAGGTATAGCTATTTCAAAACAGTAAGTTCAGTTTTTTTAAATGTTTTATATTTTTTTAATCTTACAACTAAGAAATATCCGTCAAGAAAACCCAATATTTCCATTCTAAAACTACATAATAAAATTCCTTAAAATACGGCAAGTAATAATTAGCTTTTCCCTGACTTCGCTTGCGTTAGCACATGTATTTTATGGCGATTTTGGCCACGGTATCTATTAGGTTACGTGATACGTGATAATATTTTTTTAGAAGTAACTATAACGTCAAAATGTCGTGGTGGGCCGGAGGCTTAAGATCCAGCCTCTCATGCATGAGAACTCAACCCCAATTGAGCAAGCGTAACAATTAATGATCAAATCTTCTCCGTTCGTGAAGAGGCCTTTAGCCAGCAGTGGCCACATATAGACTGTTAAAGTAGTAAAATAAAACTATAACGCAAGCGAAGCCAAAATACCAAGCTACATACTATAGTTTACATTTAACCAAAAATCTACAAGAGATTTAGTCCACACTCAAAGCTCGGAAAGATCCAGGCATGCCAAGATATTCTTGATTAAACTTCTCAGCATTTCTCTTCCCTTCTTCTGTGCGAGCGCTGAACATCATTTTCACGTAATCCACATACTCTTCTTTGCTCAATTCTTGCACCATCTCCTCTGAAATCATGTAAAAATAAATCATTAAATTATGTGTGTTCTGTTGACTATCTTTAGGAACGAAACTGGGGATATATTTCTGGCGTGTTAGATTTGTCATATAGAACCGTAGGAGGATCCTTCTTTTCTAAGCAACTTTACTCTCTGTGCCCTAAACGGGTGCCTCTTAAAGGTGCTGATAACGATCGGACGAGCTTTATTAGGTTAGTAATACAACAATCTCACACTTCCTATTTTTTCCTTAACAAGCTAGACGCATTTTGTAGGCTTTGCTTGTTAACATAAGAGATAGATAATTAGTACAAGATGTTGGTGATACTGCCTCGTTGGTCAAGTGGTCGCAAGTACGACTGCCTGGCAAGAGGTAACGGGTTCGATTCCCGGGTCGGGTAAAGTATTACTGGAGATTTTTCGGATTTTCAAAATATTTGAGTTTAGAAATGTGCCCGGTATATGGCAATACGCTCACCTCCTATTACATGTGGACTAAATAACATAAAATTGCGAAAAGTGGTTGTACATTATACAGTGGCATTATATACCAAAATGTGCACCTCTGTTTACCCCTTCGGGGATAAAAAAAGGCGTGACAATGACGATTGGGGATTCCTCAGATCTTTGCTTTCTCATTTTGATCCTTACCTTGTAAAATCTCCACAGACTTCTCAGTGCCACCATACTCGACTGGCAAGATATGTTTAGGAACAACTTTATGTAAGTCCTCCAATGTACGTTGGACGTACATTCTATTGCCAACCTTTTCACTTATAAACTGTTTCACTGTGTTTATGATCAGCTCTATAGCTTTAGACTCTGTCACTATGTTAATACTCTTCATTCTGGCTCCATAGCCTTCCTGTGGAATAAAAACGTGTCAAATATTAAAAGTAGGGTAGTAGACACGGTATGAAAATCAAAAATATAATTAATCCATCAGTTAGTTAATAAAAATAATGTTACGTCATGTCATTATGTCTTGGCATTGTTCTCATATATGTATACATTTCTTTATAGGAAAAATGCATTAGGGAAATTGTAATCATGTATTTTTAAAAGAGTAACGAATGGAGTTCTTCTCCATTCGAAGCTACACTTTGGAACGAGCACCTAGCTTCACTGACAGACAGATTGACAGACTATTATTTATTTCTTTATTGGCGTCGATGCGGATGATTATTTGATTCTTTATAAAATAGTAAGTAAGTATTAGTTCACTTTAATTTTATTTTGTTCTATATTTTAGTTGTAAATATTATGTTATTTTTTCCATGAAGGCAACCGAGTCTCCAATACGAAGTTGTTTACAATACTACTAGTGTCAAGAATCGACTATATTGCCAGTATCGAGAAATATTATGTTATAAATAAATCCATTACGTATAGACGATACTTACGACCAAAATAGTGACGAACTGTTGCAAGTCGACCGTGCTCATCTTGGATACAATGTCGAACATGTTCAGCTCCCGGCAGTCGTATATTATGATGAAACCGTTCACGTAATCGTTGGCCTTTATGTACTCGCACAGCTGGAAAGTAGAATAATATAATTGATTAATTATCGTCTTGAATAAAACTGATTGTAGTTTTTAAGTCTAAGTTTTATAAGGTATTTTTTTAAGTACGAAAAATTATTTAATGTCTTCTCCCACCTTGGGCGAGGCGAGAGGGAGTGTCAGACTCTTACTGACTAAAAACTACTTCGTTTCTATTCTTGCGTTTCGAACTGGAGGCCCGGTAAACCAGCTAGGTAGTCCGCAGAAAAGTCAGATAAGTTGTCTCTCTTAACTAGGAGACAAATAAATGTCCCACCATAACGAGCGAAGCCCACCAATTTCACCTGACATATAATATATGGCGACAACGCGCAATTTATGTCCACTGGTACAACAAATGAAATAGTGCGATTTTCGAAACATCACTTGATGCATTCAGAGACCCGCGATGTTGCCAGACATGTCGAGCGAAGTCTGGCAACGTCGCGCTACTTCATTCAACTTCGATGGCGACACGTATCGCAGGACATTTGGCTTAATAATTCTTCGCTAAATGGGACCAAAAAATTCTTCCGACGATTAACTGCATTTAACCTTTTCTTTTGGTCGTTAGTTCAAAATAAGTCAAAAGCATCAATTTTCTTTATCGCCTACATTTTTTAAGTCTGATAATATACCTAAAACTTATCTTAAGTCTGAAAAATACTATGCTGAATACCGCATCAAATTGGTTTTATTCAATATCTATACAATGTGATAGGGGTGAGACTTCTAACCCGTTAAGGCTGAGTACTACATCTAATTTTATCGACAAAAAAAAATATGGGGGGTTGAACCCCCTCCCCCTAAAAATTATGGCTATTTTAATATTTTTTTTTACTTTATGTGATATCAAAGGTTGTATGCGTCGTAGAAACAAAAAAAAACGACAAACGGTAGCTAATAACCTTGGCTAACTAATTCATTACTTTTTTCATATGTTTGATAATGTTTTGTTGAGAAACAAAATCATTTCTGAATTATTATTACCGAAAAAATAGCTATTTTTCATATTTGGGGTTCGACACCCCATATTATTTTTTTATACCTTAACGGGTTAGAAATCTCACCCCTATCACATTGTATATACATACATGTTACACTGAAAACCTCCATTTTTCAAGCTGGTTGAAATACTTACAATTAAACAATACTGGAAATACAGCATGAAACTTTCAGAAGTAAAGTTGAAACTTTTGATTTTAATCAGCAGGACGCGGTAGTAGTCGTCGGTAGGTGTGGGTAGAGGTAACAGCGATCTGAAATTTGGGAAAATATTCGAAATACTTATACCATTTGCTACATTAATAATTTTCAGTGTCCGACGAAAATAAACTACAGGAATAAAACAATAGCAATATAATATTTTCGTTAAAAAAAATGAAGAAGCTATATTATTTTTAAACGTTGCCTCACACTAAGATTTTTTCTTATGTCATGGGTATGTTTATAAACATACAAGTTCAGATGACACCCAGACCCGTAACAACAATTTGTGGATCATACATAGAGTTTCTCCGTGCGGGAATCGAACCCGCTATACGTTACGGGGCAGAAGGTTGCCCAGCCACCGCTGCAACCGTGCAGTGAACTACATAATACTAGCTTCTGCCAGCGACTCCGTACGCATGAATAGTTGATTCCCGTTTTTCTTGTTCCCGCAAAAATTCCGGGAAATCCTCTCTCAGTACTCCTCTACACTCTTTTCCGTGCGAGGATCGACCCCATATTATGTTGCCGAGCTATAATAACCTTAGTACGAGTTTGCTTGACGTTTAAAGTAAACAAAACGACAGTGCGTTCGTCGCTCTGATTGGTTGGTGCGAATGGGCCAACCTATCAGACAGCAGAATGCGCTTTCATTACTATTCTATTTCTACAAAATTAAATAATAAAAATCAACTTACGCAACTTTCAAAATGTTTTGCAGTTCCGCCTTCACGTTGGTTTTTGTGAAGAATTTTGGTAGCAGAGTCTTCATGGTGCACAACCGGTCAATTTGCTTCTTCGCCTTCTCGACGGAGCCCTTGCATGATATCAACGTCTTCTCCAAGTACACCTTGCCTGAAAGCATTTTCAAGAACAGTTTTATTTAGCGGTCAGAAATTGGTGATGTGATCCTCGCCGTGTTGTATCTCGCACAATGCTGCTCAAGACTTAGAGCCCCTAACGTGGCTTGAAAGTAATTAAATTAGCTCGTCAAACAATCACAGACTATAAACATGATATAAAAAGTCAAACATAATTTATTAAAAAAATAGATAACATAAAAAAAACTGTAGGTAATCTCGGAGGGGGTAGATTTTACTAATTATGATTGTAGCTGCGGACTGCCTAGTGGGTTATCGGGGCTCCGGCTCGAAAAACAGGAGTAGGAACAGGGTGGTTTTTAGTCAGGAAGAGTCTGACACTTCCTCTCGCCTCGCCCAAGGCGGGACAAAGCATTGGATGATTATCCTCCACAAAAAAAGAGATTGTAGAATCCAATTTTTCTTTGTCAAAAAGTAAGTCAATGTCATTTATATCTATTTGTTTTTCTATTCACTAGTTCGACTGGTGTTATCTAAGTCATTTGGTACATAATACTAATGTCAAGTTGGTTACGCAACCAACCAGTTGTCGGTGGCCGATGACCAAATCAACCAGTGTCTAGTGTTTGTTTTGCTATCTCTTTGTAGACACAAACGTTTGGTTGGCTACAGTGATTGGTTGTGAGATTACGGTGTCCTAAAGATACCTATCGCTATGGATCTCTGCTAAAAAAGCACTTTCAAGGACTATGGTCCTTTCTGTCCAGAGCTGCGGAGTACCTCCGGAGCTGCGGACTACCTAGCGGGTTTACCGAGGCTCCGGCTTGAAAAGCAGGAGTAGGAACGGGGTGGTTTTTAGTCAGTAAGAGTCTGACACTCCCTCTCGCCTTGCCTAAGGCGAGAGAAGTCATTGGATGATTTTCCCCACTTGAAAAAAGGGTCCTTGCTGTGGATGCGTTTGGCTTCCATTAGTCATATTCATTGGTACACATAACTTATTAGCAGTCGTGGAAACGGACTTAGCTAAGGTATGTTTTTATATGGGAAGATGGCTGCTATGGATGCGTAGTATGGCTGTGAGGCGGTAGCCGATCTGCGACCTACATAGGAGAGGCATTTTGAACCATTCCAGCCTCCATGCTAAGCTACGTAGTATATACGTATTGTACTAGTTAGGTATTCTATGTTATATTAAAGTACTAAGAGTATAATAATTAGTTATCACCTACTCGTGAAAATAGCATAACAGTGTTAACAGCTAATGGTGTACAATTATAACTATCGAAGTATCGAACGTGATGCCGTTCTTGGTATTGGTTTCATACTCGTGCCATAATAAATCGTTATAAAATCGTGCAGTAGGTATGTTAATGTGTAATATTATAGAAGAATAATTATAATGTATTTTCCCCGTTTCATGCTAAACGTGTAGTGACGGAGAATTCATACCATGAAACAATTAATATAAAATGTAGGAGAGCCATGTTCTGGTATGAATGGGCCGGCTCGACCGGAGTGATACCACGGCCTCACAGAAAACCGACGTGAAACAATGTTTGCGTTGTGGTTCGTTGTGGCTACCGAAGACCTAATTACCAGCAATTTCAAGTGACTGACTTAATTAATTGAAGTTAAGACTTATATGAACTAATTGAGAAAAGATCGACTACTTTCAAGTCATATCGGGACTCTTAATGGTAAGCAGTGTGTGCGTGAATAACGAAAATTATTTATTTATTTATTTATTTATTCAATTTCCATATTACATTACATTACAATATACTAAGCCCCACAAAACCGTTTTAATAGTTTGACTGTGGGGTCGCTGAATCTCTATGTTAATAATATATGTTTTTACAAATTAAAAGTGTCTAAGTAATATAATTTTAATTTACGTTTAAATCTAATTAATTTTGCTTCACTCCTTATGTCTGCTGGCAGATTGTTTAATAGGTAAGGTATTCTCTTGTATAGTGTCCTGTCACCATAGTAATTGGACAAGAAATATTTAGTTATTCATCTCTATCGAACGTCGAAACGGCTTAAGGGATCGGGATGAAATTTAGAGCAGGGATAGATTATGTATTATCACACAGGAACGCGGGATAAGCCTCGGGCAGAAATTAGTAGCTTATATATTTTACAAAATTTTAGTATAAAAATTAGATTTGTCTGCATAAATTATGTCTGTGTATAGTCATAAAAAATCTTTACACAAGCTTTCGAAAAAAAAATTCTACGTAGGTAATCGTGGGCAACATTCATCAATGTAATGTTTTAATTTGTAATAAACCTTGTTAACATATTATTATGTTTTTTATAACATAAATTTCATGGACTGTTTAAGAATTACGGTTTTCTCATATTAAATCGGTTTTTACGATTAGGATGTAGAACCGGTTTGGAACATATTTTTTCCTATAATCATTAACATTTTTTTTAATGGTTTATAGGCCCATAGAAACAAACAAAAAACATTTCAAAATTAAGTAATTCTGTGACCTTTTTATTGAATTAATGATGTTTTGTAAGTTATACAAGACTTGACATAATATTTATTAGGTGTTTTTATTTTGTGAATTATTGGACAAGTCCATTGATTTTAACTACATCATACGAAAGAGTACATCAAATGTGAGCCATGCTTCGGCACGAATGTTCCGGCTCGACCGGAGTGATAGCACGGCCTCACAGACGTGAAACAAAACCGTCGTGAAACAACGCTTGCGTTATGTTTTATTGTGTGAGTGAGGTTAGTGGAGGCTCAATTACCTCCCTTCCCAATCCCCGATTCCCCAACAACCCTTAAATTCCTAACCCCCAAAAGGCCGGTAACGCCTTTGGTGTTTCAAGTGTCAATGGGCGGCGACGATTGCTTACCATCAGGTGATCCGTCTGCTCGTTTAACGCCTAGCTTCACTGACGGACAGACTGACGGACAATTCAATTTGAAGTTTCAAAAGTGATTAATTTAGGATTAATTGAAATAAATAATTTGACTTTTGACTTTTTACACCATAAAAAAACATGTGTAGGTATAAGAAAAAAAACCTGAGCAATGAACCTATTGTCAATCAGACCGCCCTTGGAAACTTTGTTGGTAGTGTAAGTACCAAGTATAATTAGTTTTATGAGTTTCCCGTAATTATCATTATATTACTTAGTTATTTTATGGCTGATATCCTGCTATAAATTTTATTGAAGCCAAGGATACACTAGGTGACAATTGTCCTGTGTCACGTGTCGCCAGCGACGTTAGGTAATTTTGACTGCACGATTGGCGCGGTGGGTTCGATTCCCACACGGAACAACTCTTTTGTGATCCACAAATTGATGTTTCAGGTCTGGGTGTCATGTGTATGTGAACTTGTATGTTTGTAAACGCACCCACGACATAGGAGAAAATCTCAGTGTGGCTACGTTTAATAAAAAACGTAGTGCGACGTTGCTGGACTTTGGAAGACATGTCTGGTAACACCAACGTCGCTGTGGACATAAGTTGCGCGTTGTCGCTATATCACATCATCACTTCAACAGCCTATAAGTGACCACTGCTGACCAAAGGCCTATTCTCACACGGAGAAGGTTTGAGCATTAATCACCACGCTTGCTCAATATGGGTTGGCGATTTCAAACTTTTAATTAGAAATTACAAGCCCAGGACGATGTGTTGTTCGACGATCACGATGTTTTCTTTCACAGCTTCACAGTAGAGTCTAAATAATCTAAGAAAGTACATGTATAACTTGGAAACAGTCACATTGGTACTTGTTGTTACTTTTTTTTTTGAGGGGGAAAATCATCCAATGACTTCTCCCGAGGCGAGAGGGAGTGTCAGACTCTTACTGACTAAAAACCACCCCGTTCCTACTCCTGCTTTGAGCTGGGGGCTCCAGCTCAAAGCTCAAAGTAACCTTTTACGTTGTCCAGAGCTCCGGATACTTGTTGTTGCTAGGTTTCGAACTCGTACCCTCATACATGAGAAGCGGGTGTCATACACCTCCGGGCCACCATGACATCACCATATAAGACAGGTGAAATTAGCCGGCTTCGCTTGACATGTCTCTGATACAATGTCTTGGGATAATAGTGACAATCTGATCAGTCATTATCCAGTCATAAATGCTGTAATTAACACGAATAAGTTTTATAGAGATGGATGGGAGCAATTATTGTCCATTTAAGTATATCATTCACGGAGCAATAATCGTATAAATAATAATTATTCAGTAGGTACTTAAGGTTAGCGTGTTACTAATAAAGTAATATAATTTATGTAGGTACAGTTTATCCTTCCTAAAAAGTTACACATAAACTAAAACAACATGTCTTTGTGCGTTTTATCGTTCCATGAGCAAGAAAGAGTTTTTTTTTATGGTATAAGCTGGTAAACAAGCTGACGTATGGGACAGCACGAAGGAGGTGGCTTGACCGAAGTAATACCACGGCCTCACAGAAAACGTGTGAAACAACGCTTGCGTTGTGTTTTGTTGTGTTACCAAAAGTCCAATGACCCCATTTCCCAATCTTCCCAATCCTCCATTCCCCAACAACCCTTAAATTCCTAACCCCCAAAAGGCAACGCACTTGTAACGCCTCTGGTGTTTCAAGTGTCCATGGGCGGCGGCGATTGCTTACCATAAGATGATACTTCTGCAGTCAATCATTGGTTCTATACTTGACTTCTCGTCGGTCATGTCTGTCTGCCGGCCCATAGCGATGGAGCTTAGAGAGTGTAGCAGTTCGCACAAGGAAGCTTGCTTGTTATTGATTACCTTAATTAAAATCTGTTTGAAAATCATCATTTATGATACATAATTTCATGAAGGTCAAGGTACCTATATCTATGACGTTATATGACCAATAAGGTCTAATTCCAAAAATCTGGTTTGACAAGCCGGTACCAAAATCACGTGTCAGTACAACATGTGTTTTTTTTTTTAAACTGGAATTCAATTTTTCGATTTCGAACAAGTTATTTTTTTGTTTAATTATAATAAATCAAATTTTTGTATTCACGATGACGTCTGATTGCTTTAAGACTTGGAAGTCGTCTTTAAGGATTATGGGATTATCATAATGTTTTTTTTTTTTTATTTCTTAGTAGAAACTCACTCACTTTCCCAGTTGTAGTATTACCTAGTGGTAATACTACAACTGGGAAAGTGAGTGTTTGTTTGTTTGTACTTTGTTCACGTTGCAACGAAGAGAGTAATAACATACATGATGTTTTGTGTGAAGTTAGTTAGGGAGTTGACAGTGACAATGGCTACTTTTTGTCTCTCTCTAAACTCCACTTTTTTAATAAATATTATGTAAATAGATAAACAAATTGCAACTAAATAATATGTAAGTATTCTTGTGGTAATAATTATATTTAGTTGTAGTTCATTGTAGTGTATAACATTGGTTCTCTACAAAAAGACCAAGTGCCTGTAGAGAACTAATAATTATTTAAAAAAATCCCTACTTCCCTAAAAATAGGGGTAGAACATTTCGCAATTTTCAAGTCGCAGAGCTAAAAATTGGAATTAACTATTTGTGAGTAACAAAAATATCTTAAAAAAGCGCGCGCCAAGCCGCGGGCGGAAAGCTAGTCTGAAATATTTGCTACAAACATGTTTGATACGCTAATAGTGTGCACATAACATGAAACTAGTTGCGGACACAATCGCAACCGTGTTTGACCCGTATTTTTGAAATCTCTAAACTCAAAGAAAGATTACTAATGCCTCACATGTGTCGTGATGGCCCGGAGGTTCAAGCTTCTTATACATGTATGTGCGGGTTCGAAACCCACTGACGGAAAGTAACAATGTGACTTTTTCCGAGTTAAATAAATGTACTTTCTAAGATTATTTAGACACCACGGACAAACGGTGAAGGAAAACATCGTGACGAAACCTGGGCTTATAATTTCAAATTATAAGTTTGAAATCGCCAACCTGCATTGAGCAAGCGTGGTGATTAATGCTCAAACCTTTTTCGTATGAGAAGAGACCTTTGGTCAGCAGTGGCTACTTATAGGTTGTATATGTGTGTGTGAATGCCTCACTTTCTACATGGTAAACAGCTTAATCAGCCATTAGGAACAATTAAGTACAGTAACGTTTTCACCCTTTTCTTTCTGTGGTTGGTTTACCACCAGATATGATAAATGATATTTATTTCTGTAAGTAGGTTAAATAAATAACACTTTTACACGTCAATATTTCAAATAGCTAGATGAGGCTTATGTGCTATGTAGCTATGCTACAAAGATGTAATGGCTAAGCTGTGAAAAAGTAATGACCGTTTCTACCAATACTAAGCTAAGTAGTTGTGCGAGTAAGATCTTATGCTATGAAGTGCCGCCACTTATGCTATGCCGCCACGCAAAGTAGTTGTGCGAGGAAGATGCGCAGCTCGTATGCCATGTATCGATAGTAGAGAAGTTATCAATAGCACACATCCATATCACGCATCTTTCCATATAAAAACATAGCTTAGCTGAGTCTAGTGATTTTGATTTAATTACAAAAGATTAGAATAAAGGTCCAGCCAATCTGGACAAACGACAATGACATAACAAGTAAATAAAATTATTATATTTTTTAATTTTGCTTTTATGCTAATCTTCTTAAGATGAGTTGTTGCATTTCTGGTTATACAAACACACATACACAAAAACATGAAATGAAACCAATTAGCACACGACTAAAGAGACACAGCGTTCTTTGTATGGTATTAATTTTTATGACTTCTTTTTGTTACCTAATTAATTCCTTTTTTTTATGTGGTCAAATACCTACTTAAAAATATAACGTAATAGCGTACGCTGCAGTGTTGTATGTGTTGTAAATAAATAAATAAATAAACCTAAATCTTGTAAATTATAATCTCCAACCCACTTGCCGTGGTGGCCTGAAGGTTTAAGACGCCTGCTTCTCATGCACGAGGGTAAAACCTACCAACGGCAAGTACCAATGTGACTTTTTCCGAGTTATATGTACTTTCTAAGATTATTTAGACGCTAGACCACCACCACATTTAGACAAACGGTGAAGGAAAACATCGTGAAGAAACCTAGGCTTACAATATCTAATTATAAGTTTGAAATCGCCAACCCGCATTGAGCAAGCTTTCTCAATTCTCAATTTGGTCTGCAGTGGCCACTTATAGACTGTTGAAATTGATGTTGAACCCGCTTGCCAAGTGTGGGGATTTGGCAAATTTACTTATACGGCAATATTATCATCTAGCTGTCAACAAGGGCTGAGAATCATGATGAAATAAATGACAGAATTTATACATTTTATACAGGAAGGAACTACAGGTTTTTATGTAATAAGCCGGGAAACGAGCAGAAGGATCACCTGATGGTAAGCAATCGCCGCCTCCCATGGACACCCGAAACACCAGAGGCGTTACAAGTGCGTTACCGGCCTTTTAGGGGTTAGAATATTAAGGATTGTTGGGGAATCGGGGTTGGAAAGATTGGCAATTGTTAATTGGGCCTCCGGTAACCTCACTCACACAACGAAACACCAAGCAAGCGTTGTTTCACGTCGGTTTTCTGTGAGGCCGTGGTATCACTCCGATTGAACCGGCCCATTCGTGCCGAAGCATGGCTCTCCCTCACTTGAGGTTGGCCTTTTTATATTAAAGAGTTTTGAAATTGCCTCATATTAAATTTTAACACTATTAAGCAATAAAGGTCCTAGAGTATTCACAAATAACATTAGCCAATCGTCACGTTTTAAATTAAATTTGCCAATAATAAACAACCTTTGGTTCTTGATTGCTTTATTGGACTAGTTACTATTACTAATGGTATCGAACGGGGATTTCCAATGCAAGTAGACACATTAACTATTCCACTTTAATTATGCAAATTCTCTATAATCCTACATTTTATTATATTATTTTAAATGCAAAAGTTTGTATGTTGTTTCTTCGTTGCTGTTTACAACAAAACGGCTGAAGGGATCAAGATGAAATTGGAAATAGGGAAAGATTATGGTCTGGAATAACACATAGACCTTTTGATCACACGGGAATGCCACTGGCAGAAGTTGGTATATAATAAATGCAAAAATGTTTGTGTTTGTTTTTATGTAGGTATATTTATTACTCTTTCACGTCAAAATAGCTGAAGGATTGGAAATGAAATTTGGAATAGGGGTAGATTATGGTCTAGAATAACACATAGGCCACAAGATGATAGTTCTTAGTGATGATAATATATTTATGTTTGCTCCTTATTTCACTCGTTTTTTATTTCTGTGAATGGAAAAAGAGCAAAAAAAACTACACTCGCCATAAGACAACCCCCTAAGACTCCCTTCCACCGACTCTTACTGACTAGAAACCACCCTGTTTCAACTCTTATACTGAAGCTACGGCATATTTGGTTAGCTTTGGCCGTGACCTAGTGTAGTGGTTAGGTAATCGGCTGCTGTGCAACGAGTTGCGGGTTTGAATCTCGCACGAAACAAGTGTGGTCCATAATTTTGTTATTCCGGGTTTATAAATTATTTATTTATTTATTTTCAGTCATGGCTATCCCATTGCAGGGCAAAGGCCTAAGGGTTTATATCTATACATATAATAAAATCGTAGAAAAGTGCTGTCTGTACATTGAAAATAAAAATAAAAAAAATAGCAGGGGTTATTGTTATGTCGATGTCGAACCCAAAAATGTAATTAACTTTTTTTTTGTCTGTTTGTCTGTTTGTCTGTGCGCGCTAATCTCAGAAACGGCTGATCCAAGTTGGATGCGGTTTTCACGAATATATTGTGGTATGCTTAAATTTACATTTAGTGTTTGTTTCATGTCAATCGGTTCATAAATAAAAAAGTTATGTCAAATTAAAGAATCACGTCGAACACTATTCTATGCTTATACCATTAATCTCCGCAACTATTTGACGGATTTGGTTGAAATTTGGTACAGATATAGTTAAGAACCTTAGAAAGGACATAGGATATAATAAAAAATAAATTTATTCCGGACATACAGCGCCATATATTGTTCAATTCCGTACTTATAGTACTTATAGTACGGAATTGAACAATGTCGGGCTGTTCCTATACTCCGTAGATTGATGGCGTTGATCGCGCAATGGTGTCATTACAATTGTTCAGTTCATGTTATTGGTTTTAATTCATCGAAAAAAAAGTAAATAAATAGTAAAAAGGTATGAAAAAAATAATATCAATATAATTAAACTTTTAGTACAAAGAAAATGCCCGAACGGAGTATAAATAAATAATCCAAGTTGTCTTTATCCTCGATAGATGGCGTTGGGATCGAAATAGATCGCGCTATGGTTTCGTTACATTCATTTGGTTGGGTATCGGCCGAGCGCTTCGGTACTATCGTAGAAAAAGTGTATTATCTGTCGTATGATTATTTGTCTGTAGTGGTCCTGCTGTTTCGTATTTTCTAAATTGGTTTCGTTGTATTTGTCAATTAATAAATTTATTTGTTGGGTTTTCCTGGATTTCTGGTTAAACTATTTAACGTAGGTTTAGTTTGATATCGATTATTAGTAGTTACTGTAGTTAGTTTTTTTAATAAAATTGTAAGTCTAATTTATAAATTAATTAGATTAGATTTAAGTCGTTTCTTTAAAATTACCTATTTAGTTTAAGCTTGGTTATTATAGCATAGAGGATAGGTTGTAATGTTTTTTTTTTTTTAAACTTTGCCCCACACTAGGATTTTCTCCTGTGTCGTGGGTGCGTTTACAAACATACAAGTTCACATACACATGACACCCAAACCCGAAACAACAATTTGTGGATCACACAAAGAGTTGCTCCATGCGGGAATCGAACCCGCTACCCGTTGCACGGCAGCCAGTTGCCCAACCACCGTGCCAACCGTGCAGTCAAAGAAAGAAAGTTCGGAAAGATTATAATATTTCTTTAGTTTAAGTCCGTTTTTAAACTATTTTTCAATGCCCTAAGTGAATATACATCTATTAAATTCAAACGCAGAGCTCATTATGTTGATTTTTGAAGAGTTCCCTGGAATATCTTCCACATCTCATTTTTGAAGAGATCCCGCGAGATCGGGACCTATGTGGTTAAAACCAAAAATTTGCCGGAAGTCACTATTCCACGCGAACGAAGTCGCGGGCAAAAGCTAGTAATAAAATAAAGTAAAATAAGGTCACCCCTTTTATCTACGGAGGGGTAGGCAGAAATGCACAATATGGCACGTAGTGCCACTTTCCAATGTACTTTTTTATGGAATAAGTGGCAAACGAGCAAACGAGTCACCTGATAGTAAGCGATCAGCGCCACCCATGGACACCCGCAACACGAGAGGAGGCACAGGTGCGTTGCCGGAGAAACTTTACAATGTACACTCACTTTTTACCATTTGTGTTATAAGTCCCATGTAATAGAATTTTTGTTTTTCTAATTTGGTACAATCGTGAACTTCAACTTAAATATAATTTGTGATATTATTAATAGATTAAAAACTTTAACTATATACTTAGGTACTCACTAAAATCTTTCTTGACCAAATGATCCTGTTTTCGTACCCAGTCATCCAGGATTTTGATAGCTTCGTCCAATCTCCCAGGCTTATCCAAATCATGGATCTTCCTTATATTCTCAACTGTGCCTGGTGGCATTCGCAAGATCTGATTCTCATATAACAGCTCCATTTTTGCACTATTTTTTTTTTTTACTTTTTTTAACTAGTTTATAAGGCTTTTTTCTAACCGTTCACTTTGCAGTACTCCGTTGGACTGTTGGATAGTGAATGAGTATGAGTATATAAAGTTACAAATCGACTTCTTATGTCATAACCGACGTACAGTCGTCGACACAGATTTCGAAACGGTTATCCAACTAGTATAATCGTAGTCGGTTTGTTAGACTGGTGTTTAACTGTTGGTTAAGAGATTGGTTTTGGTGTTTGGTTTGGTGATCCTTGAAGCTAAAATGGGGAAGTTTTTAAAGTTTCTGGATTTTTTTTAATGCTATAAGCCGGTATATAATGATGATGATTATATTACCTGATGGTAAGCTATCACCATCGCCAATAGACATCCGAAACACCAGAGGCGCTACAAGTGCTTTGCCGGCCTTTTGGGGGTTTGGAATTTAAGGGTTGTTGGAAATCGGCGATTGGAAAGTTTGGAAAGGGGGTTAGTTGGGCCTCCGGTAACCTCACTCATACAACGAAACACAACGCAAGCATTGTTTCACGTTGGTTTTCTGTCAAGCCGTATTATCACTGTGGTTGAGCCGCCTATAGCGAGGCATAGCTGTCTCATACTTATCAGGTCTATCTACTTGTTTAATTGTACTCTAGACATTTGTTAACACAATTATAATTTTAAAGAAAAACCGAAAACCTAAATTGCATTTTTTATGATTGAGAATTAAAAGCCACTTAGGCTATAAAATATAAAATCTATGGTTGAAATAAGAAAATAATAGATCAGAAATATAATACTGATCGAAAAAAAATAATTAAAAGACAAAGTGGTCGTTTGACCACAAAGACACACAAGGTCATTCGTGGCTCAAAAAATCTCAAAATAAGGTCGTCATTGGTCAAAGAAGTCACTGCTAAATTTTGGAAATTGGGAGTCTTGAATTAGAATATTTTTATGGTAACTAATTGGGAGAGAACAGTAACATTACAGAAACCCTGCCACGAATTTTTGAATTGCCAATTATCTCCAATTGCAATCGTCAAATTCTTCTCACCTCGTCATCCTCAAACCCCCTAAAGGTCGGTACCAAACTTGTCACGCCTCTGGCTCAGCAATGAGCATAATCAATAATTATGATATCGAGCATTGTAATTCTAAATTCCACTTAAAATTTCCGGAAAAAAAGTTTATCTTATATCTTATCCCATAAAAAAACGAATCACGTAATGTTAAGCAATCAGCGTTGTCCATGGACCCTTGCAATATTAAAGTAGTTGCAAGTGCGTTGCCAGCCTTTAGGGGTCAGGGGTTTGAGTGTTGGGAATTTGGGGATTGGGTTGAGGTTTTCTTTCACGCCATAGCTTCTTTTTTTCCGAAAATTCTTAGTAATGGCAGGGGATTTGGAACTATGATGTTAGATATCATGATCGATTATGCTCATTGCTAACTCCTTGTTTCGTATATGACTTTTAACTTAAGCAATTAAGGACAAGAGTTATAATTTGTATGTGCACCTCTCTCACCTCTCTATAGGGTTGATGTCATTTTATAACACATAATCAGCATCTCTGAATAATCATAAACCTATTTTTTTATAACTTTGTTTCGAAACCATTGTTTTACAAAGTAAATATATGGAATCGCTTTTTATTGTATCATTAAGTATTGACAAACTGATCATAAAATTGTGTTTGCATTTACTAGGGCAATTAAAATAATCAATCCGGTTTATAATAGATTGGCATCAACTTTTAAGGCTACCTTAAGGTCAAAACGTACTCAACAAGCACGTCTCTGGATCAGCTCCAGGCATTTCTTCTCAGAGTAGTCGGATAGGAAATGCCGGCCTCATCTAGCTATTTGAAATATTGACGTGTAAAAGTGTTATTTTATAACCTATTTACAGAAATAAATATCATTTATCATTATCATTTGCTAGCTGCCAGCGTGGTTATGCGTTGTCCGCGAGGCGCAAGCTTGCAGTAAAGAGGTACCCTAAAGGCTACTGCTTGAAATGTTCGGTATTTTCAGAGGACGTTGCTGCCCGGTTCTGACTGACTGCCTCGTTGATCGACGGGTCGCAAGTGCGACTGCCGGACAAGGGGGCTTCGAGTCCGATTTTCGGGTCGGGTATTTTAATTTAAATTTTAAGATTAATGGGCATTTTTCGGTTATACGAAAATTTCTCAGTAGTACCACCACACGGAGTCTGGAATTGTGTCAAGTATATGGCAATAGGCTCACCCTTTATAACATGGAACTTATAACACAAATGGTGAAAAAGTAGATGTACAATAGCGGCATTACGTGCTGTAATGTGCACATCTGCCTACCCTTTCGGGGACAAAAGGCGTGACGATGCGTTGTTACCCGGTCTTCGTAAAACGTGTAGTCACTTTCCAAAACTAACAGACTATGGTTTCAATTCTTTTTATACGTTCTACTCACCCAACACTACAAGGTAAGGTTACATTATTTATTCTATTCTCTCAATTTCGATAATGTTTAAAATGATTTGTAGCAGCATAGCCAATTTTTATTTCCCAAATAATAAAATGAAAATCGTTTATATCAAACTAAAATATTTTATTTTCAAAACCCGTCACTATACTTTTTAATTATATTACAATATAACGATATTGTGAACTTAAATGACTTTGTTTCTTTTTAGATTGCAACATAATGATTAAATAAAATGTCAACACAATAAAATTTAAAATAGTATTTCATGTGACATCCAGTTAGGATTAGGTATAATTTTATTTTTATCATTAATTTACATAAAATGTGTGATAAACATATATACAATCAGACTTGGCATACTAAAAATAACTACAGAAATCACATAAAATCTGCTAACAACTTTGCTATACATTTTGTGCATAATACGTATTGTTTGTAGTTGTCAAACATGATTATGGGCTCCCAACACGGCCTGAAACTAGTTGAACAACCTCGTCGAACAGTTTTCATGACTAAACTTTACAATTAATTATAATTTTGTTTTGATACCAAAACTTAACTAAATATCACGGTTCTATTAGGTAGGTAGGCTACGCGACGTTGTCACGTCTGTACATAATATTCATGATGAAGAGTCCCTCTGAGACTCGAAACTAGTAGAGCTTTTCTCGAATAATGTACATGAGTAAACCGTGATTTTTAGTTCAGTTTTTATTTAACTTAAATATAAAGATAACATTTGCAAAATTAATCTACACTCATATTTCTGAAAGACCCTGCCATGCCCAAGTACTCCTCGTTGAACTTCGCAGCCACTCGCTTGGATTCATCCGTGCATGCCTTGTTCATCATTTCCATATATTCTACGTGTTTCTTCGACGATATTGCGTCTACTAACTCGTCTGTAATCAAAATAAAGTAGTAGAATTAGAATCAGGTGTTCACATCATCACATCAACAACTTATGAGTGACCACATCATCACATCAACAGCCTATAAGTGACCACTGCTGACCAAAGCCTCCTCAAAATTTTGAGCATTAATCACCACGCTTGCTAAATGCGGGTTAGCGATTTCAAACTTATAATTTGCAATTATAAGCCCTTTCCTCACGATGTTTTCCTTCACCGTTTGTCAGTGGTATCAAAATAAACTTATAAAGTAGATATAACTCGGAAATGATCAGGTGTGGTTGCGAAAATCCATGCTACACTAACAATATGATAATTTTTAGTTTTTATTTTGCTGTAGATGTACTTCCAATATACTTTGTGCAGCACCACCCTCCCGCAGCCAGACGTTCACTGCTAAACCTTTTTTTTTGAGGGGGGAAACTCATCTAATGACTTCTCCCGCCTTGGGTGAGGCTACAGGTAGTGTCAGACTCTTACTGACTAAAAACCACCTCGTTCCTTCTCCTGCTCTTTGAGCCGGAGCCCCGGTAAACTGGTGAACTTTAACACCTCTAATGTTAAAATTAAAAATGTTTCTCACCATGTATCTGAACAATAGATCTCTCGCTGCCTCCATATTCAATAGGCAGGATATCTTTAGGTACGTACTTATGCAAGTCTTCTAAAGATTTTTGCACGTGCATCCTCTTGGCAATCTTTTCACTGACGAATTGTTTCATCAACTTTATGATCAGTTCCACTGCTTTCGAATCTGATAGCATGTGGACACCCTTTATTCTAGCACCGTAGCCTTCCTGAAAGTATTTGAATGGATGTTGAGCTTAAAACTACTATTTTTTTATTGAAGAGCTGCCGATTTCAATAACCGATTTTGATCCAAAATCTTAAGATTAAGATCGATTTTTGATATAACTTCTATTTGTTTATTTATTTCTTTTCTTTTTTAAAAACGTTGTCCTACATTAGGATTTTCTCCTGTGGTTCACATGACACCCAGATCCGAAACAACAATTTGTGGATGATACAAAGAGTTGTTCCATGTGGGAATCGAACCCGCTACACATTGCATGCCCAGCTATCGCGCCAAACATGCAGTCATCTATAGAGCGATCAGATTTGTGGTTTTGGCGGTCAATCGTACGCAGCAAAAACCTGTGGTAAAAAATGTGTAAATCGCTTTTCAATGCATAAAAGACAGTTGACAGAGGTTACTTAACGTACATAAGTCAACTATACGTAATTAGCTATCAAGGAAATTACATCAATAATACCATTGTTATGGTTTAATTTCTTCGAAGGTATTTTCTCTGTCTCCCATGCCTGTCGTAATTCATATTTCTTTAATTACATAGTTGCTATTTGTGGCGAATAAATTGCCCTTTCCACTACATCTTTGTCAAGGAAATACCTTGAAAATCCTTCAATTAAGTCATCGATTTAGTATTATTATATCAATTAATGGTATCAGAAAGAAAAACGTGATATAAGTTTTTAAACTGACATGGTGACTAACAATATCATTAGAATTTAAAACTGGATATTTACCATGTTTAATAATTGGTCGGATGAGCTGTTCATCCGTGATAGCATTTGCAACAGTGCCGAAATATCGGCAAATCATAGAAATGAATAAACATGGTAAATATCGCGTTTCAAGTTCTAATGATAAAACCGATAGTTCATACATTGTAAGTTTGAGTACCACATGTCCAATTCGTTCACAATAATCTATTATTTTATTGTAACTTTCGTGAGACATACTAAATTAATTATTATGTTATCGGCTAGTTGAGTTCTCGTCAAAACAGTACGTGAGTAAGCCGATAACATAATAATCTATTAAATAAAAATAAGTCGGATTTTCCTTCCTGACGCTATAACTCCAGAACGCACGAACCGATTTCCACCGTTTTACATTTGTTGGAAAGGTCTCCGTGAGGTTTATAGCAAAGAAAATTCAGGAAAAATTTCAAGAGAATTTTCAGAAAAACAGGAAAGCAGGGGAAATCATTTGTGAAACGGTGTTCGTCCGGTTTGCTAGTATTACATAATAAAAAATTAAATTAAAAATTTTAAAAACCCCCGACAAAAAAACTTAATTTCTAACTTCTTAATAAAAATAATAAAAGAAACTTAATCTTAAAGTACCTAAGAATATACTAATAATTCTAAAAGAAAATACGTCGCGTTGGGGGACGCTCCTAATTATTTCTTACTTATCTACGATTTTTTCGTAAGTATCACATGCTTGGCGTTAACATTAAAGTAAATTGATGTTTGAGTACTTAACTATAACGCAGAAAATAGAAATACAGCGGCGCGGGCGGCGGTGTGCAGTCCGTATTCATGCGGTCCCCCAACGTGACGTATTTTTTTTGACGTATTTTCTTTCAGTGCGGTTTCATTTGAGACCCCATCCCAGTATATTTGCAGACCTTCGGTTAATCTCCCCACTTTCACCGCCCATAACTCTAAAACGGCTCAACCGATTTTCATCAAACATGTCTAAGAACACTCGCACATAAGTCCCCTTTAATACGACAAAAACTAAATTGAAATCATTGCATCCGTTTGGGAGTTATGATGCCACAGACAAACAGACAGACAGACACCACTCTTTTTGCGTCGGGGGTTAAAAATACTCACCATTAATATGGACATGTATTGCTGCAGGTCCACAGGATTCATCTTCGTAATTACATCCAGTAGATTAGTTTCTCTGTAGTCATCTACTATAATGAAACCGTTTACATAATCATTCGCTTTGAGGTATTCGCTCACCTGAAAATAATTCAAATAGATTATAATTATTATAAGATTGAGAGTAATTATACAGTGTATTTATTCAAATAATAGTTATAGATATTTTTTTAATGAGGGAAAATCATCCAACGATTTCTCCCGTCTTCGGCGAGGTGAGAGGGAGTGTCAGACTTTTACTGACTAAAAACCACCCCGTTCCTACTCCAGCTTTTCAAGCCGGAGCCCCGGTAAACTCGCTAGGTAGTCCGCAGCTCCGGAGTCAAAGCATCAGACCTAATGTGCCCCATCTGTGGTGGTCTGGTGGCTTACTGGTTAAAGATTTACTCACGTAAATATTGAGAAAATATCTACTACTTTTTTATAGTATAAAGCGGTAAACGAGCAGACGGATCGCCTGATGGTAAGCAATCGCCTTCCATGAACACCCGCATCGGTTGCGTTACCGGTCTTTTGGATGTTAGGAATGTAAGGGTTGTTGGGGAATCGGGGATTGGGAAGATTGGGAAGGAATTGAGCCTCCGGTATCCTCACTCACACAACGAAACACAAGTGTTATTTCACGTCGGTTTTCTGTGAGGCCGTTATAACACTCCGGTCGAGCCGGCCCATTCGTACCGAAGCATGGCTCTGCCACACTAGTTTCGAGTCACGATGAGACTGTTCTTCATGAGCAGCCTGTGCGGATGCACATCGCGAAGCAAGCTGGGCGACAGCGCTGTGATAAAGAAACGAGCTTTTCTCCATATTTATGTGAGTAAACCGATTTTTTAATTAAGTGTATTTATTGATATGGTCAACAATTCATAAGTAGTGTGGTTATGGCAAAGAAGAGTTCATATATCACCCCCCCCCCATAGGTAAGGCATTAAACATGCGACAGAGACTGAGCAACAAGGCTGTCTGACCAAACCTAAACCATATAAACTGTGATCTCAGATCACACTCCCAATTAGTTTGTATAAACAAAATTAACTCCTATCTAGTAGAGGTAAAGGTTTAACTTACAACGACAGTGTATCGGAAATAATCCATGATAGTTTCTGCAGTAAGGTGCTTGATTCTAAACTTAATGAGTAATATTCGGTAGAAGTTCGGTGTCAACTTCGGTAATGGGATCATCCATCTGAAAGAAGAAAACATTTATTTATTTATACTTTATTGCACACATACATAAAACACATTTACATTGTAATTAATAGTAATTAAAGTACAATAGGCGGTCTTATCACACACGGCGATTTCTTCCAGACAACCTTTGGATGGAATTTATCATATGATCTGGGAATGGGTAGTGCGTGCACAATAATTCAAAAGGGAAAAGAAAAGAAAACAACAAAAAAAAATTGACATAATTCTAAGTAATAAATAAACTAATATTATATAGTGTGTGTGTGTGCACATGCTTATGTTATTTATATTGTCTAGATCAGTGTTATTTATACAGTGTTATTTATATTGTCTGCCTCAACCGGTGGTCCGATCGCCACTAAAGGTCTGTAGAAGACAAAAAAGGTCGTCGGTCGATTAAAATAATGATACAGCAAAGTTAAGAATGAACACTCATTGCAATGTCTTTCGCTTCAGGCGCACAAGTGTGAATACTGGGCAAGGGGTCTCGGGTTCGATACCCGCGTCGTGTAAAGTATTACTGGGCTTTTTTCGGTTTTTTGAAAAATGCTCAGTAGTAGCACGGAGTGTAGAATTGTGCCCAGTATATGGCAATAGGCTTACCACCTATTACATGGGACTTATAACACGACACATATAACATAAACGGTGAAAAGTAGGTGTTCATAGTACAGTGCCATTACGTGCCATAATGTGCACCTCTGCCTATCCCTTTAAGGATAAAAGGCTTGCAAATATGAGGATATGATATGTTCTGTTTATTTACTTACGCATTTTCTGATACATAGGCCAAGTCCTTGGCGTCGGTGCACGTGAAGAATCGAGGCATCAGGGTCTTGAATGTGCATAGTCTGTCTATTTGTTTCTTCGCCTTCTCGACAGAGCCTTTGCACGATATCAACGTCTTCTCCAAGTAGTCTTTGCCTGGAAATGGTTTTATTATATTATAGTTTGTTATTGCATATTATGGCAATAGCCTCACCACCTATTACAAGGGACTTACAACATAAATTGTGAAAAGTGGGTGTACATTGTACAGTGGCATTACGTGCCATAATGTGCACCTTTTCCTACCCCTTCGGGGATTAAAGGCGTGACGATATGTATGTATGTAGTTTGTTATAATATAAAAATAAGTCGGGTTCATTCATATTCATAGTCCGCAGCTCCTATTGTATTGGCTTAAGCTGTCAAATTATGCATGTTTTTTTATAAACAAACTAGCGACCTGCCCCAGCTTCGCATGGATGCAATGGTGATATATTATGCATGTATATTATACATATTATAAACCTTACTCTTGAATCGCTCTATCTATTAAAAAGACCGTATCAAAATCCGTTGCGTAGTTTTAAAGATTTAAGCATACAAATGGACATAGGGACAGAAAATGCGACTAATGTTTTATACAATGTGGTGATAAATATTACATTAAAAAAATAAATTTCATCACCATAACGAGACCTCATGGAGGTTTTTTATTTGACCTCCCTAACATATAACCTTGGCCATCATACTTTAAACCGGTTTGAACCTTAACCCACTTGTAATAGGTATGTTTATTTCTTGAATACTTTGCTCAAATTGTATTAATTGTTATTACCTAACGACTTGATGAACTTCGTATCGGTTCAAAATTATCATTACTTATATGATTTTTAAAAATAAGGTCGTGGTGGCCCGGAGGCTTAAGACGATCACTTCTCATGCATGACGGGTTTGAAACCTACCAATGGCAAGTACCAATGTGACTTTTTCCGAGTTATATTTCTGTACTTTAAGTCCAAGATTATCTAGACACCACTGATAAATGGCGAAGGAAAACATAATTTCTAATTATTGCGTTAAACAAGCGTGGTGATTTATGCTCAAACCTTCTCCGTGTGAGAAGATGTTTTTTGGCAGGCCACTTATAGTCTGTTGATGTGATGTGATTAAAAAAAAACCATTATGTTTATTATCAACACATTATTTTAAAGTGAAAATAAATGCAATGTCATTTGTTTTTTGTCATATAAATTAATGCCAACCTGATACTAATTTTTGTATTATTATAAAACTCAAAAAATCTTATTTAGCTAAACCAGTTAAGCTATATTTTCGAATATTAAGAAGGGAAACCAACCAGTTTTTATCATACTAATCACTTTAATATTATAAATGCGAAAGTTCATTTGGTTGCATTGCATGTTTGTCCGTCAATTACGCTGAAAGTACTGAACAGATTTTGATAAAATTTGGTATATGGACAGGGTATGAGCCAACTTGGGTGATAGGATACTTTTTATGCCACACGAAAGCGGACGAAGCCGCTGTCAGAAGCTAGTTTTTTTTATATAATGTTCTAGTAACCCGCTCCAACTTTGCTTAGGACCCGGAATTCATAATTTTCTAAGTATTTATTTTTCGTAAGAACTTGTTCGTAATAATAGAATATTATCAAATCAAGTAAAAAATATATATATATTAAAATTTATTTCGGTGTAGCCATTTAAAAGCTATATGCGTCGTACATATCTTGATATCTTTTTTTTTATTTAGACATACTTTTTATACATTGTTACATACTCTTCCTCACTCTCTCCTGTGTCGTGGCTGCGTTTACAAACATACAAGTTCACATACACATGACACCCAGACCCAGAACAACAAATTATCTAATAAGGACATGCAACTTGACCTTTTTCTCAAAATAATATTAGATTTAACATTTTTGACTGCACGGTTGGCGCGGTGGCTGCGCAACTGGCTGCCGTGCAACGTGTCGCGGGTTCGATTCCCGCACGGAACGACTCTTTGTGTGATCCACAAATTGTTGTTTCGGATCTGGGCGTGATGTGTATGTGAACTTGTATGTTTGTAAACGCACCCATGACACAGGAGAAAATCCTAATGTGGGGCAACGTTTTTTAAAAAAAAATTTTAAAACCACAGTAGATCTTATCTATGACCAATACCGACTCAAAAACTAGTCCAAAGAAAAATGTATGCAGTGACGCAGATGCATAATGAAACAGGAGTTTTTATAGTTAAAATTGCTCTAAATCGGTTTCGGTTTTGGTAGAAACTCGTTTTCTCAATACGTTGCTCTATTTCGCCGTAACAGACGGACAACTACAGACACATAATTATGCAACAAGACACAAAGAATCTGTGGGAAACTAGGGCTTATTATATTTCAAACTAGCTTCCGCCCGCGGCTCCGTCCGCGCGGATGTCGGTCTTCGCGTGGAAGTTTTATTTCTCAATTTTGAGTAACTCTGACAATGACATCTTATAAATATCTATTGGACCCAAATACGGCAAGGTCCATAATAATTAAGGAGATCCCTCTATTGAGCTACTGCTGTTGAGCTCGCGTTCTGTAGAATAAAACTGAAAAATAGAGATTTTTTTTCTACGAATTTTTTCCAGGATAAAAAGTATCCTATTTTATGCCCAGGATAATAAGGTATAATTATACCAAGTTTCATCGAAATCGAACCGTTAGTTTTCACGTGATGACTGAACATATAGACAGATAGACAAAAAAAATTAATCACATATTTGGGTTTGGTATCGATCCAGTAACACCCCCTGCTATTTATTCTTTCAATATTTTCAATGTACAGAATTGACCCATCTATAATATACATCATTGAATTGAATGAATGAATGAGTGAGAGTGTTATAAACGTAAGAGTAGACAAATATAATCAGAAATCTCCGAACTGCTAAGATATCGGGAGTTATACGTGTTATTGTGAGTCAACCATAAGAGATAGACATTTGCTGTCGTGGAATATTTTTTAAACAATTTTAAGGAGAACATTACCGTCATACATTATTTCTGTGTAGCTTTAACCATTAAGGCTGCACACGCGACGGAAGCTTAAAAAATGGAGTAAGTTCTCCTGTTTTCCCAACATTTCCCTTCACTGCTCTACTCCTATTGATCGTAGCGTGATGAAAAGTATACTATAACCTGCCCAGGAGTATAAAGAACAATTGTGCCAAGTTTCGTTGAAATCTGTCGAGTGGTTTTTATTTCTATAAAGAACATACATACAGACAGACAGACAGACAGACAGACAGACAGACAGACAAAAAAAATTCTGATTGCATTTTTGGCGTCAGTATCGATCACTAATCACCCGCTGATAGTTATTTTGGAAATATATTTCATGTACAGAATTGACCTCTCTACAGATTTATTATAAGTATAGATAGATTGCCAACCCCCATTGAGCAAGCGTGGTGATTAATTCTCAAATTTTCTTCGTGTGAGAAGAGGCCTTTGGTCAGCAGTGGCCACTAATAGGCTGATGATGTGATGTGAGTAGAACATAACAATAGGTAAGTAGGTTTGTATTGTGGGTTTGTTTATCTTAAACAGTAATAGGTACCTATGGTAGTAAAATATTATTGCTTAGATACTAAAAATTGTCGTAAAGATCGAAGAAAAGGTTAAATAGGGTGTCTTATTTTGGAATGCAAATCAGATCTACACCTGTTCCACCGGTTATTTCTGTGACTGGGCAATTGGCTGCCGCGCAAAACGTAGCGGGTTCGATTCCCGCACGGAGAAACTCTTTGTGTGATCTACAAATTGTTGTTTCGGGTCTGGGCGTCATGTGTATGTGAACCACGACACAGAAAAAAATCGTAGGGTGGGCAACGTTTATTTAAAAAAAAATGTTTTGGGGTTTGTGTAGAATCTTCTGCGCATTTGGACGAAGCCTCTAGCAAAAGCTAATCTTTTCATCCAAAAGCGGAACCCGATGACTTAATAATGTAGTAATTAATGTACATAATTAAACAAGTATAATGGAAAACTTGATTTTGATAAGGTTCTCATAATTATATGAATAGCCTTGTTAAGGTGATGAGGCCTAAGGACAAAAAATATTTTTATTGAAACAGTGGTCATAGTTTTTTATATTTATTTAAAGAGAGTTGTCTTATGACCAGTCTTGATAATATAGAGACATTTGCTTACTAAAGATAGAATTTATGAAGAGGAGATGTCATAACTGGATTTCCCTTTAACATAGGTAATGTGTGACACTTTACGGGACGCAACTTATTAAAAGTGAAACAACTTATGCTTCCTTTAAAAATATATTATACACGAAGAATGATAAATATTCAAAATATTAAGAATGTCAGAAATAATTTACAAAAAGAATAAAAGTAAACGAGATCCGAATTAAAATCTGACTTTACTCTAAAAATAATTCGCTGTGACCTTGAATTAAACAGGAAAAATATCCTGAATAAAACAGGAAAAAGAAATCGAATAAACAATCCAAAACAGTAAAATTGTTTATGTATTTAATGTGGACTGCAATAAAGAAAAATAGACTTGAAACAATACAACTAAGACCTTAAAAAAATACTTAAAAGAAAACCGACGTGAAACAACGCTCGTGTTTCGTTGCGTGAGTGTGGTCACCAGAGGCCCTTCCCAATCCCCGATTCCCCAACCACCCTTAAATTCCTAACCTCCAAAAGGCTGGTGACGCACTTGTGTTTCGAGTGTCCATGGGCGTCGGCGATTGCTTACCATAAGGTGATCCATCTGCTTGTTTACCGGCTTATACCATAAAAAAACAAGTACTTACTAAAGTCTTTCTTCGTTAAATGATGCTGTTTTTGAATCCAATCGTGCAATATGTTGATAGCTTCTTCCAGTCTTCCAGGTTTGTCTAAATTATGGATTTTTCTGATAGCTTCCTCAGTGCCCGGGGGCCTTTGCAATACGATGTTTGATCCAAAATCACCCATTTTTAAAACTCTCTAAGCTAAACTCTTCTTAACTTAAACACAATATAAACACGTAAACTTATATTTTTGAAAATGGAATTCTTTAATGTTTTTTTTTTTTTATCTTAACCTCCTTGATACGGAATCTCTTTGATAACTATTAAAAATGGCCAGTGGACTTATATTTATAACCTTCTGTTTATGTATGATTCGAATCATGTTTCAAAATTGGAGGTCGCTTAGTGTTCGAAATACAAGTTCGAAAATTCAAATTAGATAACATTTTTAAATAACATTCTTTTAGATTAAATTAATTGTCTTTGTTTTATTTTATTTTTTTACTTTAGTGGCAAATGTGTTTTTTATGGGAGTGTGATGTTTTTATTTCTACACTTTTTCTGTGACTTTTAATGTACCTCTTGATTTTGTGCGCCTTAACGCCTCTGGTGTTCCGGGCGTTCAAAGTCAAAGTCAAAGCATTTATTTCAATTAATCCTGAATAAGGCACTTTTGAAATGTCAAATTGAATTGTCCGTCAGTCTGTCTGTCAGTGAAGCTAGGCGTTCATGGGCAGCGGCGATTGCTTACCATCACCTGATGAATCACCTGACATAGTATAGAAAGATTGTAAGATTTATGCATAAAAATAAATATCAATGTGCTTATCCTCTGTGATGTTATAATAATATATCTTTTTCGACTTGCACATTATGTTTTTGTTTTATAAAATAAATACAAAAATAAATAAATCAAAAAGACAGGTTTTTTCGAAACTAACCTATGAAATCATATACAAACGTAGATTGTATTTTTGAATAATAATTATGTAAGAATACACTCCGTCTAGCATTTATACATACATATTATGTATACCGAAGATATGACATTAATTTTATTTTGTGTCTGCGCATTTACATTATTTAGTAAATGCGTTGCTTCCTTAAAAACGCTTCAAGAAAAACTCGCGTGGGCGGCGTGCTTAACTCTTAAAATTAGCATAAATGAAGTATACATAAAAACATTGACTGCCTCATTGGCCGAGTGGTTGCAAGTGCGACTGCCAGGTTCGATGTCCTGGTCGGGCGAAGTATTGCTGGGCTTTTTTCGGTTTCTCGAAAATTTCTCAGGAATAGCACGGAGTCTGGATCCGGTATATGGCAATAGGCTTACCCCCTATTACATGAGACTTATAACATAAATTGTGAAAAGTGAGTTGTACATTGTACAGTGGCATTGCGTATCTTAATTATGCACCTCTGCCTACCCCTTCGGGTATAAAAGGCTTGACGATATACTTACATGAAAATATTATTTTTATGGGGGAGTTTCTATCCAAGTATTGCCAGTCCGCCTACGTAGTTTCAGTACTAGATCTACCTAGACGATTTAGTCCCAATTCGGGCAAATATTACTGGACATTTTCTCGCTTTCTCAGGAGTAGCACGGAGTCTGGAATTGTCCCCAATATATGGCAATAGGCTCACCCCTATTACATGAGACTTATAACATAAATTGTGAAAAGTGAGTTGTACATTGTACCGTGGCATTAAATGCCATAATGTGCACCTCTGCCTACAAGAGAAAAAAGGCGAGACGGTAAAAAAAATCTAAGTCTTCTAGATTCACCAACATTTATTTTGTTTTCACCAATACAATACAAAATAATAAAACAAATAGATCTAAAAGCAAATGTAACAAATACTTTACAAATGTAATGGTCTGGAATAACACATGGGATACTTTTTATCCCACAGGAACGCGGATGAAGCCGCGGGCAGAAACTAGTGTAATTATCAGTGATAGGAATAGGTAGTACTTATTAGCCTAAACTTTGGAGAACAGGGAAAAGGAATGAAGTACTATATTTTTCCCGGACAACGCTTATATACAATAAAAACAATATGCCATTTGGAATAAATTCGTGTTTTTACCTAAAGTTTGCGAATAGACATAACACAACACAGTCGTTACAACTATTATCGTTTTTATAAAAAGAAAAATAAAACGCAGTGAATAGTACCTACGGAAAAAAATATAGTACTAAGGAAGTCTCCGTTCCTTTCTCTGTTCTCTGTTCAAAGTTTAACCTAATGCAAAGGCACTACCTATTCCTAACACTAGTGATTATAAACTAAACAAATGACATACAAGCCTAAGTAAAATATCAAACAAAATTAGTCAACAATTAAATTCCTAAAAGAGCCAGGCATTCCCATGTATTCCTCGTTGAATTTGTCTATCGGTCGCTTGGTCTCATCCGTGCAGGCTTTGGACATCATCTTCAAATACTCTATGTGTTTCTCAGAAGATAATTCTTCTACCCAATCCGCTGTAACCAAAATAAAGGCATTAAAACATATTTTTATAGTAATTATGTTACAGGGACTGCCTCGTGGGCAAGGAGTCTCGGGTTCGATTCCCGTGTCGGGCGAAGTATTGCTGGTTTTTTTTTCGGTTTTTCGAAAATTTCTCAGTAGTAGCACGGAGTCTGGAAATGTGTCCGGTATATGACAATAGGCTCACTGCCTATTACATGGAACTTACAACATAAATTGTGAAAAGTGGGTGTACAATGTACATTGTACAGTGGCATTGCGTGCTATAATGTGCATCTCTGCCTACCCCTTCGGGGGTAAAAGGCGTGGCGATGATGACGATATATTGCAGGGCCGCACTGGATACAGATGTTCATTTATTGTTGATTTATTTTTATACTTTATTTAGAATAATGTAAATAACTTACCATGAATTTTCTCATAAGATTTTTCTTTACCTCCGTATTCTTCTGGCAAGAGATCTTTAGGTATAAAGTTATGTAATTCTTCTAAAGTTCTCACAATTTGAAGCTTTTTAATAATCTTCTCTTTTATAAATTGCTTAGCAGTCGCAACGAGTAAGTTTATAGCTGTCGATTCGGTGATAATGTGGATATTTTTTAATCTTGCGCCATAGCCTTCCTGAAAATTATAATACCATCAAAAACATCCTGTAAAAAAATCCAAGTTTCGCACCTAATCAGTTTTTCTGCCGTAAAAAGTTGTGAGATCCATGTAATACCAAGTCGGTTATTTTATTGAGTCCCTACTTAAGGGGTCTTCCCTCTTAAGTTATTATGTAAATTGTTATCATAAATATCAACATTACATTTACTTTACGTTTTAAATCGACACCAGCAATTTATACTGCGCTAACTCAAAAAGCGTACTTTACAGTAGAGGCGTTTAAAGGAAAAAACGTGATAACTTTTACATTAATTAAGATACTTTTTTGAAATTTGGTATGCTTAATATTTAATTTATTCTTTGTAATATCTCATATTTATATTTCCTTAATTATTTATATTTTTTGATTTAGCGCAAGTTAGCCGTATATAAACGTAATTCATCAAAAAAATGTTACATCTTATACACGTCTAACTAATGTTAGTGTAGTGTAGTACGGGACACCGACCTCCCGAACGGCGTTGGCGTAATTTGTTACGCCGACGATACGCTAGTGTTAGCGCACGGGAGGTCGCACCAGGCGGCGGCCAACTTAATGGCGAGAGCGGTTGCGACAGTTGTTGATAGGATCCGGCAATTGGGACTCGAGGTGGCGCTCCACAAGTCCGAGGCCATGTGCTTTCATGGCCGCGGGAACGCGCCACCTCTGGGTGGGTCCCAAATAACGGCGGGAGGAGTTTCCATCGGCGTCGAGACGACGATGAAGTATCTAGGACTCGTCCTCGACAGTCGATGGAACTTCGTGGAACACTTCCGACGTTTGGCTCCTAAGTTGGAACGGACGGGGGCTGCGCTTAAGCGGCTCCTGCCAAACCTCGGGGGGCCAAATGCCTCCTGCCGGAGGTTGTACGCGGGGATCGTGCGGTCCATGGCCCTCTACGGCGCCCCTGTGTGGGCGCCGAACCTGATGCGGCGGCCAGCTCGGGCGCTGCTCACATCTCAGAGGGTCATGGCCATCCGGGTGATCCGTGGATATCGCACGATCTCCGGGGAGGCGGCGAACCTCCTTGCCGGATTACCGCCGTGGGATTTGGAGGCGAAGGTGCTCGCGCGCATGTTCAGTTTGCGCGCCGACGCGTGTCGCCGGGGCGAAACTCCACTGCCGCGCCAGATCAGTGCGTGGCGGGACGAGCTCCGGCGCGATCTCATGGCGGAATGGCAGCAACGACTGTCGCAACCGAGGGCTGGGCTCGCTGTCATTGCAGCGGTAAGACCCCTCTTTGAGGAGTGGCTAGAGAGGCGCCACGGCGTCCTCACCTACCGCCTGACGCAGGTGCTTACCGGACATGGGAGTTTCGGTAGGTTCCTGTTCCTTATTGGGCGGGAGGAAACGCCCGGGTGTCATCACTGCGAGGACCGCCCGGAGGACACAGTAGAACATACAGTGGCGGTGTGCCCTGCGTGGGCCGAGCACCGCCAAGTCCTCAGGGATGTGGTCGGCGACGGCGACCTCTCGCGCCCGGCACTGGTTCAGGCCATGGTGCGGAGCGAGAGGGATTGGGATGCCGTCTCCTCCTTCTGCGAAGCAGTCATGCTAGCTAAGGAGGAGGCGGGGCGCGTGAGGGAACAAACCTCCTCACGCCCCAGCCGTCGCGAGAGACACTCTGGGCGTCGGGGATTGCGGGACGATCTCCGGCCACCGTAAGTGCGGGCCTGTGGACGGCGAGCAAGGGTAGCTCATCGCCCGAACAGAAACAGACCCGTGCGTGCGGCGCGTCGCGTTCCGCGCGCGCCTCAAAGAGCCATCAGACCACCACAGATGGGGCCCAGTAGGGCTGATGCCTGATCCGGAGCTGCGGACTACCTAGCGGGTTTACCGGGGCTCCGGCTCGAAAAGCAGGAGAAGGAACGGGGTGGTTTTTAGTCAGTAAGAGTCTGACACTCCCTCTCGCCTCGCCCAAGGCGGGAGAAGTCATTGGATGATTTTCCCCCTCAAAAAAAAAAAAAAAAAAAAGTGTAGTACGGGACGTCGTAGTGGATGATCAATCATCTGATGCATATTTCAATATTTTATAAAGAACATGTACTTACTTACAAAAAGAATAGTCAACGTACCATTAATAAACTAATTAATACGTTAACACATAAGTATTTAATATGTAAAAGTCGCTAAGTCGTTCATTTTACAAACGAACAAGTATACACACGAACGCACTAAACTACGCTAACTATGAGTTAGTGCAGTGTTGCACGGACTTTGACCAAAGTGATCCGCGCGCTCACTCCGCTAATAATAGTTGGCGTAATATAAATCGAGTGATTTCAAAAAGTACCTTTACTTAGCGTTTTATAAGATTTGTAACTTTCTTATTTTTGCATATTTCTTCTCAATTTTTTTATGACGAATGTAAACACACATTTTAAGCAACTTGGCATAAAAAAAGTTTTTTCCAAATTTCGAGTTAGCGTAGTATAAATTGCTGGTGTCGAAATAAAATAAATCAACTTAGTCATCGCACGTAATCATTCAATACAAGTATCTATACTTGTGTTTTCATGCGTCAGTATACCATAATTAGAAAAATAAAAATTACGTGTCTAATATTTTACAATAAATAATCTACGAGACAGATATTAAAATAAAATAAAATGTCATTCACCCTAATTCCTGGCAAATGCAAGTACATAATTATGAAAATACATACAATTAATGCATTGATGAATTGCTGTACATCGGCTGTGCTCATTCTTGTAACTAACTGTAGCAGGTTCAATCCGCGGTAGTCGACTATTATTGTGAACCCGTTCACATACACTGTTATATCTATATTGTTTATGGTAAAAAAAGAATAAATAAACAAAATGTATTTGTCACTAGTTGTCACCCGTTTGTCGTAAATAAAAACTCCTAAAGCAAACACGCATTTTAACTGAATCAATTCCTACGAAACTACCATCAAGCTTAATATCAAAAACATAGTGGTCACAATCGAGCCAGATTTACGAACCGAGCTAATTGCAAAAAACAAGTTATCGAAGATATCGGCCGGCCAACGAGAACAATAGCGACATCGCATTCCGAAGGTCCGTCATTAATGAATGAATAGAAGCAAAAAAAGGTGCAATGACTACTAAGGAGCTAATAAACGTTTTAGAAGACACAGCTGCTTTATTACAAAAAACGCAAGTAAACATTAAGAAATGTCCTAAAACCAGGCTGACAAAAGGTTACGTCGAGGCAAGAATAAAATGTATAGACGAATATTGGACAACATTCAGAGAATCTCATCAACAATTAGTCAAGATAACAACGAAAGAACAAAAACAAACGTTAAATTACTTCGTTAACGAGGATTTCTATACTTATGAAGATTTATATCTTGTGTTATTAGCCGACTTGCAAGACCTTTTGTCGACGATAAACGCATCGTCCCTACCCACATCATCGAAAAATAATTCATTTACAAATACGACTAATGATCAACTCGTTAGGCTGCCGAGGATACAACTACCAAGATTTAGTGGGAATTATGAAGATTGGCCTACCTTTCAAGACTTATTTATTTCATTAGTTCATGAAAACACGGCGATTAGTGATGTTCAAAAGTTACACTATTTGAAGAGTAGTGTCACTGGAGAGGCCGAGGTGTTATTGAAACCTATTCAAATAACTCAAAGTAATTATGAACAAGCATGGAGTGTTCTCAAAACCAGATACGGTAATAAAAGATTGATTATCAATTCAGTTTTAAAGAAATTATTTTCGCAAAGAAAAATAAATACTCAATCTGCAAATCAAATAAAGAGTTTATTGGACGTTACAACGGATTGCTTAAACAACTTACAAAACTTAAATATAATTACGAGCTCTTGGGATCCTATAATCATTTTTATAGTGATTCAGAAAATGGACACAGAGACTCACAAAGAATGGGAACAAACCGTTTGTACAAATGAAGACGATAAATTACCTACCTGGGATGACTTAAGACAGTTCATGCAATCAAAATACCGTACCTTAGAACTTGTAATGTCAACATCGGGCCTCCGTGAGAAGTCTATCAAAGAGCGTTCACACTTTGTTACTGCTACAGCCTCAACTTCACCATCGTCGGGAGATAGAAAATGCGTGCTATGTAAAGAAAGCCATACCTTATGCCACTGTAAGGAGTTCTGCAAACTGCAACCTGCTGAGAGAGCTGAATATGTTAAGTCAAACAAACTTTGCTTTAATTGTTTGGTACCAGGACATTCCGCATACCTATGTAAATTGCGAGTCTCATGTCGTATATGCAGTCGACGTCATCACACTCTGCTACACCGATCTAAGGACGCTACTTCTTCGGTACAATCTGAGGACACTGAACAACCGAAAGTAGTACAACACGGCGTAGAAGAGAAGGAGGAACTAGTCAACACTACAATCGCGTCGCATCACAGTACCAAACTAAGCACAAGTCTAGCACTACTGGCCACGGCAACAGTTTTAGCAAGGAACGAACATAATCACACTGTTGTTCTACGTGCACTGGTAGACCAAGGTTCGCAGGCATCATTCATTAGCGAGAAGGCGACACAACTACTTAAATTAACCAGGCGTACAGCAAGAGGAAGTATCATTGGAGTGGGATCTACAAAAACTAACGTCAATCACGTGGTACAACTAAGGATTGGTTCTCGATTGCATTCAAGCTTCGAGATCAACATTGAAGCATACGTCATGAGTAAACAGTTAACCACGAAAATCCCTTCCAAAGCTGTTACTGTCACACATTGGCCACACCTAGAGGGACTCAACCTGGCTGATCCGGAGTATCACAAACCGGGTCCAATAGACTTGCTCCTTGGTGTTAAAGAGTATGCACAAATCGTGCAGCAACAATTAATCAAAGGTCCTCCGGGTTCTCCATGTGCACAAGAAACAAACCTGGGATGGATTCTGTTTGGAGAAATCAATACCAGTGTAAGAGAAGAAAGTTTTCTGGTCCTTCATCAACAAATAGAAGTAGAAAACATGTTAAAATCCCTTTGGGAAATTGACACAGACAAGAAAAGAAAATTAACAAGAGAAGAAAAGCTATGTGAAACTATATATGAAAAAAATCAGACAAGAACAAAAGAAGGAAGATATGTAGTAAGCTTACCATTTAAAACTGAAAAACCCTTATCTCCTAATGGAAACACTAAAGAAATAGCAAGAAAGAGACTACTACAGCTTGAAAGAAGATTCAGAAAAGAGCCTACACTAAAAGAAAACTATCAAAAGGCCATGCAAGAATATATAAAATCAAACTACATGGAAGAAATACCTGAAAATGAAAGTAATAAAAACAAATCTGTGTACTTACCTCATCACGCAGTTGTCCGCGCTGACAGAGAAACTTCAAAGACACGCGTCGTATTTGATGCTTCGGCTAAAGGGTCGAATAACGTTTCTCTCAATGATGAGCTACTTGTAGGTCCTCAACTGCAAGACGACCTTAGAGATATTGTTATGCGATCGAGACTATATCGTGTCTGCTATGCCAGTGACATCCAGAAGATGTATCTTCAGGTTTTACTACACAAACAAGACGCCGATACATATCATCGCCTTCTGTGGCGAGAAGAAGAATCAGATCCAATCAAAGAATACCGTATGCTTCGTGTTACTTTTGGTACAGCTTCAGCACCCTATCTAGCAGTCAGAACTCTTCATCAAGTGGCTGACGATGAAGGTGAAAACCATCCAGAAGCCGTACGAGTTATCAAATCAGATTTTTATATGGATGATCTGATCTCAGGCGAGGATACAGCAGAGAAAGCTATACAGACAGCTCAAGAAGTGTCATCTATACTGCAAAAAGGTGGCTTCATATTATCAAAATGGTCTTCGAATTCTATGGAGTTTATGCAATCTATAGAAGCCAATAAGAGAACAACACGAGTACACTTAGATTTAAAATTAGATGGAACTGTGCAAGCCCTAGGTTTGATCTGGAATCTAGGAACAGATCAATTTCAATATAAAATAAACTTACTTCCAGTGTCAGATAAAATTACAAAAAGAACAATCTTATCTGACATGCAGAAATTGTTCGATCCTCTGGGATGGATCGCTCCGAGTTTGATCTTGGCTAAAATGTTAATACAAAAATTATGGTTGGAAAAGACTGGCTGGGACGACAAAATAAGTCAAAACCTGATTGACGAGTGGTTGACTATCCGTAAGGACTTTGAAGGAGTAAAAGAAGTACATATTGATCGATGGCTTGGCACATTAACGAGTGAGGTAGACAAAATAGAAATTCATGGCTTCAGCGACGCTTCCACGCGAGCATACGCAGCTGTAGCTTACGTCCGAATAAAGATGCGGGATGGCTCAGTGTCAACAAAACTGCAAGCAGCTAAGACTAGAGTGGCACCGCTACGAACTGTGTCACTACCACGGTTGGAGTTATGTGGAGCGCTGTTACTGTCGAGATTGCTTAAGCAAATACAACAAGCCATGCGAATACCTACCGTAAACATCTATGCATGGACAGATTCAACCATCGTCCTTGCGTGGTTATCAGGCGATCCCCACAAATGGAAGACATTTATAGCAAACCGGGTTGTAGAGATAGCTGAAAATGTAAATAACAACCGGTGGTTTCATGTCTCATCTGAAGATAATCCTGCAGACATTGGGTCACGGGGTATGTTAATAGTTGATCTAAAAAGGTCCAATTTGTGGTGGAAGGGTCCAGCTTGGCTCTCTGAAACAGAAATAACATTAAAACAAGAATATGAATCTACTGATTTAGAAAGAAAAAGAGATACAATACAAGCAAATTTAAAAGTAAATATTGAAGAAGGCCTAACGTCACAGTTTAATGAGTTTACTAATTTACAAGAACTGATACAAGTAATAACATACTGTCGAAGATTTTTAAATTTTAAGAGAAGCTTAGATAACTTGGAGAAGAACTTTACTACAAAGGAATTAGAAAAGTCACTTATGAAATGCATAGAATTAGTACAACAACAAGAATTTAAAGATGATATAGAAAGGATAAAATCAAATAAAGCATTAAAAGGAGAAAGTAAAATTAAAACATTAAATCCTTACCTTGACGAAGATGGTATCCTCAGGGTGGGCGGTCGACTTCGTAACGCGAATTTGGATGAGCAGGTTAAACATCCTGTTATATTAGGAAACAAGAACACTTTGGTGCCTTTGATTATCGCCGACGCACATGCTCGCACACTGCACGGTGGTGTTCAACTTATGTTAAGTTACATAAGCTCAAGGTATTGGATTGTACGAGCCAAGGCACTTATAAAATCCTGCATACACAAGTGTCTTATATGTGCTAGACTAAAAGCGAAATCAAGAACACAGTTAATGGGTGACCTACCTAAAGTGCGAGTCACTCCTGCTCGAGCTTTCCTACACACCGGAGTTGATTTTGCAGGCCCATTTAATATAAGCATGTCTAAAGGAAGAGGCATCAGAACTCAGAAGGCATACATCTGCGTATTCATATGTATGTCAACCAAGGCAATGCATCTTGAGTTGGTAAGCGATTTAACCTCTGAGGCCTTTATCGCTGCATTCAAGCGATTTGTTGCAAGAAGAGGAAAATGTAGTGATATATGGAGTGATCAGGGCCGAAACTTTGTTGGGGCCAACAAAGAACTGATGGCTGCATGGAAAGAGGCAAATCTGGTCTTCGAAGGTGTAATATCAAACACACTGGCACTGGAAGGAACACAATGGCATTACATACCAGCGTACTCACCGAACTTTGGAGGCTTGTGGGAGGCCGGCGTAAAATCAGTAAAACACCATTTGAAACGCATTCTAACCACCAATCTAACCTATGAAGAAATGACTACGGTGTTGTGCCAAATTGAGGCTTGTCTCAATTCTAGGCCGTTGTGTCCTATCGATGATAAAGATCCAGACTGCATAGAAGTCCTTACACCTGGACACTTCCTTATTGGTGAAGCTCCTATCGTGGTACCGTCACCTAATTTCAAAAACATAAATATGCATTCCCTATCGCGGTGGCAGTATACACAAAAGTTGATTGGCGATTTCTGGCGACGTTGGCAACAAGAATACTTGACAAGATTACAACAACGTCCTATTTGGTTAAAGAAATCAGAAGAGTTCAAAATCGGTGATGTTGTCTTGATAAAGACCGACGGATTACCGCCAGGAAAGTTTTCCCTTGGTCGTGTGGTAGATAAGCATCCCGGAAAAGACGGCATTACTAGAGTCTATAGTATCAAAAGTGGCAACAGCGTAGTGAAGAGATGCTGTTCCAAGTTGTGCGCATTGCCAATTGAAAATGAATGAAGTTTATGCTAAATTTCACATAAAATACTCTTAAGACTATTATGATTAGTTTAATAAGTATAGTAATAGTAAATATCCATTTTAAGATTTCCTATTGTTATGTTTAGAAAAGAACTATGTCCTTTTGGTGGGCGGCATGTTATATCTATATTGTTTATGGTAAAAAAAGAATAAATAAACAAAATGTATTTGTCACTAGTTGTCACCCGTTTGTCGTAAATAAAAACTCCTAAAGCAAACACGCATTTTAACTGAATCAATTCCTACGAAACTACCATCAAGCTTAATATCAAAAACACCAACCTAAAATACTGACTGCATCGTTGGCCAAGTGGTTGCAAGTGCGAGTGCTGGGCAAGGCGTCTTAAGTTCGATATCCGGATCGGACAAAGTATTGCTTTTATCTCCGATGGGGTAGGCAGAGGTGCACATTATGGCACGTAATGCCATTGGACAATATACACCCACTTTTCACAATTTATATTGTAAATCTCATGTATTAGGTGGTGAGCCTATTGCCATATACCGGGTACATTTCATCTTTTTTCATAAAATCCGAAAAAAGTCTTGCAGTTCTTCGCCCGACCCGGGAATTAACCCCAAGACTCCTTGCCCGGCAGCCGCACTTGCAACCATTCGGCCAACGAGGCAGTTACAGTAATAAAATTATATAATGTTATTTACTTACAATTACAGTGGCTTGAAAGTACTGAAGGATTTCTTCAGGTGTGTAGTCACTACTGAACCCTTTAATTAATATTATTCTGTAGTAATCTTCTGTCAGTCTTGGAAGAGGGACATGCCATCTGCAGGAACAATTATGTAATATTTTATTTACTGTTTATTTACATGAAATAAATCAACCTGTAAATGTCGTACTGCTAAGTAAAAGCTTCTTACACGTTGAGTAAATCGCTACTACCTCGCTTAACAGATTGATGTTTTAATAGTTTTATAATTTTACAGATTTATAGATAGATAGGTTGATAGATTGATGATAGGTTGATAAACTTATAGATTGATAAATTAATACATTTTAGATTAATAGATTGATATATCAATATATTGGTAGATTGGTCAATTGGTAAATTTATAGATTGATAGATAATAATTTACTTACGATTTCTCTAAAACTGTGTGCAGCTCAGTTTTCAAATTATATTTTGAAAATAGTTTTGGTATTAAAGTTTTAAATGTACATAAACGGTCTATTTGTTTCTTCGCTTTTTCCACCGAACCCTTGCTTGATATGATAGATACTTCTAAATAACGCCTACCTAAAAACATTAAAAATTCATTATTCAATAACATTTTTTTTTTACATTAATGATGGGTCGACGTTTGGCCGCTATCTCGCCTGATGGTAAGTGATGATGCGGCCTACGATGGAGCACGTCTGCCTATAAGCAACTTATTCACTCGAACTTTGAAGATACCCATCAGGAAACACAGACTCCGGCAAAGCATTCCACTCCCTAGCAGTTCGCACAAGGAAGCTTGAAGCTTGAACTACTCTGCACACTCACCGAAAAGTAACCGATAAAAAACAGAAATCATAGCACGCATCTTTCCATATAAAAAACATAGTTTTGCTGAGTCCATTTCCACCAGAGCTAAGCTATGTGTACCAATGAAAATGATTGGTGGAAGCCAAACGCATCCACAGCAACGTAGCATAGCACATCTCTGGCGGAAAAGCACTCTTATACCTAACGGATTTAAAGACTTTTTTGACCTTGCAAATGGTCATTAAGATTTTAATAAAGAATAATTTGGCTTTTTGTACAAATAAACCTTCACACAAACTAGTTTTAAATAGTTTTATTATAATACGAACTAGCCGACCCCGCAAATGTTAAGTGTTGGTTTTCTTTCTTTTTAACCGACTTCAACAAAAGGAGGAGGTTCTCAATTAGACCGTATTTTTTTATGTATGTTAATTCTTACGTAAGAAACTTGTCCTAACAATAACAAACCCCACCAGATCGGTTCAGCTGTTCTCGAGATTAGCGCTTAGTAACACATTCAGTGATTCATTTTTATATTATAGATTGCCTGCCTCGTTGGTCGAGTGGTCACAAGCGCGACTGCCGGACAACGGGTCTCGGGTTCGATTATCGGTTCGGGCAAAGAATTACTGGGGTGTTCGGTTTTTCGAAAATTTCTCAGTTAGCACGGAGTCTGGAATTGTGTCTAGTATATGGCAATAGGCTCATCTACTACATATTAAATGGGACTTATAACACAAATGGTGAAAATTGGGTGTACATTGTATAGCGGCATTACGTGTCGTAATGAGCAGCTCTGCCTACCCCTTCGGGGATAAAAGGCGTGACGTTGCGTTGCTTTTATCATTTAATTAAACCATATAATATATGATATCATCTTGTTTGACAATGTATAATATAAGCCAAGTACTAACTCAAAAAGAAAAATACATTTTTCTTTTTGAGCTAATTTAAACACTCTTTACAAATACGGCAATCCAACAGCCGTGCCACATGTCCGTAATATTTCTAGACAACCTACAACAATACAGCTCTTCTGTGGCCAAGGTACATGAAGATGTTCACACAGAATTTAATAATTGATATATTATTTTTAATTTTCGGTTTTCGTTGAAATATTTAGATGTATTATGCTTCTGTGGACGAGTCCTATTTGTAGTTGGCATTTAAGTCATATGACTGATCTCCATACTGTATATTATCAGCATAATTTAGTTGTGTCGGATCTGGTATGAGGAAGCGGGTTTAAAACTTGGCAGGTTCCAATGCACTTTTGTAGCCGGTTCGATTCCCGCACAGAGCAATTCTTTGTGTGATCCACAAATTGTTGTTTCGTGTCTGGGTGTCATGTGTGTGTGGACTTGTATGTTTGTAAACGCACCCACGACACAGGAGAAAGTCCTAGTGTGGGGCAACGTTAAAAAAAAACAAACAAACAAAAAATTATGATGAAATAAAATAAATCATCCAGTTAGCTAGCTAGTTTTATAGAATTGGTTAAAAAGTCACCAAATCATATTTTCTATTGGATATACATCTAATAACAAATAAACACAGGCAATCCTACTAATATTATAAATAAGACTGTATGTTTGTTTGTTACTCCTCCACGTCAAATCGACTAAAGGGATCGTAATGAAATTTGGAACAGAGGTAGATTATGGTCTAAAATAACACATAGGCCAAATCCCACAAAAGGACGAAAACCCGTGCGAAGCGGCTCGCAGAAGCTAGTAAAATATAATTAGAGTTAGAATAAAAAATATCTTATGACATAACAAAGGCATGTAGATTGCTAGATAAGCCGAGAAAACCTATTGTCTTCAGGTTATCATTTGATTTAATTAATTATCCAATTACAGATCTGAAGGCCGCACACAATTACTTTATACTAGCTTCTATCATCGGTTCCGCTCTCATTCCCATGGGATAAAAAGTATCCTATCACCCATAGGTACCAAATATCGTCAAAATCCGTTCAGTAGTTTCAGCGTGGTTGGCGATAAAACAACCAAACAAACAAACTTTCACATTTATAATATTAGGGTAGATGCAACTGTTAGCAATAACAATTTTACTCGAATTATTTTTATATACCTCTTATCTTGTTGTTCCTGCCTTCATTGAGTCGATCCTGTCGGCCAATGGGCTGATCTCTAAAAGCCTCGACAACTATCTTAGGAGGCTGGCGTGAATGGATCAAGGGACTGATATTTAAACCTTCTACGTACGAGAAGAGGTTTTTGGCCAGCAGTGGCCTTATAGGCTATTGACTGATTAATTTAATTAGATTTGTAAATGAGTAACAATACATAGTTAAAATAGCTTACTAAAATCCTTCTTGACTATATGAGGCTGCTTCTGTATCCAATCTTCCAGAATATCGATAGCTTCTTCCAGTCTTTTCGGATCATCCAGATTGTAGATCTTTCTTATATTACGAACGATTTCTGGAGTAATATTTAGCAGAGAACTTTCAATTGATTCCATTGCCGACAATTTTACCGAAAAATACGAATCGATAAATTTAATAGTAATATGTGTTAGGTAATGCTATTTTAGTTGAACTGGTTGTCTGATGTCAAATACTAAATTATTTTTATATATAGTGTTGACTGTATTTGCTAGAGATTGGCGTTAGACTGGTTTTATTACGACCAGTAGTCTATTATAAAACTTTGTATCAATCGTTCTTAGTCACATGTTTATACTGGGGACAAATTATAAATTATTTATTTTCTAGGTAAGTAGATTTTCTTGTAGCTTGGTCTAGCGTGATGTTTTATATCTTATAACCTTCATCGACTAAAGATTTTTTCTTTTTGGTACCAGTACTTCCGTGGATAAGCACGTCTAAATAATCAAATTATTTAATCTATAATATAAAAATAAGTCTGGTTTTTCTTCCTGACGCTATACGCTTATTGCTTACCATCAGGTAATACGTCTGGTCGATTACCGGCGTGTTTCATAAAAAAAATCCAGAACCGTTTTCCATGGTTTTACATTTGTTGGATAAAATTCAGGAAAAATTAAAGAGAAATGAAGGAAAACGGGGAAAATTATTGGTGGCGAAACGAAGTTCGCCGGGTATGCTAGTTTAAGTTTTTTTTAATAATTATATGTAGCAAAGTTATAAGAATTAATCAAAACTGTAATTCTATATTTAAAATATAATTACGATTGCAAAAAATACAATACAATAAAATATTACTCATTATGTTAAACTTAAAAGTTCGAAAAGCAGGAGTAGGAACGGGGTGGTTTTTAGTCAGTAAGAGTCTGACACTCCCTCTCGCCTCGTTCAAGGCGGGAGAAATTATTGGATGATTCCCCCCCCCTCAAAAAAGGGGCTGTATACTGTTCACCGATATGAACGCCGTATAACGAGTAAGCCTATTGAAGAAAGAAAAGAAAGATTTTTTTTTATATTTTCACCATTGTAAGAATGTACTATTACACCAAATTATTTAATTTCCGAAAATCAAACTCATAATAGACATTTATAAGTCATCATTACATACATACATTCATAACCTCACGCCTGTCTCCCTTGGGGGTACGATTACCTCGTCATTATAATATTTTTGATTAAATAAAAGCCTCAACCTACAAATATACATTTAATGCTCTGATTATTTTATTAAAAATTACAATAATGTCACCATAAAAATAATATACATCTTATTAGGTACGATACCTAATTTGATAATTTATTTATTACAATTAAATATCCAACAGCCATTGGTATTGCCTAAAATAATAATTTAATTTTAATTACAGACTTATGTCTGTAAAGCCAAATAATTACAGGTTCATTTTACAGATCGTGCATCCGTTGGCAGCGTGATTTCAATGCAAACAAAATCTTCCCTCTTTACAGTTCTACGATAAATTAAAATGAGCCTTAAAACTAATAAGTTAAGGTCTAATCTACACTCAAAGCCCTGAAGGATCCAGGCATGCCTATATACTGTTCTGTGAATTTGTCTGACTGTCTGCAAGATTCATCCGTTTTGGCATCATTCATCTCGACAAAGTATTCCATGAATTCTTGGGATGTTAAAGTTTCTCGCCATTGATCTGTAATTGAAAAACAATGATTAATATTGCTTGGTATAATATACATAAAAACTGCCTTTATCATATTTATTTAGCCCCATGTGTTGTGATAGAGTCGTGATGGACCAAAGGTTTAAGACGCCTGCTTCTCATGCATGAGCACCCTCATTTCGAAACCTACCAACGGCAAATACCAATGTGACTTTTTCTGAGTTATACGTACTTTCTAAGATTATTTAGACACCACTGATGAACGGTAAATGAAAACATCGTGAGAAAACCTAAGCTTATAATTTCTAATTATTAGTATGAAATCGCCAACCCGCATTGCGCTAGCGTGGTGATTAATGCTCAAACCTTCTCCATATGAAAAGAGGCCTTTGGTCAACGGGGGCCACTTAAAGGATGTTGGTGTCATGTGATTGTGATAGGGGCAGAAAATACAACGAGGCTATTACGACCCTAACAAACGTCTTTAGTTTCTAAAACATTCCTGCATCTGATCTTTCGATAGATCTGGTCACTTATGGGTCTTGTCAAAAGTAGTCCTTGAGCGACCTTTTGAAAAATCTCTCTTATGAAATGGAACTTAAAACTTATTTGTTTGATCAAAATTAAGTAACGACCCGCCCCAGCTTCGCATGGGTGCAATGGTGATATATTATGCATGTATTATAAAAACGTATCAAAATCCGTTGCGTAGTTTTGAAGATTTAAGCATACAAGGGGACAGAGAAAGCGACTTTGTTTTATACTATGTAGTAAATCAGGGCTTTTCTTTAGGGGAAAACAAAACATAATATTTACATGTCCATTAAACAACGTCAGTTAACGTAATTAATTCCCATAAGGTACAGCAGTGCGCGATAGTGCAGCCACTTTACGCTGCTAATTATATTACTTCGTTGGCCATATAATATGGCTGGAAGCATATGTGGACCTTCAATGTAATTATTACATACAATTAATATAGGAACTTTTTTAAGAGGTGGATAGGGTAGCAGCAACGTGACGCCTTTTATCTCCGAAGGAGTGGGCAGAGGTGCTCATTACGACACGTAATGCCCACAATGTACACCCTCTTTTCACTATTTGGTGTTACAAATCCCATGTAATAGGGGGTGAGCCTATTGCCATATACTGGACACAATTCCAGACTCCGTGCTCCTACTGAGAAATTTTAAAAACCCGGGTACCGAAAACGAGACCCCTTGTACGGCAGTCGCACTTGCGACCACTTGACTAACGAGGCAGTCGGTGGTGGTGGATAGGGGTATACGAAATGTTAAATTTGACAAAACCCTATCATCAGTTGTGTTGCAAATCTTTTGTGATAGGGCCTGAACGTAATGATGAATTTAGGACGAATAGATGTAGATGTTGCAAGACTGTAAGAGCCTTTTCACATACTACACTTTGGAACGAGCACCTAGCTTCACTGATGGACAAATTACTATTTAAGGTTCAATTGAAAAAAATATTTGAATTTTACTTTGACTTCGTATTTTTATCTCTTCACACCATCGATCGCTCAATTTACAATATTAGGGCAATCACTGTGAACGTTGTTGCTACTGATAACATCAAAAAGTCCTGATCCAAAGCTACGGACTGCGCTGCCCTTCGAGCCGGAGCCCCGATAAATCTAGCGGTCAGTAGGAACGGGGTGGTTTTTAGTCAGTAAGAGTCTGACACTCCCTCTCGAAGGCGCCCACCTCACCTCACCAACCTCCCTCGCCTAAGGCGAAAGAAGTTATTGGATGATTTTCCCTCCTTAAAATAGCATCAAAAGTGAAAATTCCTTACCAGAAAGGACCTGCAGAGGCTTCTCAGTTCCACCATACTCCACAGGCAGTATATCCTTTGGTACGAATTCGTAGAGAGTATCAAGATTTTTGTGCATATGTATTCTTCCTGCTAATTTAGTACTTAGGACTTGTTTGAGAAAACTGACTAGTGTGTCCAGCATTTTCGATTCTGTTATTAGATGGATCTGCTTTATCCGAATCCCGTAGCCTTCCTGGAATGAAAATAATATTGTTAGATAGTAATGTACTGGAATGTACCATAACAGGTCTTGCACCGTGGTGGAGTATGTCTATTAGAGGACCCAGTGTCAGAATGGCCGCCGGCTTGGTTATAGTGAGGCAAAAATTTCACACTACCTAGACTTTCTCCCCAAAAAGCTAAGCCGAAAATTTCCCCTGACATCGAAAAAATAGCTACATAGTAGCTACAGGGTTCTGTAGCCTTAAGAGGCTTATTTTGTTGAACCCCTTGATCACTGATACATTAGTATAGGCAGATAATTTCTGTAGCTCATTGGTTCCAAATATTCAGTTAAACATAGTCACGATAGAAATAATAGTGTTTAGTAGAAATTAAAAACATCATTGACACTATCGACATCATCTTTTAATTTACAAGTTGTAATGGTATTAATAAACCCAATGCAATAAGTAGGTTAATATATTTAAAACTGTGAGCAATCTGCTTGTGGACCTGTTGCTTTTATATTTTATTAGGAGTCACTTTAAAATGTAGAGGTGCCTAATAGCTACTCACGAACAGTTTCACTTATTGACCACAGGGGCATGTTTTTTAGCATATAACCTTACACAATAAATGGACTTTCCAATAGAAAAAGATAGAAAGAAAAGAAAAGTATATTCGATACTGACCGTCATTAAAGTGATGACTTGTCGTAAATCCATCGGTGTACATTTTGTCACGAAAGTAAGAATATTTGCGTCCCTGAAGTCCAGTGTAACTACAAATCCATTATTGTAGTCGTTTATTTTAATATATTCACATATCTGAAACAAACATTTTGCAAAATATTATATATGAGTAATTTTTAATGGCTTTAATGAGGGCTGTATAAAACTAACGATATAGTTATGCTAACATGCTTAAAGTGAAATTGCTGATAATTATAAAAATATAATATCGTCGTCGTAACGTCACGCCTTTTATCCTAAAAGGGGTAGGTTGCAAATGGGTAGCACTACGGCGCGTAATGCCATGCCAAAATCGCAAAAACAAGATGGCAAAATGCCCATGTCGAAAGGGAAACCACCTCAAAATAATTCAGTTTATTTTACGTTTCACGATACCGAAACGATACCACGTTTGGTAATCTGATTGAGCAGCTTCAATGAAACTTACCATTACAACATATTTGTAGAAAAGATGAATGTGTTCCGAGTTATAATCATCGGATTTCACGTTGAACAGTGACGCGCGATAATGTTCCTTAGTTAGTCTGGGTAAGAGTGCATATTGTCTGAAAACAAAAAGGCTAGATGTAATGTGAAGAAAGGAAAACTGTACGTAGAGGTACATATTTTATATTTAACAATATGGAGATACAAGAATTGGAATACTAGAATAGAAACATGGTAAATATCCCGTTTCAAGTTTTTAGAATTTAGATAGTAGATAGTATCAGCCAACAGAATTTATCATTACCCTTATTACGAGTTTTCTTTACATTAACCGAAATCGTCAATAGATTGGCCGGCGCGAATGAACCAACAAATCAGAGCGCCCAACGCGCTTTCATTTCGATATCCTTTAACGTAAAGCAAATTCGTACTAAAGCCCCTGAACATTTCCGTTAATACTTATCATCAGATGGTTTTCGTCAAGAAGAGTGATGAACATTTAATTTTAGTTCGTAATTTATACTCACACAATAGGTTTTAAAGAATCAAAATGTCCTTTGGATACTGATCTTGGATAATACTCTGGCAATAAAGTTTTGAAGGTGCACAGTTTGTCTATCCTCTGTTTTGCTCTCTCCACCATCCCTTTGGCTGAGATCAACGTTCTCTCTAGGTAGGCGCGAGCTGGAATTAGAAAAGAGTTTTTTATGGTATAAGCCAGTAAACGAGCAGACGGATCACCTATTGGACTAATCAGGTGATGAATTTAAGGGTTGTTTGTTGGGCCTTCGGTAACCTCACTCACACAACGCAAGCGTTGCTTCACGTCGGTTTTCTGTAAGGCCTTGGTATTACTTCGGTCAAGCAGGCCCATTTGTGCCGAAGCATGGCTCTCCCACACTTCAAAAATATGTATTATGAAACATCAAGTTTGTTAGGTTATTAATATATTATAAGGTTTTTTTTTGACGCTGCAAATGGGAAAGACAGAGGTTTTGTCTAGAATTATCTCTTGCTTCTAAAATCTTCTAAAATGTCCAAACTACCGCGACATGCTTATTTTTTATGATTAAATTTGACTAAGTATAACAGTAAAACACAACAACACCATCAGATTGCACAGAATGCAAAATTTTCTTCTGAGAATAAGAAGCTATCTTGTTTTAGATTATGTTATGTCAGAGGTTCAAGGAAAAAAATATAACTGGTTAAGTGGAGCATTCAAGCAATTAATTCACACACACAAGACAATACTAGGCACTTAAAATAATTGCACAGAGTTCATTGTTGAATGGCAGCCTTTTTATGAGCATAATCTTTGACTTGCCGTTTTTATGTAGATTACATTTGTTAGGTATTATAGTTTTTATATAATTATAAAGTCCTGTTTTTGTTACGTGTTTTTTGAGCTCTGACTGCTCTTAAACTGCAATCTATCATTAAACAAATAGTATAAACCAGTTTTAATGGGCTTATATTGTATGGACACCTAAATTAGAAGTAGGTACCAAATATCTGATCGATCAGACAACAGGAAGGGGGTTCAATTATTACTAAATTGGACCCAAACAAACAAAAAAACAGGACAAGCTACATAAACCAAGGAAGGCCCCGGCTCGGCTCTTACACTGCTTTTGGCTACCATTAGCTGCCAGCGAGCGTACGGCGCGTCGCCCGCTAGGTGCAAGCTTCTAGTCGGCGCGCCGACTACGAGCGATACCACGTAATTTCGCTTGCGCCTAGCGGGCAGGTCGCTGTCGCCCTGCTTGCTGTCGGCGAGTAGTAAGTACGTAACCTAATTAGGTCTCTAGGAAACAAATGTTTTTCTTAGTTTCTTCTCGTCAGTTCAAAGATCTTTTCTTTGACATCATGTTATACATACTGTCATCTTAATTACTATGCAATTAAGTTTAAAATCAAATGAAGTAATTAACCAGTGTTGTTATCGGACACATAGGTATAGCTACTTTGGTCACTGACATAGTTCTTTTTTTTATTCCTGAATACCAGTGCCAATGCCAGATAGCCTATAACCTTTCACCGTAATGAGATTGTAAAACGCAAAAAGCCAAAACAAATAAAAAAACACAATGACCTTATTTTTTTATTGTTATGACTATCATTAAAAAACATGTTTGGTGAATGCGAAGGAAGCTAAAGAAGTATTAATGTAAGAATAAATAAAAAAAAATTGACAAACATCACATTAACAGCCTATACATGGCCACTGCTGACCAAAGTCTCGCCCAGAAAAAGTTTGAGCATTAATCACTACGCTTACTCATTGCGGGGCAATTTCAAATTATAATTAGAAACTAGTCGCCGAGACTGGCTGCGGAGATGGCGAGTAAGAGTGTTGCAGGAGGGATTGTGTCCCGAGTAGTGAAGTGAGTAGTTCGCCGTGTAGTCTGCAAACAAGGAGATCTCTACCCGGAGCTGGGACGCTATGTCACTGTTGTACAGTGTGAAGAGAACGGGAGACAGTACAACTCCTTGCGGAACGCCAGCCCTCTTTAGGTGAGAGGTGGAAAGTGTCCCTTCGATGTGATATCGGAAGGATGTGTTCGACAAAAAATCTCTCAAGATTAGCACGAGACGGTTTAACACGCCCTGTTGCTATAGCTTGAAGATCAGGCCATTGTGCCAGACTTTGTCGAAGGCTTTCGCAAAGTCAAAGAACAGAACCCCCTGTTAACGACCGATTTTTGGCTTGATGGCCAATGACTTCTCTCGCCCTGTGCGAGGCGAGAAGGAGTGTCAGACTCTTATTAACTAAAAACCACCCCGTTCCTACTCCTACTGTATGTCAACAACCGTTTGTTATTGATACTAACCTAAAATGTTTGTTTGTGTGTGCGTGGGTTGTTGTTTTCGATTAGTTTTTATTCGACATAAACATTATTTTTTGTCTCCGATGCAGGTAAATTATAATTTATGTGCATTTTATACAAATTAGTTATATTATTTATTGAATTGCAAACAAAAAAGTTCAATCACAATTTCGATATAAACTGTTCAGGTAAACTGTTATTTTTTATGGTTTAAGCCAGTAAACAAGCAGACAGGCTACCTGGTGGTAAGCAATGACCGCAGCCCATGGAAACCCAAAACACCAGAGAAGACAAGTGCGTTGCCGGCCTCAGGGGGGTTTGTAATTTAATTTAAGGGTTGTTAAAGAATCGGGGAGTGGGAAGGGGAATTAGGCCTCCAGTAACTTTACTCATACAACGAAACACAACGCAAGCGTTGTTTCACGTCCGTTTTCGGTGAGGCCGTGGTATCACTCCGGTCGAGATGGCCCATTCGTGCCGAAGCATGGCTGCCCCACACTTAAATTTTTAATATACCTTACATTTTTTATTGCAGTTTTTCTGTCGTAGTTTGCACGTCATAGCATTTTTAATTAATGTATTATGTAATTTGTACACTAATGGTAATACTACATGAATTATACGAATAATTAATTTCGAGATAAGACCAACCATTGTACGCATATTACTTAAAATGTATGTAACCTACGCATTTCATAATATATGTGTACCATAAAGCATATATAAATAAACTAGCTACTGCCAGCGACTTCACCTGCGTTCCCGTCAGATAAAAAGTATCCTATCACCCAAGTCAGCTCATAATCTGTCTGTATACCAAATTTCATCAAAATCCGTTCAGTAGTTTCAGCGTAATTGACAGACAAACATTTATAATATTAGTGTGATAAATAATTTAAAAAGTAAAATAAAATTATATTGGTATTGTTAATTTTATATACCTACTTACTAGCTGGACTGGCAAAGTTCATACCGCCTAAAACATTACATTGTTCTCGCGTTTTAAACCTGCCCTGGACGTCCATATATTATTTCAAGACCAAAATTAGCCAAATCGGTCCAGCCGTTCTTGAGTTTTAGTGAGGCTAACGAACTGCAATTGATTTTTATGTATGGAGATTACAGAAATGAATGATAACATAACACAAATATTATTAATATGATTAAGCCACTTCTGTTATAAATAAATACCACGTATACCTGAGATAAGTCTTAAAAAAAATTAACACTTTATATGGGTTAGCACTGCTTGTATAATTTTTTTCTTACTCTTTGCTCTTTGTCATATTTGTTATATTGTAAACAATTTATTGTGGTCTTTATTTTTTTAATTATTTTATCTGTGCATATTCTTAATTAGCTAAATACAAGCAATTATTATTATAAACAAACATAAGATAACTATCTGTAAATATTTACGTAATAAATAATACAATTAAAATTATGTTTATACAACATTAAATAATATAATAATATCCGGCCTCAACCAGTTATTTTAAATATTAATGTGTAAAAGTGTTATCTTGATCTTATATATAACATATATAAACAAATATAACCAAGTTACTAAAATAAATATCATTTATTTATTTATATTTTATAAGTAGAAAATATTAATAGTACTTACAAAAATCCTTTTTGACAAAATGCTGTTGCTTTTTCACCCATTCTTCCAGAAGATTCACGGCATCATCCATTCTTCCATTTTTATCCAGGTTCAACTCCCTTCTCACTTGTTCCAGAGTGTCTGGGTGAAATTGCAGAAGTCCATCTTGTAGCACTGACACCATTTTATCCAGTCACTTGATCGGCTACTCACAGTAAACTGAATGAGATTGGTTAAATGTGTGTTTTATCTAACTACATATAATATTTTGTCCTATTATGTATGTTCGAAACTCGTTTTAAGAGCCACCAAGACCTACGTTTTATAATATGGATTGTTATTGTTAGATTGCTTCGTTGATTAAGTGGTCGCAGGTCTGCTGGGCAAGGGGTCTCGGGTTCGATTCCCTAGTTGGGCAAAATATTATTGGGCCTTTTTTCGAGGTTTCGAAAAATTTCTCAGTAGTAGCACGGTTGTCTGAAATTGGGCCCGGTATATGGCAATAGGCTCACCTCCTATTACATGGGACTTATAACATATAGAATGAAAAGTGAGTGTACATTGTACAATGGTATTACGTGTTGTAATGAGTACCTCTGCCTACCCCTTTGAGGATAAAAGGCGTGATGTTGCATATATTGTATGACTAATTGTGACGTCACTTTTTATTCCCCAAGGGAATAAAAGCCCAAACCCAAGGGTTGAGGTGGACTTTTCTTCTTTTACTAACTACTTCCGCGCGGTTTCGCCCGCTCCGCTTGGCTTCTATTGGTTATAGCGTGATGTTTTATAGCCCATAACCTTCCTCGATAAATGCACTATCCAACACAAAAAGAATTATTCAATTCGGACCAGTAGTTCCAAAGATTAGCGCGTTCAAACAAAGAAACTCTTCAGCTTTATAATATTAGTATATATTATATTAATAATATTATTATATACTAGCTTCCGCCCGCGACTCCGTCCGCGCGGATGTCGGTCTTCGAGTGGAAGTTTTATTTCTACATTTTGTGTAACTCTGACAATGACATCTTATAAATATCTATTGGACCCAAATACGGCAAGGCCCATAATAATTAAGGAGATCACTCTATTGAGCTACTGCTGTTGAGCTCGCGTTCTGTAGAATGAAACTGAAAAATAAAGATTTTTTTCTATGATAAAAAGTATCCTATTTTATGACCAGGATAATAAGGCATAATTATACCAAGTTTCATCGAAGTGGAACCGTTTTTACGTGATGCCTGAACATACAGACAGACAAAAAAAAATTTAATCACATATTTGGGTTTGGTATCAATCCAACACACCCCCTGCTATATTTTATTCTTTCAATATGTTCAAAGTACAGAATTGACCCTTCTACAGATTTATTATAATATGAATGAATAAGAGCGTTATAAACGTAAGAGTAGACAAATATAATCAGAAAGCTCCAAACTGCTAAGCTATCGGGATTTATACGTGTTATTGTGAGTCAACCATAAAAGATAGACATTTGCTGTCGTGGAATATTTTTTAAACAATTTTAAGGAGAACATTTCCGTCATACATGATTTCTGTGTAGCTTTAACCATTAAGGCTGTACACGCGACGGAAGCTTAAAAAATGGAGTAAGTTCTCCTGTTTTGCCAACATTTCCCTTCACTGCTCTGCTCCTATTGATCGTAGCGTGATGAAAAGTATACTATAACCTGCCCAGGAGTATGAAGAACAATTGTACCAAGTTTCGTTGAAATCTGTCGAGTGGTTTTTGTTTCTATAAAGAACATACAGACAGACAGACAGACAGACAGACAAAAAAATTTCTGATTGCATTTTTGGCGTCAGTATCGATCACTAATCACCCACTGATAGTTATTTTGGAAATATATTTCATGTACAGAATTGACCTCTCTACAGATTTATTATAAGTATAGATAATGTGGTGTAAAGCCTTACATCACGACTCGTGAGAGTCGGTATTCCACAATCCTCCCGCCCTGAGACCCTCAAGGAAGAGGAGGATCGCGTTCCCTATCGACGTAGGGTAAACTACCCAATTATCAGCACTTTAAGAGTTAGTCCTAATTTAAGTCAATTTATTATTGTGAAAAAAAGGCTTTCACCCGTTAAGGTAAATTTTATAGTTATAATATTTAATAAGGAAGACAATAATAAAAGAAAAACATGATTGACCTCTATCCAAGATTATTTAGACAAGTAAGAATAAAAAATGGGTCTGTCACCATTTACTGGCACCATCTCCACCAATTACTAGCATAGAGCAACCCAATTATCAGCACCTCACTATCACTGTTAGGAATTGCATTAAAAAAATTAGTTACATTATTAAAACCTGTTTTAATTTATTTTTTACATAGTTAGTAAGTAGGTAACAAAATAATTACTTATAAACTAATAATACTTTTATCTGTATAAGTCGAGCAAAAAAAAGCGTCTCGGCCGTACCATCCTTTTCTCGAAGCCATTCAGGCCAATTTCGATCGCCTATAACTTCATTGTGGATAAAACAATAAGCTTGAATTTTCAGATATTAAGCAAGCATTGTACAAAAATAGTTTATTTTAATTTTCATTAAATTTCAACCAATTCTTTAAGAATTATAACATGTTAAAGTTTCGAAATTTTGTCACTGACTGACTGATCATCAAAAGTATAAAGCACTTTTAACAGACATAGAAGCTTAAAATTTTTGCATAAAATTAGTATTTAGTACCTAAATCAGGGGAAAATCAAATACTTTGTAAATTCAGTCCAGTTTTTTAGATACATCAACTGCATCAATAACTTTGTAATCCTATAAAAATTTATGGGGTTACAAAGTTATTGATACAGTTACAATTTCATCACACCAATAACTTTGTAAACCCATATAAATGTATGAGATTACAAAGTTATTGATGCAGTTACATTTTATTGTTTAATGAAATAATTGAATCTACAAAAAGAAGTGAGATACCATCAAAAACATTCTGTAAAAAAATCCAAGTCGCGCACCTCGTCAGTTTATTATGTATCGTAAAAAAATGTGAGATCCATGTAAGTAATACCAAGTCGGTTATTTTATTTAGTCCCTACTTAAGAGACCTTCTGTCTTAGGTTATAATGTAAATTGTTATCATATCAATATTACATTAATTTTACGTTTTAAATAAAATAGATTGACTTGGCCATCGCATGAAAACACAAGTATACCTACTTTTGTTGACATTTCTCGTATTAAATTGTTTAGTCTATTTCATGACAATGAATTACGATGGTCTATTGCACGATTACCTACGTACGATGGCCAAGTAAATCTCTTTTTTTTAACACCTTTCCGTTCAGATGGTTTTTCAGTAATTAAAATGTCCTGTAATCTGACTGGTGTTAGTAAATATTGTTGATTATCAAGACATACCAATTGCGCACTACTAAAATAATCTCTAAAGTTGTCGTAGCTTGCATACCATCTACAAAATCTCTGCTAATAATACTGGTAATAAAACAAAAAATAAGAAGAGAAAAAATAAATAGAAAGAAATAAGAAGAGATGATGATATTCTAGGGAAACCAATTTATCAGCATGCTTCTGATCCAATTATCAGCACCATGCTAACATTTGGATTTTGATGGTATAAACTAGTTTTACAAAGCAAAATCAATTCTTTGCATAAAATAAACATAATTTACATAAAAAAATATGAAATTAGTATTTATGTACTTTTTTCCATTTATCATCACCAGTGCTGATAATTTAGAATTTACAAAATATTCGATCCATTTATCAACACTACCTATTTTACCAATTAATCACCAAAACCTCAAATTCTATTCTTCAGATTATCATCAAAAATTATCTCAAATATCAGAGAAATCATTAGTTTCAATATTAAATTTGTAAAAGATACGATATATCATAAAATGTAAACACGTGACCTTAACGGCGATCACAAGAAACTGGCAAAAACAGAAGAAACTGCAAGACACAAATGTTTGTTTACATAATTTCCATCAATTTGAGGTCTCAAAGTATGATTTTCCCAATAGCAGGATTCCAAAAACATACATTTATTTATTTATAAGTGTGGAAACCCAAATTAGTAAGTGAAAACCTTAGAATTGGTCGATTTATTCAGAGTGCTGATAATTTGGTGCAGTGCTAGCAATTGGGTAGTTGCCCCTATATTGTATTCCCTAAAACTTTAGTGAGGATGGTGGTTGTATGGATGGCTGCTTGTTTCTGTATGATGTGTATGTTAATGTTGGAGTCTAACTGTGTGCAATATTTGTGGATACTTTTAGCTACCATTCCGGACGCTCCTATGACTATGGGTACGACTTGTGCTTGTGTGTTCCATAACCGGGTTATTTCTTTTTGTAATAAATGATATTTACTTAGTTTTTCTATTTCTTTGGCTCCTATATTGTAATCTGATGGTACTGTTATATCTATTAAATATGTTTTGTTATCTTTTTTATTTATGTAAATAATATCTGGTCTATTGTGCGTAACTGTGACATCTGTCTGAACTGGAATCTCCCACATTATTTTGGCTGTATCATTTTCTTTGACTTGTGGTTGAGTGAGCTGTTCTTTCCACCATAAGCTGGTTGTTTCCATGTTGTGTTTTTTGAGGAGGGTCCAGTACACGTACTGCACCACGTTATTGTGTCTCCTGGTGTAATAGGTGCCAGCCAGCTGCTCGCAGCCCGCCATAATGTGTTGTGCGGTCTCGTCTTTGACACCACATAGCCGGCACTTCCCGTCCACCGCTCTCTTAAGCACGTCTCTTTCGTGCTGCCTGGTGACAATGGCTTGATCTTGTAATGAGAATATGGATGCTTCTTGTGAGGGAGATATTGCCTGCTTTTTGAGCCATCTAAACGAGTAATTGGTATCTATGTTTTCTTTATCTATCTGTAAAACTGTCCGTGTAGAGGTTTAGCTTTCCATTTTCCTATTGTGTATTTTATTTTAGCAGACTTTATTTCGCTATCTGTACATATTGTATTATTATTTATTTTAAATTCTATTCTATTTTCTTTTGCTTCCTTATCTATCGAATATTTATCTCTAGTTTTATCATGCATAGTTATTGTTTTTATAATGTAGTCTGTTTCACGTTCTAAATATTGTTGGTATTTAATTATTTGTGTTTTGTGCAACATTTCTATATTTATCAGCCCTCTGCCTCCTGTTTCTATTGGTAAATATAATCTATCTAAATCCGCTTTTTGATGGTGTGCTTTGTTCATGTTTAAAATTTTCCTAGTTTTTACATCTATATTTTTTAAATCCGAACTTTTGTAATTGACTACTCCAAATGAATATAATAAAACGGGAACTGCAAAACACCTGGTGTTTTCCAATTGTGTATCTTCCTCAATGCAATTCGTAGTTTATCTAAACCTATTTCATCCAGATTTGTCTCTTCAATATTGCTCATTGCTGTTTCTATTTCTGTAATCCATTCCGCGTTTTTATTGTAACTAATGGGTTGTGATAGTATTGATGCCCAGAAATGTTGTATTTCGTCTTTCGTCGGTAAACTGTTTATAGTATTATTATGTTCTGAAAGTGACTTGTAGAATTTATGTTGGTTCTCCTGAAACATTATGTTTTGCGTTTTTCTTTTATCTATGTCGTCGTATCTTTTTAGTCTAGCGGATAGTGCTTTAATTTTTTGTTTTATTATTTCCATAGTATTATCACGATCATTGTCACTGAAAATATTGTATTTATCGAATAGTTTATTTTTAATGTTATTTATTTTCCTACTATTTATTCCACTTCTAATTTCTGTTAACCTACCTAGTTCTTTTCTAAAATCTTCTATTTTATTTTTAATTCTTAATTTCCAAGGGGGGTCTTTTTTGGGTTTCGGTTTATTGTTTAATGTATATGGAGTCTGGTTGTTGATTTTAATCAAAGTACGAGCTACTGCATATATAACATCGTTTATGTGACGTAATGAATTATCAAATTCTAAAACACTTGGGAGGTATTTATTTATTATTTGCATGTTAGCTATAAACGATTTTGAAAATTTTGGTTTCGGCAAAAACTTTCTATCTTTAATGTCGGTGGCTCTAACTTCAGCTAATATTTGTAAAAACTCTACTATAACAGGATGTTGGTCTTCATGAATCTCTACAATTTCTGTATTATCTGTGTTAATAGTTGGTGAATTTGCTTCAATTTCCATAGTCGTTCTTTCGTGTGATGTAATAGGCACAGGTGTCGTGATTGCGTCTTGTTGGAAATCTATTTCTGTTACAGGGGAATCATTTAAAGGTTCAATAGGTGAGTTCTGCACTTTGAGTTTAATTTGGGCTAAAACTTCGTCTGATATAAGTCTACGGTTAAGTATCGTGCGAGCTTGGTTTGAAAGTTTATTTCCGTCAAATCTATGTATTTTTGGGTTGTCAGGGTTTCGGGAGCAGAACAAATCATAGAATCTTTTAATATAGCCCGTTCCACCAGTTTTAGCTTTGAAATAACAAAACATTAGTTCATGCTGTTCTTCCGTAGTCCATTTTCTTCTACTATCTATATTGTCAAGTGTGTGTGAGTTTGTGTTAGGTGTTGGTGATTGTGTGATTGATATCGGTGTGTGAGATCTAGAATTATTGGGTGTTAGTGTTGTTGAGTGTTCGGAAATTAAGCTAACTGTATCCACTGTTTGTTCTGCTTTGTTTTTAATTAAAGCTAATTCTTCTTTAGATATGGCTTTACCATTAAGTATTATTCGGGCTTGATTGGAAAGCTTATTTCCATCTAGCTTATGAACTTTAAAATTGTTTGGGTTTCTTTGTTTAAATGTATTATATAGTCGTTTGAGATATCCTGGTCCTTCTGCTTTAGATTTAAAATAACAAAACATGAGTTCTCGTTGTTCTTCTATTGACCACTTTCTTATTCTTAAATTATCTTCTGAACTTGTCGTGGTCTGAAGTGCGGAGGTACCGGCAACACTTTGGGTCAAAGACCCGCATTGCAAAGCATCCTCGGCGTGACGGTTGTGTTCGGCTGTTGCATTTTCAGGTTCCCCGACTCTAGCCCGCCTGTTCAGCGTAGAGCCACTGACGGTTCGCATGCTGAGACGTCCAGCGTCAGCTCCAGACGTGCCCCGGCGATCGCCCCCGGGAAGCGACCCTATACTAGAATTACTTATTTCTCTCTCCATCTTGAAGGTGCACTAGAGCTTCGTTGGTCACTGTTAGTTATTTAACTGTATTAACAGTTAACAGCGTCCGCCCCCCACGTGGCTTAGGTGGTCAAGCCGGACGTGAAGCTAGATTTATGGTTATATTATTATAAATTAGACATTATAATTATATTATATATTATATTATAGTATTAGTATAGATTTTCAATTTCAACTTTCTACAAAATTATCGTTTTGATAATGCATCATCACCTATGGTTGGCATAATTTGAAAGGTCAGCTCTGACGTTTGTCTATCTATGTACCGCTATAACTTGTTATGAATGCTCTGGAATGTCATCGTAAAGAAATAAAAATATTCAATTCATACTTAATATTAATTTATTGCTTCGTTACTCATACGCTTTCATAAAGGATATCATTTATGCGCGTCATTTTTATCTGTATATTATAGAAATGCCTTTAAATAGATTAATTATCTAATAATAATAATATACAAGAGGACGCCATTACAATATCATACCTTCAGGTTAGTTACTATGTTGATGTTACGTCTGTTTTCAGATCTATCGTAATTTCCATATAGTTTCCTTGTCAAGATCATCGTTCCATCAATCTCTTTCTCCAGATTTATCGTAAATTAATTCATTTTCAAAATCGAAAGTAGTACTTTATTTTATACATACATACAACATAACCTCACGTCTGTCTCTCATGGGGGTAGACAGAGACAATGGAACGCCAACTGCTACGCTTTTATTATATTAATTTTTAATTTTTTTGAAGGGGGAACAACATCCAATGAATTCTCCCGCATCGCGTAAGGCGAGAGGGCAGTGTCAGACTCTTACTGACTAAAAACCACCCTGTTTCTACTCCTGCTTTTCGAGCCGGAGCCCCGGTAACCCGTTAGGTAGTCCGCAGATCATACGTGCCTTTTTTTTGAGGGGGGAAAATCATCTAATGGCTTCTCCCGCCTTAGGTGAGACGAGAGGGAGTTTCGGTATCTTACGGACTAAAAACCACCCCGTTCTTACTGCTGCTTTTCGAGCCAGAGCCCCGGTAACCCGTTAGGTAGTCCGCAGATCCTACGTACGTAGGAACCTTGGGTATACATAGCTAAGTTAAGTATACCCAAGGTCATCGACACCAGTATAGCTTGTTTCATTTTTTTTCTAGTTCGTAAAACATAAAATGAAATGCGTCATGATTAGTTTTTAGAACGAAATTATTATTTCGTTATGGGCTATAAATAGCGTATGAATTTGAATATTATTATGGGAGCCTTGTTTTTGTAAGTTATTTCAAACATAGTGTGTGGCTGCTCTGTGTTAAAATTAGTCTCTTTTAGGTACCAATCGTATAAAAGAACATTGGAATAAATAAGTCAAGTGTGGGAGAGCCATGCTTCGGCACGAATGGGCCGGCTCGACCACAGTGATACCCCGGCCTCACCGAAAACCGACGTGAAACAACGCTTGTGTTGTGTACCATTGTGTGAGTGAGGTTACCGGAGGCCCAATTCCCCCCTTTCTAATCTTCCCAATCCCCGATTACCCAACAACCCTTAAATTCCTAACCCCCAAAGGGCCGGCAATGCACTTGTAACGCCTATGGTGTTTCAAACGTCCATGGGCGGCGGCGATTGTTTACCATCATGCCCGTCGTGTGATCCGTCTGCTGGTTTACCGGCTTATACCATAAAAATGGTATATTATTTTGTTTTGACCCAAAATCGGATGTTTTTTTTTGAGTTACCACAAAAAAGACTGTTTTTGTACATTACAATGTTTTTTTTTTATATTTTATGGGTCGCCGTTTCTGAGAGGTTGCAAATATTTTTCCAATAACCCATTATATTCGGCAATGACGTTATATGTATTTCCTTAGAACTGATTAAAATTCAGTCTGCAAAACACATAGTTACCTAACTACGCAGGTTTAGGATGTAAGTGTGCTTTTCCACCAGAGATGTACTATAGCTATGCTGCAAGTATATAATTTATAGCTAACTTGTGAAACTATGTGACCGTTGCTACTGATACTAGAGAAAATGCGTTGCTCAAGTATGCGATATATCGATAGAAAGGAAGCCATCAATAGCATACATCCCTAACACGTTATATTGAGGATAAAAATGCTCAAATACGATCACTAGTTACACGTTAACTTAAAGTATTTATTTATTCCAATGCAGTCTAGGGATCCTGTGGCATCAAGCAGATATTTTTTTTATGTGAAAGATTAAATTATATATTATTATTATTTGTATAGAAGCATTATTTCAAAATTGTAAGTGTACATATGTGGGCACTATGTTTGAAATAACCCGCTATTTTATTTTCTTTACAAATTGGTTTTATTGTCCCGTTAGTTTTGACGTATTGTAATTACATTGTTCATACATATATTGTATACAATAGATAAATAGTGTATCAGAGAAATTGTAAAAAACTTCTTTTTTAAAAGAGTAACGATGGAGTTTCTTGCTCGTTCTTCTCCATTCGAAGCTACACTTTGGAACGAGCGCCTAGCTTCACTGACAGACAGACTGACGGACAATTCAATTTGACGTTTCAAAAGTGCCTTATTTAGGATTAATTAAAATAAATGCTTTGACTTTGACTTTGACTTTGACGCATCAATAACACGCACGCATCTTTTCATATAAAAAACATATCTTAGTTGCATCTGTTTCCACCAGTGCTAAGCTATGTCTACCAATGAAAATGATTGGTGGAAGCCAAACAGCACAGCAACGTAGCATAGCACTCATGGCGGAATGGCAACAGCGACTGTCGCAACCGAGGGCTGGGCTCGCTGTCATTGCAGCGGTAAGTCCCCTCTTTGAGGAGTGGCTAGAGAGGCGCCACGGCGTCCTCACCTACCGCCTGACGCAGGTGCTTACCGGACATGGAAGCTTCGGTAGGTTCCTGTTTCTGATTGGGCGGGAGGAAACGCCCGGGTGTCATCACTGCGAAGACCGCCCGGAGGACACGGTGGAACATACGCTTGCGGTCTGCCCTGCGTGGGCTGAGCACCGCCGTATCCTCAGGGATGTGGTCGGCGACGGCGCCCTCTCGCGTCCGGCACTGATACAAGCCATGGTGCGGTGCGAGGGGGACTGGGATGCCGTCTCCTCCTTCTGCGAAGCAGTCATGCTAGCTAAGGAGGAGGCGGGGCGCGTGAGAGAAAGAACCTCTTCACGCCCCAGCCGTCGCGAGAGACACTCCGGGCGTCGGGGATCGCGCGACGATCTCCGGCCACCGTAAGTGCGGGTCTGCGGACGACGAGCAAGGGTAGCTCGCCGCCCGACCAGAACCAGACCCGTGCGTGCGGCGCGTCGCGTTCTGCGCGCGCCTCAAAGAGCCATCAGACCACCACAGATGGGGCCCAGTAGGGCTGATGCCTAATCCGGAGCTGCGGACAACCTAGCGGGTTTACCGGGGCTCCGGCTCGACGGGCAGGAGTAGGAACGGGGTGGTTTTTAGTCAGTAAGAGTCTGACACTCCCTCTCGCCTCGCTCAAGGCGGGAGAAGTCATTGGATGATTTTCCACCCTAAAAAAAAAAAAAAAAAAAAAACGTAGCATAGCACATGTCTGGTGGATAAGCAACCTAAAACATAACATATTATTGACAAAAAATATTATATAAGAGGGATTACGAAAACATTTCACAATGTTATCACAAAAAATTCGCTAAAGAAATTAATCTTATATTGTTCGTTTATGAATTTATGTTTATAGTCCAGTCAATTTAGTATTTCACCTCGGAATTCGAGATACCCAGCTGTAATTTTGTATATACTTGTATATTGACCCCCTAAAACTTGTCTCAAAACCTACATATGGTAGGGTGTAAGCAACTATTAAATTTTAAGGTCCAAAGGTCCCGAAAAACGTTTGTTTGCGCTTTTTTGAAAATATCTTATTTTCTATGGGTATTTGGTATTTGCATTCAATACCAATATTGTAGAATACAAAATTCTCTACAACTTTTGCGTAAACTTTTTTTTATACGGTGAACCGTTTTCGATGTAGAGGGCGGAGAGTGCGCGGTCACTGCATCTCTTCAAAAAATTTTTTTTCGTCTAACCTATCAGTGATGGTTGTCTATGGATAGAACATTAAAAAATACGTAATGGTTCCTAAAACAATTTTTCGTCAAAATCAATTGTTTGAAAGATAGACGCTTCCAAAGTGGAAAATTGAGTAGCAGTGCGACAATCGCCGCGTCGTGTGTCGCGTAATGCTGCTCATGAATATGAGCCTCTAGCATGGCTTGAAACTAGTCGAGTTCCTCGTCAAAACATTACGTGAGTAAGCCGATAACATAATAATTAATTTGGAAAAATGAAGTTAAAAATGATATAACAAGTTGGCAAGTTTTCACACACTTTGTTATAAACCTACTAAACGCAATGAGTCAAGTATATAATTTTCTATTAAAACTTGCCAAGTTATATCATTTTTAACTGAGGTCTGTGTATGGAACTTGGTACTTATTTAGATCTCACTTCTTTTATAGGCGAAGCATTCCAATATTATCGAACTTGGCATCCTTTCACATTTATGTTTTGGGTGGGATTTCATTTATTTTTGTAAGGTTTATTTTCTTTTTTTCTTATTTTACTTTACTTTGACTAAATACAAACCTTCGTAACGAATTTTAGGTCGGTACGACCATTGGAAGATATAGATAATTTTTTTGTTTTAGTTCCTTAGGGGTATGAATTTACACCTTCATTATTTTTAAAACCGACTCACACTTGGCCATTTTCAGATTTTTTCCTTTACCTTGACCTAAAGACCTACCTCCATGCCAAATTTCAAGTCAATACGACTATTGGAAGTGGTCTAGGTTTTTGATGAGTGAGTGAGTGAGTCAGTCAGTGAGTGTATAGTAAAAATAGCGATTTTCTGACGTCAATATCTCAAGATCTACAATAGGTACATTAATGAAATTTTGTATTTTAGATAAGTAAGTAGACCTCGATAGATACTAGAAATTTCATATGCGTAGATAAAATAGATTTTGAGTTATAGGTGGGTCGAACTTGGCCCGAAATGGTTCGTGTAATATAACCCACGGCCGGTGTGTCGGTTTTTTTGCTCGAACTTGGCGGACACACTGCCGTGTGTCTAGATGTCCTATCCATAGATAACCAACACGGATAGTTTAGATGAAAAAAATTTTTTTTGAAGAGGTGCAGTGTCCGCGCTCTCTCCTCCCTCTATCTCGAAAACGGTTCACCGTATAAAAAAAAGTTTACACAAAAGTTGTAGAGAATTTTGTATTCTACAATATTGGTATTGAATGCAAATACCAAAAGCCCATTAGAAATGAGATATATCCAAAAAACCGCAAAAAAACGATTTTTGGGACCTTTGACCCTGAATTTTAAGAGTTGCTTACACCCTACCATATTATGTAGGTTTTGAGACAAGTTTTAGGGGGTCAATATACAAGTATATACAAAATTACAGCTGGGTATCTCGCATTCCGAGATTCTTACCTAATTTAACCTTATTTGACTGGACTATTAGGTAATACATTATTTTGCATAAATATATTTTTGACTATAAACTAACTTTTCGCCTGCAATTTTGTCTGCAACTACATTTTTTTAAATATCTTTTTATCAACATATGAAATCTTTTTTAACCGACTTCAAAAAAGAAGGAGGTTATATTTGTCCAGTATGTATGTATGTTTGTGCGTAAAAGTGTTTGTTACACTTAGATTATTTTTCAGTTTTTGTTGTATGTTTACCTGCATACTCAGGTAACTGTTTGACAAGGACCTCGTTTAGTTTCAAGCCACGCAGGGCAGGCTCATATCATAGACTCTTAAGAGTGTTTTTTTTTTATTTATTTTTTACGATTGATGGGTCGACATTTGACTGCTATCTCACCTGATGGTAAGTGATGACGCGGCCTACGATAGAGCACGACTGCCCATAAGCAACCTATTAACTCGGGCTTTGAAGACACCCAGGTTATACCTATCAGGAAACATAGACTCCGGCAAACAGTTTTACTTTCTAGCAGTTCAGAATTTAGCCATAGAAACGGCATACAAACTTAAATGTTACGTATCGAGAAATAATAGCCGTTTTAATTATTAAATAATTGGATAAATTAACTACTGCAACTAATTACGTAGGTTACTGTGAGAATTTTATAATTTTTCCCTAAGACAATTAAAAGATAATTACGTAAGCGAGCAGGAAAAAATAAATCTAAAACAAACAAATCTGAAAATATAAAAAAGGAGTAAAGTTTAGGAGTGTGTAGTACCTAAGTCGTGACGTCACCCGATATTTCAAGTCAATGTATCGCCGAAAGTATTTAATTTTGTTTAAAACATAGGTACATGTCAAAATTTTGAAAATAATCTACCAGTATAACATTTAAAAAAAAGTTAACTACCCTAGTATTCTCAAATTGATCCGGAGCTCCGGAATACTTAGCGGAAAAGCAGGAGTAGGACCGGGGTGATTTATAGTAAATAAGAGTGACACTCCCTCCCACCTCACTCAAGGAGAGAGACGAAATTGGTTGATTTTCACCTCTTAAAAAAAAATCCTAGTAGTATATGTATATACTAAGCGGTATTTGAATCCACGATACGTTGCGTATTACCTATTAGCTCCTACGTAATTAGTAAAAGCTAACTAGCTACATCAATTAAGTCAATCATATTTTATAAAGGAGGGGGTAAGCCTATGGCCTTGTACCGGGTTCAGTTCCGCAGTCCATGTTGCAAGTACCTAGTAAATATACATATAAATACAGTAATACAATAATACTTTGCCCGACCTCGACCCGAGAATTGAACTTGAGATCAATCATATCTATTACTGTGAATTACATGGAGTCTGTCTGGGATTTAATATTATACTTGTTCTTTATTTTCCAATTAATAGAATGATGTCGGGGTATAAAAATTAAAATTTTACTTAGTCCGTCAGTTAAGGTAATGAAAAATTTTAAACACGTATTTTTTAATTTTGTCATATAAGATAACAATACTTGTATTACTATTACACTTATACTAAACAACACAAAATTGGACGAATTTGAGGACTTAATGTCTTATGCCATTTCGGTATTTTGTAACGAGTTTCATTTAGACGTCATTACAACTTATAAATAACGTTTTAACGTTGTATGCCGTTTGTTTATTACGCGGCCATGTTATCAGGGTTGAGAAAATTTTGTTCTCCTTTTTTTCTTTTCCCACAGGTGTCCTAAGAGCTGAGTGACTGATTTAAAACAGACAGCCGTATTTAATAAACCTGTACATTTGAAACTATTATCTCCAACCCTCCTGCCAAGCGTGGATCCTATTTTATAAAGTAGTTATTTTATATTATTTTTTTATAATATTTATGATACACAAAGTACAACGTGTCCTACAAGCCCCCTATTACATGAGACTTTTAAAACAAATGGTAAAAATGGGGGCACATTGTACAGTGATAATATGTGCCGTAATGCGCGCCTCTATCTACCACTTCGGGGATAAAAGGCGTGATGTTACTAAGTGATAAGTAACGTCGCAAACAAAACCTAGTCATACAATAAAAACTTTATCTCAGTACGGAACGTATCATTAAAGTCAAATCAAGCAAAAGGTCGACCGGAGTGCTTAGGTCCTGCACATTTAACATAACTGGACAACTTGATAAATGCATTGATCGTAAACGTGACACTACACGTGATGTCTATGTTATTTATTATGTATAACAATGTTATTCCCCACTATACTCATTATCCAGTATGGTTTTATCTTTATAAAGATTAGAAATGCTCTATTGTAGCATAAAGCTGACAGTGTTGAGATTTTTTAAACAGATGAGGACAAATTACCCCCTTTCTAATCCTCCATTCCCCAACAACCCTTAACACCTTCACTGCGGTAATAAAATGTATTACTTTCACCTGGTGCGGTGGCGGTCCAAACATGCGTTCAATAAACTTTCAGACAGTGCGTGGCGGGCCTTTTGAGCCTGCCAATACTATAATGTCCTGTCATATCCCGCACCGGCGGAAAGTTCTCACATTTCACGTCCGCACTAGCTGGAAGTCCCGCGGCAGCGATTGCTTACCACCAGGTGATCCGTCTGATCGTTTACCAACTTATATCATAAAAAAATAGAAGTAGCTAGGTATCTGGAAATACTTATTAATACAATGTCATATTTACCTCTTATAAAGTAATAAGATAATTCTATTGAAATAATATGGTAATTACTGAACACATGAATTAATCATTTATTAGACCAGTTTACTAGTTTGACTGCCTCGTTGGTCGAGTGGTCGCAAGTGCGACTGACGAACAAGGGGTCTCGGGTTCGATTCCCGTGTCGAGCAAAGTATTACTAGACTTTTTTCGGTTTTTCGGAAATTTCTCAGTAGTAGCACGGAGTCTGGAATTGTGCCCGGTATATTATGGCAATAGGCTCACCCCCTATTACATGGGACTTATAACACGAATGGTGAAAAGTGGGTGTATATTGTATAGCGACATTACGTGTCGTAATGTGCACCTCTGCCTACCTCTTCGGGGATAAAAAGCGTGGCGTTGCAGTTGCTTTTGCTTTTTACAAGTTTTAAAGTATGGAATGATTAAATGAACAGTTTAAGGGTGCTTTTCCACTAAAGAAGTGCTATGTAACGTTGCTGTGGATGCGTTTGGCTTACACCAATCATAATCATTTGTACACATAGCTTAGCACTGGTGGAAACGGACTCAGCTAATGAGTAGTGGAAATGGACATGCACAATTACACACATCCATAGCCTGGATGTGTGTACTATTGATACATCACATACTCGAGCTGCACATCTTCTTAGCACAGCTACTTATCGGCGGCACATCTTCATAGCACATCTTACTCACACAGCTACAGAACTTAGTATGAGTGGAAACGGTCACATAATTTCACAGTTTAGCTATTATCTCACAGCATAGCACAGCTCTGGTGGAAAACCATCTTGAAGGCCGTGGGGGTAATAGTGATCTGCCTTCAACAGAATTTTGTTGGCAGTCAAAGTGTTAAATGAAACAAAAATACTAAATAATATTCCTTTATTTGGCACTTAAATAATATATATCACCTCTTCCAATTTATTTATTTATTTATTATGTACAATTTATTTTTTATATTAATCTAATTGTTCTATAATACAAACCACTTCCATGATAAAAACATTTTGATGAGAGCAGTGTGAGTCCTTTTTTTAAGGGGGAAAATCATCCAATGACTTCTCCCGCCTTGGGTGAGGCGAGAGGGAATGTCAGACTCTTACTGACTAAAAACCACCCTGTTCCTACCCCTGCTTTTCGAGCCGGACCCCCGGTAAACGAGCTAGGTAGTCCGCAGCTCCGGATCAGGCGTCAGCCGTACTGAACCTCATCTGTGGTGGTCTTATGGCTCTTTGAGGCGCGTGCAAAAGTGAGTCTTAGGAGCGAAGTTCTGATTGCAATTCTCAATGCTCTTTAGTACTTAATGTGAATCTTTATACAAGACTAAGGGCCGATATGAATAGCCTATCCCAATCCAAAATGTGTGGATAATTAGCTACTGACTGTAACATTATTATGGCCGATTGGACCTATCTATTGGATAACAAACAACATCATTAAAATGTCTATTTATATAAGTTTTTAAACTGACATGGTCACTAACACTATTATTAGAACTTGAGACGGGATATTTACTATATATTTGAAATATCGGAAACTCATCGAAATTAATAAACATGGTAAATATCCCGTCTCAAGTTCTAATAATAATGCCTTTTTATTCTTGTTAGTACTTTTGCGGTGCCTAATAGGTCCCATAGTTGGAACATCGTACTGTATTAACATTGTAGACCAAACACTAGACTATGGATGCATTGGTTGATTTGATTCTACCACGAGATATAATTTTATCCTACCAATACAATAAAAGTAAAAGTTTGTATGTGTGTTTGTTTGTTACTCCTTCACGTCAAAACAGTTGAAGAGATCGAGATGAAATTTGGAACAGCGGTAGATTATAGTCTGAAAAAACACATAGGCCACTTTTTATCCCATGGAAAAGCGGGTGAAGCCCCTGGTAGAAGCTAGTAATTTACAAAGATTTTTAAAAACATGTTTTAGTCCACACTCAAAGCTCTGAATGAGCCGGGCATTCCGACATAGTTCTCAGTGAACTTGCTGGATTGTCTGCATGATTCGATGGTGTTTGCTTTGTTCATCACGCTCATGTACTCCTGAAACTCTTTGGAGTTTATCGCTTCCACCCAATCTCCTGTAATGTAAAAAATGTTTGTTTAATTTAGTGATTTCATTTCTGCGGGCAGCAGCTAGTCTAGTCAAGGTACTATCCTCTGATTTGATAAGAGTATAATTATTAATTTTACCCTTTAAACATAACTTTCAAGTAAATAGCCTCACAAGTAAATAGCCTCACCTCCCTATTACATGGGAATTATAACATATATGGTGAAAAGTGGGTGTACATTGTATAGCGGCATTACGTGTCGTATTATGCACCTCTGCCTACCCCTTCGGGGATAAAAGGCATCAAGCTGCGTTGAATATAACTTTTATAAAACAAAGTTGTTGTCCTCTGATTTAATCAGAGTATAATATTAATATAACTTTTATGAAAACTAAATTGATTGAATTGCAGAATTACGTGTATTTCTGAATATGTGTATTGCTATTATTTGGGTACAGGCGCTTACAAATATTTCACAATGAATATTTGTACTACTGCCTATGCCTCATGAGAATGTATTGTAAGTATTTGTGTTTATAGAAATAAGTAGTAGTATAAGAATCATGTTTAGATATCCTCTCGCCTGCGGTACAGGATTTTCTTAGTTCAGACATCTAACATTGTGAGATCAATTTTAATTACTGCAGTTGTATTATTATAATAACTATCGTGAGACTGTCCTCTGTGACTCAAAATAGTATCTACAGCTTTTCTCCATTAATTTAGTATGACTCTCAATATTGATTATAAATGTCTTTATTTTTTTATTTAAATTATTTCCAAAATACTTACTATTCAACTCCAAAACAGATTTCTCCTTGCCACCATAGTCTGATGGCATGATTTCTTTAGGAATAAAATCGCTCAAGGTATCAGCAGTCTTATGCAAATGTATTCTGTCAGCAACTTTAGCACTGAAGACTTGTTTCAGCAATGATATTAAAGTATCTATCATCTTGGAGGACGAGATCACGTGGATGCTCTTTATCCGACAGCCATAGCCTTCCTGGAAATTATAAAGAACAATTTAAAATGTGATTTAGACATTTTATACCTATATGACCTCATTGTAATGGTTATTTTTCAATTGAACCGATTTTTATGTGGTTTATCAGCATAGTATTTTCCAGACTTGGGAGGTTTTAGGTAAAAAAACCCGACTTAAAAAATGGAGAAGGCGCATATGAAATTTAGAATGCGGTTTATTTAAATAAAGTTTTATGTCTACACTCATTTCTAATTGCTGTTAATATAGTAAAATTGTGGCAAAGGTCGAGTAGCATACTGGGTTTACCGAGAGTCCGGCTTTAAAGGCACGGGGGACGGTAGGAACGGGGTGGTTTATAGTCAGTAAAAGTCTGACACTACCTCTCGCCTCGCACAAAGCGTGAAAAGTCATTAGATACCTAATGACAATCTCAAAAAAATACACAACGGTACTTACAGTCATCAAAGTGATAATTTGCCTCAGCTCTATAGGATTGATCTTGGTGACGAAGCTCAGGATATTGATTTGCGTATAATCCAAAATAATTTCGAAACCGGCACAGTATTCAGCCTGCAGCATGTATTCACTGAGCTGAAATTAAAAGCAAAAACATGTTTTTGAGCACATAAGCATCAAACCTATTCATTATACCTAGGAGGTTTAAGACTTTACTTCTCATGCATGGGTGCGTGGTTAGTATATATGCGTAGGTACTTTCTAAGATTATAAAGCAACCAATTTTAAAATTTCGTCTATCTCTTTGTGAGAACTCATCAAAATTGGTAGAGCAGTTTAGGAGAAAAAGCATAACAAGTAAACTTTTGCAACAAATTTAATAAACCCTTAATTTATTTCTCCAGTGAATAACTAACAAACGTAAACTATATTAGTTTTACATCGGTCAAAAAATTTGGTCAAAATGACCCCTTAGTGTCAAACATACCCGATTTTACGGTATTGATAAAAAATGAAGTGTAAAAAACTTACCGCAGTCAAGTATTTGTAGTAGCTGAACACGTATGAAGACTCCAGGTTTTCGGAGACAAGCTTGGCGATGTAGACCCTGGTATACTGAGGAGTCATTTCTGGGATATGTGCTGTGTGACTGGAATATACAGAAGAGAATAATTTAACTAGGTGTCTTTGTATCCGGGCGTCGGGGATCGCATGACGTTCTACGTGGAGGACTGAGGGGGAGGCCTTGTTCAGCAGTGGACGTCTCTCGGCTGATGATGAGGATGATGAATCTACTTCGTCAGATACGTATGACGTATGTCCACTTGAGGACAATGGTATTCTTTTTTATTGTCTAATTTGGTTTGGTTTGGTTTGAAAGACACCTTCAGAAAATTTGGTGTTGTGGCTAATGTGTTTTATTAAACAATTATGTTAATACTTTGAAATTTTTTTTTTTATCCTCAGCTAAGGGGTAGGCAAAGGTGCACATTACGGCACGTGATGCTACTGTACTATGTAACCCACATTTCACCATTAATATTATAAGTCGGATGTAATAGGGAGTTAGTCTATTGCCGTATATGGGGCACACATAAAGAATCCGTGCTAATTCTATGAAATTTTCGATAAACTGAAAAACCTAGTAATACTCACTCGCTAATAATCACTCCACCAATAAAATTGGCAGTCGACAGAAAAAAAAACTATAATAAAAAATAAGTTGCCTTTTCCTTCCTCACACTATAACTCCAGAAAGCTCGAAACCATTTTCACGGTTTTGCATTCGTTGGAAAGGTCTCAGGCTCCGTGAGGTGTGTAGTGACGACAATTTAGAAAAAAAATCAAGAGAACAGCAGGAAAACAGGGAAAATCATTAGTGGCGAAACGGAATTCGCCGGGTTTGCTAGTTATATCATAGAAGTACTCACATAATTTGATGTATCGGTTCCAATTCTTTCTTGACATCGATGGGACTGAAGAATTCTGGCATCAAGGTTTTGAAGGTACATAATTTATCCAACTTCTCTTTCGCTCTCTCCACTAAACCTTTTGATATAATTATGAACCTTTCTAGGTATTCTCGAGCTGTAACCAATAAAATACAAAATTATTTATTATTATAAAAATATTTTTAATATTATTTTAAACTTAAAATCATAATACGCATGCTGTGGTTACCTATAATTGTAAATACAGATAAGCTTAAGGTAGTTTGTATGTAACTGTTATTTCTATTGTGCAATATTGCTGTATTTATGTTGGTGACACTTAATAAATAAATAAAATAAATAAATTATGTAATCAGCTGTGAGTAAGCTGTAACTATTTGACGAGGAACTCGCCTAGTTGCTTGCAATGGCTTGCCATGCTAGAGGTTTATATTCCTGAGCCGCGGACTACTTAGCAGGTTTACTGAGACTCCAAAAAGCAGGAGTAGGAACGGGGTGGTTTATAGTCAGTAAGAGTCTGATACTCCCGCTCGCCTCGCCCAAGGCGGGAGAAGGCATTCCCACCTTAAAAAACAAACGGGCTCATATTCGTGAGTAGCATTCGAAACACGACGCGATACTGCGAGAGTAAGCCAATTAATTTAGTATGTCTCACTAAAGTTATAATAAAATGACACAAAATACAACAGGAAATAACCTATTGATTCAAGCTGCAACTGGTTTGGCATTATGGTTTTTTGCTAAGTAATAAATTTTGTTAATACAGGTTTTACACTCATTCTCAGATTAAAAATAAAGTCATTGCTTAATATAGAGTGCCTTTTTTAAGGAAGGAAAATCATCAAAATAATCCTCTTGCCCTGGGTGAGGCTTGAGGGAGCATAAGACTCTTATTAACTAAATACCACCCCGTTTCTACTCGGAGGTTTACTCTTGAATCCAATTATCGATCGACATTGATATTGTAAAAGGTAATCTTATGTTGCAACACTAGCACCCATTGCATACAGATGTGGCCCAATAGGGCTGATGCCTCATTCGAAGCTGCGGACTACCTAGCGGGTTTACCGGGGATCCGGCTTGAAGGGTAGAAATAGGCACGGTGTGGTTTTTAGTCAGTAAGAGTCTGACACTCCTCGCCTCGCTCAAGGCGGAAAAAGACATTGGATGATTTTCCCCCCTTTAAAAAAAGCACCCATTGCATCCGTATTGCGTGGATATTAAATGAACTAAATGGCGTTCAGATTGGCTTTATATTCCGTACTCTGAATGCTAATTTAACAGCTACGATTGGGTTTGTATAATTTTGACATTGAATAATTATTGATATTTTATTGGATTGAAATTGCATTGACATTAAGATTGGATTCAAGAGCAAGCACTCTGCTCAGTGCCCTTAGTCCAAGTTTGCTTTTCGTTGAAAGTAATCCAAACGTGAGCACGTTCGGCGCTTGATATGGTCGGTCGAATAAAGACCAATCTTAGCGCGGTAATGGTACGGAGCTGTGGCCGCAGTAACTTAGACATGATTACTCATTGGAAAGATTCTGAATATATCTAGTTTACCAGACTTAATCTAGATTTAAAAAGACAAGAATATTTGCCCAACTGGAAGAAGTCATTGGATGATTTTCCCATTTTGAAAAAGCACCATTGCATCCGTAACGCGTGGATATTAAATGAACTAAAAAATATTCGCATAAAGTTTGGCTTTATATTCCGTACTCTGAATGCTACATTTAACAGTAGGATTGGGTTTGTCTTTGACATTGAATAATTATTGATATTTTATTGGATTGAAATTGCATTGACATTAAGATTGGATTCAAGAGCAAGCGCTCTGCTCAGTGCCCTTAGTCCAAGTTTGCTTTACGTTGAAAGTAATCCAAACGTGAGCGCGCTCTGATTGGTCGGCTCGAATAAACCGACCAATCCGAGCGCCGGTAATGGTACGGAGCTGGGCCGCAGTAACTTAGACATGATTACTAAACATTGGAACACATTCTGAATATATCTGGTTTACATTCAGACTTAATCTAGATTTAAAAAGACAAGAATATTTGCAAATGAAACTGGTTAGAAGGTCTTTACTAGGTTTCACCTTTTCTGAAGGTTACAATTGTGACCTTAGGCGATCAACTTGAGCTAACAACTATGAATAAAATGTAAAAAAAATATGTAAAAAAAAAAATATTCGCATAAATTGTTTAGGAACATGGTTGATCGTGAGGTTGTAATTAATCACATATTTATTAGGATTATACAGGTGTGTCGTATAAATATTAAATAATATTATTTTGTCATTGAAGTATATTGTATAGACATTTAAACTTGGCTTAGTCAAAGGTTTTCCTTAAAAATAAATCTCTCATAAAATATTTGAATAACAACTCTATAATCTATACGGCTATACTCACATGTGTAGTTAAAAGAATTCGTGCACCGCTAAGCTCCTCTCCGCCCCGCTCCGCGTCAATGGAAACGCGGCCTAAATGCGTTCTTTAAAGTCAAATATCCGATACACCTAATATAATGTAACATGTCGTTTCGGGTCTGGGTGTCATAATAATATGTGTGTCAACTATTGTATGTTTATAAACGCACTCAAAACAAAAACAAAAAAAAAATCAACCCAATCATTACCGGTGGTATTATTTCATATGTTTGTACGAAACACTCTGTATATTCTTCCATTTGTTTTTTAGGCCCAGAAGTTATTAAAAATAATTAAAATATTCAACGATTAAGATAATAATGATTTATGATGTTGTAAAGTAAATTTTATGGATTTGTACCGTCTTTTTTTTAGTATAGGTAAGTCTAAACGAGCAGAGGGATCACCTGGTGGTAAGCAATCGCCGCCGCCCATGGACACCCGCAACAACGGCGTTACAAGTGTTTTGCCGGCCTTGTAAGGATTAGGAATATAAGGGTTGTTAGGGAATCGGGGATTGTGAAGAGGGATAATTGGGCCTCCGGTAACCTCATCACTCACACAACGCAAACGTTGTTTCACATCGGTTTTCTGCGAGGCCGTGGTATTATTACTCCTTTCAAGGCAGCCCATTCGTGCCGAAGCATTGCTCTCCCACACTAATATTTGTTTATTTTCTTCATTGCAAAATTTATGAATCGTACAAGGATATTATAAATGAACAATCACATTGTTATTTTTCAAAACAAAGTCATTAAAATGCACAAAAATTAAGTTGAAACGATTGACAATAATTATAATTAATTATTGCATTTAATTAATTTTACGACAATGCATTAATTGTTATTATTCAAAAATAAACATTCAAAATGTAATGGACGGTTAAATAAACTTATTCTTAACAAAAGTTTGTAATGTTTTTAACCTTGTATATCTTTTAAAAAGGTTTATTTTTACTTCACGGTATCCTATACCTACCTTCGGTACCTAGGCACCACGGTATACAACAAAGAAGGATATAAATAATAGTCTGTCAGTCAAAGTAGTGTCAGTCTCTCCGTCAGTGAAGCTAGCTTCGTCACCGTCACCGTGGTATATCCGCAGTGAAGCTAGCTTCACTGACTGACAGACTATTGTTTATTTCCTTCTTTGTTTCAAAAGTACCTACCTAATTATATGGTTTAATTGGAATAAATGATTTGACTTTGACTTTATATAAAATGCAGCAAATCGTGATGTCATAATTATGATTTTTATATACCACTGTTTAATTGGATTGTGTATCTACACTCAATCTTAAAGATTAATCTTTAATATTAAAGATTGAATAAATTAATTAATATTTCAAATCAATATATCGTCTAAAGTATTTAATTCTGTAAGAAAAAAAAATACACGTTTGTTATGTTTTTAATTAATCTACCAGACGGACATTAAGTTTGCTTTTCCACCAGAAATGTACTTTGCTATGTTACAGTGAATGCGTTTGACTTCTGCTAATCATATTCATTACTATACATAGCTTAGCACTAGTGGAAGCGGAATCATGTTTATGTTTTTTATATGAAAAGATGTGAGCTAGGAATATGTGCTATGAATGGCTTCCCTACTATCGCTGCATCGCATACTCGAGCTGCACATTTTTGCACAGTTGCTTTGCGGCGGCGCATCTTCATAGCACATCTTACTCGCATAGCTACGTAGCTTAGTATCGGTAGAAACGGTCACATTTGTTTCACAGCTTAGCCGTCACATATCCGATGGATAAGCATCCGCAAACAAAGGAACGACCTAATACCAGATCCCATGTTATTAATGACTTTTTTAACAAAACCCTAATAATATTTTTGTTTAATACAATAATTGAATGCCTAACTTGTCACTCTACCATCGACACAATACTCGTAGAAACATTGACAACCTAATTAAAAATTACGTACCTAAGTAATAATTAACACATATTTTGTACCAATAAAATTAAAACAATAGTAACTATTGCTTATCGTGAGAATGTACCTATTCTTGCTAAAATACCTTTCAAAAAAAAATCTAAAGATTATCGAACCCGGAATCTCCCGTTTTATAGCTACCTCTGACAATAAATTATATCTAATTAAATATCCAAAGCTATGACGTTTGTTATATTATTTCGTGAGAAAATATATCTATTTGGTGATTTTGTTTAGATCTATACCTAATCCTTATTATAAATGCAAAAGTTTTTATGTATGTTTGTCTGTTTGTTACTTCCTCACGTCAAAACGGCTGAAGGTATCGAGATGAAATTTGGAACAAGGGTAGATTATGGTCTGAAATAACATATAGGCCTCTTTTTATTCCACGAGAACGCGGACAAAACCGTTGGCAGAAGCTAGTAATAATAATATAAAAGTTACTCTATTATTTCCTTGTTATTGTTACTTATAATACGACACAATATCTTCGTTTTAAGGGATCGAGAAAATATTCAATGATTCTCGCCTTGGGCGAGGCAAAAGAAGTCATTGACGAGAACGCGGACAAAAGTGTCAGACACTTACTGACTAAAAACCACCCTGTTCCTGCTCCTACTTTTCGAGCCGTATTAGCCCCGGTGACTCGCTAGGCAGTCCGCAGCTCCGGGTCGGACGACAAAATATCTTACCTACATACAATTCGATACCATAATAATTATGGCTTTGAAAAGAAATACAATACTAATCTTTTAAAATAAATTAACAAAACATATTGTCACATATTATAATCCAACTTATTGCACAATATTAATACATTATATTGCATATAAGGCATTATTTCTTGTCAACCTTTAGGTGTTGCGGAGACATTATGGTAAGTGCAAACGTGTTTGACTGACAGGAAAATTTTGATAAAAACTACTTAATACCTAATGGACCAATAGATAGATGTATGGTACAAATAGGTACATACAATAATATATTATACTTAAATACATACATATTTAATAGATACAGCACTCAAAACAAAATGTTTATTATTTAAAGCCCATGTAGTTGTGACTCTATTGCTTAACTATACCAGGCACAATCCCAATGCTCGAAACCGAAAAGACTTGAATTTACAAAAAAACACTTAGTACTAATCTAGGAATCGAACCCAAAATCTATTACTCGACGGTCGCAGTTACAACCACTGTACTAACGAGGCACTCATCACACTGTACTCAAATTATAGCAAATAAACCAAAAAAAAAAAATCCAGAAAAAAAAACTCACGAAAATCCTTCTTAGCGAAATGCGGCTGCTTTTGCACCCAGTCCTCCAAGATATCGATGGCTTCCTCAATTCGTCCCGGTTTATCCAAGTTCAATTCTTTTCTCACTTCAAGCAAAGTATTAGGTCGAAACCTTAAGATACGGTCGCTTAAACTTTCCATTTTGCAACCGACCACACTGTTTGGGAGCCAATCAAAAACTGAACTGGACAGCAAAATTTTAATGACTTATATCAACTCGTACGATGTAAGGTGTTTAAAGTTGTTCTACTCTTAGTAGCTGCAAAAGCGACAATCGACTACAGAGTTGGAGGAACTCGGTAACGATTTATGTTGACTAGTTTCTGCCAGTGGCTTCGCTCGTGGTCCCGAGGATAAAAAAAATAAAAAGATGTGGTGTTTAAAAAAAATATAGGTAGAAAACTCATCATTTAATTATCGTCTTCTCGCATAGGGCGGCTAGAGGGAGTCATGAAATTCTAAGCTAAAGTAAGAGACATTTCACGACATTTTTGATTCACTGACCTATAAGTAACACGTAAGAGAACAAGGAAGAGGTTAGTTTGGGCGCTTCCTCCTGCTAAGCAAAATTTTGATAAGAGATGGTTGCTGAAAACAGCCGCTAGACTCTTACTAACTTAGCCAAAGCCAAGCTTTTCCTATCCGGAGCCACTAGTCACGTCCGCAACCTCACCAAGCATCGACCATAATGGGAATTATCCAGAAAGTCCACCTCTGTATACCCTTTAAAAAAATCAAAGAGATATTAATTGTTGGTTATAATTTTACTTTTGTGAATTTAACTGGTTTGGTTCTCTAATTAAAACTGTAATATGTCCTCTTAAATTATTAAGACTTGAATAGTTTTGATAAGTGCTTATTTTATGCAACCGTGACCTTATATATTTTTATTATTGTTTTAGCTTAATTATTCGAGTTGCAAATTCACAAAGCATTTTTTGGATAAAGAACACTAGACTGATTTTTATCAGATACTAAAATGGTATAATTTTGGAGATTTTTAATTGTAAATGGACCGGTTTGAGACATTGGTTTTTTTACGGTATAAGCCGGTAAATGAGCAGACGTATCACCTGATGGTAAGCAATCGCCACCGTCCATGGACACCCAAAACACCATAGGCGTAAACAAGTGCGTTATTGGGGGTTAAAAATCTAAGGGTTGTTGGGGAATCGAGGATTGGTAAGATTGAGAAGGAGGGTAATTGGTGCGTGTGCTCACATCCTATTAGGTACTCCTACTATGACACGTGACTGCACAGTTGGCGCGGTGACTGGGCAACTCGCTGCAGTGCAACGTGTCGCGGGTTCGATTCCCGCACGGAAAAACTCTTTGTGTAATCCACAGATTATTGTTCCGGGTCTGGATGTCATGTGTATGTGAAATTGTATGTTTGTAAACGCACCTACGACACAAGAGTGAGAGTCCTAATGTGGGGCATCGTTTATTAAAAAAAAAAAACATCGGCAAAGTTTACAGTAGCAAAATTTTTACCGCTAACTTTGTCAATTGTACATTGGAGCCTAGCATAACAATAATTAGATAACCTAGACCTTTGTAAGGTCATTAAGAAACGTAACATTACGAAGAATTTAATTGTACAATGTTGATAATTGAACATTCAAGTATTGTAGACACATACATGTAAAGTCTAGTCAGTAAGAGTCTTTTTTTTTTTTTTTTGAGGGGGAAAATCATCCAATGACTTCTCCCGCCTTGGGTGAGGCGGGAGGGAGTGTCAGACTCTTACTGACTAAAAACCACCCCGTTCCTTCTCCTGCTTTGAGCCGGAGCCCCGGTAACCTTTTACGTTGTCCGCAGCTCCGGATCAGGCATCAGCCCTACTGGGCCCCATCTGTGGTGGTCTGGCTCTTTGAGGCGCGCGCGGAACGCGACGCGCCGTACGCACGGGTCTGGTTCTGGTCGGGCGGCGAGCTACCCTTGCTCGCCGTCCGCAGACCCGCACTTACGGTGGCCGGAGATCGTCACGCGATCCCCGACGCCCGGAGTGTCTTCTGCGGCGGCTGGGGCGTGAGGAGGATCGTTCCCTCACGCGCTCCGCCTCCTCCTTAGCTAGCATAACTGCTTCGCAGAAGGAGGAGACGGCGTCCCATTCCCCCTCGCTCCGCACCATGGCCTGAACCAAAGCCGGACGCGAGAGGTCACCGTCGCCGATCACATCCCTAAGGACACGGCGGTGCTCAGCCCATGCAGGGCACACCGCTACTGTATGCTCCACCGTGTCCTCCGGGTGGTCCACGCAATGCCGACACCCGGGCGTTTCCTCCCGCCGAATCCGAAACAGGTACCTACCGAAACTTCCATGTTCAGTAAGCACCTGCGTCAGGCGGTAGGTGAGGACGCCGTGACGCCTCTCTAGCCACTCCTCAAAGAGGGGACTTACCGCTGCTATAACAGCGAGCCCAGCCCTCGGTTGCGACAGTCGTTGTTTCCATTCCGCCATGAGATCGCGCCGGAGTTCATCCCGCCACGCACTAATCTGGCGCGGCAGTGGACTTTCACCCCGGCGATGCACCTCCGCACGTAGGCTGTATACGTGCGCGAGCACTTTCGCCTCCAGATCCCACGGCGGTGATCCGGCAAGGAGGTTAGCCGCCTCCCCGGAGATCGTGCGGTATCCACGGATCATCCGAATGGCCATGACCCTCTGGGATGAAACCAGCGCACGAGCTGGTCGTCGCCGTAAATTTGGCGCCCACACTGGGGCCCCATAGAGGGCCATGGACCGCACAATCCCCGCGTACAACCTCCGGCAGGAGGCGTTTGGTCCCCCGAGGTTGTGTAGGAGCCGCTTAAGAGCAGCCCCCGTCCATTCAAACTTGGGAGCCAAACGTCGAAAATGTTCCTTGAATTTCCACCGACTGTCGAGGACGAGTCCCAGGTACTTCATCGTCACCTCGATGCCGATGGAAACCCCTCCTGCCATGATCTGGAACCCACCCGGAGGTGGCGCATTCCCGCGGCCATAAAAACACATGGCCTCGGACTTATGAAGCGCCACCTCGAGTCCCAGCTGCCGGATCCTTGCAACGACTATCGCAACCGCTCTCGTCATCAAGTCAGCCGCCATTTGGTGCGACCTCCCGCTTGCTAGCACTAGCGTATCATCAGCGTAGCAAACCACGCTGACGCCGCTCGGGAGGTCGTTGCGCAGCACCCAGTCGTAGCCTATGTTCCACAGGAGCGGTCCCAGGACCGATCCCTGTGGAACACCGCGCGACATCTCTCGCCGGTTCCACTCACCTCGGTGACCGGGGTAGATGACAGATCTGTTCGTCAGATAAGCCTCGACTATACGACGGAGATAGGTAGGCACCCGATGATATCGCAGTGCCTCCAAAATGCAGCTCCAGGGCAGAGAGTTAAAGGCGTTGGCGATGTCCAAAGACACCGCCACGACGACCCTACCCCTGGATACTGCAGACCCCGTCGTAAGGTCCCTCACGCGCATGATGGCATCCACCGTAGAGCGCCCTCTGCGGAAGCCGAACTGGCCGTCCGCGAGGTCCGGCCCTGTTCCCGTCAGGTGCGCGACGAGGCGGTTTGAAATTATTCTTTCAAATAGTTTTCCCACCTCGTCGAGTAGCACGATGGGCCGGTACGCGGACGGAGAGTCCGCAGGGCGCCCTGGCTTCTTCACGAGGACCAGTTTACCCGCCTTCCATGATAGCGGGAACTGGCCCCTCTCCAAACATGCGCTGAAAAGACCAATTAGTCGAGGCCTGAGAGTCTCCGAAGCCAGGACCCACGCCTTCCCAGGCAATCCGTCGGGTCCCGGGGCGGTGTTCTTGGCGCCCATCCAGCGCACCGCCACTCTCAGCTCTGCCTCGGTAGTCAGTAAGAGTCTAACAAGTCATTTGTTGATTTTCTCCCCTCAAAAAGAAAACCTATGCATAGATTCTTCTATTATAAATACTTACAAATTCAAATTCAAAATTCTTTATTGTGGACCATGGGATTGAACATAATTACAGGACTTAAATAATGAAATAGATCAACTATGTCCAGCACTTTGGGCATACAATAGTCAGGTATGAGCATGAGTAGCACATTTAAAAAAAAAGTATTACTGGGCTATTTTCGGGTTTTCGAAAAAATTCAGCTTGTATACAGTGCTTATACAGCTTTAATTCTACATTTTATTTCTTCCTTGTGTTCATTTGCGATCAGTCACCGACTATGAGTAGATTGGTTACGTGCATTGTACAATGGCGAGTGTGGCTCCCAGCTGAGACTACTATAGCTACAACTGGTCAGGGGCCTTAGTCTGCTATTGCAATTGTGTCAGAATGGTGATCACTGAACAGTGCAAGAGGGAAGGAGCTATACAATCTACATAGCTCCGTCCCTCTTGCACTGCTCAGTGATCGATCATTCTGACACAATTGTAATAGCAGACTAAGGCCCCTGGTCCTAGGATCAAACGCCGTTTTAAGCGGGTTTCTACAAAATAAACTCAAATATATGTAGAAATGCTACTCGAGTGGATGCCTACTGCTTTCCATTATCCGGAATGCAAACTAGTTTACCGGCCAAGTGGGAAAAAATTGTACTTTACTCGGCCAAAACAAAAAAAAAGTAGGTGTTGTTTATTTTTTTAGCCAATACTCGGCCTATAAATGCGTCATACCAAACCAGTTTACAAAATTTACTGGAAAATTTAAATGCCAAAGCCAGTACAATAAGTTTATTTAATAATAATATTTTTATCGCTTTTGAAAGTGACGTATGTAGACATAGGTATAATTATGTATATTGAAGGTTATTTTAATTGTTCATTACATTACTTACTAAACATCTTTTAATTCCCAAAGGAAGTGAATTATATTTAAACACGTGATTGTAGTCATGATTTTTTATGGTATAAGCCGGTAAACAAGCAGACACATCAACAGATTATAAGCAATCGCCGCCGCCCATAGACACTAAACACATCGGAGGCGTTACAAGTGCATTACCTTTGGGGGTTAGGAATTTCAGGTAAGCATAACCTTCCTACCCTTAAGCGTTATTAAGTAAGTAAGCAAGCTGTTTTTGAGGGGGTAAAACCATTTAATGACTTCTGTAGTCTGCAGTTCCTGATCAGGGATCAGCTCTACTGGGCCCCATCTGTGGTAGTCTGATGGCTCTTTGAGGCGCACTGGCGTTCTGATTGGGCGGCAGTTACCCTTACTCGCCGTCTCTCGTGCCGAAGCATGACTTTCCTACCCTTAAACATTACTCAATTAGAATCATTCTGAATGATATCCTGAAATAATTCTATTCTGAACAATCATTATATGACCTTGAGATAAGCTAAAACATAATTTGTCGTGTGTCAATGTCAATGCATTGAGTTCTCGATTTGTTTCGATTCGAGTATCGTTTATGTCACTCGGCTACTCGTCTAGCGAGAACCAAAAACATATAGTATTTGTTTAGATGATTTCAGTTGTTTGCACTAAACTCAATCAGTGGTCTGTTTACTTTTTTTAATGCTTGTAATAAGGCCATCCAGAGGTCAATATAAGGCTTTGCTACTTAATTTAATCATTGAATATGACGTCAGAAGTAGTTTTTTTTTTAAATAGGTTAGTAATTTTCTTTATACGTACTATACCTATATATACACTCCCTCTCACCTTAGGATTTTCGCCATTGGATGATTTTCAAAAAAGTGTATACATTTAATAATAATAATTTTACTCATGACCTCAAGTTGTTTGCTCCAAATAACAAACAACTGATGGAACTACTGAAAATAACTGAAAAATTTAGTAGTTCCATCAGAATGGAATTTGGAGTAGATAAATGTGCTGTCATGCATGTGAAGCGAGGAGGGATTGTGGAATCTGAGGGTCTAGAACTCTCAGATTTCACAAAACTAAGAGCGCTCTCCGCAAATGATACTTACAAGTACCTGGGTATGTCAGAGGGATTAGGCATTAATGGGCCGGACATGAAACAATCGTTACGGGAACGCTTCTTTGGCCGCCTGAATAAAGTACTGAAAAGTTCATTATCAGGCGGAAACAAGGTGCGAGCCTATAACGGTTGGGTCATGCCGGTTCTGATGTATTCTTTTGGTATACTCAAGTGGACTCAGACTGAACTTGACACCCTGGATAGGCGAGTCCGAACACTGCTGACTGCAAATCGTATGCATCACCCTCGTTCATCGATCATGAGGTTGTATATCCCGCGGAAGTGTGGGGGTCGAGGCTTATTAAATGCTAAGACCCTTCATAACCGTGAGGTGTGCAACCTCAGGGAATATTTCCTGAAAGTAAACGAGGGTATGCATCGAGAAGTAGCAGCAATGGACAATGGATTCACTCCACTATCTTTAGCAAAAGAGAACTGGCGTAAACCTGTGGTACTGAGCGTCAATGACCGCAAGGAGGTATGGCATAGCAAGGAGCTCCACGGACGCTTCTTCCGGGCCCTTCATGGACCCAGTGTAGATTTTCTGGCGTCCATATCTTGGCTACGATTCAGTAATCTCTTTGGAGAAACTGAAGGATTTGTCTTTGCAATTATGGACGAAGTTATCCTTACGAATAACTACCGGAAATATATTATTAAGGATGGGACCGTTGACATATGTCGGGCATGTCATAGTCCTGGTGAATCCATAAGACATATAATTTCTGGTTGTGGTCGTTTGGCTAATGGTGAATATTTGCATAGACATAATCAGGTGGCCAAGATTATCCACCAGCAACTTGCTTTGCACTACCAACTTGTTGAGTTTAAGGTTCCATACTACAAGTATGCGCCCGATCCAGTTCTCGAAAACGGCCATATCACGTTGTACTGGGATCGATCTATCATCACTGACAGGACTATTGTAGCCAATAAACCTGATATAGTGGTGATAGACCGACAAGCGCGCCGCACGATGATAATCGATATCACCATCCCTCATGACGAGAACCTCGTGAAAGCTGAAAAAGATAAACAAATAAAATATCTTGACTTGGCTCACGAGGTTGTCGACATGTGGAATGTGGATTCGGCTATCGTTGTGCCGATAGTCGTGTCGGCCAACGGATTAATACCCAACAGCCTCGACAACCACCTTAGGAGGCTGGGGTTAGGCGGATGGATCAAGGGCCTGATGCAGAAGGCAGTACTCCTCGAAACGGCACGTATTGTGAGGAGGTTTCTGTCTTTGGAGCCCTAACCACCGGTAGCTTGGACCATGCTCCCGCTACTGGTCGGCTCCTATTTTTATATTTTTAAATGTTATTTTGTTTTTTATTTTTATAAGTAATGTTTAAAAATATAATTTTAGAGTGTTATAAATAAATATATACATAATTTTACTCAGAAATGCCATTATTTCTTTACACTTTTCTAAGTATTTGTTTCCATAAGAAAATAAAAATATGTGTCTAATTCTTTAAAATAATTTACAAGACGGACATAAAATAAAAATTAGTCATCTTCCTTCTTAGAAATTTTAAGTCCAGGTTTCCTAATGTTTTCCTTCACCGTTTGTCAGATTATATTATTATGAATTAATTATCATAGAGACACGGAAGTATAACATTTTGATTATCTATTTATAAATAAACAATAAAAACATGTACGTAAGTATATAAGTCGCGTTACCTCTTTTTTATACTAAATTAATATTCAATATTCATGATATTATATTCGACATTATTGCGGTGGTAAGCAAGTATGCACATCGGAGCTGCGGACTACCTAGCGGGTTTACCGGGGCTCCGGCTCGACAGGCAGGAGTAGGAACGGGGTGGTTTTTAGTCAGTAAGAGTCTGACACTCCCTCTCGGCTCGCCCAAGGCGGAAGAAATCACTGGATGATTTTGCCCCCTCAAAAAAAGCAAGTATGGACATGTCTGCCTGTGAGCAACCTATTGACACACACACACATGTCATACTCTTCAATAGGTGCCTTCTGCTGGAGCAGGTCGGCTCTCCCAGCGCGTTGGACGGCACTGCCAAGTCAGCCCAACTTGGCACAGCCGTCGGTAAATTTAATTTAAGGGGGTAATAGAATTATGTTAATGTGTAAGTATTTTTAGTAATAATTATAGTTGTAGTTTGTAACATATGTACTTTAAATATTGATTATTTTTACTATAAAAAAATATTTATGACGAGGGCACGGACCAGAAGTCCATGGAGAACTAATAACTTATAAATATATTAAAAAAAAAAATCCTTTCATCAAAACTCAAGATCCTTCTGAAAAATTGATTGGCAAAGAATAATAATATCTGCACCTTGGAGGTTCGCACAAAGCAGCTCAAAGCCAATGTTAACAGCTATACATATTTACCGGACAGGACACGTTTTATTTTGAAGGGTACAATCATCCAATGACTTCTCCCGCCCTGGGCGTGTCAGACTCTTACTGACTAAAAACTACCCTGTTCATACTCCAGCTTGTCGAGCCAGAGCCTCGGTAAACTCGCGAGGTAGTCCTTAGCTCCGTTACCGGACACCATAGTGGTATGCCCAGTCACGTCACCAAATTAGACAAAGAGTTAAAACAAATCTATCGAATTCGCTACACGCTACACAGTAGCCGGTTGCCCAACCACCGCACCAACCGTGCAGTTTTTATTTAAAACGTTATTTTCGCATTATTTCGCAATACATACATAGTTGCCTTGGTTGCAATTGTTATAACCAAAGTCACATACATATAATAATAATACATCTTTGTCAACTTTAATACAATTTGACGTTAATTTATGATAACAAGGCTTGCGGTGTAAAATCAAATGTTCAACATTGTTCTCGACAACTTTTTGCAATGTTGCTGTTAGAGCTAAGTATTAATTATAATAAAAACACATTTATATATAAAAAAATATGTCCTTGACAAGTTTTACATGCAATTCACTATGGTCCTTGTCACGTCACAACGTCACGCCTTTTATCCCCGAAGGGGTAGGCAAGTGCACATTACGGCAAGTGATATTATTTTTTTCTGTTTTTTATAAAATAATAATTTATGAATGTTTATATTACTTTTATATTTGTTTTAATTATCGTTTTGTTTTTTGGTGCATCGTGCCCGGTGCAAAATAAATATTTTTTCTTTCTTTCTTCTTCTTTCTGATGCCACTATACAATGTACACCCACTTTTCACAATTTGTGTTATAAGTCCCATGTAATAGGGGGTGAACCTATTGCCAAATACTGGGCACAATTCCATACTCCGTGCTACTGCTGAAAAATTTTCGAAAATCCGAAAAAAGTCCAGTAATACTTTACCCTTGTATTCTCGTATATGTTATTCGTAACAATTAATATTTTTTGCTACAAGGTTGCCAAATAATTAATGTGATTTTATATGCCTAGCATTTTTTCTTTGACACGTTTTTCAGTTTATATGTAATTAATTGTTGTTAAGATTAACAACATCCTATTGTTTTGTGACCAATAACATAACTTTACTCTTTTAGGCAATGTGAATAGTTATAACATAGAACTTTAAAACGAACGAACGAATGAACGAACGGTTTCATCCATGATCATGGCGCTTGCAACAATGTCGAAATATCGAAAACTCACAAAAACTATTAAACATGGTAAATATCCCGTTTTAAGTTCTAATGAACTAGTGACCATGTCAGTTTAAAACCTTAGAAAATGAATATTGTATATATTTAGAACAGTCGTACTTTTTACAGTTTTTTGAATGTATTAATTAATTTTACCATTTTTTTTTTCTATTTTCTGTTTTGTTTTGGTGCATCGTGCCCGGTGCCGAATAAATGATTTTTCTTTCTTTCTTTCTTTCTTTCTTCTAAATTGTATGTTTGTAAACGTACCCACGACACAAGAGAAAATCCTAGTGTGTGGCTTTAAATAATCCAACAAAAGGTTACTTAGACAATTTTATCCAAATAACACAAATCTGTCTTCAGCTCTTCATATCTAACCTGACGGTGGTATAGCATACCATGGGGCTGGTGGATAGATTCTATCTGCTATCTGCTATGTTGTAAATAGTGGTATCAATCACTGAAATCCAAAATGTCTTAGATTTGATGCATAAAATAGACGTTTATAGACAGGATCGTCTTAGAAGCAAAACCATGTTTTGTGGTGCATACAAAATGCATCTATTCCAAAGTGCATGGTGTGTTGAAGTATTGAATTTCTGTATCTACCTCTTTTTATATGGAATAGGTGGCAAACGAGAGTCACCTGATGGTAAGCGATCAGCGCCAGCCATAGACACCCGCAACACAGGAGTCACAGGTGCGTTGCGTTTTAAAAAGGAGTATGCTCTGATAGCTTTTGGTGTTTCGTCGCGTGATCAGTCTGCTCGTTTACCGGCTTATCTCATAAAAAAGTAGTCACGGAAATAAACTTTACCTATACTACTTTATATGCATAAAAATTCTTGTTGCACTGGTATATAAATAGTATCGCAGAATATATAAATTATTACTATTATTAAATTAGCATTTTAGTCACATTATTGCTTAATTTTAAAATAATTTAAGAGAGTTGATTGCATTGGTTTAAAAATAGTCTCTTAGCAAATATAAATCTTGTTAATATTTAAGACGATTTGTAGACATTTTAATACTTATTAATATTTATACAATTAGTGGAGATGATTGGATGTCTGTTCAATGTATTTGCATACAAATTAGACAAGGATGTACATATCTATTTATACCTAATGTAAAATTCACTCCCCTAAATTATCAGTTAGTTAATAGTTACTTAGCGTGATGTAGCACCTAAACTAACTTCTTACTTGAACTGTTATAGTGAAGAGATATCATCAGAAATTTATCGACCGATTTTAAATATAAATAAAAAACTATTTACGTACTTAAAACCAGATATTTCACCTTGTCATTCAATTAATCAAAAAATCATTTGAAAAAGTTGTTATTTTGAACATTGCGTAAGTTCTTTTTAGTTTTTAATTTATATAATGAAATTAATCCTTAAAATGAATTTCGAAAAGTGGGTGAATTTTATTTTGGATATTTTTATAAGCTTCATCTCGTAGGTTATGCGGGCGAGTGACTAGAGGAGTCAGATGTCTACTGTATGGGTCTCCCACCCAATAGGCGTTAGAGTCATTACTCTTCGTCCCACGCGCACTCGGGAGAAGACGTTAGAGTAATGTTCAATGCGCACTTGTCGAGGAAAGTAAGCCACCTCCAAAGCCCGCTATGTGGATCTGCCGCAAATATAGCGGTACTTCGAGGCCTGCCGGGTGTGATGATCTTCAAGGGCCTTCCAGGTAAAGTCCATAGGTAGAGTTTTAGCTGGTAAATGTCGTCTTTACGATATGCAAAGTCCATAAGGATGTCCATCGCGTTATAAAAAAAGTGTTAGATCATGGACGGATCATGTTAAATCTGAATGTCAATAGTTCAAAAAACAAGCGAATTAATTCGCGGATTTTGAACGTTTCAATTAACTTTTTATAATAACTACTTAGGTATTAAATTAACTAAAAATCTAAAAACATAACAAATATTAAATTAAATTAATTATAACCTATTCTTAAATACATGGAAGTCTAGGCAGAAATACACAGCATACTTAATTAAACCTACTTACATCCTAATATACGTCATATGTTAACTAAAAAATCTCGGTGATACTTACATAGATTAATGGAGAAAAGCTCTACTAGTTTCGAGTTACAGAAGGACTCTTCATCATAAGCAGCGTGCGCAGACGCGGTAATGTCGGGCAGCCAATTCAGTAGGCAAGCAGACCCGTTCGTAAGGCGTGTGTAAAGAGCCATCAGACCACCACAGATGGGGCCCAGTAGAGTTGATGCCTGATCCGGAGCTGCGGACGACCTAGCGGGTTTACCGGGGCTCTGGCTCGAAAAGTAGGAGTAGGAATGGGGTGTTTTTTTAGTAAGTAAGAGTCTGACACTCCCTCTCACCTCGCCTAAGGCGGGAGAAGTGACTAGACTTTCCCCCCTTAAAAAAAACTCAGAAGGCTGTCGTCTATCGTCGCTGCGTCTAAACTAGTAAAGCTTTTCAATACAATGTACGTGTGACTAAACCGTGATTTCCTAGTTAATTTAGTATATCTCACAATAGTTCCTATTATAAAAATATACGTCATATGAGTCCCATTTAACAATTATTATGATAATAAACAACAACAACATTTTTGTGTTTTTTATTGACATTTAAAATGTTAAATATGACGTCAGAGCCGTTAGTTCCGTTTTACATAAGTTTAGTGGTGGCAAGAGCATCTGCCCACCATGAGATTATCGGTTCAATGACCGAGGTAACAAAAATAATGTGAGTTGTACTTTTCAAACATTGTAGAGATTGTGAAATTGTGATCATTGAAATAAAGGTTGGGCCTATAAGATGGAAATTAAATAATTTGTAAATTTTTAAATTGTCATTAACACTTAATACGAAGTTTCAAATTGGTCCCGGTTTTTAGTAATAGACTCACTCCCAATTACATGGTAGATACTTTATAACATACATAATAATGTGAGGGTGGCCCGAAGGTTTAATACTCACGCTTTTCATGCTGAGGGTGCGGATTTGAAGCCTATCAACGGTAAGGATCAATGTGACTTTTCCGCGTTGTATGTTGTAAAAAGTACTCTAGCATATTTAGACAAACGGTGAAGACAAACATCGTCAGGACTCCTGGGCTTATAATTTCTAATTATAAGTTTGAAATCGCCAATCGTTACGATTATTGCTCAAACCTTCTTCGTATGAAAATAGGCTTTTGTACAGCAATGACCACTAAGTGTCTACTCCATCATAAATAATCTTTATGGTAAAAAAGTATCAAAAATATTATTATGGTAATTCATTAAAATAATCGAGGCATACTAAACTAATTATTATGTTATTGGCTTACTCATATATGAGCCACTAGCACGGCATGAAACTAGTCGAGTTTCTCGTCAAACAGTTACGTGAGTAAACCGATAATATAATATAATAATTTACATAATTTAATTTCGTTTGTTTATTTTTTAATCGATTAATCGTTTCTTATAAAAACGATTAGTCTTAGTGACGTAAAAAATATGATGTCACGCCACAGAATCTGGTTTATACTTAATTATTTTTTTGTGGAATAAGCCGGAAAACGGGCTGACGGATCACCTGATGGTAAGCAATCGACACCGGCTTTGTACACCAGAAAATCGAGATACTCAAGATATCGTGAAGAATAAATGGTTTAATTGTTTAAAAATCCGCGTCTGGGCACGCTGCTCATGATGAAGAGTCCCTCTGTGACAAGAAACTAAAGAGCTTTTCTCCATTAATGTACGCGAGTAAACCGTATTGTTTTAATTGATTTATACTAAGTCTCACGATACGTATCTATTGTATAAAATAAGTCGGGTTTTCCTTCCTGACGCTATAACTCCAGAACGCACCAGTCGATTTCCACGGTTTTACATTCATTGGAAAGGTCTCGGGCTCCGTGGTAGGAAAACAGGAAAAGCCATTGGTGGCGAAAGAGATTTCGCCGGGTTTGCTAGTTATAAAAATAAATAAAAGACAAATGGAACTTTATAAGTTAAACGCGAGCGCCGAACAAGTTCCGGGCAAACTATAATATAAAAAACCAACCAACCAACATATAATACAATTTCCTCGTTTTAATATCAGTACCTACAGATAATAACCCAAAATATTGTACCTATCAATTAATAACAGAACCATAGTATGGGTAGCTAGCAGATATCTTCATAAATCATATTATTATTCTACACTTCCTAGCCAAAATATTGAGTAGTGGCTAATGACGTCACACACTTGTATCGAGTGTTTATGTTTCTTAGTTGAAACCATCTTGGCCATGAGTAAGTACTTATTGGTCGACTAGTTTGTCAACGTAGTTTTGCCTGTATTGATGTTCTATTCTATTTTTTTAATGTAGATTATTCTAAATAATAAAACTAGTATGTTTTTGTTTTCTTACAAAATTAAATACTTTCGGAATTCGAAATATTCTGTGAGGTCACGATTTACTACGGTATATTTCAAAAAGACACATTGGTACTTGCTGTAGGTTGGTTTCAAACCCACACTAACATGCATGAGAAGCGGCCGGCTTAAACCTCCGGGCCACCGAGCAATAGAAAGCATTTCCTTTAGTTTATGAAACTCGTATACTTAACCAACTTACTAAAAGTTCTGTGAGCAATAGTCTAGTGAAGCATTTCTTTTTATTGATGAAAAAAAAATAAAAATGACAAACAAACAGTATTACTTTTAAATTTTATTAGTATAGAAATATGGATTAGTGACACCTATGTAGATAGGTCTACGTATGTCATCACTTGTATACTCGTACGAATGACGTCACATAGTCACATGTCATACTGCGCATAATTTTACTTTAGCTACTATCTACTTGACAGTTTTTTTTATAGTACATTTCCATCTTCTATCGTTGAAAGATGACGAAACACCAGAGGCGTTACAAGTGCGTTGCCGGCCTTTTTGGGGTTAGGAATTTAAGGGTTGTTGGGGAGTCGGGGATTGGGAAGATTGCATTGCACAATGCAAGCGCAGTGACACAAGCGTATTTATTTAGCTCTTCATACACATAAATGTGTACAAGGTGGGATTTGCCTACTAGTTTTTTGACATAAGCCCCATACAAAATGTGTCAAAATTCTATCTCTAGTAGGCAAATGTACAGATAGATAGGTTATTGGAATTGGCCGTAAATGCAGCAGGCATATTTTACCTTTGGGTGATGCACAGGCAAATTAATGGTAGGTGCACAATTTTCTGTGAGGCCGTGTCGAGCCGGCCCATTCGTGCCGAAGCATGGCTCTCCCACACTTATTGTAATATTCTCATCATAAAACACTCGCAGTATTGAAGTATTTGAATAACTCTCAGACGCTTTAAAGTAGTCAAACTGGACTTTTTTCTTTTATAAGTAGGTAAGTACTTTTTCTTATGAATCGGTAAATATCCATTAGTAGTGACTATCAAATGATTTAAGTAACTTATACAATTTCATTAAAAATTATATATTATTTAATAATTATTGTAACTTTTGTGAGGCATACTAAATTAACTAAAAAATCACGGTTTACTCACGTATATTAATAGAGAAAAGCTCTACTTACTAGTTTCGAGTCAAAGTACACAGCCTATTTTTTTTTGTAGACCATGACTTTTTACCTCTACTATTTAACATTTTGTTTTTTTTTTGGTATAAGCCGGTAAACGAGCAGACGTATCACCAGATGGTAAGCAATCGCCACCGCCCATGGACATCCGAAACACCAAATGCGTTGCCGGCTTTTTAGGGGATAGGAGTTTAATGGTTGTTGGGTGGTTGTTGGATATTCGGGGATTGGGAAGATTGGGAAGGAGTGTAATTGGGCCTACGGTAACCTAACTTACTTGTCACGTAGATTTTCTGTAAGGTGATATTATGCAATGTGATAGGGGTGAGACTTCTAACCCGTTAAGGCTGAGTACTACATCTAATTTTATCGACAAAAGTCGGGGGTCGAAGTGGTCGAATCTAATCTAAAAATTATGGCCATTTTAATATTTTTTTTACTTTTTTTGATATCAAAGGTTGTATGCGTCGTAGAAACACAAGCGGTAGCTAATAACCATTGGCTAACTAATTCATTACTTTTTTCAAATGTTCGATCATGTTCTGGTGAGAAAAAATCATTTGTGAATTATTTTTACCGAAAAAATCACTATTTTTCAATATTTTCAATTAGGGGTTCAACCCCCATATTATTTTTTTGTCGATATATTTAGATGTAGAACTCAGCCTTAACGGGTTAGAAGTCTCACCCCTATCACATTGTATACAGATAATATATTATATAGATCTTTTCTGAAACCTCTAATCTACTGACAGGGTCCTAAATGACCCAGCAATGCCAAGTATCTGATCATTATACTGATCAGTCAGTCGGTGTTTCTCATCAGTACGAGCATTGCAGATCATTTTCAAGAACTCAATGCTTTCTTCTGTGCTTAACTCTGAACGCCAGTTTTCTGGAAACAAAAACGTTTAAGGTTAGTAAGGTTTTTTTTTTATAGTTCTTTGACGTATTTGTAAATCGACCCACGATACAATGAAATATCTCTAGGTCGTCGTCGTGTTAGATTTTTTTTTCAAGTTATACAATATAAACTCGAACTAAAACAATGACTGCCATAAGTGGTCGGGCAACAACAACCGGCTGACGCACAACGTGTAGCGGGTTTGATTGACGCACGGAGCAACTCTTGATCGACAAATTGTTATGCACCTACGACACAGGAGAAAATCCCAGTTAAGAGCAATGTTTAAAAAAAACAAAATTAACCATAAATCTATTTTGCAAAATAAACAAAATTAAATACATAGAAAACAAAAGAGTTGCTGCGTGCGGTATTCGAACCGGCTACACGTTGCGCGGCAGCCGGTTACCCGTGCAGTCATAATTATGCTAATCCTAATCCTAAAATATAGTCTTAAATATCAATCTCAAAAACTTCTTGCTCTGACACCTAGCTAGACAAGTTGCATCATATCCTGTTTAGTTTTTTAACATCGCTACACAGGTGCACAGAGCTACGATTAAAGAATAATTACTTGTGGACATACACAACTGTGATTATTTATAATTAACTTTGTTTATCTAGTTCTACTATGTAGATAATAATATAATCTAGTGACATCTTTATAAAAACTAGTTATAGTAATAAAAAATATACCCTTTTAACAAAGATGTTTTTATGGTATAAGCCGGTAAACGAGCAAACGAATCACCTGATGGTATAAGTAATTGCCGCCGACCATGGAAACCCGAAACACCAGAGGTATAACAAGTGAGTTGTCAGCATTTTGGGGTTAGGAATTTAAGGGTTATTGGGGAATCGGGGATTGGGAAGGGGGATAATTAGGCCCTGTGCGCCCATACGCCTCCTTTGTTTGTATATTTTATTTAAAAAATAATGTTAGGATTTTCTCCTGTATCGTAGGTATGTTTACAAACGTACAATTTCATATGTACATGATTTCCAAACCCGAAACAACAATTTATGGATCACACAAAAAGTTGTTCCGTTCGGGAATCGAACCCAGCCACCGCACCAACCGTGCCGTCAACGTTATAAACTTGTATGAAATTTATACTAACCATACAACTCGATCATAGTAGCTTCATTCCCCCCATAGTCTTTAGGCAACATCTCTTTCGGCACATACTCATACAATTCCTCCACAGTCTTCAACACATTAATTCTGCCAGCTAACTTGTTGCTTAGCAGTTGTTTCAGTAAAGTAGTAAATACTTCCACAGTTTTGGATGCTGATATTACATGCAGGTCCTTTATACGGCAGGCGTAGCCATCCTGGAATCAAAAAAAATATTTTTTTTTATCTCTTTTAAAAACGTTGTCCCACACTAGGATTTTCTCCTGTGTCGTGGGTGCATTTAAAAACATACAAGTTCACATACACATTACACCCAGACCCGAAACAATAATTTGTTGATCACACAAAGAGTTGCTCCGTGCGGGAATCGAATCCGCTATCCGTTGCGCGGCAGCCAGTTGCCCAGCCACCGCACCAACCGTGCAGTCATAAAAACAATTGTTTGATAAAAATAAGTAATTTTTATATTGATAAATCTTAATTGTTGTTGGTGATTATCGAAAAATGATAAGTGTGGGAGAGCCATGCTTCTTCACGAAAAGGCCGGCTCGACCAGAATGATAACACGGTCTCACAGAAAACTAACGTGGAACCACACTTGCGTTGTGTTTTGTTGTGTGAGTGAAATTACCGGAGGCCCTTCTTAATCCACAATTCTTCAACAACCTTAACTTCCTGACCCACAAAGGCCGGCAACGCACTTCTAGTACCTCTGGTGTTTCGGGTGTCCATGGCCGGTGGCGATTGCTTACCATCAGGTGATCCGTAAGCTCGTTTACCAGCGTATATATGTAATAAAAATAAACGCAGGACCTTATCAAGCAAAATCCAACACACATTAGCAATGATTATTCGACATGATAAGGTTGTGTGTAACAGTTTTTAAATGAAATTAATGTATACAACTTACCACCACTATAGATAACGCTTCACGCAGTTCCAAAATATTGATATTGCTGACCAATTGTACTACGTTTATATTTCTACAATCTATCACTACCACGTAACCCAGGCGATAGTCGTGGAGCTTCGCGTATTCATTCATCTGAAACAATTACTTCTATTAAGATGGTTGCACTAGACAAAAGAATGACTTTAATAAAGCCTCAGAGTGATTTTTTAGGGAACAGAGAGTAAAGTTCCCTAAGAAAAGGAGGATCCTCCGACCAGGCGAGGTGTTCATGTCTGGCAGGCTTTCTGCCCAACTGTTGTTCGTTGGGATTTTCTATCTGTGTTAATTCGCATGTAAACTTCATATGTGCGATGCAGGATATTTATGACGTCATCCGTTGATTTGCTCGTCGATAGTCTATGTGCGACTTCTGTCATCTGTCACTTGTCAGAGTGTCGCCACAATTTTCCACCATAGATATGCTATGTAGCTATGCTACGAAGATGTAATAACTAAACTGGGAAACTATATGACCGTTTCCATTGAAGATGAAGGATGATGCGCAGCTCGACTATGCAAGTTATCGCACCCTTAAGCCTCGTATACACCCGAAGCTGCAGACTACCTAGCGGGTTACCGGGTCTCCGGCTCGAAAAGCAGGAGTAGGAACGGGGTGGTTTTTAGTCTGTGATCCATTTTGTGTGATCAAAATGTGACATTTGACATCACAGAAAACAATGTAACGACAATACAGCGTCATGCGTGTAAGAGATCTTAGGACGGGGACTATAATGTCCTGGGGTAAGGTCGTCGTGGTGGTACTTCTGGACATCACCAACGCCTTCAACTCCTTGCCATGGAGTTGCATTTGTGAGACACTCCGATATCATCGGGTAGAAAATCTATATACTATAACTAGCGGACCCGACAGACGTTGTCCTGTCTACACGTCTTTAATTTGAAAATTTGTCGGATCCAATGTAAAACATTCCAAAATCAACAACTACCAATAAATAAAAAAACATTGTCCAGCGGACAAAATTGTGAATCTAAACCATTCTCAGATTCCCTTGAACACACACAAAAAATTTCATCAAAATCGGTCCAGTCGTTTAAGAGAAGTTCAGTGACATACACACTTACAGAAGAATTATATATATAAAGATATTATAAAGCTGAAGAGTTTGTTTGATTGTTTGTTTGTTTGAACGCGCTAATCTCCAGAACTACTGGTCCGATTTGAATAATTATTTTTGTGTTGAATAGTGCATTTATCGAGGAAGGCTATAAAATATCACGCTATGACCAATAGGAGCCAAGCAGAGCGGGTGAAACCGCGCGGAAGTAGCTAGTAAGATATAATAATACATTTGCCGGAGTCTGTATTTCCTGAGGGGTATAATCTGGGTGTCTTCAAGGCCCAAGTGAATAAAATGCTCTATCGTAGGCCACATCATCACTTAACACCAGGCGAGAATGCGGCCACACATCGGCCCATAAAAAAGGTATACAGAATTTATAAATAATAAAATGTGTTCTTATACTCACTAGAATCGTGGATCTTTCATAGTTCAATTGTGCTTCAGCAACTTGATCAGATACGAATTTTGCAATGTATAATCTGTAATTATTCTTCAGGAGTTTCGGTAATGACACGTGTGTTCTGAAAACAAAGAAAGTCTATGAAAAGCGGTATTTGGCAATGTTCAGATGTTCAGATGGCAAGCGTACGGGTGCTTTTCCACCAGAAATGTGCTATGCTACGTTGCTGTGAATGCGTTTGGCTTCCACCAATCATATTCATTGTTAGCTTAGCACTGGTGGAAATGGGTGCAACTAAGATATGTTTTTATATGGAAAGATGCGTGCTATGAATGTGTGCTATGTAACATTTAACATTACACATAATTTTATAACTTACATAACACTACTTGTGTCCATAGCATTATCCTTATAGTTGTATTTTTCGAAATATTTTGGCAACAAAGTTTTCCAAGTGCACAGTTTGTCTAAAGTAGTTTTCGCTCTTTCTAATGATCCTTTTGCGTTAATTATACAGGACTCTAAATATGGACGACCTGAAAAAAATAATAAGATAATTATTGTTAAATAATACTAATTATTTTTGGACCAACAACATTGTCAAAGTCGTGACTAGCCAGGCAAGTGGATCTGCGAACAACGAGCATGGCTAGCTCATCGCCCGATCAGAACCAGACCCGTGTCGCGTTCCACGCGCTCCTAAATGAGTCAGCAGACTACCACAGGAAGAGCCCAGTAGAGCTGACTACCTACCGGGATACCGGGGTTCCGACTCGAAAAGTAGGAGTAAGAACGGGGTGGTTTTTAGACAGTAAGAGTCTGACACTCCATTTCGCCTCGCCCAAGGCGGGAGAAACCACTGGAAGATTAAGAGAAAACCAAGCAACGTGGAGGAGGCCGATTGGGAAGATTGGGGAAGAGGGTAATTGAGTCTCCGGTAACCTCACTCATACAACGAAACACAACGCAAGCGCTGTTTCACGTCAGTTTTCTGTGAGGCCGTGGTATCACTCCGGTCGAGCCGGCCCATTCGTGCCGAAGCATGACTCTCCCACACTTTAAGGTTTAATACTTAAATTAACGAAATACTTACTAAAATTCTTCATAGTAAAATGGTTTTGTTTAGCGATCCATTCTTCGAAACTGTTCAGTTTCTGCTCCATGCTTTCCCGGTCTAGATTTAATTCTCTTCTAACCTCTTCTATAGTCGAAGGGTTAAACTCCATAATTTTTGTCTCTTTTAAATGTTCCATTTTTGTGTATGAAGTTACTGAACGTGACTAAGAACAGTTTTAAACTGAGCCTTTTGAGTGCTAAGTTATATTGTTATCAAAGAAAAATCTGTGTTTACGAAAACTGGTTTCCATTCTTATGTTTCAATGAGAATGAGGGCGTAGACTGGGTTTTGTTTAGGTTTTCGCGTATGTTTGTTTGTATGTTCTTGCTTCGGTAGTAGTAAAATGCTCTGCTGGACTTGTACTGAGACAAGATGGACCAAATTAGGTCGTTTTGTCTTTGTCTTTTTTAAATCAGGGCGTTTACAAACATGCAAGTTTGTTTGACGCCCAGACCCGAAACAACAATTTTGGTATTACATAGAGATGCTTCGTGCGGGAATCGAACCCGCTAATGTTGTGGCGAAGTTGCCCAGCCACCGCACCAAAACGTGCAGTTGTACTTTTTTTGAAAGTGTGCCCATACATTTGTTACATTTCTGAGTAAAGATTATTTATTTATTTATCTATTTAATTAAACATTTTAACATTATTTACAAAAAGAAACTAAAATACATTTACCTCAATTACACTTTATTATATCGAGTTATCATCCACTATATCATAGATTTTTCTCGGTGAATAAACCAATAAAAAAATCATAAATGAGAACAGTAAAACTTACACTAGACCCTCAATTTTTGTGTAATGAATATAATTAATCTGGACACAAATTATGACTAACCACGTTGTATAATTACTCAGATAACATGTATCGCAGGGTCCAGTGTAACATCTATTATAAACTTACAAAATATTACCTTTTTCCACGGGCTTTGCTCATGTTACTAAGATAAAAAGTATCCTAAGAATGTGTTTAATCTCGGATTCACTTTAAGGTAGCGGTCGTCAACCTTTAAGCAGGGATCCACAGAACGCATCTTTCCATATAAAAAACATAGCTTAGCTTAGTCTGTTTCCATCAGTGCTAAGTTATGTGTGCCAATGAATATGATTGATGGAAGCCAAACGCATCCACAGCAACCTATCTTTAGTGGTAAAATACCTTAAATCTAAATCAAGTTACTAAAAACAATAAAATCAAAGCTTACTAGTAATGCAGACGATTATATAATATTATTTTTTAAAGTAAATTTATAGAAACTCTTTTACCACAATAATATCTTAAGAATAAATACAAAAATATTACCTAATTATAAAATTTAATTTAGCTAAGTGTTTTTTACTGGTTTTGATATTTTTAGGTTATGTAAGAAAAAATAAGGGGGGGAAGCTAGGGTAAGGTTTGGTGGGAATCGCTGTTAGTGAGATCAGCATTGCCTATAAAATGCCAAGATGCCTTCTGCTGTACTCGTGGCGGAGTACCGTAACAAGCAGAGCCCTAGCCAGTCCGCGTCATCCACGTCCTCGCCGTCCTCCCTGGGACCTGCTGCAACCGCGCCGCCGCGCGACCGCCACCTCGAGTTGCAGCTGAGCTAACGGATGCAGGGCGCAAGGCGAGTATTCTGCGCCTTAAAACAGAATCGACTCACTAGGGAGGAACCCCGACACAAAATCGAGCATATCCGCAGGCTCTGAAGCGGCAGCCCCGCTAGCGGATTAAGGCACAGTGGGCTAATCACCTGCTTGCCCGACAATTATAGATTAACGAAACGGAAACAGAGATAAACCGGACCGATCCCTTACCAACGACTTTTGGCATGAAAAAACGGACACGAATTGCTATTTGGAATGTGCGAACGCTTGTCGATGACAGCAGACTAGCCCAGGCAGAAGCAGTGATGCTTAGATACAATCTGCAGATACTCGGACTGAGTGAAGTTAGAAGAAATGGTTTCGGGGACCTGAGAACATCCGGGGGTTTGACCTTGCTGTATTCAGGTAAAGAGAGTGAGGAAGAGGTGCGTGAACATGGAGTAGGGTTCCTACTTTCAAATGCAGCAAGGAAAAGCCTTTTGGATTGGAAACCGATCTCGGACCGGATCATATACGCTCGATTTAATTCAGACGTCCGCAAAATTTCAATCATCCAGTGCTATGCCCCAACTAATGCAGCAACAGAGGATACCAAAGATGACTTCTACAATGCTCTGAATGCTACCATCAAGAAAATAAAGAAGCAGGACATTGTCGTCGTCATGGGGGACCTAAACGCAAAGGTTGGCAGCGACAACACTAACCGCACGCGGCATATGGGTACACACGGACTTGGGGAGTGTAATGAGAATGGTGAGCGATTTGTCGAGTTTTGCCAGAACCATGATCTGACCATCGGAGGGACATTATTTATTCATGGCGACCACCACAAATACACGTGGAATTCACCCGATGGCACCACGAAGAACCAAATCGACCACCTAGCCATCAGCTCCAAATGGCGTTCCTCATTACTAGATGTGCGCAACCGTAGGGGAGCCGATATTGATAGCGATCACCACCTGGTTGTTGCTGAAGTCCGGCTTAAGGTCGCGGTGGCCCGCGTAGCTGGAGGACCTGGCAAAGTTGGGAGAAGGTTTGAGGTGGGCAAATTAAACGATCCAGATACGCGCAAATCATTCCAACTTGAATTGCGCAATCGTTTTGCCACACTCGACACGGCTACTGACTCATTGGACGAGGAGTGGAATCGGATCAAAGTGGCCTATACAGAGACCAGCTCCATCGTTTTAGGGCGTAAGAGCACTCACTCAAAGGAGGACTGGATGTCGCAACGTACATGGGACCTGATAGAAGACAGACGGAGACTTCACCTGAGACGCCTCGAAGCTCATGATGACGCTGTTCGAGCCGAACTTAACGTGCAATACCGTCAAAAACGCAAAGAGATCTATCGCAGTACCCGCAAGGATAGAAGGCAGTGGGCTGACGGTATTGCAGATCGCGCTCAACACGCTGCGAACACAGGTAACTTAAAGGAGCTATATAATGCTACAAAGTCCTTGGCAGGTGGCAGTAAGTCCAGGAGAAAAAAGCCGCTGAAAGATAAAGATGGGCAACTCATTGTGACACCAGAAGGGCAGCTGGCACGCTGGCATCAACACTTTGTAGAGGTCTTCCGGTTGCCTACGACATCAACACCTGGCGAACTTCATTTTAATTCCCCACCACCACAGCTGCTCGATATTAATGTAGACCCACCTTCAGCCTTGGAAGTGGCAAAAGCAATCCATTCTCTGAAGACAGGCAAAGCGCCAGGACTCGACCTTATCACTGCGGAGATGCTACAAGCAGACTTACCTTCCGCTGTCGATGTTCTGACGCCTCTAATTGAGAGAATTTGGATTTCAGAGGAGCTACCGGATGACTGGAACAAAGGCCTTGTTATTACAGTACCTAAGAAAGGAGACCTTAGTATGTGTGACAACTGTCAGGCATCACATTGCTCTCGATTCCTGCTAAGGTTTTCTGCAAGATCATTCTGGACAGGCTGGTAAAGGCAGTAGACCCTCTCCTCCGCAGGGAACAGGCTGGTTTCCGATCGAGCCGCTCGTGTACGGACCAGATCAACACTCTTCGTATCATATTGGAACAGGCATCAGAATGGCAGAGAGAGGTTTACCTCACATTTGTTGACTTCGAAAAAGCCTTTGATACGTTGAAGTGGCCAAGCATCTGGTCTCGTCTACTGGAAATTGGAGTGCCACCGAAGATTGTCCGCCTGTTGGAAAGTATCTACAGAAAGTACTCCTGTAGAGTAACTCACAACGGTCTCATCTCGGAAGACATAACGGTGCACTCAGGTGTCCGCCAAGGCTGCCTTCTGTCACCGCTGCTTTTCCTGGTCGTCCTGGACGGAATTATGCTTCGCATCACAGGTGAGCGGCGCCGCGGGATAGAATGGGGACTGTCCAACACACTGGAAGACTTGGACTATGCCGATGATCTTTGCCTGCTGAGTCACACCCATGCCGACATGCAAGCTAAGTTGGACGATTTGCGACAGGAGGCAGCAAAAACAGGGCTTAAAATTAACACCCGGAAGACCAAAGAGATAAGATCTGGCGTGAAGAATAAGTCACCGTTGCTGATTGGCACAGAGGCAGTGGAGCGCGTCCACAAATTTACATACCTCGGGAGCGTCGTGTCGGAAACTGGAGGAAGTGAGGAGGACATCGCCTCACGGATCGCCAAAGCTCGAGCAACTTTCGCGCAGTTGAGACCGGTCTGGCAGTCCCGAAAACTGACCCGAAGGATCAAGCTCAAGATCTTTGGGTCCAACGTCAAATCGGTGCTGCTATACGGGTGCGAGACGTGGAAGGTAACAAAGGACATCTCCCGCCAAATCCAGGTCTTCGTTAACCGATGTTTGCGTCGCATTCTCGGTATTTACTGGCCCGAGACCATCTCCAACATTGACCTGTTGGAGAAATGCCACGAAAGCCCCATCGATCGCCAAATAAAACGCCGCAAGTGGGGATGGATTGGCCATACTCTCCGAAGAGGCCCCGACCACATTCCAAAGCAAGCCTTAGAATGGAATCCCCAGGGGAAAAGGAAGCGTGGCCGTCCTCGGCAAACCTGGCGACGTACTGTAGTGGCGGAAGCGGCGGGCATCGGCATGACGTGGAGCGAGGTGAAGCGGGAAGCTCAAGACCGATCGAGATGGAGGACCTCTGTGGACGCCCTCTGCCCCATCTAGGGGTCATAGGACCTTAAGTCAAGTCAAGAAAAAATAAAAAATATGCGCATACAAATTTCAAGGCAAATCTAAGTTCGCGATGTCCACTAGTTAATTTATATTTATATATCCAGTTTTAACTTCAAGACGATGATCGCCTTTACTCACATAATATAACTTTTACACACACCTATAGAACTGACAACAGGCATTTTCTTTTTTAATTTCGCGCCTTTTTATCCCTGAAGGGGAAGGCAGAAGTGCATATTATGGCACCTAATGCCGCTGTACAATGTACACGCATTTTTCACCAATTGTGTCCCATGTAATAGGGGGCTTATTGCCATATAATGGACTCAATTCCAGACTCCGTAAAAAGCCCAGTAATTTTTATAAAATTTTATAATTATGCGTATTCAGCTACTATTTATTTTCTAGAAATAATGTATAAGGCAAAACAACGTTTGCCGGGTCAGCTAGTATTATACAATTTTATTTTTTAATCAAAGACAGAACCCAAATAGGACAAACAAAATTCGCAAAAATTAACATTAAAAATCTACTTAAATGTTACAAAAAAAGAAACAATGAGATGACGTAAAATAACAAAAACTGCATTGTAACGATAACGATAATGATAATAAATATTATTTTAAAAACGTATTTAAACATTAGAGTTTCGCATGCAAAAAATAACCTTCAATTTTCATAAATAAGTTAATCTTAACTTTAATCGTTAACATTAACTTCATTCAATTTGTTGTTAAAATCGTCGTTAACTTGCTATTATATAACGTAGCATGTTATATATCGCAGAGGTTTTGAGGCAAAAATATGTTCTTGTGACTGTAATCAATCTTTTTTATGGTATAAGCCGGTAATCGAGCAGACGGATCAACTGATGGTAAGCAATCGCCGCCGCCCATTGACTTCCGAAACACCAGAGGCGTTACAACTGCGTTGCCGGCCTTTTGGGGGTTAGAAAGGTTGGGGAATTGGGCCTCCAGTAACCTCACTCACACAATGAAACACTACACAAGCGTTATTTCACGTCGGTTTTCTCTGAGGCGTCTGTGGTATCACTCCAGTCGAGCCGGCCTATTCGTGCCGAATCATGGCTCTCCCACACTTATACATAAATGTCTTATACACTCTTCTTTTTTAATACAAAAGTTGTCTTTTTCAGGCCTTTTTTGAGAAGGGAAAATCATCAATTATTTTCTACCGCTTATAGTGAGGCGAGAGGGAGTTTCAGACTCTTACTGACTAAAAACCACCCCGTTCCTTCTCCTGATCGTTGAGCTGGAGCGCCGGTAGCTAGCTAGGTGGTCCACAGCTGGGTACTTTTCAGGTCTACCATAAAATTCTTCGATGGAAAGATCACTCGCCCGCAGAATAAAAATAATTAACCAGTTGGCTGTGCAACGTCGGTGTTAGTTTCCACGTCACCTATGTCGTATGTGTTCAAGATTATTAGATCGTATAAATCATGAAGCAGTATAGTAGTCATGAAGAAGTACAAAAAGGAAATGCCATAATGTGATTGTGTACTGTGACACAAAATATCAGCCCATAATTATTAAATAAAAAGGTAAAGTATATGTATATGATGTGATGATGCAAAGGCCTACTCGCCACCACGCGTCCTTTGACCAGTGCATGCATTTGTGGATATGGTGGACAAAAGGCGGCCTACAAATGACAAATGCATCTTGCTTAAAAACAATAAAACTGTCTACGAAGCGGAAACACCTAAAAATAGATACAGTAATCAACATCTAACCTTAGTAATTTATTTAATGGTATATCGCATAGTTCAGATGAACTGATGGTAAGCAATCGCCGTCGCCCATGGACACCTCAAACACCAGAAGCGTTGCAAGTGCGTTGCCGGCCTTTTGGGTGTTAGAAACTTGATAGTTGTTGGGGAATCGAGGATTGGGAAGGGCCTTCGGTAACCTCACTCACACAGTATTAAAAACACAACTGAAACTTTATGAAACATTTAATTTATTTTACAAGTTTTTCCAAACTAAGTATTCACATTCATTAAAAACTAATATGTCAAATATTATCCACGTCCATGTTTGCTATGTATGTATACAATAAATATTATATCCAAGCCAGATAACTAAATAGCCCTTCAGCAATGTCTACTATAGAAGTAAAATTCACACAATTCACATATTTAGTTAATCCCTGGTAAGAAAAATGCAATGGAGAATGGAAAAAGAGTTTACAGATACATCAAAATGTCCAGAAGAAGATTTACTGAAAAGGAATACCCCAAAAACACAAAATCTTTAGATCAATATAGATTTCGGACATTACAACTTTAGGAGCTATATTTCATCAGGACATCAAGGTACCAAACTAGACACCAGAGTCATAACACCATACTGCGACAGTATCAAAATGGAATTGACGTCGAAAAAATAGCATTGGCGACCGAATTGGTGGTGACTGACTCCTGCGCTTGACCTCTCTCCAGTCGTGTCGATCTGCCCTCCCACTGGGTGTGAACCACCCGAGAGTGAAAGAACAGCGAGTGCACCTATGTTTGCGCACAGGCTAGTCCACTATGATATCTCCTAGACAGTGGCCTAGTCTATTTAGATAGACTGCCCACCATGATCAAAATCAATCGCGAGAACTTATATGGTATGGGAAGTATTTTACATCATAAATATTCATTTTACATTCTCCAAAAGCAGAAAGATCAGTAATAATATACTAAAAAGAACTAGGAACTTAATCTACGGTTAATTTTCTGAACGATCCAGGCATTCCCATGTATTCTTCATTGAATTTGGATGTCTGTCGTTTTGATTCATCACTGACCAATTTTTCTGCATCTTTTATTAATTGTCTTGCCTCTGGTGTTCGCAGGGTTTCCTTCCATCGTTCTGAAATGAGTTAGAATTAAAGTTGTGTTATTGTTATATTGACAAGCCATATAACCTATACCGTACATTATTTGCTACTTATTATTAAGATATTAACAGCTGCTTTGATCGTGATGTAGTTTACTGCTTGACTGTAGTACTCTTAGTACAAATTTCCTTTACATTTTACTAGATCGAAACGAGTGTGCGTTCGGCATTCGTCGTTCGTGTGACGTCACGATTTATTAATTTTTTTAGGGAAAAGTGAGCTCACTTTTTTCCCAGTCCTTAACATTATTCCGAGTTATCTAAGTGTTGTAATCTTACAAATTAAAAAAAAGCATGTCTAATATTTTTACTTAGATGACGGACTAATTAGATTGTTAATTTTTATACCCTTATTATTTATTATTTCCAGCAGTGAATGTTTTATCCGTAAATCAATTTCTAAGTACGAGATATATCCGGAAAAGCTTCAAATAAATGTTTTGTACTCACCACTCAACTTCGCCACCGACTGGTCATCACCACCGTAGTCTTTTGGCAAAATTTCCCTTGGAATATGCTTTTGAAGGTCTTCATAAGAATTGTGGACGTGGACCCTGTTCGCCACCTTCTCTCTCAAGGCTTGTTTGAGGATGAAGACCAGCTTATCAATGAAAGGAGGTGCGTTGAGTATGTGGATACCCTTGATCTTGGTGCCAATACCTTCCTGGAATTATAAAAAGTGTGAATTTAGACGATGTTTATTGATTCACGTTTTGAAGTAGTCGAGCAGTTGTCTGAATTGGAGCAGAAGATGACAAAAGGAGAGGGCGGACTTCGTTGAATGAGCGATAGGAAAAATTTACTATGAGATATCGTTAACAATTTCCCAGGACTGTTATAAACGCTAACTATACTATATCCTTTTGTTCGTTGTGTGCGTTTGTCGTCGTTTGTCGATTTCAATATCTACGCTAGGTAAAAAAAAATCACAGGGGGTTGGAAGGAAGAAACAGAACTACTAGCTTTTTTTTTTAATTTTAAAGAATCTTCGATCACTTTAAAAATAATTATTACGTTTACGACAAAATGGCATTTTATAGGCCTTTCATACAAAATACATTACCAATTAAGAAAATACTCGTATCAGAAAACATTTATATCAAGAAAATCTATATTCTTTGCTCTCAAATAGCCTTCTTTTTCTTTGGTGTGCTTCATCAGAGTTTTAATCAATCCCCAGAAATTGTAGGAGGTTTTTAATCACTTTTGTGACTCTTAAGCTTCGGCAACTAAGACTATAATAGCTTGAAATCTTTCATACTTACTGTGCATAAAACTTCAGATTTCTTGATAGTAATAGGGTTCAATTTGCCGAGGAGACCAAAGTGTATGTTTGTGAGATCGATCACGAACCGCTCTGACGGTGTGTAGTCGTAGTTGATTCTGTACTCTCCGATCTGAAAACAGAAATGGAAGAAGTTGTTGAAATATCGTGAACATGTCAGCTACTAGGTGTATACTGCCGAATCAGACAAAACTTGGGATGAGACTTTCGAATTATGTCTAGTTGAGGTCGTAATGGGGCTGCCAAAATGACTTTAACTTCAAAGGAAGCAAATTAATAGTACTTTTATAGATAATATCACATGTTTGTTTTGAACACCAGACACATGGACACTTGAATCACCAGAGACGTTACAAGTGCGTTGCCGGCCTTTTGCGGGTTATATATGCAATGTCAATTTCAATACGGTTAGATTATAGTATTTTTAAGTTATAGTTTATTGTGACTTACCAAAAAGCAGTATCTGAAGTATGACAGGATGCTGAAGGGATCCAGTTTCTCAGTGAGGAACTGGGTCACCATTACCCTGGACTGGTCTACTGGATGCAGCTTCGGTAGGGGAACGTAGTGCCTGAAAATTTTGGAAATAAATTTTATTTATACATTTATTATTCCACAAGATGTCCACTACTGGACATGGATTTGACCAAACCTACTGCTAGGCTCACTATCACATCGTTTACGCACGCTGCTCATGATGAAGAGTCCCTTTGTGACTCGAAACTAGAAGAGCTTTTCTCCATATGTTTCGTGAGTAAACCGTGATTTTTAGTTAATTTAGTATGTCTCACGATAATTATTATAAAAATATGACTAAATTTCTTCAAGAGCCATTAATTAGAAGCCTTCACTTTTGACCATGGACTGTCCACTCAATTCTAAACAGCTTGTTCCATCCTAATAAAATCTATTGAAATTAAAATCAGTCTTTCAAATAATTTATTTGTATATAATATAAATAATTCTTCATCTGATATTGTGTCAATTGAGCAACTATAACTAACTTGCTGTAAACATTTTTTAATGAAATATTGCTATAACCTTTTTAAAAGACACTTATAAATACTTGATTTCAATCAGCGCAATTTAACTTTACAGTTAAAGATACATTAAAGGTCAATGGCATTTTAGATTTTAATGCTAGATATAAATAAAGCCCAATTTCCAAATTGCAAAAAATAAATGTACTTGAGAATGACTTGATTGATTTATTATGAGGTGTAGAAGTGTTAAAAAAAGGTGTGAATGAGTTGATAAAAAAGGATAACTTAACGGTCTGCCCTGTACTTGAAAATGACCTCGTTGACCACAGAAGATGTGCTACAACTACAATTGGTCCTAATCAATAAAGTTTGATTGAATTGAATCATGGATAAGCCGGTAAACGAATAGACAAATCATTTGATGGCAAGCAATTGGCGCCGCTCATGGAAACCCGAAACACCAGGGTCATTACAAGTGCATTGCCGGCCTTTGTTAGGCATTTGAGAATTTTTGGGGATTTGAGATTTTTTGTGGATGTCGGAGTCAGGGTGATTGGGCACGGAGGTAGTTGGGCCTCCTGGGTACTTGATTTAGATTAGATGTAGGGGAATCGAGAATTTTTGGGGATTTCAGGGTTATAATGATTGGGCACAGGGTAGTTGGGCTTCGTAGGTACTTGATTTGGATTAGAAAAAAAACCTTAAAACTTGTTAAGGAAGGTAAAACACGTACACCATCACATAACTGGCAAAAATATACAATGCAAAAAGAACGTCCCTTTAAAAAGATAACGTTAAGTTTATTTTTTACATGTTTTTGGGTCATCGCACCTGATGCCGACTACATTTTTACTTGTTTTCTTTAAATAATATCAGGCTAATTATTTTGCTTCTATTAATATTCCTGCGATTCTAAAAGCGATACTGTAGCTACTAATATGGAATTCCATATGCTTGTGAAACCAGTTTTAAAACGAGTCGATATGAACTGTTCTACAATTTAATAGCTTGAAGTCAAAAGCCTCGGATGTATATTCATAATAAGGCACGATTCATATGGCTAGAAATCGCAATATTTCATTTAAACGCTTTATAGTAACAGGTGTTCAGACATTTGTGTATTGGTTACTTAAAAACTATATTGATCAGTCAGTATAAATGGCATTTAAATGGTTATCAAATATTTAAACGTTTAAAATATAGTCTGGGTGTCATGTGCATGTGAAATTATATGTTTGTAAACGCACTTCACGTACAGTGTTAGATTAAATCCTAGTGTGGACAACGTTTTTTTTAAGAAACATTTTATAGTATGGGACCACTAGTGGTCAGCAAAATTGTATGGGCTTGATTGTCAAACCTAAATTAGCTGTTCTATACTATCAATCGACTATTGCGAAGGTGTATTTTTTTCTAGATAAATCTATACCTAAAGATTGCGGTGTGAATTATCAGATCATTCAGCCAATGAGCATATCAAACTAACATAAATGGTAACATTGAAATTCTTTCTTCAATGTAGAAAGAAAATCCATACTATAACGCTAACCAAGTTTTATGCCCTCTATGGAACCTTTTCCTGATCCTAACTGAAGAGGAGATGACAAACATCTTTATTCTACTTAAAATTTCTAAGCTACTCACACAACATCCCACTGTGTTTCAAACTCTTCAACAGTCCTGTTCATGCAGAGTTCTGGCATCATTCCTCTCGAGGTCAACAGTCTCTCAATCCTTCGCTTTGTGCCTTCTGTGGAACCCTTTGCTATAAGGAACACTCGTTCTAGAAGATTCCTTGCTGAAATGTTGAGAGAAGTTCCAGTAAATATAAAGTAAGAAGATCAAATTATGTATTAGGGAACTTGGTACTGCTACATTTTGGAACGAGCGTCTAGCTTCACTGACAGACAGACTGACGGACAATTCAATTTGACGTCTCAAAAGTGCCTAATTTAGGATTAATTGAAATAAATGCTTTGACTTGCAGTAGTTAGCCTTTTTACCAATTAGTTGGTTGTGTAGAAGCTAGACGAGCTTTCACTTTCTGTTATAATCTGGCTAGAATTATGAACCCAAAGCTGTGAGAAAGATAAAATTACAAATACTTGTGATACATTCTGATTCCAGCCGAAGACGTCTTGTTTGGCTATTATCCACACAGTAATGTAGTCATGCAGTTATAAGTTTTACTGACAAGCATCGTGTGTTCGGAACGCGGATTCACGCGAGACACAATGTGTTTTCTATTGTTGTCTTATATACGGCATACGAGAGGTTAAACATAATTTAGGGTTATATTTGACAGAGGCACTGATATTACTGACGCGACTAAACTCGCTCAAAGCGCCATCTGCGTGTGAAATAGCCTTATTTCTATTGTCAATACATTCGAAACACCATCTAGTCCGTCTAGTTAAAGAAGAAACCTCATTGTTAATAAACTAATTTCAACTCACTTATATATTTGCTGGCTTCAACAAGATGATCCTGTTTACTGATCCATTCCTCAATGATGTCCAAGCAATCCTTGATCTTCTGTACATCATCTATTTCACACATTTGCCGCACTTTCTTCACTGACTCTGGGGTCACCGTTATTAACGGGTGATGTGGTATTTCTTCCATTTTGGTCTGGAAAGAAGAAAAAGGGTTATGTTACTTTCTTTTTATCCACTGATGGTTAATTATTACAGATCTTAAAGGTAGTCTATACTTAATAGTTTTTAAGTTTGAGAATGCTTTTCCACCAGAGATGTGATACGCTACGTTCCTATGGATGCGTTTAGCTTCCACCAATCATAATTATATTCATTGGTACACATAGCTTAGCATTGGTGGGAATGGACTCAGGTAGGCTATGTTTTTTATATGAAAAGATGCGTGCTATGGATGCATGCTACGGATGGCTTCCCTACTATCGATACATTGTATACTCATATTATATACTTTGTGCGGTGGCATATTTTCGTAGCACATCTTACTTGCACAGATAATAAAATTAAATAAATCTAATATACTAAATATATATGTGTTATGACTTAAATTGAATTTTCATTAATTGACATTATAGAATTTTTAATTTCGAAAATCTTAACAAAGACTTATTGTGCAAAATGGTTTCTCGGAAAATAGTAATAGGTTTGACTTTAAGTTAAAGAGTACAAAAACATTATAAATGACTTAAAAGTGTGATAATTATGTAAAATACAGTATTGGGCTTCGTTAACTAACAATATAATATTATTATGTCAGTATATAGATTTTAAACTTATAATTACATAGTAATCACTTCGCAATGAGTTCCCGAGAACACGGTAAATTGCATACACGTTTTAATTGTGTTAGGAACTCGTTTATGAGCAGTGACGTCACATTATATGGTCAGTAAATTATGAGTGCTTTGGTTATAGGATGACCTGTTGTGGCTTTTGTTAATAGTTGGGCTTAAAGTTTAATAGATGGGTCTGGTCATCTGGTGTTATGTAAATATAATTTCATTTTATATCTTAATTATTATGTTATTGGCTTACTCTTACAGGAACTCGACTAGTTTCAAGCTATGCTAGAGCCTTATATAGAGTGATAGATTGAGCTCATAGGCACGTAAGTAAGCCAATGACATAATAATTAATTTAGTATGTCTCACGAAAGTTATAACAAAAATCTTCCCTGATATTCAATGAGTAATTCAGAATAATCAGCATTTAATTACAAAACCCAAAAAAAACAGTTTTTTTTTTTTAAAGAGAACCGCCATGTTAAGCCTATACCTAACCGTTTTCAGTTTTTCGAAAATTTCTCAGTAGTAGCTCGGAGTCTGGAAATGTGCCCGGTATATGGCAATAGGCTCACCACTTACACTTACAACGTAAACTGTTAAAAGTGAGTGTACATTGTACAGTAGCATTACGTGCCATAATGTGCACCTCTACCTACCCCTACGGGAATAAAAGGTGACGATATAAAAAACAAATATAAATTGATATCTAAAAATACAATCATCTCTTAAAGTACCAAAATACTCTAAAACTTTAAGAAAACTTTAAAACAGAATAACACAAAGATTAAACTCAACTCTACGGTTGAATTAACTATTGATTAGGGATTCTCGCCTCTCTAGTCAAGCGATACTGACCGATTTATTGCAACAAGGTTTAAGGAAGTAAGTGTGATGCCTTTAAAGGCTATTTTACGATCCATTACTATATTCTTGATGTCCTTTTTTTGAGGACAAGGTTTTGTAATTTATATTAGTTGTTGTTGTTTTTATATAATACATCTGGTATAGTAGTTTGAACTGTATTGCTTTTCTTTTAAAAACTAGGTTAATATTGTTCAGATTAAAAAAAATGAATGGAAATAAATGAAAGGTGACTGTTTACGAACGGAAAGAAGCATGTAAGATTCTGTAGAAGAAGAAGATGTTTCTGCCTACACTTAAGAGAAATCATGTAATATGTATCTATGTATTATGTATGAATGGAAAAAAGTAGTGCAATATTATGTATTTTTACTAATTAATTATTCCTAATTATGCTGAATAGATTTAATCAAAATATAAAGCCCGATTCAATCGATTACCCATTTTTAGAAAATTGTGCATTGCAATAGTTAATTTAATCCAAAAATTGGTAAACATACATATTAAATAGATATATTAATAGACCTTCTCCGTACGAGAGGAGGCTTTTGGGCAGCTGTTACATCCCAAAGTGCCTGTATGTGAATAAAATTAAAATAGTTGTCTTTAGACAAAATCTCATGCGCCTTACCCACGCTTGAGACTCAGACGCGAAACATTAAATCATGCATAAAACGCGTAGACGTTGCATAATGATATATTTCTAACTTAATTATACCAGTTAACCTTGCCACACATTGCGCAGCCTACAGCATGCAAATATGATGAAATTTCAAAAGTTTTTTGTTGCAAATGAATTTTAATTTTGAGAAAATTGCAACATTTAGATGCAAAAATTTGTATGTCCATATTGTCCATGGTCAAAAATCTCTGTTGCGAGGAAATGGCATTCGATCAGATTTAATAAAGTGATAAAAGATATAGCGAATATTAGTATCACCTGTTTTTTTTTAATAAACCTTGCCCTACACTAAAACTTTCTCCTGCATCGTGGGTGCGTTTACAAATATACAATTTCACATAGGTACAACCCGAAACAACAATTTGCGGATCAGACAAAGAGTTGCTCCGTGCGGGAATCGAAACTGCTACACGTTAGTCGGCAGCCGTTTTTCCAGTCACCGCACTAACCATGCAGCTATTCAAGTGTGGGAGAGCCATACTTTGGCACTATGTGATGTATATTATGTATTAATTTTTTTTTGTAACATCATCTGAGTATTTTTTAGTTTATTATAACAGTAGTAGCGCGACAATCGTCGCGTCGTGTGTGTCGCGGAATGCTACTCATGAGTATGAGCCTCTAGCATGGCTTGAAACTAGTCGAGTTCCTCGTCAAACAAATACGTGAGTAATCCGATAACATAATAATTAATTTAGGATATTTTTATGTTTAGTTATCAATACTATTTTATATCTTTGAAGATTTAAAAGATAATTTAATTAACTCTCAAAGGTATCATTAGAGAAAAATCTTTATTAAAACGAACAAAGCCTTAAGGAAAACAAACTTTAAAAAAAAGAACTGACCTTTCCTAACCCGGATACCCAGTCATACGTATATACTAAAACCTGCCTAGATCTAGGTGCTAATTATATGAGCCTCGAGCACAACACTTCAGTGTTTGAATAAATCATTAATTCAACCGATGATGTGACAATGTGACGGTCAAAATAATCATGACGATTATAATGCTATAATAATTGTTTAATAAATATGGAAAATTTCGTAAGGATGCTTTCATATATTATGTTAGAATCTATAAGTTAATTGGATTTTACCTGGGACCTTTAGGGTAAGGGTAGTTTTTCTACTAGAGATGTGCGATGCTACGTTGTCCAGCTGTTTCAGAGAATAGCCAGGAACAAACAGACAGACGAACAAAAATAGTTAAAAATGTTATTTTGTTGTATATGTCGTGTGTAGAATACACACGATATATGTATGTATGTATTTATGTATGTAGTTGATGACATGATTTTTTCGATATTACAAATGGGCACTTCTATTTTATTTATAACAAAATTTAACGGAAAACAATATAATTATAATATAAACAAATAAGTTAATAATCATAGAATTTAGGATTTTATGTTAGCGCTTGATAATATTATTCATTGCAAAATAACATGTAAAAGGTTAATATTATTTTATAAACTTTGCAGTAGCTCGATGAGTTTCGTAATCAAAACACACAATAACGCTTTGCTCGACCATGGGATCCGGTACACTGACCTTTGGAGGCTTAGGTTAAACACAAACAATGGCTATGTCAATAATATACTGGAAATAATGTACAAAGATTATACTGACTTATTATTTCTATTGCTTACGACTGTTTAAACCATGTTCAAGTATGTAGACTCAGTCAATTGACTGTGGGGTACATATACATAATATTATTATATTACAATGTGTTTATGGACGGTTAATGAAGCGAAAGAAGTACGTAAGATACGTAGCAATAAAATTAGCGGTCCAACGTCTCTGCCTTTTTTTTGAGGGGGGAAAATCATCCAATGACTACTCTCGCTGGGGCAAGGCGAGAGAGAGTGTCAGACTCTTACTGACTCAAAACCACCCCGTTCTTACTCCTACATGTCGAGCCAGAGCCCCGGTAAACCTGTTAGGTAGTCCGCAGCTCCGGATCAAGAGCCCTACTGGGCTCCATCTCTGGTTGTCTGATGGCTCTTTGAGGCGTGCGCGGAACGCGACGCGCGGGTCTGGTTTTAGTCAGTCGGCGAGCTACCCTTGCTCACCGTCCGCAGGCCCGCACTTGCGGTGGCCAGAGATCGTCGTACAATCCCCGACGCCCGGAGTGTCTCTCGCGACGGCTGGGGCGTGAGGAGATTCGTTCCCTCACGCGCCCCGCCTCCTCCTTAGCTAGCAAGATTGCTTCGCAGCTAACATGGCTGCTTCGCATCGTCTCTGCCTACTCCCATGGGAGACAGGCGTGAAATCATGTAGTTATGAATATATTAACTTATTTACGAGCCAACCAGACTATTTTTAAAGCTATACCGAGAAGCTAGTTGCGAATGGAACTCCAACATCCAACATCCAACTACCTTCAGTGCACGACAAATGTTTGCAATGTTTCGCAAACATTTGCATATACACGTGTTAGTTGGAAAACAAACATGACTTGTACTTGAGCTGGCGTATACAGCTACATACTAAGATATGGAAAACCAATATAAACTGACCCCTGAATGTACGGGGAGATTATACAAAGCAAGATCATTATAAATTGGTTATGTGTAACTTGATGTGTCGTTCTGTAAGTCAAACCAGCCAAGAATATCACACGTGTTGTATGGCAAACAGTTTAGTCAAAGTATAATTGTTGAGTTAATGGTCGTAGGTAAGATATTTTTCTTAGAGGTTTTCGATGCATTTATATAAAACGGAAAAAAAATCTGGTTAGATTTTTATAAGATTTTCCATTGATTCTTATTTTTTAAATAAAGTGTTGCCCCACACTTTCAAAATTTTCTCCTGTGTCGTGGGGCATTTACAAACATACAAGTTCACATACACATGACACCCAGACACAAAACGACAATTTGTGGATCACACAAAGAGTTGCTCCCTGCGGGAATCGGTCTCACTACCCGTTGCGCGGCAGCCTGTTACTCAGCCATCCCACTAACCTGTGCAGCAGTGCACCAAGCAGCATATTAAATATTAAAAAAAACCTAAATTCTATCAAAAGTCATTATTTTACGCGAATGAAGTCACACGCAACAACTAGTACAAATTATTTCCAAGCGATTACATTGACATTGAGAATGTTACGCAGATAAAACAGAAATATTATAATATTTTACCTAAACAAACCGCCGCCTACTACCTCAAAAAAATTAACATAGGCTTAGAATACTTGTTTAAAAAAATCTTGACAAAGAGATACTAATTCTTGCAAAAAAAACAATAATTCGTAAAAAAATTTCAAATTACAATATCTCTAGTGAGTGCTAATCGACATAATATATAAGGTGTTCTAAAAGTAAATTAGTTTACAATAGTTTTTACATAGTAATTAAAATATTGTAAACTATAGACACAAGACTACCTCCCATTAAACCGGAGCTGCGGTCTACCTAGCGGGTTTACCGGGACTCCGGTTCGACAAGCAGGAGTAGGAACGGGGTGGTTTTTAGTCAGGAAGAGTCTGACACTCCCTCTCGCCTAGCCCAGGGCGGGAGAATTTATTGGATGATTTTCCCTCCTCAAAAAAAACCCCCACATTAAAGCCTTGACAGATAAGTTTAAAACACTTCATTTACCTAAACAGATACACTTAAAATAAAATGACGATAAACGAATAAGTGTCATCAACAATTTTAAATCCTTACGTAGAGTGTGAAAAGGTTTCAAACGTCATACGAACACAATATTTGCATTAAAAATTATCAAATCTATGATAAATGTACACGTCTAAGCATTAACGTAATTTAGCCCTTTTGAAAATTTCCGTGAAATATCAAACAGGTTATTGTTATCACGGATATTTTGAGTGGTTCTTTAAATTACATGTAATGTTTATATTGGAAATATGTAGGTTACAATTTTTGTTTATGATATAAGGTCGGTAAACGAGCAGACGGATCACCTGATGGTAAGCAATCGCCGCCGCCCATGGACACTTGAAACACCAGAAGCGTTACAAGTGCGTTACCGGCTTTTGAGAGTTAGAAATTTACGGGTTGTTGGGGAATCGTGGATTGGGACGATTGGGAAGGAGAGTAATTGGGCCTCCAGTAACCCCACTCACACAACGAAACACAAGGCAAGCGTTGTTTCACGTCGGTTTTCTGTAAAGCCGAGGTATTACTCGGCCGAGCTGGCCCATTCGTGTAGAAGCATGGCTCGCCCACACTTAAAAATAAAATAGTACCTTTACATATCAACATTTGGATAAAGTTAAGCTTGTCATTGACTAACTGACAACGTCAGTCGCGCAACTTTCTGCCTCGCACAGCAAAACTGTGGAATGAGCTGTCGTCGGCGGTATTTCCGAACCGATACGACCTTCAAACCTTCAAGAAAAGAGCATACTCCTTTTTAAAAAACAAAGGCCGGCAACGCACCTGTGACTCCTCTGGTGTTGCGGGTGTCCATGGGCGGCGCTGATCGCTTACCATCAGGTGACTCGTTTGCTCGTTTGCCTCCTATTCCATAAAAAAAAAAAAAAAAAAAAAACTGAACCACGGTCGAAAATGTATGAACTTTAATAATAATATTTTTCACCACAATCAAATCCATAGGTTATCTAATTACCATAATAAAGGTCCGTGACAAAGTTTGGCCTTCGATTCCGGTTTGGGATATTGCAAAGGTACAAAATTATACATAGATTAATAAATTATTACAAATGGGACACGATCCGTGTGTGATGATCGATAGACAATTTATTTTCGGTTTTTTTTTTATAAGAAACTAAGTAGCACATGCCAGCGGCTTCGCCCACGTTTCCGTAGGATATCAATAAAATTATCATTTCACCCAAGTTAGCTTCTACGCTGCCTGTGTACCAAATTTCATCAAAATCCATTCAGTAGTAGAAACTACTGAAAGTTTGCTTTCACATTTATAATATTATCGTGATTTAAATATCTTTGGATATACTGAATGACTGAATAATGTCTTCTGCAGTTAGTTCTTGCCATCTAAACTTAGCCTAAGAATACAAATGGGAGATTGGCAGCCCTTAATCCTACTAATACTAAACATGTGATAATTTTTAATGTATGTAATTACTTTTAAATTGTCCCCAACTAAATTTGAGTGTAAAAAAAGGCATTATGTTTAGTAGTTTCTAGCAACTTTTTATATGCACAATTTTGGAAAACAAATATAAAAATATAATATTATTCCTAGACAACTGCAGTTTTATTGCAAAACAGGTTATGAAAAACTTAATTATATATTTTTTAAACTTCATGTGCTAAAAACTTTATTGTACCTTTATGCCAATTACCATTTAACAATTTTAATATTCACATGCATTAAGGAAATATAGAGAGGTGATGTCATTACTGTATATTCACATGCATTAAGGAAATATAGAGAGGTGATGTCATTACTGTAATTCCCTTTAACACAATGACACTTTACGGGATTGACACTGATTTGTTTTGGCATCTCCTCTTTGTACGTGCTTCATAATGTGGACATCACATGAATATAAGTATTAGTTTTATAGTTTGTCTATAGTAAGTCGTTTGTTTACAGTAAGTCGGTAAACGAGCAGATGAATCACCGGTAAGCCAATCGCCGCGACCTATGGACACCCGAAAAACCAAAGGCGTTACAAGTACGTTGTCGGCCTTTTGGGTGTAAGGAATTTAAGAGCTGTTAGGGAATCGGGAATCGAAATACGAAGATTTGGAAGGCGAGTAGTTCTGCATTCGGTAACCTCACTAACACAATGAAACACAACGCAAACGTTGTTTCACGTCGGTTTTCTGTAAGGCCGTGGTATCACTGCGGTCGAGTCGGCCCATTCGTGCCAAAGCATGGCTCTCCCACATTTTAGTAAGTATTAGTAAGTATTCTAGCTTTATTGACTAAGACTTGCACAAATGCACCTCCTTTCTAATGACACTGAGATCAAAAAACCGTTTGTAACACTTTTACTAAATCGGTTAATAACTGGTTCACAATAAATTGCCTTAGTGGCTAGAGAATACAGCTGTATTTCTTAAAATATTGTCAAACGGGACGGACCGGTTTGCCGGCACGGTACAAACTGGACGGTTTAAAAACCATATAGCTGGTGGAATTATCCTTTATTGACCTTTTGAACAAAATAATTGCTATTGTTTCAGATGTAAGAACTTCGTTCTTAAAGGCACTAACATTTAAAGCTGAAGAGTTTGCTTGCTTCTTTCTGCAAATGCGCTAATCTCCGTAATTGCTAGTCCGATTTGAATAAATATTACCTCTGCGAATATTATAAAGCTGAAGAGTTTTATTGTTTGTTTGTTTGTTTAAACGCGCTAATCTCCGGAACTAATGATCCGATTTGAATAATATTTTTTGTGTTGTATAGTGCATTTATCGAGGAAGGCTGTAGGCTAAAACATTACGCTATAACCAATAAAAACCGACCAAGTGGGTGATAAATTATAAAAATAAGAAAATAACTCGTGTCTCTGTCTCTTCTTAACGTCTAAACCACTGCACCCATTTGGAAAATTCGTTTTGTGTTGGATAGTCCATTTATAAAGAAAGGTTAAAGGGTATTGAACATCACGCTACGATCAATAGGAACCGAGCAGAGTGGAAGTAGCTAGTTTTCAAAAATACATACATAACCTCACCCCTATATCCCATGAAGGTAGGCAGAGGCAATGGAACGACAGTAGCTACGAATCTTACATACCTCGTTCAATACATAAAATAAATACGCAGCACTGTCTTTATGTGTTTTATGTAATAATTATTAATGTAATTAGTTCTCACCTGAACGAAACGACCGTAAACTATATTAATGAGCACTAAGTACAGCCACTTTTCCCTAGAAACGTAATTATACCTAAGTTCTAAGGTCAGCCTTGTGAGATAGAAATCATAATTACACGTACATATACAGTATAGTCTGTTCATGTCATCATTTTACATCTATCATCTGCCTATAAGCAACAGCCTAAGTTTCCACTGCTGACCAAATGTCTCTTCTCAAGTGGAGAAGGTTTGAGCATTAGTTGCCACTGCTGACCGAAGGTCTCTTCTCACATGGAGAAGGTTTGAGCATTAATCACCACTCTTGTTTAAAGCAGATGAGTGATTTCAAACTTATAATTAACTGCTTGGTTATACTAAACACCTTGATTTTTTGCTCTCATTAAAGTTATTAGAAAATCATTTAGTTTCTATTCTATGTTTGCATAATAATTATAAGTGTTTCATCGTATAATTAAGCGATGTATGACAGGTTAATGGATATAATTGCGATATAATGATGTTATGACAAACAAAGGACTGTTTATGTATGGTTTTTTTAGTAATAATAATGTCGAAGGTATATGCAATTTGCTATATTGGAACAGAAGGTGTCACTGTTTGATTGTTTAGACTTTATTAGTAAACGAATGAATGCCAAGTGTGAAGTTTTGAGATTCGAGAGGAACTACAGAATTAACACAGACTCTCAGGAAACAACGCTCTTTATAATAAACCTTTTTTAGGGGGGAAAATCATCCAATTCTCCAGCCTTGGGCGAAGCGAGAAGAAGTGTCAGATTCTTACTGACTAAAAGCCACCTCGTTCTTACTTCTATACTATGGTAAGCAATCGCTGTCGCCCATGGACACTCTAAACACCAGAGGCGTTACAAATGCGTTGCCGGCTTTTTGGGAGTTAGGAATTTAGGGGTAACCCTCACTCAGATTCGGTAACCTTACTCACACAACAAAACCTGGTGGTATTACTCAGGTCAAGCCGGCCCATTCGTGCCGAAGCATGGCTCTCCTACACAAAAATATTGAAATTTTCAATATTAATATTGAAGTTAAACCACTCAATAACCAGTAGCTCTAGCAATTCCTGCACCAATGGAACAATCGGCTATAAAAGCAACCTTGTTTACATATATTACAGTTATTTAACTCTTATGAGTAAGTACTCAAAAGTACATAAAAAATAAACCAAGGATTTTACCTCAACATATACAACTATGTCACTCAAAAAACCACAAAACTAGAGGACCTGACTACGAGGTAAGGTGGGTGAATCATCGTGATATATTTTTTTTATTTGTACAAGCCTGCTACAACCTCCCATACCGCTGCAACTCCTGTAAGCCAGGATCTACAGTAGATACAAACATGAAAACACTGGAACACTGAAGTCCGGCGCGTCCCAGGGAAATGAATGACTGTCTTAGATCCCGTAACGAAAAAATCTGAAGATGTTATTAGAGTATGAATTTAATGCAGGAGACAAAATTACTTAATCTAAATCATTGTGATATATCAGCCATCGTCATATAAATGTCGTGGTGGTTCGGAGGCTTAAGCTTCTCATACATGAGGGTTCGCAACCTACTTACTGACTTTTTCCGAGTTATAAGGACTTTCTAAGATTATTTAGACACCACTGAAAACATCGTGAGGAAACCTGGACTTATAATTTCTAATTATAAGTTTGAAATCGCCAACCCGCATCAAGCAAGCGTGGTGATTAATGCTCAAACCTTTTTCAAGCGAGAAGAAGCCTTTGGTGAGCAGTGGTCACTTATAGGCTGTGGATGTGATGTGATATCAGCCACAAGACGTCCAATACTGAACATAGGTCTACTTATCCTACCTATGATAACCAGATTGACCGGTTAAAAGTGACCAGCATCCCTACCATGAAGCAAGTACAAAGAGGAGATGCCATAATGTCATTGTGCACTGTGATGAAAAAAAAATGGCCATACCCAATAGTATTTTAAGAAAAATGCTGAAGATAGGTTATAAAAAAATGGCACATTAAAATGTGGACATTTGGCACCGTTTTTGTATTGTGAGAGTAGAGTGGGCCATAGTTTGTAATGTCCAGCGCTCTACTTAAATGCTACTCATTATATTAAAAAATATATATATAGGGTAAACTTGTCATAATAATAATGTACACAATTCCAGACTCTGTGTATTAAGTATAAAGAAAAAATAGAAATTTTATAACGCATCATTAAAAAAACACGTTTCTTCACATGACTGGTATTCCCCTTAATTACGAATATATTAGTTTGATATCTATTAACACCAGAGATTAAGAAAAAAAATACGAATCCATAAAATACAATGTTCTTAAAAGAAATTATTTAACGAAAAAATATTACCAATAATTTCTTAACACTACTCACAATTTTATGAAAAGTCGTTAGATTTAAAACTCTATACCTACCAACTAAAGTACGTAATATAATTAATTAATTTATTTATAGATCCAATTTTTTTCAACCAAAAAAAAAGTAAACAACACCAAAAAATAATCTTATTTTAAAAGCAACCCTACCAGTTGACCTTAAGGTTTAAATTTAATAAAAAAATAAATTGACTTACCGGATTTACTTATCCCCACGACTGTATCACACTAAGTTTGCTAATATAATGTGTTTTCCATTCTATTTGTTACTCTATGTAAGGTTCATAGAACAGTAATGTAGACTCGACTAGACCGGTTTGTTGCCTACAACCTCTGTGAGGCAAATCTATGATTATAAGATCAATTAATCTTTTATGGTGAAATCATCCTTGAAGATTTGTTAAATTGGTGCTATTTGAGTGTAGGTAGAGATAGCTATTATTAATTTTTAATAGCCTTAATATACTCGGACGTCTATCAAGGCTTTGGTTTTGGTCAGGCCCGACCGCCTAATTTTTTTTAAACGTTGCCCCACACTAGGATTTTCTCCTGTGTCGTGGGTGCGTTTACAAACATACAAGTTCACATGTACATGACACCCAGACCCGAACAACAATTTGTGGATTACACAAAGAGTTGCTCCGTGCGAGAATCGAACCCGCTACCCTTTGCGCGGCAGCCAGTTGCCCAGCTACCGCACCAACCGTGCAGTCAAATTGTAACGTGTGTCGAGCGGTTGGACTGACAATACTGATGTTCGGGTCCCCGACGCTGACCAAACGTCGTTTAGTAGTAAGAAATTTCGAATTGCCGTGTTTTTAAGGAAATATGTATGTTTTCGAAGGCTGTAGCCATATTTAAACGTAATATTTTTAACTTTTTATTTTTATAATGACCTTCGCTATAGTGTCGAACACATTCTGTGGTTAATAATAATACGTTCACTTTGGATGTTATTCATTTGTTACTTTTTTACTGCGTAAATTAGACTATAAGTGAAAAAATGTTGACTCATCAAAAAACAAATAAGGTCAATAAGTATCGATTACCAATGACCCCCCTTCCCAATCCCCAATTCCCCAACAACCGTTATATTCCTAACTCTCAAAAGACCGGCAATGCACTTGTAACGCCTCTGGTGTTTCAAGTGTCGCGGCGACGGCGATTGCTTACCGCCGCTCCGTCTACTCGTGTACCGGCTAATAATTCGTAGGTAGAAACAGACTCAACTTGTCCCTACTGGCTATATTCTTTGGCCTCCCATCTAGTTGTGAACACACATGTCAAGAACAAGAACGGTGCGAGATACAAATATTTGCCATGTTTTTCCGGCTTCAAGTCCATCGTAGGTACCTATTTAAGGCTACCTTTGTAGGTACATTAAGTATCTTCTAGTATTGTACGATGCTATACTTAATGATTTTTTCCTTATAATATTTTAAAAGTATAAGTACTTTTTCTTTTATTTTTTACTTTGCCTTTGGATAGTATAAAACTTATATTATGTGGTTTATTTTTTGAAAGGTTAGTAAATATGTAAGATGTTTGAATGTTGCGTAAAGGTTTTACTAGTTATTCTATATAGCTGTTGCCCGCGACTTCGTCTGCGAAAAATGATGAGTTTTGACAGAATTTGGGTTATTGATTTTTTCTAAATCAAAATTTGCTTAAGTTATTTTACGATGACGAAGTTTGCATTAAGTATTTTATGTGGACCTTATATTTTAGTCAAATGCGAACGAGGCCCCTGGCCAATGACTATAGTTGCGCATTCACTAAAACCGCAACAACATCGCGAGTCGCGACACACGAATGTTACTTCTAGGCGACTTCTAGGCTTCGCGACTGTATCGATGCAGATGCGCAACAGCATCGCTACAAAAAGTCGCCGAATGCGAGGGGCCTTATTCTGAACTTTAGAAAAAAAAAAACTGTTTCTTTCGATTCTTTTGCAAATAATTTCACATAGTTGACATAATAATATTATTATAATCTAGCACCTACTGAATTAGAAGGAATTCTACGAAATTATTTGCATGCAGGTAAAATACATACCTACTTCTTTAAGGGGGAAAACGTCCAATGACTATTGCCGCCTTGAACGAGGCGAAAGGGAGTGTCAGACTCTTACTGACTAAAAACCACCCCGTTCCTACTCCTGCTTTTCGAGCCGGAGCCCCGGTAACCCGCCAGGCAGTCCGCAGCTATGGCTATAACCTCAACGTTATTGCGTATTATTTGTGTCAAGAACCTCTTGACACAAATGATGTAAAGTATCTAAATTCTTCTGCTTAAAAGGACTTAAGTCAATCTTAGGATTTTAATCATAAATATTAACATTTGGTATCAGCAAAGATAAAGCTTTTAATGTAGAATGTATTGTAATAAAAAAACATCAAATGACTGGTCAAGCGCCTATCAATAATGTATCAGCAATCAGCCGCATCCCTACAACTGTAAAACTTATTGCTATCAATGTGATAAATTAGAAATAACTTTTAAACAATAATGTGTTAAATCTTCATAACAACCTATATCAACAATATGTTGATGTCAGTTTTATTTTTTAGTTGCCACTACTATGACGTACGTTTGAACATTTATCACTACCGTTGCTCAATACAGGTTGGTGACTTCAAACTTATAATTAGAAATTATGTATGAGCCCTGATTTCCTCAATATTTTTTCCTTGGGTTCCCTCTATCTGGCAGAATTTTAATGCTCCGAAATTTGTTTGGCATAACACACTTGGCAGAATCTTCTTTAAACGAATATACATATGACATAAAAATCATTTAATATAATTATTGTTTTGTCGAATGTTTATATGTCCGAATTTACAAAGGCATACTTTTAAGATGGTAGAATTTTATTTCGCATAATTACGTTTGGCAAAGCTTAATTTTGCATAATTTTGTTTCACATAACGTTTATTTAGAGCGACGATTGTTTGGCATAATTTCGCTTGGCATATTAAGAAGATGGTAGAATAAAAGTTAGTGAAGTGACAGGACCGAATCGCTGCAAAACCTACTGCACGTAGTCTTGTTTGTCCTACCCCTAGAGTGCAATTTAAAATCGCGTAGGCGCGGAGGGGCGAGGCGGCCCGCGGGCTGAGGAGCAGGCGGCTATAAGCGAGCCGCCGCAGCTGAGGCTGGCCGGCGAAGCCGGCCAATAAGCCGAAGTTGCGGTGGTGAGCGAAAGCCGTCTGCGACGATTACCACGCGTGGGGCCACCGGAGCCCCGCAGCGCCGGAGCCGTGACAGAAACCATGCTTACTTGCTTGCATGCTGTTTGCATGCTGCTTGCTTGCTTGCATGCTGCTTGCTTGCTTGCATGCTGCTTGCTTGCTTGCATGCTTGCATGCATGCTGCATGCTTGCTTGCATGCTGCTTGCTTGCTTGCTTGTTTGCATGCTTGCTTGCATGCTGCATGCTTGCATGCTTGTTTGCTTGCTTGCATGCTGCATGCTGCATGCTTGCATGCTTGCATGCTTGTTTGCTTGCTTGCATACTGCATGCTTACTTGTATGCTGCATGCTTGCGTGATAGATGAGTCTTTCAATTATTATGGATGTTAAAAGTATGCCAAAAGACGATTCTAACTGTGAACATTCTGAGATACCGTTGCTCAATACAGGTTGGTGACTTCAAACTTATAATTAGAAATTATGTATGAGCCCTGATTTCCTCAATATTTTTTCCTTGGGTTCCCTCTATCTGGCAGAATTTTAATGCTCCGAAATTTGTTTGGCATAACACACTTGGCAGAATCTTCTTTAAACGAATATACATATGACATAAAAATCATTTAATATAATTATTGTTTTGTCGAATGTTTATATGTCCGAATTTACAAAGGCATACTTTTAAGATGGTAGAATTTTATTTCGCATAATTACGTTTGGCAAAGCTTAATTTTGCATAATTTTGTTTCACATAACGTTTATTTAGAGCGACGATTGTTTGGCATAATTTCGCTTGGCATATTAAGAAGATGGTAGAATAAAAATTAGTGAAGTGACAGGACCGAATCGCTGCAAAACCTACTGCACGTAGTCTTGTTTGTCCTACCCCTAGAGTGCAATTTAAAATCGCGTAGGCGCGGAGGGGCGAGGCGGCCCGCGGGCTGAGGAGCAGGCGGCTATAAGCGAGCCGCCGCAGCTGAGGCTGGCCGGCGAAGCCGGCCAATAAGCCGAAGTTGCGGTGGTGAGCGAAAGCCGTCTGCGACGATTAGCGCGCGTGGGACCGCCGGAGCCCCGAAGCGCCTGAGCCGTGACAGAAACTATGCTTGCTTGCTTGCATGCTGTTTGCTTGCTGCATGCTTGCTTGCATGCTGCTTGCTTGCTTGCATGCTGCTTGCTTGCTTGCATGCTTGCATGCATGCTGCATGCTTGCTTGCATGCTGCTTGCTTGCTTGCTTGTTTGCATGCTTGCTTGCATGCTGCTTGCTTGCTTGCTTGTTTGCATGCTTGCTTGCATGCTGCATGCTTGCATGCTTGCATGCTTGTTTGCTTGCTTGCATGCTGCATGCTTGCTTGTATGCTGCATGCTTGCGTGATAGATGAGTCTTTCAATTATTATGGATATTAAAAGTATGCCAAAAGACGATTCTAACTGTGAACATTCTGAGATATGATGGTTCTACTTTTTAATTATTATGGTTATGAAATTTATGCCAAAAGACGATTCTGACAGTGAACATTCTGCAATATGATGGTTCTACCTTTCAATTATTATGCGTATCAATTTATGCCTAAAGATGATTCTGACTTACAAAATTATGCGTTTTAATGTATTACAAATGATGGTATACCAAATGATTTTCTGCGAAATGAAGTTTCTGCCATGCGTTGTTATGCAAAATAAAATTATGACCAAAAAAATTCTACTAATAAAGGTAGACCCTTTTTCCTTCACCGTTTATCGGTGGTGTCTAAATAATCTCAGAAAATAAATATTATAACTCGCAAAAAGCCATATTGGTAGGTACCTACTATAGCTGTTGGTTTGTGAACCCGCACTTTCATGCATGAGAAGCAAGCATTTTAAAACTCCGGACCACAACGACATTTAAAAACAAAACAAACAGTAAATATTAATTTTGGAACACTTGAAAGTTTTCAAAATGGCCTCCTTTGAACAAGACAAGTTAAAAACAAGATGGTGGACGAATGGTGGGAAAACGGCGGCAAATAGGCCTGTGTCGTAAATTTCAAAAATGGCTTATTTCGGTAGTTTAGTTCCTGTATTACCCCAAAAAATAATATTTCATGATAAAACTTATATTTAAAGCACATATTTTAAGTTTGAATAAAATATTTTTAAACTGACGTAAAAACACAAGAAAGTGTCATGGCGTCGTGAAGGACGTCACATAGTGGCAAACAGGTATATCACATTAAGGCGAATGTTTGTTTTGTTTAAATAAAAATGGAAACTTCGTATTTTAAAAGCTGTATAGTGCCCCAGTGTATAAGTACAAGTATAAAAACTCCGACTTAAATTATTCATACGTGTTCCGGTCAAGAAAAATATGCGAAAAAAGTGGTTAAAACTGGCAAGGAGGACTGATGCTCATTGTTTATCAACGACATCGAGAATGTATTTTTGTGAAAATCATTTCGATCATTTCGTAAGTATTATTTAATAAAGTAGTGACTACATATTCAACTAGTAAATCTTAAGAAGAACCAAAGCTTTTTGGTTTTAAATTACAATGCAATTGCATTTTGCATTGTATTGTGTTAAACAGTCTTCATATTTTTCCAGTTGCCAAACGATATGCTGAATTATACAGAGTACCATATTATGGGAACGGTATCTTATGCATGAAACCAGGTTGTTTACCACGTAAATTTGAATGTCAAGAAGACAGAAGAAAACGAAGCTGCACCAGTGCAGAGCGGCCATACATGATAAAAAAACAGAGAATAAATAAACGTGAAAATGATAATAAGCAGTATTTTAGTATTGTTTATACTTACATAGAAGTTTTAACATTACGAAATTCCGATGAACAAAAGTCAGTGTTCGATGCGAAAAATCGGCCTAGCGTAACAGCGTCAATTTTCGGTAAATTATTGCTGTTCGCTTTCATAAAACCAGGTTCCATGGCAGTTTATTATCGGTATTGTTTGATATGGGTGGAAATAGCACTCTCAACTTGTCTAAACACGATAATAATAGCAAAAAAACGAAGTGGCTTGTGCTGTTGTATGGAAATCTTAACCAAACGTCAACAACAACAATGGCGCATATCACTATGTGACGTCATACGTTCTGATTGGCGTTCACGGCGGATGGGCGCGTGGTGTATTTTTTTGATTTTGTATTTGTAAAAATAACAATAATCTTATTATTTTGTGAGTAATTATGCCGGTTTTCCTTGATTAAATATCACAATTTACGCCTAGAAACATTCATCCATTGATTTCATTGTTAGTTGACACAAGCCTATTATGGAGCTAGCACCTTGACAACTTCAAATGGAATAAAGAGGTCAGAGAATTTAACGAGTTGTCAAATTTTGGACGCAGTTAATCTAAAAAGTAATCTCAGTTTGTGTATGAGTTTAATTTAAAGTTCACTTTGTTTATTTATGCCTGTATTTTTTGGTTATTTATTTATCTGGAGTTGGGTAAGGGAAGGTGGTTGCTTTTTCTGTTTTTGTCGTGTTAATGTCTGGTTTGATGATTGCAAAGTTTTATTTTTTTATATGGGACAAGCCCGTCATAATTTCTCAAAACTGCTGCAATTAATGAATGCCAGGATCTACAGTACAACCATAAAAACACCGGAATACTGAAGCCCGGCGCATACTAGGGACATGAATGTCTTGGATCCTGCAACGATATAAATAATAATATTAAAATATATTATTAGAGGGAGAAGGAATACGATAGCCATATACTTTTTTATTTTGACATATAAGTTAACAATACTTAGACAAAACGTATTTGTTTCCATCATAAAATAAAAAATACGTTTCTAATATTTTAAAATAATCTACAAGACGGATATTTTGAAATACTAGCACCGATAGCATCATTTTAAAACAATATACAATTAACTATTTAGTATGTTAACTAACAAAATGGCTAGGTTATTCATGCGAAAAATAACTACATTTGTGTTTGTCTGTTTATTTAATACAACACAATATGAAACACCAAAATGATTTCGAATTAAAATTATAATGAATTTGTTATGTGCACACAACGTACGGAGTGAGTAAATGTTGGCAATGTGTTATTTGCATTTTATGTGCATAATGTCATTTTGTGTTTGGTTTTTGGAATATTAATTCTGTGATACAGAAATAGGAGCCCTATCTAAGGTACATAAAACAGATTCTCAATTAAATAATGCTTTCCAATGTTGATCAAATGGATTGGTGATTGTTTATTACACTCTGCCGACTCTTGGATACATTGCAAAGTACTGTCTTTACCTGTCAGCATTGTTATCATAATTTAGCTACAAGATATCCACTCGCGTTCCGCGCGCGCCTCAAAGAGCCATAAAAAATAAGTAACAAAATATGTGTTATTTACTTTTTAAGTTCTGACACTCCCTCTCGCCCTGCCGAAGGCGGGAGAAGTCATTGGATGTTTCAAAAAAAAAAAAAAAAAAAGCCACAAAACATGCATTACTAATCATATTAAAAAATAAGTAACAAAATACGAGTGGTCTCGTGGTCCGTGCCTTTGTAATATTTTCCTTTTAACAATAGGTCTAATCAATATATGTGTAGTACCTATGTATGTTACACACTACAATTAACCACAACTATAAATTATTACTACAAAAATACTTACGCGTGTTATACTTAAACTCCAATATCAATCATCTTACAAAATGAGCCCAAAATAAACCCGGTTGATATTTTAATATCTCTCATTTCCTGAAACAATAAAAATAGAGTACCGAAATAAGGCATTCACCTAATTCCTTAGTCAGTGATGCAGATTTGCAACTCTTTTTAGTATTTTGGTTGTGTCTTGTGGAATGGTAATCTCTGGGATAATAATCTTCTGGCACGACATTTGGTAGTGAGGGGATAGTGTCGATAGGAACGTGTCGATGTTTCGATTTTACTAAGACATGTTTTAATTTTATTATAAGTTTCGTGAGACATACTAGATAAGGCATCTTCTGTGTTGTGAATTTAATTTACAATATACAATCTTATTATATCAGCGTTTTCATTGTATTTGTCTTTCATATGCCACTGTTCAATGTCTTTTTTTTGTAATAATGGTATATAATTTAATTAGTAAACAAACTATTACCTACTAAAAACTTTTCCATTTTGAGGTCCCGAAGTGACAAAATATTACTACAACTAGCCTTGCGTATGACTCCGGTAGGCACTCATCCCAGCGGGACTGGTCTGCGATGGAAACTTCTGTGTAACCACTGGCAATACATGATATTATCACATTGAGCTTAAAACAAAAATGAGAGTTGCGTAAAGCAGGCAAAAATATTTTCTAATTAAGAAAATGCATGAAAAGACTGATGACTGTTGATGAGGCGAAAAAGGTTTGTAAGTAGCAATAATAATTGGCGATCCATGGTCTCTGTCTACCCCCATAGTAGCCAGACGTGGGATTATGTTTGTATGTATAACACTTGATTTCCACTTTTGTAGACTAAATTACAAGACTACAAATAAAAATAACCACAGAATAAAACTTTATCGATACTCTCTACACGGTCTCCTCACTAGCTAGGTCTCATCTGGTACACAGACGAGAAGGCATCCGTTTCACTAATGCACTGGGTCATTCCTTTTTACATAAACCACTATCAAGTCGTATTGTGTTGTTTGTTTGTTTGCTCTTTAGTGTATTGGGTCATTTCGAGTAGAAAAGTAAATTACATTTAATTTTGTATGTTAAGTTGGTGGATGATTTTAAAGGTTTTCAATATACCTAATTTTTTATGGAATAAGCCGGTAAACGAGCATACGGATCATCGGACGAGCAATCGCCGCCACCCATGGACACCCATAATTAACAATTGAGGCGTTACTAGTATTTTGCCGGCGTTTTGAAGATTGTTGGGAATAGGCTAGTTTCCTACAAGTCAAATTCGGAATACGCTGGGCGGACTACGCAACACGAACTACGCGGGCCGGACTACGCTGTGCGGAATACGCGGGCTGGACTACGCGAGCCGAACTACGCTGTCCGGACTACGCTGGGCGGACTACGCAACACGAACTACGCGTGCCGGGATACGCTGGGCGGACTACGCAACACGAACTACGCGGGCCGGACTACGCTGTGCGGAATACGCGGGCTGGACTACGCGAGCCGAACTACGCGGTCCGGACTACGCTGTGCGGAATACGCGGGCTGGACTTCGCGAGCCCGACTACGCGGGGCGAACTACGCAACACGAACTACGCTGACCGGACTACGCAACACGACGGACTACGCGGGCCGGACTACGCGGGCCGGACTACGCGGGGCGGACTACGCAGTGCGGACTACGCGGGCCGGACTACGCGGGGCGGAATTCGCGGGGCGGAATTCGCATGGTGGAATAAGCAGGGCGGAATACATAGTACGGACTACTCAGGGCGGAAGCCGCCGTCATACCGACCCGTTTGGACCGACACAGGACCTAGTAGTTGAATAAAAATATACATATTTTAAATCCAAAGTCTATGCTTACCATGAAGCCTATATCTAAAAGTATTTTTTCCATACGTAATCAATCAAATTACGACCCTATAAATACACACACATGACCCAAAATTTATTACCTCCCTCTCTTTTGAAGTTGGCTAACACCATAACAGTTTTTTTTCGCGAAAAATGAAGTGGTTTTTACGTAGAGGAGAGGTAAGTGAAAGAAAATTCCTTTTTAAAATTCATGAGAATAAATTGTTGAGTTACTTTCGTTGAGTAATATTAGGCCAAGGTAGAGTTACTTGCCAATTTCGTGTTGGTGTTCAGATTCCAGTGGCTTTATTTTTATACATACATAGTATCTTTGCATTATTTTTGAAGAAGTGGTATGTAGAGGTTAACTTGTTGTAATAATTGTTTTGTGATATTATACCACTTAAAGATTTTATTAATTAAATGCTATGTCTTACATTCATTTAAGTGTGGGAGAAGCATCCTTCGGCATCGTTGAGCCGACTCAACCGGATTGATACCACGGCCTCAAAGAAACTACGGTGCCCTTTGGTTCAAAAACTTTTCAAAAAATAATTTGCTCACAACCACTACATAAAACACTTTCAGGCCTTTTTATAAAATGAAATAAAAAAGTAATAAAAAACTTTTATTGTTTTTATACAGTCCAATGAATAATATTTCAAACTATTCTATTGGATTTAAGGTCCATTACTTGAAAAAAGTGAATAACTGTAAGTTATAACGGGTTTTTAAGGGGGAGAAAATCATCCAATGACTTCTCCCGCCTTGAGGGAGGTGAGAGAGAGTGTCAGCCTCTTACTGACTAAAAACCACTCCGTTCCTATTCCTGTTTTTCGAGAAGGAGCCCTGGTAACCCGCTAGGTACCTAGTCCACAGGTCACGTGTGTAGGAAAGAACTGCTGGATGAAGGTCGCTTCCAATCAGGTCGCTTCAATATCTGAAAGTCTTTGGGGGAGGCCTATGTTCAGCAATGGACGTCTTGTGGCTGATATGATGAAGAAGAATAACAGTATGGCGACACATGCCAAGTGACAGAAGCAGCATATAGACTGTCGACGAGCAAATCAATCGGATGACGTCATAAAAATCCTAAATTGCACATTTGTAAATAAACGTGGATAGAAAATCCCAATGAACAACAGTTGGGCAGAAAACCCGCCAGGCATGATCACCTCGCCTGGTCGGAGGATCCTCCTTTTCTTAGGGAACTTTACTCTCAGTTTCCTAAGACTGCAGCGGGAATTGAACACGACAAAACGGTTGCTAACACAGCTACCAAATAAACTAAGGACGAGGGGCCTAGTTTAAAAGTCGCGTTAGAACCCCTACACCAAACTCAGTTCAAACCACAAACTAGTTAAAAAGTGAATAACATAACTGAGCCACGATAAACTTAGTTACAAGTTCATAAGTAAACCATTTGAGTTCCTAAACTAACTGTAAATAGATAGTGACTGCTTAAAACTCTGTTAAACTAACTAAAGTTATGCTGGCTAGATATTATTTTGAATTAGTTTAAGTTAGGGGCTAAGGAAAGGTTAAATATAAAGGCCTCCTTGATAAAGTGGTTGCAAGAATTAGGTACTGTTGAGTAAAAGAAACTAGGTTTAATTCTTGTGTAGAGCCACATTACCTTATTAATAATTATTACAATAACTAGCTTTTGCCCGCGACTTCGTTCGCGTGGAATAGTGACTTCCGGCAAATTTTTGGTTTTAACCACATAGTTCCCGATCTCGGGATCTCTTCAAAAATGAGATGTGGAAGATATTCCAGGGAACTCTTCAATTATCAACATAATGAGCTCTGCGTTTGAATTTAATAGATGTATACTCACTTAGGGCATTGAAAAAATAGTTTAAAAACGGACTTAAACTAACTTAAAACTAAAGAAAGCTACGAATTACGAATTTATAACAATTAAAAAAGAAACTATATTACAACCTATCCTCTATGCTATAATAACCAAGCTTAAACTAAATAATTTAAAAGAAACGACTTAAATCTAATCTAATTAATTTATAAATTAGACTTACAATTTTATTAAAAAAACTAACTACAGTAACTACTAATAATCGATATCAAACTAAACCTACGTTAAATACTTTAACCAAAAAACCAGGAAAACCCAACAAATAAACTTATTAATTGACAAATACAGTGTAACGAAACCAATTTAGAATATACGAAACAGCAGGACCACTACAGACAAATAATCATACGACTGATAATACACTTTTTCTACGATAGTACCGAAGCGCTCGGCCGATACCCAACCAAATGAATGTAACGAAACCATAGCGCGATCTATTTCGATCCCAACGCCATCTATCGAGGATAAAGACAACTTGGATTATTTATTTATACTCCGTTCGGGCATTTTCTTTGTACTAAAAGTTTAATTATATTGATATTATTTTTTTCATACCTTTTTACTATTTATTTACTCTTTTTTCGATGAATTAAAACAATAACATGAACCGAAGTCGTGTAACGATCGACATAGAATTATCTATACTCCGTTAGAGCATTTTCTTTGTACTAAATGTTTTATTATATTGATATTATTTTTTTCATACCTTTTTACTATTTATTTACTTTTTTTCGATGAATTAAAACAATAACATGAACCGAAGTCGTGTAACGATCGACATAGAATTATTTATAAATAATTTATTTCTTATTTTTATTTTTTGATTTTTGAAATAAAAATATATCTATGTCCTTTCTAAGGTTCTAAACTATATCTGTACCAAATTTCAACCAAATCCGTCAAATAGTTGCGGAGATTAATGGTATAAACATAGAATGTTCGACGTGATTCTTTAATTTGACATAACTTTTTTATTTATGAACCGATTGACATGAAACAAACACTAAATGTAAATTTAAGCATCCCACAATATATTCGTGAAAACCGTATCCAACTCGGATCAGCCGTTTCTGAGATTAGCGCGCACAGACGAACAGACAAACAGACAAACAGACAAACAGACAAACAGACAAACAGACAAACAGACAAACAGACAAACAGACAAACAGACAAACAGACAAACAGACAAACAGACAAACAGACAAACAGACAAACAGACAAAAAAAAGTTAATTACATTTTTGGGTTGACATCGACATAACAATAACCCCTGCTATTTTTTTTATTTTTATTTTCAATGTACAGACAGCACTTTTCTACGATTTTATTATATGTATAGATGGTTTGCAATGCGGCAGAGGCCTTGCCCAAAGCGAGAGAAGTCACAGGTGATTTTCCACTCAAAAAAAAAAAAATACTGATTCCGTTTTCACCAGTGCTAAGCTAAATGATTGTACACTTGTAACGCCTCTGGGGTTTTGGATGTCCATGGGCGGCCGCATTTGCTTACCATCAGGTGATCCGTTGGCTCGTTTACCGGCTTTTAGTATTAAAAAAATTAAGTGGTGTGATTATGTTTCTTGTCTGTCTTAACACTAAGTCTAACACCTCCAATAATCCATAATTATGAACACTATGTGGCCACAACACGCAAAGCCGTAAATAAAATCTTATTCAACGCAGAATCTGTGCGGCGCTAGTGGCCATAAAATCCTGCTGATGTGAAGGGAGGTTTACTACCTCTGATCGAGTGAAGTGGATGAGAATTCTACTACGATTTCTCGATAGCTTCAACAATATTTTTACTTATTTTTTATGGTAAAAGCCGGTAAATGAGCAGACGGATCACCTGATGGTAAGCAATTGCTGCCGCCCATGGATACCCGAGACACCAGAGGCGTTACAAGTGCGTTGCTGGCCTTTAGCGGTTAGGAATTTAAGGTTTGTTGCGGAATCGGGGATTGGGAAAGGGGGTAATTGGGCCGCCGGTAACCTCACTCACTGTGGTTTTCCCCCAGAGCTGTGCTATGCTACGTTGCTGTGGATGCGTTAAGCGTCCACCAATCATAGTCATTGGTACACATATCTTAGCACTGGTGGAAATGGACTCAGCTAAGCTGTTTATGCATGATGTTTATATGGAAAGATGCGTACCATCAACGTGTGCTATGGATATGTGGATGGCTTCTCTACTATTGATACATCGCATACTAGAGCTACACATCTACACAGCACATCTTATTCACACAGATACCTGGCTTAGTATCAGTGGTTACATAGTTTTATAGCTTACATAATTACGTCTTCGTTGCATACATTTCTGGTGTTAAAGAACACTAACAAATTAGACTTTTAACCAAACAAAATGAGTTCCCTTCGAGATCCAATGGTAGTTGCCAACGAAATATGAATCTAGTTGACAGGTACCGACGGATTCAATTTGCGAATAATGTTCAATTTTGCACGTCAAGTGTGTGCCTGTCGACTGTCCTATCGACTGGCCGATATCCTACTAGCACTATATTTTTTTATTAATATACTTTTTTTTATTCAATGCTCTTTGAATTTGATGATGAAGTTAAATTGGATTTTGTGATGTTGTTATTTAAGTCTAGTATTGAATGCGTTGTGTTAGAGATTACACAGTTGAGTATCAATAAAATGAGTCTTAATTAAGAGTATGATGACAGGGTTTTTAGTCAGTAAGAGTCTGACACTCACTTTAGCCTCGTCCAAGGCGGGAGAAGTGATTGAAGGAGTGATTTTCCCCCCTCACAAAAAACCCCTGCTCAGATAAATTAGCAAGCAGATTATGGGCATATTGCTCGAGGATTTTAAACTGCCTAGTGCAAAAATTATAACCCGAAGTATCAATTTCTATTTCAATTAATAATATCTCGCAAAAGTAACTATTTCAACAACGAGGTAGTCCAAACCTTATTGTATTGCGTTCATTCTTCTACTTTTTAACCGACTTCTAAAACAAGGAGGTTATCATTTCGTCGGCAACTTTTTTTTTTAAGTATGTTTACCGATTATTCGAAGATGTCTTAATCGACTTGGATAAATCTTTATTACATCTATCTTATCTAGATAATATTATAAAGAGGGACGATTTTATTGTAACTTTCGTGAGACATACTAAATAGTCGAAAAACTAGTCGAGTTCCTCGTCAAACAATTACGTGAGTAAGCCGCTAACGTAGTAATTAATTTAGGGACAATTTTAATTGTTTTTTCGTTTGTTTTTTTTTTGTATTAAATAGGCGCCGAAACTACCGGACTGATTTGAAAAATTGGAATCCTACATTATGATGAGCACATTCCATATTTAATAAAAGAAAAAAAAATAGGAACCGTCTGAAAATTTTGATAATGTAAACCGATGAGTGAAAAAAACTAATAACTCTTATATTGTTTATATTAAATAATTACGCAGACACTTTCGGTTAACGACTGAATTTTATTTTTAAAAACAAATGACAACTGAATGCAGGCAGTTACACATTACTTCACAAGAAGGTGTTACTAGTTATACATAATATATTTTGTTATCTGTAAATTATTACAACACCCCCACTTAACAAAATATACAAAGAATCCCAGAAACATCAGTTTGACATAATGCCCAACATTTTTACAAATTTATAATGTTTACAAGATGATAAACCTTTGGTTAGCAAGTCTGCTGGCATATCCTGAGTAGAAACATACTGAATTCTAATTAACTTATTTTTAATAGCATCTCTAACGTAATGATGACGAACATCAATATGTTTTGTTCTATTATGTGACTGCTGACTAATTGCAAGCTTTAGGGCACTTTGATTGTCACAAAACAATGTTATTACATTTACATTTCCTGTAAGTTCACCTAGTAAATTACTCAAGTATACTGCCTCTCTTGCAGCTTCAGACAGTGCCACATATTCAGCCTCTGTACTAGAGAGGGAGACTGTCTTCTGTTTCCTGCTTTGCCATGAGATCACAGACCCACACATGGTAAAACAGTAACCAGTATAAGACTTGCGGTCCAGACTGTCACTGGCCCAATCTGCATCAACAAAACCCTTCAATTCAGTATATTCTTTCCTATAAATTAAACAATAATCTTTAGTCTTTTGTAAATATTTCAAAACTCTCTTGGCATAATGGTAATGGTTTTCATTATAACAATTATTAAACTGACTAAGATAACTTATAGAATATGCAATGTCAGGTCTTGTTAACACAGCCAAATACATAAGACTGCCTATTAGTTTTTGATAAGGAATATCCTTTGCACATTTTTCAGATTGTTTTATATCCAATTTACACTCTATTGGGGTATCAACAGTTTTACATTCAGACATATTGAATTTATTTAACAATTGTTCTATGTAATGACTTTGGTCCACAGTTATAGTATTACACTCCTTGTTAACATTAATTCTCATACCCAAATAACGTTTCACAAAACCTAGATCTTTTAATTTAAATTCTGAAGCTAATGATGATTTTAATTCCTCTGTCTTTCTAGTACAATTTGAAAAAATCAGAAAATCATCAACATACACTGCTACAATGACTTTAACTTTATCAGAATTTTGAGTAAACAAACAGGGTTCATATTTACTATTTGTAAAACCTAAATTACATAAACAATCTCGTACTTTTTCATACCATACCAATGAGGATTGTTTTAACCCGTAAACAGCCTTTTTAAGTTTCAATACTTTGCCATTACTTTCCTTTACAAACCCTTCAGGTATAGACATATAAATATCTTCCTTTAAATGACCATTTAAAAAGGCTGTTGTTACATCTAAATGTGTTATATCCATTTCCCATTGTACACTGAGGGCAAACAACATTCTCAGTGTAGAATGCTTCACAACAGGAGAAAAAATGTCAGAATAATCAATACCTGGTCGTTGTGTAAAACCTTTTGCTACAAGTCTGGCACGATAACGCACTTTGTCATTCACATCTAGCTTTTTGTTTAACACCCACTTACACTGCACTATAGAAACACCACTTGGGACATCAACTAGTTCCCATGCATCATTATATTCAAATGACTGCAGCTCCTCACGCATGGCCAGCTTCCAACTGTCAGCTTCTGGTCCAGTCAGCGCTTCTGAGAAGTCGATCTGCTCTGTCTTAGGTGTATCATCGTAGGCACACATGTTACTGAAACCATAACGTTCAGGGGCTTTCCGTATTCTCTTACTGCGTATGTCTACCATACTATGAGTATTTGTCGTAGTTCCCTACTTATTCACCATCACATTGTTGGATGGGACCATGGTATCATCACCAGCATCACTATCAGGATCTGAGTAACAAGGAGAGCTAGAGGTATTCAGAGATTCCCTTACTGTAGATTCCCCCACTGAATCTCTGTTCTCTAGATCTGTCTGTAATGTGTCAACTTGTGCAACTGGTACTTGAGTGTTTTCTATCCCTTGTTCTTCTTGTATCCAAATAGCATCATTTTCCTTACATTCTTTATATGTTTTTCCTTCCAACACTGTAATATCCCTTTTTACAGTCACTTTATTTGTTCTAGGATCATATACTCGATAGCCTTTAATGTTTTCTGAAAAACCCATAAGAATATATTGCTCGGCTTTTCTGTCCCATTTCAATCTTCTTTCCTTAGGAATATGAATCATTACTGGACTGCCGAAAAGGCGAATATGACTCATATCTGGCTTCTTTCCATACCACGCTTCATAAGGAGTAATATTATCCAAACTCGAAGTAACTGACCTATTTTTCAAGTAAACTGCTGTATTAGATGCTTCTGCCCAGAACTTCTTTTCTAGTTTTGCATCAAAAAGCAAGCATCTAGCCTTTTCTACAATAGTTCTATTGGCTCTCTCACATATACCATTTTGTTCAGGTGTGTATGCAACGGTTTTCTGATGAATTATTCCTTCTTGTGTCAAATACTTTTCCATTTCACCACTACAAAATTCACCACCATTATCTGTACGCAAAACTTTAATTTTTCTATTTTGCTGGTTCTCCACCATAGCTTTAAAATCTTTGAATTGCTTATATACTTGATTTTTGTGTTTCAAAAAATAAATATAATTCATGCGACTGAAGTCATCCACAAATAAAAGAAAATATTGCGCACCACCTATAGATTTTGTTTCCATGGGACCGCATAGATCAGCATGAACTATCTCTAAGGTTGCATTACTTCTTTCACCAACATGTGAAAATGGTAGTCTTGTCTGTTTGCCCTCGCAACAGGTCACACATTTTTCCTTCAACATGTTACTGGTAGTGGGATATGACAATCCATTCACAATGCCATTCTTAATTTTTTCCATATCACATCTATTAATATGTCCGAGCCTCCTGTGCCAAAGCTCTGCACTAGCAACTGCAGGTGCTGCTAACATGCATTCTGTCTCATTCGTTTTTAATTTATAAACTCCGTTAATTGACTCTGCAGTAGCAACTAACTTATTCATTTTGTTGCGAATGTAACAATTATTATCGTCGAAAACAACACTGTTTCCATTCTTGATAAGTTGACTCACTGACAATAGATTTGTCGTCAAGCTTGGCACGCACAGTACATCTTTAATTGTGATATCGTATTTACGATCAGTCGTTATCAATACGTCTCCGGAACACAACACTGGCACTTTCATATTGTTTGCAACGGTGATCTCTGATAAACATGGATGGAAATTTGCATTGTTTATCCACTCTTTATTTGCAGTCATATGTGCACTTGCGCCCGAGTCTACGTACCATTCACTTTTACTATATTTTCCATTAAGAAATACCACACTAAAAGCGTTAGATTGCTTATTTTTCTGCAATAATGGACACTGGTTTCGAAAATGGCCGGTTTGTTTACACTTGTAGCAGGTTACTCCTGTCACTTTGGACTTGGACGCGGACGACATATTGCCGCCATTTTTGTTATTTGGCGTCTTGTTCGTTCTTTTAACGGCGAATGCAGCGCCACTTTCCGTTTCGGTCATTGTTGGAACCTCCATATCAATTAATTTTGATTTTATTGCATCTGTGGTAATCTTAATACCAGAGTGTTCTATGGCCATTATCATTGGAGAAAATTTATCTGGCAAACCGGCTAGTAATAATGATCCTAACCACTCATCTGTAATTGTAAATCCTGTGCCCTTTAATCTTTGCGCCGTCTCAACAACTTGCGTGACATATGCAGTCATTGAATCGCAGTTTTCTTGTCGTATGGAGATCAAATGACGCAACAATGTTATTTTCCTCGAAAAACCGGAATCATCAAACATGTTCTTTAGTTTGTTCCATAGTTCTTGCGAGTTGTTTGTTTCTCTAATATGCACGTACAATCCAGGATCTATAGTTAAAATCAACTTTGCCTTTGTTTTTGCGTCGTCTGCAGGTTTTAATTCGATGCCGGCTATTGGTTTGATGTAATGCACCATGCCTTCGAGCACCAACAAATTTTCTGCCGCAAAGCTCCATTCATCATAATTCTCCCTGCCTTTCAATTTCGGTACACTCTGAATATAGTTTACAGCCATATTTCACGAAAGTTTGCAGTTTTTTAACTAAAAAACACGGGAAACTGATTGCCCATAACCTATTAAATAATTACGCAGACACTTTCGGTTAACGACTGAATTTTATTTTTAAAAACAAATGACAACTGAATGCAGGCAGTTACACATTACTTCACAAGAAGGTGTTACTAGTTATACATAATATATTTTGTTATCTGTAAATTATTACAACAGTTTACGCTGTGGAAATGACACAGAATATAGCGAAATTATCCTCCTTTGAGTTTTTAACCTTACTCTGCGTCACGTAGTAATAATAAAGTCACCTATATCGTTAAAACCATATAGGGCCAAATGACAAAAAATGAATAGGATATTATTTCGAGATACAGAGTTAAGTATAAAAATAGAAAATAAATATACAGAAAAACATACAAAATATTGAAAAAAGTACGATTATTTTTGGATACTATATTGTAAGTTTTCAAACTGACATGGTCAATAACACTTACATTAGAACTTAAGACGGGATATTTAACTTTATTTTTATTTATGTCAATGAGTTTGTTATTTCGTCAAACTCATAGATATAAATAAACACGGTAAATATTCCGTCTTAAGTTCTAATGTTACCATCAGACCACCACAGATGGGTCTCAGTAGGGCTGATGCCTGATCCGGAGCTGCGGACTACCTAGCGGGTTTACCGGGGCTCTGGTTCGAAAAACAGAAGTAGGAACGGGGTGGTTTTTAGTCAGTAAGAGTCTGACACTCCCTCTCACCTCGCCCAAAGCGAGAGAAGTAATTGGATGATTTTCCGCCCTCAAAAAAAAAAGTTCTAATGTTAGATAATACTATATCTATTGTATTGATAAGATAAAATAATTTCTTTTTTACCTAAGCAACTACCCAATTATTAGACATTAAAATGGAATTAAAGTTGATATATTAAAATGCATACAATGTAAAAATTCATCGGAATTGCCTTATACTCGTGTGTATACAATAATTAAATGTATTACATGAGTACTTATAATTGTCAGTTATTTTATAAGTAACTTAGATTGACTTAATAATTGAGTAGCAAGCAAGGCTTCTAAGAAAATAGACACACCGAGGACACGTTGTTTTTGCCGCTAGAACTAGAATAGAGATAAATTTACTAGACTAGGCAGGCAATATTGTTAGGCTTAGGTGTTAATAAAATATTACCTATAATATGTAGCTTAAAAAGCCGCAAGCTTGAAATGAAACTGGGCTGGACACGTCTGACGGGCATGTCGGACGAGCGATGGACAAAACCCACAACTGAATGCGGCCCACTCAACGTCAATGGATGTACGGCAGGCCCAGAAGGAGATGGCGGGATGAACTCGATGCCTATAAAAAGGATTGGCCATAGAAAGCTCTACAAAGAGACGAGTGGAAGGAGGGTAGGGAGACCTTTGCCTTGCAGTGGGACCACTATGGCTGAAAATACAGGGTGACTTTGAATTCGACGTATTTCTCTCGGGAGGTGATAATACAACTGATTTCCTACAAAATTAGCCCTGAGGTCCTTGGGCGGAAAGTGGCTAGTTTCTGAGAAATTCAACATTTTCGGTTTTTGTAAAAAAATCCCGAATTGATTACAAATCATATAGATTATCAATAAATAAAAAAATACTGGTTGGATTTTATAAGTTTTGGTTTTAATCGGTTGCCAATACAGCAGTCATCATTTATAAATACAAATAATGGCATAAATGTCATTAGTTTTAAAATAGCAAGTAATTTATTATCAAATTTTGTTTTGTATCACTAATTTGGTCAACAGGAAACTGGATTTATTTAAAAAATAATATATGACATTATGCGTACAAACTATTAGAAAAATTTCCTTGGTTTATTAGCTACACAGAAACGTAAAATTATTCACAAAATTCTCCAAAACAAATGAATTAATTAATGATATTAAGTAGAGTGTAAAGAGAATAGGGCAATTTCAAAAACTCCTTAATTAGCAAAATTTTGTTTAAAGTGATCTCCCCTACGACAAATACATGCCCGAAGACGCTTCCTTATCTCTATGACGTTCACTCTTGGGCTGAATATGCGTCTTATTTCGTCACTGTGTTCAAATATATTTCGGAGAAGAATTTCGACGCCGGTCAATTCCCTCAAACTATTATTATTCCATCAAACTATTAAATTCCCTAAAACTACTAGAATCCAACCAGTATTTATTTATTTATTGATAATTTTGTAATCAATTCGGGATTTTTTTACCAAAACCAAAAATGTTGAATATCTCAGAAACTAGCTACTTTCCGCCCAAGGACCTCAGGGCTAATTTTGTAGGAAATTAGTTGTACTATCACCTCCCGGGAGGAATACGTCGAATTTAAAGTCACCCTGTATAAATAATGTTGCTTAGTCTTATAAGCTATTTTAAGGAACAAGTTTCATCGAAATCCATTCATTGGTTTTAGAGATTAGCATGTGCAAACAGACAAACATACAAACAGAAAATATATAAATTTTTATCCAATTTGTTTTCTGTTACGGATTTCTTATCATCCTATTTTGTTTTTATTGTACCTAATATAAAATAAATAAAGTGTAATAAAATATTTAATGTACAAATCCAAGTTTTACTGTTTTATTGATTTTAATGTTAGTAGTTTACCTAAGAGTTTAAATTTGTTTTCAGTTTATGGCAATAGGTAGTGTTAGCCCCTATTACATACAATGTACTAATATCAAGACGCCAGCAGGTGAACTCAGTCCTTTATATCAAATTTATTTACTAGATTTTTAACCTCATTGCTTTTTTCAAACTCTTGAAGACTGGAGCTGACCTGGCATCATTATCAATGGCATACATTACACATCTCTACTTCGTCACCGATATAGTCACCATGGTAGTGTTTGCTTACTTTATGTTTCGTTGTGTGAGTGAGGTTGCCGGAGTCCCAAATACCCCACTTCCCAATCTTCCTATTCCCCAACAACCCTTAAATTCCTAACCCTCAAAAAACCGGCAATGCACTTGTAACGCCTCTGGTGTTTCGGGTGTCCATGGGCGGCGACGATTACTTACCATCAGGTGATCCGTCTACTCGTTTACCGGCTTATACCATAAAAAAAAGAATATCTGTTAGTATGAGTACAAGGAATCAAGTAGTTTTACTTAAGGTCGAAAATCCAGTCAAATAAATTGATAGATTAGAGTCGGTTGGCTTACTGGCTGGTCTATACATAACTGGCAAAAACTTGATCTTGAATTTATAATGTTTATGTATAATCCTTGCTAAAAATTATAATGATTTTATAAATTATAATTATTATTTACTTAAAAATTCGTAAGGCAGATCACGTTTCCGACAGCACTTGTATTTTTGAACCAATAAGATTATTAAAATGTAAATGCATACTTATTATAAATGCATAAAAATATCGTATTATTTGTTTGTGTGTGTGCCTAAAGAAATGCCATACAAGAACTTATAAAGGCAACGTCACGCGTAATATAAAACTCAGTCGTGATTACGAAGGCAAACAAAATAATACCTATACGTATCAATTAAATACATAGCTTCCAGTCGCGATTAAAATAAGTGTCATTGGAAAATAAACCTTATTGTACGCTCACAATAATATGGGTTCAATTGAAAATCCTCTGCTGAATATCACTCCAGCAATAGTGAAGAATGTGAGGAAGCTGTACGGTTTAGATGACCAGAAGAGGTTGGATGAAGCCATCAAGATTTTGGAAGATTGGGTTCAGAAGCAGCCACATATCATCAAGAAGGATTTTAGTGAGTTCTTTTAGATTTCTACTTCTTTGTTTGTACGTAGTTTTAATAAATCACTGACATAATAATGGTGTAAGAAAACTTAGTGAGAAAAGCTTACTACATTTTTTTCATTGGGAAGTATGAAAAATGTCATGTTGGCCTGGAGGTTTAAGTTGCCCGCTCCTCATGCATACGAATGGGAGAATGGGTTCGAAAACTACCAGTGGCAAGTACCAATGTGACTTTTTCCGAGTAACATAAATACTTTCAAATGTTATTTAGACACCACTGACAAACAGTGAAGGAAAACATCGTGAGGAATCCTTTTTTTTTTTGAGGTCGGAAAATCATTCAATTTCTTCTCCCACCTTGGGCTAGACGGGAGGGAATGTCAGACTGTTACTGACTAACAACTACTCCGTTCCTTCTCCTGCGTTGAGCCGGAGCCCCGGTAACCTTTTACGTTATCCGCAGCTCCGGATATCGTGAGGAAACCTGGGCTTATAATTTCGCCAATTTAAGTCGCAAATCGCCAACCCGGATTGAGCAAGCGTAGTGATTAATGCTTAAACCTTTTCCTTGTAAGAAGAGACCTTTGGTCAGCAGTGGCTAGTTCTAAGCTGTTTATGTTATTATTATTGATGTTGTCATAGGACCTGTTTTGAAAATTTGTATAACAAGTTTTAAAATTAAGTTTGATTTTAATTTTAATATACATAAACTTATCTAGACTACACAATGAGTCAATGTATATGATACTTTTGGTTTTTCCAAATATTAAGGTCGTTGCATTGTATTACAATATTTTGATATTATTATGTAGTTTTCGAAAAACGTTCAAAACAGGTTATGTAAAGTAGATGCTACAAATCTAAAATTTACTCTTGAATGAATATCCATTTAAACTCTACAATTATTAGTTCGTTAAAACCTTGTTCTCTCAACTATAACCACAAAAAAAATACAAGAACAAGTTTTCTTTTTTAAGAACGGTGTAGTCAGTGGCTCGTTCTTGCGGTGTGGTTTAAGATCCGCAATCTTATGAATGTGGAACGGGTGTCTTAAACCATCACGACACCTAAGGGCCACCACAATTCTCGATATAACAACTCAAAAAAAAAATCCTATCATTCACACTTGATGCGATGATGAAGGAAATTAAGATTTTTTCGTATTAAAATACATACGAGTAAAAAATTCAGTAAAATAGTAATAATAATATAGTAATAATAATATAGTAATATAATATACGACTGATTACTGCAAATATTGACTGCACGGTTGTCGCGGTGGCTGGGCAACTGGCATCCAAGTAACGCTGTAGTTGGTTCGATTCCCGCACGAAGCAACTCTTTGTATGATCCACAAATTGTTGTTTCGAGTCTGGGTGTCAAGTGCATGTGAACTTGTATGTTTGTAAACGCACCCACGACACACGAGAAAATCTTAGTGTGGGGGCAATGTTTAAAAAAACATTACTGTTTATGTTGTCAACCATATTGATCGATGTTTATTATTATTTGTTTTCAGGCAAACGGTTTTTAGAGACGGCTATCGTATCATGCAAGGGGTCTGTGGAAAAGGCGAAGAAACAAATCGATACTTTATGCACTATGAAAACTATGGCGCCGAGATTCTTTGTAAAATGCAACTTGAAAACTGAACTACAAAACATTTTGGAAAAAGTGTAAGTACGATTAGAGAGAAATCTATCTATAAAGGTAAGCGTACACAGACCCGCGTCACACGCATCGGACGGATCGTATGAAACGGAATAATTTTTCTGACTAGGTCCACTGTATCGGTAGCGATCGATTTGCCGAGGCGAATATCAGCAGTCGGATTGCTGATTCTGAATTTTGTTTGTTAAATGTTAAATGAAAAAAAGAACATATGTTAAATGTAAAATGTTTGTGAGAAATCGAGAATGGAGGAAAGCGCTGAAGAAGTTGTTATTGCTTATTTATTAGTCGAGGCGCGTCCACTGATCAGCATTGTGTATGACGTCATCAGTACGCATCGCATGTAGGCATTGCTGATGAGCGGTCCATACGATGTAGATCAGTGGACGCTGTTGTATGAGTGTTTATACAAGACTAACCAAAATCCATTGCGTGCGATGCATTCGATGCGTGCAATGCGGGCCTTTGGACGCTTACCTTAAAACTATATGATATAAAGCTGAAGAGTTTGTATAGTCCATTTATCGAGAAAGGTCCAAACCATGAACCAAGTAAGCACTCTTAACAAGGTAACGATTAAGTGAATGTTGTGTTTATTTTTAAATAATATAATACCTACTGATCCTGTTTAAATTAAGTAAATGTCATGTTTCAAGTGAATGTTTTAAATAGGCTTAAAGTCATAAATACCTACAATAATATATTTTGTACTTTCGAGGACAAGACTTTTTATGATATCAGATAAAAGATCAAAATGTTATGGAAAAGGTATTTTGAATGGTTAAAATTACAAGTTAATTATTATGACAATGTTTATTTATTTCACACTTTGTTACGCAATTAAGAAGTGAATGGGTAGACTTGTAGCTATGTTACGAAGATATAATAGCTAAGCTGTGAAACTATGTGACCGTTTCCACTAATAAACTAAGTAGCGGTGCGAGTAAGCTGGGTTATGTAGATGCACCAATGTATCTGTGCCAGGAAGCCACAAGCTTACATTAATAGCACGCATCTTTCCATATAAAAAAAACTTAGCTAAGCTGAGTCCGTTTTCAGCACTGCTAACTCACTGTATTTTGGTACATGATTTGTGGAATTATTTATAGGTATTGAATTATTATTTATACACATAATGAAACACAACGTAAGAGTTGTTTCACGTCGGTTTTCTGTGAGGCCGTGGTATCAATCCGGTTAACACGGCCCATTCGTGCCGAAGTATGGCTCTCCCATACTTAAGTGTGATCAAAAAAGATCCAATCAACCAAGAAGCAGTGCAATATAAAATGTAATATTATTATTTCTCTTGCAGATGGGTCATTCCTCTTCCGCAAACGTCAGAAGATCACTGCAGAGTGGTTTTAATCAAAACTTTCGATAACAATCTCACGCCGGAAGAAATCCTACAGTTTTTTCAATACGTTTTAATTGTAAGTATATGTATGATAGTATTTTTGTTATTTTGTTCATAAGTAATAGTCTTCTTTATTTTAAATTACCATTTTATAAAGTACTAGCAAATCCCCAGCGAATTTCGTTTCGCCACCAGATGAGGTTTTCTATTGTTTTTTTTTCTGTTTTTATTTTTTACTATTAACCTCACGGATACTGAGACCTTTCCAACGAATGCAATCCCGTGGAAATCGGCCCGTGCGTCCTGGAGTTATAGCGTCAGGAGGGAAAACCCGACTTATTTTTATATTATAGAATACGGTAACATAAAATCTAATACAATTAATCCAAACAGGAAAACATAAAAAAGTCTCTGAATCAAAATTTAAATTTAGTGAAATAAATTAATTCTCGCAATTAACATAAAATTCTCATTTAACATTGTTTTGAACATGTTTTGAATTATTCAAGTACCGATTACAAAATGTATTTTGACATAGTACCAACACTATCAAAATAAGTCTGCATCGTCTAGATGTTTTGTAAAAGAGGTAATTAAAATAATAGTTAATGACATTATTATTCATTATTATAAAGCAGATTAAAAAGGTGTGTCTGCAAGCGTGTTGATCATTCTTCTCCCACCATATAAAAAGTGTCTGGCCTAGTATTTATCTTATAACTTTTGAGGCTAAAACCTCGTCACCACTAGGAACATTTGTTGAGCGACATGAGTGTTCCCAGAAACATAGGGCGATGTCGAACGACATTGTTGAAACTGTTGTCGCACCACAGTTAACAATGTCGCGGCGATGTCGTCCGACGTCGCCCGACATCGCCCGATGTCTCTGCAATATACTGGGTACAATTCCAGACTCCATACTACCACTAAGAAATTTTGGATAAACCGAAAAAAACTTAGTGATATTTTTACCCGACTGCCAAGGAAGGGTTATGTTTTTCGCGCGTATCTTGTATGTATGAGCCTAATATTCTTTATTACCTCATTTCTTCGAAACGGCTTGATGGATTTCGACAATCAGGGTATCGTTGGATTCGTCTTAATTACCCAAGTGTTCTTAGATATGTGACGTAAAACAAAAACCAACATGGCGGCCGTGAGGCGCCCTAGATAGGAGTAAAAAAAAATAATTTTTATTTGCTACAATATGGGTATCAAATTAAAGAGCTCATCATGAGGATTCCAAAATGGTATATCACTGACATATAGAAAAAAATACTATGTGCAATTATGTTCTTTATTATCCAAACTAAATACTCATATAGGTACTACGCGACGCGATTGACTAGCGGTGTCTGAACTTAAAAGTGAAAAGTAATAATAAAAGTACGTCTTAACTAAATTATTTACAATTAATTTATTTATAAATAAAGGACTAGCGACCCGCCCTCGCTTTGCTGAACGTTAAATAAGGAATCTATCTACATAGTCGTTTACCTATAGCCCATGCGACGCGTCAACTGTAAAGACCGTTTTTTTGTCAAAAACTAGTAGAAATTTTGAAACAGTATAAAGAGCAAATTTTATCTTCATTTAATGTAGAAAATTAATAGACTATTTAAAAGCATAAGGATTAATACTATTACGGACAAAAACCCCTCAGAATAAAAGATCCAAAAAAAATATTAAATAGACCGACCGTTTACGAAATTGGTAAATAGTAAATTTTACTGCCCTTAATCCTTCTTCTTTTTCTAATTCCTTTACTCTCTTTGTGTTACGCAATCAATCTAAAATAACTGGATCGACGTGTGTTATTTTTTTATTATCTTGGTATTGGAAGTAGTTCTCTCGTGTCGCGGGTGAAATCTTGAGAAACACATAGCCGTATTATAACTAACTAAAAAGTGTTAAATAAAAATAAATAAATTTAAAAAATTAAAAAACCCGACTGCATAAAAAACACTTTAAATAAAAACTGAAAAGTAAAAAACAAGCTTAGTCTAAAAGTGTAGATAGCAATGCTATTACCACAAAATTAAATAATTTTATAATCAATACACAAAAAATAATAATCTTATGCGAAACATACTTGAGTGCATCAGTCGGGACCCATATTGAATGATTTTAGTCTAGTTTATTTAATGGGTCCCGACTGTTACTTTTTAATTTTTTAAATTTATTTATTTTTATTTCAATCAGGGAATTGAACCTGACACCCCTTGTCGCAGTCGCACTTGCGACCAATCGACCAATGAGTCAGTCAATAAAACAATAAATTATTTGAATTTATCATCGTCAATTTTATCATCATCTTCCATTTTTTTTTTAATATATTTTTTTATTCATCTTCCAGCTAGCTGACTACGTTCGGGCGAACGACTACGTCGACGGCTTCATTATAATAGTTGACTACCGTGACGTAAATATCTTCAACCTCATTACAAGACTGACTACTCCCGATGTCCACCCCTTCCTCAATATTTTGATTGTAAGTAATCACTAATATATACGCAAGGTCACGCCTTTTATCCTCGAAGGGGTAGGCAAAGGTGCACATTACGGCACGTAATGCTGCTGTACAATGTACACCCACTTTTCACCATTTGTGTTATAAGTCCCATGTAATAGGGGGTGAGCTTATTGCCATATACCGGGCACAATTCGTGCTACTACTGAGAAATTAAAAAAAGGCCAGTTATACTTGCAGTCGCACTAGCAACCACTCGCACCTGCGACTGCCGAACATAGGGACTCGATTCCCGGGGCGGGCAAAAAATTACTGGGCCTTTTTCGGATTTTCGAAAATTTCTCAGTAGTAGCACAGAGTCTGGAATTGTGCCCAGTTATGGCAATAGATGGTGAAAAGTGGGTGTACATTATATAGCATTATGTACTTTAGTGTGCAGCTCTGCCTGCCCCTTCGGGGATAATACCCTCACATAATATAATAATTACTTCCACGCATCGAAATCGAGACCCTTGGTTCGATAGGTTTTGTTTTATAATATTCAAATAATTGTGAAAACTAATATTTAAATTCGAATAAGTATTCAGAGGTATATGTAATTGTAGATTTAAAACTTTATTTTCAGAAAGGTTACGGTGGAAGAATGAAGAATATGCATTTAATAACTGAATCAAAGGCTGTGGACATTGTAGTCACGACTGTTAAGCAATTCATAAGTGAGAAGCTCGGTAAAAGAATTCTAGTGCACAAGAACTTAGAAGAGTTATATGAAGTAGTGCCCAGAGATCTGCTACCAGAAGAGTATGGGGGGAAACTAAAGTCTTATCACAAAATGCAAGGTAACGAAATGTTAATAATCTTGTCCAAATATTCACCATCGATGACTGCCTCGTTGGTCGAGTGGTCGCAAGTGTGACTGCTGGACAAGGGGTCTCGGGTTCGATGCCCGGGTCGGGTAAAGTATTACTTTTTAAAGGACTTTTTTCGGTTTTTCGAAAATTCCTCCTTAAATTCCTGATTCCCAAAAACTAACGTAACGCACTTGTAAAGCTTCTGGTGTTTCAAGTGTCCATGGGCGGCGGCGATTGCTTACCATCAGGTAATACGTCTGCTCGATTACCGGCATGTCTCATAAAACAAAAAAAAATCGGCCTACCCCTTCGGGGAGAAAAAGCGTGACGTTATGTGTGTGTGTGTGTGTGTGTGATGTTCACCATGTTATAAACTATTCGATAAACAGTCAGCTGCTTTATATCATCTCTTTTAAAAGTGATGTTACCGGAGGCCTAGTTATCCCATTCCCCAATCTTACCAATCCCCGATTCTTCAACAACCCTTAAATTCCTAACCCCAAAAGGCCGGCAACGCACTAGTAACGCCTCTGGTGCTTCAGGTATCCATGGGCGACGGCGATTGCTTGCCATCAGGTGAACCGTCTGCTCATTTACTGGCTTATTCCATAAAAAGTATTTAGTAACGTCATGGTGGTCTGAAGGCTTAAGGCGCCCGATATTCAAGCATAAGAGTGCGGATTTCAAACCTACCAACGACAAGATTACTTTTTCCGAGCTATATCTACTTTCAAGTGTATTTATACACCACTGACAAACGGCGAAGGAAAAAACGGACACCAAAAGTTCCTTTGACATACATTTTTAATTCCAGATTTCTCTTAATTATTTCCAATCATAACAAAATTAATAGTGACTTTTATCTTGTTTACAGCTGAATTAGTGGATGAAGTGTCTTCTGAGAAACACATAGAGTACTTGAAGATGATGTCCAAAGCCTGCACGGATGAGACCAAACGAAACACGGAAAAATTCAACGAAGAATACATGGGAATGCCTGGCTCGTTCAGGAATTTAACTGTAGACTAAGATTAGATTGGAGTAGTTTTAATGGAGTTATAGAATTAGAATTATTTTACGGTTATCCTATTAGTATTTAAGGCCAACAAAGCAAGCAATTAGAAGATGATGTGATAGAAATTGGATAAATAGCTTAAAGTCAAAGACATAATATTCTAAAGAAAAAAGAAATAAGAAAACACACTGAGTTATCCTAAAACATCATAAATTAGGGGCAAAACCAGTATTTCAGTTTTCTGTGGGCAGAACGAAGGCCTTATTTAAGCCAGAAATATATATAGGGACAAATATCCTGCGAAACGTTTCGTCAGCGACGTTGGGTGAAGTTGCGCAACGTTGCCGGCCTCTTTGGTCGACAGTGGGTCGATATGTCTGGCAACATCGCGCGACATGGGCTTCAAAGTGCATCGCGTCTTCTAATGTCGCTGCTGACATGAGTCACACGTAGTCGTGTATTATCAGAAGGAGTTTCTTGAGGTCACACGATTAATTCATCTGACGTCGCAGCATAAGTTGCGCGTTGTCTCTATATATGTCAGGTGAAATCGGTTGGTATTGCTTGACATGTCAACGATACATATAGGGAGACATTTGTCCTCGGTGAATCCGACAAAGCGCCACTTATGTCCACAGTAACGTTGATGTTGCAAGACAGTGTTTGTGTGGGAGAGCCATGCTTCGGCACGAATGGGCCGACTCAACCAGAGTGATACCACGGCCTCACAGAAAACTGACGTGAAACGTTTTCTTGTGTGAGTGAGGTTACCAGAGGCTCCATTACCCGCCTTTCCAATCTTCCCAATCCCCGATTCCCCAACAACCCTTTAATTCCTAACCCCCAAAAGGCCGGTAACGCACTTGTAACGCCTCTGGTGTATCAATTGTCTATAGGCGATGGTAATTGCTTACCATCAAGAGATCCAGGGGCCCGTTTACCGGCTTATTTCATAAAAAAAATGTCAACCAGAGCTCGGCAACATCGCACTCCTTTACCCAACTGGCTACACAATATGTCGCAGGACATTTTTCTGGTGTAACTTTGACTTTATACAACGTACATAACTTGAGTGACTCATCGATTTATTGTATACTAGCGACCCGCCCCAGCTTCGCATGGGTGCAATAGTGATATATTATGCATGTATTATACATATAAACTTTCCTCTTAAATCACTCTATGTATTAAAAAAACCGCATCAAAATCCGTTGCGTAGTTTTTAAGATTTAAGGAGTAAGTAGTCAACTCGGACCACATACCTACGGCCCATTTGGGACGAGTTGGGGAAATTAAATATAAATTAAATTTGTAGTGGTCAACTCGTCCCACGTTTTTTTTTGTATGGATTTTTAAACTTTTTCAATGTTTGGTACAGTTAGCAACACAAGATTAAAAATATTTTTTTTCTTTACTTTCGTTTTGTTCATAGATTATTTCGTATTAAAAAATCCTGACGAAGTAAGAACCTCCTTTTTTTAGTGTCGGTTAAATAATTTATTACCTAAATTATTTTTTGCAATCGCACAAATTCATGTGATAACCAAAATTACTAAGAATAGTAAACATGTGTGGCTTAAACAATGGTCATGGCGGTCACTTATGAAGTAAATGATAACAAAGATAGAATTAAGTTCCTAGAAAATCTTCTGTTTTCAACAAAGTAATAGAAATTTATTATTTCCACACTAACCCTTTTGCTACTGACTGTACTTTATCTCATTGTAATAGTGACGTGGGACGAGTTGACCACTAAAAATATTATTTTATTTTATTTTCTGCAACTCGTCCCAAATGGGCCGTAGGCATGTGGTCCGAGTTGACTACTTACTCGATTTAAGGCTTACAAAGGGAAATAGGGACAGAGAAAGCAACTTTGTTTTATACTAAGTAGTGATGTAAATGTTATTATTGTATCTGTCTCAGCAAATTTTGAAATTAAAATAACAAGTGAATAACTGAATCGAATGTAACCTAGTTTATGTTTTTTGCTGATTTATTATAATTCTTAAATGCATAATTATGTAGTAATAAATAATAGTGCAATCTAATCTTGTTTAAAATAAATGGTAGTTTTTATCAATTCAGTTTTATTCCACTGTTTTTATTTTTCGTAGACCAGGGGCCTTACTTTTGAAATGCATTCCGATCGATCGACATTGATATTTTGAAATTACGTAATGTTTTTGAGCTGCAACTCTAGTTCCCCCTTTCATCTGTTTTGCATTGATTTTCAATGAACTAAATGGAAATGAGTTTGGATTTAAATGTTATTTAACAGCTAAGATTGGGGTTGTATAGTTTTGACATTTAATAAATAGCGACATTTTATTCGATTGAAATTGCATTGACATTGAGATTTGTTTTAAGAGTAAGGCCCCTAGGCATAAGAGTTCCAAATGTAATGCACTTTAATGAATTTATATATTACAAGGCAAATCTTTAGATTCAATGCTACTATGAAAATTTTTGCAACCCTTATTATTACTTGTTCGTACTCGAGACCCTTAGCTCGGTAGCACCGTTTGCGTCGACTAGACCAACGGCACTCGAATAAAGGGCATAATTACCAAAGGCTTAATTACTCTCCTCTAGAATCTTCCCAATCCCCGAATCCCTAACAATCCTCAAATTCCTAAACTTCTAATGTTTTGGGTGTTCATGAGCGGCGCCGATTGCTTACCATCAGGTGATAAGTCTGCTACGTTACCGGCTTATCCCATAAAAAATAAGATTTTACGCTATCGTTTTACAATTTAAAATAGGCACCTACATATTTAGTGTTAATTTATATTTACTTAAGTCTATAAGGTAATTAAATAAAATACCATTAATATTGATAAATACTAAAAATTACTCAAAGGACTAGATCGAGGCCTCATTCTAGGTTTCATTGTATTAATTCACCTATTTAGATATTTAATTAAAATACAATTCATAATAAAATTATGTATAATTAACCAATACCGCCTTAAAATAGATCTAATAGGCAATTTGTACGATCTGTCATTCCATTCTATGTTTAGGCATTGAAATAATTATGAAATCTTGTGTCCTTTCTGTCATACTATATGTAGCTGGCAATACGAATTAGGTAAACCCGTAAACGCCTACACAATATGCGTAAAACTGACTACAGTCCCGCTACAGCCTACCCTTTTTTAAACCAAGGGAAACCTTAAAAAGGCGCCTAGCTTTAGAAAAATTACTGAGGAAACTATGTTTTTACCTCATCTAAAACCTACCCAATGGTACCTGTCCTCCTCACACCCAGCCATCGCAGGAGACACAGCGATCGTCGGGGAACGCGTGACGATCTCTGGCCACCGTATGTGTGGGTTTACGGTGAGCAAGGGTAGCTCGCCGCCCGACCAGAACCAAACCCGTGCGTACGACAAGGGCCAGACTACTACCACCAGACCTAGGTTCAGTAGGGCTGATGCTCAATCTAGAGCTGCGGATAAAGTAAAGAAGGAGAATGAACGGGGTGGTTTTTATTCAGTAAAAATCTGCCACTCCCTCTCACTTCGCCCAAGATGGGAGAAGTCATTGTCATTGCACGATTTTCCCCACACAAAAACAAAAAAAGGGTACACTGTGTATCCTCAAGAACAACCTTGGAACTCCCACGGTGTGACGTCCGTAACGGCTCATCCTTAGTGAGAACTTTTTTTGAGGGGGAAACATCATCTAATGACTTCTCCCACCCCGATTCAACCCGACTAAAAACCATCCTGTTCCTGAGCCCTGGCATCACTAGCAGGACCTGCGCCTCTCTTGATCCCCACTGTACAAGTGTACACATTACATGAGATTCCCGTACCACCGTCTCCCCAAGGTACACAACTGGCCATAAAATTATCTATGTGTGCGTGTGTTAAGAAACAAATAAAAGGTTATAAAAAGGCTTCTATTGATGTAATATAAACTAGTAGTGATTAAGGTCGCACACAAAATAGATGTGAAATAAAAATAAACAAATTGACTGTTAGAAATAAAATTTATGTGACGTTGGAAAATTTTGGACGATTTTGGCAAAATGAGCTCTATACAAAATCCTTTACTAAATATCACTCCAGATATAGTGAATAGTATAAGAAAGATTTATAATCTGGATGATCCGAAAAGGTTGAATGAAGCCATTAAAATTCTAGAACATTGGATACAGAAGCAACCTCATATAGTCAAGAAGGATTTTGGTAAGTAAAAGTACGCTTGCAAGTATTAAAAAACAATATTCGAAATGTCACAAACGATAGTTTGCTCTTGAGTCTTGTGCAATTGCATTTACGACGTTATTTTTATTTAATTTAAGCTCTAAATTAGAACAGTGTTATTCAAAATGGTAATCGTATCAATATTGACGAGTCATTATTTTTAGATGTTGTAACAGATTGATTAGTGAAAACAATAATTTATTTGTGACTAGTTGACCCGGCAAACTTCGTACCGCCCCGAACATATTTTTCTCACGCTTTAATCTTGCCCTGGACTTCCACAAATAATGCATGACCAACATTTCCTAAATCGGTCTAGTGATCCATATTAAAGTATTGTTGTGTTTGTATTTTTTGCATTCAATAGGCTGCAAAATTATTTGATTGATTTCATAGATACTATACCATATTTTTATATTCTTGCTATAATTTCGTGAAATATACCTAACTTCATTGAAAATTTCCACCATCCGTGAGTCATTGCAGAGTGCCATTTGAAAACTAGTGCTGGGCTCATTGGGCTTATGAGCCCTATACCTACTAGCTAATGTCAAATGAATACTTTTCTTTTTTCTTCTTCTTTCTTTCTTACTGACTAAAAACCTCCCCGTTCCTACTTCTGATCTTCGAGCCACGGCAACCCGGCAATTGCCGGCAGTTCCACAGTTGTGGAAGATTTAACATTTTCCAGAGTTCCAGACTCGTGCATCAGCCCTATTGGAACCCACTTAGGTGCTCCGATGGCTCTTTGATGCAGCTAATCAGTTCTATCATATCATATCCTGAAACAATAAAGCTATAAAAAAAAAATAATGAAGTTTTACGATTGAAAGATCGCCTTGTCTAGATAAACGGCTGTTGTTTCTATTTTTAGATTTTTCTTAGTATGTCTATATTTTCCACTAATAAACATGTCTGGCTTGAAACCAGATTGGATAGTTTTGACTGTAAAATCAAGCAATGTAATAAAATGTTAGCAACCAGAATCTGACACTCCCTTTTACTTCTTCTTAAGTAATAATAGTAATATGATTTTGCCCCCTTAAACTTGAACCCCCCGCCCTTGAACCGACCAGTAGTGAGTGGAAAATTTCCCTTCAACAGCCTTCTTTTTGACAGCCAAAGATGTAAAATTAATTAAATAAATTATATTTCCTACGTCATTGTCAGACTACATGTACTTCGATCGATAACCAGTAAAACCTGATCAAACAATTATCGATAAGTAAATTTCCGTATTATATCTTTTTTTAGCTATTAATCTACTCCGAGAGTGCTATATTTAGCTGAGGAGGTCTCGTGACCCATAATTAATTAAGATGATAATGATGATCATTCACCCAGTTTTTGTTATGGTCCCTATACTTGATTTTTATGTGAATTTTTACCATTAATTTTATTACAATAATATACCTAAATAAATATGTTTAACTAGCAGCTACCCGCGACTTTAGGATTTTAAATTATTTGAATTTTCTTTGCTATAAACCTCACGGAGCCGACCTTTACGACGAATGCAAAACCATGGTAATCGGTTCTGGAGTTATAAAGTCAGGAAGGAAAACCCGACTTATTTTTATACTAGCTACTTCCGTGCGGTTTCACCCGCACTGCTTGGTTCTTATTGATCGTGGCGTGATGTTTTATAGCCTATAGCCTTCCTCGATAAATGGTCTAGTCAACACAAAAAGAATTTTTCAAATCGAACCAGTAGTTCCTGAGATTAGCGCGTTCAAACAAACAAACAAACTCTTCAGCTTTATAATATAATATTAGTATAGATTATAGAAGATTAGTATGTCTTGCGTATTCTACCAGTTCCGGGGTACATTTACATTTTTGGTAGTTTTTATTTTGCAAGACCAGTTGTTAGTTTAGGTTTTTAGTGATTGCAATTTCTCCCTCTTCGTGACCACAGATCAATCTTATTTTTAATGATAATTTTCTCGAAGAATGCAGACTTCAGGATGCTACTTGTACCTTTAACCTTCATAGATAAAGTAAGAATAATAAAATTACACCTAATTATGATTACAATTAGGTGCAATTTTTAATTAACACGATTCTTGTAAATGCTCGTCATTATTCTCAATCAACATCTCAGTTCCGTTTTAATTATGCACATGTTACTTTCCCGCGGTTTCGTCCGCTTAGTTTAATGTTTTATAGCCTACACAAAAATCATTTTTCAAATTAAACACGCTGAAAATACTGAACGGATTTAGTTTAAATCTGGTATACAGACAGGGTATTAGCTTTATTTGTGCCTGCTACATATTTGAACAAGAAATGGCTATTCGATCGTTTGAAAATCGTAAAGCTGGTGATGCACTTAAAGAAAATGGAGTTGCAAAATAAATATAAAATCACACTAATATCTTCTACATACCTATAAAAATCTTCTGTTGGTTAGTCTCGCTAAAACTCGAGAACGGCTAGACTGATTTGGCTAGTTTTCGTTTTGAATTAAGTATTTGTGCACTGCAGGTCCTAAAGGTGTGAAAAAAATGTTTGGGGCGGTACGAAGTTTTTCGGGTCAGCTAGCTATAAATGTGGAAGTTTATTTGTTTGGAAGTTTGTCCGCCATTCACGCTGAAACTACTGAACGAATTTTGATGAAGCTGACTTCTTTGATAGGTTACTTTTTATCCCACAGGAATGCAGGCGAAGTCACTGGCAGAAGCTAATAATAAATAATATTATAATGTTTTCAGATAAGCGGTTTTTAGAAACAGCTCTCATAACATGCAAGGGGTCTGTGGAAAAGGCGAAGAAACAAATCGATACTTTATGTACTATGAAAACTATGGTACCCAAGTTCTTTGTACCGTACAATTTGAAGACTGAATTGCCAACAGCTTTGGAAAAAGTGTAAGTTATAATAATATTCCAGTTTCGTAGTGGTTGTCTGAGCGCATTTTATTCTAAAATTTTAATTTAAATCATCGAGTCAAATTGAGTCATTAACCGAATCGATATTTAGAAAAATTGATTAACTAACCAATCGATATTTTGAACGTGGAATTTATTTACATAGTGCAAACTGGTGATTGCTAAGGGTGCTTTTCCTCCAGAGATGGGCTTTGTAGCTATGCCAAGACTGATATAATAAACGTAATGACGATGTAATAGCTAAGCTATTAAACTATAATTATGATCGTATCTACTAATACTAAGCTATGTAGATATGTATGCGATGTGTCTACCCTCCTAGGGAAGCCATCTACAGCACGCATCTTTCCATATAAAAACAACAAATACCGCAGTCAATATTAAAATTAGCCTTTAACTTGTTTTGCTTATTTATTTTTATTCATATACATACACATATTCATACATATTATACAACATTGCTTTGACGTAAAAGTGGTACATTAATTTTGACCTAGACCTAACCGCTTATTTTACTTAACCGGTTTACAATTGACTTTGCCCTTGATCTACAAATAAAACACCAAAATAGATGAACAGTAACCTTAGAACGAGTTTATTTTACTTTTAAGTAAACGAAACAAGAGCGCGTCCGACGCTCTGATTGGCCGGCGCGGATAAACCAACCAATCAGAGCGCCGAACGAGTGAGCCTTTTGATTAGTTGATTGAAAGTAAAGGAAACTCGTAATAAGGCTGCAGATATTGATGACTATTATCGGTGACATAAACGGGATTTAATTTGGTAGTCTGTTCCGTGTAAGGTATGACCTTAGCTTAATAATTTGTTTCAATGTGTTAGTTAATTCTGTCTTAACCTTTGAGCCTTTTTCGAGTTAATCGCTTTAATGGTAAAAGTGGTAGGTGTTTCAAATGTGGGAGAGCCATGCTTCGGCACGAATGGGCCGGCTCGACCAGAGTGATACCACAGCCTTAGAGAAAACACGAAGTGAAACAATGCTTGCGTTGTGTTAGACTCGGCATGTTCAATTATTTTTTTGAAACGAGAAAGTTATCCTATAATTTCTCTCTCCTTGAGTGAGGCGAGACAGAGTGTCAGACTCTTACTCATTAAAAACCACTCCGTTTGTTCTGCTGCTTTGAGGCCGAGCCCCGGTAACCTGTTACGTTGTCCGCAGCTCCAGGCCTATAATTGTACCTACTATTTTTTCATTTCGGAGAACATCCTGGATTGACATTATAAGAGCATTTTTTCATTTATTATATTTCATCATTTCGTTATGTTCCTTACAGATGGCATATCCCGCTTCCAAAATTGACAGAAGATTACTGCAGAATAGTTTGGATCAAATCATTCTCCAACGATTTCACTCCTGATGACTTGTTGCAGTTTTTCCAATACTCTATTATTGTAAGTAAATAAAATAGTTATAAGGTTTGATTCTTTGAAGTTGAACAAGAACTATACAGGGTATAAACCCTACAATATTTTTTGTAATTTTATAGTTTTTGGTTTGGTGTTATTCATGCAATATTAGCCTTAAGCAGTTGATTATAACTATTTTAACATACCTAAAATAAACATTGAATTCCTTAGTTTTTGAAAATAAAACTATAGGTTTTTTTGTGTGTGCGGTTCAACTTTATGACTCTGATTCTATGATCTCTAGTTGATTTATACACCTATTAGGCTATGATGGAACTGATATACGTAGTGTGGTATAAAAGTCCCTAAAATTAAAATGAAAAAAAGAGGTGTGATTTTAGTAGGTAGTAGATAATAGAGAATAGTCTCCACTGTAAATGAGAAGAACCTGAGATAATTAAACTTGAAAGGTATCTAACAATAATTAGACAACTAAGTAAGCAAAAAGTAGCTCGACCTGGTGACTTGCACGGGTTTTATAGTCATAATAATTGTAAAATTACACGAAGATAAATAAATAAAAGAAACGAGGAATATTACATTAATAAGCACCTATAAACTTAAGAACAATGCATCAAGAAATTCCCATTATAATTAATATACAAGTATAGGTAGTGACGTCTATGTATATTTTGCTTATCTACTTGAAAAATTTGTCCTTGAGTATAATATGGGTTTAAGAAATATATAAAAAAATTAATTATCCTCAAATTAGAGTGTCTGGCACAAAACAGAAAATATTTATAGTAGATCAATGATTAGGATTAATAGTGTATTGAGCAGCAGTCATGCTAGCAGAGCTAAAGAGGAAACGACGTATGTGAGGGAACGAACCTCATCTCGCTCCAGCCGTCCTGGGAGACACTCAGGGCATCAGGGATCGCGAGACAATCTCTAGTTACCATGTCTGCAAACGGCAAGCAAAGGTAGCTCGCCACCCGATCAGACCCAAGCGTACGGCGCCTTGCGTTCCGCGCGCACTTTTAAGAGCCATTAGACCACCCCAAATAGGGTCTAGTAGAGCTGATGCCCGATACGGATCCGCGGAAGACTTAAAGGGTTGCCGGGGCTCCAGCTCGAAAAGCAGGCATAGGAACGGGGTGGTTTTTAGTTTATAAAAGTCTGACACTCCTTCTCGCCTCGCCCTAGGCGAGAGAAGTCATTAGAAAAGAGTTACGTATAGTGGATGCAAGTAGTCGAGTGGAGTTGTAAGGGCATTTTTCGATCTTTGTAACTTATGAGTCGAATATTTTCTATATGTTTTTTTTAATCTTTATTTAATTAATTAGAGGGTTTAGTCACACAATGATTATGTCACCCTCATATTAATTAACTTTAACATAACACACACACACAGATGAACATTAACATAAAAGAACTTAATATCTATTAACAATAGTGTTTTTTGATAGTAGGTACAACATTCTTGATTCTATGTATGTATTAAAGATAGCTATTTACCTGTTTCTTTCTCTAGTATCTAATAATATTTAAAACGTTGTTTGTTTTTTTATTTCCAGCTTTCTGAATACATTCGAGCTCATGACTACGTCAATGGTTTCGTGATAATAGTTGACTATCGCGATTGGAACATGTTCAAATTGATTACAAGAATGACTACTCCTGACGTTCAGCCGTTTATCAACGTTTTAATTGTAAGTATCTATACTTACCTACTTGTATTATGGACCTTACTTACTATAGTTTTTTAGCTGAGCTTGCTTATCTCTGTAACTGCCGATTTTGTGTCGAATAAAATATAATCAGATAGATTTTTGCCAGTTCGACCGGAGAGAAACAACGCTTGCGTTGTATGAGTGAGGTTACCCCACCGGCCCAACTACCCCCGTCCCAATCCCCGATTCCCCAATAACCTTTAAATCCCTAATCCCCAAAAGGCCGGTAACGCACTAATAACGCCAATGGTGGTTCGGGTGTCCATACTATAAAAAATAGTCACACCACACAATCAAGCAATTCAAGCAATTTCAATGACCTAATATTAGTATTTTGGTATAGTAATAAAGTTTAAAATTAAATGAAACTAGATGTTTCATGTACTTTTCAGTAAAGTAATACAAACATTTATTATTTTCAGAAAGGCTACGGTGGACGATTGAAAAGTTTGCATATAATAACTGAATCGAAAGCAGTGGAACTTCTTGTGGCGACTGTCAGGCAAATGATAAGTGAGAAGCTTGGTAACAGAATACAAGTACACAAGACAATAGAAGATCTACACGAGGTAGTGAATAAAGATCTTCTTCCAGAAGAGTTTGGAGGAAAACAGAAGTCTTGTGAGAAGATACAGGGTACGAATGTATTATAATTTCCCAAAGACGGTATTATTTTGTATAAATATAAAAATAGATCGAATTTTCCTTCCTGTCGCTATAACCCCAGAACGCACGAACCGATTTCCACGGTTTTTCATTCGTTGGAAAGGTTACGCCAGGTTAACAGCAAGGAAAATTCAGGAAAATGTCGTGGTGGCGAAACGGAGTTCGCCGGGTGCTAGTTTTGTATATTGATAATATTCTTTGCTTTTTTCTTTCGATCTGTTCTTATCAGAATCTTGTCCATTAAAACTTGTGCATGCCTCTTTTCAAGAGAATATTATAGGATTTTACATGGATGTCCTGTACTTAGTTTCATCATTATTATTTCCGCTCCTTTTCTTCATTCATTGTTATAGTGTAATAGTTTATTTTGATGTTAAATTTGTGCAATACAAGTATTTTAATCTGACTATACAAAACTTAGTAGGTACCTTTTAAGAGCCCTTGTTTCAACCCTGGTCCATTCGAACAAAATGTAATTTCAATGTGTAAACTTAATAATTTTCTTTTCTATTACAGCTGAATTAGTGGATGAATTGTCTTCTGAGAAACACATAGAGTATTTGAAGGTAATGTCCAAAGCCTGCACGGATGAGACCAAACGTAACACGGGAAAGTTCAACGAAGAATACATGGGCATGCCTGGGTCATTCAGGAATTTAACTGTCGACTAATTGTATTGGAAATATTCACTATTTACTATTGTTATTAGATTCTATTTGTATATTTTCTATTTAATAAATATAAGAAGACATTCTTTGTTAATGGTATAAGCCAGTAACAGAGTAATCAATCGCCGTCGCCCATGGACACCAGAAACACCAGAGGCGTTACAAGTACGTTGCTGGCCTTTTGGTGGTTAAGGATTTAAGGGTAATTGGGGAAATCGGAGATTGAGAAGATTGGGAAGGGGGTAATTGGGCCTCCGATAACCTGACTCACACAACGCAAACGTTGTTTCACGTCGGTTTTCTGGGAGGCCGTGGTATCACTCCGGTCGAGCCGGCCCATTCGTGCCGAAGCACGGCTCTCCCACACTTTTAAATTAATCTTAATAACAGAGTAACGTGCGTCAATCTGAGTGGCAATTAACGATTGGTTCAAGGACACATGCTACTTGCGACCTTTAAATACATTGTATATTTACATAATTATAATATAACTTAACCTCTCTACTCTTGTCTGATTAGTTGATTAATAGGCTATTAATCAACTATATATATTATATAGTTAATTTTAATATAAGAATTGTAAATAAACTTGATGATAAATTCGAACATGTAATACGATTCCTACAACCTATTAGTATGTATTATCCTAAACTAGCTTTAACCAGCGGTTTCACCCACGTTCCCTTGGATTAGGATACTACCCTTTTATCATTACACCATATCCGAGCCTTAAAAACTAAGCACCTCTGCTCAAGCATAACGTGCTATATAAATGCGCCGCCTCAAAGTTGCTGTGCAAGGAAGATGCGCAGCTCAAGTATGCAATGTATCGATAGTAGGGAAGCCATGCATAGCACTCGTCCATAACTCGCATCTTTCATATAAAACATAGCTTATCTGAGTTCGTTTCCACCAGTGCTAAGCTATGTGTACCAATGAATATGATTGATGGAAGCCAAACGCATCCACAGCAACGTAGCATAGCACATCTCTGGTAGAAAAATACTCTAAATCTTCAGAGAATAATAGACCATGCTACGTCACATCGTAAGTTCTACCGATAGATAAACATCACAATTAGTTCAGATATCAAACAACCCATTAAATCTATGGACATAAATACTTTATGACATGTAATACCGTAAATAAAAGTCATTAACTTAAGTAGCCATAAAATGGAAACGATGCAACTTTATCTTTCATTCTTTTCATTAATATACTGTAGACAATATCTTTGAAGATAATTTCGAATCCCTGTTGCCACTGCTGACCAAAGACCAGTTAAAACTGTACAGTTAAATCGTAAAATGTGTAGTTACTTTAAGTTCTGGGCAAAGTAAAAGTATATTATAAAAAAAAATTATGTGTTAATCTCGATAGGTAAAACGGACCCTAAAATAATTGTATTCGTAATCTCACCCTTTATTCAAATTCATGGAACTTACAGCATAACTAATAAAAGGTATACACTTTTCTTACATACACTTTGTAAAAGTTTGTTTATTTAGATGTTTGTCCGTCGATCACGCTGAAACTACTGAACGGATTTTGATGAAAAAGCAACCACTGCGATCACAGATAATAACAATTAACCGACGCCCCACAAAGGAGAATAACCAAAATAGTATGGGCACTGGTAAAAAAAAGTTGCTGCCCCCAGGGTTGACTCTTTGTTGGTGGGTTAATACTGTTGGACAATGTGTGCAAATGCAAATTAAATTCCAATCCACAAAAAAACCCTAAACATTAAACCCTTAACTACATCATGCATTCCAAAATAATTCGTGCACACACCACAATAGGAACAATGGATGCCGGTATTAAGGTTAAGCGGTTCCTAATGGGGAGCAAGGCATTTCTCGTTAAAATCTGCTCCTCAAAGCATTGCTTTGAATAAAGGAAACCATGTTAATTGGTAATGCATATGAAACGCTATGGGATTATATTTTGAGGCAATTTGGAATGTAATTGGCGAGTGATATGGTTTCTTTTTCTTTGTCTTATGGTAAGTATAATTGTCTTTGTAAAGTGAGTGTGAGTATAAATATATACGGGTTTGGTTCTGGAGGTGAAGATTATAGGTCAATTGAGTGGAGTTGCTTAATTTTAAACTGTCAGGCACGGCTTCATAAAAAACCGACGTGAAACAACGCATGCGTTGTGTTATTGTTATTGGAAGCTCAATTACTCCCTTTTCAATCCCGATTCCCCGACAACTCTTATATTCCTAACCCCCAAAAGGCCAACAAAGCACTTCTAACGTTTCTGGTGTTTTGGGTGTCCATAGACGGCGGTGATTACTTACCATTAGGTGATAAAAAACTTAGCTAACTTAACGAATACCATAATAATATAAAAAATTGTCACACCTAAAGAACCTGTGTCTAAAAAACGTTGTGGAAATAGTACCCATTTGTTTGTGCATCATATTATAATTAAAGTGAGATATTGCAAGCTAGGTTTTACTTAATAAAGAACTAATTTTCTCAGTAATGAAGAAGAAATTTTAGTTATATCTGCTAATTAGAAGGTACTTACTGCAGTTGCAGTTTCTTCTAGGTCCATATTATGAAAATATTTGCATTGCAAACCTTGTAATATTGCTGAACTCATTTCAACGTGAAAGTTGAACAAAATATCTTAAGTTACTCTTTTACTGAACTTTTCATGCAAATGCAGTAACTGCAACTCATGAATGCTGTATGAATCACACTATCACACTAATATTATAAATGTGAAAGTTTGTTTGTTTGGATGTTTATCCGTCAATAATATATACATTATACAAACAGAATAATATGAGCTGACTTAGGTGATAGGATACATTTTATCCCATGGAAATGTGGGCGAAGTCGCTGGCAGAAGCTAGTTGATAATGATTAATATGCTTCATACCTTTTATCTTCTGTAGAGCTAGACTGAACTTTATAAAACTACTAAATAACTACACTTTGCGAAAAACGTTTAATGTTGTATAGGTTAAAAGTAAGTTTGGCTGTTGGGCAAAAAAAACGTACACATTCAAAATTCTTAGTAATAGTATGAAATCTAGAAACTCAACTATCTATCAAAATCAGGTGTCATACTAAAAATGCACCCATTTCCACTTATTTTACGAGTGCCAAATACCTAATCTATACATATAATAAAATCGTAGAAAAGTGCTGTCTGTACATTGAAAATAAAAATAAAAAAAATAGCAGGGGTTATTGTTATGTCGATGTCGAACCCAAAAATGTAATTAACTTTTTTTGTCTGTTTGTCTGTTTGTCTGTTTGTCTGTTTGTCTGTTTGTCTGTTTGTCTGTTTGTCTGTTCGTCTGTGCGCGCTAATCTCAGAAACGGCTGATCCGAGTTGGATGCGGTTTTCACGGATATATTGTGGGATGCTTAAATTTACATTTAGTGTTTGTTTCATGTCAATCGGTTCATAAATAAAAAAGTTATGTCAAATTAAAGAATCACGTCGAACATTCTATGCTTATACCATTAATCTCCGCAACTATTTGACGGATTTGGTTGAAATTTGGTACAGATATAGTTTACAAAGAAAATGCTCTAACGGAGTATAGATAATTCTATGTCGATCGTTACACGACTTCGGTTCATGTTATTGTTTTAATTCATCGAAAAAAGTAAATAAATAGTAAAAAGGTATGAAAAAAATAATATCAATATAATTAAACTTTTAGTACGGTACAAAGAAAATGCCCGAACGGAGTATAAATAAATAATCCAAGTTGTCTTTATCCTCGATAGATGGCGTTGGGATCGAAATAGATCGCGCTATGGTTTCGTTACATTCATTTGGTTGGGTATCGGCCGAGCGCTTCGGTACTATCGTAGAAAAAGTGTATTATCAGTCGTATGATTATTTGTCTGTAGTGGTCCTGCTGTTTCGTATATTCTAAATTGGTTTCGTTGTATTTGTCAATTAATAAGTTTATTTGTTGGGTTTTCCTGGTTTTTTGGTTAAACTATTTAACGTAGGTTTAGTTTGATATCGATTATTAGTAGTTACTGTAGTTAGTTTTTTTAATAAAATTGTAAGTCTAATTTATAAATTAATTAGATTAGATTTAAGTCGTTTCTTTTAAATTATTTAGTTTAAGCTTGGTTATTATAGCATAGAGGATAGGTTGTAATATAGTTTCTTTTTTAATTGTTATAAATTCGTAATTCGTAGCTTTCTTTAGTTTTAAGTTAGTTTAAGTCCGTTTTTAAACTATTTTTTCAATGCCCTAAGTGAGTATACATCTATTAAATTCAAACGCAGAGCTCATTATGTTGATTTTTGAAGAGTTCCCTGGAATATCTTCTACATCTCATTTTTGAAGAGATCCCGCGAGATCGGGAACTATGTGGTTAAAACCAAAAATTTGCCGGAAGTCACTATTCCACGCGAACGAAGTCGCGGGCAAAAGCTATATTAGAATAAATCTATAGAAGGTTCAATTCTGTACATTGAAAATATTGAAAGAATAAATAGCAGGGGGTGTTACTGGATCGATACCAAACCCAAATATGTGATTCATTTTTTTTGTCTGTCTGTCTGTATGTTCAGGCATCACGTAAAAACTAACGGTTCGATTTCGATGAAACTTGGTATAATTATACCTTATTATTTTGGGCATAAAATAGGATACTTTTTATCCTGGATAAATACGTAGAATAAAAATCTTTATTTTTCAGTTTTATTCTACAGAACGCGAGCTCAACAGCAGTAGCTCAATAGAGGGATCTCCTTAATTATTATGGGCCTCGCCGTATTTGGGTCCAATAGATATTTATAAGATGTCATTGTCAGAGTTACTCAAAATTGAGAAATAAAACTTCCCCGCGAAGACCGACATCCGCGCGGACGGAGTCGCGGGCGGAAGCTAGTATAAACTTTTAAATTCCTGCACAATACAGCACCATCTTACTTACCATACCAATAATTTAAACACCACTACACTCTTGCTACTAAATAACACGTTCAACAATGCTATTTAGTACAAAGCGCTGTAAGGAACCATTAAAATCATTTGCCTTGCAAAATGCTGCTAAAAAGATGTGCATATTTTTCCTGAAGTCCGTTAAGTTTTAGTTGCAAGCTATTTTCGTTCTTTTAGTGTTAAAAATACAGTGGCTTTCTCCTTGTTTTTGTCGAATAGTAGTAAATGTTAGTCAGACTTCTGGTAATAACTTAGTAGAATATAATAAGGGCATTGTATATGAGACACATATGTACCTGGTTAATACATACAATGTTGTTATTGTTTTTGGTTCAACGGTAGATATATCACCATTGTACTTTTTTGGTTGGTGTTGTAAGAACCAACTAGGAGCCTGTATGAATATAGATCGAGTTAGAGTAATGGCAAGGTTACAGACATCCGAAACTCCAGAGGCATCAGGATTGGTTGAGGATTGGTGGGAATTCATGGAGTGGGGAGATTGTATAGGGGCGTAATTGGGCCTTCAGTAACCTCACTTACACAACGAAACACAACACAAACATCGTTTTACGCCAGTTTTCTGTAAGTCCGAGGTCAAGTCGCCAATCGTGCATACGCACGGCTCTGCCAAATATCATGGCATGAAACAGGCTCTTCTACTGTCAGTATTATGCCATATCATATTATCTTATTCCTCTGTACCCCAATTTTTCACCACCAAAAAATAAAACTCACGGTGTTAAGATTGCAAATATCTCTGAAGGTATAACCAGATCGGGTGATCACATCGAAATATCATACAACGCTACATCGACAATTTCATCTCATGAATTTTAAAAAGGAAATTTCCCTTCAACTCACCTGTTGCATGGCAGGCGAAGTTCAGAAGTATAATATTGTTTTAAAGTTTAGATAAAGGGTGTTTCTGGGATATGGTTCGGCGACAAAAGGATAAAGAGTGATTGATAGACATGTTATGTGGTTAGTCTAAGTTTTACTGAGATGTAAATATTAATGTGTGACAAATTCAAGGGTTAGATCAACACATATCTATTTTTATATGTATATCCAAATACGTATACCATTTTTTTAAACTATATCAGCAGGAGTCACCGGTATTTAAATCTTATGCAGTAAATAAATAAAATAATTATGTGGAATTCATTAAAATTATTTCTTAGCATAGCATAGTGTCAGCCCGTTCGGTCTAAAATTAACAAACTTTCATCCCCTTTTTCATTGCCTTGGGCAAAGAATCGATCAAAATCCTTTCTTAACTGATGCCTACGTCATAACATCTATCTGCATGCCAGATTTCAGCTCGATCTACCCAGTGGTTTGGGCTGTGCGTTAATAGATCACTTTGATAGTCTAGTCAGTCAGTCAGCTTTGCGTATTTTAGACTAGCAAACCCGGCGAACTCCGTTTCGCCACCAAGGGCACGTGTTCTTCTGCTATTCTCTTAAAAAAATCTTAAATTTTCTTTGCTATAAATGTCACGAACCCTGAGACCTTTCCAACGAATGCAAAACCTTGGAAATCGGTTCGTGCGTTCTAGAGTTATAGCGTCAGGAAGAAAAACCCGACATTTTTATTTTATAGATAATCTCAGTTTTTTCTATCTTCAACTTCTGTCTTATAACTTTGTGCTGCCATAAGCTTGGTAGGTCAAGAGAGCTCAACTTTCCAGGTATTGTGATTCTATTTATGTTCAGCGCTCGCTGACTATTGAATTTTCTTCACCATCTCTTTGAGAGTGTCTTTGCTGTAAGGGATTTAATGTAGGCTACTGGCTTGGGTATAGCATGAAATATTGTATGGCAAGGAAGGTGCAGATTCTGATGTTGAAATGTAGTGTCTGTTTTGGTTTGAGTGTTGTGTAATATGCGGGTTCTGGCCTGTTAAGGATCAGTGAAATTAGATTATAGAATTTATTGACATAACTGTTAATTAACTATACAGCCCGCCGACACTTGAAAACCTTTGGGGGTTAGGAATTTAAGGGTTGTTGTAGAATCGGGTATTCGGAAGATTGGTAAGGGGGTAATTGACACAACGAAATACAAGCGTTGGTTTACGTCGGTTTTCTGTGAAGCGATGGTCAAGCCGCTCGAGCTGCCCATTCGTGCCGAAGCATGGCTTTCCCACACTTATTAAACTCTCGGAGGTATTTGAGATAGTATTTGTAAACATGTCCAATGTTTATAACCTACTGAAAATACTAGTGGAAACTACAATTTAAATACTAACACTATATTCTGCCTTTCCTGTTACCAAGAAACACAGTATTTTATAAAATATATTATGTCTAGCTGACAATATCATCACCGGAGATAAAAGTTGCTCTCATAAATTCATACTTATAGCCGTAGTGTAACCTCGAATAAATAAAGTGCTCCCCTAACTTAATCATCCAACTTTCCTTTGAAAATGAAGTAGCTTCATCTAACAGCATTACTATGAAAAGATAAAATAAAAGATAAAAGATAAAATAAACGGGGAAAAGAAAAAAAATTAAAATGTACTACTTTTTTTCTTCGCGTATCAAAGTAGGGAGAGTGCACCACTTTGCGTCCCGCCCTTGTGCCGTGGACTTAGTGTTGGGACACAGAATCCCGGGATCCGAAGTTAGCCCGGGATTTAGGTTAAAGTTTGAGCTTATCTGGTTTCAATTAGATGCTTGGTTTTAGTTTCTTATGAGGTGCTGTAGATGGTTACATAGGTACTAACAATGTGAGTTAAATTAGGTAATATTGCATGGTATAGTTGTTTTAATTTAGTGGGCTGTGACAATAATTTGCGTGATAATAATAAATCCTAATTTAAATATTATTTTATTTTGAAAGTGTAGTATTTAAAAATGTAAATTTTGGGAATTTTAAACAAATAAATCCTAATTTTATATTCTTCGATTATTTAAGGTTTATTATAATTTTTCATTTATATGTTTTTGCCAAAATTTATCAGAGACACTGAAAACTAACTTTTGTTACTCTTAACGCCTGTTTCACCACCTTCATATACCCGATAAACTTACGTGATACATAGTTAATACGAATTAGATATAGCGGCTATCTAGACATTGTGAAACAGACCTTTAATGTTACTTTTTGGAGGATAAATAAAGTACCCATATTTTACTATTAATTTTTCGATTTAAGTTCTATTATAATTATCAAAATATACCATTATACATTTTTTGCTATTTTAAACGTGGCCCTCACTTGGATGTTCTCCTGTGCCGTGGGATCGTTTACAAACTAACAAGTTCACATACACGTGATACCCAGACCTAAAAAATCAATTTTTGGATCACAAAAAGAGTGGTTTCATGCGTGAATCGAACCCGCTACACGTTACGCGACAGTCGGTTGCCCAGCCACCGAGCCAACCGTGTATTTAAATTGTCACAGTATGTAAATATAGAAAAGTTTTTATTATTCCCGGCTCCATATTCATGACACATCACTACAACCTGTCTCATTCGCAGCAGGACTGTAGCACCCTCGACATGTCGACGTTTTTCTCGAGCTCTTGTTGTACCTTCTCACTTTCAGAAGTAAATGATGCTTACAACTGTTTTGGGGGGCTTTCCCTTTGTACAAATAGAACACCCTGGTTTCTTTAAAAGTTTCAAATGTCAAAAGGTATGAGCTTAGTGGAATTTATGGACAATAGGATAAAAAATCTTTAGGATACGGTTAATAATACAATGTCATGCCTTTGAACCGTCTATGGGGTAAGCAGTAGTGTAACTCTCTAGAACAATCATTTTTATTACGCTACCTATGGTATAAGCCAGTAAACGAGCATACCTACAGATCACCTGATGGTAAGCAAATACCGCCGCCCATGAACACCCGATACACTAGAGGCGTTACAAGTGCGTCGCCGGCCTTTTGGGGGTTAGCAGTTTAAGGGTTGCTGTGAAAGTTGTTTCACGTCGGTTTTCTGTGATGTGATGTGTGTGTAGTATCATTCCGTTTCTGTGAGGCCGTGGTATCACTCCGGTCGAGTCGGCCCATTCATGCCAAATTATGGCTCTCCCACACTTCCGTACTATCACTAAAGATACATTTCCAAAAAACCCCAATAACACTTTGCTCGACTCGGAAAATCATTCTGGGAGATCCTACTCGGGAATTTCACTCCCGAATTCTCGACCAACGAAGCGATAAGGTATGATGTTATGATGAATTTATGCACATACATACATACATAGAAAACTGAGTGCATTTTCTTAGAACATGGTAAACTTTGCTTCTTTAAAACCGCAAGACAAGCGAGAAGTTTAGTCGTTAGTAAGTATTTTACATTAAATATAAAACAAGTGGCTAAACTTGAGTTCAAAATATGCGGACATGGCATGGAAATTGCATATGTTTAGGAGTATGTTATATTCTGGATGGTCGAGTGATTGCGATGAGTTGTCGAGCATATTTTTTTTTGAGAGGGAACTAAGTGGTATCACTATTTTTGTTTAGGCGTACGCAGAGGTGCACATTACAGCACGTAATGCCACTGCACAATCTACATCCACTTTTTAGGGTTCCGTAGCCAAATGGCAAAAAACGGAACCCTTTTAGATTCGTCATGTCTGTCTGTCCGTCCGTCCGTCCGTCCGTCCGTCCGTCCGTATGTCACAGCCATTTATTTCCGAAACTGTTGGGCTTACATAGTTGAAACTTTGTAAGATGGTGTATTTCGGTAACCGCTATTAGAATTTTGAATAAAAATTAATAAATTTAAAAATTAAAGGGGGGCACCCCATACTTGGAAGTGATTGAAAAAAAAATTTTTTTCATCTTACATATCCGTGACATTAAGGTTTCTAAAACCACTTTTCGTCAAAATCAATCGTTTGAAAGGTAGACGCTTCCAAAGTGGAAAAATGTGTGTCCCCCCCCCCTCTAACTTTTAAAATAAGAGAGTGAGAAATCTGAAAAAAATATATGCTGTAGATTTCAATGGAAACTAACAACGAAAATTGGTTTGAAAGAGATATCATTATTAGTTTTTAAGAAATAAAACATTTTCAAAAACCGCAAATATAACTTTGTCGTTCATACAAACACTAGGTAAAACCAAGTTATTTTACAACTTGTATATTATGTCATCTACTTGCTGTTACGGAACCCTTCATGAGCGAGTCCGACTCGCACTTGGCCGGTTTTTACTATTTGTGTTACAAGACAAAGCGGGTGAGCTTATTGCCATATACTAGACAATATTCCAGCCTCCGTGATAATACTGAGTTTATTTTCGAAAAACAGAAAAAAAACAAGCAATAGTTTGCCCGTCGCGGGAATCAAACCCGAGACCCGTTGCCCAGCAGTCGCACTTGCAATCTCTCGACCAACGAAGCAATAATTATACATACATAACAAATTATTATTATGGTAGTACTAAACCTAAATTAATAGTTATAGCAATTTTATCATCTAAAACAAATTGCCGTGTTAATTTTTACAGGCGCTTTAAGCTACATATTGCTTAAATATTTTATCAGGCACCTTTATACTTATTACTAAATTAATTTATCTCAGATCTCGAATAGTATGTATCGTATGTATATTCATATGCATGTAGTAAAAAGCGGTTACTTCAATATTACAAACAGACACTCCAATTTTATTTATTAGTCTAGAATAAATAGAAGTCTTCATACACACTACAAAAATAAACCATTACACAAAATAAAATCACATATCTACTTCAAAAAAGAAATAACTTCAACAAACTAACATCGTCACCTAAGTATTCGACACGTTCGCTACACGTTACACGTAACGTGTTACATGTTACTCGTAGCACGTTCGTGTTGCACGGTCACTGAACATCGAATCTCTTTTACTTTGAAGTTTGAATCTTTGGACGTGATTTGAATTGCTTTGTTATAATGGGTTAGTTTTTGAAGGTGAGTTTTGGTAGGTATAGATGTAGGTAAGTCCTTTTAGAGTAGGTACCGGGTACCTGTACATACTGCGGACTACCTAGCGGGTTACTGGGGCACCGATACGAAGACCATGAGTAGTTCCTACTAATCTGGTCTATGACTGCACGGTTGGTGCGGTGGCTGGGCAACTGGCTGCCGCGCAACGGGTAGCGTGTTTGATTCCCGCACGGAGCAACTCTTTGTGCGATCCACAAATTGTTGTTTTGGGTCTGGGTGGCATGTGTATGTGAACTTGTATGTTTGTAAACCCACCCACGACACAGGAGAAAATGCTAAGGTGGGGCAAAATACATATAAGTGGATAAGTTCTATCCACTTATAGTATTTAATATAACCGGGTGTGAAATTTATTATAATTGCAATTTATTATTGGTTTTGAATTTTAAATATTGATTGTAACCTTGATTTTAATTTTTACTTATAATTGTTGTTTTTATCTCGATCGAACCTATTATCATCATCAAAGTATGTGCTAATGACTAGGTAACTTAGCTTTACTTTTGGTTTGATACTAATTTAAGCATGTGGTGTTCACCTATAAGTGATTGTTACACTGTAATATTATCATTAAGCATGTGTTAAAACACAAATAACATAATTGAAATTGTGTAAACAATTGTTGGTGAACCTATTATAATAAATAAAAAAAAAAATAAAAATACTCCCAGTCTCTTACAAAACTATACGACCATAAAAAGACCTTCTATCTCTGCTGACCTCTCAAAGACATAAGTCAGAATAACTGAGAGTCTTAGCATTGCATTCTAGTTCTGTCGCATCGCAAAGCTAATGAAAATAGTTTTAAGTCTTCCCCGTTTAATTGAACCGGCAAGGACTGCATTCAGTTACATCGCAGATACCTGGCATTGTGGTATTTTTAACAGATTGTAGAAAAAGGAGGGGGTTTCCATTCGGCTGTATTTGATTGCCTTTTCGCGGGACCCGCCCCAGCTTCGCATGGGTGCAATGCTGATATATTATGCATGTATTATACATATAAACCTTCCTCTTGAATCACTCTACCTATTACAAAAAACCGCATCAAAATCCGTTGCGTAATTTTAAAGATTTAAGCATACAGACAAACAAACAGACAAAAATAGTGACTTTGTTTTATACTATGTAGTGAAGCCGGTAAACGAGCAGATGGATTACCTGATGGTAAGCAAGCATCATTCATTTTTTTTAATCCTGGTTGAGGCGGGAGGGTGTGTCAAACTTTTACTTACTAATAACCACCGTGTTTCTACTGCTGATTCGAGCTAAAGTCACAGTGAGTCTTAATTGTGATAGTAAGCTACAAGATTTTAATTTCAATTAAGTATACGGCTGACTGAATATCATAGTACCTGGTTGTTAATCTTTTTTTTATGAAACACGCTCGTAATCGAGCAGACGTATTACCTGACGGTAAGCAATCGCCGCCGCCCATGGACACCTGAAACACCAGAGGCGTTACAAGTGCGCTGCCGGCTTTTTGGGAGTTAGGACCTTAAGGGGGGATTTTGAAAATTGGGAAGGGGGGAATTGGGCCTCCAGTAACCTCACTCACACAACGAAACCGTTGTTTCACGTCGGTTTTCTGTGAGGCCGTGGTATCACTCCGGTTGAGCCGGCCCATTCGTGCCGAAGCATGGCTCTCCCACACTTAAAATCTTCATTGTAATAGTCATAAATGTATTGTTTAATTTTAGTACCAAAAATTAAATACGTACAATACGTACACCAGTCACAAGGAGATTAATAAAACGAATTATTATGCTAAATGAGTAACTTACAGTTCACATAACCGGGAGTATGACTGTGACTGGTTAAATCGCAGGAATCCGCTGTGAATCAAACCGAAGCTGCTTAACTTCTTAACTGTAGGGTATGAATGGGACAAGCTTTTCTTTTCTTTATGGTATAAGCCGGCAAACTAACAGACGGATCACCTGGAAAGCAATCACCGCCGCCCATGGACACCTGAAACACCAGAGGCGTTACAAGTGCATTGCCGGTCTTTTGGGGGTTAGGAATTTAAGAGATGTAGTGGAATTGGGGATTGGGAAAATTGGGGAGGGGTAAATTGGGCCTCCGGTAACCTTACTCACACAACGCAAGCGATGTTCCACGTCAGTTTACTGTAAGAATCGTGTCGAAGCATGGCTTTCCCACACTTACTGCCGCACTCAGAGACATTTAATGGTTACTATTCCTTAGTAAGGATTTTGTATCGAAAACAATCGTTAAGAACTGGATTTAGTAACTATGAAATCACTCTAAGTACGGCGTTTAAACTTTGTTCTCTAAAAATATTAAATAATAGGTGTCACTAAGTACAAAGCTTATAATATAGAAAGTGTAATATGAATAATCCTTATGAACTGAATCGTTGTCGTTTTCATACTCCACGCAAACTCCATGCAACGGGGTTATGTCTAATGGAACACCTATTATTAGTTCTGAACTAAGTTGCCTCAGCAATCTGCTCAACTACTTCACATGATTTACTGAAAATAACCAGATGTGGGAGTTTGAGAATGAAATGGCATTTATTTTATAGCAAGTATTCCTTTGCGGTCACATAATAACGTCATATATTTTAATCTACGAAGGATTAGAGTGCTTTTCCAACAGAGATGTACTATTTAGTTGTGCTACGAAGATGTAATAGGTAAGCTGTGTTACTACGTGACTGTTTCCACTGATACTAAGCTATGAAGCTGTGCGAGTAAGATGCGCAGCTCAATGTAAGTAGGGAAGCTATCCGTAACACACATCCATAGCACGTATTCATAGCACGTTGTTTTCCATATAAGAAACATAGCTTAGACGAGTTCGTTTCCTCCAGTGCTATGCTAAGCTATGTGTACCAATGAATATGATTGGTGGAAGCCAAACGCATCCACAGCAACGTAGCATAGCACATTTATAGTAGTGCGTGATATAGGTAACCTAGTTAGTATTCTAGCATTTAAATACTAACTTTGAGACCTAGGATGGGGAGATATGACCTAGAACTAAAGTGCGTACAGAACCAACCATGCGTTCTGTTTCTCATACGCGATTTCATGAAGCGTAAACCAGTGAGGGTTGTTGTTAATACCGTATATTAGTTCTTATTTTATTAGCTTTAGGATTTATTTTTAATTGTACTTTATTTTACAGTAAAGTTGTATGAATTTGTTAGTTAAAATGTTTATTTTAATTCAATTTTATGATTACTTTGATGTCAATCTTATCATTTTCAAACCATGTTTATGGAGAAAAAAGGCGTATTTAAAGAAAGAGAAAAAATACATCGGATCTTTCACAAAATTCTAAGAAAACTCAAAAAAAAATAATCATCAAAATCAAACCGAATACTGACTTGATGCTTATTGTGTTATTTTATAGGTATGTTACCATGCCCTAACAGGGTTTCATGTTGAAACTAATCTGCTAATATAATAATCTATGTACCTACACATGAATGCAATAAATGATTAGAGTTTAAGTTAAAAAAATTATTAGTCTTTCAGTTTTTAACAGTTCCTCCGGCTTTTATATTTTAAAACTATTTTGAATTGTCCTACAATAAAATAACAATTTACACGTGGTTCGTTAAATTAAAACGTTTCGGTTGGTTGTCCAACCGTGGTCCGAATGTCATATTTGTATACCAAGGTCAGGACTTTTTTCGTGAAATTAAGTCAAGTAAGACATAAAAATAAGATTTCGTTTTAGATGGTAAAGGAAGACCTTCCAAAGATCAAAGTTGACGAAGAAAGACTAGAAAGAAGGAGACTATTAGGTACTAAAATCTGTCTCGGTAATCACTATGAGAGCTGCGGACTGCCAAGCGGGTTTACTGGATCTGGTTCAAAAAGCAGGAGTGGGAACGAGGTGTTTTTTTAGGGAAGCCATCCATAGTACCTACACATCCATAGCACGCATTTCCATAAAAAAAACACATATTTCCACCAGTGCTAATTTATGTTTACCAATTAATATCAACAATTATATACCAAACGCATCCACAGCAACGTACCTTAGCACATCTCTGGTGGAAAATCATCCTTACAATGGGCTTTTTTTTTTTGAGGGCACATCATGGCAATGGCTTTTCTAGCCTTGGGTCCCGACTGCTTAGAATTTTACGATGACTCTTACTTGACTAAAAACCACCCCGTTCCTTCTCATATTATAAAGAAACGCAGCCCCGGTAAACCCGCTAGGTTGTAAATTAGCTTTTTTATTATTTTTTTCAGCCCTACTGTTTTTTATCTTTGATATATACAGATGCCACTCTCAGGCAGTAAATACGAATCGCGGAACGACGACCTCTCAAGTCAAAATCCATCACGGGTCTGGTTCTAGGCTAGAGAGTGAGAAATATTGCTCGCCGTCCGCAGGCCCGCCACTTACGGTGGCCGGAGATCGTCGCGCGATCCCCGACGCCCGGAGTGTCTCTCGCGACGGCTGGGGCGTGACGAGGTTCGTTCTCTCACGCGCCCCGCCTCCTCCTTAGCTAGCATGACTGCTTCGCAGAAGGAGGAGACGGCATCCCAGTCCCCCTCGCTCCGCACCATGGCTTGCATGGCTTGTCGCCGTCGCCGACTACATCCCTGAGGACACGGCGGTGCTCAGCCCATGTAGGGCACAGCGCCACCGTATGTTCCACTGTGTCCTCAGGACGGTCCTCGCAGTGATGACACCTGGGCGTTTCCTCCCGCCCAATCAGAAACAGGAACCTACCCAAACTCCTTACAATGGGCTAACATACAGAAAGTGTTACTACTATAAGCTATCAATCAAGTAGGCACTGAGTATCACAAATATGTTAATTTGAATTTCAAATCAAAATAGGACGTCAACACATAATATTAGTTTTAATATGCACCGAAAAATTCAGGAAATACATTAAATTCGTTACTTATTTTAATGGTCATAGAATTACAAATTATATTTTTATACAAGTAGCCTGTGGCCACAGAAGTTGTATAATTATATAAATTTCATTAATATGGTAATTGTATACAGATCGGTATTGTATATTGTATAATTTTATGACCCTTGTTTGATATTAAGTACGTACATAATAAAAACCGTTCTAAGGAGTGGAATTCCTTAGTCAGAGTAAGTTTTTCTAGAAGGGTGATAACCTGTTTAGGGAACAGAGAGTAAAGTTCCTTAAGAAAAATAGGATCCTCCGACCAGGCAAGGTGAACGAGCCTGGCAGGCTTGCTGCCTAACAGTTGTTCTATGGGATTTCAAAACTTCAAATGTGCGATGTAGGATTTATGACATCATCTGTTGATTTGTTCGTCAATCGTCTATGTGTGTCTTCAAGTTTCGTGTGAACAGGTTGCTGATAGGCAAGCGTGCTCGATCGTTAGCTAAACTCATCACTTATCACCAGGCGGTTGGTGGCCAAACGCTGACCAATGCAACTTATAAATCAGTTAAAAGTTTTCATTGATCTGAAATAGAAGATGAGCCTATGCATATAAAGTACAAATCCCACGTTTAGAAATTTTTGAACACCAGAAAATGTTCAATTATATTTTATAAGACTTGAGACATCTTGCTAAGCAGTACTTAGCACTTCCGACCTCTCAACCGACAAGGTGATCTAGTTTTATCAAGCTTTACCTTAGACTTAGATCAATGCTATAATCTAGCACTAAATGGAAAAAAACTAGTCACATGTTCTATGTTCTTGATTGATACCAAACAAATAAATATTCAATAAACTGGTATAGCAATTGACTTGTTTGAAACTATAGGAAAACTTTGAAACCTAATTAAAATTTCCGCATAAGCAGCATCGTCGTCGGTTGTAAGTTGAAAACTTAATAACTTGTATAGCATTTAAGTTTCTATTCTGGTAAAGGTTTGGCCATATTTAGGGGGAAAAGCGGATTCTAAAGAGATGATGATGATGATGATAAAATTCATGAAAGAATTTCGCAGATGCGGACAACGTAACAGGTTACCGGGGCTCCGGCTCAAAGCAGGAGAAGGAACGGGGTAGTTTTTAGTCAATAAGAGTCAATAAGCTGTCAGATTAAACACAATATTGATTTTGAAAACATGTTTCGTGTTTAGCAAACGTGTTTGGCAACCTTGATAATTTTACAAAAAAAGAACCGAAACTTGAAATATTAAAATAGTTATGAGATCAGTATTTGTAAGAATGTTGATAAGTTATAAAACCCTACTTCCCACTAACCTAAAATGAATTGTAAGAATGTATGGATAAGGTTTCATTTGATAAAACCCTAAAAACTGTTGAACGATACTCAATACTTTGCATAAAGATAAATTATGTCTTTTACTTTGTTACTACGAGCTAAGCCACTGGCGTAAGCTAGAAGATAAAGGAAATTGTCTCTTAACAGCTTTTAAAAAAGGTTCAAAATACCTGTGTAGCGACACCTGACAAGTGACAGATGACAGAAGTCGCACATAGACTATCGACGAGCAAATCAATGGATGACGTCATAAATATCCTGCATCGCACATATGAAGTTTACATGCGAATTAACACGGATAGAAAATCCCAACAAACAACAGTTGGGCAGAAAGCCCGCAAAGCATGATCACCTCGCCTGGTCGGAGGATCCTCCTTTTCTTAGGTAACTTTACTCTCTGTTCCCTAAACCCGCTTTCTACAGCACCCTGCCTTTACCCAACCAAGTAGTTTGCGGCAGACTTTGTAATACTATCGAAGAAACTCCTTCTAGTGTTCGAGTGAATTGTATTGACGTTTCTATTTAATAGTTCTATTTTGGTATACTTGAGGCTATTCCGTAATGGCCGGAGGTTTAAGACGCCAACTTCTTATGCATAAGAGTTTCAAACCTACCATCCTCGACCCTAACGATGACAAGTACAAATGTGATTTCTTCCAGGTTATGTGTACTTTCTAAGATTATTTAGACACCACTGACGAAAGGTGGAGGAAACCTGGGCTTATAATTTCTAATTATAAGTTTGAAAATGCCAACCCACATTGAGCAAGCGTGGTGATTAATGCTCAGTACTTCTCTGTTCGAGAAGAAGCCTTTGATCAGCAGGGGCCGCTTATAGGCTGTTGATGATACATATAATAAAATTATGGCTATGTTTTTTATATGGAAAAATGCGTCCTGTGAGAGCATGCTATGGAAGGCTTCCATACTATCGATACATAGTATACTCGAGCTGCGAATCTTCCTCACACAACTACATAGCTTGGTATCAGTGGAAACGGTCAAATAGTTTCACAACTTAGCTATTACATCTTCATAGCATAGCTACATAGCACATCTCTTGTGGAAAAGCACCCTTAACACTGAGAAATATCAATATGACTTTGTTCGACCCGAGTATCAACACTGACACCACTTACTTGTCTACAGTACTTGTAACCACTCGATCAATAAGCAGTGCATTAATAATGAACCCATGTTTGTGTTTACCCTTTTACAACTAAAAAGCGTTAGATCATCTAAGATATATCATCAAACACTCCCAATAATCTCATTACTGCTACAACTTAATGTACCAGCACTAGAACCTATACCAATCCGTCAATAATCTCCAATACATTTTGAACTTTATCCCTAGAACAAATAAAGTTCCAAATCTATACCTGGTGAAGTGTAGTTTGATGTGCATATGTCTTGCGCACCCATCCAAATCAGAGGTCATACGCTTGGCTGCAATCAAATTATGTTTCATTACACATTGTTCAATTAATGTATAAGCTGTTTGTTATTATTGGATTGGATGTAATGTTAATTTAAATATTAGTGTGACGTCTAGGATATTTTTTTGAGGGATGAAAAATATCCGATGTCTTCTCCGCCTTGGGCGACGCGAGTGGGAGTGTCTGACTCTTACTGACTAAAAACCACCCCGTTCCTTCTCCTGCTTTTCGACCCGGAGCTCCGGTAAACCCGCTAGGTAGTCCGCAGCTCCGGATCAGGCATCAGCCCTACTGGGCCCCATCTGTGGTGGTCTGATGGCTTTTTGAGGCGCGTGCACGGGTCTGGTACTGGATTAAAGTATAGTTATACCAAGACTAGTAAACGCGGCGATTTTCCCTGTTTTGCTGCTTTCCTCTTGAATTTTTCTCTCACGGAGCTCAAGACCTTTCCAACGAATGCAAAACCGTGGAAATAGGTTCGTGGGATTTATAGCGTCAGGAAGAAAAACCCGAATAATTTTTATATCATAGATTCATAATAATCGGACCAGTAGTTTTTGCGTGATACGTAAACGTATGGGCAGATAGACAGATAATTTCCCCCATGGGAGACCGAGGTAAGGTTATGTATGGTATGTATGAAACACAATTTATTTTTCCATTTACAGTCCCAAAGACTAAAGAATTATAGTCGAAAATCTTTTAAGTATAGGTATATCTTGTACAAATACTTAACACTGTACTCAGAGCCATTTAATGGTTACTTAACCCAGTCCTAAGGGCGTGTCAGCATCTCCACGTCACGATGTCGTCAACGTGGACCGGTGCGGTAACGTGCCACGTTACGTTGACGTGCAAATTTACGTTAACGTAACGTAAAAATGAACGTTGACGAGGTCGAGACGTGAAAATGTGGACACGTCCTTAGCAATTGTTTTCGATACAAAATTGTTACTAAGGAATACTTCAAGTAATCATCAAATGTCTTTGAGTGCGGCAGTTACTCATTTATTTAAGGACTACTGACATTTTTGTTTATGACTTGTTTACAGTTTTGATTTTAGTCAAAACCGGAAAGGTAGACATTACGAGTTGGAAACTTCGAGCAAAATTACGTAAGTAGGTACTGTACCTATTAATAAAAAAATCAAATTCGCATTAATTTCCTTGTAACCTGTTTATTTATTGTACCTAATATTGATTACCTTGTTAATCAAGTTTTGCTGACGCGACTGTCGATCATGAGATCTTGGGTTTTATCTCTGTGTCGGCTTAAAGAAAAATAATTTCGACTGTACGGTTGGTGCGGTGGCTGGGCAACCGGCTGCTGCGCACCGGGTAGCGGGTACAATCGGACGGAGCAACTCTTTATCCACAAATTGTTATTTCGGGTCTGGTTGTCATGTGTATGTTTGTAAAGGCACCCACGATACAGGAGAAAATCTAAGCGTTACGCGTTGGGCAACGTTTTTTAAAAGAAATGAAAAAAACTTTTTTCTCTGATCGTCGCAAATATCTTATGCGGATTGCTGCCCTTTCTACGTCTTTTTTCGACCTACCGTCCGTGAGTTAATGCAGGGTGCCACACGAAAATCAGCGTTGAGTGTTACCTCGCTCAACAAAATGCTAAGTATTCCGTCATTTAGTTCGTCAGTTAGGTAATGAAAAAGTATTAGACATGTATTTTTTAATTTTGTGGTATAACATAAAAATACTTAGATAAAACAAATCAAAGTTTAGGAGTGGGAGCAAATATGTCATTTCTACGTATAAAGTGACGTCATGCGATATTTCAAGTCAATATATCGAAAGTATTTGTTTCCGTAAGAAAATAAAAAATACACGTCTAATATTTAAAAATAATCTATAAGACGGACATTACAATAAAAGTTAGTTATCTACCCTATTACCCTAAATGTAGGAGATTTTATATGTTGAAGAGTTGACTCTAATACGACACGTTTTAGAAATATTGGAATAACGTTTTAACCGGTTTAACTAGTAGGTACTAAGAATACTAAGATCGTTGAAACCCGTTGTTGTATCGTTGTTGTGTTGTATCATCGTAGTGGCCGTGTAGTCCAGTCATTTGGTAGATAAAAAGGGGGTTACCTGGAATGTTTTCCGGGAGTTTTGAAAATTGGTGAATTTATAGATTTGGGTATGCTCTTTTCGAATTTCAACTTTGCCACCTCGTACAACCGCCGCTCGCGCCGCCATATTGAAAAAATGGCACCTAAAAACGGTTTTTTATTAATATCTCCGTTCCGACGCATTTTACGAAAAAATATTTATCTACAAAATTAAACTAGAAAAAATTTCCTACAATTTATGTATTGATAACTTTTTCATAAAATCAATAGTTTTTGGCGTACGAGCGCCGCAAAGTATTATTCATCTGCACCACCACGTGTACAAACAATGTGTGTTGTGCAGCAACGACTGTCGCAACCGAGGGCTGGGCTCGCTGTCATTGCAGAGGTAAGTCCCCTGTCTGAGGAGTGGCTAGAGAGGCGCCATGGCGTCCTCACCTACCGCCTGACGCAGGTGCTTACCGGACACAGGAGTTTCGGTAGGAACCTGTTTTTGATTGGGCGGGAGGAAACGCCCGGGTGTCATAACTGCGAAGACCGCCCGGAGGACACGGTGGAACATATAGGTAACATAACACATATAACATCAGAAACAGGAACCTACCGAACCTACACACATTGTTTGTACACGTGGTGGTGCAGATGAATAATACTTTGCGGCGCTCGTACGCCAAAAACTATTGATTTTATGAAAAAGTTATCAATACATAAATTGTAGGATTTTTTTTCTAGTTTAATTTTGTAGATAAATATTTTTTCGTAAAATGCGTCGGAACGGAGATATTAATAAAAAACCGTTTACAAACAATGTGTGTTGTACAAACATTGTTTGTACGTAAGTTTCGGTAGGTTCCTGTTTCTGATGTTATATGTGTTATGTTATATGTTCCACCATGTCCTCCGGGCGGTCTTCGCAGTTATGACACCCGGGCGTTTCCTCCCGCCCAATCAAAAACAGGTTCCTACCGAAACTCCCGTGTCCGGTAAGCGCCTGCGTCAGGCGGTAGGTGAGGACATCATGGCAACTCTCTAGCCACTCCTCAGACAGGGGACTTACCTCTGCAATGACAGCGAGCCCAGCCCTCGGTTGCGACAGTCGTTGCTGCACAACACACATTGTTTGTACACGTGGTGGTGCAGATGAATAATACTTTGCGGCGCTCGTACGCCAAAAACTATTGATTTTATGAAAAAGTTATCAATACATAAATTGTAGGAAATTTTTTCTAGTTTAATTTTGTAGATAAATATTTTTTCGTAAAATGCGTCGGAACGGAGATATTAATAAAAAACCGTTTTTAGGCGCCATTTTTTCAATATGGCGGCGCGAGCGGCGGTTGTACGAGGTGGCAAAGTTGAAATTCGAAAAGAGCATACCCAAATCTATAAATTCACCAATTTTCAAAACTCCCGGAAAACATTCCAGGTAAAACTACCAAATGACTGGACTAGTGGCCCTTAGGTTAAGATTTTCAGGCATAAGAGTGCTGGTTCGAAACCTATCAATGGCAAGTACCAATGTGACTTTTTCCGAGTTATATGTATTATCTAAGATGATTTAGACACCACTGACAAACGGTGAAGGAAAACATCGTGAGGGAACCTGGCCTTATCATTTCTTATTGTATGTTTGAGAATCTTCGTAAATCTTCGTGTTTGACAATTGTAGAAACTTTCGACCGATGAAGTAGATGATTGTATCATCGTGCCTTTTATTCTTGAAGGGGTAGGCAGAGGTGAACATTATGGCACGGAATGCCACTGTACAATGTACACTCACTTTTCACCATTTAAGTATGTTATATTATAAGCCCCATGTAATAGGTGATAAGCAAATGATAGAAACATAATATTTTTTGAAATTTATATTTTTTCAAAAATTAAGCCACTGTGCTATTTATAGCGTTACAAACAATATTTGCAGTTATTCCTAGATTATACTGATGATGTTTTTCTTAATATTTCAAAGTCAAAGTCAAAGTCAAAATTATTTAATTCAAATAGACCGGGAAGGCACTTTTGGACGACGAAGCAAATATTACAATATTAAAATAAAATGTCTGTCTGTCGGTCAGCTAGTTGCTCGATTTACCTATTAATTTGTTGAGTTTGAATTATTTGTTAACTTCCTATTTTACCTATAATATTTTTTTCCATACCTATTAATTAATAGTGTCCATTACTTTACAACCTAGTCTTCATTCACATCTGGTAAAGAGTACAAATTTTGCCACTCAATAATGTAACGTATGACACTAACAATTAGTTCGAAATTCAAATAAAAATACTTAATTAAGAATTACTTCCCGCATTCAACAATCTGGATGACCTACAAACCCTCGTTCAATGTCGTACTTATCAGCCCGCTAGAGCGAGACGGCGATATATTTTATATCTGTCTCTTTCACACAACTTGATCGGTCTTCGTCTATTTTCGGGCGGGCCACTCGGTTCGCTCATTCGATATCGGACACACTCGTTCATTCTCTGCGCATGGCAACTTTCTTCGACCGCTAGTACGCATGCGCGAATCGTGTCAAACGGTGACGGTGCGGCTCTCACTAACCTAACCTCTCACTTTTATTTATTGTGAAAACAACAAAATAATCTGTTAAAATGCAGACCGATTTTTACGGAATGCCCGTACATCCTACGATTGTGGCCTTAGGCAATCTGAGTGCGTGTTTATTTTTTTTTTATATGTGTTGTAGAGCGTTTTTCGTTCCATTCTATACCTATATTATTGCTCCTAAGTTTCACAGAGTGAATTTTAAAGCATACGGAAAATGGGCACGTAAGTACTTTTACACCTATTTTATCTAGTTATAATACCCTTTTTAATATAGGGAATGTAAATTATGATTGATTAGTGCGCTTCCTAACTCGGAAGGTCGGTCACTGACCTGTGTTCGGAAGTTCAATGCAGAGCGTTGCATTTCCAATCGATCGATTCCATCTGCAGGGAATTATATAAATTTTTATTATTAAAACTAAAAGACATAAGGACTATTATTACGTGACTATAATTAGTCTTATATAAAAGTTATTTTAATTAATAAATTCTAGGTATTTGTTTGCGAACCTACTTTCGTGTTAACTTTCTTTTTTTCGTTCATGTATGGCCATCGATTTTGCGTGAGGTGCCATAACTATTTTTTGGTTGACATTCAAGTGTGATACTGATACTTTTTACCCGACTGCGCCAGAAGGAGGGTTATGTTTTTCGAGTGTATGTATGTATGTATGTATGTATGTATGTATGTATAATTGTTTGGCACGCTCTGCAGCCTAAACGGCTTGATGGATTTTGACTTGAGAGGTGTCGTTAGATTCGTATTTACTGTGAGAGTGACACTGGATATATGAAAATTAAAAAAAAACAAAATGGCGGATTTTTGGCGCCAAATTCGAATATTGCTCACTCTCTAGCCTGAACGACTCGATGGATTTCCGCTTTATAGGGGTCGTTTGATTCGTATTTACTGTCAGAGTGACACTAGATATATCAAAATAAAAAAATAATAAAACTAAAAATAAATAAATAAAAAAAGTAATTTAAAAAACTAAAAAACCCGACTGCGTTTCTTTATACATACAGTCGGGACCCATTCTAGAAAGCAAGCCGTATGTGCCCTCACAAAGTCTTTATATTTAGAATGGGTCCCGACTGCTTAAATTTTACGATTACTTTCTTGTTTTAGGGTTTTTTCATTTTAATATTATGTATAAAGAAACGCAGTCGGGTTTTTTAGTTTTTTAAATTACTTTTTTTATTTATGGTATATGGAGTCAAATGAGGAGATGGATCACTTGATGGTCAGCTTCTACAATAACAGTGGAGTATCAAGCGCTGTGTCGGTCTTTTAGGAAACATTTTCATATCATTGTCGTATTATAACTAATTGATATAACTACGATGATACGAATAAGGTAGGCAATTATAGTACGTTAAAAGGAAAGAGGCTCTATCCAATATTATGGTCCAGTACTCTTTAGTCGTATAACTGTGGTGGGTAGATGGCCAAATCACCAAATCTGGATTTTTTATAGTATAAGCCGGTAAACGAGCAGACGTATCACCTGATGGTAAGCAATTGCCGCCGCCCATGGACACCCGAAACACGAGTGGCGTTACAAGTGCGTTGTCGGCCTTTTGGAGGTTAGGAATTTAAGGGTTGTTGGGAAATCGGGGATTGTGAAGGGGAGTAATTGGGCCTCCGGTAACCTCACTCACACAACGAAACAACGTAAGCGTTGTTTCACGTCGGTTTTCTGTGAGGCCGTGGTATCACTCCGGTTGAACCGGCCCATTCGTGAAGTGTGTATGCAGGTCCTTGTGGTTTTGTTTGGTTGTGTGAGTGAGGTTACTGAATGATCATTTCGGCCGGCAAAGCCGACATCTCCTCTGGAGTAGCAGGTGCCCATGAGTAGGTAGCGTTGATCGCTTACCATCAGGTCAGCCGGCTTGTTTGCTCTGTAACTATTCAATTAAAATAAACAACAGTTTAGTTTTTTCAAGGAATAATAGACATTAAGTTATTAAGATAAAGATAATTTTTATTTGAATTTATTATACTTAGTTAAATATTTTTTTTCGGATAGATACTCGTAACTAGTTGGCTGGGTTTGTGTATAAATATTTAATGAAAAAAACACGTTTTTTTTTTGTGCTGGAATCAACCATTGAATATTGTAACTTTCGTGAGACATACTAAATTAATTATTATGTTATCGGCTTACTCACGTAGTGTTTTGACGATTAACTCGACTAGTTTCAAGCCATGCAAGAGGCTCATATTCATGAGGAGCATTTCGCGTTTCGCCAGTAGCAGCGTGACAATCGCCGCGTCGTGTGTCGCGAAATGCTCCTCATGAATATGAGCCTCTTGCATGGCTTGAAACTAGTCGAGTTAATCGTCAAAACACTACGTGAGTAAGCCGATAACATAATAATTAACCATTGAATATTTTTAACGTAGGTAAATATTTTTATTCTCATTATAGGTGTAATATACATATTTATACATTATTAATATCGGTTTTTATGCGTAGTTACTAGTTATATAATGTTATGGTCTGTGGTCTGACCAGTTTGTTGGGAAGTCGTAAGCGCGACTGCTAATTTATAAATCTAAAAAGAGTTTTATTTACGAATATGTCAAAATGTTTTGATGAATACCAACAATCACGTCGTGATTTTAAAAGACTTGGCGTAATATTGTAGTCGACTGCACAGTTGACGCGGTTGCTAGGCAACCGGCTGCCGCTCAACGTGTAGCGGGTTCGATTCCCGCACGGAGCAACTCGTTGTGTGATCTACAAATTGTTGTTTTGGGTCTGGGTGTGATGTGTATGTGAAATTGTATGTTTGTAAACGCACCCACGACACAGGAAAAAATCCTAGTAAGGAGCAATGTTTTTTAAATTTTAAGGAATATAAAACTGCACAATGTTTTCAATTAATTTCTGACCTAATTGCACTCCGATGTGGTTGAAAATACATTGACAGATACAAAATATAAGTAACTTGATTCTCATACGTCTTGCCTTCAAATATTAAACCATTTGTATTTTGTAGGGTAAATATTCACATTACTTTGATTAGAAATTCGTAAGCATTCGTTACGTAGTTTGTTTATAATTAGCATACAATTACTTATAGTTAGGTGTTTACCTATTTGAAGATATTCGATGACTTGACGATTTTCATTGTAAACGTTGAGTGAAGGTCACATTTTGGGTGAATTTTTCCAATTACCTGTATCATGCAATGTAGTGTTGATATTGCAATTTGCAATTTTCATCGGATTTTGAACTTTGAAGTGCATGATCGTGATGGAACTGATGGATCATGTGTAGGGCGACACATACGTATAAATGTTCATTGGTTTAATTTGGATTGGACAACACGACTTTTTTACTGTCTCGATTTTTAGGTTAAACGAGTCATCTACGGAACTAAACTGGTATTATACTATTATTATTATCAAATCAGAACCCTTAGTATCAGTTTGCTTTACGTTTAAAGTAATCGAAACGAGAGCGCGTTCGGGGTTCTGATTGGCCGGCTCGAATAAACCAACCAATCAGAGCGCCAAACGGGATCTCGTTTCTAATAATATAATCAATCAACGATTACTTTAAACGTAAAGTTTTACTGAAAGTACTGGTAGTTACTGTGGTCAATGTTTGATCACGAGCTTTCCCTCTATTACAATCAGACTTATAATTTTACTAGATTCAATTGATGTAGGGTTTCGTGCATCAATGACTAAAGTGCAAAGACCTTCACTTTTGCACTTCACAAGTTGACTTATAACTGTCGCTTTAAGGGCATTTCATACTCGGCAATCGGACCCAGAATCATGTCGACGGTTGAAAGGGTAATTGATCTAGTTAATTTTATTTATTTATTTTATTTGTAACTAGTTAGCCGTGATCTTCCTTCTGCAGAGCAAAGGTCTCCCTACCCTCTTTCCACTCCTCCCTATGTAGTCCACCCTCCTCTGTGAAGTGTTTTCTGCAGCCAATTCTTATCGTAATTAATCTAACCGTAATTTTTTTTCACACATCATTGGATGGAAAAAATTCGCTGATTCGTAATATCGCAAAAATGTCGCTCTGATTAATATTAGCCTTTAACCGTCGATATGCTCAGTAGTATAGTTATTACTGTTTTATAACTACCTAATTACTAGATCAGCAGCATTGTCATGTGAATATAGGGTTGCCTGCATTGCAATGTAGTTAACAATACCTTCTTACCATATTGTTAATTATGCACTTATGAAATACTGACCTAATCTAGTTACAAAAGTACTTAGTTACTTAAATAATAGATACAAAGTAGGTACTTACTACTTATTGCAAAATAATTTTACGTCATAATAGTTAACTAAAGTAAACAATCTTATTAACGCAAAGGTACCGGTTACCGACCGGCCTCCTCTATCCGACCATTTTAGTTTATTTACGCTAATTTGTGTATTTATCGCGCGAAAGTCTTGAAATACGCCTTATTCAATACATTAATTCATCATTCACCTTCAGTCAAAACTTGGGTTTGTGGGGTTAACGCACATTCCGACTGTCCTGCGAAATATAAAAAAGGTGCAGTTTGCGTAAATTTTCATGCGAAAAAAACATAAATCAGTGAAATAAAAGATCTCGATTTTGACGATGATCACTCGGGTAAACTAAGAATGTATTTACTTTATGTGATTTATTGGTTCATTGAGTCCTTATAATTTCAATATGCATACAGAAATTCCATGTTTTTATAGATTTATCGATAAATTAATGTTGGACGGAATAAGGAGCCCTACAAAATGACGACATACCGAATACCGACCAAATTGGTCGGTAAACGGAATTTTAAGGTTTATGAATGACACTAATTTTCTGTAACGTGGGTTGTTTTGGGAGTGTTTTGTGATTAGTTTCTTATTCTTAAAGTTATCCTTAGATAATAGACCGGTATCCGACCTATGCTAACTATAATGGATTTTTTGTAATTTACGTTTCAAATTAACATATTTCCGATTTATTTACGATTCCTTCACTAAGACTTGCTAGAAGTAAACCTTTATATTTTATGTTTATTTCGAAGAATTTCATGAATACGATATTGTTACAACTTAATAAGTAATAGTAGAGTAGAAAGTAACTAAAAAAAAAATGGTATAAATTTCGGTTTAGACGTTTTATTATACAAATACAGGATTGGTCGTAGTCTGGATACGATTTGTTTCCCTGTCCCTTGTTCCGACTAACTAATGGAATATAGGTTTTGGTGTTTTTTTTTTAAATTACATGATAAGCACATCATCGGTAAGTCATCAGGATGAACGACAAAAACGTTAGTAATAGGTATAGTACTTGTACGTAATACCTACGACATATAATGTTCCGAAAATAACTACGGAGGTTTATTGTACCTACAACCTACAAGTAGTAAAGTAAATAAAATAAGTACCTACCATAATGTACGATACATAGTATGTAATGTATAGGTAGGTACATACAAAAGTTTAGTCACGAATTTACCTAATTACGTATCGTAATAATAGGTATCTACCTATAGGTACTTAAAGACCATTCGCATTAAACCAATACGAACAATTTCTTTATTAGGCATAATAAATTAAGATCGACATGGTGTTGGTAAATCTTATGCTGAAGTACTAGGAAACTTAATTAAAAAATAAGTAACTACCTACACGGTAGGTTGAAAAGTAGGCGTCACATTGTATGTTCTCTGCTTACATCTCCAAGTGTTAAAAAACGTAATGTTTTATTAAATTTTAAAATTCATAATCGTAATTTCAGTATCGAATCCAAAAACAATGCGTGAATAGTTTTAGAAAGATTGTTGTTTTACGAATTTCTACTCTACTGCTAAGATATAGAGTTGATTTTACAATGTGCGTTTGGGTCGGTCGGTTCCTGAGGAGTCGGTATCACGGACATCTGTCGGCAGTCGGTCGGTATACGGGGACTTTTTTTTTTTTTTTTTTTTTGAGGGGGGAAAATCATCCAATGACTTTTCTCGCCTTGGGCGAGGCGAGAGGGAGTGTCAGACTCTTACTGACTAAAAACCACCCCGTTCCTTCTCCTGCTTTTCGAGCCGGAGCCCCGGTAAACCCGCTAGGTAGTCCGCAGCTCCGGATCAGGCATCAGCCCTATTGGGCCCCATCTGTGGTGGTCTGATGGCTCTTTGAGGCGCGCGCGGAACGCGACGCGCCGCACGCACGGTTCTGGTTCTGTTCGGGCGGTGAGCTACCCTTGCTCGCCGTCCGCAGGCCCGCACTTACGGTGGCCGGAGATCGTCTCGGGATCCCCTACGCCCGAAGTGTCTTTCGCGACGGCTGGGGCGTGAGGAGGTTTGTTCTCTCACGCGCCCCGCCTCCTCCTTAGCTAGCATGACTGCTTCGCAGAAGGAGGAGACGGCATCCCAGTCCCTCTCGCTCCGCACCATGGCCTGAACCAGTGCCGGGCGCGAGAGGTCGCCGTCGCCGACCACATCCCTGAGGACTTGGCGGTGCTCAGCCCACGCAGGGCACACCGCCACCGTATGTTCTACCGTGTCCTCCGGGCGGTCCTCACAGTGATGACACCCGGGCGTTTCCTCCCGCCCAATAAGGAACAGGAACCTACCGAAACTCCCATGTCCGGTAAGCACCTGCGTCAGGCGGTAGGTGAGGACGCCGTGGCGCCTCTCTAGCCACTCCTCAAAGAGGGGACTTACCGCTGCAATGACAGCGAGCCCAGCCCTTGGTTGCGACAGTCGCTGCTGCCATTCCGCCATGAGATCGCGCCGGAGCTCGTCCCGCCACGCACTGATCTGGCGCGGCAGTGGAGTTTCGCCCCGGCGACACGCGTCGGCGCGCAAACTGAACACACCTATAAAGTAGGTGGGAACCTGTCTATTAAGTTATGCATCTGTTTTTGAGGCTTCTATGCAGATTAAGGTTCCGTCATTATATAACAAAATATTACGTAAGATTACCGTGGCATACTTCATGGTGAATTATTTATCGAGTTTATTGACTTGCGAGTATATTATGCTGGGCGCAGTTACATATACGTCCTTATTATGTTTGTTGTGTCAATACTTAATAATGAAGCGATACAGCTGTTAAATAACAAGTTTTAAATAACAGATTGGCGAGCTGATATGATAGTTCTGTGTTCTGTATTTGTTATATCACACAGGTATATTTTTATTATAATTTAAACATTGATGAACAACTAATATTCTACGAAGTACTTATATGTCAGGATAAATCTATCTATCAGGATAAACAATCAGTATAAATAAAGGTAGACAGCAATTTCAAAATATGAGATTTGTACAACGTTTTTCCTGTATCGAAACAAGTATCTGTCTCTAAAAAACCTTTTTAATAAGGAATCTTTTTTGGGACATTAAGTCAGCAAACGAGCAGACGGATTTCCTTATGATACGATTGGTTAGCAATCGTCGCCGCCCGTCCATGGACATTGGAAACACCAGAGGTATTACAAGAGCTTTAGTGGTCATTTAGGGGTTAGGAATTTGAGGATTGGATATTTATGTAAAAGGTACTCACATCCCGAATATCATAGTTGAGGTTAAAGCGTAAAGGGTCGCCGAGGCCGGTTCGCTTTGCGTACGCGTACTTGAAGGTCTCGACGATGCGGTGCCAGTAGAGGTTGGAGCCGGTGGGCGCGTCTGTGCCGTCTCCTACCCAGTCTCGCAGCATGTTGAGCATAAAAGCCAGGACCGACCCTGACCCGGGCAGCGGTACTGAATACAGTGTGTACTCGTCCGTTAACGGCACCTCGATAGGATCTTGCCACTCTACCCTAAAAAGAAATGTAATCAAATTGTTAATGGGGCTCTGGTATAGGCTTTAACATAACTGAAGCATGGGCAGAAATTGCTGATAGGAACAATAAATCTGACACTAATATTATAAAGCTGAAGAGTTTGTTTGTTTGAACGCGCCAAGCTCCAGAACTACTGATCCGATTCGAATAATTATTTTTGTGTTGGATAGCGCATTTATCCCGGAAGGGTAAAGGCTAAAACATCAGGCTATGATCAAACCGCACGGAAGTAGCTAGTAAATATACAAAGTCCTTGCTTCTCACCTGTAATTCATGAGGTCTTCTTCTGTAATTATACCGCCGAAGTTCTGGATGTCGCGCACGAGCTGCTTGGTAAGGGAACCGTTGTGTATCGCCAGTGGGCCCTCCTCGGCGATTATATCCAACGTTTTGGCCAATGTTGGCTGTGTAATTATATCGCCCTCGTTCCACACTTCGCCAGTCGCCGCGTTCACGTACACCTCCCTTTTGGAAGAAGTTGTGTTAAAACATCTTGGCAAATATATGATTTTTGTCAGTATCAGTGTAACTGGAAGTATGTTAATAGCTGATCGTGTTATGTTAGTAAATTTTTATGATAAAAATTTAAATACAAATATAAATTACTTACCGCATTGACGGCTCGGCTTTGATCCGGTCGCTGTAGCTCCTGAGCACTCGTGCCATGTAGGCGTTGACGCGATGGCCGTCGCGGCAGAGCTCGGCGGTAGGCGCGACGAGCTCTTGCCACGAGAGAGATCCGTAAGCTTGATGGAGTTCGCCGTAGCCGACTAGCTCTCCGGGGACGGCGATGGCGAGGCCGCCGACGGTGGACGACGCGTTGACGTACATTTTCTCGTGAGTCGCGGCTGGTGCTCTCTCGCGCGCGTTGATCACGCGCACTTGCCCAGTTCGCGCGTCGTACACCGTGGCGAGGAACCCACCGCCGAGCCCCATGCATTGTGCGCACGCGACACCCTCACAGAATAACGTTGCTATCGCTGCATCCACGGCAGAGCCATTTTTTTCCAGGATTTTACTAAAATAATTAAAATTTCATGTTAGATTTTACAGGAGCAAAGCTAACCACTAATTATATTTTTTTTCAAAGCTTGATATTTCACAATAGATATCAAACAACAGACGAAGTACGTACCGTCCAATAGAAGCACATTCGTAGCCATTGGCGGCGACGGCAGCGCGCGGGAAGCGCGGGTGGTTTTGGCCGGCCCACGGCTGCAGCACCAGCACGGCCACCAGCGCGCCCGCGACCAGCGCCGCCAACACGCTGCCCACCAAACACCACCGCCGGGACTTGCAACCTCTACAACCAATCAAACCACCGATCACTTTCAATTACCCACTGGTTCTATTTTTGAGAATTAGAAAATAAAACAAGGGTTCTACGCGATGTTACTGATCCTATTGAAGAAGCCTCAGTCCTTATTTTCATCAAAAAATGTAGTAAAGCGCAGGTTTAATTTATGGTAGAAGCTGGATCAATTGTTACTGCTGCTACGAGATCCACTATCGATAAATTGGTCTAGGAAATAATATAAAGAACGAAAACCTGATAAAAGTTCTGTATCGGAAATAGATCGCCATAGTAAAAAAAACACATGAAAATCTAATAAAAGAGGTCGAGCGCGCTAAACAAAGAATTGTCTGTTTTTTGTAAAAACAGAACAAAGATCACTGAACAAGTATTGTGGTCTTCGTGAAGTAAACAATCAATCATTACCTTAGATGGTGTCTATTACCGAGTCACTGCTCACAAACATTTAACAATACGCATTCTGACAAACACTGAATAAATAATTTTGGATATCTAATATTTATACGGATAATGTTGTAAGTATTGATAGAAAATTATGCAAAACTTTTTTGGAGATTTGGAGATTTGAACATAAACTGAAAGACTTCCTCGAAATGACACTAGAAGCGTCAATTTGATTTATTTTTTAATTTGACTGTCGCTTACCAAAAAGTTTATAATGCAATGTCTAACCACCAAGAAGGATAATTGTGTTTTTCAAGTCCCTGTTTGTCTAAAACAAGCCATTTTTATGGGCCAGCAACATTAAAAATCCAGTCATCTGTTGGTAAGCAAACGGCGCTACTTATGGATACTCGCAACAATTATTGCTGATCTTTTTGAAGGGGAAAATCATTCAATGACTTCTCTCGCCTTGGGCGAGACGAAAGGGAGTGTCAGACTCTTACTGACTAAAAACCACCCCTTTCCTACTTCTGCTCTTCGGGGTGAAGCTCCGGTAAACCCGCTAGGTAGTCGGCAGCTCCGGATTATTGCTGCACTAGACTAGCATCTTATGAAAATAAAAATAATCGTGACAGCGTGAGAACGACAATAATAAGTTTCACAGAGTTTCTATGAAATGTATTAAAACATCATTAGTCTTGTTTCGTAGAACGTAATGTTTACAATATTATTATACTATCGCGTTGTTTCAGCAAATATAGGGTTTTTTTTTATAATATTCATCATAAACATCCTTCTTTATAATAGCTGTGAAGGTCACGAATATAACAATTAAGTACATAAGCATTTATGTGTGTATAATAATTAATATATTATATATTCTAGGTGATAAGATATTTTTTTTATTAGTATAGATTGTATAAAGTAGCATTTTCTTTTAAATTAATTTGTCTGATAAAAGTTCTGTATCGGAAATAGATCGCCATAGTAAAAAAAACACATGAAAATCTAATAAAAGAGGTCGAGCGTGCTAAGTAGCATTTTCTTTTAAAATTAATATGCATTTCGAGATTTAGAGCTTTATAGGAACCTACCATGCAAGAATACTATACAATCTTACTCAATAATAATGTAGTCACTAAAGCACAGTTGAATAACCTTAGCAAATAATATAGGCACCAAGTACCAAAGAAAACGACTCAGGTTTTAAGTAATTGGTACCTAAATGGAATGTCAAATGAACTACCTAATTTACCGACATAGTTATTCTCTTCTAGTTTCTAGAGCAATGGATTAAAAATCGAGTACCAGTCTAATTGTTGTCGTTATCTTCGATAAATCTTCAAGATAAAGGTATCAAGACGTAGACACGTGCCATTCAACTATGTTAGTAAGTAAGTACTCGTAGTCTGTTAGACTGCCTGGCAAAAACTCAAGAACGGCTGGTTCACTTTCACTCAGCCCAGATAAGGTTCATACGGCAAGTAAGCAAATCAAAATCCACATTATTGCATGTGAAGCCGAGGCTCCACTAAATTGTAGTAAAAAAAGCGGATCAAATATAAGTACATTATCAGCCGAATTATTGAAATACTGATCCATGATTGATATCAGAATAAATATGTATTAATGGATTGGTAAGTAAGGGTTTACCGGGGCTTCGGCTCGAAAAGCAGGAGTAGAAACGGGGTGGTTTTTAGTCAGTAAGAGTCTGACACTCCAACTGGCCTCGCCTCGCCCAAGACGGGAGAAGTCATTGGATGATTTTCCCCCTTAATAAAAGGGTATCCTATAAACTCATTAATAAGTACCTATTTCTGGAAATCTCAATAACATTTATAAAGGTGGGAAAATTATAATGATTATTGCATTAGCAAAGCCAATAGCGGGCAATATCGATTATAATAATCTATATATAACATAATTATAATAAATGCATTAAAACAAGATCCGTCAATTTACAAATTACCTACTAGATTAAATATATCGATAATGGGTGACGTATTACATAGGTACATAATATGTCGCGCGTCGAAACGAACGTATTCTACCACAGCTGTGTGTAGACAATTGATAAAACTATGTGCTCTATCAACAATTCTAATGAATTTAAGGAATTCTTGACGTTTTTAGAAATGATTATAACAGACCGACATAGGATCAATGTTTCGACTATAAGTCATGCATAATCTGTAATGTATAGGTCAATAAACGAGCGAACGAAGTCACCAGATGGTAAAGCAGGCGTTACAAGTGCATTGCCGGTCCTTTGAGGGTTAGGAATTTATGGGTTGATTTTATTTCTATCTTCTCTAAAATAAGAAAATAAATTGTTAAGTGTTTTTTTAACGTTGCCCCACACATAGGGTTTTCTGCTGTGTCATGGGTACGCACCCATTAAAAACATACATGACTAACACAAAGAGTTTCCGGATTGCGGGAATCGAACTTGCTAAACGTTACGCAGCAGCCGATTGCCCAGCCACCGCACCAACCGTGTAGTCATATTGTTGTAATTTTGTTTTAATTATTTTATTTAATATATTTTTGTCATTGTTACAGTGGTTACGGGCTGCACCGATGGCATCGGCAAGGAGTACGCTAGACAGGTAATAATAGGTCATAATTAACATATTATAGTTAGTTATTTATTATTTTTTCCATGTAAAATACTGTCATTTAGCCGAACGTGGTTGCCGCAGGGCCGACCACAAGATTAATTAGAAAAGACCAGGAGAAATGAAAGGCATTTCTTCTCAAGAGTAGTTCTATCCAATCAAGTTATTACTTAGGTACTTGGGACTTATAACATTTCTTGATTATGAAATATGTACTAATTGAGAACAATATTTACTATTAGTCATTAGTCCTTAAGTTGTGCGCGACAAGGTTTTACTTATTACTAGTGGTCGCCTAGTGGTCGAAATTCGACCATATACGATTTAATTTACAATACCATTTAACATACGTTCAAGGATAATTTTTATTTAACTCAAACTCAAACTCTTTTATAAAACTCTATTCATATAAGACGTGAGAATATCATCGCAACGCAATGTCTGTCAATTTTGACGTTTTGTCAAATACGATCAGATACTATGCATGTGTGTGTAATGTTTTATTTATTAATTTAATGTACTTTATTAGCATTATTTTTGAAAAATATTAGCATTTTGGACTTCTCCTACACATAAACTATAAGTGAACCAAATTTTATGCTCCTACCTCTGCGCAATTTTCGTAAAAACAGTTACAAAGTTTTTGCTTCACGTATTAATATATAGATTCTGTGACGGGGTCCTTAATTGTTATACGCATATTATGTAAGAACTATATCACATTAAGGAACTCAATAAAGATATATTATATATAATTTGAATTGAACATAACTGGTACGCACGTAAATATGTTGAGAGAAACTGTAATTTACCACCCTATTTCTATGTACCTACATTCTAAGGAAATAAAGATTTATTATTATTAAAAAAAAGACTACTGGTATCGGGTCATAGTCATAGGGACTCTTCCTCATGAGTAGCGTGCGCAGATGCGGCGACGTCGCGCAGCCTAAGGCCAGCCGTACACGGACGGCTTCAAGCAGTTATAACCGACTGCTTGAAGCCGCGACTGCGCGATGAACTATAGCCATTCATTCGCTGCCGTACACACGACTGCTCGAGCAGTCGCGACCGCTTCAAGCCGTCAACTGCATGATGAAATTTCATCGTGCCGTCGACTGCTTGCGAGCGGTTGCGAGGCATACACCGACTGCTCGAGCCGTTGGCTGCGCTAGAGCAGTCAACAGCTCTCCGACTTCCCTCCCCCGCCCTTTGCGGCCTCGCGGCGTCTGCTGAAAAAATCAAAAGAAAATTAACTGCTCGAGCAGTCCGTGTACGGCCGCCCTTACGGTCAGCGCTTGCGTTGCGCGCCCATCGTGCCCTCTGCCGGCAAACACACGCACTGTCTTCTAACTCTGGCGGCATTTGCGATGATGTTGGGCCGCTCAACACGGTCACCAGCGGTGTTGATAGTGGGTGCTTATCGCAGTTCATCATCATCATCATCATCAGCCGAGAGACGTCCACTGCTGAACAAAGGCCTCCCTGTTCCTCCACGTAGAGCGACAAGTCGCCACCGGCATCCACTGGCCCTTTCACTATCGTAGTTGATCCAGGATTATTCTAGATCAGACATGAGATTAGTTCGTGATAAACCACCTAAGATAAAGTTTATTTTTAAGTAAGTACCTATTTAATGTAACAAGCAAAGTAACAACTTAGGTATTGAATGTTTAAACAGCATTTTTTTAAGTTTTCGGCTTACTATAAATTTTGGTAAATATTTTAAGTGTCAGACTTTTTAAACTCATTATAAATAGACGTGACTTTGGTGTTAAAAGTATTTTTAAATATTTTGTTTAAGTATGCCTAAGTTGCTTTAGGTTTTTTAGAGGTGAAATTGTTTAGCGTATTTAGATAAAGTCTCAGGAAATGTTATAGCTAAACTGTGAAACTATGTTACCGTTTCCACTGATACTAAGCTATGTACTTTTGTAGCTGTGTGACGAAGATGTGCAGCTCAAGTATTCAATGTATTGGTAGTAGGGAAGCGATCCATGGCACACATCCATAGCACGTATCTATCCATATAAAAAAAACATAGCTTAGCTGAGTCCGTTTTCACCTGTGCTAAGCTATGTATGTGTTGGTGGAAGTCAAACGCATTCACAGCAACGTAGCATAGCACATCTCTGCTGGAAAAGCACCCTTAATCTAAGTATCAAAAAGATTTACGTGAAGTGGTAAACGTCACCAACTCATCACACAAATAACATAGCACAAAATACGTTCGATATAAAAAACAACACTAGCCTATATAAATTCCTGCTTACGTCGATCAAATAAATATTTATACATACTATGTATATTTGCTGTGCTATTCACATTATTACGTAAATATGCTTATATATAATTAAGCACAGGTACGCAAATATGTACCCATTAAAAAAAAAACTAGTAGTAGTTTTATAAGCCATTCATAGTTCTTTTTTTCATTTTAATTTGTCGAGACCACAACTATGCTAATCGAGTAAGAGTTTTTTAACTGGATTCTTGGGTCAAAAAAAGTATTATTGTGATTTAGAAATTCGTTAAAAATGTAAAAGTAACTGTTATTATAGTTTTTATTAAGCGAGTGTGGGAGAGCAATACTTTGGCATGAATGGGCCAGGTCGACCGGAGTAATACCACGGTCTCACAGAAAACCGCTAAACATGAAATAACGCTAGCGTTGTGTTTCGTTGTGTGAGTGAGGTTACTGGAGGCCCTATTACCCCCCTTCCCAATCTTCCCAAACCCTGATTCCCCAACATAGTTACCTTTAATTCCTAACTCCCAAAAGGCCGTTAACGCACTTGTAACGCCTCTGGTATTTCGGGTGTCCATGGGCGGTGGCGATTGTTTACCATCAGGTGATCCGTCTGCTCGTTTACCGGCTTATACCATAAAAAGTCAGTTAAAGAATACTATACTATGTATTTAACTGACTTGACGACTTAATGCGTCAGTAGGTAAACCAATAACAATTAACTCGTTCTTCATCAAACAATTATGTCTCTGAATTGTTGTATTTTAATTTAAGACTTTAGAACTAAACATCGTAAGATTACAGTCTATATAGTAAGGTGCCTATAGTCTTTATACATATATGTAGGTATGTAATTAATTCGTTAATTGGGATAATATTTATTTGTCTGCTTCGTTGGTCGAGAAAGCGTGTTTGTATTAATCGTTACCCACATAACGGAACGCTCCCGAAAAAAGCAAATTTTATTTTTGCTTTTATAATGGAGTTATAGCGTCAGGAAAGAAAATTCGACTTATTTTTATATAATAGATTAAGGAATGCAATAATTTAATTTAAGGATTTTAATTTGAGTAAGGGAGGTAGGGGAGGGATGGGCACTTTTTCACAATTTAATGCATAAAAAGTCAGATTTTGTAGATAATCTACATTTATTGCCACTTTCTATTGCTCCATACTTTTGGCTAGATATCTTATAAAGAACTTTCTTATAATAATAATCAATCTCCTAATTAGAAGGTAATTAAAAAATTAAGTCAAAAGTGCCCAAGGCTCCCTATGGTAGGGAGCATTGGGCACACCCGGTGGGAGGCTTGGGCATGGCCTGTAAAACACTTAACATCTATAATAGACTCCAAAAATATACGTAATAACAACAAAAAAAAAAACATCTTAAATATATCACGACTTATCTTAAATTAGTTATAACCCATAAAGGCTTATATTTATATTTATCAGCTGTTGTTTTTATTTTTGATCCTTTTGATACCTCTTCTATGGCTCGTAATATCAAATCTTTGGGAATTTCTCGTCGTAAACCTTTCTTTTTGAATCTTTCTGTAATTAAAAATATTTCAAATAGTTTAATTAAAGCAGGTAATTATAATTTTCAAAAGACCTCCTATACGCAATATAAAGAAGAGAGCATTGGACATGCCCAAACCTCCCTCACATCCGAATGCCCATTGCTCCCTCTGTACACATTTTCAACACAATTATGGGCACTTTTTTTTGTTTAGGTATTGAAACGTGAATTTTAGTTTAATTTATTAGTTAGTAAATATACAATAAAAATATAATAAAAAATACACATACCTTTCGTTACTTTTCTCTGTATTACGATCCAAATCCACAACAAAATATTTACTTTTACGAGCGCATAATCTTCAAATGTGTTTGTGTTTGACAACTGACGGTAATAACAGATAGTCTATGGATGAATAGTTTTGCCAGACGGTAAAGTAAACTACCAAATTAAGAAAAAAGAAAAACCTATGACAGGATCAGAATAAAAGGGGGGTGCCCATGTCTCCCGACTGCCCATCCCTCCCCTACCTCCCCTACAGCTGTTATCCTACCTTATATGTATTGCGGTTCTCCCTTTGGCTGAGATTCAGTATTTTCAGTGAAACGACTGGCATCTGCCATTAAAATTTTAATGTTTAATTAAAATCCATTTTTATTGATTTAATAATAGAATATTTGTTTGTTTTGTTGCAGTTGGCCGCTGCGGGCTGTGATATCGTTCTAGTCAGCCGTTCTATGGAGAAACTGCAGGCAACTGCTCAGGAAATAGGTAAATTACTACAAAACATACATATTTTTAATATTGAGCTTATACAAATTTTGATCTAATATAGTTAATTTGACTTTGATTATGATGTATCAATTAGCGGGTAAGTAACAAAAGGCATCAATAAAATATTGTTGCAGTAACTGCAAGACACTAATGCAACTATGGTTTTCAGTACCCTTAGTATGAGTAATCGAAACAAGAGCGCGGTCGGCGTTCTGATTGGTTGGTTTATTCGAGCCGACCAATCAGAGCGCTGAACGCGCTCTCGTTTCAATTACTTTAAACGTAAAGCAAACTTGTACCAAGGGTACTGGTGTATTGACCATGTTTATGTGTCCCGAGTGTAGCTTGAATCTAATCGAAAATCCTCGTCAAATAGTAACGTGATTAAGGCTTAATCATTAAGCAGTAGGTACGGTAAAACGAGGTGAATAGAATTCAAAGGGTGAATAGACACAAGAATGGGGTGAATAGATGTTAGAACATTTTCCCAACATTTATTCACCTCTCTTCTGTATCTATTCACCCCTCGAATTCTATTTACCCTGTTTTACGGTATACAACAATATTAAATGAATTCAATTGTTACAGAGAAAGAATTCAACGTCTCCACGAAGATCATCCAAGTGGACTTCACTGCTGGTGAGGAGATATACGAGACGATTGCTAAGGAAATTGTCGGTCTGGAGATTGGGACCCTTGTGAACAATGTCGGCATCTCCTACTCCTACCCTGAATTCTTCCTGGACTTGGTTGAAATGTGAGTAGCTTGTATAGTGGATTTTTATATTAAGTCTTTGACTGTCAATAGAAAACTGTTGAAGGCAAATCGTGTTTTTTGCGTGCGACGGCGTGCAATGTGTTTATTTGTTTATTTAACTGATCGCTGACTGTTTGCTCTGTTGGTCGAGTAGTGCAGAAAGTGCGACGGTCTCGTTTTAGATTCCCGGGTTGGGCAAATATTACAGGCCATTTTCGGTTTTTAAAAATTCCGCAGTAGTAGCATGTAGTCTGGAATTGTGCTCAGTACATGGCACTGAGAAATTTTCAACAAGAGCATAGGCTCACCCCCTATTTCCAAGGCGCTATTTCCAATTTCATTATCCCAAGACCATCACTCAAGAGAGAAGGAGAAGTAATTGGATGATTCCCCCCCCATTACTCAAAAAAAACAGACCTTTTGTTCCTAAACACACCTTTACAATGGCGCAACAGTATTCAACCACACCATAATAAAACACAAAACACGTTGTCCATTCAAAAAATTCCAATTTCCACTAGTGATGTGACGACTCACGAATTTCTAAACCTCAATATGACGGGTCCTGGCACCCGTTCTATCCCACTTGACAAGCTAAATGCCAGGAATACCAAAAGCTTTGGTTTTCAATGGCGTCGAACAGGGATTTCAGAATGTCAGATCGGTATTTTATCTTGGTCTACCTTCTCGTTTTGAATGGAACACGTTTTACGCACATACATACATAATATTATGTACATACATATTTATAAGACTGCCTCGTTGGCCGAGTGGTTGCAAGTGCGACTGTCGGGCAAGGAGTCTCGGGTTCGATTCCCGGGTCGGGCGCGAAGTATTACTGGGCTTTTTTCGGTTTGTCGAGTGGTGTATATTGGCATTATGTGCACCTCTGCCTACCCCTTCGGGAATTAAAGGTGTAACGTTACAAAAAAAAACATATTTATTATTATGACGTACACAGTGGTATTAAGTCTTATGGTACTTTGTATTGATTGGTGGAACGCAGGGATTTAATTGTACTAGTGGTCGCCTAGTGGTTGAAATTCAACCATATACGATTTAATTTACAATACCACTTAACATACGTTCAAGGATAATTTTTATTTAACTCAAACTCAAACAAACTCTTTTATAAAACTCTATTCATATGAGACGTCAATATCATCGCAATGTCTATCGATTTTGACGTTTTGTCAAATACGATCAGATACTATGCATGTGTGTGTAATGTTTTATTTATTAATTTAATGTACTTTATAAGCATTATTTTTGAAAAATATTAGCGTCCTGCACTTCTCCTACACATAAACTATAAGTGTACCAAATTTTATGCTCCTACGTCCGCGTAATTTTCGTAAAAAGTGGTCCAAAGTTTTTGCATCACGTATTAATATATAGATTGTTGCTACTTGCTTAGGTACTTACGTGTCAATCCGCACTGAGGAAGTGCGGTGATTAATTCTCAAACTTTCTCCGTGTGAGAAGAGGCCTTTAGTCAGCAGTGGCCACTTATAGGCTGTTGATGTGTGTGATGTGACGTTGCTACGTAGGTATCCAGTATCAGGAGCTGCGGACTACTTAGCGGGTTTACCAGGACTCCGGCTCGAAAAGCAAGAGTAGGAACGGGGTGGTTTTTAGTCAGTAAGAGTCTGACACTCCATTTCGCATCACCCAAGGCGAGAGAAGTCATTGGATGATTTTCACCCATTAAAAAAAGCTATCCAGTATAGGCTTCAGTCCATTACCAGGTCATCAAGAGTATAGAACTTAATTGATTACCAATATGCCAATATCAATAAAAATATTGCGTGACTTATTAATACTGGCAACTGCGTCATGCCTCTATAAAAAACAGTCGCATATTCTTCTGTACTGAATGACCATTCAACACCTAAAAAAAACTGTTACGTTCAACGCACTTAAAATAATATTGACTGACGATTTATCCTCTTGAAAAATTAACACTTACAATGTGCCAAAAGATGAGTTCATATTAGGTCATCATCCGATGATGATAATAAAATATTGATTCAAGTGCTAGTAAAAAAGCACGTGTCAAAATGTTTGTGTTATTGGGTGTATTGACCCGTTAAATAAAGGTCTGTAGTGCTGAAAAAATATTTTTAAAGTGCTAATCAGTTGTAAAAGCAGGAAGATGTTTTTATGGTATAAGCCGGTAAACGTGCAGACGGAACACGTGATGGTAAGCAATCGATGCCGTCCATGGACACCCGAAACACCAGAGGTGTATCAAGTGCATTGCCGGCCTTTTGGGGGTGAGGAATTTAATGGCTATTATATATGAGATTGGAATAATTGGGCCTCTGCTAACCTCACTCACACGACGAAACATCGCCTGCGTTGTTTCACGTCGGTTTTCTGTGATGCATGAAGCGTGAAGTATGACTCTCCCGCACTTGTACTTTAAAACAAGCTACATTATAGTTTTTCTTTTCACAACGTGATGAGATATTACTAAGTTTTGTTTATTTAATTTAATAAGAATACAGTTGAAGACGACAAATTCAACAATATTTGCCTGAACAACGCCACTAGAAAACCGAATTTTATATCAAAACGTCAACAACTCGACACACACAAAGCTCTAGAAATATCTTTTGAAAAGCTATCAAAAGCAACTTCATAGAGAATAATATCGGTGCAAGCTATCAGAGTACGGAGACGCCAATCGTTGGCAGTTCACCTCTGGTAATAATGCGGAAAAGTTGAACATTTGTGAGTTGAATGCAGCCCCGTCGGTTCCATACCGCGCGTATTATTGCGCCGCTGAAATATTCGCTATTGCAATTGATATGAGATTATTTTTGATGTGGGTTCTTGATATTTGCTGGGGATTGGAATTTGGATTTATATTTTTGAGATATAGGTATAGAATAGGAAGAGCTGCGGACAACGTAAAAGGTTACTGGGGCTCCGGCTTAAAGCAGGAGAAGGAACGGGGTGGTTTTTAGTCAGTAAGAGTCTGACACTCCCTCTCGCCTCACCCAAAGCGGGAGAAGTCATTGGATGACTTTCCCCCCTCAAAAAAAGGTATAGGTATAGAATAGGGTAGATGACTAATTTTTGTTTTTTATGCCCGTCTTGTAGATTTTCTTTTCTTACGGAAACAAAAATACTTTCGAAGAAAATCGTGTGACGTCACTTCTAGGTACGTTTTATACGTTTATCTGCGTATTGTTATCTTATATGACAAAATTAAAAATTGCGTGTCAAATATTTTTTTATTACCCAACAGACGGAATAAAGGGATTTTTAATTTTGATATCCCGTCATCGTTCCTATTACCTCTATTCAGAATCTATGACAACTATGTAGAAAGTTATAAGTTCGGTTTGCAAGTCGAGTGAAGGACTCTCAGTAATACTACAATCCCACAAAAACATTTCATGTTAAATGTTGCCAAGACGAGACCATATAGCTCGCACTGTCAAAAAGTAATCAGATCCCGTGTAGAGCCAAGTTTCTAACCCTACATGCCCAGACCTAAATCGATAAGCCCTAATTTCACACTCAAGTTACGGGGAAATTCTACAGCCATAGCTCGTACTGCGTAGTTCGTAGCGCGTAGCAGAGTTTTTACGCTATAATCTCGTAGGCGTGCAAACCTTGGACGTAACTGGCGAGTCGGCCGCACGGACTTTTTGCTATTCGTCATATGGGCTTGAGCTTAAAAATCTATTCAATCTTCTAAACTCTTTCCGTGCGGCCAACTCGCCAGTTACGTCAAAGGTTTGCACGCCTACGAGATTATAGCGTAAAAACTCTGCTACGCGCTACGAACTACGCAGTACGAGCTATGGCTGTAGAATTTCCCCGTAACTTGAGTGTGAAATTAGGGCTTATCGATTTAGGTCTGGGCATGTAGGGTTAGAAACTTGGCTCTACACGGGATCTGATTACTTTTTGACAGTGCGAGCTATATGGTCTCGTCTTGGCAACATTTAACATGAAATGTTTTTATGGGATTTCATTTCTTTTTGTAGGTTGCTTATGATAGAAAGATAAAATGAGCGACAAATACAAGTATTTTTTTGTCGCTCATTTTTTCTTTGTACCACCATAAGTAGCGCTATTCAACATATCCCGTGAATACGAATCGGAATCATGATAGGTGTCCCCATTGCCGGTACAAGTATACACTTGTAGTTCGTCCCAGTGGTCTACAACATATCGCACAATAGCAGTCCTGACTTGCAACGCCATCTCAACGTCTATTCGTTCATGCATTAAATATGTCAAGGAATGGAAGAGGCAGGAACCGTCTCCCGGCATATTAACCACACGATGGCGGCGGGGTCCCAGCTCCACTTCATGTAAAACTTTTACACTATCCATGTTCAGTATCTAAGTAACGAAATACCTATACCCTAGCTTAACCTAGTAACAAGGCTATGTAATGCCAAACTGTAAACTAAACCTCTCAATTAAATCTTAAAGTAAATTATACCTACCTACTGGACAAGTGTCAATGAAATGAGCGGTATAGGTACCTGTAGATAAGCCTATTAAACCTAGTTCTAAAATATCTACACAAAATTATTTTTAACACTAGATTAACAACTATCAATATCGTAATTTTCTACCTACTATACAATATTCAAACCGTACGTAATCCTAAACTACTTAAGTTAAACCTATTAACAATGAAAATTAAACAATGACCTACGTATCAAATTATTCTCACTAAGTCGTACCTACATAAACAACTATAAACATATTATACCTACTAACCTATACTACTTAATTGCAAATACCTACTTATTCAATCTTTGAATTTCTTAATTAAATTTGTGAGAAAATTGCAAACGTAATGCTAATACTTTTTATCAATGAAAATTAAAACACTAGTACCTAACTAAACCTTCACCTACTAAACTACTAAATTTATAAGAAAATTGCAAACGTAATCCTAATACTTTTTATCAATGAAAAAATTAAAACACTAGTATCTAAACCTTTACCTACTAAACTACTAACAATTAAATATTAGGCAAATGGTTTTTTTCTCCGCGATAGCAAACTTTTAAATCACCGAAATATTCCGAAAATTTTTCATTCAGCGAGACAACCGTCAACGACGTCTGCCCTCGCGCGTCTGCCCGCGTTCGGGTGCCGCGCTCGCTGACGGGCCGATTATTTTTAGCTACTGCGCGGGGACGAGGGGGCAGGCGGCGGGCGTTGGCGCATACTATACTTACGATGCTTATGTTCAAAAGTGTAGGTTGATTAATAAACACTTACCGAAGTGAAGTGTAGTAATATTATTCATATCTAAGTACTTATGGGTAGGATAATGTTTTGATTTGATGAAAAGTTCGTGTTCTATGTACTTGTGTATAATTTTCATCATCTCAAGCAGGAAATAGGGAATTAAGTTTCCCTATTTCAGATTTTTACCCCTCCGCGGCCGCATTCAGACCTCTAGCGTCAAAAGTTGCGGAAGTCTCGAACAAACTTTCACCCCCTAGTTTAAGGGGTTGGGGGGTAAAAGTTCCAAGTTTTAGGATTTTTTTGTTGTTTGGGTACTAATACTAGCTTACATACCAAATTTCAGTTTTCTAGGACTTCAGGAAGTACCTTATGAATTTTGTTGATCATCAGTGAGTGAGTGAGTGAGTGAGTGACGAAATCGGGGTATTTTAGATATCAATAAAATCTAAAGTATAAGAGCTATGCAATTGAAACTTTAGAGGTTTATTAAGTCTACCACTGGCATTATATCCTGAAAATTTTGTTTATCTGGTATAACCCAAACTCAAGTTATGAAGGTTCAAAAATACGACGAAGCGCTTCGAGAAAAGGTAGGTAGTGCCCTTGCGCTTGCGCTTCGCTTGGCTCGTCTTGGCGGGCACTACCGTGCCCCCAGATTACAATAGACACCTATTTCAATGGCTCTTACCTTGCAACTATGTGCATAGAAATTGCATTCCTTTGCTTAACCCCCTCGATGAAGAGGAGTAGCATTAATATCAATGTCTATACAGTTTTATTAAGTTATATTATCAAACTCAGTTACATTGGATTTAAAGAAAAACTGATTAAAATAACCTTCACAATTAATTTGTCCTTTCACCTTAATTATTCCCTTAAAAACAATAAGACCTTACTGGCCTTTGAATGCTTTAAGTGTTAAAAACAATAAAATGACTAAGGTAAGTTCGCCTGTTAGCGGCCACGTTATGAAACGGCCTTTAAAAATGCCTGAAAATAAGATAACTGACAACATATTAATAGTAATTAGTACATATTTGTTTAATCTTACACGATTTCTGTACATTCATGACGATCTGGCAATCGATCGATCCAGATACATGTGGACGTGAAAAGGCGAACTTACCATACAAAAATTTTATAGTAACTTTCATGAGACATACTAAATTATTATGTTATCGGCTCTAACATGGCTTAAAACTAGTCGAGTTCCTCGTCTAACCGTTACGTGAGCAAGCCGATAACATAATAATAAATTTACCATACGCTATTGAAAACAAGTAAAACGTTAAAGAAAATTTACTGCCGTACCGACTCAGAGACATTTAATGATTGCTTATACTATTTCTTAGTAACGATTTTCTATACTATTTCTTAGTAACGGTTCTGAAAGACTGCTCAAGACTAGGTTAAGTAACTATTAAATGACTGAATACGGCGGTTATAATAGGATCTGATTTGAACAACTCTGAGTCTGATCCATAAAGTGACTTGCATACTAGGTTTTACTTAGTATTATTACGGAAATCGGCTAATAATACATTAATTGATATTTATGTTATACCATATGATTGACCATTATGTAAATATGTATAATATGTATGAATAATAAACTCAATAATACATTATTATATAGTTCAAGTTACATTATAATGTTTACGTCATTCTGTATAAAACACTAGTCACACGTGTAAATAAGTATAAAACAAGTTTATTAAAAGCAGGAAAGGGAAAAATTACTAGATTTTAAACCAATAATATGAGGTTTTTTTTTTCTGTGTACGAAGTACATAATAATTTTTTTATCCGACTTCAAAAATAAAAATAAGTTTCTCAGTTTGACCTGCATGTATGTGTATATGTATGTTTGTGCGCGATTATCTCACGTTTGGCTAAACTGATTTTGATACGGTTTTCAACATAGTATTTTTTAGAAGGTATTAGGGATATTATCTACTAAATATCTATATTACTAAAAATAGAGGTAAACAAAAAGGGAAAGGGGATGATAGTATTTCACATCTTCTTGTTTGTTAATTGATCGTAGTAAAGTTTTCCTAAATTATACTGTATTCGTTATTTTTTACATACTTTCTTTGTAAGGTATGGATATTTGATTTTAATTCTACTACTAATTATGTAAATAGAAATTAAAAAAAAAAACATCTTCGTATGTGGCCACTGCTGAATACAGACCTCTTCGCACACGGCAAAGGTTTGAGCTTGCTTAATGCGGATTGGTAATTTCAAACTTATAACTTGACACTATAAGCCCACAATAACTGTCAGCGGTGTCTGAATAATCTTAGAAAGTACATACATATAACTCGGAAAAAGTTACATTGTTACTTGCCGTTCGGTAGCTTTTGAACCCGCACTCTCATGCATGAGAAGCATCTTAAACCTCAGGGCCACCACGACATATTTATACAATAACCATCTTTTCCTCTTTAACAGGAACAAACTCTTCGAAAAGCTGTTGAAGGCGAACATCGTATCGGTGACTCGTATGACCCACATGGTGCTGCCAGCCATGGTGGCCAGGGAGAGGGGTGTCGTCATCAACATCGGATCCGCTTCATCCATGATCCCCAGTCCTATGTTGACTGTTTATGCTGCTACTAAGGTTGGTATTTTTTAATAATAAAAAAATAAGATTTACTCAGCTACAGACACGTTGAAAAGAAGTAATTGGTACAAAATTTAATTAAATTTAACTGTTTTGGTACAGTAGGCTTACTGAAATATATCAAAACTTGCCTTTTCTAAACAAAGCAGTAGGTTGATATCGATTACTAAATGCTAATAAAGAGCGTTCTAATAAAATTTTGATCTCAGTTGTAGTTAAAAGTAATACTACCAAGACTAGTTACTGCAATCAGCAGCACTGTACTTTTATCAATATCTGTAATAAATATTATCTGAAATTTGCAAAATGCTTAAACAAATACTGACTTTCTTATAGTGACCATCGTCAAAATATCCAAACTACTTCTCTTGCAGGCTTACGTCGACAAGTTCACTGAGGGTTTAGACATGGAATACTACAAGAAGAACATTCTATTCCAATGCGTCATGCCTGGATTCGTCTGTTCCAACATGTCAGGTATCCGTAGGAGCTCTCTCTTCGCTCCCAGCGCCAAAGACTTCGTCAGATCTGCCCTCAGCCTCGTCGCCGTCGAAAAGAGGACTCCAGGCTACTATCCTCATGAGTTCTTCGTAGACTGCCTGAATTTCATATCATCAGCTTCTTACCACTTTGGAGTATGGATCGTCACCCGGTCCATGCAAAACAGCCGTCTGAAATGCCTGAAGAAAATGAAACGACAGTAAATTGTATTTTGTTACTGGTATTTTTGGGGGTCTCTTACTCTTATTCCGATTACTCTAAAGTCTAACGCTTTTCTCTTATGCTTTTATCTGTCATCATAAAGTCGAGGATACACTATGGGAACGAATATCCTATGACATGCATCGGCGTTATGTCAAACAGCGTCTGATTTCACTGGACTTATGTCACTAAGCGACGTTGATGTTGCCAAACATGTGGTCCAGCAACGTCGCGCTACGTCACCCAATGTCCCCGGCGACACGTGTCGCAAGACATTTGTCCTCTAGTGTATCCTCGGCTTAATTGATATAGTGTATAGTGACGTGACGTTCTATAACCAGTAGTGACGTAACGTCACGTCATAGGTGAATTTCAATTGTTTCTATGCTTTTTCTTGCGCTGTATTTAATGGCAATCTGCGATTTGGAAGTTTCTAGTCAAAACTTCAACTCGACAGACTGTCGGTAAAACTGTTTTAACCAAAGATACTTATTTGAAATAAAGTAGTCAATTTCATTATATTGTGCATTAGTGTCCGACTTAGGGTTGGATATTAGATATTCAACATTCAATGTTTATAATTGTCAGTCATATTTAGTTGTAAGAATGACAGTACTTGGAATGGTACGAAATAAAGTATGGTTTAATGATGATGTGATTATGAAATTCGAAATTTCGTCGACTGTATATTCGACTGTGCTGTTTTGTACAGTTTTGGCATGTTGGATTGGCAGGGAATGTATATTTAATAAAATTGGTATTAAATGTGTATTGTTTTTTATTAATTTTGGTGGTGGGGTTAAGGTGAAGCCAGATGCGTTTAGTTGTATAGAATTTATAGTACCAACGTGGAAAAAAGCTTAGATAACTAATAGAAATAATTGCAGTTATTGATAATGATGATTAATTATTCTTTTTAATTATTTACTTCTATACCAACATCCAAATTACATCAAGCTCTGTCTCCTGAACTAGGCAATTGCTTGTATCTCAGGAGGCAGTACCTTCAACATTTCATTTCATACAAGTAATATTTACAGCACAGAATGCTTAATAACAATTACATATTTTAATTTATACTGCATTTTAGTTGCTAGCGATAATGTAATTGTGCAAAAATTGTTGGAACCATAAAAACTGCTGTCGAAATTTCTACTTGGATAACTTCCCAAAACACAATTTTTGCACTTATTCCATTTATAGTCAAGAGTCATTTTACTATTTTTACCGACTTCACAAAAAGGAGGAGGTACTATGTTCGGCTGTTTGTATGTTTTTTTGTTTTTTGTATGTTTGTTCATCGAATACTCCGTCAATAAAATTGTCGACGGATTTTCAAAATTCTTTTTTTGTTCGAAAGTAGATAGTTCTGAGGTGGTCTTATTTAATTTTATTGTCACCAAGTTAGGATCTGACGATGGGATCTTAGAGAAATCGAGGGAACTCCTCAAATATTATAGGGAACTATATAGTGATTTTGGTATATTCATCTAGAATTGAAGCATTTACAGTCAAAAAGTAACCTTTGAAGAGGTGGAACTGATGAAGAAGACCAGAAATGGTCAATGAAACTTCATACTCACATAGAAATCACAATAGAATTAATTAAGTGACTGTGACAATACAAATAAATAAAGTAGTTATTGAGATAGAGAATTTTAACCGACTTTTTTAGTTGTGATACTGAGTATCGCAACTAAAAAGTGTGAAATAAAATACTTTTTACAAAAAATCTTATAGTATAATATCATCATAGTGACATTATACTCATGAATATCAGCTCACTCCTCTCCACTCCTGAAATCCATGACCTTCTCAAAATAGAGCATTTGGCTTCACTTTCTAGATACATATATTTGTACATACATACATTGATATAGAAAATTGTACATAAATCTGCAGAATTAACCCCTTAACAGCAGTAGCTGTTTCACTGTATATATTTGTTTACCTCCACAAAACAAAAGGATTTGTAAGTATAAAACAAAAAAGGAGAGGTGGTGGGTTATTTATTTTTATGATAGGTATCGGCCGGTAAAAGAGAAGACGGATCACCTGATTTTTTTATGGAATAGGTGGCAAACGAGCTGACGCATAACCTGATGGTGAGCAATCGCCGCCGCCCATAGACACCCGAAATTAGAAATTTGAGGGTTGTTGGGGAATCGAGGATTGGGAAGGAAGATAATTGGGCCTCCGGTAACCTCACTCATATAACGAAATGCAACGTTTTCATCTTGGTTTTCTGTAAAGCCGTGGTATCACTCCGGTGGAGCCGGCCCATTCATGCCGAAGCATGATAGGTACTCTTACACTTATTTTTAGCAAATCTGTCAAAAATCCTTGATCGAGAACTGGTCTTGCGAATAATTTACCTTGAGTTAATTTTAATATGGTTCCTTGGTATTAAGACTGGTTTTAAGCTTTATGAAGAAAAAATTAAAGTCGGTGACACAGCTTCTATTTATGAATAAGGTACGAAATAAATACATTTTGAATAATTTAAACGCAGGATTCCAATTGCTTAATAAGACAGAGAAGAGTGGAAGTCGGTCAGTCGGACGATTACGGTTAAAAATAAATAAATAAATCCCTATTGCTTTGGGTTCGATGCCTAAATCAACTATGTTTTGTGTTAAATAGGATACTATAACTATTATTCGTAACTTTATATATTATGTACTAATTAAAATTCCATCATACTTCGGTACCCATAGTACGAGTTTGGTTTATGTTGAACGAAAACCGAAACGAGAGTGCGGTCGGCAGCGACAGCATTGAACGCATACTCGTTTTGATCTCGAAAAATGTAAAAGAAACTCGTACTAAGGCTTCAGGAATCATTGCATTTGAATCAGTTAATTTTAACCACAATTAAAATCTATCAACTCAATAGATTTTGTTTTGATGAATTTTACTATTGAACAAATCTTTTATAAGGTTTAAAAGAATAAAATTAAGGTTTTTTTCATAAACGCAATTGTAACGTGTTTTAATATTTTGTTTTGTAATTTACTCATCAAAATCTTATGGCATTTTATTTTCTTTTTTTACAGGACAGGAAAGCTGGGAGCTTAATTTAACTTAATTTTAGGATAATATAACTTTGTTTTTTGTTACGTACAAATTTTGTTTTTGTCAATTAATTAATTTATTTTTTTATTTAAATAATAAACGTTTTTGTTACCAAATATATGGGTTCGTTTTATTTTATGCCAATCATGTTTTTAAAGTTTGTCCTACTTTTCTCCTGTGTCATGGGTGCGTTTACGAACATATGAATACATAACATACATACACATGACACCCAGACCCGAATCAACATTATGTGAATCACACAAAGAGTTGCTCCGTGCGGGTATCGAAGCCGATACACGTTATACGGCAACAGGTTGCCCAGCCACGGCATAACTGTGCAGTCTAATTAAGAGATATGTACTGTTAAATAAAAAATAGGTAAATGTTTTATATGATGTTTCTGGTGTAGCGAGATAGGTCCTAATGCTATGATAAACCGCTTACCATCAGGCGAATCCACAAAACAGATTTTATCTGTTCTGGGCGAATCTTTAGCTTTGTAGAATTACACAACAGGCCGGATATCTGTCGATATCTAGAATTTAATAAAAAATATAATGTGTCCCGATCCTAATCGAGTAGAAAAAATTATTAACTTATGACGCGATTGTCTACCTTATGCGTAACGAAATAAAATGTATTATTGCTTACACTATGGACTTGTCACAATGTCTGGATAGCTGCTATGTATCAGATATAACTTTGAATTAAGAACGTAATTTGTAATGGACTATCTGTCACATAAGAATGTCGGGCACATGAAGGTGGTAAAACAGGCGCTAAGAATACCGCCATCTTGTGAGTAAAAACACGCAACTTTTTACATTCTATGGAACAAAAAATAATATTATGATTTAAATGGAACTACAAGTAGTAGGTACTCGTCCAAAAAAGCATAGGTAATACAAATAAATATTTCAACAAAACTAAAAAAAAAATTGTAAATTTCAAACTAAATAAATAATCTAGTATTAAATTCTGTGGGATTAGCTTCATGTTTCTTGACAACAGTAGAGCAGTAATGTTGTAAGTGGTCTAGGAATATTACAGATATGCGCGGCTGTTATAATGCCGTATTTGTAGTGTGTTCAAATTAGCCCAAATAGAATAATGCACTTTTTGGTTGACCTACTGGGCCTATTTCGCTAATTTATCGTATATCGTTAGATCATACCAAATATGTGGTTTAAATTAAGTTAAGGGTTTCCCCATATGGTATATTAAAAAGGCTACCAGCAAAAAGTATACATCACCACCAAATCCAAAGAGAAGCACCTGCCAAATGTTTTTATTCCTTTTACACGCGAACAATGTCAAAACCAAATGTCATTAAAAAATAGTGCAACCAAAAAAAATTTCGAATGTTTCGAAATAAAGTAAATAAACATGTAAATATATCCAGAAAATGATAAAGTACTCCGGTACGATGTTTGGTACTTGGGGATAAAATATGGGTAAGGCAAAAAATTCAGAGTGTGCACTCAGTTTCAACCTAAATCAGTTGCTGATGGTTATAGGTTCCGTGGTGATACTGGTACTACTGTTCCTAGTCGTATGTCACATCACGAGTGGGCGATGAAGCTATGGGGAAGGCGTCCAAAGCCTGCTACAATGTCGACGTATTGCAAGTGCTGCTAATCGCTTTCGCCTTTGTTACTTTACTGATTGTTATGAGTTGGATGTGCAAATATTTCCAAGGGCCATAAATTGCTATTGAATATTGAATATTGAATGTGTTGCTCAAAAACGATGGGAGCGAAACCTTTTGCTTTAGAGTTCAATTTTAATCAAATGCTAACAGTGTTTGGTTCGCTCGTTATTCTAGTATTTCTCTTTTACTTCGTCTGTAGTGTATTATCGAGTAAGTGCGGCTGTTAATTACTTATCAAAATGGGGAAAAGTACTTGCGATTTTAGTTTGGATGTTGGACACATCATTCTTGCTACATTTGCATTTCTTGCTTGGCTGATCGTTTTGCGATGGATGTGTAAATACGTGTCAAGTCTACCGCCAATGTAAATGCTTATATTCGAAGACGATGCTTCATACAAGAATTCTTCAGTAACAATTTTAATGCTTTGAGCGTTGGCAAGATTCCACAATGATCGAAGCAAGAAATGTATTCAGGAATTTTGTACCTTTCGGATTTGTCTTATTACTTTTGATGATCAAACACAGCCATGTGAAGCATTAGAAGAGAGAAGATCATCCTTCAAACAAGAAAGAAATTCTTGCATGTGATACTGAGTGGAGCATGTGGAATAAAAAGGAAATAAGTATGACTATACTCCGGATCAGAAGATAGCAGCAACCGCAATCCTCGTTTCATTGTCCAAGCAATATTTCAAATGACATTGTCTACAAACCATGGAACTTTCACGCCAAATTTTTATGTTGAAATGTTAAAAAACCAAGAAAAACAAAATAATTTTGAAATGTCGTTTACAGTGAAATTTTAAACGTATTATTTATTATAATATTATAAACTGTAGTGAATTAAATATATTTTATTCAATTGCCTTGCTTTATTTCGTGTATTCCCTTTAGAATATATTCTGAATTTGACACATACAAGAAAGAAAAATTGGTTTTTTCATTCATCATTATCATTAGTGGCCATAAGACATCCATCACATCACTAAAGAAAAACCTCGAAGAATGGAAAATTAGCCATAATTTTCACAATTAACAAGTGGCTTGGTGACTGCAATTAGGTAGGTAACTCAAAGAAGACTAGAAGATGCTCTTAGCTATTGCTCCATGATTGCTCGCCGATAGATCTTGCAGATTATCTGATGGCAAGTGATGGACAACCGCAGCAGTATGTCAAATTGCTGCTCTATCTACGCTTATATTGCCTTTTTTAAGGTATAAGCTGGTGAACGAGCAGACAAATGACCTGATGGTAAGCAATCTCCGCTACCCATGGATACCCGAAACAACAGTGGCGTTACAAGTGCGCTTCCGGCCTTTTGGGGTGAGGAATTTAAGGCTTGTTGGGGAATCAAAGACTGGGCAGGTGGATAATTGGGCCTGCAGTAATCTGACTCTCACAAAGCGTTATTTCACATCGGTTTTCTATTAGGCCGTGGTATCACTCTGTTCGAGCTGGCCCATTCGACGCATGGCTCACACTAAAATGGCCTCTTCTTTTTCTATATAAAACAAGGTCAAGTCTCCTTATTAATTGTTAATTGTTCTATTTTGGCATGTTCAGATTCTATAAGTAACTTCATCATTGTTGTTGGGTAATTCAATGAGTTTTTAAACTAAATGTTTACCAATGTGAAGTCGTTTACACAGTTCAGTCGTTCTTTGTACCCTGAATAAATTAACTCTGAATATATTTGCTTAAGTAGGTACAGTGAGGGCAAATAACGTTAGTCAAATAATTATTATCTTCACACTAACTTAAAATTCTGGATTAGCAGTCGTAACGAACCGAAGTTTTAGTTTGGAGTCCTGGATTGCAGCAACAGGTTCCATCGCTTGCTGAAACACAACGTTTCATTGTGTAAGTGAGGTTACCGGAAGCCCAATTCGCATTTGTAACGCCTCTGGTGTTTCAAGTGTCCATGGGCGGCAGCGATTGCTTACTATCAGGTGATCCGTCTGCTCGGTAACTGGCTCATCTTCTATAAAAAATATCCATACGTTACATTACATAGTAACATCATATTTTACAATTTTTGTCTGTCTATTTGTCTGTTTGTTCTGGCTAATCTCTAAAATACATAGCTGGACCGATTTTGACGGGAGTTTTATAAATTGCTCGGTCAGCTGATGTACCAAGGAGTAACTTAGGCTACTTTTATTAGACAAAAAGTCCATCCTACGCGAGCAAAGCTGCGGACATCAGCTAGTCCCATAATAATATTTTTCTCATGCAATCTGTACTTCACGTAGGTTACTATTTATATTTACTTTGTTTAATGTTACTACACAAGATTGTATGTGTATGTGGTCATTTAAATATTTGTTATGGCAGCTCATTAAAATCCAACGTGATATAACAGCTGTTTTATTCTAAAGAGGTAAAATAAAGTGTAGTTATAGACACGTACACAGCACATTTTAGTATTACCTATACTGTTGTATATAAATAAAAGATTGATAAAATATGAATGAGCTTATTTATCCTATAAATCTCCCGATCGATTTCAATCACGGTGGTCAGTCTATCTAACTAAACTAGCCCACTACACATGAGATATTATAGTGTCAAAATATATGCGCAATCACCGATGCACTCTATGTTCTCTCATTCTCTGAAACCAATAGGAGGCCAGACTGACATGACAGAAGAGAAATCATGCTTATGACCCACTTTCTTTCCGAGCCACGGGTGTGCCACCACCAAAATACTTGACTCAGGGCTATAATGATAATTTTAATCAGATACCTAATTCCATTATCATTATTAACTGCTGAACTAGAGACTCTAGTTCAACAGTTGAACTTACATCCAACCAACATGTACGTGTTCACTAACGTCAAAGAATATTCTAATTAATATTTAACTCCAATCCCGCTTTGTGCACCAGCTTCTATGAAAACTATACCGTAATGAAAATTTTAAAGATTCACGCTTTGGTTTGACATTTCGTGTGGTGAGGTTATAATATAAAGAATTTGTGGTGACTGTTGAATATTTAAATCTCCACGACCTGCCTGCCAAGAATGGAGATTATGGTAAACTGCTCATATGTAGAAGCGGAGGCCCATCGTTCGGTAATGGGCTCTAACCATATATAATGATGATTGCTTACCACCAGACGACAAAGTGGTCATATAGATGGTTGGAAGGCCACAACTGTGCGTTTCTCACGAAACTTTCTGCCTCGCACAGCAAAACTGTGGAATGAGTTGTCGTCGACGGTATTTCTGATCTCATTCAATCTTGAAAACTTCAAGAAGAGAGCGTACTCGTTTTTAAAAGGCTGGCTATCGCACCTGTGAGTCCCCTGGTATTGCAGGTGTTCATGGACGGCGCTGATCGCTTACCATCAGGTGACTCGTCTGCTCGTTTGACACCTGTCTATTTATGTATAGAGATATGATTGAATACTGCCTGAGTGAAAAAGTACGATAAATCTATTACTTCGATGGTATTATTTTTAATGAATAATACAATATTAATTTTAAATGCAGTTTGTATTGACAGACAACGGTAACCTTATGTTAATCAGGAGCATCGACAAGCAAATTATAAAAATCACTAACGAGTTGATTGCTAGTACAATTTGTGTAGGAGCTTTCATATTTATCTTAACAATACCGGTATACCATGTGTGACAATTACATATCACTATATTATATGACAGGCTACTTCTAACCCCAATTACTTACTGATTAAAAACTATCCCGTTCCCACTCCTGTTTTTCAAGCCGGAGCCCCGGTAAACCCGCTAGGTAGTCCACAGCTCCAGATGCAAGCGTTCATAGGCTTTTTTTTTTTTTTATTTCGAGGGGGAAAATCATCCAATGACTTATCCCGCCTTGGGCGAGGCGAAAGAGTGTCAGACTCTTACTGACTAAAAACCACCCCGTTCCTTCTCCTGCTTTTCGACCCGAAGCCCCGGTAAACTCGCTAGGTAGTCCGCAGCTCCGGATCAGGCATCAGCCCTACTGGGCCCCATCTGTGGTGGTCTGATGGCTCTTTGAGGCGCGCGCGGAACGCGACGCGCCGCACGCACGGGTCTGGTTCTGGTCGGGCGGCGAGCTACCCTTGCTCGCCGTCCGCAGACCCGCACTTACGGTGGCCGGAGATCGTCTCGCGATCCCCTACGCCCGGAGTGTCTCTCGCGACGGCTGGGGCGTGAGGAGGTTTGTTCTCTCACGCGCCCCGCCTCCTCCTTAGCTAGCATGACTGCTTCGCAGAAGGAGGAGACGGCATCCGAGGCCCCCTCGCGCCGCACCATGGCCTGAACCAGTGCCGGGCGCGAGAGGTCGCCGTCGCCGACCACATCCCTGAGGACTTGGCTGTGCTCAGCCCACGCAGGACACACAAGCGTTCATAGGCTACGGTAACCACGTACCATCAGGTGGGCCATGTGCTTTCCAGCCACCATTGTGGTATAAGAAAAATCGTTTTATCATTAGCATCCTATAACTCTATTCTACCTACAAAAGGATACAAGGAAAACATCCAACAGCTAGTTTACGTAAAAAATCCTTTTCTTTCATACTACAATGGTAGTTGGGAACAATGGCAGCTGATTCTAATTGTGAGGCATTGTGGTCCACGCATGTACGCGTGCAGCCGCCGACGTACGTGACCATTGAACTATTATTTACATATAGGCGGTGCATGGAGGATGAATCTCTCGGCAATGGTGCTTTATCAGGCTGGAAGAAGGATTTTCAGTCTTAGTTCTTAGTTTTTTAGACTTAGTTTTCAGTCTTAGTTACTTATCTCAGTCTTAGTCAAGAAAAGATGTAATTGAATGATAAATAAATGATAAAATATGTTTATTTTTGCAAATAGGTTACAATGTAACTGTTTTACACGTCAATCTTTCAAATAACTAGATGAGGCCGGCATTTCCTATCGGACTACTCTGAGAAGAAATGCCGAAACAAACTCAGAGATCATAGTCTCTTTTAAAGTCCAGACAAAATCAATTGAAGATGTTGGAGAACCGTGTAAGCTGATTCTGTAGTGGTCTTTTGAGGAAACAACCTATTTGCAAAAATAAATATCATTTATCATCATTTATCGAAACACTAGAGACATTACAAGTGCGTTGCCGGCCTTTTAGGGGTTTGGAACTAAGGGTTGTTGGAGAATCGGGGATTGGGAAGGGTTAGGTAACTTCCACTCACACAACGCAAACGTTGTTTCACGTCAATTTTCTGCTCAGCCGTGGTCACTCCGGTCGAACGGGCCCATTCGTGCCGAAGCATGGGTCTCCCACACTTCTATTATTGTCATTCCAAACTGCTAAATCATTACTGATCATTTTAAGTTATACAGACACGTCTGTCGTCTACTCCACGAGTATATAATGACAGCTTATTACAATATTAAATTTGGATTTCATTAAGTAATTTACTAGGAGCAGACTCACATCTAATCTAGTTTAATTTATTTTTAAATTAATTATACCGTAACTAAGACGGGTACTTTGTAAGCCTTACGTGTGTGATCTAGTGTTCGTACTGGAAGTGGCTTCTTGAATTACGCTCAATGAGATGAGAAAATATTTTATAGTAGGCCTGTATTAACCTGAAAAATCTTCCTCTCTGTTCAAAGATTTGCTCAATTAACGGGTTATTTAAAGTGCATGTTTTTATCATTAGACTCAATTTATATCATAAATGATCTCTGCCTATGGCCACCGCACGGTGATATAAAAGTGTGATGTTATGTGACATCCTGCTGTCTAGTTACAATTTTATTTTTTAAGGTGGAAAATCATCCTATGGCCTCTCCTTGGGTGAGGCGAGAGGGAGTGTCAGACTCTTACTGATATAAAACTCCTTTTCGAGCCAGGTAAATCTGCTAGGCTAGGCACAGTCACTTAACTTATAAAGTAAATAACCATCAGCATCAGTCGAAACACATGAATTGATTACCACGGTTGACAGGCGACTTGAATATAACACAGGTCAACAAAATTTTAAGGTAAACCGCTGCCATCTTTCGACAGCTGGTTGCTACTTTAAGACATACAAGTATATATGTACCTAGGTCTAAGGCTGGACCAGTAGATATAAAATTCAAGTATTTATTGCATCCATGATGTACACAGGTGTTGGAATATACAATATTTAGTCTGTCAGACCCTGTTGGGCTCAGCAAAATATAAAATTGTTCCGTTGATGCTCCTGCTGTTGTCTGCCCCCTCCATAAACTTTAATTCCACGTCCACGTAACTGAGTCAGTGGCGAATTTAATTAAATCCCTTAGCGCACTGAAGATTGATGGCAGTCTGAAGAAGGGAAGAGTTGCACGTACCGACGATATACACTGTTTTTGTAAGTCATTTCTATATTTTATCACCTTGTGAAATTATTTTCGAACATATGTTCTAACTTTATGACTGAGGAGTGAGAGAAAAATGTTCAAATCTTCCCGGGCAAAGTTGATAGTAATGACCGCACAGTTGGTGTGGTGGCTGGGCAACCGGCTGCTGCGCAATGTGTAGTGGGTTCGGTTACCGCACGAAGCAACTCTTAGCGTGATCTACAAATTGTTGTTTTAAGTCTGGGTGGTAAGTGAAGCAAGGTTTCGAAAAATTTTACAACAGAGTAGATTGATCCATATATACCAACAATACCGCAAACGTTACAACTCTCAACAGCAGACAACCAATACTATCTTCTTCTCCTCTAATAATATCTTCTAATTTCTTTCGTTGCGGGATCCAAGACAGTCATTCATGTTCCTGGGACGCGCCGGACTTCAATGTTCCGGTGTTTTCATGGTCGTATCTACTGTAGATCCTGGCTTACTGGAGTTCAGCGGTATGGGAGGCTGCTGCGAGCTTGTCCCATTTAACCCGCCATTGGTGACCTATATGTCTATGAGACCGGGTAATTTAAAAACTAAGAATAATTTTTAAACTGTTTATCGAATTAGGTTGCGATTTCGAGTAGCTGCTTTACTACACGCCCTCTACCATTAGTCCACCCCGCAACAGCAATGCGGGCGTTTTATTTTTATGTCCTTTCTATGAAATTTTATCTCTTTTATTTTCTATTTGTATATTTATGTCATTTTGTGTCCTTCCAATGTCAATGTCCTATTTTATATCGTTTCTAATTCAAAATATCTATCTAAAAAATCTAATAATAATAAAAAAATAATACATAAACCACAAAATCACGGTGCAGGAGACCAGGGTCACTGAATATGTAAGACAAATACACGTCACCATTGGCGGGTTAATAGTAGACAACTAATAACCAGAACCCTCACTACAAGTTTGCTTTACGATAGCTCTCACTTCACCTTAAACGTAACGCAAACTCGTACTAAGGATACATTACACTAGGTACTTACTTCTTTGATTAAAAGAACATAATAGTACTAGTTACCATTACCGGAGTTTCAACAAGATTCTAATAGAAATAATAAAGTAAGTACATTTTATACTAACTAAAAGCTACAGATTTCAAAGAAAGGAACTCTTTGAGTATATTCTAAAAGAGAGTATAATATTAATATTACGAGCAAAATTATAATAATTAAATTTCTTTTATACAGACTTACACATAGACTCGTTTGTGATTTTGTAATTTTAAATCTTTTATATTAAATTGCATTCATATTATGCAGTAGTTTCATTATCATTATCTTTATAAAGTAACATTAAGTAAGAAGTATTCATTTTTAAATCAGTATTCCACGTAGAATAGGCATGCTTTAACACATGGGCCGGCTAGACTGGAGTACCATGGCATACCAGAAAATCGACGTGAAACAACGTTTGCGTTGTCTTTCGTCGTGTGAGTGAGGTTACTGTATACTGTGCCCTTAATACGAGTTCACTCTACGTTGAACGAAAACGAAACAAGAGTCCGTTCGGCGTTGTGATTGGCCGGTGCTAATGAACCAACCAATCAACCGAACTCGCTTTCATTTCGATGTAGTTGTTCGACCCCACAACTTTTTGATTTGAACAATTTTTTTTGTGAAATTATTGTTTCTGGCCTGGGTGTCATGTTTATGTTTGTGAACACACCCACGAAAAAGAGAAATCCTAATGCGAGGCAAAGATTTTCTTTAAAAATAAAACGTAATACAAACTTGTACTTAGCCCTATGATATGTAGTATATACTAAAACGTCAATATCGTACTTTTATCTGCTATACCAAGTGATTCGTTTGTTTTCAAAGTATACATTGATTTGCTAGAAATTACTTGAAAACAATTTAAAGCCACATATGTATACAAGATATAGACGCTAAATAAAAACTGGTTAAACATTTTACAGCAACAGTATTTTTATTTTTAGTCATTTGCTTTTTAAAATAAAACAAAAGTAAATTTACTAAACGTATGGATTCAATTCCAACATTGCTGACTAGTTATTTAATGTTGTTCGACATGAATTTAGGGTTCCTTGCGAAATATTTTGGTGTTTCTCTTCTAATGTTTTTTTTTATGGAATAGGGGGCAAACTAGCAGACGGGTCACCTGATGGTAAGCGATCAGCGCTGCCCATGGACACCCGCAACACCAGAGGAGTCACAGTCAATGTAAGTGTGTTTCTCTTTTATGTGTTTATTCCAATTTGTTAGGTCAGATTCTTACTGACTAAAAACCACCCCGTTCCTACTCCTGCCTTTCGAGCCGGAGCCCCGGTAAGCCCGCTAGGTTGTCCACAGCTCCGGATCACGCATTCTCTGTATGTTTAATTTATATTAGAATATTTTATTAAAACTGTGTCTAGCCATGCCATGACAAATTGTATGTAAATAAAGCAACTCACCACGTTATTGTAAACATGATAGACAAGACAATGAATAAGTTACAATAAATAAACTATTTATTTTCACACAGCAATATATTTTCAAGAAATGGACATTAATATGAATTAACTTTTTACTGATCTGTTTTTCGACTACTAGGTATTATTTTTTCATTGAATAGCGATTTATTTTGTGGCACGTGACTTACTTATGGACTACAGTAAAAAACTCTACAACGCAAATGTAATTATTTTTTAGAATTATACTAGCAAACCCGGCGAACTCCGTTTCGCCACCAATGATTTTCCCTGCTATTTTTTTCTTGATTTTTTTCTGTATTTACTTTGCTGTAAACCTTACGAAGCCCGAAACCTTTCAAACGAATGCAAAACCGTAGAAATCGGTTCGTGCGTTCTGGAGTTATAGAGTCAAGAAAGAAAACCCGACATATTTTTATATTACAGATAAAAATATCAGGACATGTAGAACCCATACTCAAAGCCAAAGCCAATACTTGACCAAAATACATTTTCAATATATGTACAACAATTTGTATCGCAATCGCACAAAACAAAATACAAATATGCTAAGCGTTTGTATTTGCTCACATTGCTGAATTGTGAATTTTAAAAACGTGAATTTTCCAATATTCATACATTTAAACATATACATACACTACTTGTATATGAGTACTGTCGCCAACCCGCATTGGACAGGACTGCCTAGCGGGTTACCGGGGACCCAGATCGAAAAGCAGGAGTAGGAACGGGATGGTTTCTAGTCTGTAAGAGTCTGACACACCCTCTCGCCTCGCTCAATGCGGAAGAAGTCACCGAATGATTTTACCCCGATAAAAGCTTGAAAAAAAAAAAAAACAAAATAGGCATAACTGTCAAACGAGAGTCCCAAGGCATCGTTTCACGCCGGTTTTCTGTATGGCCGTAGTATGAGAGAGCTATGTTTTAACTGGAGTAATACCACGGCCTCACAGTAAATAAAGTGAATCTGCGCTTGTGTTGTGTTTCGTTGTGTGAGTGAAGTTACCAGAGGCCCGATTGCGCCCCTTCCCTATCTTCCTAAACCCCGTTTCTCCAACAATCCTTGAATTCCTAACCCCGAAGGGTCGGCAACGCACTTGTGATCAGTGCCTCTGGTGTTTCAGATATATGTATATGGGCGGCGGCTACTGCTTACCATCAGGTGATCTGACTGCTCGTTTACCGGCTTGTACCATAAAAAATATCACTCCAGTTTCGTGAAGAATCATAACTATCCCACGTAGAAATAAGCGCATTCTATTCAAATTAAGCAACTGTTTTACAAACTCAATGACATCAAAAGGTCTAATCAAATCAAAATCGTTAATAAATAAATAAATATACGAAACTAAATACATTGTTCACCTTTAAATACTTCATAGTTTCGTGTATACCGTAAACAAAACCCAGGCGAAACTACTGGAACACAAATTAAATAACTTTAGTCCCGACAAGTGAATCAATGAAACATTTCACCTTTTAATAAACTGCTAAACTTTTGACTATCGAACTGGAAAAGGATATAAAATAAACGGACCAACGGACCCTAAGGTCTAAGGTCCCAATGTCCCGTGTCCAAAAGGGTCCATTTAGAAACCTGCTAGTTGTAATTAATTTCTAGTTTCAATTGTTAATTTGGTCAATGAGAATATTATACTGTGTAAATATCGTATCGTTGGTGGGATATACGGGGTGATAGGATTGTGAACAAAATATAGTAGTCCAATTTATTGGGGTGTTTATCTTGTTAAATATTATACTTATCATCATTGACAGCCCGTGATAGCTCATTGCTTTATTATGGTGCTCCATAACCTCAAATTTTAGCAGTCAGTTAAAAAGTACAGTCGAACTTGAGTCCACTCACTTGTAAGAAGAGGAGAGGTGGTAGCAATCGTACTCTAATGAAGAATTTGAAACTTTTTAACTGGCAGCTAAAAACAGCTGAACAGTACAGTTTCAACTGAATCGGACCAATAAAATATAAAACTGCGCAGTTAAATCGTAAGGTGTGTAGGCTATATGGACCTACGATTCAACTTCAAGAAAAGAGTGTAGGTACTCCTAAAAGGCCGACAACGCATCTTTGGCTTCTCTAGTGTTGCGGATGTTCATGGGCGGCGCTGACTGCTTATCATCAGGTGATCCGTATGCTCGTATACCTCCTATCCCATAAAAAAACTGTACAGTTCGACTGTACAGTTAAAAATGTTCAGTTAAGTTGTAAGAAGTGTAGCGTAGATTACAACAAGCTCTGCAGAATTCTTAACAGTATGTCTCTAGTGTAAATGAGGGTAACACTATTTGAGTTCCATTTTCCAAGTGTCCATGTTTGTTGACGGTCCGATGGTCTCAACTTTGTCCAACCCCACTTGTCATACAACCTTTTGTTAAACTAATTAACTTGCTTTCGATTGGACTTGTAGTTTGAATTCGCTTTAAATTTTGTTTTGTGTGATTTGTTTTGTTTTGTTTTTATCTTAGTTATATAATATATAGTAGTGATAAATGGTAACAATGGTAGAAAAGTGAAGTGAGTAATTCATTCATGAGTATGTTGTAGGTTTTTAATATCGGGTATGAGCCTTGAATCTATCAGTTTATTTATTTATTTAATAATATATTATGTTAAAAAATATCATGATAATGTAAACACATACACGGAAAATCAAAAAATTACAGAGATACAGACTAGTGTTTCCATCAATTAAAGATATGCACAGCATTCCAGTGTAATGTGTATGCCAGTTAGTCCATGAGCGGCGGCGATTGCTTACCGTAACCGTCTGCTCGTTTATCGGCTTATACCATAAAAATCAATAAGCTTGATCTAAATTATGTCACTCTAAATTGAATACGAATGCAATGTATGCATTGTATGTTTTTTTATTGCAGAGGACCACTCGTAGTTCATTGTATGTGTACAATATTTAAAAAAAAAACAGATAGATATTAAATATATTTTTTATATTCATCCCTAACAAGCCTCAGTTTCAGTTCGCAGGGAATACCAACGATATTTTCATTAAAAAGGTATAAATACTGAAGCTGAAAGCTAATTAGTACAATCATAAAAGTAGCTCTTACGGTACTTTTGAATATAATCCTGAATTACAGGCAACCAGGCTGTATTTCAGTTTTAATTATCTTTCACATTATGAAACACGTATTAATATTCGTGGAAACTGCTCCATTTTGAAATTAAAATTGTTATTATTATGAGACGACAGGAGTAGGAAATAAAATTGAATTTTGTCACTCATAAGTCTTTTTGTCGATAAGAATTGTAGCCAATTAAGAGATTTTTTATGTGATAAACCGGTAAACGAGTAGACGGGTCACCTGATGGTAAGCAATCGCCGCCGCCCATGGACACTTGAAACACCAGAGGCGTTACAAGTACGTTACCGGCCTTTTGGGGTTAGGAAATTAAAAACAGCGCAAGCGTTGTTTCACGTTAGTATTCCGTGAGGCCGTGGAATCAGTCCTGTCGAGCCGGCCCATTCGTGCCGAAGCATGGCTCTCCCAGAAAAGATCTCCAACCATGCTGCCAAGCAAAGTGATTACAGTAAACCCTTTTATGATGTAGAAAGGGCCCATAACTCAACAGTGGACTCCAAAAAACCCACAACAATGCACAAAGACACAATTTTCAATACCAAAAAATCGAAACAAAACATTCATACTTCACCGAAACCTAAAAGATTTTCAAACCGATACCCATTAATCGTGATCCGATGTTCTTGCAGCTATACTAAGCACTTACCCCAGGATTTCCTGAGAATCGAACTGACCTACCTTATAGAAACGTTGGAACATTGATATATCACTTCTCGTCAAGGTACATTGCGCGCTCGTAAGACAAATGGCTTGAAACACGCGTGGTTACACCGTAATGGTTTATGTATTGATAGTGTATATGTAAGTAGTTGGTTAGTAAAGGCTTTTCTTCATTACTTTTGTCTATTTGTGAACAAAAATGTATCTTTATTGGTTCTTGAGTTTAGGGGTAAAAGTGTGATAATCCATATTCTTTCTTTTTTTTAAAACGTTGCCCCACATTAGGATTTTCTCCTATGTCGTGGGTGCGTTTACAAATATACAAGTTCACATACACATGACACCCAGACCCGAAACAACAATTTGTGGATTATACAAAGATTTGCTCCGTGCGGGAATCGAACCCGCCAGCCGGTTGCCCAGCCACCGCCCCAACCGTGCAGTCATACAAACTAATAAAATACTCATTTTTAATATTATAAATGGGAAAGTTTTTGAGTTTATATGTATGTTTGTTACTCAGTCACGTGAAAAAAGCTGAAGGGATCGACACGAAATTGGGAATAGGGGTAGATTATGGTCTGGATTAACACAAAGGATATTTTTTATCCCACGAGAACGCGGGCAAAGCCGCTGGCAGGAGTTAATTGTATCATATTTATCAAAACTTAGTTTTGCCAGTCTAGGTATAAAAAAATTATACTTCAGTTATCAAAAAATAATATGAATATGTGAACCGTACTTTTGCTCTTGAGTTTTCTGTTAAATAGTTAAGCTATTCAAACACAGGTATTAAAATAAATAAGACAGCCTATCAAGGTAGTTTTTACTGCACACCTATCAAAACATAGGTAATTAGGTACCTAATTACATCATAATCGCATATCAAACACACCATTTTAGGACAATAACAGAGAAAAAGATTTGATAAATGGAATGACTGATCAATATGAAAATAGCAAGCAAAGCACGAAAATCTGCTAATACAATGTTATAGTAGCACAAAATAAGGAGTAGAGACGGTGATAGGTACTTAGTTTTTTTTAAAGCAATAGATAATATAGTATTAAAATATATTTGAATTACGTTGTGTTTCATTGAGTGAGTGAGGTTACAGGAAGCCCAATTCCCCCCCTTTCCAATCCCCGATTCCCCAAAAACAGTAAGGCCTACATGTAACGTCTTTGGTGTTTCGGATATCCATGAGGGGCGCCAATTGCTTACCATTAGCTGATCCGTTTGCTCGTTTACCGGCTTATACAAAAAAATAACTAATAAAATAGGTGATGGTCTATTGGTTCGATGTTATTGTTAGAGTTTCCCGACTATGGGATTGTCTCCTGGTTTGTTTATATTAATAAAGATATCCATTACCTGCTCACACGTTTGTTCCATGCATTCTACAAAATGTTTCTTTTTGATGAGGGACGGAAACATTCTAAAGGCAATAGCTGTTTGCAGCACCACCAACTACCAATCCATGTTTTTTCTAAATATAAAATTAAGCACATCTGCACCTTCTTTAAAAAAAGCTACACTTACTAATAACCAGAATTATTGCCATAAGGCAATCGACTCCACGATTCCGCTGTCCACATCAAAGCAATATGCGTTCGATTCGGACCTTCCGAATGTTTGGTCATTAGTCAAAGTCATTCGGCCCACTAACTTACTTTTTTCTATTATTATAGCAAATATCCTTGCATTTTGCTCTCCACTGGAAACGGAATTGACTTATTGAAGAGCCAAAAACGAATTTGAAGCTATTACTTTTTTATATTTCTTCAGCAACGTTTGCGGTCAAAGACTTATAGTGCTTTTCCACCAGAGTTGTGCTATGCTACGTTACTGTCGATCAGTTTGGCTTCCTCCAATATTATTCACTTGTACATGTAGCTTAGCACTGGTAGAAACGGAGTCAGCTAAGCTAAGCTATGTTTTTATATGAAAATATGCTATGCAATGCATGTGTGCTTTGATGAAATTCGAACTGCGCATTTTCCTCATACAGCTACATAGCTTAGTGTCAGTAGAGACGGTCATATAGTTTCACAGCTATTATGTCTTCGTAGCATAGCTACATAGCACATCTCTCGTGGAAAAGCACCCTTAGGGTCTATAGTTATCATAATATATTATCTTTCTGAGTTTTTTTAAGTTTACTTAGGATGTTATTCGTCACCATCTCCATTAGACGTTAGGTTTTATCACAAACATTTTTCTTTAACGTCATTATTTGTAAAATCTATGCTTATATATCTCTCCTCATCCAGTTTTATTATACTTTATTTTTATGTAAGTAGCATTTTCATTAGTTACTAATACATCTAATAGTAGGAAAACTTTTTAAACTTGTACTATCAACGACAATACTCAAGAACCTTATAATTCAATTAATAAATATATTTAAGACACCCGCTTCTCATGCATGAGGGTGTGGGCTCAAATCCTACCAACGGCAAGTTGTAAGTACCAATGTGACTTTTTCGAGTTATATGTACTTTCTAAAATTGTTTAGACACCACTTACAAATGAGAAACGAGCTTATAATACCTAATTATAAGTTTGAAATCGCCAATCCACATTAAATAAGGGTGGTGATTTATGCTCAAACTTTCTCCATGCGAGAAGACTTCGGTCAGCACTGACTACTTAGGTATGTCCTATGTTAAGGATAACTCCAGTCTATTCTTCTCCATAGCTAACTGTTGATGATGATGAGCATCATTAATTACATACCTTAACGACACATTCTTATAACCACATCATAAAATAATGACCTTGAACAAAAAAAAAATAATATTATATAGGTAATAGTTTCACAGAACTTGCCACCTCATTATAACAAAGAAATGGGGAAACTTAATAGATTCTTTCTACCTATCTCTTGGCGGAGGGATGCTGAATTTATGACTTGCTAGCGGCCTGTCAGGGAAGCCCAAGGGGCCGCTAAATTCTTATATAATTGAACTTCCAGACAATGCCAGATAGTGCGGTGTAGAACGATGTTGTTAATAAGTTCGGCGCTTGAATTACTTGGGAATATCACTTTGAAGTGAAACTACTACACTAATATCCAATGATGGATATCCAATAGTCGATTGAACTTAGTTGAATTTATTTCTTTTATCGTTTGGTACTTTTCTGGCAAATACAACATTACTTGTACTTTCATCAATATTGTTTTTGACTGAGGGCCTATGAACACCACGTTTTTTAAACGCGCCGTCGACGCGCGTTTGTAGCGATACAGACGCGATACGCACGCAAGTTAGACGCAGCCTGTAGACCTTTGCACACCTGACGCGCTTGTGTAGCGAAACAGACGCGATGCAAACGCGCGTGTGTAGCGATGCAGACGCGATGCAAACGCGCGTGTGTATCGATACAGACGCGTGTGTGTAGCGATGCAGACGCGTGTGTGTAACGATGCAGACGCGATGCAAACGCGCGTGTGTATCGCTACAGACGCGTGTGTGTAGCGATGCAGACGCGATGCAAACGCGCGTGTGTATCGATACAGACGCGATGCAAACGCGCGTGTGTAGCGATACAGACGCGATGCAAACGCGCGTGTGTAGCGATACAGACGCGATGCAAACGCGCGTGTGTAGCGATACAGACGCGATGCAAACGCGCGTGTGTAGCGATACAGACGCGATGCAAACGCGCGTGTGTAGCGATACAGACGCGTGTGTGTAGCCATGCAGACGCGATGCAAACGCGCGTGTGTATCGCTACAGACGCGTGTGTGTAGCCATGCAGACGCGATGCAAACGCGCGTGTGTATCGCTACAGACGCGTGTGTGTATCGCTACAGACGCGTGTGTGTAGCCATGCAGACGCGATGCAAACGCGCGTGTGTATCGCTACAGACGCGATGCAAACGCGCGTGTGTATTGATACAAACGACAACAAACTGCTTTGCAGGAGAAAAACGCGCCGGTGACGCGCTCATCCCATGCCTATAAATCAGAAATTTTCAAAATTTACCTATAATAATATGTTATTAATTAATATAATTTATTAATATTGATGAAAGTACAAGTGATGTTGTATTTAGCACTAAAGTTTCAAACGATAAAATAATAAATAATAGGTCTCAATATCGACCTTATCATTAGACATTGCATCTACAATCACAAAGCAGCTCATAAAGTATATAGTTAGCAACTGCGGGTATCAACAACAACAATTTTCATAGAAATCTACACCAGTTACTTTCATACAAAAAGATTTATTATAACACACCATTCAGGTAGAATCTCAGTCCATTTTCGCTTACATCACCCGCCACCCTTATCGGGCCAATAAACAATAGTCGTTATGACTCAGGACCATCTATAAATATTTATACCACGGCACCTCTATGAGATATTTGGTTCATTTTCTTTTAAAAAGAATCGTTATACTTCGTAGCTATTGCTGTTGTTTGGTTGTTTGTTGTGTTGTGTGGAGATGGTTAATTATGAGCTTGTGTAATGTAATGTAATGTGTGTTTATGTATAGGGAATATGAATTCCTTATTCTTACTTTAATAACAAATAGCAACCAAAAAATAGTAGCTATACTAAATATTATGATACTAGCTTCTGCCTACGGTCCCGTGGGTTAAAAGTGTCCTACGTGAAGTTCCAGACCATGGCCTACCCCTATTCCAAATTTCACTCCGATCCCTTCTGCCATTTTGACGGTTTTTAGTAACAAACACATACTTACAAATATTTACATTTATAAAGATTTCGTTGTAATTTTTTTGTAATTCTGACAAGATCTTTTGGCATCAAGGACTCACAAACAGCTGCGTTTGTGATATATGAAGCCTCAATAATTTCGCTGTGCGGGAATCGAACATGCTACACAACAGCTGGTTGTTCAGTTACCGCGCCAATCGTGGAATCAAATGTGATCATCTCATTTGTGTCAACTTAATGTATGATAGTCCTTCATTGTCGAATAAAAACTAGTAACAGTAACATCTGTAAAACGTCGTACCACCTTCCTTCAACATCAACACAAATTCTTTTCTCAAATAAAAACTAAATTCTTAAGTTCTTAACAAAGAATCGCTTAGGAATCGCTTTTAAATTCCCTCCCCGATAGGGGGAAGCGAGCCCTCTATATCACGTCAGCACTCCGTTACGATACGCTACGTGGAATTTTATAGCTTCCAGTAAGAAAAACTATCAGTTTTATATAAAGAAATTCTCTTTGAAATTGATATATTTTCAGTTTGCGAATTAGATAGATTAAATGATAATTTTTAAACGACTTTAAATAAAAGAAGGTGCTCAGTTTGACCTTAATGTATTCATGGATGATTGTGCGTGATTATATCGCGTTTAGCTGAACCGATTTTGATGCAGTTTTCAGGTTACCGGGGCTCCGGTTTGAAAAACAGGAGTAGGAACGGGGTGGTTTTTAGTCAGTAAGAGTCTGACACTCCCTCTCGCTTCGTCCAAGGTGGGAGAAGCAATTTGATGATTTTCCCCCTCAGAAAAAGTTCATCTCTTCTATTCATAACAAGAGCGTTGTTTATTATATGATGACGAAATACCCACAAGCCGAATGGACCTATAAAACGTCACACTTTATGGAAAGCTTTCACATGAATCATGGATCAGGTGGTATGTGTAGGCACCACAGACCAGTACAGTCATGAACTAATTCCAAAAAAAGGCAGAGTATAGCTCGTGCATGCCAAAGGGGCACCTCCATAAAACATGTAGTTGGCGCGAGCACGATAAGCAATAGCCAACTGTGCGTGCTGCGTTTACACGCATCTGTGCGCAGGGTTGACACTTTTTTGTAAAGAATAAATAAATCGTCTGATTCCATTGCAAACTATCAGTCACGTCCTGAATTCAGATGTAGCTGAAAACAGGATAAACTGTAATGCCTTGAACTGGGAAAACGACTGCCTCGTTGGTCGAGTGGTCGCAAGTGCGACTGCCGGGCAAGGGGTCTCGAGTTCGATTCCCAGGTCGATCAAAGTATAACTGGGTTATTTTCGGTTTTTCGAATATATCTCAGTTGCACGGAGTCTGGAATTGTGGCCAGTATATGGCAATAAGCTTACCCCCTATTTCATGGGAAAGATAACACAAATAGTGAAAAGCGGGTGTACATTGTATAGCGGCATTACGTGCCGTAATGTGCACTTCTGCCTATTACAGATAAAAGGCGCGACGTTGCGTTGCGTTACATAAAAAAACCTATTTACATAATATAACACAAGTCATAAAAATATAAAAAAACCATTGTCTCTTTAACATAAATCCTTAAAATAATATTTAAATTCCTCCATTTGATTTCTCGCGACAACCCTTCGATATTTCGGAGCATCTGTCAGTATTGTCGAACGAGGCACTGAGATCAGAGCGTCGCCTCGTCAGGTATAAATCAATGGGCGCCGCCAACAGGGCCTGTCCAACCTATGTTTATTAAAGTTCCTTGCGAATTCAAGAGTTATTTAGTGCTGTTTTACCAATGTTATAAGTTGGGGACAAAGTTTTCTTTTTTTCTTCTCTTTTTAGCCTTTTTTTTATTTACTTTACTTTTTGAGTATTTGTTTATTTTGGGTTAGAATTAGGTTTGTGGGTTTGTTTGTTTTTTGGTATTTCTTTTATATGAGACTCGTAACTGGTAAAAAGTCGGTGTTATACTTTTTTTTATCTTAAACTATATAGATAGGCGTTTGCTTGCGATCTCACCTGATGGTAAGTTACGATGCGATACCTAAGAGATATTTCGCCTTATATGACTCTTGTGCATGTGATATCTTCATCCGGGGCACCTTACTGGTTACCAAAGATTAGTCTCGAAGTAGGAGTAGCAACGGAGTGGTTTTTAGACAGTAAGAGTCTGACACTCCCTCTCACCTCACCTAAGGCGGGACAAGTTATCGGATGATATTTCTTTCTCAAAAAAGTCGACATACACTTTAAATAACTACTTATAAGAGTCATGACGGCGAAGGTACTCTAGCACGTAAAAATTCAAATCAACAGTCACTTAAAAACAAAACACAGTTTTAAACATTTCACAAAGGCAAGTCACCCATACAATAACGGGCAGTGGTCAGAGATAAATACCAAGCACGTATGTACGACGAATAGCTAGCGGTGTCTGGTCACCTGTGCTCAGACGGTTAGAGTAATCGCTAGGAACGGTCTACTTGCATATGGATGTGGGGTACCTACCTCTAAGCGATGGTTGAGAAAACTGACACATGACTTTTTAGTTTTATTTTAAGGTAAGTTTTTGTTTAAATAAGTTTGATTGTTGTCTTACATTTATCGTTTTGTAAAGGCTCTTGATTATTTACTGTTAGACTATGGAAATCTACATAAAAGTATTTGCCATAATCACCATACTTGGCATGCTGTTTGGAGATCTTAGTTTCAATTTTATCCGAGAACGCTGATGCTCATCATCATCACAGCCTAATAATGGCTACTGTTGACCAAAGCCTCTTATCATACAAAGAAAGTTTGAGCATTAATCACCACGTTTGCTCAATACGGGTTGGCGATTTTAAACTTATAATAATTAGAAATTATAAGCTCAGGTTTCCTAACGATATTTTGCTTACATCGTTTTTTGTCAGTGGTGTCTAAATGACCTTAGACAGTGCATATAACTCGAAACAAGTTACATTGGTAGGTACTTGCCGTTGGTAGGTTTCAAGCCCACAACATCATACACAAGTAATCTTAGATCTCTGTGCCACCACGACTTACACATTTCACCACGTGAAATACAAAATAATCACTACCAAAATAAAATGATACTCTAAACACAAAATCTGCTAAATAGTTCACAGTGATCAGCCAATAGTATGACGTCATCAAAGGTAATTCTATCGGAAGCATTACACAGCATTATGAGAGACAGTGCCACTGAATTTGATATATATCACTAAATCGCCAATGAGCTGCAATGAGGCAAAGAATATAGGCGTAGACATGTCGTTTAATAGTGAGTTTTCTGCCTACCACGCAGATATTACTGACTAATTGAAATTCAATACCTGAACAGTTTATCAAATAACATATTGTGCAACGCAACGTCACACCTTTTTATCCCCGAAGGGGTAGACAGAGGTGCACGTTACGGCATGTAGTAATAGAAATTGACTTCACTTGAACGCGCATGCATGCGTTCAAGTTCCAATTCGAATAGCCCGTTACATTTCTGAGTGCGGGAAAATTTACTTATCTGTCACATTTGACAGCTGACAGCGTCAACATGACAGTGCTAGTTCTAGTGACGTTCATTCAGTTGATTTTCGTCTAATAATATTTATAATGTCTAACCATTGCGTTGCAAATTCGATCCCCAGTCACACCAAAGAATCACTAATAAAATAAACCAAAATCAATTATTCACTTCCCAAATCCAATCCCAAATGCACTTTGGAAAAGAATTGCTCTTAATTCGAAACGAGCAGAGCAAAGTGCACAAAGTACTCTCAGTTTTGGCTGAATTTCGCCATTAATTACAAAACAGGTCCCCCCTATTGCCAGGCAAGCGCATTAACAGCGCTAAAATGTCGTTACCATCGACGGCCATGTAAGTTTTAGTATCAATTAGTGATGTACTGTGCTCGGACACTTAGCTACATTTTAGTGGCGTTGCTGGCAAATTGCAGGTCGTGGACATTAAGACGTGATGTATTTAGGAACTTGTGTTTTGTTGCAGTGTCGTACTGTTGCTTAGTTTAAGTAAATATTGTGTTCGGTTAAGTTATTGTAGTCTGTTTTGTTTGAGTATAAGTAGGCACCAAATTAATGTGCCTAATAGCTGTAAGAGGTGTTGGCTTTGATGTTAATCAGATTTCAATTCGTTATTGAATTGATTATAACCGACGAGGACGCATGAAAAGACAGATGACTGTTGCTGAAGAGAAAGAGGCGTAACATCTTTGCCACACCCATGGGAGATAGGAGTGAGGTTATGTATGTATGTATGAATTGATTCCAATTGAAACAACTAGGATTTTTCCACATTAGGATTTTCTCCTGTGTCGTGAGTGCATTTACAAACATAAAATTTCACATACACATGACACCCAGACCCAAAACAACAATTTGTGGACCGCACAAAGGGTTCTTCCGTGCGGGAAATAAATCCGTTTTTTACCTATTTGCACTTCTTATACCTTTAAGTTAATCTATGACGTATCACTAAATCATTGGAGCTCAATTTTGTCAGTTGCTGCACAGCAAATCGTTTTGATATCTAAACTAAGCGTTAATAGATATACGGTAAAATGATGTTTGGTTGCATAATCACATCAACAGCCTATAAGTGGCCACTGCTGACCAAAGGCCTCTTCTCGCACGGAGATGATTTGAGCATTAATCACCACGCTTGCTCAGTGCGGGTTGACGATTTTAAATTTATATTTAGAAATTAATATAAGCTCAGGTTTCCTAATGATGTTTTCGTTTACCAATATAAGCTAAGGTTTCCTCACAATGGTTTCCTTTACCGTTTGTCATTGGTGTCTAAATAATCTTCTACAGTATATGCTAATTTCAAACAAGTCTTATTATGACTTGCCGTTGGTAGGATACGAAACCGCACTCCATGCATGACAAGCGGGCGTCTTAAACCTCCGGGCCGGTACGACGTCAGTGCTTGCATAATTTGTGTTAGACAAACTCTTAATATTTATCTCTCAAAAGTTATGATATACAAAGAATAAGTAAATAATATGGAGATATATGGTTTTTAGTATAAGGTTGTATTTTAAATGACTAATATTATATGACCAGTCTAGCTTCTAAGTATCATACTAAAATATTGAAATACAAATTTAATGTAAGTAATACAATTTTGTCCGAAAACTTAGAAGCATGTTTTTGAAGAAACGCGTTTATAAACAACGAAAAGCACTAGGCTTTGTCTGTATTAAATAAGTATGAGATGAATGATTCTCTATTTGTCTATTCGTTTTGTACAAATAAGGCCAGTTAAAACAAATTCTACATTACCTATATTTCAAAACCCAATAAAATGAAATAATTATATTTTTTTATACTTACGTCGATTTTTAAAAGTTTTCGTTAGACAGGTAATCAATATAGAAGCTGCTGGATCCAGCACATGATACTGGTTTTAACAGCGTGAATTAAAAAACACAGCTAAATAAAATAAAAACATTTAAATTCGATTTAAAAAGGATCGACTTATTTTTTTTACCGTCTCCATTTTTTTGAGTAACATTCCTAAAACCATCTCCTAAATCTGAAAAATATTATGCTGAAAACCGCATCAAAATCCGTTCAGACAAACACGAGATAATCGCAGACTGATTAAGATAATCGGGCATTGAGAGATTTTTTACCAGTCCAGCAATATAGACTAAAAACCAAACAACCAGACTGGCATACAACCGTACACATTCACTTATATAAATATATGTATCTTTATTTACTCTCTCATGTGTATGTACATGAGAGGGTAAATAAATAAATCCTCTCATATTATGATATTCCGTATGGTGGATTTCAATATCACAAAGTGCAGAGATGCCAGAATGTCAGAAGGCAATATTTGCGCATAAAATGCCATCGCCTGTAATGCGGTCGGGTATTTTATAATATTGCGCTTAGGAATTCGTATTATTTAAATAATAAGGACTGTTTTTGTTTGTTAAAAGAAGTGAATAAAGATTTCTGTTGATACGAGTATTATTTTTATGGTTTATGTATCTAATCTCAATCTCTATAAGAAGATAAAAAATAATAGCTGTTCTTTAGTCTCGCTAAAACTCGAGAACGGCTGGATCGATTTGGCAAATATTGGTCTTGAATTATTTGTTTCAATTCCATGAAAATTTAAAAACGTGAGAAAAAAGTATTTGAGACGGTACGTAGTTTACCGAGCCAGCTGGTTTATTTATTATGTATCTAATCATATTTTTTTATAGTTTACAAAACTAAAACATCTTCTAATTCTAGAGTATTTGCCATAATCTCCACATTGGCCATAATCTCCGAATTTGACAAAATCGCTACATTTAGCTGACAGGTTGTAAATCGCAGCTAAAGGACATATCAAAGGTTGTCTCTTGTGTCTATGTCTAATGTGTACACCTTTAACCAGCTCTTACGATACCCAAATGAAGAGTTGTGTTGACTACAAGTTATATTATCCACACTTTTTCCAACTTGATGGACAAGCACCCACCAAACACAATTCAACAATATCTACCCATCTATCGTTGAAACTACTTCCAATACCAAAATATACGCCGCTTGATCTAAAATTAATTAATTCCGGAATTTAAATGGATTAACTATCAATGTGTTAAGCTCTAGTTCACATTATTATTTGGTACATGATTTCCAGTTGATAGGAATTTATGGAATACTAATTAAATTGGTAATTGATAGCTCTTTCAAGCGATGCGATCGTGCTTTGTGAGTATCGTAGCATGGTAACATGGGGCAATCATTAATGTTTGTATAGTTTAGGAGTGAAAACATAATTAAATTAAATAATTTGTATAGTTAAGTATAGGATGTTAGGTTTCTGTTTTCTATGGTTTTAGAACTCAAAACGGGATATTTACCATGTTTTTCAATTTTTATGAGTTTCTGATCACTGTTGTAAGCGCCTGTGTGTGTGTGATATTAAGGATAGGACGGATGAACAGTTCCGTGTTAGTGCAATACTAGTGTTATTTACCATGTCAGTTTAAAAACTTATATCTGGGGGCCTACTCTAATTCAACATTCAACGAAAAATGAACAAAGATGAACGAATTAAATAAAGATAAATAAATAGGTTTTGATATGAAATTTAAAACAAGCCGTTATTTTAAGTAATTGTATTAGTAAATCAATAAAACCATGGCCGAAGATTAAACGAAACTTCGGATTCGAGAACCGGTTTTCTATGATTAGTTTCCGTTCGGCTTCTAACTCACCTGGTGATAGAGATTGATGTAATGCAAGTCACATTGGTGCTTTGCTGTTAGTAGGTTTCGAACCTGCAGCCTCATGCATGAGAAGTGGAAAACAAAGGGTCTTAAGTCTTAAACCTCCAGGCCACCACGATCCACCAGGCTGCACTTTCTGTAAAATAGGCCTCAAATAAAAAAATAGGTTCTAACAAGGAATTGTATACCTAACCGGTTGTTTCAAACTCAAAAACATTTCCTTAAATCGAAAAGTTTGCTTGTACTTACTCTAGTTAAAAGAAACTTCCCATATCTTTAACCAAATTACTATTACCTACACGTTCAATATAATTAGAAAGCCCAAAACAAACAGCGAAGCGTTTAGTTGCGAATCCATAGCATTCTGACTGCGACATGCAAACTAAAACAGCGAAATCAGCAATTTGCTTAAACGGTGGCCATTAAAGATGCCATTGCCGAAAAACAAAAGTTGATTCGGAGATAGCGATTTGCTATTTGCAATCTAAATGCAGACTACATAGGTACGTGCTATAAAACTGCTTTGAAAAAACTGTTAAGAACGTTGTCGCGGTGTGGGTTTTCATACAAACTTACGAGTTCCGATTCATAGAAATATATGAAGTGATTGTCATGGCGTTTGATAGTCACACGATTTGTCAAGATTGTTAATGATTAGTTGAAAACATAATTTTTCCCAAATCTATTATGCGCATGCAGATCTTCGCTAATTGTCGTATTTTCAACACCGCGACCGAAGTTGAGTTGTCGCAATTGTGACTGCCGGGCTAGGGCACTTGGATTCGATTTCTGGGTCGGCCTACCTTGGCTGACCCAGAATTCGAAACCATTACTGGGCTTTTTTCGGTTTTTTGAAAAATTTTCGGAAGTAATACAGAGTCTGGTATTGTGTATGGAAATAAGCTCACTCCCTATCACATGGGACTAACAACACAAATGGTAAAAGTGGATGTAAATTAATTTGACGGTGGCATTACTTGCTGTAACGTGCACTACTTTGGCCTACCCTTTTGGTACAATATTATTGAGTTTTAATAAAATCTGTGTATTGGTTATCAAAAATTAAGACTTCAAACTTGTATGAAAAGCCACTCCACTTAAATGTTCCCAAAAACAAAAAAAAACACAGTTAAACGAATCAGCAAAATCCATAGAATAAACAGAAAAGAAACATTTTATAGATATTTATTGTTAAAATATTCGCGGCACAAACTACTGGAGCGGTTGGGAGCTCATAAAATCCATAAAGGATGGGACACACCGTGTGGGCAATCTTGGTTCTTATCTAGTGTGATATTAAGGCTGTTGTAGTCTGAAGGGATAGGCAGAAGTATGCATTGTCAGTTTGGTATTTTAATAAATTGATGTGAATGTTCAAATCTACAAGTTATATTCTGAAATGACTATGAAATTAAGCTTCCCGTGAGACAAAAAGTTTCCTATCACCCAGGTCTCCAGGTTCGTGCTCTGTCTGTATACCAAATTTCATCAAGATCCGTTCAGTAGTTTCAGCATAATTGATGGATAAACATCCAAACAAACCAATTTTCACATTTATATCATTAGAGTGGCAATAAAAACTACCCAGATTTTATTAGGTTTTTTGTCAGTAAAAGTCTGACTTCTCGCCTCGCCTAAGACGGGAGAAGAAATTGAATGATATGCTCCCCTCAAAAACAAAAATATGTATTGTTTGAACATCAACAAAGCCAAACAGTTAGTTAGATATAACGCTCTGTACCCTTAGTAAACTCGTACTAAGGGTACAGAGCGTTATATCTAACTAACTTTACGTTTAAAGTCGAAATGAGAGCGCGTTCGGCTCTTTGATTGGTTGGTTTATTCAAGCCGCCCAATCAGAGCACCGAATGTGCCGTTTCGACTATTATAAACGTAAAACAAACTCGTACAAGATAGTAAATATTAAAGCAGGATTAAAGTTTAGCCGGAGTTAATTAAACTGCAGATAATAATTTCCATGGTAATTCATATTTCCAATATACTATAATATACTAAGGGTGGGAACTGGTATGGCTTGATAGGTTTTATATTATTTCTTGTGTGCTGTTTAAGAATTGAATACTTTAAGCGATCACGGGGATTCTTTTTTGTGTGTTCTATTATTTTTCATTCACCCAAGTCCGGTCATACATTGTTTGCATACCAAATTGTATTAAAATCAAATTGTCTTGATACGGTTACTGAGATGATGTGTCATGGATATGGTGCAACGGCCAACGGCACGAAATCGTGCATTGATTCTTATTCATAATCAATTCTTAATTCGCGCCGCGTCATATAGATGTACAGATCAACACATTAATCGCCGTGGTGGTCATCGGTGACCGACGTTAGCGGAGGATTTGTCTTCAACAGTTTTCTAATGGCAGTCAAAGACTTAGAATTAGAATTCGAAACGGAATATTTACCATGTTTTTCAATTTCTATGTAAATATCCCGTTTCAAGTTCCAATTATAGTGTTAGTGATGACTGCTTCCATGCTTTCTCTCATGGACGAATTAATGTGACAACAGTCTCTTGAGGAATTTTATCCCATTCTGAATATTTTGACAACATTTTTTTAACGTTACGTGCTGATGAATCTGTTGTGTTTAGGAATTCTAACTGTTGTTAATTTAAAGGTCGTTTAACGTACTTTCAATTGATACAATATTAATAATGTGTAATGTATTCGTTACTGGCGGGACATGTTTTAAACTTACAATTTTCCAAGAGGTGCAAGAATTTTTGTGACGCCGAGTGTAGATTAATAACATAACAACCAAACCCACCGAGCCGGTCCAAACAAATCTTTACTTGCAGAAAATTCTTGAATTTTCCGACAATGTTTGTAATACCCTCGTGTGTTGCTGGCTTAAGAACGAGAGCTATTGTTTCTCGTGGAATTTCTGCCGTGTACGATAGAACTTTACATAATCAGATGGCATCGACAAACGTTTTCAAACGGCAACGGAAGGGTTGGATGTGTATATGGGACTTTTGAATTTTTTTGCCGTTTATTTTGCATTTTAGATCGTTTCGTATAGATTTGTGGTAGTCTTCTTAGGAGTTCTTAGTCGGTAGTAAGACGCTCGCTCCTCATTCATGAGGGCGCGGGTTTGAAATCTATCAACGATAAGTACCAATGTGATATTTTTTTGAGTTATATGTACTTTCTAAGATAATTGAGACACGGTCGGTCGACGAGTCGGTTTTCTGTGAGGCTGTAGTACTTGTATCACTCCTGTCGGGCCGGCCCATTTGTGCTGAAGCATGGCTCTCCCATACTTAAACGTAGATTAAACGGGATTCAAATGCCATTGTTTAGCACTGACATTTGGGTTCGGTTCCCAAATTCAAAATTGTCGTCAGCACTTTCGACATGTACTTCATAATGACACTACTCCTACAATATATTCTAAGACTCTTCTTTATTGTAACTTTCGTGAGACATACCTACTAAATTAATTATTATGTTGTAACTAGTCGAGTTCCTCGTCAAACCGTTACATGAGTAAACCGATAACATAATAATTAAGACTCTTCTTAGAATATATTAATACATTCTACTATTTTCTCTAAATCACTTCTCAAGGAATTATAGAAATATACAGATCATATCACACCATTTATTTTCAAAAATCACTTTTCATTTTCCATCGACCGAACTCTATTAAATTTTATTCCAATCCAGAGGTTAGGTTCCAATATCAGAAAATTCATGATCCCATAAATTGTACGAACTGTAACTGAATGTAAATCTACCTGCTTCATAACTTAGAGGATTTGAACTTATGCGAATACGATATGCAAAGATTATGACCATCCGGTCTCAATTCTGAGATGAATTTCTTCAAGAATGCGAGTATTCTTGATGCTTTCATTTTGTGTTTAAGATCTTGGTTTAGAAGTGGTGTTTTAGTTATTTATACTTCGTTGGTTGAATGGTTCTTGGTTGGACTAATTGTGTGTGGTTTTGATGCTAAAACTTGGTAAGTTTATTAAGTTTTAGATTTTAATCCATTGTGTGTCTAATGCAAGACAGTCAGACAGACAGACATTTGTCAAGTGTTGCTTTTCGTGTTTGACACGAAACGCAACGGGTTAAATTGAAAAATGATAAGTATCATAATAATATTAAATTAAAATGATAAGTCTCGTCTTGTTCTTGCATTTGAGGCAACACTATATTAAAGTGTGTTGTTCATTAAAACAGATTTTCTGTTTAATTTATCAAAATCACAGCATACTTTTCTTGCTACAAAATGCAAAGAATGAATTGTACATTGTGTCAGTCCTTTCGATACAGCTTAAGTATGAAGCAGTATACAGTATTGTATATGCCAGGAGCTGGATTATGCTTGCAGGCAGCGTTCCAGTGAAGCATGCATTGTCGACAATCGTATACCAAACGTACCAGTATTGATTTTCATAAGCGGTTCGATGAACTGCTTCCTGAATTTTGGGTATTTTGGGCTTAAAGCGTACTATATGTTTACCATACACAATTGTTAGTTACACACTGAACCTATACCTTAAGTGGTGAATCTTGGTACTATTACTGGAGATTACTTTGTCCGACCTGAGACTGGGAACCCAACTTATTTAGTTAGGGGAACACTCCGGGCGTTGGGGGTCGATGATATCTGACGACTGTAAGCTTGGGCCTACAGACGGGGAGCACGGGCGCAATCGACTCGCACGGCTGATTCTCGATGCGGAGCCGTAGAGGACTTAACAGGTTGCTGTGGCTCCAACTCGAAGAGTAGAAGTAGGAACAGGTTGGTTTTAGTCAATGAGAATCTGCGCACATCCTCTCACTTCACAGGACGGGATTATACAATCATCCTATTAATACACGCACTCAGGATACTATACAGCAAAAATATTGCCATAAAGAAAAGATAGGCAATGTACTTGCAACACTTCTGGAGTTTCGGCTATTAATGAATGAATGAATGGCACTGTTAACTTGCAACAGATTCTGATGATCACAACACGTGATCAAATTCATAAAAAAAGTATCAAAAAATCCACCTCCATACCCAAAAATAATCTCATATCTTATATACCAAGCCATGTTTCACACTACAAATCCACAAATGTTCAAACATCGAGAGCTCAAAAAGCTATTACGATGATAGTGGCACAATTTTCGATTGTTCTCCCGTGAAAATCGTCGGCTAGTTTACCGTAAATCCAGTGTTGTACTATTGTTTGTGTTCGAACACTTTCCGTGCTTAGAAAACGTGTGTTGCCTTTTAGATATTGTGGATTTTTACTCCATTGCTGTAAGTATAAGGCTATGTTTTACGACGATGTAGTATAAAAATGTACTGATGCACTATGCTAGATTAAAGGGTACCTTATAAAGTTACTTAGAAAGTTCTTGCATTTGTGTTCGACGTTGCAATGTTTCTGAATCGTTCTCATGTACATGTACAGTTAATGATTGGAAAAAAATATCAGAAAAATTATAAACATAGGTATCTACTTTTCCATTCGAAGTTACACTTTAGACCGACCACATAGCTTTACTGATGGAAAGATTGACAGGATATTTATTTATTTGTTGACACTTCAAGAGTTCCTATTTATAGTTTAATTGGAATAAATGCTTTTAATGCTACAGAATGAAGAAAAAACTATAGAGATAATATTGGTTTCGTAGAAATTTTCCTAGCAATTGCATAGTCTCGGATTGTGCCCAGTATAATGCAATAGGCGCAACCCCTAATACAAGGGACGCATAACATCAACTAGTGATAAGTCGATCTTACAATAACTTCCTTCTCCGGGATCAAAACTAAAAGGCAAAGCATATTAATTATATTATAATTATGATCTTTACATAATCACGGGACCACAGGGTCCCGGACCTTTGGAAGGCGTACGAGGGGCCGAAGCCAACTCGCAGAGGCCCGTTGAACAATTTTAATCTATATGTGATGGGACATCATCCGGCGATTATCCCTGTATGCACTATGGAAGTACACCAAAGGACAATCCCCGGTTGATGCAGGACTATTGTGAGATATGGTAAAAGGAAATGATAGGGATATGGGTGTGGGTGGCTGTGGAATAGTTAACCGGTTAACTATGGGGACTATGGCCCCTGCCCCTGACCAATATTGAAAAATACGGATAAACAGGCAGGGGGTGACTCGCAAACTCAATAGTGGGCCCCCGGAAACGGCCGCTAGCATGTAGCGACAAGGGAAGCAACATCCGTTGAGCTGCTTGAGGAAGGGGGGGCATCCCACGGCTATCAGAGCAATCCCGGAAGTACGGTCAAGACCCCTACCAGCATCTTACTGGGATACGTCCTTCCCCCAAGTGGAGCTGAAGGCAACTCCACTCTTGCGAATCTCCACTCAATTATAATTATGATTAATTATTATGTTTTCCGGCTTACTCACGTAATTATTTGAAGAGCAACTCGACTGCACTGCACGGTCGTGTATTGCAGATGCTGCTCATGAATACCTCTAGCATGTCTTGAAACTAGTCGAGTTCCTCGTCAAATAATCGTGTAAGATAGATTTTACTTGCAACAGACACCAGTCTCAAGTTTATTGTATCCAAATTGTTTGCTATACATTGTTAAGTGATAATGAGAGAAATAAATGAATTACGAGAGTAAGCTGAAAAACAAAATAATTACCTAATTTACTATGTCTCACGAAAGTTATAATATACCTAATTGTATTGTGTTATGTTGTATTTCTTTCCTTTCTGCGGTAATGATGAATGCTCGCCTTAATTTATCTGGTTTCAGTTCCTACAGGGTCATTAATTGGTATAATTTACCCTTTATGGGTTAAATCGACGTTGTTATTCGTTAATCTGGATGATTGTGCTATTATAAGGGACAATAAGTGGCAGATTTCGATATTCTTCGTTTATTTCTATAGCAATGCATTTGTAGGATGTAGGACTATTGAACTAACTATCTAAAAAAGCTACCTGATTTTTAGGAGTAAACTTACTTCATCATCATCAACAGCCTATATGTGGCCACTGCTGACCAAAGCCTCTTCTCGCACGGAGAAGGTTTGAGCATTAATCACCACGCTTGCTGTATGCGGGTTGGTTCACCGTTTGTCAATGATGTCTGAATATTATAAAGTACATATAATGGGTAAAAAGTCATATTGGTAAGTTTTGTGCTTGCATAATTATATGAGGACTGATAAACCTCCGGGTAACCTTACTTAAAACAATTTTATAGACTAGTTTTTTCTATTCCATGGTTATAATCATCAGCAGTTCCTGAGAGTCCAAGGCTCGAGTGTGGGCCTTAAGGATATCAAAGAGTGCTGCTGGTATCTATCACATTTGTAGGATATCATACTTAACTTACCTATAATATTTCCAGTAACGCCTTACAAAGAACATAAATCCACTCCAAATATTAAATGATCCATCTGTTTCTCGTTACCGCTAAAATATCCTCACACGGGGAAACAAACAAGACTTCTGGTTTTACTCAACTTTTGTTCTTGCCCAGTTTTCGGGTTGAAATAATTAGATACCCAATTTGGAATCCAAGCTTTGGGCATTGTTGTGTTCGGGAGATTTAATTTCTTTATATTTGTGTGTATTGCGCATTTTCTAGTTTTTGTTTTTTCCTTAACCGACAAGCATGAGAAGCCTGATGACTGTTGTATGCGACAGAGGTATCTAAGAATCGTAGTATTTGGCGTTCCATTGTCTCTGCTTACCCCTATTTGAGACAGGCCTGAGGTTGATATGAGTGCAGTGGCTTTTCATTTTAATCTAGTCTCAATTTTTCATACACAACTATTTAAAAGTGTGATATTCTTAAGGATATCCGCTATAGAGTATAGCAACTCATTTAACACACAAATCAGACGTGGCCTTTTGACACCGCTGCACTGGTGTATCGGGTGTCGATAGGCGACAGCGATTGCTTACTATCAGCTGATCCGCCTGCTCGTTTACAGGCTTATAACATAAAAATAATCCATTTCAGTGATACCTAAGCTAATTGCTTCGTTTTGTAAGTCAGTACCTACCTCTCGATTCCCTTACCCAGAAACGATGATACCATTTCATCTTACATGGTTCGCAACACTTTTGAGATGTTGCAGATGTACTTATACTACGGGAACCTCTTATCGACAGAGATAGAGATCATTAGCAATCTTGAAACCATAAAAAACATCCAAAATATACCCCATCAATCCAAAACAAAAAGAGAATGCCTTAAAACCCTTCAATACACAACACAAACGAATTTACTGGTTATTTCTTAATTATAAACCGTGTTTAACCCTCCAATGATAAATCAAAACTGTTGGGGTCGCGGACAATGGGTGCTTATGGTCGTCATTTCGTTTCGGGGTCGAAAATACCCCCGACATGTAATAACAGGGCCCTGCCTAATTTAAGCTATCAATTCTTGTTGCTAATGGTCTTATATTATTTCGGTTACTTTAACGAATCATGTGTAATATTTTTTGTTTTTGTGATTTTTCCTTTTATGTTGTTCTTTTAGAGGTGGAATTTTATACTGGGTCACGCTTCATAGTTTGGTGTTTTCCACTATTACTGTAAGATAATGAAAAAAATACTGCTTCGTTAATCAAGAGTTAGTAAAACTGAGGAGCGGGTGGAAAGTACGGGTTTCTTAGGATCTTCACACTAAAAGTACGGAGTCCAGGAATATTTTGCATTGACAATAGGATCGTCCTCTTTTAGATATACTGCACACGAGCGGCTTGTTGCTAACAGTACAAGCAGAGGTAAGATCGACATGGAATTTATAACATTCGAAGTTGAAATGACGATAGCTTGCAGCTGTTCCGCATTGTTGCATTTGAAATGTCATCGCTATCGTGTGCACCTACTCCTGCTTAATTGTAATACCTTTAGCCAATGGATTCACATTGTTATGTGTGCTTTTTGGGTGAATACTCGTAGGCGCATATGCTTAACGCTCGCCATGTGAAGCATAGGCTTATTTATTCAGGGCGATAGAATAATATTTATCCTTCCAGCATTGTATTGAAGATTAAGTAATTAAATAAAAAAATCTAAATCAAATTTTAAAGTCTTTATTTTTCTATTTCCAATGTGTTTATTTTTACATTTCATACAATTTTACATACAAATAAATATATAAAGGAATCATAATACAATAATTTATTGTTTATCAATAACTTCACACTTTTAGTAATAATAGATTCCTAATTTTAATTCGTGGCAAGGGTTTTTAAAAACTATACGTAGGTAGGTACCAAAATTTCTTAATCATAATAAAAATAGGGATTTTTGGAAATCAATAACGTTACTTAAATACTCAATTTGAGAATAGTTTTATTTATATACCACTGTTAATTAATAGACTGCCTCAATTTGAACTTATGCATATTTAGATACTACTATTTTAATTGAGTATTTGTAAGTATGTCCAATATTTGGCGTTAAGCTTTTCAGAATTTTACCGGGTTCCGGCTCGAAGGGCAGAAGTAGGAAAAGGGTGGTTTTTAGTCAGTAAGAGTCTGACACTTTCTCTGTTGATTCGTCCAAAGCGGGAGAAGCCATTGGATGATTATCTCCTTTAAAAAACGCTTCTCAGAATATGGGGTGACTTTAATAGAGGGTTTACCTAATGACTAATCGTCGCTTACTGTGAGAGCGATTTGTGCGAAAATATTCAACATCTGTAAGAAAAATATATGCATTGGTCAATTAATAAATACACAACAATTCAGGAACAATTTAAATAATTAGGTATAGTTCCTTTTCTAACAGTTACGTGAGTAAGCCGATAACATAACAATTAATTTAGTACTTATGTCTCACAAAAGTTAAACCGTAAAATTTAAAGAAAGTATTTGACAGTTTTAAATTTAGACATTATTTTGAATTTAGTCCACACTAAGTGCCTACCCAACCAGGTTGAGGGAAAGATTAAAAACTAAAACAACAGCTCACCTCAAGGCAGCCTTGACAAACAGTTGAACAGTCGTTTCACAACTGCCTCATATAATTTAGTTTTATATGATACGCATTAGATATAAACTATCATTAACATACATATAGTAAAGTATATTTTGGCATACGACCGTATTTCTATCCATACAACAATTTAATAAATCACTCAAACTTCCTAACGTATAGTAATCTACGTACAAAAAACTTTTAATCTTATAACCTTATCTAGTTTTACACTTCAATAATTACTCTTATTACAATTATTATAAAACACAAGTTACACTGTCCTATTTAATCCCTAATCTCAAATACTAAACTAATAAAAATAATTAACACATAAGTTCAGTCATTTCTTTACTTAACTCTTGGTTAAGACTGTATCAAATCCTTGAAAACTACAATGGCCTCAAAATTATTATGTGCTATAAAATCGGGAACGTAATCTGGTGTCCACTTACATAGGAGTCACTCTCTCTGGCTCTTTCACTTCTTTTAAGGTATACACAGTTCGTCTTATCGCTCCACCTTCCAACCGAGCATTCGAGACATGGTGTAGGACCTCAGGCAGTGACTCTCCATCCGAATGCATCACTGTATCATCAGTCAAGTTCCCGCTTTCGTCTCGTCAAGATCTATGAAGAAACTCTGATGTTAAGACCTTCTGATTGTTCGCTTTCAAAACCTTCTCGTGATGCCTCAACCGATGGACAATCTCGTCGTGTAGAACATTAAAACACATGGCAGTGAGTGCTAAACCGGTCATGATGTAAATTGAGCAAAACCACACGGTACCTGATGATGCACCGTTCTTCTGTGTCGCACCAGGAGCTAAGTGTCCAAAACCAATTGTGCTGAGACTCATAAAGCAGAAATAAACTCCGTCAATAGGACTCCAGCCTTCTAACTGATAAAGAACGAGAGCTCCAAAGAAGATGTAAGTAAAAATCGCCGCTAAACATAACGCAATAGGAGCTAAGATTGAAAATCCTCGAAGGGATACTTTGGAGTCTGTATCAGTGCAGCTCATGGAGTCACAGTCTCTTAGAAAGCTGAGTCCTTGTGTTTTATCCTTGATTGAGTTTGTGCTGACGCTGTGTGCTTGTGATGCGGAAATTATGGTCCCTGATGGAGACCTGACGTAGTAAGGTTCTTGAAGATGTAAGGTCTGATGTCTGAAGTCATCCTGTCTTCTGACTTTCTCCTTTCTCTCTTTGCTGGTCATTGTTCTCTCGTCGAGGCAACAGTATCCACATTTTGTGCAGAGGCAGCAGCATAGTGCTCTACTGAACACGCTTCTGGCTAGTCGTGATAGCAAGGCTCCTACTACAGAGAGGTATAAAAGTGTCAGAGGTATACCTATGACTGCGTATCCTATGGTGACCGCCTTTCCTAGTGCTGTCCTTGGTGCAACGCTGCCGTAACCTGTGACGAAAGATTCCATTATATGTATAGTCTCATACAAATAGGATAAAGGGAGGATCAGTTGTTTCTCACTTTATATTTTCACAGTAGAGTTACTATGAGCATAATAAGTAATGAGGTTGTTGCAACCTACATAAACGTTTACTTATTCCGTTTATGCTAATATTTAATCTACTACATTTTCTATTAATATTTCTATATTTATAGAAGAGTAATGTTTACCTTTAACTGTACTGTAACTTATGTACATCGCATTACTAAGAAAAAACATAGATCGATATTTAATATCTTCAAGTGCCATGCTTTGGCACGAATGGAGATACCAGACCTCACAGAAAACCGACGTAAAACAACGCTTGCGTTTCGTTGTGTGATTGAGGTTTCCGGAGATCCCTTTCCCAATCTTCCCAATCCCCGATACTCGAACAGCCCTTAAATTTCTAAACCCAAAAGGCTGGCGTCGCACTTGTAACGCCTCTGGTGTTTTGAGTGTCTATGGGCGGCGGCGATTGCTTACCACCAGGTGATCCGTTTGCTCATTTACCGACTTATACCATAAAAAAAAACTTACCAATAGTCGTGAGCACAGTCAGAGAATACAGGAATGCTTTCGCAAAATTCCACTCGTAGTCATCGACGACCAACGCAGGAGCTGACTCCAAGGCCCTCGCACCGCCATATTGCGCGGAAACATCAGCTGCTACCCTTGCCACCAACTTCTCTTGAAATCTGGCAATCTCCTGAGCTGCCAACCTAGTCCAGTTCTCCTTATACAAAATGTTCAAAGACACTGTGATCTCCCAAATGCTTTCAACCGTCTGAGACCTGAGTTCTGCACTAGCCTGACTTATAGTCCCATTTAGTTTTGACAGAGGAACTGTTTTTTGGCCTTCAGAAGCCTGGTATGAAGTGGTAGCGAGAGTTTTCTGGTGTATCTTGGCCGCTCCACCCTCAATAGCTAGGAAGATGAAAGCCCCAACCAGTGTGTAAGCCAGGAGCAGAGTGAAGATACCAAGATTGGTCACACAGCCGGCGATAAAACTCTTCTTTTTACTCTTCTTAGTTTTGACGCAGAGGCAACAAGTCGTGATGACGTCATCGTCAATCCTGTAGCCTTCTTTACCATTCTTCTTGTATTTCCCATTAGAGTGGTTCTTCTTCTTTATATTCTTATCCATGTTCGCTTTCATGAGCTCGATAGTTCTCTATGATAATATTCTAATATGATGTCCAATCTCACTTTGACCCACCTTCTGGATATCGAAAGTGATATGAGAAGCGAGATATCCATCTGTAACAAAAGTAAAGTTCTTTTATTTCTCTCAGGATTTTTATTAGTTTCAAATGAGGTTTCGAGTCGGCGATATAAACTCGAATTCAACAGAATAAATAAGTTTACTAGAAAAAGGCGGGCGTAATAAAAGGAAAGGGGAAGATAGAATAAATCCACTAAATATATAGATAGATAGATTAGCATATGGTACATATATAGGATAGGGAATGTGTTGTCTTGAATTATTGTACTTTAGGATGAGTAGGGCATTTAATTTAATTTTTTTGTATTTGAATAAAAATACTCTTGTCGTCACCAGTGTATTGGAATGCTTTTCCACCAAAGATTTGTTATGTAACTATGCTGCGAGGATACAATAGCTAAGTTGTGAAACTATGTGACCGTTTCCAGCGATTCTAAGCTATATAGCTGTGCGAGGAAGATGTGATGTATCGCTATTAAGTACATCTTCGTAGCATAGCCATATAATACATCTTAGTTAAGTCCGTTTCCACCAGTACTAAGCTATGTGTACCAATTAAAATGATTGCAATGTAGCAAAGCACATCTCTAATTGAAAAGTACACTTAATGTTCCTTTTATTCGTACGTCGTATTATAAGTACCATACCACGACGATTTTTATTATCATTAACACTAACAGACTATTTCTTAAACATGTCTTTGCTTATAATATTCAACCCATTATACAAGTCATTTAATAAAAGTAAGACACTCTTATATAAACAGACAAACAAACACTACCATCTACGATATTACTAAAGATTTTCAGACAGTTCCTTTCCTAGATTTTGTTGTGAAGCTTAGTCCTGACAATAGTGGATTTACTTTCATGAACTTACTTTTATTTTAGGCCTTGGTTTAGGCTCGTTTTATGACCTAAGTATATACACCAGCCATCCAAATAAAGTTTCTTGATTTTACTCGTATTATGGAAGCGCTGTCGAAAGGAAAAAGTCTCTGACTTTAGCTTTTTTTATTTCGATGATTAGGTATAGTGACGAAGATTTCTCTTTTAGTTCTGTTTTCAGTTTATATGTTAGAATGTATGTATGTTTTTTATGTAATGTTTACTTTGAGAAGTAAATTATATACAGGGGTAATTAAAGTTATTAAGCAATAGTTAAATGTATGGTAGAACGCATGGTAGATAAGTGTGGGAGAGCCATGCTTTGGTCAGGCTCGATCAGAGTGATACCACGGCCTCACGGAAAACCGACGTGAAAGATCGCTTGTGTTGTATGAGTGAGATTACCGAAGGCTCAATTACCCCTCTTCCGAATCTCCCTAATCCCCAATTCTCTAACAACCCTTAAATTCTGAACCCTCAAAAGGTCGGCAACGGACTACTAACGCCTTTGGTATTTCAAGTGTCCATCGGGCGGCGGCGATAGCTTACCATCAGGTGATCCGTCTGCTCGTTTACCCCAATCCTATAATATATTTGTCACCATCCTCACTCTTCTCGCGGTTATCAACAGCCTGAAAAATGGGTGTACTCAGTGGCATTACGTGCCATAATGTGCGTAATCTGACATTACCCCTTCGGGGATTAAAAGCGTTTGACGATAATGTACATGCTTGGAAACAGAGCTGCATTACTATTCTACTCATAATAAATACACGGGCACAATATTATGCACTACACTAAACCCATTTACTCTATATACCGATGCTTAAGTTTAATATCTCACTCGGAGCAACTTGTTCTAATAGCGCACAAGTTCACGCGATATCATCACGTATATCTATATTAGTGACACAATCAGAGTACTTGTGTTTTGCTGTGCAAATTGCGGGAACTGTGAGTTGTTGCTTTGTAAGATCTTCGCGGTTACTTATGAAAACGGGCACAATTAATGGTAGAAGGATGGACTGGACTGCAAATGATATTATACATCTATAATACCGATGCTTAAGTTATAATACCTTCACTCTTGAGCAACTCTATGTATAAACTTTAAAAAATAAAACCGCATCAAAGTTCATTGCGATAAAGAATTAAGTATACTATATTAGGGACACAGATACAAAGAAAGTGACTTGTGTTTTATACTATGTCGTTATGATTGCTTAAACTATTCCTTACTGATTTTGTTCAAAAACAATTGCTAAGGATCTTGGCGGTTATTAGTGGTATGAAAGTACCCATTAAGTGAATCTGAGTACATACGTTGACACTGTTGATTTACATACATACATCACCTCACGCCTGTTTCCCGTGGAGGTATGCAGAGACTATGCATGCAAGTGTAGAAGAGCTATGCTTCGGCACGAATGGGATGGCTAGACCGGAGTGATACCACGGCCTTACAGAAAACCGACGTGAAACAACGCTTTCGTTGCGTGAGTGAAGTTACCGGACGCCCAATCTCCCCAATCCCCGATTCATCAATAACCCTTAAATTTTGTAACGCCTCTAGTGTTTCAAGTGTCCATGGGCGGCAGCGATTGCTTAATAACAGGGTGATTCATTTGTTCGTTTACCGGCTTATACCATGAAAAATACTAGATGTACAATAAAACGCGTCTACCCTAAATTAATAGATGTTCCCAAATTAGCACAACAACCAAAAATAGGTTAAATGAAAAGCCTACTGCCATACATCGAGCACAATTAAATACCCGTGTCACCAAAACCCTTTAATAAATAGTTCCTAAATCCAGCATTTCCCTACTAATTGCGCCAATAATTAAAGTGAAAATAGCCATAAATAAAACCATGTATTTATGAACAAGCAAATAATTTACCAAGTTCTACCATTAAGGCGACTTAAATCAATGTTCCGCGAATCTCTTTGATTCCACTACATTAAATTCTGAAGATATTTAACGGGGAATTTTATTAAAATGGCTACTGCAGTGTACCTACGTACAAAGTTGATTTATTTTTATGATTCATTGGTTTGTTCATTATATTGAAATTAATTTGTTGTTGCTTGAATGGTTTTTAAAGGAATATTTGTGAAGAATATTGCTGCTTCTCTGAAAGTAAATCCAAACAACTGGTGATGTTTCTAGAAAAAAACACACTACTTTTTAATTATAGGTACACGTTTTTCATTATTATCTCTTTTTCTTACAAAATAGGTTAAAGCTATTGGTGCCACATTTGCTTTAGATACCCGCTACCCCATGTGAATGGCGCATCGCGATCCGCGCGCCTCAAAGAGTCTACAGACCACCACAGATGGGGCCCAGTAGGGCTGATGCCTGATCTGGAGCTGCGGACTACCTAGCGGGTTTCCGGGCTCCGGCTCGTAGGAGTACGTTGGTTTTTAGTTAGTAAGAGTCTCACACTCCCTCTCGCCTTGACCAACGCGAGAGTCAACTCATTGGTTGATTGTCCCCACAAAGACACTCGCTACGCCAGAGAAGTAATTAGCCACTGTTTGGGGGAAACTAGGTCCATTTTTCACGTCAATAAAGATCAAAAGACATTGGCACTGAAACAGCTTATTACGTTATTTATATTAAAGACTAGCTACACCTTGTATACTTACTACGTAGTTCTTAATTTAATGCATAGATGGCGTTAATATTAAATTGAAACGCGTTGGCACATCATTTCCTATTATACCTTATTTTAATATTTGTTCTGAGACCAAAATCGTAAATAAAATTTTAGTATCAAATTGAAAATACTAACTTTGATACTACATCACATTTTTATACCTAAGTAGGTCTCTGCCGACCCCTTTTGGAAACAAGATATGATATCACGTCGCCTCGTGATGCGAAGGTATGTTATCGTGTAATAATTCCGCTATGAATAAAATAACAAAACGGCGCCATGTTATATTTTCATGTAAGATATCGTGAAAGGGTGTCATACAACATTGAAACTTATCGCCTGAAATCTTCACGCGTCTCGAGTAACATGAAATATGTTCAGGTAAGGTTTTTTTTTAATACGCAATTTTCTTACGACTGTTTTTTCTTTTAAGAGGTAGGTTCACTTGGTAATTTAACCTTCAGCACCAACTTTGGATACACTTTTTGCCAGTAAAGGTAATTAATTTTATAATAGAAAGCGTTTTTAATAAATACTGTGTACAAATCCAGACTTTACCTCTTGATTAATTGAGTATTTTGGAAGTCAATTATCAATGTGGTAGCTTAATATTAAAACAGGAAAAAAATATGCAACTATTCGCACTTGCGACCAATTGACCAACAACACAGTAAAAAGATAAGGAATTTGATTTCCTAATTGATTTTTTACCCTGACTACCTCTCGAGTGGTCGCAAGTGTAGTCGCAAGTGTCGGGTTCGATTGCCGGGTCGGGTAAAGTAATGCTGAGCTTTTTTCAGCTTTTCATAAATTTCTCAGTAGTAGCACGGAGTCAGGAATTGTGTCCAGTCTATGACAGTAGGCTTACCCCCTATTACATGGGACTTATAACATAAATGACACCTGTGGCAAGTGGTAATGTGCACCTCAGTTTACCCCTTCGGGGATAAAGTCGTCACGTTACGTTCTGTCTTTAAACCCATGTCCAACACTAGTCGTACCTACTTATATCAGAATCAACGAAAAAATCGAAAACTAAAAAATAATAAACCCACTTAACCAATAATAAACGCTAACCAAATACATTTAAGTCAGCAATTTAAAAAACATTTCACTAAACCGGTTTATATAGAAGCAATTTTCTCAACGTTTAATACAGTCAGTAATATGAACACTAGGTATCCTAAGCTTCCAAATAACGTCGTAGGAGTAGGTTCTTATAGCGCTGCATAACTAGATCACAATTACTATTGCGCTGAAATAAGGAGTTTGTGAATTTGGAGTGGAAGTAAGTGGAGGGGAACAGTGCAAAAAATTCTCTGCTAAACATACTTAATTGAGAATTTTCTAAATTTATTTATTTATCAAGTGTCACCAACATAAATACAGCAATATTGCACAATAAAAATAACAGTTACATACACACTACCTTAGGCTTATCTGTATTTACAATTATGGGTAACCACAGAATGCAAAATAGTTACCCAGTAGTTACTAGCTGTTCATTACTAATTATATGACCTCCGTCATTGTATCACGTAAAACCCTACATTTATTTTTTGCAGCATAAATAATTTGGGTTTTTGTTTTCAGTCTTATTCATGCAAGGTCAGTATTAGCCCCATATTAGGATTTTATCCTAATATGGGGCAAAAAAAATCAATAAAACAGGTTCATTGGTTTAAAAGGTAGAGTGCTCCTTACGGAAATCAGATCGCTATACGTTGCTCGGCAGCCAGTTGCCCAGCCACCACGCCAACCGTGCAGTATTAACAATAAATTATAAGTGTGTTGTCAGCCTTTTCAAAAATAATACTCTCTATCTTTACGTTTTATCTTGGCAGTTGACTTCAGCATTTTACCATACTATTCATAAACTGAAACTAGAATTATAATCAGAGGTGTTCTGACTTGCATTTATCCAACGAGACTACTTTCAAATGCAACTGCAACGCTTATTGCCTGCAGAAAATTTTTGGGGGACAATCGTCGCTGTTCTACGAAATTAAATTCTGTAAACATTATCCTGAACTGCATGAAATGAATAGAAGAATTCTGTTGTTGGGAAAATTAGTTTTGTAGATTGTTACTTGTATTGGAGGTATGTGATCTTATAAGATTATATTGAAATGTATGTCAGTGCAGCGATGAAACTGCATCGTTGGTCGACGGGTCATAAGTAAGAAATCCGAGCACGGGGTTTCGGTTTAGATTCCTGAGTCCAAAACATTATCGCGGTTTATTCAATTTAAAAAAATCTTAATGTAAGGGCCAGTTAGCCCCTCACACTGTAATTTTGTAGCTGTAGGAGTTGTGGTAGTACATAGAACAGATTACAAGTTACTGGGTTTAGTTGCGTTTGAGTTTAGTAAAAGTTACAATTAGTGTTTCTTTCCTTGACGTTAAATGGTTAAAAATGCTAGTTATTTTATGTGCTATACATTGGATGACGCGCATTTGATATTGCTGCGTCGACTAAACGGTTATGAAACCGTACACTTAATAACAAACACGAACCTCCGAATTGTGACCAGTATTCTATGATAATAGCCTCATTCTCACGTGATTCAATGTAACATAATCGGCAAAAAGTTTAATTGATCCATTTTTTCGCACCTCTACCTCTTATAAGGCATTACTTTATGTTGTAAACTTTAAAATATCAAACATCCTAATACCTCCAGACCATTACCTCCTACCTCCTAGCCAATGAAGAGCTCTTATCTTAAGACCCTAGTCGTGCAGCTGACAGTCTGACAATCCCGATTGGATTACACACGAGTGCCGAATGCCAATCAAATTCAACCTAGACGCACAGAGAGCGTACTAGTAAGGAATGTGAGGATAGTATTGAGTTATGATGTTAGTTTCTTGATTTTGATAAATGGCTAGCGGAAATTTGAGGTGTGTTGTTTATGGTTAAGACTTTATTAATTAATGTGACTATTATTAATAAAACGTGGGAGATTTTTAGGAACTTTCTTTTTCTGTATTTTTTTTACGGCGGAAAATCATCAAGTGTCTTCTCCCGCCTTAGGTGAGAGAGAGTGTCAGACTTCTACTGACTAAAAACCACCCCGTTTCTACTCCTGCTTTTCAAGCTGGAGCCCCGGTAAACCCGCTAGGCAATCGCAGCTCCGGGACTTTAAGTACTTTTAGTTCTTTGGGGAATTAATTTTTTTGGGTTCTATAATATCCTTGCTTAAAAGCACTGTCTTATTATTTGAATAGTCACAAATATGGGTGCAGAGTAAAGAATTAGAGGACAAATTCTTTTTCTTACAAAGAAAAAAACATTGCCACACCCTAGGATTGTTTCATGTGTCGTAAACGAGCAGTGGGTAAAACCGCAGGAAAACAGCTAGTCTACAATATAAACATTTTTATCGCAAAATATTTACGAATTTGTATGAACAAAGGTTATTCCAAAGACAGCACGTTTTAATACAAAATGTTTTTTTCTTAAACACGAATTTGTTTATTTCAGATTAAATTTTTAGTTCACCACTCTATGTAATATATTTCTGATATCTTAAAAATTTAATCAAATATCTTGTAAAGAAATAATATAATATGTTATCTCGATACCTTAGGGACGACACGATTTCATTTTTATAAAAATTAAGAAGATATTTTCTAGATTTTTGTTCTGATATTCAATCGTTTCAAATATATTTTGAGATATTTCTTTTTTGTTTTTAGCATACCCAGTGGGGATATAATTTGTTCTAGATTTAAAATATGTCTCATAAACTATAATAAAATTCTGTTCAATATTTTCTTAACATATAAATATTTTTATGAAATAAATGGGTAATATTAAAACAAGATAGTGGTTGTTATTTTATAAAATATTCGCTAAAAGTCTATAGCTCTCAAAAATACTTTGCACAAGGACTTTTACGACTCAGTTGATTATTACTAAAGATTTAAGAAACAACGTTTTGTTTTTTGTGTGCGTGTGCGTTAGTTACTAGGCTTAATTACCCCCTTCCCAATATGCCCAACCTCCGATTCCCCAACAACACTTAAATTCCTAACCCCAAAATCCAGCAACGCACTTGTAATGTCACTGGTGTTTCGAATATCCATGGGCGACGGCAACCTCAATCGTAGCTATTAAAATAGCTTCCACCGTAAGAAATATAAAGCCAAACTAAATACTATTTAATTCATTTAATAGCCACGTATTACGAATGCAATGGGCTCAAGTATTGCAACTTAAGAGTACGAAATTTCGATAGATATTAAAATTGATCGATCGGAATTGAATTCAAAAGTAGATAGAATATCATCACGAAAAGACGTACTGCACTAATAAATCATAACCGCCAAAACCGAAATCAATTTAATTTAAAACCAAAGAACCCGAGAAAAATCCACTCAATACCCATAAAGTAATGTAACCGCGAAATCCAATTTCAGCCACCGATAAAGATTCTGCATAAATCTGTGATTTAATCCAATAATAGGGCATTTTAACCACTGTGCTACCTAATGTTGAACAATTCAATGCTTCGTGCCAATTCCAATGACTTATTTCATTACACCCTTGCGGGTTACGTTTTGAAAGCATAAATTTTGAAATTGATAATAAAATTTTAGTACGATCACATTACGTTGAACGTTATATTCAATCGTATTGGTTGGTGGATTTGTTTTTGTATGGTATTTGTTGTTTTCCTATAAGGTTTGTGTAGTAGGATTTAGGATTTTAGGTCCTACTTGGTTGTGAATTTAAAATGGATTGATGGTTTTTAATGGTGTCTTTTAATTACCTGGTCGTAATTTTTATTTTATTAATTATCTTATTTAAAATATATAAAAAAAATAGTATACGCCGGTAAAAGAGCTTCACTTGATGGTGAGTAATCGCCATCGGCCATGGACACCCGACACACCAGAGGCATTACAAGTGCTTTGCCGGCCTTTTGGGGGTTAGGGATTTAAGGATTGTTGGGGAATCAGGAATTGCGATAATAATTGGGCCTCTGGTAACATCACTCACACATCGCAAGCGTTGTTTCACTTCAATTTCCTATGAGGCCGTGGTATTACTCCGCTCAAGCCAGCCCATACATACCGAAGCATGGCTCTCCCACACTTAAAAGTAATTTTCCCCCAAAGGAACTCATGGCGGGGCAAACTTTTTTTCTCACACGTATTTAAGTTAAGATCCGAAGTTTGTCGGAACTTGCCGATTAGTTACGAGCACAAATCCGAAACTGATGTAAAAACGGTGTTCCGACGTGTAGCGGAGTTTGGCTGAAAGTTTCAGTGGTTTCATAACGAGTTTAATGCTGTTGTGCTACCGTCGATCCTGAGCGGTTTGAGATTGCCTGCTATTAAAGTATTGCTGAGAGATTTTCGCTTTAATTTCAGTCTTACGTTTATAATTATCGAATGGTGATTGATAATTATTGGCAACTGTATTCTTTAGCTCATAATTTTATTTTAAAACCAGATAAACTATCAAAGTTAAAGTCAAATCATTTGCTCCAATTAAACTATAAATAGTTTTGAAATAAAGAAATAAATATTAATTGGTCATCTGCCCGTCAGTGCAACAGTGAGATATATTTACTATAATGGAGATTTCTGTGCAAAAGACATTGTGTTTCTAGAAATCGAAGCATGTTTCAAGATCAGCTTATAATAATTTTAATAAAAAAAAAAGATATGGAATCTTTAATACAAAACCTATAAATCAATATTATATTTTTATAATATTGTTGACGTTATTTTAAATGTGAGAGAGTCGTTTTTTGTTTCTTATTTTATTTTTCTTTATTTTAGTTTGAAGTTGTATATATTTATTACCAATTTAAAATCTTTCCTGTGATTAATTCCCTGTGATGATTCCCTGTAATTCCCTGTAACTAAATAAATAGGGTATTGTTCAAAGTCAAACAACAATCATTTAACGTACAACATCAAAAATGTCCAATCACCCACACCAATACAACCTGACTTAGATGAACCCTTACAAAAAAACCTTAGAACACTTAAATTTAGAAATTCCACAGTTACACTACACTACCTTTCTCGAATATTCGTGATACGACCTGGAATACAGGAGTGGCGTTGGAGCCGACAGGGCCCAATTTAATTGAACAGTAGCCACTGACACTCTCACTGCTGTAGCAGAAATTGGAAACGCCGAAATAAGGCTCCCTAGGCATTAAATTCAGTTGGTTCTCTAGCATTTTTGTTTTTGAATACTGGTATCTTTTTGATTGTTATTTGAAAGGATTTTTGTTTGTATAGTCAGAGTTTTTTAGTTAAAGAAATAACTAATATAAATGCATAATTTTGTTTTTGAAACGTCACATCATCTTTTATCCCCGAAGGTGTAGGCAGAGGTGTACATTTGCGGCACGTAATGCCGCTATACAATGAACACCCACTTTTCACTAATTCCCATGTAATAGGGGTGAGCCTATTGCCATATACCGGGCACAATGTCAGACTCCCTGCTACTACTGAAAAAAAATCGAACAACCGAAAACAACACAGTAATTCTTTGCCAGACCCGTGAAACAATTGAACCCGAGACCACGAGACCACTCAACCAACGAGACAGTCTATGACTAAAATTATTTGGCAATAATATTGGAGGTCACTTAAGGACACATATTATAACAATAAATATTATTGTGTTCAGTTCATACAAAAACAAGTGAAGCAATTTTAAACCTTTAAATTGTTAGTCTAAATTCTGATAAATAAATAAAAAACCTAGATTTTATAAGGAGATGTCTGGCTTAGCTACATATATTTAGTTACATTGACGCAAACAACTTGATTAAATCTAGTTTTAGATATAAGGTATCTAAATAAAAACAATACCGTACTAATATTATAAATGAGATAGATTGCTTGCAATATTTAATGCTAATCTGTATTGACGACAAAGACACCGATTTCAATCTCTTTTTCTACCATTGTTTTTTTATTTGTAATATTCATTTGCAATCAGTCTGTCTTGACTATAAACAGATGTAGAGTGTGCTTAAAGATAATATCATTGTTTAATTTTCTTTTCAAAGATTTACAGAGTATACTTTTTATTTCAAAAATATCACTGTATTGACTACATGTAATGTACCCTTAGTATGAGGTTGCTCTGGCGCTCTGATTGGTTGGTTCATTCGAGCTGGTCAATCTGAGTGCCGAACGTGCGCTCGTTTCATTTTCCTTCAAAATAAAGTAAACTCCTACTAAGGGTACTGAGCCTGCTTGACATTAATCTCAGGGGAGACGAAGCCGACAGAAGAACAAAATATAGATTCCGATTAAATTCTTAGTTTAACTCCTTTTCTTTCCATAATGTGAACCTCTGCCTATCCTTTCGGGGATAAAAGGCGTGACGTTGCATTTAACTCTTTTGTTCTTAACTTAAAGGCGAAATCGAAACAAGAGTGTCAAAGACTTATAATTAATCGAACCCTTTTGACATTCCCATTGATAAAATTCAAATCGTTTACGACCTTCCGTGTTGAAATCAAAGGTCTGATACTTTTTGGCAATCTCGAGATAAGCAAATAGGATGAATTGAGTAATTTATTTTTGAAAAGGTTAAATTAAGTGGGAATCTTGAATCTGATAATGGGATAGTACGTTTTAAGCTATTTGCTTTAGTGGTTACTTTGAAATAACTTATGGGTTTTGTTATGTTAGGGTTTTAAAAATATTAGTATGTTATATCCACACACATTGAATGCGCGTTGCTATGTGTCTAAACTGCACAGCTGTTGGCAAAGTGACTGGGCAACTTGCTACCGTGAAACGCGTCGCGGGTATGATTCGCGCGCGGAAAAACTTATTGGATGATCCTCAGATTGTTGTTCCGGGTTTGGGTGTGATATGATACAGAAGTAAACGCATCCACTACATAGGCAGAAACGATTATTATTTATTAAGAAGTTCTAAGAATAATAACTCTACACTGATATAATTTTAATATGCACAAATCTCAATCTACACTTTAATTATTATTGACCTGCACACAAATTTCCTTGAAATTTCAAAATAAAAATCAAAATCATCACTTTTTTCTATTTCTCGGTCTCTTTCCTTAGTAAATTCCCAAAGTTCTTTACAATTTTTTATAAGAAAAAAATCACTCATTTCTTAATTTTCATCTTAGAAAGCAATCGTTGACCTTTTAATAATCGAGGGCTCTCTGACGTGACCTTTATCATTCAAATTGAATCCTGTATCTGATTATTCTGCATACTAAAGTGTTTTCCCATTATAATAGCGCGTGTAAAATCTAATATTTTTACTCATAATCAAGTTTAATATTAAATAAATATTCATATAAATGTATTAAGAAAAACTCTAGGCTGTAGGTAGGCTGCGCGACGACGCCTGGTTGCTCATGCTCATTTTTTGGAATAGGCCAGTAAACGAGCAGGCAGATCACCTGATGGTAAACAATCGCCGCCGCTCGTGGACACCCGAAACACCAGAGGCGTTATATGTGCGTTTTGGGGGTCAGGAATTTGAGGGTTGTTGGGAAATCGGAGAATGAGAAGTTAATCGTTGTTTTAGTTAATTTAGTGTTTCTCACGATAATTATTATAAAAACGTAATTAAATTATTACATCCATATCACAATCACAGGATTGTGACTGATACTTTAAACAAAGGACTATTGTTTGCCAAAAGGGACGAACCAAGTTTTTAATTTAATTAACAACACAGTCTTATTTCACACGAAGTATAAGGCAATCGGTGTCTGGCCCCAAGTGTGGGAGGGCCATGCTTCAGCATGAATGGTCTGGCTCGATCGGAGTGATACGACCTCACAGAAAACCAACGTGAAACAACGCTTGCATTATGTTTCGTTGAGTAAGTGAGGTTACCGGAGGCCCAATTATGCCCCTTCAAAGTCTTTTCTATTCTCCATTCCTCAAAAACCCTTAAATTCCTAACCCCCAAAAGGCCGGCAACGCACTTGTATTGCCTCTGGTGTTTCAAGTGTCCATGGCCGGCGGCGATTACCAGCAGATGACCTGTTTGCTCGTTTATACCATAAAAAAGGCGATTGGAAATTAAATTATTTTGTCATCTCTACTATTAATTCGTAAAAAAAGGCGCTAAATTAACCATTTTATACGCTACGCTACTGGTAGGTACACCAACAAAAATGTACATACATATGTGTCAAATCAAACCGGTAGAAATCTTAAAAAGAACATTCTATTTCACAAACACCCAATAATCGTCATTTGAATGCCGTATCTCCACAGATTGAACTAAACCCAATACATTAAAAACTTTACACCCTATAAACGCATAGTTCAATTGATGGGTTAGCCTATCAGAATACAGTTTACGACCCTAATGAAGTGCTATTGGTTAATTCAGTCCACATTACCTAGTCAAACCCGATATATTCCATTTATGACCCACTATATGGAGTATTGAATGGGTTGTAGTTTTATAGTTTCAGTGCGTAGCTATTTATTTGTTATCTATTTGAAGTTATATGGTTTTTGAAAAGTTTTATTGGTTTTTGGATGTATTGTGTTATTGAAGCGGCATCACTCGCGTTCTCGTGGAATAAAAAGTATCCTATCACCCAAGTCAGCTCATACCCTGTCTGTATACCACATCATAATCCGTTCAGTAGTTTCAGCGTAATTGACGGACAAACATCCAAATAAACAAACTTTCATTTTTAATAATATAGTCTGATTGTGGTCATGACAGAGAGCAATACGTTGTCATCATCCATTTTTTTTTTTTGATAGAGACCATGTAGCAGCAACGTGCCCTAATAAACCTGTACTCTTAGTGCAAGCCTGGCGCGTTCGGAGCTCTGACTGGCAAATGCAGATGAACCAACCAATCAGAGCACCGCACTCGATGTCGTTTCGTTTTTGTGTAATGTAAAGCAAACTCTTATTAAGGGTACTGTACCTTTTAAACTCCATTTTCTCGTCTGTGGATTAGTTTCAATAATGTTATTCAATTTTCTAATTAGGAATAAAAAAAAACAAGATCTAACAGCTGTTGTTAAAAGTACTTGAAACGTTAAAAAAGTAAATACCCGAACGAAAAATAAATGAAAATAAAAGGTCCAACAGATTTGCAACACAAACGCATTTTGTTTTTAATATTTTTACAAATCCCGGTCATAAAAGGTCATTAAAATCGTTTTTTCGACATCCGGGTACAAAGTGCGCGGATAACGGATACCCGGGTTTGACCCTTGTTAAAAGGTTTGACCACACTGCTAATACAAATAAAAACAAAATATTAAGTATTTTTTAAAGCGTTTTCTCTGCACTGCCATTTTGCACAACACACCAGTTTTTTTTTTTTGAGGGTCGAAAATCACTCAATGACTTCTCACGCCTATTAGGCGAGGCGAGTGGGAGTGTCAGACTCTTACTGACTAAAAACCACCCCGTTCCTACTCCTGCTTTTCGTACCGGAGCCCCGGTAAACCCGCTAGGTAGTCAGCAGCTCCGGATCAGACATCACACCAGCTGATCTTGGAATAAAATCACATCAATAGGGATGATGACGGGGTATGAAAATTAAAAATCTATTTAGTCCGTCAGTTAGATAATGAAAAAATATTAGATACTTTTTTTATTTTGTCATATAAGATAACAGTACTACTGTCATATCTACTTAGATAAAATCGATCAAAGTTTAGGAGTGGGAGCAAATACGTAATTTCTAAGTAGGTATAATACTTACCTAGAAGTGACGTCTCGCGATATTTCAAATCAGTATAACTTCGAAAGTATTGTTTTCACTAAGAAAATAAATAAAAAAATACGTGTAAAATAATTTAATTTTAATGTTCGTACATTAAAATAAAAATTAGGTACCTACTCTATTGTTCCAAATGCGTATCAGAAACATTAATTACACCACATGTAACGACAGCCTACCCAAATAATTCACCAAATGACTACTACTACTAAACTTGATCTCTGACTGACTACCTCCTACTATCTATAGTTTAATGAATCTACCTTAATATTTATCTACGAACGTACCATAGCCTTCATAGGAAAACAACAGCATCGAATAACAATAACCGTAACAAAATGACATTCCTATACTAATCACCATTTACCCCCTTCGACACAGATAACCGATCGTTAATCCCCATCCCCATCAACGTTTATGAACACCACACATCCCCATTTTAAATTATCGCATCAGTGATTCTATAAAAAGTAACGACCCCTTCAGACGAACTGTGCGACTTCGCGCGACTCAAACTGGTGAGAGATTATCAATTTGACTTTCATAACAGCCCAAAGTAATGTCCTTAAGCTGAGTAAATGGACCGAAATTGATAATAAAATTAATTTACTTGCTCCCTAAAACGAATTTTCGTAGGAACAGGACTGAATTTATTCGTCTTTATTTCAACGTTGTCGTCGATACAATGGCTTTTGTTGCGAGCTTATATTGTTTTAGGTGTTGGTCTGATGCTGCCTTAATAGATTGTGTACTGTACTTATAATAAATCGCGTTTTACTTAGGGAGACAAAAGGTTTGATATTTTGTTCTAAAGTTACATTATCGTTGGGGGAAATTTGATGTTTACTTTGTGAACGCATCATAACGTTAGAATTTTTTACCCTGGAAGGATAAACAAATGTAGTAAGGTGTGTGTAGAACTGTCAGTTCCAAAATATGATCAGAATGGGCATGGCTAAACTGGCTCTGTATTCCGTGGAAAATGTCAGACAACTATTACTATTGAGATATTTTCAAATAACCAAAAAACGCTCAGTATCGTTTTATCTGTTGAGCCTTTATTTTTTGAAAGCGAAAGTCATCCAGTTCCTTCTCCCGCCTTTTTTAAGGGGGGATAACATCCAATGACTTCTCCCGCCTTGGGTGAGGCGAGCATTCTCCCGCCTGAAGCGAGGCAAAAGGGAGTTTTAGACTCTTACGGACTAAATTCACCCGTTCCTACTGCTCTTCAAGCCGGAGCCCTGGTAACCCACTAGGTAGTCTGCAGCTCCGGACGATGATGCAGCCTAATTTGAATAATGTTATTTAATATTTTAATTACGTCAATATCTGTTTACGTTTAGTTTTTCTTTATTTAATCCCACGTATTATGACGTATCGTCTAGTAGAAGGAAAACACAATAATGTTTGTGCTACACAAAGAATAATTAATTTTAATTGTTTATATTGTGTAGGTAAATAAGGTAATTGTAGTTAGACTAGGTAAGAAAATACTTAAATGCGTGACGTCTAGTCTAGATGATGAGAAACACTGTGTTTATTGTGGCAGACAAAGAATAAGGAATAAGTAATGCTTCGTTGGCCGAGTGGTTGTTAGAGCGACTGCCGGGCAAAGGGGGCTCGGGTTCGATTTCCGGATCGGGCAAAATATTGCTGGGCTTTTTCCGGTATTTCGAAAATTTGTCAGTAGTAGCACGAAGTCTGGAAATGTGCCCAGTATATATTATGTATATTGCAGTAGACTCACCACCTATTACATGGGACTTACAACATAAATTGTGAAAAGTGGGTGTACATTGCACAGTAACATAACTTACGTGTCACAATGTGCACCTCTGCTTACCCCTTCGGGGATAAAAGGCGAGACGATATAAAAGAAATATTAAGCTTTAGTTACTGCCATACTCGGAGACATTTAATGATTACTTAAACTATTCTTTAGTAACGATTTTTTTTCTGAAAACAATTGCTATGGCCTGTGTTAAGTAACGATTAAATGACTCTAAGAACGGCGGTTAGAGTAACTTAAAGTACATACATAGTACGTAACTATGTGTACTTTCTAAGCATATTTAGACATCGCAGACAAACGGTGAAGGAAAACATCGCGCGGAAAGTTGGGCTTATAATTTGTAACTATGAGTTTAAAAGCACCCGCATTGAGCAAGCGTGATGATTAATGCTCAAACCTTCTCCGTATCAGAAGAGGTATTTGGACAGCGGTGACCACACATCACAGGCGATATGATATGATGAGAAGCAACTTTGATTGCACGGCTGACGCGGTGAGTGGGCAACCGGCTGCTACGTAACGTGTAGCGGGTATGATTTCTGCACGGAGCAACTTTTTGTGTTGTACACAAAATATTTTGCTCCGGGTCTGGGTATCATGTTATATGTTAAATTGTATGCTTGAGAAAATCCTAGTGTGTGGAAAGGATTGTTATTATTTTGTTCATGCTTGATAAAAATTTACTCATCTTACTATATTATAAATGCGAATGTTTGAGAGTTTGTGCGTTTATGTGTATATTTGTTCCTGAACCACGTAAAAATGGCTGAAGGGATCGGGATGAAATTTAGAAAAGGGGTAGTTTTAACTGGAAAAACACAAAAGACAGATTTTTCCCTCGGGACCGCAGGTGAGGGCTAATGTATGACAATGGATTCATACTCTAGTATATGGAAATCGTAACGTCACAAACATCAACAGCCTATAAGATAAGTGGCCGCTGCTGACCAAAGCCTCTACCCACACGGAGAAGGTTTGAGCATTAATCACCACACTTGCTCATTGCAGGTTGAACAAATCATAACAATACTGGATTTAAAGGAGTAGACACCTCAGTCTACCCCTTTAGAGATTAACAGGCGAGATCATTCGAGATGTTCCAAATTGGTCTAGTAGTTTCGTAGCCTATTCTATTAATAAATAAAATAACGAAACAAAGAAATGTTTTTTTTTAAGTAAGTATTAATGTTAAGATATATATCTACATAGATTTAATGGCTGGTGAGAAAAAAAAACAATGTAATATCGTGTATATTTGGAACAAACATTTATGTACGTAGATGCATAATACATACGTAGGTTGGTTTAAAAATAGACGCGTTATTTATAACTGTTTTCTTAGAAAAAATGTTTTAGATTATATTAAGACTATTAGCAAAGGTTTTAGAAGAATCTAGATATAAAAATAATATACGGGCTTACCTTACACTTCAATATAAATGGTGTTCTCGTTTCCTACACATATAAACTCACATATTTACACTTATAACGTCAATTTTGTTTGTTAATAATAGTGAGTTATAACCGTCTTGTTATACAGAGGAAACAACAAAGAGTTTTATGCGAAAATCCCTTTTCATCTTCAATAATTTTCACTTATCTGTCAACATTGTACATTTCACAATTAAAACTCATATAACACAATTCACAGTCAATTTGTTGGTATAAAACACACTTTGAATAAACAAACTATTGTTTAATTATTTGATATTGCATTTAAATTAAGAAATTTCAATATAATTCTTGTTTTTATCAGCAAAATATTCTAGTTCGCAACCTCAAATTCGGGGAAGGCGGCCATATTGAAATGTTGTGCGCATGCGTCAAGTTTTCATCTAACGCATGCGTAAAGGGGTGAAATGAAATATTAAAAATGGCATTGTTTTGGTTATACGTGTATGAAAAATTAAAAACGTATCTCTTGTTGAATATAAACAAGAGGAAACTTTGAGAGATTTCTTTGTACGTTGATGTAAAAGGTTTCATTAGAGTAATGGTAGGATTTAGTTTATTAAAACAACCTGTATATGGAATGGAATAGAATGAAGTATGGTATTAGATTTTAACATTTATTAATGGATACTTTTGGTTGGTTTTGGATTGACGTAGATAGAGTTACTGCAGCTTAAAGTACTGGGATTTAAGTTTGAATAAGATTATCAGAATTCTCAACAACAATAGTTTTTTACTTCGATGCAAAAAAAAACTGTTAGATCAGTCATTAAACCCTACAGTTAATAAAAATATAAGACTATAGAAATTGTCGATGACGCACGATAATTTAAGAGTGGCAAATAAGATTAAAGTCCCATGACATAATTTGATGTGAAGCTGCGGGCTATCTAGCGGGTTCACTGGGGCTTTTTTTTCAGGAAATCATCCAATTACTTCTCTCGCCAGGGCAAAGAGTGGGAGTGTCACACTCTTACTGACTAAAAACCACCCCGTTCCTACTTCTACTTGTCGAGCCGGAGCCCCGGTAAAAAAAGGCTAGGTTGGTACGAATAATTTTTGGAAATAAGATAGTTTTATATTATATTCCTTTCACCAAAACATGAGTCCAAGATAAGGGCAGGTGAAACCAAATTGAAAGTATTTATTGAGTCTCTACGCCGTAGACCGCCTTTGAACATTACTCATCGCGCTTGCTCAACGCGGTTGGCGATTTCAAACTTATAATTAGAAATTATATGCCCTGGTCTCCTCACTATGTTTTATTTCACCGTTTTTTCAATGGTGCTTAAATACTCTTAGAAAAGTACGCGTACAAATAATCCGGTAAAATTAACAGTTGGTATTTGCCATTGGTGGGGTTCGGACCTGCACTTTCATGTATGATAGCGGGCGTCTTAAACCACCGGATCACCAAGACATTTCGATTTTTAATCTAAAACCAAATATATTATTTTTCACTAAGATTAAGTACATGATTAAGATACTAAAAATAAAAATATTTTTAGAAATTCTCCTGTTAACAACTAAAGCATCTCTTAAGTCAAATACTCCTACGAACCGTAAATTCCGTTTATATTTTTTAAAATATAGCCTAATTATTTCAACCCTCTCCACACTACAAAAACAGGGTACAAAGATGTGAAACCACAACTGTCCGGGGCCTTTGAGACCCCCAACGAGGGTTGATGAGTGTTTAACAAACGTAATACGCACTGCATGAATAATTACATATACCCAAAAGAGTTGGTAGACGAAGGGTTGAGAACATACTTAGGTTGCGTTACTGTGAAAGAAAGTTGAGGTTGGTTATCAGTTATTTTTTTGTTTGATTTGATTTTGAATCAATTGTTAACATTAAATGATACTTTAGGGAACAGAGAGTAAAGTTCCCTAAGAAAAGGAGGATCCTCCGACCAGGCGAGGTGATCGTGCCTGGCGGGCTTTCTGCCCAACTGTTGTTAGTTGATCTATGTGTTAATTCGCATGTAAACTTCGTATGTGCGATGCAGGATAATTACGTATCCGTTGATTTGCTCGTCGATAGTCTATGTGCGACTACTGTCATCTGTCACTTGTCACTTGTCAGAGTGTCGCCACAATACATTTTTGAATGTAGCTAATAGCTGGCGTTGGCTGAAAGAGACGGACTGAATCAAGCGCAGTGGCATGCTATTGAAGAGAGTAATAATGATGATGATCATAATAATCAATGACTTATATAAGACTAAACCGACGTAAAACAACGCTTGCGTTGTGTTATAAGTCCCATGAAACAGGATGTGAGCCATATACTGGACACAATTCCAAACTCCGAAGCCACTACTGAGAAATTTAGGAAAAACTAAAAAAGCCCAGTAATACTTTGCACGACCTGGGAATCAAATCCGAAACCTCTTGTTCAGCAGTCGCACTTACGATCATTCGACCAACGAGACAGTCTGATTACAATTATTGCATATCACCCTGACTTTCCAAACAAAAAGCAATGTTCATAAATCCTTGTTAAAAATATGACTCGGTGCATTACATTTTTGAGCGAAACACGTCAGAAACTGAATGCAGCTCTGAGGTACTTTGCACCAACTTGTTGCATTTTATAGTCATCTTCACACGTTCATAACATGCTTCACAATCTTGAGAGGTATTCGTAACTAGGGATTTTTGGATAAACTGTAGTATTATGTTTCAAATTCTGAGAAAAGTGTACCAGATTTTGTGTGAAGAAAGTATATGAAATTTTCTTTACGAGACGCTTATTTTTGAGACTCATATATCATCTTTATATGGTTTTTTTAAGGAGGGAAAATCATCCAATGACTTTTCTCGGCTTGGGCGAGGCGAGAGGAAGAATCAGACTCTTAGTCCCGCTAGTTAGTCCGCAGGTCTGGGTTGGCCATCAGCACCTCAAAATTGTAGTCATTTCCGAGATGCCAAAATCGAACTTGTTCGTACATATGACCAATGATCCTACTTACGTTGTCCGACCTACAAATCATACCCAAAACACCTTGCTCGTTCTTACAACTAGTCAACCAGCGATGTAACCTTAATAATCTGACACGACCACACAAAAGAACAAGCAAATAGCTTCACTAGAGGACTGACCGACAGACAGATATTTTTAATATTATTATATTTTCTTTGACATTCAAAAGTACCTTCCTGGTTTAATTGAGATAAATAATTTTGACTTTGACTTTTACTTTGACAAATCCATCCATAGCAAATATTCCATGGCGCAACGCAACCTAAATCTACAACAGAGGTGTTAAACTAAAGTTAAGTTTGTCATTTTAAACGGGGGCTTAGTTTAAAGTTCATCCTTCGTACGGCTAGCTTTATAATACAGTGTCATAAAAGGAAATGTCACTACTTACATATTTAAACAACGTTTACAATCCTTCCAGGGATTAATGTTTTATTTATATCCTTGAGAAGTGCTCTTTAGCTTTGTGGTTTGAAGTACTACAAGTAAACTAGTGGTTTTGATACATGGATAGGATACCTTATTTAGAAGAAGGAAAATCTTTCGATATTTTCTCCCACCCTGGGCGAGGCGAGGAATGTTTTTTTTCTAATAGGACAAGTCCGCCACTAACTCCCTTACCGCTGCAACTCCTGTAAACCAGGATCTACAGTAGATACAACCATTAAAACACCGGAACATTGAAGTCTGGCGCGTCCCAGGGAAATGACATGAATGACTGTCTCGGATCCCGCAACGAAATTAATCAGAAGATATTATTCCACTTCCCTCGGTGAATTTAATGCAGGAGACATAATGCATTAAGCCTAAACACACAAAAGAGACTGCACAACTGGGAGGAGTGTCAGACTATCACTGACTAAAAACCACCCCGTTCCTATTCCTGCTTTTCGGGCCGGAGCCCCAGTAAACCCGCTAGGTAGTCCGCAGCTCCGGATCAGGCATCAGTCCTACTGGGCCCATCTGTGTTAGTCTGATGGCTCTTTTTGACACGCGACACGCCATACGCACAGGGGATTTAGTACCTACGCAGGGCTTTACTTCACCGTGTTTTTAATAGCATTAAAAGGTAAACAACATATGGATCCCCTTATGGTAAGCGATCAGCGCCACCCATGGCCACGTAACACTTGAAGAATTATAAGTACTTTGTCGGATTTTATTATTTACTTGTAAAGGTCGTGTCAGTTTTTCTTTGTAATTTCATTTTGTAATTTTAAAGTCTGTTTGTATTGAGTAAGTCACAAAATTATCGGACCGATTTAAATATTTTTTCTTTAATAAAACCGTTGCCCCACACTATGATTTTCTCGTGTCGTGGGTGCGTTTACAAACATACGAGTTCACATGCATATGACGCCCAGACCTGCCAAAAAAGTACGTTGATTACACAAAGAGTTGCTCTGTGCGGGAATCGAACCTGCTATACGTTACGCGGCAGTCGGTTGCCCAACCACCGCACCAACCCTATATTGTTTCCTAACACTGTATGTTTTGTAACACAATATGTAGGTTACTTTTTTACCAATATTCCTACAAGATCAATACCTTTTTTTGAGGAGGAAAAATCATCTCATTACTTCTCCCACTTTGGATGAGACGAGAGGGAGTGTCAGACTCTTACTGACTAAAAACCACCCCAATCCTACTCTTACTTTTCGAGCCGGAGCCCCGGAAAGCCTCTAGACAGTCTGCAGCTCAAGATCGGGACCTACTCATGAGAAAATATGCGACGTGGGTTCACCCACGCGCATCGCAAGCGATGACCTGGTTTTTTATACATATATTGGTACAGACACAAATAATTATACGTTGAATTGTTTATACAATGTTAACAGAAATAATTATAGTGCAATTACTCTTATATGACAAAACAAAGACTCGTAATTAATTGCTAAGAGTGATAATTACTATAATAGGTCCAATAAAAAGATGAAGCCTATAAACTTCTTGGACAAAACTGTATCTATATATTAAGTTGAAGAGTTTGTTTGAACGCGCTAATCTCCAGAACTACTGGTCTGATTTGAATAATTATTTTTGTGTTGGATAGTGCATTTATTGAGAAAGATTGTAGGCTTTAAAACATGACGCTATGACCAATTGGAGCCAAGCATTAGGTGCTAAATTATATAAATACGAAAGTAACTCATGTTTCTGTCTTTGTTTTATGCCTAAAACCTAAACCACTGTACCGAATTGAATAATTATTTTTGTTTTGGATAGTCCATGTATCGAGGAAGGTAATAGGCTATATAACATCACGCTATGATCTATAGGAACCGAATAGAGGGGGTGACACCGAGGTGAAGTAGCTGGTGGGTTTGGGCTAAGCATATAATAGAGTATCATCATCACTGACAAGCCGTTGACAGTCCCATGACTATACCTGGGCTCACTATATATGAGAGGTTTTACTATTAACTCCAAATCATTATTTTCGGTTTTTCGAAAAAACATCTCAGTAGTAGCATGGATTCTGGAATGGTTTAGGAACGGTATGTTTGTTTTGTCAGTAAGAGTCTGACACTACCTCTCAGCTCACCCAAGATAAAATAAGTTATTGGATGCTTTCCCCCTCAAAAATAAAAAACGAAGAGTACCTAATAAACCCCTAAATATATCAGACATAGGAAGCAAAAAACTCAAACCTCCTTGCTCATCAGTCGAATATAGCATTACTCGACCAAGAATAGAACTAACAAAATATTAAAATTCTAAGGTAATTTGTATACTATTTTCAACTCAGACACTATTAAGTATCTACAAATAAGTAGTAAATATATGTTTTTCTTAAAAAAAAAACAAGTAAATACATACGTCAGCTCTTACATTACGCAATTGGCTAAAATAATAAATATTTTAGTTAGTATGACACGAGGTAATAGTTGTGGCTTTTTACTTTTGTAGAAACTCCTCAATATTTTTAAACTAGCTTCTGCTAGCGGCTGTATACCCAATTTCATCAAAATCCGTTGAGTAGTTTCAGCGTGACTGACGGATAAACATCCAAACAAACAAACTGTTACATTTATAATACTAGTGTGTGCATGTATGTGCTATGTAGCTATGCTACGAAGATGTACTAGCAAAGCTGCAAAACTGTGTGACCGTTTCTACTAATACTAACCTATGTAATTGTGTGACGAACCCATCCATAGCACCATACCATTTCCATATAAAAAAACATGGCTTAGCTGAGTCCGTTTCCACCAGTGTTATGCTATGTGTACCAATGAATATGATTGGTGGAAGTCAAACGCATCCACAGCAACGTAGCATAGCACATCTCTGGTGGAAAAGAACGAATGGGCCGGCTCAATGGAGCGATACCACGACTTCACAAAAAACCGACGTGAAACCACGTTGTGTTTTGTGGTGTGAACAGGAAGCCCAATTACCTCTCCTCCCAATCCCCTATACCCCAACAACCCTCAAATTCCCCTAAAAGGCCGGCAACGCACTTGTAACGGTAACCTGTGGTATTTCGGGTGTCCATGGGTGGCGGCGATTGCTTACCATCAAGTGATCCGTCTGTCGTTTACCGGCTTATACCATAAAAAAATACGTAATACGAGATGGAGAATTATTCAATAAATCAAAATTAATTATTATCATGTAAAACTACAAGTACTTATGATTTAAATAAATAATAATTTATTATCCCTAGATGTTTATATAAATACAGAAAAAAATATCATAAAAGATTAAAATAAAAACACCCTTTTAACTTATTGTAAAGGTGAGTTATATTGATAAGGGTGTACATTGAGTGGTATAATTTTTTCACCGTCCCTACTCTTCCCTCGGGTATGGTTAGTACCGACTATTAGGGGGACTTTAAAATAACACAGAAGCATTGACTGACAAACTAGAGATTTTTAGCGATCCTTTGTCGAGTAAAGAGATTATAGCAAAACCCCTTTTGTCGTCTGAGACATAAGTTACGTTGTAGTAATAAACCTGTATATCCCAAGATAGTCTACTGCTGAACTATACAACCCCCTTCGACAAAAGAGGATATATATGGTCACGTTTGTATACAGTCTATTGGTCATAGCGTGATGTTTTACAACCTATAGCATTCCTTGATAAATGAACTGTCTAACACAAAAATAATTATTAAAATCGGACCAGATCAGCGTGTTTAAATAAACAAAAAACTCTTCAACTTTATTCGTCAACGTCACGCCTTTCATCCCTGAAGAGACAGAGGTGCACATTACGGCACCTTTTGCCCCCATACAATGTACATCCATCGTTTACCTATATTTGTGGTGGTGAGCCTATTGCCATATACTTGGCACAATTCCAGACTCCGTGCTACTACAAAGCCAGTAATACTTTACCCGACCAGGGAATCGAACCCGAGACCCGTTGTTCGGCAACCGCACTTGCGACCACTCGACCGACGAAGCAGCACTTCAACTTTAATGTTATAAGTAGAGATAAAAATATTAGTGACACAATGTGACACAGCCCTTATAAGTATTAGAAAAAAAATGAATTATTTATCATCACGCTATGTCTACGCAAGTAATATAAAGTCGAGGTGCGTTTTCCAATCAACCAGTGCGTGTCAACCTTCTTGCTATTAACACGAACAAAATGGAAGCGTTGAAACCAAGTCCCATTTTGGAGTTCAATGAAAATCAGTTGGCAAATGTAAGGAAAAGTTTCGGTTACGACGATGTGAGTAAGCTGAAACAAGACTTGGATCAGTTCGAGGATTGGATCAGCAAACAGCCTCATTTTACGGTGAAGGAGTTCGGTGAGTGATTTCTAAATATTTTTGTCGAGTTAGTAGGCAAGAGGTGTGAGCTGCGGACTACCTATATAGTGTGTTTACCGGGGCTCCGGCTCGAAAAGCAGAAGTAGGAACGGGGTGGTTTTTAGTCAGTAAGAGTCCGACACTCCCTCTAGCCTCGCCCAAGGCGAGAGAAGTCATTTGATGATTTTTCTCTCTTGGAAAAAAGGGAACAAATGTGTCGGGTTTGAAGAAAGAAAAACAAGATTCTCCTTTTCTAGATTATTTGATACTTACTAACAAGTTAAAAGTCGGTACATTAACAACTTACATTGTTCTCACAGGTAACCAAGAATTGTATTGTTAACATGATACTAAAAGAGTAATTCTATGGAGCTTCTTGCTCGTTCTTTTCCATAGAACTCTACACTTTAGAATGACCAAATAGAGCAACTAGGGGACGGACTAACTGATCGACGGACAGACATTTTTTGATATTGTAATATTTGCTTTGACGTTCAAAATTGTCTTCCTGGTCTATTTAGAAATAAATTTTGACTTTGACTGGCTGAACATTTACGCTATAGGAATTTGTAGCATGCGGTGTGCAATAATATTCCTACCGAGATAATAAAAGCGAAATATTTAGACAGTTGTTGGTATAGTATGTACCCAGTTGTTAGAGTGAAAATCCATATTTCCGCATAGTAACGCCTGATTTTATTTTATATCTTAAAAGTCTATACCAAATCTATATCTCTTCTCCCACGGAGAAGGTTTGAGCATCAATCACCATGCTTACTCAATGAAGGTCGACGATTTCAAACTTGTAATTAGAAATTATAAGTCCACACAATGTTTTCCTTCACCGTGTGTCAGTAGTATCTATTATAAATAATCTTAGAGAGTACACATTACTCGGAAAGAGTCACATTGGTACCTGATGTTGGTAGGTTTCGAACCCGCACCCTTAAACCTCCAAGCCGCCACGACAATAATCAATTATCATATTACACTTTTCTATTTCTTCAATAGACCGAGACTTTCTGGAGCGCTACCTGATCTACTGCAAGGGGTCCATCGAGAGAGCGAAGCAGCGCTTCGACAAACTCTGCACTTACACCAACCAGATGCCAGAGTTCCTGAGGAACTGGGATATCAAAAATGAGTTCCTGCCCCTGTTTAATATATGGTAAGTTAAGAATGAAATCATGAGTATTTTTTTTTTTAGGATAGGTCAGCAAATAAGCAGACAGATTGCCTGATTTTAAGCAATGGGCAAGCATAGAATAACTCTTTTCGTGATCCAGAATCTGTTGTTCCGGATCTGGATCTCATGTGTATGTGAAATTGTACGTTTGTACCTATAAGACAGGAGAAAATTTTAGTGTAGGGCACCGTGTTTTATAAAAAATCAGTTGTCAGTTTTTTGGGAATTAGGGGAAGCATTGGCATTAAAAGGATTGGCCACAGAAAGCACTACAAAGAGATGAGTGGAAGGAGGGTATGGAGGCCTTTGTCCTACAATGGGACCACCATGGCTGACAAAAAAAAGCATAAGGCCATTGATAACCTTACCCACGGTTGTTTTCGGTAAATCTATGCTATTCCAAATATTGCACGTACGGACGACTGCAATACTGGGCAGCATCGCGTCGTTTCCTTACAAATAAATAATCAGCCTGCTCGTTAACCAATACATTCCGTAAAAAACAATATTACTTATTAATTTTCTACATTTTTCAGCCACACATACATATTACCGAAGCCAGGCCCCGACAACTATCGAGTTATATTAGCGAAGGTCACAGGAGTAGACGATGACAAATTCGAATTGATAGAATTCTACAGATATTTGATTGTGGTAAGTAAAGTAACACCATTTACTGTTTACCTTTGTTTTACGAGAACATACATACATACATAACCTCACGCCTGTCTCCCATGGGGGTAAGCAGAGACAATGGAACGCCAATTGCCACGGTTCTTACACACTTCTTACGCTTCATCAACAGTCATCAGTATTTTCATGTATGCTCGTCGGTTAAAGGTACTTTAAATTTGGCCCTTTTTTAATATATTGCCAATCTGGTCGCTATATGTCCGTCTGGGGCGCCCTCTACCGACGCATACATACAAACTTCCAATTTCAATTACATTGAAACTACTTCGCAGGGATCTTAGTTTTAAACTTAATATTCAAAGATTTCGACTGCACTAGCGCGGTGGCTGGGTAACCGGCTGCCTCGTTGGCCGAGTGGTTGCTAGTGCGACTGCCAGGCAAGGGGTCTCGGGTTCGATTACCGGGTCGGAAGAAGTATTACTGGGCTTTTTTCGGTTTCTCGAAAATTTCTCAGCAATAGACTCACCACCTATTACATGGGACTTACAACATAAATTGTGAAAAGTGGGTGTACACAGTGGCATAATTACATATCATAATGTGCACCTCAGCCTACCCCTTCGGGGATTAAAGGTGTGACGATATGTAATATTATTTCAGCTGGGCGCATACATGATGCACAATGATTACTGCCATGGTTACGAACTGGTCGGAGATTGTAGAGGCGTCACTATGGGACTTGTAAAGAAGCTGAATCCAGTTATCATACATAAAGGCCTTACGTTGATTTCGGTAAGTACTTATATAATAATAGCGGACCCGACAATGTCTTGTCTACATGTCTTATAATTTGAAAATTTGTCGGATCCAGTGTCAAGAGCTTCCAAAATGAACAGGGTACTGGTAAATTAAAATTAATTAAAAAAAATCCTGTCCAGCGGACAAAATTGTGAATCTAAACCATTCTCAGATTCCCTTGAACACTTATGTGTTTCATCAAAAGGTCCAGTCGTTTAAGTGAAGTTCACTAACATGCCACACTTACAGAAGAATCATATATATATAAAGATAAATCTTAACGCTTATAGTAAAATTAGCATACATGTTTTACGAATAGTCATGAATGGGTCTCATTTAAAAAAAAACCGGTGACGACGTTTAAGTACGCTTGCATTAAATGTCTCTGAGTACTTGCGAAGTTAGTAAATGGCAAATCCTCGCACAAATTCCCAACCCCTTTTGATTAATGGGGATTGATTATCCGATGACTTCTCCCGCCTCGGGTTAGGCGAGAGGGAGTGTTCAGACTCTTACAAAATAAACATCACCCCATTCCTGGTATTCGAGCCGGAGCCCCGTTAAACACGCAGCTCCGGATCAGGTATCAGACCTATTGGGCCCTATCTGTAGTGGTCTGATAGCTCTTTGAGGCGCGAAACGCGACGAGCCGGATGCACGGGCATCTCTAACCCCTAAAAGACCGATAACGCTTGTAACCCTCTTTGTTGCTTGCTTGGAAGGTGCTGATTGCTTACCATCAGACCTACTTCTAGAATTGAACTTAAAACGGGATATTTACCATGTTTTTCATTATTTATGAGTTTCCGATATATTTCGGCACTGTTGCAAGCGCCATGATCACGGATAAACTCATAAATAATGAAAAACATGGCATTTTAAGTTCCAATTTAGTGTTAGTGACCATGTCACTTTAAAAACTTATATCAGACCTACTTGTCTACCACCATATGCCATAAAAAATCTACGTTTTATTTTCAGGAAGCCTTAGGACAGAGAATGAAGAAGATCCATCTCATCAGTGGTTCCAAGTTCTTTGATACTGTTGTTGTGGTCTTCAAGCAGGCTCTCAGCGCTAAACTGGCTCAAAGACTTGTGATACACGATAGTTATGAGTCGTTATATGACCATATACCTAGGGAGCACCTTCCAAAAGAACTTGGAGGAAATGAGAAGTCTTCTCAGGAGTTGAACGGTGAGAGAATTATTTTTATACCATTTTCTTTTTTGTAATTTCGTTTCCATTTCTTCCTATTAAGTATTGTTTTTGAGTGTTTAATCTTGGCTAAGAATTTAAAAGCTCCTTGGAATGCCTAAAAGACTAAATTTTAAATATTATTAGGAATACTGTGTATTTTTTTTCTGATATAAGTAAATGTTGTCTTTTTAGTAACGTAATTCTTTAAAACCAAGATCAGAAAAAAACTGAAAACAAAAACATGAAGTAATGCAAAGCCATTAGTTAAATTTTTCTAAGAAAAACGATCATTTTAAATTAAAACGACCTCAATTTCTGTTTGATGACTGCCTCGTTGATCGAGGGAAAGGGGTCTCGGGTTCGATCCCGTATCTGGCAAAGTATTACTGATCCTTTGTCGCTATTTCGAAAATTTCTCAGTAGTAAATAGCATGGAGACTTACCCACTATTACAAGGGACTCGCAACACAAATGGTGAAAAATTGGTGTACATTGTACAATGGCATTACGTGCCTTATTGTGCACCTCTGCCTACTCTGATGATAAAAAGCGTGACGTTACATATATACCTATATATACGTTGCAATTTCTGTTTTTAGACTTGAACTTCAAAGAAATCAGCTCTGACAAGCACATTGCAGTTATGAAGAAGATGGAGGCAGCTACCACGGACGAGGCTTGCCGCCAGTCAGCCAAGTTCAACGAGGAGTACTCAGGAACACCAGGCTCCTTCAAGACATTGTGTGTAGATTAAAAAATGTGTCTCGGTTGGTATTAGGGATAAATACGGCAGTTTTCTTAGTAATAGACCTGGGTTTTCATCCAGGCTTGGTTTGTATAGAATTTTGACATTTATTTTTGGCAAAATTTTTAGATAGGTATTGATTGTATATTGGAGATAATTTAAGCCGTAAAATGTGCAGACAGGACAAAGGTTTTAAGCCTTTATAAGGCGTAAAATGTGAAGATATCATGAGAAACCGTAATTAAAAAGGATTAACGACTTTTAACTTTTATGGCAAAATATATGGTATAAAACTATAAACTATGATTATTTATTTAATGCACACTATAATTTATTAACTTCAACTAGACTAGACCAGTCATAAATAAAATTGAAGAGTAGGTTTTTAATATTAAAATAACCGATTTTTTAACTACATGGCGTATAAATAATTAAATAAATAAATATTAGTACATACTGTACATATTACGTCGAAATAATATTTTTTACAATTTTTGTCTGTCTACCAGTTCGTTCCGGCTAATCTCTGAAATGGCTATACCGATTTTAACAAAACTTTTATTAGCAGATAGCTGATGACAAAAACAGTGCACATTAAGAGTAAATCTTAATACAAAGACTTAAAAGTCTAACAACGTGATAAAAATTCGGTCTGTGTGAACGTCATGTAGCTGATACTATTTAGGACCTTACACTACTTTTATTAGTCGGTAAGCGACGAGTGAAACCGCGGACATCAGCTAGTCAAATACAATTACCAATACCCTCTCGTTTATGACATTTTAATTTATATCATCGGTTTTTATGATTCTAGTACGTGATGAGTCAGAGTGCATTCAGTACAATTATTTTATTTTATTATACCTATACTGGGAAGGAAATCACCGCTTTGCTTGAGAGGTCAAAAATGCGACAACTGAGTACCTATCTCAGCGGATTTGGGTTAGATTCAAGGTCAGGCATAATGTTTTAATTTACAATAAACCGCAGAATATTAAAAAAAAATATGGGATACGGAATTCGTAAGATAACTGGAGAAAAGTGATTGCTGCTTCTATTATCCACCATAAGATCATATTTACCGGGAGCCGGCGATCGCGCGATGATTTCCGGCACCGCAAGTGCGGGTCTGCGGATTCTGCACTCGCCTCTAAGAGCCGTCTGGCTCTGGTCACCACAAATGGGGCCCAGTAGGGCTGATGCCCGATCAGGAACTGCGAACAATGTAATCAGGGCTCCGGCTCAAAGCAGGAGAAGGAACGGGATGGCTGTTCCGTCGTTTAGTCAGTAAAAGTCTGACACTCTCGTTTGCCTCTCCCAAGACGGGAGAAGTCATCGGATGATTTCCTTCTCTCAAAGAAAAGGAGCCAAAAAAAGAAGGGAAATGCAAGTCACGCATAATTAGTAGAATTTGCTAAAATGTTCAATAGTGGGCGTCTCGTGCCTGGTCATTACGGTAATGATGATTAATCATCACGAGACGTGAAAATAATATACTAGAAAAATCGAAGTTATTTTCCAGTTACAGAGAATAAGTACAAAATTATGCTAATTCTAAACATTTATGTAGGTAACTTTGGTTTTTTATAAGTCCCGGCTGATGATGTTTATTTTCGTGTTATTACGTGTGCAGTGCACAAATAACTTGATATTACTTACCTACATTATTAAAAATAATTTAGAGGGCAAATCATTCGGGTGAGAAGGTAACTTTCAAAAATGAATTTCCTGTTTTTGTTTTGGTTTTATAACTGCATTTTCTTTACGACTGTCTTGGTGGTCCAGTTGTTGCAAGTACGTGCCATTTTTAGTGCTCAGTGACATGAGCAATTGAATTCGATTCCCATTTTGGGAGAAGTAAAAACATTTTTTTTTTGGTGTTTGTATAATTTTTTACATGTATAATTTTAGATGAAGGGTGTATTTCAAATACAAATGGTCTGCCCAACTGCTAGCATAAATTTCTTCTTCTTCGTGCCGGTATTTCCGAACCGATACGACCTCCCACCGATTCCATTTCAAAAGGCCTGCAACGCACCTGTGACTCTTCTGGTGTTGCGGATGTCCATGGGCGGCGTTGATCGATTACCATCAGGTGCACCATCTGCTCGTCTATGACATATGACATAATATATACTATGACATATGAAATTACATAATTTTTGATTCGAAGGTTACAAGGCTTAAATTGACATAATATGAAATTCAAAATAGGCCTTATAAGTACTTTTAAAAAATATCTACAGTAATACAGTAATTGAACTTTGTCCATTTGTCAATATTTATGATAGCATAACCATGAAACTAAGTATCTCATTACACTGATATTATAAATGTAAAAGTTTATTTGATTGGGTGTTTATACGTCAATAACGCTGAAACTTGTTTAAGTGTGGGAGAGCCATGCTTCGACACGAACGAGCCGGCTCAACCGGAGTGATACCACGGCCTCACAGAAAACCGACGTGAAACAACGCTTGCGTTGTGTTTCGTTGTGTGAGTGAGGTTACCGGAGGCCCAATCCCCCCTTCCCAATCCCTCCCTTCCCAATCTTCCCCATCCCCGACTCCTGAATAACAACCCTTAAATTCCTAACTCCCAAAAAACCGGCACCGCATTTGTAACGCCTCTGGTGTTTCAAGTGTCCATGGGCGGCGGCGACCATCAGGTAATACGTCTGCACGATTACCGGCGTGTTTCATAAAAAAAAAACTACTGAACGGATTCTGATGAAATTTGCTACACAGGGTATGAGCCGATTTGGGTGATAGGATACTTTTTATCCAACGGGAACGTAAGCGAAACCGCAAGCAGGAGCTAGTTCTCTAATAAATAACAAGCACTACTCTATTAAAATAGTCTGACGTACGTTAGAAATGCGATAGTATCTTGAGATTAAACAAAAAACTTAAATATCTGTACATCTATAAATAGAATTAAGGTTATTGTTCTCACGAAAATTGTAACAATTTGTCTTTGTTTCCCACACGCATAGAATTTCCATTCTAAAAATAAAATTAATTTGATATGAATTTAAAATATAAGTACCTAAGTGTGACTATAGTCTAAGTCCTGCTTGGGAATATGGTCGGGACCCCTTCGAAGCGTATGGCCTATCCAAAAATAGCCACACTTAAAAGGTAAAAAAGGTTACCTTGGAATCCCCAAATTAAAAAGAAGCGGATCTGCGGGCTACCTAACGGGTTACCGGGGCTCCGGCTCGAAAGGCAGGTGTAGGAACGTGGTGGTTTTTAGTCAGTAAGAGTCTGACACTCCCTCTTGCCTCGCCCTAGCGAGGGAAGTCATGGATGATTTTTCCCCCTTAGAAAAAGACCTACTTGGGAATATGTTCGGGACCCCTTTGAAGCGTATGGGCTATCCAACAATTGGGATTCCAAGGTAAAAGGAAGCGTGACCGTCCTCGGCAAACCTGGGGCTGCCGTGCAAGAGGGAAGGAGCTATACAACCTACATAGCTCCGTCCCTCTTGCACTGCTCAATGTTCGACCATTCTGACACAATTGTAATAGCAGACTTAGGCTCCTGGTGACGCACAGTGATAGCAGAAGCGGCGGGCATCGGCATGACCTGGAGCGAGGTGAAGCGGGAACCTCAAGACCGATCGAGAAGTAGGACTTCTTTGGACGCCCTCTGCCCCATCTAGGGGATATAGGACTTTGTCAAGTAAGTCAAGATGTAACTATGAATTTGCATTGTGCATAGCTTGCCAAATATTTTTTAAGTGTGTCTAGTTTTCAACGTTTGTAGCTACAATGTTCGATGATAAAAACGTTAGGAAATCATATATTTTTCAAAAAAGTGCCTAGCAATAATTATGTGTTTTTGCCAAAAAACTTTGACTTGACTTGCCAAAAAACATTTGAAAGAAAAATAATTATCTGATATTTTTCAAACAAGTTTCAGGGTCATTTGATGTATTTTTATAAAAAAAAAGATACTTAAATGTTTTTTTTTAAATGCCCCACACTAGGATTTTCTCCTGTGTCACATACATATATAGTCTTCCTTACCGATTTCGGCAACGGCGACAAAAGAGTTGCTCCATGCGGGAATCGAACCCGCTACACATTGCACGGCAGCCAGTTGCCCAGCCGCACCAACCGTGCAGTCAAGTCAATTGAGAGGGAAAAAGGTGGCATATATAAAGGCAGGCTATAGTAGGCACAACAAAATGAACTGCCGAATCTATGAATGTGTTAACTAAAAATAAATAATGAATGTATTAAAAATAATGTGGAAAATCAATCAATTTTCCGCATACAATCAATTAAGTTACTAATTAATTTTCCACTTTCCAATCGATAAATTGAAATTATAATATTATTGAGATTTTTACCTGTAGGTACGAATTATATCGAATTATACTCACTCTCTAATACATGGGACTTATAAGTAACACAAATAGTAAAAAAGTATGTGCCGTGCATAACAGCGTCATTAGACCACAAACAGATGGGGCCCAGTAGGGCTGATGCCTGATTCGGAGCTGTGGACTACCTAGCGGGTTTACCGGGGCTTCGGTTCGAAAAGCAGGAGTAGGAACGGGGTGGTTTTTAGTCAATAAGAGTCTGACACACCCTCTCGCCTCACCCAAGGCGAGAGAAGGCATTGGATGATTTTACCAGCCCCCTCAAAAAAAAACATGTCTGTCAAAGTTTTAAAACACGTTTTTGCAAATAAATAGAAAAAACGTATTAGCATTTTGTATTAAATTGGAGTCTAGACATGCACCAGACAAAATATTTGATTATGCAATATTAAGAATGAATATGCAATATATAAAAACTTATTTGTATAGGATATAAAATCTAAGTACTAAATCAAATATCATGAAATGTTTTAGTGATTTTCTAACTATATTTAATATACATACATAGGCCTTTAATATAAAACATAATTATCACAAAGTTACTAGGATATATAAGTACACACATAACCTCACATCTGTCTCCCATGGGGGTAGGCAGAGACAACGGAACGCCAATTGCTACGAATCTTACATACTCTTTCGCTTCATCAACAGTCATCAGTCTTTTCATGCATGCTCGTCGGCTAATTCGGCCCTTCTTTAATATATCGCCAATCTGTGTGTCCGTCTAGAGCGCTCTCTACCGCCCGCTCCTATCATATCCGTATATTTCTTTTGTAAATCTGTTTTCACCATCCTTTCTACATATCCAAATCTGCTGATTGCTATATTTAAAAAAATGCATAGGAACATGGATCTTGACTGTCTCGTTGTTCGAGTGTTCGTAATTACGACTACCAGGCAAGGGAGCTCGGGTTCGATTCCTGTGTCGAGCAAAGAATTACCGGTTTTTTTTTTCAGTTTTTCGAAAATTTCTCAGTAGTAGCATGGAATCTGGAATTGTGCCCGGTATATGGCAATAGGCTCACTCCCTATTTCGTGACGGCGAGCAAGGGTAGCTCACCGCCCGAACAGAACCAGACCCGTGCGTGCGGCGCGTCGCGTTCCGCGCGTGCCTCAAAGAGCCATCAGACCACCACAGATGGGGCCCAGTAGGGCTGATGCTTGAACCGGAGCTGCGGACTACCTAGCGGGTTTACCGGGACTCCGGCTCGAAAAGTCGAAAAGCAGGAGTAGGAACGGAGTGATTTTTAGTCAGTAAGAGTCTGACACTCCCTCTCGCCTCGCCCAAGGTGGGAGAAGTCATTGGATGGTTTTCCCCCTCAAAACAAAACCCTATTACATGGGACTTATAACACAAATGGTGAAAAGTGGGTGCATATTTTACAGTGGCATTACGTGCCGTAATATGCATCTCAGCCTACTCTTCGAGGATAAAAGGCGTGACGTTGTAAAAGAACATTAATCTTATAACTGTACCTTCGTGAGCAATGTGCATAAAACTTTATAAGTACAAAAATCGAATTATTATTGTATGCAGTTCATATAAAACAGACGAAAAAATTACAAATTACTCAGTACGTGTGAAATCTTTACAGAGTAATCATTATAAAAAAAAAGTATGGAAAAATTAAATCCATGTCCGATTTTAGAGTTCAATGACAATCAGTTGTTGAATGTAAGGAAAAGTTTCGGTTATGATGACTTACACAGGCTGAAACAAGACGTGGATCATTTTCAGGATTGGATCAATAAGCAACCCCATTTCACGTTGAAAGAATTTGGTGAGTTTTTATATTATTATTTCAAGTGAAATAGTTTGATATACTTACATCGTTGGTCGAGTGGGGTCTCGGGTTCGATTCCCGGCTTGGGCATAATATTACTGAGCTTTTATCGGATTTTCGAAAAAATCTCAGTAGTAGGACGGAGTCATGAATTGTGCCTATAACACAAATGGTGAAAAGTGGGTGTATATTGTATAGCGGAATTACATGTCGTAATGTGCAACTCTGCCTCCCCCTTCGAGGATAAAAGATGTGACGTTGACATTTTGTTTATTGAAATAATTTGTGATCATTAATTAACCCCCAAAATATGATGATATATATTATATTTATTCTTTTGGCTTTCAATATGGTTAGTTAATGCAGTTTTAATTACTATGCACGATTTTTAATAATTTAGTAGCTGTTGAAAATGATAAAACTACTTTTAAACGTATTTTTCTATAAAAAAAAGTTATGAATCCAATTCCATTAGGCATAAAACAAAACAGAAATAATATTATATCATTTACATTATAGCAATCCCTCTTTCTATTATTTGAAAGAGTAGAAACAACATAATACAAAATCTCTTTTATTTTAACTGTTCCATTATAGACCGAGACTTTCTGGAGCGCTACCTGATCTACTGCAAGGGGTCCATCGAGAGAGCGAAGCAGCGCTTCGACAAACTCTGCACTTACACCAACCAGATGCCAGAGTTCCTGAGGAACTTTGATATCAGAAATGAGTTCATAGGACTCAATCGATCAGTGTAAGTATTTTCTTTGATTTTTTGGTGCGGAGAAAATCATACAATGGTTTCTCCCGCAGAAACAACATATACGTTCTATTTTGTCGCGAAAGTAAAGTTACCGGAGGCCCAATTACCTCCTCCTTCTCTATCCTCAATCCTTTAAATCCCCGACTCTCCAACAACAACAACGACCAAAGCTCTAACTCCCAAAAGACCGACAACGCACTTCTAACGCCTCTGGTGTTTCGGACATCCATGGGCGGCGGCGATTGCTTACCATCAGGCGATCATTGTTTACCGGCTTATATCATAAAAAAAATCATTTATATTTCTCATTTTTTCAGTCACACCTGTATACTACCAAAGCCTACTGCGGACAACTACCGTGTTATCATAACGACCGTTTCTGGTGCTGATGATGAGCTATTTGATCTGATGAAGTATTATAGGTATCTGATTGTGGTGAGTAACATTTAAATTATAGTATGTACTAGCTATTTCCTCGCGGTTTCATTTATTGCTTCGTCTTACTTGATTGTATCGTGATGTTTTATAGTCTATAAGAGTCTGACACTCCCTTTCGCCTCGCAGAAGTAATTGGATGATACCCCCCTTAAAAAGCCTTCCTTTAAAAATGGGCTATCCACCAAAACAAGAATTCAATTCCGGTGCAACTCCCGGGCAAGGGGTCTCGGGTTCGATTCCCGTTAAGGTCGAAGTATTGCTGGGTTTTATACGGTTTTTCGAAAATTTCTCAGTAGTAGCATGGAGTCTAGAAAAGTGAATTACAACGTGAAATGTGAAAAGTGGGTATACATCGTACAGTGGCATTACGTGCCATAATGTGTATCTCTGCCTAAGCCTTCGGAGATAAAAGACGTGAAGATATTAAAAAAAAAATCCTGTGTACCGATGGGATAATTTATACTAATTACTAATATTATAAAGCTGAAGAGTTTGTTTGTTTGTTTGAACGCGCTAATCTCCAGAACTGCTGGTCCAATTTTAATCATTCTTTTTGTGTTGAATTACACACACATTTATCGAGGAAGGCTATAAAACATCACGCTATGACCAATAGGAGCCAAGCAGAGTGGGTATAACCGCGCGGAAGTAGCTAGTTTTATAATACTTTTTATTTCAGTTGGGTGAATATATGATGAACAATGATTACTGCCATGGTTACGAACTGGTGGGAGTCAGTACCAACGTGTCGATGACAATTGTGAAGAAAATGAACCCAATCATCATGCATAAGGCTGTTACGTTGATTACTGTAAGTAGAATTTGTTATCATATTTTTTTAAACATTGGCCCACACTAGGATTTTCTCCTGTGTCGTGGGTGCGTTTACAAACATACAAATTCACATACACATCACACCCAGACCCGAAACAATGATTTGTGGATCACACAAAGAGTTGCTTCGTGCGGGTATCGTACCCGCTACACTTTGCCGAGCAGCCTGGACGTGCAGTCAATTAGTCCAATGTCGAACAGTGACATCGATTTTATCTTTATGGTATAAACCGGTAAACGAGCACAGATCATCTGATGGCAAGCAATCGCCACCGCCCATGGACACCTGAAACACCTGAGGCGTTACAAGTGCGTTGCCGGCCTTTTGGGGTTAGGAATTTAAAGGTTGTTGGCGAATCGGGGATTGGGAAGGTGGGTAATTGGGCCTCCGGTAACCTCACTCACACAACGCAAGCATTGTTTCGCATCGGTCTTCTTTGAGGCGGCTTCGCCCGCTTTATTCCTGAGAGATAAGAAGTATCCTATGTGTTATTCCAGACCATATTCTACCCCTGTTTCAAATGTTTTGCCGATCTCTGCAGCTGTTTTGATATAATTGATCTCAAACTCACAAACTTTCGCTTTAATAGTATTAGTAAGATAAAAAAATTTGATTATATATTAGTAAGATAAAAAATTTTGATTGAAAAAACTTTTGATTTTAATTTTCTTTGCAGGATGCTCTAGGACAGAGAATGAAAAAGGTACACCTTGTAAGTGACTCCAAGTTCTTTGAAACCATCCTGGTGGTGTTCAAGCAAGCTTTCTCAGCAAAACTAGCTAAAAGACTGATAGTGCATAACAATTGGGAGTCGTTACATGAACATATACCTAAAAAACATTTGCCAAAAGACCTTGGAGGGGATGAGAAGACCATGAAAGAATTGGCTGGTAAGATTTTTTTTTATGGAACACCCCGGCAAACGAGCAAACGTATCACCTGATGTTGAGCAATCCAGAGGCGTTACAAGTGCGTTCTCGGCCTTTTGGGGGTTAGGAATTTAAGGGTTATTGGGAAATCGGGGATTGGGAAGATTGGAAAGAGGGGAATTGGGCCTCCAGTAACCTAACTCACACAACGGAACATAACGCAAGCGTTGTTACACGTCGGTTTTCGATGAGGCCAGGGTATCATTCCCGTCAAGCCGCCCCATTCCTGCCGAAGCATGGCTCTCCCAAACTTAAAATAATATTATTTACTTTTAATTTTATAAAAAACTAAATTCACTAACAATCACGGTTTACTCATGTATTATTTATAGAAACTAGAGTTCGAATTCGAAACTGGAGGACTAAGTTAATGATGATGAAAGAGAAGTGTGTACTATAGGATAAATTATATTGATAATCATTATTCATCAACTTCTTTTCAGAAATGGATTTCAAGGCAATTAGTACAGATGAACACATAGCAGCTGTGAAGAGGATGGAGGGAGCTACCACAGACGAGTCCCGGCGACCGAGTGCCAAGTTCAACGAGGAGTACTCAGGAACACCAGGCTCCTTCAAGACATTGTGTGTAGATTAAACATAGAACCAAATGCCATGTAAAGATAAAGCAAGCAAAGCACATCAAGCTACCTCTTCTTTTAACAGATTTTTAACCTTATACCTTTTTAAATACGGTCGAAAATCTTTAGAAGAGAATTGATAGATTGACGTGCTGATGTTAGTATGTTGTGAGTACCGGGACAGATTAAACATAAGTATCGCCAAAAATCGACGTGAAACAACGCTTGCGTTGTGTTTCGTTGTGTGAGTGAAGTTACCGGAGGTCCAATTCCCCCCTTTCCAATCTTCTCAATCCCCGATTCCCAACAACCCTTAAATTCCTAAACCCCAAAAGGCCGGCAACGCACTTGTAACGCCTCTGGTGTTTCAAGTGTCCATGGGCGGTGGCGATTGCTTACCATCAGATGACTCGTCTGCTTGTTTGCCATCTATTCCATAAAAAAGGCTGTTGTTGTTAATGAGGAGAAATGAGAAGCTGATATCTGTGTTATTATAAAGGAGAATAATTTTGATTATTTTGTTTGTTTGCATTTCATGGGTGGGTAGTTCTTCGAAATTTGATTCTTCGACTGATTCATATGGCCAAAATTTAATTCCACTTTAAGATCTGTAACACGTGTTCATATGAAAATAGTTAAACCAAATAACGTATATTCGAATGAGGGACTCGTTTTAAAAAAATAGTTTTCGAGATATCGACGTTTGAATATTTTCTGCCCAGATGAATCAGAAATTGTTACAGATGAATCTGTTGAACAATTGAAAATTGTATGTAAATGAGCTTTGTATTTATTTTAATTGTTAGCATACCATTTTCGAGTACTTTCACACAGAGAAGTCACGAGCATTCATCATCACGCTTGCTCAGGGCGGATTAGCAATTTCAGACTCATATTAATAACATTCCTCAAAAAAAGTTTTTAAATTGTAGCTATAACATTTATAGCTAAGTTAATTTAAAAATAAGACTAGTAAAAAAATGGACAACGCAACAAGAGCATTATTTTATGATTCATATGCGGTTTTGACCATACGAATCAGGCACAGATGAATCAGGATTTTGCTTACAATCATGCATAACTCATCGTATATACAGACTTCATTCTTATCATTTTTCTACACGAATGTATAACTAAAAAACTTCACACGAAACATAGATTGAAGTTTTAAAACTGTAAAGTAAATTTTATAAAATACGCATTGTAATCAGGATGCCATGTAAACCAAACACAGATGAATCAGATATTTACCTTAGTAACACCTGGATCTAAGCCAAACAGCCGCACGTCCGCCTCCTAGCTTGTCCGTTGCACGCCTGGTTTCCCTCCGCACAGGAAGCCAGACTCTCATTATTAATACCCGACCAAGTATGGTCATTCGTAGCTTACGCCATATTAATCAGTATTATACGCCGGACACTTCTTATTTATTTATTTATAATCATACTAACATAGCTATAACGAATGCATATTTTTTTGAAGAGGACAACTCATCTCCTTTCGATGTAATTATAATTTATATTGAAGTATCAAAGGGAAAATGCGAAATCGACTACTTTGTTCCGGAAAATGGCAAACGGACACACCATATGAATCAGAAGAACAAGCTTTAAAAAAAAATATTTTGTACCTAGACTGCAATTATTTAAAAAATATTATTTGTCCTAGTAACTGATATAGCTAAACTATACTAAAAAAATATTACATGCCGTTTTGTTAGTTGGTTTCAAAAATATTCCCAAAGACATCGAAAATTTTGTCTCTGAAGAACTACCCGGGTTCCAAAACTTCTGGATCAATTTGAATATTTTTTCTCCATTTCCAACGTCTGTTCATTAAAAAGCTATTTTTTTTTCGATATTTCTATTAGATTAGAAACTCTCTGCTTGAGAAATGTCTTTTAAATACCACGTAAGCGAACTAATTGTTATTCTGATTTAATATTTATTATTTAATTGTTATAGTACACATTTGCATGTTTAATTGTTTTTGTATAAATATGACTTAAGATTTAACCTTTTACAATTTTTGACTGCTTGGATTAAAAATATATAATTTTAACTATTGTTATGTAAATTAACTATTTATTGTAAAGAATGAGACTTAACTGTTGACCTTAACGATAATTATAATTTACGATGTTTTCTTAACTTAAAACTGTTGAAAATAAGAATAAATAAAATACACTCAATAAAATACGACTCCAATAGTTTATATTTTACTCTCATACACTTTTCCTCACATACACCCACACTCTCACAAACACACTCCTCGTAAAATAATCGTCTCATTCACGCTCACACATTACAGAATGACTTATTCCGTTCATTGTCTTCTTTCTAAATTTATTTTTATTATAAAAATCCCACCATGACTACTAGTGAACTTATGCAATGTATAGATAACGCGTTCTCTATAAAATGTCATTCTGTAAACTTTGCGGAGGAGTGTCATGACATTATACAAAATCATACATTTAAGACTTTAACATTAAATATTCGTAGCTTGAATCGTAATTTCAACTCTTTCTTAATAGTATTAAAACGATTTAAGACGGATTTCGATGCAATAATACTTACTGAGTGCTGGCTAAAGAATTCCCCAATTATTCCACAAATTGAAGGATATAATTTTTACCACACGTCGAAACACGTGAATAAGGCTGGTGGGGTCGTTGTTTACATTAAGGATGTTTGGTCACCAGTGGTTCACGAACCAACACTGACCGATGCTGACTGTATTGTATTGAGAATTCCTAATGTCATTACAATATTGGGAGTTTATAGGTCCCCTTCTTTTAGTGATACTAATAATTTTATTGACTCCATGCAAAGAATTGTACCTATGCTTAAGTCGAAACCTTGCACTTTATTCACAGGCGATATCAATATTAATATTAATGATGAGCACTCTGGTAGTGTCTCGACTTACCTCTGTGCGCTTGCTGAACTGGGACTGAAACCGGCTGTAAACAAGCCAACAAGAGAAAATTCTTGTATTGATCACGTATTCTTTCTTGGTGACATGCATGTGGAGACTGTAGTCTGTCCATCATCTATAACTGACCATAATATTGTCATAACTGGCATAACTGGAACGATCGTAAAGCCAGCCCCTTCTCCCAGGTATAGACTGCGTGTTGATTATAGTTCTATTGCAGATGAACTAAGTAACATTGATTGGTCAACTCTGTACAGTATATCTAATGTCACGGAACAAACCGACATTTTTGTAGGTATAATGAAGAAATTGTTAGATAATCACTCCCAGCAAATGCCATTGTCTCGATCTAAAATTATCTTAAAACCCTGGATGACACAAGGATTAATTAGATGTTCCAAGGTAAAGGATAAATTGCATATGGAATCTAAGAGATTTCCTACATGCAATGTTAAGGCGATAGTTTTTGCGAGGTATAGGAATTTTTATATAGCTTTAATACGGAAAGTCAGGAACCACTACCAATCAAACCTATTAGTTAAAACTAAAGACAACCCTCGTAAACTCTGGAATACCATCAATGAAATCACCAATCGTAAAGTCACTAAAGGATCCCAAAACCTTGATCTATTATCTATCAAGTGCAACCCCGAAGAATCAATTAATATGTGTAATGCTTACTTTGCTTCGATAGGTGAAACATTTGCCAATGAAATATTAGTAAAGCTAAATTACACACAAAATCAACTAGCGCAAAATGTGAACACCAGCAACTCCCCCTCTTCTTCATTTTTTCTCGAACCGACAGATAGAGAAGAGGTGAATAGTATAATCTGCGGTCTCAAACCTAATACAGCGCCAGGCCCTGATGGCATCTCAGTCCAGTTCATAAAGATTCTTAAGAATCTGATTGCTGAACCTCTCGCTGCAATTATCAATACTAGTTTGACTACTGGAATAGTCCCAGATGATTGGAAATTCGCTGCAGTTGTACCAATACATAAGGGTGGAGATACTGATAGCCCAAACAACTTTAGACCAATCTCTTTGCTACCAGTATTTTCGAAAATCTTAGAAAGAGTTGTTAATAAGCGTTTAGTTGATTATATTGAGAGTAACAACTTTTTATCACCAAATCAATTTGGCTTTAGGAAGAAACGCTCAACAGAAGATGCAGTTAAATTGCTTACTGATCATATTGTACAAAATTTAGATGACGGCAGTGCATGCGTTGGTGTTTTCCTTGATATTGCCAAAGCCTTTGACACTGTGTCAATCCCAATCCTATTGAAACGATTGGAAAACATCGGTGTCAGGGGTATTGCTCTTGATTGGTTTGCGAGCTACTTGACTGGTAGACAACAATGTTTAAAAATAGATTCGCGGGTTAGCTCTCCAGGAAAACTATCGTTCGGCGTTCCACAGGGTAGCGTTCTTGGACCTACCCTGTTTTTAATTTATCTAAATGAACTAGCCTCGTTACCACTGAAAAATGCTAAAATTATCTGTTACGCGGACGATACAGCTATAATATTCCAGGAGGCTTCCTGGAGTGACTGTTTCGTAAGTGTTCAACAAGGTATGGTTAAGGTAATGGGTTGGCTGTCGAATAATTTGTTGACTTTGAACACTTCCAAAACTAAGTATATATGTTTCCATAAAACTATGATATCGGCTCCGTTGACTACTCCTGACATCATAATTTCTGATCACGATAAAAATGTTGAAAATGCAGACTCTGGTACTTGCAACGCTATTCAACGAGCACGTACTATCAAGTATCTGGGAGTCATCATTGATGAAAAATTATCCTTCAGGGATCATATTGCAGCTTTGTCCACCAGAACCAGAAAAATAATCTATGTCATGAAACAAATTAGAGATGTAGCAAGTGCCGATCTCGTCAAAAATATCTATATCTCCCTCTGCCAATCTGTGTTAACATACTGCATACAGGCTTGGGGAGGTATTGCCACGACACACCTAATTTCATTGGAGAGGGCACAGAGATCTGTAATAAAGGTTATGTTGAGTAGGCCTATCAGGTACCCCACGGAGAAACTTTACAAAGAGTCTAAATTGCTAAGCATTCGCCGTCTTTACATAAACGCTTCTGTAAGTGCAACATACAAGCAGATGTTAACCTCCAATGCATACCAAAATTCACTGGAGAGAAGAACCTTTAGAGCCCATGTACCTGCAGTTAAAACCTCATTTGCACAAAGATTTTCTGTTTACCTGTTTCCACATTTGTTCAACAAAATCTGTAAGGTCTGTAAATTCAAAAATGAAACCGTACGCGAAGTAAAGTCGAAAACCAACAAGTATTTGAATAATTTAAATTATCACGAAGTTGAACAGTTGTTAAGGTCTATTCGATAGTAAACTTAATGTTTTTCACACTCGCACACCAGGCTGTTAGATTCATACACACACTCACATACACGCACATTCATACACATACACATACATTCACACATATACACACACATATCCATACATATACACACGCACATTTATACACGCATACACTCATATTCACACACTCACCTAATTACCTCATTTTATTTGAAATTCCTATATTTTCCTTTTTTTTTGTATTTTAGGTTTTCTTTGATAATTACTATTAGACTAGTCCTAAGGTAAACGCTGTATTATTGACAGCCGCGATACAGGCTGTGCCTAGTGCGGTTGTCACTGTGTAAATTGGAAAATGTATACATTGAGTTGGTAATAAAGAAAAAAAAAAAAAAAAAAAAAAAACATATAATGTGTTTTGATTATTCCTTCATGATAGGGTAAATTCGCCTGTTCCCTTCCACCCACCAGTTTTATGGGTCGGCCTTTAAATAAAAATTCTCGAAAATAAGATAACAACCAAAATTATAAACGACATTATAATTATATAGTTGTTATAGATTAGAGTCAGGGGTTACTTTATGTAAATCTATGCTACACTAACAATACTAGAAATGTTTATAAGTTTTTAAACTGACATGGTCACTAACACTATAATTAGAACTTATGACGGGATATTTACCATGTTTATTGAATTTGGTGAGTTTCCGATATTTCGGCACTGTTGCAAGCGCCATGATCACGGATTAAATTCAATAAACATGGTAAATATCCCGTCATAAGTTCTAATTATAGAAATGTTTAGTTATTCTGCGGCTTCTATCTTCTTCTGCACACAGCATGCAGTGTGCAGCCTCATGCTCCCGTCCGCAATTAAATACTCATGTAACAGAGGTGCAACACAAACACACGGTTGGCGTTCAAATGGGCGAACTGAGAACAGGCGTGAAACAACGCTTGAGTTATGTTTTGCCGTGTGAGTGAAGGGTAGTAATTCCCATTCTCAATCCTGAAATCCCCCAATTCTTAAATCCTTAATCACCAAAAAGCCGGCTACATTAAGTTCTCTGATGTTGCGGGTGTCCATTGGCGGCGCTGATTGTTTACCATCAGGTGATCCGTCTGCTCGTATACCATAAAACATACTTTATGAAATATAGTATAATACAAAAAACTAAATACGATAATTAATGTTCATTTTAGTTGTACTGTGATCGAAACTTCTACACTGAATACAGATAAAAAACAAATAGTACTTTACGAGTAACTACTATAAAACTTTACGCCAATTTGCAAATATCTCAGATACATTTTGAAATTCTCGTCAGTCAGTCAAAATTTGCAAAATGGAAGCAATCAAACCTTGCCCAATTTTGGAGTTCAATGATAATCAGTTGGTTGAAGTAAGAAAGGTTGTTGGATATGAAGATGTCAATAAGTTGAAACAAGACTTGTATCATTTCCAGGATTGGATCAGCAAACAGCCTCATTTTGTGCTGAAAGACTTCGGTAAGTCTATTTTGTTATTCATTAACACATAAAACGCCGTGGTCACCGGTGACCGACTTTAGCGGAGGATTTGCCTTTAACAGATTTATATTGGCAGTCAAAGAATTAAAACCAGTTTGATTACTTACCTTTTTTTATAAACCTAGGGAGGAAACCTAGTATCGTGAGTGCGTTAACATACATACAATTTCACATACACATTACACCCAGACCTGAAACAAAAATTTGTGGATCACACAAAGAGTTGTTCCGTGCAGGAATCGATCAGCGTGGGAGAGCCATGCTTTGGCACGAATGGGCCGGCTCAACCGGAGTGATACCACGGCCTCACAGAAAACTGACGTGAAACAACGCTTACGTTGTGTGAGTGTAGTTAATGGAGGCTCAACCCCCTTACCAATTTTCGCAATCCCCAAATGCTCTAAAAGGCGGGCAACGCACTTGTAACGCCTTTAGTGTTTCAAGTATCCATGGGCGGCGACGATTGCTTACCATCAGGTAATCCGTCAGCTCGTTTACAGGCTTATTCCATAAAAAAACGAACCCGCTACACGTTTCACAGCAGATAAGGAAATTTCCTTTAAAAGTTAATCTACGAATCTGCATTTTTAAGTCGCGTAATATACCAAAAACCGTCTCCGAAGTCCGCATCGTAGTCGCAAGAAAACCGCATCAAAATCGGTTCAGCCAAACGCGAGATAATCGCACTAAAATAAATACAAAACAGAGGTTAAACAGAGAACCACCTTTTTTTAAGCCAGTACACATCATAGAAACGCCAACGAAAGTTTTTAGGAAATACAACATGTATTTATTACAATAAAAAAGTACAGACATTTGTCAATAGATACATTTTTTGTTCCAACTTCTCTTTCGTTGTTTTTGTCAAATAAAATTATATATGCACATCTCAAATTATGGTAATATCATTATTATGCATAATGGCTATGACATAATAACAACTTACGATTATAATCATTAATTATATGGCATTAAAGTCTGTTTTATAATATTGACTAATGAAATTTCCATTTTGATAGAACAATAGGCAAATACTACTGCGGCCTACTGTAAAATGTAGTTGGTTTTCAGTAGGCAAAATACCTATTTCTTATCGACGATTTAGGCACAAAATCTTATAAATACTAAATAGGTACTTATTGATTGATTTTTTTTTATATACTAGGTTTTAATGATGGATTTATAATCAATTATATTACCATTATGCAGATAGTACATTCATAATGGAAAGTACATTAAATCTGCTTAGTGGAATCAAATAAACAGAAAAGTCAATGGATTATGACCTTGACATAGTTTATCGAATACCGGTTTTAAGGTGCTTTTCTACCAGAGATGTGCTATGCTACGTTGCTGTGGATGCGTTTCGCGTCATTTCAGCTCATAAACTATCTGTACACCAAATATTATCAAAATCCGTTCAGTCGTTTCAGCGTGATTGACGGATAGATACCCAAACAATCAAACACATTTATAATATTAGTGAGATCATTAAAATATTTATTCTAACTGCCGTACTCAGAGACATTTAATGATTACTTAAACTCTTCCTTAGTAACGATTTTGTTCCGAAAACAATTGCTAAGGACTGGGTTAAGTAACCATTAAATGACCCTGAGTATAGCTGAATGCCCTTTATAGATCGAGACTTTCTGGAGCGCTACCTGATCTACTGCAAGGGGTCCATCGAGAGAGCGAAGCAGCGCTTCGACAAACTCTGCACTTACACCAACCAGATGCCAGAGTTCTTACAGAACTTTGATGTCAGAAATGAGTTTGTTCACTTGTTTAATATTAGGTGAGTAATTAAGTCTTTAGATTTCATGATGTGTAAATAAACAAAGATTAATCCGTGTTTTCATAAAATTGAGGATGAAAAAGCCCAGCAACACTTTGCCCGACACGGGGATCGAACTCTCGCTTTGTTGCGACCACTCGACCAACGAGGTAGTCAGTGTTGAGATGAGGCTAGAATACATCTTAAAGCATCTGGAAATTAATCTCATCATACATCATCATCTTATGACTGGCTAGTGCTGACGAAATTATGCCTCTTCTCACATGGAGAAAGGAAGTATTAATCGTCACGCTTATTCAATACGGGTTGGCGACTTCAGACTTGTAATTAGAAATTATAACCCAGGATTCCTCACAATGTTTCCATCACCGTTTGTCAATTGTGTCTAAATAATGTTAGAAAGCTCATATAACTCTGAAAAAGTCACATTAGTACTCGTCGTTGGTAGGTTTTGAACCCGTACGCTCATGCATGAGAAGCGGACGTCTTAAACCTCGGGTCAAAACGACATAAAAATTAATGCACACAGCTTAATATGTTAAATGTTTGCTTAGAAGAAAACAAATATTTAGCACAAAGCCAAACATAACCATTGCTTAACTGAGCCTTAAAAAATACTCCCCAATTAACATGGAAAACAGACAAACAGATTCTTGAGGCTAGCCTATAGTTTTAGCATAGCACATTGTAAATATACACATTGCGTTGCAATATTTGCATGAATCACTCAAGGTGGTTGAATTAAAAATATTATTTCAATCGATAACGAATGGAGTTTCTTGCTTGTTTTTCCCCGAAACACTGGTTCTGACTTAGCTTCACAGATGGACAGACTGACAGATTATTATTTATGTCTTAATTTGTTGATGGTTATGGTTTAATTGTAATAAATGATTTGATCTTGACTTTGACCACCTTGGGCATTCCTTCTCTATTTGTGTGAGAGAAAATAACCCTTCCAAATCTTTCCAATTCCCGAACATCCATTAAACTCCTAACCGCCAAAAAGCCGACAACGCACTTGTAACGCCTGTCGTGTTTCACGTATCATTGGGTGGCAGCTATTGCTTACCATTGGTGATATTGGTCATCCGTCTGCTCGTTTACCGGCTTGTACCATAAAAAGCACATTTTAAATAATTATTCTTAAACCTATGTTAAAGAAGATGATGATACTGTTTCCAGCCAAACCTGCATATTGCCGAAGCCAAGTGCTGACAACTACCGGGTCGTGTTGACAACTCTAAATGGAGTTGATGACGACGAGTTCCAACTGATATCTTATTACAGATACCTGATCTTGGTACGTATAACCCATCAATTTTTTATACTGTCTCGTTTTTATCTCCGAAGAGATAGGCAGAGGTGCACATTACTGCACGTAATGCCACTGTACTATGTACATCCACTTTTCATCATAGGTTTTTGTAAGTCCCATTTAGGGGGTGAGCCTTTTGCCATATTTTACTAGTCACAATTGCAGACTTCATGCTACTACTGAGAAATTTTCGAAAGACTGAAAAAAGTCCACTAATACTCGGGAATCGAACACGAGAACGAGTCAGGCAGTAAATTGGAGATTTGAGGGATAAAAATTATCCTATCACCAAAGTCAGTTCATACCCTATCTATACACTACATTTCATCAAAATCCGTAAAATAGTTCCAACGCGATTGTCGCACATACATCGAAACAAACAAACTATCACATTTATTATACTAGTAGGATTATTAATTACATTTCACATTATTATTTCACAGCTGGTGCAATACATGATGCACCACGACTACTGCGTCGGCTACGAGCTGGTGGGAGACTGCTCCAACTTCACGTTGGGGACTGTCAAGAAAATGAACCCAGTCATTATCCATAAGGCTCTTACTATGATTGTTGTAAGTAATTTTTCATCAGGTGCAGTTTATTCTTAGCTTGTGGAATCTAGATCCATTGTCGGTTCGGTTTTCAAATACCCGAAAAACAAGTACTTAAAGTAAAGTTTTTATGTTAAAAACTTAAATAATTCCCCTATTCTGGTAGAATCAAGCAGTTTTTCTGATATCTATAATTGTGGTAGTAAGTGAAAAAAAATATTTTTTACTCATCAAGATTAAGTCATCAAGATTAAGAGTATGTATCAAATATCAGATCATCTATCATCAGGAAGGGAGTAAAATCCCAATTATTAAAGATACAAAACAAACGAGACAAACTTAATAAAACCTTTCGTGAGACATACTACATAATTATTATGTTTTTCGGCTTACCCCTGTAATTATTTGACGAGGAAATCGACTAGTTTCAAGCCATGCTATATTCATGAGCAGAAGTCCGCGACACAAGTCGAGTTCCTCGTGAAACATTTACGCAAATAAGCCAAGAATAATAATTAACTATATTAAACCGTTTATTAATATCATTTTTATCATTTTCAGGATGCTCTAGGCCAAAGAATGAAGAAGCTGCATCTTATAAGTGGTTCCAAGTTCTTCGATACGATAGTTTTGATATTCAAGCAAGCTCTCAGCGCCAAACTGTCACAAAGGCTGGTGATACACAATAACGTGGAATCCTTGTACGAGCATATACCAAGAGAACACTTACCTAAGGACCTTGGGGGTGGTTTACAAACTATGCATGAATTGTGGGGTGAGTTTTGTAAAATTTCTCAAAGCTCTTCTGTCTCGTGCAGTAAAACTGTGGAATGAGTTATCGTTGGCGGTATTTTCTAACTGATACGACCTTTAAACTTTCAAGAGAAGAGCGTATTCATTTTTAAAAGGCCAACACCGCTCCCTTGTCTTCTCTGGTGTTGCGGGTGTCCCTGATACTTTACCATCAGGTGATCTGTCGGCTTGTTTGCCTACAATTCCATAAAAATATATATAATGAAAGCGCCTGTCGCTTTTATATAGCATCTCGCCTAAACGGTGTTTATGTATGTAATTTAAAACAATACACAGTACAGGCGATTGAGCGACTGTTTGACAAGAACGATTACAGTTAAAACCACAGGTTAAAACTATTGGTTGGTGAAAGCTATGGCATAAGTATCTTGACTGCACAGTTGGTGCGTGGGCTAGGTAACAGCAAATTACCGCCAACCATTGTGTGAGTTCAATTCCCGCACGGAGCAACTCTTTGTTGTTTTGGGTCTCGGTGTCTTCTGCATATGAACTTGTATGTTTGTAAACGCACCCACGACACAGGAGAAAATCCTAGTGTGCAGCAACATTCTTAAAATTAACTTTACAGTTTGTTTTAAGCTTATTGCATAAAATTAATGTCTATTAATTGTTTACAGAGAGAAATTTCAAAGAAGTATGCACAGATGAAAACCTGGCAGTGGTGAAGAGGATGGAGACGGCTACCACAGATGAGTCCCGCCGACCGTCTGCCAAGTTCAACGAGGAGTACTCAGGAACACCAGGCTCCTTCAAGACATTGTGTGTAGATTAAACATAGAACTATATGCTATATACGGGCACATCAAGCTATCTCTTCTATTAACAGGTTTTTAACCTTATACTTTTTTTAATACGGTCGAAAATCTTTAGAAGAAAATTGATAGTTTGATGTGCTGACGTTAGAATGTATTTTTTGATGTCTTTGATAGTCTTAAGGTTCTGTTTTCATCTGAGATGTGCAATGCTACGTTGTTGTGGATACGTTTGGTATACACAAAGCTTAGCAATGGTGGAAACGAACAAAGCTAAGGTATGTTTTATATACGGAAAGATGTGTGCTGTGGATGGCTTCCCTACTATCGATACATCGCATACTCGAACTGCGAATCTTCCTAACACAGCTGCATAGCTACATAGCACATCTCTGGTGGAAATGCACCATTAGTTACCATTTTGCTTCAAAAGGACATTTTGGTGAAGGATTGACAAAATGGCTGTTGAATGGTTGTTAATTTTTGTTTGTTATTAAATGGAGATTATTAAGGAGTTTTTTATTTATTTATTAGTGCAGTTTGTAAACTCTTTCGTTACTAGAACAAAGTCTTAAGCGCAGTTTATTGCTGAACTATAATCATGCTGTTAACATTTATGGATTTTTTTTCAGCTCTATACTAATTAAATGCTAATTATTTAATATGAATGCTCTAACCTTCTCCGTGTGAGAAGAAGCCTTTGGTCAGCAGTGGCCACTTACAGGCTTTTCGCACAATCGCCGCGGCGTCGTTTGTCGCGGAACGCTGCTCATGAATATGAGCCTCTAGCATGGCTTGAAACTAGTCGAGGTCCTCGTCAAACAATTACGTTAGTAATTCGATAACATAATCATTTATTTATTTATCATTTTTACAATTAATACAGGGTTATGCATATTTAATAGCAACTAAAAATCACTAAGGAATAGCATCTTAAAACCACCATAATATATTCAACTTTGCCGTTATCACATGAAAAATGTATTATAATAAAGATGTATCACACTCTTATCATAATACGTTCCGAGAAAAAATTATCAATCTATAATGGCATATTATGCAAAATAAGTAGGTATATCTATACATATAATAAAATCATAGAAAAGTGCTGTCTGTACATTGAAAATAAAAATAAAAAAAATAGCAGGGGTTATTGTTATGTCGATGTCGAACCCAAAAATGTAATTAACTTTTTTTTTGTCTGTTTGTCTGTTTGTCTGTTTGTCTGTTTGTCTGTTTGTCTGTTCGTCTGTGCGCGCTAATCTCAGAAACGGCTGATCCGAGTTGGATGCGGTTTTCACGAATATATTGTGGGATGCTTAAATTTACATTTAGTGTTTGTTTCATGTCAATCGGTTCATAAATAAAAAAGTTATGTCAAATTAAAGAATCACGTCGAACATTCTATGCTTATACCATTAATCTCCGCAACTATTTGACGGATTTGGTTGAAATTTGGTACAGATATAGTTTAGAACCTTAGAAAGGACATAGATATATTTTTATTTCAAAAATCAAAAAATAAAAATAAGAAATAAATTATTTATAAATAATTCTATGTCGATCGTTACACGACTTCGGTTCATGTTATTGTTTTAATTCATCGAAAAAAAGTAAATAAATAGTAAAAAGGTATGAAAAAAATAATATCAATATAATAAAACATTTAGTACAAAGAAAATGCTCTAACGGAGTATAGATAATTCTATGTCGATCGTTACACGACTTCGGTTCATGTTATTGTTTTAATTCATCGAAAAAAAGTAAATAAATAGTAAAAAGGTATGAAAAAAATAATATCAATATAATTAAACTTTTAGTACAAAGAAAATGCCCGAACGGAGTATAAATAAATAATCCAAGTTGTCTTTCGATTTCGGATCGAAATAGATCGCGCTATGGTTTCGTTACATTCATTTGGTTGGGTATCGGCCGAGCGCTTCGGTACTATCGTAGAAAAAGTGTATTATCAGTCGTATGATTATTTGTCTGTAGTGGTCCTGCTGTTTCGTATATTCTAAATTGGTTTCGTTGTATTTGTCAATTAATAAGTTTATTTGTTGGGTTTTCCTGGTTTTTTGGTTAAACTATTTAACGTAGGTTTAGTTTGATATCGATTATTACTGTGATAGTTACTGTAGTTAGTTTTTTTAATAAAATTGTAAGTCTAATTTTTTTTTTAATTAGATTAGATTTAAGTCGTTTCTTTTAAATTATTTAGTTTAAGCTTGGTTATTATAGCATAGAGGATAGGTTGTAATATAGTTTCTTTTTTAATTGTTATAAATTCGTAATTCGTAGCTTTCTTTAGTTTTAAGTTAGTTTAAGTCCGTTTTTAAACTATTTTTTCAATGCCCTAAGTGAGTATACATCTATTAAATTCAAATGCAGAGCTCATTATGTTGATTTTTGAAGAGTTCCCTGGAATATCTTCCACATCTCATTTTTGAAGAGATCCCGCGAGATCGGGAACTATGTGGTTAAAACCAAAAATTTGCCGGAAGTCACTATTCCACGCGAACGAAGTCGCGGGCAAAAGCTAGTACATAATATAACCTTCATATACAACACCTTATCGATTCTAAATAGCTTGTTATCTTAATCACCGCCTTATATGGTTATATCTTTAATATATCTGCCATATTTTAAATTCTTTTTTATATGGAGTAGGGCCATTAAATTAACGAGTTGATCAGAGAATTATTCTTCTTTTTTCTTTGTTTTAAAAACGTTGCCCCACATTAGGATTTTCTCGTGTGTCGTGGGTGCGTTAACAAACATACAAGTTCACATACACATGACATCGAGACCCAAAACAACAATTTGTGGATCATACAAAGAGTTGCTTCGTACGGGAATCGAACCCGCTACACGTTGCGTGGCAGCCGGTTACCCAGCCACCGCGCCAACCAGGCCGTCAAATTATTGGGAACTTCGAATTTGAAAATCCTTCGTTGTGACATGTATATGAAATATGTATCCAAGAATTATTGGAGCTGCTGATAACCTAAGGAGTTACTGGGGCTCCAGCTTAACTCAGGGCTAAGAACGGGTTAGTTTTTTAGTGAGAAAGAATCTGACACAATTACTTCCTTCCCAATCACCGATTCTCCAACAATTATTTAATTCATAACTCCCAATAGACCGCCAATGCACTTGTAACGCCTTTGGTGTTTCGGGTTTCGGGTGTCCATGGAAGGCGGCAAATACTTCCCATCTCTGTGTTCGTTTACTGAGTTACACCACAAAAAAAGAACTGCATGTGAGTGGAAATCTTTGTCATAGTCTGTGTATCCAGAAGGATTACCTGGGTATCTTTAAGGATCGGGTTAATAGGTTACTTATGGACAGACGTGCTCCATCGTAGACCGTATCAGTGCTTACCACCACGTGAAGCAGTGACCGAACACATACCTGTTTCCGATATAAAAAAAAAATATGATGATGATTAATGACATGATTGACAAATATATATGTTAAATAGCATTAAATCACTAAGATTGATTTTTAATGTGGCAAATTTTTAGACGCCTCACCAGATGGTAAGCGATCAGTACCGTTCAAGGACATTTGCAACAAAAGAGAAGTCCCAAAAGCATTGCCTGTACCTTTAATACGAGTTTGCGTTTAGCACCAATCAGAATTGGTTGGTATATTCGAGCCGGCCAATTAGAGCGCCGAACGTGCTCTCGTTTCAATTACTTGAAATATAAATAAAAATCATATTAAGGGTACTGCTCTTTTCTTTAAGATTTGAAGATAAATATGAGCTTCTCTTTCGGCGATAAAGGTTTATATATTTATTAAAATTTAGTGTCAAAAATAACATAGGTATACAGATGGACTTAATGCAATACTCCTTTAGGCATTCTTTGGCAGTCAAATGTTTTTATACAAAAATGTAAATTCTTTAACACCTAATATTTCAAAGCCGCGCCAAGCTGATAGCCATACACGTTATTAATGCAAATATTTCGGAAGCCAGTAAGGTAAACAACAAAATAGCAGGAAACTATAGAAAATGATAATCTGCCAAAAATCCTAAAAGTCAATGACTCAAGGCTGATGATGATCGTAAATTAAAAATACACACAAACTTGTCTATGATGCGACCTTACTCTAGAACTTGAATTTAGAATTAAGGTCAGTAGGAGAAAAAATTGGAGGTCGGTAACCCGCGGGGCGCTGCTATCACAAGTTTATTACCCGACTGCGCCAGAAAGAGGGTTATGTTTTCCGAGAGGATGTATGTATGGAATGGGTCCCGACTGCTTCAATTTCTTGTTTTTTCATTTTCATATTATAAAGAAACGCTGTCGGGTTTTTTAGTATTTTAAATTACCCTTTTTATTTTTTATTTTTTTTACTGGCTCGTAGATCGAGTGGACGCTAGTGCGGTCTCGGTTTCGATTTCGGGATCGGACAAAGTATTACTGGGCGTTTATTGGTTTTTCGAAAATTTCTTAGTAGTAGCATGGAATTGTGCCCAGTATTTATGGCAATAGGCTCACCTCCACATATTACATGGGACTTTAACTCAATCAAAAGTGGGTTAACATTGTATAGCGGCATTACCTGCCGTGCCGTAATGAGCACCCTTGTCTACCCCTTAGGGGATAAAAGTTAAAAGGTGTGACGTTGTTTTTCTTTTTGTATGGTTTCTTTTAAGATTCGCTGTTGAACTTAGGTATAACCATCGGCAGGCATTAACATTTTTGAAAATAACTTTTCCTCAATATATTCACATTCTTATCACATATTGACTAAAAGGTGCTTTTTATAATCTTTATATTATTAGATAGAAATTTTTACTTTGAGGAAAAAACAACATTAATGACTTTGTTATCAGATTATTTTAAAAGGGTACAAGTCTAAATGTCTTAAATAACCGAGTTAATGGGTTGTTTACGCGATGCATCGACCGTTGCATCATCTCTTACAAACACGCAAATTATGCTGACTAATTAATATAAAAATAATCCTAGCCTTGTTGTAAGCTGTGGAGCCTAACAGGTTACCGGTGCTCCAGCCCGAAAAGCAGGAGTAGGAACGGGTGGATTTTTAGTCAGTAAGAGTCTGATACTCCCGCTCGCCTAGCTCAAGGCAAAAGAAGTCATTGGATGATTTTCCCCCCTCAAAAAAAAGTCTACTTATAATACAGTACAGATGGGGCCCAGTAGGGCTGACGCTTGATCCGGAGCTGCGGACTACCTAGCGGGTTTACCGGGGCTCCGGCTCGAAAAGCAGGAGTAGGAAAGGGGTAGTTTTTATTTCATTGGATGATTTTCTCGCTTCAACAAAAAAATGCCTAGTTATATAGCTATTATATATACATATACAGTTGCAAGATGGATCGATCTGCCTCATAATCAGTGTATAATAAATCGATGTACATATAAAAAACTGTCACTGATTTATACCATACCATATTTTAATGAGTTCATAAATAATATTTGCTTAAGGCAATTTGTCTAGCAAGGCCGAGTATAAAAAAAAAAAACAGCAATGTCCTTTTAAAATATGGCTCAATAAAATTTTATAGATGATATTAGAAAAAAAAAGAAGTTTCTAGATTTATATTTTAATTTGACCTCATAATATTAGAGCTAAATATAACAAGGTTTTTTTAAAGGGAGGACAATTATCCAGTGTTTTTTACCGCCTTGAGTGAGGCAAGAGGGAGTTTTAGACTCTTAGTGACTAAAAACAGCCCGTCCCTACTCTAGTTTTTCGAGCCCGAGCAAAAATGAAAATTATACATGTAAAAATCAATTAATGTTTGTTAGGCTCGTTAAAACTCTAAAAGGGCTGGACCAATTTCGCTAATTTTAGTCTTAAATTATTTATAAAAGGCCAGGGAAGGTATAAAAGGAGAGATTTTTAAGGCAGTACATGATTACCGCTTCAGCAAGTAAGAATATAAAAATGATTTACCATATTACCTGCATCATATCATGAAATCTTATAATCGTTAATAACAAGAACTAAACAAAACGTCTAATTTATTTTCAACACACACACATTACAATACATAAACAATTAATAAAAGAAAAATCTTGTTTTTTATACATCTACAAAGATTTTAACAAAACAATTAGATAAGTAAGTACATTTTTGCGAATCGTTAAACGTTAAACAAAAAACATACAATGAAAACTAACATTTTATTTAACCCTTCTACTGCACATCTGTCTTGGTCACGTTCTTTTTAGTTCAGAACCACAGTTACTCGAATAAGGTAGATGACTAATTTTTATTTTAAAGTCCATCTTGTATATTGTTTTTAAACATTAAATACGTATTTTTTATTATCTTTCTCCTAAACTTGATTCGTTTTATCTAAGTATTGTTATCTTACATACCTATATAAAAAAATACGTGTTTAATATTTTTTCGTTACCTAACTGACGGACTAATGAGATTTTTAATTTGCATACCGCGTCATCACCCCTCTTATGTACCCTGGGTCTTAATGCTTTAAATTTCTAACAGCCTATGATGAGAAGGACTGCAAGGTGCACCATTCAATATGATTAGCAGCTTGTCAAAAGTGAGTTAACATATTAAACGCCTTGGGGGGCAAAAGTGACCAGCGCTAGCGGAGGATTTGCCTTCAACAGATATTTATTGGCAGTCGAAATATTAAGGGTATAATGTATTCACATACAGTCAGTGAAGGGTTAAAAACAAAACAAGTAATCACAATTATTTTGCGAATAAATAAATGTTGAAACGTATTTTGCGAATTGTTAAACATTAAACAAAAAATATAATAAAAATAAAATTTCATTAAAGTAATGTATTGTATTCTTGCTTATCTTACCGTGTATATTAATTATTTTTATATTTTTCTTTGCTTTTGCAAAACAAAATAATGCGCAAATGTTCGCTTTTCATAAAATGTTACTTTTTTGTTATGTTTTTTGTTTTGGTAATGCATTTGTGTGTGTGATTGTATAATTACATGTTACATGGAGTATAATATGAAATAGCACGTCTGTAATTTTGCAAAGAGGATAGTTAGAAGTTAGATATTAGTTCTGCAACACCAGAGGAATCATAGGTGCGTTACGTACGTAACGTAGCTTTTTATGGGATTAGCTGGCAAACAACGTGCCTGCGTTTTGAGGGTTGAGGATTAGAGAGACTAGGTAGAGAGCAGATAATTGGGCCTCCGATAACCCGACTTACACAACGAAACACAAAATATTATTGTTTTAAACTGATTTTCTATACGGCCGTTAGGTCTCAACGTTCAAGCGTCAAGCCATTCGTACAAAAGTGTGGCTCTTTCACAATTAAAAATAATACTCGTGATATTATTACAGAAACGATCGATAAACTGATGACAAACCACATGACGTTGTATAATTTAAGTAAAAGAGTGTGCCAAATATATGAAGATGGATCCCGGATTTGATGATTAGTCATTTCACATTTCACAACTCTTGTAGTCACAAATAGGAGCTTTAATCGTAACATAAAGAAATCTATTGCGATATCAAAAATCTATTTAAATAATCTTACTTATTAGAAATGCGAATGTTGGTGAGTTTATAGGAATGTTTGTTACTCAATCATGTCAAAATGGATGAAGGGGTCCCGATGAAATTTGGAACAGAGTCTGACGTTACAAGTGCAATTTTTGGAGGTTAGGAATTTAAGGGTTGTTGGGGAAAAGGGGATTTGGAAGATTGGGCTTCCAATAACCTTACTCACACAACGTAAGCGTGGTTTCACTTTAGTTTTCTGTGAGGTCGTCATATCACTTCGGTTGAACCGGCCCATTTGTGCCGAAGTATAGCTCTCCCACAATTAATAAAGTTTAGTAGTAATTTTGTTAAGTCAAATGGGGGAAACCTATGTTTTGCAGTAGACGCCTTGTGGCTGATATGATGATGTTGACAAAAACGATAAAATTGCTAGCGTAATACGCATAAGACATATCAGTCAGTCATTTCTCATTCCCACATAACGTAAAAGGGCTATTCATGACGTCAAAACATTTTTTTTTTTTTTGTTATTGTTTTCAAGATCACTTTTTGTTCAAAATCCACGTGTAAAACCTTAAATCCCACATAAATACAACACTATATTATTTCAATATGACGCATGTACAATGACGCCATCATTCTTATACAGGCTGATAAAAAAAGTATGTGGAGCGATAGAATTTCGCATCCTGCATAGCAATTATGTGTTACAAATGAGTTGCGAAGCGATTTACAAAGAAAATAACGCGCTGTGTTACACAAGTCGGGTATGGATGTATGGATTTACTACTAGAATGGTTGAATTAACTAAGGCCTACCGTCCACATTGCGTCATTTGACGAATGGATGAATAACTTTGCAGATTCGTAGATAGTATTTTTTTTATTATAACTTTCGTGAGACATACTAAATTAATTATTATGTTATAAGCATACTCAGCGTGACAATTGCCGCGTCGTGTGTCGCGGAATGCTGCTCATGAATATGGACCTCTAGCATGGCTTGAAACTAGTTGAGTCCCTCCTCAAACAGTTGTGTGAGTAAGCCAATAACATAATAATTAATTTTTTTTTTTGCGGGACAAGCCCGCCTCTACCTCATATACCGCTGCAACTCCTGTAAGCCATCCTGGCATCTACAGTAGATACTACCATGAAAACACCGGAACACTGAAGTCTGGCGCGTCCCAAGGATATGAATGACTGTCTAGGATCCCGCAACAAAACAAATCAGAAGATGTTATTAGAGGAGAAGAAAAGGTAAACGATAGTTTCCACTTCCCTTGGTGAATTTAACAGAATGACTTAAGCCTAAACGGATAAAAGAGACTGTACAACTGGGCGAAGCCCAGTCACCTAGTACCACGGAGACTTAACTTCGTAGATAGTATATTGTTTCGATGCAAGATGCAAGCATTTGTCATTTGTAGGTCGCATATCGTTTAGATGCATGCATGCATTTTCAAGTGCATGAGAGCCATTTTTCAAAAGAAACATATGCCTTTTGGTTCGTTGTATGATTGGTTACCGATCTTCCCGATCTTCCCAATCCCCGATTTCCAAATAACTTTTAAATTCGTAACCCCCAAAAGGTCATGATGTTTCGATTGTCCATGGGCGGCGGCGATAGCTCACCATCAGGTGATTCGATCGATTAATAAAAAAATGATAGATACTTAATCTTACATATTATATGTCTTCGCCGTTTAAAAGCTAATCCTCAATAACAATTAATATAAAACAACAGCTTGACAATATCCATGTAATATTTTAACCATAAGCGAGGCTAAACACATAGAATTAACGACTTCACAGTCAATAATCAAGGCAAAGACATAAAAATAGTTAATCACAAATTTATGCGAAATCTTATTAATATTATCAATGCAAAAGTTTGTCTGTATGTTTGTTACTCAATCACGTCAAAACGGATAAAGGAATCGGGATGAAATCCGGAACAGGGGTATTTTTACTCCACCCAAATCTGACGGGAACGCTAGTATGCAATCCTTTACAATAGATTAACTGCCAATAGAAAACTGATGAAGGCAAATCCTCTGCTAACGTTGGTCACCGGTGACCAATGTGGCGTTTAAAGTATTAACTAAAAATCACGGTTTACTCACGTACATTAGTGGAGAAAAATCTCTACTAGTTTCGAGTTACATGGGAATTCTTCATTATGAGCAGCGTGCGCAGACGCGGCGTCTTCACGCAGCCCACCCTTTACAATATTACTTTATAATAGATATTATTTTATAATGGCGAATAGTGGGTATACATTGTGGCATTAAGTGCTGTAATGTGCACCTCTGCTTACTCCTTCGGGGATAAAAGGCGTGACGGCGAAGAATAGACTTGAACTTCGAGTTTCATCACAGTTTGATTGTAATTAGCAGGTCTATGTGATATTGCAACTGCTTTTTATCTGACGATAAATAGAAGGTTCTTTGTAATTAAGTAAACATATGGTGTTTATGTTTTTTTATGCTTTAGCAAACATATACCTACATTTGAATAGTGAAAGTGTAAAGAAAGGCCAAATTAAAAATACCAATAACCGACGAACATGCATGAAAAAACTGATGACTGTTAATGAAGCGAAACAGGATGAAACGAAGACCTGATCAACCATGATCGACCAATCACCAGACTGGTTAAAGTGAATTTGTTCGCGGTCCGTCATGTCATTGGTTGTGAAAATAAATTCGATCAATGACAGGCGAGGGTGAAGTGAAGGGAGAGTCATACTCTTACTGACTAAAAATCACCCCTTTCCTACTCCTGCTTTTGAGCCGGAGCCCCGGTAAACCCGAACGGTAGTCCGCAGCTCCGGATCAGGCCCTACTGAGCCCCGTTTGTGTCCCCATCAGTATAGCCATTCATTAACATAAGTCATTGGATGATTTTCCCCCTCACAAAAAAAAAAAAACAATATAGCCTAGGTTTTGGTTCTGCTCTTTTCGCTATGTGGTTAATTTATTTTAGATTTATTTAATTTTTTCATTCACATAATTCTTGTTCCAAAATTAATTAAAACCGCCTATTATAAGAAATAAACTAATTTGATGCAGCCATTAAAGAGTGACGTCATTCTATGCGTGCATACATTTTAAAGATCCATTTTTATTTATAAAGGAGATAAGTAACAACAAAAAGTTAAAAATAGGAGATAAGTCATTATAAAAACCTAAAAATAATTACCTTTATTTTAGCTAGACAAATTTAAATGTATTTACATTGTGTTCTTGTGCAACATGTTGTATAATTTGCAGACTTGAATATAAATAGCATTATAATTAAATACATTTTATACTAGCTTCTGCCAGTGACTTTGCTTGAGTTCACGTGACATAAAAAGGAAATCTATTTATTATTGCAGATCATAATCTATTCCTGTTCCAAATTTTATCTTGATCCCTTCAGCCGTTTTGACGTGAAGGAGCATCAAACATATAAACTTTCACATTTATTATATTAAGGATAGTATAATATTTAGGATGTAGAATTATAATTAATTATAAACTTGTTTATTTCTAGAGCTAACACCCGATTAAAAACAATAATGAAATTGTAAACTTATAAACAATATTAAATATTTTTATCGTAATTATAATTTAATTTTAATCACATTTTTTATCCAACAACAATAACGTTATTGTAATTTATAAACAATCAACAAAATTACAGAATCATTATTTTTATTTTATAATAAAAAAAAACCTTGAAAATTTATTCACACGCTTTATATCCATTAACTTTAGCATCGACAAGTCAAAACTCGGTCGCGTGTCCATTGCATTGGACGTGTTGTAAATTTAATTTAAAAAAATATTGTTTTATTTATTTTTTTGTTATAAATATTTTGTTTATTTCATTTTCGCGGCAGTGATTTTTTAATTACAAAAATATTATTTGTTATTAAATTGTGATCTTGGAGTTTACTTGTGATCTACAAAGGTACTTTTTTTAGTTTTTTGTTTTTATTTTTTTTTGTTATTTTACATGGTAATTTTTTATTATTATGTATGTGGTATGATTATTATTTATATGGACTAGGCGAACTAGGTATATGAAAAAAAAATTGTAAGTTATATCAAATTCTATAATTACTTTTAAAATAATTAAATTTAAATTTAAATATACTTTATGTAATACAGTATTTTAGCTTCAAAACTCAAAGTCTATAATTATATATATTTGAATTACTACTAGGTACCCTACATTTGCTTCCTCTATGTCTCTTGCAACACTTTCTAATATTGCCAAACGCGATAATATTCTTTGGATTGAGGATATGTGAGGCAATAGTATCGATAGTGTTTATAAAATACCTACAAAATAAGAAAAACAAAGAGATTTTATATAACTCCGGAAATAATGTATAAACTCCGGTAATCCTACTAAAATAATAAATGCGTTAGTTGGCATGCTTGTTTGTTACATACGTGAAAACGTTTAACAAACATACAAGTTTACATAAACACGACACCCAGAGGCGAAACCACTATTTGTGGATCACACATAAAGTTGCTTCGTCCGGGTAACGAACTCGCTACACGCTGCACGGCTGCCGGTTACCCAGCCACAATGCCAACCGTGCAGTCAAACACTCATCAAACAAAAATGTATAAACTAATTGATAGATAAACAAAGTTGCGTATTCGCGCCGATTATCCGAGGACCGAGACCAAACCTGAGTATTCGCGTACCGTGATTGTTTTTAAATCTGGCATACAGGTAAAAGTTAAGATTTCATCTAGACTCAAGCTTGACCTATGGCAATGGTAGACCTGTTATTATATCATCTCATAAATAATGAATGTCTAGATAAAGAGACATATTGGCGTAACTTAATCAAAGTAAGACTATTTGATACTTAAGTAAAAGTAACTGTAGAACGTGAGTTTTGAGTTCTAATCTCGATCAGAAAAGGTTTTTGAACTTAACATGCACGTTAATTCTGACGAGGAAAGTATAAATAAATATTAGAATATCGGTTGTATAAAATTCTTAGTCCTTAAAAGAAACATGTACACTAGTTGTACCAAGGTACGTATCTATACAACAAAAAAATAAAAGAAAAGAAAGGACGAGTGGGGAAAAGAAAAGAAAAGGGAGTACATAACGCATTGATTGCACGGTTGGCACGGTGGCTGGGCAGCCGGCTGCAGCGCAACGTGTAGCGGGTACGATTTCCGTACGGAGTAACTCTTTGTGTGATCTACAAATTGTTGTTTCGGGTCTAGGTGTCATGTGTCTGTGAAGTTGTATATTTTAAACGCATCTACGACATAGAAAAAAACCTAGTGTGATGTGGTAATACGTATATATTTGCTATGCTAATAGGATTCAAATTACAGCAGATAAACAAATAAAAACAAGGTGCAAAAAACATATAAATGGCAAACCAAACAAACGTTCAACCTTATTACATAATGATACATAATCTAAAATATTATAATAATATATTGATTAGGATTACAGGAAAACCTTGTTGCAAACCTTGTTAATATTGATATATTATAGTATTTTGGCAATGGACTTATTTAAATATATTTAATATGCTAAATGGCATTGCACCTAAAATCGTGAGATGATGTTAATCCTTTATCCTCTTGGAAATTAAATATAGTAAATATAATACTAGTTTGTTCTAAGGTCATCAAATGCATAGTGTGATTAGTTAGTCGTATGCATTTTTAAACAGACAACAAATTTTAGAGTTGTCGAATATTTTATAATAATGTCAAGGGATAGTCAAGTTTCGTCAAAACAACAGCATCATAGGAAACCGATATCAATTAATGCTTTAGTTGTATTTCGATTGAATAGTAGGATTGCTTTGGCCTCTCTTTAGTAGCCCACAATGCATTTTTTACTTTTTTATGGTATAAGCCGGTAAACAAGCTGACGGATCACCTGATGGTAAGCAATCGCCGCTGCCCATGGACACCCGAAACACTAAAGGCGTTTTATGTGCATTACCGGCTTTTTGGTGATAAGGAATTTAAGGGTTGTTGGGGGTAACCTCACTTAAACAACGCAACAACGTTGTGTGTCACGTCGATTTTCTTTGAGGCCGTAGTATCACTCCGTTCGAGCCGGATCATTCGTGCCGAAGCATGGGAGTGGCAGTGTGGGAGTGTGGGAGAGCCCACACTTAAAACTCCTCTGGTGTTGAGGGTATTCATAGAAAGCGATGATTACTGCACGGCTTAAACTAAAGAAGCGTGAATTAAAAGGAGCGAATCCATGTTGCAACGTTGCAGCCAGTCTAGAAATATGTATATAATATTTCTATCACTTATTACATCGTTTTGTCTAAAAATACTTTTTTTAATATTCGATAAACAAAACCAGTTTTATTGCATCAGTATTCTAAAGACTGATTCCATTGTTATATAACATATAACTTAATTATATGTACCGGTATTCAAGATATAGTATGTTTAGCAACTTATATAAATTAGGTAATCAAACCATCGAATGGTTGCCATTGCCAGCATACGTAATTAGCGAGCAATGGTGTACCGGTTAAATTACTGAGTCAAGCATAGTACTCCGGGGCTTGACCTTTTATTTGTGAGGCTGGGGGAAAATCATCCAATGACTTCTCCCGCCTTGGGCGAGGCGAGAGGGAGTGTCAGACTCTTACTGACTAAAAACCACCCTGTTCCTACTTCTGCCCTTCGAGCCGGATCCCCGGTAAACCCGCTAGGTAGTCCGCAGCTCCGGATCAGGCATTAAGCCCTACTGGGCCCCATCTGTGGTGGTCTGATGGCTCTTTGAGGCGCGCACAGAACGCGACGCGCCGCACGCACGGGTCTGGTTCTGGTCGGGCGGCGAACTACCCTTGCGCGCCGTCCGCAGGCCCGCATTTACGGTGGCCGGAGATCGTCCCGCGATCCCCGACGAAATACATGCTACCTGAGTTTTTAAAATTGTATGCAATATATTTGCTACGTTTGTCACCACCTTTGTCTTGTTCACAAGACCAAAAAGTGATGGTCAGTTAAACAGTGAGTTGGTATAATTATATTAATTTGTTTTAATACATATGGTTATAATGTTAATATTATTTACCTACGACATAAAGACGTCAATTTCGTGAGAATTCACATAATCTGATTGTAATACATAGTTATAATTGTTATTGTTATTGTGTAACACGAAAGACTTTTTTATATGTAAAAATTATTCAAAATATAATTACATAATGTGAGTATTTTTCGAAAAAAATAATTGAGTTTTATTTAACTACTAACAAATCCATTGTATTTTTTTTTTGTTTTTACTACTGAGAAAAAAACTATTAATAGTCAGTCCGGTACAAATAATTTAAAAAAAGACAATAAAACTACCTATATACATAAGTTTCAAAAAATAATTATGTAACATTAACTAAATGTAAATGTTTCAAAGAGTATCCTTCCTTAAAATATTTTGTATTAACGAAACTTAAAACATGAAAAGTAGGTAAATTGGTAAAAAAAATATTGTATATAAAGGAACTACAATTATAAAAAAACGAGATGAATTATGAAAAACGAGTTATGTGACTAATAACACAACAATATTTATTTAAATAATTATTTTTTAATATAACCTAAATATTATGTTCAATCCATAATCATAATGTAAATTGTAATTGAAAACGAATTACCAACAATTACAAAAGACGGTTATTATACCAAAAATATCTCAAACAGATGGACATAATCCGAAACTCTCCGAATGATTGACGACGAAAACTTCTAAGCACATAATAAAACATAATTAATAAGAGTAATTTTAATTAATTAGTGATATACAGCATCTTAATCTCGGTCAATTTATTTATATATTCGAAGTCAGGCCAAATTGGTTCATTAGAAAGACCTTTTTTAATTAATTTATATTTAGTACTGTGAATGTGATTATTTTAGGCTTGTCATAAATGAATGAATGGATTGTCTGTAAAATATATAAATAGGAGGAGGGAAATCATCTAATGAGTTTTCCCTCTTTAGGCAAGGCCAGGAGTTTCAGACTTTTACTGACTAAAAACCACCCCGTTTCTACTCCTGCTTTTCGATCCCCAGTAACACGCTAGGCAGTTCACAGCTCCGGACTTAGAGCTGATGCCTGATCCGGAGCTGCAGATTATCTGGCGGGTTTTCTGGGGCTCCGGCTCAAAATCCAGCAGTGAAAACAGGGTGGTTTTTAGTTAGTAGGAGTCTAGCTTTCCCTGTTGCTTCGAAAGGGCAGGCAGGAGTGGTAATTAGATCCCACTCAAAAAAAGCATTGGGAATGTGGTTTTCGACATTCTCAGTAATATATTATTATTATTTTTCATTAAATTCTTCTCCTAATCCGATTTGATCGCAACAAATAATCCGAATCTATTTCTTAATATTGCACTAAGTACATTATAATATTATTTTATATTTGTTCACAGATGTCGATGGATGAGATGCATCCAATGTTTCCTTACACCAAGGAAGACGTGCAGGAGATCAGGAAGGAACTGGGGCTGAAGGAGAGCACCATTGAGGGAGACATCGATGCTATCATCGACTGGTTCCAGAAACAACCACATCTGGCTGAAGCTGGTATAGGTGAGAATCATAATTTTATTATATTCATCTCATTAAATACTTATTTTTATAAATGCAATAGTTTGTGAAGGAATTATTGTGTTTATTTGTTACTCAATACGTCATAACGGCTAAAGGGATCGAGGTGAAATTTAGGATAGGGGTAGTGTTTTTTACATTTGATGGGTCGTATGGCCGCTATCTCGCTTGATTGTAAGTGATGATGCGGCCTACGATGGAGCACGTCTGCCCATAAGCAACCTATTCACTTGGGCTTTGAAGACACCCAGGTTATACCCATCAGGAAACACTGACTCCGGCAAAGAATTCCACTCCCTGGCAGAAACTAGTGGTGCTTATCTAAGAGAATGCCTTTTCATTATTGAAAAGGTAGACAGAGGTGCAAATAGATACAATGTAACACCCTTAAGCTACTATGAGTCATACGCGAAAGGCGTGCGCTTATTGCTAAATACCGGATACCGTACAAGTCGTAATTTAATATGCTATTAACTAAAATATTTACTCGACTTAAGGATCAAAAATTCAGCAACGCAACGCACGCCTTTTATTTCCGAAGGGGTAGGCAAAGGTGCACATTACGGCACGCAATGCCACTATACAATATACACCCACTTTTCACCATTTGTGTTATAAGCCCCATGCATTAGGGGGTGAGCTTATTACCATATACTGGGTACAATTCCAGATTAGGCGGTACCACTGAGAATTCTTCGAAAAACCAAATGAATGCCCAGTAATACTTTGCCCGACCCGGAAATCGAACCCCTTGTCGCCATTGCGACCACTCGACCAATAAGGCAGTAAAAAAATTCAGCTTTTATAATATAAAAGCTATTTGTCGTTCTTTGACCTACGAATGACATAATAATATGAGCTTGTATCAGGTCTAAAATTGAAAAAAAATAGGAGGTGTGTTTAATTAATATTTCATTAATTGTCTAAGTCAACATAATAATAATTACGTAAAGTTTTTATTTTAGCTAAAAAAAAACAATACAAATACAAATTCTAAGTAATATTTCCCACGTATTTGACGTTCATACGCTTTTATAGAGAAAAAAAAAAACTCATTAAGTTACTTGAGGACTTCATTTTTAATATAATTAAACATTTTGTTTAAGTGCTAATGTATTTTTCTTTACTTAATGTACAAAATAATACATTGCGTAGGTCATTAATTTAAAAAAAAATGGGTAAATGAACGTCGTAGTTATTCGTTTTAAAAATACGTACCTGATACACCAGATAATCTATACATAGTATAAAACAAAGTCGCCCATTTTGTCTGTAGTCCCTTCGTATGCATAAAACTTTAAAACTACGCAACGGATTTTGATGCGGTTTTCACTAATAGAAAGAGTATTTTCTCCGACAGGTTTTTATATATAATTGAAATACATTGAAACTATATTAGCTGAGTTATAGCGATTTATGTCCAAGAAGTCAGAAAAAAATCTAATTGAAGATTGCATTTGTGCGTGCGCCGCTTATACCGTTGGATACAAGTAAGAACAATGTATAGCAAAAACATTGGTCTTTATTAGTTCTACAAAAAAGTCCGCGATGACATATATCCAGCTTTTTTATTTAAGTCACAAAAACTACTTTTCTGTATTAAAAAAACATTTAATTCGTTGGGTGATGTTTAACTGGTGATATAACCAATAATACATATATCCTTATCATAATAAGTAAGTTCATCATCACGAGCATTTAATTTAGATTATTTTTGCAGTTTACAGTGTGTTATTTAGACATATAGTTTAGGAGATATCACGATATTAGTATTGCGGCACGGTACGGGCCGGCCGCGGCGGCGGGGGCAGCGTCCCTATAAATAATATTAAAAAGTAGGTACTACGACTTTGATCTATACATATAAGACAAAATCTGTACATTACTTAAATATTTTTTCCAAAAACTGATAGGGGGGGCGATCAAAGAAGAGTCACAGAAACCAAAAAACATTTTAATATTTTAAAGGTCGGTTAAGGGAAAGAGAAGTTATTGTGAATTGAAAATTAGTATCCAATATGTGTTGGTGCGTTGACTGTATTTGTCGAAGTAGCGGGATACACGCAAACGAAGTTGCGCGGGTCAGCTAGTAATACATATTATAATAACAATAAAATCTATATTCGCCGAAATATGGTACAAAAAAGGTGGTAACAGTAATTATGTAGCTAAGCATATTTCGTCTTCAGTAGGCATGCAACAACTTATATATTAGTAACACCAAAGTATAGGGTTACTAACACAGGTTACTAAAAATAAAACTACAGACGACAAACACAACTGACTGCACGGTAGGCGCGGTGACTGGGCAAAAAGCTTCCGTACAACGTTGTAGCGGGTTCGATTCCTGTACGGAGCAACTCTTTAGTGATCCACAAATTGTTGTTTTGTTGGTCTGAGTGGCATGTGAACTTGTATGTTTGTAAACGCACCCACGACACAGCAGAAAATTATAGAGTAGGGCAACGTTCCTAATAAAAAAAAACTAACTAAATAACAGAGTCATATATTATTAATATTTCTAATTATTTTCTTTTAATTCCAGAAAGACCGTTCGTGGAAAGAATGCTGATTGTAGCCAAAGGGTCAATGGAGAAGGCAAAGAGAAGAATAGACAACTACTACAGATATAGACTGCTAGCGCCAGAGATCATACAGAATAGAGAGAAGGTTCTATCTGACTCACAGGATCTTTGGAGTTCATAGTAAGTACTAGCTGATGCGGACTTTGTGACTTCATTTTCTAAAATAAAATGTAGCCTATAAGTTACTTCTTAATACATCAGCTAAAAGTCAGATAAAAATCGTCCTAGCCATTTTGAGGAAGATTGGCTTCCCAGATCCCCGATTCCCCAACGACCCTTTAATTACTAACCCCCAAAAGACTGGCAACGCACTTGTAACGTCACTGGTGTTTCAAGTGTCCACGGGCGGCGACGATTGCTTACATGTTACAATTAGGTGATACGTCAGCTCGTTTACCGGCTGTGTACCATAAAATAAAACTTTTTTCTATAGAAATATACGAGTATAATTGTGATTCACAACCGGTATACAACAGCGTGGCTGTCCCACATAAGACGTAAGATTATGATGACGTAGCGACGCGACGGTCAACACGAGGCCAATAAAATTAACGATTACAACACACCTAATGTCATCCTATTATCGCACGTGTTTATAAATGATTAGCCAACTCTTTGTAAAAGTCAAAGTCAAAATTATTAGAGTACACAATCGAAAAGCGATGGTGTTTTTGTCATACCGGTTGTAGTAATCACTGGCCTTATGGCACCATCGTCGATTATTTATTTTATTTTTGTGAAGTTAATATCTTGTTTTGCCTGCAATATCTTGTAACAGAGCATCTGACACTGTTTTTCACCCCTTGCTCAAGGCGGCAGAAGTCATAGAATAATGTTTCCGCCTCAAAAAATACACCAGAGGCGTTTACAAGTGCGTTGCCGATCCTTTGGTATTTAGAAATTTAAGGATTGTTGGGGAATTGGGGATTTGGAAGATTAGAGAATTGGACCTCCGGTAACCTCACTCACACGACTAAATGTAACGCAAACGTTGTTTCACGTCAGTTTTCTACAAGGTATCACGGCGGTCGAGCCGGTTCACTCGTACCGAAGCATGGCTCCCACACTAAATACCTTTTACTCAACGAACTCTTAGGAAACTGATTCGTATGCTATAATTTATTGGTTGCAATCCAGCCTTCACGGTGCATGAATTCAAGTTACTATAGTACCAAGCGTTGGTCAATGCCCTATTAACTTAGATTCTAAGTTACTAGTTAGTGTTTACGTACTAAAATACTATTTACTAGTTTAGTACTTACCTAGTTTTATGTATAGTATTTTATGTTTTATAAAGTTGCAAAACGTTAGCTTACAATTTAATGTGGAAAGACTAGAAAGGCCGTGCATGGCGGTTAACGATTAACGATACCTTGCAATATTTATTGGGGAAAATTACCGCGCTTAAAATTTGAAGTAACGAATAAGGGGTTTTTCCAGCAGATATATCCTATGTTAGCTACATGCTATGAAGATGAAATTGCTAGGTTGTGAAACTATGTGACCGTGACAATTTCCACTAATACTAAGCTATGTTGCTGTGCGAGTAAGATGCGTAGCTCGAGTATGTGATGTATCGATAGTAGGGAAGCCATTCATAGCACACATCCACGCACCTTTCCATAAAAAAGCTTAGCTATTGATGCGTTCTACGGATGCGTGCTATGGATGCGTGCTATGGATGCGTGTTATGGATTATGGCTTCCCTATTATCGAAGCATCGAATTCTCGAGCTCCGTATCTTCCTCGCACAGCTACATACTTATTATCAGTAGAAACTGTCACATAGTTTCACAGCTTAGCTATTACATTAGCCATATAGCATATCTCTAGTGAAAAAGCGCTTTTAAACTCCCTAATTAAGTATCATATTATTCAATTAACATTTGAAGTAAAAAAAACAAAATGAGTACCTGCTTCAACTGACGTTGATGATTCTGAGATTATTTGATTTATTAAGATGTTATTGTTTTTATTATATTATGTTAAACTGAGAACAATAGTCATGACGTCAATTGTTGTGAAATTTACTTTTTTTCTTAAAAGACGTACCTAACTAAAATAATGCTCAATAATAGTCACATCAACCTATGTTTAACCAATATAAACTGGCCGTCGAATGTGCGAAAGGATCATACAAAGCGAGACCATAATAAACTGGTTTTGTATAACTTGACGTGTATGTCAAGTAGTCGTGGGATTTTATTTGGAACTGGTTCAGAAATTTTGGTTTAAGATTTAAAAAAATATGTCTTTGAACTTGTCATAGGGTCTATTGTTTAGCCTTTTTGTAGTACATGTTACACACACTTAATTGCTTTGACTTTATCATTGAGCAATTTGATATGTCAAATTAGCTACGGAAGTCATTTTGTTTTTTATACACAATAATAACACAAGTGTTAACTCTTTCTAGCTTAAGCTTTTAACTGCCATCAGAAAACTGTTGAAGGCAAATCCTCCACTAACGCAGGTCACCGGTGACCTACGTGACAGTTAACGTGTTAAGCATGTTGTCATAAGTTTTTCTTCCAGTATTTATTTAATTTTCACACACACACTCACACAACGTCACGCCTTTTATCCCCGAAGGGTAGGCAGAGGTGCACATGCACATTACGGCACGTAATGCCGCTATACAATGTACACCCACTTTTCACCAATTGTGTTATAAGTCCAATGTAATAGGGGTGAGCCTATTGCCATATCCTGGACACAATTCCAGACTCCGTGCTACTACCGAGAAATTTTCTAAAATTCGAAAAAAACCCAGTAATACTTTGCCCGACCCTGGAATCGAACCCGAGACCTCTTGTTCGGCAGTCGCACTTGAGACCACTCGACCAACGAGGCAGTCATTTAATTATCATATTTTTATATATTATTTTTTCTTAATTCCAGCCTGCAGCTGTCGATGCCCAAGATGTATAAATGCAACAGAGTGTCAGTGTTTCAACTCCTCAGCCCTGACCCGAGTGCCTTCTCCTGTGAAGCTTTCCTTAGGAATACTTTCATGGTAATTTTAATTTTTTGTTATAATTTGTTACTATTTGTGATAGATGACAGAAGTTGCACATAGACGATCGACGAATTAATCAACGGATGACGTCATAAATCCTATATCGCATATATGCAATTTAAATGCGAATAAACATGGATAGAAAATCCCAACGAACAAGAGTAGGGCAGGACCTGCCACGACAGACACGATCACTTCTCCTCTTTTTCTGATTTTAGGAAACTTTACTCTATATTCCTTAAAGTTTAATTAATCGAATGTTTCGAAGAGTTTGTCTAGCCTGAGATATGCTTTTTGATTCTCACTTTACCATTTTTTATTTGTCTCACCTGTCTTCTGTTAGATAGACAGAGTCAAAGAACAGCTACATGACACCATTCTAACATATCTCTTTCACATTAACTACACTACATCAACCTCTGTCATGCAAGTTGAACCCTCAGGTTGAGTTAAGTATTATATTGTTGTGCTCGGTGCATAATTTAAATTGTAATAGTTGTACCTGTCATAAACTGCATAGCAATCGGTAATCAAGCTACTACACCAACCATTATACACATCTGATCCGGAGCTGCAGACTACCTAGCGAGGTTACCGGGGCTCCGGCTCGAAAAGTAGGAGTAGGAACGTTGGTTATTAGTCAGTAAGAGTCTGACACTCCATCTTGCCTCACCCAAGGCGGGAGAAGTCATTAGATCCCCCCTTACGAAAAAAAGGGAGAAGTCAAGTCGTCTTGTCTAAGGAGGGTGAAGTCATTGGATACTTTTCCACCCTTAAAAACATTATACACATATCATCAACAATGTCACTAAGATTTTTTGAACAACTTTTCGTCTTATATTTCAGCTCGGTGACGTTAGAATGAAACACGATTATTTCCTTGGTGATATTTGGATTGTGGATATGAAACACGCCACCTTCTCCCATCTCCTCAGATTGAACCCAACCCTGATGCAGAAAGCCGCACACTTGTTCCATGTAAGTTGGAAATAATTATTATATTTTTCTGCTTAATCGCGTAATTATTTGACGAGGAACTCGACTAGTTTCAAGCCCAGCTTATTCAGGAGCAGCATTCCGCGACACACGACACGGCGTGTCGTGGGTGTGTTTATTAACATACAAGTTCACATACATGTGACACAGACCTAAAACAACAATTTGTGGTCCACATAAAGAGTTGGTCCATGCGGGAACCGGCCTTTTACACGTTGCACGGCAGTCGGCTGCCCAGTCACCGCACCAACTGTGCACTCAAAATGACTGTATAAACTTCAACACTCTTACTAAACATAACAAATCTCTTAATAAAGAGACAACACATAGTTCAATAGAGGATTTCGACGGGTTTTGGTGTTATATGTACAAAAATATATCGTAGTCTTAACTTCTTCCTTTTTTGCAAAGCAATTGATAGTCGATCAAGCTAATATCCCCCTCTTCAAATTCCAGGAAGGTCTTGGTCTTCGCATCCACTCCATCCATGTCCTGAACGCCAACAGCCTGCTGCAACACCTCGTCAGCTTCATGAGGCAGTTCTTCAGTCCCAAGATCATTGACCGCGTGATTGTACACGAGTCTCTAGATGCCCTGCACATGAGCCTACCTAAACGGTATCTGCCGAAAGACTATGGCGGTGACGAACCTGCTTTGGCTGAGTTTAGAGGTAAGAATCTTACTAATCCTATTTATAATATAAATGCGAAAGTTTGTATGTTTGTTTATTTGTTACTCCTCCATGTCAAAATGGTTGAAAGGACGACGAAATTTAGGGCAGAGGTAGATTATGGTCTAGGATAACAACATAAGCCACTTTGTATCCCACGATAATGCTGACAAAGCCGCTGGAAGAGGCTAGTTATAAACTTAATAACTATATTTCTTACTATATACTATTAAATTTTACTCTCTGTGTTTCTGACCGTTTGAATGTGATCAAAGGAATCTGAGTTTTATCGGGACACATTTAGTGTATAATTTGTAATGAATTAGAGAACAGCAGGTTTTACCATCAGGTTCTGATTTATTAATCATATTTAGAAACGCCTACTAAGTTAGCTTAGCAATTACACCTAACAGATATATCATTTTAAAAATATAATTTGTTATTATCTCTGATATGGCTGGACTGATTTTAACGGGCCTTTTATTGACACACACACGTCACAACTTATATCCCCAAAGTGGTAGGCAGAGGTGCACTTTACGGCACGTAATGTAGCTATACAATGTACACCCACATTTCACCACTTGTGTTATAGGTCTCATGTAATAGGGGGTGAGCCTATTGCCATGTACCGTGCACAATTCCAGACTCTACACTACTGACAAGAAATTTTCGAAAATATATTTTAACTGTTTCAACTGTTAATAACCCTTTTCTCCCATTCCCAGATAAATATGAGAAAGAGATAAGAAGCACAGTGACAAAGCAGTTCCTTATAAGCTCCATGAAGATGGTTTCCAATGAGAAGAAACGCCCGAACTCCGACATCAACGAAGAATACTTGGCTGGATCCTTCAGGAAATTAGATTTCGATTGATTAATTAATTATTATGATATTTAATGGTCTTTAATTATATTAATGTTAATTAAGTGTAGCTATTAATTATTATTATTATACTGTTTAATATATTGATTTTATACTTATGGTTTTGGCATTTTTATTACATTGGTGTGATTTTTAGTTAACACTTCATGCCTTATGGATCAATTAATGTAATGTATGAAAAAAATCATGTAATAATTATTATCGTGAGACATAAAAAAATAAATAAAAATGAAGGTTTAATCGCCAGAACTGAGAAAGGCTCTATGATTTTCGAGTCACAGAGGGTCTCTTCTCTCGGCTAATTAGAGCGTATTTATATATTGTTATACAATAAAACCCAGCACATATAATTATTCCGGAGCTGCAGAGTACCTAGTGGTATTACCGGGGCTCCAGCTCGAAGAGAAGGAGTAGGAACGGAGTAAGTAGTTTTTAGTCATTAAGAGTCTGACACTCCCTTTCGCCTCGCTCAAGGTGGAAGAAGCCATTAAAAAAAGCACGCATAAAAAGCCCCTCAAGTTTAAATATAGAAAATAAAAAATAACTCCATTATTTTTTTAATATTTTATTTATTTGAATATCTCACTCAGACACTTAAAAAACTAATCTTAGTAACAATTAGATACTTATAGATACAGTATTTCTAATTAACGCGAATTAACAAAAACATGTACATCTTATGTAAGACCAATCCTACTAATATTATAAATGCGAAAGTTTGTTTGTTTGTTTGTTACTCCTTCACATCAAAACGACTGAAGGAATCGAGATGGAATTTGAACACGGGTTTATTATAATCTGCAATAACGTTTTATCAATCAGAAATGCTAAAATAAACTGTAGAATTGACAAAAGAACACATTGATTTTAAAGTAGCAAAATTTTTTGTATTGTTTATGTAGCACCCAATCGTCTAGTCTGTTCTGGACTGGCCATGCCAAATCTTAGAACATCTAAACACTCAATATTATTTTTCTTGTTATTGTATCTTAGATTCTTAGTTAACAATCACAATTGATACCCATTCGACCACCGTGGTAGTCGACTATAATAGATTAATTCTCAGAATTTTGTTACTTAGACTAAAAACTGTTTCTCAGAAAATGATCAGCTTCAGAAATGAAGCGCGACAAAATTCTATCATCAATCGCTTAGAGATTGACACTTGCCTAGACACCATAATAGTATTGCTTAGTTCCAAAAATCACTTTAATTACAACTAAAATTTTCTCACTAAAATTATTTTGCTAATGGCCCAATTCACAGTCTATAAGAGTGCTTTTCTACCAGAGATGTGCTATGCTACGTTGCTGTGGATGCGTTTGGCTTCCACCAATCACATTCGTTGGTACAACACATACCATAGCACTGGTGGAAACGGAATCAGTTAAGCTATGTGATGTGTGCTATGAATGGCTTCCCTACTATAGATACATTGCATACTTGAGTTGTTATCTTTCTCTCGCTGTTACAAAGCTTAGTATCAGTGGAAACGGCCACATAGTTTCACAGCTTAGCTAATACATCTTCGTAACATAGCTACATAGCACATCTCTGGTGGAAAAACACCCTCAAGCTGCTATCTACCAGATAAATCTACGTTTAAACACAATCTGCCAGCTAAATTTATCAGGAACTTATTGGGGAGTGAAAATGACCTTAAAATACTCTAGTTCTATAAATTAATCTAATTCTAATTTTCTGAATGTTCCTTCTACTCCAAATTCGTCTGTGATTTTTGATGGTGTTATCCTTTTTGATTCGTCGGCGAAGAAATGTTTCTCCTGGTACGCATAAAACCGCTTCCATGATTCTGACATGAGAGTTTCACACCATGCATCTGGTAAAATAAAAATAATAACTTATTAACAATCTGCCTCGCTAGACGAGTGGCTGCAAGTAGGACTGCCGGGCCCTTGCCCGGTTCAGAACGGTTTCGGGTTCGATACCCGGATCGGGCGGGTCGGTAGTCTGGAAATGTGTCCGGTATATGGCAATAGCTTCACCGCCTATTACGTGGAACTTACAACATAAATTGCGAAAAGTGAGTGTATGTTGTACAATGGCATTACATGCCATAATGTGCACCTCTGCCTGCCCCACAAGCACCTACATAATTGTCATAATTATTTGATAACATATTAATTTTCTCTACAACTCTACCAAAAAAGCAAGACAAAATACTATATTTAACATAATTATCAACAGAAGCACAACTCACCCGACAACTCCTGCACAGTCGTATTAGCAGTACCACCAATATCGCTAGGAAATATGTCCCTAGGCAGCACATTGAATATCTTTTCAAATCCTTCATAGAGATGCAATCTTTCTGCATGTTTGGGCTTCATAATCTTCTTGAAAAGGGCTAAGATTGAGTGACCGAAGACCGGCACGTTGACTAGATGTATGCCTTTTATCTTGATCGCGTAGCACGCCTGTGGGTCAAAGAAGGTCTATTTTAAACGGGTATTTTATGAAAAGTCGGGTAAGTAAACTGGTGGTGATTTGCTGATAAGTTTTGTGTGGGTTAAGATTTTATGGGAACTCTAATACTCTGTGTAAAAGTGGCTATTGAGCAAGGGGTTCGGGATAGATTCCGTGTCTAGAATTTTTCAATGGTGGTTGGAAATGCGACTGCCGAACAATTGGTATTAGAATTAATTTTCGTTTCGAGTGTAGTATCAGTAGGAATATTATTTTTGGAGCATTTTTTTACTTCTGCGGACCACTCGTCTACAGACCACTGGTTGGAAATCACTGTGGTAATAAGCGAGTAATTTTCTATATGCACTTCGATGTAGATACCCTTCTTATGGAATAGAGAACAAACTAGCAGATTCGTTCTCTGATGGTAAGCGATCATTGCAACACCAGAGGAGTCACAGGTGCATTGCCGGTCTTTAAAAAGGAATACGGTCTTTTCTAGAAAGTTTGAAGGATTTGAATAGCTTTAAGAACTTACCGTGATAAAATAATAGATTTTTGATATCAACATGGGCGTGAACTGCATGGCATGGTTCAGGGTTGCGTTACTGAAGTCCAAGACCCAATGGTCTCCATGTGTGACCTCATTGAATATTCTGTAGTCTCCCATCATAAAGCCTAGCTTGGTCACATCCAGAACGAGAAAATCTGGATTCACTATTCTGTAAAGAAAGACAAAATATATTGGGTTAGTATAAAAGTAGCTACATTTAGATAATTAAAACTGTCTCGTTTGAATGGTCATACTGTGTAAGTACTGTTTTTTATGGTATAAGCCGCTAAACTAGCTGACGGATCACCCGATAGTAAGCAATTGTCGCCGCCCATGGACACCCGAAATACTAGATTCGTTACAAGTGCGTTGTCGGCTTTTTGGGGGTTAGAAATTTAACGATTTTTAGGGAATATTTTGATAATTGGGCCTCCGGTAACCTCACTCACACAACAGAACACAACGCAAGCGTTGTTTCACGTCGGTTTTCTGCGAGGCTGTGGTATCTTTCCGGTCGAGCCGGCCCATTCGTGCCGAAGCAAGTAATAAGTATTATAATCTAACACACAACTGAAAACGACTTTTAAAATAAAACTGTCCAAACAAATGGGAGTTTCTATTACCACTGGCACGCCAGTAACTCAACTCCAAACTGAGCTAAAATGGCTCGGACGTCAGCTGGAAGTCTTAAAATTTTCATGATCTAAGTCAGTGGTTCCCAACCTTTTTTTGGTCAATGACCACTTTTATATTATTGCGCTGAACATAGTTTTAACCTACTTTAGAAAAAGAAAGAGGTTCTTAGTTTGACCTGCGTAGGTATGTAACATGCTTGTCTGCAATTATCCCGCGATACGCTGAACGGAATTCGATGCAATTCTCAGACAAATGTTCTTTACACTTAAAAACAGGTTTAAGTATTATTTCATCGTTACATTATTGACGTGTAAAAGTGTTATTTTATAACCTTCTTACAGAAATAAATATCATTTATCATTAAATATCAAGCAACTTATATAAGATGATTTTAAATATAGGTACTTTTAAATAAACTATTTAAAATTATGTCCTCTGCGGTCCAGTGGTGATCCACAGATCACCGATTGGGAACCACTGATCTAAGTCGTGACAGAAACGTGGCCAGTAAACCGACTTTGCAGACCACCTGTGCATATTTAAAGGTTTCTTCGGATGCAGGTAAATTGGATGACTTTTGGATTTTCGTGGATGTTTTTGGTGATTAGTTTTAGAGAAATTTTGCTTGTGTAGTTGTGAATAATTAAAAATAGGATATCCAGTTGAATATTATTGCCCTTATATAATAAGGGCATTCAATCTCAGATCAAGAGTATCTTGAAGAAAGAGTATCGTGAAGAACATTTTTCTTAAATTCATTTTGCATCTTCAATCATTAATAATTTTATGTCATTTTTGATTAAAGATGATTAAAGATTTTTTTTATTATTTAATCAACAAAACCAATACTAGATCATTAAAATACAAACTAGCTTTAACAAAACAAAAAAAGTCATTTAATTTCTTGTTTACATAAAACTTCATCGCTTTTATACTAGATGGCGCTCTACGTATATTTCTATCAAAGTAATGACCTTACGAAAAACTAGTTACAAGTCGATTTAATTGGTTCAAACACTCTTTTAAATAGTAATTGCGTAGTATAGAAATGTGTGTCATTCTAGATATTATTATTTTAAGGAAGTATTTTCAATATATTATCTATTATGTAATCAGTCGGTGTCAATTTGCATAAATCTTAAATTAGAACTAGTAAGAAAATGTGTGGACATTGACAAGTCAGTACTCTAAGTATCACTCTGAATAAACCAACCAATCAGAGCGCCGAACGCATTCTCTTTTCTATTACTTTAAACTTAAACTATTACTGGTAAATCAAACTTGTACTATGGGATATACAGATCTTATTAGATAATTAGAAGTGCTTACAGTTGCAACATAACTGAGTTAGTTTTTTTATTTTTGGATTATGGCGGGAAATGGATAGACAGATATAACTTGAGAAACATTCGGATCACCAATAGATAATGGCTGGCAACGCCATTCTTTTGGGATGAGGGCGTGGGTTTATTATTCATATAAATACAGTTGACGCGGTGGCTGGACAACTGGCTGCCGTGCAAGGTATCGCGGGTTCAATTCTCGCACGTCGCAACTCTTTGTGTGATCCACAAATTGTTGTTTCGGTTCTGGGTGTCATGTGTATGTGAACTTGTATGTTTGTAAACGCACCCACGACACAAGAGAAAATTCTAATGCGGGACAACGTTTTTAAAAAAAGAAAAGAAAAAGAAAGAACAATTAATAATATTATTTAAATCTCACCTGAACATAAGAACCCTATGATTCTCCTTAGTCTTCATCGGAGGGACGATCCAGAATCCCTCCCTCAGGTACCTCTCCATATTAGGAGGGAAGGGACTCCTCCCGAGCAAGACATCAGGCATTTTATTCCTGGCTCCGAAGTAGTTGTCAATCTTCTCCTTGCATTGTTCCACGCTGAACCCTCGAGTGATGAGGTGGCCTATGATCATGCGGTCATCTGGAGGAGAAAGACATTTTTTTTTTTATAATTGAGTTAAATAAATGTTTATTTTTCTACTATCTCGTTCGTGGAGTGATGATTAGTAAGAACATGAACTGAGTAAGAAAATCAAGTAAAGTAGGATTTTTGACAGTCGGTATTCTGAGTCACATATTTAGGTGTAGGAGAGCCATGCTTCGGCATGAACGGGTCGGCTCGACCGGAGTGATACCACGGCCTCACAGAAAACTGACGTGAAACAACGCTTTTATTGTGTTTCGTTGTGCAAGTGAGGCTACCGGAGGCGTAATCTTCCCAATCCCCATTTTCTAACCCCCTTAAAAGCCGGCAACGCACTTGTAACGCCTCTGGTGTTTGGAGAGTCTATGGGCGACGGCGATCGCTTATCATCAGGTGATCCGTCTGCTCGTTTACCGGCTTATAATATAAACTTTTTTTAATTGAACTGTACCATAAACACAAGGGTTTTCTGTCTTCCCCCTTTTCTCAAGTGACTCATAACATTATGATGTTATCGTAAAATCACATTTACTATGACGAACAACAATAAATACAAATCAAAACAAATATCTATTTTAATTAAAATAAATTTGTAGTTTGCGGTCACGAAAATTAGCATAAACCTATTACAGTACGATTACGGAAGGCGCTCTATTCTATACTTATGCAACACAAACAAGTATCTAAGTAAGGTTTGCAATTATAGGTATAAATAAAAACCTCAGACAGTTTTTCCTTAACTTAGCGGTTAAAGATAAGTCACGCTATACTTAAGTTGTAACTTGATTGTAATAACCGGAAAAAACTACTTATTAATTCATAATTAGTAATTGCATGCCATTTAAATGAGAACCATGGTAGAGCTACTTTCCGTGACGTCATTTTGCTTTGAATGAATTAATAAACTTTAGTTTGTTATTTGGTGATGAAATAGATAAAGAGATGAAGGTACTGCGGTTGTGGCTCGAAGAGCAGGAGAAGGAACGGGGTGGCTTTTAGTCTAACTTTCCATCTTCCTTCATGGTGCTATCGGATAATTTTGACCACTCAAAAAAAAAACAGTATATAGGCTCTTAGGTACATATTTTACCAATTATAGTGCGGCGACACATGACAAATTACAAACAGAAGTCGCTTATAGACGATGGACGAACAAATCGACGAATAGCGTCATAAAGTTTACTACATTAAACATGTATAGAAAATTCCTACGAACAATAGTTGAGCAGAAAGCCCGCCAGGCACAATCTCTCGCCTGGTTAGAGGATCCTCGTTTAGATCGATCTAAGAGAACTTTACTGTCTGTTCCTTAAAATAATAATTTCAGTAACTTGATATGTTGTATTGTATAGTCAATTATTTACCAAAATCTAAATTAATTTGACTTATCTGATAGAAAAATCGGCTACTTCTAGAATATTAGTCATAGTTGTCATCAATAATTCAAATTAAAATTATTTATAACATAAAACAAAAATGTCGTTCTAGCAATCCTTCTGCCTACCCATAACAGGAAAAGGCGTGAAGTTGTTTATATAACACAAATAAACGTAAGATATATTTATGTTTATGTATGATTTATTTAAATTATCAATTCGGTATCGAAAATAAAGATAATTTTAACATTATTATAGCAATGTCCGTATTTGAGTGGACTGCGAAATAATTATGAATTAATAATAATAATTGAAGGCTGATCGTGATTTGTTTTTTAAATACATTTGACATAGAAGCAAAGATTTACATACATCGATATACTTAATATGTCGCAGAATTTTTATTAAACTGCTTTTCTACCAGAAATGTGCTATACTACGTTTCCTTCTCATAGTCATATTCATTGATACGCTATGTTTTTTACATGGAGAGATGTGTGCTATGGATAGCTTTTCTACTATCAATACATCGTGTACTCGAGTTGCGCATCTTCCTCGCACAGCTTAGCTTAGTATCTTAGCTTAGATAATTGGACTGTCCAACACAAAAATAATTATTCAATTCGATTCAGTAGTTCCGGAGATCAGCGCGATCGGTTTATTTTTGTTGCTTGTTAAACGTTACCCAGCACTGGCATTGTCTCCTGTATCGTGGGTGCGTTTACAAAGATATACATTGACATACACAACCCCCAAATCCAAATCAACAAATTGTGGATAACGCAAAGAGTGGTTCCCACTCTCCCATTTGTTAGAAATCGAACCCGCGACACTGTCATCTTACTGGCTCACAGTGTATCAAGAAAAACGAAATGAAAAAAAGAATTAAAATACCTATATTGCGTTTTTTTCTGTTAAGTAAAACTTCTTAAGCGAATCTATCTATAAATCATTAAAATTAATATAATCACCTATAATTGGACATTTCCTGTCCTGTTACGATTGCAAAGAGATTTATACCTTGTCTAGCAGTAATTAAGTTACAAAGTTCAATAAAACTATTTGTATGACTAAGAGGTATTTCCCAATGAGTATAGGCTTTAGTAATCTCATAGTTTTTTTTTTTATTTATAGAAGATTCTCGTCATAGCTTGCTTGTAAACAATGAGGTTTTAGTTTTGCTTAATGAGGATGGGAAAAAAGGAAACAAGATTAATGTCCGAATACTCAAACGCTACTCAATTGTAAAACTAGTTCTGTCCCTAACAATTCTTTACAAAATGACAGAGACAGCACGATATTTAAGTACAACTTAAAATTGCGTAGCATTTCAGTACCTATTAAGGCGTAAGAGCCTTATTATTTAATAATTGTGTTAAATCTCTAGAGTATATCAGTCTACATCTACAGTGTATCTCTATAGTATAAAACAAAGTCGCTTATTCTGTCTATATTTATGTATGTTTAAATCTTTTAAACTACGCAACGGATTTTGATACGAAATTTTTATAGATAGAGTGATCTCAAGAGAAAGGTTTATAGATATATGTATAATACAAGTATAAAAAAATCACCATTGCACCCATGCGAAGCTGGGGCGGGTGGCTAGTAAATAATATAATTCGAATGAAGCTAATAATAATAGTTTTATAATTTAACCTACAATAATATAAATAAAAAACTTAAGTGTAAAATATGTTAATATTTCTTTTTATAGTTATTAATTCAATATAAAATTCAAAAAATCAAACGGATAAATGTATTGAAATAAAATAAATGAATTCATAATATGCAATATTAAAAACAGCATTTATTTTAATTCTCTATATTTAGAAATCAATAATTAGTACCTATGCGTAAACCAAATCAGGTTTATTTAAAAACACCAAGAGAAAAACACGACATTTGGAACTAGTTATTTTTAAACAAATAGTTAAAAACATTTACAATCACAACGTCACGCCTTTAATCCCCGAACGGGTAGGCAGAGGTGCACATTACGGCACGTAATGCCGCTATACAATGTACACCCACTTTTCACCATTTGTGTTATAAGTCCCATGTAATGGGGGGTGAGCACAATTCCAGACTCCGTGCTACTACTGAGAAATTTTCGAAAAACCAAAAGTACTAGTAACTTTGTCCGACCCAAGAATTAAACCCGAGACAGAGACCCGTTGTCCGGCCATCGCACTTGTGTCCACTCAACCAACGAGGCAGTAAAAACACATTAACAACGTGTTTATAATTTTCTTGAACTACTTATTTTTTTACTAGAAAACTGAGTTTATGACAAATTGGTCCTTATTATCAGAAAAGAATTGCATTGACCCTAAACTTCATCACTATTGTGACATAAAATGAAATCTATTTCCTTCCTCCTAAGGTATTGTTTTCTTTAATTGCAGCCAATACTTGCAATTGTATATCAATGCCATTGCAAACAGCATATTTACAGACGGCATTTCAACACTCTAATAGAATTTCGACCTCAAACTAAAACAAATAAAGCTTAAAATCAATAATATTGGTTTATTTAATACGGATGATGGCAAGGAATGAAAATTAAAAATCTATTTAGTCCGTCAGTTAGGTAATGAAAAAATATTAGACACATATTTATTTATTTTGGTTATATAAGAATACTTAGATTAAGCGAATCAAAGTTTAGTAGTGGGAGCAACAGGAACATATAAAATGTACATAGAAGTTCAAATCGATATAATATCTTCAAAAGTATTTGTTTCGGTAAGAAAATGAAAAAAAAAATACGCGTCTAATAATTAAAAAGACGAACATTAAAATATATAAAGTATTTATCTAACCAATTGCTATGCACGTGTCACTTTAGACACCAACGTGATATCTAGCATATAATTCTTAAACTAATTTTAGACCTCATACATATAAGCTATAAAGCTTAAAATCGAATATAACAGCTGTTGTCTGTACTATTTGACGTAAGCAGACTAGTTTAATCGAATAGTTATAAATGTAACAAGTTAATTATTATTGAGGGGAAAATTCCATTATTGATTCCTCAGCTATTTTTACAATTCAATTTGACGTTTCAAAAGTGCCTAATTTAGAATTAATTAAAATAAATGCTTTGACTTTGACTTTAACAAAACCCTAAGCCTAAGATTACTCTTAACTACATTTTGAGTTTTTACTAAACTATAAGTGATAACGATTAATGATAAATTATATTTATTTTTGCAAATAGGTTACAATGTAACTCTTTTACACGTCAATCTCTTAAATAACTAGAAAAGGCCGTATCTTTTTTTTGTTTTTTTAGGGGGGGGGAATTATCCAATGACTCCTCTCACCTCATGCTCTGGTTCAGCAGGAGTAGGAACGTGGTGGTTTTTAGTCAGTAAGAGATTTTCCCCTCTCAACAAAAAAAGGTATTTTTTGAGATGGAAAAATCATTCAATAACTTCTCCCGCCTTGAAAGAGGCGAGAGGGAGTGTCAGACTCTTACTGAGTAATAACCACCCCGTACCTACTCTTGCTCTTCGAGCCGGAGCCCTATTTGAGAGAATTCATTGGATTATTCCCCCTAAAAAAACGAAACAAAAAGATATTACTAATAGTTTAGTAAAAACTCAAAATGTAGTTAAGAATTATCTTAGGCTACCTATCTTAGGGTTTGTTAAAGTCAAAGTCAAAGTCAAAGCATTTATTTCAATTAGTCAAAAATTACGCACTTATGAAACGTCAAATTGAATCGTCAGTGAAGCTAGGTGCTTGTTCCAAAGTTCTTCGGATCTTCGAATGGAGAAGAACGAGCAAGAAACTCCATCGTTACGATTTAAAAAAAAGATTTTTTTAACAATCTCTCTAAAACGTACATTAGTCACTATAAAATAGAGCGAACCATTTCTATAACTGACACACATAATTATGTATTCAAAACTCATCTCTAACAAGAGGATTTTAAAATCGAAATTTCAATAACCCTTAGCTTGACCGGTGAATCGTAATAAGGATCTCTTGTACCTCTTAAGGCAGAATCGGAAAAGGCAGCAGAGGATATTTTTAAAATTTTATGATCTTTCTTGGTACTTAGGTACGAGAATTCCTTGTCGTAGAAATTCATTCGTATGAACATTGGTAAAGCGTCTAGTCTGTATAAATGGTCTTTCTATTTGATACTCTATGTCTGTGGGTAATGGTATAAAGTTGATTGTTTTTCTTTTAATAATTATATTATTCTAATTTCTTGCCCTGTATATCTCAAAGTCAAAGCAATTAATCCTAAATTAGGCACTTTTGAAACGTCAAATTGAATTGTCCGTCAGTCTGCCTGTCAGTGAAGCTAGGTGCTCGTTTCAAAGTGTGTTCTCGGTAGGTGTTTTCCCAAAGGATCAAGATTTAACACATTTTTATGGAGTGTACGTAAAAAATATCTATGATATATAAATCTACAAGGAGACTGATAGGTTATTTATTTAAATCGGACATCAATATTGTGACTACACTGATTTCATCAGATTAACATTGTAGTGTCAAATTTAAATCAAACATAATTATTATTACTATATTTCGCGAGGACGACACAAATTAGCCAGTGCTAATTTGGATCCATGAGCCAGGATCCATATACAAAAATATCTCCGAACTAAACCGTATTTTTCAGAATACCTGAAGAGTTTTTTTACAATTATATGTATATTCATTATTAGTCTATTCTTTCTCTGCCATTTCTCTGCCCTTTGCACGTTTAAATCTTTAAAACTACGCAACAGAATTTGATGCGGTTTTTTAATAGATAGAGTGATTCAAGAGGAAGGTTTATATGTGTTTAATACATGCATAATAATATATCACCATTGCACCCATGTGAAGCTGGGGCGGGTCGCTGGTAAATAATATCTACAAATAACCATAGTTCAAAGTCAAAGTCAAAGCATTTATATCAATTAATCCTAAATTAGGCACTTTTGAAACGTCAAATTGAATTGTCCGTCAGTCTGTCTGTTAGTGAAGCTAGGTGCTAGTTCCAAAGTGTAGCTTCGAATGGAGAAGAACGAGCAAGAAACTCCATCGTTACTCTTTAGTTATAAATAAAGAAAATTACTTACGTAACAATCCTTGAGGTAGATGTGGCTGCTTTTGATACCACTCCTGAACACTAGCCACCATTTCATCCAAAGCTTTCTGCGTCACATTGTACGATTTCAACAAATTCTCCAAATCAGAGTCTCTGATGTTCATCAACTTTTGTACATTCAGAGAATAGTCGAAGTTCTCGTACTGTGAAATAATAATTATTATTACATTATTATAAAATAAAGTCACGGCTTTTATCCCGAAAGGGTTAGGCAGAGGTGCATGTTATGGCTTTTAATGCCGCTGTACAATGTACACCAACTTTTCACCATTTGTCTTAAAGTTCCATGTAGTAGAGAATGAGCCTATTGCCATATACTGGTGAGAATTCCAGATTTCGTGCTATTACTGAGAAACTTTTCGAAAAACGGAAAAATCCCATTAATACTTTGTCCAACGCGGGAATCGAACCCGAGACCCGTTGTCCGGCAGTTGTAGGTACTTGCGACCCTTCGACGAACGTTGTAGTCATTATTATAACTGCCGCAATAATTGTATTGTATAATAATAATAACTATTTAAGATATGTAATAGTAACTGCTTTAAAACATTATTATAAAATTATTTTAATAATTGCATTGTCATGCCATATATTTATTTTAATAACACTATTATTATATAACATCCCCATCCAAGGTTTTATATAAAAAACAAATTACAACCATGAGATATGATTACCAAACTAAAACGAAAATTCGGTAGATATTTTTATAAAAACAAAACAAAAAATAACATTATAAGGATAATTTTTTTGATGCTTTATGTTAGTAGTTATTTCTTTTTAGATATTTTTAAGTTGTAAATATGTTACACAAAGTTATTATCATCATTAAGTTACTATTATGGTTATATATAATTTATAATCTATAACAGAATTAAAATTATAAACATTAATTATTTTTTGTAATTCCTACTTAAATTTTAATAATAATATAACCTATTACACATACCACATTCTCGTCTCCGATAGTCATTTTGCACTAGTATAATAAAATTATAAGAAAAAAAATCACAAGAAAACACACACAAACACTTTGTTCTCGTAACACAAACCGACAAAGTCTGCACAGCCCACCGTCAACCGTTTTATTATATTGACCGCCCTGAGAACGAAGCGAAATCGGTTTTGCCGCAAAATCTATTTTTAGACACACAAAATTTACAATAACATCTCTTTAGTTATAATTTAATGAGAGTTAGTCTGTATTTCCCAATATATATTATAAATAAATATAGATTAGGTTTATATTTTGGTTTCATAATTATTATTATGATATAATTTTTCGTATCTATAAAATACATTCTAATTCCAATTTTAAATGAGACTATACTATAAAACTATTATTGTAATGTAGAATTATTATTTTAAAATAATTATTTCGTATTTATAAAATAAATTCTAATTCCAATTGTAAATGAGACAATACTATTATTGTAATATTATTTAATTTAGTTCGTTCTTAGATATTTCTAGAGTTAGTCATTATTTCGGTATTAGGCTGTTTCTTATTGTTTGATTTCTAGTTTAACAATAATTCGTATTGTATATAGAGAGAGGATTAAATAAAATAACTTTAATAATACAAAATGATATTTTATAAGATCAAATTAAGTTCTTTTGTATAAAGTTCAGACTTTATATTATGTTGTGCTTTTGTACTGCCTCAATTATCGTGTGATGAACTTAGTCTGTCTTTGTATTGATTCTTGAACTTAAAAAGAATGTATTTCAACGATAAGTTCATTTTAAAATATGAAAATACATACATACCCTCACGCCTGTCTCTATGCGATTCCTGTGTTTCAGTCAACAGTGACAATTTTTTTAACTACTACTAGTATTTACTATTAAATGCTTAATTTAAGATATAAGTATTATCATTAACATTACTATTATTATCAGTTATTATCATTTTCAATATAATAGCCCAGTTTTTTGTTCATACAGTTAGTTGTATACATATACAGGGTATTTACAATTTCCCATCAACCGTGGGATTATAATGCACATTATTACGTCGTTTTAATATATTTAAATATAATATAAAGAGAATAAACTTCGAACATGGGCATTGTAATAATTTAATTATAAATATTCCATGCGAAATAGTAATTAAGGTTCTTTTTTAATAAATTATGTAGTGTATCTAATAAAAATTTGCGCAAAAACTAAATTGTTCTGGGATTTTGTGTATACATAGTAAAGATAATGTTTTACTTATTACGTTTTAATAGAGTAGATGACTCATTTTTATATCTAACTTGTAGATTATTTTAAAATATTAGACACGTATTTTTTATTTTCTTACGGAAACGAATAGTTTAAGAAAAAATATTAGTTAGGATAGTTTAAACTGTAGACATAAATCTATCCCTTGTAAATTTAAATAAAAAAAAAAAATACAAATCACCAACACGTCATAAGCTCTAAGAGTTTATCTCTACGACAAATAAAATCAATATAAGCATAGCCGTTTAGGAGTTCAGTGACATATACAAACTCATTTTATGTTATATCAACGCATTCACTCTAAACAAAAGAATAAGTTTGTACCCTTTTTTCATTATGCTTTTAAAAATAAACGAGGAAATAATAAAAAGAAAAAAATAAATATTTTTAAAAATGGCAAAAGAAAATCCATTGTTTTTTTTGTCTTTAATTTTGTTTTTTTAACGTATAAAGTTTTAAGTAGTTAGGAATTTTACCGGTCTATGTCTTAGCGTGTTACTAAGCTTAGGTATGGTATTTTCAAAATCTTTAGAACCTCGATAAAAGTAAAACGTTGAAATGTTACTGTTTATTTTACCTATGCCCTTCATGTAACTTTTTTAAGAAGGGAAAATTATCCCCGCTTATCTCCCACCATCCTGTTTTCTATATCTTCTTCCACCTTGTTTCAGACTCTTACGGACTAAAAACCATCCCTATTCCTGGTTTTCGCCGTAGCCCCGGTAACCCGCTAAGCAGTCCGCAACTCCGAACCCTTCACGTAACATATCTTTAATTACACACAAACATAATTGTGACTATTATGCCATATTATTACTAAGTAAATCACATGACTATAGTCACAAGATTATAGTAATATTACGTGTTAACATTTTCGCATAATCATCTTACATAGGCTACTACAAACACAAACAACATTTTTTCAAATATTTATTCGATTTATTAACACATACAAATATGTACTTAATAGATAATCAATCAATTAGTGGAATTTAAAGTCTGTAATGAGATGGATAAGGTTCTAATTTGCATGTGTAGTTGACGATGTTGTATGGTGTAATTTGTTTGATTTCGATCTGCCTTTTGTTCATTGATCAATAGATTTTATATCAATAAGAAAAAATGAGTCATATTATAAGCTAATAGCAACGGTTTTTGTATGGAATTATTATTAGATATGTGTATGATTATGCTTAAGCAATAATAATAATTAACAAAAACACAAAATTTAGTCGACTGCTAGTTTAGAGCATGCGATGTATCGATAGTAGGGAAGCCATTCATAGCATATATATTTCTATATAAAATCACATCTTAGTTGAACCCATTTCCACCAGTACTAAGCTATATGTACCAATGAATATAATTGGTGGAAGCCAAACGCATCCACAGCAACGTAGCATATAAAAGCTGGCTTATGGTTTTAAATACTCAAAGTAGTATACACCTCTGCTTACCCCTTCAAGGATATATGCCGTACCGATACATATAATATATACAGCCCTAATCTAACCTAACTACATTAAAAAAGGAAACAAAATCTAGAACATACATATAGAACAAAGACTTACTTATATAATTGCCTTATACTATTTCCTCAATGACAAACAACATCTTGCTATTGTTACAAGTTACTTGAAAAAACTAGCAATAATTAACTTGATTAACTAGATACAGATAGCATGAATGAAATGTTTATTTGAAGGAAAATTCTGTATTATGATGAGTTGGGAAGGTAATGTTGTTTTTCTTGTTCTGTAGGTAATCGTTGAGTGGCTTCCAGTACATACATGCTACAGGGTTTTTCACCAGAGATGTGAGATGCTACGTTGCTGTGGATGCGTTTGGCTTCCATCAATCATAGTCATTGGTACACATAGCTTAGCACTGGTAAAAACGGACTTCGCTAAGCTATTATATTTATATGGAAAAATGCGTGCTATGGATGGCTTCCGGACTAATATTATCGATACATCGCATACTCAAGCTGCGCATCGTCCTCTCACAGCTACTTTATGGCGGCATATCTTCATCAGAAAATACATAGATACTTCAGATACATAGCTTAGTATCAGTAGAAACAGTCAAAGGAGATTGTCCAAATCTGGCTATTTTTGAACAGGCTGCTCAACAAAAATGTAATTTACCAATAATTTTATTTATATTTTAGTAAATGTCTGACGCTAATAACTTTGTATCAATTTTTACTTTAAAAAAAACGATTTTTATTGGTATTTGTTATGATAAGACCAAGTATTTGTAGTAGTTTGCTTTGAATTTGACTTTAGTGCTGCCAATCTGCTGTCAATCTGTTGTGTGTTTCGTCAAAATGACAGATATTATTCGCTTTGTTCTTTTGCATTGTGAGTATTGAAACTCCAATTTATTGCGTAGGAAAATACAAAGTAGACACATTAGTAGGAAAACATATTTTGTATATATGACGAAGGAGAAATCTACGTGGTGTTTTGAAAAAGTGTGACGTCATCATTGCTGACGTCACAGTTGTTGTTCTCACGATGGTCACCCATTTTGGGGCTTAGAAAAACTTCACGAGTACTGTAAACTTAGTTTATTCAACTCCCAGGGAGGTCCATACTGTACGGCGATCGGAGTGCAACTGCCTCGATTGCCTACAGTGCGGGCGTATTTATAGGACTCGGCGCACGAGCACGTGCTTACAAGTTTTAGGTTAAGTATTGAAATTACAATGATAACGTTAATTTTACATCGTATTAAACTTAAAATAATCAACTGATGATTAATAAACTGATTTTCAGGACAATCAAGTGAATTAACCAAACTTATTCTACTTTCTCTGATTAGTTGATGTGGTTGCGCCGACACGGCCATACTGACAGGCGGTGCGCGCTCTGCACCAGCCTCGTTGATTTTTTTGTTGATTCTTGTAGATTCTTGGTGATTCTCGTAGGTTCTCGGTGATTCTTGTAGGTTCTCGGTGATTCTCGTAGGTTCTCGGTGATTCTCGTTGGTTTCGTTATGTTGTGATGTGATTACCTGTAGGCAAAGAAAGTATTTTCTCTGAGAAGGATTTCTGTTCATTATAAATTAGTTGTTAGTCTCGTAGAGTTCTCGGAGGGTCTCGTAGAGTTCTCGGAGGGTCTCGTAGAGTTCTCGGAGTTTAATTTGGAATTTTTGAAATTTGAAAAGAGTAATTAACTATGCAATACTTATCTGTTTATTATGGTGGGTTATTTTCACTCTCCAGGTCGTGGTTTTGATGTACTTGCGGCTGTTGATTCGTTCCAGTTGATCAGGTGGAAGAGCTGATGATGAAGCGGCTGGGGTAAGGGCTTCTTGCAATCCCACTTCTGATGACGAAGGAGAAATCTACGTGGTGTTTTGAAAAAGTGTGACGTCATCATTGCTGACGTCACAGTTGTTGTTCTCACGATGGTCACCCATTTTGGGGCTTAGAAAAACTTCACGAGTACTGTAAACTTAGTTTATTCAACTCCCAGGGAGGTCCATACTGTACGGCGATCGGAGTGCAACTGCCTCGATTGCCTACAGTGCGGGCGTATTTATAGGACTCGGCGCACGAGCACGTGCTTACAAGTTTTAGGTTAAGTATTGAAATTACAATGATAACGTTAATTTTACATCGTATTAAACTTAAAATAATCAACTGATGATTAATAAACTGATTTTCAGGACAATCAAGTGAATTAACCAAACTTATTCTACTTTCTCTGATTAGTTGATGTGGTTGCGCCGACATATATATTATATGAAAATAACACTAAAGGCAGGACAGCCATAAAACATTATGGCTGCAACTGCATGGTGGGTCATAGAACAGTAGGTTGATGTGCACATATAATAACTATTATTTGGTTTTTAAGCTGGGGAAGGTACCAGAAAATTATTAATCCACCTGCCGAGTTCCTTGACCATATTTTAATTACATATGAACCGGATTAATAATGCAATTTAATAGAAAAAAATGTCTTTTTTCATGCATAATCAGTTTCAATAAAATGTAAAAAAATATCTAAATATAAATCTTGATACAAAACTAAGTTTGTATCTTCATTCTTACTTATATGAACTAATAAATCAAACATATATTATTAGCTGAAGTGCTTGTTCAAAAATAGCCAAAGTCCCATACAAGTTGGTCAATCCCCTTTTGACAGCTTAGCTATTACATCTTCGTTGCATAGCTACATAACACATATCTGGTGGAAAAACATCTTAATGCTACAGCATGTATTAATATGGAAGTACAAGAAATACGGATTGTACTGCACATTCATATAAGATAATCCTTTTTCTCGCCTCTCACGGCAGTCGGGAGAAAAATCTTCACTTTTTCTCATTCCTTTGTCATGAAGATCAGAGCAGTAATCCAGTAAGCTACGTAGAATTCAATGTTTCCTTTCCAGAATTTCCAGATTAACGGGTTTTTATTTTTTCCATTCTCGCATCGGAAAGGGCGGAATGGAAAATCGAAACTGCCTGTAGTTGGCTGTCAAACTAGTTACGAGGATTAGGTGTTAGGTATTCCGTATCCAGGTGTCAGTTTTTGAAAAGAATTTGTTTAGGTATTTTGTTTTTCTGTGTCTGCGTCAAAGAGGTTTTGGTTAGCAGTGGTCACTAATAAGCTGTTGATGTTATGTAATATGATTGTGATTTAGAGGTTACAAGTACGACGGCCAAGAAAGGTGGTCTGATTTGATTTTGAGGTGGATTCAAGTTATACTTAGGTACTTTTATTATGGTACTATCTTTTGAGAGCTGGCGATTGTTTGAGGCATGTGCGGTCTAGAAACCACTACGTAAAATAGTGATGACAAAAATTAAAGGCGCACTGTTCTTTTAAGTTTTTAAAGGATTTATATACCTGTTTTAAGTATAGTTCTAGTATTAAGATTTGTTAATTTATCTTTCTATCACAGTATCTTAGTTTCAGGTGCAGGACGAGAGTTCTTTGGGAATTTGTCTATGTACCTCTTATCTTAACAGGATTTTCATTGATAAAACAAATATAATTCATATCTTTTCCCGCAATGGAGTTATGGACATACTATAGAAAGATTTTTTCTTGGAAATTACCATTATCTCCCTGTTTCGTTTGATCCACGACTTTTTGGCCACCCTGCATACAAAGTTCTTCTATATTCTGTCCGTGTGTTATACATAGTAAATAAATAAAAAGCAATATCCAAGTTTACGGTATAATCTGTTCTGTCTTCATCACATCCAGAACCAGTATTTGCATCTACAAGACCTATAAGGAAGTTTTATCTAGTCTACAAGTCATGAAGCACCTAGATTTTGATCTAGAATTAAGTATTCAAAATATTTTTTCCGAAGCTAAAGTTTTCCTGTTCTTTGTGCAATCATTTGTCTTTTTTGATCCGAAGAAGCATTTCCTTAGAACTCTTTGAATGTTTTTATATTTATTTTATTTTGGTATGAAAAACATTACGTGTGTTGAATATAATACATATATTATGTATTTTTTACTGGATGTGTAAAATTTGAGGAAAACAATTGTTTTTTTTGCGGGTTTTCTGGAATAGGGTCTATGACTAATTTTTATGCCCTTGCTTGCGTTGTGTTTTGTTGTGTGATTGAGGTTACCGAAGGCCCTATTCCCCCCTTCCCAATCTTCCCAACCCTTAAATTTCTAACTCCCAAAAGGCCAGCAACGCACTTGTAACACCTATGGTGTTTCAAGTGTCCATGGGCGACGGCGATTGCTTACTATCAGGTGATGCGTCTCCTCGTTTTTTTGTTCCATAAAAAAATAAGGACCAGTATTGTGGTCCTTTTGCTCGCATTGACGTCATAGCACTTTGTTTAATTTGTTTTAGGATTTTTGTTTGGGGATTTTAGATTGAAGGTGTGTTAGGGTTTTTTGAGCGCAGAAAAAAACATCCAATTAATTTTCTTAGGGAGGGAACCACCCCGTTTGTATTCCTTTTTTCGAGCCGGAGCCCCGGTAAACCCGCTAGGTAGTCTGCAGCTCCGGATCAGGCATCAGCCCTACTGAGCCCCATCTGTAGTGGTCTGATGGCCCTTTGAGGCGCGCGCTAAATGCGACGCGCCGTGCTCATACGCATAACGTTACGTCACCAAAAAGTATAAAGAAATTATTTTCAAATTGCAATGCTAAAAATCTGTTTGTGTAAGTTATATTCATAAAGAAGGTTTGTAAAGGTTTACACCCGGTACAATGTCAAGGTTGAGAATAAAAAACGAAGGTTTCTTTGTTCAGCAGTCCCATTATATTAATTTGTAGTTAAGGTTAATAAAAAAAACCTTTTTTTTATAAAGGTAAATCAAGAAGGAGTTTTTTTTTTATTTAGTAAACAAATATCGTCATGCCTTTTATGACCATATATTACCTAAATGGGTATGTAGAGATGCACCGTATGACACGTACAATGTACACCCACTTTTCATAATTTTTATTGATGTCTCTGTAGGCCTAGCCTATAACCATTATACTGGGCACCTGAGTAATGTTCAAAAAACCGAAAAGACCCCAGCAATAGCTACTGTGCTCGATTTGGAAATCGAACCCGACATCCCATGCCCATCAATCGCACTTGCGACCACTCGGCCAAAAAGGCAACCTCATTTTATACTGCCGACCAATTGCTATGCAGTTTAGCTAATGTTATTTTTGTTAAAAAATTCTTTTAGCTAATGTGAAATACATAAATAAAAAAAAAATGTAAATAGACATTAAACAATTACAGTTTTCTCAGTAAAAGAAATAACTTTTAATAACAAACCAAATCACCCATTGTTCGTCCCACAAACTTTTCGGAAAAAATAAAAAACAATAACAAAACAAAAATGGTATTATGGTAAATACCCACACGTTTGCAAAAATAACGGAAAATACCCGACAATTCTTGAACATACGCTTAGAAATACGTAAACATGCCTAGCTTGTTCCAACTATGATCATAATACCAATACCAATAGCAAAATATCACGAATTTATTTGGATGAAAATAGATAGAGGTTTTTTTTAAGATTCCAAAAATAACTTTGTGTTCACTTTACGTCTATACACGATTACACATCAATGTAGTGTGGAAGAGCCATGCGTCGGCACGAATGGGCTGGTTCGACTGGAGTGACACCACGACCTTACAGAAAACCGACGTGAAACAACGCTTGCGTTGTGTTAGTGAGGTCATTGGAGGCCCAAATTAATGCCCTTCCCAATCTTCCAATCCACGTTTCCCCAACAACCCTTAAATTCCTAACTCCCAAAAGCCAACAACGCAATTGCAACGCCTCTGGTGTTTCGGGTGTCCATGGGCGGCGGTGATTGCTTACCATCAGGTGATCCGTCTGCTCGTTTACCGGCTTGTATCATACAAAAAATCAAGCTATTCAATCCAGTATAAACAGGCCGTTAGATGTGCGGAAATATCATACAAAGCCAGACCATGATAAACTGGTTAAAATATCTCAATGTGTGTTTCGGTACCTTCTCTCGTGGGTCAACTGATTCGTTTCCATAATTAGATTTTTATCATATAAAGAGTTAACCACTTGAATTTAAAACATGCATAAAACAGGTTTGTAAGACGACCTTTTTAATCCTAAAATAAGATCGTCTGGTTAAAAATATTTTTTAACTGGTTCTACCAGACAAATATTTTATGACATATTATGATACATTTGATTTTATTCTTTTGCTTAGTGCTTAGATGGTGTGTTTAGGGTACTTTTTTAACAGATACGTGATATGCTACGTTGCTATGGTTGCGTTTGGTTTCCACCACTCATAATCATTGGTACACATCAAAAAACTCAGTTAAGCTATGTTTTTATATGGAAAGATGCGTGCTATGGATGGCTTCGCTACTATCTATACATTGCATATTCGAGCTGCATATCTTCCTCGCACAGCTACATAGCACCCTTTATTTTAAAATCATACAAAATATCCATCATCATTACCTTCATATACATATACATAGCATCTTAAGGTTAAAGTAAGCAAGTTCACTCCACTACAGGCTCCAAGCACCATTTCGTTGGGCTGATACCCAATACGAATCCGCGGATAACCTGACAGGCTGCCGGGGCTCCGGTTCAAAAAGCAGGAGTAAGAACTTGGTAGTTTTTAGTCAGTAAGACTCTGACACTCCTTCTCGCCTCACTCGAGGTGGGAGAAGCAATTGGAATACTTCCCCTCAAAAAAAAAAAAAAAACCCACAGCCAGAACTGTATTTTCTCGAGTCTGTAATTCCTTATATCTGTAATTTCTCAAGTCTGTAATTACCAGCCCATGCTTGTACTCATCCAAGCGAAACAGTAACATGTGTCTACAGTAACTATAATTACTAGTTGCGCCTTTGAAACAGGTTTGGGAATCCCCTTTCTTTGTTTATGTTTTTTTGGTGCAAAAAAGAACCTTAAGGTTATATAACAAAAAGATTACATTTTAGAACAAAAACAGATCCGTCTTATTATAGAACGTATGGTGTAATACCATAAAAAGTACACTCGAAATGTATTATTCTTGACACACCGTTGATCATTCCGGATCTGCGAACTACCTAACAGGTTTACCAGGGCCAGGGCTCCGGCTCGAAAAGCAGGAGTAGGAGCGGGGTAATTTATAGTCAGTAAGAGTTTTTTTTTTTTAAACTTTGCCCCACATTAGGATTTTCTCCTGTGTCGTGGGTGCGTTTACAAACATACAATTTCACATGTACATGACACCCAGACCCGAAACAACAATTTATGGATCACACAAAGAGTTGCTCCGTGCGGGAATCGAACCCGCTACACGTTGCACGATGGACCCGGGTACGTCCTGGACCCGGGTACGTCCTAAAACTGCGACCAGCCACCGAGGAATGGGCAGCAGCATTCTCAAAATTTATCGGTGACCTAACTGCGATCCCCAAGCCGCCTGCCAAGCGTGGGGATTATGGCAACCCCCCTTTCACTATGAGCGACAACAATATTACACGGCCCCCAGTCCCCGGCAGCTCCGCTATCCCTGATCTAGGTAGCGGATCAGGTAACGACGGAGCAGGGGGTGCTAAGAATCCCCGGCAGAGAAAGCGCTACCACCCCCGACGAACTTTGGCCCTGGCAACGCACAACATCCGCACACTGCGGACTGATGAGAAGATTGTCGAGCTGGAGGAAGAATTGAGCAAAATGCGGTGGGACATCTTGGGACTATCTGAAATCCGAAGAGAGGGTCAGGATACGATAATCCTAGATTCCGGCAACTTGCTCTTCTTCCGGGAAGGAGACCGTAAATCCCAGGGTGGTGTCGGATTTCTCGTCCGCAAGTCTCTCGTCAACAACGTGTGTGAGGTCGATAGTGTGTCGAACAGGGTAGCGTACCTTATACTCAGAATATCTAACCGGTATTCGCTGAAGGTCATACAGGTATATGCGCCGACCTCGACACATTGTGACGACGAAGTAGAGGCTCTGTATGAGGAAATTTCAAAAGCCATACACTCCTCCGAAACACACTTCACCGTTGTGATGGGGGATTTCAATGCAAAGGTGGGCACACGGAATAGCGATGAGTTGAGAATAGGGCCATTTGGATATGGGCAGCGAAACCATCGGGGCCAGCGGCTGGTCGACTTTATGGTGAGGGAGAGACTCTATTTGATGAACTCCTTCTTCCAGAAGCGACCGGCCAAGAAGTGGACATGGATAAGCCCTGATGGTTCTACCAAAAATGAGATCGACTTCATCATGGCGACCGAAAGACGTATATTCAGTGATGTCTCTGTGATAGCGAAGGTGAAAACCGGTAGCGATCACCGTATTGTCAGGGGCACACTGAACATCAATATAAAACTAGAGCGGTCACGCCTGGTGAAGTCCACGCTCCGCCCTGGACGTGCCCAGATCCAAAACCCCGAGCAGTTCCAACTCCAACTGCAAAATCGCGCTCTAGCTGATTGTGGAAACGTGGACGAGATAAATAATGGGTTGGTGGAAACTGTCCGAGCAGTGGGGTCAGACTTCTTCAAGACCCCCGCCGAAACAGGCCCCAAAAGCTCTCCGACGGAACCTTAAAACTTCTTAAGGATCGTAGCGAGATGAGGCTGCAGTCTTCAGACGATATGTCTGAATACGGCAAGCTCAATAGACGAATCTCGAAATACATGCGACGTGACCTGCGGGCCTATAACGCCGCAAGAGTCAGAGACTTAATTGAGCGAAACAAGGGCTCAAAAGTCTTCGCAAAGAATTCGTCTGTTGGGCAAAGCCAAATGACGAGGCTGAAGACCGAGGATGGCAGCGTCATCTCGTCGAAGTCCGAGATCCTCGGAGAGCTCGAGAGGTTTTACGGACAGTTATACACCTCAACACGGCAACCCATCATCGGTACAGCTCGGGACCCAAGAGCTAAACTGACGCGGCACTACACTGAGGATATCCCAGACATCAGCCTGTACGAGATTAGGATGGCTCTCAAACAGCTTAAAAACAACAAGGCGCCGGGCGATGACGGAATCACGTCGGAACTTCTGCGAGCGGGTGGAAAACCGATACTTTTAGTCCTCCAGAAGCTATTCAATTCCGTCATACTCGAGGGAACCACGCCGGCAGCATGGCAACGGAGTGTGGTGGTTCTGTTCTTTAAAAAAGGCGACAACTGTCTGCTAAAGAACTACAGACCTATCTCACTTCTGAGCCATGTGTATAAGCTGTTTTCGAGGGTCATCACGAACCGTCTCGAACGCAGGCTTGATGACTTCCAGCCTCCCGAACAAGCCGGATTCCGAAAAGGTTTCAGTACCATAGACCACATTCATACGCTGCGGCAGGTTATACAGAAGACCGAGGAGTATAACTTGCCACTATGCTTGGCGTTTGTGGACTATGAGAAAGCCTTCGATTCAATCGAAACCTGGGCGGTGCTGCAGTCTCTCCAGCGGTGCCACATCGACTATAGATACATCGAGGTTTTGAAGTGTTTGTATAACAACGCCACCATGCGCATCCGACTCCAGGAAGAGACTACGAGGCCAATCCAGCTGCGGAAGGGCGTGAGACAGGGAGACGTTATATCTCCGAAACTGTTCACGAACGCACTGGAGGACGTTTTTAAGCTCTTGGACTGGAGCGGACGCGGCATCAACATTAATGGCGAATACATCACTCATCTCCGTTTCGCCGATGACATAGTCGTAATGGCAGAGTCGCTGGAAGAGCTGAACACCATGCTCAGCGACCTCAATACCGTTTCCCAACAGGTGGGCCTTAAAATGAACATGGACAAGACGAAAATCATGTCAAATGTCCATGTTGCACCTATACCGGTTGTCGTTGGGAGCGATATACTCGAAGTTGTAGACCACTACACATACCTGGGTCAGATCATCCAGCTAGGTAGGTCCAACTTCGAGAAAGAGGTCGCTCGAAGAATCCAACTCGGATGGGCAGCATTTGGGAAGTTGCATGAAGTCTTCTCGTCAAAAATCCCGCAGTGTCTGAAGACCAGGATGTACAACCAGTGTGTGTTGCCAGTGATGACGTACGGTACCGAGACATGGTCCCTAACTGCTGGCCTTTTAGAAAGGCTCAGAGTCGCCCAGCGCGCGATGGAGAGAGCTATGCTCGGAGTATCTTTGCGCGACAAAATCCGAAATATGGAAATTCGCCAAAGAACAAGAGTTACAGACATAGCTCTCAAAATATGCAGGCTGAAGTGGCAATGGGCAGGCCACGTCGCTCGGAGGACTGATGGCCGCTGGGCCAGGAAGGTGACTGAGTGGCGACCGCGGACCGGAAGACGCAGCGTGGGCAGACCTCCCACTAGGTGGACCGACGACATCGTCAGAGTGGCGGGGAGCCAGTGGATGCAGGTGGCGGCTTGTCGTTCTACGTGGAGGACCAAGGGGGAGGCCTTTGTTCAGCAGTGGACGTCTCTCGGCTGATGATGATGATGATGATGACCCGTTGCACGGCAGCCAGTTGCCCAGCCACCGCGCCAACCGTGCAGTCTGATACTCCCTATTGCCTCGCCCAATACGGGAAAAGTCATTGGATGTTTTCCCTCCCTTAAAAAACATCGTTGACCATCGTAAAAAATAACTAAAAGAAGTAAAACTATTTCTTAAATGTTTTAAAACCAGCAACAGATTATCTAGATATTTTTTGTAAATGTAGTAAGAAAACTTCTTAAGACAATATGACCTAGATATTATCGCCTTGTTACTACTATTGAGACTTAACAACTTGACTGAGCTACTAACAATGTTCTATGATGTACAATAAAAATACTGCAATACTATTTCTAAACAACAAACTATTTGCCGATAGTACTTTGATTACCATGATGTATTTGTACGTACGTACTTTTTAAGTAGTTATTGAAAGGTTTTGCTTCACCTATAAATAATTAGTGAGACAAGTAACCTTCAACCTTGAGATACACGTGTTGGATTTAATGGCTACTCAATAATAAGAAACGATCAGGCGCAACGCTTATTTAGACCACTTATTTACTCTTTTTTAAAGGCCGGCAACGCACCGTGACACCTCTGGTGTTGCGGGTGTCCATGGGCGGCGCTGATCGCTTACCATGGTGACTCGTCTGCTTGTTGGCCACCAATTCTATAAAAAAAAACCAAAATAATATCATGAGTTTGTATTTTACACTATACTTGGTAACGAAAAAAAAAAACACGAAAGGATTTAAAGGCTAAACGGTTAATTCTGACGTCTTAAAACATATTTGCATTACCGAAAATCGAATAAATTCTGTTAATACATTTTTAAATAAGAAAAATAAAACATGGAATGATTGATGACGACATTTTGAGTACTGTTTTTATAGCGATAACGTCTAATTTTAGTCTAAATAGGTTTCTCCGTTGTTTTTATCGAGCTAATTATTGTACGGTAGGAAATATCAATGTGGCATTTATAATAATTTTATGCAATTATGCAATAGTGCACTATTTATAACTTACGTAATGTTGAACTAATTTTATTTTTTATAAATACTACTTGAACATTGAAATTTAATCTAATGTTTGACTTTGATTTTACATGAATTTAGTGATCTCACTAGAATATTCTCATGAGTTTTTAAGAAATAAAACATTTTCAAAAACCGCAAATATAACTTTGTCGTTCATACAAACACTATGTAAAACCAAGTTATTTTATAACTTTTATATTATGTCATCTACTTGCTGTTACGGAACCCTTCATGGGCAAGTCCGACTCGCACTTGGCCAGTTTTTTTAAAGGAGAAAAATCATGCAATGTCTTCTCCCGCCTTGGGCGAGGCGACAGGGAGTGTCAAACTCATACTGACTAAAATCCACCCCATTCCTACTCGTTTTTCGAACCGAAGCCTCGGTAAACCCGCTAGGTAGTCCGCAGCTCCGGTTCATTCTTATTTGTTGTGGGTGCGTTTTTAAATATACAGTTTCATATTTATACATGACACCCAGACCCAAAACAAGAATTTGTAGATCAGATAAAGAGTTGTTCCGTGCAGGAATCGAACCCGCAACAGGTTGCGCAACAGCCATACTGAGCCTCTAACATGACTAGAAACCAGTCAAGTTTCCCGACAAACAGTTACGTGAGTAAGCCGATAACATAATAATTAATTTTGTATGTCTCACGATAGTTATAATGACAAAAGAACCTATGGATCATTTGACATTTATTTAAAAATAAGAGAACCTATTTATCATTGTACATTTATCTTTAAAAAAGAACGTAACAAATAAAAGATCTATTTCATCCATTCACTACAATATCTATTCTCTATTATTTTCTAAATATATTTTGGCATCGGACGAAAGGACCATCAATCGCAGAATCTACATTGAAACAATTAAACACACATAAACACAGACAATGCCACAGATTTCTTATTGACTAGATATGGCAAAAATCACAACGCCACGCCTTTAATCCCCGAAGGGGTAGGCAGAGGTGCACCTGCACATTACGACATGTAATGCCAACGTAAACCCACTTTTCACCATGTATTATAATTCCCACCTCTTTTTTTTATATGGAACACGATCAGACTTTACATACATGCTCGTCGGTTAAAGTTACTTTTAAGTTAGCCCTTCTTTAATAATATCGCCAATCTGGTCGCTAGAAGATGTCCGTCTAGGCGGGCCTCTACCGACGGCCCCAATTATAACGAAAACAATAAGTATTCTTTCTATACGGTTTTCGGTCTGTTATCATTAACAGTCATTAGTCTTTTCTTGCCATGCTCACTGGTTAAGGGTACTATTGCATAACGTAGTGCAAAATGTAAACGCATAACTTATATAAGAAAATATTACACACGTGAGTTACAACGTGCTGTTAGTTAAATAAAACTAAATAAATTAATCTGAATTGCCAGGTTAATGACCATTTTACTTGAATAAACAAAGAACAAGCAATGATTTGACTGTACGTTGACTTCAATACCTCTCTCTGTCATCATCATTATCATTTTGAGTTGTAAAATAATTCACAAAAAAAATCTGCAAAATTTAAAGAAAATTTACCTCTCGACTTGACTTGATTTTAAACAGGACTTAAAATTTTGCCTGACTCGTTGGTCGAGTGGTTCCGACTGCAGGGCCTCGGGTTCGATTCTGGGCGAAGTATTGCTGGGCCTTTTTCGGTTTTTCGAAAATTTCTCAGTAGTAGCACGGAATTTGGAAATGCGCCCGGTAAATGGCAATAGGCCCACCACTTATTACACACATATAACATTGTACAGTGGCATAATGTGCACCTCTGCCTCCACTTAGGAAAAAAAGGAGTGATGAAATAAAAACATATATGAATGTTTGCTTAACGTTCGGGTACGGTACGATGAGTTTGTTAGGGTTTACCATCTATTACAAAGTACTCATAATAATTATGTCTATCTTATGCCAAATAAAAACTAACACACGCAATGTGCAAACCCATTAACTGAACCACAGCAACTTACATAGCAGCTACTTACAAAACCTCAACATACCTACCACATCCAGTGTCCCTGAATCCTTGTCCTCACACCATTCGCCACTAAGAGTGACCCTTACCACTAACCCTTCACTGACCCTAGCCATTGGGCGTATCGTCCATGAGTTATAGTCTAACAGCGGTCAGATATACCCGCCTATTGTCTAACGATTAGTAATTGATGCCGCGGCGCCATTGTCTAGTTTGTGTATTGAGAGTAATGTTGTATTGGGTACAATTTAAAAATAAATAGACTATGAATACTCTATTTGCGTAATGAATATCGTGAGACGTACTAAATTAACTAAAATACGGTTTACTTATTTTCATTGATGGAGAAAAGCGGGACTCTGTGACTCGAAACTAGTAGAGCTTTTCTCCATAAAAGTGGGTAAACCGTAGGTTTTATTTATTTATTTCGACTCTTATAACTAACATTACAGGAAATAATAACCTAATGCGTTAGCGAGGCCTTTTTTTAAATATTTACTCTTACATAAAAAATAACTTATATACACTATTAACTTAGACACTAATAATAGTTTTGAATACTTTGTAAAAATAAATATAAGCTTGAAGAAAAACTACCAAACAGGTTTAGTGTAGTGTTAAGATCAATTTCATGATCAGAAGCGGTTTCAAAGTTCAAATTTTAAAAGTGATAGAAAATGTCGATAGGTTATCAAAAATATTGATTTTCCTGCCTCGATTTCAAATTTCATCAATCCCTTCAGCTGTTTTGATGTAAAAGTGTAACAAACAAACATGCAAACTTTCGCATTTACGAGTATAATATTAGTAGGAAAAGTAATCATGAAATAACTCTTAGGTGTGATCCAGCAGCCATTAATGTTATGTTAAGTACATAATAATAATGTAATCTTATTCTCATTACTATTTAAGTACATATATTTATTATACACGCATTTTTTCCTAAAGCCAAAAACAACCTACAAGTTAAAGATCTTGATTCTAATTAAAATAGAATAACTGAATAATTATTTTCGAGATTCATTTCTAGAATAATACCAGAACCAATCTATTACATAAATAGTTATACGTGTGACATAATACGGCAAAATAAAAAAAAAACTAAGTGTCTAATATATTTTAATTATCTGTCTACTACTTAGTTATTTAAATCTTACTTCTGTCGTACCAGAGATTGGCCTCAAGTTAGACAAAAAGAAAACTAAACAAAAATAATGTGACTCTAATATTTTAATCATAGTTATTACTTATTACATAAGTAAGTAACTATCTCACGGTAATTACAATTTAAATACTATTGTAATAAAGTTTTTATTTGCACAATGCAGTCGTCGTTGAAAATAGCGCCGAAATACGATGGAATTTTCTGCTATCTTGTTTTGCTAATTGAAGGTCTCATATATATATATAGGCAAGAATATATTTTGAAATAAATTAGTAAGAGACAAAAAAAACTGATGTTTTCATTATAAGTCCATCCGAAAATATGCGTAATTGACTTTATATCGTTTTCTTCAGCAGCAGTATCAAACAAAACAAGTATCTAATAGTAATTATTATCTAATATGTTACTAGCAAATCCGGAGAACTCCGTTTCGCTACCAATGATTTTCTGTTTTTCTGTTTTGCATTAGAATTTTTCTTGAATTTTCTTTGCTATAAACCTCACGGAGCCCGAGACCTTTCCAAAACCGTGGAAATCAGTTCGTGCGTTCTGGAGTTATAGCGTCAGGAAGGAAAACCCGACTTATTTTTATATTATAGATGTCAACTAAAAACAAAAGAATAACAATTACATATGTGAATGGCCTTCCCTTCAAAACAAAGTCAGAACTAAAATATAATTATGTAAAGTTATTAATAAAATAGACATAAAATCTAATAGATTCTTATCCATTCGCAAAATTCTATTTTTGCTTCGTGACAAACTGTAGGTAGGTATGTATAATTTTGAATAATAAAAATAATTCTAGACGATTCTTACATTACGTTATTATTTTTAGTTAGTTAGTTCGCTAGACATAATATTATTTAACTTAAACAGGTTTTCAAAACGCGTTTCAAAATATTTTTTTGCTTTCCGCATTTACTGTGGGTCCATAAATATGCGTATTTTTTTGTTTTGTTGTTCATTCATATTTTTATATGGTTATAAACTTTGACTTTTCAAAGTCAAAATTATTTATTTAAACTAGACCAGGAAGGCACTTTCGAACGTCAAAGCAAATATAATAATATAAATAACGTTTGTCTGTCGGTCAGACCTCTAGTGAAGCTATTTGCTCGTTCCAAAGTGTAGATTCCTATGGAGAAGAACGAGCATTATAAGCCGGTAAACGAGCTGACGAATCATCTGATGGTAAGCAATTGGCACCGCTGCCCATGGACACCCGAAACACCGGAGGCGTTACAAATGCACTGCATGCCTTTTATTAGGGCTAAAATTGTTCAAGTTTCCGCAACAGAGATTTGCTACTCTATACAACATACTGTATATTTAATAGGTTCCATTTAAGATTAACGACACCGTATCAGCCAATTTGTCATACTCCCGCTAATTAGTGACTCTGAAGTGTAGTTAGTCAATCACTTAGGCGGTAATATGTAATATGTCTTAGTAATTAGGTGGCTGAAAATAGGTTACTTAGTGCTTATCTATAGACTTGCTTGTGATAATTTAAGCTTGGCAGTGTCCCATAACAGCTCACAACTTTTTTTATGGTATAGGGAAACGAGCAGACATTTTTTTTATGAAACACGCCGGTAATCGAGCGGACGACACTTATTACCTGATGGTAAGCAATCGCCGCCGCTCATGGACACTTGAAACACCAGCGGCGTTACAAGTGCGTTGCCGGCCTTTTGGGGGTTAGGGATTATTTAAGGGTTGTTTTTGGAATCGGGGATTGGGATGATTGGGAAGGGGGAATTGGGCCTCCGGTAACCTCACTCACACAACGAAATACAACGCAAAGATCACCTGATACTAAGCTTTGGACATATCCCATGGACATCTGTGTCTCTTCTGGTGGCGCTAGCGTCCATGGGCAGCGCTTGTCGCTTACCATCAGGTGATCCGTCTGCTTATTTGCCCGTATTCCAAAAATCCGAGTTTGTGTAAGAGGGATGAAAATGGTAATCAGAGGTGACATGCTATTCATCATCATCATCATCAACAGCCTAAAAGTCGCCACTGCTGACCAAATGCTTCTTCTCACACTTAGTAGGTTTGACCATTAATGACCACGCTTGTTCAAAGCGGATTAGCGATTTCAAACTTATAATGGAAAAATAGTGTTACAATCTTTAAAAAAGCGTATGATAAATTCAAACACACCATTTACAATTTTACAAATAAAATACATGACACAAAAACCGATTTGAAACAGACGACTAGATTAAAAATTCATAGCATACCTTTACGAATTTAAATAAATAATCTATATAAAAGGGCGTAACTAGGAAATAATAAAACGTTCAATAAAATATTTAGAACTAAAACACGTTTTATATTTGATATAACATGTTATTTTTTTAAACAAACAATAAAAAATAAAATATTCAGATTTGATATTCTATTTTTCTTTTGTGGAACACGACGGTAAACGAGCTTACGCATCACCTGATGATAGGCAATCGCTGCCGCCCATGGACACTTGAAACCGGTCTTTTGGGGTTTGGAATTTAAGGGTTGTTGAGGAATGGGGGATTGGGTAAATTAGGAAGGGAGGAAATGGGACTCCGGTAACCTAACTCACACAACGAAACACAACGTAAGCGTTGTTTCACGTCAGTTTTCGGTGAGGCCGTGGTATCACTCCATTCGTGCCGAAGCATGGCTCTCCCACACTTAAATCGTTATCTATATTTCATAACAATGCATAAAGTACTACAACTAAAGGGGACAACGCGTTGACCACCCGCCGTCGCCTTTTTGTATTGACGTTACGAAATGTATCATCCGATAAGTTATATGACAAGTTAATTGCTGGGTTAGAGAGTTTTATAATACCCACAGGAAGAGCAGAGGTGGTGAGAAATGTCTCTCTATGCTTACATTTATCAAATTATGTATCAAATACAAAGTGAATCTAATTGTCTTTACAACCGCCGAAATACCACAAAGAGCGAACAAATACATCAAAGCGATACAACCCATTATCGCCTCTAATACAAACTAATTAAAGTCCAATTTAAAATCGATTGGATGGACAAATTATTAACTGTATTCTGCGGTCGGTTTAGCCTTTATGTGTATGAAGATAGAGTTTAATTTTGCGTGGTAGAAGTGTAAAATAGAGAAACGGTTTCCAGTAAGTTTGCAATTGGATAGCAGTCGTGTAATGGAAATTTTGGTGTTGCATGCATTGAAAATGGAAGTTCTAATCTAATGGGTTGCCATATTCAGTAGCAGTTTAAATAAGAGGAACGTATCCAATTATTGTGTATGTCATTTGTAAAACAACAGTTATGTTTTTTATGGGATGAACCTAATCGAATCTAATCGGCGCTGCCCAAGGACACTTGAAACACCAAAGAAGTTACAGGTGCGTTGCCGGCCTTTTGAGGGTGAGGGATTGAGGCGACGTCGCGCAGCCTAGTGACGTTACTTCGCCGTGTTTGCACGTGCTGCTCATAATGAAGAGTCCCTCTATGACTCTAAACCGTGAGTTTTTAGTTAATTTATGTGTCACGATAGTTATAATAAAAATATAAGAACGAGCCAATTGTTAATCGGCGATACATCTCTGGACACCGTGATATTACTTATTGAAAACTCGAAATCAAATGTTATTTTTCTTACTCAACACTGGGCCTTAAGTCCAATAAATTGATCTTACATTCAGTACAACACGTTTAAAGTAAAGACTAAATCAAAAACCTAATTCATAATCACAAATTCTACCACACTTCACTCAAAATTAATTATTAACAAAAGCCCCAAACACAAGGATCTACACCCTACACTATTACGTACTTAACTGACCCTGAGGTCCACTGACCAAGAGAATTTCTAATTTGGACCCCAAATTATCTAGATATTGGTACATTTAGGTGTCTCTAAAAGCTACTATAATGAACTGAGGCTATTATCAAAATATCGCCACACAAAACGGTTGAATACTAAATAATTTTGTGCTCAAATTGGATTGAAATGTGCTTTTAGAAAATAGATTATTATGATTATAAATTGAAAATGTATTGGAAGGTAGAATTGGTTCTGGAATTTGGGAGCAGATTTGTGAGAATATATCGTGTCTGTAAAGCTTTCAAATGGTTACTAGGTATTCAAATGAGTTACACTTTATGGTTATTGAACAACAATTTCACTAATATTATAAAAAAAAACAACGTCACGCCTTTTATTCGCGTAAGGGTAGGCAAAGATGCACATTACAGCACGTATTTTTTATACAAAAGTAGCCCATTTTAATTTTTTGAGATGTGAGTGCTTACTGAGTTTTTTAAGCTCTAAGAAGATTTTTTTACAATAGTAAACTGGGACGATTTTCATTTTGAACCAAAAATTTTGATGGGAATTTTGTGTTAAAAGTTACACAAACACAATATCACACCTTACCCAACCATCCAAAAAAAAAACGGTGTTATGTTATTTATTTCTGCACCGAAAGTGTCGTCGTTTTCATCTCATCGTCGGTACAAATTGCGTTTGCTATCCAATTTCCAACTGAGTGTCGTGTGACGTGAAAAATTTTCCACGTTAGCTCTCCTGTGTGCTTTTATTATATTTATACCACTTATCTGGTTGAAGTTTATTTCATGCGGAACGGTATTTTTATTCTAAAGTTTTTTGGATTTAGACTATATCCAAATACGTGGACTGGTGTCCACTACGACATACTTACATAAACCACCAGCTTCTTATGCATGAGAGTGCGGGTTCGAAACTTAACAATGACAAATATCAATGTGAATGAGCTATATGTACTTTCTAAGATTATTTAGATACCACTTACAAACGGCGAAGCAAAACATTGTGAGGAAATGTGGGCTTATAATTTTATAATATACCTAAGTTGCATAGTTTAGAATCAGTGGAAACGGTCACATAGTTTCACAGCTAGCTATTACATTTTCGTAGCATAGCGAAATAGCTCATCTCTGGTGGAAAAGCATTTTTAATCTGGTTTTTTTCACATTGATTATTTTTGCATTCCATGTAATTGATTTCAACGCCAATCATCAATTCCTATTGACACAAACAAACATAACCTTAAAACCTCAATAAAAATTAAACTAGCAACACTTTAACCTGCAACTTTGCCACCACTTTTCTATCAGGCGCACTACTAAAGCACGTAGCCCTACACTCGTTCCCATTTCATTCCACCGTGCCGTGCGTGACCAATCTATCATTCAAAGGAAAGATTCAAAGCAAAAAGCGAATAAATTATTCTTTGATCCTACTAGATGATCTTTGGGAATAAATTTACCTATCACTAGTCTGTGGGGAGAAGATTTTGAAAGTGTTAGTCGTTTTTGCATATAGTGTGTAGTTAGGGGTAAGTGTGAAATTTTACGTGACTTAAAAAGGTTGTTCTGATATGTTTGTGAGATTGTCGGGGTTCTATATGAACGTTTAGTTTATAGGTTTGTCTTTAAGTCAAAGTCAAATTAAAAATTAATATGTTTGAAATAGACCAAAGGAACGTTAAAGCAAATATTATAAAAAAACAATCCATCTGTCTGGTTCAATTAGCTACATGAGAACCACATAGGTAACACCAATATTCAGGTAAGGGGATCGAAAAGAGAATAACCTTAAGGACAATAAATAACGCCTACGCCTACGCCTACTAACGCGCGTAGTGTTTCGGGTGTCCATAGGCGATTTCTTACCATCAGGTAATCCGTCTGCTCTTTTACCGGCTGATATCATAAAAAAATGTAGAAGAGACTGTAGCCCAAGAATGGACAATAATGCAGGCTGTTGATGTTGATAATATTTTATTAAAATCTAAAGTAATCTAAACTTAACTCTTTGTTCTTATATAATACATTCCAGTCTCCTTTCCATTACACCAATATCCACACAATAATAAAAATTACAACACCACTTACAAACGGGGCAGCACAAAGCATTCGAAAATAAAGACAATTTGCATAGAAAGCGCCGGTTTCCCAAATGCATATTCTTGTGTAAGTTATATTACAAACCCGCTTTTACCCATATTAACAACTTCCCAAAAACGTTTTACATCATTCGTACATACTTCAATATTATAAGTGTGTCTGTCTGTTTATTTGTCCGTCTTTCATGGCAAAATATGATTTATTTAAGTGATATTTATTTTTTCAAATAAGATACAAGACTTTTACACGTCAATCTAAAAAAAAAAATAAGTAAATTAAGCCGACATTGGCCATCGGTATAAAAAGAAATGCCAAAACAAACTGAGTCTCTTATAAAGTCCAGACAAATCAAATAAAGAATATAATGCGAGAACCGATTTAATTGAAGATCGTTGTAAGCATAGCGTGACATAGGCTAATTTTTGCTCTGTGTCTATCCTCTCACTTTCCAAAATAGGGGGTGAAAGTTTGTGTAGATAATTTCGCATTTTTCTGGGTAGAAAGCTAAAAATTAGTATGCAGATAATTTTATTTGTGACTAAAGAAAAATCATCTAATCAAATGTCATGTTGTGTTGTTCTGTAAATCTGCTCCAAAACCACAAATAAGAACTAGATGATTTTCTCCTCTCGAAAAAAAACCCTTAAAAAGTGCGAACGTAACCAGGGGCTGAAGCTAGCAATTTATAATATCGAAAATGTCGGAATCCCTTTGAGAGCATCACGAGAATAAATATTTTGGTCTTTTCGTACAAATAATATGAACATTAAATTTCCAAATTTGGCCCTTGTGTCCACAAAATGGTATTTCATTTGCTGTAGCTCCGAATTCAATTCTATATTTTCAAAGTTTATTTGTACAACCGAGTAACTGATTTTAATATTTATTTTCGTACATTATTCAGTTATGATTTTAGCCTTATATGTTTTCTATTAGTCAATATTTTGATTAAATATTGGAGTTACCTAAAAAAGGAAAGTAGGTACTACAATTATTGTAATTGGTATGTTTTATGATTACATTTAGTATTTATGAGTGCTTCATTGGTCAAGTGGTTGCAAGTGCGACCACTGGGCCAGGGGTCTCGAGTTTTATTTCCAGGTCGCGCAAAGTACTGTTGGGTTTTTTCTGTTTATTGAAAATTTCTCAGTAGTAGCATGAAGTCTAAAATTGTGTCCAGTATGTGGCGATAGGCTGATCCCCTATTACTTATCACACAAATGGTGAAAAGTGGGTGTACATTGTACAGTGGTATCATGTGCACCTCTGCCTACTCCTTCGGGGATAAAAGGACTGACGATACGACGATGATAAAATAGGTACTATGTACATAGGTATGTCCCCGAAAATTGTTATGATTCACTAGATACGTAACAAAAAATCTTAGATAAAAAGTTATTCTATATTCTAAATTTCAAAAATTAAACTTTCCTAGAACAGGTAAGAAATAATAATAATAGTTGAGTTAAGGTAAGCGTCCACAGGCCCGCATCGTACGCATTCTGTATGACGTCATCAGTACGCATCGCATGTAGGCATTGCCGATGATGCAGTCCGTACGATGCGGATCAGTGGACGCAGTTGCATGAGTTTCTATACAAGACAAACTAAATTCCGTTGCGTGCGATGCGTACGATGCGGGCCTGTGGACGCGTACCTTTAAACGCCTCCGTACTTCCAGAAACACACAGGTACAATCGAGACACAAAGGAATTTTATAAAAACACTACTTATTATAATACCAAAATGAAAATTGTATTAGCAGCCGGTTTTTCTCAGTAATCTAAAAGTGTTTACAAAAGATTAAAATAAGGTTCCCTCAAATTAGGACACAGCTATCAATCTTATGACTGTCTGTATTTTATTTTTTGCACTTTTATTTATTTAAAAAAAACATCCTTTAACACGTTGACTTACAAGTTAAACGATTTTTTAACACTTTTTTTCCTTATGATTTTATAAAACCGAGACTACGTCAGTTTCATGAATAACTAGATTCTGCCAGCGGCTTCGCCTGTGTTCCTGTGGCAAAAAAAAAACACCCAAGTTAGCTCACACCCTATTCGTATACCAAACTCCATCTAAATCCATTCAGTAACTTCCTATAAGGATCCCCTGTTTAAGAGTTAGGCTTCCAACCGCTTGACCAAGAAAGCAATCATAGGCTGATCTAGTTTTTCTAGCTCAATTCATATTTCCAGCAACGAACCACTTTTTACCCCAGCGATCAATTTGTAGAGTACCATCTGGCCATACCCTCCGATCTTTTAAAACCGCCCCTATTTTGTTAAAACTATTCATGACATTTCAATTCGGGGTTAAAAAAAACATAGAGGCAACACCGTGACCTCAAAACAGAAGCGACAGAATGGTTTATTCATGAATGAAGTGCCTTACTTTGTGCCTACATCGAGCGTTCTCTCTAAGGAGATAACGGGAACGTTTTTTTATGTATGTAAGAGTGCTTTTCCACCAGAGATGTGCTATGCTACGGTACTGTGGATGCGTTTAGTTTCCACCAATCATCTTTATTGGTACACATAGCTTAACACTGGTGGAAATGGACTCAGCTAAGCTGTGTTTTCTATATGGAATGATGTATGCTATGGATGGCTTCCCTACTACCAATACATCGGATACTAGACCTGCGCATCTTCTTCGCACAGTTACATAGCTTAGAATAAGTGGAAACGGTTAATACTTTCACAGCTTAGTTATAACATCTTCGTAACATAGTTACATACATAGCACCCCTCTGGTGGTTGCTTCGAATGGGGAAGAACGAGCAAGAAACTCCATCGTTACTCTTTTTAAAAAACCTCTGAGTCACCACAACACATAGTACAAAACAATAGCAGTTAATAATCTTCTCTAGCCTCGAAGGTACTGGTGCTAGAAACTTGGAATTCTAAAGTATGAATGTGTATGGTCGTGCGCAGTTTAGAGTCAGCGTCCACCGTAATCCCTTGCGTTCTCAGTAAGGCACGGACTTTGTTCAAAATATGGAATGGATTATCCTGGAATTGTGAGATGGATACGGTCGTGTGTTTTGGGTGGAACTGCTTCATTGTGAAAGTTATAAGTTTTTTTTTCTGGAAAATTTATCCAATATTGTTTGATGATTCTCCCGCCTTGGGTAAGGCGAGATGGAGTGTCAGACTGACACTGACTAATAACATACAGTTTTATAGTAGGTCAGTATTCCAGACTCTGTGCTACTTTGTTACCGGGGCCGCGGTTTGAAAAGCAGGAACGGGGTGGATTGTTAGTCAGTAAGAGTTTGACACTCCTCTCGTCTCGCCCAAAGCGGGAGAAGCTATTAGATGATTTTCCATCTCAAAACAAAAAGAAAGAGTCCGTACTACTAATGAAATTTAATAAAAATGCTTTTGCCCTCCCCATTAATTTAGCTCAACAGACGGTAACCCCTTGCTCAGACTTGTAGGAGGATCATTATTTTTCGAAACATAGGAATCTTTGTTCTTCTGACACACAAGAAAACCGAGTTTAGAAACACAACGTGCCCACGTATGTTTCCAACGATATAGTTTCATTAAGTCCCTAAGTACATAGTTAATGAAAGAATGTTTATTTTAAAACTATTTTATTTTTGAAATGTTTTTGATTAGAAATTTTATTTTCATTTCTTGTACATTTTTAATGTTATTTTTGATTACATAACATTTATAAATTGCGACGGTTATTCTACGAAGAAACATACTGTTTATTACATAAATGAAATAGATACGAGAGCCGAATATACTTTTTCACTACCATGTCTCTTTCCGTGGGTGTCTTAATCCTCAAGCCAAATGCTACTTAGTGACTACATATTTCATAGAGACGATCGGCACAGCGCTATCTAATAAACCTAAACTGTGACATTTTTAAGCTCTTATGTCCAACCTATCTACTGATGAGATCATGGTAAATGGTCTAAAATAGAGAAGATTCCTAGTCCCTATTCCTATAACAGTAGTAATATATCCGGAGCTGCGGACCACCTAGCAGGCTTACCGGGGCTCCGGCTCGAAGGGCAGGAGCAGGACCGGGGTAGTTTTTAGTCAGTAAGAGTCTGACACTCCCTCTTGCCTTACCCTGGCGAGAGAAGTCATTGGATGATTTTGCACCCTTGAATAAATAGCATGGTGCAGCATAAAGTAAAAAAAGAATTTCCCAGTTGAAAAAACATCAATCAAACAGACAAAAGTCACTGGATTCATTTTCCCGGAAAAAAATAAAAATAAAAAACAGTAGTAATATGTCACGAGCTGTTGTCGATATTGTAATAATCCACGAATTATTCAAGATTGAACTTTATAAGTGATTTAAAATAATACTTAATTTTCTTTGTCCTTTTATAGTTATGTTAGCAAACCAATGTTTGGTTATAATTCTAACATTTCTTATGTTAGTTTCTTTTAATATTTTTTTATTAATATTAATTTATTCTTTGTTCTTGTTTTTGCTTCAGTTTTTCTTGAGGGCATTTGGACCTTTTCTGTTCTACTTTTTAACATAGTACAACAAGATATTTGTACTACAAGGACTTATTACTAAGAATTTAGTTTATACGTGGAATCTATACATGTATAGAAAAGCGGTAACATTTTTGCTGTCTGGTCGTTTGAGGGATGGCAAGAAAATTTCGTTCCCTAGCGTGTCCCGCGTCCTTTTTAGTTAGCATGACTGCTTCGCAGAAGGAGAAGGCGACATAAGTCTGGTTTTCTCGTTGATAATTTATCGATTATTGGAATTTTATATTTAAAATATTTACTTTTCTTTAGCAAAATTTGGTGGCGTCTCACGCCTCGTTGGTTGTCACGAAGATAGTGGAGTTATACACAGATGAAGGTTAACTACTTTAACGCATTTCTATTTAATTTTGAAATTATCAACCTTAGAATACACTAATAATATGGTGTCTGGCCGCTTACTCTTGAAACTAATCTTAATGTCAATCCAATAAAACCTCAATAATTATTCAATGTCAAAACTATACAACCCCAATCATGACTGTTAAAACAGCATTTAGCATAGAGTAGGAATAGTTAAGCCAAATTCAATAACACTTAGTTCATTGTTGTATTTCTCTACAGTTATAAGGCAGGGGTACCAAACAATCCGGAGCTGCGGACTACCTACAGCAGCAGTAGGAACGGGGTGGTTTTTAGTCAGTAAGAGTCTGACACTCCCTCCCGCCTCGCCCAAGGCGGGAGAAATCATTGGATGATTTTTCCCCCTCAAAAAAGAGTACCAAATAAGACACCCTAAGTAGAAAGTAAAAAAAAAGTTGTATTCTAAACATTAAAGAAAGTGAAATTATCATCTAACTTCTTGCATTCGTAAAAAGTAATACAAGACATAGGAATTGTGTTGTCTGTTTGTTCATGTAACTATTTTCACTCATGTGTGTGATGTGAACACTGTATAAATCAATTGCCCTTTTTCAAATAATAAGGTAGATTATTATCGCTATCACTAGTTTCATCAGAGGGCTTAGTACGAGTCTGTTTTACATTCAACAAGATTGCCACGAGACCATGTTTGGTGCTCTGATTGGTTGATACCAGCTCCAAGAGTCGGCCTCGTTCCATTTGTGATATAAGACCCAAGTACCTAATAGGATTACGAGTTTTTTTTAAGTTTAACGAGATTAATAGGGGTGAGCCTACTGCCAATACTGGGCACAATTCCAAACTCCGTGCTACTAATGAGTAATTTTTCGAAAAACCGAAAGAACCCCGATTTGGCAATTGAACCCAAGAACCCATGTCCGGCAGTCGCACTTGCGATCACTCGACTAACGAGGCAGTCGAGGTAAACAACCAATATTATTTAAACTTCTCCACAGACAAAGTCATAGTCTAAGCCTAGTCTCACATAAAAGTCAGTTATTCTTATGATACCACAAAAACGAATTAAGGATCATATTTATGGCATACCATAAACAATGTCTGCGCCCATAAATCTCTATAACGGCGGTTATTTAACTTTTTAACACAGTTTTGGCGTAGGAAACATTTTTATCGTTCTTAAGTCAAAGTTTACTGATTTCACAATGAGATGAAACCGTCTAAGTTGTTTAGATACAACGGTGTTATGAAAGTATGTTGCGTAATTTTGTTTGTACTATACAAACATACATATTATATATATATATATATATACATATATAGATTAACTCACGCCTGACACCCATGGCAGAGACAATGGAAGGCCAATTGCTACGAATCTTACATATTTCTTTCGCTTCATCAACAGTCATCAGTTTTTTCATGCATGTTCGTCGTTTAAAGGTAGATATTTTTAATTTGGTCCTTCTTTAATAATTATATCGCCCATCTGATGATCTGACTTCACTCTAGTGAACAAATCTTCTACAAAACAACAGACGACACTCGCTCGTAACTCCATACAATTAGAAACAGAATAATTTATCAAGCTAAAATTCCATAATATTTTTTTAAATCCCCACAAAGCATAAGCACAATACAGCTGTTAAAAAAACATGCAAAAAAAACATTTCAACGTCGTCCAAAAAAAGAAAATATACAGCGAAAAGTAAAAAGCACTTTTGATCGTCACTGTACCGTGCGTACTTACTTCACAGTGAACGGTTAAGCTTCTTTAATTTACTTTAAACGGATCAAACGCAAACCTAAGTACAGTCGTGTACACAAAAGAAATCACTGTGCACAAAATAAATCACATCAAGCCTAGCAAGTCGGATTTGAATCCAGCCATTGTACAATCGCCAGCAGATCTACCTACACCAATCTGTCAGTTTAATTCATTGGATTTCCGACTTTATGTAAAATGAAATAGAGTTTAAAATGTAATTGGATTGGAAAGTGTAGGTAGACTTGCTGCCGGTTGTACCGTCAAAGAGAAAATGGCAATGCTTCGATAAAAATCTTTTTTCGACGCATTGCTGTTCCTTTGTGGGAAGTATAAGGGTTGGGTTAGACTTGGATACTTTTGTTGTGGTTGTGGGCAATTGTGTGAATAATAACATTGTTATAATGGCTAATTCATTCCGTCAAGGCCATTTATTTACTCGTCTGGGGTTACAAAATTAACACCAATAGCCTGACAAGCAAAAGGTCTTGTTCATCAATATAATTTTGAGAGTCAAAAACGTCCAATAGTTGGGCAGTAACCCACCACGAATTACTAAGCCTAAACGTAGAATCCTCAATTCCTCAAACAGTCTTGTTTCTTAAACATGTTCTCTTCTGTTTACATTTAGTTTATAATATGCTACCTTCTGCCAATGGCTTTGGCCGCGTTCCCATGGGACAAAAAGAAGACCATAATTTATCCCTATTCCAAATTTCATCCAAATCCCTTCGGTCGTTTTGACGTGATTAAGTAACAAACATAATATACACAAACTCATAAATTTTCGCTTTTTAAATATAAAGTAAGATAACAATAGGTACACTCTAAAAGAGGTGGTCATTCCGTTCATTTTACTAAACCTATTTTTTTTTTTTTTTTTTTATTGTTATATGGGACGACGTTTGGCCGCTATCTATCTATCTATTTTATTTAGTCTACATCTACACATCTGACAAAATCCTTATTTTTATGCCGTGCAGTGAAATTTATGCCATTTTTACTATCGCAGAAAAAGAATAATACTAAAAGGAAGAAAGCAACATAAAGCTAATGTCTGTATTGCAGTTTATTTTTATTTTAAAACTAGAAGGAGGTAAAGGAATAGTTTTAAAGAAATTCTTAAGATTTTTTTTGTTTAGTTAACTGTTCTATGCCTGCCCTACTATTGGTCCCGGCCCGGAAGTTTACGATGCCCGCTTCTCATGCACGAGGGTGTCGGTATTTGTCCGTATCAGTACAAGTACCAATGTTACTTGTTACGAATTGTACAGGGTGATTTTTAATTAGACGTATTTCTCTCGGGATGTGATAATACAACTAATTTCCTACAAAAATAGGATTAGCGTTTTTCAAAATTTTTGGTTTTGGCCAAAAAATCCCGAATTACAAAAATGACAATAAGTTAAAAACTACTGGTTTGATTGTGTTGATTTAGTTTTTATCAGTTGCTGATATATTAATAAACATTCCTAATACAAATACTGGAAGAAATATCAAACGTTTTAAAATAGCCTATCAAATCTTGAAATATTTTTTATTACATTTAATAAAAATTTTTTTTACTCCTTTGAGAAATAACACGCTTATGTTTATAAATTACCAAAACAAAGATGATAATAAGAGAAAACACCTCGTTACCACAATTTTTAATCCTTCCGAAAAAATATAAAATTAAATCATAGCTTTTGAACGTGAACTTAGCTAATTTAATTGTAATGTAACTTTGTTTTTGGGAAAGTAAGAAAGTTTCACTGAAGCCCTTCATTGGAGGCAAACAAAAGGATTTGAAGTTAAAATTATTATTGTTAGCAGTGTTTTTGTACATTTTTTTATTATTATAGTCAACAATAAGTTAATGTAGGCTCGTTAGGCAGAGTATAGAAGGAATACATATTTTTTATAATCGGGCCCGTCGGTAGAGGGCGCTTAGAAAGACATATAGCGACCAGATTGGCGATATATTAAAGAAGGGCCAAATTAAAAGTACCTTTAACCGACGAGCATACATGAAAAGACTAATGACTGTTGATGAAGCGAAAGAGATGGGTAAGAATAGTAGCAATTGGCGTTCCATTGTCTTTGCCTACCACCGGTTATACATACATGTACATATTTTTAAAAACCCTTTATTTTATTTTCTATCAAAGTCATCTTCTGTCGAAAAGCAGGAGTAATGGTTAATTAGCCAAGTCTTAAGCAATCGTTTTCGATACAAAATCGTTACTAATAAATCTTTTAAATAATCAATAATGAGTGCGGCAGCTAGAAATTAAGGTTCAAAATAAAAAAAAGTAATTTTTTTTTCTTTTTCATCATTTAGTTTTTAAATTGGTGGGGGGGAGATTAATTGAAAAATCGTAAATTCAGTCTTAATTTAAACACAATAAATGAGCTTTGCTAGTAAAATGTCCAGAGAACAATACATATTCACCATTAACTCCAACCAATGACCATCAAACCTTCAATTTACATCATTAACGACAAACCCCATCACTTACCCTTTTCAACACAAAACAAAACACCCAATATAATTGAACTAAACAGAACACGCCGTACCTCAACAACTTAATGAAAATCAATTTCATTTTTGGCCCAAAATTTCGAAGCATTGTGAAACAAGCCTTGGGCAAAATTTACACCTCTGTGCTAATTAAGATAATGTTTGCAATAAAGAGATTCGTTGAAAAACATTTTTGTTCGCAACTGTACTTACAAAAAAGGGGTTTTGAATTTAAAAAGAACAAAATTTATTATTATTGTTTGGAATTTTTTAACGGGGTGCTACCTACTGATTTTTATCTGTGTCCGAGCCGCGGGAAGCGTTGAAAGTTGAGTAATTTTTTTTATTGTATTTTTTTTTGTTTATTATATAGGTATTTGTTTGTTTTTTTGTATTTTATATCTGTTTGATTGATGTTTTTTTAACTGGTAAATTCTTTTTTTTTTTTACTTAATAGCAGCATGCTTTTTTGAAGGGGGGAAAATCATCCAATGACATCTCCCGCCTTAGGCGAGGCGAGAAGGAGTGTCAGACTCTTACTGACTAAAAACCACCCCGTTCCTACTCCTGCTTTTCGAGCCGGAGCCCCGGTAAATCCGCTAGGTAGTCCGCAGCTGCGGATAGCAGAATGCTGAACGATCTATTTTAATTTATTAATACAATTTGACTTTTGCATGAATGTTATTAAAAACCCTGAATTGAATTATGACAATATTTTAATGACATTTTACAATCAATTAATATGATAAAGTTGAGGAGTTTGTTTCATTATCTAATCTTCGAAACTAGATAGTCCATTTATCGCGGAATACTGTACATTACGCTACGATGAATAACAGCTAGGTAATAGGTACAATAAAAACACCTATTGTTACTGAAAATAATCAGATGTGGTTGTTACTCAATCTAATATTAAAGCCATTTCCAAAAAAATTAACGATATTACACCTTTAATATCTCAAACAAAGAATCGCCAACTGTATAATTCAGTAGCTACATAATTAATAAACCAAAAACATACATAACCTTCCCATATTCTCGAGGGAACCCGGGAAATAAAGTAAGCGAGATAAAGGCAAAACGCTTTATGCTAATTATCGTGCCGAACAGCCCTGAAGGGATAAAAAAGTATAATAAATTCCGTTTCTCAAGTGTTAAACGGTAAGAAAAAAGTTTATTGCCCCTTCTCCCCCCTCTTAAATGGTGGGGTGATACCTATTTCTTATTTTGTTTAAAATATTTTAACGTTTAATCGCTTGTTTCGGACGAAACAAGGTAATTTAATGTAAATCTTCAGTTAAAAAGTTCGAGTGAAACGATTCGTTTTGAACGTGTAATTATTATTATTGTGTTTGATTTAAGGAAGATTTTGTAAACACTGGTGTTGTTATTGATGAGAATTATTATGGAAAAAAATAAATTGGGTAATAATTTTAATTTGTAAGTTAAGATGGGGTGCCATTTTGTATTGTCATTTATGTCTGCATTCACGAGACGATCTAACTCACGGAACAGAGAAATACCATTTTCTGTTCTATGATCAACTTGGATTGTCAAAGTCAAGATTAAATATTTCAAATAGACCAGGAAAACACTTTTGGACGTTAAAGAAAATATTCCTATTGTACATTCTATGATGAACCTTATACTGTAAGTCACTCGACAAAAAGTCTGCTCAACCTGTGCCTTGCCCCAGAATTTGAAAAGCTTATACCAGAAAATGGAAAAATACTATTATAGCATTAAGTATATACTATGGAGAAGCAGCGCGACAGTCGTCGCGTCGTGCATCGCGGAATGCTGTTCATGAATGAGCCTCAAGCATGGCTTGAAACTAATCAAGTTCCTCGTCAAATAATTATGTGAGTACACCAAAAAACATAATAATTAATATGCATACCTACTGTAAGACTAAGATCCATCACATACATACATACATACCAAAATAAATTGCCAACTGAAGCCTGCAAGCGTAGCTTTTGTACCGTTACGGACCACCTACAATTCCATAGTACACATATCACATCAAGCTACAACAACCAATTTACCTTGAACTAGCTATGCATCACCTTTCCTCACATCCGAAGGTCAGTTTAAACTGGACGTGTATAACTTCATGTGCAACCATGTGAACCAGTTTTGGTCCAATATGCTGATAAAGTTCCTTCAAAGTTGCTTGTCTTAAATTAATTTCACACTCCGTAACTTGTCTGGCTCCTGAAATTTACAGCCTCTGTTTTCTTGCGGTGTTTCCAAAATTATTGCAACGGTGACGAAGGCCTTTTGGAAGTTTCCTGAGGTTTTGCTACTGGTTTGGGTGTGATTGGATAGTGGGTGAGAATGGGAGGATGTGGTAGGTGGTGGTTATGATGAGTGGTTTGTGGATGAGGTGGCTGTTGAGTGTGTATTTTTTTTTCTATATTTTTGTATGAGAATCTGTTCCAGTTCCAATGCGTTTACTTCTATTATAAGTTTTCAAATGTTATTTACACTGGTTTATACTTAAGTAATTTTTTTCGTAAATAAGTAAGATTATCTTTTAATTTTAATTCTCTAATGCTGTTTTTATGAATACTATTTTTGTTTCCTAAATTATTACGGCAACTACTAAAACTGCTGTATGGTCTCTGTTAGATGTGTAGTCCATTAATCAAATCTTGCAATAGTCGCGAAAAATGTAGAGGTAAGTAAAAATGAATGACCCGGAGCTTCAGACTGCCTAGTGGGTTACCGGGGCTCCAGCTCGGAAAGCAGGAGTAGGAACGGGGTTTTTAGCCAGTAAATCTGATACTGAAATCTTCGAAAACGAATATCGTTGACAAGTAAGCTTTTTTCAAATTTTCCTCCCTTAAAAAAAGGTACAAATGAATCCTATCCTTGACTATAATAGTCAAAATAACAATATAATTTTATTAAAGAAACAACTTCTAAACAAAACCAATCATCTCCAATACTATCTCTTTGGAAATCAGAAAACGGTCGAAACTTGTGAGATATTGAATTCCTTTCAAAAATAACTCTTTGCAGTTTAAAGTTTCGTCATTGTTGAAAGTTTAGTGGGGAGACAAGAATCAATAGTTTTCAAGTATTCCCTTAACAACTGCTTCGTTGGTCGAGTGGTCGCAAGAGCGACTGCCGGTCAAGAGGTGTCGGGTTCAATTCCCGTGTTTGGCAAAGCACAAACTACAGGGCTTTTTTCGGTTTATCAAAAAATCTCAGTAATAGCACAGAGTATGAAATACTAGGCACAGTATAATAATATGGCAATAGGCTCACCTCTATTACATGGGATTTATAACACAAGTGTTGAAAGGTTGGTGTACATTGTACAATGGCATTACGTGCGGTAACGTGTATCTCTGCCTACCCCTTCTGGAAGAAAAATAAAGAGGTGTGACGTTGAGCTAATTTGAACACTCTATACAGAACATACGGCAATGTAAACAACTGCGTGAGTACTACTTAGGGCTAATATAACTGGCATAACTTACTCGTTTCTATAATAATATTCCATTGTGTACCTTTGTCTACTTATTCTGAAAAAATACTGTTGACGTAAATATCCATTCATCCCTCAGAAAAGGTGTTACGTCCCTAAACCCCAGAAATCAAACAATACGTCTAGCTCTAACCACAAGCAAGCTTTTAACCTCCAGACGAGCATTTTTTGTAAAATTAAAAAGCCCATTCATAGCTTGAACATCGATTCAGGTTTTTCTTCTAAAAATACTCCTAATGAATTTAAGACGTAGTCACCTGGCATACGACCTTTTTCAAAGTCACCTCTTAACCCACAAGGACTTAATATTTAACTACATAATAAAGTAAAGCAAAAATGTTTGATGGTTTAAACTTTTTTTAAGTCTTTGACTGCCAATAGAAAACTGTTGAAGGCAAATCCTCCGCTAACGTCGGTCACCGGTGACCACCACGGCGTTCAATGTGTTAAACAATATAAGAATAAGTTTACTGCTAGGTGGACCGACGACATCGTCAGAGTCGCAGGGAGCCAGTGGATGCAAGTGGCGGCTTGTCGTTCTACGTGGAGGCCTAAAGGTCTTTGTTCAACAGTGGACGTCTTCCGGCTGATGATTATGAAGTGTTAATAATTATTTGATGGTAAGCAATCGCCGTCATGCAATGGACACTCGAAATCACCAAAAGCGTTACAGGTGCGTTACCGCCCTTTTGGGGTTAGGATATTTAAGGGTTGTTAGGGAATCGGGAATTGAGAAGATTGGGATGGTGAATTGGGTCTCCGGTAACCTGACTCACACAACGCCAGCGTTGTTTCACGTTCGGTTTTCTGTGAGGCCATGGTATCACTCACAGTCGAGCCGGCCATATTCATGCCGAAGCATGGCTCTCCCACATTTAGATTAGCATGTAAAGAAACAAACAAACTCCTCAGCTATACTCTTCAATACGTTAATCGTTGTTTTAAGGTATTAAATAAAGCGAAAATTAAATACGACACAAAAAGAAACAATTTCCGAAAGATCCAGTAACAAATACTTGATACTCGCTCACCGTATCCATAATTAACGTTGATGTTTATTAGAAAATATAATTTTCTCACATCTCCGTATATTCCTCTCACGTAATACAATTATATGACAATAGACTTAAAATTACTTGGAGCGAGGAGGCCCAAGATGTGTTGCGGTATGAATATTAAAAATAACTTCTTCGGTCCACGAAATTCTACCTTGACTGAAGAAGATAGGGTTGAATTTCAGTTATTTGGCGGGGATGTATGAAATGCGTCTTGTACTGGTGAGTATTCTAAAGTGGGACACATAAAGTAAGCTTATTCGAGTGTTTAAAAGTGATATGTTTGCGAGGTTCCCTCGGTTAGGGAGGAAAGAATTATGCTGTGTTTTGATTATGTTTTGATGTGTGGATTTATGGATTAGGGTTATGAAAGAGGCAAGTGAAGAAGATTCCAGATAAGTTGATTTTTTTTTAAATTAACAAAGAATCACCGTTTACTCACGTAAATTAATGAAAAAATGTCTTTATTATGGGTGTCGTAGGATGCAGATTGCATAAAACTGACCGAACTACAAGTCGCAAAGGGAAGCTAAAACTCAGCATTCATTGTCATGTGGATGTAGTTTATGTCTGGTTTCTATAATAAATTATCAGTACACAATTTGGTATTTTTCAGCTCTTTAACGCCTTTTAGTTGTTGATGATCAACTTGGTCCAAGAATGTGATAATGCGCCATCATTCCATTCACTTACTTTTTTCGTTTCCTAAATAAACCTCTACTTGTGAGATATTAGCCTAACAAATTTTAAACAACATATAACTTATTATCGACGACAACAACCAAACTGAAGCCCCTTGCTCTATAGGTAACATTAGCGCACACTCAACCGACAAAGCAAATCTATTACCGCTACTAAACTCCCCATTAAATTTTGAAACATGATTGCATTTAAAAAAAGTTGCAGCAGCCTTCATTAAAACCGTGTTCCACACAAAGGACCTCAGCCGACATGACAGTCTCACTCCTCTCACTCAATCACCTCAAGTATAATGACGTAGAAAAAGGTTTTGTTCCCTACCTCAACCTCTTGAAAAATAATAATTACTAGCAAGTACTGCCGTTGAACAAGCCTGACATCAAGCTACCCTGATAGAACGAAAATCTACAAAAGACTTTCAGCTTTATTAGACTTGTGCGAAAGTTGAAATTGGAAGGGGAGTTTTGGACAGTTTAGGGTAGTTTTAGCTGCTGTTTTTACCAAGATGAGAGTTCTCTCCTTAAGGTATAATGTGAGTCTTGCTTCCAGAGGCGGTCAAGTGTCGTGAAAACATTTGAAAATCGCTGTTCTTATAGATGTTTTTTGCTCACGATTGTACTTTGTGTAAATTTTATTTGATTGGAGTATTTTTTGAGGAGTTTTGGTCGGTTAAACGAGTGTCGTTTTGATGGTCGTGGAACGTTTTGGGTTGACCTTGAATTTAACTGTTCATGCTCTAGTGCTGGTTGGAGTACTACATAAGAAGAAAAATCGCGTCTTCACGGTTTTCCTTAGGCTTTTTATTTCGCACCAATTTCGGTGAGGAGATCTAGACTGAGATTATAATGGACGTTATTTATATCAGCCACATTAAACTGCGATTTATGAAGGCAAGGTTAGCAAGCACCCGGAGTTACGGACTACCTAGCGGGTAGGAACGAGGTGGTTTCTAGTCAGTGAGAGTTTGACACTTTCTTTTGAGTCTAGAAGACTCGAGAAAGAGTCTCACTTCAAAAAAGGTTAGCTATAACATATTAATCAACACTTTATTTGACTTTGGATTTCCAGAAGTTAGGAATTAGTAAAATCAGTTCTTTGTTATTGCTTAATTAATCTCTGATTTAGTAGAAGTCCTTTATAAGTTTAAAACCATCAACAACATTATGCCAAATATCAATCGTAATAACATTAATTTGCTGTCAAATCAACAAAAAATCTAAGCAGTTACATAAAATCTTTTACTACCTACACACCACGGACTTCAGAGAAAACAGCAAAACAGCCAGTACATTAAACAATTCTTTGCGCTCAAACTAATAAATTAAACATTACCGTTTCGCGGAACCAAGCAATAAATAAGTCCATCCATCGGTTCTAGTGAAAATATGGCTGGAATCAACTTCCCTGCGACAATCGCCAATAAAACTTTCGTCATAGTCGAGAACTTATTTAAAGAAGTATTTACAAATATTTCGAGTAGAAATGTAAGAGGTATTCTTCTTAGGGCTGCTATTTATAGTCGTAGATGATGAGGCTGTTGATTTCTTAGTTGAAAGGTGTTAAACAAACCTTCAAGAAAAGAGCATACTCCTTTTTAAAGGGCCGGCAACGCACTTGTGACTCGTCTGGTGTTGCAGGTCCATTGGCGGCGCTGATCGCTTACCACTAGGTGACTGGTAAACTCGTTTGCCACCTAATGCATAAAAAATTGTCTCGTATTAAAAATATTATATTTAAATGATTGTGAACGATAACGTCTACATTAGCGTTATCTAAAAGAATTTGTAGCTAAAATAAAGCTAGCGGATTACCGGGGCTCCGGCTCGAAAAACAGAAGTAGAAAAGATGTGATTTTTAGTCAGTAAGAGTCTGACACGCCCTCTCGCCTCATCCAAGGCGTGAGAACCCATTAGATGATTTTCCTCCCTTAAAAAACGTAAAATATTTTTTTTAATCCACTTTTTAATCTCATCCTCAGACGATCGAGCAACCCTAATTCCAAGTTCTCGGATCCCATGTCAAACTGTCGACGAAGAAAGCGTTTTATTAAAGATGAAACTTTTCACATATCTTATTTATTTATTTATATACAACTTCACATCTGTCGATACGAGTATGTATTGTGAAAAATTATTTTCAAACACAATGTAAATTGTTTTGTTTATCTTCTGTGTGTTATTTATGATTTGACTTTAAAGTTTAGTCATTTGAATTCTCTGCTATGTATGGTAACGTCATCCACAGCCTTCTTAGCATGACTGTGGTAATCTTTATCTAAGCTCCTAATAATATCGTGGTCTCGTGGCGGCCCGGAGGTATAAGACGTCACATGCTTTCAAAGTTTTCGAGTTACCTATATGTACCTTCTAAGATTATTTAGACTACAAAAGACTAATGTAATGTAAGCTTTGACATTTTAATCCAAAATTTATGGTTAATGCGGGATTGTACGGTTGGTGCGGTGGCTGGGCAGCCGGCTGCCGCTTAATATGTAGCGGTTTCCATTCCCGCACGGAGCAATCTTTGTGTGATCTACAAATTGTTGTTTCGGGTATATCCTAGTGTGAGTCAACTCAAGCTCAAGTGAGTCAACTAAACTAAAAACCTATCACCCGTAACTCAGATCTCAATCTTAAACAGCAGCCATACTAGACGTCCAGTATAATACTAAAGTCTTTAAATATCTTTTTGCTCGTCTCTCCCATCTGACAAAGTTATCTCGTTAAATGCACCAAGAGTTTGCGAGACAAGAGGCCAAGTTTGAAAACCTCAACCGATATAAGATGGTCTCTTTCATATAGAACATTGGGTACTGAGAAAAAATACAGCTGTAAGGACTACAGGGGTCTCCTTAATTTGGCCGTTTAACCCGTCTTGATATTCAAGAAGTTCATATTTGTCTTGGGTTGAAGAAAAATTGAATGGTCCCGCATTTCTTAGTGTTAGTAAGTACTTAATGGTTGGTTGGTTATTTATTTGCGGTTGACTCAATTTGTAAATGTGATAAATTGTGTATTAATGGTCTGTTTTTTTTAAAGAAATGGTCCCAAGTGTAAGTTAACTTGCAAATAGTCCTTTGTAACTCGTATTTATTATGATTTATATTTCTTTTATTAAAACTTTGACTGTTACTAAAAACTTTTTGAAGGTAAATTCTCCGCTAGCACCGGTCAGTTTTGCCCCCATAGCGTTTAATGTGTTAATATGGTTAAAATGTCAAGGGTATAAAATAAAAAATATCATCTGAGTCAAAAGTATCATTGTAATTTTTTATTAACTATTATTAGATAAATTAAAACTTGTCTTTAACCACATTTCTTATCATTTAGGTGTCCTGTGATCTTGGAATGTGAGATAGTCGGCTTAAAACTTAAGTAAATTATAATTCTTGAATCGGAAGGCATAAGCACTTAAGTCAATTCTTTTTGCATGCAAATATTTTAGAGGAGAAGGTTTTACGACTTTAGTTTTATCACGGTTATATAGAAACTAGTTGTATTACAGTCGACTATAGTGACTGAATGGAGTGACAGCGATTTAAGTACTTACAATCCATCCGATTATCGTAAATTCCGTGATCTTTGGCTGAATTACTCCTTTTCTCATGATGATTCTATTATCATGGGAACCGTAAAATACTACATAAGGTACTAAAGAAAAATATTTTCAATTAAATGCTGGATTCCTCAATATCCTCATTTTAAGGCGATTTTCGAAACGAGTGGTTAATCTTCAAGTTAAAAAGTTGGCAAAAAGAAATCCAATGTAATAACGGCTAAGCTAAAAGATTAAAGAAAAAATCTTTTAAAAACATAATCTTTGCTTTTACTTCGCTGAAGTTCAAAGTGCTAAGTATCTGAAGTATTTAAGTTCATTGGTAATGTACACTTGAGTTGAAGTTATTTTATTTCTATTGTTTCTAGTCAGCTGCTAGCTGGTAGGTTAAGTATTTTTTTTAAGTGAGTCTCCTAACTGTAATGTACCTAGTAAAGTTCAAAATGAACGACAAATGGCTGTCTTGCAACGTGTAGCGGATTTGATTCCCACACGGAGCAACTCTTTTTGTGAGAACAAACATACAATTGCACATGCACATGACACCCAGATCCAAAACAACAATTTGTGGATCACACAAAGAGTTGCACCTTGCAGGAATCGAAACCGCTACACGTTGCACGGCAGCAGTTGCCTAGCCACAGCACCAATCGTGCAGTCGATTAATAGATCAACAACACAAACATCTACACTATAAAATTACTCTACAATATACTAATAATAAGGAAAGGCGCAGTCTTGTATAACACACGGTATTACCAAATCAGGGTCCCCCTTGCATGAAACATGCTTTCACCGTTGTGGGCATTGTCAAGAGTTTACTAGTCAGCACCGTCGTGTGTATGTGCTGACCAAATAGTTTTGTTTTTGCGGGACATTTTTAATTTAACTTTCTAATCGGTTTTTTTTTATCTAATAAGCCAGCCAGGTGATTAGTCTGCTCGTTTAAGCAGACTGATCACCTGAGGGTAAGCAATCGCCGTTGCCCAGGGATACTTGAAACGCCAGAGGTGTTACAAGTGCGTTGCCGGCCTTTTGGAAGTTAGAATTGAAGGGTTGTTGGGGAATCGGGCATTTGGAAGAGTTTAGGTTTAGGTTAGGTTTTGGTTAGGTTTAGATTAGGTTTAGTAAAATTTGCCATACAAAAAATTCGATGTATGTATGATTCCAAGTAGTCTCTAACGATTATCGTCAAATAAACCTTAAGCTTCAACCTCATCGTAGAGATACAGATTCAAAATAATTTAAATATTGACCTACCGTTTCTTAACATTTTGGTCACCCTACAGCGGAGGGTGATTCCCGTATGTTTTTACACCGAAACCCTTATTGGATTTCTTTCATTGCCGCCTATAAGTGGTGATAAACTCTAAAGAAAAAATACCTGAAGTTAGACGTTGAAAGATTTATATTGTTCCGTTCACGCCCCCTAGCCTTGAAAGTTGTTTTCCTATTTGGGGACTTTGTTGGCTATCGGTAATACCTGTGTTATCTATAGCTTTTTATTATTTGACTGCACAGTTGGCGCGGTGGCTAGGCAAATGGCTGCCGTACAACGTGTCGCGGGTTCGATTCCCGTACGGAACAACTCTTTGTGTGGTCCACACATTGTTGTTTCAGGTCTGGGTGTCATGAGTAAGTGAAGTGGAAACTATCGTTTTCTTTTTCTTCTCATCTAATAATATCTTCTGATTTATTTCGTTACGGGATCCAATTATATAGATAGTCATTCATGTCATTTATACGTATAAAACGTACCTAAAAGTGACGTCCCCAGATATTTCAAATCGATAGTATTTGTTTCCCTAAGAAAATAAAAAATACGTGTCTAATGTTTTGAAATAATCTACATGACGGTCATTAAAAATACTCGAATAAGTCATCTACCCTATTGTATTTTCTTCTGTATTGCCGTAGAATTTTAAAATGATACACTCAGTTATTACTACGACTGAGTTTGGTGTCGAACTAAGCACATCTTATTCTATAATCTAGTTTACGATCACTAAAATCCACCTTATGTATCATTCATTTTCATTTTAAATACATAAAATAATAAAGAAATTCATGAAACGGTTTTCATTTCTTATATTAAAATAAATAGAAAATAAAATAAGTCATAACTAAAGTAGTTAAGTCTTTATTTAGCACTTGCATAAAATGAGTGTTGAAAAGATAAACATATATTATACTAAGTTTAGCTATAGCTAGCACATCTTTATTACTAGTTTAGTGAAGTCATTGCCCTCAAAATAAATGAATGAATTAAAAGTGGCCACATACTATCTTTCTGTTAGGGTCATCGCAGACATAAACGGCACGGATGCGGCACGGCTATTTTGTTTTGAAAACAATATAAAAAGGCTGTAACCACGCTCGACGGCCCCTACGTAAACTATCGAAACTACAAAAAAGCCATTTTCATTTTATTGCACTAATAGTATGTGGAGATAAAGATCTATTATTATATATATAAATTATGTTCCAATTGTATACCTACAACTATTTTTCAATCGAACAGAATCGTAACTGCATAAAATGAACACATTAAAACATCGAACCTGCCGTTTTCGATGATATACGCGGTCAGCGCTGCGCGAGCGAGACACGAAACTGCCTGTTTCGTCAGTGTTCCCCGAAATGTGAGTGAGGACGCACGTGTATTTTGAGGTTAGGATTACGTTAGTGTTTTTTTTTTACTTTTAATTCAAAATGAATAGGAGAGGTATACACATGGTAAATATAATATACTATCGAAAGTGGTAGATTCGATACTGTTCTAGTACAAAGAGCAAATTTGTACTGTCGAATCTACCACATTCGATAGTATTCCTTGGTATTTGTACTGAGCAATTTATCGAAAGTGACACATTCGATACTTTTCTCTGCTATGAACACATCGAATGTACCACTTTCGATACTTTACTACGGCAAAGTAATAGATTGTCCTACAATTTCGATAGATATAATATGTTTGTCTTGGATTTTCAGCATCTCCTGTGCGATGTCAATTCACCGACGAAGAGTGGAAATATTTAAATGATATTTACAAAGAAACTGATGCGGTTGACGGGGATTTTCTGTATAACGATTCTGAAATCGTTCCATCTCCTAAATCTGTCCAAGATTTTTATTGTCCAACAAACCAAACCTTTTTTTACATTTGATGGGTAGACGTTTGGCCGCTATCTCACCTGATGGTAAGTGATGATGCGGCCTACGGTGGAGCACGTCTGCCCATAAGCAACCTATTCACTCGGGCCTTGAAGACACCCAGGTTATACCCATCAGGAAACACAGACTCCGGCAAGGAGTTCCACTCCCTAGCAGTTCGCACAAGGAAGCTTGAAGCGAAGCGCTTCGTGCGAGTGGGTGGGATATCTACCATGAAGCGGTGACGCCTCGCCGATTGTTTTGTGGTTCGATGATGAAAAGGACTAGGGGGAATCAAGTTGTGCAATTCCCCCGCACACTCTCCGAAATGTATCCGGTAATAAACGGAAAGGCTTGCAACCTTACGCCTGTGTTCGAGGCTTTGAAGCCGGGCCTCCACAAGCGCATCATCGTTGATGAGCTTCTTGGCACGCCTTTCGATTTGTTCTGGCGCATCGAGCTGGTATTTAGCCGAGCCGTCCCAAAGGTGAGAACAGTACTCCATACAAGACCGAACCTGCGCTTGGTACAGGCTCAGTAGCTGTTCCGATGTGAAATACCGTCTCACCCTCCAGAGGATGCCCAACTTCCTACCAGCCAGATGCGCCTTCGACTTTATACAACGTGTAACAAAAAGGGGGTATACATATCAATTGCACGGTTTCTAGATAACATAACAAACGATACGGGAAGGGTTTTTAAACTCATGTTTTCATGGTACCATGTTATGAATTTTTTCCAATCGCGCCGACGCGCGAATCAAAATTAGGTAGACAGGTACTAGGTGATCAGATTGACAGAAAAAATGTTTCGTAATATTAGCGAGTGATCCCTGCAGGGTTGTGACACGTTTGTATGATTTGAAATCAAGAACTATGCGATACCAAGTATTTGGTACTAATTTTTTTAAACATATTTTTTGCTGAAACTTTGTCTAGAGATTCTATTCAACCTGTATTCATCAGGGCTTCTTGATGTATATGGGTATTTTGTTACACCTTGTATACGAGCCGAAGTTTAGGGTAGGCGATAGAGTTACGCCCAGAAGCTCAAGATGATCCGATATTGGAACGGATACATCTCGGAAAGTAGGAGTCAGCGGAAATTGGCTCCGTTTGGCAGAGAATAGACACGCCTGGGTTTTGGTAGCATTGAACTTGACCAAGTTGGCGTCACCCCAATCGGAGACCGCCTTCAAGGAGGAGTTCAACCATTCGACCATGGATTCTCTTAGAGACTGGATCTGTGTTCCGCTAGTCCGCGCATCGGACACATACCTTTCAACAACTGTGCTGTCATCTGCATACCCAAATTCGTCGTTGATATGCAGCAAAAAGAGCGTTGCTGAAAGTACTGTCCCCTGAGGACTCCGGCGTTGATGCTAAATTGGTCAGACGAGCAGCCATCAATGACTACTCGGATTGACCGACCCCTAAGGAAGTCAGCAATCCATCTGCACAGATCAGCGGGAAGTCCATATGCAGGAAGCTTGCCGATAAGGCTGTCGTGCCAAACCCTGTCAAAGGCCTTCGATATATCGAGTGAGACCGCTAATGCCTCCCCGTGCTTCTCGATGGCCTCGCTCCAAATGTGGGTGGCATACGCAAGAAGGGGACCTTCTGTGGATCGGTTGCGGCGAAACCCATACTGCTGATCGCTGAGGAGGTCGTTACCTTCAAGGTATGCCAGGAGCCTGTTGTTAAGTACACGTTCCGACGTGACTGAGATTGGTCGGTAATTGTTAGGGTCGGCACGACTACCTTTTTTGGGCACAGGCTGCACGTTGGCCTGCTTCCATGCAACCGGCACTTGACCAGTCTCAGGCGCACAGGTTTTTAAAACCACGGCTGAGATTCCGTCGGGTCCACTGGCCTTGTTCACGTCAAGATTACGCAACGTCTTATATACCTCCTTCTATCGGATGCGAATTTTTGACATATTCGTCTCGCAAACTCTATGGAGAGAAGGAGGCAAAGCGCCACCAGTATCAAGACGTGAAGATTCCGCAAATAGAGAAGCAAACAGGTTTGTTTTCTCTACCGCGGTGTGTGCCAGCGTCCCGTTAGGCCCCAGGAGAGGTGGGAGTGAAGGGCGGCAGAAGTTCGATTCAACTTTAGTGCAAAACCGTGCAATTACTACGTTTTTAAGTTCTTTATTTTTTAATACAAATTGCTTGATTAACAATATTTGATTGATTTTCTTCATTTGTCACTAATTCCCCAGAAAAAATAGCAGTAAAAGCTTGACATAAATAAATAGTTGGAAGGTATCTCATATCGAAACTAGTCTTATGTTACCTTGACTTGAGCAATGTAACAATGAATACAATCGAAAGTACCACATTCAATAGTTTACTAGAGATACTTGTCGTGGAAAAGTATCGAAACGGGCACATTCGATAGTAGATTAAAATTTTTTGTCATACAACACTATCGAAACTGGCACATTCGATAAAAAAGTAACCAGAAGTAACCAAGAAAAGTATCGAGTGTGTAATATTAGAAAAAGTATGATAATTATGAAAAACTACAGTAGATAGTATAAAACACTAATATTTTCCACGTTAGATATACTGGTAATATTGAATATACGAATTTCATGTTTAACAAAAATCTAAATCGAAACTTAGAATCGCTCTCCTGTAAAGTAGAGGTTTTGTAGTTTCGATAGTTTACGTAGGGGCCGTCGACAAAGAGGTAATTCACTTCATAAAACTGAACGGTATACTTGCATTTTAGTATTTACTTAAGCATTTTCTTCGTTATTTTATAAAGAAAATATTTTGGAATATTGTTTCTCAATACATATTGTTCTTAATGAACTGCATATTAACCTCATTGCATGGTAAAGTGAGTATTAATAGCCACTTAAATCTTCCCCGTTGTGTAATATAAGAGGTTTTTTTTTTTTGAGGGGGAAAATCAACCAATGATTTGTCCCATTTTGGGCGAGGCCAATAGAAGGAGTCAGACTCATACTGATTAAAAATCATTCCGTTCCTACTCCTGCTTTTTGAGCCGGAGCCCCGGTAACCCGCTAGGCAATCCGCAGGCCGTGAAATATAAGACATTAACCTAAATATTATTGAATACTCACTGAGTTACTTTAGATTCGATCATTTAATAAATCTTTTTACTGACATTTTCGAATCAGGTATTGTCATTAAAGATGGCACTATTGCCAAAAATTGCTCACAATCGCGAATTTCAAGTCATTTTACTTGATTAATGCCTACAGGGTTTCAATCAGTCAATTACTAATATTCGAAATCAAAAAACGTCAATAAGGTTAGACTGGGGAATCGAACCCAAAACATATTCTACCAGCTCAAATAATAAAACAGTCAAAATCAAACAAAATCCCACAAAAAATTGCAATTACCCAAAAAAAACCCTGACCTCAAAATTCCCAAAAGTACGAACCCAAACTTCAAAAACCCTTAAAGAGAAATTCAAAACTATTAGTAGGACACGTCTTCACATAGTAACGCCTGGAGGCTGGTACATTGTAATTTCCCTGGGGACCTCCTCAATAGGTAGGCGGTTTAATCAACGTGTGCTTACATCCTGGTATGATGTTACCGTAACATGACACGTATGTTTTGTGTATGGGGTTATTTCGAATTTTGAGTTGTATTTTGAAAGGGGCACGGTTTAAAATTGTCTGCGGAAGAGATGTTTAATTTAGTACGTTGTTTAAAGGAAATGATTTCGATGTGATAGGTATTTTATTGCTATTTAATGCTTGATATTAGATTTCGGGTTGTTGCTTTACTTGAAAATAAATTAAAACTCTTGTATACCTGTATGTAAATAAATAATTTCTCCCATTTCCTATACGCTAACGACATGTGTTTTATCTCTAAAAAATAAACATTAACATCATAACACAAATCTCTTTAAATTTCAAAAAAATGTAAGTCAGCCTCCAGATCGTAAAGCAGGATTCGGAACGGGGTGGTTTTTAGCCAGTAGGAGTCTGACACTCCCTCTCGCCTCGACCAAGGCGGGAGAAGTAATTGGATGATTTTGCCCTCTCAATAAAAAGGTATGCAATGAAATGTATCAACAACAACAATTTTCAGTTGTAGCAATTTATTCCCATTGAAAACACCACCCTAATTCGAACTATATACATGACATTTTCAAAAATACTAAATCTGATTTTTGATACATAAAATAATATAATATTGCAAAGCCCAGCTTACCCGGTTAACGTGTGGTGATTGGACAGAATTTAATAACGCTATTTACTATGGGAAATATGAGCTGCAACGTCATTTTAATCATTAAACTATTTTCAGCATCAAAATGTGTAATATATTTAACAGAAAATTAATATATTTTAGCGGTTAATATATTTAGTAGTTATTAGGTTATCTTATATTTAACCATATTTTTATAATGTTAAGCATGTACGATAATATAGTTCCCCAGAGCTGCGGACTACCTAGTGGGTTACCGGAGCTCCGGCTCGAAAAACTGGAGTAGGAACGAGGTGGTTTTAGTCAGTAAGAGTCTGACTCCTTCTTTTTTTTTAATGTAAATGGGCCGACGTTTGACCGCTATCTAGCCTGATACTGATAGTAAGTGATGATGCGGCCTACGGTGGAGCACGTATGCCCATAAGCAACCTATTCACTCGGGCTTTGAAGACACCCAGGTTGTACCCATCAGGAAACACAGACTCCGGCAAGGAGTTCCACTCCCTAGCAGTTCGCACAAGGAAGCTTTAAGCGAAGCGCTTCGTGCGTGTGGGTGGGATATCCACCATGAATCGGTGACGCCTCGCCGATTGTCTTGTGGTTCGATGATGAAAAGGACTAGGAGGAATCAAGTTGTGCAATTCCCCCTTTCTCCTTCTATCCTTACTCAAGGCGGAAGAAGTCACTTCCCTACCGTCATCCTTACATTGTTACGAAGCACCACGATGACTGATGATACTGGTCACTGCTGACCAAAGACACGGAGAAAATTTGAGCCGGTTGCCGATTTCAAACTAATAATAATCAGAAGTTATAAGCCCAGGTTTCCTCACGATGTTTTTCTTCACCGCTTGTCCTTGGTGTCTAAACTTCCTTAAAAAGTACATGTAACTCGGAAAAAGTCACATTGGTACTTGCTGTTGGTAGGTTTTGAAGCCGCACTCTCATGCATGAGAAGCGGGCGTCTTAAACCTCCGAGCCACCACGACACTCTACACGTAAAACGGAGCACAAAATCGATATCAATATAAGAGTTGAGATTGAATGTTTTTCTATAAGTTCTATGAATGTTAAAGTAGATAGGGAATTTGTTGGTAGCTTGGTACATTTCTTAAAGTAGGGCGCAAACGTGGACTCTTTTCGTTGCCATGTATCGCCACTGAATACTTTTTATTGATATTGAGTAAGTCTCACTTTTTTTAATCAGTAGTGCAGACAACATAATTAGAGTTTCCCCTTGTGACTTGAATTTAGTAGAGCTAGTTTTCAGTCATTTATGCGAGTAAAACGTTATTTTCAGTAAATCAGTATGACTGTATCAATATATTTATTGTACAAAAGCTATTTCCGCAACTGGACATACTGAACTGGTCCCAATTCACAACAAACTTGGATTTTTTTTTTATAAAATCTCACGTATTCACAAATATTTGTGTAAAATATACAAGTCACTAGCGTGTGGAATAAATGCTTTTCTTTCTTTATTTATTTTTGATAACCTTCCTAGATATATGATAATATAAATAATATGATTAGTCAATAAACACAAAAGGAATTTTTAAAATTTTAGCAGAGGTAGTCCTGAGATTAGCACCTTTCAAACAATCTTTTTACCTTTATAATTATAATAGCACAACTTGTTGAGCATGTTTTAAGTAGAATCGCTAAAATCAATTATTTGTTTGTGTTTGATACCCAACTTATAAGTGTCCTCGTTTGCGCCGTACCTTAGCCTCGTGTTGGGGAATATCAGGCGATTTGTCGACATAGTTTCCCGACTTTATTGTTTGCTGTTCTGAGTTCAGATCTGAAGCTTAGGCGGGTTTTGAAGTTTCGAGTAGTTAGGAATTTGTAGACAATGTAAAATATATGATGTAGGTGTAGGTACCCTATATTACTTCGACACGTACCTACGTATTTTATTTAGACGTTGTTCCTACGCTAGGATTTTCGTGTCGAGGGTCTGTCTCCTGTGTCGTATGTCGTGGGTATTATAAAAATACAGTTTCACACATACACAATGACAGTCATACCTGGAACAATAATTTGTGGATCACAAAGACTTTCTCCGTGCGGGATCGAACACGAAACTGCTACACATTGCGCCGCAGCTAGTTACCTATTCATATATTTTAGAATTTTTGTTAGATAATTTAGATTTTCGGTACAATGGACCACCAAAAACTACTCAACGCTGGATAAAAAACAACATACATCCATACATGCATGGTCTCATGCTTGTCTCCCATGCCAGGGAAGACAAAGTCAATCGAACGCAAGTTGCTACGAATCTTACATACATCTTTCATTTCATCAACAGTCATCAGTCTTTTTAGGTATGCATGCTTGTCGGTTAAGGGTACGTTCAATTTGGCCCTTCTTTAATATCATATCAGCCATAAGACATCCACTGCTGAACATAGGATTGCAACCCCAATGACTTGATACTTCTGTATTATAATGGGTTAATACAAAAAACAATAAATAAATACCCGTCTTATACCTCTCTATATCCTTAAACAAAGATAGCCGCTAAATATTATATCATAGTAAACACAATACCTAGTTTACCGACTTTAGTGTATCGAGAACGGTAAACCGTAATAATTTTCAATATACCCGAAATATGCTCTACACTGCTATGAATAAATAATATCCTTTTTATATTTAACTACGGTGCTAAAGGAAAATCGCTTTTACGGTAGTTTTTATAGCGTTCCAATTTATATGTCTCAGTTTTGTACGTGTAAACATATCCCGATTTAGTAGGTGGTAAAAAATATTGATGAAAATAATATGTTTTTATTGTATTTTGATTTTGTTTTTGTGGAGACACGTAGTTATGTAATGTTATATATGTTTTATTAGTTTTCCTATTATATTGGGTTACACCAACTATCTATATCTACTAATATATAAAGCTGAAAAGTATACTATACTACTTCTTATTTTTCATTTAATCTTAAGAAAAAGATCAAATCCATAAAGCAAGGACAAATGGGAGATGCCATAATGTGATTGTGTACTATGACACAAAAAAACGGCCCTGCCCTCATATTAGACCTAACTAAAAAGGTGTAGATTTTATTTAGGTTAGGTGTAGGTTTTATTTAGGAAGTTGAACATTAAAATGTGGACGTTTTTGTAATATGGAACCGCTAGATGGAGAATAGAGAAGGGCGTGGTTTGTAACGTCCAGCGCTCCCTGAAAAGTGTCACGCATTATGTTAAAGGGAAATCCAGTTACATTTCTTCTTTGTATTTGCTTCATGATCAAAACCTATTAAATTATAATTTTACCTATTCTTAAAATGGTATACTCTCGCTTTGATTATAAATCAACCTAAAAATTTGCTCACTCACCTCTAAAATCGATTATACTCTGCATACCGATAACGAGATATCGATAAGAAATATCTTCAATATCGAGTATAAACAAGGCTTATATTACGTTTATGTAGTCAAAGAGGTTTTATCAGAGTCAAAGAGGTCGGTATCAATATTATGATTATGGGTCATGCTCGAGTACACAGTGGGTCCAGTAATATATTATTTTTTCAATATTCTCTTCTCCTGTAATCTCCAATTTATTTTAGCCAAGGTTTTAAGAGAAAGGAGTTATTTTGTATGAGTTTTTTCTTATCAAACGATGTGATGTTATGATAACGTTACGTACGCTTACTTGTTCCTGAAATGTGGCTAGAAGTTTTGGTTACAGTACTACACATACTACGGTACCGTAGTATGTGTAGCACTTTGAACAATTTTTAAGTGTGGGAGTACCATGCTTCAACACGAATAGGCCGGCTCGACTGGAGTGATACCACGGCCTCACAGAAAATCGACGTGAAACAACGTTTGCGTTGTGTTTCATTGTATGAGTGAGGTTATGGAAGGCCCAATTACCCCCTTTCTCAAACTCTTGAATTCCTAACTCCCAACAGGCCGGCAACACACTTATAATGCTTCTGATGTTTCTGGGGTCCATAGAAGGCGGCGATTACTTACCAACAGTTGATGTGTCTGTTCGTTTACCGGCTTATACCATAAAAAATGTATACTTACGTATCCCTGAATTATGTGACTAGAAATTGTACTTAAGAACACTTAGAACAGTACTTACAATTGAATAACTCATATAACAACGATATAAAATCACCACCCATCACAAAAATCCATCTTTCACCAAAACTAACGATCATTTATCCAGAAAATAGTCATCAAAACCCATCGCCTCGTCACTGGTTAACTCCCAAACAGTTCTAAGAACCCATAAAATGTCCTCAAAGCACACTACTAACCGAAAATTTATACAGAAACTTAGAACAATAGCACTTTGATTTTCATTGTCCGTAATTTTGACTTCTGATATTGTTTTCGAAGTAATAAATGAGACTATTGTGACAATAACCGATTTAATGGTCTTTAATGGATAGATTATATTGTCTGGTTATCGGAAACCTCATTGGTATGTTCTTTGTGTTCAAGGCTCTTGACTTGATCCCTGGATCAGACGAAAATTATATGTAGGTAGACTGGACGTCTAAAATTGGGTGTTGTTTAAGTAGGGGTCTAGACCTTGACTTAGCTTCTTGGTACTGTGTTTAATATTCAAGACAATGACTAAATTATTTCTAACTGTAATTTTCTCCAGTTTACAAAAAAAAAAGGTAATTTTACGTGCACATCATACCCAGATCCGGAGCAACAATTTCTGAATCAAATTTAAAATTATTTAGTACCGAAATCAAGCCCTTTTTCAAGGGGAGAAAATCGTTCAATGACTTCCCTCTTGGGCGTGGCGAGAGGGAGTATCAGACTCTTACTGATTAATAAAAACCGTCCCGTTTCTACTCCTGTTTTTAGAGCCGGAGTCCCGGTAACCCGCTAAGCATTCAGCAACTCTGGATGAGACCAAACCAAACATAGGAGTCAGCCACAGACGAGATAAAATGTTAGATTGCAGTTTCATCAGTAGGAAAATACTCAAAGATAAGGTTATGGCCGATTTCTCCAACCACCCCTTATACATCTCTTAACTAAATATTACTTAGCGTGACGTAGCGCCTAAGTTAATTCCTGTACTGTTAGGTGTCACATAAGTGACTATTTATTCAGTATTTATTTTTTAATCAGTATTTTTAATCAGTATTTATTCGAAAAGAAATCGTTAAATGACACCTATACTTAGGGGTTCTTCTAAATTTCGAAAAAGTTGAGGAAAACCGGCATTATCTATCTAAAAATAAAATCTATTCAAGACCTTCCCCACAGAAGTTCTCTTTTCACAAAAACTACTACAAAAAAAGGGAACAACAACAAAGTTGGACCATTAAAACAAAAACTCAATAAATATAAATCAGCCCAGTTTACACCCTGTATAGACCGTGAAAATATTAAATTACTCGTATAAATAAATCCCATTGTTCAATTCCGGCCATTACATTAAATTATCGCTTGGAAACTAATTAAAGGGACAATAGAAAAGTTTGAGAAAATAGAACTCTATTGCCATCTGTTTAAGAAACAGTTATTGTACGTTTTAATACGAGTTTTAATAACTTGCCTTTGTTCGGGAAATCAAATTAATTTCAACCTGTTTGTTGGATAAAGGGGTTTTTATAGTGATAGTTATATCTTTTTTATGGATGGGTGGATTGTACGAAGATGAAAGAGATAATTTGTGATAAAATAACGTCTGATAAGGAAGATTTTAACAAAAGACAAATTGTAATTATTTTTTGGTATAAGCCGGTAAACTATCAGACGCATCACCTGATGGGAAGCCACCGCCGCTACCCATGGACATCCGAAACACCAGAGGCGTTACTAGTGCGTTGCCGGCCTGTTGGGTGTTAGGAATTTAAGGTTTGTAGAGGAATTGGGGATTGAGAAGATTTGGAAGGCCCAAGAGGAGGATCATTGGACCTCCGGTACCTTCACTCACACAACGAAATACAACGCAAGCGTTGTTTCATGTCGACTTTCTGTGAAGTGGCGCTGATTGCTTACCGTCATGTGATAAGTCCGCTCGTTTGCCCTGTTCATTAAAAAATGCAAACAGGGTATAAGCTGACTGGCTGATTGGGTGACTTTTTATCCCACGAGAACGCGGGCGAAGCCACTGGCAGAAGCTAGTTTCATAAAATACAAAGCGTCAGTGTTTTCTTAAAAACAACCATCCGAACAAATATCAGCATTTATTTCACTGACACTACCTTCCTACCTTCCGATTACATATTCAACAAGTTCTAAATCTTCAACTTTTTTTTATAAGAAACTCTTTTCTAGAACAAACCCTTTTAGATATATAAATATACATACTTCGGCTCATAGGTTTGTTTTTTCATCTACCTGACATTGGATCCCGTCTAGACAGTTTATTTTCATCTCTGCCACCCCCACATGTTGAAAACAGGCAGATGATATATTTATCTTTCATATCCCTATGATATTTCTTGTCAGCTATTTTGGATAGTTTTAGGCTTTTATGTTTTTTGGTAGAAGGGAAAATTCTAAAAATTAAGGTTCGAGATAATCTCTTGTTTGAGGAAGAACTTTGGTCAGTGGGTAGCCTTAGCGGATTGTCTGGTTATATTAACCTAATATCATCGAATATCAAAATAAATAATTTTTTAAATGTAATATAGTTTTTATAATAACTACATATAATAATATAGTGAGACAAACAAACTAAATTAACAAAGGGACTCTTCATTCGAAACCGGTTAGTAGCTTTTCTTTATTGATGTACATAAAAAGAAAACCGTGACTGTCTTTTGTAAAAAATCTACGTATGAATTTATCATAACAAAAACAGCTAAGTATCATAATCACGTTATGCAGAGTAGAGTTTATGATAATTTAACTTCTTTAAGTTCTCAAATTGAATTAATTCATTCATTAATTGTTCCGAAGTACGAAATTTCTTCATTATTGTAATCTTCAAACACAACACTACCTCCCATTAAACCCTTGCAGATAATTTTAGAACAACTTTAACACTCGTATGTATAGAGTAGCCTGAATCATTTAAACCAAACAAACTTACCGCCACTTTCATTACTAATTAGAGCAAAGACTCGAGTGCTTCTCTCATTTCTCTATTCTAATTACATAGTACCCTCACAGGACATCCCGCAAACGCGCAGCTAATTCCGAACCAGGTGCCATTAATTTCGAAACTTCATCAAGCACCTTAAATATTTCGCCAAACTGGTCTATAGGGAGCAAAACCGTCTAAATTCATCCCTTCTGTTCAACAGAAGTAAGAATTTTCCCGTCAAATAAATATGGTGATAATTTATCACACCAAAGTTTGAGTATTCAGTCATTTTTTTGTCAGAATGTGAACTTTTCAGCTGATGATCTTAAGAATAAAGATCGCTCGTTTATAAGTCAAGGGTTTTGTGATAAATTAATATTGTCGACGTACTTTCGAGGTGGGAATGTGATATTTATGCGAGATGTCGACTTTTGAATTATGTGTGTGCCTTTCAGAATGATATTTGGCGGTCTTGTGAGTAATGCTTTGCAGGCTTTTTATTATCTTGAGTGGTACTTTTATTCTTTTAATTTTTTATAGTCGTCATTGTAACTATCGAATAAGATTTTCTTTATTCCATTTCCAATTTCAAAAATACAGGTGGATTTAGACACATTCAATTTCTTACGCTCATAGACATTCAGACCCGAAACAATTATTTGTGGATCATACAAAGATTTTCTCCTTGCGGGAATCGAAACCGCTATATGACACACGGCAGCCAATTGCCTAGCCACCGCGTCAACCGTGTAGTAATGTTTGCATGATTATGAAGAACTTGAAAATATTTACATTTAATTTTGAGTAACGAACCTATAAAATTACACGCTTTTTTAAAGGGGAAAATCATCCAATGACTTCTCCTGCTTTGGGCGAGAGAAAGGAATCTCAGATTCTTATTGACTAAAAACTATACCGTTCCTACTCCTGCTTTTTGAACAGGAGCCCCGGTAAACCTGCTAGATAATACACAACTCCGGAAAATTACACTTAGCAAATAATAAATAAAGTGTGTCCAAAATACCTTCGTATTTTCGAAATCGAAACAGAAAGTATATACTAGGAATTTAGCTTAGTACTGTCCGTTTCAAATAAACACATTTTTACAACGAGAACAGTTTCGGAAAAAGGCTGATACAACCAAAACAATACAGAATAGTTCCAGCTCGAAATGGTGTAACGAGGAAAATTTACACTTACGTTATACTAGATACTGTACCCGACTTTACTCGCAGGATAAAGGAAAATTATCTAACTCTTTTTTATGGTATAAGCCGATAAATGAGCAGACGGATCACCTGATGGTAAGCTATCGTTGCCGCTCATAGACATCCAAAACACCAGAGGCGTTACAAGTAAGCCTTTTAGGGGTTAGGAATTTAAGGGTTGTTGGGGAATCAAATGGGGGATTAAGAAGGGAGGTATTGGGCCTCCAGAAACCTCACTGACACAACGAAATACAACGCAAGTATTCTTTCACGTCTGTTTTCTGTGAAGCCGTGGTATCACTTCGGTCGAGCTGGCCCATTCGTACTAAAGCATGGCTCTGCCACTCTTAACTCTGAGAAACTAAAACGAATGTTTATAAGATTTGGAAATACACTTCTTTAACGAACTGTTACAAAGACAGTCAAACACTCCCACATTTTTACTAGTAAGGATAACAAAGTACAAGTACATACAAAACCTAACAAGACTCGAAGGGGTAGATTCAATCCTTAGGAAACGTATTGAATCTCTTCGGTTAGCAGACTGAGACAAAATGGCCGCGCCAAGTGTCCTCGAAAATATAAGCAAAATACTTTGCTTGAAATGCTAAGTTTTTTTAAACAAAAATGTGCAATTTTTAATTTTATTTTTACTAGGGATTCGTAGATTTGAATCTTTTATCGCAGGTGTTAATTTTTAGGTTTCACACAAATAAAATTACATTACCTTTGACCTTGAAAAATTTTTTGCAGACATAGGATCGATAAAGACTATTCGTGATTTCATCACAATGGTGTCCATAGCATCTATTAAAATTTTCAGCTTTCTGTGAATTTATGCAAGGGTACCTCTATTTTTACAGCTTAATTAATAAACTGGCCTAAAATACTGGTTTTGTAGGTTTTAATAAATACTGGATGTTCCATTTGAAAGTGTTTAGAAATTGCCCTCTACATAAGGTCTAGAAATTGCCCTCAGTTGTAATTTTCGATTTGACGATGTGCTTGCTCCTTACTGAATAGGAGTAAATAACATAACTGGCATAAACTGTCACCTCTCCTCACCTCTCCCTTCAGGTAATACCAAAAATTCTACCAATGTCACATATTGTCCCTGTAACTCATTATTATTAGACATTACATAAACTGTGTGAGTGTGTGAGTAGGAAAACTCATACGTTCCAATATACAAGGCTATTTGTCTTCTTCAATACCAACCCTTTGGCGACCGGTTCATATTATATTTTCTTTTATTCCTGTTGCCAGATCTAGTATTGCTTTGTCTGTAGTTACAATGTGTGTACCTAGAGTTTTCTGTAATATCATATTTTTATGTTGAGGACTGCCTCGTTGGTCTAGTTGTCGCAAGTGCGACTGCCGGACAAGGGGTCTTGCGTTCGATTTTCGGGTAGGGCAAAGCACACTGGGCATTTTTCGGTTTTTCGAAAAATTTCTTAGTAGCAGCACGGAGTCTGGAAATGTGCCCGGTATATGGCAATAGGCTCACTCCCTATTATATGGGACTTATAAAACAAATGGTGAAAAGTGGGTGTACATTGTACAGTGGCATTATGTACCATAATGTGCACCTCTGCCTATCCATTTGGGGATAAAAAGTCGTGACGATACGTTATAATATTATGTATTTTGAGAGATATTATATGGATAAATAACATAACTGGTAATTATACTTTGTCTTTGTGGTGAAAGTCATCCAATGACTTCTCTCGCCTTGGGCGAGGCGAGAGAGAGTGTCAGATTTTTACTGACTAAAAACCACCCCGTTCCTACTCCTGCTTTTCGAGCTGAAGTTCCGGTAACCTACTAGGCAGTCCGCAGCTCCGGTGCCGGTCCGGTGCGAGAAACACTTCATATAACATAGCACGGTAATACAAAATTCATACACAGTTTGTTAGATACTACATCCAAAGGTTATCACACCAAGACGACTTGCCAAGAAAGCTACCTCTGTTGTTCTAAGATCCATCCATGTACTATGTAGCAATGTATCGGTACAACCATTAAGTGCACTGCCAAATGGTGTGTCTGACCATTTACGTGTACTAGTCTTCAGAAAGCCAAGAATTAAATTGTTTAGGAGTAATAACATCACTGTTGAAAAGTATGTGTACTGTGTCCTTTTTCAAAAATAAGGTTTCACTAAAACAGTATTATTTCTTGTATCGGTTTCGAAGTGATAATTTATAGATAATACTGTGTTTCTTCCTTTTATAAAACCTTACCCCACACTAAGATGTTCTTCTGTGTCGTGGGTGCGTTTAATGTACAAGTTAACATACACATGACACCCAGACCCGAAACAATAATTTGTGGAACACACAAAGAGTTGTTCCGTGCGGGAATCGAACCCGCTCCACGATGCGTAGTAGCAGATTGCCCAGCCACCGCGCCAACCGCGCAGTCATTTAATTATTAATCAGTTGAATTATTATTTGTGGGAATCGAACCCACCTAGTTACTTAAAGACATTTATTTATCTACTAGTTCTGTAAGCTAAGCTTTTACTTAAATCGTCAAAAAGTCTCCATAAATATAAAATAAAAATAACCCATTGTAAAAATGACACAAGAATAAAATAGTTTTTCCAATTTTTTATTATTAAACTCATATGTTTTTACAAAGAAACTATTCACATGAAAATCATTACATTTACCTTGATATTATAACAGTTGACAAATTGATCTGATAAAAGATGTCAGACATCAGTTACTAACGCTAAAATAATTACAATATTTACAAGAATATTTACATAATTACATTTACAAATGGAAAAAAGTAAATTCGACAAAACATCGCTTGATATCCCAATAATATTGTATAAAACTAAGAAATAAAAAAAAAATAGAAAAAAAAAACAATCAAAAACTCTCAAGTCTTTTCAGATTATGTGTTAACATGTTCCAACATTTCTGGTAACGCGTTATAAGCGACCATATTACCAAAACCTTTAGGTTCTTTTTTCGTTACGATAGCAACGATTTCTTCTTCGGGAGGCGGTGGTGGAAACTCAGCATTTGGATCCACGGTCGTCGATATATCATCTACACTAAGTACTACTTCCCTATTGTCAATTTCGATTCTGTTACGCTCTAAGGAACTATCTTCCATGATGCTGTACAGATTCTCCGACTTACTCTTACTATACATTTGTCAGGAGTTCATGTAAAATGGATCGTTGATATTGACTCCATCATTGACCGTGTTCCCCTTCTGTGACCACTGTTTCTGCTGATGCTTTATCCTATATATAATTTCGTCGTGTATCACGCCGAAACACATCGCTGTCAACGCTAACCCCGTTAGCGTATACGCAGAACAAAACCACAGCGTGGTAGATTTTATTGTGTAGTACCTTACACCATTTATTGTTGTATATGTCATACCAGGAACAATATTACCGAAACCAATGGTGCTTAACGCCATAAAACAGAAATAAAAACCGTCTATAATACCCAGATTATCTATTTTGAATAGAACTACTGCTCCGATAACTATGTATATAAATATAGCTGCTAAACATAAGAGTACAGGGGCTAGAATGCTTAAGCCATGCATGGATAGCTTTGAGTCTGTATCAGGCCAACTGATGATATCATCTTTGGCTGTGCTTGTAGTTGGTCTTTCGGAAAGAGAAAGGTCTTTTGTGCTATCTGGTTTTAGTACGTAGCATTCTTCTGTGGGAGTTTTGCTGGTGTTTTGGCTGTTAAGCATTTCTTCTTGTTGCCTTTTGAGCTTCATTCTTCGTTCTTTTTCTGCCATTCTTCTTTCGTCGTAGCAGCAGTAGCCGCAGTTTGAACAGAGGCAGCAGCAGAGGGCTCTGCTGAAGACGCTTCGTGCCATTTTAGAGAGGAGGGATCCAACGCTGGATAGGTAGACGAGGGTGAGTGGTATGCCGATTAAGGCATACACGATAGTGACGCCTTTGCCGAGGATTGTTCTTGGTGCGATGTTGCCGTAACCTGTGGAAGAATGAAATAATACAATAAGTGACTTTAAAGATATTTTTTTATTTTTAATTGCGCTTGCGAGGTGAATGTTTTGTTGGTTCAGTAGTTGAGCAATTGCTATATAATAGCTTTTATAAAGAAATAAGAAATTTAAATTCATAATAGATATAAAGTATAATGAAAACAAAACTATTAAAGATATTATTGTTCAAATAAAATCTTATTTCTTTTAGTTATAAGTGCACCTGAGATAAAATTATTAAAACTTTAAAAGTAAAGAAAATACTTATAAAAAACTAAAATTACGAACAAACTTTTTATTTTAAAACTTATTTTTGTTAAAAACTAACTTGTATTTAAAGCTAACAATTAACTTGAATGTTGCATGCAAAATACGTACGAAGCAGTATTTTTACAACATGAAAATATAGGAGACGTCGTTTTCTAAAATTAAACTATAAACTGGATAAAAGAGCACAGTGAAGCTCTGAATTGTTATAGATATAGCACTTTTATGCTTTCTTTACATTCTTTGCAAGGATACTTTGTACTTTTCGCTACACACAACATTTTACCCCACTCATGTATGAAACCAGAACTAGAATTACTTCTACAATTTTAAAACTGTGTTCAAAATTCTCACCTATAGTTGTTAAAACAGTGAGAGAGTAGAAAAAGGCGAGCGCCAAATTCCATTCGTGCTCTTCATAATGGTTTGCCAGGTCACTCCCGAATTCACCAAGTGCCATCTCTCTGTAACTTACGCCATACTGGGACGCCATTTCTGTCGTAACCCTTTGTACAAGCTCGTTTTGAAACTTCAAAATCTCCTGTGCAGCCAACCGCGTCCAATTCTCTCTGTACAATATATTTAGCGACACTGTTATCTCCCAGATATTTTCCACCGCCCTACTTCTGGCGTCCCAAAAGTAATTTGCTGACAAACTTAGATTCCCATAATCATATTCGTCGTCTGTCTTTTTGTGCGTACTGTTCTGATCTTTATGGCTAATTTTCTGTCTATCTGGAAGTAATCTGGGCCTAGCTGGGACTTCGGCGCCGCCCTCTATCGCTAAGAAAATGAATGATCCCAAAAATGTGTAGGCTAAAAGTACGATGAAAATTACTATGTTAGTAAGGGAGCCGATAATGAATTGTTTTCTTCTGTACTTGGTAGTTTTTAGACAAAAGCAACAAACAACTTTTTGGCGTGATGTTTGTGCTCTTTTTCTGCTATTAGATACCATAGAGTCGCCGTCTTGGCATCTGTCCAAGGGGATCCCTCCATTTAGCGAAGGCTTTGCCAATGTGTACTGTTCGAACCGGCTGATTGCTTCTTTGTCCAATACTACATGATCTATATCCATCTTGGTGTGTTACGTCCTATCTTCGTGTGACGTCATTATATTGGATCATCTGTAACAAGAGAAAATGCGATTAGAAACGCGTTTAGTGACGTTTTCGGTTGGAAGTGGGATTTGAGGAGAGAAAATAAATTGTACATTCAAAAGTATTCGTTTGTCCTTATCCCAGCTACCCTTTTTTCTCATCAAAATCGGCTTAGTTAGTTCAGCCGTGGCGAATATCCTTGAGAGAGGCAGCCAATTTTTATAATATGTATATTCTCTTTTTGTACAATGTTATTACTTTCATCGAATGAGTATTTGTTGCCAATCTTCGATTAGGTAAGTTACAACAATGTATTTAGGTTTCTTTTTGTTTTCATACTTCTTTATTTGAATTAGTAAATTCAAAGCAAAATATAACATAAAATATTATTTATTTAGGACAACTAACAGATCATACACCTTATAAAATTTGACAATCATGTTTACTATAAATAACGTGCTGAGTGCTGCTTCATTTACAAATTTCCACGGCATGGCTAGGGACAGAGACCAAGAGAAATAGGTGTAAAATGTAAACATGAAAAAAACCATGACAACATATAAAAACATTATACGAGTATTACACAAAAATATTAAGTTCTCTAAAGACGTAAGTTGAAGTTATGGATATATGGTACGTAAATACAGCATGTTCTAAACTACAATCTCTGCTTTTCCCCTCCTAATAACAAGGAAGATATTATCTTCATATTATTTGCGATAGATTTTCGAATATTCAGAGTCATGTGCTGACGGTAAACAATATTAATTGAATGTCAATCAGAGTGAATGATGTATGGCATTGACAGGTACTGTCTAGTGCTATCAGGGCCATCCGTGATGGACACTCGTTAGGTACCGTGTTTTTTTATTTGTGTTCAAAAAAGCATTATTAGTAGAAGACGGATATTATTTTACTGCCTTTTTAAGGTGGTTTCCAAATTTCCTTGTTAGGAAACCACATCAAAAAGGTATGTTTTGTATGTCGTGGGCAATACAAACGTAAATTCTACATAAACTCGCATCGCACCTAAAGCCGGAACCACAATTGTGGAAGCACCATGCTTCGGCACAAATGAGCCGGTTTGACCGGAGGGATACCTCGGCTGCACAGAAAACCGACCTGAAACAACGCTTGCGTTGTGTTTTTTTATGTAAGTGAGGTTACTGGAGGCCCAATTATCCTTCTTCCTAATCCCCGATTCCCTAACAACCCTTAAATCCCGCCTTTTGGGGGTTACCCAAAAAGGCTGGTAACGAACTTGTAATACTTAATATGTTTCTTGTGTCCATGGGCAGCGGCGATTGATTAAAGCCTTTTAAAACAGCTAGTATCATTGCAACCATAACGTCATAATACTATGGTTTTTAAGGATCACAAACAAACTCAAACCATAAAATCTTTCAGTCCAGCTTGAAAACATAGTTTCCAGCATTTATAACTTGCATAAAATACCTATTTATTACACCGAATGCCAATACCGAACCATTTAAGATACCTACTTACAGTGGGTAGTCATTTTTCAAAGTCTTTTCGAGGGGTGAGGTGACAAATGAAGAAGTATAAGACTTAAAGGAATGATTAATGATCAGCCGATACTTTCGTGTGGGTATCTCGAAACATATTATTATCAGCAATAAGGTTGTTTTTTCTTTGGCCACATTTTTATTGAATAGCGGCTTAGTTTTATCGTGTTACCGCAGATGGATGTTAAGGGAAATAGTTGGACTCATTAGAGGGATTTGTTGGGTTATTGAATACTATCGTGGCTTTTGTTCCTTGGATCTTTTGTTAGACTTAAGGCTCTAAGGACTAAGACATAAGACTTAAGATTCTTAAAGAAAAATATTAATTACATGACTTACTCGATGCTATAGAAAAATCATTATTGACTATCGATCTTAAAATCAAACTTCGTACGTGATAATTTAGAAAGAGAAGTATACCTATCTAGTCTGTCATCGATGTAAGATCAAATTAATTTTTTAACACCCATCAACCCATAGATGGTGCCTACTAAATACTCCATACAAGCAATACACCACCATTTATTTATCAGCCATGATTGTCCCAAATTGCAAAGGCACCCTCTTTCCTACCTGGAACTGCGGACTGCCTAGCAGGTTACCGGAGCCCGAAAAGCAGGAGTAGGAACGGGGTGGTTTTTAGTCAGTAAGAGTCTGACACTCCCTCTCACCTTGCCCAAGGTGGGAGAAGACATTGGATGATTTTTCTCCATAGCTCTCTCATCTCTGTGTAAAGCTTTTGGTTTTATATACTACTTACTATGCATGGTAAATCTAAAACCCTTCAACCATACAAAAAATCTCCTTTGAAACAAACTATATCTAACAAGACCTCGAATAAAACATCAGTTAATTTAAAAAAAGTCTTCGTCGTAAAAAGATCGCCAAGTCAAACTAATTAAAATGTCAGTAATTGGACTAATTTATTTGATCGTCTCACTTTTGAGGTTGCTTCGACAAGGACGGTTTACGAGGCTAATAAAGTCCATCGTTATTTGAAGGTTAAGATCAATCGAATTCTTTTAACGTCTTTTTTTGTATAGGACAATTTGTTAAAAAAAAAACCATTTAGAAAATTTTGTATGGAACAAAGTTGTCTTGTCGCTTTATGTAATATCGTAAGATAAACTAGTCGAGTGACTTTTTTTTAAATGAGACAAGCATGCCACATCCTCCTATACTGTTGCTACTCCTGTAAGCCAGGATCTACAGTAGATACAACCATAAAAACACCAGAACACTGAAGTCCAGCTCGTCCCAGGGACGTGAATGATTGTCAACCACAAGTACCAATGTGACTTTTTCCGAGTTATGCGTATTTTTTAAGATTATTTAAACACTACACACAAGCGGTGAAGGAAAAAAACATCGTGAGGAAACCTGGGCTTGTAATTTGATAATTTTAAATCGCATTAAGCAAGCGTAGTGATTAATGCTTAAACCTTCTCTGTGTGAGAAGAGGCCTTTGGTCAGCAATGGTTGCTTTTAGGGTGATAATGTCCCAACTAAACTTTAAATATTGTACTGTCATAAAATAAGTGTTTAGAAAATAATAAAAAAATATCGTAATCTTTGTCGTTTCAAATCCTGGAGGTGGACTAACTTTTTCACTTACAAAGGGTCGAGGTTATGAAACCTTTTCACAAAGTTTCGCCAGCCATTTTTAGAGAATAGAAAACTTCTTGGTGGGAGAGATTGATTTTTTATTTTTTTCTAACAATGAGACGTTATTTTTCGAAGAAAACAATTGAAATTTTATTTTTGATCGAAGAATGCGCTTAACGTCACTCACTTGGCTTAAGTTTGTCGATGTCAATAAATAATAATGTTAAGGTTTTCATTATATCGAATTACGGTGCTTTTCCACAGGAGCTATGCCTCGAAGATGTAATAGCTAAGCTGTGAAACTATGTGACCGTTTCCACCAATACTAAGCTATGTAGCTGTGCGGGTAAGATGTGCTATGAAGATGCGAGGCCGCAATGTAGCTGTACGAGGAACGCATCGTCCTCAAGTTACTTTGCGGCAGCTCGATAATGCGAAGTATTGATAGTGGTGAAGCCATCATAGCACACATCCACAGCACACATCTTTCCATATAAAAACATAGCATAGTTGAGTCCGTTACCACCAGTGCTAAGCTATATGGACCAATGAATATGATTGGTAAAACCTAAACACATCCACAGCAACGTAGCATAGTACGTCTCTGGTGGAAAAGCCCCATTGATCGGTTACACTGAGAACCTCTTTTGCTTTTTGAAGTCGGCTAATAAATCGGGCTACCTAGAAATCTTCATCTAGTCAAATTTAATTTCGAAACCCTAAATCAACAAGACTTTAAAGGTATAATTAATTAAATTTTATCAGTTACCGACAAAAATACTTGCGATGTTTTAAATAAATTATCAACTTTTAGTTTCAAAACAGATGTTAATCATTCTGGAAGTTTCGAAGGTACTTTAGTACTTTAGTAAAATTCGGGTTGAACTTAATGTTATTATCATTTTGTTGATGATACTTGGCTCCCTGAGTATTATGGGATGACAGTGAATTATTAACGTTTTTATTAAACGAAATATTTCGTTTATTAATTTCAATTTCTTCAAGAGATGGGTCGTTAAGATATCTGATAGAGAAGATTTTTAATTTCTTGTTGTTGAGCTGGTGAATTGCGTAGTTTTGTCAGTCAAAAATAAATTATTTTGAAATAAAATGAATTATTTTTTTCTGTAAATGAAGTCGACTTATCAATATCAAAAAATAATCAAATACTCATTCATAGGTTTTATGGTCTACTTAATTTTCTAATGTTTCTAGCCAATTTTCTAGAAATTAGTCTGATTTTGACAAAGTATACTCGATTGCGGTCCATATACCATGTTATATTGGTTGTGAGAATAATCTCGACTGATGACGTGACAAGTGAGAATATGATCGATCTCTCTTCAAACATTTCCAATTGACAGCTACACAATTGCCTAGCTGCATGTAAATAAGCCAAAAATCTTTTACATTCCAATTGCAAGACTATGTGTTTTGACAAGAGAGGTACAGGCAAGGAGACTTCACCTCGGTAACCTTGACTCTTCTGAAACAGTGTTAAAAATAACTACCACCTACGCAAGCTAAAATAAATAAAATAAAATAAAAAACGTTCACCGTTTTCTATCTCCATACATTCGTTCTGAAGGTAAAGATATGCACATATATCACATAAACTTTGCCCATCGATGCTGATAGATGAAAACCTGTAGTTTTTTTCGTTTGTTTATAAAAAATTCGCTTTCGAAACACGTAGAGACTTGTATTGGACGAAGGGTGTTGTTCGGATAGATGTGATATCGAGAAACGTGGGTGAATAGGAGGTTTGAAAGAATGTATGTCTTGTGCTGTTTTGGAGGTTTGATTCGTGTTTGTACCTGGTAGATAGCTATTGTAAAGAAATGAATAAAATAATTGACTAAGTGTGCGCATTTGATTTTCTGTTGTATATTTTTAAATCCTTATTCAGAAATCAGGTTAGACTCTGTATTTTCTTGTTGAGTTGGTTTTTTATACAACGATATACGGCTATAAACTCGGTAATGTAACTAGTATAAAATAATATAAAAAATGATTTTCAGAGACCAATTTGTAATTGTACCAGATTGTAAACTATTTTACATAAGTGTTGTTGTTATAGTAGTTGTTGTGTTGTATTAGCGTTTGACTTCCTACATCCAGTAATAAACCCAGGTTGGTTGGACTTGACCTATAAATAGGTATATTTAGATATTTCCCCCATTCTCACCTTATGAACGTGGGATAAAATATTGGTATTTTGATGGGGCTATTTCCGCACCCCATGCGGAAAAATCCGTGAAAATCATTCCCAGGAACGGAAAATATTTATATTTGTACGTATTTCTATAATTGGTACCGATTCCCTATGGGGAAAACGAAGTCAATATGTTTGGCGGAAAATTGATTTTTCAACAAACGTTGTGTTATTTTTGGGTTTAGAGTGCAATAAGGGTGTTTTTCGTGCAGATGCTGATTTGTTTTAAATATTCTACACCTACGAGTAATTTGTTTTCCAATTATAAAAATTGTATTGGGTATTGGGGTATTTTTTAATTCCTTTTCCAATTATAAAAACAAAAATAAATAAATAGCGTTTTTCGGCAGCGCCAGTTTACAATCTGTACAAAGAGATAAGGTCTGTATTCAGTGGTTCAACTGGTATTTGAATTTCATTCATCAGAGGTACTTAGTTCTGATAAGAACAACTTTAAAAGATTTAAATACTTTAAACTTTATTCAATTGAAGAGAGTTGGAAATACCACTTAGTCTCAAAGATTCAAGAGCTTATAAACTGTCCACCTGTCGACATCAAAGTGCATTTATTATAGTTAAAGGATCATCTAAATCTGATAATATTTAATAACAATTTATGAGCTTATTTAAGTGTGGGAGAGCCATGCTTCGGCACGTATGGGCCGGCTCGGCCGGAGTGATACCACGGCCTCACCAAAAACCGACGTGAAACAACGCTTTCGTTGTGTAAGTGAGGTTACCGGAGGCCCAATTACCCCCATCCCAATCTTTCCAATCCTGGCAGAGCTTAAACATTATATGCAACACTCATATAAAGACGATTGTCATTGGTGAATCCTGTCAGAATGCATGCTTCATTCAATAGCAAAAATATCGTCTACAATTTCACTAAAACATCTATGAAATGGAACGCATTATTTTTAAACAAACGATTTAAAAGCAGAAATATAAATCTTTATTCAAATTTTAAAATAGTTAAGACAAAATCACCGTGAAAACTTTCCAACATTTCTATGCAAAACTTTAAAACTAAAATTAAAATCAAAATCTTCAAAACTATTAAAACTCCAAACTGAAAACGTTGTATAAAACAAAGTTTGAAAATTTCCAAATTGACAATTAAATTTTAACAGTAGGTACGCAGGTGTAAAACTAGTTAAAAGCAGTTTTAACCGGCGAGAACCTGCGAAATCCGGCGCGAACCGGTATTTAACGACTGGCCGCGGATACAGAGCCAATTGCAGGGTATGGGGATGTGAGGTTCATTAAAGGCCAATTTATGGTAACGACATATTGGCCTGATGCAGGCTATAAGTACTTTTTAAAATTTTAATTAAAGTGTCATCGTAAAAGACATAAACATAACATCATAATAAGCTAGGTGAATATGTTAATATTGGACATCTATTGTTTCCTAGCCCATAATATTACGAGTATTAATTATTAGTTCCATGTAAAAGGGGATGCAAATTTTAAAAACTCTTTACGTCATGTTAAATCTTCCAAGAATAGGTGTATGAGATACGTAAGTTAAGTAAGCCTATCTGGCTTAGCCATAATCACTTGTAACGTCTCTGGCGTTTTGGTTGTTCACGGGCGGTGGCGACTGCTTACCATCAGGCGCTACGTCTGCTCGTTTACCGGTTTATATCATAACAAAGGTATTGATTATTCCAAATTATAATAGACCTCTTTTACTACATTTTAAGCCATACTCACCTAAACTTTACAATATTAATCTATTCTTGTCTTACAGAAAGGCATTCAGATAGTTTGACTTGATTTTGAAATTACTAAAATGCTTCAATATATTCAATATTCACGTTGATATTTTGTTCATTTTCCTTTCTTCTGCTGTCGAAATCTTGAGTAGGGTAAGTTGTTATTAGGTAATATAATATGGCACCCTTCTAGTAGAAAGTGGCAAATGCTTTGGACACGTCTTGTATGTAAATAAGGTGCTGTTGCTATTTTTGTCTGCCATACAAAAATTTATACAATATTCGAAACTCATACAAATTATTAATCATGGTAAATGTCCTGTTTAAAGTTCTAATAATATTGTTAGTTGCCATATCAGTTTAAAAATTTGCATTCAATCAATTTACCCAGTAGTTTTTGGCGTATTTCGTTGGTTAACTAGTGAAAAGTGAAATTACTACATTTTTTTCTAATTCAGTAGATTAAAGTTAGGTTAAATCATAATATAACTATTGAGGAAGTCTCAGAAATCTGATGCCAATAAAGCACACAGTCATTAGAATAAGATTTCTGATCACGATGATTTGACGAGATCTATTTGACTGATTCAACTCTATATTCAAAAGGATGACAAACAAGCTAATGTAACACCAAATACCAAGCAATCATCACCGCCCAAGGACACCCGCCAGTTTCAAGTGCGTTCACAGCTATTGGGGGTAATTGTTATTTTACACACAACATACGTACTAACGAACATTTATGTATATTTGTCAGCACATCATGAATAACCAGCCTGCATGTGTATACAACATCGACATAGCCACTAATCTCCAAAATATTTCCGCTCCAAGTAAATACGAGGCGTAAATTAATTTCCAACGCTTCATACATTCTGTTGTACGGTTGACAAATATCTTACATTAGTCCCTTCATGAGTTATCATCTTTTTGCTAACAATAGAGGGACATTTAGAAACACATTTTGGCGCTCCTTTGTAAACCATCTTAGGTTTAAAATGTAATATAATATTGTGTGATAGTCGTTAGTTGGGACTGAAGTTTTGTTTGTAAAGGACATAGATGTTATTGTTTTAAGTTATTACTTTTGTGGTGTGGGTATAGTGGTTTGTGTGTGTGATTGTCGAATGTGGGATCAGACGCGACGTCTTGCGTTAGCGATCTAGAAACGAACGCGAAGCAATAGATTTTGACAGCTTGTTTTTTCGCACCGCGCCGCACTGTTTCGCGTTAGACGTCGCGTAAAAATGTCAGGTCTGAGAAATTACTGATAATTTTCTGACTCTGTACTTTGAAGTAGTAGTTTCATACGGTCCATGGCCAATTGCTTGTTCCTTGTTGCATTAATATTTTGTTAGCAAAAACATATGATCAAATGAATAATAACTTTTAACAGAATTTGTGTATTTGATTTTCTTCCGAAGGAAAATATTTTTTTCTAAAATAAAAGCCTGACTTACTTCTTAGTACATCAGTTACCTGTAGATAATAGTTTCGTCAAAATCGGTCCTGACATTAATTTCAGAGATTAGCCAGAACAGACTAAAACGTTAAAAATGTTATTTTGGTGTATCTATCGTATGTATATTCTTATGGATACTACATCCAAAAGTATTTCAATATTACAAACAGACACTGCAATGTTATTTATTAAGGTAAATGTAAGTGATCAGCATCGCTATCAGACTTGTACCTTACTTGAAAGTTAAACCCAAGACAAATTAATATTAACTATTCAGAATTTTTAGCTAATACATGATTTAACCTCTACCTCCCCCTTCAAGAGACAAAAGACGTAATAATGCATTATTACACATTACAATGTTATGTAATATCCACACTGACTCAAAGGAGCCTCAGTATTAATATCAGCACACAATATCCTTCAACTAACTAATATAACACTGTAATACGACACTAAATAACATATTAATTCTAGACAAACCCGGGTGCTTCGCTAAGCCAGGGTAATTTAATATCAGTGTGCCCCCAGGCGTCTCTCGCCATTTATCAAACGCGTGCAGTATTACATAATATCTAATTTTATGCTAATTATTCCAATCTACGTGCAGACTTCGTTAGCATTACGTGGAGTTTTTTTGAAGATCTCATCCTTATTATATGAGTTCGTATAATTTAGGATGAATTTTGTGACTGAGTTCTTTGTGTGGAAGAACTCGCTTTTTGTGGATGTAGTGTTTTTTGGTGGGGCTGTTTTGTCACCTGGGGAATGGTGGCTTTTGAAAGTCGTGTGATGGTTTAGTCATTGGGGGAGGTCTGTGTTCAGCAGAGGACGTGTTGTGGCTGATATGACGATGAAGATGATGATAGTTTGTTTTATTAAATTGCTTGGTTTTTTGCAATGGGAAAGTTAGAAATGTAACTAATGTACTATTTTGAAATAATTAGGAGCATTACTTAAACTTTTGCTTCTTCTCGATATAAAAACATTTGAGTTTAATCTTGCTTAGAACCTGAAAATTGGGTTTATTGCTCTTGGTTTGAAAGATTAATGGGCTCAATATTGAACTTAGTAAGAGACACCTAAGATTAATATAAATTTAAACAAATTAAAATTGGTTAACTTGTAATTTTGTCTCACCATTCGATCAATAAACTAAATGGAAAGATTCCATAGTCAACCTCTTTCTTTTCCTTTTCTTTCCACGACAATACTATAAAAGTAAAGACATAAGTGAGTCCAACTGACTCAATATCACACTAACTTTGCGACTAGATTTTATCACCGAAAATTGGACAAAACGAGCGAGACACAAAACAACAAGAGACCCCAAATCTTCGATCTCTCATTTTCCAAATGACAGACAAAATGGCGGCAACAGGAAACCGGAAACGGCGCCATTGTATTGAAACGAAATATATATCGAGAATGATTGATGGTTGTACAAATGGACTGCGGTTAATTGCGTGTAATTCGTTAAAATGGCGTCTCTGTGTGAAAATGGAGGTTATACATCATCCATAGATGGCGCTGAGGTAGCTTTTGATACGATACGTGACGCTCACACACGCTTTTGTTTGAAACTTTGACGGTTTAGGATGAAAATGAAACGTGTTCTGAAGTTAAAGATGTGAAATATTAATGTGGGATTAATGTATAGAGTTTTGATGACAGTATTACGGTTTTGTGTTGGATAATATTATATATTTATAGGATACTGCTGGGCTAACTTATCACCTATTGTTAACTTATTACCAGGTGAGTTATAAGTGCGTTGTCAGCCTTTAAGCCGAAATCAAAGCAAGTATTTAAATTAATCCTTAATTAGGCATTTTTGAAACGTTAAATTATAGTTTCCGTCAGTTTAGTGGTTCTACCTTTAGTAACTGGTAACTCTCAGAGGACAACATTATGCGTTTACTAAGAGGCCATGGTAATAATTCCAGTCAATCTGGCCCTTTCATGACAAACCATGGCTTTCCCACGAGAACAACACAAAACGATGAAATAGTCATCAATCCTAATTTTAAGGACTCCTTAATAAAGAAACTCAAGACCCCAAATAAACAGGCAAACAGTTTGCGTTGCAACATTGCTTAAAACTCATAAACTGCAGGATCGTAAGTCTTAATAGCTATTAAACAAACTGTCGTACCTTTGCTGGTGAACCTAAATTATATTGTTAGGACCGTCCTCTAACAACATCGTAAAATTTCAAGTGAGTTGTTAAAACGTTTTGGTTTCTTTGACGTTAGGGGTGGTTTTAATGTTTGTGGTGCTATGGACTTAGTATCAAAGATCTTATAAGCTACTAGCTTCTGCCAGTGGTTTCACTCGCTTCAGTCGGATATAAATCCTATTACCCCAAAGGCCGGACACATATTTGTGACTTCACTGTTGTATCGGGTGTCCATGGCGCCTGGATGAATGAACCTTCTTTTATTAAGGAACTATACTCCCTGTTCCCTAAACACCTAATTCATTATCATCATCATCCTACCAGCCATAGGTCGTCCACTGCTGAACATTGGCCTCCCCCAATGACTTCCAGATAGACAAACCTAAGTCACTAAATGATAAAAATGTGGCCTATTGCCTAATGTGTACAAATAAACCTTTTTAGCACTCCATTTAAGAACCCTACTCTGCTACAAACCTGAACAAACCACTACAGACACCACCCATATTTTCCAGTACAATGAACTCAACAAGATACATAAGCACTTCATCCTAAGGTAGCTCTTAGTAAGTTCCACAGAAAATGTCTATCAAAAGGCAAATTTTCTTACAAAACTTTGTCACACGTATAAAATTTGTGGAGCACCGGAGTGCCGTGGTCAAACTGAGTAAAAGTTTGCGAATTGTTAACTTAGAAATGTACGCGTTTTGCTAACTTTTGAATATACGCCGTTTGTTGGCGTTAGGAGTTTGATATGAACTTGTAAAGTGTTTGGTGATGTGTATTTTGTTAGGTTTTGTACGTGGTTTCACTTGTGTCAATGTTAAACGATCCTTTTAGGCCTTTTATCTACGAAGGAGAAATATTATCCAATGACTTCTCCTGACTTGGGCGAGGCGAGAGGGAGTATCAGTCTCTTACTGACTATAAAACACACTGTTTCTATTCCAGTTTTTCGACCCGGAGCCCCGGTAAATCCGCTAGGTAGTCCGTAGCTCCGGATCAGGCATCAACCCTACTGGGCCCCATCGGTGGCTGCCTGGCCTCTGTTGAAATTATAGTCCCTTGTTCAATATTTCAGGTCAGTCGAGAGAAGATATTTTACTCTCAAAACTACTTACCACGCGACAATTCTTCTACCATCAAAATACTTAAATTAGAAAGATATTCATTACCAAATAAGAGACATATTAACATCAGGATTAGGATAATATTCAAGTCGAGTTAAATGATCGTGGTTTGGCAACTTTAAAGGATGTTTAGTTACAAGGCTGTTACTGTAGGCTTTCTCAACTAGGTTGTGGTTTCTGTTAGGATAGTTAACTTAATAACACCTAATCCAGTCCCTATTGGTGAAACTTCTTCGTATATTAGATAATCTGCTCCTCAAGTTAGCCCTTGAACTCCTCATGAGAAGTGCAAGAGCTGTACTACTTTAAAGGTCTTGGGATTGGGTAATTGTGGATTTATGAAATAAAAAGAGTAGACAGAGTCTACTACTGCAATCGGTGACTACTAACCACTATAACCAGTGTCTTTGAATCTTCTCAAAGAGTCAACAGTCTACCACAGAAAGGGCCCGGAAGGGCTGATACGTGCACTGGAGTTGCGGACAACCTAGCAGTTTACCGGGGCTCCGGTTCGAAAAGTAGGAGTGGTTTTCAGTCAGTAAGAGTTTGACACTCCCTCTCACGTCGCCCAAGGTGATAGAAGACATTAGATGATTCCCCCCCCAAAAATAAAACAGTGTTTGAACCCCATATAGAGCTAGAACTGTAACATATCTTCAGTGAGTGATATAAATACATATAGAGGGGGGGAACTATAAAATATCCCTTATACTAAATGGACGGGTTCGAACACTGAGTCCGTTTCTTTATCGGAATATTATTAATGGGTATAAAATAAAACAAAAATCTGACAAGACATCTAACAAAGAATATTGAATTGGTATTGAATACTGGCATTTAGCCAATCGGATTAAGAGTTAAATTCCTTATTCTTTGTTCTAGTCATTATTTTAATTTAAAATAATATTTCTTTAGCCACAATAATGTGCACTTTTTACCATCAGACTTATAGGGTATTATTTAAAAATTATATACGCAATAAATTCAAGATTTCTAGCTTCATCTTTAGTGGGAAACCAGGTCATAAAATACGGGATAAGCTTAGCAGAAATATTAAAATCATAGTGCACCATATTCTTTCTAGAAAATAAGGAATAAATTAATCCCCTACATTAATTCTCGCGCAGACAATACACCTAGGAAGTACAGTCGAGAACAAAAATATGTGTGAAAAGTATATCATTCCAATATAATAGTTTGTGAAAGTTTGTTTGGATGTTTGTCCGTCAATCACGCTGAAACTACTGAATGAAATTTGGTATACAGACAGGGTATGAGCTGACTTAGGTGATAGGATACTTTTTATCCCACGGGAACTGGCGATGTCGCTAGCAAAAGCTAGTAATTAATAAAAATGTTTTGTTTATTGATTCATACGCAACGTTTATTTCATGGAAATTTTCTTATTTTCCTGAACAGTCAGAAAGAAATGGGAGATGAAATATACGCAATATCAGCAGATGACTTGCCTTCAACAGTATTCTGATGCCTTCAGTCTTTTAAAATCAAATTAATGTTATAATGCAATGGATGAATAAACAATAATATTGACAACGAACTTTAAATCTGTAATGGGACTATGGGAAAAGTATCTAAGGAGCATTTTACGAGTATTAAGACTAAGGTGTGAGTCGTTTTATATAAGTATGTTTTTGTCTCATCTTTAATTGAAGAGTAGTTAGAGCAAACGCTGAATATTGGGTTCCTACTAAATTTAACTTTATTCAGAAAAAAACGTTTTTCGACGTAGCAGTTTTTCATTTTAGCTAAGTATCTTAGCTAAAATTTCTCGTTCTTAAAACACTGGCAAGAAATACTCAGAAAATATATAAACGTGTTGTGTTACAAACGCAGCTGACTGTACAAAGCAAATTCATTTTTCTTCGAGGTATCGGTGCAAGTTTATTGGTAATAAAACTTCACGACGTTGCCGATGGTAGGTGAGCAGAATTTATAGTGCATCGTTTGTATTGTAAGGTGCTTATAAATCATAGTATCAAAGACAACAGTGTTGTTGCTGATAAATATTTCCTTTAGAGTATGTATTGCTTGGGGCTTTGTTTATTGGTTACCTGTTATTTAACTGAAAGTAGATACCAGTTATGTTATAAATCCCATATAATGGTGGACGCACCTCTTTTTGACTTCAAGGTGGGAAATTCTGATGGACTCTCCCCTCGCCTGGAAAGGACGAAAGGGACCGTCACACTCTTACTGAGTAAAACCCACCCGGTATCCCGTCTCACACGTCAGTACGAGGGTATAGAAAACTTGCCCCGAACTCGTGACGGCCTGCCTTACCATACCCTACCTCAAGATACACAGAGGAGTGCGGTGTTGATCTACTCCGTGCATTTTTTTGACACATGCAAATACATGTAGCGACGACTCAATCAACTAAGTAATCCAACGTTGGATACTTAAAACAGACCCGTACATAATTATCATATATGCAACTATGTATCACAATATAAATAGCTATTCACTAGCAAAACAAAAATACTTAATAATATAATTAAAAACACCACCTCTCCGACTACACTGTCATACCAAAGATAGTACCGGAGCCAGTACACAGGATTATTTCTTATCTCGCAGTGCAGCTGTGTAATCTGCTGTGATGCGTCGTAACTATATCTTGAAGTGAGGACCGGGAGTCCATTAATAGTTATAGTATACTACTTGTAGACGCCATTTTTATTTTATGTTTTTAGTTAATTAGCTGTCTTTGTCGTTTCAGTGAGATTGAGAAAAGGAAATTTTTCAAAACTAAAAGCGCGTTGAGTTTGGTACATAATCATCAACATCAGCCGAGAGATGTTCACTGCAGAACAAAGGCCTCAAAATTAGGTCCTCCAATTAGGTTTCAAATTCAATGCTTTTGACCTAGCACAATCATTATACGGTTTAAATCCCAAGTAACTCATTACATACATACATACATATCGTCACGCCTTTAATCCCCGAAGGGGTAGGCAGAGGTGCACATTATGGCACGTAATGCCACTGTACAATGCACACCCACTTTTCACAATTTATGTTGTAAGTCCCATGTAATAGGTGGTGAGCCTATTGCCATATACCGGGCACATTTCCAGACTCCGTGCTACCGCTGAGAAATTTTCGAAAAACCGAAAAAAGCCCAGTAATACTTCGCCCGACCCGGGAATCGAACCCGAGACCCCTTGCCCGGCAGTTGCACTTGCAACCACTCGGCCAACGAGGCAGTCACTACCTTTCTTCAAAAACACCAAGTAAATAGCAAACCCTATATTTAAAGTCGACTTTCCTTCCAACTATTTATCTTCTTTCTCAACAAAAATAAAACCGCACTGGACTGCATAAAATGTAACAAATAACTGAGGATTTAATTAACTAATGTGATTCCGCTTGTGGCTAGAATGGAGTGTGGTTGCGGTGAGAGCGGGGAGTGAGAATTTAGTTTGGTGTTTTGTAATAGTTTTATTGTGAGTGGTTATAAATGTTTAAATGGTATTTATTTTTATTTATAAAAACATCGATGAATAATCGATTTTTTTATAAGTAGTAAAATAATCGAAATGAATTTAAAAACTCCTTTGTGGAAACTTATAACGTCGTGATTTCTCTTTTTTACTTCAAATACTGTTAGTTTGTCTAGACGAGATCGCTATTAATATTGGTGAATATTGGTAGTTTTGCATGGGATTGAATAAATAAAGTAAGTATACGTACTCCCATGAGATACAGGCGTGAGGTTACGTATATATGTGTGAGCTTATTTTAATAATCCCTAAATGAAACAAAAAACTAATAGTACAAAGAAGTAATCACAAATACCAACCATAGCTTGACATAAAATGTTAGTTTCTTAAGACGAAAATAAAATAAATTTATATAAATGATAAAAAACGTTGCCCCGCACTGGGATTTTCGTCTGTATCATAGGTGCGTTTACAAACATACAAGTTCAAATACCCAGACCTGAAACAACAATATGTGGATCACACAAAGAGTTGCTCCGTGTGTGAATTCAACCCGCTACACGTGACGCGGCAGCAGTACAATAAAATATCTCATATAAATCGCTTGCAGTGTAACCCCACCACAAAGCCGGGGAATATTTAAACTGTCTTCCACAATATATCACTTTAGATATTATGCAACGGACTGAAAGTTACATGAAAATTCACATTTGTACTTGTTTGGTATCGAGTAATGTGGGAATAATGGTTTTTTAAGGTTTTTAGAATGTACATTCATGGATGATTTTTGCATTGAGAATTGCGGTTAACAAGCCAAAAGGGGACTAAAGTCCTTTCAAAAACAGTATTTATCAATGGTGCTTCTATGTTTTTATTCCTGCATCGTTCCAGTATTGATAGGAGTTTACTATTTAACGTGGGGGCTTGAGTTAAATTCACAAGTCGACCATCGCCACGCTTGCTCACCGTCAGTCAGTGACACCACTGACAAACGGTGAAAAACATAATCTTAGAAAGTACATAACTCAGAAAAAGTCACATTGGTACTTGCAGTTTGTAGGTTTCGGACCCGCGCTCTCATGCATGAGAAGCGGGCGTCTTAAACCTCCGGGCCACCATGACATATTTACGAGCAAAATAATGTCTATGGGATTTCCGATTTAGAAGAATTTTCAGTAACAAAATAACACGAAACGTGTTGTCTTAATAATAATAATCATTTATCAATGAACAGTTATTACATTTTAAAATAGACAATTAAATAAAGGCAAAAATGAACTTCCATTAAATAAAACAAAACGACGTCAGAATGGCAAAGAAAAAAAAACAAAGATCAATAAAACTCATTAGTCTTACGTTTGTACTTCTTCCTAATACTTCCAATTTAAGAAAAAAGATAAATAAAGATAGGAAAGATGAAGAAGATTACGAAATGTTTGTATAAAATATATTTTCTTGAGTGAGGACTTTTGGAAATCATTTATAATTCAATGCCAGTCAGCTATGATTTACAACTCGTAGACGGATAGGGCTTGTGCACATTGGTAGCGCAGAATTATAATAATAAAATTCAGAGATGTAAGAAAAGAAGAAAGAAGAATTTATTTATTCAGCATCGGGTACGATGTACTAAAAATTGTGTGTTTTTACAAATAAATAAATGCAGTACAAACAAGAACACAATAAAAATATTTTTTATAAAAACAAGAAAAAAGAACAACTACAACATAATGTAATATAACAAGGTGTTAACATGCCCAAGCTGAAAGGGTTGTCACCTCAGTATGAGCAGTTGGGCACAGAAGTTACCCAACACTGGTTTTTAGTTGGCTCCCCAGTTGGGATATCTTGGATTATTTGTAGTGGAGATTATTTTTGTAGCAATGTGTTTAGGCGACCTTTATTTTAAGGTGAGAAAATCATCCAACTACTTCTCCCGCCTTGAGCAAAGCGAGAGGGAATGTCGGACTCTTACTGACTAAAAACCACTCCGTTCCTACTCCTGCTTTTCGACCCGGAGCCCCGGTAAACTCACTAGGTAGTCCGAAGTCCGGACCCATCTAGGACTTTCCTTTTCTTGGACTTTAAATTAATGTAAGTTGTGTGACCAAGCCTTTACTGGAACACCAGATGTTAGATGAAAACATGAACTCTTAGAACTGACGGTACTCGGAGCGTAATGGTTTTAGTGCTGATAGTTCTAGATTTTACAACAATTACTTAAAACAGCCTCAATCTAGGTAAGTACCTGCTAACTGCTAATGGATATTTTGTCAAATGTCAAACTTAACTAGCTTATGTCTGCGGTTTTGTCCGCGTTTTCGTGGGATAAAAAGTATCCTATCGCCCAAGCCAGGTAGGTTTTAAAAGAGTCTATTTTTTCACCGATGTAATAACATTTTTTATGGATATAAGTTTTTAAACTGACATGGTGACTATCACTAGACTGTTGATGAACTGTTCATCTGTGATCATGACGCTTGCAACAGTGATGAAATATCGGAAACTCATAGAAATAGAATAACATGATAAATATCCCGTTTCAAGATTTAATACTAGTATTTTTTATGGATGTAAAGTAACCCGCGCTTGTAACGCCTCTGGTATTTCGGCTGTCCATGGGCGGCGGCGATTGCTTACTATCAGGTGATCCATCTGCTCGTTTACCGGCTTATACCATAAATAAGAATACTCTAGTTTTTAACACACTTGCCAGATCATAGAAAAACACATTAAAGTTTAACTACAAAAATAATATTACACAAACGTACACAAATAATACCATTTGTTTCACAAACCGAGCCAGAATTGCCGAAACAATAATTATAAATCATTTTATATACCGTAACGTTTTTTATCCAAAAAATAAACATTTGTAATCTTTACAAAACGGAGTGAAATCATAAAAAGCGGGCTGCGGTAACATTATTAAATTAAGACGAAAAATTACGCGCAGCCCTACGTCAGGACAGACAAATAATGGAATGCGGAAAATATTGTTCGAAATGAGATTAAAAAAAAAGAACATTAAAAAATAAGTAAAGGTCTTCTTCTTATGGAGTTTTGTTAAAGGTATGGATTGTGGAATGGAATCTATGTAGTGTCGTTGGTCGAGTTGTTGCTAGTGAGACTGCTGAGCAAGAGGAACAGAGTTCCATTAAATGGATCACCTGATGGTTAATGTCCAGTGCCGCCCATGATCATCTACTGGTGTTAACTACTAGTTAAGTTAGTGTCACAGTAACAACATGTAGTCTAATAAAATGTACCTTATTCCAGTTATACATTTGTAAAAATTTAGAGCTAAAAATTAAATAAAAACCGATTTCAACTTTGAAAACATAACTTTTCCTCATCATAAAATTCCCAGTAAAGCAAAAACCAACACAATACCTCAAACAACGTAGTGCATAAATTCCACGAAAACCGAGAACGTTCACGCACTTTATAAAAATATGGTTCTGTTGAAAATTCGCGCAATATTTTTAACGCACAAAACGGGCATGACAAAGTAAATAAAAGAAGTCAAGGGAAAATGTTTTGTGTGACAAAAGCAGGTGTAGTTCATACGATTCATTGTTTTGGTGACCACGATAAATTTTGTACGAACCTAATGCCCGCCGCACATTGCCCACAATCGCACTCGTTCACGACACTGCGCTAGTGTTGCTTTAACATTGGTCACGTTTACGTCCATCTTGCTTTGGTTTCGTCTAAGAATAATACAGACACCAGATCTTGAGGCACATAGGTTATAACCTATGCGCTGGAAGCTGCTACACTGTCAGGTTGCGCCAGACACTCTACATATAGGGAGAGATAGCAGGAGATCGTGAGAAAAGCAGCATCCAACTCCAATACAAATACGGCCGCCTCAACGTGACCACGACCGCTCTGCCAAGAGGGAAACGACAGAGAAAAAAAAAAAACGCCAATGAAGCTTTAACATTGGTGGGCATAAGTGTTCAGTCGTTGATCAGTCAGTTTCTTTAATCTTCTTGTCTGTCTTTTCAACCGGGGATGTGCTATGTAACTGTACTTCTAAGATGTAATTGCTAAGCTGTGAATCTATGTGACCGTTTTCATTGACACTAAGATGTAGCTAGTGCGAGGAAGATACGCAGCTCGAATATACGATATATCCATAGTAGGCAAGCCATCCATAACACACATCCATAGCACGTATTTTCATATAAAAAAACATAGCGGTGTCTAAGTCCGTTTCCACCAGTGCACTAAGCTATGTGTACCAATGACTATGATTGGTGGAAGCCAAACGCATCCACAGCAACGTAGCATAGCACATCTCTGGTAGCAAACCACCCTAAATGTTTGCTTTCAAGACACACATTTTTTCATTGTTCCCTACACAGGCGAGTTATGTAATTAATCGTTTTGCTTCTGTTTCGTACTGTTTTATTGTCGAGGTTTTAGGTTTGTGTTTTGGAGCAATTGGACCATACTGTGGCAGGGTCGTAAAAGGGGAACTGAAAAATAATTGTTTGACTTAACATTAGAACGTATATTATTATGATGTGATGAGATTAATGAAATATAAGTTGTATGATGTCTTTTTTAAGTTAAAATGAATAGGACAAAGTCTTAGATTTTGGAAAGATGACAGATAGCCTCAAAAGATAAGATGAGATAAGCAAAATAGGAACAGCAATCGTAAACAAAACATTATTCCAATTTTGACTGCACGGTTAGCGCGGTGGCTGGGCAAGCGGCTGCTGCGTAACGTGTAGCAGGTTCGATTCCCGCACGGAGCAACTCTTTGTGTGATCCATAAATTGTTGTTTCGGTTTAAGTGTCACTTGTATGTTGGTAAACGCACCCACGACACTGGAGAAAGTTCTAGAGTTAAAAAAATCTACAACTAAGAGATCAAGTATTTCAAAAGATTATTTTATTTATAACTATTCTTATAAAACAACACATAACAACTTTGAACCCTTCCTCTGTTATCACATTTCCAACCCTATTCCAAGCGAAGAAGTCAGATAATCCTTTCAAAAACAAATACAAACAAACAGCTGTCCAGTCCATAGCGAGAGACGGCCCATAAATCGACAAAACGCCTGAATGGACAGTTTCTACATAGAGACTAAACTCGGATCGTAAAATAAAAATGTTGCCGTTACAACACACTCCTCTGTAAACTGTTTATCTTCGATAAAAACTTCCGTATGTCGTTTCTAGTATTTGTAAGGCGCTTTGCAAATGTATTCTGTGTCTATTTTTATTGCGACTTTACATAATGTTGACACGCCTTATGCCAAACAGTGGTGGGGAAGAATGGGGTTATAGGACTTACGCCTATTTATAGACCAAACCTCTTGTGTAGAGGGGGACTTAGTCTAGGCTGTTGATGTTGTTAGTCCCTATTTTCAGATTTACAGTTCGTTAAAATGGCTAAGGGTGTTGATAAATACTTAAAACAGGCTTAAGAGCTGCAGACTACTCCGGCTCAAAGAGCAGATGTAGGAATGGGATGGTTTTTAGTCAGTAAGAGTCTGACTTTCCTTATCGCCTTACCCTAGGTGGGAGAAGCGATGTATTGTTTTACGCCCTCAATTAAAATATACTTGGTAGTTATATATTGTAAAGAATTTTATAGTACATGCAGCACTGGACCAGCTTACCCTGACAAAGTAAATATAACACAGTGAATATTATACTCAATCCTTAACTCCGATATTATAAGGAGCGACCTTAATGCCAGATATTCCATGCTACCACTAAGAATATGGATAACATTTCTTAGTAAAGGTTTGCACGACCCATTAATCCAACTATGTTGACATATACAATCATTGCCGATATTTTATTAAACTCTCCAATAGTCTCATAAAGCAATAATTTCCTTTAAAACACATCCACATTCAAGTGCACGAAATAGTGTTTCATAAATCTAGAAAATGATATTAGTAATCCTAGTCTCCGGTGCAGTAAATTTTCAACATGACACATGACGAATGGACTACAAGTTTGGTTCCTTATTACAGTAAAGTTATTCTGGCTTTAAGCCAGATTCTAGCTATGTCGAATAAATCCAGCTATTAAAGGCTATTTCAGTGTATGAGTTTCATATTTCTAGCTGTTCTAAGGACTGGTGAAGTGGGGTTTTTTGTGGGTTAGGATGCAAATGTACGGATTCTTTTATTTAAGTGATTATTTATGTTGTCAATGGCTACTAGAAGAGTTAAGACTTTTAACAAAACATAAGTTGAATTGGTTATCATAAATATGTATAGTATATTATGTAATTGTTTTACATATTCATGCAATAATTATTTTAGTTTATTCTGTTATCAACTACCCAATGGCAGTAAAACATGTTTTACGTCATACATGATACATCCACAGCCTAGGAGATTTCTAAGTCAATCATTGTCTAATATTACCTGAACAAACTCAAATCTTTTTAATCCTAATCTAATTAAAGTTAATCCTGTGTTTACATACACATGACACTAAAGCCCAAAACAACAATGCGGGAATCGAATTCGTTACACCTTGCCTAACAGCCGGTTGCCCAGCCACTGCTCCAACCGTACACTCATTTGACCCAATTGTAAGGATAATCCTACAAAATTTTCCCATTTACCCTACATAAAAGGTACAATAAAAATCATTTATTATGCATGCTACAAAATTACCTGATATTCATAACTAATCGTATCTATGAATATGTAAAAGGAATTTGCGAACGTGAAATGAGTTTCCAAATAGATCAAAGTGCGCTGGTTTTCGGTGGCCAAATTGAAAAATGTACCTACATTTTTTTCTTTTAAGATTTTCGCTTATATTTTTTTATGACTAGGTACTCGTTGGTTTTCTGTTATAATCTTAGCAACTTTTGGTTTGTAATATCTATAAAATGTAATAATTTTCCTCAAAATTTTCATCAATAGTTAGTTTGTGTCCCTATTTACAAAAAAAAAATATTTACAATATAAGGAATTGATTACATCGAATCGTCGTATCATGTTGGTGTGGAGATTGAAGACACCCGCTTCTCATGCATGAGACTGCAGTTGCAAAATATACCAACTGTAAGTACCAATGTGACTTTTTCCGGAAACGAAACGAAAGCACGTTCGGCGCTCTGATTGGCCGGCTCGAATTAACCAACCAATCAAAGCACCGAACGCGCTGTCGTTTCGATCTTGTTTAACGTAAAGCAAACTCATACTAAGGGTAAAGTCTAGATCAAAGAAACAACCATTAACATTAAAACAATATCTCCATTCCTACATACAATATTAAAATAAACATTTTTACATTCCTTTCAACAATGTAAGCCATTGCGCCATAATATTTTAATGGAAAACTTTTACCGACTTCCCTTGTAGCGAAGCAGTTTAAATTTTTTATCGTTGCATATCTGATACGTAATAAATGGTGGCCATTTTTTGGGTAAACTTTTGTACTGAATTTATGTTGCCCCGTATTTTGATGATATTAAGCACTTTTATAATGTTTACTGGTATTTTTTATGGAGATTTTCTATTTTAATAGGTTTTAAAAGCTGTAGTGATGATTGTATCTTCGGTAACGTGGTCAAGATGTGTGATCACTGAACAAGAAGTTTTTGGTATCCTGATCAGGCAAAAATGTGTTGGGGTATTTTCTTTGTTTAGAAAATGTCTCAGACGTGACATGGAATTTCCGGAGCTGCGGACTGCCTAGCAGGTTTACCTGGGCTCCGGCTCGAAGGAGGTGGAGGAACGGGGTGGTTTTTGGTCAATAAGAGTGTAATATTCCCTCACACCATGAGAAGTCATTGGATGATTTCCCCTTTAAAAAAAGTAATTGGAATTTGGATTTGTGGCTAGTATAATTAGGACAATACACCATATACATAATGCAACTCATGATATAACAAGTAAAAAAAATATATTTTACTCCTGCGAGATTTCACAAACTAATGCCTTTTATACATATTTTATTCATAGTTGAAAATCATCGATATACGCAGGCCTTTAAAAACTCAAACAAAGGGATATTTTGATTTACCACAGGCCCATTTAAACTCTGTGTAATCCAGTTTAAAACCATCGGAATACATTATCGGAATTGGATCTGTAATCGTATGACATTTGAAAATATAAAAAAAATATTGTTTGACGATTGAAATAGATTTTTCATAAAAATGGGATTCGGTATAGCCGATTTGAATAATTCTTTTTGTGTGTTAGATAGTGCATTTATCGAGGAAGGCTTATAGGCTGTAAAACATTTCACTATCACCAAGAGTAATTCACGTCTCTTTTTCTTCGTTACACCTAAACCACTGTACGGTACTGATTTGAGTAATTCTTTTTGTGTTGAATAGTTCATTTATCAATGAAGGCTATAGGCTATAAAACATCACGCTATGACCAATAGGAGCCGAGCAGTGCGGATGAAACCGCGCGAAAGTAGCTAATTCAACCATAAAATTTGCTTTTGTTTATATTTTTTACTAACTAAACCAACGATACGATTGCTACTAACAAAAATAATGTCAAACACCAAAAGTTTTCCGTTAACTTTTTCATTGCATTTAAAAAAAATGTACGTAGCAGTAAAATAAATAAAATAGGACAAAATGTGGAAGTTCTGAAGCGCCTCGGCACAACTTTGTCTCTGCATTTGTGACACACTGGCGTTAGAGTTTGGAGAACTAATTCGATTATAATGATACTGGTTTTTATGCTATAAGCTGGTAAACGAGCAGGCGGATCACCTGATGGTAATCAATGGCCGCCGCCCATGGTTACCTGGAACACCGGAGGCGTTACAAATGCGTTGCCGGCCTTTTGATCAGTCGAAGATTGGGAAGGGTTAATTGGGCCTCCAGTAACCTCACTCACACAACGAAACATAACGCAAGCGTTGTTTTACCTCAGTTTTCTTTAAAGCCGTGGTATCGGTTGGCAAGAATGGCATTCCCTCCGTTAAAGCCTTGAATGGTTCTTTTTGAATTCGGAGTTTTTCTTTAATCGTAATCAAGTTGATAGTCCAGATTAATTAGATTTTGTTGATCTCCTTTACATATTAAGGGAGATTTATTTCTATTTAAGACAGGTAGTAACAAATTTATCATGAGAACATTACGGCTCACTATAGCTTAACAATCAGAATACCTTTTTTAATAAAGATCCAGAATCCAACAGCGGATACAATTAAAAGATCCAATTCGAGAGCGGGCCTAACATTCCAATCTCCAAGCCTACAAATTAACACATATCAAACTACACGAACCTATCAATACCATTAATCAAATTTCAACTTTAAAGCAATTTAGTTATAGAGTTCAAAAATCTATGTACAGTGGCAAGCTTTGACAAGTTGAGCGGACTAGCTAAACCGATTTGTTGCTGTTGGTACCGTGAGCTCAAAGCCTTTGGACGTGTTAAGACGTGTTTACATTGGGTACTGGAGGTCTGAGCTAGATGTGTAGATTGTGTGCAGCTTAGTTTAGGCAGTTCCATCTGTTAGCTGTGGGCTGTGGGCTGTGAGCTCTTGTGATCATGATTTTGGCTTTGTGTCTAATTGAAGGCTTGGTGATTTGTTCTGTTGGTGATGTTCTTTGGTTTAGTAAAAGTGTTAAGGAATGATGTTTTTTGAAAAAGTTGGTGTTGTTGTGGGATGTTGGAATTAACTTGTCTTCGTTTCGTATTTATATCAATTTAAGCCTTTGAAGCAAGATTAATCTAAAAATATTTATGATATTTTTTTATCGCCCGAAACACCAGAGGCGTTACAAATGCGTTGTCTGCCTTTTAAGAATTTACGGATTGTTGGCCAATTGAGGATTGAGAGGGAGGGTGATTGTTCCTCCAATAACCTCACTAACATAACGAAACACAACGCGAGTTGTTTCACGTCAGCCGTGTAGGGTTTCTATGAGACCGTGGTATCACTCCAGTCGAGCCGGCCCATTCATGCCGAAGCATGGCTCTCCTACCCTTGTAATTAAAATGTCCATTAATTACAATAACTTTCCATCAGATTACCTAACTTTGCTTACGTCGCCAAGCCTATTTAAAAGGCCAATCCTATTTTAATATGTATAAAAAAGTTAGCTACACTTTAGAACAGTGTGTCACCCCTCATAAATGTATCGTCACAAAGAACTGTTGGTCCGTAGCGCGTCTGATTGGTGGCTAAGTGGAAAACTTGCCTCCGTTGCACAGAGTAGTCGAAACGAGTTCAGTATCAGCGTAGCGTGTTCCGCAGCTGCTACAAAATTTTCTACTCTGTGGTTCAAAATTACTGTTGCTGATTTTCTTTTTTCATTTTTGTTTAAAGGGAATGTGACGTTGTTTGTTGTATAAAGCTGTTGTCAATGTGTGTGTGTGTGTGGTTCGAGCGTTGGGTAATGGTATTATCAGACATGTGGTATAATGAAATGATCCTTTATAATGTGTTGCAAAAGCAGAAAAGCTAGTGGGTTTTGCTTTTTGTTGCTGGGTTTTGTTAGCATAACGTGATCTAGACTTATATACTTTTAAGGGGGGAAATCATTCAATGACTTCTCTTACCTTGGGCAGGTCGTGACGTAGTGTCAGACTCTTACTAACTAAAAACCAGCCCGTTCTTCCTCTTGCTTTTCGAACCGGAGTCCCGGTAAACCCACTAGGTAGTTATTATTAGGCATTATTTAGACACTACTAATAAACGGCGAAGGATAACATCTTGAGGAAACCTGAGCTTAAATTTCTACTACATACAAACATTATATTTATAACCTCACGCCTGTCTCCCATGGGGGTAGGCAGAGACAATGGAACGCCAATTGCTACGCATCTTACATACTAATCACTACAATTTGGAAACCAAACCTAACCTACACAGTCAAGATTTTTACCGAAATCAAAACCAGTTTTATTCTCTATTTCTCAATACTATTTCAGACCACTTTATTCCAACGGAGCATTAAAAAAGGTAAACCACGAATTTTCTGTTCCACTTTTTGCCAAAATGCGTTCGGCTAAATAAAATAATGGTACATTAATTTGACGTGAAATACTGCCAACCTAGGTATATTCAGAAAGTCTAGAATTGTAGTGAAATAACAGTTTTTTGGGACCTAATTGAATAGTTTATTGTTATCGTATATAACACGAGAAAGCGATAAATATAATTGATGACAACTTTTGTTTAGGAGTTCTAAGCCGTGTTGTTTATTGAGTAAAGATTTTTGTATTGACATTATGAAACATATCATACGACATACGATTTAAAGTTCAAATTTAAATGAGAAGTCAATTGCTGGGTTGGAGCGGTGCCCCTTTGACATAATATCCTTTACAAAAATATATTTACATTTCACCCAAATAACGCAACACTTGAAGCACTCAAATAACAAAATGAAACGAGGAAGAAATGAGACTCCCCAAGTTATAAGTCCCATACAGCAGCAATTCTTTCAACCCCTACCCATGTATCACATCACATATTTAATGTTGCGACTAACGAAACATCTCGAATGTACGTCGCCATCGCTCAGCAACTCTTTGTACTTGTAATACAACAGTGAAAAAGAATAATGACTTGGGAAATGGAGTTGCGAAACTGTTACACCAATTTCCACCCTATTACTTTAATGCCAAGAGATAGTTTCCTGTAAATGCTAGAGGCGTTAAATTTAGTTATACGGGGTGTATATATTGTTGGCGATCGTCTAGATATATAGTAGAGGGCTTATTGCAATTTTTATTCATGTTTCTAATATATGATTTCGGAGGCTTTTTTGTTATTAAAGTGTTGGGGTTTTATGTAAATTTATTGGGGCTTCAATTTACTGCAGCGTCTGGTTACGAATTGCAATATGCTGTAACATATTTCTCTTCTATCGCGTGAAACGTTTTATGGACGGAATTGTGTGTGCTAGTGCTTTTTTTAGGGTTATTGTTTAGTTAGTTAGTGTTACTGTAGAATAAAATTGTTTCAATCTATATAATGTTTAGAGGTGGAAATGGATAAATAAGTTTTAAATATAGTGATAATTGCAATTAGCTCACATACTACCGTACACAGAGACATTTAATGATTATTAAACTATTCCTTACCAACGATTTTGTATACTCTGAGTATGGCGGTTAGCGAAGTTGCTAATTATGATAAACTCAGTTCAACTGTTAGAACGCGAGTTACATATTTTGACTCTATTTTGTATATATCAATCAAAATAGTAAAACAACGACAATTATCAAACAAAGACATTACAAGTCCTATTAACAAAACAAACATAGACACAAACATGTCTAGTTCAAACAAGACAACATAGACACTTACACCCGTATTCACAAACGATACTATGCGGTCTCTTAGTGCGCGCGAGCGCACAGGGCCCCTAAATCTAATTCATAAACAATACTTGAGTGACAGCTGGTTCTATGCGTCCTTCAAAATGAACGCACAGCTAAAGTAGCCTGCCAGCTGTTTTAAGGAACGCATAGCCATTGTCAATGGCAATAGATGTCACAAGGTTTATTTCTTGTTAGAGAAATATAAGTATATTTCGGACAGACAGACAGTTGTGTTTAGGGATCCCGATTTTGTTATTGTATCCATATTTGTGAATATAAAACCAACACAAATATTAACAAAATTGTTCTTGGATACCGGTAACTGTTTATGTTTTGACGTTGTTGTATGACAACTCAAAATTGTTCTTGGATACCGGTAACTATTTATATTTTGACGTTGTTGTATGACAACTCAAAATTGTTCTTGGTTACCGGTAACTGTTTATGTTTTGACGTTGTTGTATGACAACTGATATGAACGTCAAGCAGCGACGTGAAATACGCAACATACGAGAACCAATCACAGAGCTCTATTCAACGCTACGGGTTTGCTTAGACAAGGGTCGCTTAAGTATCGTTTATGAATTGAAAGGCTTGCCAGATGTTACGCAGTGAGAAATGCCTTACTTCGCAGAGCGTTGCTACTTCACTGAGGAAAGTATCGTTTGTGAATACGGGTGTTAGATGTTACACTTGTTGCCCTGGATACAGTGTACTCTAGCCATATATCTTACTGTCTCGACAAGAACAGGGTTGGTTAAAAATAACACATTTTTTTCTGTTACTGATATATAAAAATCACAGTTATAAACACCTGTTATTAATTATAACAGATATTGAGAATAGTGATAATTCCCATATTAACTAAGTTTAAGTTTTTTTTAAGATCATAACCGACGCCTGTCTCCCATGGGGTTAGGCAGTAACAGTGGCATGCCAATTGCTACGATTCTTACACACCTCTTTCGCTTTAACAACAGTCATCAGTCTTTTAAAGGTACATTTAATTTGACCCTTTTTTAATCAATCGCCTATCAGGTTATTGTATTATCATTTAATATTTGTAGTATTTTAGTTATGTCAGTAACTGTAATTGGTTCTCAATCGTTGTGTCTGTTTTAAATAAATAAATAAATAGTTCACATTCTATTCTTTACTATATCTGTTAGGTTGAATAACAGATAATATACCGACGACCTACAGGTGTACTGTCGGTCTAAGGTCGAAGAATTGCCTGAGGCGATCGCGAGGGTGAACGCGGACCTGGCGGCTATACACAACTGGTCTGCGAAATATGGAATAGCTGTAAACCCGAATAAATGTCAGGCAATCGTGGTGGGAGGCTCTCGTACCTTGAGCAGAGTTGACGTTGCAGCTATACCGCCGGTTCTGTTCAACGGTGCGATCATTCCGTTCAGCAGTGATGTGAAGAACCTTGGCTTGTACGTTGATAGCAACTTGACCTGGCGTGTTCACGTCACCAGTATATGCCAACGGGTTACTGGAACGCTGCGGTCTCTGTATCGCTTAAGGAACTTTCTTCCGTCCTCCACCAAGATAATGCTTGTCCAGTCCTTGGTTTTCCCCATTTTTGATTATGCTGATGTGTGATTTTACGACCTGAATGCAGACCTACTCAACAAACTTGACCGCCTTCTGAATAACTGCATTCGATTCGTCTTCAATCTGCGTAAATACGACCATGTCTCTGCATTTCGATTGCAACTAAAGTGGTTGCCCATACGCCAGCGCAGGGAACAACGGGCGTTAACCACTTTATTTACATTGTTCTCACATAGCTGAAGTAATCGAAACAATGTAACCAAAAATTGTATTGTAAATCTGATTGAAAAAGAGTAACCTATGGAGTTTCTTGCTCGTTCTTCTCCATAGGAATCTACACTTTGGAACGAGCAAATAGCTTCACTAGAGGACTGACCGACAGACAGACGTTATTAATATTATTATATTTGCTTTGACGTTCAAAAGTGCCTTCCTGGTCTATTTGAAATAAATGATTTTGACTTTGACTTTGACTTTATTCTCCCTTCTAAACTCCCCCAATTCTTCTACATATCTATCCTCTTATTTCCAGTATATAAGCGCAAACCACAGCAAGTATCTCCGCTCCACTAATAATCTTCTTCTACAATGTCCAACTCATCGTACTTACTTCCTTCACTCTTCTTTCTTCATACAATCAATTCTGCTGTGGAATGCGCTGCCTACGGATGTCAGGACGGCGACCAGTCGACTGTCCTTCAAATTTAAGGTTCGTGAGCACCTATGGAAGAGGCTGACTGACTCAACACATACATAGTTCATGTATGTATGTATGTATGTATGATGTATATATATGTAAGTATATATGTAAGTATATATTGTATTATTTATTGTATATATAATATGATAATCTATACATATAATAAAATCGTAGAAAAGTGCCGTCTGTACATCTGTACATTGAAAATAAAAATAAAAAAAATAGCAGGGGTTATTGTTATGTCAATGTCGAACCCAAAAATGTAATTAACTTTTTTTTTGTCTGTTTGTCTGTTTGTCTGTTTGTCTGTTTGTCTGTTTGTCTGTTTGTCTGTTCGTCTGTGCGCGCTAATCTCAGAAACGGCTGATCCGAGTTGGATGCGGTTTTCACGAATATATTGTGGGATGCTTAAATTTACATTTAGTGTTTGTTTCATGTCAATCGGTTCATAAATAAAAAAGTTATGTCAAATTAAAGAATCACGTCGAACATTCTATGCTTATACCATTAATCTCCGCAACTATTTGACGGATTTGGTTGAAATTTGGTACAGATATAGTTTAGAACCTTAGAAAGGACATAGATATATTTTTATTTCAAAAATCAAAAAATAAAATAAAAATAAAATAAAAATAAAATAAAATAAAATAAAAATAAAATAAAATAAAAATAAAATAAAATAAAATAAAAATAAAAATAAAATAGAAATAAAATAAAAATAAAAATAAAAATAAAAATAAAAATAAAAATAAAAATAAAAATAAAATAAAATAAAAATAAAATAAAATAAAAATAAAATAAAAATAAAATAAAAATAAAATAAAAATAAAATAAAAATAAAATAAAAATAAAATAAAAATAAAATAAAAATAAAATAAAAATAAAATAAAAATAAAATAAAAATAAAATAAAAATAAAATAAAAATAAAATAAAAATAAAATAAAAATAAAATAAAAATAAAATAAAAATAAAATAAAAATAAAATAAAAATAAAATAAAAATAAAATAAAAATAAAATAAAAATAAAATAAAAATAACATAAAAATAAAATAAAAATAAAATAAAAATAAAATAAAAATAAAATAAAAATAAAATAAAAATAAAATAAAAATAAAATAAAAATAAAATAAAAATAAAATAAAAATAAAATAAAAATAAAATAAAAATAAAATAAAAATAAAATAAAAATAAAATAAAAATAAAATAAAAATAAAATAAAAATAAAATAAAAATAAAATAAAAATAAAATAAAAATAAAATAACAATAAAAATAAAAATAAAATAAAAAATAAATTTATTCCGGACATACAGCGCCATCTATTGTTCAATTTCGTACTTATAGTACGGAATTGAACAATGTCGGGCTGTTCCTATACTCCGTAGATAGATGGCGTTGATCGCGCAATGGTGTAATTACAATTGTTCAGTTCATGTTATTGTTTTAATTCATTGGAAATTTGTTTTTACAAAATAGTAAAAAGCAATGAAAAATATAACATAATACAACTTTTAGTACAAAGAAAACGCTCTAACGGAGTATAGATAATTCTATGTCGATCGTTACACGACTTCGGTTCATGTTATTGTTTTAATTCATCGAAAAAAAGTTAACAAATAGTAAAAAGGTATGAAAAAAAATTATATCAATATAATTAAACTTTTAGTACAAAGAAAATGCCCGAACGGAGTATAAATAAATAATCCAAGTTGTCTATATCCTCGATAGATGGCGTTGGGATCGAAATAGATTGCGCTATGGTTTTGTTACAATTATTTGGTTGGGTATCGGCCGAGCGCTTCGGTACTATTGTAGAAAATGTGTATTATCAGTCGTATGATTATTTGTCTGTAGTGGTCCTGCTGTTTCGTATATTCTAAATTGGTTTCGTTGTATTTGTCAATTAATAAGTTTATTTGTTGGGTTTTCCTGATTTTCTGGTTAAACTTTTTAACGTAGGTTTGGTTTGATATCGATTATTAGTAGTTACTGTAGTTAGTTTTTTTAATAAAATTGTAAGTCTAATTTATAAATTAATTAGATTAGATTTAAGTCGTTTCTTTTAAATTATTTAGTTTAAGCTTGGTTATTATAGCATAAAGGATAGGTTCTAATATAATTTCTTTTTTAATTGTTATAAATTCGTAATTCGTAGCTTTCTTTAGTTTTAAGTTAGTTTTCATCTTAAGTTCGGAAAGATTATAATATTTCTTTAGTTAAAGTCCGTTTTTAAACTATTTTTTCGCAGAGCAACGCAGAGCTCATTATGTTGATTTTTGAAGAGTTCCCTGGAATATCTTCCACATCTCATTTTTGAAGAGATCCCGCGAGATCGGGAACTATGTGGTTAAAACCAAAAATTTGCCGGAAGTCACTATTCCACGCGAACGAAGTCGCGGGCAAAAGCTAGTTATCAATATAATTATAGTTTATTTATCTTAATAATTCAATATTTTAAAATTTACTATTAATATTTTAGTGTTGTTACACCTACTGTTGTCTCTCTGCATCACCCCAAGGTTGACTGGTAGAGAATGCCAAATTGGCATTAAGTCCACCTCTGTATGGAATGTACATAAAGTGTAAAATAAAAAAAAAAAAATAAATAAATAATAATATACTTAACAGGCTGTTTTTTGAATTATAATTGTGATTTGAGCTGTGATTTATCCGCAAAAACAACGCTTATTATAGTCCCTCTATTAATAAAGCTTTTTATAAAATTTTATTAATTTTTTTTATTTTATTTTAATCCTTTATTTTATTTAAAAACCATCCTTTTGGTAAATTAAAGTATTATTTGTTATTGTGTTTTTGATGATAATTGAGATTCACCCTGTTGACCTATATTATTTTGCATTCATCAATCTTTCCCCCCTTCCTCTCTTTCTTATCATTAATCAGAGCTGTTTTATAATAATAATTGCAACTAATAATGGAAGCTTAATATTTTAATAATTTTGATTTATAAATTGTTATTCTACTTAACTGCCTCGTTGGTCGAGTGGTCGCAAGTGCGACTGCTGGACAAGGGGTCTCGGATTCGATTCCCGGTTCGGTTAAAACATCACTGGGCTTTTTTCGATTTTTCAAAAATGTCTCAGTAGTAGCACGGGGTTTGGAATTTAGCCCGTTTTATGACAATAGACTTACAGGTGAAAATAAGTTGTACATTGTATAGCGGCATTACATGCCATAATGTGCACCTCTGCCTACTCCTTCGGGGATAAAAGGCGTGACGTTGACGTTGTTATATTTTTGGAACGGAACCCTTCCATTCAAGAAATAAAAACATACATTATCAAACCTATACCCACATCGTATCTTAAAAATCTAGATCCAATATGTCTATACCTAACTCATACTACTGACAATCATAAAGGCGATTTTTCCATGAATATTTTACTTTCCTTTTTTGGGTCGACATATTCAATATTTAGATTTATATCAGGGGAAGCATTGAGATTACCTATTTGATTTATGGTAATAAATCCTGGTTAAACCCTTTATTTCAAGGGTCACGGCCAATTGTTGGGCAGGGATGGAAATTGTAATAATATTGGCAGTAACCCTGGATTTATATTATTACGATAAATTATATATTTTGTCGGTATTTAAAATGTTTGGTTTTGGTAGTAGGGTTCTGTTTCGTTTGGTTTTTCTTTAACTTTAAAACAGCTGTATTAGTGGCTGCTTTTTTCAAGGTTGCCCCTACACTAAGATATACTTTCTCATGTATCGTGGGCGACTTTACAAACATACAATAAATTTTCGAACTTGTATGTTGCTATCACAGTGGGGAGCAACCTTTGAAAAAATAGTCAATAATGCAGCTGTTTTAAAATTACATAAGACACCCAGACATGAAGCAAAAATTTGCGGATAGTTGCTCCGTGCTGTAATCGAACCCGTTACACATTGCATGGAAGCCGGTTGCCCAGCCACTGCGTTAACCATGCTGTAAAGTGCGTGTTGTTGTATTTAGTACTTAGTATACTACTACGCCTACACAATTTAATAAAATAGGTTAACGTGACTATTCCTATATACTAATGCTTGTGTAATAATCGTTTCAAAAACCTAAAAATGGCAGACGTGAGTGTTTTTGCTCCAAATCCACACAATGGAAACGGCAAGATGGAAAACTTTCCGAAAACCAAACTCAAAAGTTTGTACAAGAACGTCAGTCGGAGAAAAATCGACTTGAAAAAGAAAACTCATGCAATGCAAATATTGTAACTTAATTCAGTGTTCACTGTAGTCAGTACATTAAGACCTGAACACTGAACAATACATTTCAGACTGAAATAAACTAAGTCTTTCTTCTAACTAATTGATTTTCAAAGTCTGTGCAAAATTGATGGATTGGCACCGAAGTTTCTCTTGCAAATTGTTAATTATGAAAATTCTCCGCGTCCCCAGTCCCCGTTTTAATGGGTACCGAACAAAAGTTACCTGTTCGGAACAAATTTGTTTTGTGGCGTTTTTAAAGTTGTTTAACAAGATTTAAGGGATGGCCTTTTGGAATATTCTGTTTTGTGAATAATGTTTTTTGATTTATTTGTCGTTGACTTGATTTGGGAGGTGTTTTTTAATGAATTCACAGCGGGTTTATTAGTGGTTAGAGGTTTGAGGTTTGGACATACTTCTCTTTGGGTGCTGATGGACTTTTAAGAGGTGGATCGTAAGATGATTTCCTTTGGTTTAGGATGAGCAGTGTAATCACATTATGACAAGATTACTGGCTTTTCTGGAAGTCAGAGTTCAGTGATGATAGGACAGTCACTTTATGACATGATTTAAATGCTAACGAATGGGACGCAGGATACAGCTTCCTACTGGCTTATTTGGATGTTATTGGGGGCCAATGTCTTGTGGCTGATACGATGGTGATGATGATATGGAACGAAAGAGTAATAAATAATGTGAAGAACTAGTAAAAATTTGACTTAAAGTCGAAAAAACAAATACTATCATCTATACCAAAGCGAAAAATGAAAATATAATTGCCACAGATAGCAAAACAAAACGAAATTCAAAATCACTTTAACACAACTTAAAAAGACGATTTCAAAGACCTCTCCTAAGATTTGGAAGCCACAATTATTTAAACATAAACACTTGACTATAAAGAATAAATAAAAACACTTGACGTCACTTCCAGTGCCCTCATGTCGAGAGGGGGCTGTAAATAGTATCCCATCGTGTTAAGGAGGGAGATTCCAAATATTAATCATCCCTTTCGGATCGGATTTATTTATTTTTAGAGTACAGTTGCTTTTGGAAGGAATAAGAAAAAGGGATCATTTTTACACACACACACACACACAATGTCACGCTTTTTATCGCCGTAAGGGTAGGCAGAGGTACACATTAAGACACTTAATGCCTCTAAATAATATACACACACTTTTAATTTTTTTTTTTATCGTTCATTTTTATTGTTGATTGGTTACTCCATGTCATCCATTTTGGCTCTGACTTGGAAATCAATATATCATTACTTCTGTAGATTTCTATCTCACATTAACAACCTATAAGTGGCCACTGCTGACCAACGGCCTCTTCTCGCACGGAGAAGGTTTGAGTATTAATCACCACGCTTGGTCAATGTGAGTTTGGTGATTTTAAACTTATAATTACAACAAAGCAAAGCCTGATAACGTAAGCGTTGTTTCACGTCCGTTTTCTGTAAGGAAGTAGTATCACTCAGGTCGTGTCGGCCCATTCGTTCCGAAGCATGGCTCTCCCACACTTAAAGTTTAGACTGAGTACTGACCAATAATGAATAACCAATAGATAGATTCCGATAGTAAAGATTTTATACTAAAAGTTTCTTTAATGGAATCTTCGATGCAGGAACCAATTCTTACTTGACAGAGATATTTCGACCGTTCCAAGTATTATTAAATTTAATCACAGAGGTTCTTTTATCCCCTTTCTTCTAATATTTTTATTACTTAGTGATTGATTCTGGTATTCTTTGTATTTGAGTTTCACAATTTGAATTATCTTTTCATTATCTTCAGAATAAGGTAATAGAAAACATCAGTAATACTAGTAGGTTATCATTATAATCATGTCTATTATTTTACTTAGAGGTAAATGCACGGTTGGTGCGGTAGCTGGGCAATTCTTTGTGTGATCTAGAAATTGTTGTTTCGGGTCTGGGTGTCATGTGTATGTGAACTTGTATGTTTGTAGCCCACTACACCGGAGAAAAACCTAGTGTGGGGCAATGATTTTAAAAATATAACGAAACTTCTTCGATTACATTAAAATACTATTTTATCTTTCATTTTTATAAGCGGTTAATAAAAAGCCAAATAGAATTAATTGGGATAATAACAGGAAGGAGATGATTGTTCCGAACAGTAAATCTTAAAAACGAGTAAACATATCCTTTGATAAAAAACATTTCTAGCTTCTAAATCTCAACTGTTAGCGATTCTCAATAGGAAGATATAATTTTCTGTCACAGAAAGAAGTTTGTTAGAGTAGAAATAAAGTAACTGCCATCAATAATAAGTTCAGAGTTTGTTGAGAGTTTGCGAAACTTATTTTCTTTGTTGAAAACCATTTTATATTTATATTTAGATGTTACTTCGTAATGGTGTCGTTTTCACCCCTTTTTGCTGTAAAGGGTAGAGATATGTATTAGAGTTTTTTTATGGTATAAGCCGGTAAATGAGCAGATGGATCACCTGATGATAAGCAATCGCCGCCGCCCATGGACACTTTAAGTACCAGGGGGCGTTACAAGTCGGCCGGCATTTTGGGGGATAGGAATTAGTGATTGGAAAGATTGGGAAGGGGGTAAGAACATTAGTCATTAAAATATTTTTTGGTACTTACTGATTTTCCAAAAAATCTGGAATAATAAGGTTTTTGAAAAAAAATACCATTCCTATCATTATTATATTAGCTAATCTAACATAACGTTTAACCAAATACATTTTTACAATAAGAACTCAATTATATCTATTGCTTATGTTTCGTAAATTGAAATCTTTGCCGACGGGTATACACACACACACACACACGCATGGAGCTATACAAGTCCAGTTTAACAAGGTGCTCGCTTTATGTGTTCTTTTTGCACATTCGACGGTCAGTTTATACTGGTTATGTAAAGTTTGATGTGCAGCCGTGGGTACATTTTCTTAGACTATATTTACTAGAAATACATAAGGGCTTTATATAAGAAGGTTAAGTTTATATGGAACAGTTTTCTTAGGAGATAATGTTATGAAAACTATTGGTTGGATTTAGTCATTGGGTAGATTGGTATATTTGATAACAGTACCTACTGAGTAAACACCACCGCCCCTTTCCTACTCCTGCTTTTCGAGCCGGTGTCCCGGTAAACCTGCTAGGTAGTCCGCAGCCCCGGAGTCTAAAAGCCCTTGAAATAACAATCACATTTCAATCAATTCCTTAAATATCATTTAAACAAATACTGAACCTTTCAAGTGTATAGCTTCATCTTTATCATTCTGAATTCAACCATAAAACAACCAAACTCCACCAAAAAAGAGACTGCAACCAAAAAATCAACTCAAAAACCATCTCCGACTTCCCAACCACTAAAGTAAGGATTTTAGTTCGGAATAAAAGCTAACACATTCCCCTTACATCCAGATCTGTTGGAATTCAATTATAACGTGGATCCTAAATTCTAAAATTCTCCTCACAAAGCTTTGCCGCCCGCAGCCAGTTCGCGAATATTTTAAAGTGCAGAACGTACAAAGGAAACTTTATATAATTATTTTCTTCGCAGCTAATGGATTAAAAGATTTTCATCAGAATTATTGGATGCATACTCAGTATGGTGAATTATATTCAGTTGCTATGAATGATTTAGTAGAGTAAAAGTTATTATGATTGCAGTATGTGATTGTGTGTCTGGCTAAATGTTGAAATAACCGCATTTTACTACATGCATATGAATATACATACAACTAATTAACTTTTTTACAATTTTGTCTATGTCTGTCTGTCTGTTTGTTCTGGCTAATCTCTGAAATGGCTGGACCGATTTTGATGAGACTTTTATCGGCAGATAGCTGATGAACTAATGAGTAACTTAGGTTACTTTTATTTTAGAAAAAATCAAATACCTAAATTCTGACAGAAGTCTTTCAGTCAGTTCTTATGCTATGCGGACGATGACTCAAGTCAAGTCGCGAGCAACAGCTAGTATTATATATAAAAAGCATTGAAGCTGAAACGAGTTTTATTTTACAACAAAAACGAAATACAGGAAATTGATGACGAAAATGTGAAGAAAGTGAATACCTGAATATTGAAATTGGGTAATGTAAGGATGAGTACACATTATAGGCACTTTTTATCTTTGTTAAGTCTGCGTTTGACCACCAACCCGCTTACTGCCAGGACGGCGAAGCGAAGATGTAGCCGAAGATGGAACACACAGACTTAGAAAGTACCTATTCACTCTGACCTTGAAAAGACCCTGGTTGTGTTTGTCAATAAAATAGAAGATGGCGGATTGTTCCATTCTCTGGCTAAGGTTCACTCTCAGATATTCTTCCTGGAACGAAATACGACATTACTTGCCACCTTTGTTCATGTAAGCTAAGTATTACTTAGAGGTTTCGTGCTACCACTAACGTCTTCACATAATGTCCTTTCTGGTTTCACTGAATATTCTTAAGACACTAGCAATTTACCTGTCATTGCTCTAAACCCAGGTAGCTAGGAAGGTACAAAATCACGATAAAAAAATAATTAAAACAGAAGCAGACTATATCCCCATAAATTTTTCTCTTACGAACTTTTACAAAATATCGAATTTAATACCATAACACAGATAAAATTACAGAAACATTTTATCTGAAACCATTGAAGTAGAAATATACATAATATAATGTATCTCATGTAACATATACTGAGAAAATTAATTTAACATACGCGAAAAAATTGAAATAAATTTCCTTAGAATTTTCATAAGCCTTGACGCGAAAGTATGTCAAGCGATGTGTGAAATTATATAACATTGTCGTATCTGCCATTCCATGATGGGATAGGTAAAAGTACATGTGCGGATAAACTTATTTGTTCTGATTAGTTATCTTATTAGTCGTGTTTTAAAGTGATTAATTGTAAAATTGGTGATAAAAATGCCAGACACACAATGTCTTGAACTATCAGGCTTACTATTTCCTTAAGACATTGTTTAAATTAAATTATCTTCAATTAAAAGATTATGTCATATTATAATAGCCTTATGAAGCAAAAGAAGCTTTTGCAAACATACGAACCAGATCGACACCAGCAATTTATACTGCGCTAACTCAAAAAGCGTACTTTACAGTAGAGGCGTTTAAAGGGAAAATCGCGATAACTTTTACATTAATTAAGATACTTTTTTGAAATTTGGTATGCTTAATATTTAATTAATTCATAGTAATATCTCATATTTATATTTCCTTCATTATTTCTATTTTTGGATTTAGCGCAAGTTAGCCGTATATAAACGTAATTCATCAAAAAAATGTTAGCGTAGTGTAGTACGGGACGTCGTAGTGCATGATCAATCATCTGATGCATATTTCAATATTTTATAAAGAACATGTACTTACTTACAAAAAGAATAGTCAGCATACCATTAATAAACTAATTAATACGTTAACACATAAGTATTTACTATGTAAAAGTCGCTAAGTCGTTCATTTTACAAACGAACAAGTATACACACGAACGCACTAAACTACGCTAACTATGAGTTAGCGCAGTGTTGCACAGATTTTGACCAAAGTGATCCCCGCGCACACTCCGCTAATAATAGTTGGCGTAATATAAATCGAGTGATTTCAAAAAGTACCTTTACTTAGCGTTTTATAAGATTTGTAACTTTCTTATTTTTGCATATTTCTTCTCAATTTTTTTATGACGTATGTAAACACACATTTTAAGCAACTTGGCATAAAAAAGTTTTTTCCAAATTTCGAGTTAGCGTAGTATAAATTGCTGGTGTCGAGATATCACAAATATCTGGTTCGTATATTGAATTCTTGTTATAATTTTTCGAAAAAATTTAAATACACCAGGTACAATACTACTAGTGCCAGACTTCAGATTTTGTTTTTACTATGCAGTTAGCTTTAACTGCTATGCAATTTCTTGCAAGCGTAATATGTGGCCAAGTAAAAATATGCTATTGGTTGGCTTAATGTTAGAGTAAGATACTTTCAATACAGCCGTTATAATAATACAGTTATTTATACGACACAACATAGAAATCATGGTGACACAAAAAACTCTTGAGCTGTCAATCTGGCATGTAAATATGTGGAAAGGGATTCGATTAGCTTGTCAATAACATAAGTAGGGCGTACATTTTGTAGTCAACCATCTTTGAAATTCCGTATTTATTATGACAAAAACGAAATTCTTTCTTTAAACATTTTTTGTTTAAGTTAAAACGAGGAAGCGTAGGTGGATATTTGTTTTCGTTGAAAATATAATTTGTGAATGGTAATAAAATTTTGAGATAATCTTATCAATGTTTTATTTTAGTAGCTGTACAAATTGAATCTGATTGATATGAATGGCTTATTTTGAAAAGTAATCTAAGAATAACTCACATTTTAATGGTTAGCTTAGTGTCTGGGCAATTCTTTGTTTGATCTACAAATTGTTTTTCGAGCCTAAGTGAAAAATCCTTCTATGACTCGAATCTAGTAGCTGTTTTAGAGTAGAGTATTTATTTACGTAGGTAAATAAATAGAGAAAAGCTAGATTCTTTTACTAACGTAAACCATGACTTTTAGTAAATGTAGTATGTCTCAGAATAGTTATTATAAAAAATAAAGTCTAAGTAAATATTGTTCACGAAATTATTGTGTCATAAATACCCCATGACATAAAGACTCCAAAACAAAACACAAATGTAATTATGACATTGTAACCCGTGTCCTACAGGCACATAAAATACCAACCACTAACTTACAACCACACAACTACAGAGACATTCCAGTAATTATATTCAAAAACAAATATGTCACTGTCTCGGAACACATAGCGACATTAGACGCATAAATTCACAAAATTCTTCCATGGAAATTAAATCCTATAATGAAATCCTTAATCCTCCCCTAAGCATACCTTTCTCAACCCTTGTCACAAGTGGGGGGTGTCCATATAACTTCAACCGTTGCGTTCTTAAACTGCCTTTATTTTATAATTTAAAATGAATTAACATTTTGACTGCAAGGTTGGTTGACAAACGGTTTCGTGTGTCTGGTGTGTCTGGCGACCCACAGGTCATGTTGTCGTACTAAAATGTGTTATCGGTTAAGTAATGTCATTGATTTTGTTAGAGGTTTGTATATTCTTATTTGTAGATTCAATATTCATAAGACACGTTATAATTGTATACCGTATTTTAAACGTTGTTTCGCAATAGGATCCTGTATCTTAAATGTGTTAACAAACACTTAATTTTGGACCACGCCAACTACACAAAACTTAAAACAACAATTTATGGATCCAACAATAATAACTACCGTAAGACATTTTAAATAAACTAACAAATCAAGGTTTTCTCACGTAAATTAATGGGTATCACGTAATGTAATAAGAAGGCTACGCGCCCTGCTTATGGTGAAGCGTCCCCTGTGACTCGCAACTAGTAGAGCCTTTCTCTATTAATTTACGTGAGTAAACCGTGATTTTTAGTTAAACAATGAATTTTTGACAAATGAAATATTAATCTCAATTAGATTTAATATAACTTACTTACATTATTTTGTAAATAAAACCAAACTTAACTTATTGGTTGTAATAAAGAAACATTTTATATTATGGACAAACTCCAAATGTTTTCCTCTGGATTAAATCACAAACTATACATAGTGGCTTGATATTGGAAATTCTTTCACTAATATAGTTTGGCTTCTAATATTATTAATATAAGCATGGAATCCCACCCTTTGGAGAGGGGTCAAGGAGAATACTTCGATAGCAAAATAAACTTTCAAGGGGCAGACAGGAGTTTATTTGGAGTTATGGTATTTTAACTGCCTAACTGCCTTGTTGGTCGAGTGTTCGCAAGTGCCGGACAAGGGGTCTCGGATCCGATTCCTGGGTTGGGCAAAGTATTACTGGGTTATTTTTACGGTTTTTTTAGTAACACAGAGTCTGGAATTGTGTCAAGTATATGGCAATAGGCTCACCCTCTATTACATGGAACTTATATCACAAATAGTGAAAAGTATTATGCCATAACGTGCATCTCTGTCTACCCCTTCGGGGATAAAAGCCGTGACGTTGCATGATATTTTGATCTGTCATATAATTTGGTTCAAGTGTAATGGCCATCAGTTTGTTTCCACCCTCTATTGGACATTGGCCTTTTCAATACCATGCTACTAAGCTCGATCGGTTGAAGGTATAAGTCATGGTGGCCCGAAAGTTTACGAGTAAGACGCCCGCTTCGGCTATCAGTATAACTTTTTTCGAGTTAAATGTACTTTATAAGATTATTTAGACACCACTGACAAACGGCGATTAATGCTCTGTGCCTTCTACGTGCGAGAAGAGGCTTTTGGTCAGCACCAGCAGCCACTTATAGGCTGTTGATGTGATGTGATTTGAAGCTCGATCTTTACCTCTTTGCATCCAACTATTGACAGCCACACAACGGGTATCGTCACTCCATTAAAGTACATTTAGACTATGACAGAAATATTAAACCTTTACGGGTAATAAAATAAATAACTTATTTTCGGTTTATCGAAAAATTTCTCAGTAGTAGCATGGAGTCTAATAAATAGCACATTTAAAATACATTATGTCCTTAAATATTAATAAGTAGCAATCTTATAAAAAAAAAAATGTACCGTTCTTATCTTTGGTGAACTAATTCGATTGAGAATGAATGAGAGAGTGAATGAATGAATGAATAGCTCTCGTCGACGCTACGTTTAATATTTATATAACTGAATGAAATATATACGTTATTCTGGGAATTTGATGCCCAATAGAATTCGAGTATTGGGCCCGAACAAATATTTTGATGTCTAGCGAAACCTATTACCAAATTGAATTAACAAAAATGAACATTGATACATTATTGCTTTTTCATTGAATAGAAATATTAAGTTAATATTTATTTAATGTTTTTATACGAATTCCTTTTATTCAATTTACTATCATTACTGTGTAATAGTCTGTTACTTGGAAATTTTCAAACATAACGAGAACCCGTTTTTATTATTTAGTTGTATAAATAATATATTAAGAGCTTGGAATAGGACTTTCTCCTTTTTTAGCTGTAGGTTTGCTGTATAGATTATTACAATTGCTAATAAATAAATATCTTAACTTAATTTTATAAGATTTTTCAATAAATAATATAGAATGTAGTGTTTAGTATTGTAAACATTTAGCAATTTCTTCAAATCACAATTTTTTAACATTATCTAACAACCTCACGCCTTTTATCTACGAACGGTTAGGCAGAGGTGCATATTACGGCACGTAATGTCACTATACAATGTACACCCACTTTTCACAATTTGTGTTATAAGTCCCATGTAATAGAAGGTGAACCTATTGCCATATACCGGACACAATTCCAGACTCCGTGCTACTACTGAGAAATTTCTGAAAAATCAAAAAAAGTCTAGTAATACTTTGCCGGGCCCGGGAATAGAATACGAGACCCCTTGTCTGACAGTCGAACTTGCGGCCACTCGACCAACGAGGCAGTTAACACATCATTGTCCGAATACTCAAACGCTACTCAATTTTAAGACGCTCTCAAAACTAGTTCTGTCCCTATCAATTCTTTATAAAATGACAGAGATAGCACGATATTTAGGTACAACTTAAAATTGAGTAGCATTTCAGTATTCGGGCGTATATCTACTAAACACATAATGACTTAATAGTATACAGATATTATATTACATATTATAATTTTGAAACCCAATCCATTTACCGACGAGCCGAGAACGTGACGTCTTGATTGCCGACTATTAATGTATCCAAATTGAATTACTGTATATATACAATAGGTAGAGGCACGGAAGCCAGCCTTAATGGGGTCAAACGCTAAGTATATATTGTTATACAATTATACTCGTAGTTGTAGGTTTAGTAATAATATTGTGATTGCGGTAGGATTTGTTGTAGTTCTGTTATTTAGATGGTTTCTTTTTCTTCCAACGCCTTTTATCTTCGAAGAGGTAGGCAGAGGTGCGCATTAAGGCATGTAATGCCGCTATACGATGGTCATTCACTTTTCATCATTTGTGTTATAAGTCCCATGTAATAGGGGATGAGCTTATTACTCTTTTTCTTCTTCTCTAATAATATCTTCTGAATTATTTCGTTGCGGGATCCAAGACAGTTATTCATGTTCCTTGGCCGCGCCGGAATTCAGTTTTCTGGTGTTTTCATGGCTGTATCTACTGCTGATCTTGTCTTGCAGGATTAGAAGTCGTGGAGGTTGTGGCGGGCCTGTCCTAATAAATAAATCAGGTGATTCGTCTCCTCGTTTACGACCTATTCCATAAAAAAAATCGGAAATTTTAAGTGATTCAAAACGCATTTTTATCCAATTGGATACTTAAAATATATTTTTTTAGAACTTTAAAGCAGTTAAAGTACATTGAAATTTCACTTTATTTTAGTTCAGCTGCCTTTCGGGTACCGGGAAAATCGAAAATACAACAAAATCCACTTAAACGTCTCAATTGCAATTCAAACTGCAAAGCAAGCTGACTAATAAGCCAGAAATTAGTGTATTCTGAATCATCTACTAGTAAACTTTATTACACAACATTCCTAATCTCAAAAAATCTACAAAACTAATTGGAAACCATTCTCTCGCCTTTAATCCCCACCTCACATCCCCCCAAGCTAAAACCATGGTAATACCATTGTACGCACAAACCGACAAGCCGACATTTCGTATTACGTATGCAAATCCGGATTTTTTATTGTAGAACCAATCATTTGAACGAGTGAAGTCGTACATTTTAAATTATACGAATCGTACTATGGAAAACCTCTATATATGTTTGAATATGTGGCATTTTTTCCTGTTGGTTTTATTAATACCACACGAAAAAAATCAAATTGTTAATGGTATCAAAAAGGCAACAGGTAAAATCAAAAAGCCACATTTTCAAACAAAAATGAGACCCAATTCTCATGTATGTCACACTTCAGATGTGCTATGTAGCTATGCTACGACGATGATGTAAACATAAAGCTCGGAAACTAGGTGTCAGTTTTCACTGATAATAAGCTATGTCGCTGTGCGAGGAAGACCTGATGCGCAGCTCGAGTATGCGATGTATCGATAGCCATCCATAGCACGCATCTTTCCATATAAAAAACATAGATTAGCTGAGTCCGTTTCCACCAGTGCTATTGTCTTAAACCAGGCTACGACATAGCTACATACATTTATGTTAACAGGATACCTAATAAATAACTAACTACTAGAGTCTTATATTCTTAACTTTAGTCAATTCAGATATCGTATTGAAAGTCCCTAACAGTTACTTTTTCAACCACTTTACTGTCGCAGGAATTAACAAAATTGAGTTGCATTAAACGAATACCAACTGAACCGAAAAACACTATTTCAGGAAACCGCTTCATCGGATTCCTGAAATACATTTACAGTAGCACTATATCATACAACAAATCATCGTTTAAAAGGAAAATCTTCTGAAAATTCATTGGAACACACACACACACATAAATATCATGTTTGGTAAGCGTTTTTCAGGATTTCAAGATTAAAGTAGTGTATTTCAGTTTATTTTACGACCATCGACGTAGTTGAAATGAAAGATGTATTAAGGAGCGATAAAATTTTCGTTTGGTAAGCTGAAAAAGCTGAATTTCAGGCGATTCTATATGGGGGTTGGAATAAAACGGTTTTATTCGGAATAAACGTTTAAACAGATCGTTTGTATGTTGTAGTTGAGTTTATTTATATGGTTACGCTTGCTGCGGTTTGGAAATGGATGGGTGGGTATAGCTTTTTTGTTTGTTTTTTAAAGGGTGGGTAAAGGCGTCTGCAATAAATTATATATTGTGATATAATATTATATTAAACTTGGTTTTTACGAACAATACGTATACGTGTTCCCTTTGAAATCGTGGATAAACCTAACCACATCATAAGCGTTATTTCACAAAGAAATAGATATAAAAAATATATTTAGCCTATAACCTCTCCAGTTCCCAATCGACTGCACAGTTAGTACGGTGGTTGGGCAACCGCTACCGCGCAACGTGTAGCGGGTTCGGTTATTGCACGGAGCAACGCTTTGTTTTTGATTTTCTATCCATGTTTATTCGCATGTAAACTTCATATGTGCGGTGTAGGATTTATGACGTCATCGTCTATGTGCGAATTCTGTCATCTGTCACTTGTCATGTGTCGCCACATTACTATAATATTTATCGAATTGAAGATTCGACTAAAACAGACTATCAATATTAAAAAATACCTACAAAAGTAAGATTATTAAACTTCAAACGCCTAAAACAAAGATAATAAACAAGCATTGTTATCAGAATCACATTCTATCAACAAATTGTCTCGATAAATAATTTATTTAATAGATTCCCTTAAAAGGCTCATTAATGCGATATTTATGCGTAATGATGTCGAATAAATTGGTTTATTTTCGGAACACGAACATAATGTCTGGGACATTTAAGAAAGGTAGTCTAAATTAAATATAATTATATCTTATTAAGGGGCTGATGCTTTATTTAGTTCATTTTAGTGTCCTTTTCAAGTTTTAAATTGGATATATGGATTAAAATATGTTTTTATGTAATTATGTGTACTTTACAATATAGTAAAGATGATAAGTGATAAATAATTTTGGCTTCTTTATTGTCATCATAGGGTAGAGTATCTTATGTTAAATCTCATCTCATCAACAACCTATAAGTGGCCACTGCTGACCAATGGCCTCTTCTCGCACGGAGAAGGTTTCGGCATTAATCAGCACGCTTGCTTAATGCGGGTTTGTAATTTCAAACTTATAATTAATAATTATAAACCCAGGTTTTCTCATGATGTTTTCCTTCGCCGTTTGTCGATAACTCGGAGTTAAAATAATTTTAGAAAAAAAAAATCATTCTAATTTCATCTGATTCGTTTTCGTAAACATCGTTTCAATTTAATTTTTATTCCAAACAAACTTTATATCCAATAAAGTAACGACTATGACCTAAAAACTGAAAAATTGAATATTACAAAGTTTTTGCATCAAAAAAATCCAATTTTCCAGCAAACACCATCAGGAATACATTAATTCACTAGCATAGCATCCATTTTATTGCTTGTAATCCAAACTATGAATATTTAAAATCAATAAACGTTACGGCTTATGTCAACAAGTGACGAACAAAACATTCGCTCGATGACAGCGCGCGCAAAATGGAAAAAAAGAAAAAAAACTCCACAGAACCAAACAATAACCAAAAAGTTTTTAATACAAAAAAAAATCGGCTCGTCCCCTCACGTTTTACAATGATGTTGTCGCGTTCATAAATCGAATGTGGCCAGTGTTAAAATAGCAGAAAGGTGCGGAAAAGTGTAGCACTACGGTTGATTCATGTTGAAAACAACGTCGGGAGAGATATATTCTTGTTTTTGCGAAAATTCTCCTGATATGTCGTGTTTGTTTGTTTATTTTATAGGTAAATTAATGTTAGTTTGACGCCATGATTGTGTTATTAGAATCAAAATACCTATTATGGTGGTTCGCGTCCGCGTCGAAGTCAAATCATTTAACTATATAATAAGGTATTGATGAAACGTCGACAAAGAAAGAAATAAACAATAGTATGTCAGTCTGTCCATCAGTGAATCTAGGTGAAGGTGTAAAAAATTGAAAATATAAGATATAATCCATTGCTGGAAAGAGGCCTGATCGAAGAAAAAAATAATTTTAGCATGCTTACTCATGTTTTTTCAAACTTACGTTTTTTTTAAGATTGTGTGAATTGTGAAGAAGAAATGTGTGTATTTAAAGTACGTATGATGTCGTGGGTGCGTTTACAAACATACAAGTTCACATAATTGATTAAACAATAATTTGTGGATCACACAAAGAGTTGCTCTGTGCGGGCATAAAAACCACTACACGTTAGCAGCCGGTTGCCCGGCCACTGCGCCAACCGTGCAGTCTATATTGGTCCTTGATAGCATATAGTAAGAGAAGCGTATTCTTTACCATCCACGCAACACCGACATTACTTAAATTATAACCATTAAACAAAAGAGTTAATAATCTCACCGTACAAGTTAAATCGATTAAGGCTGAAGGGATATCCGACATCCCAATATTAAATTGAACAATCAAGATATGTACCCGGAAGATACCGAAATCCGAGTGCCATCAGTTACGTCAGGCGCCCGGTCACGATAATGAACCATTCCGAATCTGAACATCAATCTTATCAGAGATTCCCCTCATTCCATTCGATTCCTGTTTTTAATCGAGTTGATTTATCGATACTTTTCCGAAATCAATAGTTTTTACCGAACGAGACCTTTTTAGGATTTTGTGGTGTGATTAATGGTTTGTTTGAGCTGTTTTTTCGATGATCGGTATTAAAATTGAATATTAATTTTATTTGTAGCTTTGTACATTAAAAATAACGCCACTTTGTACTCTTTAATAGTCTTACTAATATTATAATTGCGAAAGTTTATGTGTTTAGTACCGCCCGACCAAAAACAGACCCGTGCCTGCCGAACGTCAATTTCCGCGCGCGCCTCAAAGAACCATCACACCACCACAGATGGAACCCAGTAAGGCTGATGCCTGATCCGGAGCTGCGGACTATCTAGCGGGTTTACCGTAGCTCCGGCTGGAAAAGCAGGAGTAGGAACGCGGTAATTTTAGTCAGTAAGAGTATGGCACTCCCTCTCACCTCGCCCATCATGATTCAGCAATTTGATAAATGATAAAAGATTCCTTAACTATTTGTCAGTGAAAGTACATATAACTCGGAAAATATCACATTGGTACTTGCCATTGGTAGGTTCCGAGCCAGCACCCTCGTGCATCGGAGAAGCGGGAGTCTTAAACCTCCGCACCACCACGACATTACTCTCAAATTGAAGACTAACTAAAATATAGGTCACCATCGAACAATAGTATAGAATCCGACCTCCTTCCCAATCACGATTAGTTTCCAGAGTTCCTAAGTAAAAAACGTCAAAAAGAGCAATAAGTTGTAAAAAAGTTTTGCAAATAAGCCAAATAGTCAATGAGCTCCTGAAGTTTGGCTCTCACAAAGTCAAGTTTTGCAGCCATAGCATATTTTATTTCTTTCAGATCTCCAAGACAAAGAACAACTGGGTTGTTGTAGAAGGAATTACTTTATTTTTGAGGGTTCCGTTTTATAAATATGTCAGCAATACAGTTGGTACGAGTACTAAGGATTGTTTTGTCTTGTTCTTCGTGGTATAACAAACGCGGTTGCCCCGAAAAAGGATTTTAAGTTTTTGTAATTTTAGAATTTTATCGATGATAATATGACATAAGGATCTTCACACATTAGATGCTGTGGAATAATTAATTAATTAAGAGTAATTACTAGACTAATTTACTATGTTAACGGCTTTCTCCTAACTGTTTGATGAAGAAATCGATTAGTTTCAAGCCATGCTAGAGGCTCATATTCATAGGCAGCATTCCGCGACACACGACGCGGCGATTGTCGCGCTGCTACTGAGCAGCAGTGTAGTAATGCAAGTAATAACGTGACAGTCTGGAATGAATATGACACACCTCTTTCGCTTCTTCAATAGTCATTTGTCTTTTCATGCATTCATACATCAGTCTTTACTATTTTCTATTTGAATTCTCAGTAAAAACAAATTTTACTTCCAAATTACTGAAAAAAATTTACTGCTCTTTCTAAATAAATTTATCTACACTACGGAACTCTAAATTCCAGGCAGCAGTTGGTTGGTTTTTGTTATATTTTTTACCTAGTTTATCATACTCCGTTTGACCGAAAGTTTTCAAGCGAATAGAGCACTGCGATGAAGCCAAGACCTTACTCGGTGTACAAATAAATTATTCTGAAACTTGGAACGTACTTTTCAGGGTATGAAATGCTGCTGGTCTGGACAAACTATGATTGCAGTCTCGGTTTTTGTATGACTTTCCTTGGTTTTTGTTAGAATGGTAATCTGAGCCGTTGTCCAGAAGTCGGTAATATGGTTTTTGTGTTGGGAAACTGAGGGGGGTTTTGTGTTTTGGGCGGTGGACTGACTACTCTTTTAATTTTGTTTTTGTTTTAGCGAGTAATTGAAATGGATTAAGATAAAGCAGTAGATATATGAGTAGTAGACTTTTTTCCAAATTATATGTACTTTCTAAGATTATTTAGACACCACTGACAAATGGTGAAGGAAAACATCGTGAGGAAACCTGGGCTTAGAATTTTTAACTATAAGTTTGAAATCGCCTTGTCTTTACTTGTCGTTGGTAGGCTTCGAAACCGCACCGGTATGCATGAGAAGTGGATGTCTTAAACCTCAACAACACATAATAACCAAAAGTGAAAAAATACAAATACTTATCTCAGATGATAACCAATGTCATAACCAGAGCCAATGAGTCAATAGAACTTGTACTCAACACCATTTCAAACTTGAAGACAAAAGTAAACATATTTCAGACTATTTACTTACAAAGGCCTAAACCACAAAACTCCATTCATATCCAACTTTGATACTATCAGAAATCTAAAACTTAGACAATATAGATAAGTAAATATCACCGAAATACTCACACAAGTATATGGTGTCCCAACAAGAACGCAAGATTTAAATATTAAATAAAACGCAGATATTTTGAAAAAAATCGTGAATGCTTTATAATATCGTAAAGTAGAGAGGATGAGGTTATCTATGGAACAATTCATCGGGCAGATGGCTGCCGCTGGTTTGCTGAAACATACGTGATCTTTCAATGAAATTTTCAATGACCGTTTTGCATAAATGCTGCGGTATTTCATTAATACAGCGTCCAATTTCCTTTTTAAGGCTTGAGTCGTCGTCGGCTTATTCGCATAAACCATCGACTTTAAGAAACCCCAAAGAAAAAGTCTAATGGTGATAAATCACATGATCTAGGCGGCCAATTCTGGTCTCCAAAACGTGAAATAACACGGCCGGGACATGTCTGATGCAGCAATTCAATTCAGTTTCTCTGGTTGTATGACATGTGGCGCCATTTTATTGAAAACACATGCCCTCCAAATTCATTTCTTCAATTCGAGGTACGAATAGACTTGTTATCATTTTACGATACCGAACACCATGATTGACTGTTTGCGCTTGACCTGGCTCATTTTTAATCGTGGAGCGCTCCATTTTACTAACCTCGTACCTTATACTAACAAAAAATAACACGTGTTCAAATGTCAAACAATGATACTTCGAATGCCGCCAAATTTAAATCTTGCGTTCTTATTGGGACACCCGATATATTATTGTTTATTCTTACACAATATACAAGTTGTTTGAACAAACATCCTTTGTATGTTTGTTTGAATACAATTAAAATCAGAAGGAAAACTGATTAGGTCTTATAATTATAATGGGAAATATGTGCAGGTTTTATCTATAGGTAAATTGTAAATTCTGTACATTGAAAATATTAAAAAAGCAAATAGTAAAAAGCAAAAACGTAATTAAAAACGTTATGTCACAACTATTTGTGTGGATTTTGATCGCACGATATAAAAAACTTCAGCACCTACTAAATCGATTATGATGTTTAATACAGATCTTAGAGGAGGCAATAAGCCAAAATCCCATATGTTGCCAGAAGTCATTATTTCAGGCGGACGAAGTCGCTAGCAAAATCTAGATTTAGATATTAGATTCAGACATCGTAAGAATCACACTTCATTTCATCGCATACATCATAATCAGACTATTTTTCACTATAAAAAAGAAGACACCAACAAAACATTTTAATAATAGACATCCTTGGCCCCTACTATTTATAAACACCCCGCAGATCCCAAAACATAACCACACAACAATCAGATAAACATATTCGGACACCCTCTACAAACACACACACACACACACAACCAAAAATTTACTAAGAACAGTGATCCAAGAGATCCTTATATCGAGCACAGTTAACATTGTGTGTCGCAGATGTGGCCACAGTGTGGAACTTATGAGATAGGGCGTGTCCACAACTCCACGACACGACGTCGTCAACGTGGAACGGTGCCGTAACGTGTCACGGTACGTTGACGTGTCGTGCAAATTTACGTTAACGTAACGTAAAATTAAACGTCACGACGCAGCAACGTTACACTTCGCCGTGGCTTGTAAAATGCTGGTACATTCTTCACTAACAATCTCGAACGAGACTTACGTAGAGTCTCATTCGAGATATGGACCGCACAAGTCATATTCTATTTCTGCTATTGTTAAAAAAACGGAGAGAGATATATATTATGAATAGTGATGGTATTAACTGAGCGAGTCCATCGAACTACATCGGCTTCTTTTTGAGCAGGGAAAATCATCCAATGACTTCTCTCGCCAGGGCGAGGCGAAAGGGAGTGTCAGACTCTTACTGTCTAAAAACCACCCCGTTCCTACTCCTGCTTATCAAGCCGGAGCCCCGGTAAGCCCGCTAGGTAGTGCGCAGCTCCGAAGCTACATCGGCTTACGACGACGTATCGCGCCGTCCCACGGCGACGTTGCCGTACCGTGCACCAGAACGGCGCGGCAACGTATCGTGCACGTTACCGCACCGTTCCACGTTGACGATGCCGTGTCGTGGAGATGTGGACAGGCCCTTAAATATAGCGCCTGTGAACCCAGCGTCACATAATTGGAAAACTTGAAAAGGTGCAAGGTACCGCTAACAATTGAATTTTCTCCTTCAACGAGTGTCTTTGTGTTTGTTTTTGTTATCTGTTTGTTGGTGAGTGATAAACTTTTGTGTTGTGATACTGTGCTTGTTGAGTGCTGGTTATTTATGGAATACTAGCTTCTGCAAGTGGCTTCGCCATCGTTTCTATAGGGTAAAAAGTATCTTATCACCCAAGTCTGCTTATACCCTGTCTATATATCAAATTTCATTACCTATATAGGTAATCCGTTCAGCAGTTTAAACAAACATCCAAACAAACCAACTTTCAGATTTAATTTGGAGCAAATTATACTTGCAAACTAAAATTCAGAAATTATTTTTATAATTTACTAGCGACCCGCCCCAGCTTCGGATGGTTGCAATGGTGAAATATTATGCATGTATTATACAATATGTATAAACTTTACTCTTGAATCTCATTCTATTAAAAAAAAACCGCGTCAAAATCCGTTGCGTAGTTTTAAAGATTTAAGCATACAAAAGGAAATAGGATGAAAAAAGCGACTCTGTTTTATACTATGTAGTGAAGATACTATTATTCACAGGATAACATCAAAATGTCGCTTAATTACAACAAAACTCCACTTATACTTAACCCAACACAACATTTAAACCAAGACTATCTTATACTCTAAACTCTAAACCCTCAAAGTCCTTTAACTAAACCACAAAATTAAACTCATAAACTAAACACGTGCTTACTGAAAACGATTTGATTTAAACCCATATTAATGTAACTAACTGCGGTTAGTTTGAACCGCAAGTTACCGCAAAACGTTGTTATTTCAACCTGCATTTGTCACCAACAGAGCTGCCTTCATTTCAGCTGTGATAAAATTAATGAATTGGATTTATTTATTGTGGTGTAACTAATATTATGAATGTGAGTGTCTGTGATGTTTGTTAAATTGTATTATGAATTTGGCATGATATTATAATATAATTTTATTTGTATATAGCATATAATTCGATTTAATAGATCAATATTGTCGATTATTAGAAATATTATAATAACAACTACATGGTTGGTTGGACAACTATAGCACGCATCTTGTAATATAAAAAGTATAGCCGAGTCCATTTTCACCAGTGCTAAGCTATTGTGTACCAATGAATATGATTGGTGGAAGCCACCAATCCTTTTAAAAGGCCGGCAACGCACCTGTGGACTCCTCTGGTGTTGCGGGTGTCTATGTGCTGCGCTGATCGCTTACCATCAGATGATGTTTGCCACCTACTCCATAAAAAATAACGCATTCACAGAAACGTAACATAGCACATCTCTAGTGAAAAAGCGCACTAAAAATTAATTTTCGGTAACAAACTCATACCAGCAACTATACTATTTGTAATGACTATTTTTTAAAGCTTACAGCCACATAGCAGTTACCTCAAAGAAAAAAGAACTCTACTCCAATAAAAATAAAGACACATATAAAATAAAAAATAATAATAGGACATCCTTTATCTTCACTCATATAGCTATAGATAAGTAGGAAATATAAATACTCGATTAGCAAAAGGCTTTCATAAAACCCGGACCTCAGGACCGCGGATATTAAGATAGGGGTTTAAAAGGAAAAGAAATAAAAAGGTTTCCTCATAATGACCTTGAGGTTTTGTAATCAATAACCGCTTATTTTTGCTTAAGCGATTATTATTTAAGTAAGCGTTTAATGGAAAAATTATTGCTTTTATGGTTTATGGAAGGTAATAAATACTTGGAAAGGTATTTTTTTCTCTTGTGAAGCTACTAAAGGCTAAAATTTATGTGTAAAGTTTGGGACCTAAATAAATTTGTTCCTAATTATAATGCGATAATCTATTAAAAGTATATCATCGTTATTTATTTTAGAAAATGAAATAATGGAAGTTTTCAAACGTATACCATCTTTTACGGTAGCTTGATCCGGAGCTGCGGATCACCTAGCTAGTTTACCGGGTCGAAAAGCAGGAGTAGGAATGGGGTGGTTTTTAGTTAGTAAGAGTCTGACACTCCCTCGCCTCTTCAAAAGCGGGAGAAGTTATTGAAAGTTTTTACCCATCAAAAAAATCTTTTACGTAAAATCGAATGGGTGCCATAACAAATACACATTAGCTATTTGCCTTCAGCCTGCAAACAACCATTGCTGAGCCTACCTCCTGTAAATACACTTCAGATTTTATATCAGTTAAAACAGATAGTAATCAAGCTTCGTTGGTCGAGTGATCGCAAACACGACTGCCGTACAAGGGGATCGTTTCTCCGGTCGGGCAAAGTGTTACTGGGCTTTTTTCGGTGTTTCGAAAAATTTTCAATGGTAGTATAGAGTCTGAAATTGTTCCTAGTATATGGCATAAATCTCACCTCCTATTACATGGGACTTGTAACATAAGTGGTGAAAAGTGGCTGTACATAGTGCCATAATGTGCATCTCTGCCTACCCCTTCGGGGATAAAAAGCTTGCAAAAAGTAATCAAGTCACCATTACACCTCACACACAAAGACCTCACTAACCTGACCCCAAAACATCGCCTCAAAAAATACCGCCTAGTGTAAAAATGCAAAACATCCAGTTTGTACCAGTTTGTACCTACCTAACAAAATATAATCCCCGTTTAATCTGCAAGTCTAAGTCGCAATTTACTTGTCAAAGGCTGGGCCGCGGCGGGCGCTGGCAAATTGCTACCCTGATAGCCGGACACAGACTCAAAATGGTATAGACAGGGAGTTATGAGCGTTTCAGATAGGATAATTTGCGGTTTACCCACCTATTTGTTTGGTGTGGGGCTTAATAAATTATGTATAATTTAATGACATAAAGAGTAATACTTATAATGTCGAAGGAAATGGTGTCGAGTTGAATTGCATAAAGCATTCTGGGTTATACAAGTTTTGACAATGCAATAAAGTCAAATGTACTTCTAATACTTATCATGATTTTGAGACTAGTCGACAGACTTAAGACCCCGGTAGTGACTTGAAACTAGTCAAGCATCCTCGAAAAACATCGATCACTAAAAAAAAAACCCCTAAAAGGCCGACAATGCAGTTGTAGCGCCTCTGGTGTTTCGGGTGTCCATGGGCGGCAGCGATTGCTGACCATCAGGTGATCCGTATGTTTTTTTACCGGCTTATACTACAAAAAAAATACCCTAATATAATGTTATAATTATCATAAAATCAAATCAAATTATTTTATTGCTACTCTTAAAACATTAATAAACAAATACTAAGACTAAACGACACAACAGAGAAACGCTAGCACCATGTCCAGAAGCCCTATCTACACCATCTAATCTCTACACGGTATGAAAATCGCCAGCGGCCCTCTGGCGCGCCGTACTAATATTCGTGTACACGAATGTGTTAAATGAATTAACTGCACCATTAATAACCATAAATATTTACACTTCATGAATGTGTGAGGGTTTCAGTCAACATGCTGTGAAAGGGGGATTCTTATGTATGGTGATTTTTGTTCGGTTTTTCTTCTTTATGTATGTATATTTGGTGATGATTTTTATAAAGGTATTTTTAATACGCTGTAGCGTGGTTGACAAATGTTATATTGGTCGCATCTTGTCAGATATCTAATAGTTGTATAGCAAAACTAAGTTTTCTAAATAATACACGCGTTAATAACCCTCCTTCTGGCGCAGTCGGGTAAAAAATAATTACACTTATCAAAGAGAAGAAGAAAAAAACGGTAGTTTCCACTTCCCTTGGCGAATTTAATGCAGGAGACAGAATGACTTGTCACAAATCTCTTTTACCTTATGCTCAACAGTCATTTTTATAACCACAACATCAAACAGATCTACTCATCATCTCACAATCCCCACAATTACAGCCATTAGTCTTTGAAAAATTTAAAACCGCAAAAATTTTTTTCTTTCCCAATAATAAAGAATCAGGCGAAAAATTGCTTCAGCAACAAAATCAAGGCCGGTATTATAGAAATCAGGGTAGAGGGGGGTAGGGGAGTGAAAAAAGGTTTCCCTTGTTATTTAAATCAGTGACAAACTCTTAGCGAAAGTGAGCAAAGATCTTGGCTTTTGCACCCCTAAGTCGGCAACTTTTTTTTTTCACCTAAATTGTATTTTCCAATATTTCGGAAAATACTCTCCAGTCATTATGAAGTGATGTGAATTCTTTTGAATTTTTCTCGTTTGTGAACTTTTTTGGATTTTGAGTGTACGTAGGTGTTAATTGTTGGTGATTAGATGTGTCATGAGTGTGATTGGCTGTATTAATGAAAAAGTTGTCGTAAAAACGACTCTGAGTTCAATCGTTAAGATAGTGGTAATCATGACTCAAAGAGCCATCAGACTACCACAGATGGGGTTAGACAGGCCTGATGCCGACCCATAGCTGCGGACTGCCTAGCGAGTTACCGGGGTTCCCCGGCTTGAAAAGTAGAAGTAGGAACGGGGTGGTTTTTAGATAGCAAAAGTCTGATACTCCCTCTTGCTTTTCCCAAAGCGGTAGAAGACATTGGATACCTAGTAATAATAGTTTAATCAATACTGTATCATGATTCATACCAAAAAGAGCAATGTTTAAGTATTGATGATTAAACTCATGTGATGTATAAAAACCTTTTTTCATAGATAGTTGATTTAGACTTATAAAATTTGATTTAATTTTCAACCTTAATTTACGTTGAATTCTATTAAAATTTTCATAATAATTGACAAACAGTTTAAATCATTATTATTTTCCTTAAACACGAAGCCAAAAATATTACCTCAAAACACCTCCACAAAAAAAATACATTAAAACCATTTGATAAACTTTGACATCGGACCAAAAAAAATATCATTAATTTAACCCCATTCAAAGGGGTATAAACAATCGAAATGAAACCAAAAAAGGGTCCTTTTATCCGCATGGGACCAAAGTTGATCTACCACCAAAACCCTTTTAAGTTTGTTAAAAAAATGGCTACCGTGCTTGACTAGTGTCGACAATGGGTGTCAGATAAGGACATTGAAATCGATACTGTTATTTTTGGATCAGAAACAAAAGGACCAAAAGGACCAAAAGTTTGACTTACCCCTCAAAGGCTCGATCTTGACCTGAAACAAATAGATCAAATATTATTTTAAGATATGATAGTTAAAAGCAATAACAGTAGCGTGAAAGTTAGGGGATGTTTGAAATCTGTATCCTTAGTATGAATTTGCTATACTTACGTTTAAAGTAATCGAAACGAAAGTGCGTTCGGCGCTCTGATTGGTTAGTTTATTCGAGCCCGCAAATTAGATCGCCGAACGCACTCTCGTTTCGTTTCGTATTAAGGGTACTGGCTAGTTTGAAAACATTATTAAGTTATGTGTTCTTTTTTAATTTTATTTAGATACCAATGAAATGATAAACTGAGAGAAAGACTTAAAAAAAAATGTTTGAAATCGTCAATTTGCTTTCATCTTATCAGGTACGGTAGTGTTTTATTTTACCCTATAGAAGGCGTATTCATTAAAACTAAACTAGGATACAAAATAATCTATTCACCACAATTTTCAATTAAAATTATCAATCATTTGAATCGTCATAATTAGATTAAAATAATGAACATCGCATGAAATACACTTCAAAGATAATCTTTATTGAGTTGTATTACTGTCTATTTTGGGATGGCTGTATCATTGATGTTGAGTCGAAAATAAACTACTATCTAATTGAATAAATATTATTATAATAGTACTTAACATAATTTAAACTTTCGCATTTATAATGTTAGTAGAATGAATAAATATTATTAATTTTACTAACATTATAAAAGCGAAAGTATTTTTGTTTGTTTGGAGTAATCCTTTACATCAAATCAGCAGAAGGAATCGAGATGAAATTTGGAACAGGGGTAGATTATGTCTAAAACAACACATAGACCACGGGACTTTTTATCCCACGGGATCGCGGGCGAAGCCGGTGACAGAGTTGTAGATGAACTGTTCCTTCATTGAAAGGTTGTCTGCCAGAGAATGCTATATTTCAATAGTTTAATAACTGTACTGGTATATTCACATTACATTACAATACATAATACAATATATTATTACAATCGTTGAACTCTTTATGAATACTAATCACCAGGCAAAATTAAATATTAATAAAGGAGAAATAGACAACGCGAGATGATTGCCAAACGCGGCTACTCACACCATATGTACATACATAACAATTCGCACACCAATTTTAAACAACAAAACTAACGAACCACTCATTATAACAATATTCTTCCCTGAAACACAAAACAAAATTTAAACTAAACAATAACTAACAAAATTCAGTTAACAAAATAGAAATTCGTATCCCAAAAACAGAACGAACGTGATGACAGCGGGTTGTTAGCAAAAAGGGACGAAGCTCTCTCCATGTCATAGTCTACTCCATCTAAGCAAGCACGTTCTTTGGAAAATTCTCGAAACCTCACACAATAAAACAGATGAGACGGATCGTAGCAAATTGTTACTGTATTCACAATAGCAAGGGAATAAAAATAATCGAATCGGGACTTATTTTGCGGGTGGTTGGTTTTTGAGACCACCAGGGGCACTAGTGTGAGTTTTTTTTTATGTTGAAGCGATCGAAAAGACGTTGTGGTCTGGAGGTTTAAGACACCCGCTTCTCATACACGAGAAGGCGCTGGTTCATAACATGGCAAGTACTAATGTGAATTTTTCCTTGTTATGTGTACTTTCTAAGATTATTTCGACAACAGAAAAATATCGTGAGGAAACCTAAACTTATAATTTGCTAATTACAAGTTTGAAATCGCCAACACGCATTGAGCAAGCGTAGTGATAATGTTCAAACCTTCTCCGTGTGAGAAGAAGTCTACGCTCAAAAGTGGGCATTTATAAGCTTTCCATGTGATGTGGTTGACTCGTTACTGTGTTTAGCCCTCTGATTGGTTGTTTAACTTTGGAGCAGCCAATCAAATGGCTATACGTGGTAAAGTTTCAATCGCGTTAATGTAAAAAAACTGGTACTAGGCCCTCTGATAAAAAACATTAAAGGCAACTGTTTTGGATTGGCGTTGTTAGTCGACACGAGTGGGTTTTGACTTTTTAACTTTGATAAGCACTTTAATCTTTGGAGTGTGATACGAATTAGATATTACTGGTAAGATGGTAAATCTTTAGAATTATGTTTTTGGTAGTTGAACTTTGGTTTTGAACAGTTTCTTGGTTTCTTTGGTTTTAACATAATTATTATTCTTATTATTTGTATTAAATACTCTAGAGGCTTCTTGGACTCAGATTGTACATGAATCATATTTATACTTATCTACAGTTTATTTCGAAACGTATGGAGTACTACTAACAATCTTTAATTTTTTAAAGTTGCCTTACACTAAGATTTTCTCCTATATCGTGGTTGCGTTTAAAATATACAAGTTCACAACCAGTGAAACCTCTGAATTTGTGGATCTCCCAAACCACGTTTCGTGGAAGAATCGAACCCGCTGCACGTTGCGCAACAGTCGGATTGCCTGGCCACCGGCCAAACGCGCCGTTCAACAAAATTGAAGTTGACAAACCAGTGAAATGACAGACAGATCGCATTTAGTTTCTAATATTATTTGTATCATTAATTACATGAAATTACCACCTATTACATGGGACTTACAACATATAGGTATATTGTGAAATGTGGGTGTACATTGTGCAGTGTAATTACGGGCCATAATGTGCACCACTACCTACCCCTTCGATTAAAGGCGTGACGATATACATAAATATAATATAATTATTTGTATCATTTATTGTTTCGTTCTACAATTTTAGAGTACAGCTTCAATATAACATACTCGTATGTGACAAAGACTATGTCGACAGCATTATTACATTACGCTACCTTGCTCTCAACATAAGATTCAACAATACGAGTAGTCTTCGCGTATTTCCTTCAAATATTACATCATGAAAACTGCAAGCCTCGCAGTCGCAATATCTGTCTCTGCATGCATAGTTTAAAGCCTTAAAATGTTGGAAACTTCCTTTAAAGTACTCTTATTCCTGGCAATATGGTAAGTGTGAGTGTTTTGAACTGAAATTTGCTTTTTTCTGAGTATTTTTTTAATCGTCTAAGTCTTGTATTTTAACTCTTAATTAGAATCAATGTATTTCTCTTAATCTGTGTTGACAGAACTTGACAATTAATGTTGAAAAAAGTCTTATGATTGGTACGTTTTATCTATAACTACTTCTTCTTCTTTTATCTATATTTAAATAATAACCGTTTTATACTACATGCATATGAATTCATAAGATACATGCACCAAAAAAACATTTTTATAATTTTTGTGTGTCTGTCTGTATGTTTGTTCTGGCTTATCTTTGAAATTACTTGACCGATTTTAACGGGACCAAGGCGTAACATAGTACTTCTATTTCAGATTTTTTATCAAAATCATCACAAAAACCTAAATTCTGTTGGAAATCATTATTCTACGCGGACGTAGTCGTGCAATGACAAGTTTTGAAAACAAATGCGAATTAAATTATAAATTCAAATGATAATAACGTCTGTCATAAAACTCTCTTTTAAAAATTTAGATCATTAAGTTAAAACCACATAACTCACCTTTAAAAAACCTGACAACACATCTGCAAAGCTTTCCACACCAAATGAGACTACTTCTCATTCAGGACCTGTTCCTAAGCTTCATAATAAACGAAGGTAGGTATCTAATCAGGTATTCCATCGTTTTCACTCGATTAGCAATTAAATTCTCCAAACGATGAGGGTATTACATCCCTAACGATTAAATCGTGATCGTGGTCTGACTACCTAATTTTGGGCTTTAAGGATAATGATATGGAACTAGAAATGGCAGTTGATTGCTGTGGTGGCTCTTTTTGAATGATTCTGGAGTAGTTTGGGAGGTGATGTTGTGTAATATATAATCTTGATAAGATTTTTTAGACACCATTGACAAACGGTGAAGGAAAACATCGTGAGGAAACCTGGGCTTATAATTTATATAAATTATATTATAGATGTTTGAAATCACCAACCCGCACTGAGCAAGCTTAGTGATTAACGCTCAAACCTTCTCCGTGTGAGAAGACGCCTTTGGTCAGCCGTGGCCACTTATAAGCTGATGATGATTGTATAAGTTTGTTTTGGGACAAAGTCATAAACTCTTTAGTTCAATTAACATTAACATTATTGAACTTAAATCTAGACTAATGAATAAAATTGGAGTGGAGATAATTGATTTTCACTAGATTAAAATAGTTTTTGTCGGTCTGACTTTGATGGGACTTTTATTAGCAGGTAGCTGATGTACTAAGTACTAGTAACTGAAGGTATTTTTATTAGTCACAAAGTCTGCAAAATACGCGAGCGAAGCTGCGATAAACAGCGCGTAAAATAATAAAATGCTATCTTTTTCTAAGTGAGAGAAGCACGTCTTGTGTCTTGTTAAACCTTTATCATATTCTGCTATTCTCAATACAGTTTGTATCACTACATAGTATAAAACAAAGTCGCTTTCTCTGTCACTATGTCCCTTTGTATGCTTAAATTTTTAAATCTACGCAACGGATTTGGTATGGTTTTTTTAATAGACGTGTGTAGAGTAATTAAGGTTTTTTATGTATAATGCATGCTATAATATATTATCATCATTGCAGCCATGCGAAGTTGGGGCGGATCGTTAGTTTACATTATAAATCGCAATAATAGAGACTCAAACATATAATTATTTGCAAAATAACGTTGATTTTACGTATCATAATTTAACACACAGCACAATACACCATCATATCAAAACATTTATTAACTATGTTGCTCAATTATTCACACAAACTTCAATATTATGTAATATTAATATACTATTATTAAAATATATTCCATGAAATCCTACAGCAACATAAAACTATGCGTAATTAATTCGTCAGATCATAAATGAAAATTCCGTGGTAATTTCGTAGTTTTGTTTGAATTTTAATAATTAATATTATAATCATGCATACCAACATAACTACTTACTATTATAACGACATCAAACTATGCATTTCACATTTCAAAACATCATTTCATTTTGATATTTAATCCCTGTCATATGAATAACTTTTATTTCTAATTGATATTATATTTTGTGCTCGCAATTTCATTTTCATAAATTATTTGCAGTATTTTTAGAGAACTAGTTGTTGTTGGTAGCTTTGTCTGGGTAAAAGTCACTACCAAAAAGGTTGCAAAATATTCTTGTAAGACAAGGATAATAATATATGGATATTAAGTACCTATAGTCTTCGGTCTCAAAATTATTGTTTATTCAAAGTATGTTAAACGGTTTTAATTAGCTTTTTGTATGGTCGTCAAGATTAGAAGTGAGTACCAAATATCAGATCGATCAAACATTCGAAAGATGGTTGAGTACCAATTAAGACTCAAACAAACAAACAAGTCAAGCTAAATAAAACTGTTTAAAAATATCTACCATGAAATATAAATATATTAAACATTATAAAACAATACATTTTGACACAACGATAACTACAAGAGGGTATACAAAATTACCCAAGGTACCACTTTTTCAAATACGAAATAAAATTTCTTCAAACTCGCAAAAGTATTTACCAAAGTCCTTATTTATAAATATGTTGTCAGCCATTTTGTTTTGAACCAATTCGCAATCGATTCCCTAAAAAGTTTCAAAGTAATTTCCATAACTCGATGAGCGACTGAATTTTTGATGACAAGCGTTCAATAAATTATTTCTCAAGTTCAAAACGAAATTCAAATTGTTCACAGAAGTTGTTTAATGCTTCCTTTTAATCAAAAATAATGATTTCAAGATAAACATCAAATAGCCTTTGATCCCCTAACGCTTCTAATATAATAAAAACATTTCAATTTATCTTGAACCTAATAATTCGGTGAAAACCTTGCACTGAAACTTTAACAATCTAAACCATACCTTACTCCAACGTTTTAAGCTACAAATTCCTTTTGCGACAATCTTGGTTCTTACACACCTTTTTCAATAGTCGTCGTTGTTAGTTGCACTGATGTTCGTGAGCGTATAATAATAAATCTTATAGCGCGGATAGAAGATACAAATTGGATTGGCGATTTGATTTTATGTGCATCGCTTGTATGTGAAGCTTTATAATGAGGGATACATTACACGCTGGCGTTGGTGCTGAATAAAAAGTACTGTGGAGATAATTTTATTTGTTATTCGGTTGAAGGACACCTGCTCTGGAGGGATTTTAATGGATTGTAGACGTGCAGACGTTTGATATTAAGGTCGAAAAGAATTGGATTCTTGTTCAAGAATAGGGCAAAAACAGAAAGAAAGAAATGAAGAGAGATTAGGGAAGAGATAGATATTATGAGAGATTGAGAGATTAGATAGAGATTAGAGAGAGACAGAAAGATAGAGATTAAAAGAGATAGAGAGAGGGGACGACGAGGGACATTACAATACAATACCGAATTTGATCCCAGAAGGTAAAAAAAAATGTTACAATAAAACCTAATCACTGAAAACAAAGATTATCACAGATCATTTACTGGAAAAATCTCAAAATAAAAGATCCATACAAAGCAAGCACCAACTTCCCAACACAAGAGCCAAAAACACATACATACACTCCTCCACATTACCCGCACTATCAACAAACACAATTACACTAGTAACATCAAAGAAATCCTCGTCTTTACTACCATCACATTTTTGACCCCGACTCCTAAACTAGGTCACAGTTAAACCACATAATCCCGGTTGGAATCAGAGTGACTGGCTCTTAAACTAATACTCTTTAACCTGTCGCATCGCGGTAATTAAAAATAATTAGGTATTTAATTAAAGTAAGATTAACATTTTAAAGGTTTGAGGACACCTTTAATTGCTTTGGTTTATTTTAGTTAGTTTAAAATGTGGATAGAAATGTGTGTAAGTCAAAGTATAAATGGTTATTTGTTTATTTGATAAGGCTCAAGGGTCAACCTGGACCCTGGACTGGTAAACGGTCGACGCCGCCTATGGACACCTGCAACACCAGAGGAATTGCACGTACGTTGCTGGCCCTTTGGGGGTTAGGGATGAGAGAAGGAGGTTTTCTGGAGCTGAGAAATACATAATGGGTTACCAAGTAAAATAGAAACGTGCTGGTTTTTAAATGATAAATGATAAATGATAAATGATAAATGATATTTATTTCTGTAAATTGATTATAAAATAACACTTTTACACGTCAATATTTTAAATAGCTAGATGAGGCCGGCATTTCCTATCCGACTACTCTGAGAAGAAATGCCGAAACAAACTCAGAGGTCATAGTCTCTTTTAAAGTCCAGACAAAATCAATTAAAGATGTCGGAGAACCGTGCAAGTTTATTCTGTAGTCTTTTGAGGAAAGAACCACAGCAGTTTGAGCGGACCTGTTCAGATGGCAGCACGCATGTGTCAGTTTACAATGAGCTCAGCTGACGGCTGTTGCTGAATGATCCGACGAACATTACCTACCAAAAGAACATTTGGGTAGGCCACACAAATGCTCACACTGTCAGAATATAATTAACTAAAAGTAAAATGACTAGGCAAACTCTCGCACGGTCCTCAAACTAACAATTTTAAAAATAATATGTGAAAACAAAAAAATATCGAATGATATTAATGTATATCATGTCAAATTGTATAAAAATGTAACTTGTGTTACAAACATGTCAACATGACCTGTGTGGACATTATAGCGGCTCACTCCCAAGCCTGACTATCATCTAAGTAGTCTTTAATTTTATAAAAAGCTTTACTATACAGTTTTTCTTTAATAACATTTTTAAATTTATTCAGGCTCAAACTTTGAATATCGCTGGGAATTTTATTGTACAAGCGTATGCATTGACATCTGAACGAACCACTTATTTTCTTAAGTCTAGTAGTGGGAACAATATATTTGTTTTTACTTCTAGTGTTTATATTATGTATATCACAATACTTTTTGAATAAATTAATGTTTTTGTGAGCATACACTACATTTTCATAAATGTATTGAGAAGGAACAGTCAATATATTAATTTCTTTAAATAGTTCCCTAAGAGAGTGCCTCGGACTAAGATTATAAATTGATCGAATGGCTCTTTTCTGCAGCACAAAGACAGACTGAATGTCAGCAGCATTTCCCCACAGGAGGATACCATATGACATGATACTATGAAAATAACTAAAGTATACTAATCGCGCTGTATTTACATCGGTCAAATTTCTAATTTTTTTAACGGCATATGCTGCAGAGCTGAGTCTTTTCGACAACTTATCTACGTGTGGAGCCCACTGTAGCTTAGCGTCCAGAGTTATACCTAAAAAGACAGTTGAATCTACAGGGTCCAACTCCTCGCCCTTGATTAGCTATGTATTTAGCCTTATTTAGTTAGTAAGAGTTTAACACTTCCTCTCGCCTCGCCCAAGGCGGCTAAGTGATTGGATGATTAACACTTAAAAAAAGGTATTGAAGGTTTACAGTTTTAAAACTCGACTTCAATACATTTTCCCCATCAAAAAAAAGGGTCAACATTAAATAAGACAAAAAGTCACATGGCATGTGATGCAGAAATAACTATAGATTTATTTTTTATTATTTGATAGTAGGACGGTTTCCAATAGAAGATTGAATACAAAAAATACAAAAAGCAGTGAAGAATAAAAAAAGTTTGTATAACAAAGACTCGGTTTCAAAGGATAAAGAACAATGGAAGCTCTTTAAACAGATAAAAGAAATAAGTTTACAAAGATCTCGACCTACACATGACCTAGTATCTAAAAAGATCTGAAACCTAGTATTAGGTACGTTCACGCTTGTTAGTCTAGCCTAAGTCCCAAGCGATGAAATCCTAGTCCTAGTCTAAGACAATTGACTGAGCACAAAATTAGGACGAGTCGTAAAAGTCTATCTGTCTGTTTGTTGCGGCTTATCTCTGAAATGGCTGGACCGATTTTATCAAGATTTTGCCAATAAAAGGCAGGTAACTGATTTTAGAATAATTAAATAAAATAATAAATGGCTGTGACATACGGACGGACGGACGGACAGACAGACAGACAGACAGACATGACGAATTTATAAGGGTTCCGTTTTTTACCATTTGGCTACACAAACCTAAAAATTAAAATTCCAAATTTTTTGAAAAGTCATTATTCTACGCGAACAAATCACGGACTACAGCTGGTACTAAATAAATATACTTAAATCCACCCCTCAGGGTAAAACAATCGTCATAATCAATCTCTTTTCGTCCGTAAACAAAAATCGTTGAACTGAAAAAAATATATAACAGGCAAAATTCAACTGAAAACTGAATTTTACAGCCAATGATAAAATCCGGAAATCCTCGAGTGTTGCGAATTTATTACATGTAAATAAAGTGGACTTTATATAAAAGACATAAGAGCTATTACAGTGTCACATAAAGCAGTATGTTTATAGAAATTTTATTAAAATGATTAATTATTTTGAAAAGTTGAGCCGTTGAAAAATGGTATTTATTCGTTGGACGCTGAAATCGCTTTGTTAAACGGCTGAATGTTCGCGTTGTCATAAACTTACTGGAGTGAATAAACTTTCACGTGAATATGATTTTTCAACATAAATCTTTTCATGAACTATGTTGGATGCTCCGGCTAGTACAGCTGTGGTCACTAATAATAAGAATGACGATCACAAAAAAGGTTTGATCCGGATTTAACAAAATTGTAAGCTTTTATTACCACAGATGTGCTATGCTACGTTGCTGTGGTTGTGTTTGGCTTCCACCAATCATATTCATCGGTACACATAGTTTAGCACTGGTAGAAACGAACTCAGCTAAGCTATGTTTTTATATGGAAAGATGCGTGCTAAGCTATGCGTGCTATGGATGACTTCAATAATATTGATACATTGTTTACTTAAGCTGCGCATCTTCCTAGCAGGGCTACATAGCTTACTATCGATGGAAACGGTTACGCAGTTTCACAGCTTAGCTATTACATCTTCATAGGATAGCTACATAGCACATCACTGGTGAAAAAACACCCTAAGACTATCTTAATTTAACTTATCTTAAAAGCAGAATTAAACCTTTTCTGTCAGTCCATTATTACCTCTTGGAACCCAGACTCTATAAGAAGACTGGTAAAAAAAACATACCGGACGAATTGAGAACCTCCTTTTCTGGGAAGTCAGTTAAAAAACGTATATTACGAAATGAAGTACAAATAATTATAAGGATTTATCTTTCATAACATCTGTGTTCGCTGTTTCTAAGTAACACATCTTGCAGATAAACCATTTAAACGTCCATTCGGAAAAATTCAAGATAGTTAAAAGTTTAAAATCAAGACCGTCGGAAATCTGTTAAGTATCAAAGTAAGACTGGACGAGTTTAGTTCGCAGTTTTTTTTTTGTACTCTTAACGTCGTAAATGGTCTTAAGTAAGTTGTACAGAATTGCATTTTTCCTTTCAAAATAAATAGCTGTTGCTATTTACTGTGAGTAAGTTTTCATTTATGTTGTATTTCTAGTTTTCTTTTTATTATTTTCTGGTTTCTGCTTCTTATTTTTATTTTTGGATAAAATTGTGTAAAATTGTAAGATTTTGGTTTACAAATTGTTTGATGCGGTTATTTTGTTGATTTCAATCTTATTTATTGCTAAGTTAGTAGATAATATACTTTTTATAATAACTATCGTGAGATGCGCAGACGAAAGGGACGTCCAATGGCTTAAAACTAGTCCAGTCCAAATAAGTTTATTTAAGTGACGAAGCCGAAAAATATAATAATTAATTGAGCATATCTCACAAAAGTGATAATATAGGCTCATAATAACTCATATCTATTGGTTCATTCGAACAAATTCCATTGAATACTTGAATATCAGAATACTTGTAAGTATAACAAAAAACGAGCAAAAGGTATTTAAAATTAATTTCCCTGAGAACATCAATCCGCCGATAAGTACTAAAACCAATAAATCACTGAGACCGGTGCTAGGAAAGACTGTGATGTCTTCAGAAAGGAAATTACATTGATATTACGGTCTTTGTAGAATATTTTAATTTAAAATGTTATGATACGGTAATGTTTTCGACAAGTAATTTATAATCTTAAGATTAGCGCCGTGATTTAGTGCCTAGTGGTTGAAATAATAGCCTTTAAGAGATAGATAGCCTTTGCGAAAGTTGCTGAGTAATATTTTTGGTCTTTTTTCTGATACTGGTCCTTTTAGGGTTTTTCTTTTTAGATTATGTGGTCCTTCGGTACAGAGTAAAGATAAAGTGTTAAATATACTTATTATGTAATATAGAAATAGAAGTATGAAATTAATAAATTCTTAGAATATTTGTTTTTTATATTATTGAAACGTTAATCTTAGTCTGGATATTAAGATTTTGATACACGACACCCAGACCTGAAACAACAATTTGTGGCTCACTCAAAGAGTTGCTTCAAACGGTTATCGAACCCGCTACGCGTTACAGGGCAGTCAATTACCCTGCCACCACGCCAACCGTGTAGTCAAAATGCTTATCATATTGTTATTTTTTAAATCTATGACGATCTTTGTTTTTCATTTAGCGGTAAAAAATGGAACGCACTTCTTATATTGTTGTTAAGAATAGAGAATGGATAGAGAAATAATAGTAATATTCTTTAACCTATTATCAAATATAATACGCCCACGAACTTCATTACAACGAGCTACATTAATATTAGTTTATTTTTGATACATATCATTAGAATGGTAATTGTACAATAATACCATTACACAGTATAAACAGAGCTACAGAAATAAACCAATTTACGTTATATACAATTTCATATGGATAAGGAAAAATGATAGAACCATACTTTCCGGATTAGGAAATTTGAAGAACTTAATTTCCGTTTCGGAACGTGTGATCAAATTTTAAATAGGTTACGTTTACGTTGTTTTCGTATAATATTTGAATTTTAAATGTGATAGCAATTTGATGTTCATTTAGTTTTACATAGTTTTCTTATAGTTATGTATTTTGCTGTTAAATGGGAATTAGATTGTCGGCTTTTTACAGTTCCTGAAGGATTGTAAACATATTTTTATGGTATAAGTCGATAAGCGAGCAGACGGATCACCTGATAAACAATAATCGCCGCCCATGAACACCCGAAACACCAGAGGCGTTACAAGTGCGTTGACGGGGGAATCGGAGATTAAATTAAGACGTTTCATTATTTCAGCTACGTAGGAGTATAAGATTCTCCTACCAAAATACTTACGTTAATTCGATTTCAACTACAAGCTCTATATTTAAACATTATTTATTACATGCCAAAATATACATTTACCGAAGTTTTAAGGGCTGAGGTAGAAAGTAGAATATATCGGATTTAGTAAGCTTCGCCTAAATTCTACCAAATCCTTCAATTAATAGTTTTAGAACTCTTCAACAGTTTCTTAACAAAATACTGAATACTTTACAAACATATTAGCAATGTTTGGAAAAAATCTTGCCTTTGTTTTGACCAGACTTGTAATGTTTTTATATTTTTCGAAGAATGGGTACCCAAATGACCAAATGAAACCCAATTACTAACATGAAGAAAGGCAAAGCTGCATGTGACCAATGTTATCCTTACTTTTCATGGAGACAAGCCCACCACCACCTTTTAAAACCGCTACAACTACTGTAAGCTATGGTCTACAGGAGATACAACCATAAAACCACTGGATCACCGAAGACATGAATAGTTGTCTTGGATCCTACAACGAAAGAAATCAGAAGATATTATTAGAGGAGAAAAAAAACGATCCCATGTTAATAGGTCCATAAATGAATTCCACACTTCATGCTGTTACTAAGAATTTCTAAAAATAATATTATCCGACCCAAAAATGGAACTGAACTCAACACACTTAGCTCGGTAGCTACACTAACCGCCATTCAACCGGCACAGTCCAATTTCAATAACACAAAGTAAAAATAAATAAGATGGAAGATCCCACGCGACTTGTAGGACCATCAAATAAAATCCAAGAGAATGGGCACAATTTTAGATGTAACATTTATTTTTGGTATAATTTAAAAATCCTTAGTTCCGACCGACGGACGGACAAGCGTGTTGACAAGCCGTCTTCGTCCGGATTTTGTGTTCCGGAAAATCTGGGGACGGCTGCGTATGTAAGTTATAAGCGGTTGGCGATGGAATTAAAAATATTGCATTTAATATGTTTCAGCTGGCCCGGGAAACTTTGAAACCTTGCCTGGAATTGAAGACAAGACAGATTGAAGACTAAAATTGAGCAAATCGGTCCAGCCGCTAGTCGAGTTTTATCGAGACTAACGAACAACAATTGATTTTTATACATATCTTTATATATATAATTCTTCTGTAAGTGTGTATGTCACTGAACTTCTCTTAAACGACTGGACCGATTTTGATGAATTTTTTTGTGTGTTTTCAAGGGGATCTGAGAATGGTTTAGATTCGCAATTTTGTCCGCTGGACAATGCTTTTTTAATTAATTTTTAATTTATTAGTAGTTGTTGATTTTGGAATGTTTTACATTGGATCCGACAAATTCTCAAATTAAAGACGTGTAGACAAGACAACGTCTGTCGGGTCCACTAGTATACTTATATAGATATCGTGACACCTTATTACTTTCGAATAAGTCACCTAACTATGACACAATATAGTATGTAACACCCATTTTTATAGCGGTTACTGAGTTGATTGTCATACACTATAATATATTTTTTTAATCATAGGCAACTCAAATATTACTTTTATATCCGATACAAGAATCGGACTTGAAACGACTTAGGGGTCTCGGTACCTATTCCAACCTCTTGCAAGGATTAAGACAGCGAAGCAGTCTTACTAAAAAACTGAAATGTTCAAACAATCACAAAATTAAATCAATAAATTAATTGAATCGCTAATTCCTTTAACATGGACATAAAACAAACGGCTGCATATTTTTATAAAAATCTTTTTCCTTAGATTAATTTTCGCAAATTGTTTTTCATTTCTCTTATAGTTCTTGTTACAAGATTTTACATTGGATTGTTTGTACGGAACCCGGGACTTTGCTTTCTCAAAATAGCACAGTAGCGTGAGTGAGGACCAGTTTCCCAATTTGGTCCTTTTGGTTTCAAAGTAAAATGTTGATGTATTGTAATTTAAGCCTTTGTTTTCATAAAAGGATTTTTCCTCCTTGAGCAAGGCGAGAGGGAGAGTAAGACTCTTATTGACTAAAAATAATCCCGTTTCTACTCCTGCCTTTCGAGCCGGAGCCCCAGTAACCCGCTAGTCAGTCCATAGCTCCTTATACAAGGATACATAGAATAGATCACAAGTTCTATACCTTTTTGTAAAAGATGCGATGAATAATTAATCATTGAACTATTTTCTGATTTATCTTTATTCCCATAAGTGTGGGAGAGCCATACTTCGGCACGAATAGGCCGGCTTGACCGGAGTGATACCACAACTTCACAGAAAACCGGCGTGACAACACTTGCTTTGTGTTTCGTTATGTGAATGAGGTTATCGGAGGCTCAATTACTCGCCTTCCCAATCTTAAAATTCTCTGATTTCCCAACTACCCTAAAATTCTTAACCCCCAAAAGTAAACACATTAGTAACGTCTGTGGTGTTTCGGGTGTCCATGAGCGGCGGCGATTACCATCAGGTGATCCGCTAAAGCCGCTGATAGAAGCTAGTTTATTCATAAAAATATAATATTACCATGTAACAAGATACCAGTTGACAAAGTTAAACTTTTCCCTCATTTAACGAAGAAGTAAGAGAGAAGAAAACTTTTAAAATTGAACTTGTTTTTTCCCCCTTTCTTAGTTTAATAACTTCGAGGTGATAACTCGGTGTGATATTGGAAGTAGACTGAAACATTCATTAATAATAATTGATGTTAATTATTGCTTTTTATTATAACAGTACTTCTTTTCTTGTTTTAAGGAGTTGGTGGGTAAGTAAGTTATATTGTAAAACAAGCATTTTTCAGTAGATATTTTCTTTTTTAATCTCTTTGACTGTATATTAGTGTTACATCGTTCTCACATAATTGAACCAAGAATTGTATTAATTTTATTGTAACTTTCGTGAGACATACTAAATTAATTATTATGTTATCGGCTTGGTCACGTAATGTTTTGATGAGGAACTCATTAACAATTAGTATTGTGAACCTGATTGCAAAAAAGTCACTATGGATTTTCTTGCTCGTTTTTCTCCATAGGAATCTATGTATAATTTGGAACGAGCAAATAGCTTCACCAGAGGACTGACCGACACAATAATTTTGTTATTGTTGTTGTCATTGACTTAACAGGTCACGGTGACCTTGTGTCGTCAGTTATAAGGAAATACCTTGTAAGTGTATCGTCAGCTTCTTTGCCATAAAAAACAAATGAAAATATTTTGTTTTGTCCATTGAACAGGAAAATGAATATAAATCTCAGTTGTTATTCTGCAAAGGGGTGGACAGTACTATATTTTTATAGTAAGGTTAAATTTTCATAGCTATATTATAGGTTTTTTGTGTGCCGTTCCATTTCCCATGTTATCGTTTTTTTTTAAGTGGGGAAATCATCTAATCTTTTCCCGCCTTGGGTGAGGCAAGAGGGAGTGTCAGACTCTCACTAATTAAAAACAACCCCGTTCCTACTCCTGCTTAGAGTGAGAACCCCCAGTAATCCGATAAGTAGTTCGCGGCTCTGGATAGGGTATCAGCCCTATTGAGCATCATCTGTAGTAGTCCGATGACTCATATGCATGGGTTTGGTTCTGGTCAGGCCGCGAGTTCCCCTTTGACTCGCAATCGTTTTTAACTCTTGATGTTGGAATAATGTCAAATAAGCAATTTTAAAATAAAAACATCCTTAATAAATATAATTCTGCTGAGAAATGCAAGATTATAAGAACTATTTTCATATCCACTCAGCTAAAGACTGCAAAAAAAATAAAATTTCATATCGTCTACAACCAATAAAATTTCAAGATATGTACCAAGCATCGAATATAGAAATGGCAGATCAATGCTAAACTGGCAAAAAAGGAAAAGATATGCCATGCCAGTCCACCCCTGCCATTCGATTTGGCATACATCCAATATACATTAGTGTCAGTTTATTCCGTTAAATTCAAAATTTTCGAAGGAATACTGCATGAATAGCTCAACGTAAGACTCAGCTCGGTTCTAGCAAATCCTGCGAGATTGTTTTTTGTTTTTTACTAGGTACTAGGAATTTAGGAGCTAGATTGATTGATTCATGTTTTTAGTTGTTTTGTTGGTTTGATATGTTCTGTGTAAAAGTGTCGTTTCAGAAAGTTCTAAGGACATAAATACAAGGGACCTGATGATAGTCGCAAGAAACCACTAAATAGAATTTAACTTCTGAATACCGATTGATATGTATGGATTAACGACCTGATGATCATGGTTGCAAGAAGCTGCCGAATGGAGGTCACTTCTGGAATTCGATCTGAAAGTCGTTGGGGATCCCATATTCAGTAGTGGACATCAAAATTTTGGCTAATAAGATTATGTGCACAATGTCAGATCTTGGAGTCATTGAATTTTTTAGCGCCTATATTCACAAAGCAAGCGTTTATCATACCAGTTTCTCTCGAGGTCCTGATATCATTTAATTATTTCGATGACTTCACAATGAAACTCTGATTTATTATAAGCGTTACCATAAGTACACAATATTTTGGCAAATTAATTTCGGAATCTTTTTTAAACTATTTACAAATTCGCATCTCATTTAATATTATCCGATTATTTTAAATCGGCATTTAAATTGTTTTTGCTTTTAGCTTATATTAATTAAAATTGCGTAAATCTGGCCAACCAAAATATGTAAGTCTGAAAAGTGACGTAAAGTCATATTTTGGACCATTCTTTTTATTTGGACAATTCGGATGAAAATGGTAAGTAAATAAATTAACGCACGCGACGTCGCTGCGACTACACACACTGTTCATAATGAAGAATCCCTGTGAGGCTCAAAACTAGTGGAGCTTTTCTCTATTCATGTGACGTGGGTAAGTCGTGATTTTTTAGCTAATTTCGTATGTCTCACGATAGTTTTCATAAAAGTAAATAAATAATATTTTCAAGCATTCCAAAACAATTTATAGCTATCACTGATACCGCACAAATCTATAAACAACCTGCGAAAGAATTCATTCACTTAATAACAACAACAAAAGGGAACCAAGAAAAAAAACTCACATTAACCGTCACGCGATTCTCGCCTTTAACAACTAGACAATGCTGCTCATTTTTCTTACAAACATCTGCGAGTTGTATGAATAGATTTGTACAAAGAAATGAGTATTCTTATGTACCTACTTGTATTATAGTAATATGAACCAGGTCGGCCATTGTTACACACAATAGTTCACAAAATGTTTGTTTGTGATCTAATTTCATATCGTCATGGTCTGTTTTGTTGCTGTTTTAGTTGTTAATTTGACCTTTTTAAGGTTTATAATTCGATGATACGATTTTTTATAATATAAACCTTTAAACGAGCAGATGGATCACCTGATGGAAAGTAATCGCCGTTGTCCATAGAAACAAATATTTTTGAAGATAATATATCGATTTGAAATTTCGCGTGACGTCACTTCTAGGTACATTTTATACGTAGAAATGTCGTTTTTGCTCCCACTCCTAAACTTTGATTCGTTTTATCTAAGTATAAAATAAAAAAATATGTGTCTAATATTTTTTCATTACCTAATTCACGGACTAAATAGATTTTTTATTTTCATACTCCGTCATCTATTGCTTGCATGCAACGTTATATTTTTAAGCTAAACCCTCCAAAATGAAGCTCGATTTAAGGCTATATTTTCCGTAAATCAGAAATCATTTGCAGAGATCAGTGCATTAATTAATTGCATTTCAATCACCGTCGACACTGGTTAACGTTCGATTTATCAGTAATACGATCATAAAGACAGTTTGACGTTTCATTTAATTTGTAATTTACCTATGTTTGTGTGAAAATTTCAATCGGATTTACTGTTCTGAATGATTTCAGTGAATTTCAGTAAAGAGATGAAGTAAATTGAGAAGATTTCCTATTATGTTAATGAATGTACTTGTAAAAGTATCCATACGATTGATTCAGTAACTTAAATAAATATCAACTGCACGGTTAGTGCGTAGCGGGTTCAATTCCCGCACGGAGCAACTCTTTGTGTGATCCACAAATTGTTGTTTCGAACTTCTATGTTTGTAAACGCACCCACGAAACAGGAGAAAATCCTAATATGGGGCAACGTTTAAAAAAATTGAATAAACCCAAAACATGTAGGTAGTTGCGTAAGTAATCAATGACAACTGCGTAGCGGCGTAGCAGTTTCGTAGAGGCAGTGCTACGTCGTAGCAATGACGTAGTCACATTGCTACGACTTTCATTCTCACTTTACTATTACTGTTTAAAACTCACTCGAGCGCAACTTTAACATTAAAAATTTCCAAAACCATTGTAAAAATTCCCTTAAGAGATTAAAATTCAAAACCTTTTATCTTCGCTTGACATGTAAAACTAAAGCAAACAGCATGTGAATAAGTTTGAAGTAGTTTATTTGAGTCACTCCCCGTGTGCTTCATAACACTTATAGTAGTCGTAAAAAGTGACATTAAGGTGCTAGTTGAACCTTAAGTGGATAGATAGTGGAGGTGGCTCCCCCGATAACTGTTTACGTGAAACTTGTTTTGGGATTTTTAATCTTTGTTTTTGTGGAGTTGCAAATTTTTGTTTTGAATGTGATTTTTGACTCGAGTTAGATAGGTTTGACGACTTATCTTCAAAAGTAATGTTGTTTGCATTATTATGCTTCACATTATTTTCAGAATTATTAATATACAAGAACTATATTCCGAAACAAATGTGTATAATTGGCATATTTCGTTATAATGATCATAATGTGTGAATATATAAAAAAAACAATTACATCTTAATAATAATATTAGAAAGGTAAGTGTAATGTCGTATAAAATAACTACTACTTAGTAAACTAAGTAAGCACTTACTTTTATATTACAATCTACATATTCCATTATTGAGTATCATATGTTTGTCATTCAGTATAGTATAGCACTTGCATAAGTATTGTTTATTTTTTATATAAACTTAAAAATAATATCATAAGTGTATAATCACTTAAAGCAACCACTTGTCTCAACATACTAAACTTAAATACCAACAACAAACACAATCTAGCTGGAAGCATCATGAAAGCCTACCAAAAAAAGTACCGTATATATCTACAATATACTTGTATGTATATACGTCTGCCTATCACACGAACGCGCTGAAGGTTAAATGGCGGTCACATAGTTGCTCGTATCCGAATCCAGTTCGATGTCAGAGAGAACCAGAAATAGTTAGGGAAAGGTCAGAGAGAATGACCTATCTTACTGGTGGACGAATTTTTATTGAAGACTTCCCTGAGAAACATTTTTGAAGATTTTTGAAGATATGTTTCTTTTTGTATGTTATACATATTTTTGATGCACTTATTAGAAATATAACATATAAAATGTTGAAAATATCATAAGGTATAATGTGACTGCTATGTGTACATACAATAATATAAAAATGTAACAGAAGACCGATACTTTTGGGTTCATTTCCTCATATAGGGTAAAATATAGTCGCAGTTTACGGCGTAAATTCGAGAAATCTGTATTATTGACATTATTATATTATAATAAAGTCAAATTTTATTTTTTTATTTATTTACAAATAGAACAGGAAGGCACTTTTGAACATCAAAACAGCAAATATTACAAAATTAAAAAACAGAAGTCTGTCGGTCAAAAAAAATGTCTGTCCTCTAGGGAATCTCTTTGCTCGTTCTGAAATTTAGATTCCTATGGAAAATAAACTTATTTTAATCATTGCAAAATACCGTTACTTTCATAATATGGGACAAAAAGATCTATGTATTGCTGTAAAATAATTTCATTCCACACTTACTTCCCACTATAGTTTCACAGCAAAACAACTGCGAAACATTAAACTTCTATAACCAAACTATTTCCCAAAAAACAATATTAAAAAAAACTAACGAGCGTTTATAAGTCTACCGCTACCCAGTAAACAAATCGGGTAGTTAATCTTTGGTTAAATGTATCGTTGCGATCAGTGAATAGGTTGGAACAAATGGCATGGAAAAGGGTTCGGCCCCGATGGTAACAAATAACAGACAAATGGTGTCGCCTAAGCGGTTGTGGGTAGACTGGCCACTTTTTTGTTGTGTTGCTGTTGAAAGGAATTGTTGGGCAACTTTTTTGTTGATAGAAGTAATGAGAGATTTAATTTTAGTGTCATAACTAAGAAATATTGACAACTAAAATCTATGATTACTTTATGATCAACCTTTAACTTGCCACTGCTGCACATACACATAGCTCTATAAAAGATACGTCTTTTCATATATAAAAGCAACCTTATCTTTATATCTAGTTAGCTTTGTTGGACTTAATCAATCAGCCCATTATAATCGATAGACGATCAACGCCTATCATACGAATTAGAATCGCAACAGTCACTTCAATACTACATCAAACAAATATTAATTACTTAAAATAGACTTAAACTCAATGCATTATTAATTACATCGTTTTTAAACTAAGGAGACTTCACAGGCAACTTTTTAGCAGCCCGTCTGACCAAAACCTTTTTGTGAAAATTCTAATTAAGAACGCAAAACGGCATCTAGGCACCTAAGTGTAATAAATAAATCCATATAAATAGGCCCTAGATTCTATGTTTCTATTTGTTCCGGGATATTTATTGGGGCTATTCTCAGAATTAGGTCTGCGTAATCCTTTTTTCGTTTTCGACCTGTTATCGCATCGGATTCAGCTGAAAGCTATTTAGAGAATGTTTCCGTGAATTTTCTGTGATTTCTTGTATGCTTAACTTAGGATGGTTTTATATGGTATAAGCCGGTAAACGAACAGACGGATCACTTGATGGTAAGCAATCGCTGTCGCCTATGGGACACCCGAAACCCCAGAGGCGTTACAAGTGCATTGTCGGCCTTTTGGGGGTTAGGAATTTAAGGATTGTTAAGATTGAGGAGAGGGGTAATTAATTGGTTTAAAGGGCTTTGGCATAAAAGTTTGAGATACCATGCTCGATTGGTATTTGGTGGATTTTGATCTATCTGATTCATAGTGAGATTTCATAAAATACAAAACTATCACGAATTTTCACTGCTTTTTTCTTGCAATATAACAAAACCCTTGAAAGGTTTACTACTATTAAAGAACCCGTCAGTTTTCCCATAGCATTATCCCGTAACCCACTTCCCCGATACCCATGGTAAATAATAGGGGCAGTTCAATTTGACCGCACTAACAGTAACGAACCATTAATTCTAACTGGCGGTTGGCATAACTGACATTGACTTGACACTTTTTGAAGTGTTTTGCTTACTCCCTTTTCATGGGGAGTGGTTTGTTGTTACGAGGGTGAAGTTGGTAGTGTTTGTTTTGTGTGGAAATATTTTGAGTAATAATATAATTATAGTTTTAACGTCACGCGAAGGGGTTTACATGTACATCCACATTTCACTATGCATGTAGTAAGTCCCATGTAATAGGTGGTGAGCCTCTTGCCATATACCGGGCACATTTCCAGAATCCATGCTACCACTGCGAAATTTTCGAAAAACCGAAAAAAGTCCAGTAATACTTCGCCCGACCCGGGAATCGAACCCGAGACCCTTGCCCGGCAGTCGCACTTGCAACCACTCGGCCAACGAGGCAGTGGTTTGTTGTTGCAAGGGTGAAGTAGAGGGTGTTTGTTTGATGTGGAAATATTTTGAGTAATAATATAATTATAGGTGGTCAGATATTTGTGTTATTATAGGTAAATTTATGTAGTCGCTTCGCCGTCCTGGCAGTAAGCGGGTTGGTGGCCAAACGTAGATCTATCAACGTTAAAAAGGTCTATGAATCTATTCTAAATTGGAATATTTAGGTAGGTTATATTAATATGGCCAGTGGATTATATAGAGCATAAGTATTTCGTATATTTGATGTTCAAAGTCAACAATTCCTAAAAAATGGACTTAATTACCCCCTTTGCAATTTTTCAGTTTCTCAACAACCCTTAAATTCCTAACCCCGAAAAGGCCAGCAACGCACTTGTAACGCCTCTGTTTTGCGTATCCATGGGCGGCGGCGATTGCTTACTATCAGGTGATTCGTCTGCTCGTTTACCGGTTTATACCATAAAAAAGAAATGTATTATGTAACGCAAATTAAACAATAGCTTTCATTATCTGTAACAAAATCAATACCAACTACAAACACTAGCATCTTCTAAACAAAAATTTTATAACTAACTTCACAAAATACTTCTTAACAATAAAACTCATTTTAACATCAGCCAATAGAAAACTTGTTACTTTGCAAACAGTCCACAACTCCCGCAACTTGTGCTACGATAAAATGACACAGAATGTAATCCGACTAACTGAGACGGAATTTGCATAGTGACTGCGAAGACGGTTGAATTGAATTGAAAACAATGTGTTTCACTATGAAATGAATGAGTTTTATTTTCTATATGGAGCTTTTGTTGGTTGAAATATTGAAATGTATTTATTTTTTATTTATTTATTTGTGTTATTGCTGAGTATTAAAGTGATGGTTAACTTACATAATATGTAACACATGTTTACTTCATCTGTAGAGTACCTGTAAACAAAAAATAAACTAAATCAGTTTTAATGTTTGTTATTTTATCATATAATGGAGGGGCGAGGAAACGGGTCACAAGATGGTAAGTATAGAGCGTCTTCCATGGATACCTGCAATACTATAATACATTGGTAGCCCTTTTTGGGGTATGGGCTTTCGGTTACTTCACACTTAATATCTTACTAATTTGTTTACGTGTTTGTGTATAATATAAGCGATCGGGATGAAACTTGGAACAGGGGTAGATTATAGTCTGAGATAATTCATAGGCTACTTTTTGTCCTAGAAAGACGCGAGGGAAGCCGCGCTGAAGGTAGTATTTGATAAAGCTGATGCGTATTTTTACTGAAGCAAGACTTTCCCACGTGATGTCCAAGCTAAATCAATCTAATGTTACCATATCGTAGTTTGATTAAATGTCATCACATAAGTTAAACGATATTATGTGAGTCACATACCCATACCAAATAATATAACAAGCAAAAAAACTGCATTTATTCCATTCATAACAAAATGTCATATTACTTACTCTATGTATATTTAACAAATTGGTTATACGTTTTTATAACAAAGATATCATTTCTCCAAATAGATTCCAATCCCGTTTGATCTCGCTGGCGGTCGCGTCATTGCAAATAGACGGTGCACCTGCAGCCACGCGATATTTCACGTCGATATTTTTATTCCTACGAAGCCATATTGATTTTATTCTATTATTTCTTTCTAGTTTTTGTTTTAGAGGTAAAGGCACGTTTGTTATTTCTAGTTCTTGTGTGAATGTTTGTTACTATAGTATATATAGTTACTTTCTGATGTTTTTTTTTACTATAGGTAATGGTACTGTGCTACAGGATTTTCCTAGTACAGCCATCTCACTTTATGTGATCCAAATCGTTAAGTAAGATATATTATGTATTGTATTTTGCTGATGAATTATTAGCGAAAGTCAGAAAAAAATTTGAGTCGGTACGAAGTTTGCCGGGCCATTTAGTTTTTAACAACCAGAGCTGCGGACAACGGAAAAGGTTTTCGAAGCTCCGGTTCAAAGCAGGAGTAGGATCGGGGTGGTTTTTAGTCAGTAAGAGTTTGACACTGTCCGCCTTGTGTGAGGCGGGAGAAATCATTGGATTTTTCCACCCTCAAAAATAAAACAGTGATTGCTGAATAATAATTCTTTGGTTTGATACCCGCAACTCATCGTAAGTATGTTCAGGAATGACTGGGCAAATTCGCAATTCAAATAGTTTAACAGCGGAAAAATAACACTATTTTCATCGTTTACAGTAGAATTTTATGTAAATAGCAACAACGGAATAGACTAAAATATAAAAAACAAAAATGTCCGTTATTTATTTATTTACCAAAAAATAAAAATATGACTGCACATTTTTTGTGCAAATTAGTCATAAAATAAAATCACTGGTTCCACACACAAATCAAACCGCTATTGTGACGTGATAAAAAACAAAATATGAACCAATAAAACTGACTATGTCAGTCCGGACGAATGATTTGGAATCGCCAAATGGGTGGGCACTGGACATAAAATACAAAATACTGGAAAAAATTGCCATTTTTTTTGGAAATTATTTTTACTGGTAAATGTGTATGCGGAAAGTATTTAGTGAATACATAAGGGATTATAATTTAATTTAAAATATTATTAACTGAGAGGAATATTAATGTACTAAGACGGTAGTACAAGCTTCATATCGCCTGCAAAGCGTGGAGGTTAATGAAAATCTCTTACTATGTAGAGCATTGGTTCCCAATCTTTTTCTGGTTGAGAACTATTTTATAATGATAATGATAAATGATAAATGATGATAAATGATATTTATTTTGCAAATAGGTTATAAAATAACACTTTTACACGTCAATCTCTTAAATAACTAGATGAGGCCGGCATTTCCTATCGGACTACTCTGAGAAGAAATGCCGAAACAAACTCAGAGGTCATAGTCTCTTTTAAAGTCCAGACAAAATCAATTAAAGATGTCGGAGAACCGTCCAAGTTTATTCTGTAGTGGTCTTTTGAGGAAAGAACCACAGCAGTTTGAGCGGACCTGTTCAGATGGCAGCACGCATGCGCATGTGTCAGTTTACAATTAGCTCAGCTGACGGCTGTTGCTGAATAATCCGACGAACAACACCAACCAAAAGAACATTTGGGTAGGCCACACAAATGCTCAAACTGTCAGAACATAATTTACTAAAAATAAAATGACTAACAAAAATCTCACACGGTTCTCAAACTAACAAATTTAAAAGGAAATATAAAAATACTAGCGGATCCGACAGACGTTGTCCTGTCTACACGTTAATTTGAAAATTTTATTCTTTTTTTAATAAGCTAAAACATTCTGGACCTTTTTGATGAAAATTATTATTCAAATGTTATGACAATATCTAACGTCATTAATATTTGACACTGCGATGGTAGCGCCGTCCGTCGGATCCGATGTAAAACATTCCAAAATCAACAACTACTAATAAATTAAAAATTAATTAAAAAAACATTGTCCAGCGGACAAAATTGTGAATCTAAACCATTCTCAGATCCTCTTGAACACACACAAAAAGTTTCATCAAAATCCGTCTAGTCGTTTAAGAGGAGTTCAGTGACATACACACGTACAGTAGAATTATATATATAAAGATAAAACTATGTCAAGTTATGTTAATGTCAAATTGTATAAAAATGTAACTATATGTTACAAACATGTTAACAAGACCCGTGTGGACATTATAGCAGTTCATTCCCAAGCCTGACTATCATCTACTTGACTTAAGGTCCTATGTCCCCTAGATGGGGCAGAGGGCGTCCACAGAGGTCCTCCATCTCGATCGGTCTTGAGCTTCCCACTTCACCTCGCTCCACGTCATGCCGATGCCCGCCGCTTCCGCCACTACAGTACGTCGCCAGGTTTGCCGAGGACGGCCACGCTTCCTTTTCCCCTGGGGATTCCACTCTAAGGCTTGTTTTGGAATGTGGTCGGGGCCTCTTCGGAGAGTATGGCCAATCCATCTCCACTTGCGGCGTTTTATTTGGCGATCGATGGGGCTTTCGTGGCATTTCTCCAACAGGTCAATGTTGGAGATGGTCTCGGGCCAGTAAATACCGAGAATGCGACGCAAACATCGGTTAACGAAGACCTGGATTTGGCGGGAGATGTCCTTCGTTACCTTCCACGTCTCGCACCCGTATAACAGCACCGATTTGACGTTGGACCCAAAGATCTTGAGCTTGATCCTTCGGGTCAGTTTTCGGGACTGCCAGACCGGTCTCAACTGCGCGAAAGTAGCTCGAGCTTTGGCGATCCGTGAGGCGATGTCCTCCTCACTTCCTCCAGTTTCTGACACGACGCTCCCGAGGTATGTGAATTTGTGGACGCGTTCCACCGCCTCTGTGCCAATCAGCAACGGTGAATTATTCTTCACGCCAGATCTTATCTCTTTGGTCTTCCGGGTGTTAATTTTAAGCCCTGTTTTTGCTGCCTCCTGTCGCAAATCGTCCAACTTAGCTTGCATGTCGGCATGGGTGTGACTCAGCAGGCAAAGATCATCGGCATAGTCCAAGTCTTCTAGTGTGTTGGACAGTCCCCATTCTATCCCGCGGCGCCGTTTATCTGTGATGCGAAGCATAATTCCGTCCAGGACGACCAGGAAAAGCAGCGGTGACAGAAGGCAGCCTTGGCGGACACCTGCGTGCACCGTTATGTCTTCCGAAATGAGACCGTGGTGAGTTACTCTACAGGAGTACTTTCTGTACATACTTTCCAACAGGCGGACAATCTTCGGTGGCACTCCAATTTCCAGTAGACGAGACCAGATGCTCGGCCACTTCAACGTATCAAAGGCTTTTTCGAAGTCAACAAATGTGAGGTAAACCTCTCTCTGCCATTCTGATGCCTGTTCCAATATGATACGAAGAGTGTTGATCTGGTCCGTACACGAGCGGCTCGATCGGAAGCCAGCCTGTTCCCTGCGGAGGAGAGGGTCCACTGCCTTTACCAGTCTGTCCAGAATGATCTTGCAGAAAACCTTAGCAGGAATCGAGAGCAATGTGATGCCTCTCCAGTTGTCACACATACTAAGGTCTCCTTTCTTAGGTACTGTAATAACAAGGCCTTTGTTCCAGTCATCCGGTAGCTCCTCTGAAATCCAAATTTTCTCAATTAGAGGCGTCAGAACATCGACAGCGGAAGGTAAGTCTGCTTGTAGCATCTCCGCAGTGATAAGGTCGAGTCCTGGCGCTTTGCCTGTCTTCAGAGAATGGATTGCTTTTGCCACTTCCAAGGCTGAAGGTGGGTCTACATTAATATCGAGCAGCTGTGGTGGTGGGGAATTAAAATGAAGTTCGCCAGGTGTTGATGTCGTAGGTAACCGGAAGACCTCTACAAAGTGCTGATGCCAGCGTGCCAGCTGCCCCTCTGGTGTCACAATGAGTTGCCCATCTTTATCTTTCAGCGGCTTTTTTCTCCTGGACTTACTGCCACCTGCCAAGGACTTTGTAGCATTATATTATGCTATAATGACTATCATCTAAGTAGTCTTTAATTTTATAAAAAGCTTTACTGTACAGTTTTTCTTTAATAACATTCTTAAATTTATTCAGGCTCAAACTTTGAATATGGCTGGGAATTTTATTGTAAAAACGTATGCATTGACATCTGAACGAACCACTTATTTTCTTAAGTCTAGTAGTGGGAACAATATATTTGTTTTTACTTCTAGTGTTTATATTATGTATATCACAATACTTTTTGAATAAATTAATGTTTTTGTGAGCATACACTACATTTTCATAAATGTATTGAGAGGGAACAGTCAATATGTTAATTTCTTTAAATAGTTCCCTAAGAGAGTGCCTCGGACTAAGATTATAGATTGATCGAATGGCTCTTTTCTGCAGCACAAAGACAGACTGAATGTCAGCAGCATTTCCCCACAGGAGAATACCATATGACATGATACTGTGAAAATAACTAAAGTATACTAATCGCGCTGTATTTACATCGGTTAAATTTCTAATTTTTTTAACGGCATATGCTGCAGAGCTGAGCCTTTTCGACAACTTATCTACGTGTGGAGCCCACTGTAGCTTAGCGTCCAGAGTTATACCTAAAAAGACAGTTGAATCTACAGGGTCCAACTCCTCGCCCTTGATTAGCACGCTGGTTTTCACATGTCTAACATTTGGTGTTGTGAATTTAATTTATATTATTTTAGTGACTAGAGATTTTATTGGATTGAAATTACATTGACATTGAAATTGGTTTCAAAAGTAAGCGATATATACAAAGCTTTTCCATGTAAAAAAAGCATATTTTACAGAAATCTGTTTTGCACATTTTACATAAGTTTTCAATCTTTACATACTGTTTACATAATATACTCTATAAAATCAAATAAACATTTTCACAAAACGCACACGAAACATTTTATGACATAACCTACAAACATGCCGCTGAATAATTTGCTGAGTCAACTGAATAAAAATATGTGTCAAATAAAAAAAAAATGTAAATACATAAAATGTCCAGTCCACGTGTCAACAATTTTAACTTTACATTCAGTACAGAACATAAATATACTGTTTGAATTCTTAATTCTGATGATACGTGATGTTGCTGTCATGGTGTCCATTCACAGATTCAAAATGGTAGCTGTTGATGTTGATACGATTATGGGAACCGATTGCTGACTGGCTAAAGTCTTTCCCCCTGTAACCTCACTTACACAATGCATGCGTTGTTTCACGTCAGTTTTCTGTGACTGGTATCACTCCGGTCAAGCTGGCCCATTCGTGCCGAAGCATGGCCCACACTTAAATGTATATATACATGTATGTATGTGGTTAGGTAGGTATTAATTTAGTCTAGTGTTAGCCAATAACATCAAATTACTTAACCAAAGCTCCGCCACAATGGTGTCATTATTACAGAGGTCGCAGGTGGTGTCAGGTTCAATATCACTTAGTTCTGTAATTATAAAAGCCGATTGTCACAGATATACCGAAAACCTGATGCCGACCCGGAGCTGCGGACTGCTTAGCGGGGCTTATGGCTCGTAAAGCAGGAGTAGGAACGTGGTGGTTTTTAGTCAGTAAGAGTTTGACACTCCTCTCGTCTCGCCCAAAGCGGGAGAAGTGACTGAATGATTTTCCCCCCTAAAAAAAAAATCATTGCTAAAAGTGCCTAAAATCAAATTTCCCAATATATAACTATCTAATCCTTATCTAACACATTTTCATTGCAGGTATGAAACAGTTTAGTTAAGTGCCGAGGGTGATCGGACACTAACCTCAAATTACTTACCGCAGCGCCCCCTATATTTTGTCCCCGTGAGAACGCAACGTACTACCACTAAAAGGCCCATTTGTCATGCGCCCGTAAAAAGCCTGGAGTCGCCATACTGCGTGTGTGTGTCGATAAATAATAATGCTTGTTTTTTTTTCAGTATTTTTCTGTTTTTTGCTACACCTTTTTAGTGGATGAATGTTACGTATTTTTTGTTACATGAAAGAATAAGTAAATACGTGCTTATTAAGTTTTAGATTATAGAAAAGGACTTAGTACTTTAGACATTTTAGAATTTCTAGACAAAACAACAATTTATCATGTAACCCTTTAACCGCTTGTGTCATATTGCTACGACAGTCAACATAAATGTTTTTTTCAGTCTATTTTTTTCAGTTCGCCTCCTTATTTAGTGTAAACATAATTTTGATTTGTAGCCGCACGCTAGGGGCACTGCATTTGATATTTAACTAGGCGGTTAAAAGGTTGAACCTCTGAGTTTGTTTCGGCATTTCTTCTCAGAAATGCCATCGGATAGGAAATGCCGGCCTCATCTAGCTATTTGAAATATTGACGTGTAAAAGTGTAATTTTATAACCTACTTACAGAAATAAATATCATATCATATCATTATATCATATGAACAAGTAGGTACTTGTATAGGTATACCAACAAGTAAATAAACACTGCATTATCCAATTCCAAGTCTCCATTAAACTTAACACGTTTCAGAGAAACCGTGCCATAGAGCTCTTTGACAAAATCACTGTTTCCCAGAATACAAGCTTATAGCTTAGTTTGGTAAACAGTATCAGTACCATTCGTTATTCACACGCGTCCACCGCATTTCTGTTAATGTAATATTGTGAAATTTAAGTGACAAAAACCATTTTTTTTTACATATTCGCCCAGAAAGTAGCACATTAAAATGTGAACACATTATGGAAAATGTGGCAGTGTTTGTAGTTTGGGACTGCATGTGAAAATAGAGAGAAACGTGGCTTGTAACGTCCCATGCTCTCCTAAAAATGTCCCGCCTTATGTTAAAGGGAAATCCCGTTATGACATCTCCTCTTTCTATTTGCTTCATGAGTCCAATGCTGGACTAAATCTCCTCGCTTGGCAGGTGGGTTAAGAAAGCTGTTCGAAATGTTTTAGTTTAAGGATCGGTTTAATATTTTGTTTCACTTACGTCCGAATACTGAAATGCTACTCAATTTTAAGTTGTACTTAAATGTAGTGCTATGTCTGTCATTTTATAAAGATCTAATAGGGACAGAACTAGTTTTGAGAGCGTCTTAAAATTGAGTAGCGTTTGAGTATTCGGATATTAAGCTTACTTTAAAACCTTAAATATAAATTAAATGCTACACATAATTTCTATGATTTACAGACTGCACCCCCCCCCTCCCCACAAAAAAACCTATAATTTCCTTGTTACTACAAAAACTAGCACCATGAGTGTATGTGACATTGTTTTTCTCACATAATATGAAAGAGGATGAATACTCGTCGTCCTTTAGATAACATATCTTGAATTGTCAGTGTTTTTACCAGAAATGCTCGCTACGTACGAGTTAATGTTTGGTAAGATGAATGGATTTAGGAAGCATATCGTGCTAGTTACACTATTTATAACTTGAGAACGGTTGCGACAGATTATTGTGATTTGTGAATTGTCGGAATTGTTACTTTGTCGAAATAAGAGAATTTGGATATTTTTATTTCTTCTCGGTCTGCCACGCTGGTCGATTGGTCGAAAGTGCGACACAATTCCATGGGACTCCTTGCTATTACTGAGAAATTTTCGAAAAACGGGAAAATATCCCAGCAATACTTGGCCCAACCCGGGAATCGAACCCGAGAACCCTCGTCCGGCAGTCGAACTTGCAACCACTCGACCATCGAGGCAGTCAAGCAGGCAGTTCATTACATGAATATGCATAAAAAATACTTATCTCCACTTAACCCTAGTCAGACCTAAACAAAGTCTAGACAATTCAGACCAAATATAACAATAAAACAAAGATAAAAACGTCCGTCTGTCACCCTAAAAACTGAATTATATCGTTCAACATTTCTAATGTGATGTGAATGCAAATTTTAAAGGAACATCATATTATTATAAAGGGCCAAAATGTAAAATATTATTTTGCTAAGCTAAGCCTGGTTTCGCAAACTTTTACCTTGTATTATAAATTCTACAAGTTCATGCGAGTTTAGACGTTATTTCGTTAAGTGTAGGGCTTTTAATGGCGTGCGAGGTTCCCCTCTTCCTGTGTAAAGTACTTGGTTAATGTACTTTGTTATACATGATGTGTTGTTGCTGTTCTGGTTTAGTTGTTGAGTACAGGTTTTGGGGATTTTTGGAGTAAGACAGATTATCTGATGGGAAGTGATCAGTATAGACGGTGGACACCCGCAGCTCCTGAGGAATTAATAATGAGGAATTACACTATTGATAATGGGATTGGGCTTCCGGTAATCTCACTCTACAGTGAAACACTACAGTGTTCCAAGTAGCCATGATATCATTCGATGTCAATTACATGTATTATAGTAGAAAACCAACGGGAAAAGCTTGGGTCATATTTCATTATGTGAGTGAGATTAATAGAGGCCCAATTGCCCATCTTTCCAATCCCCGATTCTAGAAAAACCTTAAATTATTTAATGCATTTTAACGCCTTTGGTGTTTCGGGTGTCCATAGGCGGTGGCGATCGCTTACCAGAATATACAACACTGTATAAATTCTGCACTATTATAATAAAATATCAAACCAATACTAATTATTTCCATGACCAAATATTTGTAGAGGACCCAAAACAGTTTCGAAAATCACTCCATATGCAGTTTTTGGTTACAGTTGCTTTACAAATATTACACATATATACACACACACACAATCTCTTTGGTTAAACGTAGCAAAACCTGTTCAAATAACAAAGAAAATTTGGTTATTAAGTCAACCACCTTACCAATATACTGGGTGCTAACAGAAGTTTAGAAACTGCATAATATTATACCAAAACTGCTTACGTGGTTCGCAGAAAATGTAGCGACCGAATAATCTTTTATTTAGCACCTAAATAGCTGTATGCAGCTTATATTAAACTGGTCTAGATACGAGCTGTGGCTTGAGAGCAAAATTACCTGGAAAATATGGAGGACATCTTTATTTTATGTCGTGTGTATTCGTGTGGAGAGTTTTGGGTATTGATATTTTTATACTTATGGTCGCAACAGCGCTTGCTAATCGATGGGTTTTGCATTTTCTTTCAATCGGGTATAATTAATAATTTTTACTAAACTATTGAACCCCTGATACATGAGAAACTAAACCTAACAGTCAAAAAGAATTGTACTCTCAGGTATACCTGGTGTTGTAGAGAACTGCAAAAGTAACCGACACTTCGGTTCAAAGCAAAGTTTTTAGTCAATAAGAGGCTGATACTCCCTCTCACCTCAACTAGAGCAGACGGACTAAAAAAATCCACTTCCGCCTGCTCCAACAACATTATCTATATAATATTATAACTCAAAGGCGATTAACATAGTTATCTATTACTAAAATTGATAAAAAGGAATCGAACACAAAACCATTTGCTCAACATTACATTGGGACACACAACTAACAAACTATGCCTTAATAATACCACAACAATAATAAGAAATAACCTTAAAATCACCTACAATTTAAAAAACCACTAAAAGTCATTCATAAATGCTTGGGAATGTCCAAAATGTTTCAGTGTATGCAAATTGGTATAGCTTGGAACCGCCAGCCATGTTTTATTTACAGCCTGAACACCTGAATGCATACTGAAGCTGAATTTCAGAACGTATGTGAACGTTGGAAGGTTGTTTACAGTTTATGGGTACTATATGGTATGGAGTGCATTAGAAATACTCCTGGAATTGCAGTAGATGGTTTTGTGTGAAGATATGTAAGAAGTATGGAAGCGTCATGCTTTAGCACGGATGGCTCGGCTCGACTGAAATGATACCACGGCCTTACAGAAAACTGAGGTGAAACAACGCTTGCGTTGTGTTTCTTGGTGTGCGTAAGGTTAGCCAATTACCCCCTTCCCAAACTCCTCAACAACCCTTAACTTCCTAACTCCCAATTGCCGGTAACGCACTTGTAATGGCTATGGTGCTTCGGGTGTCCATGGGCGGCGACGATCCATCAGGGCCATCAGGTGACCCGTCTACTCGTTATTACGTCTCAAAGTAAGAACGACCGCATCCCGTAATCCAAGAACGAAACACGGCATCGTTCACATCAGCTAGTTATCTAATATACACACATCTATTTATACTATAACTAACTTTAAATTAACATTAAGTTAGTTCTAGTTAAAATAGACGCATGAAAATAGAACATCCAACAAAAGAATAATATAAAATCCAATCTAGACGACCTAGAAATTAAACACCTATTTTTAAGCCTAACACTCTGACTGCAACCACGACACCAAAAAATGCAGTCAAGCTAAAAAACAACTTATCTAAATGCAATAAGATAGATAATTCGGTGAATTAGATTTGTATGTGCAGTTTTTCATTGGCCAAATCTAACTAACCACTTCATTTGTTTTTCGACCAGCATTTGTCGTGATTTAGACAGACGAATTAGATTCTTGTTTTTATTAGGCTTAAGTGCTATTTTTAATTGCTCATTAGTTAGTGGTGCTTTGAGTAATTTTGTTTAGTTTAAATTTAGAGAGCGATTAGTAGTCTTTGTGGGATTTAAGTGGATGCATAGCTCAGGACATTATTTTTATTTTTTAAATTTTAATGGATGGTATTTTTTACTACGATACCTGATCATGTCGGGTACAATTTCAAATTCCATGCTACTCTGACATTTTTTATAAAATTGAAAAATGTCACAAAGTTTTTGCCCGACTCCGGTTACGAACCTAAAACCCCTTTTCACTTAAAATTACATACATTGTAATGTTTTAATTAATATACCGATTTCCTCGTTGGACAGGGGTATCGGGATCGATCCCGGGTCGCGCACAGTATTACTGGGCATTTTTCGAATTTTCAAAACAAATGCAGTAGTGACACGGAGTTTGGCTTTGTACAGTATATGGGTGGCATTAAGTGCCGTAATGTAGACCTCTGCCTACCTAATTGGGGATAAAAGTCATAACGATACAATCAATTAACATACAACTAGAAAACATTCATCCTTCAAAAAATATATTTTCATTCTACAAACATCCTGAAACTTCTATAAATACGATACATATCTATCATAGCTACTGAAATTCAGTAGAACATAATCCTGGTATTATAACAATTGGCATTTCAGGCTGAAACCCAGGTCGATCGGACAATTTATAGATCACAATGTCTAACATCCAGAATATCGTAAAACGGTTGACCAGGCAAGATATTACACTTGGAGTATGAATAAGATAAGCTATATTACTTAGATTAAGTATTTCATTATTATAGTCTCTTGAATTTACGGTATGTTTATTACACTGTTGGCGCAGTGACCGGGCAACCGGCTGCCGTACGACGTGTAGCGGGTGATCCGCAAATTATTGTTTCGGGTCTGGGTGTCATGTGTATATTTTAAACGCAACCACGAATATATGAGAAAATCGTAGTATGAGTGAATATTTAAAAAATATATCTTTATTTTTAAAAGCTGCTTACAGATTTTATAGTTGAGTAAGTCTCGACTTAAGATAAATAGCTCGAATTTAATGTTTAGGACTAAAAGCGGTAATAATGTTTGATCCAGACAATGAATGTCGATAAAAATACAGTTTCACTGTTTAGAAAATAAAATCTATTAATGTCATTGATCAAGTTTTGAATTACATGTAGGTAATTTATTTTTTTCGTGCAAATTTTTACACGAGTGTTACATTGACAACAGTGAAAAAAAACCCTGATTTTACTTGATGTACTCGTATGTGGCGCCCTGTCGAAACAAGTTATTTAATTTTTAAAATTTACGTTTAAGTTAACAACCGAACAAAAAAGGATAGTATTATACATACATTTAAAAGAAACCAATACACCTATTTCTACATCGTTACATCAGACATACGTTCTTGAATTGAGTTTATTCATAACTTAATATTATAAAGAGACTTAGATAAAAATAAAGCTAGCCTTATTCATACCACAAGAGGAGATCTCCAGCCAAAACGGTTGCAGGAAATGGCGGCTGGCGAAAGGAAATGGACGGACAGACGGACAAGCTCAATAATGTATTGTAAAACTGATATTAATTCTATCGATAGTTGGAGCAAAGGAAAAGCTTTTGAGAAAATGTATTGGGTTATGTCCATTTTTATATTGCTGATATGAATTATTGTTATTAATATATTAATGTGTTTTATTTTGTGGTGGCCAAGAGATTAAGGATCGCTTCTCATGCATGAGAGTGCAAGTTCAAAATCTACCAACGGCAATGTAAGTTTATTTAGACACCACTGATAAACGGTGACCGAAAACATCGTGAGGAAACTTGGCATAATAATTACTAATTATAAGTTTGAAATTGCCCACCTTTTTTTGAGGGTGGAAAATCATCCAATGACTTCTTCCGCCGCCGTGAGGCGGGAGGAAGTATCAGACTCTTATTGACCAAAAACCACCCCGTTCCTTCTCCTGCTTTGAGCCGGAGCCCCGGTAACCTTTTACGTTGTCCGCAGCTCCGGATCGGGCATCAGCCCTACTGGGCCCCATCTGTGGTGGTCTGGCTCTTTGAGGCGCACGCGGACGCACGGGTCTGGTTCGAAATTGCCAACCTGGATTGAGTAAGCGTGGTGATTACTGCTTTCTTTCTCTCAACTTTTCCGTGTGAGAAGAAGCCTTTGGTCAGCAGTGGACAGTATAAGCTGATGATGTGTTTTATGTTACAGGGGTATTCTCTTTGTGCTATAAAGTAATAATATACGAACTTAAATTATAATTAGTCTTTTAAGTAACAATTTTAATATTATTTTCTGATACGTAATTAAGCCGGCTCGACCATAAGCCAGCCAATCATTAAGTACCATTAAAGAACTCAACGAAATTACTGACCATTTCGGACGCGGAAACGTAATAATTTATACAATTGATATGTATAATAGGGTAGTATTTAATTGTTTTTTAATATCCGTCTGGTAGATTATTTTAAAACATTAGATACGTATTTTTTCTTTTCTTACAAAATTAAATACTTTCGACGATACATTAATATGAAAGAAACATCAAGATTAGTATGTTACTACATTTTATGGGGTAACGTGACGTAACGACCTCCCACTCCTCACTTAACTGAAAAGCCGAAAAAACCCCAGCAAGACTTTGCCACGACCTGAAAATCGAAGCCGAGAGCCCTTGCCTGGCAGTCGCACTTGCAACCAATCGAACAACGAAACAGTCTTTACCATTACAAATTCCATTCCTACCAACCAACTTGCTAAACCAATCCTACTAATCAGGCGAAAGACTAAAATTTGGGCAAAACTGAGCAAAGAGGTATAAAATCCTAATACATTTTGGCCCATTGTTCCGATGAAGCATTGATCTCGTGTCTAACATCTCAATTCCGTGTTTTAATCAAGAGTGGGGGGAGGTTGGGCAAAAATGGCTGCGTCTCGTTACCCCGGCCTTATGGTAGTATTCCGATTAGACGGGTTTGTGGTGAGTGAGTGTACAGAGTGGGGGGAAATGGGAGATAAGTGTGTGACAATGCAGTTTAATAATTTTGTTGTATTTTTTTGTTATTGGTTAAAGTTTAATGCAGTAAAAAGGGATAGACATTAAATATTGTATTGCTATTGATTTCTTTTTTGTTTCAAAGATTGCATACTATATTTTAATCTCGCTATGGATTCCGTAATAAAATTAATATCACAGCGTAAAACTGAAATTTGTTAGATTTTTTATTTGAACGCGCTAATGTCCGGAACCACTGATCTGATTTGAAAATTATTTTTGCTTTGAATACTCAATTTATCAAGGACGGCTATTATATTTATCAAACCTACAGGCTATAAAACATCACACTACAAATAAAATAACAAAGCAGAGCGGAGGAAACAGCACATAAGTAGCTAGTAAATGACAATAAAACCAATAATCAGAATTCTGACCACACCTATAAGAATATCAGACATAGCTTAGTCTGTATATCTATCAATCAAGCATACAAAAATATAACACGAGAATACAAAATCTGACAATATAACATATTTTCTTAAATCATCAACCACCTCTGTACATCCACATCCCACGCCTACAGACATCGCTACATTAATCCCTAACCGCTAATAGTTAAGTAAGGCGGGGCACACACTTGCGATTAACATCGTCCCGCGTCAAACTAACGATGACTTACTGTGGCAACCAACTCTGATTAAACAGTAAACTGGAAGTCGCGATCAAGGTCATTTGAAGTAAAGTTTGGGGATGCCCTTATTTAGTCTTTGATGTTTGGTGAATTTGTTACTGTGTGTATGTATGTGTGTGTTTTAGTTATCTATGTGTGAGAGGACGCTAATGTGTTTGGGGCAATTGAAGCGTTGAGTTCATCAACGGTTTTCGAATATCTTAGTTACTAGCTACTTTCGTGCGGTTTTACCGGCTCTGCTCGGCTCCTTTTGATTGTAGCGTGATGTGTTATAGCCTATATTACCCTTTTCGATAAATGCACTATGCATCGCAAAGAAATGTATTAACTTAGGACCACTAGTTGGTGAGATTAGCGCGTCCAATCAATCAAACAAACAAACTCTTCAGCTTAATATTTTATTAGATTTTATTTTCGAAAAACTGAACAAAGCCCAGTGATACTTTACCCGGCCTGGGAATCAAACCCGAGACCTCTTGTCCAGCAGTCGCACTTGCGAGCACTCGGCCAACGGAGCAATCATAGAATTCCATTTTAACCTTTCTCCCTTAGAGTTTTAAATAGTCATAAAAATGTCAAATTCAAAAACACAACATTTTATTTAAATTTGACGTAAATGGTATTTAAAATGTGTTTGTATTTATTTTCATACAATTTTAGAGCTCAAATTAAAAAGTTTTAAGCCGCATAAATATTTTTAATAGTTTATGTACTTTATGTAGGTAAGCCGAAACCTCTGATAAATATTTTAAATGTTTTAATTGAATGAGAATTTAATGGTACTTTGTGAAAATATTTTAATATTTAAAATATTTTATAAGTATTATTTTACTCGTACATGCGAATAAACATGGATAGAAAATCCCAACGAACAACAGTTGGGCAAAAAGCCCGCCAGGCACGATCACCTCGCCTGATCGGAGGATTCTTCTTTTTTTAGAGAACTTTACTCACTGTTGCCCAAAGTCGAGCCGGAACGAGGTAGGCAGAGGTGTAGCTCTACTAGTTTCAAATAACAGAGGGACTCTTCATCATAAGCAGCGTGCGCAGACGCGGCGATATTGCGTAGCCTACTCAGTTAAGCTTTTCTCAATGAATTTACGTAGATTTTTTTTTAAGTTTTTACTAAACTGTGATTTTTAGTTAATATATGAATATTATGTAATAGTAGTAGTTTTATCCAACCATGCCTCCTGGGTAAAAACCGCAATAATTCTATTAGTGGTCAATTTATTCGATAACCTGCGGTCATGTTGTATTATAAATTGAATTTGATAAACTGAAAATGATTATTTTGCATTAAAATTTAATTATGGTATTTGTGGTTTTAATTTAAAATAATATTTTACACTAATTATCTGGATCTGTTTTGTATCATATTTGAATTAGTAAAGTTAACCGTTTTTTTAAGAGAACACACAAAGAGTTGCTCCGTGCGGGAATCGAACCCGCCACCCACTGCACGACAGCCAATTACCGATCTACCGCGTGCAGTCCCTTTCTATTTTCCTACATGCAGTCCTAAACTGCAAACATGTTGCCAACTGTCCATATTTTAATGTGCCACTGTGTAAGCGCTTATAAATAACTTATCTACATCTCTTCACTTATAGTATCATAGGGCAGGGCCCATTTGTTTTGTCATAGTGCACAATTACATTATGGCATCTCCTCTTTGTACTTGCTTTTCACTCCATACTTAAAATTACCACAACAGATACCTAAAACTGCTGCTGTTTTTAACCAGTCAACAAGGAGCCTGTTTCATTAATCCTAAAGAAACTACATTTTCCCTGAAAATCTACCGTCTATTGAAAACCTGCCAATAGTTTCAGCTCCATTTTTCTCAAATATTCTAGCAAAAGCTAGTTCATCGCCGATTATTCGAGAATATATTTTTTTTCTTTTTTCCCAACAATAATGAAGGCATTCGATCGTTCGAAATTTTGGATCAAAGCATTTTAATTAAGCTCTGTGTGTTTTTTTTCGGACGCCACGGTTTTCGGTCCGTGCGGTTTTTTGTCGGACGGGCCGGGATTCCGAATTTTTTTTCGGTCAAATCCGCTACGCGATTTTCGGACGGGTAATGCTTACGAGTGCAAATTGTCGGTGCTTTCGGAATATCGCTTTAAGCCGTACTTTTGTTTTTTGTGATAATCGTTTTGTTAACTGGTGTTCGGAATGGTTTGAGGTTTTGTGAAATTGTATGCCAACTCGCCTCGACAGGGTAGGCAAAGATGTACATACATGTAATTAGGTCTTCTTTAAAAGGATGACCCTGTTACAACACTAAAAGAGATGAAGGCTTAACTATTATGTTTCTCGACTTATTCACGTAGTTACTTTATGAGGAACTCGACTTGTTTAAAGCCATGCTAGAGGATTCATGACCAGCATTCCGCGACATACGACGCGGCGACTGTCGCGTTGCTACTCTCTTTTTATTGCTATTTAGATTGATGGAAGCCAAACACAGCAACGTAGCATAGCACATCTCTGGTGGAAAAGCACCGTTAAAATAGAACAATAAAACCCGTGGGTGAATTTCAACAAATGCCATTTTTTTATCATATCGGTGCTTTTTTTGTTTATGTACATATTTTGCTTATTTTTTAGGTTTTATGTAATCTTTAGGATAGTATATATTCCCAAATTTAACATCATCAACATATCATGTAAAACTTAGAAGAAAAATCAGTTTGAATTCTGGTTTCCACCGATATGATAAACCGTCACCGATTTTTTTTATGTACACCGATATGAAAAGGTTATCCACCGATATGATAAATTTATCCACCGAAATGATAAACTTATCCACCGAAATGATAACATATCCAGCGATATGATAATCTATCTATCTTTGAAATATAGTTAGTATAGGTGCCTATATATTTTTACAAGGGTGAACGAACTGAAGACCTGAACTGTCTGGTCTCGTGAAAGAAGAATACATCCAACGAGAATTGATTTAAAAATAAATTATACCTATTTTATTATATTTACTTTCTACTTTTTCTTTTTAATTATTTTACTATAGGTTCTTAGAGTTTTAATAAAGAATATACATTTGTATTACCAATGTCTTTATTAAAATGAAGCACAAAGATAAATAAAAAATCTCTTAAGGGATAAAATTGCAAAATACACATTTATTACTGTGGACGATCCAGCTAATTGTTTTACAATAATAACAATAAAAATAACTGTAAGTCTAAATACCTAATTAATCAGACTTTTCAGTTTAACATTAAACATAACCACACTACAATAATCACAGCTTTAATTATTATTTACCTTAAAAAAAACTTTGTTTTCAGTACAAATCACAGATTACAGATCGTTTATATCTAACATCAACAATCAACATCTAGTAAACAATCTTAACGCTACTGCTAATAAGCAAATACTCTACATCTAGTCAAATATTTAGTAAAGTTAAGCATACATTAAATCTGCTAGTAAAATTATTTTGTTTTTTATATAAATCAGCCTTTAAGTTAAACATTAATCACAACATAACTTGAATTGCCATCTTTTGTTTTACGACTTTTAATCATTTATCAGATTTTAATTCATCAAACTTTTATACAGTACACTAAGAATACATACCGAGTGACAGTGAACGGGAGTTGTAGGTACGACAAAACAAATTTAAAATGTGTTAGATAGAACAACGAAAACTTCAAATTTACTTTTTGTTATATTATTATGTATTAACGTTTTGTAAAAAGTCATAAAACAAAAGTTGTTGTTTATGGTGTCACTAATATAGTCCTGAGAGGTTGTTAGTGTTTTACCAATAACCCAATACTAATAAATCATTATTAGTATTATATAGTAAGTTTTTATAATAACCGCAGCCACATCAACATCGCTCCGGCGCTGGCGCCGCGACCGTACCGCACGAAATTACACAGGATCTACCGATATGATAAAAAGACACCGAGATGATAAAACAATCCACCGTTATGATAAAGCAATCCACCGACATGATAAAACAATCCACCGATATGATAAAGCATACACCGATGTGAAAGAAACTGTACGTCCATAACACCGATATGATAACCTAGGACACCGATTGAATTTTCTTATCATTTCGGTGTAAATTATCATATCGGTGGTAAAAAATGCCACCGATTACACCGATATGAGAACACCGACGTGAGAAAAAACACACGTTTTAGAAGATTAAAGAAAATGTATTATATTTAGGATAAATTGAGTAACAGCCAATGTAGTTAATTCACTTGCTGATGCTGTTAGAACCAAACAATAATAATAAAACTACTCATTACACTGAAAAAATGGAACCACCGATAACATAAAATAATTGTCCGGGAGCAACTGAAATGGCATACTTACGTTATTGGCGGGAAAATGCAGCGACTTGACACGCGTCCGTCTTCACTGCGCGCTAGCGCACACTAACGAGGGAAATAATATTGGGGTGGGGACGCTGTCGGACCCGCCGATGTAAAGTTAGGTTTAAATTACTTTTGGCCACCGATATGAGAGCATTTTTCGAGACAAGTATGTTTGTGCCTCTCAGTAATTATAAACGTCGGTTATGTATTAAAATATGCTCTATGTTAATAATAAAACTAATAGTCTATTAAATAAAATTAGTTACATACTTAACTTACTTATTTTTACAAGTGTATAAGCATTTTTGTCAGTAAAAAAAGTAGAGGGACAGCCACCGATATGAGAAAAATTGAGGTTTATGTATTTTTTTCTACCCTTATATATAGTCCTAGGCAAATTATATTTTTGCCACAACCCAATAACTGCCTATTGAATACAAAAAAAAATAATCCAGAACAATATTTCTTTTTTCAAATACGAATTTCACTAAAGACAAAAAAAAAGTCATTTGGGAAATTCACCCCCGTAACATCAATTACATAGTAATTAAACTCCATTTGAAATCATCTTCAAAGAGACATATCTACATAGTATGTACACAAGACAACACTAATACAAGACCGCGTCGATATTCAAATATATTAAACTTGAACACTACACAGGACTAACTTAATTACACAAGTGACGAACGAACACACAAAGGGTGTACTTAATCCAATTAAAGACAACTTCTCGATTGTTCGAATCAATTTACTTCGATTGTCTTATCGATTAAGAGCTTCTAAAGTCTGTTTTGTAGCTAACTATTTGGATTAAAAAACATAACGTGAAGCTTAAAAGTTCTTGAAACGAAGAAAATTATATGCACCCTAGTTAGATATACAATAGCCCAATAAGACTGCCTGATCCGGGAATAACTCTTTTTTTGGTGGGAAACTCAAAACACAATGTATTCTCCGCATTGGGCGAAACGAGACGGAGTGTCAGACTCTTACAATCCGGAGCCCCGTTAAACCCGCTAGGTAGCCGCAGCTTCAAAATCCCGAGACTTCTCTCTGTTTTATGAAAAAATCCATACTGGGATTAATTTGTATTAATTTAATCTTTATAATTGACCGTATTGGGCTATATAATATTATTTATAGCCTGTCAGTCTGTCCGTCAATGTAGCTACGTGCTCTAATTATTCCACGTAGCAACTAAATCCACGAAAACAGACTATATTTCGATTGAAAGGTAAAATTTCCACTACAGCACTATCAAATTATTTACCCTACATTATGACAAGACTTATATACCTATAATATATACGTATTTATATATATGTAGTAGACAACCCTTAACTAGTTACGATCACTCTCACCCACACAATTGGCTAAACTTAATTACCTACATTAAATTACAAGTTATCGCATTAAGTTCGTTGTAATCAAGCCACTGTATGCAGATGAGACGAGCGTTAGTATTGGGGTACGTTCACGCCTTAAAATGGGGTAGGCAGGGTAGTGTTAATTGGGAATGCTTGTTGTGAATGTTAAGTGTTTTTGCGGGTGTGCGGACGGCGAGTAAGGGTAGCTCACCGCCCGACCAGAACCAGACCCGTGCGTGCGGCGTGTTGCAGTCCGCGTGCGCCTCAAAGAGCCATCAGACCACCACAGATGGGGCCTAGTAGGTCTGATGCCTGATTCGGAACTGCGGACCAGCTAGCCGGCTTACGGGAACTGGTTTTATTTTATTTTTGAGGGGGAAAATCATCCAATGACTTCTTCAGCCTTGGGTGAGGCGAAAGGGAGTGTCAAACTCTTACTGACTAAAAACCACCCCGTTCCTACTCCTGCTTTTCGAACCGGAGCCCCGGTGATCCAGCTAGGTAGTCGGCAGTTCCGGATCAGGCATCATCCCTATTGGGCCCCATCTGTGGCGGGGAACGGGGTGGTTTTTAGTCAGTAAGTCTGACGTCTCTCTCGCCTCGCCGAAGGCGAGAGAAGTCATTGGATGATTTTCCTTCCTTAAAAAAAGGTATTATAATATTATAACGAAACAAAATAAAGACAAAGAAATTGACGCAACACGCCATTATTCTCGATAGCAACAGAATTAATTGAAATTCCACTTAAGTGCTACTCATTTAAGTTTCAAAATTGGTTTATTAACAAGACGGTACGGCGAAATTTTATTGGTAATTAATTTTACCGACGTATTTTACGATACATTATTATTTCAGAAGTTTCTTTGTTAAAATACATTTTTGGTGAAATGTTTTAAAGTACAATATGATAAATTTGTAATTTAATTTTAAAATTTCATTTAAATTATTTATTAATTACTGCATAAATTATATAACATTCAACACCAATTCTTCCGTTATTTTTCGTTGTGTGAGTGAGGTTACTGGAGGCCCAATTACCCCAATCCTCGATTCCCCAACAACCCTCAAATTCCTAACCTCCACAAGGCCGGCAACGCACTTGTTTCGGGTGTCAATGGGCGGCAGCAATTGCTTACCATCAAGTGATCCATCTGCTCGATTACCGGCTTATAAAAAAAAAAAAAAAAAATTAAAAGAATCTGACATAATTTTTTACTCTTAACTTTCATACTTTTTTACCAAAGAATTTGAACACAAATTGCTTAAGAATAAAACACTACACAACCTTAAAACTAAAACAAATTCACACAAAATTGAACCTTATTTCAATAGCATGTAAAACTATACACAAAATTTTAGCCAACCAAGAAATTTTAAAGTGTTATTCTATAAAATTTTCAATTTGCGCTCACATTATCGACTTGGCATATATTTTATGATGTCGCTCTAACAGCTTTTGTCTAAAATATGGGCCGAGCAGGCTGTATATTTAAAAATGGCCTTAGTTTCATATTTAGAAGATTTTAAAGTCCATTTTAAGGCTGGCGATATTTTTTATCTAAAAGATGGATCGGTAGTTTTTAAGCTACTGCTACTATGCAGCATTTTAGTGGGAAATTAATAAATTAAACAACCTAGAATATCATGTTCCCATCTACTAAAGTACTAAACTATAATTTCGTTTTTTTTTAATGGCCTTTTTGATCGATTAGTCTCGAACAAACTATGGAGCAAGCTGATGTGAGTAAGTATCCCCGGGTCGTGCATAGAATAAGAGAAAAAGGCCCATCTGGGTCTTTTTCGATTTTTCGAAAAATTTCTCAGTAGTAGCATGGAGTCTGTAATTGTGCCCAGCAATAGGCTCATCCAATATTACATGAGAAAAGTAGGTGTACATTATACAGTCCCATTACGTGCCGTAATGTGCAAATCTGCCTACTCTTTCGGGGATAAAAAGTCTTAGCGATACGAAAAATACATAATCTCTTACTAGTTAGTCCTTGCGTACTCTGAATAGAAACATATTTAAGCAAGATTTTTAAACAATAAAAACCGAAACGTCCCAACATACAATCCCTTTCACTAGACGGGAATAAAACAAAACACAATTCGTTTATTCTAATCCCAAATTTGTAACAAAACAATAACAATACGGAGATTATAAAAACAAAAAAAAAAAATCCACGAAACAAAATGGAAAAGGCGACAATATTTTAAACTGGCAATCCTAAGTACACAACGGAAAATACTACCGCCATACATTTTAGGAAAAAAAAAGTTAAAATTAATCGCTTTAAATATGGTTTTAGGGAACTTTTTAAATGTCAACACTGACACGTTTTCGAGCAGGGACATTTAAATCCCATAGCTGTTGGCAATATTGCAAATGATGGCAAAAGTTCAACTTTGAATATTTAGTTTTTTTATGGTATAAGCTGGTAAACGAGCTGACGGATCACCTGATGGTAAGCAATCGCCACCGCTCATGGACACCCGAAATACCAGAGGTGTTACAAGTGCGTTGCCGGATTTTTGAGGTTAGGAATTTAAGGGTCGTTGGGGAATCGGGTATTGGAAAGATTGGGAAGGGCCTTAATTTCGGTCCTTAGTTGGTTCCAACGATTTAACCATGGGAAGAACAAGGAAATCTAGAAATCTTACGATTGCAGTGAAAGGAACATACTTGGTAACAAATGATGACAAACCCTTAATTTTGAGGAAAATTCTCAGTTCTAATACAAAACGGACCTTCTGCAACAACTTATGTAAAATGTCCTCAAGCCTAAAGTCGACTGTTGATTTTTGCACCTAATTAAGCACTTTTAAGCTCCAACAGTTTCGCATTTGGTTTCCAACACCTAAAGTTGAGGTTACTGACAAAGTTAAATAGAGTGCGGTTAAATATTGGGTTAAATAAACGGTTCTAATTTTAGTTAGAGCGCTAGTTGTGAAAGAGGGATTATTTTGGACTGCGAGAACTGATATTTTAGGCAACTGTATGAGATATTGTAGGTATTATATGAGCTTTATGTTTCAGTTTCATCTTTGAGGCTAAATAGTTTGGTCTTTGATAGTATTATTTTACACTACACATCAATAGTTTATAATTGCGGCCATTGCTGGAAAAAGCCTCATTTCAGACGAAAAAGGTTTGAGCATTAATTACCACGTTTGCTGAATGCGGTTTTGCGATTTTAAACTTATAATTAGAATTTATAAGACCAGGTTTCCTCACGCTGTTTTCTTTCATCCTTCTTTCCTTCCATCCCTTTCATCCATTCCTTCAGTAGTGCTTAAATAATCTTAGAAAGTACATAATATATAACTCGGAAAAGTCTCATTGGTACAGTATTATTTAATTTACCATAGTCTACGGGCTTGATAAAGGGCTTGGAAGTAACAGTTGATTCCGGTTTATAATAGAGAGCAACTGTCCGGCCTCTGTCGGAAATGTAATTCCTTAGTCAGCTCTCATGTTCTCCTCCGCGAGAGGAGGGGTAGTAGTAGTGCGTAGTCAATCCACGGGTCAAAAAAGTTCACTACAAAAAGACTTCCTTCAAAGGCTTTTCCTTTTCTTTCTTCTTTCTTCAGTTTTTAAACAAATATTCTTATTTCAAGTCAAAGACGAATTCGCTTACTACCAGGCAAGATAGTAGCTAAACGAACATCGTTCTTTTCATTCATAACCTTGCTTTTATATAAAATAAATACAAACTATATCTACAAGACCTTAGGGAATATTTTCACAGAATTTTCATAATCCATTGCGTCCATTACGTAACTCTGGAAAATCCGATTGACAGATCATTATTCATATTGATATATTATGTAAATACAAAACAACCGTATGAAATTATTGGAAACATATTACCAACGTAAAACATACGTAGTATGTTGCTAGGTATTTACGTATTTATATTTATAAAGGGTAGGAAGCGGTGCATTTACAAAAGACTTACTTTTAGCCAGTAATAACAGCCATGCTTTGGCACGAATGAGACGGCTCAATCAGAGTGATACCATAGCGGAGGTTCATAGATAGACAATTTTGAACTGTTTTGTTGTGTTGAATCTTGAATTTAGTAATAACAGGGAGAGATAAAATTCTTTCACCGTGTGAAAAGAGACCTTTGCTCAGCCGTGGGCATTTCAAGGCTGTTACATCACTATAATTAAAAACAACATTATATCACACATTATCGACATCCTATAAGTAGCCACTGCTGACCAAAGGCCTCTTCTTACATGGAGAAGGTTTGAGCATTAATCACCACGCTTGCTCAGTACGGGTTGGCGATTCCAAACTTAAGATCAGAAATTATAAGTCCAGGTTTCCTCACGATGTTTTCCTTCACCGTTTGTCAGTGGTGCCTAAATAATCTAAGAAAGTACATAAATGTGACTCGGAAAAAGTCACATTGGTACTTGCCGTTGGTAGGTTTCCACCACACGCCCTCATGCATGAGAAGCGAGCGTCTTAAGCCTCCGGGCCACCACGACATATCAATACCAAATCACATCACTTTAATTGAATAGGCACATTACATTTCCACAAAATAATAAACTACATTAAACCTATCAAAAGCATTGAACGAAAAATCTTTTTTCCTTTGATTTATGCTACAAAGAATTTTCTCTCTTGTTAGACAGTACTGTGTAACATCTTAACACTTTTTCGCTACCGTAGGTATCAATGGTCTGGAATGAAATGTATGCCCCTATTTCATATGAATGCCTCCCGTTAATTTTATTAGATCTGAGTTCTATTTTTATGGTAATAGAGCTTTTTGTTAAATAACTCGGTGAGAACGTTTTGAGAATCTCGCAGTCTAGAATGATTTGTGTTTGTTAATTGTGTCGTTATTTATTTTGTTTTCATGGAAACTAGATTATTTTTACGTAGTCCCACTTAAATATTTTATTTTATATCATAGGCACGTTAATAAAAAAAGTGGAATAGTATGCAAACGAGACGCATCACCTGATGATGAAGCGATCAGTGCCGCTTATGGACAAACGCAACACCAAAGGAGGCATAAGTGCGTTGCCAGCCTTTGAAAAAAGGAATACGATCTTTTCTTTAAAGTTTCAAGGTCACATCGATTCGAAAATACCGCCGACGACAGATCACATTAAAAAACAAGACTTTTTTATCAAAGAAAATATTATGAATCAAACCCGTGGCTTACTATTTCGTTGTCACGATGATGCTGATTTTCACACTAGAATAACATAATGTGTGATTCAATTGCTATACATACATATCTACTACAAAAGCATTTGGCGAGATCACGGTCATATAAGTCAGAAAGTAAGTCAGTAAGTGAATGGGATCATATTTTTTTTATCAAAAGACCACTGAATCCACGCTTTCAATGGCATATTATATTCGCATGGCACCCAAAATCCAAAGCTGATTATGATCTCTGGAATACGGAAATTCAACATCTCAATTCCAGACACTAAGCCCCGTTCGTTGACCTTGCACAGTAAGATATCCCATCCATTGTAATTTGGACTATATTGCAGAACAATAAAGTCGGAAGTGTAATGAAGAATTTGACAGTTTTTGGGTAGGTTGATGTGCTTTTGTCTATGTTCTTGTTAAACCAATGTCTTTGGTATTGACATGTTATTTCCTATTCTCGATGGGATTTTTTTGGACTTTGAAGTACATTTACATGGAAAATGGGATGTTGGTGGTGTTTTGTTTACGTTTTATAAAAAAAAAAAAGATAAACGATCAACTGAAGTCATGCCTGAAGTTTGAATTATGTAAATATTTTCTTGTGTTTCAATCAAGAGTCATAAGAAGAGGTATAATGACAGGTATAGGCGTCCAAGTAAGTTTTTAATACAATCCCTTACTGGCTCAAAAAATATTTTGGATAAAAATAAATAAAAAAACAAAACTTTATATATGCTATATAAAGTTTTGGTATTTTTACAGTGCTACATCCAAGCTTTCCTACTATCGATATATCGCATATTCTTTATCATACTTGCACAGCTTAGTATCCGCTACATAGCTTAGTATCAGTGGAAATGGTCACATAGTTTCACAGCTTAGCTATTATATTTTCGCAGTATAGCTAGGTAGCCCATCTCTGGTGAAAAAGCACCCTAATTCTAAACATCGTTTTAAAATAATATGCGTAACAATATCACCGGCTTACGCACACGATGTTTACCTAAAGAATTTACTAAAAAACACACGAAACAAAAAGCGAAACCTTTTCGAAATGAGGTATAGAAGAGATTCAATAGCATTAAGCAGCAAGCCGATCTTCCGTCCCTCTCATTTCGTATACGATAAAAAAGGACAGCTAACAATGCCACGCTCGTTTAAAAACAGGGGGCAAATGTTTGCAAATCAAAAGCCAATATCGTGCGATCGATACAACTGGCTTTGACATATTTGCATAATAGGATTTCAAGACCAGGAGTTACAAATAACGTGGAGCCGTCACTGTTTTTATCACTTTGAAATTCTATGGCGGTAATGTTATTAGTGATGTATTTTTGGTGGAAAGTGCACACTGTATTAGGTAATGTCTTTCTATGTGATGGGTTGATTATGTAGAAAACTGTTGAAACAATATGTTGCATCATATGGCAGAGAACTATAAATTGATATACTTTTTTTAGATTGTTGTGTTAATTGGGATCATAACGGAGATTGAAAATTACGAACTTTACTCCGTCAGTTAGATAATGAATAAAAGTTGTTTCATGTCATGTAAGATCCTTAAAACTTTCTTCTAAGTATGAAAAATACTATGCTGTAAACGGCAACCAAATCGGTTCAGTCAAACACTAGAAAATCGCGTACAGACATCCTTACTTACACGATAAACTTATGTAGAACCACCTTTTTTTAAATCGGTTATGAATTCGTTTCAAATGTATTATAGAATGAAAGAGGGTGTTATGAAAAGTGTGTCAGATTTTGTCAATCATCGATCTCAATTCCAGACTAAACATTAATTAGTATTCCAGTGGCGTATTGGCAAATAAATGAACATGGAAAATGATTCATCGTCTTAGAATTTTGGTACCGAAAACTAACCTCGACTACTGAGTAATCCTGGGATTAAGGAGGCTTTTCCACCAGAGATGTGCTATGCTACGTTGCTGTGGATGCGTTTGTCTTCCAGCAATTATATTCATTGATACACATAGCTTAACTCTGGTAGAAATAGATTCAGCTAAGCTATGTTTTTTATTTGGAAGGATGCGTGCTATCGATACGAGCTGTAGATGTGTGCTATGGATGGCTTACCTACTATCGATACATCGCATACTCGAGCTGCGCATCTTTCTCGCACAGCTACTTTGCGGCGGCGCATTTTCATAGCACATCTTACTCGCACACCTACGTAGCTTAGTATCGGTAGAAACGTCATATAGTTTCACAGCTTAGCTATTAGATCTTCGTAACATAGGTACATAGCACATTTCTGGTAGAAAAGCAGCCCAAATCAAGACTAGACTTTATATACGTAATCTCCATCTATCTCTTTCAGTCGCCAAAAAAAGAAACAGTCATATCACCCCATATAAGCTTCCCAGAAAAAGCAAAAAATCTCAGTTCCCTTATCTTTTTAAATGTTCCAACATCTTAACCCTTTCACAGATCCGTGCAAGCTATTGTCTAATAAAAAAGCGGGTAAACCTCGTTTAAACCCTAAACTTTGCATACAAGAGCCATTAGACCCCAGTCAAGGTCTCGAGCAATGGCAAATAAATGCCTAAAATTGTCAGCAAATATGCAAAGGAAAAGATAAAATAGGTTTAAGAAAGATACGGGATACAGTCAGGTTTTTCTGTAAACAATGGTGTTACGGGGGCTATGGGATAAGCTGAGGTGCCTGCAATATTTTCCGACCTTTTTGCATGAAGGTGGAATATCACTATGGTAAAATTGTTTAGTGTATTTTTTTTATTATAATATTTTCTGGTATCATTATATAGATTTATGGAATAGGGGGCAAACGAGCTGATGGGTCACCTGATGGTAAGCAATCGCCGCCGCCCATGGACACTCGCTCCACCAGAGGAATTACGAGTACGTTGCCAGCCTTAAATGCTTTCTCTTAACATAAAATGTTGGTACTGTTTGTGCGTTACTGCAAGGGTGCCGTATCAATGCTGGGTGACTTACTAACCAATTCAGCACGTTGTTAGCATGCTTAGCAAAGCATGCTAACACGTTGTTCCGATCCTAAAAACACAGCAGTGTTTTTAGGCCAATTTTTAATTTGTATTTACCCTGCATTGTGCCTGGTATGAAATAGATATTTATTCAATAACCTAGCAGAAAATCTTTGATTTGTTCACCATAGTTTTTAAAAGGGTTTTAGATAGATTTAGGTAGATTTAGCAGCAATGATACTCTTATTATACAACTTTGGTTGCTACAAATAAGAGTTGAAGTACTTTATTATGTAACATACATATTCTACATAAACAATTAGATAATAAGAGCTCATGATCATAATAATTACTCAGACACTTGTATAAACCCGGTTAAGGTTTAAAATCACCATAAAAATACAATGCCTAACAAAACCTGAATCCCATTAAATCCCTCAGAGTTCATAGCAAAACAAACGGCTATCATAATTTCAAACCGACCAATAAATTCAGGGCAATTTCACAGGTCAACAATAAAACGGGATGGGGCGTATAATTATTCGGTACCAGGAGCGCATAAATCTTCAGAGGTTCCCGATAGAGGGCTCCACTATCAATCACTGGCCTTACCGAGTATACTTCATCTTTAGATTGGTTTCATACCTTCGTATCGTGGCGCTCCCAAGCGTAAAGGATATTGATAACGCAGGAGTTGGGTTTCAAGGGGTACTGTTTTTTGTAGTGTTAAATTGCGATCAATTCTGCCATCAGTTGTTAAGCTGATAAAGGTGTTTTTGGCTTGAAGAAGTTTGGAGTGATGTAGTGTAGCGTACAAAAACACTGGGGTTTGTCTTAGCTCTGGAAAATGTTATTTAAATTATCAATGATCACAGTGTTTTATAGTCCCCTATAGATTTAAGTGTGGCATAGCCATGCTTCGGCACGGATGGGTCGGCTTGACCAAAGTGATACCACGTCCTCACAGAAAACCAACGTAAAACAACGATGTGAGGATACCAGAAGCCTAATTGAGCAGAAGGGCACCCTATCCAATTTCCTCAACCAAGGGCACCCTATCCAATTTCCTCAACCACCACATTTGCAACAAACCTGGAATTCTGAACCCCCAAAGACCGGCAACGCACTTATAACGTCTCTGGTGTTTCAGGTGTCCATGGGCGGCGCCCATTGCTTTACCATCAGCTGATCTGTCTGCTTGTTTACCACCCCATAAAACAAATTATTATTAGTCTTTTCAACTGGAGGCTAGAAAGACTTCTATCGGTCCACGCTTAACGCATCATAATAAAATATCTTGTCACCTAGTCGGGTCTTAGAAAACCCACGGGAAGAAACAAAACGTATTTTCCTCTACCATGATTACACGGCTTACTAAAATATTATACAGCGGATGATTTAAAGAAACGACCACTATATAACTATAAATAAAATCAACAACTTCAAATCCATTCTAAATAAAGCAAGACAACAGTAGCCTTGTTAGTTTCCTTTTGTTCTAAATTACTTAGACAAGGACATGAGGACGGACTTATTTGGAGCAGCAAAGCCGGCAGTCAGGACTGCGAGCAGATTTAGAACGCGATTGTAACCACCAAGCTGTATATTGGGCACTGGATGTGACATTGTTGATGTGTGATTTTTGTTCAGGAGATACTTCAAGTTGATTTTTTATTCAGAAGTTTATAGTTTTGTGGTTAGTGAACTATTGTAGAATTTATTTAAGGAGGTTTGGAATGTATATGGTGGCAGCATGTTAAGTGCTCAAAATGGAACTTTTATAAGATCTGTTTATTAAAACAACACAGATTTACGATGGGACATCTACAAGCTGACAAAAATGATGATGATGTAGTTTTTATGGAGATATCTCCTCTTTCGGTTTGTCCAATTGATTGTCATAATTAAGTTAAAAGTTTATTAAAATATGTCAATTACTGAAAAATTTATCACCAACATTTATCAAATGATTATCACATTTTAAGCGGACTATTTCAAAAACACAACCCCACATTTAGCCAATAAGACAATACAAACATTCCAAAATTGCGTAAACAAAAATGAAACACTCCTAGTTTCCATTACAGCGTGTTAATTAAACAGGCATGTTGAGCCCAATACCCGGATGGTCCAAAAGGACCCTTATTTACATGAACTTCCAGAAACAGAACTTTAGTTCCGCGGTCATGTGTCTAACTGACGCGGTTAGGTTTGGACCCCGGTTTTTGTTCCGTTCTGCTTGAGTTAATTCTGAGTTAGAAATTCATTGTTGGATTCTCTCGGTTTTTAGTATGTTGTTAGGGAAATAGAATGTTTGTTGGGCTTTCTGGCTGGTGCTTAAGTAGTTTTATATTATTATTTTTAGTGGATTATGACTTGTGTAGCAAATAGGCTGAAAGCAAACTTCACATATTATTATATAATTCTATAACATTCAACTGAACTTGGTTATGGTTAAGGGCTAGTCAAGGAAAGGGTAGGATAAAACGAATGAGTACAATTAGTTTAAAATGTTTCCTAATCTTCATAATTCTTAATATAGAATGGAGAAGAAATACGACACTGGTTACTTAAAATAATAATAATACAACGTCACGCCTTTTATCCCCGAAGGGGTAGGCAGAGGTGCACATTACTGCACTGAACTGCCGCTATACAATGTACTGGTCACTTAAACTCGTCTGAAAATATTAGCGTTACATTATTTTACTGGTACCAAAACCAAGCTAACAAAATGTGAAGTAATTCATAGCCATTCAACATCTTACGAGTAACTCCAAATACAAAACTGAATGAAACACCTTTCGTACCGAAGGACCAAAATATACCTTTCGTACCGAAGGACCAAATAAACAAAATACATTTCTTAATTAAGTAAAGAGGTACAATGACACATCAAATAGCTCTAAGTCTGTGTCTTTCCCGCGTAGGCATACAAACATGGCCGCGGTCAAGGGACAATGGTTTTTGTGTCAACGTGGCCAACATTTTGTTGAAATGAATACTAAATTTGATTATATTGTTGAGTTTCGCCAAATTTATATTCTGTTTTGAGGACAGCAAATATAAAAAGGCCCGCGTTCGTATGTTTGTTATAAAAAACGTTGGTGTATTTTTGTAGTTGGTTTTGGTAGGGAGAGTTTTATTGTTTTTGTATTTATGTGACAATGAAATAATCTATTATTAATAATACTCTATTACTGAAGTGTTTTTCTCTTCTCTTGGGGTGTCATTAGAGACTATACATTCACTAAATATGTTTTAACAGAGACCAGCCAGTAGCCCTCTCTTTGATCCGGAGTTGCGAACTACCTAGCGGGTTTACCGGGGCTCTGGTTCGAAAAGCAGGAGTAGAAACGGAGTGATTTTTAGTCAGTAGGAGTCTGACACTCCCTTTCGTCTCGCCCTGGTGAGAAAAATCATTGGTTGATTTTTCCACCTTTAAAAAAACGCTCTCTTTGAACCTAATCATCCTTTTTCTTATGAAAATGCGCCCTTTTTGTGCATTCAAAGATCAAGAAACTCATAAACATTCAACAAATACAAACAATTCTTGTTTTTAGCTACAAACTTACCAGCACCAAAAACCAACATTACACTACGCGTACCAAAGGACCATAAATCAAATCGTCTCGTCCTCGTATCGTGACGATTTACAAATCGTTCCGTTGCTCCGAGTGCTAACGATGTTTCTAGTTTTTTGTTTGCGATTCAGATCGTTGATCGTTGAATTCTGTTTTGTGTACACAACCGCTGCACGTCGAGCTAAACAACCAGTTTATCATGGCCTCGCTTTGTATGATCTTTCTAAGCTTTCCACGGTCAGTTTATACTGGTTTTGTGTAGGTTAATGTGTTACTGGGTGGTCGAACCCTCTAATCTATCAGAGCTCTCGTTTCAATTGATTGCAATGTTTGACTCAACCTTTGAGCGTTACCTACGTTTCTACCTGGGGAACCATTTGTTTTGGGGTTTTGTAAAGTGTTGTGTATTAATTTTGTTGCTGTATCCCGAGAGTTAAAAGGTAAATGACCGATGAATTGTGGACATGATTTGAGTTGAATGGAATTTGATTATACTATTAGGGAATTGAGCCTGTTTAATAATGTTTGATTTAGTTTCTGAACATCGAAATGTATCAAAATACCAGTTCAGTTAAACTAATAGGAACTTAATTAGACATAGTGAAACTGCCTCGTTGGTCAAGTGCAACTGCTGGAAAAGGGGTTTCGGTTTCGATTCCCAGGGGTCAAAGTATTAATGGGTGTTTCGGTTTACCCGACTTCCAGAAGGAGGGTTATGTTTTTCGAGAGTATGTATGTATGTATGTATGTACAAATGTATAATTGTTTGGCACGCCCTGCAGCCTAAACGGCTTGATGGTTTTGACTTGAGAGGTGTCGTTAGATTCGTATTTACTGTGAGAGTGAACTGGATATATCAAAATGTTTAAAAAACAAAATGGCGGATTTTTGGCGCCAAATTCGAATATTGCTCACTCTCTGGCCTGAACTACTCGATGGATTTCAGCTTGATAGGGGTCGTTTGATTCGTATTTACTGTGAGAGTGACACTAGATATATCAAAATGTAGTAAAACTAAAAGAAAATAAAATAAAAAAAGTAATTTAAAAAACCGACTGCGTTTCTTTATAATATGAAACTGTAAAAACCCTAAAACAAGAATACAAGAAAAATTTAAGCAGTCAGGACCCATTATAGAAAGCCAGCCGTGTAGGCCCTCACTAAGTCTTCATAATATTTGAATGGGTCCCGACTGCTTAAATTTTACTTGTATTCTTGTTTTAGGAACTTTTTTCATTTTCATGTTATAAAGAAACGCAGTCGTGTTTTTAGTTTTTTAAATTACTTTTTTTATATTTTTAAAAATTTCTCAGTTTTGGCGCGGAGTCTGGAATTGTGCCCCGTATATATTGACAATAGGTGAGCCTATTGCATGAAACTTGACTTTTACATGGAAAATTTGACTACTACACAAATGGTGATAAAATAAATGCCTGATGTTGAAACAGATCCTATATGAAACAGTTCACTATCTAGTTACTTACTATAAACAACTACATCCCCTAAAATGTTAAAAATAGATAACACTAACTTAAAGCGAAATGCCAAGCAAAAGGTTAGTAGAAAGGAGTAGACCTCTTTGATCAAAGTCATAAATTATTGTACAGACGTCTTAAGTGTACAACAACATACTAACCTTAGGAGATATCACTTAGAAGGACAAGCCTTTGATAAAAACCTCGTCCGAAGACCTAGAAACCCTTTGAAGACCAAGATAAATTGAGGTACTGAACAAATTAAATAGTACACAGTCTTAGAAGATTTGTTACTAGTTAAATTACTTGGTTTATTAGTACTTAAACATTTTCAAACTTAGGGTAATCTTAAAAGCTATTTCGACGTTATTAATGTACACCGAAGCTTTTGTTGGGAACATTTGAGAAATTTGTATAGAATTTCGTTGGGAATACAGTATGCTTTTATATTGGAGCTATTATGAAATTATGTCAAGACGTGTCTTTACATTTTAAAGAGAGTATTTTGAGGTTGACTTTGAACATTTCATTTTAAATTCATGTCGTTATGAAGTCTGGTCTTGTGGTACGAACAGCATTTTGAGCTTTATAAGCATGTATATTAAGAACTAGTTTATTGGTTTAGTAGCCTTTATTGAATTCGTACTGTCTGAGAATTATTGGAATTTTTTAATTCGTAAAATTTCGTTCTATATTTTGGGATAGTTATTGGCAATATTTTACAAACGGCATGTAAAAATACATTAAATAATATTGTAGTATTGATTAATGATACATAATGATAATACATTTAACAAGCGGAGACACAATTTTTAAACTTCAAGGAGTCTTATATTACTCAAAATAATAAATTTGAAAAACGCCTCGAAGGACCAAAAAATATACGTTATTGAAGGCCAAAACTATGGCTATTCTCTCAAGAGTATATATAGAATAGGTTGCCTACGAGGTGTGCTCTATCGTATGGCCACATCGTCCCTTACCATTACGTGAGATAATCACAAAAACAATCAATAAGTACCATTTCTAAAGCATCACGCCTTTAAAGACCAATTCCGCAACCGAATAAAGAGTATACGTTATTGAAGGCCAAAACTACGCCTCAAGAATTGAATACTTTAGTTGCGTCGAATCCAATATGTGTCTTAGGCCTTCCATTATTCATCCCACTACATATGTACAGTTTTGGGGTCGTAATAAAATTGCCTACTGTTTATATAAAACTGAGGTACGGTGAGGTACGCGTGTTGAAATTTGATGGGAAACGGCTGATAGTGTGCTGTTTTATGCAAAGCTTTTGGAGGCCATTTTTTTGTTTGGGTTTTGTTTTTGTAGATTTAGGTTTAAAGTTAAGTGTTTGAATGTGTGTGTTTTTTAAGTGGGGAAAGTCAATTAATGACTTCTTTCCTTGGGAGAGGCGACAGGGAGTGTCAGACTCTTACTGACTAAAAACCATCCCGTTCCTACTCCTGCTTTTCGAGCCGTAGTATGTACCTCTGCCTTCCCTTTCGGGGACAAAAAGCTGGCTTATTTTTTCTAGAATATTACGTTTTCCAAGTATTTACTCCCATATTTGGTGTATTTACGTAATACAATATCAGGTTTTGTTCCCTGAAATGCTATGCTGTACACATAAAGTTAATGTAACACACATTTCACCTTATACCAGGAACAATTTCAGGCTCTGTGCTATACTGAGAATTAATGAATACCTAAAAACTCCATTATACTTAATCGGATCCTGGAATCAAATTTGAAAACTCTTACTTGGAAATCGTATATTTCTTAACCAAACCATTAAATGTCTATTACAAAATTCGATACATAAACAGACCTGACATCCAAAACACACTTCATGATTTTCAGAGTAACTAAAGCAATGCCTTTGACTAAACCGTCTTCCAATACTAAAACCGACACAAGCACATCAATGTATACCAATCTAACAAATATTATCAACAGATTTTTGACCTTGTTACTTCTGTTATAAAGTTGAAATTCTAATGAAGTTATATTTCGTTTTAGTATACATTGACGTGCTGTCGACTGCCGTCTCAAATAAATAGATGGGTGGTAAGGAATATCAAATGCGTAGCCTGGAGGCATCTAGACGGCTAGCATTAGACTTGAGTTGTAAAGAGGAAAATCAATACCTGTTATTTCTAACACTGATTGGAAAAACTGTTCTAAATACCTGTTATGATATATTAAAAAACAGTGTAACAATTACACAGGTAATAATCAACTTAGTTTAAGTTAAAGTATTTAAATTAGACCACATAACCACAGACACTTTCGTAACATCAAAAGTCAATGAAGTTACAAAAGTGCTCGTTCTAAAATATAAATTCATTATATTGAGAACAATTAAGATCAAAATAATATCTTTAATATTATTGATTTGCAAGTAATTCCTTATAACAGACAATAATATACATAACAGAATTAACAGACTATCACTATGGTATTGAGCTTCCACGAGAATAACTGTTATGTTAGCAATACCTGTTACGTATACCTGTGATAATAAATATGTCTCACATCTACCTAGTATTGATGCAGTTGAATCTAATTCAGCCTGAAGGCATTGGAAGGCAGACAGACTGACACGATGTAATAAATGCCTTATGTAATATTAATCATAGGTAGATAACCTATTTATATGTTGTAGCTTTGATAGTTACCAGTAAATGTATATAGCAGTATATAAGTAAGGTATTGACTTCGCTTAGCTTGTGCAAATTAATATTAAGACTGTTTGTTTAAAACAAATCTATTTTGTCAAAGATTCTAGGCTGTCCCTGGAGCAAATCTAGACTGTTCCCGTTGCGTAGAAATAGGCTTAGATCGGTTTTATTTCTAACGTTAGAAAAAGCCTTGAAAATTTAAAGTGTGAAATCTCCATTTTTTAAGTCGTCAAATTAAAAAAATAATATTTCTTAAATATTCTCCTAAGACTGAAAAATACTATGTTGAATACTGCAAGAAACTGGATTCAGCCAAACGTGAGGTAATCGCGCACGAACATACATACATAATTTGTATTATGTCATGCTGAGAACTTCTTTTTTATGAAGTCGGTTAAACAAAGAAAACTATTCGTAACTTAGTAGTTACGAGTAGTTTTGTTTTACTTTAACATAATAAAATTATCTATACTCGTATGTTATTACTTTCACATAATAATTATTATTTGTAAACTATTTACCTTATCAACATTTCAATCAATTTTGGTCAAACCAACATAATATTACTCGACCAAAATAAATATTCAATTATAATACTTTAGCAATTCCCAAAACCACTTTCCTAAGTACATTTTTCCGCAGAATAAAACGGTGAAGAAAATTCTAAATATTTAATCTTTCGCTCGGGCCCGCAACAAAAATGGGAAAGAAATATTATCTAAAGATATAATAAAATAGTAAAAATGTGTGTCTGTACATAAATATTTTTCAATAAAAGAAAAATAGGGTGTGAAGGAATAGACAAGAAATCTGTTTGTATGTTTGTTTGGTTACACATGCTAAGCTCCGGAACGAATGAGCGGATTAGGTGAAACTAATAAATGCCAAAATTAGTTGTATGTTTGTTACTCAATCAGGTCAAAACGGCTGAAGGGATCGGGATGAAATTTGGAACAGGTGTAGATTATAGTCTAGAATAACACATAGGATACTTTTTATCCCTCGGGAACTCGGGCGAAGCCGCTGGCAGAAGCTAGTAGGTAAGCCTAGGCAACATACCTATAGAAATTGGACCAAAAATATCAGCATAAAGTCACTATTTTACGCAGACGAACTTACAGACAGAAGCTAGGAAGTAAAAATTATACATTGTGTAGGTACCACGGAGCTGCAGACTACCTAGCGGGTTTAGCGGGGCTCCGGATCGACAAGCAGGAGTAGACACGGGGTAGTTTTTAGTCAGTAAGAGTCTGATACTCCCTCTCGCTTCGCCCAGGGCGGGAGAAGACAATGGATGATTTTCCCCCTCAAAAAAAAGCTGTAGATACAATTTGAAGGCCACATCTAAGTTGGACTACTGTTCATTCTCTCTACTACGTACAATACATGTTTCTTTTTTTATTGCTGCATTTTATTAAAGGAAAAGAAAGAAAGGAGATGAATGTTAGACAATGGAGGCGGTATTTCGAACGAAATGTGTTTGTCAATCAAAGTTGTGTGTGTGTGAAGGGTAACATGAGCATTATGTGAAGGGTGGAGCTACGATTTGTTCGCTATGAAAATGAAAACGGGGAATTGTAAAAAATGGTGTATCGTTTTTGTGTTGTGTTGTTAAAAATGTATCATGTATTTGTATTAAGTGCTTTAAGGGATTTGTGTGCAGTTTTTAGCTTCCTCTATTACTAATACTAGCTTCTAGACTTCAAAAAATAGGAACTGCGGACTGCCTAGCGGGATACCGGGACTCCGGCTCGAAGAGCAGGAGTAGGAACGGGGTGGTTTTAGTCAGTAAGAGTCTGACACTCCCTTTCGCCTCGCCCAAGGCGGGAGAAGTCATTGGATGATTTTCCCCTCTTAAAAAAGGACTTCGAAAAATAGGAGGTACTCAGTTTGATCTGTAGGTTTGTATGTGAGTATCTGTATCGTCCATCACACTTTTTATCCCAGAAGGGCCCTATCTTCCTTAAAAATATAATAAGGCACTATTTCTATTTCTATTAAACAACTACAATTGAAATCTTTTACCTTCTCCCGTTACTGTTCTAGAAGATACAGAAATGATATAAATACCTGGAAAAGAAAAGAATAAATTAGTAAAAAAAATATGTATTGTATGAGTATTGGCTTTTCAATCAGACAATTAGATTCGTATTTCAGCTCAGACTACATTTCATTACTATAAATGGGGATACTATCATTCAGGCCTATGATCAGCAGTGGACGTCTTATGGCTGATAATATGATGATGATGATGAAATGGGGTAGAATGTCGTCAAACCAAAACTCTAAACTAAAATAAATTTACCTACACCATTTTGATGTTTAAAATTATTTAGCTTAAGGTATAATTTTTATTACCAAAGTTAGAATATAGTATAAAATCTAGGTAAACGTATAATATTAACATTTCATTTTAATATAACCAGCCAAGGTTTAAGAAATAAAGGTTATACAGAATATTGCTAAGAGTTTACGACACGCTACAAAACTGATTTTAAGATGAGTTTACATGTAAGGTAACTTAAGAGAAACAAAATTGAAAGACTTTATATGCGAATATTTTCAAGCGATATAAAAATAACCTTTAATGTACACCTTATATCAATTTTAAAATAGGTACATGTGAAGTAACAGATATTTATAACGGTTTTATTTAGTTTCTTTGCAATATAATCTGATTCGTCGTTCGTCAAGTCGCAAGAGTCATTATTGAACAAGGTATTTTGACTTCGATACTAAAATAGGATCAACTATAGTGACATTAACGATTACTAGAAAAACTAGAAAAAAATTAAAAAAAAAAAGGTAGTTAAGATATGAGAAATCTTCATACAGTTTATAAGAAAATCCGTAAGGTCTAAAACATTATCAATTCTTAGTAAATTAAGAGTTTTTCGGTACCTTAAAACGGGGTGAATAGTATTCGGAGGGTTAAAAAAATGTTGGTAATTTTTTTTAACATCTATTCACCCCTTTCCTGTGTTTATTCCCCTTTGAATTTTATTCACCACGTGTTAGCGTTACCTAAAGTAGACTATGCTACTATTGAAAAATTTTATATAAAACTGACAAAAAGTCGGTTTCACATATTTAATATACATCTCTGCTTACACCATCCAGGAACAAGGAATTATGATCAACCACAACCACATTGCGCCCTGTACCATGTAAACCAAATGTTGCCAGCTATAAAATACAGGATTAGGTGTTGTCACCGAACCCGAGCTAACGCCTCATAATTCTGTCGCGGCAAAACAGTGTTACCATACTTAAAAACTCTCGCGGCAAAAATATTATCACCTACTTTGGTAAAACAAATTTTGTTTGTGTCTTACCTTACTTCGGGTGTTATGGTATTATGATTTTGTTTTGGTTTTTGTTGGTCTTTTTTATGGTATAAGCCGGTAAACGAGCAGACGAATCACCTGATGGTAAGCAATCGTCGCCGTGCAAGGACAACCGAAATACCAAAGTCGTTACATTTGCGTTGCTAGCATTATGGGGGTTAGAAATTTAAGGGTTGTTGAGAATCTAGGATTGGAAAGATTGAGAAGGGGTGCAATTGGGTCTCCAGTAACCTCATTCACACAACGAAACATAACGCAAGCATCATTTCACACCAGTCTTCTGTGAGGCTGTGGTATCATTCTGGTTGAGTCGACCCATTCGTGCCGAAGCATGGCTCTCCCACACTTTCTTATATTACTGTTGTGACTTGGCTGATTAGGTACACAGTTTTTAATTAAGTTGGGATTCAATTAGGATGTCATTATTCGGATAGCGGCAACGTTTCTCCAGTTATGAGAACCTATTGCCAAATATTTTTCATTCATATGAAATGAAATGATTAGAAACGATATTATTGTCTGTTAAAAATTTCATAACAATTTTTCGATAATAAGTTAAGATACGTGATAAATAAATGATAAATGATAAATGATATTTATTTCTGTAAATAGATTATAAAATAACACTTTTACACGTCAATATTTCAAATAGCTAGATGAGGCCGGCATTTCCTATCTGACTACTCTGAGAAGAAATGCCGAAACAAACTCAGAGGTCATAGTCTCTTTTAAAGTCCAGACAAAATCAATTAAAGATGTCGGAGAACCGTGCAAGTTTATTCTGTTGTGGTCTTTTGAGGAAAGAACCACAGCAGTTTGAGCGGACCTGTTCAGATGGCAGCACGCATGTGTCAGTTTACAATGAGCTCAGCTGACGGCTGTTGCTGAATGATCCGACGAACAATACCTACCAAAAGAACATTTGGGTAGGCCACACAAATGCTCACACTGTCAGAATATAATTAACTAAAAGTGAAATGACTAGGCAAACTCTCGCACGGTCCTCAAACTAACAATTTTAAAAATAATATGTGAAAACAAAAAAATATCGAATGATATTAATGTATATCATGTCAAATTGTATAAAAATGTAACTTGTGTTACAAACATGTCAACATGACCTGTGTGGACATTATAGCGGCTCACTCCCAAGCCTGACTATCATCTAAGTAGTCTTTAATTTTATAAAAAGCTTTACTATACAGTTTTTCTTTAATGACATTTTTAAATTTATTCAGGCTCAAACTTTGAATATCGCTGGGAATTTTATTGTAAAAGCGTATGCATTGACATCTGAACGAACCACTTATTTTCTTAAGTCTAGTAGTGGGAACAATATATTTGTTTTTACTTCTAGTGTTTATATTATGTATATCACAATACTTTTTGAATAAATTAATGTTTTTGTGAGCATACACTACATTTTCATAAATGTATTGAGAAGGAACAGTCAATATATTAATTTCTTTAAATAGTTCCCTAAGAGAGTGCCTCGGACTAAGATGATAAATTGATCGAATGGCTCTTTTCTGCAGCACAAAGACAGACTGAATGTCAGCAGCATTTCCCCACAGGAGGATACCATATGACATGATACTATGAAAATAACTAAAGTATACTAATCGCGCTGTATTTACATCGGTCAAATTTCTAATTTTTTTAACGGCATATGCTGCAGAGCTGAGTCTTTTCGACAACTTATCTACGTGTGGAGCCCACTGTAGCTTAGCGTCCAGAGTTATACCTAAAAAGACAGTTGAATCTACAGGGTCCAACTCCTCGCCCTTGATTAGCACGCTGGTTTTCACATGTCTAACATTTGGTGTTGTGAATTTAATGCATTTAGTTTTTGATTCATTAAGTAATAAATTATTGGCACTAAACCAGCGTACTATTTTTGAGAGAGCACTATTTACATGATCACTGACTAATTGTCCACGTTTGAGTTTAAACAATAAAGATGTATCATCAGCAAACAGTACTATCCCATGGTTATCCTTCACAAGGTAAGGTAAATCATTAATATAAATAAGAAAGAGAAACGGGCCGAGAATTGACCCCTGCGGAACACCCATCCTAACAATAGACCCGGAGGAAACTTTTCCGTTAATGTCGACTCTCTGAATCCTATCACTCAAGTATGAAATAAGAAGATCCAGAGATACTCAACCACATCTTCACCCATTACAGCATTATACTAGAAAGTTCTATATATTGTAATAATTAATTAAATAATGCTCCTTTAAAACCAAAACTGCCACGTTTGCCCATGTGTGGAAAAAATAGGGCGCTGGTAAGCGCTCTGGATTCGCTACTTAAAGCATATTTTGATAGTATTGAAAACCTCTATGATACACACTCGATCCTGTACTGTGGGGCGGTAGCAGCTTGTCGAGTGGCTAACGTCAGATTCTCGAATCTTGACGCAGCAGTCCGACCAAAACCAGCAGTACCAGCCTGGCAGTGCAGGATTGAGCGTCGTATCAGTGAGGCCAGGGTGCTTATCGGCAAACTATCCTGCTTCAGGGAGGGCAATACTCGTCCTAGAGTGATGCGCTTTGTAAGACGTGCATTTGTGGGGACTGAAACCAGTCCTCATGAATACATGTCGCGTGTTACAGAGCGCATCGACTTCCTGAAGCAGAAAGTCTACGCATGGGCAAATCGTATCAGGCGGTACAAAAAACGAGTTGAGCGATATACTCAGAATCGCATGTTCCAAAGAGATCAGAGATGGGTATATAGAAATTGGGAACGATCCAACCAAGATGTGACTGATGGGCGGCGACCGGATGATGAAGCCACTAACACATTTTGGCGCAACATCTGGTCGACTGACTCTGTGCCACATACATGGCTCATGAGGGTGCTGGAGTTGTATAAGATAGATGCAACTCTACGCGCCTTCTTGCAGTCATGTATGAGGCAATGGAATACTGTGCTTTGTTATCCGGGATGTAGACAAATCCAAGGGAGTGAAGAACCTGTAAGAATAGTGCGAGGAATATTCCAGGGTGACAGTCTGAGCCCACTATGGTTCTGCTTGGCCTTGAATCCTCTCAGTACTTTATTGGAGGCTTCAAGGCTAGGCTATCCTTTGCGGAGAAGGGGTCTAGTCATATCCCACTTGCTTTACATGGATGACCTCAAGTTGTTTGCTCCAAATAATAAACAACTGATGGAACTACTGAAAATAACTGAAAAATTTAGTAGTTCCATCAGAATGGAATTTGGAGTAGATAAATGTGGAATCTGATGGTCTAGAACTCTCAGATTTCACAAAACTAAGAACGCTCTCCGCAAATGATACTTACAAGTACCTGGGTATGTCAGAGGGATTAGGCATTAATGGACCGGACATGAAACAATCGTTACGGGAACGCTTCTTTGGCCGCCTGAATAAAGTGCTGAAAAGTTCATTATCAGGCGGAAACAAGGTGCGAGCCTATAACGGTTGGGTCATGCCGGTCCTGATGTATTCTTTTGGTATACTCAAGTGGACTCAGACTGAACTTGACGCCCTGGATAGGCGAGTCCGAACACTGTTGACTGCAAATCGTATGCATCACCCTCGTTCATCGATCATGAGGTTGTACATCCCGCGGAAGTGTGGGGGTCGAGGCTTATTAAATGCTAAGACCCTTCATAACCGTGAGGTGTGCAACCTCAGGAATATTTCCTGAAAGTAAACGAGGGTATGCATCGAGAAGTAGCAGCAGTGGACAATGGATTCACTCCACTATCTTTAGCAAAAGAGAACTGGCGCAAACCTGTGGTATTAAGCGTCAATGACCGCAAGGAGGTATGGCATAGCAAGGAGCTCCACGGACGCTTCTTCCGGGCCCTTCATGGACCCAGTGTAGATTTTCTGGCGTCCGTATCTTGGCTACGATTCAGTAATCTCTTTGGTGAAACTGAAGGATTTGTCTGTGCAATTATGGACGAAGTTATCCTTACGAATAACTACCGGAAATATATTATTAAGGATGGGACCGTTGACATATGTCGGGCATGTCATAGTCCTGGTGAATCCATAAGACATATAATTTCTGGTGGTGGTCGTTTGGCTAATGGTGAATATTTGCATAGACATAATCAGGTGGCCAAGATTATCCACCAGCAACTTGCTTTGCACTATCAACTTGTTGAGTTTGAGGTTCCATACTACAAGTATGTGCCCGATCCAGTTCTCGAAAACGGCCATATCACGTTGTACTGGGATCGATCTATCATCACTGACAGGACTATTGTAGCCAATAAACCTGATATAGTGGTGATAGATCGGCAAGCGCGCCGCGCGATGATAGTCGATATCACCATTCCTCATGACGAGAACCTCGTGAAAGCTGAAAAAGATAAACAAATAAAATATCTTGACTTGGCTCACGAGGTTGTCGACATGTGGAGTGTGGATTCGGCTATCATTGTGCCGATAGTCGTGTCGGCCAACGGATTAATACCCAACAGCCTCGACAATCACCTTAGGAGGCTGGGGTTGGGCGGATGGATCAAGGGCCTGATGCAGAAGGCAGTACTCCTCGAAACGGCACGTATTGTGAGGAGGTTTCTGTCTCTGGAGCCCTAACCACCGGTAGCTTGGACCATGTTCCCGCTACTGGTCGGCTCCTATTTTTATATTTTTAAATATTATTTTATATTGTGTGTTTTAAATATTATTTAAAAATGTAAATTTAGAGAATTTTAAATAAATATAGAGGAAATTAAATAATAATTAATTTTATTAAAATCATAATAAGTGCTGTAATAAACTTTATGCTGTAATGGGTTAAAGCACATAAACATAACTCACAATGACCCAAAATCGATTCCCAAACGGTTATCAAGTACAGCCACGTCTGAGAACACCATCTAGTGCCCAAATTGCCCACAACTAGAGTCACTGATTGCTACCTGAACACTTGCAATTGCCCATTGTAGTCAGCAGTGCACGTTAAACGGTACATCTCTAGTAGTTTACCTAGGGAGAGAATATATGTATATGAAGATAGTCAACACATTATATATATACATACATATTATGTATAATGTAGTTGAACAGATAGTTGATTGGTAGCTGAGGGCTTAGAACGAGTTTGTTTTACTTTTAACGAGTAGAAAAAGAGAGTGTGACGTTGGCGCTCTGATTGGTTGTTTCATTCGAGCCGGCCAATTAGAGCTTCAAACTCGTTTCGATTTCGTCAAACGTTAAACAAACTGGTACTAAGAGTATTATTCATTTGTGTGCCCCAATCTCCGATTCTTCTTCCGATCCCAAAAGGCCAGCAACGTACTTATAACGCCTCTGGAGTTTCGGGTTTCCATAGGCAGCGGCGATTGCTTACCATCAAGTGATTCGTTTGTTAGTTTAACGGCTTATACCATTACCAAAACTTTCTATATTCGTAGAACTGTTTTACTTTAAGATATAAGTATGGGATTAAGGTATTTATATCGTTCATTCAACTCTTCTCAAAATAAATACAACATTAACAAGAAGAATCAAATGACAGCCGAGATAAAATTTTCCCTTTATCTAAAATAGATAAGTAGACACTCAAAGGAGTGTTTGTTAAGTGCTTATATTATTTGTATTCTACTTATCTAAAGAGTTTATGTAGGAAAATAGGTAGACTTAATCTTATTACTACGACCCACGCTAGTCTGAAAAATAGTAGGTATCCGATGTTTGGTATTAAGTTTAAGAGTATTTTATATTAACCCAATGAATTGTTTCAAATGCACCCCTGTAAAGTGAATTACCAACCAGGCGAGATAGCGACCAAACGTCGTCCCATCAATTATAAAAAAAATGATAATGACTTTTCACAAAAGAACTTCTTTTTTATGGTGGGAAAATCATCCAATGACTTCTCCCGCTTAGAATGAAACGAGAGAGAGTATCAGATTCTTATTGATTAAGAACCCCGTTCCTACTCCTGTTTTTCGAGCCGGAGCGCGGAGGCCCGATAACTTGTTAGGTACTCCTCAGCTCCGGTGTATCGCCATCATAATTACAATCCTATTTTTTAAACCACTGCAACTCCTAGTCATGAAAACACCAGTACTCTGAAAACTCTGCAATGAATATCTGTCGTTGTATGTTCAAAAGCGCTGAAATAAATGATTTTGACTTTCTCTTGGACCCCGTAACAACATAAATTAGAAGATATTTTTAGAAGAGAAAAAGATCACTTACAGTCGTATTATAAACTACACCAAATTGAATTACTCTTCTACATTATAATAACAATCTTCGAAGCCCTTTATAGCCTTCTAAGACAGACAGAAGATCCCATTAAAATGCTTATTTGTTCAGAAACAGAGCTTGGTAACAATGTATGTAATTACGGCAGTTCATTAAAATAATACCGCTATAAAACTTTAAGTTCCCCCCGAATCTTAATGTCTGCTAGTATTTGAACAGGTTTTTGGGGTTAGTTTACACTGAGGGATTGGCTGTAGCTTTTTTATTTTAAAGGATAATTCAAAATATTGTTTTTTTTTTTAAGTCTTTTTAGTTTAAAAAATTAACTAAAAATCACGTTTTACTCACGTAAGTTAATGGAGATAAGTTCTATTAGTTGCGAATTACAGAGGACTCTTCATCATAAGCAGCGTGCACAGACTCGGAGACGTCGCACTGCCCACTGAAGAGACTGAATGATGAAGAATTCCTCTTGAGAATCAAATTCACGACACATTACTGATTACACAATAGCCAATTGCCAAGCAAGGAAGCAGTATTTTTATTAGTCATTTTTACTTTAAAATGCTTAGAAATACGTCCTTCTATAACAAGATATACTTAAAAAAAATATTTAAAAGAAAAGAAAAAAATATCCGTGCTAACTTTTCCTCTCTCTCACTACACCGCGGCCTTAACGATCAAGATTTTAACCCGACGAACGCCATTAAAACGCCGAGTGCATAAAGTCAGGAAGTTGGACAATTAAATCCGACGGTGGTCGTTTGGACCCCCGAAGACAGTATGTAGTTATATTATTATGTAAGTTAGTTAGGGGTTAAAGCTTTGTTTTTGTGATAATTCCGAGTGAGATTTGGATTTGGTCATATTCTTGAAATTGGATAGTTAACTTTTTTAAGTAAGGTGTAAAGTAGATGATTAGCTCATGTTTTTATGTTTTACATTAGATTTTAGTTCAGTATCGTTTTAGGAAAACGTGTTAATTAAACTTTAGATAAATTGTGTTATTATTTACTTCACTATAATAAAAAGCGAACCTGCGGAATAAACAATGTAAAAAATATTTATATCCGCGTTTAAAATAAATTTTACAAATATAAATCCTAATATCATGTAATCTGGTCTAACTATCAAACCCTAGCAGGATTACCTAGCGGGTTACCGGGGATCCGCCTCGAAAAGCAGGAGTAGGAATGTGGTGGTTTTTAGTCAGTAAGAGTCTGACACTCCCTCTCGCCTCACACACGGCGGGAGAAGTCATTGGATGGTTGGCCCCCTCAAAAAAATCCTTATTATAACCCACCACAACCAATCATCCACTAGCTTCATAATCTTCTAAATATATATAACTCAAAGGTGACTGACTGAATGACTGAAATACTAATCTATCAACGCACAGCCCAAACCACTGGACGGATCGGGCTGAAATTTGACATGCAGGTAGATGTTATGACGTAGGCATCCACTAAAAAAGTATTTTGATCAATTTTATCCCCACGGGGACAAATTAAGAGATGAAACTTCAATTTTCAACCGATCGGACTGAGATTTTGCATGCATAAAGCTACTATAACGTAGGCATCCTCTAAGAAAGGATTTTGATAAATTCCATTAATAATAATACTTCTTAACGCGAGCGAAGCCGCTGGCAAAAGCTAGTTATACATATATTTAACCAATTAACATTAGCATTTAATGAGACCATCTTCATTAATTTATGCGTGAGATATCGACTGTGCTGCTTACACTAATTTAATTAGTGGGACATTGTTAAATATGCACAAATTAATTAGGAAGTTAATTTATTTATGAGAAACAAGAAGACCCTGGTAGGGGGGTGAAACATCGTTTAAAATCATGGCGTTTTCATGGGAAATTTAATTTTATTTGAATGTTTATTTTTGAGTAAATTATATTTTGTTTAACCGTCGTTTTGTTAATCAAAAGCATGTTGTTAATTGAGTAAAATATTATTGTGTTATGTTCTTTTAATATTATATTTTTTATTTTATGTGATTTGAAATCTTTGTTCGTGTTTGATTCCTGGGGAAGCAAAGTAATATTTGATTTTTCTCAGTAAATATTTAGAACCAAGTCTCAAATTGTTCCCGGTATATGGCACTAGACTGATCACTTTGGACTCATTATATAACCGATAAAAAGTGGGTGTTACATTTCAAAGATTCACTTTCTGAGTACCCTTTTAAGAATATTTTGACGTCATGTATATAGTAGACAGGCAGAAATGTGAGATTGATCACGGCTTATTTCACTCAGAACAGAACTGCTAACTAAAACTGTGCACGTGGTGGGCTGGTTTAAGACGCCCACTTCTCAGCACGAATGTGCGGGTTCGAAACGACCCGACCGTACCAACGGAAAGTAACAATGTGAAAGAAAACATCGTGAGGAAAGCTGAGCTTATCGCCGAATTGAGCAAGCGAGGTGATTAATGCTCAACCCTTCTCCATGTGAGAAGAAGCCTTTTATCAACAGTGGTCACATAAAGGCTGTTAATGAGTGACAACTGTAAAACCCTTGATTCCTTTTAATAATAATTTCGTTACCCACTTACGTAACATAATAAATTTCAATAATTTGAAACACAATTCACCATTCCAAATCCTCAATGAAATATAATATTATTGTGAATACCCTACAGACTTAGAAAATGAAGTAATTACATTTGAATTAATTACGCCAGTGTTAAATGATGGCTCATTAAATGGCCAAATGGTAAGATTAGTTCGCTCTGGCCATTTCTGTTATTCGGCCATATTTATGATATTACGCCAAATTATATGTGGTTTATTTTAATTTTGCGCGTAAAATAATAAAATAAAACATAAAATGAATAATAAAAATGATATCTACCACACCGAATGTGGTTTGTTGTTGTTATTTTAATTATAATATTAAAATTTTAAATAGTTTTTGCATGTGAAATGTTAAATGTCACATTTAAGTTTTTTATTTAACTTTAATATAATTTGTAGACTATTAATTGGTAGAAGATTCGGGCTTTTTTCTGCACTTCTATGGTTCTTAATTTAAAGACACAAGAAAAATATTACACCCTAACTTATGCTCAGACGTAAAAAATCGAAGCCAAATTGAACCCTAACGCATTAATTACTCAAAAAAACTGCACGACTATTAATTATTATTATCGGCTTTCTCACTGTAACTGTTTGACGACGAACTCGACTAGTTCAAGCCATGATGGAGACTCATATTCATAAGCGGCATTCCTGGTGCCTGTCGCGCTGTTGCTTGAAGCTAGTCAAATTCCTCGTCAAACAGTTACGTGAGTAAGCCGATAACATAATAATTAATTTATTATGTCTCACGAAAGTTTTAAAGCTTTAAACAGAGAGGAGTGGAAGGAGAGTAGGGAGGCCTTTGCCCTACAGTGGGACGATCATGACTGAAATCTATATCTAAATCTAATTACGGAAGTTATAATAAAATTGCTCTACTATTACTATATTTATTTTATTAACTCAATATTGCAGTACACTATTGCTAAGATCAGTTCAATTCAAAAAGGAACTACGACGTTTATCGTTTCTGATCGGTTCGTCCATTTTGTTGCCTTATTTTCTACCATTGTCCAAGACTCTTCAATTTTCCGAAGGAATTCTTGCAAAGACTCTCAGTACTACATCGATTCCTTTTGTATGATTCGTATTCTTCATTTTTTTATTATAAGTATAAATATGATTTTTATTTATTGAAATGAATTTTTACATTTATGTTTAGACTTTCACAATAGGGTAGATGACTTATTTTTATTTTAATGACCGTCTTTTAAGACATTGGACACGTATTTTTTATTTTCTTATAGAAGCTAATACTTTCGAAGATATATTGATTTGAAATATCGCGTGACGTTACTTCTAGGTACGTTTTATATGAAGAAATTTGATTCGTTTTATCTAAGTATTGTTATCTTATATAACAAAATAAAAAAACACGTGGCTAATATTTTTTCATTACCTAACTGACGGACTAAATAGATTTTCAATTATCTTACCCCGTCATCATCCCTATTACAACGGAGTAATTGAAATATTGGGTATTATTTCATTTTAAATGAAAACGGATTTTTGTTTGTGTAATTCGAAATGTTGAATATGTTTATTTTTTATTTTATCTCGTAAATAAAATTACTTTGTCCGCTACATGCCTTTGTCTAGACATGTACAATTATTTTATAAAACATTGTATCGTATGAGTTACAAATATTTAAATTAAGTTTTTTACTGGATTATATTTAAGAACATTGACCGTTATTTAAGGTCAGGCGTAACATTTTCTATCCCAGAAATATGTTAAGTAAACTTAGAATTGACAAAATTTAGAACCTTTTTGTAAATGTAGAGTACATTTTAAGCCCCGTAGGTAAAAAAATTCTAGACAAGTGATTGACAAGTTAGTTTGCTAAGATGCTAAGGTTACTTAAAGTGCCCTTAGGTTAGTGTTCTCTTAGTAAAAGGCTTTTGGACTATGTAAATGGGCCTTTTACTGATGTTATTTTATCTCAGTAGGTACATTAGAGGTAAAATAATTAATTATTATTTATTAATGTTAACGAATAAATGAAACTATGTGCTGTACTCAGAGACATTTAATGATTACTTAACTCATCTTACTTTTCAAAATATTGAGCAGCGTGCGCAGACGCGGCCTACTGTCACGATAAAGAGTCCCTCTGTGACTCGAAACTAGTAGAGGTTTTCTCCATTAACGTGAGTGAACCGTGATTTTAAATTAATTTAGTATGTCACATTTATTACAAAAATATCAGTGTTTATTTTAGCAACTTATTTCGGCTCGTATAATTTATCTAGATAAGTCTAACTATCACTAAGGTAGTAAATAGTAACAAAACGTAATAAAATCAAGACAAACAAAATATCACTTTCAATGTAAAATCTTTCCATCGTTATCAGTCAAAGAAGTGATCCGAACTAATTGGGTCCCCAATTAAATTGAAAATTAATTTATTGATAATTTCCACGATTTTGCTTGTAAATATTTTCAAAAGATTAAACATGCCTAAAAGTATTTGAATATATACACAAATCATATCATTTCATTTCTTGTAGAGGTTGGCAGATTTATATTATTAAGAGTACTAATTAAATATGACATTCACTTTTTAACAGTTATGTTATGTGCCCTTAATAAAGAGCGGGGGCCTTAGTCTGCTATTACAATTGTGTCAGAATGGTCGATCACTGAGCAGTGCAAGAGTGACGGAACTATGTAGGTTGTATAGCTCCATCCCTCTTGCACTGCTCAGTGATCGACCATTGTGACACAATTGTAATAGCAGACTAAGGCCCCAGGCCTATTGTCATACACAGGACTCTAATTTAATTTAGCCCTAATACGAAGCCGAGGAAGACCTAAAGGCCTGTCGGGGCTCCGGCTAACAGCATGAGTAGGACCAGAGCAGGAGTATGGTTATTAGTCAGTAAGAATCTGACACTCTCTCTCTCACATCGCCCAAACCAGGATGATTACCCCCAAAAATTAAAGCATCAGTGTCACTAATGAAAATTGGCCAATAACGGAATAAACTCGATAGTAACATTGTTTTACTTGAATTAGAACTCGCTCTGTACTAAGCGGTCGTACTTGCGACCACCCAACCCACAAAACGGTAATTACATTTCAATAATAATACCAATATCATTAAATTATTTTTAATGCAACACGCGGTAAGCACATGTCGGTTGCCCGTAAAATTCATTTAATGCTATTAATAATTCATTTAATCCCAAAATAATATTTCGCCTTATTTATTTAAAGCAAAACATTTTATTTTATGAAATAATTTGTTTCATTTCACAGATTAACAACTGGAAATTAATAAATAATTCGTTTTTTACATTCATAATTAAAAATGTGTTAAGAATAAAAAGGTGTAATTTTGAAATGTTAACGGTAAAATATAAACATATAAATTTATTGGTAAACAAACATTGAATAAATATTACCAAAATATTTACTTTATAATTATTGAAAACAGAGCATCGCCACTTTTTTCGTTTCCCAGAAAACTGTAGGCAGTGGTATTTAATAAACATTATTACCTATCAAAACAAAGAGAAATGAAAACTATGATATACTAAACAGTCTACAGCCCAAACCACAAAATATATCGATCTATGAAATATGAAATATGTTTTAGAATATTTCTACAATATATACGTGGTTAGACCTTCGTTCAGCAGTAGACGTCAGTCGTCGTAACAGTGATAACACAAAAGAATTTTTACACACATCACATATCAACAGCCTTTAAGTGCTGCTGACCAAAGGCCTCTTCTTGCATGGAGGGTTAAGCATTAATCACCACGCTAGCTCAATGCGGGTTGGCGATTTCAAACATATAATTAGTAATTAGAAAATATAAGCCCAGGTTTTCTCACAATGTTTTCCATCACCATTTGTCAGTGGTGTCTAAATAATCTCGGAAAAAGTCACATTGGTACTGTGCCGTTGGTAGCTTTCAAACCCACGCCCTCATGCATGAAAATCAAACGTCTTAAACCTCCGAACCACCACAACGCACAAATCTAACCACACATCACAACAATCACCAAATCAAAAACACATTATACAGCAAAAAACGTTTCACCATTACCCTACCAATGTATATCAAAGATTTTTTACGTTCCAATCTTACCCCACTGGCCGAAAGGTACGTTAGCAACGTCATTATTTCAATGAATGAGTCTTAGTTTTTCGCTCCGCCTGTTATAAAGGGCCGAAAGGATCCAAAATCTATCGTCTTAAAGCCTTCGGAACGGAAATTCTGAGCAAAAATTGTTTTATTATTAAACATGAATATTTCTGTTGGGGTTATTGTGGAATAATAATTTGTGAAATTGTTTTGTGTTTGTCTATTGTTTGTTTAGTTAATGAGTTTGTTAATTTGTTTTGAGGTCATTTAATCATTGGTCCCCCCTCATTTGAGTTTATGAAGTGTGTTTTATTGATTGGTCACAAAAATAATTAAAATGTCCAGGTTAAGCGATACTTTAATGACCACTTCTCTGTAAATGTAAGGCTTGTGAAGGAAATCAGAAATTTCTGGTTATTTTTTACCGTGGAAAAATCTATCAGTAATCATGTATTTTTTTAAATAATAACGAATGGAGTTTATTGCTCGTTTTTCTCCATTCGAAGCTACTCTTTGGAATGAGCACTTAGCTTCACAGACAGACAGACTGACAGATTTGAATTTGATTCCTTCCTCACCAAATTCTATAAGAATTATGTCTTATTTTTGAAGTACTTAATTCGATTTAGTGTCTTATTAACGGTAGCATCAGCATACCTGATTTAGAAAACTTCAAACTAAAAATTATTAATCCAAAACCATTCACGGCAATAAATCTTCACATCGAACCACCTCGAACTTAGTTACCAAAGCATCAACTAAATTACTTATACATCCAAATGACGTATTCGAACTCACATTGCAATCGAAAGCCTTAGCCAAGTCCATAAATATTTAACATAAACTTCTAAAGAATTTACCAAGCCAGGCTAACCAATTTCTTACTAACACACCGTAGTACAGTAATTTCTACTTTATAATTTAGCTTGTAAAGTTCAAAATGTCATAAATAAATGTAACAATTTAGGGTAGTTTGATATGCTACCATCTACTTAAGCAACTTTGTAACGTAATATCTACTTTATCATTTTGATATAAAGTTCACAATGTAATAGCTAGGGTAGGTTGTGCTGTTGCCTTTTACGTCACAAGAACTTTCTAACCTAAAACTTTGCTTCAATGGTTCGTCAAGTATGTTGATGAAAAACTGAGATACTTTCAAGGGCCCTAACTTATCGCCTTTGGTTCTAACAACAACTTTGGCTAAATATGTTGAGGAAAAACGGGGTCAAGGCTGCGGACCAATTAGTCCTTTTTTGTGTCAAAAAGTTTTGAAATGTCGGCTTTTATTATAATAGTTCTAAGGTTATGATGTGAAAGGGGTATTTTTTTTCTTCAGGCATAGTTCTAAAGGCAGGCCAAGCTGTTTAAAGTAGTTATAGAACATTGCGACATTATTATGACCTAGTAAAAGAAAAAAAAATAGTGTGCACTATTTCATATTTAGTAGCCAACTCACAAAATACTACTTCATCCAGATAATGAAATACATGACTAATAATATCGTCAAAAATAAATATTTTGGACATTAAAATGTAAATTATTTATAGCGAACTTTTTTTCTTACAGAAACAAATATTTTCGAAGATATATCGATTTGAAATATCGCGTGACGTCACTACTAGGTCCGTTTTATACGTAGAAATAACATATTTGCTCACACTTCTAAACTTTGATTCGTTTTATCTTAGTATTGTTGTCTTATATATCTATTTTTTTTGACCTTACCGCTTTACCTAACTGCTTTACCTAACTGACAGACTTAATAGATTTTTAATTTTCATACCTTGTCATCAACCCTATTCATTTTCTATCTTTTATAAAAACTTCCGTCTGTCCTCTTGTCCTACTATAAATACACCTATCGTTAACAACCATGCCTCATATTCCATGGAAGTAACCAAACCAACAAAATCCCGAAAATCACATTATCTGACAACACGAGAAGAACTCAAAAACTAATCGGCTAACACGATCTGGTTTGTAGTTGAGTCAAAAGTTGGAAGCTGACTTTGTCGGGCATCAGTGGAAGCTGTTACGTTTTGTATTCAAGGAGAAGATACTTACTTGTTTATTGAATTAATGTGTTATGGGATTTGCTTTGCATTTGTTCGGGGCTTGAGTGTGTATTTTAAATGGTTTTTTTCCTGTTAAATGTAGTTATTATCTGTAATGATAGTTTATATGTGGAAGAGTCATGCTTCGGCACGAATGGGCGGGCTCGACCGAAGTGATACCACGGCCTCACAGAAAATCGACGTGAAACAACGCTTGCGTTGTGTTTTATTGTGTGAGTGAGGTTACCAAAGGTCTTCTAAATACACCCTAACACCTCTTCCCAACAACCCTCAAATTCCTAACCCCAGAAAGTCCGGCAACACACTAGTAATGCCTTTGGTGTTTTGGCTGTCCATGCGCGGTGGCGATTGCTTACCATGGCGGGAGAAGTGAATGGATGATTCTTTCCCCTTAAAAAAGGCTGTTGAAACAATGAAACAATTAGGTACAAAGAAACAATTACTTCCGACAAAATGAAAACAAGGGCTAATTTATCTTCATTCCGTACCTAGGACTTAAACTATAAATCACTTTTTTGGGAGATTGATGCCTAGCCTGGATTTTGGGCTGAAAATCTGGATGAAACTGGAAAAACTTGCCGACAACTCTCTTTGGGAATAACTTACAAACGAGGACTTAGGTTGCTTCTCCACCAGAGATGTGCTATGCTAAATGTAGCATCCAAATCAACGGACGTAGATTCGTTTGGCTTCAACGAATCGAATCATATTCATTGGTACACATAGTTTAGCACTTGTGAATACGGGTTCAACTAATTTGAACCCGTTTCCTGAAATGTTTTTACATGGCAAGATGCGTACTATGGATGGCTTCCCTACTATAGATACATGCAGATACTCGAGTTGCGCATCTTCCTCACGCAGCTACTTTGCGGTGGCGCATCTTCATAGCAAATCTTATTCGCACAGCTACATAGCTTAGTATCGTTTGTACGGATCACATAGTTTAGCTATTATATCTTCGTAGCATAGCTACATAGCACATTTCTAGTGAAAAAGGACCCTTAAATAGGAAAACTAATTTTGAAACAAGGTAAGTCTAAAGTCATTGTGTTTTCGATAAAAAAAGAGTAAAAAAGTTAAAATTTTATGCCTTGTTATTTCCCTATAGGCATTGGGTGAAGTGTAGTAATTTTTGTCGCTTATTAATTCTGTATAAAAACGGCAAGTTTGTTTTGATACCAGGGAAATTTCCAATTAGGGTTCTTTTTAACGTTGCTGTAAACTAGAATTTTCTCCTGTATCGTAAATGCGTTTACACAATAAAATTACAAGTTCTCATACATCTGACACCCAGACATACAATAATTTTTTTATCACACAAAAAGCTATTCCGTGCGCGAATAGTATCCCTACACTTTGCGCGACAGCCAGATACAAAGCTACCGTGCCAACCGTATTGAGAATAGGTACACGTTATAACAATATCAGAAACAGCATTCATTACATTTCACGGCTCACTCACGGAACTGTTTGACAAATTAAGTTGATCAGTTTCAATCCCTGCTTGCAGCTCATATTCATAAACAGTATTGCTGATAATTATTGATAAATAATTGATACAATGATGAGAGTTATAACACAAAATCTAATTAAGTAAAAATCTTGAGAACACTATAATATATTGTTACATCAACACGAAACAAAAACACAATACGTGAGAAGTGATATTAACTCCCACGACAAAAGTAGTTTCCAATACAGCCTTGGTGATCTAAAAATAACATAATTCGTGCTATATTTCATCCTAGATAAACCTTTATGTCTAGATCGAATGATCTACAATTACACGCTGTCGTAACCAACTTATATGTTCTGAGAGATGAAATAAAAATTGTTTCGGTATTATTGTTATGATATTTTATAGAATTATCAATATTTCTTTCATATGTTCCATTTTTAGGCAGTTTTTTTGTTTGTTTTCTCCATAGGAATCAACACTTTGGAAGGAGCAAATAGTTTCACTAGAGTTTATTATAATATTAGCTTATTGTAATATTTGTTTTGACGTTCGAAATTGCCTTTTCGGTCTATTTGAAATAAATAATTTTGACTTTGATTTTGACATAATAATATATACTCTGCTCGGAGGACACTGTGGTGACTGTGTGCCCTGCATGGGTGAGCACCCCTGTGTAGTCAGTGATTGCACAAAATCTGTCCACTAATAGAGTAGCAGAGATTTTGTGCAATCCTTAATTGGTTAATATTTCTCCGTGACTCCGCTCTACTACCTCGCTTCGCTCCGGTGGACAGGCAGCCATACTTCCCACAAAATATAATAAGCCCCAAGATACAAACGCCGCGAACGCTCCTATCATAAAGAACACATTACACATGGACAGTTAATCTCATAACGAAAAAGTGTTACCAATACAAAAAAAAAATAAAAATATGAAGCACGGATAACTCTACGTGATTTATGTTGCCATAAATAAAAATGTACCATTATCCTCGTGCTGAGGGTTAAAAAAATGAAAAATGTTTACACATATACATGTTGATTTGGGAAGAAAAACGTCGTTGGTATAAGTGGGGGGAGTGGGAGTGTGGGCAATGGTTGGGCATGCATATAATGGGTTTGTGTAGTGTATTGGATATAGTTTGTAGTTTGTTGCAGAGTACGATGGGGGGAGGAAAAAGGATTATTAGATATTATGGTGTTAGTAATAATAGGTAATTTAAAGATGTTATATAACAATTTTAATAAATATACCAGTAAATTGGACACAAGGTTTTATTGAATATATTTCAATGGATGGAGGAAAGAGTGGAATTAAATTAAACATTAATTTAATTCAAGAGGTAAATTTTGAAAGTAATTTGTCAACACGTTCTTTCTTAAAAATAAAAAGGGTAAGCTGTTATTAAAATAATTATATACACAGTAAAGAATATGGATTATTAGGTATTATGGTGTTAGTAATAATAGGTAATTTAAAGATGTTATATAACAATTTTAATAAATATACCAGTAAATTGGATACAAGGTTTTATTGAATATATTTCAATGGATGGAGGAAAGAGTGGAATTAAATTAAACATTAATTTAATTCAAGAGGTAAATTTTGAAAGTAATTTGTCAACACGTTCTTTCTTAAAAATAAAAAGGGTAAGCTGTTATTAAAATAATTATATACACAGTAAAGAATATGATATCTTTTATAACAAACATGTAGCAGTGGAGCAAACAAGAGCTTCTTACTAAAAAATAAACACATATTTGTGTTAAATAGTGCATTTAAGTAATAATTAACATATTTTGCTGAGTTGATATCATCTGAGTCACTTTATAAACAACTTTTCAATACACCAAATGTATTAGATACCACACTCTATGATATTATACTATAAGCAAAACAAACTAGAGGAAAAGACAGTTTCTATTTGCTTAGTTTTAGAAGCAAACTTCCATTATTTAGTCTGTAAATACGAGTTGGAAATTCCTGTAAGGTGAGCCGAGGTGTCGAGGCGCACCGGTATTATTTACTTTAAAAATAAATGGGTATCCTTTCAATTTGAACGATGTAAACCTGTTTGTTTCTTTAGAATCGGGGTTTTGATGGCTTTGATATAGTGTAATATTGATAGGTTTGTTAATCTTTAAAGGTAAATAAACACAAATCACAAATGGTTTTTTTCGGCTATAAGTGTCATTTGTATGTGAAATTGTACGTTTGTACGTGTGGAGCAACGCCTAAAAAAACACTATAATTTAAATTAATTATTATGTTATCGGATTACTCACTTAACTGTTTGACGAGGAACTCGACTTGTTTCAAGCTATCCTAGAGGCCATATACACGAACAGCATTCCGCGATAAACGACGCGGCGATTGTCGCTTTACCATCTAATCAAATTTTTTAGGTTTCCAAAAATCGGGAATCTATATCACAATACATTAGTTATCACCTAAATTCATCAAACAATTCAAACTACAGTTCACCAAAACAATACTGCTAAGTGCTAGAATATCAGTTAAAACCAGCCGTAATTTATATTCGCAAGTTATCAAATCAACTGGCGATGTAATAGTTCCATCTAGCTTTGAACATAAGGTACTATTTAATAGTGCCGCTGTATTATTCATGGTGATGAGGTAAGACCTCAATCCATTTGATCAATGCTCCTACTAAATCTAGGTAGTAGAAGTACAGATGCGATAGGTCTAGCCGTGTTTGTGAAATATGAGGCATAATTTGTTAATTTGAGTTGTTGAAGAATGGGTGAATCAATTTTAGAGAATGGTAGTTGTTGTCTAGTCTAATGAATATAATTGGAGTTTCTGTTTGTAATATAGAAATAACCGTATGTTTTTAAATGCATATTAATATACATACACCATAATCACATTTGTTACAATTTTTGTCTGTCTGTCTGTGTTTCGGCTAGTCTCTGAAATGGCTACACCGATTTTGACGGAAATTTTATTTACAGATAGCTAATGTACTAAGGGGTAATTTTAAGCTACTTTTATTTCCGAAAACGTAACAGGTTACCGAGACTCCGGCTCAAAGCATGAGAAGGGAACAGGATGGTTTTGATTCAGTACTCCCTCTCGCCTCACCTAAGGCGGAGAGAAGTCATTGGATGATTTTCCCCTTTCAAGTAAAAATACTAAGTACTTTATTTTAGAACAAATATTTTTTTAATCGATTCTTACGGCACCCACGGTAATAATAGGAATGGTGAGATGACAAATATATTTTACTCTGCCTCTGAACACGGCACACATTTACATCGTACATAGCCATTTTACATGTTTCACTATATTTCAATATTACAATTTTTCTAGAAGTTTCAGCGTCTTGAACGAGTCTATTGTATGTTGGAACCGAGTTGCCTAAATTGACCCTTTTGAACGCAATTGCTTGCGGATGCAAGGTTTTGTTAGTCTGAAGTAGTGGGAGGTATTTTGTAGGACTAGTTTTGTGTGTAATATACAAGGAATATTATTTTTCTAAATTATTGTTTTAGGAAAAGATTTGACTGGAGTATCAGTCAAGGTATATATGTTTTTCGGAGGGTGGAAAGTTATCAAATGACTTCTCCCGCCTTAGGTAAGGCGATAGGGAGTGTCAAACTCTTATTGACAAAAACACCCCGTTCCTAGTCCTGCTTTTTGAGCCGGAGCCCCGGTAACCCGCTAGGCAGTCCGCAGCTCAGTCAAGGTTTGGAATACATTTTGAAGGCGTTTCATGCTTGATACTTGCAGTTGTTTAAATTTTTTGTTTATGCTTGTTTATTTTTGTCTGTGTGTTTGTTCCGGTTAATCTTTGAAATGGTTGGACCAATTTTGACAGGACTTTTATTGGCAAGTAGCTTAAGTACTGAGGAGTAACTTGGGCTTTATTTTCTAGACTTTTATTTTAGAAAATTGGAACAATGAAAACGTTATGTCTTTAACTACATTACTCTATGTTGATAAAGATGCGCAAAAAATAATGCATTATTTTATTTAGAAAACATTTTTTAGACACAAAGCCCGTAATCTACGCGAGCAAAGCCGCAAGCATCAACTAATATTGTAATAAATACAATGTTCTTTTCAATAGACTATAAATTCACAGTTTTCTATCACACTCGCGACGCCAAACCTCATTGACAAACTCCCAAGCGTTAGATTACTGAACTAGATGCCAAACTTTTGGCTCGTTATACGGTGATTTAGGTACTTAGCTTGTTAGCTGAGCTCTTTATCTTTTGACTCCTATTTAAAACGAACTGTCAGTGTTTAGCAGTATATTATGTTAACGTAATTATCTTTTCGACGGGCTGTCGTGGTGGCTTGGAAGTGTAAGACGCCTATTCTTCATGCATGAGGGTTTGAAACCTACCAACGGTTAGTACCAATGTGATTTCTTCCGAGTTATATGTACTATCTACGATTATTTAGACACCAGGTGATAAATGGTAAAGGAAGACAAACATGAGGAAACCTTGCCTTCAACACAATGGGGTAGATGACTATATTTTATTTTAATGTCCGTCTTATAGATTATTTTAAAACATTAGACACGTATTTTCTATTTTCTTACGGAAACAAATACTTTCGAAGATATTTTGAAATATCGCGTGACGACACTTCTCAGTACATTTTACACGTAGAAATGACGCATTAGCTCCTACTCCTTAACTTTGATGCGTTTTATCTAAATATCGTTACCTTATATAACAAATTAAAAAAAATACGTGTCAAATATTTTTTCATAACCTAACTGACTGACTAAATAGATTTTGAATTTGCATACCCCATCATCATCCCTATAATTGATTTCCACTATGTTATACTACCCATTTTACCTTACGTTCATCTATTTCTTAATAAAAAAAATACCAACCACTCAACACAAACGTCCGTTTAAAACAGAAGCGAAATGAAGTCAAAAGTCATCGCCCAGATGAGAACACATAAACCTCAGTAAACCAGTATAACTAGAGCTCTCTTTGCGTGGGAATGCCACGTTATAGTGGGTCAAGTTATGTAGTAAATATATAGTGCTATGTGCCTTCAGACGCATTACATAATTCATGACCGTTAGCGGCCAGGTAGCGTCAGTCACAAAGGTAAGGCTAAGAAACCAGATGGTTTTATTGATTTTTTTCTTATTTTAGTGCGAGCTAGGATTTTTAGGTCTTAAGACGAATATCTTTGAGAATGTTGTTGATAAAGAAAGTTGTAGGTTTAAAGCGTTTTTTTTTTAGTTTTGTTGAAATTATTCTTCGTTTATAAGGTTATTGTTACTGTGCTGATTATGGGTCTTGAACGAGGCTCGAAATTGATTGAATAAGTTCGTTGAGTAGTTACGTGATAAACATCTAATTAATACACATCTTTCAATATTTTCTCCTGTGTCGTAGGTGCGTTTACAAACATACAAGTTTACATGCACATGACTCCCAGACCCGAAACAGCAATTTCTCGATCACACAAAGAGTTGCTCTGTCTAGGAATCGGACCCACAACGCGTTGCACGATGGCCAGCCATCGCGCCATCCATCCATGTAGCCAAGTTTTTAATATCAATGTTGATAAAATTAGCGGTAATAATTTAAACAAAATGTGTATCTATCTATCATCAATTTAATTTTATGTCTACAAAACCCTCCACAAAAACATTCTGCCACAGCAAAGAAGGTCAAAGAACTAAAGCGTAAAAAAAAACAAATACAGAGACAAAAGGAAACGCATCGCTTAAAGTCCACAGACATTTCTACTGAAAGCTTAGTACAGCACATCAAGTTACGCTTTACTTTTAATCGATTTTCAACCGTATTGCTCTACAATTAAGATGTAATCCAATTAATGAAATATAACACTTTAGCGTAACTTCATGTGACATTCCTGCAAGCTCCACTGAAAAGACAAACGCACATTAAGCTATCCTTTTCTTTCAATACAATTCCGACTTTATGTCAAAAAGATAAAGTTTATAATTGCATAAATTAATCTAGCAGATTGATATACCGTCATGTAAGTGTATTGTTTTGTACGTGCAGTAACGAAATCTGAACAAAATAAAAGTCTAGAGGATCAGTCCGTGTCGGACGCGGATCGTTGACGTCACGTAGTCGTATGTATGTGCATCGACCTCTGCTACTGATACTTTTTATTTATATATAGTTTTGTTTGATAATGTGGTAGTTGTGTTTGTTTGTGTCTATGGCTTAGTTCATCAACCTGTAATATAACTAACCATCATTTGCCTGCAGATGAATAAGGAATTTCAAACTTTATAAACTAAGTATGTAAGTCTAGTTTTACGTGAAACAAGTAATACAAAAAAATACGTTAAACGATTTTAATGAGCTCTTTTTTTGTTACATGAGCTCTACACAATGAATAAAGCCCTTTTGTTTGATATCCATAATGGAGACAGTTGAGAAAAAATAAATAATCATCTAAATAAACAGTGTGTACCAAATATCAAACCAATCTGTCGTATTGCTAAAATACCATACCCAAACAAACAAACGAGGTAAGCAAAAGAAAACCGTTTGTAAATTATGACCTACAAATAGACCAACCTGCTTATAAACATAAGCAGACACATGAGCACATAACTCTTCATCAAAACAAATTCACCTCTGTCCACAATGTGCCTTCACACGTAAACACCAAATTTGAAGATAACCTATCCTTCTACCCACAGGTCATACTTCCACCACCCTCGTACATCACTATCAAGCCATACAACATCTGAGTCTGTTCAAATTGCCGTCCAGCTGATTGATCGATGACGCTACTTCGGTCCCATGTCCCAAAAGTTTTTGTTTACCGAACTGTAAGCAAGTTGCTTAAGTTGCCCATTTGGGGTTCGAAAACTGTGATGTGAATCGACTGCGGTATAAATAAATAGTTGGTTGGGAGATTCATGGGGTCTCTTTTTGTGGGTGGATATTGTGAGTTGTGTAGATGTTTTTTTATGGTGTTTTTGTCATGGTTGGAATTCTACTTACTTGTAACAAGTTCTTTCCATCAGTGCATGAGCGACTAGAGAGGACATGGTTGGAGGTAGATCACTGTGATGCCCAATTTCTTACTGGCCATGGTAACTTTAATGGCAAATCATGAGCACGAGTTACTTCTAAAGTTCATAACAGGACCATACCCAAAAACAAAAAAATAAAATAAAAACATCTGCGTCGTTGACCTTAGTGACCATAACTCCGACTACCGGGCAAAGGGGATCTCGGGTTCGATTCTCGGGTCGGGCAAGGTACTGCTGGACTTTTCTCGGGTTTTCTATAATTTCTCACTAGTAGCATGGAGTCTGGAAATATCTCACCCCCTATGACATGGGACTAACTACATAAATTATGAAAAGTAGATGTACATTGTACAGTACCACAATGGGCACCGCTACCTACACCTTTAAGTATCGAAGGCTCCTACAGAGATCGAAGGCGTGACAATATATATATAATAATAATATATAAAAAAAGTAAATAATTAAATTACCACGTCCAAACAGAAGACGCGAGCCCACAGTCAATACATCAACTTTGTATAAAGACACTACGTCATCAATTTGCTAGCCCAGTAGTGTCAGCTATTGCGTTATTGTTTCCCCTCCGATCGTTCACTGCCTGTCCACTCTTATATACACTGTCATAGAAACTACTTTGTTAGTTTTAATTTTCTCCTGTTTGCTATAGGTAGTCTGGATTTTTTAGGTTTACTTTTTCGTTGGTATGTTTGGGGGATGATTTGTTGAAACTCTGTCCAGCCAGGGTATGGAACAATCTGCTGGCTTCTATTTTTACTGTGAAATACGACCCAGGTATTTTCAAGGTCAGAGTGAATAGGTACTTTCTAAGTCTGTGTGTTCGATCTTTGGCAACATCTTCGCATCGCCGTTTTGTCAGAAAGCGGATTGGAGGCCAGACGCAGACTTAAAATAGATACTTAAAAAAAATTGTGAATTCGGGATTAGTACTAATCCACTACTGCAACATACAAATGTGGCCATTTTCGGTTGTTATTCCATAAAGGGTGTAAATCTGAATAGTACTTAAAATACATAAATTTTTGACTTGTTAAGTTTAGTCTCGTTTTTAACGAATATAGCTAAACCATATTGATATGATTTATTCTGTAACCCTAATAATAAATGCTGTGAAAGCAATTAAAATACGAAAACATAAATGCACAGAAAGAAACGAACACAAAAGAAATTAAAACGCATATTAATAACGAAATGACGACACACATAATTACATATTAATTTTGTGCAAAGAAATTAATGTTTCAGCGAAATTAACAGAGCATTGCGCGAGATTACACTGAACAAAACTGAACAATATATGGGTACCTTTTAGCACAATTAATGAATATGTGCAGTGAAATTTACATCATGTGCAATAATAATTAACATTTTCTTTCATACAATGTTAATTCATTTTTGCTTTTACTAGTGTTTTAGAGCACGTATAGTTAAATTATAATTGCTTTTGTCTTTGTTACGTTGTGTGCTTAATTTGTGAGTCGGGAAAATACTCGTAATTGTTGAGGTTTCCAATTTCCGAAACTTTTCATTACAGTCGTTAATTCTATTATGGTAATTGATTATAATGAAAACAAGTACTGAAATGTCTAAACATTCAGTTATTTGTCTCAGGAGTATTTTGTTTTTTTGCAACTTCACGCCTTTTGTCCCTGTTGAGGTGCACCTCATCAGGGACGAAGGCATGCATGCCGTAATGTCATTGCTCAATGTACAGCCACTTTTCACCATTTGTGTTATAAGTCCCATGTAACAAGCTGTGAGCCGATTGTCATATACTGAGCAAAATTTTAGTCTCCGTTCTACTACTGAAAAATTTTCGATGGCATATCATGATTTAATTATTAATCCATTGCAAATTCAAGACTGACCGTTGTACTCAGAGTCTTTGTCGTCGTACTCAGAGTCGTAATGGTTACTTAAGCTATTGTTTTCGGAACAAAATCCTTACTAAGGAATAGTTTAAGTGATCATTAAATGACTCTGAGTACGGCAGTAAGTCTTCATATAATTCCTAGCCACAAAACCATTAATCCTCTAACTTTGAAAGTGTTGAAGTGGCCAGCTTCCAACTATTTACTGTATAAGATGAATCTCTCTTCCATTATCCTATGTCCTTAATCAATTTGATGGTGGATCCGAAGTTTGTTACCGCAGACATATTAGTAAATCGATCACAAATGGCCCTCCTTGATGTTTGGGTGCGCAAGTTTTTCGTGTCTTAGATAAAGGGGATGTATTTTGTTGTACGTTGTTTCTGGAGTTTTCTGGAGATTGTAATAAGGTTGAGGATGTATGGGAGCAACTATTTATAGTTAGTTGTGGTTGGGATTTTCATTTTAGAGGTTGGACGAATTTGTGTGAACATAGAATGTAATGTATTTTTTTCGACTTATGAATTGCTTTGTGAACGCTAATCAAAAGAACTTTATTCCAGAAAGGATGCGTGAGAAGGGAAGGATTGATTTAAAAATTATAGATCTCATCAGCCATATAAAAGCTGGTAGAAAATAAACAAACAATAAAACTCACTCATCACGCATAACATTCATTCTACACATCTCGATGTGTGAAATGAATGTTATGCCTACATTGACATGAGTGTCAACTACCAAATACGATACAACCACGACTCTTACACAAACCAGCAGCGCCCTGAGACCAACTCAACTTGTACCAAACAACTTCAAACCATTTCCACGAGAGACGCGAAGGGTTTAAAATAGTTACGGTTGTAACATTAATTAGTAATGCGGTAAATTAATTAAGACCCATCTTTAATAAGACAGTTGGCTAACTTGTTCCCAAAGTTTCCATTTCTCGAGTTATTCAACCAATAAAAGTCTAAAGTTTGTTCAAATTAAATTTTCGCGTCGTCTATTATTCGTCCGTTTCATTCCGTGAATGGTCCTTTGGAGTGAGTGATGGGACCCTGATTTGTTATTTGGGTTTAATTGTGTGATTTTAATTGTGATATTATTTTATTGTTGCAAGTTTTAAAGTTGTGTGTTTGGTTTTGGTAGAACACCTTTGAGATAATAAGTGTTTGCCGTGTTTAGAATAAATTCAAGTTATTGTTATTCCTTAATTGGATAGCAAAAAATATGACGGTTACTATTATAGTTAGTATCTAATTAATTTAATGTCAATTTAATAACCGATATTAATCCAAAATTTTTGGATCGGCCTTTATTTTTGACAGAAACTCTAAACAACTAATGTTAAAAATCGATCTCATTGTAAAGATCGGCTATTGAAATCGGCAGTTAACGATTATATCAAATCTTTCACCACTAAATATTTTAATACGTTTACATTCTGGTTGTGACAAGCGTGAATTTGAAACTATATCCGCACACAACATCCTCCTATTTTATTTTATACATAGCGTAAAACGTGTGTAAAAATAAATTGTTGATTTTCCTAAAATACCGTAAACATTTTTATAAAACCCGAACCGATAACGATAGACAAACACCATACAGTTTTCAATAAAAATATACGCACACAAAAAAATACAACATAAATTACACGAGCATTAAAATTGATCGAGCACCTAACTGCCTTTAAACAATCCAGCCCAGTTAAGCCTTAAATTTTCCCTGGGCCTATTTTTATTTTCAAATTTCATCACAATTTATGTTGCTTGAGATCCCGCCTCGCAATGAGGGAACCAACTTTGTTAATTTTCCTAAAAGTTGAACACTCAAGGGAGTTATTAGGTAGTCGGTAGGAGAGCGACAGAGGATTATTCTAACCGGGGACACCGATCGTCTATGATTATATATTGAACTGAGGGAATCGTAGATGTCTTTGAATCAGTCTGTGGAGCTTAGAGGCTTTATGTAGCAGAAACTGGGAAGTTTCACGCATGAAATCGTTTGAGCCAATTAGAAATACATGAGTGTAACTAATACTGTTGAATGGTGCATTTCTGGTCAATTAGTGGTCGGAATATGGTGCAGCTGTTTGCGTAAATTGTTCTGAGATAGTGTTGTGTTGTGTTGATTTGTAAAAGGACTATTTATTCATTTATAATTATTATTCATGAAATATGCATTTCGTTTAGTTTGTCACCGCCCTTCTCTTTTTGTGGGTATCGTAAGAGCCGACCTAGGAACTACACATTGTCTGATACATTTTTACACACTTTGACAAATTTTTAATCAATTCTCCTGGCAACCGTTGAGTGGTGGAAACATAATATCGTACGAACAGAAAGCCCGCAGCTCAGCATGAAATTATCGCGAATTGTTTAGGTGATATTTATAAATGGCACCGTTCAGTTTCAAATACAATATTTCACAACCCTCTCAACTACATACTTCGACACCACTTTCCGACCACTCGACATCCAAAAGCAAATTAACCCAAAAAGATTAACAAATAACTCAAAATGTTATTTACAAAATCCTCACTAACACATGTAAGTCTACAATTACAGTATACTTCAACAGTTTGGTGAACTCGATTTAGTTTTAATCCCATTAAATCTTGTCCCTTTAGTCATAAGGGTTGTGGAAAAGGTCCAAATCTTCGGTGTCGGCGCTACGTGTTGGAGTTGAGATGAATGGGGCCCTGCACGTGACTATTACACTGTGGCTTAGATTAACAAGCCAAGGGAATATGATGGTATTTAATCAATATGCGGTTTTCTTTGGGCTGGTATATTGTTTGGTACGGGTGTATGGGATATGATAGGGTTAGATATGATATTATTATAATTCGTTTAAGTTTATGATACAAATCAAACAACATTAACTTACCCCCTAAAGGTTACCCTTGATTTCCTAACCCCAAAAGGCTGACAACGCAGTTGTAACGCCTCTGGTGTTTCGGATGTACATATATATGTGCGGCGCGGCGGCGATTGCTTACCATCAGGTCATCCTTCTGCTCGTTTACCGGTTTACACCATAAAAACAAAACTTTTCGCTTCCGCGACAATTGGCGCATCGTGTATCGCGGAATGCTACTTATAAATATGAGCCTCTAGCATGGCTTGAAACTAGTCGAGTTCCTTGTCAAACATAATATTAACCATTTTGATCATGCTTGTAGATAAACACTGGTCTATAAAAACCAAAACACATCTTTTACTTACCCTTTTAACCCCCAAAAAATCCCCACGTTCACACCTTTACAAATCCCCACATTTAGTCACAATTATCCCCACATCCTTTCATAACCTGGTGACCTATTTTCCGGGAAATGATTTAGTTTCCATCCATGGGCGAGGGTCAAAGTGATCTTGGTCACAAAGTGTCGCTCTAACGACTTCCGAACCACTACCAAGGTACAGAGTGCGAGCTAGTTTTACCTTAACGCATTCGAAAAAATTCAGCGTTTAGCCCTTTGATTGGTCAGTTACTTTGGCAACCAATCAGAGCGTTGAACGTCATAGTTGTTTCGAGTACGTTAAACGTAGACGTAAAACAAATTCGCACTAGTTACTAATGAGTTTAAAGCGAGTATTTGTCGATACTCGACAGCAACGATGTAAATTTTTGTATAGTAAACTTTAGTTCCATAAGTGACCACTAGAGGCGCTTTTAAAAAAAACTAAAATGTATCGACAAATCCTATTGCTTAGAACTCATGGTAGAGGTGCTAAGGAATTAGTATGCTGTGCATACCTTTAGGGTTGGATAACCGCTGTAGATATGGTCTAATATCTCATAGGTAGGTACAGTGAGAGTTCTTTGCCCTCTAATGGTGGTTTGTCTGTTTTTGGGCTGTAGTATGGAACTGTAAAGATTTGAGTATTATTAGGAATATCAGGCAAGATTTAAGGAACATAAGAGTTATCAGCTTTAAGGGTTTTTTTATCAGAGTATCATCTTTAACTAGAGAAAACCATTTTGTTTTTAGATATCCTGAATAGTTATAACCGGGCGCTTTAAACATCTAAAAGTTAATTTGTCTTTTTTTACAATAATTGAACAATAATTATTCACGATATCTCGAGATTGTTCATCAATCATCATTGTCTAATTTCATATGCGTTCCAAGCGGTAGGCAAAGCGACCCTCACCCCTGTTCGCCACCTAAGGAGCGGCCAACTAGTTTCGCACACACTACAGAATTCAGGTTCTAGGAACAATAATAAACGCTACTCAATATAAATTTAATTTTATAATTTACGTGGAGGACTAAGGTGACTGGTAAGGTGCTGATGATGATGATGATGAATATAAATTTTAAAGTATACAGTGTGGTTTCATTTAAAACAATTATTTACAAAAATAACACCGAGCTTTCGTTCTTTTCGTCGCAAAATGTTACCAAAAAATTCCCATATTTTTTTCCAAAAATTATCATAATTTTCAAGTCACGACTCTTACAGGAAAACCAAGGTGTAAACATAACATAAATTCCTCAAAAAGTTTATGATAAAAACCAAGATTATGATTATCACGAGTTAATTAACGTCACTTGACTTTAAGAGGGAGAGGGCTACAGAGAGGGAGATAGAAGATTAAGATGTCGTTAATAAAAGTTGTTAAGTGTGAGATGGATTCATGTAAATGGTTTTGTTGCCCGGTTTTTTGTATCAGACATTATCGTACGGAATAAAGTCAAAGTCAAAATTATATATTTCAAAGAGATCAGGAAAGCACTTTTGAACGTCAACGCAAATAATACAATATGTAAAAAAATGACTATCTGACGATCAGTCCTCTAGGAAAACTATTTGCTCATTTCTACGTGTGGATTTCTATAGAGAAGAACGAGCAAGAAACTTCATAGGTTACTCTTTTTCAATCAGGTTCACAATAATTTTCTAGGTTACGTACCTTTTGTGTAAAGCCTACTCATCTCGAGATGTATCACACACACTGATGAGCAGCATTCAAGATTATAAGCACTAAGTGTGGCTTAAAACTAGTCGAAGAAACTAGTCAAACAAGCTAATGAGTAAGCGATACAATTTAATCAAGGAATCTGTATATGCAAACCCTCTAGAAATATGGCTTTTTTAAGTGGTGAAAAACATCCAATGACTTCTCTCGCCTTGGACGAGACGAGAGGGAGTGTCAGACTCTTGATGACTAAAAACCACCCCATTCCCACTCCTACTTTTCGAGCCGGACCCCGGTAAACACGCTAGCTACTCCGCAGCTCCGGATCAAGCATCAGCCCTACTGGGCTCCATTTTTGGTCGTATAAATATGGTAACGGAACCTTAAAAACTTTACGAGGAAAATTTAACGTTTCATTCATGCGCATTCTGTGAAGAATGTTGATGAAGATCTTGTGTACAGAATATGACGTGTCCCCTGATTTATGAGCATTTTGAATGAGATTCATTAGTCACACTCACAGCTATGTATTGTGTAATTTGTAATTTGTTTACACTTTTGATGATAATATATTGTTCGCTCAGCGTTTTCCATTATCTTGCATTGTTTTTTGGAATTACAATATTATTGTTATTACAAAGACTAATTCTTATTATTTACACAATAAATGGCGAAATGGGATTGTTTCTTTCACGTCGCATTGGAGAGGACAAAAAAAACAAATAAGTTTTGCTGCCACTTGAAATGTGCAATTTTTTCACCTGTGTGCATGTTTGTTACTCAATTACATCAAAATGCTGAAGGGATTGAGATGCATTTGGAACAAAGGTAGAACAGGGGTCTGCAAAAAAAAAATGAAGAAAAACAGTTCATTTGCACCATTGTAAGATATTGCAAACGAAACAAGAAAATAATAAAAAACATCAACCTAGCCTAAAAAGGGCAGTGCTCAGCTAAAACATGTTCTACTTATCCCACAAGCACACAGGCGAAACCACTGACAGAAGCTAGTACATATGACTCCTGTTATCACACAACACAACATCAGGCCTTTCACACTACCCACACGTACTCAATTATTTAGCCATCCAAATACAGGGAACCACAATTTGTTATGCCAAACCATCTTCTCACTAGTGCGAGGAGGTATGCATACCAGCACTGGAGTGGACCACAAGCATTCTCCATGTCGAACAGTAATGTATCACTGAATTAATTGGCTAGGTTGGTTGTGTGGTTCGTGGTTCAATTATTGTGTGGTTATTTAGAATTGTTTTTTGAAAAAAAATGGTAAAAATAAATGTTAAAAAATGTGGGGAAAGAGTTTCTTTTTTTGGGTGATGTGTTGTATGTGTGAGTTGGTTTTAGATATACAAATATGATTAAACATAAACCGATTATACAAAAACCGAAACAAACCTTTTTTAGGTTTTTTAGAAAATTTCTCAGTAGTAGCACGGAGTCTGGAATAGTGCCCAGTATGTGGCAATAGGTCCACCTCCTATTATATAGGACTTATAAAATAAATGGTGAAATGTGGGTGCATATTGTTTAGTACCATTACGTGCCCTAATGTGTACTGCCTAACCCTTCGGGGATAAAAAGAACAATACTTCGAAGACCCCTTGCACGGCAGTCGCACTTACCAAACCACTCGGCCAGCGAGGCAATCAACAAAGATAAGCATTTTATATTTTTAAAATTAAGTAATCCTAATGGGGAGCTTTTTGCGTAGCTATTAATAAAAACTGTAACACCTGCTGTATTACCAAAAACCACACTAGTAAACACTGATATTGACTACACGAAAGTAAGCAATCAACCAAATATTATTTCCTGGAAATATGGTCGGAATATTGTGATAAAAATTGGAGTACCAATGAGTTTCATAATTATTTATTTCCTACATGTCCTACATTACGTTGACAAATTGCAGTATTTACATAATGTATGGGGGAAATGGCAGCTGTTTCGTCGGTATTGATGATAAATAATATTTTCACTGCCTCAAACGTATCGTAGAGACGTACGACGTACGTAACGTTACCGAGTTTCAAACACGATGTCAGATTTAGAAACAAATCTAGAATTAAAGTCCTTTTAAAAATCTATTAAAATTTTAATATTACCTATCTCACTTTTTAACATACTCAACCACTTTTTTTATGAAGTCGTGATTGTGATGTAAGTGTTTTATGAAATGATGCTTTGGTAAGCGATCAGCGCCGCCTATAAACACTCGCCACATCAGAGGAGTCACAGATGCATTACCGGCGTTTTAAAAAGTAATACGCTCTTTTCTCAAAGTTTGAAAGTCGTATCGATAATAAATAATTAATTATATTGACTAAAACGTTCACAAACAGTAAAAGTCAAATAAAACCATCACTTAAACCAACAAACCTGCGGAAAATGTACCCAACATCAATTACACTCCGCAGAATTTTTGCACGACTCCCTTGAGTATAAAACCATCCAATTCCCGCTATTCCGAATATCGTTTCGCTTTCAAAAACCGAACAAAAACCGCACCCAGGTACAGGCACAATGAGATCCGCACAAGCACATTGAGATCAACACAAGCACAATGAGATCTCAACAGGCAATTAGCTGGTTGCCACAACCTTCTCCCGCGGGACAGTTGCGCACAATTGAAACATGTATCAATTACAATACGCTGGTGTGTTGATGTGTACTTTGGATGTTGGGAAATGAGCATCGGATCTGAGTTGTAGATAAGATGCAAATTATTTTGAACTATTTAGATCTTTACTCTCATTTACTTAAAATTACTATTGCTCTAACTAACCTTATATCTTACAAAAATTATAAATGCGAAAGTTTTTGTGTGTATGTCGATTACTTCAAAACAACTGGGATCAAGAATTGTATTGTGAACCTGATTGAAAAAGAGTAAACCTATGGAGTTTCTTGCTCGTTCTTCTCCATAGGAATCTACACTTTGGAATGAGCAAATAGCTTCACTAGAGGACTGGCCGACAGACAGGCATTTTCAATATATTCGATTTGACGTTCAAAAGTGCCTTCCTGGTCTATTTGAAAAATGTGAAACAGTAGAAGATTATAATCTGGCTTAACACCTAGGCTACTTTTTATCTCACAGGAATGCGGGCGAAGCCGCTGACAGAAGCTAGTATGTCTATAATTGCTATATAAATAGAATAAGTACAAGTTACACGACAAAATCGAGATGGTATTATGGGTGATTGATGGGTGGCAAGTACAATCCTTCTTGTATGAGCCAACGACTGTATATCACACGCATACGTCACTCATGTTAGCAGTTTTTAGTTTATTCATTTCATTATAATAGAGATAATGACGGGATATAGAAATTAAAAATTCTATTTTAGTCCGTCAGTTAGGTAATGAAAAAAATATTACCTGTTTTTTAATTTTATTATATAGGGTGACTGGTAATTAGTGACCGATTTTCAAACACGCGATTGTATGCATGATTATAAACAACTTTCCCGAAGAAACTTTTTTTGAACACTCATTAGTTTTATTGTTATCACGATAGCAAAAATTCAAAATTTTACGTGCACGAAAACGACGTGAAACAACACTTGCGTTGTGTTTCGTTGTGTGGTTGATGTTTTTTTAACGTTGATAAGTCTAGCGTTTGGCCCCCAATTTTATTGTATTATAATTATTTTATTTTAGGTTTTCAAAAATCCCATTACCCCCCCCCCTTCCCAACCTTGTCAATCCCCGATTTCCTAACCCTAAAAGGCCGGCAATGCACTTGCTACGCCTCTAATACATATTGAAGGTGTCCATGGGCGGCGATTGCTTACCATCAGATGATCCGTCTGCTCGTTTACCGGCTTATACCATAAAAAATACATAACGTGGATAGTTAGGTACCCTTACTCAAAAGAAAACAGTTCACTTACTTTCTAAAGGGACACAATTTAAGATTTCCATTCAGTTATTAAACATAGCACCACTTAGAACTGAAGAAGTTACTCAAGAACAAATATTTTAACAGATTAACAATCAGCTTATCAATTAATTTATATACAATAACTTCTAAAGTACATACAATTTAGATTATTAAAATCATTGAGTACTTCAACAGTTTGGAGTCTAACAAAGAAAGTAAAACAAATTGCTTAAGGGCAGGCACCTTTTAGTAAAGTCTTCTAACAAAACGATTACAAATTGTTAAAATCAGTTCAAGCTTTTAGTTGGGTAATAGTGAGAATGGATGATTATTAATACTTATGGTATAGTTATTTCAAGAGTGGTTATCAAATAAGGAGTCTCAGGTGTGGTTCTGAAAACATTTTTTTTAAACGTTGCTCCACTATAGGATTTTCTCATGTGTCATGATAAACATACAAAGTTACATACACATAACACCTAGATCCGAAACAACAATTTGTGGATCATACAGAGAATTGCTGCGGGTATCGAACTCGCTACACATTGCGCGGCAGCTGGTTGGCCCGCCACCGCGCCAACAGTGCAGTCAACTCAGATTCAGAATGCATGTTTGGTGCAATGACTGGATAACTGACTGTTGTGCAATATAACGCGGGTTCGATTTTATGTGATCCACATATTATTGTTCCGGATCTGTGCACAATATGATTGTCAGTCTATTTATTTTCAAACTCACCTACGACACAAAAGACTAGTAAGGGGCCACGATTTAAACTAGAGAAATGGCAAATGTAACTTTACTCCCACATTTTCTGGTTTTTAAACCTCTGTTCTCGCCTTGAGGAGCGAAATAATAGCAAAATCGTGAGCCTATAGCTTGGCCCCGATCTCCAATCGAACACAAATTACAATTGATAACATCGATAAAATGAGAATCGATTCAAAACGAATCAATTTAATCACTTCCATTTACAAAGGTGCAATAACTTTCGGGTTTCAATTAATACGTTTTCGAATTTCGAACAATTTTGGAATTCGAACAATTTGGAACCGATCAAAAGGAGTTTTCGATATTGAAATTAACTTTTGTGTTCGCTTACCGGGCTGTTGTATGAAAGGCTGGCCGAAAATATTTCTAGAGGTAAGCTGCTCTATAAAATGGAAAGAAATTAATAGGACCTCAGTTCTACGTTTGAAACGAATCAACGTATTTTTTTTACCTACAAACTAAAATGAACTTTTATTTGATCGACATAAAATAGGATTTCGAATAACATAGGTTGATACCTTCAATACAGTTTGCACGCTTGTATACTGTGATTTAATTCATCAATTTCAAAGATAAAAAAGCGAAAAATACAAGCAAAATTACAACGAAATTTTATCGAAAAGAATCTTAGTTTCATAACATACTAAATAGGAATACATAAAACAGGTGTTAAATTGCAAACCTCCTTTTTTATGTCGGAGAATATAACTACGTCTTTTTTTGTTTGAAAACGGTTAGTTACTAAATAACTAACCACATACAAAAATAGTTATAACAATAACCAAAAACCGGCAGAAACTTTTTAAATATTTTAGTTTTTACGGCAACTAAAAATGACTTTTAGTTTCGCCTAAACCTCGCCAGCGATATTGTTTCTCCTTTTTTGTATAGTGGCCAGCAGCAATTCAACCTACCCATTTTATCAAATTTCTTTATTCGATTCTCAACCTTATTAGTTTTGTTATAAAGTGCATCGATGATGGCCAAGCGATTTTAGGCACCTGCTTCTTCTGCATGAGAGTGCCGGCTTGAAACCTACATAGGGCAAGTACCAATGTGACTTTTTCCGAGTTCTATGTATGTACTTTCTAAGTTTATTTAGACACCAGTGAGAAACGGCGAAGAAAAACATCGTGAGGAAACCTGGGCTTATAATTTCTAATTGTAAGTTTGAAATCGCCAACTCACATTGAGCAAGCGTGGTGATTAATGCTCAAACCTTCTCCGTGCGATTGGAGGCCTTTGGTCAGCAGTGGCCACTTATGGGCTGATGTGATGTGAAAGTGTGTGAGAGAGCCATGCTTCGGCAATGTAATTGACTGCACGGTTGGTGCGGTGGATGGGCAACTGGCTGCCGCGCAATATGTTGCGGGTTCGATTCCCGCACGGAGCAACTCTTTGAGTGATACACAAATTGTTTATTCGGGTCTGGATGTTATATGCATGAGAACTAGTATGTTTGTAAACGCACCCACGACTCGGGAGAAAATCGTAATGTATTAAAAAAAAATTTTGGTTATTGGAAACCCAAATCCCTACATCACGAACCTCAAATCTTTCAACCCTCAAATTTCTAACCCAACTACTAGCAACGCCTTTATCTTGTAACTTCTTAGGTTTTGCGGCGATTGCTTACTATCAGGTGCTTCGTCTGTTTGTCTGTTGTTCTACTCCATAAAAAGTTTAGAATTCAATGAAAATAAATGACAGGTTTAGATAGGTTGACCTGTTGGTTACTCTACCGTTTTATTGATGACACGGTTGCATGGTTACTGAACGCATAGAATATGCAATAGGTTAGGAATAGCGATCGGGAAATTTCTATAGACTGGCATACAATAGAAAGTACGAGTAACTTAGTCGAACATGAGTTTTTATTAAAGAGAAAAGTTGTATAGCATAATGTTGTAAGGCAAGTTTATTTTATGATGTTTAGTTTTATAACAAGAGTATTATATTTTCATCGTTATAAAGTCACGTCTTTTTATTCACTAAGAGGTAGGTAGGTAGATATTGAACGGAGATCCGGCTTGAAAAGTAGGAGTAGGAGCGTAGTGGTTTTTAGTCAGTAAGAGTACCTCTTGCCTCGCTCAAGGCGGAAAAAGTCATTAGATGATTTTCACGCTTACATGTACATGTAAAAATATAGTGTCCATACTGTTGAACAGTAATTTTTATAGTCTCCTGATATATAAGATACTGAGATATTTCTAAAAAACTGAAGATTTTACCAATAATGCTGGGACTACCTGAAAATCGAGACCTCCTCCTCAAGGAACGAAATGGCAAGTACTCGACTAAGGGTGCTTTAATTTCACCAGAGATGTGCTATGCTACGTTGTTGTGGATGCGTTTGGCTTCCATCAATTATATTCATTGGTACACATAGCTTAGCACTGGTGGAAACGGACTCAGCTAAGCTTTGTTTTTATATGGAAAGATGCGTGCTATGGATTGCTTCCCTATTATCGATACATCGTATACTTGAGTTGTGCATCTTCCTCGCACAGCTACATAGCTGGTGAAAAAACATCCTAACAAGCCAATTAGAAAATACTTTATTCGAAAAAAAATGCTACCAACCATTTAGTAACATAGTTTCCAAAAAACTAAATTTACAACCAAAAACGCTAACTTTTTCATAAAATTCCAAACTGTTACACATGGTATAGATTCTTCTCACATACATAAATTCTCTCGAGCAAAAATCCAGAAATTAACTACATTCCAAACAGGTCGCCCGAACTCCGGCTAACGATACAAATTGCATTTTTATACCACGCCCGTACTTTGTTTCGATTGTTTTCTTTCATAACAACGAAAATATGGCGTCGATTTTTAAAATTCTATTGGAAATGCTTTCAGCAATTGTTTGGGTACACTTAATTATTGTATATGATAGCTGTTTATTTGCTGAGTAGTTTCTTTCCATCGTCAGTAGCCCGTGACACAGATCACTACTGGACTATCATCTACCATCATTGTCAACAGTCTGAAGACGTCTACTGCTGGACAAAGGCCTCCCCCAAGATCCTCCCTCCATTCCTTTCTTTCTATTTTGTTATGGGCTTCTAATAATAGAGAAGTTTCTGTGTCTATCTGTACCAAACATCTAATTTCTTATTCCATTCTTAAGTTTTCCAGTCTACCGCAGATGGGGCCCTGTAGGGCTGATACCTAACTCGAAGCAGCGGACTGCCAAGTGGGTTTACCGGAACTCCGGCTCAAAAAGCAAAGAGTCTGACGCTCGTGAAAAGTCATTGGATGATTTTCCCCCTTTAACAAAATAGTTTTCTGCTGGAAGGCTATTTGTAACGACAAGTGTGTTAGGTAACAAACACACTATGCCACTAGGATATCATACAAAAGCTAATTAATACAGAAACCAAGCAGCCATATTTGCAGCCAGAACAATCACACAAACAATACAAAAAACCAACTTCACAAAAACAAATAAAAAAAACCAAACATCAACTTAAACTTATAAGCCAACTAGAATACAATACACAAATCAATGTATTTCAATACAATACGGTGCTCGAGCCAATACAATACAATACATACATGAGGCACAAGCAATATAATTGCGTGTATTTCATTGAACACAGTTTGTAAACATTGAGTTTTTGTTCGTGGTTTTGCTCGAGCTAAATTATGTACTACGTAACGACCTTATGGTCTAGTGGATTTAATCCTGTATCCAGTATTTCAATATAGAAGAGGGTTTTAGTGTACAAAATGTAATCTATACTTTGGTGTATGTCAGCACTCCACTGGAGATGTAGCCCGCCTTTCAGCAATTTTAAGTCTATATTAATAAAATATATTTTTTTTTTAAGTGTGGGAAACCATCATGTGGATCTTGTGGTGTCCCGCTTTAGGTGAGGCGAGAGGGAATGTCGGACTCTTAATGACTAAAAACCCCGTTCCTACTCCTATACTTTTTGAGCCAGAGCCCCGGTAGCCCGCTAGGTTGTCCGCAGCTCCGGATGATCAACAGAATGCCTCGTTAGTTTAGTGTTGCATCGATTTCCTGGTCAGGTAAAGTATTATTAGAATATTAAAATTAATAATCACTGAAATAAGAATTAAGAAGTTTTCAGGTAATGATAATAAAATTCAGAATTTTGCAAAGTTTATGATAACCTCTATTACAAAAATACTAGCAACATAACTATAATTTACTAGCAACAATACTATAAACTTAAAACGGGATATTTACCATGTTTTTCAATAATTATGAGTTTCCGATATTTCGGCATTGTTGCAAGCGCCATATTCACAGAAAAACATGGTAAATATCTCGTTTTAAGTTCCAATTATAGTGTTTGTGACCATGTCAGTTTAAAAACTTATACTAGCAACATTACTTTGTTCATTACTTGTGAACTATAATATCCTTCAATTCACTTAACTTACTCTATCACACAACACAAATAATGAAAGTTATATGCAGAACTCTAACTTAAAGTAACTGGAGACAATTTAAGTGGTGTGATCTTTTAACTTAACACCTGAATGTCGGAGTACTAGTGCACCTGCTAGCTAAGTATATTAAGTTTAAGTTAGGACTTAAATGTAAGGAGTGTTTGGAATTTAGTCTGCGATGGTATTTCGCTGAGAGGAATGCAGTTTGCTGAATATGGTAGTCGGGTTGAAAATTTCATTTTTGATTCATTCATTTACTGTTCCTATGGTATCGATTCTTATTTTGAGTTATTATTTCTTATCAAATTGTTTTGCAATAGATTTGACTCTTGTAATGTTACAATACTTTTATTTAATACTTATTTATGCAACGTCACGCATTTTATCCCCGAAGCGTTAGGCAGAGGTGCACATTACGGGATGCCACTGTACAACGTATATCCACTTTTCACTAATTGTTTTATAAGTCCCATGTAATAGGGGGTGAGTCTATTGCCATATACTGGGCACAATTCCCAATCTCCACTCTTCGAAAACTATGATGCAATTAAATTATTTTGTGCATGTACGCACTTCGTGGTGGTTACGGTGGCCGTTTACCATAAGTGCTACCTGTGGCACGATCAGCCTCTGGAAATTGATCATCTAATGCGCCGAACGTCAGCGCATTCGACACTCTATGGGTTAAACATAATCGTTTACCATCTGACGAGATAACGGCTAAACGCCTACCGATTACAAAATAAATCATGCCTTTCTCCTGTTATGAATTGCATAGTGCAATGTGCAACTTCACGCCTTTTATCCCCGAAGAGGTAAGGAGAGATGCACATTACGACATGTAATGTCTCTATACAATGTACACCCACTTTTCACCGTTTAATGAATTGCATAGTTTGCGGAATAATCTATTACCGAAATAAAGGGGCGTAATTTTATCCTATTTCTCGGAACTTCAATTAGCTCTAGCATGATAGAACTAAATAACATGACTGGTAAAAAGTTAAATGTTAAATACACCTTTGCAAAATTTTCTAAGAATCAACACTATGTTTTCTTAAAATTTCTTTAAAGTTTAATAATAATTTAAGAAGCAGTATCTAAAGGAGCTTTTATTAACTAAATGGAATAGAATGGACTGTATTTTAAAAATGAATATTTTTACTTTAAGATTTTTATAAAACTAAAATAGTTGTCTTAGAATTTTCTGCTCAGTGAAACTTTAAGAAGCATTTTCGATTCGTATATTTTCTACTTGTTATGTTATTTTGAGGTCACAGGTTACCATTTGAGAGCATTATATATAATATTTAAGATAGTAACAATAGCATAAAATAATATTATGGTATGAAGGTATGATTTTATTATTATCAGTAGCAGCGCGACAATCGCCGCGTCGTGTGTCGCGGAATGCTGCTTATGAATATGAGCCTCTAGCATGACTTAAAACAAGGCGAGTTGCTCGTCAAACAGTTGCCTGAGAAAGCCGAAGGCACAATAATTAATATGGTATGAAGGTATATACATATAAGAAGAAATATAAGATTATAAACATATCGTGAAAATTCCTTCCTTTCTTTTTCCTATAACCAATTATACCTTTTTTGAGGCCAAAAAGTAATCCAATAACTTCTCCCGCATTGGGTGAGGTGAGAACGAGTGTTAGACTCTTACTGACTAAAAACCACCCCGATCCTACTCCTGCTTTAAATCAGAGCCCCAGTAACCTGTTACGTTATCCGCAGCTCCAAAGCCAACGAATATATAAAAGAAAATAGCCTCAACAAATTAAAATACCAACACTAATTACCGCATTTTGTCATCTTTATCACTCGCTTCCATAATTAAATGGCGATACCAATCATTCTTAAAGAAACGAGCCAACTTCCACGGACTTTAATAACACTCAAAATATCCAAGTTTTTTAGTGCAAAAATTATGGACAGATATTTACTATGCATGATGCTGTCATTTATTTCACGAAACTTCTTGGCTCTGGCTACAGTTGCCAAGTTTTTACAGGATTAATTCTGTACTTGGCCGGCATTTGAAATTGGGGTAGGTATTAAGGGTAAAATATCGCCTAAGGCTGGGCTTGCACTACGGTTTAAGAAGCGGCGTTTTGTTAGTTAAGATGTTAACTTTAGCTGCTACGTAGGTCACCGGTGACCAGAGTTACCGGAGGGTTTCCCTTTCATCAATTTTTTGTCTGCAGTTAAAGGTTTAATCGACAAAACTACAATCGTCAATTTTTAAACCATGAAATATTTAACCATTGTGAAAAAAGCCGCTTTAAAATTTGTCAGTTTTAAAGAGCAAGCTTAGCTTAGCAAAGGTATCTCACCGTCTGACTAGAACTAGACACAAGCGTACAATGCGTCTCGTTCCACGCGTGCTTCACGAAGCCGACAGACCACCACAGATTAGGTCTATTAAAGAAAGCCGAAAGACTTAACGCGTTACCAGGGCTCCAGATCGTAGCAGGAGTAGGAACAGGTTGGTTTTTAGTTAGGAGTGTCATACTCCCTCTCGTCCAACCTAAGTTAGTCACTCTCTCTCTTAACCCGAGACGGGAAGAGTAATCGTGAGACGACGCAGTTTGCGGTTAGGGCAGCAAACCGCACGGAAGAAACTACAGTGCAACCTAAGCCTTATATGGGGTATAGGGTGGTTCTTTGTGTAAGAGTGTAAAAAACCGTGTCGCCAGGACATCTGGCGAGACGTCGAAGTTACAAGATGTTAGATTTTCTTACGTCATCAGTTTTTTGGAATTTCTTTTTTCTTGTATCGCTTGTTGGTGTTAAGTGTTGTTTGTTAATTTTTGGCTGTGATGAAATAAGTTTGCGTTTAAATAAAAGTTTAGTTGGTGTTTTGACTTCAGATTAAGCAAATTATTTTATTAATATATCTATGTATAAAAATCAGGTGCTGTTCATTATTCTCGCTATAACTCGAGAACAGCTCATGGTTAATTCGAGTCTTGAATTATTTGTGGAAGTGTTACGAAGTTGGCTAGCTCAGTTTGTCGTACCATGAAATCAATCAAACAATCTACACATGTAACCCTTTTTTTGAGAAGGGAAAATTATCCAATGACTTTTCCCGCCTTGGGTAAGACAAGAGGGACACTCTCACTAACTAAAAACCACCCTAAGCCTACTTCTGCTCTTCGAGCCGGAGCCCCGGCAACCCGCTTGACAGTCCATATATGCATCTCACATACATACGCCTAATATACATACTTTTAAACACTCCATAGTCTTAATAAAAAAGAAAATTAAAAAAAGATCAGTTCATTGACCTCATCTAAGAAATGAATTAAGAAAAGAACAACCCATTACTCAAGCTTTACCTCAAGAATATGAATCGCTTGTAATTTAATAAAAAAAGACGCAAGACTGAACAAGTTCGTCATATTAATTGGGAAGTTAGCCCGGAATTTATTACCTTTTAAGAAAAATCGTACTTATTTACTAAACGTTTAGGTGCATTTATCATTTTTTTGTATTTAATGTTGTCTTTATACATACATACATCAAACATAACCCCACGCCTGTCTCCTATGGGAGTAGGCAGAAACAACGCCAATTGCTACGACTCTTACACACCTTTTTCGCTGCATCAACAGTCATCAGTCTTTACATACATGCTTGTCGGTTAAGGGTATTTTTAATTTGGTCCAACATTCATTCATCCCTTTTTACTGGTAATTTGGATTAAAATGACCAAGTGACATCTAATAACTGGACTGAGATCATTTCCATGATGGGACAAAGGATAAAATCCTAGTGTGGGGAACGTATAATAAAAAATAGAGCTAGAAGACATAAAATTTAGGATTCAGTAAAAATATAACGAAAACTTGTAACTTACCCGACCTCACTAAGCCTAGAAACAACCTAAAATAACAATTTAATTTTTAGACACAAAGTACCATGAAGCCTTTTGTTTGAAACAGGTATTGAATTTAAATTTTTCCCAGAATTTGGGTTCAAGATCGTTGGGATGGTAATTAGTTAGGTGTTTCGTATGTGTATTGTATTACAGTGTTTCAGTGAAAAACGCTTTTATGGATGTAACCTTTTACATTATAAGGTATCGTCATCTCGTATGTTCAATTCGATGAGGTGAGGAGGGAAGGGTTGTCAGTATAATTTTAATCAAGCACATTAATATCATTAACGCCCGAATACTCAAACGCTACTCAATTTTAAGTTGTACTTAAATATCGTGCTATCTCTGTCATTTTGTAAAGAATTGATAGTGACAGAACTACATTTGAGAGCGTCTTAAAATTGAGTAGCGTTTGAGTATTCAGGCATAAGACATTCGCACCCGAAACACCAAAAACGTTTCAAATGCGTTGCCAGCCGTTTTCAAGGATGTTGTGGAATCGAGGATTGGGAAGATTGGTAAGGGGGTAATTGAGTCTAAATATATTACAATACCAACTAAAATACAGTAATAACAGTTTCGTCGACCACGACCTGTCACTTTACCAAGTTTTAACGCAGTTTTGCTGAAACATAAAAAACATGAAATCAATCGCCGTGCATTTTGTTTATAATTATGAGCCCTTACCGTGGCTTGAAACTAATCGAGCATCCTCGAAAAGTAAAAAAAAGAAAGACGTAACTTTAAAAATGTATGCCATTGTAAAAAAAATACCTTAAAATTTTACAATCGCTTAAACATTGAAACATTGTGACGTTAAAAGTTAAACTATACAGCTATTTTAAAACTAAAGGTTTAACTTGCAGCAGCGAAATAACTTCAGTTAAGCAATACCTTACAATTTCTGTTCAGTCTTTGTTAACTATGATTTGTGAGTTCATGAGAAAGTCTTATAAATGTTGAAAGAAAGAAAGAAAAAACATTAATTTCACGCTAAATATTATGTTGGAAATGTGTTTAACAGTTAACTAGTATATCTTTTTTGGGTTATGGATAGGTCAGTGACCTATAAGATATAAATACTTTTTTTGATGACTACCTAGCGGATTTATCTTGAAAAGTAGGAGTATGAACAGTTTGGTTTTTAATCAGTAAGAGTCTGACACTCCCTCTCGCTTCGCCCATGGCAGGAGAGGTGATTGGCTGATTTACTTCTCTCAAAAAAAAAACAATATTTTTCACACATCAGTAACCTGTTAAAATGGGATTTTTTGTTTTTTAAATAACGTTGCCCCACTCTAGGATTTTCTCCTGTGTCGTAGATGCGTTTACAAACATATAAGTTCACATACACATGACACCCAGACCCGAAACAACAAATTTGTGGATCACACAAAGAGTTGCTCTGTGCGGGAATCGAACCTTCTACTCGTTGCGCGTTAATCGAAACAAAGATCTATAATATCAATTAACAAACACAGTGCTAAGTAATTAGATTTCCATTTAATCATAGCAATTAATATCATATTAATTTTCAATTTAGTTAAAATAGTGGTTAAGCAATAATATGTGTTAAACAATATAGCAATAGAGCCTACTATTGTCTGTAATTACAGCAAATTGCTATTAGAGAGTGAACTACCTGAATAGTAGAGAATTAGTTATAAGGGCGTTCATTCGTATTATAATTGTCTTACATTTATAAAGTTAAATAATAAAATATCTAACTAGATTCAACCTTATTCTAAGTAGAGTTAAAGTCCTTAATTGTTTGACAGTGGGTATGAAGAGATGACGGGCCAGCTTCATCATCATCATCATCAGACGTCCACTGCTGGGCAAAGGCCCTAAAAAGGGTGGAAGGTTTGCTGTAATTCTCACGCTTGGCATCCGGCTTCGGGATAGCAGTCAAGTCATTGAAATGTTCCCCCATAAAAAACAACGTGTTACAAAAACTTTTCCTGAAAACCGCATCGAACGGTTCAGCCAATCGTACAATAATAGAGAACAAACGTTCATACATACATACAGATCAAACACTAAACCTCCTTCTTTTTTTAACTTGGTTAAAAATCTGTGCAGAATAGGTACTTTCCGATTTTAATTTTAATTTCAGATCCAAAAATATAAGTTTCTATTCACAAACACATAGCATACCAAGCAATCATACACACACACAAACGCAATTTAATAAAACAAAAACATAAAAATGCACGTCTAATAAAAAAAAAACATATAATATAATAAGCGAAATTACATCCCCATTTTTCCTATAAAACTTTTTCCGTACCGTATACTATCCGACTCGTTTCAAGATCTGAAAAGTTTACAGTACTTGTGATTCCTGACGTCGGAAGCACCTGAAATGAATCGAAGTTTTCTAATTTTCAACAACTTATAAATTCCAGTTGAGATAAAGGAATGTGTCTGTAATTAAAATCGGAGAGGTGTAAGTTCTGGTGCAAAAATGTGGGTGATTTTGAAAATGGAGGTGGTATTTTTCTGGTGACGCTAAAGATATGATTGGTATGTTGCTTTTTTATGGTATAAACCGGTAAACAAGCAGATGAATCACCTGATGGTAAACAATCGCCAACGTCTATGGTCATCCGATACACCAGAGGTGTAACAAGAAAGGAGCGTTTTGGGGGTTAGGAATTTAAGTGTTGTTGGAAAATCGGAGATTGGAACGATCGGGAACAACGAAACACAACTTAAGCGTTTTCTGTGAGGTCGTGGTATCACTTCGGTCGAACCGGCCCTTTCGTACCGAAGCATGGCGTTCTCACACTTAAGCCTTAAAACATAGTTCTAAAACGTTCTCTCGTAATAATAATATCGAAATCCTATAAGCATTTTGATAACTCACTACTTCCACAATCATAAATTCAAACCCCAAAGCAATTCCTCAAAGAAAAATTCAAAGTTTTTCTTTTCAGCATTCGAAACTTGTCCCTGTAATCATTATTTCAAATCAACACTGTATTACCAGACCAACCAACCAGACAATAAAAGACCTTACAAAGCAAGACAAAAGACTGAAAATTAAATGTCTCGCACCTTGGTATTCCCAGCGTCTCCCGTTTTGCAGAAAACTAGTTTAATTGGTTAATCCCATTATAGTGTATCACAAATGCCGCCCGAGGTTTCAATTACACGCGGGGAAACTGCACCGCTTTGTGGAATTCTAGACCTTAGTTATTACAAGGTGTTTCATACGATTTAGTGTAAATGAGTCTTGTTGTTAGAGACTATTTTGGCCTGAATGGCTGAAGTTGCTTTAGAAGATTCGGGTTTGTCTTGGCTGTTAAAGAAGGTAGTTAAGAAGTAAGGATTCATTTATTTAGTAATGCTGTGCTCATAACTTTGTTAATATTAAAAGACAGTGTCTTCTTTCTCTCACGATATAAATAACATATATCTAAAAATATTTTCCGTCCACCAAGTGTCAGCCATAGCCTTACAAAAAACCGACGTAAAACAACGCTTGCGTTGCATTTCATCGTATGATTGAGGTTAGCGAAGACCAACAACAACCCTTAAATTCCTAACCTCCAAAAGGACGGTAAAGCACTTGTAGCGCTTTTGGTTTTTTGGGTGTCCATGGGCGACGGTGATTGCAAGGGGATCCCTTGATGGTAAGCAAGCAAGTCCGCGGAGTCACAGGTGCGTTGTCGACCCTTTCAAAATGAATACGATCTTTTCTTCGCATGTCGTATCAGTTCGGTTCGTATTATAGTATGTTTTTAAACGCAGCCACAAACAACACTGAAGAAAATTCTAGTATGGGCAACATTTAAACTTCCACCGGTGACTACAAAGCATTAATTACAAACATACCTCATTTCATTCATTCTTCTACCAAGTCCCATATAACTGTCAGCTTACTTTTATCACCGGTACCTAAGCACTTGATGTCTCCGCACTCAACTAAACCTAATTAATTAGTTCACTTTCCTTTACATTAAGCACTCACACCGCTTTTAATGTAAACGCACTTAATGTTGCCGCAGGTAAAATTACATTACTTTGCAAAGAAAATTAAAAGATAACTCAATAATCTTTTTGGGGCTTCTAATTTTTTTGATGTTGTTTAGTGAAAAATTAGATTCATTTTTGTTAATTTTCACTTATGTACTTACAAACTTATACTAAGACCAGATAACAGCGTACTTTAATCAATCAGACTGCACGATTCATGCAGTAGCTTGGCAACTGACTGCCGCGCAACGTGTAGCGAGTTCCAATCCCGCATGGAGCAACTCTTTGTGTGATCCACAAATTGTCGTTTCGCGTCTCGTTGTCATGTGTATGTGAACTTGTATGTTTGTAAATGCACCCACAACACATGAGAAAATCCTAGTGTGGGGCAACGTATTTAAAAGAAGCACCATAGCTATTGATAGCTAACACGACGTAAGAATACAATTTAGTACCACATCAGTCTGACTCTTAAAACGTTTAATGAATAACATTTTTAAACCTTTTATATCAACAAAGGGCTTACTGTAAATAATGACGCAATGTAGGTGTTATGTAATTGGTGCTTAGGGCCTAAACCAACACGCTGGATAAGTCTAAACAAAGGTTTTTCGGGAAGTTTCGTGTAAAACATCATAATTATTAAAGTCTTTACGAATTATTTGTACGAACAAGGTAACGGTTTTTATTCTTTTTATCTCTTTTTTGACTGATTTCAGTCATTTTGAAGATATCGCTGGTGTGCCCTCTAATAACTAGACCTAACCAATCTTTAATCCAGTAGGGACGATGCCTGATCCAAAACTGCGGATTCCCTAGTGGGGTTACCGGGGCTCCGTCTGAAAAACAGGAGTAGAAACGGGGTGGTTTTTAGTCAGTAAGAGTTTGGCAAACTCCCTTTCGCTTTGCCCAAGGTGAGAGAAGAAATTGGATGATTTTCCCTCATCAAAAAAAGTCAATCTTTATAGTTATGTGTATCTTCATTATTTATAAATCACTTACCCTTTTAATTGTCATGTAACAATTCTTTATATAAAATATCTAGACCATCAACTTAAATATAAATACAGATGGTACAAGCATTCAACAATAAAGAGAAATAATCAATTTTGAAAAAAACAAATTTGTAGATGACACAAAAAGCAGACTAAAGGCATAAATCCCTTTATATTTAATTACAAGCCCGGAAGAGACCCAGTGGTTCCAAAAAGCATTCGTTCCTATAAATAATTAGGACCCCTAAAAGGCTACCTACATTTGTGGAGGCTATATTTGACTCCTAATAAAATATTCGCATTGCGTCCTCATTTCAGCCGGTTGGGCACAGCTGCCATTTTTAAATGGCTTGTAAAAGGCTACAAAGACTTGTAATTTAATCTTTCTTTCCCTCATTCACTTTTTTAATTATTCTATTTTATTTTTTCAGTTGTGATACTACCGTTGAACTAAGTCAGTGAGATGCAGTCTGAGAATTGCATTAAAACTCTTTTTTATTTTTGGAATTCTTTTCCTGAGCTGGCACAAAAGGTTTTCTTTTTTCGTTCCTCAATCTGCTTTTTGAAATTGGAATCTTGGAATAGCTGGTTTTTTTATTGTTTAATGCTAAACCGTTGTAATTGGGTTTTTTTTTGCGAAAAATCCGGTGTTTATTCAATGCTGGAGTTTCAATAGTTTAGTTATGTTTTCAGTTAAAATTTGGTGCACTGTACCTATTATGCAACGTCTAGTTAAACTATAACAAAAATGCCCACCCGTATTAAATTTTACGCCTCTTTTTCGTCAGTCATATTATGAGAGGTTTTTTTTGAAGGGAGCCAATCATCCAACACTTTTCCTGCCTGGGCAAGGCGAGAAGGAGTATCAGACATTTACTGTCTAAAAACCACCACGTTTCTACACCTGCTTTTCGAGTCGGAGCTATGAGAGTCTAATTTAGTCTTTCAATATAGGATAACTCTAGACTACTGCATAATTATTGCCAGAAACTGGAAGTAAAATACCAAGTGTACCTACATTAGATATTAACAAAAAACATTAGAATAAATAGCCAGAATAGCCTACCCCGAATAAAAATATCTTTCCATCTACATACTATATAATATAATTATTTAATAAATAAAAGAGCTTAACTCAACTTGACTTAGCAACGACTGAAATATACTCAACAATGACCGCTAAATATAAGTAAACAAAAGTTAATTGAAGATACTCACTTGGCCAGGAGAGGCAAAAGAAATTGGGTAAGACTGAAATAACATAATGTATTTAGAAGCAGGCCTATATACTTAATACTATTAGCTTGGCCTTAATTTTGGACCTCTACAGTAATGATTACAGTCCACCTTTAGCCCAAAACACAAGTTTATTTAGCTAATCCTGATAATGAAAAATATTTGAGTACCTAACATTTTTGTTGATTATTTTTTGGTTTGCATTTAATAAATGTAAAAGGATTTGGAGTTGCTGTGTGGTTTTTAATTTTTTTGGTCGTTTATGAGTACATGAGGGTATTATACTTAACCCTTTTGTAAGTTAGGGATGTAAGTTTTAAGTATAGCTAACTTGTTGCCTTAGAAAAAAGAATAGTGCACTATTTTGAGTGGCTGTTAATGTGATTAGCACTTTGACACGCAAAAAAATTTGCATCGTTTTGTTTCTTCTTTTAGTACTTGTATGTGGTCTAAAATTAATAATTTCCACTATCATCAACATTTTTTATTCATTTTGACAAATAAACCTACAAATATGGGGGTCATAATAAACACAAAGGCTCACCAAAAATTAATCAAGTATTTTTTTTATTATTTTATCAAACAAGCCAGTAAACGAGCACCGATCACCTGATGGTAAGCAATCGCCACCGCCCATGGACACTTGAAACACCAGAAGCGTTACAAGCGCGTTGCCGGCCTTTTGGGGGTTAGGAATTTAAGGGTTGTTGGGGAATCGGGGATTGGGAAGATTGGGAAGAGGGGAATTGGGCCTCCGGTAACCTCACTCACACAACGCAAGAGCGTTGTTTACCGTCGGTTTTCTTTGAAGCCGTTGTATCACTCCAGTCGAGACGGCCCTATGACTCTCCCACACTTAAAGACAATAGTCAAATGGGGTCATTAATCCCAATAATTTCATGACAAATGACCCCCAACTACACACTTAATAGAACATCCACATTCCCGGTACCTCAATGCATACTCGTTGAGTTCCTGCAAATTGCAAACATGCACTTAATGTAATTTAACGTTAGGAGCTGAACAACATCCTAGATACAGTGAATAATGAATGGGGAAACGTATTGCTTGGAGGTTTAGTATCGGATGGGGCGATATAGTGTCGGCGCCGTATTGTGCAGGAATCTTGTGGAGCTGTTTTGAAATTGGTTACGGTGTTAATGGATTGTTGTTTAGTTATTTATTGTAGATGGAGTTTTGCAGGGTTTTTGGATGATTGAGTTTCTTTGATACTAACAGATTTTGACTATAGGGTTAGCATCGTATTATTTGTTGGAAACTAGAATATAATTTTAGTATTAGTAATTAATAATATTGAATATTTGCGATTAGTTATTTAGGTTATCCTATCAATATTATAAATGCGAAAGTTCGTCTGTTTATTTGTTTGTTCCACCTTCACGCCTAAACTACTGAAGGCATCAAGATTAAATTTGGAACAGGGGTAGATTATGGTCTCAAATAATACATGAGCAACTTTTCATTCCACGGGAACGCGGGCGAAGTCGCTGAAAGAAGCGCGTACTAAATCTTTTTAAGAATATTTTGACTGCGTTTCAAATTATTTCTGAAATTACAAGTTCAATTGTCCTTATATTATAAACAGAAACATCAAAACAGTAAAACATCTACCGAACTAATTTAAAACCCAGTCACACACAAAACAACAAAATACCATTATTCAAATACAAGTCAATATAAACTACGACATTATTACCAAAAATAGCCATTTTATCGAAGAAAATACAGTACCTTATATCAAAATGGAGTCATAAGTCGTCACAGTGACAAAGCTGGTCACTTATTAAACGCAGAACTTCTGGCTCTCGGCCAAAACACCTGAAACAAGTAAATATTGGCTCAATAAAGAAGTTCCTTTGCCTAGTTTCATATTTAATCTCTGCTCCATTGAATTCTAGAATGTATTTTCTTGCGCCAATTTTCTTGGAGTTGCCTTTTTATGGGCACAGTTTGAATGATTGGATTTTGTGTAATGTTTGTAGCTTTAGTTTTTGTTTATGTAGGGAGATGTGTAGGTAGTATAATAGGTAAATAAGTAGTCATACTTTGAGTTTTGTTGTTTTTGTCAATGATAATAATGTTTAAATTACATTTTTTTTTAAATTTTTTTAGTCTTTAACAACGTCAACGTCACGCCTTATATCCCCGAAAGGGGTAGGCAGAGGTGCACATCACGGAACGTAATGCCGCTATACAATGTACACCCAGTTTTCACTAGGTATTTGTGTTATAAGTCCCATATAATAGGAGATGAGCCTAATGCCATATACTGGGATTACCACACCTTTTCCCAACAAATCCCACAACTTTTTGTAATAAGTGGACTAACTGTTACTGATCCTCAAAACAAACTAATTATCTTTATCGAGATGTAGTATTGAAAAATTTCAAATTCTCGTTGTAGTTTGAGCATTCACCAATCCACAATTAAAAAAATACACCATACGAAACGCAACGCATAACCCTAAATCCAGTACCAGACAAATCCAGAACAGCATACAAAAACTGGGAAAGTACACTAAAAACAAAAAGGGAAAACATTTACAAAGTAAAATATGAGAAAGATACACGAGTTGAAGCATTCAGCTATTGTCACGCGCCCAATTCCCAAGTTCCAGCCAAGATCTTCAACGGCATGGCCCATTTTATGAAGCTTTGTGTACATGTAAAACTATACAGAACCAGTTTACCATGGCCTCGCTTTGTATGAGCCAACCGTACATTCGACAGTCAGTTTATACTGGTTTTGTATAACTGTAGGAAGTTCTGTGTACACGCCGATACACGTAAAGCTATACAGAACCAGTTTATCAAGACCTCGCTTTGTATGACTCCTCCACACATTCGACGGTCACTTTATACTGGCTTATGAAGCCTTGTGTACACGGCGATACACGTAAAGCTATACAGAACCAGTTTATAAAGACCTCGCTTTGTATGACCCTACCGCACATTCGAGGGTCAGTTTATGCTGGTTTTGTATAACTGTATGAAGTTCTGTGTACACGCCGAAACACGTAAAGCTATACAGAACCAGTTTACCATGGCCTTGGTTTGTATGACCCCTCTACACATTCGACGGTCATTTTATACTGGTTGTATAAACTGTGTACACGCCGATACACGTAAAGCTATAAGGAACCAATTTATTAAGACCTCGCTTTATATGACCCTACTGTAGATTCGAGGGTCAGTTTATACTGGTTAGTATAACTGGATGTGCAGCCGTATCTACCTACGTCACAACGTATGGTACTATGTTATGTAGCTTTTGTTTGAATATTATTTTAGGCTGGGATATCTTGTGAATTTTGTACTAAGTTATAAACAACTTGACGTTACGCTGTTTCTTGAGGCTTTTGAAGCTGGGTGGTTTTTGTACTGCTAAAATTGGCCTGTATTATCAGTTTAGTTTCGAAACTTAGGAAATGTAAAGTATATTATTATATATTTTACATAAAACTGATATATAACAATCGTACATTTCATAATAGGTCATTGAACTTAACTTGCAAGTGTTACAAATAGACAACTAACTGTAAACTTTGGCAAACTTCCATATGAATATTACCAAACTTCATAGCTATCCATTATCGCACTTGTCCTAAAGCCAAGCGCCAAACTGGAGGTTTATTTTATAATCCCAACAAACTAAAACTGTGACCTCTTAAACGCTGGGTGAAAAATACGACATACAAGAGCCGTTATCGCGTCCCTTGCAATAAAACCTAAATGCCCTTTACTCAAAGATAAAAAAAAACAACAAAAAGAAAGTAAGCGATTATGACAATGGCCATCTACGATTAGAGAAAGCCCAACAAAAAAGAATCCGATAAATTTAAAAAAAGAACATCGCTGCTGGCAATTTCCTTGGTACCAGACAGAATATTATCCATCTCTGTCTTTTTTAGAGCTAATGGTATTAAGAGTGAAAGAGATACAAATATTATTTTTGCAAAAATCACAGCACAAAGGTCATTAAGTAGGATCAGATAGATGCGTCTACTTTGTCATGTTATGATTGATGATTGTTAGTGACGTCACTTCTTTTCTCGCGTTCGGATATGTCAAATTGATTTCACTTGGAGTAAATGTGATAGGCCAACCTTGGTAGATACCAAGGTGCGTGAATAATGTTACAGAGATATTTTATTTATGGGAGGTAATGACCTTGAACTATATAATGTTTAGCGTGAGGGAAAAGATGATTTGTTGATATATGCCATTGATATTTATTAGCCATTAATCGAAGGTAGGTAGAAAATGATTTTTGTGTATCTATTAGAAAATGATAAATGAAATTTAACATCACGTAGTTTCAAAAATTAAAAATTCAGTGAAAAATGTTTTAAAATTGTATATTTTAAAATACTTCTACATCCCGAAAATCAAGCTTGAAACCTTGAGTTCAACAAACGCAATAATAACCATTTCACCATCACACCAATCCATAAGAACGCTTTTCCATCAGAGATGTGCTATGTAGCTATGCTACGAAGATGTAATAGCTAAACTGTGGCACTATCTGACCGTTACTACTGATACTGAGCTACAAAGCTGTGGTATGAAGATGTGCCGTTGCAAAGTAACTATGCAAGGAAGATGCGCAACTCGAGTGAGCAATGTATCGATACTAGGGAAGCCATCCATAGCACGCATCTTTTCATATAAAAACGTATCTTAGTTCAACCCGTTTCCACCAATGCTAAGCTATGTCTACCAATTACATATGAATGGTGGAAGCCAAACGCATCCACAGCAACGTAGCACAGCACATCTCTAGTGGCAAGGTTTAATTCTAATACAATTATGAATAACCACAAAGTTACCGATACAAAACTCGTCGGAAGTGAGTTTGAGATAATTTGTTCTCCTGTGGGATAACCCTGCTAAATCCCTAATTGTTTCATAATTAACAACGACATTGTAAGTCTCGAGGGCACGTAGGAATCTGATACCTTGGTAATCTAGAGCAAGAGTATGGATTATAAACTAAAAAGTTCAAGTGCTCGGTTAGGAATGAAAATTATAAAAAAATATTTTAGTCACAATAATTAATCAGTAAATAAGTGCAGATTCAATTGACTGCATACATGGTTGACGTGGTGGCAGGGCAACCAACTGCCGCGCAACGTGTAGCGATTGTGTATGTGAACTTTATGTTTGTAAACGCACCCACGATACAGGAGAAAGTACTAGTTTAGGGCAAAGATTTTTCCTAAAACAAAAAGAAATATATATATATATATATATAAAAATAGTAGGATGATTACTGAGAAATTTTTGAAACGTCAAATCTCTAAGTCACTGAACTCAGTAAAAATCAAAATATCTAACAATTAAATTATATTGTACACAATCAATTAAGTACATATTAATGTACCACAAGACCACCACAAGAATGCACGACTCAATTATGGCAAAGTTAATTTTGCTAAACCATTCCAAGAATAGAAATAAAGCCATTACCTATACTTACGAATGAGACTTAAATGACTAACCGCCATAAAATACTCGAATGTTACGGTTATCCATAGATAACCACCCATGGGTGGCATTAATTGCTTACCATCCGACGATCCGTTTGCTAATTTACCCCTTTCCCCATAAAAACAAAAACTCCACGAAAAAACGCGAATGAAAAACAATAGGCAACAATTCTACAGGGATGTGCCAAACAAAATTCTAATTGTTTCATAATTAGTCGGGACATCGGACGTCTCAGGGGCCATAACAGGCTGCGTATCAGCCCTAACAGACGTCAGACACGGCCCGGACGTAATATGGATGGATAGGGGTTCCATTTCCCTTGATATCCCTTTGAAGAAGAGTGTTATGTGAGACAATCGATTTTGCACTCACCAGGTGGCGCTGCTAACGATTAAGGCAACGTCGCTCCATTAATTATTGTCGCTGTCAAATGTTTAGTTGGTAGTATGACACTTTAAGTGACTAGCAATTATTACTTGACGTGGAGTAACCGATTTTACATACATATCGAAAAACGTGATCTTTAATAGAGAAGGGGTAGGCAGAGCTACACATTATGGCACGTAATGCCACTGTACAATGTACACCCATTTTTTAAATTTTATGTTGTAAGCTCCATGTAATAGGTTGACTGAGAAATGACTCCGTGCTACTACTGAGAAATTTTCGAAAATCCGAAAAAAACCCAGTAATACTTTGCCCGACCCGGGAATCGAATCCGAGACCCCTTGTCGACCAACGAGGCAGGCAGGCAGTCCGATTTTACAATGCAATTATAATTTGTGTTTTGGGAGGCTCGTTTGCCCAGCCGGAGAGTCAAATCTGACATTACTTACTCAACAGTAGCACTTGTAACCGCTCGCCAAACGTATCAGTCACCCTTAAATTAATTACGTAGCTTAAAGAAAATAAAATATTAAAACGACAACGCTGCCTTCTCCGTCATTACGTCACGCCTCAAAAAAACCGCCCCGTATCACCAATTTTTCCACTCCGCTGCAGCCAAATAGTCCATGCAACTTGGAAAAAGGCGAAAAAACATCCTTATCGGTCATAAACATTCGCGGCACACGAATGATGAATGCCTATGAATTTCCTTTCGTAATAAAAAAAACTGTTGATTGATACCTGTGTTCGAGCTTGCCTGTCGAAGATACGTCATGGGTCTCACATATTTGGACACGTTCCAAAAAATGTTTGCACGGTCGTCGCTCGCTTCGGTCGTTTGTGAGTACTTACATTTTTAATCTTTTTTTGTTTACTCACGTTATTGACAGGTTTGGAGAGCTTTTTGGGGGTGAAACGAGTTATCTGATAATGTATTTTATTAGCTTAATTTGTCAATTTAAGAAAATAAGGAAAAAAAATTAACTTGAAAAGATTATTTAACGAGCTTACCATGGCTCCGGCTCAAAAAGCAGGGGAAGGAACGGGGTGGTTTTTAGTCAGTAAGAATCTAACACTCCCTCTGGCCTCGTTCAAGGCGGGAGAAGTCATTGGATGATTTTCCCAACTCAAAAAAAATAAATATAATATTGTCATCTGCAAACATAGCCATTTAATTTAAAACATTTTTTTTATTTCTATGAATTTTATCGCCAAGTAAAATTCCCAAAACTCAACAAATTACAAAACAATTTCAAAATCGAATAACTCAATAACACTTTACCCGCCATTAACCCTTTAACCACCAAAAATACATTTAACACAAAACCATTTTGAACTCGTTACTCCGAAAACCGAGTTCGACGCCAAAATTTTAATATACTAACGAAATTTATTAATTTCTGGCTTCCATTGAACAACGGTCGACTTTTGAAACTAGCAATTGCATTACAAACTAAGTTGAAACGACGACGCCTGAACTTTGATATTTTCTCTATTGTTCTATGAAATAACGATATTGTGGTACTGGCATTTAATCGGCTACTGATAACAGTGTGGATAATGGTCAGAAGTTAGTTGAATGGAGTTTTTGATTAATCGGTTTTCGTAGGTCATTTGGTGGAATTGTTATAAAAGGGCTCTTGGTTGATCTGTATGGTGACTTTGTTAAAAGAGAATTATGATAAATCTATTCGTCATTCAAATTTAGGATATGTCTTAAAAAAGAAATGCCTAACACTCTGAATGGGGTATTTGTATGACGAGAAAAAACGGGGGATAGAATCAAAAAAGCCATGAAAAATATATATTGTTAACAAAGACAGAAGTATGTTTACACTTTTCTAGATTTCTGTATGTAGTATAACTAAACACCGGCACACTGAATTCACACGGCATGTCTCAGAAAATGAATGACTGTCTTGGATCCCGCAACGAAATAAACCAGAAGATATTATTAGAGAAGAAAGAAAAGAAAACGACAGTTTGCATTATCCACATTGTCATTGCAGGAAACCAAACTGAGTGCTTTATGTTGAACTACAGATTATTATAATGAGGAAGGCTCATATAACATTTAGCCCACTATTAATTAATTTTCCATAATTAGGATTTAATATCACCCAGGCGACGATACAATCGCTTGCAAATTAAATCAATATTTGTGTTATTATTAGTACGGTAGCTTATTAGTTTGATCACTCTAGATACCCATGTGTTAACCCGGAGCTTCAAACTGCCTAGCGGTTCGAAAAGCAGGAGTAGGAACGGTGAGGCGTTTAGGCAGTAAGAGCCTGACACTCCCTCTCGCCTCGTCCAAGGTGGGAAAAGTCATTGGATGATTTTCTCCCCTCAAAAAAAAGACACGTGTCTACCCGATGACCAGTCAACGTTAGCTGAAAAATTATTTAGAAAAAAGTTTCAAAACAAGCTCCAAAATAACATAACCAAAAATTCTTAAGGACAATATATTATGAGAACCAATAAAAAAGTGAATAATTGAGTTAGTCTCTGTAGTTACCACTTCTGCTCTTTCAATGAATGTAGTAATAATAATAAGAACCGACTAAGAGACTACTTATTGCAACATTTGTCAGCCGTAGAGATTATGGTCAATCCTGTTATGTACGAGTAAGTGAGGCCCATAGTCCAGGAGCGAGCAGCCACTGGCTGTTGGTATTAAATAAAAAATAAGATACTGGGACGTATAAATTACTTTAAATATTACTTATTCTAGTGATCGCTTTGAAAAATAAAATAGCTGTGTTAAATAATAATACCATTCAATTTTCAAACAATTTTTGAAGTAAATTAAAGTATTCAATGCAATCAACAGTTTAAAGGAAGGAAGTTTGCTTCTTGCCCACAAATTGGACAAAAAAGGTCAATATACAAAGTTTGACCCACATTTTATAACAATTATGGCCTCGTTTCTTGGGTTTTATAAGTTGTACAGCTCAATACAGGGGTCGTTGATTCGATTTCCGAGTTACGAAGTATTTTGTTGGTATGGTGGTCCTTAGTGTATTTGTCGGGTAAAGGGTTTTTGGGTTATACTCCCATGCAGTGCAAAATATCTTTGGACTTTTAAAAATTTTTAAATTCATACTTATGGTACCTAGTCTTAAAAGGCTTTGGCAGAAAGCCATATTGCTTAAAAGTTACAATAGGGTAGATGACTAATTTTTATTTTAATGTCCGTCCGGTAGATAACTTTAAAACATTAGACGCGTATTTTTTTATGGAAGCAAATATTTGCGACTTTTTTTTTATTTGAAATATTGCGTGACGCCATTTCTAGGCTCGTTTTATACCTAGTATTTGCTTCCACTCCTATCCAAAGAGTTGCTCCGTGTGGGAATGGAACACACTACACGTTGCACGGCACCCGGTTGCCCAGCCACCGCACCAGTTGTGCAGCAATTACAAAGTATTTATTGCAATCAACAGTTCAAAGAAGGGAGTTTCCTACTTCTGCCCACAAATTGAACACCTAAGGTCAATATACAAAGTTTGGCTCACATTTTATAACTATATTACCTTTAAAGTCCCTGTGCGTTGGTTCGTTAGTACATCCTGTGGCCACTTCAAAGCTACTTTAATATGAAAATCGAATTTTCATTCTCCTTCTACACGTTTACTTGGAAACAAAATACTGAGAGAAACTTGATATTTTGACTAGAAAATGTTCAAGTGAATAAAACAAAGAATGTAACGCTTGCTATATAAAAGAATAGGTAGAATTGTGTGTGTTCGGTATCACATTTGGTTAAAAGTATAAAAATATGCATGTTTGTGTCTTCAACAGTCCCAATTGAAAGGAAAGATTGGGATCGCCCAATGATGAAATCTAATTACAACGTTTACAAAAGTCAAAGTCAAAATGATTTATTTCAAATAAACCCTGAACTAAGGGACCAAGTGACGCTACAATACCCTGAGATCAAATTCAGAAATCCCTTTATCAAAAAATATCTAGAAAAATGATTCATAATTCTTTGTCAACTGACTCGATTCAAGAATAACCTTTAAACAGCATCTCACCCATCACTGATACATTGAATTAAAACTTAGTACATTCCCCTAAACATCCGAATTCAAGTTTCTAATTCCTTGCATAAACTGCTCACAACCAAACCCGGATCTCAGAACTCAGAACTCTGAACTCTAAACTCTGAACAGTAATAATCAAAATAGCCAAACATAAGTTTAAATTAACTTTATTAATCACCAATTTTCTGGTCGTTTGAACTTCAGATGTAACATTTAGCGGTTGATCCCATCGGTATACTCCGGACTATTGCGTTGCAAAAACATTTAAACTACGTCATCATAGGGCTGCTAGTATGTTGTAAAAGTTAATATTACTGTTTTTGTATGAATTCTGTAAGAAGTAATTATGCCTCAATTTCAAAGTCAAGTTAAAATTATTTATTTCAAATAGACTAGGAAGACATTTTTGAACGTCAAAGCAAATATAATAATACTAAAAATGTCCGTCTGTCGGTAAGTCCTCTAGTGAAAATAACCTTGTTCCCATAGTGTAGATGAATATGGATATGGATGGATATAGATGAATAACGAAGAAGGAACTTCATAGGTTACTCTTTTTCAATCATCTGATATTGTGTAGTCGATCTTCTGTGAATCTTCACAATAAAGGGTATAATGCCTTGACATCTACATCCGAGTGGAGTTTATAGATATATACGATTTTTCAGTTCCTTAAAAAACGTGGAATTGTGTTTACACAAAGCTCGACTAAAAGCCTCTTTTATTAATCATATTTGTTAAATCTACTTTTTTGTTTCAGCCTACCAGCAACTGTTAGTGGAAAATAACAACCTAGTCACACTGAAAACCGAACCAGAACCTAATTTTCGACAGTCACACTAAACAACCACTCAATCAACGAGACTGTTTAAGAACATCTTAAGTGAACCAACCACATCGCCACTACTTAAAAAAAAAGCCTCTTAAAACTCCCCCATAAAACTGATACCGGACAACCCTAATGCCGCTCAAACAAGCGAACGTAAGAGATGTAGAGATAATATCGCAGGGTTGTCATGCGGCTAGAAAAATAAGGAAGGGACGGTCCAATGACGCGGAATGTGTCGGACGGTAACGTGCATGTACTTCTCTGTGTAGCTGCTTGTATTTTGTGACCCCCTGGTACGAGTAAGGGTGGGTTCACATTGTCATAGAAATGATTTAATTTTTCATACCTTTTAGGCTTTAGCTGCGTTTTTTTAGAATGACCAGGTTATATGAACTTAACATGTTGCTTATAAGTTACAGCAGCAGAAAACCTGCATACACTAACTTATACCAAATCTAAACGAGCTTGATTTGCTTTTCGAATTAAATTGATAAATTCAAATCCAATAAAACAAATCATTGAATAGTATTATATTAACATTACATTCAACTAAACAAACAGATCTGCACAAAAAGATTATTTGACCCCACATAGCAAACACCAGCAATGTCTAATGACCCCATCTAGCAAAATACAGCTATGTCTAATGACCCCATACAACAAACTACAGATATTTCTAAGGACTTCATACAGCTAAATACAGATCTAATGACCCCAACAAACAAGTTTAACATTTTCCTCGAAAAACACATTTGACACGAGTAAACGAAATGTGTACGAAGCCTTATATCGCCAGTCCTAATAACAAACACGGTACATTTTTAGGCTTCACTGGCCCCAAAAACAGTTGGGTCAAATTAATTCTCGTTATTCAGGTATGGAGGGAATATAAATGAATAAAACAAAGGTGGAGGGCTCAAATATAGATGTTAATTGTGGCTTCATGTACATCAGTGGTCAGGCAATAAGTCACGGATGGACTGTGGTCATGGTGATGTCAATGCTTAAGTTTATTTTGCGAAAGGAGGTTGGTTCGTTATACTTGTAATTGCTAGTTTGATTTGAAAAGACATCACACATCAACAGCTTATAAGTGCCCACAGCTGACCAAAGGCCTCTTCTAACACAGATAATGTTTGAGCATTAATCACCACGCTTGCTCAATGCGTGTTGACGACTTCAAACTTATACTTAGAAATTATAAGCCCAGGTTTCCGCCCGATGTTTTCCTTCACCGTTTGTCAGTGTCAATAATCAATAATCTTAGAAATTTCTAAGATTATTTAGACACCAGTTATACATAATTGCGTATAACTCGGAAAATGTCACATTGGTACATGTCGTTGGTAGGTTTAGAAACCATGGGGGAGAATAGCTGGTTATTTTTTTATCAACCAAAATCTCAAGGATAGTTACTACGAGTATATAAATAATGGGCACTTAAAGTTACAAAAAGAATGTGAAGATTTAAGTAGATGATGATCGTTGGTGGATATTTGGATATTTAATCACATCTATAACTATTTTAACACAAAAACTGTCAAATATATAAAATATCCTTGAGATTTCTCCAAACCTCAAGTACATTAATCTCAGTGGCAACCACTCGATCAACGCAGTCGTCTGACACAGTTTTAATGTAAAAAAATCTGACCCGAATAAAAAACGAGACACGGGACACTGTTTACTAGATTGGTCAAAATACTAGTTTGGCCCCCAGTATCTGTTTATTTTAGCCCCAATATCGAGAAGAGCTTGAACAAACATTGTTAGAAAAATGAAGGAAGCCAAAAACACGTTCAGCCCGGTCAATCTGCAAATATACCAGTTAAGTTGACCTCCTTGCCTCGAAGTGAAGATGGGGGATTTGGTGGGGTGTTAGGGGTCTCTGTTGGATGGTTGGCTGTCGAGGACAGAGTAGCCAAATTGATTACACGAGATGGTTACGGATGACCAGATCTGTCACTGGAAACAAACAAATGCGAAGCGCCCCCAGCTGCGACTAATCTTGATATTAACTAGACTTATTTTTAGAAAAATGTTCCTAGCTTATTGGATACGAAGGCATGTCGATATTTCGGGGCTGATCTTATTTTTCGGAGATTTGAAGCTTAAAAAATGATTTTAGTTTGACTAGTGACTTTGTTCGGAATCAATAAAAACGTCCGCGTCGTCTCGTCGTGGATTTATGTTCAAAGAGAAAAAGTAAAAATTGAAATGTTGATTTTGTGTGTGTATGTTTTGTTGGGTTAGGATTTCGTTGTATACGTTTTCGATGTGCTACAAAACTGAAGTCTTTTTTCCATAAAATGCTTTTGGATACATATAATTAAGTTTACTAATTTCATTTATTTAATTTAACAGTTACAACGGTAGGACACCACTTAAAGTAACTGACATTACACTTAAGTAAAACACAGGTAAACAGAAATTAACATTCATGAGTTCCCCTCGCAGTACTTCGGGCATTCTGACAAAATCTCCTTCCATCTATCCGCCATTCATCCCAAACAATGTTTAAAAATCGTTTTATTTCTAATCATATACAATAAAGGAATAATCAGTACCTAAAACTAATTCTTGAAACTAACAAGACTATTTAGCACTCAAACTACTCCAAAACTACTGCACACATTCTGACTACACTCTTTACATAGCAACAACACTTAATAAAACCAATAAACCGCACCCCACAAACAATCAATCAAAACAAACCCCAAATACAAACCGCGACCACATCTCAAAAATACACCCAGCAAAATATAAGCATAAAAAATCACGTGCTGAAATTCACATCAAGCAAAATTTATTTTCCCACACCGCAGGACCTTTTATATAAATTTAAACTTCCCACAGCTTTCCATTTGGCTATAGAAGCATCGGAAGCCGCGAGAACCACATAGCTAACAGGCTTTACCACTTCATTGAGCATACGTGACGAATGCCACTCAATGCGGCACCCATCTTAATATGAAACACGTTTCACCGTTTTCAAGTATGGCGAGCCGTATTTTAAGCATTTATTATTGTTCGTTACTTTATTTCATTTGATATGTAGAACGTGTTGATGTGTGGAAGGTTTCTTTAATTTTGTGAGACTGTTTGTAGGTAGTTATTTATGAGATAGCTAAAGGGTTTGAGGCGAAAATTAAAGAAATGTTGTCTGATATTAATTAGTTTTAGTTAAAACAAATGTCATGCATGAGTGTGCGGGTTCGAAACCTACCAACAGCAAGTACCAATGTGACTTTTTCCGAGTAATATGTACTTTCTAAGATTATTTAGACACCACTGACAATCGGTGAATAAAAACATCGTGAGGAAACCTGGGCTTATAATGTCTGATTATAAGTTTGAAATCGCCAACCCGCATTGAGCAAGCGTGGTGATTAACGCTCAAACCTTTTCCGCGTGAGAAGACTCCTTTGGACAACAATGGCCATTTATAGACTGTTGATGTTGTTGATAAAAGCAAATCTTACATTCGTCTTATGTATCGGCCATCGACAAGAAACAGAAAAAGCAATTAATCATCGTCAAACGTCAAACTTAAATTTATATTGCGTGTAATTTATGAATAATAATGAACTATGTTGTATTGTGTTCATTTACAAAGCATTCTAACAATAGGTAACTACTAAGACCTTTGATAAAAATTAGGTCTCCTATTAGGTTCACTTAATAATAGGAACACTTCAACGCACCTCATAAAAGCGTCAAACTTTTACTGAGATTGGTTGCCTTTATAATAAATAGTACAAATATGAAAGATTTCGTATCTTTTATCTATACATATAATAAAATCGTAGAAAAGTGCTGTCTGTACATTGAAAATAAAAATAAAAAAAATAGCAGGGGTTATTGTTATGTCGATGTCGAACCCAAAAATGTAATTAACTTTTTTTTTGTCTGTTTGTCTGTTTGTCTGTTTGTCTGTTTGTCTGTTCGTCTGTGCGCGCTAATCTCAGAAACGGCTGATCCGAGTTGGATGCGGTTTTCACGAATATATTGTGGGATGCTTAAATTTACATTTAGTGTTTGTTTCATGTCAATCGGTTCATAAATAAAAAAGTTATGTCAAATTAAAGAATCACGTCGAACATTCTATGCTTATACCATTAATCTCCGCAACTATTTGACGGATTTGGTTGAAATTTGGTACAGATATAGTTTAGAACCTTAGAAAGGACATAGATATATTTTTATTTCAAAAATCAAAAAATAAAAATAAGAAATAAATTATTTATAAATAATTCTATGTATCGACATAGAATTATTTACACGACTTCGGTTCATGTTATTGTTTTAATTTATCGAAAAAAAGTAAATAAATAGTAAAAAGGTATGAAAAAAATAATATCAATATAATAAAACATTTAGTACAAAGAAAATGCTCTAACGGAGTATAGATAATTCTATGTCGATCGTTACACGACTTCGGTTCATGTTATTGTTTTAATTCATCGAAAAAAAGTAAATAAATAGTAAAAAGGTATGAAAAAAATAATATCAATATAATTAAACTTTTAGTACAAAGAAAATGCCCGAACGGAGTATAAATAAATAATCCAAGTTGTCTTTATCCTCGATAGATGGCGTTGGGATCGAAATAGATCGCGCTATGGTTTCGTTACATTCATTTGGTTGGGTATCGGCCGAGCGCTTCGGTACTATCGTAGAAAAAGTGTATTATCAGTCGTATGATTATTTGTCTGTAGTGGTCCTGCTGTTTCGTATATTCTAAATTGGTTTCGTTGTATTTGTCAATTAATAAGTTTATTTGTTGGGTTTTCCTGGTTTTTTGGTTAAACTATTTAACGTAGGTTTAGTTTGATATCGATTATTAGTAGTTACTGTAGTTAGTTTTTTTAATTAGATTAGATTTAAGTCGTTTCTTTTAAATTATTTAGTTTAAGCTTGGTTATTATAGCATAGAGGATAGGTTGTAATATAATTTCTTTTTTAATTGTTATAAATTCGTAATTCGTAGCTTTCTTTAGTTTTAAGTTAGTTTAAGTCCGTTTTTAAACTATTTTTTCAATGCCCTAAGTGAGTATACATCTATTAAATTCAAACGCAGAGCTCATTATGTTGATTTTTGAAGAGTTCCCTGGAATATCTTCCACATCTCATTTTTGAAGAGATCCCGCGAGATCGGGAACTATGTGGTTAAAACCAAAAATTTGCCGGAAGTCACTATTCCACGCGAACGAAGTCGCGGGCAAAAGCTAGTCATGTATAAAAATACAATACAGGACTTCACAAACCCGTGCGTACGGCGCGTCGCGTTCCGCGCGCGCCTCAAAGAGCCATCAGACCACCACAGATGGGGCCCAGTAGGGCTGATGCCTGATCTGGAGCTGCGGACTACCTAAAGTAGGTTTACCGAGGCTCTGACTCGAAAAGCAGGAGTAAGAACGGGGTGGTTTTTAGTCAGTAAGTGTCTAACACTCCCCGTCACCTCACTCAAGGTGGAAGAAGTCATTTGATGATTTTTCCTACTCGAAAAAAGGACTTTACAATAAAAGAGCTGGCCTGCCTCGTTGGCCGAGTGGTTGGAAGTTGGCTTTTTTCGGTTTTTCGAAAATTTCTCAGTGGTAGCATGGAGTCTGGAAATGTGCCCGGTATATGGCAATAGGCTCACCACCTATTACATGGGACTTACAACATAAATTGTGAAAAGTATGTGTACACAGTGGCATTACATGCCATAATGTGCACCTCTGCCTACCCCTTCGGGGATTAAAGGCGCGGCGATATGTATGTACAATAAAAGAGTTGTGCTTACACCCATTACATGAACAAGACAGTCGTAATATCAATAATAGTAGAGAATGGTAGAACCCTGTTATTTGGCAACTTTTTACGACTTGTCTCCGCCCATTAAAATATATATTTTTTTATACTCCATTAAGCTATGTGCCCACTGTATATTTTTTTATTATTTTCACAGAGCGGTAACATTTTATATTTCTGCGTTTTATAAGGCATTAATGGTTATCATAAAGCTAAAGTATCATTTTAAAAGGTATATTTTATAATATACTTAGTCTAATACTAAGAGATATTGTGCTTATGTTTGGGGAATTATCATATAGAAGTGAATAAAGTTTGCTGCTAACTGACTTATTGACCAAGTGGTCGATAGTGTGATTGCCGGGCAAGGGGTATTGGGTTCGATTCGCGCATCGAGCAAAGTATTTCTGGGTATTTTTCGATCTGTTTATCATACTGTGAAAAGTGAGTGGACATTGTATAGTGGCTTTACGTACCATAATGTCCAGATGCACCTCTACCTACCCCTTCGGGGATATAAGGCTTGATAATAAACCTATGTATAAAATTTTCAAAGCCTTACCAGCCCACCGAGACATGTAGTATTTAAACCGTAGTCAAAATAATAACGAGGTTTGGGTTTGAAATAAAAAAATATCTCTAATCATACATCTTAACTTTTTAGTCGACTGCAAAAAAGGTTTTCTATTTCTTCAGTCCACTAGCTACTAGAAATATAGTTTCTATAGAACGAAAATAGAAACATTGTATTCAATTTCATCGACTCACAAAAAATAGGCAAAACATTCAAGTAGGTTAATGGCTGTCTTTGGATGAGTTATGGTCGACAGATATTAAGAGGCCGTTCCTAATCTTTGAGAGAAATTGCCAAGAAATCTCTAGCTTTCCTTTATATTTTAAACTTTCATAATATATGGGCTAATATACAAGTAAAGAAACATAAAAGATTTTTTTAACTGTGTGTGTGATGGAAAACGACGCCATGTTTCTGAATGGAATAATCATTTATTAACTTCTCCTGCCTTAAGTGAGGTGAGTGGGAGTGTAAAATAATTCTTACTGACTAAAAACCACCCCGTTCATACTCCTGCTTTTCGAGTCAGAGCCCCGATAAACCCGCTAGGTAGTCCGCAGCTCCTGGAGTAAGCAAAGCTTAGAGACTCAAAACTATAACACATCACATCAACAGCCTATTAAGTGGCCACTGCTGACCAAAGGCCTCTTCTTGCACGGAGAAGGTTTAAGCATTAATCACCACACTTGCTCAATGCAGGTTGGCGATTTCAAACTTATAATTAGAAATTATAAGCCCAGGTTTCCTCACGATATTTTCTTTCACTATTTGTCAGTGGTGTCTAAATAATCTTTGTAAGTATACATATATAACTATAGAAAAAGTCACATTGGTACTTGCCGGTTTCGAACCAGCACTCTCATGTATGAGAAGTGGGCGTCTTAAACCTCCGGACCACCACGACTTCTAAACTACAACACGACAGTATATAGAATAGATTCAGGCGTTACTTTATGGAAATCCATGAAAGTATAAGCGGAATAATTAAAACTAAAAATCTATTGTATTGTTAACTAGCTACACCCGCTCGGTTTCACCCGCTCTGCTCGGCTCCTATTAATCGTAGCGTGATGTTTTATAGCCTATAACTTTCCTCGATAAATGCGCTATCCAATACAAAAATAATTATTTAAATCGGACCAGTAGTTCCTGAGATTAGCGCGTTCAAACAAACAAACAATCAAACAAACTCTTCAGCTTTATAATATTAGTATTAGTATAGATGTACAACACGACAAGCAAAAATCTTATACTCCTATCCCTACCCATCTCTTTAAAGGACAACAGGACAACAAGACATAACATTAAGTATATAACAAACTAAACAGGACACATAACATAGCCACATTACACGTGAACATCACAAGTCATTTCAAACGGGTCTTGCAACAAACATGTTCTACATACCACTGGCTTGCAATTCCACCCACCTTTTACACCTAACCCCTGACCCTTACCGCTTACCCTAAAACAATTTTACCCCGTAAAGACTCTCCAAAGTCGTTACAGAGATAACTTACCTAAACCTAACTACATTTAACGTTATGCAGGGTAAATGAAATTCTTGTTGCCTTATATTACAGCTCAGGTGATATATTGTTGTACGCAATCTTGTTGCTTGGATGTATAATCTTAGGCGGTTGCTTTATGAAGTTTGTAATTTGGTGATTTTTAGTTGACGTTCCTGTTTTAAGGTGAGGTTTTTTTAATTGCTAGTGAGATTTTACTTTGATTATTTCGTTAACTACAATTACGGTTAAGTTACTTAAATTAATGGAGAAAAGCTACTAGTTTCGAGTTATAGAGGAACTCTTTATCATGAGCAGCGTGCACAGATGTGGTGACGTTGCGCAGCCTACTATTTTACGTGAGTAAACCGTGAGTTTAGTTGATTTAGCATGTTTCTCGATAGTTATTATAAAAAATGGTTTATTCCGATTTAAAATGAGAAATAAAATAATGGTCATATAGAAGTTTCTAAGAAACTCTCAACATGATGCATAGGAATGTGTCCCAACAAAACTCCATTAATTAATTTTCTGAATACATAGATGCAATTTCTCAGTTTCAATGCAATAGCTGAAACTAGTAAGTTTTACTTTAAATACCAACCACAAATTCACACTCTACAATGACAATTTATTTATAGGAAAACCCCAATAATATTTTACTCAACTCCAAAGAAGAAATATAAATAGATCACAAAGTTTACAAAATGTATTGTACTTCCTATTTCGTTTTAATAGCATTAGGAATATGACACCATCATTAGTGTCAAATGTCTTGCCTCGGGCATCGAAACTGGGCCGTATTGGAATTTCACGCGAACAAGGGAAATAAGACAGATGTCTTTGTAAATGATTTTATTTTGAAAACAGGGGGGGCGACTTATACTTGAATCAAATTCTGATCGATTGAAATTGGTATTTTAAAATTTCCTACCCTTCAGTTACATCATTAGTGCCGCATGCATTTGTATTGCTTGGATATTGAATAAACTAAATAGTATTGTGTTTGGCTTTATATTGACTTTATATTTCGTACACTTAATACTATTTCAACAGCTACTTCACTAGTTTATTTTATTTAAAATTGACCAGTAAGCCACTTTTGAATGGCAAACCAAATAATTAAAGTGTCACCCTGTCGGTCAACGGCACATCGCATTCTGCACGCGCCTGAATGAGCCATCAGGCCACCACAGATGTAGCCTAGTACGGCTGACCTGGAGCTGCGAACTGCCTAGCGGGTTTACCTCTCTTCTCCGGGTCAAAAAGTAGGAGTAGGAACGCCGTGGTTTTTATTCAGTAAGAGTCTGAAAGTCTCTCTCACCTCGCCCAAGGCAGGAGAAGTCATTGGATCATTTTAGCCCTCTAAAGAAAAAGCCTGTCGCTCAGTCCTCCAGTGAAGCTATTCACTCGATACAGAGTGTCACACTCTTGACCACTCAACTTTAAGACAAACTCAATGAATAAATAAACACTATGCAATTATAAATATCGTTAACAGTTGCCGAACCAAAATAACTCGTTTATTAAACTTCAAAGAGGAACATGAAAGCACCGTTTCAAATAAATCGAGGATTATTAAAGTTTTCGTCAACTCGATGAAGATTTTCACGAAATGTGCCAAAGGACCGAAGCGTGGCTACTTCCATTTGAAAACTGTTAACTGGGAATTATATTTAGATTTGGTAAATGGGTTGTAACTATGATTCATTTATATCGCGACGCCTTTTATCCCCGAAGGTATAGGAAGAGGTGCACGTTACGGCGCTTACTGACACTGTACAATGTAACACTTTCCACCATTTATGTTATGAGTCCCATCTAATAGAGGGTGAGCCTATTGCCATATACCGGACACCATTCCAGACTTCGCGCTACTACTAAGAAATTTTGGAAAAACTGAATAAAACTCAGCAATACTGTGGTCGACCTGGGAATCGTAACTTGACTAGTTTTAAGCCATGTCAGAGGCTCTTTTTTATGAACAAATTCTACGATTTACGACACAGTGATGGTATGCATAGCATTGCTTGAAACTAGTCGAGTTCCTTGTCAAATATTTACAAGAGTAAACCGAAAAACATAATAATTAATTTAGTACGTCTTACAAAACTTATAATACTTAAGATTTGTTTCAAAACTAAAAAATGGTTCATTTACCTTACAATAACTATGTTAACCTTTCTATTACATTGAACTTGACACACACTGACCAAATAGAACCTAAACACGGTCACGCCAACAAACAAATGGTTGGACAAAGAAGTACTCTTTTTAAGGTGGAGAATCTCCAAAAATTGTGTTGTAAATACACGCTGGTAACGTGTGTTTTTCCACGGATTACCGCGGGCCTTATTTAATTTATTTTTATCTACGATCCACCGAGATTCTCTCTAGTTTCACGGAACGGAACACGTACCGGTAATTTGTATATATCTTTTAGTTTGTATTTTTGGGGCATTTTTATTAAAATGGGTTTTTGTTTTGTCGAAAATTACTTTCGAATGATAGTGTGTTTGGTGTTTGGAGTATGGAATTTTGCTTTTTGTGTGATGGTAATGAATTTAAAATCGTTTGTACGATAACTTATTTTTAATTGAAGGAACAGTATATTTAGGTGCTGAGAATTGAGTGTGGAGTGAAAAAAATAAATGTACGAGAGCCATGCTGAATGCAAGCATGAATGGGCCGTTTCGATCGAGGTAAACGAGCAGACAGATTACCCGATTGTAAGCAATCGCCGCGCCTAACACCCGAAACACCAGACGCGTAACAAATACATAGCCGTCCTTCTATGGGTTAAAAAATATTGGGGAATCGGGGATTGGGAAGATTAATTGCGCCTAACGTCACTCACACAACGCAAGCGTTGTTTCACGTCGGTTTTCTGTAAGGCAGTGTTATCACTGCGGTCGAACTGGCTCCGAAGCAAGGCTCCCAATCTTAAAAAAGATAATGAACATAGAAATAATCTTACCAAACAACATACCTCCCTTAAAACACTAACTCACCGTCGTTCACCTACGTATGCGCTTCAATTTCAACCCTCAAGCCATTCCTTCTAATTATTCACCCCCCCCCCCTCCCACCTTTAATTAAATCGAGGTAGATAAATTCTCGGCTCACTAACTGTAGTTAAGCAACTGCGGTTAGTGCATGCTTACGGTTTAATTTGATGTCAAGAGTGTTACATAGTGATAGTCGTGCCTTAAAGGTAAGACGGATGAAGTTAAATAACCCCTATATTCCCTTTGTTTAGTTATTGTAGTTTTCATATGAGTTATTGTGACTTTTACCTTAAGAATGTTAGATATTGCAACCCGCTTTTTGTCAGATAAGCAATAAGTCTTGTTAAATTATAGTGGGTGACCCATTTGACACACACACATAGGGTACGCCAATCGTGCAGTCTAACGTATAATTTTACAATACAGAGAAATCTTTAAAGAATGTTTGTTAAAAAAACTATGTACTTGCTTGAAAATCTAAAAAATTACTGATTTCTAGTTCGTTCTTCAACATAGGAATACAGGTACTGATCGACTTTTTCAGACGAGTGAAAAACTTAAGTATAAGGGACTACATTTTTACTGAACTTACTTTTTTGTTAAAACGTTTTTTTTTTCAATAATACTTCTTTTCTATATCACTCCATATGCAGATATAAATTTCAATATTTAAAACCGAAACAATAATAATTAATTTATGTAAAAATTGCTCATTTACGACTTCACATTACATTAATTACGTAATAATTAATTAATTAATTAACAAATAAATTAATACGATTGTCTTCTCTTTCGGTTTCATATTACGACATTACTGAAAACATACACAACAAAAGTGTAATTTAAATCGTTTTTAAGCAACCGCTTTATTATTATTTTGTTTTTTAAACATAAACGAGCTGACGGAATACCTAATGGTAAGCAATTGGACACTGCATAAGTGCTTTTCCACCAGAGATGTGCTATGTAAGTATGCTACGAAGATGTAATAGCTTGGCTGTGAAACTATGTGACCATTTCCACTGATACTAAGCTATGTAGCTGCGATTGCAGTAGTACATGCGAAGCGATGTATCGATAGTAGTTAAGTCATCCATAGCACGCATCTTTCCACTTAAAAAAATACAGCTTAGCTGAGTCCGTTGCCACCAATGCTATGCTATAATTATGTACCGATGAATATGATTGGTAAAAGCCAAACGCGTTCACTACGTAGTATAGCAAATCTCTGGTAGAAAAATACCCTTACTATCTAACCTTATCAATTATGTTTCTATCTGAAAATTTCAGCCAGCAAAACGCAGTTCTTATCAAACTACTTATTTAAAAAGTCACGTCTTCAAAATGTTGCCATATGTAAGAACAACGTTACGTTATCATACATACGTTGGATCTTGTCCGTAGACAAGCCCTAACTAATTAAGTTGAGGGCAGACCCTTTTAAAGCTCATTAAAATTAAATGCTCGCTGGCAACACTGATGCTCGAATGTTGGCAACATTGCGAGGGTTGTTGTCTATGTGTGCGTGTGTCTCTGTGGTTTTATTACGTTTTTAAATTGTTAATCAGTTGTGTTGGCTTGAATGTATAGTGAGTGTAGAGTAAAAATTGAAAATGTAAGGTTATTGTTTAGGGTGTAAAGTTGCAATTCGTTTGTGCTTTCTAAATATTACACTATAATGGTACAAAAGAAAATCTTAGTGATGGATGATGATAAACGCAATTACTAAAGATTTCAGTTGCTCGGTTTTTATTATTATAATTTTCATGGCATAATAAACAAAGGAATAAAATCAACCCACAAGATAAAATATTTCATTTCATAAGAATATCCGAACATGAAGCTGATCCTACATTTTTTAAAATAAATATATTGAGAAAGGCTCTACTAGTTCCGATCATAAAGGGACTCATCACCATGAGCATTGTGTAGACGCGGCGACGTTGCGCAGGCTTCTAACCACTTCTAAGACTAAACAACAGGCTGCTTACTCAAGTCAGTCAAGTACAAAATCTTTGGGCTACAACATTAAATTAATCCCCACATTACTAAACATAGTGCTCAAACAAACCATACCCAAGTCCACATAAGGAATGCTAAATATGTCTTTAAGCGTAATGTAACGCCACATAAAGTTAATAGTCTTGAACCACAGATGTGAATGAACAGTCTAACATAGGATAATATGGCTCATTAACACTTGTAAGCGGCGAAATTCTTGATTTTAATTACGTAACGTTAGCAGTTACGTTATGAGCATATCTGCATTTATGACTTGGTTGTTAAGAAAACGGTTTTGTTTCGACGATTTTCTTGGTTTACGTTTCGAGGTGTGTTTAAAGAAGATTGGATCTTAAAAGGTAATGTTGTTGAGTGTATTATTGATTGAAAGTTATTGATATAAGTTTACCATTTAAGATCTTTTTTTATGAAACAAACGAAAACGAGCACCCATATCACCTGATGGTAAGCAAACGCCGCCGCCCATGGCGATCACCTGATAATATAGTCGCCGCCCATGGACACCCAAAACACCAAAGGCGTTACAAGTGCATTGCCAGCCTTTTAGAAATGTTTAAGGTTGTTGGAGAATCGGGGATTGGGAAGGGGGTAATTCGGCCTAAACCACAGCCTCAGTATACCGGCTTATACCATAAAAAAATGTATGCATGTCAGGAAATAAACCAAGCACATCCTTCTCAAACTTGTCCCATACGCAAAAATGGCTTCTAAGCCAACCAAAGTAAGTACTTTATTCCTCAAAAAGATTTATAGAATCATTCGAGAGCTCTAACAATATCAGATTAAGAAAACTTTTGTACCCTTACCCTATTTAATGAAATCAACATCAAATTGAAACGATTTCAATTAATCCAATGAGTAGCTTTACTTCTATAGTTGAGAGTGAATTTATTTAACTTTCAAAGGTATTTACACGGTTATTGCGGTAGCTGGACAACCGGCTGCCAAGTAACGTGTCGTTCGATTCCCGCACGAAGCAACTCTTTGTGTGATCTACAAATCGTTGTTTCGGGTCTGGGTGTCATATGTGTGCAGTTGTATACTTGTAAACGCACCAACGACACGGAAGAAAATACTAGTGCAGGGCAACGTTTTTAAAAAGCAAGAGAAAGATGAGAACAGGAGACAAGCGGCAATAGTTTTCAGAAACTCGTGGATACCATGAATTGTCCGAATAGACTATTTTTAAAATATATGCAACGTCACACCTTTTATCCCCTGAAGTGGTAAGCAGGGTTGCACATTACGGCACGTAATGTCGCTAAACAATGTACGGGTGTACATTGTTTAGCGGCATTTCACTATTCGACTTTTCACCATTTGTATTATAAATCCCATGTAATAGGTGGTGAGCCTATTATACCTATATATCTTTACAATACCCTAAGCTTAATTCTGCTGAAGTTAAAAGAAACCACATACGAAAGAACTCCTCAGCCACACATACATCCAAAACTTTTCTAATCCGGACAGCAATAAAACAAATATCTTCAACTAAAAATCATCTTCTGCCGAATAATACTTCCGTACCTTTTCAATAAGTTTTATGGAATCAACATGGAGGCCGGGACGATCCTGGATTATCCAATAAGTAGGTAACCCGAACTTATATTCCATATTATATGTACCTGGCTCCACATCAAGATAAGCAAAACCAGTGTAAACTGACCCCTGAATATGCGGAAAGATCGTACAAAGCGGGCCCATGATAAACTGGTTATGTATAACTTCATGTGTCAAGACTCCATCGAAAAAAATATTCCCAGGTAAAATGAATTCATGGAAAACATTGATGGAAGGAACTTTTGACGAAAATACGCGAATCAAAGCCAATCTGAGCGAGAGAGAAATATATTCGGATTCTTTTCTTTTTATTAAATGCGTTGTTAGAAATAAAAGTTTTTAGCTTTATTCGTTTGTAGGTAGTCTGCTTTTATTTGATTGGCTACTTTTAGTTTTGATTGTGCTGACTTGTTTTTTGAACTTGGACAGTTGTAGTGACCTTGAGAAAGATTAAAGTTTTTTTTTAAACGTTGCCCTTCACTCGTATTTTTTTCTATGTCGTGTGTGTGTTTATCAACCCCGAAACAATTATTTGTGGATCAAACAAAGAGTTGCTCCGTGCACGAAAAGAACCTGCTACACGTTACGTGGCAGCCGGTTGACTAGCCACCACCCCAACCGTACAGTATTCTTAAATTACGTACAGTATTATGTAGTATTCTTAAATTTGTGAAGTGAGGTATTATAGATATCACGCCCCCGTCACTCGAGAGTAGCTCATTGTACTTGCTTTCCACACTGTTCATCATCACACGGCTATAGCTTTAGAAATATCACGTAAAGGCATTCAAACACCAATGGTGATAGAAATTGTATAGCTCCAAAGCGTATGGTATCTACAATGTGATAGGGGTGGGACTTCTTACCCGTTAAGGCTGAGTACTTCATCTAATTTTATCGACAAAAAAAAATATAGGGGTTGAACCCCCAATTGAAAATATTGAAAAATAGCGATATTTTCGGTAATTCAGAAATGATTTTTTTTTCTCACCAAAACATTATCAAAACATATGAAAAAAGTAATGAATTAGTTAGCCAAGGTTATTAGCTACCGTTTGTCGTTTTTTTTTGTTTCTACGACGCATACAACCTTTGATATCACATAAAGTAAGAAAAATATTAAAATAGCCATAATTTTTAGGGGGAGGGGTTCATATTATTTTTTTGTCGATAAAATTAAATGTAGTACTCAGCCTTAACGGGTTAGAAGTCCCAACCCTATCACATTGTATACATACATGTGTCTATGTACGTCTACCAAGAAATATGTAGTCCAATATGACTTCAATCCAATTCCAAGACCGAAGTATGGGAACTAGAGCTTCTAGAATTAATCAAGAAATGTATTTGGGAAAGCGACATTTCTCAAAATATTGGCCTCAAATGTCTGAGCTCTTCTTGGTTCGAATGCGTTTGTCGTTTGAATATTCTGTGGCGTACAAAATGTTCAGAGTTTATGTTCTCTCCAATAAACATAGCTTCTGTTTTTCTCAGAACAGGTTCTGGTATCAATGCTTGTACATTCTGAACTGTATATATATATAGGTATCTATCCAATGCTTGTGCAGTCGTCGGTTGTATTTTCATACAAAGTTGGAAACTTTAAAGTGATTCTAGGAACTTTAGAAATGGAATTTAACAATATATGTATATTTTAGATTCACTAAGTAGTTCGATGATTCTCAATGTTATTAGCTTCTAAGAAAAAATTGGGTTAGACAGAGTTCTGTACTTCCACATCATTATTTTAAAGATTTTTCTGATTGTATATTAACCCGTTGTCTGTCGGAACGCAGATCTACGCGAGACACAATGTGTTTTCTATTGTGTCTTATATACCGACATACAAGTGGTTAATCGTATCGTCACGCCTTTTATCCTCATTCACAATTTTCCTATAATTCGATTAGTTTCATGGTAGTAGCGGTTGAATTTAGATTAGACTTTACTTATTTAGTTTAGTTTCGAGTTGTTCCTGGAAATTAAGCAAAAGGAATAACTCATTTGTATGAACTAGGCTATTTGGGACCTAAGGTATCTACTCATTAATCAATTTGGCTATTAAATATATTTCTGCTTCGTCTAGTGCCTCGTAATTTCTCTAGTCGCTCACCTTCCTAAAATCGTTTCTGTTGGTCCAACAGAAAAGTGATTTAATGGAATTCAATTAATTAATAAGATATTGAAATTATAGTATTATTTAAAATTTACTAGTAATACCTATCTAACTACTCTGGAACTATCCATGTGGTTTTGAGACTGAGACCTGAATTTATAGCCTTGGACGACCTTAGAGGTAACCCTTCAAAGAAAAAAAAATAATTTATAAAATTGGTGCATAAATACTCATTACGAACGAACGAATGTTTCATAATAGCGCCTCAACTATTTTTATATCAGTTTTTTTCATGTGAATGTGTAAAAAAATTAAACTATGCCATATTTTTTTAATCATTTTGTTCTTCTTTTATTTCATTTCTTTTCTTTTTTTTTTGACGTATCTTACTTTGTTATAGGAATTGAACGTGGGGCAATTCTGATCCATCTCCTTTAGACTCCCAACATTATAGACAGTCTCAGTCCGATTTCCTCAGAAATCATCCTATTCACAGAGCAGCCATTATATCAAACATATCATTGATGATAATCCCAGGATCTGCAACATTATCTATCTGTACATACGTTCAAATTACCAACATATATTGATCTTCTTGGACAATACCCAGCCACTAACGTATGCAAATGTCGGCAGTAATTCCAGCCGTGTGTTACGTTACCATGGAAACCTACTTCTCTTTTTATAGAGCCATCAAAATCTTAAATTTAATCAAGTCCAACCGTTTCCAAGCGTTTCTTTGCAAGAATGTTGATGAGGGAAGTTTTTTGAATGGCTTTGTTTGGAAAATATTGTGTTATAGTGGTTGGTAGCTTTTTATATAATGTTATAGTGGCTGGTACTACGTTGTATATCGTAATATTGAAGTTATATCGATTTGAAATATCGTGTGACGTCACTTCTAGGTACATTTTCCACGTATAAATGTCGTATGTGCTACTACTTCTAAATTTTGCTTCTTTTTATCTCAGTATGGTTATCTTATATGATGAAATAAAAAATATGTGTCTAATATATATTTTTTCTATACCTAGCTGATGGACTAAATATATTTTTAATTTTCATACCCCGTATTTTATACGTTACATATTTTAGATTTAAGTGTGGGAGAGCCATGCTTCAACACGAATGGGCGCCCACGCCCTGAGTGATGCCACGGCCTCACAGAAAACCAACGTGAAATAACGCTTGCGTTGTGTTTCGTTGTATGAGTGAGGTTACCGATTCACCGGTTATTCCCTATCCCTGATTCCCCAACAACCCTTAAATTCCTAACCCCCAAAAGGCCGGCAACGCACTTGTAACACCTCTGGTGTTTCAATTGTCCATGGGCGGCGGCGATTGCTTACCATCAGGTGATACGTCTGCTCATTTACTGGCGTGTTCCATAAAAAAGCATAATAATAATAGAATTTCTCTGTACTTGTATTACTCCTGGAATAATCCGTCACTTTGCTTAAGACACCCGTGGGAATGAATGAGGAATATTCCAGTTTATTTGCCGTACATACAGTACTAACGTTGTTTTTTCCTAAACATTTTTTTCTCCAGAGACATAAAGACAAGCTTTATAATAATTTTATTAGCTCTTCTGTATTATAATACTTACATACATAATATTTAGCCTTATTTTACGAAGGGAAAATCATCCAACGACTTCTCCCGCAAAGTTATGCTGGATTATTATCGGTTTTTCGAAAATTTCTCAGTAGTAGCACATAGGCTGGAATTGTGCCCAGTATATGGCAGTAGGCTCACCCCCTATTACACGGAACGTATAACACAAATGGTGAAAAGTGGGTCTACATTGTTTAGTAGCATAACGTGCTGCAATTTGCACCACTACCTACCCCTTCGGGGAAAAAAGACGTAAAGATAAAAAAGAGAGCACAGGGTCCTCTAAAGAGACTGTACTAAACCCAGAATACCAATGACGCTGAACCTAAATTAAAAACTGGATCCTGTCCCCATTATCAAGGTTCTAATATCAGAATTTTTGATAACCGTTCAATACAAAATTCTAGCTAAATATTTCATAAAATTTCCGAAATATCTTGAGACTTTGATTCTGTTGAAAGTAAAAATTCTCTACGATCCGAGATTTATATGAAAATTGGAATACGTATAAGCCTTTTTAAAATGAAAATTTACATAGATTTCATTGAAGTTATCTAGATGTTACATATTATCTAAAATTGAGTCTTAGAAATATAATTGTCCCGTAATCATTCGTGTACCAGATCATAATGGTAGTTTTTACAATTTCAATTTACAGAAAGGCTTATTAGTTCCTTGGACTAAATTAATTACAGAATTGGCTTAGTGGCAAGCTACCCAAGCTTGCTGCTGCGCATAGAACAACTCTGTCTTGATCTAAGATCTAGGTTTGATGGGTGGGACATGTATACAGTCATATCAAATTACTTATATAGGAGTAAATATGCACGTGGTCATCATTTTTTTATTTTTTTAATACGGTTTATCATCCCGTAACTTGGGTGAGGCGAGAGGGAGTGTCAGACTCTTACTGACTAAAAACCACCCATTTCCTACTCCTGCTTTTCCGGAGACGGAGATCCATAATCACCTTGCAAATCCCAAATTCTCACTTAACAGAACCAATCTTTTGTCGACAGCCACACATCAGATACAAACACCATGTACTCTACAAAACAAACAAAGAAACAAAGAAAATTTAATTACACAGGAGACAAGCAAGACCCGTTATTTGAATAAGAAACTGAAGCGACATCTAACCGACACACGAGGAAACAAATTCGAAGGTAATCAGCCTGTAAAACATTTTCAATGAGTAAATTTGTATTTTAATCCCGGACGAAACGGGAGCGAAAACGGTTAGGCCTCTGAGGATTTCCATCCCTTTCTCACTTAGGTTTATTAGATGTGACAGAAAGAGATAAAATAAGGTTTGAGAACTTCAATTTGTTGCTTTGTGTATTTGCTTTATTATACAGTTGACATGTTGAATCATGGTTGAACGATTCGGATTATTCTACTATTACAAATTATATCGTTTCCGAATTCAATTTTGTTAAGTGTTCTTGTTTTGGATGTAAGTAATTACTGTTGATAATTAAAATTGAACTGTATTTGGATTGTTATAGAGTTGATTATTTGGTTTGTTGGGACACTATGTTTTTGCTACTGATGTTTTACTAGCTTTACACCAGTTAGTCTAAAGAAAAGAGAACCATATATTATCTATCACCAGACGTCCAATTATTAGGAAAGAAGGGAAGAAGGCAGTACCACTTGGGATATACTGACATTCAGCCAAATTTGGTTCCGAATCAATGTCGATCTCACATGTTAGGAAAACGGGTAGGATAGGCCTTATAAGTATAAATGTATTAAGGTATCAAACAGATAACCAACACAATATTAAAATCTTAAAACAATAATGTGTGACTGTCATATAGGCATCTTAAATTGGATTCCACCTATCTGGAGAGATACAAGGAGATTACAACAAACCTATGTTTAAATGATGCTCATAGTCCTGCAGTGAATCAATGAACAAACACCAAATAAACATCATATACCTACAACACGTCCTTTTAATACACTCATTGCACATCATTAAACAAAATCGATCAAAACACATTACCTCACACAAACAACTTACCTTCAAAATGCTAAACAAAATCATCAATTTTCTTTACCAATGAGGTCCCATTTTGTCCCAAGCTTATAGCCTTTTGAGCATTTTAATTTAAATCTAACGGAGACCATAATTTCTATAGGATCTTAATTATCTTTGAATCTTTTCATATACGCAATGGATTTATAATACCGATAAAGCAATACGCTCATTACTGCCGAGATAGCAAATGGGAACAGATTTGAATAAGAATTTTATTTCTTCTTGTCGGTTAATTTTGGGCTTTATCGGCCCATTGAGGGAAAAATTTGAGGCATTATGTCCATATATTGGCTGGGATTACGTTTTATGACAGTCTCGTTTGAATTCGGTTTTGTTTGGGTATTGAGAATTACTTTGTAATATTGTTTTTTTAATAACAAGTGTATGTATATGAATTTGGCGATTAAATTAATTTGATGTGAATCTTGTATGAGGTCTAGATCAATTTTATTCTGAGAAAATTTTAATGGCAGTTTGCTCCATTCAAAGATTAAAGTCAGGATCTCTACGCAATATGTAACGTCACGCCTTTTATGTACAAAGGGGTAGGCAGAGATAAATTTACGGAACGTAACTCATAATACATATTGAGACCATTCAATAAAAATAGAATAATCCTGTTTTTCCAAAATACAAAGATCGAATCTGTAACCTCCCACACATCAGTCGAACCTACAACCAAGAAACCAGGGGATCAATCTATCAATATAATAATAATATGTCAATGTAAACCCGATAATCGAACCTCAAACATAGATGATCCAACCCTCTTCTAAGTGAATATTAATGAAGTAACACACGCATTATGTATGAGAAATCGATTTCAATGGTGAAGACTAATAATATTCCCAATCTTCCCCATCCCCGATTCCCGAACAACAACCCTTAAATTCCTAACTCCCAAAAAGCCGGCAACACACTTGTAACGCCTCTGGTGTTTCAAGTGTCCATGGGCGGCGGCGATTGCTTACCATCAGGTAATACGTCTGCTCGATTACCGGCTTGTTTCAAAAAAATATATCGGTAATATTATAACACGACGCGTCGACTCTTACAAAATGCTGCTCATGAATATGAGTCCGTTTCCACCATTGCTAAGCTATGTGTACCAATGAATATGATTGGTGGAAGCCAAAAGCATCCACAGCAACGTAGCACATCACTACATCTCTGGTGAAAAAGCACCTAATGGATTTTTTTTTATGGAATAAGTGACAATTGAACAAACGAGTCACCTGATGGTAAGCGATCAGCGCCGCCCATGGACACCCACAACACAAGAGGAGTCACAGGTGCGTTTCCTTTTAAAAAGAAGAATGTTCTTTTCTTGATAATTATAATGATTCTCATGCTCGATAGGTGCCTTAAATCATCAGATCAGATTTGTCTGAGAACGCTGCTGTTCAGTCCGTAATTTGACTGTTAGCACTCAGCACCTGAGGAAAGGGCTGGTGGAAAGGCATGGTGGTGACAAACACATACATGACATATATTCTTCTCTACCATAACCACAGAACTGTATTTATTTTAATGTGCATTAATTAATTTCAATAAAATTTAAATTTTATTTAACGTACAATTTCGGGAGTCATATTGTCCCTTGGTCAGTTGTTAATGTAAACATTTTATCATAATTGACAGACAATGTTATATTTGTAGCCATTTCGTTAATTAATATAATTTCTCTGGCACAGTTTACAAGAGGAATTAACATAATTATGGAATTTGAGTGCAACCAGAGAAGATTCAATTACATTTTGCCTTTTACATTTTATTTCAATGCTTATAACGCGTGTGCTTGTTATTTCTGGATGGGATGTGTTGTGGTTTACTAACGGCACTCCCACTTTTCATCATTGTAATTATAAAAGAAGGCAAAAGCACGTCTATCAACAATAATCCTTCTTTTGTTTCATTGGTACACACACACATAGTTTTACAGCTTAGCTATTACATCTTCGTAGCTTAGCTACATAGTACATCTCTGATGGAAAGCAGGGAAAACAGATTGAGGTTATTTTAAATTTTGAGTTCCGCAGTCACTATGGTACACACATTTTACATACATCCATAACTTCACGCCTGTCTCCCATGGAGATGGACAGAAACAATAAAACGCCAACTGCTACAAATCTTACATACCTATTACGCATCGTCAACAGTCATCAGTCTTTTCATGCATGCTCTTTCACATTCACATTTTACGGTAAAATATAAAATTACATTTCGCCTTCCATGTTTGTAAATAATTATTACAAGTGGTTACTGCGCCTGACTGTCGATGTAATTGCGTACACTGTACATTGGTTTTCTGCCCCTGATTACCGTTGTCTGTTGTGAAATTTAATTTAATAATTACCAACGTCTGTTGCTGCCAATTTAATGATATCAATGTGGTTTTCCATTTCTTTAAAAACTTACAGCTCAATTTTTGTGTACAGTTCTGCATGATTTTTTAAATAAATAAAGACGTCATTAACATTGTATTTCTAAAAATAAATAAGTAGGTGCATAGAATGAAGAGAAAGTAACCTATCGTCCTCATATTCATTACGGAACATAATGCAACTGTACAATGTTTTCACCATTAAAATTTGTGTTATGAGTTGCATGTAATACCCCTATCCCACCCAAAACATAAATGTGAAAGGCTGCCAAGTTCGATAATATTGGAATGCTTCGCCTATAAAAGAAGTGAGATCTAAATAAGTACCAAGTTCCATACACAGACCTCAGTTAAAAATGATATAACAAGTTGGCAAGTTTTCACACACTTTGTTATAAACCTACTAAACGCAATGAGTCAAGTATATAATTTTCTATTAAAACTTGCCAAGTTATATCATTTTTAACTGAGGTCTGTGTATGGAACTTGGTACTTATTTAGATCTCACTTCTTTTATAGGCGAAGCATTCCAATATTATCGAACTTGGCAGCCTTTCACATTTATGTTTTGGGTGGGATTTCATTTATTTTTGTAAGGTTTATTTTCTTTTTTACTTTACTTTGACTAAATACAAACCTTCGTAACGAATTTTAGGTCGGTAAGACCATTGGAAGATATAGATAATTTTTTTGTTTTAGTTCCTTAGGGGTATGAATTTACACCTTCATTATTTTTAAAACCGACTCACACTTGGCCATTTTCAGATTTTTTCCTTTACCTTGGCCTAAAGACCTACCTCCATGCCAAATTTCAAGTCAATACGACCATTGGAAGTGGTCTAGGTTTTTGATGAGTGAGTGAGTCAGTCAGTCAGTCAGTCAGTCAGTGAGTGTATAGTAAAAATAGCGATTTTCTGTCGTCAATATCTCAAGACCTACAATAGGTACATTAATGAAATTTTGTATTTTAGATAAGTAAGTAGATCTCGACAGATACTAGAAATTTCATAATTATGCGTAGATAAAATAGATTTTGAGTTATAGGTGGGTCGAAGTTGGCCCGAAATGGTTCGTGTAATATAACCCACGGCCGGTGTGTCGGTTTTTTGCTCGAACTTGGCGGACACACTGCCGTGTGTCTAGATTACATGCAACTCATAACATGCCTATTGCCATATACTGGGATTTCAGACTCTGTGCTACTACTGAGAAATTTTCGAAACATCGACAAATGCCAAGTATTACTTTGCGACTACTCGACTAACGAGGCAGTCAAGAGACTAGCAAGGAAGAAAAGTCCAGTTATCCAGGTGTCATTTCCCTAGAAGCAATTTAAATTCAACGTGTTTTGTTTCATTTTGTCATTCCTTTTGCTATAATCCCAACCCTGAACTGAGTTGTGATTACTTGTGACCTCACACAAACTGTAGTAAATGCTGAATATTTTTATCTACCACTACCTAGGCACTTTTCTAAAACAAATTACATATTATTACCCTGCTGTCAAACCTAACAAAATATTTATTTAATTAAATAGAACGGTAAAAACCAATTACACTACTCAATACCTTATAAAAAAATAAAATAGAGAAAATAAAAATATAACCAACCTACAAAGTGACGACTCGACAGTCTTACTCACAACCCGCTTTCACTCACAACCCACACAATATCAATATTCTACCGACACCAATATTATTTCTAACCATACACATTGGATATTGTCACACCGTTCATGAACAACAGTATAACACACACCCCGTAGGGAGAAACAAACATGTAAACATAATAACAAATGTCATACGTCGGTGTAACAAACGCCCTCAGGGGCATAATTCCGTGGATGTACTAATATTAATGAAATGCGTCTGTGTGTATGTATTTGTAAAACATGATCCAAGATTCTGAGAAACGTGTCTATGTATTGGTGATTGGGTTTGTTTCGAAAATGTAGTTTAAATTGTGATTTTGAAGGATAGAATCTTCACTCAAATAACACATACACACACACACAACTTCACGCCTTTCACCCCGAAGGGGTAGGCAGAGGTGCACATTACGACACGTAATGCCGCTATACAATGTACACCCACTTTTCACCATTTTTGTTATAAGTCCCATGTAATTGGGGGTGAGCCTATTGCTATATCCTGGACACAATTCCAGACTCCGTGCTACTACTGAGAAATTTTCGAAAATCCGAAAAAAACCCCAGCAATACTTTGCCCGACCTGGGAATCAAACCCGAGATCCCATGTCCGGCCATCGCACTTGCGAACACTCGACTAACGAGGCAGTCGTTGCATATTATTGTATGGTTGTATCTCTGTATATGAGTGGTTATTAGTGTAAAAATTTATTAATCTGTTTTTCAGCTTACACACGTTACAAAATCTCGACTAGTTTCAAGCCATACTAGAGGCTCATATTCATGAGGAGCGTTCTGCGAAACAAAACCCAGCGACTGTCGAGCTGCAACTGACTGTCGTGTATTGTGACGTTCAAAATTGTAAGTACATAAAGTAATATACACGACTGCCATTATTTTCTGAGAGCCGTCGTTCCCAAAAATACTGGCACCTAGCTTACCCTAAGTTAAGTCACAAACTATTACAGAAAACTTGAATAAGAAGCAAAATACTAGGTGAAATAAACAACCAAAAACCACGGGTGAAACTTAAAAAAAAAACAACATCACCAATCAACAGTAAAAAGAAAATGAAACAACGACTTCAATAAACTTTATTACATGAAACAAATTAAAGCAACTCAGTACGGGGTTCCGTAACCCTTGGGGTCCCACTTATCTTGATTACGTAGCGTTTTGCGAACCCCACAACACGTATTGGCAGTCAAACGGCCTTTAGAAACCTTTGGAAAGAGGTTAAAAGCAATTATGCTTTTGAATCCGCGGATATTCGTATGAATGTGTATTGGGAGCGGTAATGTATTTCTTAAGTTAACTCTTTTTAATAGGTTGTAGGCATAATACATTTATACGGAGGTTGACATGAAATATAATAATATATATGTATGTGTGTTATTTAGTATGGGAGTTTGTCATCATCATAATCAGCTTATAAGTGGCCACTGCTGACCAAAGACCTTTTTTCACACGGAGAAGGTTTGACCATTAATCACCACGCTTGTTCAATACGGGCTTGCGATTCCAAACTTATAATTAAAAATAATAAGCCTAGGTTTCCTCTGCATGTTTTTCTTCATCGTTTGTCAGTGGTATCTAAATAATCTTAGAAAGTACATAATAACACGGAAAAAGTCACATTGGTACTAAACTTGCTGTTGGTAGATATCGAACCTGCACTCTTATGCATGAGAAGCGGACGTCTTAAACCTCCGAAACACCACCAACAGTTTGTGATACTGAACATTATATTTTCAGTGATATTGCCTAAAGTCCGAAATTGGGTCCGCCATTTGGTGTTAAGCACGATTCAATATTGAAAAGATGATTTACTGTCAGTACATTTCTGCTAAATGTCCCATGTTGACCATATTGCTTTTAGCGATAGTCCAGCTTTTGTTGACAGCAAAGTATTTATGTGTTCATCAGTTATGTTCAAAGTCCCATAAGAATAACCAAACTTAGTCTCATAGAGCATGTTATTAGTTATCAGTTTCAAAATAAACAAACACAAGTTTCTTTAGTCAATAGATGTACTGCCAGCCGGGTTCGTTTCTTAAATGGTCCTACCATTTAAGAAACGAACCAGGCTCTGTCATAACTGACCAGACAATCGCATTTACGCAATATTTTTTTATGAAACACGTCCCAAACGAACACATGTATCACCTGATGGTAAGCAATCGCCGTCGCCCATGGACACTTGAAACACCAGAGGCGTTACAAGTGCTTTGCTGGCTTTTCGGGGGTTAGTAATTTGGGTTCGGGAATTGGGAAGATTGGGAAGGGGGAATTGGGCCCCCGGTAACCTTACTCACACGACGAAACACAACGCAGACGTTGTTTCACGTCGGTTTTCTGTGAGGTCGTGGTATCACTCCGATCGAGCTGGCCCACAATATTCAATAAAACAGCTCATACCTATCAATATTTCAACAAAATAACCATATAAAAATATAAACATTCACGAAACTAGAAATAGCTACTAAATTAGTTTCCCAGACATTTTCTAACAAAAAAAAAATGGCCTGTCAACAGCTATGACACGGAATAAATTGGATTTTCTATACGTACCTAACAATAGCTTGGATATTTATGCATAGTCAAGTTGGTAAGTTGTTGGTTTATCGTTTAGTAGGTAGTTATGACTGTTAATCCTGGGGGCTTACTCTTGAGTCCAATCCGATCGATCGACATTGATATTGTGAAATTTCGTACTCTTGAGTTGCAACACTAACGTGTAACGTGGTATTGCGTGGATATTGTGTAAACTAAATTGCATTGAGTTTGGTTTTATATTCCGTATTTCTATATAAATACAGTTCTGAGTACGCTCAGAATGCTAATTTAACAATTACGATTAGAGTTGTTTAGTTTTGACATTGAATAATTATTGAGATTTTGTTAGATAAAAATTGCATTGACCATTGAGATTATGCGTACGCGATCAAGAGTACCACCATCTTTTACTCCTATACCATCAACCTTTGAATCCCTAACGCCTAAAAGGCTGGAAGGCTGCTTTTGGAACACCTCTAGTTTTTTGAGTCCATAAGTTGCACCGATTGGCTTTAACATCAGGTGATCCATCCGACATATTATGTGTATGTGTAATATTTATGTAATAATGCCCCATACAAAATACACTTATAAATTAATACACAACAAAAAGAAAAATCACTCAAGAAACTCTACTTATCACACAAAAAATAATCTTCGCTTAAAAAAAAAGTCCTCCTAATTAATTCCTTCAATTGATCACTGACCTTTAGCCATCGAACTAGGATTTTGGAAAAGATTAAATGTCACAACAATCTTGGACTGGCTTTGATCTTCGCTTTTGTGAGCCTTCAATTTTCACTGAGAGGGCCTTTTGATCTTGAAATTCCATAATCGCAATTTGATTGGTCGCTTTTATCTCATTAAATGGGGGATGGTAACGATGGTGTATCTTCTAAGCTTGTCTAGTGTATCTTGGTCTCTGATTGATGGGAAATTACTGGGATTTCAAGGTCATTGTAATGTGGGAGGTTGTGGGTTGATGTAGGATTAGGTAGGATGAATTTTAATGATCGGTTATAGTAGACTTTCTAGCTGCCTTTAAGGTATCCTTTATAGGGTAACCATCGTACTCATACTCATTTAATGATTGCCTAATCCAGTCCTTAGCAATTTTTTTCGGTACAAAATCGTCACTAAGCTATAAAATGTTTGAGTAATCATTAAAGGTCTCTAAGTGCGGTAGTAAGTCTGTTACCAACATCCAGAAGACTTAGTATTGTACTAGCGTGGGACCATACGCTAGTAATGGTTATTCTAACAGAAATAATAAGTGTGGGAGAGCCATGTCTCTCATACTACGACCTCACAGAAAACCGACGTAAAACGACGCTGGCATTGTGTATTGTTGTGTGAGGACCAATCACTCTCTTCCCAATCTTCCCAACCTCGATTCCCTAACAATCCTTAAATTCCTAACCCCCAAAAGGTCGGCAACGTACTTGTAACGCCTCTGGTGTTTCGGGTGTCCATGGGCGGCGCCAATTGCTTACCATCAGGTGATTCATCTGCTCGTTTACCGGCTTATACTAGTAACAAAAACCCGATTCAAGAATCCTACTCACTATCTTCAAGAATAAAGGCGTAATGGTTTTTCTAACAGAAATAACCATCAATTTCTCCAATGCACTAGGTTTTACTTTGAACCTAATATTAAAAGAGTTACCGAGTCTTTTGGCTATTTTTCAGCCAACTTCTTTGATAAATTTCATGTAAAGTGATATCGCAGTTTTAAAGTAAATTTTCATTTTTCAAACTTGCACCTTATATGCGAAGTTTATAGGTTGGTTTTACTTTGATCTGGGTATGTAAGTATGTTTTATATGTGTTGTTTTTGAGCATTTATTGTTGTTAGTACATGGTAATAGTTTTATTTCGTTACATAGTAAGGTGATTTTAAATACATACAGTAAAATTATTGCAAGTGTTCTGAACAAAAAGGAAATGGTCTCGGGTTCGATTCCTACGTTGAGCAAAGTATCTGCTCGGTATATGGCAATAGGCTCATCCCCTGTTATATGAGATTTATAACATACATTGTGAAAAGTAAGACGTAAGACATGCCGTAATGTGTACCTCTGCCTACTTTTCTAAGGGGGAGGGGAAATTATCCAATGACTTCTCCCGCCTTGGACGAGGCGAGAAGGAGTGTCAGACTCTTACTGACTAAAAACCACCCCGTTCCTACTCCCGCTTCTCACAACAAATTTTGTTCAGGAGAAAACAGACAAAATCTTACATAAAACCTATTTTAATCCAAACCCTCACATCACGAACTAACAATAACTCACATTATTCCAAAACAAGAATGCGACTGCATTATTTCACTCCCCAACAAAGCAATGAGACTCTTTTTATTGTGACACTCAATTCAACCCCTCGAGTTCACAATACAGCCACCTACGTGACATATGTCACGCTCAAGGTCAACGGAGTAATAAAACATTATATAATAACTCTTCTGGTGATGTATATAAAGACTATGTTACGTTGTTCGGTATTTTTTTATATGTTTTGTGTTTTATATTTGAGATGGAAGGTTGTCTAATGTTTGTTTATTATTGCTTTGGGGGTAAAAACCTTCTTCTTGCTATAATGGTTGTTTAAAATTTGTGTGAGACATTATAAAATTAAAATATTTTGAAAACTTTCAGACTTTTTAATGGTCAAAAGAAATATTAGTTGACATAACTAAGGCTTGTTAACAAAAATAAATAAAACTGGAGTACGTGTTTGTATTATTGAAATACATATTATTATATATTGTTGCTTTTGGCTAATCTCTAAAATTACTGGAATGATTTTGATGTGACTGTTTTTAGATGGTGTACTAAGGTACTCCTTACTAAGTTACTACTTAGGCTACTTTTATTTTAGAAAATATATTTTATTTAAAAGACACAAAACTCAAATTCACACTAAAGCTCAAATTCTGTCGAAAGTCGTTATTCTACGCGGCCGAAGTCGTAGGCAACACCTAGTTTTGAACCACATTTCGCCTGTTTTATGAAATTCTACATTATTATTTCTACTAAGCAAAACCACGGATGACATAGACATACACCCACATACCTGAAAAACAAACTTTTATAATTATACAGGTATAGAACACATCAACGGCATCCGAATAAACCCTAGCACGCACCGAGGTGTTACAGACGTGACATTGTCACGCCTGTCATTTATTATCCTTATATGATGTGTTATAATTTATCACATCACTTTACCAAATGCTATACTTACGTGTGACTCGGAGAGTGCGTTCTTACCTTTATATTAGACGTCTAAGTAATTGTTATGAATTATTATATTGTTCATTCTGTGCTATGAATTAGTTAGTATAAAGTAAGAGACGTGCTCGTTATTCGCTAAAAAAAGTTGAAATATCATAAGGTTTTCAATCTAAAACTCTCATTTGCCAATCAGAGCGCTGAACTCGAACTCGTTTCGGTTTTGTTAAACGTAAAATTTTGTGTAGAACAGCAATTGACTGTAACGACCTTAGTAGGAGTACTAAGGCCTTGCTGGACTATGAGTCTGTTCTAGACAAAATTTGACCCGGAGCTGCGGACTACCTAGCAGGTTACCGGGACCCCGGGTCAAAGCAGGAGAACGGGATGGTTAACACTCCCTCTTGTCTTGTTTACAGCAGGAGAAGGAATCGGATGATTGCCCCCCTTAAAAAAAATAAGTACCCCAAAATTTAGCAAGCTACTTAAACATGAAACATATCAATCACAAACCAAACTCACATCGTTCATTAAAATTCACGAACAATGTCATAATCATAATAACACAACCTCGACTAACGGAAGGGTAGACAGATAACTAAATATTAATTACACCTACATCTTACGTCACTGTTTCCCAAAGTTAGACCAATCTTTGTGACCCATTCACTTTTATACCCAAATCCCTAATTCCTAACATCGCATTTGCAACAATTCTGGTGCTCCTGGCGTCTATGGGTGTCACTTATAGCTTACTTTCAGGTGATTTGTCTGCTCATTTGCATATCTTATTAAAAATTCAAGATCTTGGTTTTAAACGTCGTCCCACACTATTTTATTAACTAACTTTCATTAACTATCACTATTAAATTTTCACTTGTGTTGTGGATGCGTTTCAAATATACCTGGGCGGCGACGATTGCTTACTATCAAGTGATACGTCTGTTCGTGTACCATTTCCATAAAGAAATGCCTAGAATAATAATTCACAACACATGACACCCAGACCCGAACCAACCATTTGTCGATTACACAAAGAGTTGCCGTGCGAGAATCGAAACCACTACACGTTGCGTCATGCAGTTAGATTTTAATTTCTTGGTAATGATGCTTCGATCAATCACACCTAGGAAATATTTTGGTGGTACCTACTTTAATGGGTCGTGGCCTAATATTTGGGAAACACTGTCTAATGTCATTCGTTTGGGGAAGTGATATAGCTGTGGTAGGCAATTATTATTATTTAATAATACGTATAATAATAATAAGGAAGATGGAGTCTGTTTCCATCTGTGAGATAAATGGATGGGATGTTTGCTGACAAATAGTAAATAGTTACGTAAGAAACTACGTTTGTGACGTCATGGGGAATTCAAGAAGCATGGATTGATGATTTTGTCTGCTAGTTGTATGATCATGGTAAAAATGAGTGTTTATAGTAAATCATAAGTTTCAATATTTTAATTAATATACATGTTGTTTACTTATGTTTTTTTTTTAATAATAAAAATAATTCGATATCGAGTCAACATCGCCTTGTAGATGACAGACGTGAAACAACGCTAGCGTTGTGTTTCGTTGTGCTAGTGAGGTTACCGGAGGCCCAATAGCCCCACAATCTTCCCAATCCCTGATTCCCTAACAACCCTTAAATTCCTAACTCCCAAAAGGTCGGCAACGCACTTGTAACGCCTCTGTTTCTAAGGGTCATGGGCGGCAGCGATCGCTTGCCATCAGGTGATCCGTCTACTCCTTTACCAGCTTCTACAATAAAAAACGTAGCCTTCAATCTTTTTAATTTCATACTTCTTTATTCATGTATAAACTTAAATAAAAGTAAACAGCCTATTTAAAAATAAGGCTAATGTACATTGTACAGTATATAAAGAACATTACATTTTAAGAGAACAATTACTGACACACATAATGTACTTAAACGTCTTGATCTGCTTACCGTTAAGGTTTTATGTCATTAGGTACAGACAACGACGTAATTTCGTGAAACAGGCCAGGTGTGGAGTACCCGTGAATCTTAGAAAAGCGTGGAAGAAGTTTGTAAGAATTTTAAGTTAATTTTTGTCTCTATAGGATAAAAAAACAATTTAATTTTATTTAATCAAGAATATTAATAAATCAGTCCCTATACTTCGTTGTATAGACATAACCTAAATAATTAGATTAAAATCATTAAAATTATATGTTGTGTGAGTGAAGTTACTGGTGGCCCAATTTCTTTCCCAATTCCCGATTCCCCAACAATCCTTTAATTCCAAACCCCAAAAGATTCGCAACGCATTTGTAACGCGTTTGGCGTCTTGGGTGTCTAAGGACAGCGGCGATTTCTTACCATTAGGTATTCTATCTGCTCGTTTACCGGCTTATACCATAAAAAAGTGATACTAAAAAGAAACTTGAAATTATACTATGTGTTGACTGTCACAATCTTACTATTTTACTCAATGAAAACAATTCCTTTAATACATTATTTCCTTACACAAACAAACAGACTTAGAATACATCCTCTCACACGTAGTCTTAAATCAACTCACAACAATATAATGAATGCGCCTTCACTGCTTACTTCGTTCCAGCAAACATTTCAACGCTACCTGTACGCCACATATCAAGCTGAACAAAACCAGTATAACCTGAACCTCCAACGTGCAAAAGAATCAAACAACGAGAGGTCAAGATAAACTGGCATGTATAACTCAATGTGCACCTACAATAAAACATTAAAATCTCCATAAAATCCTTTGAAAGTATATTAAGAGAATTAAAAGCATGTAATTTTCTCATTGAAATGTCACATTAATGCTAATGCCACATCAAAAGATTTCTAAATTCGTGTAATTAGGTAGGTTAAGGGTTGTTTTAGCTACTCCATTTATGTGTGGATGAGAAAATTAATGTACTTGCTTGTATCGAAGTGAATGACATCTTTGATATAAGGTAACAAGGTTTTATGAGTTCGATATAATTAACGTTGTTAATAAATTCGAGACTGTATTATTAAGATGCTTGAAAACGTTTTAGAATTGACTCTAGACTATGACCTCTGAGTTTGTTTCGGCATTTCTTCTCAGAGTAGTCCGATAGGAAATACCGGCCTCATCTAGTTATTTAAGAGATTGACGTGTAAAAGAGTTACATTGTAACCTATTTGCAAAATAAATATCATTTGACTGAATTTTTGAGTATTTAAAACTATGGTTACGAATTATAGAGGTTGGATTCTTAGATGCATCGGCTTGACTGGAATAATACCACGGCCTCACAGAAAACCGACGTGAAATAAAGCTTGCGTTGCGTTGCATCGTGTGAGTGAGGTTACCGGAAACCCAATCACTCCCTTCCCAATCTCTCCAATCCCAGAATTCCCAACAATCCTCAAGTTTTAAATCCTTAAAAGGCCGGCAAAGCACTTGTAACGCCTCTGGTGTTTCGAGTGTTCATGTGCAGCGGCGATTGCTTATCATGAGGTGTCCTCATTTCCAGGCTTATACCATAAAAAAGTACAACGATAATGTAGATGACTGTTAGCATTGGTTTCCTAATAAAAATACACACAGATCAAGGTCAAAACAAAAAGTCAACCATTTTTTCAACTACACATAATTTACATACCCCACTACAGCAACACATGCCAAACAATATTAAACCATATATAAATAGAATTACATACTACATCCCCTAAGCATGAGCGAGGAACTTAATTGAATCGCTCTGAAGCCGCTCGGTGGCACCAGATTAAAGAATTCCCGTCTCCGTACTACGGTTTATTAGATAAAGCGAGCGAAGTCGCGGTATTTATTGATGTGATCTGTTCAGTTCAGTAATCAATTGAGTGGAATTGAAAGGGAGTTTTAAAGTTATTTGATGCATGAGTAAGATTATGGTGGAGGTAATGAGATGGTTTTAATGGTGGAGTCAATTGACACCTCGAGCGCCTAGCTTCACTGACGGACGGACTGACGGACAATTCAATTTGACGTTTCAAAAGTGCCTAATTTAGGATTAATTGAAATAAATGCTTTGACTTTGACACTATTTCATTAATATCAAGACAATATCTGACTTGTAATTTAAACTTACAATAGTATAATTTGCAGTAAACAAAGTTTATACGAAACGACTATGCGATGTATCGATAGTAGTGAAGCCACCCATGACACACATCCATAGCACGCATCTTTCCATATAAAAAATATAGCTTAGCAGAGTCCGTTTCCACCAGTACTAAGCTATGTGTACCAATGAATATGATTGGTGGTAACCAAAAACATCCTCAGCAACGTAGCTTAGCACATTTCTTTTGGAAAAGCACCCTAATAAAGGTGTTTTATTATAAGATAACTAGTGACTCGCCCCAGCTTCGCATGGGTGCAATGGTGATATATTATGACTGTATTATAATATAAACCTTCCTCTTGAATCACTCTACCTATTACAAAAAACCGCATCAAAATCCGTTGCGTAATTTTAAAGATTTAAGCAAACTGACAAATTAGACAAAAATAGCGACTTTGTTTTATACTATGTAGCGAAGTATCAAATTATATTTATCTGATGTACGTCTATTTACGAAAAATAATAAGTATCATATCGTTAAACACCGAACGGTACAAACAACAATGCTCACTAAAAAACTAAACTAGACCAAAAGCACTGTAATTCACACTGAGAAAGAGTCGCGTCACGTTTCCTAACAATTCTACAGCTGCCATTAAATAAAAGTACCTAATAAAACATACATAAAAGAGAAAATCTTTTTAGCGACACTAAAAGATATTGGAGATTTTCATTTTAACAGGAATCTGGGGAAATAACTCTCCATTCAATGATTTGGATACTGCAAAGCGGCCATTTTTCTTTAACACCTGTAGTAATGTCCTGAAATCTTCAGCTCGAATCGAATGTGATTGTGTTTGATTCGGAATTCGATTTAGTTGTTTTTCTTTTAATGGATTGTAGTTTTATTTTTTTTTATGGTATAAACCGGTAAATAAGCGTACGGATCACCATCAGGTGATAGGTCGGTAAGCAATCGTCACCGCCCATGGTGGATACGTTGTGGAATCTGAGATTGGGAAGATTGGGAAGGATAATTGGGCCTCTGGTAACCTCACTCGAAATGTCGGTTTTCTATGAATCCGTGGTATCACTCCGGTCGACCGGCCCATTCGTGCCAAAGCATGGCTCTCCCACACTTGAAGGCTTGGCTCTCCCATGATTTTAGTTGACTGGATTGTGTTTTTAATTCGCTAATAGGAATTTCACGTTTAGGATCTTGTGTACAAAATTGTGATTGTGATTGGTGAACCTCATAAGACTGGCTATTCCCATTTTGAGAGAATATTATGTGAGAATAAACTTAAAATTAAGTAAAATAATGTTTCATACTTCCCAACCATTCTTTCACAGATGAAAGCAAAAATATTAACGCGAGCTCTTTGAAACGTACTGTAGCTACCTATAAACAGGGCGTACTCAAGTAGAGCTCTCAAGCCACTACACATTTGTCACAAAAGGTGTCCTCAAGTGACCCCTACATCCCATCACTAGCTACATCATTATTTAAGACCTCACAGACTAAAACTTTAAATAAAAAACCATTCGAACCCTTAAGACGAAACGTGACAACACTGAAATTTAAAAACAAAATCCTTACATCAAACTACACTCAATCTTATGTCTAAGCACTAAAGTACATTATCCATCTTCGCACCTGACATATATAACATTCTTATTTTGTATTCTCAAACGATTTTCACTTGTCAAAACGAATCCTCTTTTCAAGTTACGCGGACAAACAAATAGAGACTCTATCATTGAGATCTAAGGTATTATTTAGGTTGGAGGAGTCAGTGACGTCAGACGCTCCTGAGGTAATATATGGACGGTATGTAGCACTTTTGTTAGTGAGGATACGACCTTTGTCAACTATTTAAGTATGTTATTGTACGTCTGTCTGTCTACTTAATTCAAGTACTTTATTTATAGGTATTTTACTGTTTTCCTGGACATTTGGGGATGAAAAGACGGGTGTGTCTCCTAAAAGAGAGTTTTGTGGAGTTTTACTGTGAATTATAGTTTGTAGTCTTTGAAGTATATTAGTTATAGTTTCATTATTTATTGCCATCTTTAATATTACATTTATTTGGCTAGTTTAAATTGTACAATATTTGCTAAACAATTAGGAATAAACAGAAGTCGTTCTAGTGCTTAATTACAGAACATAATTTTACTGATATTCTATTTCTTAGCACAGATAGAGAAGCATAGTAACGCTAATCATGCATCAGCCACGATTTATAAACAGTGACAATTATCAAAATAATAATTAAAAAGTAAACAATCTACTTAACCCGTCCCGGAAACTAAACCCGAGTTCCCTAGCTTGGCAATCACATTTGCAACCTCACCACCAACAACGCAGCACATTTTTCTAAAATATTTTTACGAAACACCGATCACAGACAGAACCACTGGGCTGCCCTAGTCCGTCCGTAGAACAATGTCCGTGAAAAGGCATTCTGTTGACGCCCACCGGACATTTATAAAGGTTTTGATGACAAAACTTGCCACCATTACGTGGAACATACGTCCATGTGAGAATTATGTGTTTGTTGTTTCACTTTATTATTTAGGTGTGTACGTGGAAAATAACTGGTGACAAGTATGTGTTACATAGGCTGAATTAAACCCGGTTTGAAACCTACCAACGGCAAAATACTAACGTGACTTTTTCCGAGTTATATGTACCTATGTACTTTCTAAGATTATTTAATTAGATAGCATGGACAAATTGAGAAAGAAAACATGGTGAGGAAACCTGGACTTATAAAAAAAAACAACGTCACGCCTTTTTATCTCCAAAGGGGTAGACAGAGGTGCACATTACGGCACGCAATGCTGCTATACAATGTACACCCAATTTTTACCATTTGTGTCATAAGTACCATGTAATAGGGGGTGAGCCTATTACCACTTATGATTTCTAATTATAAATTTCAAATCGTCAACCCATATTGAGCAAGTGTGGCGATTACTGCTTAAACCTTCTCCGTGCAAGAAGAGGCATTTGATCAGCAGTAGCCATTGCTAGGCTGTTGACGTCGTTGTTGTTGAAATCAAATAAATAAAACAACTTCATCAAAAACTTGTACCGAACATTTCAGCCCATTAGCAACATCACATCGTTTCACTGTTTGAGTAGTTACATAGTGCACACTAGTAGCTCAAGCGTGGACCAATCAGATTCACGGAACGCGTTGATTGACGCCCAATCAAGTACTTCCGAACCGAATGCAGTTGCCATGGAGATTGACAATCTACAGCTGTAGCGTTTGAAACATGTTTCCGAGAAATTATTCTGAATTTGATTTTGATATGAAACAAGTTATATTTTATTTTATTTTAACGTTTTTCAATGGAAGTTTCTTGTGTCAGGAATCGATTCATTGGAACACGTTTGTTTGTGGAAAAACCGAATGTTTTTCGAACTTAACTATTGAAGCTGAATTCTCGGTAGTAATACTGTAGTGGAATTTAAAAATTCTCGGCAGTAGTGGGAATATTTTGTGATAAACCCTTTAAAGTAAATATGTTTTTTCAACTATGTATATAGAATAACGAGAATTTCACTATCTCGTGGAAATATATACAAATAAACATGAAGCTACTACTATTTACACATAACATACTATATTCATGTCAAAATAGTAGTAGGTACAATTCTAAACACAAATCCTTCAAATTTTCATCTTACATACATTTTTGTGAGTTTGTGTGTCTTTTTAGGGGGAAAATGACTTCTCCCGCCTTGGGCAAAGCAAGAGGGAGTATCAGACTCCTACTGACTCAAAATCACCCCGTTCCTATTTCTGCTTTTGTAGCCGGAGCCCCGGTAAACCCCGCTAGGTAGTCAGCAGCTCCGGGTTTTATTCTGTTGACGTGCCATAATAGAAATAAATAAATAAAAATGATTGAAGGTCATCGCAATAAAATTTGGAATAGGGGTAGATTAGAGAAAGAGGTTTTTTATCCCGCGAACCCACTGGTAGAAGAATATAATACACTAGATATTACATAATTGCTGCACACAACATACCTCTTAACTTAAAAACCATCCTCCCCATCCCAACAAAAACATCACCAAACTGACTTTCCAAACTGCACCTTAAGTCCAATTCAGTAATATGTCAGCAACACAAAACACTCGGAGAGTAAATAATATCACATTCGCCCCGCCTAACGTGATAAATATGCCACCCGACACGATACAATACGGCAAACATCTTGAATAATAATTTTGATACTTTCCCTCGCTTTCACTCCTACTTTCAAAGTGTACGGCGATCATTAATCTTGATCTATATCGCGCCATATTATGGATATCATAGGCCGTTGATATGAATGGCACTGGATATGATATTGTGTGTGTTCATTTCATTTATTGAAACAATAGAATGACGAGTACTTTTGACATCATACATCCACGATGATATGTCAGTCATGAAGTCTTTTAAATCATTTATTAAAAACATCAAGTTAAACCATCACGGTAGAGTTTGGTTGAGTTGAATTATTATTTTTTATCCTAAAATCAAAATATTATTAGAATTTTGGGGATATCCAATGAGCTAAAAGTAACGTCGCTATTCCTTTAGTACGAGTTTGCTTTACGTTGAACCCGTTGATTTTTTGGTTCATTGGTGTCGGGCAATCAGAGCGCCGAACACGCTCTTCTTTCATTTTTGTTCAGTTCGTTTAAAAATACCTTTACAAGAACATTGTATTATATTTTATCGCCATTTTAAGTTTAAGAACATAAACAAATTAGTCCAATATTATTAACACGTTAACCGCCACGTCGGATACTAGTGACCGACGCTTAGCGGAGGATTTGCCTTCAACAGTTAATGCTTTAAGCACCATTAAAAAATAAAATAAATACTATAATTAGCCTTCATGTATCTGGCTAAAGATTTCGACTTAGACTCAAGAAAAAAAAAGACTCAAGAAAAGGCCAATAGAAATGCATGTTATGTCCAAAACAAGTGCTATCTAGTTTCCTACATCTGTGTAACAAGTTGGGTCGTATTTTTTTTCTTGTTTACAAGTTTTTCTTTTTTTTTGGGAATATAATGTGGATACTTTGCATCGTAACAGTTTTTCAGTATGAGGAAAAGGCTAATGAAATATTAAAACTTTTGTATTTTTCTATAAAATGAATGCGTTATGATGTAATTATGTAGTTAATTTCTTATTAGTAAATAATGTAAGGTTGTTTGCTTTTTGTATCGTAGTGTTAAGGTGCTTTTCCTCCAGAAATGTGCTATGTAGCTATGCTACGAAAATGTAATAGCTAAGCTGTGAAACTAAGACCGTTTTCGCTGATATTAAGCTATGTAGCTATGCGAGGAAGATTCGTAGATCGAGTATACCGTGATGGAAATATGCATCTCTCCTTATAAAAAACATGCTGAGTGATATGATTGGTGGAAGCCAAACGCATCCACAGCAACGTAGCATAGCACATTTCTGGTGAAAAAGCACCGAAAAGTAGTAATAATTTTGAATTATTTCAAGAATCAAATTTATCTGAAAAGTAAGTCCATTAATATTAGGAAAAGTTCAAAACCTAAAACTTTATTCATTGAATTAATAACCAAACAAAAACAATCAATACATCAACCGCTAACTACTCTCATTAATCTCACTGAAATTTAAACTCTAATTACATTTTAATTAGATTGAAAATTGTTTAGTTGGCTGATCCAATATCTAAGCCTACCCTTGGTGTAATATATCTATGTATTAAGGGGATGTCATCCAATCAGCAGCTGTACCCACGTTAGTTCCACTTGAACCTCTTACCAAAGATCGTTGACATAACCTTTTAAGGTAAGGCCACACTACGTTTTAACCGCGGCGGTTTTTTAACGCGTTAGTTTGTGAAACAAATATAGTACTTTTTTTTTTGAGGGGGAAAATCATCCAATGGCTTCTCTCGCCTTGGGCGAGGCGAGAGGAGTGTCAGACTCTTACTGAATAAAAACCACCCCGTTCCTACTCCTGCTTTTCAAGCCGGAGCCCCGGTAATCCGCTAGGTAGTCCGCAGCTTCACATGCGGTTTTTTCCCGGAACTGGATTTAAAACTGAAATTTATTTTGGAAAGAATAATAAAATTGTATTTACAAAACCTAACCAAGAAAGAAAATATTGATATTTGGCAGCTTAAAACTACTGTGGCAAACTCTGAACAATTTGATATTTTTTTGGAAACTGAGATTTTGAACCCGACAGCCAAGAATGGACCGGAGTGATGCCACGGCCTCACAGAAAAACGACGTGAAACAACACCTACGTTGTATTTCATTGTGTAAGTGAGATTACCTGAGGCTCAGTTACTGCGCGGCTCCCCTCCCTATATCTCCGATTCCCCAACAATCCGTAAATTGCTAACCCCCAAAAATCGGCAATACACTTGTAACGCCTCTGGTGTTTCGGGTGTCCATGGGCGGTGGCGATTGCTTACCATCAGGTGACCCATCTGACAAACAAAACATTGTCTTTTGACAAAATCATAGTTAGTGGACTCTCATGGGTTGTTGAAGCTAGAACGGTTAACTGCTCATGGAAAATAGTATAGTGCGTCCTGAGCCTAATACATAAAGACGGCAACGTCGCACCCGCGTACTATAACTGACCTAAATTGGCATTGTCGCTTTTTCAATTCACTAATGCGATGTTGCCAATTTTCTACGTAGTTGTAATGTTATGTTGGGTGAGAACGCATTTGTTTATTTTCCTTTTTTAAAGTTTGCGTTCCTTTTTTGAAATATTATTTCGTGTTTTGGCTTGTAAAGGTGTGTGTTTATTTTCAAGGCAGTAGTAATGAAAATGAATGCACTTTAGTAACTAAGAATAAGTAGTTTTGAGCTTAAATAGAATCATTGTAATTCTCCCGTATCTCCAGTAGCCCTACTGGAGATACGGGAGAATTACAATGCTAATTTTTGTTTTTTAACACACTTTTTTCTTTTTTATAGAATTTAATACATTCGTATAAAATTAATTGTAACCTTCTTGTCTAATATCAATATCGTATTGTTGATAATCGAAGAAATAATGATAACAGGTCGCAGAAACAACGAATATACATGTGCATGTGAAACTGTCTGTAAACGCACCCACGACACAGCAGAAAATCAAAGTGTTAAAGAACGAATATTTTTCAAAAACTGAATAACTCAAAAAGGGTAAGCACAGCTTATTTCCACCTACCTACAACTAAAGGGTACAGCCACCCTTGTTCCACAAATAATGTTTTAATTAAAACGAGATAAACATCTCTAGTATTTACTTAGCATTTTTCATTTACCTTAAGGTTCTTAAAGTGACAATTAGTTTGTGATTGTGGTACTTTTAGTGTTATTTTTTTATTTAATTAAGTTTTAAACAGATTACATTGCTACGGCGTAGTAGCCACGTAGCCGTGTGCTACGACGTAGCACTGCTCTCAGGTTCGATTCCTGGGTCGGGCAAAGTATTGCTGGGAATTTTGGTGATTTTAGTAAATAAATTAGATACTTTGATGTACTAGTTTATAATTTGTTGAGTGGCCACCAGCCTGCGGTTATAATAAGCTAATTAGTTATGGTTTATTGTCGATCATTTCAATTTATCATTTCAGTTTGAAATTAGCAATTTATTAAACGCTATGTCTCATGTTACAATTTTACTATTCCTGCCCTGTGGCAGGCCCTGTGTCCACAAAAAGAAATTCTACTAGGAATATGTGATACCTATAGACTTCAATTGTATAATATGTGTTGTATATTGTGTGTACATAAATAGTAAACAAGAAATAAATACCATTAACACAGAGATAGCAGACATTAAAATGTATAATGTCTTATAACTGACTGCCTCGTTGACCGAGTGGTTGCGCGTGCGACTGCAGAGCAAGGGGTCTCGGGTTCGATTCCCGGGTCGGGCGAAGTATTACTGAGCTTATTTCGGTTTTTCGAAAATTTCTCAGTGGTAGCACGGAGTCTGGAAATGTGCCCGGTATATGGCAATAGGCTCACCACCTATTACATGGGACTTACAACATAAATAGTGAAAAGTGGGTGTACATTGTGCACCTCTGCCTACCCCTTAGGGGATTAAAGGCGTGACGATATGTATGTGTATGTATGTAATGTCTTATAACGTTAGTCTTTACAACAATAATCCGTTGTTTAAAGACTACTTTACGTACTAAAAAACATTTTTATGGTATAAGCCAGTAAACGAGCAAACGGATCACCCGATGTTAAGCAATCATCAGCACCCATGGACACCCAAGGCATCAGAGGCGTTACAAGTGCGTTACCTTTTGGGGGTTAGGAATTAGGAAGATTGGGAAGGGGGTAATTGGACCTCCGGTAACCTCACTCACACAACGCGTTGCAAAACACGTGTTATCCAAAAAAGCAACATTTACACTATAAAAAACAACACTAAACTAACAAATGGACAGAGACTTAAACATCTCGGATCCAGTGACAGGAACAAACAAATTAGTTAGCGCGGACAGATCGCTCCTAACTTCACAGTGAGACAGGAACTGTGGGGCAGTACACTCGCTGGAGTAGTGGCCACTGTGGAGGCGTATTCTGAATACATTCATACAAGCCTTCGCCAGTGTATGTACCGACACACCGTTTACAATAATACAAGTTCACGTACGCATGACACCCAGGCCCGATACAACAAATTGTGGATCACACAAAGAGTTGATATTTGTGGGAATCGAATCCGTTACACGTTGCACGGCAGTCGGTTGCTCGGCCACCGCGCCAACGTGCAGTCAGTTCATCTACGGTATCAGAGTAAAAATAACCAATGTGCCGGATTTCATCCAGATCCATTCAGTAGTGTGTTTAACCGACTTCAAACCAAAAAAGGAGTTCCTCAGATTGACCCAGATTGACCTGTATGTATAATATAATATGTATCTGCGCATGACTGCTTGATGAGGAACTCCACTAGTTTCAACCCATGCTAAAGGCTCATATTCATGAGCAGCCTTCCGCGGCGATTGTCTCACAGCTACAATTTTTTTTTCTATTCAAATTAGTAATAACAGAGACAGTGCGTTCAATATAAACATTTCTAGCTAGTATACTCGCTCCAGTAGTGGCCACACTATGGACGGAGATACTGAATATGTTCGCGGTCTAATATAATGTGTTCTGACCGAATTCCTGGCCGCGGTTTATGGAGAAATCTATAAAGTGGAACTAGAACATTCTGGAAGGAAATATATTATACAGAACATCACTTTAAGTATGAATCAAATTGAAGGGGGCATGGTGATTTTATTTTCAAATGAGATGAGAAGATCTCAACACTGTGAGTTCCATTCCTAGCCAAACCAAAGGGTAACGAGATAGGTAGATTTTATTTTTAACAGACATCAAAAAAAGGAACTTCTCTCAGTTTTACCTGGATGGTTGTATGTAAGTTTGTACGCGGTTGTCCGGTGTTTGGCTGACCGATTTAACGTCGTTTTGAGTATAGTATTTATCAGATTTAAGAAAAGGTTTTAGGTGCTTTACCCGACTAAAAAATGCAGGATCACACTACAACTATAAAGCCGATTCTCTTTTTTAAATACAAATGTTTTATTGTATTTTTTTAACTCTATAAGAATTGTATCATTTGCCTTCACTTGAACAAAACTTATATCTTGAACTTAAATAAATAGTGCCTATTTTCCTAATTTATCTCAACGATGAAAATAACAAAAAATATATTACATGACAGAAAAACTACAAACCTAGCTATATTTAATATCAATGCAATACGGAAACATGTCCCTACGCAAGTAAATAACATTCAATAGCCAATAACAATAATATATAATGCATATACGCCATCTTGAAAGCAGAAGTAATATGTTTTCCCTCATGTTTTTGACATTACATACAGTCATTGACCTTATACACTATCTCTTTCTACCAAACTCAAATTCCATAAGTAAGAAAGAGATAAAAGACTGTTTGCGTCACTTGATTCTTATTTTATACGCAAACACATTTTGAATTTGGAACAATGGTAATCGAATGATATATTCAAAGTCAAAGTCAAAGTCAAAATTATTTATTTCAATTAGACCAGGAAGGCACTTTTGAACGTCAAAGCAAATATAATAATATTAATAACGTCAGTCTGTCGGTCAGTCCTCTAGTGAAGCTATTTGCTCGTTCCAAAGTGTAGATTCCTATGGAGAAGAACGAGCAAGAAACTCATATTTGCTTTGTGATTCTGTTGTTCGGATTTTAAAATTTAAATCCTGGTCTTCGTATAACAAAAGAATGTAGAATTTCCAGAGTGTTCCTTTTTTGAATAGTGTTTTTTTAGTGCTTGACATTTCTCGAACTTGAATTTCGTTAGAATCAGAAAAAACAACTTTACTATTGATTTTTTTAAACTCGAAGATGACTTATATTGCTATAAGTAAGGCTTTTGGGAAAGACAGATCACCTGAATATCAGCAATCGCTGCCGTCCATGAACACCCGAAACACCAGAGGAGTTAAGAATTTAAGGGTTGTTGAGGAATCGGGAATTAAAGATTGTCTTAGGGATTGGATTTACAAACAGTGACTGATGATTGTCTCTTATTAAATGGGTATTGGGACCTTAAATTTTGGTCTATCGGTTCAAAATAGCACATGAAAAGACTAAATGTCATTTACATGTCACCAAAAAATATGTCTCAAAAATATAAATCTTTCGCAGAACATTTTCGACACATTTTCTACCTGGCTAATCTGAAGGTCACCGAACCAAATGACAAATCATTTCCTTCGAAAAACACATTACTTTGCATCACTAGGTGACAGTCAACCATTACCGTGTCATATCTGTCGCAAACAGTCATACATCAATTCCTTTCAAAAAATATTTTAGTGAACCTACGAAATTCAGATGGATATATTTTGTACTAAGTCCTCCTAGCGGTTTTTCCCACGTTTTCCTAGGATATATAGTATACTGTCACCCAAATCAGCTCATACCCTATCGGTATCCTCATCAAAATCCGTTCAGTAGTTTCAAAGTGATTGACGGTCAAATATTCAAACATCCAAACAAACAAACTTTCATATTTATAATGTTAGTAAGATATAAAACTAACAATATATTGGCTAAATTCTTATAGTAATCGAAAACAAATATATGCTTTTTACATTTAGTTTAATCTATAAACAAAACTAGCTGCTTTCCTGATTTGATTTCTAAATTGAGTAAAGGATTATTATGTTACTCTTTAGTTAAAATCAAGTACTTGATTTGATTCATGGCCTTCAGGGCCTTCAAGGCCTAATACCTAATTGGTACCTATTGTAAAGTAATTTCTATAATTTGTACCTAATTACTATAAGACTAATAAAAAATATTACTATTAAACACCTATAACCATAATCATCATGCTTGCTTGCTCATGCAAACATCGAGACGTAATGAAACAAAAATCTTTCAACAAAAAATTACGTATAAACATTGGACAAAGACAAAATGCAACACAGGCAACATTTCATCTCGCAAAAACAAAAATAACAAATACTACGTACGTTTACGTACACAGAACAAGTAACACAAATATATACAGTAGTAGTATAACATAGACAAAATAACATATACAGTAAGTATACAAAATGATTGCATTACACGTAGCACTAAAAATGTAAGATTTATACATCCATGTCCCTTTTTTTCTCCTCGTAGCGAATAGACGCGTAAGTGCGTCAATTTATAAGGTTTTCTTCACCATTCTTTTACGCCCAATTCCTTTTATCCTATAAGTGCGTCCGTACAATTGTGTTTTACGAAAGAATTGATAGGTTAGTCGCCATTTACACCTAATACATTAAAATGTAGGCTTTGCTGGTTGAAAGGTTCTAAGTGGCTAGTGTTCTAGGCTTTTGTTTAATAGGGATAATGACGGGTGTGAAAAGTAAAAATCTTTCTATTTCGTCAGTTAGTTAATAAAAACTTATTAAGCATGTATTTCTTTATTTTGTCATTTGAGATAACAATACTTAGATAAAACGAATCAAAGTTTAGAAGTGGGAGCAAATACGTCATTTTTACATATACAATGTAGCTAGAAGTGAGGTCACGTGAAGTTTCAAATCGATATAATTCTTTAAAAGTATTTGTTTCTGTAATTAAATAAAAAATACGTGTCTGCTTTAAAATAATCTATAAGACGAACATGAAAATAAAAATTATTGTATTTTATGAAGTGGATAAAGAGTTATTCTGTTTTTTATGTTCCAAAATCTACAATGCTGAGCAAGTATTATTTTTAATTTCCTAGTTGGATAAATTTGTTATTAAGTTATTGTATTAATGACCAAAAATGATAACTATCTCGAAATTATGCTCTGTACTTAGCTAAGGGCAATCTATTATAATGGATATCAAACAGCATAGCTAATGAGATGTAAGTGAACTTAAATCATGCTTATAATGTATGCTAACACAAAATTGTATAAGATCAAAGATAGCTTCATAGTGGAAGTAATTATACTAGTAAGTATGTATATTATAATGTATACCGGAATTGCGGAAGATCTAACTGATTACCGGAGTTCCATGTCAAAGTAGGAGAAGGAATTGATTTTTTGTCAGTAAGAGTCTGACACTCCCATGGATAGTGCTAATCTCTTACCATCAGGTGACCCATCTGCTCGTTGGCGGTAGAATTGGTATATACCATAGAAGAAAACTCCCTCTCGTCTCATCCAAGGCAGAAGAAATAATTGGATGATTTTCCCATCTTAAAACTATATTTTTCATGGGACAAGCCTGCCACAACCTCGCGAAATCGCTGCAACTCCTGTAAGCCAGGATCTACCATAGATACAACCAAGAAAGCACCGAAACGCTGAAGACTGGCGCGTCGCAAAAACATGAATAACTGTCATGGATCGCGCAACAAAATAAATAAAAGATAACACTAAACATAAAATAAATTCCATTCCCTAAGTCCTAAGGAATTCCTAAAGCACGTACTACAATATAGATTCAAAAGTATTCCAGCCTACCTACCTAACAAAGTTGTGTATTTTGTCACAGAATACAAGTATCGCAACTGTAATCCTCTTATAAATACAGTCGCGAAAGTCTAAAGAGTGGAAAATCCAAGATAATCTTTTGACGACATGATTCCCAAATTAGGAGTCCCAAGTTTTTTTTTACATTTAAATGAGTTTTTGAGCCTTAATGCTGTTGTTTGGAGGACAAAAATCGGCACTCCTGTTCGCATGGTTTGTTGTTTTTGTGTTTTGTTTTTTTACGTAATAATCTGATAGATACTTTTGAAGTTTAATAACTGTGTAGAATTATATTATGATGTTGAGTGTGGGAGAGCCTTGCTTCGGCACGAATGGGCTGGCTCGACCGGAGTGATACCACGGCTTTGCAGAAAACCGACGTGAAACAACGCTTGCGTTGTGTGAGAGTAAGGTTCCTGGAGGACCAATTACCCCCGTCCCAATTTTCCCAATCTCTTAATACTCATAAATTCTTAACCCTCAAAAGGCCGGCAACGCACTTGTGACGCCTCTGGTGTTAAGGGTGTCAACGGGTGGCTGCGATTGCTTACCACAAGCACAAGGGTCACCTGATACCCTTGTGCTCGTTAACCGGTTAATACCATAAAAAATATGTTTTAATTTTATAGTTAGTAACTAAGGTGACCTTTAATGTATTTCCAATTTTAGCCAGTAACATTTTAGGTCTATTGTTAGATGCCAATTAAAATTATGTTATTGAAAATGAACGTTACTTTGACAAATTATTGTCGTTGACAGATTTTCGATTGGAAAATCAGTAATCAAGATAGGATCTTAAATTAACCCGAATGTACAACAATAGACTCAATAATGTTTATATTATAACTTTCGTGAGACTTAATTATTATGTTTTTCGGCTTACTCACGTAATTACTTGACGAGAAACCTGACTAGTTCCAAGCCATGCTAGATGCTCATATTCATGAGCACGATTTCGGGACATAAGATGCTGTGACTGTCATGCTGTTACGCATGCCTTTAGTTAGGCTCCAAAAACCACCCCTTTCCTACTCCTGCTATCAAGTCAGAGCCTCGGTAACCCGCTAGGCTGTCCGAAAACCCAGGAATATGTGACTCTAGCTTGGTCTCATATTTCTCACTGTCCTCCCTAACTTCCTCTCCAACAGTTCGTATATTTAAGTACTGGTGAATCTCAGCATTTCTCGAGAACTATAGACCGTTGCTTATTATTCTAAGTGCTTACACAAAACAAATAAAACTTCAACTGTCATAGAACAAATCCTTTCACAATCTAAAGACTCAGAAAACCCACTTACAAATATCAAATATCAAGTATAAAACCGCCCGTTAAAATAAAACCCTTTAAAAATTTAAATCACGTACTAGTAAGGCCTCTTTCGCCATAATTCTATGCGTAGATAACGGTAGGAAGCGGGGGCTTAGAAAAGTTTCAAACATTTCATGTCGTAGGTTGCCACCTTAAGCTGGTAAAACGGGTAATACCTCACATGTTTTGGGGTAAGGTTCCCAGTAGTTATTTGAAGCACGACCTCCGTCTACGCCACAGTGAAAGGTCCGGTTATTCGAAAACTAATTTTAGCTTGACGCTTTGATGCTAAAAATGGAATTGTTTAATATTTTTATGTAAAATGGCCTTTAAGAGTTTTTTTTAACTGTTGTTACGTTTTGGTTTAATGGTGTGTGCGTTGAATCTAATCAATAAACGTAACGCTTCTGGTGTTTCGGGTGTCCAAGGGCGGCGGCGATTGCTTATCATCAAGCGACACGTCTGCTCGTTTACCGGCTTATACCATAAAAAACCGGCCAAGTGCGAGTCGGACTCGCTCATGAAGGGTTCCGTAACAGCAAGTAGATGACATAATATAAAAGTTGTAAAATAACTTGGTTTTACATAGTGTTTGTATGAACGACAAAGTTATATTTGCGGTTTTTGAAAATGTTTTATTTCTTAAAATCTAATAATGATATCTCGTTCAAACCAATTTTCGTTGTTATTTTCCATTGAAATCTACAGCATATGTTTTTTTCAGTTTTCTCACTCTCTTATTTTAAAAGTTAGAGGGGGGGGACACACATTTTTCCACTTTGGAAGCGTCTAACTTTCAAACGATTGATTTTGACGAAAAGTGGTTTTAGAAACCTTAATGTCTTTTTTAAAGACCTATCCATAGACACCCATCACGGATATGTAAGCTGAAAAAAAATTTTTTTTAATCAGTTCCATGTATGGAGTGCCCCCCTTTAATTTTTAAATTTATTAATTTTTATTCAAAATTCTAATAGCGGTTACCGAAATACACCATCTTACAAAGTTTCAACTATGTAGGCCCAACAGTTTCGGAAATAAATGGCTGTGACATACGGACGGACGGACGGACGGACGGACGGACAGACAGACAGACATGACAGAATGACATTGACAGGGTTTGGCACGACAGCCTTATCGGCAAGCTTCCTGCATATGGACTTCCCGCTGATCTGTGCAGATGGATTGCAGACTTCCTGAGGGATCGGTCAATTCGAGTAGTCATTGATGGCTGCTCGTCTGACCAATTTGGCATCAACGCCGGAGTCCCTCAGGGGTCAGTACTTTCAGCAACGCTCTTTTTGCTGCACATCAACGACCTGCTTAAGCCCGGTATCTTTGGGTATGCAGATGACAGCACAGTTGTTGAAAGGTATGTGTCCGATGCGCGGAGTAGCGGAACACAGATCCGGTCTCTAAGAGAATCCATGGTCGAACGGTTGAACTCGTCCTTGAAGGCGGTTTCCGATTGGGGTGACGCCAACTTGGTCAAGTTCAACGCTACCAAAACCCAGGCGTGTCTATTCTCTGCCAAACGGAGTCAATTTCCGCTGGCTCCGACTTTCCGAAATGTGTCCGTTCCGGTAGCGGATCGTCTTGAGCTTCTGGGCGTAACTCTATCGCCAACGCTTAACTTCGGCTCTTATATAGAGTCGAAGGCGCATCTGGCTGGTAGGAGGTTGGGTATCCTCTCGAAGGTGAGACGGTACTTCACATCGAAACAACTGCTGAGCCTGTACCAAGCGCAGGTTCGGTCATGTATGGAGTACTGTTCTCACCTTTGGGACGGCTCGGCCAAATACCAGCTGGATGCGCTCGAACACATTGAAAGGCGTGCCAAGAGGCTCATCAATGACGATGCGCTTGTGGAGGCCCGGCTTCAAAGCCTTGAACACAGGCGCAAGGTCGCAAGCCTTTCCGTTTTTTACCGGATACATTTCGGAGAGTGTGCGGGGGAATTGCACAACTTGATTCCTCCTAGTCCTTTTCATCATCGAACCACAAGACAATCGGCGAGGCGTCACCGCTTCATGGTAGATATCCCACCCACTCGCACGAAGCGCTTCGCTTCAAGCTTCCTTGTGCGAACTGCTAGGGAGTGGAACTCCTTGCCGGAGTCTGTGTTTCCTGATGGGTATAACTTGGGTGTCTTCAAGGCCCGAGTGAATAGGTTGCTTATGGGCAGACGTGCTCCACCGTAGGCCGTATCATCACTTACCATCAGGTGAGATAGCGGCCAAACGTCGACCCATTAAATGTAAAAAAAAAAAAAAAAAAAACATGACGAATCTATAAGGGTTCCGTTTTAGAAAATTACTTCTTCAACCTTCAACTTTGGAACTAAAAACAGTAACTATTCGATCACCCAAAGCAATCTCAATTACTTACTGAAATGTCAACTAAAAAAAAAATATTGAATCACGTCACGAAGACTTAATCCCCCAATTTTCACTTAGAACCCCCATTTTGTTACGAAACACTTGACAATTTCATCCTTCCAATCCATTGATTGACAGTTTCGGAATTGCTCTCTAAACTTTGAACTGGAAAAAGTTTTGGTAAAAAAAAAATTGTTTCCGACGCAATTCCTATTAAACAAACAGTGTGACAAAACGATTTTTATTTGACCTTTTATTTTATTTTTTGTTCGGAAAAAGCGAAACGCAAACAGAATGGCCGGTTCCAAAAAAACAATCGCGAAGCATTGTAATTCTGGTGTAGTTTCCACTGGCTAGTTTGTGAAATGAAAACCAACAGTTATTGATATATGTATCATAAGTTTTAATTTCACCCAATTCAGCTCATACCCTGTCTTTATACCAAATTTCATCAAAATCCGTTCAGCAGTTTCAGCGTGATTGACTGACAAACATACAAACAAACAAACTTATTGTATTATTAGTGTGATAGATAGTTACAGCCATATCTCCTAAAAATATTTAAAACAACCGGGCAGCTATTTTTCTAAACTGTTGATTACATTGTTTTTTAAGAGAGCAATCGAGCAGACAGGTCACATGATGGTAAACGATCATGAACACCCGCAACACCAGAGGAGTAGCAAGCGAGTTGCCGGCCTTTTAAAAATAAATACATTTTGCTCATCAATAAAATCTAACCTGACTATGACATTCATACTCAACCAATATCTAGTTATTTATAACTATATTACGTACTTACAGCTGTACTCAGAGTCAAATCGTAATAAAATTAGTAAACCCAGTCCTAACCAATTGTTTTCATAACAAAAAATGTTACTAAGCAACAGTTTAAGTAAACTTTTAAGTCTCTGAGTACGACAGACACTGTTTTATATGGCATATAATTTATTTAACACATCCCCACTTGAAGCTAACAGCTAACAGTCACTTTCTTACAGAAATAACGTAGGCGTCCTAAAAACTACGGCAAGAACCTACGCAAAATAACTAAGTGAATAGGTGCTCCTTTTTGACGGTGAAGCGAAAAAACCGGGCGCCAAGATAAACGATCTTTGTGGGATGTGAAGTATGTCGGCGTGTGTTGAGCAGTTCAGCTCTGTAACTGTCTAAAGGTAAAAAGATTGGAAAGAAATAAGGAATGATAAATATTCCTTTGAAACCTAAAGCTGAAACTTAAAGGGAGAGAAAGAGTTTGTCAATAAAACTAAACGTCAGTACGGGTTGAATGCCTTGAATGCACTGTCCGACAAACGATACATAAAATTCATCATCATCGTCATCGTATTAGCCACAAGTCGTCTACTGCTGAACCGCCCTCAAAGACTTTCCAGATAGGCAGGCCAGTATCATTCAATCACTTCTCCCGCCTTGGGCGAGGCAAGAGGGAGTATCCGACTCTGACTTAAAAATTATATTACTCGAAAATATTACGAACATAGGTTCGTTGTTTTAAAATGAAACAAAATTATTAGGATACTGTAGTGTTGGTGATACAGGTATGTCCATGCGATACTGTACTTACAAATTTAATCGAAAGCTACTGAGATTTTGGTGTCTGTTTACCTGAAACAAAAAATAATTATGTTATTAAATAGTACAAACATTATTTGCCTATTACGTTACTAGAACACATTGTTAAAAAACATAACCCTCCTTCTGGCGCAGTCGGGTAAAAATAAGCCTAAAGGAGCCTCAAGACGCCGCTCCAATCCAGCGATAAACATAGCCATAATATGATGCCAGCGCGCGGACGGCGCGTTTGAAGCCTTTTTGTATTGTTTTCAAAGCAAAAACGCCGTGTCGTGTCCATGTCGTTTCTGTGTACGATCACACTTATAAAATCATTGAGCAAAATCCCAGATTGAGTATAATACCTTACCAAAAAAACACCTTAAAATGCTGTTCAAAAAGACCAAAGCATAAACATTTATGAATCGAAATTCTGAACATCAAAGCCCCAACACAAGTTCAAAGTAAACTTAAACCCAGTCTATCCTCACAAATAAATTCATACATGGAAGGGCTGAAGATATTACTATGTTCCTTTTGGAAGCCACTAGAAATCTAGACGACAGATTGGCCTTAGAAATTTGAATACACTGAGAATTGTGGCTTTGTCAAAATTCATACGGGATTCTGTGTGTCGTCGCCACAAATAGTGGCAACCGTTGAACTTGTGTGATAAGTAAATAGAAGTAGTATATATGTGGTTTATGTACTTAATAGTTCATTAACTTTGGAAGGGTAAAAGTTAAGAGGAAGAAATTAAAGTGGTTTGTGAATTCTTAGGTTGGGTTTTTAATATTATATGTTAGACCTACATATTACATAGAATTGCATAACAACCGAAATGTATAATAGAAAACCGAAAACCGTTTTTTGAGGAGATAAAAATAAATCATCCAATGTCTTCTATATTAGAAAACTGAAATCCGACTTTGTTTTTGAAGTAATAAAATCATCTAATGTCTTTTACGAAGCGAGAGGGAGCGTCAGGGTCTTACCGACTAAAAACCACCCCGTTCCTACTCCTGCTTTTCGAGCCGGAGCCCCGGGAACCCGCTAGGTAGTCCGCAGCTCGGTCATAATGACTTAGCGCTATTATTACGAGTCTTAAAATAGACGAACAATACTGTCTGGTTTTTGTGCTGTATCGTGATTTCGTTACAAACACAAATATTCAAATCATACTCAAATTTTAAACAATATAACAACATTTGAGAGCTAGATTAGCGTAGTGGCTAGGCAAACTGGCTGCAGTGCAACGTGTCGCGGGTTCGATTTCCGCACTTAACAACTCTTTGTGTGATCCACAGATTGTTGTTCCGGGTCTGGGTGTCATGCGCATGTAAAATTATGTCTGTAAACATATCCACGACACAGGAGGAGATCCGAGTGTTGGGCAACGTTTAAAATAATGATATATATTCGTCTTTCTGGGTAGGACAGAAGGGGCTAAAGGAATCTATGTTACTTGATAGCTGTGTACAGCTAGTACAACAGCTATCAAGTAACGGCCACATCACAAGTGATCACACACATTTTGTACGGAGCTCTAGTAAGCAAACCTATAAATAGATAGGTTATTGAAATTGGCCGTAACAGCTAACAGCTACAAAGCAATCAGTCCATGCTATTAACTACAATTCTCTCAACAAAATCAAGCCAAAAAGCTAGCTAAACCTCACACGAGGAAATCCCTTCACTTACGAGTACCAATGGTTTATTAAAAAAAGAAAGGTTGAACCAACTTCCCTCTCACGTATAATTAAAATAGACGCCATTAAGGGAACCTGCTTTCACTTTATTTGATAGTGTGGGATCGTTTATAGACCCTTTTAGTGGTTCCAACTTAACTGTATTTAATTTGGGACCCGTATAAGACGATTTTGTTTAGGAAATCTTTGTACAAGATTGGGTTGAACTGTTTAAGAATTTATTTCAATGAAGGAGAGGGGTTTTGTTAAGGAATTCTTAGTGTTTCTGTTAGTTACATTATAAATAGACAGTTTTTTTAGTGTAGAGTAGCTTTTTTATGTTATAAGCTGGTCAAGCGGACGGATGACCTGATGGTAAGCAGTCGCCGCAGCCCATGGACATTTGAAACAACCGAGGCCCTGGGCCACCGGCTCAACTGGCTCCACGTTCTCACGATCATCACGATCGGAGCAACTCTTTGTATGATCCACACAAATTATTTTTCCGGGTCTGGGTGTCATGTGTATATGAAACTGTATGTTTATAAACGTACCCACCACACAGGAGACAATCTTAGTGTGAGGCAACGTTTAAAAAATACGTAAAATACTTTATAGTTACAATTCCAAAAACACAGACCTCCAATCACCCAATCCAAACTGCAAAACCACAGTTGAAAACTCGAAATTTACAAATAAATCCAAGTGAAAAGTTCTCGAAGTTTCGACTCCAACATCACCCAGCGTCGCGCTACCACTAAATTAAGTTAGGTGTAGTGAAATTTATAGTCCAGGAGCTAAGCTAACAAGTTAAGTGATGGTGCGTGCAGCTCTTAAAACTTGCTCTCGGACTATTCGTAACAAGATTACAAGCTACATGACTATGTTCCTACAGATTGTGTAGTTCTAACTAGGGATGGATTTGGTATTTCGGATCTGGATACGGATATGGGTATAGAAATAAAATTATGTCGATTTCAAATACGGTAATGGAGATGTAATTATTTTGAATAGTTTTGAATATAGGCTTTACGCATTTACTAATGATATTATGAATAAGGATTTATTATAACGAGAAATGATATTCAAACTGCAAAATTTGTGTTTTGAGAAGTTTTTGTTTCATCGCTGGCTTTATTTAGACTCCGGTCATATCCAAATCTTATGGAACAGATATGGTTTTTTTTTTGAGGGGGGAGGGGGAATCTTCCAATGGCCGCCAAGAGGGAGTGTCAGACTCTTCCTGACTAAAAACCACCCCGTTCCTACTCCTGATTTTCGAGCCGTAACCCCGGTGAACCCCCTAGATAATCCGCAGCTCCAGATAGAGCACCTGCCTTACTGTGGTGATAACATATACGGTTATCATTTTTATTTGATGTTTCCTGTAGTTTCGGTTACAGCTACAGATCTCCATAACATCCCTAGTTCTAACGTCAGGGAACATGAATGGAATTTTTATGGGATTTCTCAAGTCCGCTCCGTTGATTCGCGTTCGATGGATTGCTTGAATCCTGTTATTGAATATTGTTTATTTGTTTATTGGTAAGGATTTGTGTAATCTTGTATTTATTGGTGCTCTTTGGGTATTTCTGTATTGTATTGTATTGTATTCGTACGTGTATCGTAATTGAATTTGTGTGGGTTTGATTGTACTTCATTATGATTATGATACCGTACCCGTTATTCTTCGAAGAGGTAGGTAGAAGTGTAGGTTATTTAACTTATCACCATTAATTTAATTTATTATTCTACATAGCGTTTCTTGCTCGTTCTTCTCCATTCGAAGCTACACTTTGGAAAGAGCACCTAGCTTCACTGACAGACAGACTAATGGACAATTCAATTTGACGTTTCAAAAGTGCTTAATTTAGGATTAATTGAAATAAATTCTTTGACTTTGACTTTACAGGTCGTGAGTTATTTCAGAAATAAACCGTATTTTTGAACAGACGTTTTCGATTTTAAAACACATGGCATGAAATGTAGTATTAATTTGAGAATATTTTTGTCAAAGGCAGTGACAAAAGACGAAATGAATAACGTTTTTTTTTATATAAATCCGAAACCCATCCCCGTGTGTTCAGGTATGAGAATGATCGGAATTCGGAACGAGATCCGGAAAGGATTGACATTCGGCATTTTTTTCAATCCTTTCCCATACTGTACATTTAATATTATACAGATATGTGTAATATGTGGACCGTTTATACGAAATTCATTTTTATTTGTTTATTCATTGAAGTTATTTTTAAATGAATAATTTAAGGTTTACTTATGTGGATACTATTGCTGCACATTACGGCACGTAATGCCTACACAATGTACACCCACTTTTCACCATATTTTGTGTTATAAGTCCCATGTAATAGAGGGTGAACCTATTGCCGTATACTGGGCACAATTCCAGACTCCGTGCTACTACTGAGAAATTTTCGAAAAACCGAAACAAGCCTATACTTTCAACACTCATAACACCTTATTCCCTTAGAGAAATAAAAAGACAGAAGAAAGCGAGATACTACATAATAATATTTATTTGGAGAAATATTACACAACACACATTATTAAATAATACAACACGTCTAGATACTCGCAGTAATATTCCAGGTACCAACTAATCCTTTTAGCATCAAAATATGATACCTGTCCCAATTTATATTCAAGACGTTAATACTAGGTACTCGCCTTTAAATTCTATTCCTCTGAGGGTGTCGCAGATAATTTCCATTATATTATAATACTACAGTCTAATGACATTTTACTTCAAATTGTATTAATTAAAATTAATTGGAGACGCTTGCTGGGTGAGTGGATGTGCTGTTTTGCTTGTGGTCTTAGGTTGAGTAAAGGGTTATAGGGTAGATGACAAATTTTTATTTAAATGTCCGTCTGGTAGATAATTTTAAAACGATAGACACGTATTTTTTATTTTCTTACGGTTACAAGTACTTTCGACGATATATTGATTAGCAAAGTTCGATTGATTAGTAACATACCAAAGATCGTTGATTAGTAAGATTCGCAAAAGTTGTTACGGATGTTTTGCAACAGTTCAGTGTCTTGTGTAAACTAAGACAGCTCTCGGCTCCTTAATAGCATATTATACTGGTGAAAAATCAGTAGGTACATTTACATTTCTAGGTAGGTATAACAAACTTAATTTTACAATATACTAGCTTCTGCCAGCGGCTTCGTCTGCATTCCTGTCTGATAAAAAGTACCTTATCACCCAAAGTCAAAGTTGAAGCATTTATTTCAAGGCACTTCTGAAACGTTAAATTGAATTGTCCGTCAGTTTGTCTATCAGTGATGCTAGGTGCTCGTTTTAAGCGTTCGCTTCAAGTCAGCTCATACCCTATCTGTATACCAAATTTCATCAAAATCCGTTTAGTAGTTTCAGCGCAATTGACGGACAAACATCCAAACAAGTGAAGTATCACATTTATAATATTAGTGTGACAAGCCACTCAAACCTAATACAGCATCATTCCATAGCAATACAGCACCTAAATTAAGTCATAATAAGGTGCAAAATTGTAATAAAAAAAGAAAAATCTGGGTATATAGTGTTAAAGCCGTAAAAATGGGAGAAAATAAAAATGTATAAGGAGGTACAATTTACCTACTATAGCGGAGCACATATTAATTTTACGATGGGGCAATAACAGGAGATTTTATACCCCCATTATATGATCTACTGAGTTTTATTGACAACCTTTTGTGGTGTTCCAGAACGATTGTGTTATGTTTTTGTGGTGATAAGCACATTATGAGGATGGGGGCTCTTGAAAAAATTGGTGGTTATTACCTTTCTTTTTCTTTTTGATGACAGGGGAGAATCTTTTAAAAGGCGTCTAGCTTTCTGTGGATAAAAGGGAGTGTGAGACTTTTACCATACTAAAAGCACTCCGGTGGCCACCCTCAGCACCTGTACCGGGCACTGGGTACTCAAATAGACCTGCCTCGGAGTCTTCACGGTGCGACGTCTGTTAAGGCACATGTTGAAGCCACGTCTTCCCTGAAGCCACTGGGTGGACTTACAGTCCCCACTTTATGCACTAGTGGCCCCAAAAGTCCACCTGCAATAGGTGCCAGCGGGATTTATTGTGTGGTAATTACCTAAAACCGAAATCAAATCTCCCACATATCACACAGTAGCCCTACCCACCCTCTTATCCGTCCACGAAAAACAGAAATAAATATAAACAATAAAACCCAGTTACTACCATCACTTTTAAAACATCTTTCCATGAGCACCATCTTCAAATGTACCCACGACTCTTGACAACTTCGCTCCACTATCGCTTTCAGAAAGACATAAAAACTTCGCACTGTGATACGCAATTTATATCACCCTTGGAACTTTATCACTGTATGGCCCATAAACTGGCAACATATATTTTATAACTATATCAGAATTATATCCGCGTACTGAATGCGAAGTTTCTTTGGGAAGGTGCGAAGCCTTTAAGGTATACTTTTAATGGTACTACGTTTTTCCTTAAAGTGTTCTGGTTTAGATTAATTCATTTTAGTTTGGTTTAGAATATAATACTCGTTCTTCTCCATAAAAGTCTACACTTTTGGACGAGCATATAGCTTTACCAGAAGACTGACTGAATGTTGAGTTCACAAAATGTTTGATTTTTATATTTACTTTCACGTTCAAAAGTGCCTTCCTGGTCTACTTGAAATAAATAATTTAGATTTTGACTTTGAATGAAGATGGTCATAACTGTATCCGTGTCTTAAGTAGTGTTAACAATGTGAATACGGTACTCTTCTAGTATCCCGTCTGTTTGTTATTTTTTGCATAATCGATCTTTGTTACACCATTACAAATTTCTTATAACTATTTACCACGACCATGAACGCAAAATATAATTAGTATTTTAAAGTCAGCCTATCGCTCGACATTTTAAAAATCATCAGCAGTTCAAGATACAAATCACTAAACAATTATGTAGCCTGTAGGTGTATATTTCAAATCCTATATCCCAAGATCAAGATCAGTCAAGACAATAAACTTCGAGACTTTTCCACAAACAGAAACAAGTCCTCAAAAGTTAAATATAAATAACTGAACAACGTTACACAAAGTCCATCTCCTTAAAAGAACAAGAAAAAAAAATCTTAAACCGTACATAATATTTTACTCCAAATCACACTGACGATTTTAGAGAACTCTTGTCGGCGTAATCCGTCTGACAACCGGGTGTACAGTAGTGGGGATTAACCGTCTTTCCGACACGTTTCCGACACGTAGTCCGGACGTTGGAGATTAGTTACTGTGGGGATTCTTCATTCCCGTTCCGTACATTTATTTCAGACGCTGACTTGAACGAAATCTAGTAACTGTTGTATGAGATTGGTGTTGTTGAATGAACAGAAGGCTCACTTTGAAAAGAAAGTACATGTAAATATAAAATGTATTTTTTTTGGTTATTATTGAAAACATCTACGAATATCAGTGAAACAACAATTTTTGTTCCAATACTTTGGAAAAATTATAACCACACCAATCGAGCGATCGTCGATCGATGGTGGAATGGGTTAGTCGACGTCAATCTATAGTTTCTACTACACCAATCGATCGATAGCCGATAGATACCATCGATGGTGGAATGGATTAGTTGATGTCGAACGATAGTTTCCAGCCGGAATATAATCATATATTGATTGGCACGTTCACCGATGCCATCGACAGACAATCGATCGATTGGTTAATCGATCGGTATCCGTCGATCAATTAAAGCTACCACACCAATCGATTAATGTCTGTCAATCGAAAGGTGTAGTAGCACCCTAACACTAGACATAAACCACAAAAAGGCAAAAGCATCTATACAAATCCAGTAAAAATATCAAGGCAAGACAAACCAGTCCAGCAAATGCAAAACCACTAAAAACATGCAGAAAATACTTTCATTTTTATCCCCCGACCTTCTGTCTTTCCGCGTACCAACCTTGACCTCTACCGGTCCAGCGGAGCAGAATTTCGGACCTCAAAGCATAAGCAACCGCATAAATCTTAGTTACGTGACCTCTCACGGGTCTCAGAGGTACGGGAGGCAATTACAACATGTAGTAGTCTCACAGGACGGAGATATGAGACTTTAACACAAACTTGTGCGATGTATTTCGCTACACGTTTCACTGCTAAGAGCTTTGTTGCTGCATAAGAGAATTATAGTGGGTAATTTAATTTTAAGTGAACTTGCTTGTAATTCTTTAAGTATTTCAGTGAATTTCACAATTGTTTATTTTGAATTCTCTTTGGAATTTGAATTTCTAGATAGGTTTGTTAGGTAAAAATGTTTAGTAACTCAATTTGAATTTTTGTTTGATTAAATATGTGTGTGGTCCCATGTTGGGCGTCAGTAATTTTGCAAGGCTTCATAATAATTTAAAAAAGTATCCATATACTTTTTTGAGACACTCAATAGTGTCTCAAATAAAAGAGGATGATTCCATTGCTAAATATTATTCTATACATACTTTCAGGCTTCATGCTATTACGGAGATATTTTCAAAAAACCAAAAAAAATCCCTACAAAACTTTACCCATCTCACAAAAGGCTTTAATTCCAGAAACATTTCAGCTCATCGCCTCGCAAAAGAGCAAAATTCAGAGCATTCATTACAAAAATGCAAGCAACACAATCATAATTTAATATTTAATGCTTGTATCGATGAAATTCCATAAATTCGTTTTCGATGGCAGTATGAAAAATATCCATTACTTTGCTTATCTCTTCCATCGATACCATCTGATCTGATATGCATACGATTGCGATAAATTATTCAAGAGTGCAATGACATTTAAAATTAACATTGGGAGCTGGTTAAATTTTTCATTTCGAAATTATAGGCTTTTTTGAGCTTTTCATATTGTGAATGTGTTATTGGAAAATGGGATCAGCGGAGTTGTATTTATGATAAGATTTTTTTCGATAATTGTGTTTCGATAGATCCTTGAATATTATAGGATATATCATAATTTATTGTACGTACATGTAAGTGTGGGAGAGCCTTACTTCGGCACAGATGGGTCGGCTCGACAGGAGTGATACCACGGCTTCACAGAAAATCGAGGTGAAACAACGGTTGCGTTGTGTTTTGGTGTGTGAGTCAGATTACTGGAGGCCCAATTACCACCCTCTTTTCAATCCCCGATTCCCCAACAACCTTTAAATTCCTAAAATCCAATCGAATCTTATAACCCATCAATATATTTCCATAATATCGGGAATAATTACAAACGTCCTATAGCTGAGAAATGTTCGAAAGGCCTGAAACCCTTATACCATGCCAAAACGCCATGGAATTCTTGGGTCACCTCATTTGATAGTCGTACTTACAACCACTCAACGTCATACAAACATAACGATCAAACCTCAATAAATAACTACCAAATAACTATAACCCAATATCCCCACTTATCTACATACCCCAAATAAAAACGAACCCAAAACTAAAACAAATACGAGTCAATTTAAATTGCACAAAAACAAAATATGATCGAGTCATTTGTCCAATTTAAATCGAAATAACTTTAGTTCTAGTTGTTGCACGAGCTGTTCTCTAGGGAAGCTCTCGTTATTTTAAAATACATTTATATTTGTACCATTGTGCGAAACTCGATGGCGTTGGGCCACGGAGATATGAATAGATGGAGTACTCAATTTCTGTGTATCAAATAACTCTGAATAGTAGATAGACAATGTTGTAATACAAGAAATGAAATGGGGATTTTAAATCTAGAAATCAAGTGACTTGACAATTAACTGTTTACTAATCATCTTTAACGTATGCACATATATTTATCACGCATTTAATAAACTTTATACAATAAATATCTGAAAAGCGTAAGATTGGTCACACGAATAGGTCCGTTTTGAAGATTGACCCAAATCATTTTCAAAATCTCAAATGAGTAGGGGCTAACAGCCTCTTCTTTGCGTCTATGATACAGTAAATAAACAATATTAAACAACTAATACTTTTCATAATATCCTCGAATAACTCTATAATTTTGAATTTCTTATGTAACAAATATTTTAATTATCACATACATAATATATTATACGCTCAATACTTTTTAAAGAAAACAAAGTAGTTTACACAGTACTCCATTTAAAATCGGATCTCATAATGATCGCCATTCAGTACATCAAGCGAGCCATTAACACTTCATTTACTTAATACTCCGTGTCAACATTGCCGAATTAATTTATACTCAGTAATGGCGACTGCACAGAGCTGCAGTTTTACAAAAGAAAATTTTTATTTAACACTTTATTGAGTATCTTTTTGAAATAATACAATTTATTTTTAGTTATGCGAGTACTCGATAGTCGCAATTGCAAATACAAAGCATTGAGAAGTGTCTGATTTGATTACGACTACGAATAAATAGGTCATCAGATTTTTCAGTTTCAGATTACCTCATGAGTTGCGACTCCGATTCCTGGATCAGAAAAAGTAATATTGAGGATGTTTCGGTTTTGAAAAGGTCTCAATAATAGCACGAAATTGTTCATTGTAAATAGCAATAGGCCTATTCCCTACAAACATACTAACCTTTCGGAAATGCAAGTAATATTATAGTTTAGATCATGCAATCCACACGTCTGCCTTTTGTCACAAGAGCTCGTAAAGTATTGCTGTGTCTCTTTCAGTTATTTGATAAATTTCTTAGTAGTCACACGGCATCTAGAAATAGGCCTGGGTTGTGGCAATAGATTCACCCCTTTTACATGGGACTCATAAATGGTAAAAAGTGGATGTATATTATACAGTGGCATTACGTGCCAAAATGTGCACTTCTGTCTATCCCTTCGGGAATAGAAAGTGTGGCGATATTTATTTATGTATATTCGATCTATTCTGACATTAATATAATGAATTACTGCAGTCACTAATTCTATGAATTAGTTTATTTGAATTACTATTCCAAACGATTGATCAATTTAAAACCATTGGAATGTGCAATCAGACTATTATTAAACTGTTTGAAAACTATTTCAATGTGTTTCAGTATATATTTCAGGCTGTTCAGTGTTTAGGATTATTGAGTACTGTAACGTATTTATTTTACTGGGCCAAATTACGAAAGTAATTTGCAATAAAAAATATTAACTTTTAAAATGTACATATAAAATTCAAACTTATAATTTGAATTATAACCTTCGTGATTCATACTAAATTAATTATTATGTTATCGGCTTACTCACGTAACTGTTCAGACAGAGAGGCTCATATTCTGAGACTGCTCATGAATATGAGTCTCTAGCATGGCTTGAAACTAGTCGAGTTCCTCGTCAAACGGTTACCTACGTGAGTAAGCAGATAACATAATATTCAATTATAATCTGAAATTATAAGTTTAGGTTTCTTCTCGATATTTTCCTTATTTTCACTATATCTCAGTCACTATAAGCAAAATTGATACTTACTAGATTTCAAACACGAACTCATAAGATACGGGTACCGTACCGTAGTTTCGAGCTAAAGGTGCTCCCAAAATCATGCAAAACTGATATCACCCATCTACACACTCTATAAGGTGCATCTAATCTAAACTACAACCTCTTTTGACACCGTACACTATCAGTTTATAATTCCCCATACATAACGCCATAGTGAATTAACACATATACACAAGATTACAATTCAAACTACACAAAACCAGTTTACCATGGCCTCGCTTTGTATGACCCCTCTACACATTCAAAGGTCAGTTTATACTGGTTGTCTGGCTTGATGAGATGTACGTACGTGCCATTACTTCGAACATGCCATAAACTACACGAGCTATTAGCCGTTGATTACCCAAGCTAATTGATCTCCAAGGGGTTTCATCAAAGGACTATTGTAATACCCTAGCACTAATGTGCTCTTGCTGGTACATTTGGTACAGCATCTTGGTATATGTACCAGAGTGATGAAAACTGTTAAGCAATGCCTCAAATGGGTATTGAAAGGTGTCTGTTAATTAACACTCTCTTTTTGTCTGTTAACCAACTAATTCCATGAAAGGACATCTGTGGGAGAGCCATGCTTCGGCACGAATGGGCCGGCTCGACCGGAGTGATACCATGACCTCACAGAAAACCGACGTGAAACAACGCTTGCGTTATGTGAGTGAGGTTACCGGAGGCCCGATTCCCCAACAACCCTTAAATTCCTAACCCCCAAAAGGCTGGCAACGTACTTGTAACGCCTCTGATGTTTCAAGTGTCCATGGGCGGCGACGATTGCTTACCATCAAGGTGATCCTTCAGCTCGTTTACCGTCTTATACTATAAAAAATTACTACGTCCAAACCTTAGATCTCTAACTAAACAACCTCCAATAAATCTACTTCATCTCACACAATCACACAACACTGTATCAAAATCCATTTCCCGTCTACCGCTAAACATGACCCCGTATAGTGCATTTGATCGTTCAAATCGAAGCTAAACACAAAGCGGGTAGCGACGCAGTGACGCGAGACGATTGTCAATTCAACCCTACGGTGGGGGTTCGAACGTCAAATTCATTGTGAGACCCGCATTAACATTTTGGTACATAGTTGCAATTGTTTGACGTGAGATTTTGTTGCTAACTGTTCGGGATTTGATTGTGTATTGGTGTTGGATTTATTGGGGAGATATAGGTAGGTACTTTGTTATATTGTTTAGTTAGAGGTTTATTACTGATGTTGCTTTGAGAGTGATGAGGAGGTGTATACTATGTACAGTGCAGTCAGTTATTGTTCACGTCCCAAAAATATCTCGTGAGAAATAAAACAATCGTGTCCAGAGTAAGACAATTTATTGCATAAAACACTGCTCAGGTCATATATTGACGGAGAATCTTAACACCGCGATGTACAATATGACGTCACGGCACAGTGTCATCTATTATTTAATAAAGGTACTAAACTAAGAACATTGACAGTTGACATTGACTTTTGTCATAGTAAATAAATAAGTAATGTAAACAGAATAGACATTCCGCCCACCATGGACGGCTCTGTCCATCAACCAAAACATGACAATATTAACTTAAATTAATTCGTTTTTGACTACCCATTACAATCTAAATCTAGGGCCTTATATCTACAATACAAGTTCATGCTTTATGTAATAATATAAATTTCATCAATAAAGTGATAAACAATAACTAAGTATTTACAGGTAAGATAATTAATTTAGATATAGGTCTTTTAATCTCATTATTTTTACACCGTATTGTTACCACGCGAGTAATATTGTCCAAACCTGGATGTTTATTTGTAATGATACCGTATAGCCATCTAGCGGGTGGAAGACCATCCTCCTTCACCAGAACTACGTCTCCAATCTCAGGTTCAGGCTTACAATCTGTCCATTTATATCGGTGCTGCAATTGAGTTAAGTACTCTAGTGACCATCTACGCCAGAAATTTTGAAGCATTTTTTGGGTAAGATGCCACCGCTTCAGATTACTAACAGATGAATTTTCATAATTAACATCAGGTACAGTTACCAGAGGTTCACCCACGAGAAAATGCCCAGGCGTCAATGGACACGAATCCTCTGGACTATTAGAAAGCTGAGAGATAGGCCTCGAGTTTAGGCAGGCCTCAATTTGAGCCAGCACAGTTGTCATTTCTTCAAATGTCAATGTGCTGGTGCCTATAATTCTCTTTAAATGGTGCTTCGTGGACTTGACACCCGCCTCCCACAATCCTCCAAAGTTTGGAGCATGGGGAGGTATGAAATGCCATGTCGTACCATTCATAGAAAGAAAATCCGCTATCTCGGAAGCTACCACAGACCTTTCAGCATTGAATAGTTGTCGCAATTCTTTTGCACTACCAACAAATGTGGTCCCGTTATCACTCCACAGGTCCAATACTCGGCCACGTCTGGCTACAAAACGCTTGAAAGACGCAAGAAAACTCTGAGATGTCATGTCGCTGACAACCTCGAGGTGAATGGCTCGAGTGGACATGCAGACAAATAAACATATATAACCCTTAGTGGAGTGATGACCACGACCTTTAGAGCTTCGGATGCTGATTGGACCTGCGTAATCCACACCACTGCATTGGAAAGGCTTCTGAACAGACACCCTGGCCTTCGGTAACTGACCCATCATTTGTTGATGTGTTTGTGTGGAATATCGAATACAAATTACACACTTATGAACATGTTGCCTAACGAGAGTCTTTGCATTGATTATCCAGTATTTGGATCTTAAGTAATTCAACATCAATTGCGGCCCGCCATGCAAAGTTCTCTCGTGAGCCTCTGCAATCAAAAGATTGGTAAAGTGTGATTTGTGAGGAATTAAAATGGGATGCTTCATATTCTCATCAATCGAAGCCCGGTGCAAGCGGCCGCCAACTCTTAAGATCCCGTCATCGTCAAGAAAAGGACTCAACGAGGTAAGTCTACTACCCTTATTTAATTTACGGTTCTTTTTCACAGATTCTATTTCATCACTAAAGGACTGGAGTTGACAGAGTTTGATACAGGTAAGTACAGCTTCATTTAATTCCTTTGTAGTTAGCCAAGTAGTTATTTTAATTTTATTACGTTCTGATTCTTTCATTCGTAGAAACCTTCTACAATAAGCTATTACTCTTATTAACCTACTGAACTTAGAAAATCTAGTTAATAGACTGTCATCAAATTCTACTGCAGTTGCATGACATTTTCCTTTTATCTTTCTTTCTTCTAACGTAGTTTCTTGTATATTTCCTCTATTATAGTCTATTTTTTCATTCTGTAACCATACCGGACCTCTTTTCCAGAGTTGCAGGTCGCTACATTCAGAAGGGCTAACTCCCCGAGATGCGCAATCTGCTGGATTTTCCGACGACGACACATGTGACCACTGACTTCTATCCATAATGGTAAGTATTTCGGAAACACGATTCGCGATGAACGTTTTCCAACGACTAGGGTGGCTGCTTAACCACGCCAATACGACGGAGGAGTCTGTCCACGCATATAAGTGCTGTTTGGGAACTTCTAAAGTTGAAGCGACTTCTTGAAGAAGTTTTGCTAGTAAGACAGCTCCACAGAGCTCTAAACGAGGGATTGATACCTGCTTAACAGGAGCAACCTTGGTTTTTGAAGTTACCAAGGTTGTATGAATTTGTCCTTCTCTATCAATGACGCGAACGTATACCACCGCGGCTTATGCTACATTGGATGCGTCTGAAAAGCCATGCAATTCTAGAACCCTGTTCTCTTTTGCTAGAGTTGATCCAACGAGGCAGACGAAACTTAACAAGGTTACAAAGGTTCTTCCGAAAGTCAAGCCACTCTTTTAGCAATGGTGCAGGTAGTTCTGCGTCCCATTCGATCCCGGTCATCCATATTCGTTGAATGAACACCTTCGCAGTGATGATTATCGGTGCTAACCATCCGAGGGGATCGAATAGTCGCGCTATGTCCGAAATAACCTTACGCTTCGTAACTGGCAAATCTAGCTCATTAAGCTGAATAGTATAAACGAACTCGTCATTGTCTTTGTCCCACGTTAAACCTAATATTTTTGAAATTGCATCCGTTTTTAGTTCCATGTTCCCTTGTGTTTGTGGTATTTGTTGACCGTCTTCAATTAATCTCAATAATTCTTTGTTATTACTAGCCCACTTTTGGAGCTGAAACCCTCCACGTTTAAGTAGCTCCGATATCTGCTTGTATATCTCTACACCTTCTTCTATGGTTTGACAGCCCGTCATAAGGTCATCCATGTAGAAGTCTGAAAGAACGCGGTTCTTTGCTAAAGGAAATTCAGCGCCTTTGTCCTGAGCTAACTGCTGCAATGATCTTACCGCCAGGTAAGGCGCCGATGATGTTCCGAACGTTACTCGCAAATGACGTAACACCTGAATTTCGTCATCTGGATTCTCACGCCACAATATGCGCTGAAAATCTGTGTGATCATTGCACACCCTAATCTGTCGATACATCTTGACGATGTCCGCGACCAGACAGATAGGTTCACAACGCCACCGCATGATAATATGACGAAGTTCAGGTTGTAGAGGAGGACCCACCATTAAATCGTGATTAAGAGATACCCCGTTGCTACCTACACATGATGCATCAAACACGATGCGCACCTTTGTTGTACTTCTTTCATTACGGATGACGGCATGATGAGGTAGGTACACACAACCTTCTTTATCCCTATCTTGTACTATATCCATATGATTAAGAGCTATATATTCATTGATAACAGCTGAATACTGAGCCTTGAACTCTGGATTCCTTAGAAATCGCTTTTCTAAGGTTAAAAAGCGTTTAAGAGCAATGTGTTTTGATCCACCATATTTACAAGCAGGATCGCTTGACCTGAAGGGCATATGCACAATATAGCGACCAGATTCATCTCGTTTGGTCGTGCCCTTAAATATCTCTTCACACCTTTGTTCTTCTGGGGTCAAGTAGACCTTGTCGTTAACGCCTTTGGGTTCAGCTTCTAGCTCCCAGAATTGTTTGAGGAGTGTATTCTCATCTGTGAGAGTAGAATGCAATGTGACGACTGTATTGTGGCATGTCTCGCTTTGGTTGATTTCACCTACTTGACCAGACAAGATCCATCCTAGTCTTGTATTTTGTGCGATGAGTTGACCAGGTGAACCTCTGATTAAACCTTCTAACAAAATCTGGCCATAAACTTCAGCACCTAAAAGCAAATCAATCTTGTTCGGAGTATCGAACGAAGGATCTGCTAAAGTCAAAGACGAGATTGTAGTCAAAACGTTTGCCATAACTTTCCTTTCCGGTAAAATAGTCGTCAATTTCTTTAAAACATAAGCCTTAACCGTAATAATAAAACTAGGGTCAACGCGTGATTTTACCTTAATGAGAACCATCGAATTTAATGAAATTGTTGATTGATCTTGATCACAACCTATACCTGAAATTAAACCTTTAGTTGGTATTCTTTTAAGACCTAAGAGCTGGACTGCGGACTCCGTCACAAAGGAAGCCTGAGATCCCTGGTCTAACAGAGATCTTAATACTATAGCAGTACCGCTCTTTGATTCCGCTGCAATCAGCGCAGTAGCCAATAATATTTGGCTATGACTATTAGCAAAACAACTTACAATATTAGTGGAATTACTCTGGTTTGAAGTGGCAACAGCAGACACACTGCTTTCTGCAACTTGATCAGGTTTGTTACTATCACCACCTGATTTGGAGACATTTCTGAGATGAAGAAGACTATGATGCTTCTTTTTACATATATGACATCTAGTGGACTGGCGGCATGCATATACGGAGTGATTTGCCCCTAGACAATTATAACATAAACCGTTTGTTTGGACAAAATTACGACGCTTATCAATATCGAGACCGGCGAACTTTTTACAATTAGCAAGCTTGTGGTTATCCTGACAAAATATACACAATATAGTCGATACATGAAGTGACTTGACTGGCACATTACGATTGAACTGACGACCTTGACCTTTGTTATCTAAAAATTCCAAAGACCGAAATCTTTGTTCAAGGAAAGATTTGAACTGATTCATTGTAGGCAATTCGTCTGAACAATCACTAATTTTCATTTCCCATTGTTTACGTGACTCAGTATCTAGTTTTAAACTCAATACGTAAATAACTATAACATCCCAATGCTCAACCATTATGGCTAAATTTCTCAAAGCATGTAAACATTCATTAGAAGTATCTAATAATTCCTTAATAGCACTAGAAGATTCTGTTACAATATTTTTTTGACTCATAAAACGTTTAATTATACAATTAGCTAAATATTTTTTTATTATTATAGCGATTCTCTAATTTACTCCAACAGGTTGCATAATTACTACTAGTAATAGGAATGTGCCGTAAAAGACCTTCAGCCTCTCCAGACAAATGTGATTTCAAATAGTGCAATTTTTGAACGTCGTCAAGTGCACTATTATCGTGTATTAAGGATTTAAATAAATCTCTAAAACTAATCCATTCAGAATAACTTCCCGTAAACATAGGCAATTCAATCTTAGGCAATTTCACAGAACATATCTCTTTAGAACCTTTCGCAGAAGATTCAAGCAATTTAGCTGAACTATCCGAACAAACAATTTTTTTCAATGCTTCCTTCAACTCTGTTTTATACTCAGTAAATAATTCTTCCGTAGTCTCATAAGTGTTTTTTATGTTATATTCAGATTTTTCGTAATCAATAGACTTAACAGATGACACAATTTTCCTATGAGTTTCAAAAAAGGCTGACCTTCTAAATTTTCTAGTCTAGTTTCTATATAAGAACTGGTTAGTCGCTCCTTAGGTGATTTCTTAAAATTAGACCTTGCTTTACTGATAGTAGACTCTAGATTAAATTGTAAATTACTCAACGCTTCCATGTTGATATAAATAAATAAAGTACTTTACACAAACTGTTCTGGAAAGTTATGCTAAGTCCGTAGTCAACACGTAAAAAATCACAAGTCTTTGAACTTATTACACTTCGCTGCAAAATCGGGCATAGGTTCCCCGTAGTTCACTTTTTATCGAAATTATTCTAAGTCCAAATTGCTAAGTAAAATTTTCTAAGTTAATAAGGTCTAAATTTGCTTGTTATGGTTAAGTCTCAATATATTAATTTAGTCACTTTGATATTATAAAGTACTCACAGTTTGTCTTCGTATCACATCACTTCACTGTCACTCACTTTTACGTAGCTCGTCGCAATGATATGCGGGGTACTCCTCCCCCCGCGCCGCAGCTGCCGCGCACGCCAACAGGAACCACCGCCGACCGCTGTGTACCACTTGTACATATACGCGTAAGCGCCAAACTTATACGGTCCGCCGATGCTACCCGCGCTGACGTTACACTCGCGCCACTCGCGGCAGGTTGACCATGCAACCCTACGACCACAGGAAGACGATGCACACCAGTCCTTCACCCGGCTCCGAAGGACCACTTGTTCACGTCCCAAAAATATCTCGTGAGAAATAAAACAATCGTGTCCAGAGTAAGACAATTTATTGCATAAAACACTGCTCAGGTCATATATTGACGGAGAATCTTAACACCGCGATGTACAATATGACGTCACGGCACAGTGTCATCTATTATTTAATAAAGGTACTAAACTAAGAACATTGACAGTTGACATTGACTTTTGTCATAGTAAATAAATAAGTAATGTAAACAGAATAGACAGTTATATTACTTCAGGTTTAATTAGAACGAAAGTTAGAAAGGAAAATAGTGTATTTGCACCGTTATAAAATATGTAAAGGTAAAAGAAGAAAATAATTTTATCTTAAGTTTATGTTAGAAAAAAGTATAAAACTGCATTTTTTGGAGTAAAGGCGAAGGTTTACAATATATTAACTCATACCAATTTTAATTTATCCTAAGTTTATATTACAAAAAAAAACATACATATAGTAATAGCTAGCGAAAAAGGATGTATCATCTGATAATAAGTACTCAACACCAACCACCAAACCATTACCACCAATAAATTGATACCCACAACATTCCTTCGTATACCGCATCATCGCTTACCACCAGGCGTTATAAAGGGCCAAACATCGACCCATCAAATATATAAACAAGACTCCACCTGCGGAGAGGTTTGGCCTTACTCGGAAACACTATACAGGCATCGTTTCACACAACGACTATTTCTCTTTCTCCACTTTTAATTAATAACTATACCAAAATTGACAAATAGGCTAGAAGCTGTATCCTTCTTTTTGCAATGTCACGCCTTTTATCCCGGAGGGGGTAGGCATTATAGCACGTAATGACACTTTACAATGTGCACCCACTTTTCACAATTTATGATGGAAGTCCCATGTAATAGTGAGCGTATTGCTATATTCCGGGTTCACTTCCAGGCACCGTACTACTTTTTCGAACATCCGAAAAAACCAGTAATACTCCGCCTGACCCGGGAATCGAACCCAATACCCCTGGCCCAGCCAGCAGTCGCACTTGCAACCACACGGCCAATGAGGCAGTATTCTCTCTATATACTTTACTATTTACTTTTAACCATGCGGGCGAATCTAACCCAGAAACCTAGCTAGCTATGCATTACTCATTCACTATACATAACATTACATACAGACATATTATTCAAGAGATGTTTGCCAATACATATTTGTCGCTTGAACGAGTAATCGTACTTCTGAATAAGATTCCTCAATAGAGTACGATGTAGAGTACTCGGAACCATTGAATACGGCTTGATAAGCAATGCTTTGTGCCACTGATCGTCTGGTGAAAGGATTGCGAATCTTATAGATTTGCGAGCTTATATTCATGTTGGTAGATTTTCTTTTGCATTGCATTTTGTGTAAATAAATGTAATGTTACGTCTTTTATCTCGGAAAAAGTAGGCAGAGGTGTACATAACGGCACGTAATGCCACTTTTCAATGTACACCCGCTTTTTACCATTTGTGTTATTTATAAGTCCCATGTAATAGGGTGTGCGCCTATTGCCATATATACCGGGCACGATTCCAGACCTGTGCTAGTGCCTAAAAAAAAATCGAAAAATCGAGAAAAGTCCTGTGGAATTTTAAGATTAATTTTTAATAAATGTCTAAGATATTTACCGATAACATATTACACTCACGTTGAAAGAGATAAAAATCTGACTATGAATACTGAGTAGTACTCACTGCACTCATTATATAATAAAAGAGAGGTAAGAAGATGTTTCTTCTTACCTCTCTTTTAGGTCTGTTGACCTAACAGACAGATTGATTTGTAAATACGTATGTACTCCTATATAATTATTTACTCCTACTTCAAACCTTTAAGTAAAGACTTCCTTTTAAAAATGCTGGCAATATACCTATGAATCTAGTGTTGCTGACGTCCATGGGTAGCGCTGATCGCTTACCATCAGGTGATCCGTCTATCTACTCGTTTCCATAAAAAAAAAAAATATGTAAAAGCAATTGATTTTGTCAAACTATGAAAATGTCACTAACGAAAAAAATATACTTTTAACAATTGATAAAGCCGCTATTGACATATCCCACACTGCGGGCGAAACGAATAAATAATTTAAAAGATCAACTACCAAAATAGAGGCTCTATTCTAAAAATATCGTAAAAACAACGAAAGTTTTCCACACAAACAAACGTACCAACGTATTTGCGTTACACAGTTTGTCCAAAAATGGTTTCCATGAAAACCGTCATATGTTACTTCCCTACGTCACAATCCCCTACGCTTTTATTTTAGGCCCATTCGAATAGTAAAACGAGTGAAAAATTGAAACTGCGATATTGGTTTCTATGTCATATAGTTTTTAGTAATATTTTTCTTTGAATGGCCAAAATGGAGGCTGTTAAGTGGGTTTGTTCAGTATTGCTGACAATTCGAGATAATACTATGTGACAGAGTAAAATATAGGCTTATATATTGGTTTATATTGATGGCTAAAATATCTACACTTACTTCTATTTCTATAGATACACTGATATAAAGACAATATCACATGGTCATGATCATCAACAGCCTTTACATGACCACTGCTGCTTAATGGCCTCTTCTCGTACGGAAAAGGTTTGAGCAATAATCACCACTCTTGCTCAATGCGCGTTGGATCATATCACATTAATATTATAAATGTAAAAGTTTGTTCGTTCGGATAATTGTCCGTCAATCACGCTGAAACTACTGACCGAATTTTGAAGAAAATTGGTATACGAACAGAGTATCAGCTAACTTAGACGATAGGATACTTTTTATCACACGGAAACGATGGCAAAATCGCTAGAAGAAGCTAGTTATTATGTAATATTAAGCAATCTTGTACATAGATTTCATCACTTGTAAAAAAAAGGTTTTACATTTAACTAATATCATGTCCAACACACATAAACTCACGGTCCATCTTTACATAAAATATGGTATAAGACTTGCAAATTCTAATACGATTAATTTTAGGCCAACAACGATAACAAAAAAAAATACACAAAATCATCAAAACAATTAACACAACACCAAAATAGTTATCTCAACGACTGCATTCCATCACTGACTGACTCTCATCCCACGCGTCGATTTAATCAAGTGCCCGTGCTTACCCAAATGGGCTTCAAGAGTACTCGAAATATCGGCTTTATTTTAATAACAAAAGTTATTTGTTTATTAATCAAGGCTTGAGATTTGCGTGAAATAATCTTAAATTCCTTCCTACCATTATTTATTAATAATAACATTACATAACACAAGGGGGTAATATACACATAGGATAACATAAATAAGCATGCAACAAATATGTGCTATGTAGCTATGCTGCGACAATGTGATAAATAAGCTGTGAAACTAAGTCACCGTTTCCACTGATACTAAGCTATGTAGCAGTGCGAGTATGATGTGTTATGAAGATGTGCCGCCGCAAAGTAGCTGCACGAGGAAAAAGCGCAACTCAAGATTGCGATATATCGATGGTTAGGAAAGCATTCACAGGACGCATCCATAGTACGCATCTTTCCATATAAAAAACATAGGTAATTTTAAGAACCCATGAAAAATCGGTGTTTCATTCAATTAACACATTTACTCCTTTACGGATTAACAATTTTGACGTTATACAATTATCAAAAAAACATCAATTAGCACAAACTAACTTCAAAACTACAAACAGACATTCAAACTCATTTAACCTAATAACAGTTATCGGACGAAATAATCAACTGAACAACAAACTAACTAACTAACTAACCAAATATAGATTAATTAATTGACTAACTCGATTTACTTCATAATATTTAGTAAATATTTCTATCCAGATTAAAACTAGACTAAAAGCTTTCATTTGTTTGTCGAAATTTTAGGCTAAACTTTAAAGTGTTGAAAACTAAAATTAATTATGAAATTTCAAAGGGCTATGTAGTTTTTTGGGATGTATATGTTGGAACTTGGCCTCTTCTACATAAGAGGATTTGCTATAATCTCCACGTCTGTCAGATAGGTTAAAGATCGGAATTAAAAAGTTCTAGGTTCAACCTGATACCGGAGCAGGTCTATTAAGATGACCCGGTGCTACTTACAGGTGTGGAAGATGACCACCGAAGTGGTGTTTGTGAGATACAAATCCCACACTCTCTAGTATTTTATCACCAAGAAGCTAGGCTTGAAGGTCGGAACCTCGTCATAAGTAAAAGTTTTACCAGATAGCACTACTGCACGGTATCGTTCAAATACGTCGTCTATTAGACAACTCCTATAATACCGGCACAGAGGTGGTCACAATTGTCTACTAAATTGTTCTACTAAGGCGTTACGTAACGACGTAGTCTCAGTATTTATCTCGTTTATCAAAACGGGATAGCACTAATTTATTTACTCGTATTTTCTCCTGTGATACAGGCCTTTCCTGGTACAAGCATCGTTTTTTATGGAATAAGCCGGTAAACGAGCAGATGGATCACCTGATGGTAAGCAATTGCCGCCGCCCATGGACATTTGAAACACTCGAGACGTTACAAGTGCGTTGCCGGCCTTTTGGGGTTAGGAATTTAAAGTTTGTTGGGGAATCCGGAAATAGGAAGATTGAGAAGGTGGTAATTGGGCCTCCGGTAACCTCACTCACACAACGACACACAAAGCAAACATTGATTTGCGTCGGTTTTCTGTGAGGCCGTGGTATCACTCCGATTGAGCCGGCCTATTCGTGCCGAAGCATGACTCTCCCACACTTAATTTAACTGCGTATCTAACTTTATAAAGTCTAAATCGCATATAAAGATACATTTGGTATTTCGCTCTTTTATAACATTATTAAATAAAGATTAAAGATATGCCAAAACAGTAAAACGTATTACAATACCTTCCTTACAACCAAACTTTATACATTACAAACACCGCTGTTCCTTAAGATCAGATACAACTAATGCTTAGTTTAAACTTAAACCTAACTTGAGTTTGAACTAGAAAACTTACATAATACAATGTATCCAGCTCATATGTGATAGCATCTGTGTCGCACCATCGATCACAAGTTTGTCGGAACTTAAACTCTGTCTATAAATCATTATATATTATACTAAGTTTTACCCGCGGCTTCGATCGCGTCCTTTTATAGGGTTAGGGACAGATTTACAGAAAAATAGGTCACAAATAGTCCACATAGCAATTTTTAGCTTACTTAAAAAATTACGAAACGCTCCATACAAACTTTCATCCCCCATTTTATTGAATTAAGGGGTTAAAAAGAGACAAACGTATAGCCTAGCTTTGTTGAAAATTACAAAATGCTCTATACAAACTTTCATCCCCAATTTAAGGGAATTAGGGGTTAAAAAGAGACAAAATACCCACCAATGACAATCTTCATTTCTTCAACTATCTCTATTAAAAAAAACACGTCAATTCATCACTCCATTTTGCCGTAAAAGACGAACAAACAAACAGACACACACACACACTATCACATGTATAATATTACATAGTATGGAAGTATGGATAGCTGTGTAGTGACGTCACAAGTTACAACTACTACCGCGTTCGACAACGTATCGTGCTGTCGTTGGGAGCATGTTTCTCGTACACGTGTATTTGACTGAATTATATCATGATGTTATCTTTTGGTAGGAAGGGTTTTGGTTGTATTTCATTCATAGGTGAGGATATTGTTTAGATTTTTTAATACATATCACAACATTTTTTTTTTTTACATTTAATGGTCAGTGAAAATGCGACCTACGATGAAGCACTATTTTACTAAAATTTTAAACGTGAAAGCTTATGAGTTTGTGTTTGTTACACAATCATGTCAAAACAGCTGAAGGGATTGGTATGAAATTTTAAACAGGATTATAGTCTGGTATAACACAAGGTCCACGTCATCTCCATTTTATCACACAGGAATACGGGTGAAGCTACAGACAGAAGCTACTCAAAAAACAATAACAACAAACAAAACAAATTGCATCTCCTTTTCAAACTTAGTAAAAGTGTTAGCCAGACATTATCCGAGTATCGGCGCTGACAGCGACGAAACGTGTTTTCAGGTATCGGTAGCCATGAAGGCTATTTTCAGGCAATTCAATTTCAGGAGGCCGGGAGACGGGCGAGAAATGAGGCTTCTTTCAGAGTGCAATATTCTCTTCAAGTGAAAAGATGAAGCATGAGGTAGTATCGTCGATTTTTGGTTGGATTTCTTTTTAAGGAGGGAAGTTAAATGTTTGTGTATTTTGTGATAGTTGTTAGTTTAGTATTTTTGCAAAGGATATTTTTCTTTATCATTAATACATTGTAAGAGGATTAAGTATCGATGTAAGAATATTTTACATTAAACATACATCACACATCAATAGCTATCAGTTGGCACTGGTGACCAAAGGCTTATTCTCGCACGGAAAAAGTTTGAGTATAATCACCACGCTTACTCAATGCGAGATAGGAATTTCTGACTTACAATTATAAATTAGAAATCTAGGTTTCGTACCCTCATCCAAGAAAAGTGGACGTCTTAAAACTCCGGGCCACCACGATATAAAAAACTCATTACTTACAAAATAGGGATAGTCTTGTCGTGTTTTTTGAGCCATTTCTAGGGTTTCCTTGCCACATACTTAATTTAAGCATGAAAACAAAAACATCAGATAGTCTTCAATAAATTTCACACTTAGTGTAATGAGGCTCATTCAATAAAATACATAGGTACAAGAAAAGTCTCAGAAACTGTATCAAAGAATTATAACACCAATAAAACTAACTACTTTCCTTAAAGCATTTACTGCCGAAAGAAAACTATAAAAGCAAATCCAGTGTCCAACGTGGTAGTTAAAGTGTTAACCAAAAATCAGGCGACACAAAAAAAACTTTAACACAACACTCAAAAAATTTAACACCTAAATTGGACGAAAGGTATCAAAAACAGCATTCAATCAAAGCAAGCCGATACTTCAATTAACCGAAAATTTTTTGCTCAGTAACACCAGGAAAATCGAAATACTAATTGGTCTGTCATGAAGAGCCAAATGCTTGTGCCCTTACCGTCATTTTCGGGGCCCCAAAAATTAAGGCGAGAGTTTTAATTGGTCCATTTGATTATTGAACCAAAGTTGATAATTGGACTCATACCTTTGAAGCCTCTTCTCGAAACTGAATTGCGGAAACTCTAGTTAACTGGCTTAGGGGTTAAGCAAGACCGTTAAGGCTTTAGTGAATTTAGAATTGGGAGTTTCTGGAGATCTGTTTCGTTATGTTTAATCCTTGAGGGGATTAGTACAGGGGAATGTTAAAATGTAAGTTGTAAAATGCACTTTTAGCCGGTTATACGTCGAAGTTAAATTAAAAATAAACTATAAACAAAATGCTTTTTAATCTATGTATATTATCTCGCGTTTCGCTGAACCGATGCCGATGCAGCATATAGTATTTTTGAATGTGGGATAAAAAATATCCTACCAACGCCAAGTGTTACGAATCACGATACTTTATTTACTTAAACAACCACATAATATATACCACTAACATAGCATACACACGTACCTCTATTCATCCATATGTATATCCAAAGCCACCATAATTATTCAATGGACAACTACATCCAAGTTCTCAACGCTCAAGCTAAACCTATTACCTGGGCTAAGTGTGAGTACTATGAGCAGTTACTGTACAACTTGGTACGGTACAAACTTACAGATAGGTAGACTTTAATATTAGTTGCCGTCTATTGTTGGGGACGGGTATTGTATGCAAGTGTTGACTAGCACGTACGCTGAGTAGTTAGTCGGTATTTAGAGTTTGTGTGGCGTGGCGTGGTTGTTAAGACTGCTGAGGATGAGGATTTCATACATACATACATATCGTCACGCCTTTAATCCCCGAAGGGGTAGGCAGAGGTGCACATTATGGGCATGAAATGCCACTGTACAATGTACACCCACTTTTCACAATTTATGTTGTAAGTCCCATGTAATAGGTGGTGAACCTATTGCCATATACCGGGCACATTTCCAGACTCCGTGCTGCCACTGAGAAATTTTCGAAAATCCGAAAAAAGCCCAGTAATACTTTGCCCGACCCGGAAATCGAACCCGAGACCCCTTGTCCGGCAGTCGCACTTGCGACCACTCGACCAACGAGGCAGTCATAGTGAGGATTTCATATTCCTGGAAATCCCCTATTGTAGTGTTGGACACACATAGCTATACAATTTCTCGTCGTAATGGCCCGGGTGTTTAAGACGAAGGAAAACATTGTGAGAAAGCCTTTTTTTAAGGGGGAAAATTGTCCACTGACTTCTCCCGCCTTGGGCGAGAGGGAGCGTCAGACTCTTACTGACTAAATATCTCCCTATTCCTGCTTTTCGATCTGGAGCCCCGATAAACCCGTTTAGCTCCGGTTTGAGGAAACCTGGGCTTATAGTTCCTGAATAGAAATTTGAAATCGCCAACCCGTAATGAACAAGCGTGGTGATTAATGTTCAAATCTTCTCCGTATAAGAAGAAATTTTTGGTCAGTAGTGACCATTTATTCAGCTGTTAATATGATGTAAAACTTAATACAAAATCATAAAACTGTTGAAAAGATCATCATCATAATTATTGCTAGACACAGTGTCTTACTACATGCCACTTAATTCATTATACATATAGCTATGTATAAAGATACACTACATAAACATCTACAACATAAAACCATCCAGTGCCGAGACACCTTAAAAGACCAACAACAAAAAAGAAAAACACACATCATCATCATCATCATCATCATCATCATTAGCCAGAAGACGTCCACTGTTGAACAAAGGCCTCCCCCTTAGTCCTCCTTAAAACACACACAACAATCCCAAACACAACACGCCACAAAGATTATTAAAACAAACAAAAACATAATTTAAATTCGCATAATTCGCATAATTCCAATACCTAGTCTATTCCGATTAGGATTCGTAACACGTATCGGTTATTCAAATATTCATGTATTTAATATTCAAAACTAGTTTGGCTAACGAAAGAGAGCGTGTATTTAAAAGGGAGAATGTTCGAAAGGTCGGGTCATGGGTTCACGACCCAAATTATCACTTTTTCAACTTTGTTCAATATTATCTTGTTACGGCTTATGAAAAATGAAAGTGTTATTTTTAAAGGCATGTGTGAAAATGTGGCTTGTGTTATGTGTAGGAAGAAATAAAGGTGTATTTTTAAGATGTAGCCATTCAAGTTTTGATTGCTCGGTTACCGGCATCCGCGCAGCGTGTAGAAGGTTCGTTTCCCATCTGGAGCAACTCTCTATCCACAAATTGTTGTTTGGAGTCTGGGTGTCATGTGTACATGAACTTATATGTTTGTAAACGCTCCCACGACACAAGAGGAAGTCTGAGTGTGGGGCAACGTTTAAAAAAAAACAAAATAAAGTTTTGTAGTCAATAAGTATTTAAATCACATTCCACAACAATCACACGTTCGATCATAGACGTAGGTACTACAAGAAGATCACACACAGTCATGTCGTCAATACCAACATGAATAGGAATAAGGTTCCTAAACACCTCCCAAACATAAGTAAACTTCCAGCCTCCTTTCTATTCTCAGATATATCTAAGGATTTCAGATCCGATAATTCGAAATACCGAATGTAATCGACCATTCTAAAACACGGAAATATAGGTTACAACCACTCAAAGACCAAAACAGTCCCATAAGCGAATGCAAATTAAAAAATCACCTTAAATTGCCATAAAAGCGCCAATTACGAAGAAAAACGGGCCCAATTAAGCGAAAACCACCCTTATGTCATCCATATTCAGTACTATATAGTCACGGTCAAAAATAACGACGAAAATATAAATATTTATAAGATCTGAGTGACACTGACACCTTCTCAAACAAAGGTTAAACGTCAACCCTGACCTAAATCGATTCTCGCCTAATCGAATACTCGAATAAAATGGAATCGATGTCCGGTATCAAGTGGAATCGATAAAAGTCGGGCGGCGACACGATTTCTCGATGTAGAATTGATAAAGAGCCACGCAGTCACCGACGTGAAAATCTATTCGAGAGTTCCTCAAATCGATGTGTTTAATGGGAGAAGTTTTGTGAGATAGTTGAAGCGATTTTTAGTACTTATGGAGTTTTGAATTATTAATGTTTAAATAGAAACATGGGATGGTAACGGTCGAATCGATTAATCAAACTATGAATAGTAAAACATAAATATTATGTTTGCGTTTCAATGGTTTATTTGCCTGCCTTAAAATAACTCTAGTTTAAATAGTAAAAAACATTATTTTTCTGTTCCCATTTCATTCAAGTCTGAACAGTGAACAGTTTCGAATCTAAAACTATGCAACAAAAGATGAATTTGGTATTACACAAAAATAACATAAATTTGAAAGTTTGTTTGTTTGGATATTTCGATGTTTGTCCGTCAATCACGCTGAAAGTACTGAACGGATTTTGATAAAATTTAGTATACAGAAAGGGCTATGAGCTGACTTGTGCAATAGGATCCTTTTTAAGCGGTTGAAGCCGCAGTCATAAGCTATTTTACATTATTTATTTAATTAATTACCTCCAAAAACACGACATATTAACACAACCAACAGTAAACCTAAAGCAGATATCCAGAATCCCCCATAAAATAAACTCTCCAACCAGTCTGAACCAATGTAGGTCCATCAAGATAACAATGGTTCGATACATTCAAAGCAAATGGCTTGTAAACACATAAGCGTGGCCCAACGTCACACGTCTGCCGCACCCCTAACTCCGGCAAATGACGCGTGAAGGACATGGACAGTTAAATAAAAGTTAATTGGGATTGTTTATCTAGATAAGGCTTACTAACTTAGTTTAGGCGTTGCGTTGTTCTTTTGAAATGTAGAACAAAAGTAGGATTGTATATTTGGTTTGGATGGGTGTTATGTTATGTGAATGGATGTTATGTTTTGGAAATGGATGAAAGAATGGTTGTGATTGGTAGTTGCTAGTCTTCTAGGTTGTTTTATTAGCTCCGTGTAGTATTTGGCAAGCTAATTGTCGTACATTGGACATAATGGTAGACTTAAATTTATTACTAAGAGTTTCGGAAATCGATCAATCATTACGCAACTATCAAATTGCAAAGAAACCTTTGCTTGGTGGTCAGCCTTCCAACTACTGGACCAACTCTATATATTTATTAATTTTTCTTTAAAAAAGGACATGGCTACATACTTCCATTGCCTCGGACGATGACGTGAGTATGTAGGTATTTACAATCCATCAGTAATAGAAATTAAAACTCTCTTTGATATTTTTAAATCTTTTATTTTAGGGGCTTTTATTCTTAGAACATGCCAACCCCATTGAGTCACATTTCTTTGAATTTGAAACACAGAAATTCTGATTTTAAAATACAACACAAAATGTACCCACAACACTTTGAAATGGCCGTCAAACGGTGGCCTAAATAAAAATTAATTGGAATGCCGAATACTGGCCGTGTGACTGACATCTCAATGTCAACGTTGCAGATGAAATAATCAAGCCATTGTTTTCTAATACAAATGCCATTTTGTTTTATGAAATCATTTATTTTTGTTTAAAATGAAAATGGCTGTCAAATTTGCAATTGGCGCCCAACGAGGGACTACTTTAAAGTGTATGATAATGACGTGACAATTACTATGATAAATATAATCTGAATTATTTGAATACATCTTTGAGTTTTAAAGCAGTTTATTTAATAACATGTATTAAAAATTGTATTTATATTTTTGGCGCCCAACATGGGACTGGATACTTTTTATTGTATTTTTAGCTACATTGGTCAAGTTTTCTTATTAATAATATAAGTTGCATATCTTTACTGCTTGCTTTATTTAATAATACAACATTTTCATAATAATAATATATCTACTCAATTGCCTATTCCCTTCAATACACAATTTTTGAAAAAAACTACCCGAGATCTTTTTTAAGCTGGTAAATTATCCAATGACTTCTCACGCCTTGAGCGAGTCGAGTAGGAGTATCAGACTCTTACTGGCTAAAAACCATCCAGTTCTTACTCCTGCTTTTCGAGCCCCGGTAGCCCTACCTTACCTAAAACATTTAAATTTCAAAAACAGAAACCGATCATAGCAACCCATTTACAGTTGATAATAATATTATTCATAATTACAATAAAAAACTTGATATAAACGAAGAATTAAAATGCAAATAACGCCTCGGAGGGTCGAAAATGAAATTAGTTTATTAAATTAATTAAATATCAAGACACTTTAGAGAATGAGAGTGCCGGTGTTATGTTCCTTCCTTATTACAATAATTGCTAGTCCAAGGGGAACTGTTTGTCTTGGCTACTTCAGCCTCTTATAGGGAAGATAACGCTATGGATATTACTTGTGACTACTTTATTAAGAGTTGCTACTGAGTATCACTAAGCTACTGATGATGATGTTCATGAACATGAGCCTCTAGAATAACTTGGAATTAGTCGAGTTCCTCGTCAAACACTTACGTGTGTAAGTTGAAAAATGTAATAATTAATTCAGTATGTCTTACAAGTTTCTTAAAAGGTTAAAAAAATAACTCGCCAAACTGTTACGTTTAAGGCATATATTTGATTATAGAATATCTTAATTAAGTAGATGGTGACAGCAGAGTAGCAGACATTTTTCATAAACCTTTCTCCTCCCACGGGTGTCGTATAAACTTATTAGGTACACATTGACAAAGATCAAATAGCAGCATTGCCATTAAACTACGTCCAAATATCAAACACCATGCACGATTCAAAACTTCCATTGATCAATAAAACGTGACCTCCACACAGTACCATCACTATCCTCCACACGACAATGACCTCTAAATAACAGCCATAAAACTAAAGACGTCATTACAGTTCATTTTATCTTGTAATTCCATAAACTATCGCCGTATAAACTCTCTATAATAATAATAAAAAAACTAACATAATCCCTAACCTCTAAAAAGTCAATGACATGCCCTTAAAATGTAACCTCTTTTGATCCACTATTCTTTTTATACTCTCAACCTATCTTTCTGATAACAAGTTCAGAACTATTAGGGCGCTTTTCCACCAGAGATGTGCTATGTAGCTTTGCTACGAAGATGTTATAGCTAAGCTGTGAAACTTTTTATGTGACCGTTTCCACTGATACTATGTAGCTGTACGAGTAAGATCTGCTATGAAGAAGCGCCGCCGCAAAGTAGCTGCTGTAGGTTCTCTGCTCTGCACATAGCTAGACCATCCATAGAACGCATCTTTTCATATTATAAAAAACATATCTTATTGGAATCTATTCCCACAAGTCCTAAGTCCTAAGGTAGCAACGTAGCATAGCACATCTCTGCTGGAAAAGCACCCTTATATCCAATGTCCATAGCTATAAATGGACGCTTCTATAAAACCTAGTTGCATGGAAAAATTATTTCAAAAAAATCAAGGTCATTTGTAGAGGGTCTCGAAACTCAGCCAGCTTTGTATGCAGCCATCGAAGCAAAATGATTGATAAAGATAAGAAAAAAGAAAGAAAGTAGCGTCAATTTAATAAAAAAGTGTCAAGTTCTTGCGTTGTTGGTGGCTGGTTCTGTAGAGTTTTTTGATTTTTTTGAGAGAATAGTGATTGATTTGTTTGGTTTTGTGATATATATTAGTCGTCAATAAAATATTAGGTTTATTTTATTCGTTTTTTTTTATTTTTCCCCACGCGTTTACTAAGCCTTCATGTTTACATACATATGACACCCAGACCTGAAACAACAATCTGTGGATCACATCAGTTGTTGCGTGCGAGAATCGAACCCGTTACACGTTGCGCGACAACCGTGCAGTCTGTCTTTACAAAAAAAGCATCTATAAAATAAAGATCTATCATTACAAAACGCCTCTCACCGAAACACGGTACCCAAAAACAATATTCAGAGAGAAAAATCAACCTATTTTTGTACCGGCCTTTTTGTTTTAAATGAGGAATGAATGTTAAAGTTCTCTCGTTTTTGTTTGTTTGTTTGTTTTAAGTGAAATTATAACGATACTGGGAAGGAAAGAAATAATTATTTATTTGAGTCGCATTTGTGATGTAATCGTTTGGGATTGCGTATTGTAAATTCTGTTTTATGTAGTCTTTGATTGTGTTTGTTGAAGATTTTTGTGACTTTGAAACAGTATTTGTAAGAAAGCATATATTATGCGTAGTATTTATTCCAATGAGATTTTACCAGTTAGGTTACTTACTTACGTCTTTTTGTAGAAAAATAATGGGCATGTTCCAGATTCCACGTCATTATTGAATACTTTTTTTTAAGTCGTTCAAAAGCTTCTTCCCTAGGCTGAAAATATAAAAATAGTATGCGGAAAACTACAACAAAATCGTCGTCATACAACTCAAACTCAGAATCATTGTATTTTTGAAGTTGGTTAAAAATAACTGCTAACTTAATATAATGATTTATCCGATCCGAGAACCCGAAATGGCGTATTTCAATAATACTTCAACACTAACTTTGTGGAACACGAGATCTTGTGTTCCAGTCACTCTTGGGGTGCTTTTCCAACAGAGATATGCTATGTAGCTATGCTACGAAGATGTAATAGCTAAGCTGTGAAACTATGTGACCGTTTTCACTGATGCTTAGCCATGTAGCCGTGCTACGAAGATGTGCCATCGCAAAGTATCTGTGAGAGGAAGATGCACAGCTCTGGTATGAAATATATCTATAGTAGAGAAGCTATACATAGCACGCATCTTTCTATATAAAAATCATAATATCTTAACTGAGTCCGTTTCCACCAGTGTTAAGCTATGTATACCGATGAATATAATTGATGGAAGCCAAACGCATCCACAGCAATGTAACATAGCAGCAAATCTCTGGTAGAAAAGCACCCTTACTGAACTAAAAGGCCAATAAACAAATGCCTACAAATTAACTAATCCGGTCAATCAGTGCCTCCGAGTACGAAAGGGTTCCGATTAAATATTTCCATCAGATTCGTACGAACAACGGAATTTCTCTAATGAAATGCTTAACGTACTAATTACGTACTCGAAATTTCGTAATTCCGCACCCTATATATTACATGGGCCTAATTAATGGAGCAACATATTATCGCTTATTGGATATTGGGTACAATGTACTAAGTCTTAGTTTGACTTTATGAGAAAAGCAGATGTTTATTAAAATATTGGAGTGGTTTTTGTGTCTTTTAGTAATTTGGACAAAGACTCACATACGAGTGTTTTTTTTTTAAAGAGTATGATAGAAGAATTCTTTTCTATTTGAAGCTACGCTTTAGAATGAGCACCTAGCTTCACTGACTGACAGTCAATTCTATTTTTGTATTAAAAGACCAAATATAGAAATTTACATACACAGACACTCAGACCCGAATCAACAATTTGTGGATCATACAAATAAATGTTCCGTGCGGGAATCGAACCCGCTTTACGTTACGCGGCTATCGGTTGCCTAACTACCGCGCCAACCATGCAGACGATACAATTTGACGTTTCAAAAGTGCCTACTTAAGTTAAATACTTTGACTTTGAATTTCCAAAATTAATGTTATAAAAATATATTTTCTTTTTCATTCATCAATACTCTTTTCTCAACAAAACCTATAATTCTTCCAATCTCTAAATTCAACAACGTTCAAATATTCGAACACCTCTATTCTTTTTTTTAATTGATTCTATTTTCAAAGCGATTGCTGCCAGCCAGGGTTTAAATCGAGACAGAGTCTTTTAAGTGTTTTAAAAAAGAGGTTGTGCTACTCGTATGTAAAAGGCACGATTAAAAATGTTAATTAGTCCTTTGATTTAAGAATTTGATTTCGGAATGCGTGGGAATTTGAGGCAGCCATTTTGTAAGGATTACTTAATGGTAATTTGCATCTTTGTGTGATATTAAAAATATTTATAAGTATTTTTGTGTTTTGTATAATTATGTGTTTGTTAAATTTTTATGTATTACACATAATTATGTCACTATCGTCAACGATGCTTTTGATTCATAAATGTGATTGGTGGCTAAGATATTTTCCAATTTGTAATTTGGCAAAAAGATATTGTATTTTAGTCAGAATTAGTTAATATTAACTATGCAATAATAATATTAGCTATGCAATTATTAGAATGTTTGAATATCGTTTTCCCCGACCCAAAAATAGAACCCAAAATTTTACTCTCGATAATCTCATACTCTCTCAATACACGACTCAACAAGATATAATCTTATAAAATTATAACTTAAATATTCAAACACTCTCCCATATACACTTGAAGGAAATGACACGAAAACAAAAAGAGGGTAATATCAGGAAGCCCTTGGAGGAAGCTGGCTGTTCCTTATCAACACATATTGCTTCGAACATGGAGCATATCGTCTTAGGAAATCCTCTACCCGATTGCTCTGGTTAAGGATGGTGACACACTGAGATATTTTGAACATAAACAACATTTTCTACTCTTTAAATATGTCTGGTTAAAAACGATATACGCAATACCACGCTACGCCTTTTTAGCGGTTGTATTTAGCTTAACCAGTTTCTTTGTTTGAGTCAAATTTAGAAATTGGCATTCAACCAACTTGCCGACGTCCGATCGGTTGGTATTTGGTACACACTCTTAATTTTGACCATAGAATATTAGCCCATTAACATAAAACAATATTTTTATTTCTTACTCATTCGAAAGGTATAGCATAGGTGCAAAAAATTATTACAACACCCACTATTCATCAGTTATATTTTGCGTTCCGTCATGTAATATAGAGATGAACCTATTACCGTACCTAACCAAAAATCCCTACAATGCTTTAATCTGAGCCAGGAATTAAACCCAAGAAACGCTTAACAGTCACACTTACGATTAACTCGACTTTGATATATTTTAATTTAGTCATACAACGTAAATCTTGTAAGTACAACATCTTTGAAACAAAAATGTAAATATAAAAAACACATTTATTTATTATTCTTCCCTAACCCTCGGAATAAATAAAGTAAACATGACGTCATGAAATCACCATCAATCTTCAAACCGCTTACAGAATAAATATTACAACAACCATTTCTCATTGTACAACACACTTTATAAGCTTCACGGAAACGAAAGAGATAAAAATCTTTTTTCTTTTCGTCTAAAAAATTGCAAGACCGACATATTTCTCTAAATAAGATCTCGCAAATGAATTGCGATAATAAAATAAAAATGAATCTCTGATCTTTGATTTTGATTTGATTGAAATTATGGTAAGAGACAAAAATTTTTGCAAATGCGTTCTATTTTTGGGAGAAGTCATTGGATCATTTTCCGTCCTCAAAAAAAAAGGAGGAGTAACTTTCACCCAAATTCTATAACCATAAAAAATTCAGAACGAAGCGTATTTTAGGTTTTCATTAATCTAAAAATTTCGATCAAAATTACACCCTAGGGTCAAAGTACCTGATCCGGAGCTGCGGACTACCTAGCGGGTTTACCGGGGCTCCGGCTCGAAAAGCAGGAGAAGGAACGGAGTGGTTTTTAGTCAGTAAGAGTCTGACACTCCCTCTCGCCTCGCCCAAGGCGAGAGAAATCATTGAATGATTTTCCCCCTCCAAAAAAAGGGGGATAACTTTGACCCTATTTCTATAATCAATAGGAATTCAGAACGAAACGCTTTTTATTGGTCTAAATGTTTGGATCAAAGTTACCACCTAAGTTATAAAAACCAGATCATACTATAGTCATTAATTTGTACTCAATCATTGGTCGAGTGGATACAAATGCGCCTACAGAGCAAGAGGCCTCGGGTCTAAATTTCCATACAACTCCCATACTGTATTTGAGTCATTTTGAAGATGCCATTATGTATTGATAATACCCAAAACCAACCTCAATACATAGAAACCTTCAAACACAAACAAAATCAAAAAAATCTGCTTACTCCAAAAGCAATACTGAGTGAATGGGAATAAATCTTTCATCCGTTCGCTAAGGGTATCAGTAGAGACATATTCGTTCATTCTAAATCCAAAGCCAGCTTAATGTAGGCTCATGCAAGCCTGAACGGTTCCCGACGATTGGTACCACACAAAGTTAAAAGATTTTGGCTGTATATATCTTTTTATATTGTATAATATATACTGTGATTGGTTTTCCAACGTTATACATATAAAATATCCTTGTATATTTATTTGATATATAGCACACATATGCGTAGCATAATTTCGCAAAGATATAGGGTAAGACTTATTTTCAACTAACTTCTGTCAGCAGCTTCTCGTGGGATAAAATCCTATCACCCAAGTCAGCTCATACCCTGTCTGTATACAAAATTTCATCAAAATCCGTTTAGGAGTTTAGCGTGATTGACGCACAAATATTCGAACAAAGAACCTTTTACATTTATAATATTAGTGTGAAAGTGTAATGTCTGTAAAATCAAGCAACTCGTAACTCCTAAGTTTAAGAAGAACTTAAGAAATAAGGAACCAAGATATTGAGGTTGTCAAAAAGGTACTTTTAGTCGCCCTAAAGCCTTGAGACAGCCTAACTGTAACATAAAAAAATATCTTAATTGAATCGAAACTAAACTTGCCCTTTTCGCGCAAACAATAACTCGGGCACTGAAGCAAAAATACTGAACACTTCCATTTTTTACCTCTACAAAAAGTTTTCAAGTAAAAAGTCAACAATTGTTTTAATAAGTATCCAGTTTTTAGGTCCAGACCTTTTCTAGAAACCTAAAATCCAAATTCGTCCTTTCCAAATTGGAGCCTAAATCGAAAGTCTGCGAGACAATAAACTCGGCCCTTTGTCCAAACCCATGTTTCGCTAATATTAAGAACTTTCCACTTTTTACCATTTGACAAATTAATTTTCTGTCAACGAAATAGCAACTTTATGGCTTTGGGTTTAATTTCCTTTTTGTTTGTGTAGCTGGAAAGTGATTGCTAGGTCTTATTGTGTTTAAAAGGTTATTGTTTATGTCTCTTCGGACGAAAAGACCTAGGCACGGCCCAAAGAGTTTTTAATGCTGACGTTTTCGTTTTATACTTTATTCAAAAAAGATATTGTCTTGAGTCTAGAGGTCATGAATTCAAATACTGACTGCGTAGTCGTGAATTCGATATAAAAGTGTCGTTTTTATTTTTTCTCAGCTCATCTTTTATACGATAATAGAATATCGAATTAGTTTATTTATCGATGTGCTAGAGATATAAGTTGTAGTATTTCTGTTGATGTCACTTTTGATAATTTCTGGTTGTTGCATAAGGAGTTGGTACGAGGAATATGGTTCATGATGTCATTGTCATGACCCATCAAAGATATACTATTCTATCTGCTTTTTAAATTTTCTAATATTTGAGATAACTTGGCTAATTCAAATAATGAACACTACTACCCACAGGTTTAAAATTCAAATTCAATTTTAATCACATTCAGAACCTAAAGGACAACCAAAGACATAAAGTAATTTTCTATTTTCAACAAAAAACGTACATCGACCACAATAAAAAAACCCACACACTTTCGCTATTTAAAAACTGAAAACTAAAAATAACAAAACTTCAGAATCACATCAACATCAAAAAGTTTATATTAAAAAATAACTTTGGCGAAACGTGTTCAATCAAGAGTTTAGAAACTTAATACTATGCATTTTGTCTAAATAGTTGAGTAAAGTGCAAATATGTGTTGTCGACGAAATTCCATTAAAAATAAGACGCTAAGTTATTCTTCAACTTTGACAAATAAGTGTTGATGTTGCTTAGTCCACAGTTTACTTAACTGTAGTTAAAAAGTAAAAGTTAAATGTTAACCGTCGTATTTTAAGCGAGACGTAGTGTTTAACTGTTGTGAGTGAAAATAAACGAACTTTCTAACTATCCTAGATAAGACTTGTGGATTAAAATAGTGTAAGTAGTAGTTTTTGAATTAGTATTTTAAGCGGTTTTATTTCAAGAGCTAGGAATTTTTAATCTTTTTTAACATTAACACTAAGCATTATTTTATGGTATAGATCCGTAAACGAGCAGACACCTGATGGCAAGCAATCGCCACCGACACCTGAAACACCAGAGGAGTTACAAGTACGTTGCCGTCATTTTGGGGGTTAGGAATTTAAGGGTTGTTGAGGAATTGAGAATTGAGAATATTAGGGAGGAGGGTAATTAGGCTTCAGGTAACCTCGCTAACACATCGAAACACAACCCAAGAGTTGTTTCACGTCGGTTTTCTGTGAAGGCGTAGTATCATTCCGGTCGAACGGCCCATTCGTGCCGAAGCATGGCCCTTCCATACTTCTATAGTATTATAATAACGTGATGCTAGAAAGCTTATAACACATCCGTAAAAAGAGGCTCCATTTACAAAACATATTGGTTTTCAATCAAGTCACTCAGAGAGATCAATGTTATAATTACATTTCATTATACAGAACGACTGTCACATCGGTCGATTCCAGGATCGGGCAAAGTATTACTGGGCTTTTTTCGGTTTTTCGAAAATTTCTCAGTTGTAGCATATAGCTAATTATTATGTTATCGGCTTACTCACGTAACTGTTTAACGAGGAACTCGACTAGTTTCAAGCCATGCTAGAGGCTCATATTCATGAGCCGCATTCAGTACGCGAGATTCCAGGCAGAGGGCGCGATGGACGCGAAACTCGGGTCGCCAGTAGCAGTGCGACAATCGCTGCGTCGTGTGTCGTGGAATGTTGAATATGAGCCTCTAGCATGGCTTGAAACTAGTCGAGTTCCTCGTCAAACAATAACGTGAGTAAGCCGATAACATAATAATTAATTTAGTATGTCTCACGAAAGTTATAATAAAATTATAGTAGCATATAGTATTGTGCCCAGTATATGGAAATAGGCTCACCCTCTATTACATGGGACTTATAACACAAAATGGTGAAAAGTAAATGTACATTATACAGTGGCATTACGTGCCGTAAAGTGCGCCTCTTTATATCTACTTTAATATTTTCACTAATAGGAAGAAATTCATAAATTAATGTCGTTTGAAATCTGTTGTAATAAGCGTATATGGATTATACACATCCTTATACATAATTATACATGTACCACATAATTAGTTCTTCGGGGAAATATAGCGACAACATAATATATTATGTATATATACATACATAGATAGATAACATCCATAAAGCGTCTATATTTTAACATACTCTCCATACACATAATTTATTCATCACCCATCTACAGGTGGTTGCTAATTATGATGGTACATGGTGCTAGTAATTATGATGGATCACCGCTGAGCTTCATATATCATGTGACGATGTGCTGCAAGGCACCGCTCAAGTAAGAGGAATTAGGACACCATCTGCATAATTACTTAGCGAAGCGCGATATCCCGTTGGATTTCTCAGAAAATTACCTTAAACTCATCACCCAGCAAAATATATAAACTTACACTCTATTTTTCTTTACGATACACGATATTTATATGTCCAGCTAGATAAGAAAAATACGATACACGAAATTTTATAGATTGACTTCAATTTTTAATAATGCTAACTTTTTATATTAAAATTAAGAAATTTACATTACATAATAAAGTCTACAATGAAGATGCGCGAGAGTAGTCACCGGTGACCGTTAAGGTGTCAGGTCAATGGCTTTTTATCTGGAAAGATCCATGCTATGGATGTGTGCTATGAATGGCTTGCCTAGCTTTTTGGGGATAAAAGACTAGGGAGTGTGGGATTTTTACCTCACTAAAACCACCCCGGTGGCCACCCTCAACACCTGTAAGGGGCACCGGGTCCTCTTAATAGACCTGCTCCGGAGCCCCAAGATGAATGGCTTGCCTACTATCGATACATTGCATACTGGAGTTGCGTATCTTCCTTGCACAGCTACATACCACATCTCTGATGGAAAAGCACCCTTATCCTATTATAAATATTTGTCCCATAAGAAACCCTCTCTTTAACTTTCAAGCTCTGACATGTCAATCTGCCATGATATCACAAAGACATACAATTTTGTTTACAACAATGGCTACTAACGATCATATGACATTTAAGATGAATGGACCACTGTAGTCTATAAGATGACAGATTCAATGCGAAAGTTGTAACAAATAAAAGTCAACGCGAACAAACAAACTGTATTGATGTATCTTTCAAGGTTGGGCAAAGGATTCTGGTTCAAAATACAAAAAAAGAAGAACAGAAGGTCAAGACGACATCAGTCTGCCGGCCTGTGATAGTCTATTGCTACCAGGAGCCTCCTGTACAAATAAAATCTAACCTAACATTTGATAGGCAGGGTGATCGCATTTTACTCTAATCCAACGAACGAACGAACGAAAAAACTTTGCAGATTGCATACTACAATTATTCTATTTATTGCGAACTTTCGTCACAAAAATGAACGAATGAAATGAAGATAAATAGATTTTGATATGAAATTAAAAATAAAACTTTATTTTAAACTAGCTTTTGCCCGCGACTTCGTTCGCGTGGAATAGTGACTTCCGGCAAATTTTTGGTTTTAACCACATAGTTCCCGATCTCGCGGAATCTCTTCAAAAATGAGATGTAGAAGATATTCCAGGGAACTCTTCAAAAATCAACATAATGAGCTCTGCGTTTGAATTTAATAGATGTATACTCACTTAGGGCATTGAAAAAAATAGTTTAAAAACGGACTTAAACTAAAGAAATATTATAATCTTTCCGAACTTAAGATGAAAACTAACTTAAAACTAAAGAAAGCTACGAATTACGAATTTATAACAATTAAAACCGGCCAAGTGCGAGTCGGACTCGCCCATGAAGGGTTCCGTAGCAGCAAGTAGATGACATAATATAAAAGTTGTAAAATAACTTGGTTTTACATAGTGTTTGTATGAACGACAAAGTTATATTTGCGGTTTTTGAAGATTACTTAAAAACTAATAATGATATCTTGTTCAAACCAATTTTCGTTGTTAGTTTCTATTGAAATCTACAGTATATATATTATATATATTTCTCACTCTTTTATTTTAAAAGTTAGAGGGGGGACACTCATTTTTCCACTTTGGAAGCGTCTAACTTTCCAACGATTGATTTTTACGAAAAGTGGTTTTAGGAACCTTAATGTCTTTTTTAAAGAACTATCCATAGACACCCACCACGGATATGTTAGCTGAAAAAAATTTTTTTTTAAATCAGTTCCATGTATGGAGTGCCCCCTTTAATTTTTAAATTTATTCATTTTTATTCAAAATTCGAATAGCGGTTAACGATATACATCATCATACAAAGTTTCAACTATGTAGGCCCAACAATATCGGAAATAAATGGCTGTGACATACGGACAGACAGACAGACAGAAAGACAGACATGACGAATCTATAAGGGTTCCGTTTTTTGCCATTTGGCTACGGAACCCTAAAAAAGAAATTATATTACAACCTATCCTCTATGCTATAATAACCAAGCTTAATAAATAAGACTTACAATTTTATTTAAAAAACTAACTACAGTAACTACTAATAATCGATATCAAACTAAACCTACGTTAAATAATTTAACCAGAAAACCAGGAAAACCCAACAAATAAACTTATTAATTGACAAATACAACGAAACCAATTTATTTAGAATAGGTATACGAAACAGCAGGACCACTACAGACAAATAATCATACGACTGATAATACACTTCTTTTACGATAGTACCGAAGCGCTCGGCCGATACCCAACCAAATGAATGTAACTATCCTATGTCCTTTCTAAGGTTCTAAACTATATCTGTACCAAATTTCAACCAAATCCGTCAAATAGTTGCGGAGATTAATGGTATAAGCATAGAATAGTGTTCGACGTGATTCTTTAATTTGACATAACTTTTTTATTTATGAACCGATTGACATGAAACAAACACTAAATGTAAATTGAAGCATACCAAAATATATTCGTGAAAACCGCATCCAACTCGGATCAGCCGTGTCTGAGATTAGCGCGCATAGACACACAGACAAACAGACAAACAGATAAACAGACAAACAGACAAACAGACAAAAAAAAAGTTAATTACATTTTTGGGTTCGACATCGACATAACAATAACCCCTGCTATTTTTTTTATTTTTATTTTCAATGTACAGACAGCACTTTTCTACGATTTTATTATATGTATAGATAATTCTATTAGTAAATCAATAAAACCTACGGCCGAAGATAGAAAACTTCGCATTCGAGAACCGGAGTAGCCCTACAGGTTTATAAGAACGCGCTACTCATTCTCTTTTTTAAAGATGTAGCTCCACGCTTTGATTTTCTCAATTTACAAACACACAAGTTCACATACACATGACACCCAGACTCGAAACGACAATCTACGTTGTTGTGAGTTGCTCCGCGCCAACCGTGCAGTCATACTGTATTATCATCATCAGCCGAGAGACGTCCACTGCTGCACAAAGGTCCCCCCTTTAATCCTCTGTACGGTATAGTCTATATAAAAACTTAAACTTCTGTAATCCTCTATGATAGGCATTACATCAGTCACGACTGACTGACGTTCCTCCGTGCATACATCAAGGGAACGAATGTAAATATTTTGTTCTTATTTTCCTGTAGCCACTGAATATACATCGCTACACATGAAACTATAGACATCCAGTATAAACTGACCGTCGAATGTGCGGAAAGATCGTACAAAGCGAGGCCATGATAAACTGGTTATGTGTAGATCGATATGTTGTATACAACTGATACATGTAGTTTCACAATCTTTGATCTGACGCTTAGATGGTGATGTACGAGGTAAATCAATCCTTTATTCAGTAGTTTTTTATTTGACGATTTTGTGATATTCTGTTGGAAATTCTCAGTTTTATTGACGTTTACCCGTTTATTATATTGATACAACGATATATTGAGTAATGCATAACGTTATTATAATTATGCCACTTCTCCTAAATAACGTTAAAACCTCGCCAAGGTTTGACATACCTTGTCACATTACCTATTACCAATTCGCCAAATTAAATCAAACAATTCGCCAAATTACGACAACAAAATAAAACACGAAGTAAAATATTACTACGATACGATAACATAATTTATTCATACAACTATCTAAAGCGGAATTTTCATTCAAAATTTAATAACAAACGCTTAATCAGACTCCGCTCTATCATAAGAAAAAATCGCGAAAATTGTTGAAAAAAAAACCTAAGTACCTAAAGAAAAATTCTCACACAACTTTCACAAACCCAGGTTCCAAGCGTCAGCAACATTTTTAATTTTCCCCAGACGATTCGCTCGACGGCTTCATTTTCTACGAAATTATTCAATTTGATACTCCTACTTCTATTCGAGATTAATTTTACCCCTTTTTTCCATTTACATTATCGTTCGGGTCAAAATTGATAAGAGAATTTCGTTAATAAAGTGCCCTAATTGGGTATTGATAGAATTTTTGGTACTAAAATATTTCTAAGAATTCAGAAGATTACTTTTAAAATGATTTGAAGGGCTTTGTGTAAACTGACCTTTGTGATGTATAATTGTGAGTTAATTCTTCGAAAGGTGAAGTGGAGGTCCTTGGTACAGCCACGTCCGACCAGGTCATTTGGATCGTACTCTTATTACATGAAGAGATACGTAAGGCAGGCAGAGGTTACATACATTATACGCGTTCTACTAAATTATTTTGACTTTGGTTTACCTTTTTAATTTTTTGTTTCTAGGGTGATATATTTCTCATGAAGCATGTACAAAGAGGAGGTGCAATGACGTGATTGTACACTGTGACACAATAACCCTCCTTCTGGTGCAGTCGGGTAAAAATCGGTCCTGCCCAGTGATAGTATAAGGTAAAAGGTGTAGAAAAATTATAAGTGCTCAGATAGTGGTATTTTTTTGTACTATGGGACCGTTAGTTGGAAAATAAAGCGGTGCATGGTTTATAATGTCCAGCGCTCCCCGTCACGTTATGAAACGGAAATCCAGTTATGACACCTCCTCTTTGTATTTACTTCATCGGTTTTCTATCATGTACTATAAGACTCATGTAATTTGGAGTTGACACTACTATCATGCACTATGTCTATACATACAAAGCCATATATATAGTATGTTATACACATGACTCTATGTCACGGATAATAATATCAATGATTAAGAATTCCAGACATTTTGTATGATTCAGAAACCAGCAAATACCATGTACTTGCTTTGAGATAAAGACACACATAATTATGAATTGTTAATATTGTCTTTCAATTTATATCACTCTTTACGTAATTTACTAAGTAAAATAATTCCATCAAGTTTTCCTCTTAACATTGCCCTTTGACAAAAATAGGTGTAGTAATACCAAAAAATGGTACCACGCACAAATATAATCAAGTGTTCTCACCTACGCAGTATTCTATAATGAACTCTAACTTACATATAAATAAGGAAGCTTTTAAATTAACAGTAACTTTAGACAGTTTCCCGATTAATTAAGCTTTGGACACCTACGCTTATAAGTTACATAATTATGTTATATATTGTATAAAATTATATATATAAGTTCCAGTTCATTCCCTGTTTACAAGATCTGTATTTTATACAACAGTTGGACAGCCAATTAAAACTTATAATTAACCTTTTTTTTAACTTGAATTTTGTGTTTACTACTGTGACATCTTAGTTTGATCTGTCGTAGAAAATCTTCAGGCGTTTCAGACACTGTTTACATCAAAACTTTTGGAATAAGATTTTTCGTTTCAGGAATTTTCCACGGAGTTATTTTTTTTGGCAAATTTTGTTATTTTCTTTTTTAAAGTTCTCAATAATAATGTGATGTTATATTTAGGTGTTTGTCAGAAATTGTGATGCCATTTTGTTTTTTTTTTTTATGATGTTGTTTACTTTAGTCTTTATACAATATAATTACTATTTTGTATAAAATCTTAGAGTATATTATTCTTAACTATTCTTGACACCGGACTCAACTGAGCAATGTTTTTATATAGAAAGACGGGTGCTATGGACACTACATCACATACTCGAACTGCGTGTTTTCCTCGCGTGGCTACATAGCTTAGTATCAGTGGAAACGCTCACACAGCTTAGCTTTTACATCTTCGTAGCATAGCTACATAGCACATCTTTGGTGGAAAAGCACTCTAATACTGAATGAATGAATCCTAGATTCCTTGCTCAGTAGTCGCACATGTGACCACTCGAACAACAAAGCAGTCATACTTAATCACTATAATACCAATATAATATCTTAAAAGAAATTAAAATATTTCTGTTCATAAATTTTTGCTTCAACCAATCGCCGGGATTGGTTGAAGTCTTCTAATTGCCTTTCATTTCAGTCGCCAACTCAATATGACTAATCCTTGCTCACATTTTTAGAATTCCGTTATCAAATGGTTAAAACGGGATCTTATGTATTACAAAGTCCGTGTACTTTCTTGCCACCGTTGCGACATAAAAAATGTATCTGCTGTATATCTCTACAGGTTGTATTGTATATTTGTCATAAACCGTAGTAGCTAAACAGTAGGTTTCGTGAGGTCGCCGCTTCTGCGCATGCTGCTCAGATGAAGAGTCCCTCAGTGACTCGAAACTAGTAGAGCCTTTTCCGCAGCACCAGAGGAGTCACAGGTGCATTGCCGGCCTTTTAAAAAGGAATACGCTCTATTCTTGAAGGTTTGAAGGTCGTAACGGTTTGGAAATACAGTCGACGACAGCTCGTTCCACAATCTTGCTGTATGATGCAGAAAGTTTTGTGAGAAACGCATAGTTTGGTCTACCAACGATCTATATGATTATAACTATTTTTCTGTTGCTTCTATAATAACAAATGCTAAAAAAATAATGTTTAAAGACACTATCATATGACAAAAATGTGAAATATTTTTTTTATAATTTATGAAACCCTCCGCACTTAACTCCGACTCGCACTTGGCCGCAATTTTTTCTTTCGACAAATCTTTTTTAACGAATTCTCATCTGATTCAAAGGCTTTCTGCCGTCAAGTGTATGAAAGGAAAGATATATGATTATCGATATTCAGATATATTGGAGCTCTCGTTATTTCGTCTTGGATCCCGGATTTATTAACGCTACAGCTAATACATAAGTCTTTGTGTGTTCTTATGTGTTTGTTGTGTACTTGACTAAGAATTGGTTGGTTCATAAAAGTGTTATTAAATCAGATCTTGACTTGATATTTGATTGCTGAGTTAAGTAAAATATTATTTAGTTTTTTTATGGAATAAGCCGGTAAACGAGCAGACGGATCACCTGATGGTACGCGATCGCCGCCGCCCATGGACACTTAAAACATCAGGGGCGTTACAAGTGCGTTGCCGGCCTTTTGGGGTTTAGGAATTTAAGGGTGGTTGGGGAATCGGGGATTGGAAAAGGGTAACTGGGCCTCCGGTAACATCACTCACACAACGAAACACAACGCAAGCGTTGTTTCACGTCGGTTTTCTGTGAGGCCGTGGAGTCACTCCGGTCGAATGTTTTATAGAATAGATGGCAAGCGAGCAGACGAGTCGCCTGATGGTAAGAGATCAGCCCCGCCCAACACCAAAGGAATCACAAGTGCGTTGCCGGTCATTTAAAAAGGAGTATGCTCTTTTCTTGAATTTCATTAGTTTTCGGTTCCAAAATAAAGATAGTTTTATTGTATCCTGGTTACACCGAACAACGAACTTAAAGCAAACTCGTACTGAATGTACAGGTGTGCTATGATATAACGTATCAAACACTTCCCACGTGCTATTGCGAAGACTGTAAACTTGTCAGTGTCCGCATTTTTAGTGTTAAACTTTAACAGAACAATAACTGAACTTAGCTCAGCTCTTGAAACGTGTCCAAGTATTGCTGGAGTTGGTCTCTGGAGTAAAAACTTCTTTTAGTTTTACGTTATTGTTTTTCTGTAAATAAAGTCTTTGGTTTACTTGTCATATATGTGGAGTTGCAGGTTTGCATTGAATGTAATTTCAAAAATCAACTAAGTACATGTTTTTATTGATTCGTTGATTTCAACCGCGATTTCTGATAATTATAATAATAGATATAGTTTTCTTCTGTTTTAAAATAAACTTTGCTCTACACTAGGATTTTCTCCTGTGTCGTAAGTGCGGTTACAAACATACAATTTCACATGCACATGGCACCCAGACTCAAAATAACAATTTGCGGATCACACAAAGATTTGCTCCGTACGGGATCGAATCCGCTACACGTTGCAAGGCAGCAAGTCAATCGTACAGTCAAGTTACATTACGTGTTTTCAGTTTTTATCAAATAAAACCCGGTTTAACCTCTAGCTTGGTAATCATACTCCCAACCACACAACTATCGAAGCAGTTCTGTAAGCTAACTGTGATCCTACTTTTCAATGTGTGTCCCATGGCTTCCTGAAAGATAAATGTTTACATTATCCTGTATCCTTTTACTGAAACAAAATCCTGAGCTAGAAAGTATGAAAACAGTAGCAATATGTGCAAAGTTAAATCTCCACAGGTCAGATAATGGCGGATGGTTCTAGAAATACTTTGTTTTGTATGTAAACTAGTCGTGGGCGTCGGTTTCACTTGCTCTTTGAGCTTTGTTTGCTGTTTTAGAAGGAAGGGGATTTAGGTTTCCTTTGGAACATACCATTGAGTTTTCCTATTCTTTTAAGAATGTATTTATTTATTTATTTATTTAACTCTCCATGCACATAAATGTGTACAAGGTAGGTTTAAAGCCGTAGGCATCTATGTAGATGTACCTAAACCTAGTTTTTCTAACAGATTTTGTGACTTTTGTATTTGTATAAAGTGTGTGAGAGCCATGCTTCGGCACCAATGGGCCAGTTCGACCGGAGTGATACCACGACCTCACAGAAAACGCGAAACAACACTTGCGTTGTGAGTGAGGTTACCGGTGGCCCAATTACCTTCCTGCCCAATCTTCACAATGCCCGATTATCCAACAACCCTTAAATTCCTAACCCCCAAAAAGCCGGTAACGCACTTGTAATGCTTCTGATGTTTCGGGTGTCCATGGGCGGCGGCGATTGCTTTTCATCAGGTGATCCGTCTGTAGCATCTGAAATTTTTACTACATCAAACCGCAAATTAGGGCTATATATTAATTATTATCAAGATTTTTATAATGATAACGAGCAATTTACTTATTATTACCAAAGTATTAGTAATTGTTCATTATTCTTATATTTCTACCTTTCTATTCAATCTCTTTCCAATGACACATTCAACCTCTAAAATCCTCTACATTTAAAATACGATCTTACCTTTAAAGACATAAAGTCTAGTCTCAATACCTACGTGGATGGATCTCAGTCTAGTAATAAAATGTTGGCACAAAAAGCACAGGATTCTCACGTACCTATAAGTAAGCACGTTTTGGTTTAAACGTGACGAACCCTTACTTTAATGACCCTTTTTAAAAATGCGTTGAATAAAAATCAAATAGATTTTTCGGTTATATGTCATTTTAAGGACTTTAGACAGGCCCTAAAGTCTTCCAATGACTTCTCTCGCCTTGGGTGAAGCGAGAATAACTACTCTGTTCCTACTCCTGCTTTTCGAGCCGGAGCCCCGGTAAACCCGCTAGGTAGTCCGCAGCTCCGGATCAGGCATCAGCCCTACTGGGCCCCATCTATGGTAGTCTGATGGTTCTTTGAGGCTCAAAGATTACGACGATAATAAATAAAAAATATAAAAGACGTCTGTCAGCGGTTTCTCCCACGTTCCCATGTGATAAAATGTAATAACCCAAGTCATCTCGTACCCTGTCTGTATACCAAATTACATCAAAAACCATTCTGTAGTTTCAGCGTGATTGACGGACAAACACCCAAACAAAACAAACTTTCACATTTATAATATTAATGTGATATGATGTGATGAATGTTCTTTAATCAGGGTAATAATTAATCATCACAATCACCGAATTGTCATTCCGAGATCATCCATTATGTTTTACGATAATTTATTATTTATATTATTCATTTTATTCTTATTTTATTGCACGGTTTCTACAGGTAAAGGTTAATAATAAAACATGACGTGCATTTTGATACGAGCATAAAACCTTTTTACGTATTTTAACCCGAAATGGAATGATGATAAAATGTAATTTGAAAGGTTTCTTCAAATATTTTTAATACGTGCAGTTCCAATGCTGGGTAAAATTGTAATGAGATTAAAAAAGACGATCCCGAAATAGTGTAAAATAAATTATTTTCTTTTTAAGGGAGGAAAATCATCCAATGACTTCTCCCGCCTTGGGCGAGGCGAGAGGGAGTGTCAGACTCTTACTGACTAATAACCACCCCGTTCCTACTCCTGCTTTTCGAGCTTGAGCTCCGGTAACCAGCTAGGCAATTCGCAGCTCCGGGTCGACATCAGATCTACTGGGGTTCTGGGGATATCTATGGTGGTTTGAAGGCTCTTTGAGGTGCGCACGGAACACGACGCGCCGTATAAATAAATTACTAGGTTTATCATCAGTCTTTGCCTAGGGAGTTTTATTACCACGCTTTGACCTCAATTTCATCAATATACTTGTCGTATTTACCAAATTCATCAAATCGGCCAAAGGCTCTACAAACATACATTCAATATACCTATATTAACAATATCTGTTTATTTGAACTAAAGATAAAAAAATGGACATCAATAAAATTGTTATTACACAAATCAAATATCTTTCATTACCTCCCCAATTTTCCTAGCAGGAACAGAGCCTATAAAATAACAATCTAATTTCCCCCTAAAATTACGATTCATTCTTCCGCATGAACAAAAACGAGGCAAACATAACAAACTTTAATGCACTGCCACAGACAAACTATGATTACAGTTTCGAATTTGCTTAGCGAACAAGGCTGAACGCGTCGATTCCTTTGTTATCCAAAATGGCTGACACCTGTCAAAGCCATTGGCGCCATTTCAATTTATTACTAAAAGCAGGAAAATCGCGTCGTGCTCATTGTAATATTACAAAATGGTATTGGCAAATCAATTTACCTTAAATATTGTTCATTGTTGTATAGGGTTTTTGAAAAAATATCTTTGTTCTCTCGCCGGGAGGGTTTTATTTAAATTATTTAATGGAGGGAATTTGTTTGCGTCAATGCGTCAGTGGCGCGCGTTTTCTTATTTCTTATTATTCAGTGTTTCTTGCTCGAGTTTATTGCTATGCGGTCTAAACAGACGTAGGTTGTAAAGTATTGTTTTTTAAAAGAACTTTTATAATTGAATTATTATTTTTATTTGTGTAACAAGTTAATTATGGTAAACTAAATTACATACTTGATTAACGTTTTTTCATTTATCATAACACTTTTCTTAAAAAAAGAATTCGGTATCGCCAACGTTGAAAGAACCCAATATACATATAATATTGTTGTTAACCATGCAGTACTTGCACCGCATTTTCAAGTAGATTTATTTTTTACCAATTCTCTCACACCCGCGGGTGTTAAAAGAACCGACTGAGGACCTATAAATACAATAGAGACCGGGCAGTAGCGCCTTCTACAAACCAGAACCTTTCAAACTATGAATCTCCAACTCTCTCGCCAAACCCGAAGACTATTACAAATCGCTCTTTTTGCATAGTCAAAGTCAAAATTATTTATTTCAAATTAACTAGGAAGACACTTTTGAACATCACATCTTTGTCTCTAGAGAGATACTGGACTATCAGAAGCTGATGACGATGAGACAAAATGCCAGTAGTTAAGTCACACATAATTTACATCTGAGAACTTACAAACCTCATCCCTAACACGCTCTCATAAGATTTTACACCAACATAAGTACGTAGTGACGTCACTAGATAGTCGAAAGACAGACAAAAGAGCAAACATGCACTGACACCTTCACGCCACGCTGCGACACAGAGGGCTGGCACACAAGTCAATGTACGCAACTAGGTCACAGACGTACAGGGTTGTCGGTGATGGAGTTATTTAAAATATTATTATGTCATTTTTGTTCATAATTATTACTGTTTTATATTTTTTATGTGTTCTTTGATGCATTATATCAACTTTGACTGCTTTGCAGCAGTGGCTGTTTGACAGGTTGCAGTGCAACGTGTCGCCGGTGCATTACCCATGTTGGACAAAAAGTGATAAGGCATTTTCAGTAGAAGTACGAAGTATGGAGTTGCGTGTGCTGGTATTATATAAGGCACATCACAGAATAATTTAAAGGGGGTGTTACATCACTACATAGTATAAAACAAACTCGCTTTCTCTGTCCCTATGTTCCTTTGTATACTTAAGTCTTTAAAACTACGCAACAAATTTTGATGCGGTTTTTTAATAGATAGAGTGATTCAAGAGGATGATTTATTGGTATAATACATGCATAATATATCACCATTGCACCCATGCGAAGCTGGGGCGGGTCGCTAGTTTAAAATAAACTTTTCCACCTCCAGTCTTCAGGGAATAAAAGGCCTAGTGTTACCTATGTCATACCAAAAATAACCAACAAGGTCTTATAACCCGGTAAAAATATAAATAACCCAAACATCTGTGATGTAAGCCATACACAGCTTCCAAGCTTGAGATGAAGTGTACATTATTTATCACGAGCGTCGATATAAGCTAACTTATTTGTATCGCGCAGGTGGGTTATAAATAGGTAAGTGGTGTAAAGATGCGATTTGTAAAGGACAATAGAATATTATAGAATCACGTCTTTTGTTCTTCAATGGGGTTCATATTTTTTAGCGTAACACCGACTTTTTGTCACTTTTCGACCCAACGGTCTGGTTCTGGTCGTGCGATAGTGCACACCGCGCCTCACGTTTTGAGAAAGCCTCATCGAGCCTCAAAGAGCCGTTAAACCACCACAGATGGGGCCCAGTAGGGCTGTTGTGGACCGACCCGAAGTTGCGGACTGTCTAGCAGGTTACTGAGGTTCCGGCTCGAAAAGCAGGAGTAGAAACGAGGTGGTTTTTAGTCAGTAAAAGTTTGACACTCGCTTTCGCTTATTATGCTATCGGCTTACTCACGTAACTGTTTGACGAGGAACTCTACTAGTTTCAAGCCATGCTAGAGGCTCATATTCATGAGCAGCATTCCGCGACAAACGATGCAGCGACTGTCATACTACTACTGATGTACTAATGGTTTAATTTATTAAAAATTACAAATAAAAACCAATTACGTAAATGCACGTGACAGAACGTTTATGTTATTTACACACGTAGGGTATATTTAACGGTGACTTAGCACCTTGCAAACCACATTGTCACAATGACGATACAAAATTGAAATCATGACTCCACAATACAATACACTACATTACATTAACTACGTTACGAGCTACATTTTATTAAAGTTTCAAAATGTATTTTCTTGAGTAAATACAATACAATACATGCCAGACAGTATTGAAGAAAAAGAGTTATTTTAAAAAACGATCTTAGGGTTTTTTTTGGAGGTGAGTTTTAAAAGCTTTTTTAAACCAAGATACTAAAACTCAGTCGCTGATGGGAGAAGCCCTTTATTTTGTGGATGTCTTGTGACTGATATGAAGATAATGATGATGAGTTTTTAGATCCTTCAACATCTTTACAAAACACTTTCGCATTTGACTGTCGATAGAGAGCGGCCTAGACGGACATTATATCGATCAGATTGGTGAGATATTAAAGGAGGGCCAAATTAAAAGTACTAACGAGCATGCATGAAAAGACTGATGACTGTTGAAGAAGCGAAAGATATGTGTAAGAATCGTAGCAATTGGTTTTCCATAGTCAGAGGCCTACAGCCATGGGAAACAGGTTATTTATGGAAGTACTAACGCAATCAAATTTTTTTTTTTAGTAGGAAACCAGATCAGTTGTACATTTTGTCATAAATCTATTCTATGTATTTAACATACAAACTGAATAAACGTACAATCAACGTTTCCATATATTATTTTTTTAACCCCCGACGTAAAAAGAGGGGTGTTATAAGTTTGACCTGTCTGTCTGTCTGTCTGTCCGTCTGTCTGTCTGTCTGTCTGTGGCATCATAACTCCCGAACGGATGCAGTGATTTCAATTTAGTTTTTTTCGTATGAAAGGAGACTTATGTGCGAGTGTTTTTAGACATGTTTGATGAAAATCGGTTGAGCCGTTTTAAAGTTATGCGTGGTGAAAGTGGGGAGAGTAGCCGAAGGTCTGCAAATATACTAGGATGAGGTCTCAAATTAAACCGCACTGAAAGAAGATATTGAAAGATATTATTTTTTCGTATTAACAAAAATAAAAAATTAAATAAAAAATTAAAAAAATAAAAATTAAATTAAAAATTAAATTAAAAATTGAATAACAAAAATATAAAATTTTTAATTTAACGTTTTATTATAAACAAAAAATCTTGCACCAATGTAATCTTTAGCCTACTTATAGAAACAAAAACTAGTAATTAATAAGAAAAAAAATTTAAAGCGAACAAGCTTGACCTTAGATGTAATCTTTATCTTAATAACAAGAATCGAAATTATAGTAAGTATATGTAATATACTAAGCCTAACTTAACCTAACCTACCTATAAAAAGTATGAAATAAAAATTAAATAAAAAATTTAAAAAACCCCGACACAAAAACTTAATTTCACTTTAAAAAGTAAAAAATAATAAAAGAAACTTAATCTTAAAGTACCTAAGAATGTACTAATTATTCTAAAAAAAAATACGTCTCGTTGGGGGACCGCATGAATACGGACTGCACACCGCCGCCCGCGCCGCTATATTTCTATTTTCTGCGTTATAGTTAAGTACTTAAACACCAATTTACTTGAATGTTAACACCAAGTACGTGATACTTCTGAACAAATCGTAGATAAGTAAGAAATAATTAGGAGCGGTCCCCCAACGCGACGTATTTTTTTAGAATTATCAGTACATTCTTAGGTACTTTAAGATTAAGTTTCTTTTATTATTTTTTACTTTTTAAAGTGAAATTAAGTTTTTGTGTCGGGGGTTTTTTAAATTTTTAATTTTAAACAGTTGCTTATATAGGAGTACACCTACATTTATGTAAGATAAATGATTGTAAATGCAAAAGTTTCTTTCAAAACGTAAAATAACGATTTAATTGTATAAATTTTGTCTAGACGTAATTATCTCTAGACGTAAGCCTCCTAATTAGGAGACTAACCACTGTCCCGCCAGCCAAAGAGATATAAAATACCTTTTCGCCTTTGATCACGGATCTGAAACCGCAGATCAGCAGCTATAAAGTATAAATTACTCAATTTTGTGCTTAAAATTATAAAATATTAGCGACAGCCCTATACTTCGCCGTGACCCGGAGCGACTTTGAACAGCGCGGAGTCACGACACTGTAATCGCCTTCACTCAAATCGATACTCAAATAAAACTACAACCCTACTTTCCACTACTTTTTGTACTAGCATTTTTTAATATGGGAAGCGTTTTTTATTAAGAAATGCGTTTTATTGTGTAGGAAATAGGGGTAGAATTTTGGTAGCATTCTTGCTACAGTAATATGTGTGACTATCTGAGATTTGTATATGTAACGTGTTGATTGCTAAATTCCTGATCACTGTTAATTAAGCGAAAGAGGTGTATAAGAATCATAGTAATTGGTGTTCCATTGTGTCTGCCTATAATACCCATGAGAGACAGGCGTAATTTTATGTATGTATGATTCCTAAATCAAGAATTTCAGTAACCTGCTTTGCGTTTTATGTTTTGATTTGCTAATATTGTCATGGTGGCCCGGAGGCTTAAGACGCCCGCTTTTCATGCATGAGGGTGCGAATTCGAAATCTACCAACGACAAGTACTAATGTGACTTTTTCCAAGTTATATTATAACTTGGAAAAAGTCACATTGGTACTATTATGTACTTTCTAAGATTACGTAGACACCACTGACAAATGGTGGGAAAACCTAGGTTTATAGTTTCTAATTATAAGTTTGTAATTGCCAACCCACATTGTACAAGCGTGGTGATTAATACTGAATCCTTCTTCGTGTGAGAAGAGGCCTTAGGTCAACAGTGGCCACTTATAGGCTGATGATGTGTAATGTGATGTGACTCCACCTACGTTCCTATGGGATAAAAACTGGCATATGTGCAAAAAAAGGATCTGTACAAAATTTGTAACAGGGGTAGATTACAGTCTGGAAATTATTCCAGACTATAATCTACCCCTGTTCCAAATTTCATCTCGATCTCCTTTGCTGTTTGACGTAAAGGAACAAACAAATATACAAACTTTCATATTTATAATATTAGTAGGTACTATAGTTATGTATCGACTATAATAATTTTATTATGTCTCCTCCTATTTTTACCTTAACTTCTGTTCTTTGCATGATGCTTTCTCTTCTGTAACTTTGCTACTTCATCGTTCTACACCGCCCAATGGTTGACTGTCAGAGAATGCCCATGGCATTAAGTCCGCCAATAAAGTTTTAAATAAATAGTAGGTATAACACATTCGTGGACCCAAAAACCCATATATACATAACTGTATCAATAACATCATTTAACGCAGATAGACGTTTCTTCCTTATAACCAACATTAATGTTATATGGTCATTCAGTACTAAAATTTACGACCATCTTTATACCCCATTGACCAGTTACCTACGTCAGAGCGAGCATTCTCATAACATTTTTCTGAAGTATGACATTTTTTTTATTAATTTTCAGCTATATCTCTTACCCTTGGTCCCTGTTTATGGGAAAGAGGCACAAATATAGTGTAAAAAGGTATTTTAGTTGGTGTTTTAAAAACATAACTTTAACCGTTTTGTTTGCGATGACCAAAAACACCACCACGACGACCTTATCACTTCAAACTGAAGTCCCCGACGTGAGGTCCTTTACACGCATGATGCCGCTCTACTCTACCGTGCGTACGGTGTGTTGCGTTTCGCGCGCGCTTCAGAGAGTCATCAGATCACCACAGATACGGCTCAGTAAGGCTGATGCCTGATCCGGAGCTGCGGACTACCTATCGGGTTTACCGGGGCTCCAGGTAACCGGGCCGGCTTTTTAAGGGGGGAAAATCATTCAATGACTTCCCCTACCATAGGCGAGGCGATAGGGACTCTTACTGACTAAAAACCACCCCGTTCCTACTCCTACTTTTTGAGCTGGAGCGGAAAATGCTCCTGAGACCAAGCTCAATAGTCAATCTAGCGATCAAAACAGTCAGTTTAACATTTTAATCATAAAAATGCATTGAATCGATAAATATGAAAGAGCTATACTAATATTTGCCAAGGATTAAACTTTACAATGGGTGATTCGCTTTTATTGCGCAGCTCCAATTGCTGTTTGTACCGATATCCGTATAAGCAATATTAAGATTATAATTTAAGATCTAATAAACGTCATAAGATACAATTCAGCTATTTATCTAGATTTTTTATAAACCATTTACCTGTTTCTTTATTTGTATTTGATATCAGTCAGTTCTACGTATAAAGATAAGGACGTGTCGCACGTATCGGACCTGTCGCGCGCATCGGACGTGTCGCACGCATCGCACGTATCGTACGCATCGCACGCATCGTACGCATCGCACGCATCGTACGTATCGCACGCATCGTACGTATCGCACGCATCGTACGTGTCGCACGCATCGGACGTGTCGCACGCATCGGTCGTGTCGCACGCATCGGTCGTGTCGCACGCATCGGTCGTGTCGCACGCATCGGACGTGTCGCACGCATCGGTCGTGTCGCACGCATCGGACGTGTCGCACGCATCGGTCGTGTCGCACGCATCGGTCGTGTCGCACGCATCGGACGTGTCGCACGCATCGGTCGTGTCGCACGCATCGGACGTGTCGGACGTGTCGGACGTGTCGCACGCATCGGACGTGTCGCACGCATCGGACGTGTCGCACGCATCGGACGTGTCGCACGCATCGGTCGTGTCGCACGCATCGGTCGTGTCGCACGCATCGGACGTGTCGGACGTGTCGCACGCATCGGACGTGTCGCACGCATCGGTCGTGTCGCACGCATCGGTCGTGTCGCACGCATCGGACGTGTCGGACGCATCGGACGTGTCGCACGCATCGGACGTGTCGGACGTGTCGCACGCATCGGACGTGTCGCACGCATCGGACGTGTCGCACGCATCGGACGTGTCGCACGCATCGGTCGTGTCGCACGCATCGGACGTGTCGCACGCATCGTACGCATCGCATGCATCGCACGCATCGCACGCATCGTACGCATCGCATGCATCACACGCATCGCACGCATCGTACGCATTGCATGTAGGCATTGCCGGTGGTACGGTCCGTTTAATGCCGATCAGTAAATTCAGCTGCATGAGTTTCTATACAAGACAAACTAAAATCTGTTACGTCCGATGCGTACAATAAAAAAAACCTGTTTAAGTTTTTAAAACAATGTACAAGACGGACATGAAAATTAAAATTAGTCATCTACCCAATTACTTTTTTATTCATCCATTTCAATAAACAATACCAAAACTGCCAAGCTATGCAATGGTCTAAATTAAATACTGAAACAAAACGTAGCTTTTTGTCCAGACTCGTAAAACGAGACGAGAATTAAACTGAGGCTTTAAAACTAGAATTACTTTTAGTATTAAAATAAATAAAAATAATTCAAGTACAAGTCTAAGTGAAAATACTAAAAGATCCATATAGTATATATTTTCTTATATATTATCTCATGAAGCTTGTGGTTTAGATACAGCCAAGCAAATTGTCTATTTTGATGCCAAAAAATATGTCAACTGTTAAAAATTAAACCTAATCGTCATGAAACTGGTGAAAGGTTTTATTTATTTATTCATATTTAAAGATTTCAAACTTAACATATTTTTTCGCTTCGTATGCATCGCACGCATCGTCCGTGAGTAAACTGTGATTTTTAATTATAATATGTCTACTGTCAAATAATAAATCTAATTATCATAAAACTGGTGAAAGGTTTTATTTATTTATTTAGTTTTGACTTTAATGTTTTTAGATTTAATTTTTAATTTAAATATGATTTCAAACTTGGCATATTTTTTCACATCGTATACATCGCACTCATCGTAACCTACTTGACTGTGCTTATGATTGTATGTAATATGTGTATTTCCTGTAAGGATTCCTTATAATAAATAAATAAAGACATTTCAAAGACACAATAAAAATCATTAAAAAAGTCATCACCAAACTGTGTGACTGTGAAAATGCAAGTTATTTAAAATTATAACACTTCAACAGCAACAAAGTCTAAATTCAACCCTTAAACGTAAACGTAAACGCAAAACGCAAAAACGTAGACTTGAAAAACGGTAACGCGATAAAAAATAATCAGAAGCTAAATTCAAATGAATAAGAAGTCGAGCCCGGTCCCACGGGTAGCGGGTAGCAAGTAGCGGGTAGCATAATTGAATTATTTCGTTAACGTAATGAAACTGGATCCTGAGACGATTCCGAGGGTAGATGCATAAAGAATTTTATCGCAACCGACGCCGAACACGGATTCATTTGAATCGTGTTGCTAGATGTGGCTTTGGGGAAAAGGGTTTAATTTTTTTATTTCTTGGTATGTTTTTCCTCGATTTTTTTTTTGTTTTGTAATGGCTGGTTGTTTGTAAATAAAACTGACTTGTATCTCCGGAGCTGCGGATTACCTAGCCCTAGCCCAGGGTTTACTTAGGCTCCGGCTCGAAAAGCAGGAGTAGGAACGGGGTGGTTTTTAGTCAGTAAGAGTCTGACACTACCTCTCGCATCGCCCAAGGCGAGAGAAGTCATTGGATGATACTCCCCCTCAAAAAAAATCTTGGGTATGATAAGAATAAAACAATAACTTATTTTTTATTATTTTGAATTTCTTTCAATTACCTATATGGAGTACCACACACAACGTAAACTAATAAAAAATCGATATTTCCAAATTATTTTAATTTTGAAATTGGTAAACCAAATAAAAACAGCATTTTTATTCAACAAAAACTCAATGCGATTACATCAAACCTATTTATTTGTATTTGTCAATAGAAAAACCAATATTCCCCTTACTTCTTCAATACTAAACAGAAACATATATATGTACAAATGACTAAAAGCCTAGATTACATAAGAATAAGTACCAAAATGGCTTAACTGACCGTTGTTACATCGATTTTAGGTCTCACAAATGCGAGGACAGGCATTATATAAGATATTTGCTAAATGTAACCTTTTTTTTGGAATCAGACGATTTAAGAAATAAGTCTAATATGTCTATCGGCTGCAATATATTTGTCGAAGACTCGGGTGATAGCGAAAATGTGGTGAAATGGACATAAGTGAGGTTTTTTGTATACATTATTAGGAGAGTAATATTTTGATGAGTGGACGTTTTTTGTATGTCTTATGTGTGGTGATGAAAGATCTCATTTATAAAGTATGTGATGATTTTTACGAAAAAAGTGAGAGCAAGCACTTTCTTTTTGCTCAACTATTAAAGAATGAAAAGTAGATTCGAATGTGGGAGGGCCATGTTGTGGCATTACCTGCCGGCTAGATACCACGGCCCCACATAAAACCGAAGTGAAACAACGAAAGCTTCACTCACAACGAAACATCGTTGCGTCTGCGGGCGGCGGCGATTGCTTACCATCAGTATATCATAAAAAGAATAATCGATACTTTAAAATATTATTTGTATCATTATAATAAAGTCTATTTCCAAAAATATACGCATCATAACTTTCGCTCAGATCCAAACTGTGTAAGAATTTTGAAAAAGCAAAATGCTGCTCCGCGTCAATCACAAAAATGTCAACACACTTACAAAATAATTACACAATATCAGAAGCAAATCGATCGTTGAACACGTGATCGTAAGATTACAGACAAAATTAATTATTTATTCCCAACAACATAAGATCGAATTTCGAACAATATCACATGTCAGTACGACCGCAGAGATATTTCATTTCAGTATTAACAATTAAAATAACTTTGATTAACACAGTTTACTTAGATCAAAGGCACTGGTTGTATTATCGAATCAAATTGTTAATAATCATTACGTTATAGTGGTTTTCAGTAGTATTATTACAATGGAATATTTCGGTAAGTAACCTGAATGGTAATTATTGGTAATAACTTTCAGGTAATTGATTTGGTCACGATGAGTACTTAAGGGTGCTTTTCCACAAGAGAAGTGGCTATGCTATATTGATGTGGATGCGTTTGACTTAATCACTGGTGGAAATGGACTAAGTTAAGCTATGTTTTTCTAATGGATGGCTTCCCTACTATCGATACATCGTAGAACTACATAGCTTAGCATCAGTTGAAACGGTCACATAGTTACACAGCTTTTACAGTTTAGCTATTACATTTTCGTAGCATAACTTTTTTTTTGTAGGGGGAAAATCATCACTCTCTCGACTCTCACTGACTAAAAACCACGCCTTTTCTAATCCTGGCCTTTTTGTGCCGGAGCCCCGGTAACACGCTAAGCAGTCCGTTGCGAATATAACCTTAAAATAGTCTCAGTAGTAAGTAGTATTTAGTTAGTAGTAGTAAGTAGTATTTAAGTACTTATAATCAATTAAAAGACATACAGACAGTTACATGAGATATGACATCTAACCACATTACGAATGTGACTTCTATTCGTGAAGGTGAAATGAATGAAAATAAATTATAATAAAACTTGATATAGTATTCTTGTTTTATGAATGTTCAACCCCAACATTGTAACATTGTCATTCATTTGTAATCTAGATTTAATTTGACAGGAGAATAACGTCATTGTTTTTTATGATGAAGGTGAAATAAAAACTGCGCATTGATGCTGAAATATTTGTATTTAAAATAAATAATAAATAAGTATCATTGTCACATTAACTCGAAAAGAGACGGGAAAGTCACGGGTCCAAATGTAACTCTCCTCTCACTCTTCTTGAGTCTCCTTTTGTATTAACTTTTGAGGGTGTTGTTTCACCAGAGATGTGCTATGTAGCTATGCTACGATGATGTAAGCTAAGCTGTGAAACTATGTGACCGTTTCCACTGATACTAAGCTATGTAGCTGTGCGAGTAAATGTGCTATGAAGATGTGCCGCCGCAAAGTAGCTGTGCGAGGAAAATGCGCAGCTCGAGTATGCGACGTATCGATAGTAGGGAAGCCATCCATAGCACGCATCATTCCATATAAAAAACATATCTTAGTTGAACCCATTTCCACCAGTGCTAAACTATGTGTACCAATGAATATGATTGATGGAAGCCAAACGCATCCACAACAACGTAGCATAGCACATCTCTGGTGGAGACACCCTTAGGTCGACACAATAACATTTGTGTTCATAATCATACAAATTTACTATCTCTTTGATCGTTCTGTAATAGGTTTGATTATTATCTAATGCAAAGTTTAATTGGTTCATATTAAAATTCTTTAAGTCTTTTTTTCACTGTTGAAGGCAAATCCTCCGCTAACGTCTGTCACCGGTGACCCTCGTGGCGTTCAAAGTGTTAAAGATAGTTTCTTCTTCGTGTGTGTCAGAGTCTATTATGAGGTGCTTGGGTTATATCTAGATGCTGACAAGTTTTTAGTATTGAATTCTATTAGTTAGGTGGTTAAAATGTAGTTTTTGTGAACTTGCTTAAATGTAAGGAGTGTAGTCAAAATTAAAGAATGTTTGTACTCAAAAATATTAGGGACTGTTTGATGAATTGGTGGTGAAAAGAAATACTGATGCAGATAAAATATCAAACAGAAGCATATAAAAGGATGAAATTTTGATCAGGTTGTACACGTAATGTTGTAAACATTAAGCTTAAATTCCTAATCTACAAAAGGCCAGGAACGCACTTGTAACGCCTCTGGTGTTACGGGTGTCAATGGGCGGCGGCGATTGCTTACCATCAGGTCATCCGTCTACTCGTTTACCGGCTTATACCATAAAAAAGCAAAAACTACTGAACGCAACTGAATTTAAATTAGTCATAGACATAGATTACACCATAGAATGACTACACAGCCAACTTTTTATCCCATTAATGCAAGCAAACCTGATAGTGACCATTCTCAAATATATCCAATTTCAACCTACAAATGACATAATCAACGAATCTCTTTACAGTAGTGAAATCAACACAGGTATTCGTATCAGTTGGCAGTAAACTATACAAACAAACAGACATCAAATATGAGCAATGTGATTAAACTAGAACCCACGCACATATAGCTACACATCAACCTATACAAAACCAGTATAAACTGACCCGTGAATGTGAGAAAGGATCATACAAAGCGAGGTCATGATAAACTGGTTCTGTGTAACTCACCTCGCGTAATTATAACTTGCAAACTACTAATGCGATGTATTTTAATAAATTATGGTTATTAACTAGGATTTTCCGCAACATTGTACTCTATATTCTGAATACTAAAGTGCAATTTTGTTAAATACAATATGCAAGTTGACGTTGCACATCAATTTACATTATTTCTGTTATTTTAGGGGGACTCACAAATCACATTGACGATGACGACGCGATTTTAAAACGTAGTAGTTCTTCTGTTAAATAAACATTAGGTATAATATACGACATATTATTTTTTATCACACTTTTTATCCACAGGTTTATAGCACAAAAGTTCATGTACAAAATACACATTTAAACAAAATAATTAACAAAAATATATTTCTTAACCTTAAGTGTGGGAGTGCCATGCTTCGGCACTAATGGGCTGGCTCGACCGGAGTGATACCAACGCTTGCGTTGTGTGAGTGAGATTACCGGAAGCCCAATTTTTTCCTCCTCTCCAATCTTGTCAATCTCCGATTCCCCAACAACCCTTAAATTTCCAACGCCCAAAAGGCCGGCAACGCACTTTTAACACCTCTGGTGTTTCGCGTGTCCATGGGCGGCGGCAATTGCTTACCATCAGGTGATCCGTCAGCTCTTTTACCGGCTTATACACATAGAAAACACAACAAACTCAAAAAAAACCCATATCACTTTCCAAAAACCCAAAAAACCCTAACTACGCTCACCGCACCACAGACTTCGCTCAAGCCACATCTAGCGCTACAACTCTGTATAATTTTACCGTGGCAAGTATGCCGCTCAAATTACAAGACGAGCGTTGCAAATTGAAATGAGCTGAGAAGCAATGCTTGAGTATTTTCACTTTTATATTGAAGGCCTAGTCTGTTTATTTAATGCATAGCTATATTTCTCAATGAGGTAATACCATTGAAGTTTTGAGTGAACGAATTTTAATTGGCTTGAACGGTTTAAGAGAACTGGTTCTCGTTGCCTTGATGTAAAAATGTTCTTTATGCAAATAATCCTTAGAAAATAATTAGGTACTTAGAAAATGCTATAACTGAAAATAAAGAAATAAAAAAAATATGACTAAGGTCTTTACCGTGACTGATCTTGGCACGATTTATTAGAGAGCACTGCTGCCCACATTATTACATCAACAGTCTATAAGTGGCCACTGCTAACCAAAGGCCTCTTCTCACACGGAGGTTTGATGCGGGTTGGCGAAGAAATCATTTGTAAATATAAACCACATATCAATTTCATGACACTATATTTTTCATGAGCTGCCCACATTATTATATCAACATCAGCAGCCTATAAGTAGCCACAGCTTACCAAAGGCAAGAGGCCTTTGCTCAGGCTCAAATGGAGAAGGTTAAACCATTTATCATCACGCTTGCTCAATGCGGGTTGGCGATGTCAAACTTATATAATTAGAAATTATAAGCGCAGATAATAGAACGAATAACTCATTTGTAAAAATAAATGACACACCTGTTTCATGTGACTATAAAAAGTGCCGAATTTTTTAGCAAAACAATTCGATCTATCCTTTTAAGGAAACATCCAAAAGTAAAAACAGAGACATTCATCCATCTCTCTATTTCCACATTTCACCATAAAGCAATATCAAAAAACACATTATCTGCACCTAGACTTACACAAAACACCACTACCTCTTTACAAAAAAACAAAAAAACACTACACACCCAACATTTGCCCCACAGTTCGGTCAATAAGATCAATTCCTAGAATAAATTGCTCCTGACATTGAGCCTTCAACGTCGGATTTATTAGTCATCACTACGTAGGAACACGTAATAAATATAAATAAAAGTCTTCATTGATAATATTACTGGTAGGAGGGAGATAGGAGCCTCCCTAACTTAATAAGCGAGTGTAGTGTTACTTGGGACTATGATAGGGAATTTGGTTCGGTATGTTTCGCTGATTTTAGGGGATGTGATGTGTTACGTATTGTTTTGTTCGTGACTTGATTTTTGTCTTAGTTATATCTATATTATTGGGATATTTTGAAATTATATTCTTAAGACTATCTAATTTCAATTCAGACGATCAATTATAGGGTTTTACTCAAAATGTAAACCCAAAATCGGCTACAGAAAACCCTATTGCTACTGTCAGACTGCGCCAGTCCACAAACAAAGACAGATGATGGAAGATCGTAATTTGTTGGTGCGGTAGCTAGACTGGCTGCCGTGCAACGTTTCGCGGTTTCGATTCCCGTATGGAACAACTCTTTGTGTGGTACACATATTGTTGTTTCAGGTCTGGGTGGCAAGTGTGTGTAACATTGTATGTTTGCAAACGCACCCTCCACACAGGACAAAATCCTAATGTGGGGCAATATTTTTTTAATATTAAACAAAAACCTAGAATAAAGAAAAAAAACAAAATCCTATTATGTAATAAACATTGTGCCTCAACCGAGAATGAACTTTTACAACCAGCAATCGTAAAGCAAAACTCACACACCGTACATTCCCTCGCAACTAAAACCATGCACACATTGCAACTTGCAGTGGAACTAAGTTTAAAGTGCATGCCGACCTAATTATAGACCTTAATGCTTTGTATAAGTATAAGTACTTTTACCTACAGCTATACTAGCGACCTCTAGGGTGAAATTTCCTTGGCTGCAAATGAGTATTTTTTTTTATTTTCAGCCATGATCGTCACACTGCAGGGAGATGAGATATGAGAAAGTGTTTTTGGGTTGTTTTATATTATTAATTTCTTAAAGAATAAGGAATTTAGAAATATCGTTTTACGTTTTCCGTTACGTTGCTCGTGGCAATCAGGGCCTCCTCTGTATATATAACTAGATTACTAGGCCGGCATTTCCTATCGGACTACTCTGAAAAAAATTGCGAAACAAACTCAGAGGTCATTGTCTCTTTTAAAGTCCACACAATTGAATAAAGAATAATAATAATGATTTTAAGTTGATTGTATTTATTTTATACTGTATTACACACATACATGAAAAACATTTATAGTGGTCTTTATAGGAAAGAACACAGGGAAAGAACCACAATAGTTTGAGCGGCACGCATGTGTCAGTTTACAATTAGCTCAGCTGACGGCTGTTGCTGAATGATCCGACCAACAATACCAACCAAAAGAATATTTGGTTAGGTCGTGCAAGTGTTTAAAACTGTCAGATAGGTAATTCAAGTTAATCAGTTATTAAGTAAATGTCTTTGTTCTATGTAGTCGGTGTTTGTATTGTATTTGACAAAACTAACAACACAATAAATGACTAGGTAGTAACAAATACATAAATAAACAAGCCAGACAATAATTAACAAACACACCGTTGATTAACAAAACTAAACACGTGTATTCTCACTACCAATCAAAGTGAACGGCTAATTAAAATAATTTAATTATACTCCGTGTAATTAAACATTTAATCAAGGTAGTCGAAACTAATTAAGGTAATTCTATTGATGGTGGTATTAATTTTGGTGATACTCCATTGATAGTGAATAAAAGACAGTTATTGGGAGGCCTATATTCAACAGAGGACGTTTTGTGGCTGATATGATAAAAGGAGATACATAGAAAAAAAAGAAAGAAAGAAAAGCAGTTTATAATATTTTTACAATTTATAATTGATAAAAAAATAAAAGTATACACGGCGTAAAAAGGCCAGTACTCAGCTAAAATGCCACCAACATATTTCACCAATACGCACAAACTGCTAAGGAATGAAATTCCTTGCCGGAGTCCAGTTTCCTACAAAATACAACTTGAGTGTCTTCAAGTCCCGAGTGAACAGGTTGCTCATAGGTAGGCGTGTTCCATCGTCGATTACTTCGTCGCTTACCACCTGACGAAATGGTGGCCAAACGCCATCCTATAATTCTCAAAGGAAAAGGAGAATAGACAAATGTTTTCATTGGATGTGTATGGGGACCTTTTTTGAGGGGGTAAAATCATCCAATGACTTCTCCCACCTTAGGCGAGGCCAGAGGCAGTGTCAGACTCTTACTGACTAAAAACCACGCCGTTCCTACTCCTGCTTTTCGAGCCGAAGCCCCGGTAACCCGTTAGGCAGTCCGCAGCTTCATAACTTCTGTACAAGTTAACATTACCATTGACAAATCGAAAATAACCCTATTCCTATTCGAAACATATAGGCTTACCTACAAAGAACAAAATCATTAGTACACCTCTAACATATATTTGGAAACATAATATAAAAAGCATATAGACATCAAAGTTGATGACAACATTACCGGCTATCTGGACTCGTAATGTGAAATGAATCGGTACGAAATGTTACTTCTATCACACAATAATGATACAAAGCATATTTCTTCGTGATATAGTATTTTTGAACCTGCGTAGTACCAGAAGAGAAATTTTCATGTATAAACAGAAGGTAAACGGAACGCTCCCGAAATTCACAACATTTTTTTTTTGTTTTAAGAATTTTATCGTTTAAATTTAGTGTTATGAATGCAACATCAGTTTTAAGCAGTTCATTACAACTATAATTACATAAAATAAAACATTGAATTCATTATTATTTTTAAATAAATCTTGTTTTTTACCACCACCTGTTTTCGTTTTTTGGGATCCATATCTATACTTATAATAAATCTGTAGAGAGGTCAATTCTGTACATGAAATATATTTCCAAAATAACTATCAGTGGGTGATTAGTAATCGATACTGACGCCAAAAATGCAATCAGAAAAATTTTTGTCTGTCTGTCTGTCTGTCTGTCTGTCTGTCTGTCTGTCTGTCTGTCTGTCTGTCTGTCTGTCTGTCTGTCTGTATGTTCTTTATAGAAACAAAAACTACTCGACAGATTTCAACGAAACTTGGTACAATTGTTCTTCATACTCCTGGGCAGGTTATAGTACACTTTTCATCACGCTACGATCAATAGGAGCAGAGCAGTGAAGGGAAATGTTGGGAAAACCGGAGAACTTACTCCATTTTTGAAGCTTCCGTCGCGTGTGCAGCCTTAATGGTTAAAGCTACACAGAAATCATGTATGACGGAAATGTTCTCCTTAAAATTGTTTAAAAAATATTCCACGACAGCAAATGTCTATCTTTTATGGTTGACTCACAATAACACGTATAACTCTCGATAGCTTAGCAGTTCGAAGCTTTCTGATTATATTTGTCTACCTATTCTTACGTTTATGACACTCATTCATCCCTAATTAAAAAATGTTAACATTATTACCTATTAAATAAAAAAAATAATCATAGAAATCGGTACAGAAACACCAAATATATACATGAATTACGCTTAGTTTCTATTAAGTAGGTAAAGGCGTAGGTACTTTTATTAATTATAGATCGATACTAAACCGGAATATGTGATAAAAAAAATTTTTTGTCTTTCTGTCTATCTCTATGTTCAGGCATCACGTGAAAACTAACGGTTCGATTTCGATTAAACTTGGTATAATTATACCTTATTATCCTAGGCATAAAATAAGATACTTTTTATCCTAGAAAAATATGTAGAAAAATAAACTTAATTTTTCACTTTTATACTACAGAACGAAAGCTTAACAGCAGTAGAGGGATATCCTTAATTATTATGGGCCTAGCCGTAATTGGCTCCAATAGACATTTAAAAGATGTCATTGTTAGAGTTACTCAAAATGGAGAAATAAAACATCCACGCGAAGACCGACATCCACGCGGACGGAGTCGCGGGCGGAAGCTAGTAATGAAATAATACGTGAAATGTAGGTACATGTCACATTGAATGTGTGCACTTCTGCCTATCCCTTTGGGAATTAACAGACGTTGTGTTATGTTACGAAAAACCAAAAACGTTATCTTAAACCACATATTCGTTACTTGACCTAACTGACTTCTTCAAATATTTTTATTTTATTCGTATATCCAGTAGAGTGACGTTTGATCTGGATCTGAATAAAATCTAAATCTAGATTTCGGTTCTGACATTTCGATTGAAATCAAGATGTAGCAAATTGACATTTATTGTCTGAGCGAACTGAGCGCAGTTGTAAAAAACACGGTCACTGATTGATTGGTCTTGAAAACGTTTTATTTCAATTTCGATTTGTGTTTTAGTGAACAGTTAAAAAAACGATGACAAGAGAATTTTGATTTGATTTTGATGAAATAATACATATCATTAGCATAATCATTAATCACTTTTTCTAAATAGGCAATAGGTAAATAGTAACCTATTGATACAACGTAAACTACAAATGTGGGAGAACCATGCTTAGGCACAAAATGGACCGGCTCGACCGAAGTGATACCACGGTCTCACTGAAAAGTGAGGTTACCGGAAGGCCTGCCCCTTCCCAATCTTCCCTATCTCCGATATTCCAACAACTCTTAAATTCCTAACCCTCAAAAGCCCGGCAACGCACTTATAACGCCTTTGGTGTTTCGGGTGTACATAGGCGGCAACTATTGCTTACCATCAGGTGATCCGTCAGCTCGATTACTGGCTTTCACCATAAAATTAAATCGAGAAATACCGCGACTTTATATTCATAAGTAGCGCAATTATCGTGAATTTGTATCAAATAGTTCTCATGAGTACCTACGCCGTATATTACAATTAGATCAAACAATATCGTTGTGTAAATAACATTTTAATTATGTTTACCTTTATCCAATTATGAGTTATGTATTAGTTCTCTGTTCTCCTTCAATTGAAACCTGTGAACAAAAAAATAAATATTTAAATATGTATTGTATGCATTACAAGGAGAGAAATGAAGAGAGAGGGACAGAAACAGAAGGGAAAACATTGATAGGAACTCCGTCCTATACATAGTAGCACATATTTTTTAATATTAAATACCTATACATAATATTATATTACCTATTTTACCTAATATTAAAAAATATGTTACGTAATAGGTAAAATAATATAATAATTACATAATTATTATAATGCTACCACATTACCTACGCTAACACACCTCATATTAAATTGCCACAAAAACCACATTGCCTACTATTAAATTTTTTGAGGGGGAAAATCATCCAATGACTTTTCCCGCCTTGGGCGAGGCGAGAAGGAGTGTCAGACTCTTACTGACTAAAAACCACCCCGTTCCTTCTCCTGCTTTTTGAGCCGGAGCCCCGGTAAACCCGCTAGGTAGTCCGCAGCTCCGGATCAGGCATCAGCCCTGCTGGGCCCCATCTGTGGTGGTCTGATGGCCATCTGTGGTGGTCTGATGGACTTTGAAAACCCTGTAGGTACATAAACTTGTTTACTATCCACGGTGTAAAATTAGGTAGATAAGTACTAGGCGATTAGATTTACAGAAGAAATGTTTCGTAATTAGCGAGTGACCCCTGTAGTGTTGTGACACGTTTGTATGATTTATAAAATCAAGAACATGCGACACCAAGTATTTGGTACCAATCTTTTTTAAATATAAATGTATTTTGAGGTGAAGCTTTGTGTAGAGATTCTATTCAACCTGTATTCTTCAGTGCTTCTTGATGTATATGGGTATTTTGTTACACGCTGTATATTTTGTAAACAGAAAAAGATAAATCATAGTCACAGGAAGTACAGCAATTACCTACAAGACGTAATTAGTAAATAGTACAATAATATAAACGAAATTACACTGTAATTAAACAAACATACATACAATACATATATATTTATACGCAAGACTGAATCTCCGATATATAATTGTTATTATTGTATAGACGGATTTGTATATATTCGTCTAATTGTATTAGATGTTCATGATTCCGGAAAACAAGGAATTAATTGGTATACCTTTGACATTTAGCTTTTGGCCGTCGATTCGCCCACGTTTTCAAGTGTGGGAGAGCCACGCTTCGGCACGAATGGGCCAGTTCGACTGGAGTGATACCACGACCTCACAGAAAACCGACGTGAAATAACGCTTGCTTTGTGTGAGTGAGGTTACCGGAGGCCCAATTACCCCCCTTCCCAATCCCTGATTCCCCCACAACCCTTAAATTCCTAACCCCTAAAAAGCCAGCAACGCACTTGTAACGTCTCTGGTGTTTCAAGTGTCCATGGGCGGCGGCGATTGCTTACCATCAGGATACGTCTGCTCCAATAAACTCCAAAAAACTTCCAAAGTGACCTTCACCTAAACAGGTAGCTAGGAACAAAATATTAAGACACCTATTCAAGGACCCCAAAATTACCTCATAAAGTACTCCTCAATAAAAGTCAAAAATAATTACATTAATCGGCATATTTCTATCAAAAATTAAGTCTCAAGTCCCAACTATAAAGTAAGACATCGTTGGCACATAATCGAATATAGTTAGGTACGGTCTTTCATTATCAAATATTTTGCAAAAAGCCGGGCGATTTGTTGAAAGGACATTAGGGGGTCCGGGACAAAGACCCCGGGACATTTTTCCACCGGGAACTCCAAATGCCTTGACCTGTACCCATGTTTTATACAAATTGTAGATAAGAAGTAGGGTGGGTGTGTTAAAGTGTGATGGGGAGACTGTCTCTATCGTTATGTTGATGAGTATGATGTAACATTAGTAGTGTATAGTACTGGTAACCCAGAGGTTTAAGACCTGCGAATTTGAAACCTACCAACGGCAAGTATGTAAATTTTTCCAAGTGACACTTTCTTAGTTTGTTTAGACACCACTGACAAACGGTGAAAGAAAATATTGTGAGAAAACCTGGGTTTATAATTTCTAAGTACAATTTTAAAATCGCCATCCCGCATTGAGCAAGCGTGGTGATTAAAGCTCAAACCTTCTCAGTGTGACTTATAAGCTGTTGATGTATTAATAACCTAATTAAACTAACATAACGACAGAAAACAATCGAGAATTTCTTCTTCACAATATTCATTAATAATCTCTGTCAACAACACTTAAAACATTTCCTTTATTTTCTTGTATTTTGCTGTTTTTTCTTCCAATATAACTTAGTCCATCGGTCCACTAAGCTCCTAATTTAATGTTTTATCAACATTCTTTACTAACAATATCAATAAATACAATATTTATTGACCTCTATTCTGTTCGTTTACATCAATGGAATTACGATTCTATGTCGATGGTATAGATTATACATTTGCTTGTTTCTGTCCGTTCTTTGTATTGGAAAATCAAATCCCAGGCTTTTGTGTTACGACGACATAATTGACGCTTTATTCGTTTAAAAAACAAAAGAAAATTGTGATCAATAATACTTCAGTATATGGGTATTATTCAGTTTATTGTCTGTGTCAGTAAAATGTCGTGGTAGCCCGGAGGTTTAAGACACCCGCTTCTCATGCATGAGCGGGCTCGAAACCTACCAACGGCAAGTACCAATGTGACTTTTTCCGAGTTATATGTACTTTCTAAGACAATTTAGACACCACTGACAAACGGTGAAGGAAAATATCGTGAGGAAACCTGGACTTATAATTTCTGATTATAAGATTGAAATTGCCATCCCTCATTGAGCAAGCGTGGTGATTAATCCTCAAACATTCTCCGTGCCTCATACCTCACTCGCACAATGAAACACCACACAAGCGTTTTTTCACGTCGGTTTTCTGTGAGGCCGTGGTATCACTCCGGTCGAGCCGGCCCATTCGTGCCGAAGCTCTCCCATACTTACTAAATAATACTACATACCAAACAACTGTTTATCCGAACATAGTACCTCTTCCATTTTTAGAAGTCGGTAAAAATAGAATTTATTTTCCAAACCACGTAATACTATTAAGAGTTTAAAACACAAAAATTTTTCGTAAATAACCCAAAATCTAATACATATTTCTTCAATAATTCCAATATTATTTTCCAACCCACGCAGCTCCCAATAAATTCAATTCAATATTAGAAAACGTCAATTTAAAAATATATACGAGGTCAAAACAAAATGTATTAATATAATAAAACAATTACGATATATTTTCTTTATGACTCTCGTAAATATTATCATAAATAATATTGTTTTGTTTGGCCACTTAATGGCTTTATCGCACTGGCCGAAGTTCGACTTATAACGGCCGGGGAAACGAGAACGGAAAATAAAAACAGATTTTGCCGTTGCTGGCCATAATTTAGATGGGAATGAACTGTTGTAATTGAAAACAGGGAAATTTTCGTACACTTGAGTTTTTATTTTTAAAACGTTGCACCACTTTTTATATTTTTAAGGGGGGAAATCATCTAATGACTTCTCTCGCCACGGCGAGGCAAGAGGGAGTGTCAGACTCTTACTGACTAAAAACTTACCCGTTCCTACTCCTGCTTTTCGAGCCGGGGCCCCAGTAAACCTCGTACCTAGCGGAGGTAGTCCGCAGCTCCAGAAATTTCGTACACTTGAGTTTTTATTTTTAAAACGTTGCCTTAATCTAGGATTTTCTCCTGTATCGTCCCGTTTACAAACATACAAGTTCACATACATATAACACTTAGACCCGACACAACAATTTGTGGATCACACAAAGAGTTGGTAGAACCTGCTACACTTTACGTGGCAACCGCTTGCCCAGCCACCGAACCAACCGTGCAGACATTTTTCATTATTTCACTAGCTAGAAAATACGAACAAAAGCCAATGTCACACCTACTACAGTACAGTTTTCAGCCATAATATAATTACTTCGTAAAACACAACGTGCGTTTTATACCCCATTAAACAGTCACCATTTCCATACACAGCCTCACTCAAGACCACTCGACCGACCAGCCTTCTACGACCTCTAATTACCATACAAATGTCACTACAACAAACAACGGCACTTATTAACTACGAAACGGCACTTATCGGTGCTCCGTGAGGGAATCGAACCCGATACACGTTGCGAGACAGCCGATTGCTCAGCCACCGCACCAACCGTGCAGTCAAAAACTCTTGAGTTGCAACATCAGCGCCCATTGTGTCCGTCATGGGTGGATATTGAATGAACTAAATGGTATTGGAATGCTCTTTTAAAAACTACAATTGTGGTTGTATAGTGTTGACATTGAATAATTATTGAGATTTTATTGAATCGTATTGAAATTGATATTGTAATTAGTTTCATGAGTAAACCTACAGGTGGTGTTTGTGTAATTTAGATAATATAATTATACGTGATATCATGTCTGTATATAGTTGTAATGTAAACAACAGCCACATGTCATGTTGACATTTATGTTATTAGTTATTACTTCATCTTGGACTGCACGGTTGGTGCATTGGCTGGGCAACTGGCTGCCGCGCAACGGGTAGCGGGTTCGATTCCCGCACGGAGCAACTCTTTGTGTGATCCACAAATTGTTGTTTCGGGTCTGGGTGTCATGTGCATGCTAACTTGTATGTTTGTAAACGCACCCATGGCCATGACACAGGAGAAAATCCAAAGTTCAAACCAATCTGAACATCGTAGTTTAAATAAACCTCTTCGACATCAATCAATTGGATCACACAAACAAAATAATCTCGAACCAAAACTGTCCTTTCCCAACAACGCAGCATGGTCACTCCATGTCAACTTATTTACGTCAAATCACAATAGCTGACGTGACTTCACGTCACGTCATAGTGTTGACAGTTGACAACAACACTTTTTTATACCCACGTCAATCCCTATTGTGTTTCCTTCACTCTGTGTGTTAGTAACACACAAAAGAGTAGTTTTTGGGTCATACAAAGTCAATATTATGACTTGACGGTTTCCTAAAAGTGTAAAATATAGTTGGGACCAATTTATTCTGTGTCCACTGCGTTATAATGTTGACGTGGTGACGTGACGTCCAACGGTCTGACGTCGTGTTTTCGACGTTTAAATTTTTGTTTTGAAACTTTTATTTGAAGTGAGTTTGGAAAGTGCGTAGGTTTTGTTTGGAGATGACTTTTGTTTTTATAAAACGGAACTATTTAATTATTCTTACATAAACATAAACGTATTTTTTGCGCCCTGATTTATTTAGTCGTGGTAAACAACATGGAAAACAGAAAGATTTATACATTTCAGAACAACGTTTCGTTGTGTGAGTGAGGTTACCGAAGGCCCAATTACCCCCTTCCCAATCTTCCCAATCCCCGATTCCCCAATAACCCTTAAATTCCTAACCCCCAAAAGGCCGGCAACGCACTTATAACGCCTCCGATGTTTCGGGTGTCGACTACTTACCATCAGGTGATCCATCTGCTCGTTTACCATAAAAAACGCCTTAACTTGAATCAAACCCTCCATAGCCACACACATATTTCCCACCCAATCTAACTACTAAAATAAAACGAGCTATCTCCAACCTTTTTAATGAAGATTTTCCACATAATGAGCACTTAATTAATACGGTATCGTATAAAATTGTTCCGCGAGCGATGCTATCGCTGCGAATGCATTGATCCGACAAATAAGCCTATTTGACTAGTAAATTATCCGGGCAAAGCAGCTCGACTGGAAAATTATAATATAGGACCTTATGTGCTCGGTTTTATGTGTCTAATTTGCTTGTATTGTTTTATAAACGTGTTTTTAATAACGATGGGAAGAGAATTGTGGATTTGTTTGTTTTAGGAAATATGTTTGATGGGGATTTGATGAAGATATTTTGAAAATTCGAATATGAACGTATCTGTTGTTTGATTCATATTATCTTTTGGACGTTACTTTAAGGAAATTAAATTTTGTTATGGTTTCCTTCTGTTTAAGCACAGTTTATTATAATTTTCACGGAATAAATCTAATTTCAATGTGTTTATGTGAGCGAAAAAATACGAAAAAGAAGAAGAAAGAAGCAAAAGCATTTATTCGACTGTGGACGTGCACATGAATACAAAGATTATAAAACACAAATACTTATATAATACAAAATAATAAAAGAAAGAAAGAAACAGCGAAATATAACGAAACAGTGAAAATACAAAAATAAAGACAAATTAAATATTAACAAAAACAAGACATTTTTTTTACATTTAATGGGTCGACGTTTGGCCGCTATCTCACCTGATGGTAAGTGATGATGCGGCCTACGGTGGAGTACGTCTGCCCATAGGTAACCTATTCACTCGGGCTTTGAAGACACCCAGGTTATACCCATCAGGAAACACAGACTCCGGGAAGGAGTTCCACTCCCTAGCAGTTCGCACAAGGAAGCTTGAAGCGAAGCGCTTCGTGCGAGTGGGTGGGACCATGAATGATCATGACATGAGGATATCTACCATGAAACGGTGACGCCTCGCCGATTGTCTTGTGGTTCGATGATGAAAAGGACTAGGGGGAATCAAGTTGTGCAATATAACATTCAATTGCGAATATCCACGTCTAAAGAGTCTCCATCTCAGCATTGTGTTGAGCGTATGCCCAACGCTGGTTTCTAGATGGCTGACTGACTGATTGACAGTGACGAAAACGAACAATTTTACTGTAATAGTATGATTTTATTGTAACTTTCGTGAGACATAATAAATTAATTATTATGTTATCGGCTTACTCACGTGCGTACTCACTCATGAATATGAGCCTCTAGCATGGCTAGAAACTAGTCGAGTTCCTCGTTAAGCAAATACGTGAGTAAGCCGATAACATAATAATTAATAATAATATGAAATCACAGCTACTCACATAAACTTCCATTAGTTATTGTGATACACGTGTACGTACACCTAAAACTAAAGGTTAAGTTAGACTGAAACTACAAAGCTACCTACCTACTACCTACTAAAATCTTCAACTTCCAACGCATTAATCTAAGCAAAATATTACAAAATTTCCCAGAACAATGTACCTTCACAGCCATCGGTCATTGCCCCGGGGAAAGGAACCTTATAACAATCTGGCTTATGTCCGAGAATCCTGTAAACGGTCTGACGTCTTTTATTGAACTAACAAGATTGTACCGGTCTGCCGGCGTTGGCATGACCTTTTGGTTATTCGGCTTCTAGCGTTTAGCTAGCACCTTATTCATATTTATAATGAAACTTTGTAGTAAAGAAGACAGAAAGAAAAAATGAAAAAACATTTATTTGGCACAACACGAGGTACAAACAGTACACGCAAAATAAAATAAGAAAAAAAAGAACAATAAAAATAAATATGAACGTACTAAAAAAAATTAAAAAAACAAAAATAAAGTCACGCCTTTCATCCCCGAAGGGCTAGGCAGAGGCGCACATTACGGCACGTAATGCCACTATACAATGTACACCAACTTTTCACCATTTGTGTTATAAGTCCCATGTAATAGGTGGTGAGCCTATTGCCATTTACTGGACACTATTCCAGACTCCTTGCTACTACTGAGAAATTTTCTAAAAATCACTACAAAGTAACAAAACAAAGGTACAAAACACTAAAAATATTGTAATAGTGGGTGTACATTGTATAGCAGTATCACATGCCGTAATGTGCACCTCTGCCTACTCCTTCTGGAATACAAGGCTTGATTACATTGCATTTCTTTAAAAAAACTATTACATCGGTCTAACAAAAATAAAGCTTTGACTCTGACTCTGACTTTGACTTTGAAATAATGAAGAAACGCGATATAAGTGAACATTCCCTACTGAAGCCAACCTACTTGCCGTTGGAGGCTTGCCAACGAGGAAGGAAAAGATACGAACCAGTAATATACTGCGAACCATGGCTTGAATATTTTTGAAGATTACTTTTTGATACGTGTGTTTTAATCTAGGTAGACTCGTGTGATCTGTTTGGTCTAGATTAAAATTTTATTTGTAGTCATTGCGAACATAAATTTCAAGTTGGACTTACGATGATAAACGTAACCACTGTATGACTGATTAATTAATTGGCTGATTGACTGACTAACTGCCTGACTGACTGACTAACTGATTGATTGACTGACGACTGACTGACTGACTGAGTGATTTACTGACTGATTGACTGACTGACTGACTGGCCGACTGTAAGTATTAAAAACATTGACGTCCCAGACTGTTTGATGTGTTGCAGAAAGTTCAAAATGTCCTTGGAAACAATTCAATTCTTACATTTCAAATCTATCTTATAACTGAAAAAAGCCTATAAAACTGAATTTCCCAAAGCTTTTTTATCTCAAAAATCAACCATAAATCTTTATAAATTGGGTACCTAGGCTACTACAATATTTTAGAATCACATTTTATTCGATTTCCTTCGTTATCGAAATGTACTAAATCAAAACGTTAGCTCGGGGTTAAGAACCTTCTGAAACCCTCGGAGAAATACTATATTTTTGAAGCAAGAAGATTTGTATAAAAACAAAAAAATATTTGGTACAGTAATCATGTTCAAAGTACCTGTTTAAAAACCTCATAAAATTTAACATAATGCGTACCTATTGTTGCTAACATCATTGAACGTCTTGGAGACCACACTTTCTTAGCAGAGGTCATGTAATTACAATGTGATAAACTTACGGTTTTTTTTTCTCAATCCAGAATCAAATGTATAATAAAACATAACCTTATTCAGCAATAGGGTAGATGACTAATTTTTATTTAAATGTCCGTCTTGTAGATTATTTTAAATTAAATACTTTCGAAGATATATCGAGGGACTGAGATGTTATACGTAGATACGACGTGTTTGCTCCCACTCCTAAACTTTTATTCGTTTTATCTAAGTGTCATCATCTTATCTGACAAAATAAAAAAATACGTGTCTAATATATTTACATTACCTAACTGACGGACTAGTAATAATAGATTTTTAATTTTCATACACCGTCATCATTCCTATTGTCATAACCCCTATTGGTGACCACTGGCTACGGCCAACCAAAAGGGCTAACCTTATTTGTTGATTTTAGTCCTTCAGAGAAAAAGCGGCCACAATCAAACTACACAAAGATTACAATATATCAATGTTTTTTCCTAACAAAAGTGTCGTAGTAAATATAATTTATGGAGTTATCGTTAAGACAGTAAGGGTCCGGCGCAAGTGTGTGGGCGGGTACACCATGACTCATTGTAACTATATGCCCACTGGGGGATTCGTTAGCGGGCGTCTATTCTTTATGGGGCGACTTAAATTATTGGTAGAAGAAAATGGAGAATGTTGTTGAAGTATTTTTTGTTTATTTTTAAAGAGTTTATTTATGTAGTGTCGTGGGATGTGTCCTAAGGCTGCGTCATTATTATATGGCTATAGAGTTGTCATTTCGAAAGCCTGTAGATTGGTTGATAATTTAGTAGATGATTTTTCGTGTATTTCTGTTAGTCAATCACGTCAAAACGGTTGAAGTATCAAGATAAAATTTGAAACATGGGTAGATTATGGTTTGGAATAACACTACTTACTATCCTACGGCATACTTTTTAACCCACGGGAACGCATTCGAAGAAAACGTATTGTAATAAAAATTAAGAATAAATGAATACTGTACATAAAGTGTAAAATAAATAAATAAGGATATTCACGCTGGGTCATTATTTCATTGGTCATTAACCAGTTAAAATGTTGGTTAAGATGATTGAACAGAAAGGACTGAACACCACACTAGCGCCAAATTTTGAGAAAAACAAATCGACGAAGACACAAAACTGTTCCGTTAAAGTACTTCACATAATTTCAAACTTAAACATAAAGATTTACAAACCTAAATAGTTAAATACGAAAATAGGCTACGATAATTATTTCTTGTCCCGCTAAATAAACACAGTACGCTCAGAAGCCCAACTTAATCCAGCTAGCCAAAGATCAACCTAAAAATAGAAATCCCGAAAACAATTTCTTCATCACAATACTTATTTATTGAACAACAATTACTTTACAATAACAGTGTAATATTACAACTAATATGGCAGAACAAATAATACAAGAAGAAAAAATGTTCTGTAATATTCCGTCTTTAAGGTGCTTTTCCACAAAAGATGTGCTATGTAGCTATAATACGAAGATGTAAAAGCTAAGCTGTGAAACTATGCGACCGTTTCCATTGATACTAAGCTATGTAGCTGTGCGAGTAAGATGTGCTATGAAAATGCGCCGCTGCAAAGTAGCTGCACGAGGAAGTTGCGCAGCTCGAGTATGCGATGTATAGTATAAAATCCATGCATAGCACATATCTACAGCACGCATACAACGAACGCATCTTTCCATATAAAAACATAGCTTAGCTGAGTCCGTTTCAACCAGTGTTAAACTATGTGTACCAATGAATATGATTGGTGGAAGCCAAACGCATCCAGAGCAACGTAGCATAGCACATCTCTGGTGGAAAAGTACCCTTAAGCTAAGTAATATTGTATTTCGAAACAAACAATAACGAGGTCATAATTTCCGTCGATTTATTTATTTATATAGACTTCTGTGGGCTGATTTCGAAGTTAGGTATACTAGGTAACAGAACTAATATTATACCTAAATATGTTATAGGTAGTTCTACAAGTGCTGAAGTTGGCCACCGGGGTGGTTTTAGTGAGGTAAAAATCCCACACTCCCTAGTCTTTTATCCCCAGAAAGCTAGGCTTCTTTTGAATGTTACTCCCGTCATTAAAAAAGGTAGTTCTAAGTCTAAAACTTATTACATATTTCGACTATTCAATACAATAATAAAATATTAACATGGGAGGAACATGCTTCGTCACGAATGGGCCGTTTCGATCGGAGTGGTCTCAAAGAAAATATTAAGTAATGCCTGTCTTATGTTTAACCGTGTGAGTGAGATTACCACAGAGATAATCTCCTCACTCACAAAATGCTAGCAATTTTTTAAACGGCACTGATTGCTTACCATCACCTGACGCGTATATAAAAAATCGATTACTGTTCGTTAGTCTCGCTAAAACTTTAGAACAGCTAGACCGATTTGGCAAATATTGATCTTGAATTAATTGTGGAAATCCAGAGGTTTAAAAGATAAGAGCAATATGTTTGAAGCAATACGAAGTCTGCTGGGTCAGCAAATGTAACTTTATAAAACTCAAAGTCACTAAACGAAATGAGGCAGGATTCAACCCCTCCCCCCTTAGTACCATTAAACAAGAATACTGAATATTAATTAATTTAGGTACCCACACAAAATTAATTTACCCGCACCCAGTAAATAGAACAACAACCTAATAAAAATTCCGAGGTTATTCGAATGAAAATTATAATAAAATTGTTAAAAACAAGAAACGAACCATTTTGATAAATGTCCGCCCAACACGAATTTTTAAATAAAAGTGTTATTTTTAAAGAGGTACCGGAATAGTAGTGTTTGTAAAGGCAAGCGCCGAACGAGTAGTCTTACAGCAACATTCAGAAACGTTTAATGGTTACTCAACCCAGTCCTTAGCAATGGTTTTCGGAACATAATCTTTACTAAGTAATAGTTCAAGTAATCATTCAATGTCTCTGTGTACGGAAATAAGTAGTATTATATACATCTATTATGTATTATAGATTTTTTATGTGACAGGTCGGCAAACAAGCAGATGGATCACTCAATAACCAATCATCGTCGCCCATGGACAACCACAACGAAAAAAAACAGCGTGAACGTTGTTTCACGCTGGTTGCCTAAAAGCCTGTAGTATCACACCAGTCGATCCAGTCCATCCATACTATAGCCTGGCTTATTAGTCCATATATATACCATAACCTATTAGTCATTCAGTCATGAATACGACTGTCGAGCTAAGAAATTTTGAGTTTTCGGATCAAAAGAAAAGATATTTTGGCCACTCATTAATTATGTTTATTCTCTGCTAAATATATAATTACATATTCTATAAAACATTGCGCTAGTACCCTTAGGAGCTAAGCAATTACCATACAAAATGAAATAAGGAAGGAAAGAATGCAATTCTCGTAGGGACGATAAGAAAAAAGATCGGTAACGTCACGCGCTTGAGATAATTATGCTTGAGGAAAGATGCATCGAAGGAAAAGGTAAGTTAAAATTAAAATAATACAGTTGATATTCTAATAAAAATGTTGAGATCTGACCACCTCGTTTTTGATTGCCTCGCGACTATCGTAAGGATGCTTTTCCACGAGAGATATGATTTGTTACGGCCACATTGTTTCACAGCTTAACTATTATATCTTCGTAGCATAGCACATCTCTTTTGAAAAAGCAATTTAAGCCTACCTGTCCGCCCAGTAAGGCTGATGGCCTAATCCGGAGCTGCGGACTACCTAGCGGGTTTACCGGGGCTCCGGCACGAAAAACAGGAGATGGAACGGGGTGGTTTTTAGTCAGTAAGAGTTTGACACTCCCTCTCGCCTCGCCCAAGGCGGGAGAAGCCACAGGATGATTTTTCCCCTTAAAAAAAAAGCCTACCTGTCCACCGGAGTGGAACGAGGTAGCGGAGAAAATAATATGCTCCAATAGAATTGGACAAAATCTCCTCTCTTTTCTTTAGTGACAGTTTTCTTTAGTGGACACATCTCTTTGCTTCTCCGCTACGCTCCAGTAAACATGCAGCCTTAAAGGTGTTATATTAGATTTTTAGGTTAAAAACCATAATTATTATTAGTTTTTACAAAAGCATGATGTGTGAAACTAGCTAAGGAGGAGGCGGGGCGCGTGAGAGAACGAACCTCCTCACGCCCCAGCCGTCGCGAGAGACACTCCGGGCGTCGGGGATCGCGCGACGATCTCCGGCCACCGTAAGTGCGGGCCTGCGGACGGCGAGCAAGGGTAGTTCGCCGCCCGACCAGAACCAGACCCGTGCGTGCGGCGCGTCGCGTTCCGCGCGCGCCTCAAAGAGCCATCAGACCACCACAGATGGGGCCCAGTAGGGCTGATGCCTAATCCGGAGCTGCGGACAACCTAGCGGGTTTATCGGGGCTCCGGCTCGAAAGACAGGAGAAGGAACGGGGTGGTTTTTAGTCAGTAAGAGTCTGACACTTCCTCTCGCCTCGCCCAAGGCGAGAAAAGTCATTGGATGATTTTCCCCCTCAAAAAAAAAAAAAAAAAAATGATGTGTGAAAATGATGAAAAGTCTCCCTTCAAAGTAGAAAAGTCTTAACATTATATTAATGTACATTTACTTTGCCTATGAAAATATTACAACATATTTTCCAAATAGAATTGAATAGAACATTTACCAAATTGTATCTTTATGTACGCTGAAATATTAAACATGAAAATGTGCAGTGCATTTGTAGCTACATCGAATTATTCATTTTATTTAATAGCAGTAATAACATCAAATTCAATAGAAGTAATACAGTTATTATTATTTATTATCAACCAAAGTCAAAGTCAAAATTATTTATTTTAAATAGATCAGAATAGAAGGCACTTTTGAATGTCAAAGCAAATATTACAACATTAAAAAAATTAACAAAACGTGTCAGTCCTTTATTGAAGCTTTTTGCTCGTTCTAAAGTGTAGATTTTTATGGAGAAGAACGAGCAAGAAACCAATCAGGTTCACAATACAATTCTTGGTTATATTGTTTACAGAAAACCGTTTCCTGAATATCCCTCCCCTCCGTTCTCCGCATCATCATCATCACCCCCATCCCCAAACTCCCCAATCCCAAAATCCCTAAAAACCTGTACAAGATCAATAACACGCTAATATCTCCGCTTAAGTTTTGAATATCCATTGTCTAAAAGATGCCAATTGCTAACCACCCGACGAAATGAGATCATCCCATAAAAAACAAACTACTAAACCTAACAACAAAATTTCATTTACAAACCATCCCCTAAAATCTTAGATCATTCACCTAGATCATACTTAGGTCCAACTTAATGTCAGATACGTTACAAAGTTCTCACATGTTACGACTAAACCCTGATTAAACTTAGTTTAGGGAGGCGCCTAATAACTTGTAGTTAGGACATGTAGTTATATTTAACCTTTACTATAGATTAAGTATCGATACTATCGCAAACTATTAATTTCAAGTTAGGACTTAAGTTTCAGTTAAGTCTTCCCTAATGGGCGTTGAATAAAAACTTTGTGGACTGACCCCGGCTTCAAATGGAAGCTGTTTCTTTTGTTTTGCGATAAATATCTCAGTGTTTTCTTTTATATAAAACTTGTTTTATTTTTTTCTTTTGATTCATCTATTTTAATTATTTACTCTCAATCGAATGACTATAATTATTTAGTTTAAAATTATTAAAATAGCATATTAATTTGTTTATAGTATTAATATTACTTTAATTACCGAATAAAGTAGTCGTGTGATAGTTTATAAAGATTTACACATTATATACTAGAAAATTTAATATTGTATGATAATTTTTGTCATTTAATTTATACAACATCGCATTTTTTAATCACCGTAGAATCACAAATGTATCCTTTTTCCGCTATTTATGTATTTTATGAACCCATTACCAGACACAATGTTGCATACAAAGAATTAAACAAAATCGAAAACACAATATTAAGATACCAGATTAAATTCTACACCAACGCCTCTACCGGCAAATGAACACATTAACATAACCTCCCTATTTAAGTCACTGAACTATAATTTTAAATAGTTACCGAGCACAGGTAAAGCCGGCTGAAATTAATACAAAACCCCACACATAACTAACGTTACTACGCCATTTTGTCAGCAAGGAAACATAAATAGCAATTAATTGTACAATATTCAGTAACTATACAACAGTAAAGTTACAGCACTATCCTCGGCTGAACACTACTATATATTCAACAAACTGCTGCGCTAATCTTAAATCTTCGCTCAAATTTAATACAGCGCCGCTTCGTTGTTTCTCGCTCTTCAAATATAAAGGTTGGTTCAGATGGGGTAAGTGTTTAAGCGAGCTGTGAGCGGTAGTTACTGGCATTACTTGGTGATTGGTGCTTCGTGGTGTCAATGTGTGTTCAAATGGTTATAGTGTTTAATATGGTTTGGTTAATAGTTTATTCTAATGTTCTAATTTTAAGGCTTTAACTGCCATCAGAAAAATTGTTGAAGGCAAATCCTCCACTAACGTAGGCCACCGGTGACCTACGTGACAGTTAACGTGTTAATCAAATTGTAAGAAAATTTATACTGTTGACTAAATGATAATGAAATATGAGTGAGGGACGACCGAAGTAATACCACAGCCTCATAGAAAATTGAGTGAGAGTGGTGATTAATGCTCAAACCTTCTCCGTACGAGAAGATGAATTTGGTCAGTAGTGGCCACTGATAGGCTATAAAGGTGTTGATGTGAAACCAATATTATATTAGAGAGTCTAAATAAAGTACACTTAGAACAAAGGTATCATAACAGCAGGCTTAGGACATAACAGAAACCGACAGCAGCGCTCTCTGATAAAACAAACTATTTTAATATAAAAAACCTTTTCAATAGCAATTAAATAAGATCAATAATAGCAGAAAAAGTACAAAACGTGTTTAAGTACGAAATAACTAACAATTTACACACACACACACACACACATTAACTATCAATTTACACACACACCCCCACACACACACAAAAACTACTTGAATTGAAATATTCCAACATTTTAATACTATCAGAATAACGAGTCGAGTGGCGCTTGTCACTTTAGCCTCGCACAGCACATCAAGCTATACCCCAATATCAACCTTATTCCCTGTGTCATAAAGAAGAAAATCCAATAACGATAGTGTAACATTTAGGTGTAGTTTCACGTTCTAAAGTTCAGTTCAAACGGTGACAGTAATTTCGTTGGCAGGCAGGATGTGACGTCACACTGTCAATTTGGGGTGAGCAGGTTACATTAAAGTTGCATGTTTGACTCGCTTCCTTGAAGGAAATTACTTGATGCTGTTCTTGATGGAGCCTTCCGGGTGCAGAATGAGGTTTAAAAGATATTGTTTTTGATATTCAATTAATATTAAATTAGGTCTAAAAATTAATATTAGTAGTTAATTTTTAAGAATAGGGTAGATTTTGATTTTATTGTAACTTTCGTGAGACATACTAAATTAATTATTATGTTATCGGCTTACTCACGTATCGTTTTGACGAGGAACTCGACTAGTTTCAAGCCATGCTAGAGGCTCATATTCATGAGCAGCATTACGCAACACACGACGCGGCGATTGTCGCACTGCTACTGGCGATTCGAGCTACGCGCCCATCGCGCCCTCTGCCTGGAATCGCGCGTACTATCCGGCGCGCGCGACGATGTTGGCTCGTTAGACTCGCTCGCCGGCGGCTGCGCAGGTGTTGGGTTCGATTCTCGGGTCGACGCAAAAACGGTGTTACATACCGCGCTTACTGTGTCACACTCCAGACCCGCAACATTGTAGGCTGACGCAGATTGCAGACTTGGCTTCCAGGCAGGAGGTAATGCCCAGCCACCGTCTCTGTTGAAGTTGGGACGACGACTTATTTCGATGGCCTCACGTACTTTCCGTGGTACGAAGTATTTCTCCCTCGCTAGTACGGAGACCTTGTCGAAACGGAGGAAGTGAGTCGTGCCCGCGCTACAAGCATGCTCGGCTACTGCCGATGTATGAGTGTCCATGTTCTTCACACTGCGTATGTGTTCCTTGAGTCTGGTTGTGATGTTGCGGCGAGTTTCCCCGATGTAACTCGAGCCACAGTCGCACGGTATCATGTATACCCCGGGAACTGCCAGTGGATCCTTATCCTTAGGCGAGCGTAATAAGTTCCGTAATTGACCGGGTGGGCGGAAGATCGTCCTGATGCTGTATCTTCGGCGTAACAGGTGTCCGATGGTGTCGGTTACTCCTTTCACATAGGGTAAGAATGCTGGAGTCCGCTCCGCATGCTTGTAGCGCGGGCACGACTCACTTCCTCCGTTTCGACAAGGTCTCCGTACTAGCGAGGGAGAAATACTTCGTACCACGGAAAGTACGTGAGGCCATCGAAATAAGTCGTCGTCCCAACTTCAACAGAGACGGTGGCTGGGCATTACCTCCTGCCTGGAAGCCAAGTCTGCAATCTGCGTCAGCCTACAATGTTGCGGGTCTGGAGTGTGACACAGTAAGCGCGGTATGTAACACCGTTTTTGCGTCGACCCGAGAATCGAACCCAACACCTGCGCAGCCGCCGGCGAGCGAGTCTAACGAGCCAACATCGTCGCGCGCGCCGGATAGTACGCGCGATTCCAGGCAGAGGGCGCGATGGGCGCGTAGCTCGAATCGCCAGTAGCAGTGCGACAATCGCCGCGTCGTGTGTTGCGTAATGCTGCTCATGAATATGAGCCTCTAGCATGGCTTGAAACTAGTCGAGTTCCTCGTCAAAACGATACGTGAGTAAGCCGATAACATAATAGGGTAGATTTTCTCAGGCGGAATGTAATTTTCTTGAATATTTCTTTTATTGTTTTTATTTGGTAAAAATGTTCCAAAAAAGTCACTTTTATTCTTCTAAAAATCGTATTATACACCGTGATTACGAGTGCTTTTCCACCAGAGGTGTGTTATGTAGATGTAATAGCTAAGTTGTGAAATTATGTGACCGTGTCTACTGATTTCAAGTTTACTCGGGTATACGATGTATGTATCAATAGTAGGGAAGCCATCCATAGCACACATCTATAACACATATCCATAGCACGCATCTTTCCATAAAAAAAAACATAGCTTAGCTTAGTCCGTTTCCACCAGTGCTAAGCTATGTGTACTCAACAAATATGATTGGTGAAAGCCAAACGCATGCACAGCAACGTAGCAAAACCACCCCAATATCAAATTAAACCAAAAAAAAAACAACATCCCTTGTATTTCCTCTTACATAACACTTTATAGCCAAACGCTCGCGTTAATAAACAGTTTCTGTTCATTAGGAAAGCAGTGATTATCTCGGCCCACTGGCCCGTGAAGTGTTGCCTGCCTAAAAGAAAGAGTGGCCGTCAATTTATGCTATGTAGGTAGTAAGCTTTGCACGCTATGCTAGAGTTAGTTCGGACTTTTTGTATGATTTGTATTGACTGCACGGTTGGTGCGGTGGCTGGGCGACTGGCTGTTGTGCAACGTGTAGCGGGTTCGTTTCCCGCACGGATCAACTCTTTGTGTGATCCACAAATTGTTGTTTTGGGTCTAGGTGTCATGTGCATATGAAATTGTATGTTTGTAAACGCACCCACGACACAGGAGAAAATGCTAGTGTGGAGCAAAAAAATAATTAACTTGAACATCATCTTTGGTTACTTATCTCGTAAATCGCTTACAGATTTTATTAAAGTGTCTCTATAAAGGTACGCATCCACAGGCCCGCATCGTACGCACCGCACGCAACGGGTTTTAGTTTGTCTTGTATAGAAACTCATACAACTGCGTCCACTGATCCGCATCGTATGGACCGCATCATCGGCAATGCGATGCGTACTGATGATGTCATACGGAATGCGTACGATGCGAGTCTGTGGACGCTTACCTTAATGTGCCATTGATGGCAATAAAAACAAAATTGTATTATCAATCAGTTAGTTCGTTAAAAACTAGCTAAGAAAGTTTATTCTAAGGCGTATATCCGTATAGAAAGAAAATATCAGTTTAAAATAAATACTAAGCTAAGACATGAAAGATAAGAAGCGAGGTACAGGTAACAAAGTATTAACAGGCTATTACTTGCAGATAATGTGATATTGATTGCAGGAAGATGCTGTAATGAGGCTCAACTAAACAAGTAAGTTTCTTAGCTGTTGTAGCTAGGTTTTTAACATGCACCTAAGAAGATTTCTTTAAGAAAAGTTTTATGTTTAGTTATTTGATTTTATTGTAGATTATCTTTTAAAGAATAGGACAAATATGTGCTTCATACGCTTAGTTTTTAGCTATTGACATTAGTTGAAAAGAGTAACAATGGAGTTAATGGCTCGTTTTTCTTTATTCGAAGCTACATTTTGGAACGACCACCTAGCTTTACTGACAGATAGACTGACGGACAATTCATACTGACGTTTCAAAAGTGTCTAATTAAGGATTAATAGAAATAAATGCTTTTACTTTGACTTGTAATAGACAAAATTATTAGAAATCTAGGTACCTATAATTGCAAATTCTAAAGCTATTCCTAAACTCAATATCACTATACCTAACACAAAACCTCCCAATCATACAATCACTCGCCCAACGACGCAGTTTACTAATAAAAATGCCGAAAACAAATGAAAAATTCCGTTTTCCGTCTCAATAGCCGGGACAAAAGCGTTTCCTTAAGAATTCAACCGACAAAATTCATTCAAATACATCCAAACAACTCTATACAGTGAACATACACGATTTCCCTTTTCCCAATCATCATGAGAAAAATTCTCGAACGCTTTTTCCCCCACTGGGCTACTAAAGACCTTTAGATCGGCCTGTTTTTACGATAATAAGACAGAACAGATTGTGCCATCCCTAAGGTATAACCCGAACCATTTTTTATTTGCAATTACCTGTCCGGTTGATGACTGTCATAAAATATAGGGTCGGCACGCAATTTAAAATGTGAAAGTGATATATTTATTTCCTTAGATAAATAGTTCGTGATTTTTATGATGAATGCGGTGTGTATATTGTATTGGTTTGGTTGGATTTTGTTTTTATTTAAGGGATTTTAGTCTACTTTTCTTTGGAGTGTCTGTTTTTGTTTTAAGAGAGTGAGTTGTATTGGGATGAAGCGAGTTATAGTGGTCCTTTAGGTACATAAGAAGTCAGATTGGCAGGCGTGGTGGAGATCTAAGAGCAAAAAGCTTCAGATTTTTCAAGTCTCTATTAAATGTATACTCCTTTGGTTGGCTTCTACTGTCGTTATTGTTTGGGTTTGTCTAAAAATATCTAATTAAAAGCTAAAGTAATCAATTTTATTGTTTTAAAATAATTGTGACAAATATAGAAACGGTGGTGAAACGTATTTAATTTTATCATCACCACTTGACTTAAAACAAATACTTTACTTCTAAGAAATTACTTTGACAGAGAACGAATGAACATTTGAACGAATGAACGAAATAACATGAATCGATCACTTGTCAATGTGGCAGTTGGCAACAAATCATCACAGAATCACTTCACTTCATTCAAAATTCAACGAAAATACAAGTCTATCTTTAGTCTTTACCACGAAACCTCAGCCCATAGCTACCCATCCACAAAACAAACGCATTTACTTCGGCATAAACATCCCCATACATTATTCATGAGATTCGCTTTAAATTAAAATGTACAGACAAAACTCCTAGACCGATTTTAATCAAAAATAATTACAAAACACTAATTAGTCGACTCTTAATCTATATTTCTTTAATTACTGCTCGTATACTTTTAAATAAATAATAAATCATTCGATTCCGAACGAGACCGAACAAATTAGACAGTTACATTGACAAGTGATCGATTCGCATTATTTCGTTCATTCGTTCAAATATTCATTCGTTGTCGGTCGAAGTAATTTCTCAGAGGTAAAGTTTTTTTGGTGACATCTACAAATGTGTAGCGAACGGTTTTTTTACAATAAATCACAGTGTTTTGTATTGAATTGTAATTCAATTTTACTATTTGTAAATACAGTCAGTCAAAATCAAAACATTTATTTCAATTAATGCTAAATTAGGCATTTTTTAAGCATTTTTGAGTCCCGTTATTATATTAGGAGGAATAACATAATTATGTCTGACAATACTTGACTTTTTTATAACATAAGCTGGTAAACGAGCTGACGGATCACCTAATGGTAAGCAATCGCCGCCGCCCATGGACACCCGAAATCCGAGGTGTTACAAGTGTAGGTTAGGAAGTAAACGGTTGTTATGGAATCGGGGATTGAGGGGATTAAGAAGATTGGGAAGCTAGGGCTGATAATTAGGCCTCCGGAGACCTCAGTCACACAACGAAACATAATTGTCTGGCTCTATCTAGTAAGGTACATAATGTGAATAGTTTTACAGTAAAAATATATGATTGGCACAACAATAACACTTGCAAACATTCAACTGATGAGATAATCACAAATTCTCAATCGAAAAACACTCAATAATACCTCTTCACACTAAATTCACCCAAGCAATTTATTACCTAAATATAACCCAAGTAATATATTCGCTACTCATTTATAATACCGCAACTAAACCCTTACTACAAGCCATTTCATAAGCTTTAGTTTTGCATAGAAATTACACCATAGCATAGGTAATTAAGGCATGTTTTCCCTTGAAACGAGATGCGGAACAAAAGGGAGATTTTATAAAAGATATCGATTAACTTCCAATGAATAGGTTTTTTCTTGAAGAACGTTATTAAATTTATGAATAAGTTGTCGGCTCTTGGGCGGGCTTTAAGATAGGTAGATGGGTGTTTATTACGTGGTAAGTTTGGTGGAAATTGAAAATTGAATATTAAGGTTTTTATATTTACAGATTTTTCTATGGTATAAGCCGGTATACAAGCAGACGGGTCACCTGATGGTAAGCAATCACCGTTGCCCATGGAAACATGAAACACCAGAGGCGGTACTAGTGCGTTGCCGGCTTTTCGGGGGTTAGGAATTTAAAGGTTGTTGGGGAATTGGGGTTTGGGATGATTAGTAAGGGGAGGTAATTGGGCCTCCGGTAATCTCAATCATATTTCGCAAGCGTTGTTTGACGTCGGTTTTCTGTGAGGCCATGGTATTACTCCGGTCAAGCCGGCCCATTCGTGCCGAAGCGAAGTACACGCGTTGAATTCCGAGTATTACACAAATAAACCTTCCCATTAAAGCACTCTATCTATTAACCCTTTAAGCGCCCAGTTAAATATCAATTACCGTGCCCCTAGCGCGCGGCAACCAATTGAAAGAAATATATCTACACCTAATTAGATGGAGCAATCGTGTGAATAGAACGATACAATCATGCGTGTTCTCTGTCGCACTAATACGACACGACCAGTTAAAGGGTGAAAAACCCCCATCAAATTTCGTTTCCTAGCTTTCAAGATCTAAGCATAAAATGAAATCCGGAGCTGCGGACTGCCTAGTGGGATACCGAGACTCCGGCTCTAAAAGCAGGAGTAGGACCGGGGTCACTCCCTCTCGTCTCGCCCAAGGCGGGAGAAGTCATTGGATGATTATTCCCCCTCAAAAAAGCATAAATTTAAATAGGGATAGACTGCGCAAAGCGATTTTGTTTTTATATACTATACAGTAATTTAGTTGTGGCCTACCTATATGTATATAGGGATACTGGTAATTAGTGAACGATATTTAAACACGTGATTGTACTCATGATTACAAACAACTTTTCCCAAGTAACTTTTTTTATATACTCATTAGTTTTATTTTTATCACAATAACAATACCAATTGCGTGCTTTCGTATGATCAGCTATTAACAGCGAGGCGCCCGCACCCGCGTAATTTGGATCTTTACGCGCACGTGTTAATGAAATTTTGTTGTTTTGTTATTGTGATAAATACTAAACTAATGCGTATATAAAAAATGTTTCTTTGGATGAGTTGTTTGTAATCATGAGTACAATCACGTGTTTAAATATCGTTCACTAATTACAAGTCGCCCTATATAGGTACCGTAAGATAATGTACATAACCTACTGGACCTTTTATTCGTAACTATGGTTTAATATGAGTATGTTAATTTAATTATTTATTCACATTCTTTTCAACTCGAAAATCCTATAACAAATCCCAAGTCGGATATCAAACGACTTAGCCAAAGTAACAAAAACTTTGCCACACAATTTTCAACTTTAACAACAATAAATTACAAACGATTATAAAACAAAATGCATTTCTTGTCGTAAAACATCGTGAACTCGTGTAATAAAGCATCATTAAAGCAAGTTTTAACTGTAGGCGAGGTAAACAAGACAGTTGATTGCGACTTCCACGCCGCGACTTCAAATGATCAAAGTTAGACAAGTTCAAGTCGCTTTTCGCGGCTTCTTAGTGATGTTTTTTCTTTTTTTTTTCTTGTAATGTGTTTATATTAGAGGCAGACAGGTTATTCAAAGTTGATAATTGAAAATCTTGATGGAGATATATACAAGATTTTTCCTTTTCGAGAGAATAGGGTAATTTCTAGGCCAGTGAATTCAATTGTTTGTAAAATTGTCATAATTATCAGACACCCTATGTGTCTGATAATTAGTGAACGATATTTAAACACGTGATTATACTCATGATTACAAACAACTTTCCCAAAGAAAGTTTTTTAGTATATATACTACTTTTATTTTTATCGCAACTTAATTTCGCGTACGCACGTGGTTTCGCATGATCAGCTGTTAGCAGCTAAAGTTCTAAAATACCTACCTAGTTACTAGTCTTCCGATAACGCGTCCGCAGGCGCCTTACTTCTGGAGCTGCGGACTGCCTACCGGATTACCGGGGCTCCAGCTCGAAAAGAGTAGGAACGGGGTGGTTTTTAGTCAGTAAGAGTCTGACACTCCCTTTCACCTCGCCCAAGGCGGGAGAAATCATTGGATAATTTCCCCCTCAAAAAGAAAGAAGGAGGTTCACTTCGCAAAATTTTATTACTAAGGTTACTAATGTTACTAATACTAAGATTACTACGGTTACTAATAGTTTTCAGCTATACTTACCTCGCACAAGTAAAGCGCAACGTGCGTTTTATACCCCATTACATAGTCACCATTTCCATACACAGCCTTACTCAAGACCACTCGACCGACCAGCCTTCTACGGCCTCTAATTACCATACAAATGTCACTACAACAAACAACGGCACTTATTAACTACGAAACGGCACTTATCGGTACCAAATAACACCTTTAAGTACCAAACTCCGCACATCCTGAAATAGTCCTACTTTTCATATTAAAATTCATGAAGAGATTTGAGCGAAGAAAACAAGCGTCGTATAACTTCGTTAATCTTTTCCTGTGAGGGGTAGGCAGGGATCTAAGTGTTTTGTTGTTTTGCTTCCCTTAATAATAATATGAAAATTGGGTTTGTGTTCGGGTGTTTTAAGCCTGCGGCAAGGGTAGATGAGATTCGTATACATATGTCACCATATGAAACCTTTCCGTGGTTGTGTTAAGAGTGAACTAAAAGACTACACAATTGACAAAGATTATTTATTCTTTAGTTGCTCCCACACAGCAGTTATATAACGTTATACAACAATGTGTAACAATATAACATTTGCAATAGCGTGTAACATACTCTACAATTACTGTTATAATTTGTTTAAACACAAATGTTAAATCAGTCTCTAACGTAACTGCTGTGTGGGAGCACCTTTTAAAAAAATGATGCTCCCACAATAAGCTTTTCTACTGTGTCGTAGGTGCGTTTATAAACATACAAGTTCACATACACATGACACTCAGACCCGAAACAACAATTTGTGGATCACATAAAGAGTTTCTCCGTGTGAGAATCAAATCGCTATACGCAGCGCGGTAGCCGGTTGCCGAATCACCGCGCCAACCGTGTAGTCAGATTGTGCACTCTCTTATAAACCTTTTGGACTACGATCTCCACCTCGTCAATCATAGAAATTACTTATGGACTAATGACTAATTTAGTAGACTATCAGGGGCGGTAAGAATAAAAAGAAGAATTTTAATAGAACATCAGAACCACCTACTTAATATCTTCACCAACTAAAAAGCCTTGTACACTCACTCACACTAACAACAACCATCAAAATGTTGTAGGGTAAAAGTCACATTTACCGTCCAACCAAAATTGAGCGTCACACTAACACATTTGCACGTAGGGTCAATTCTGTGTCAGTTGAGTTGCCAGCCTCATTTCCTTCAGGAAGCAAGGACGGACGGCCATTGTTCAGATACCCTCACAACTACTTTGAAGATATTGTATAAGCTCGTCGATTAAGCGATTGGCTTCTTTGTTAACGGTTTTCTTGTGTTAGAAAATGTGGAGTGGGCTTTTAAGAAGTTTTTTTTAGTATGATGTTGTGAAATATTTTTTTCAGCGGAATCGACATTCTTGTTTAAATTAAATAGGTAAGAACTTCAGACAAATACTTTTAAAACCTTATTGTTGATTCTCGTTGTCTGCAAAACTAAAATAAACTTAGTTGAGATTCGAAGAGTACTCATCAAATAATACATTAAATATTGGTGAACAAACATAAATATATAATACTAATTCAATGTTTATAAATAAAACCTACATTAGAATTAACGCCGCACCCCTAGGCAACGACTAATTACCTCCTAACAGGCTTACTAAGCAAATCTAGGCTCCAAAATATCTAAGAGTCATTCCCTTTGGGGGAGGGCTATAAGATAAGTAATTTTAATGTCCCTTTCCAACGGCCCAATAGGGACCTATTCGAAAAGTCTTGTGAGAACATGTTTAAACAAATTGCTGTTACGAGACCCGAGTTTTGAACATTTAGGGAGAGAATAGGTACATGTACCCTATATCCATCGAGCTATAATAACCAGTTTATCTTGGTCTACGCTGTGTATGATCTGTCGGCACATTCGAGGGTCAGTTTATACTGGTTCTGTGTAGTTTGATGTGTAACCTATAGCCTTCAATCTCAATGTGTATTGTTTACTGAATTTTGTATAAAGACTCATTTGAGATTGGCTTGTTTACTTTTTATCGGCGCGACATGTTATTTTATTGAGCTGTTATGTTAAAGCGGGCCGTCTTTTGTGCCGCCTCTCAATTAAGAACAGAGTTCTTATATAAAGTAGAACAGCTTTGTATAAGATTTTTGTGTTTATATGGTAATTTGTGGTACTAAATTATTGATAAAATAATAAGTACCTATAACCAAATTACCACATACAACATATCCCGCTAAAATTATTCAATTTTATAATAAATCCCTAAATAATTAGTCTCTATTCTACATTCGATTAATGAAAACTTTGCAACATGTAACATCACGCCTTTTATCACCGATGGAATAGATAGAAGTGCACATTACGGCACGTAATGCCACTATACAATGTACACCCACTTTCCACCATTTGTGTTATAAGTCCCATGTAATAGGGGAAGAGCCTATTGCCATATACTGGGCACAATTCCAGACTTCGTGCTACTACTGACAATTTTTCGAAAGTGTAACTGGGCTTGTAACACTTTGCCCAACCCGGTAATAAAACTCGAGACCCCTTGCCCGGCGCTCGCAATTGCGTCCACTCGACCAACGAGACGAATATTACAATATACAAATTTGCATATTGTAATATTCACCTCTATCTACCCGTGATCTTACGTAATGTTATTATCCAACTTAAACTATAACAAAACATAAGTAAAGCCACGGTGAACATCAAGTACTTAATATAAACGCATATTACAGTCAGAGTCAGTTTGCAGGCCATTCAGCGCTGCCAAGTCAAAGCTATGCCCGACTACTTCGTAGGCTCCCATTCATACAAGATCCAAGCTAATGTTTGTTCATTCAACTTTGTTAGTTTTTATCTAGGCTATAGGGTTGTGTTTCGAGTACACTTGTAACTAAAGAAATTTGTAATGAATACGGTTTTGTTAGACAGAACGTTTACGTTGAAGTTTGGTAATATGCGCGTTGTTCGGATTTGTTTGGGCTGGCGAGTGGATCAGGGAGGCTTTCTAGGGTTGTGCTGGACTGGCAACGCTTTGTAACTTAATGTGATATATTAAAAGGATTTAAAACTAATAATTAAAGAAGACAGTCCCTTAGTGTGTTTTTCCACCAGAGATGTGCTATGTAACTATATGCTACGAAGATGTATCTAATATCTAAGCTGTGAAACCATGTGACCGATTCCACTGATATTAAGCCATGTAGATGTATTAATAGTAGAGAAGTCATCCATAGTACACATCTTTTCATATAAAAAACATAACTTAGCTGAGTCGGTTTCCACCAGTGCTAAGCTATGTGTACCAATGAATATGATTGGTGGAAGCCAAACGCATCCACATCCACAGCAACGTAGCATAGCACATCTCTGGTAGAAAAGCACTTTTAAACTTGTAGTTTTTCCAATTCAGCTGTAATACAGATTATATAATTATGTGAATGTCATTATTTACCATCAAATGATTAATGAAATCATCACACTATCTTTCATATTTATCTATATACACCAACTCAATTAATCGTTCATATACCTGAATTCAAACAGTCATACCACACCTTATCTACACAATCATTTCGTTTTAAAATAATCCCATTTAACTTTCAGCACTCTCATATTATAAAGCGCTCTTTTAAAATATATTTCCTAGCATTCTCCATTCATGGCGTCCTCAGTAATCACCATAATCCAACCATCTACCATAATCAAAATGCACGCAAGAGACAGGCACCTTAATAAATTATGACGAAAATGGGTGCACAATACATTGATAAACTTGCAAATGTATATTGGATGGACGCCAAGAAAAGTTAAAGGTACATGGTGATGCTTGCCAACAGTTCCGTGCACGGTAATATTATTGCACGCACGAAATGAGCAACCTGCTCCGTGCATGCATGGTGTGCAAGAACAAAGCTAAACTGGAAAAGTATTATTTGGCTTCGTGTCGTATGTGGGTTAAGCGAATTACTTTGGTTTTGTTTTGTTTATAGATTTTGTTTAAGATTTTTGGTCTAGGTCGCTCGTTATTCTAATTTATTTTGTAGTCAGACAAGATCTAATAATGATCTTATAATCTTCAAGGTATATTAATCCATCCAAGGCATTTTCCTAATTAATTTTGTGTCCAGTTTAGTAAAGAAACAAGAATTGTATGATTTGTATGCTATATACATAGATCAAATTATGTGATACAGGCGTCTAAAAAGGAATAATGTTCTAATTCAGCTTTTATAAATAATCGGAATGGTAGGAGACACCCAATAACTTGTGTCCAACCAAGCTGAATAACATCAAATCAGATCTTAAATCGAACAGAAAAATGGCTTACTGTTGAAAAACAGATTGCTATGATATAGTAAAACTGAATTTAAAAATAAATACATACCCTCATTACTAGAAAAATCAGTAAATCAGTTACTTATTACGTGAGTAAGCCGATAACATAATAATTAATTTAGTATGTCTCACAAAAGTTACAATAAAATCATAAATCAATTACATTAATAATGTGATTAAATAATTAATAGCTATTGCTCAAAAACACAAACAAAACAACCGAATCTTTATTAAAATCCCGTCAATTTCAAATATTCCTTTACTCACGAATTTTACAACGACAAAACAAAAAAGAACACAAAAAAAGGTATTGTATTATTTTAAGAAGAGAGAAAAAAAAGTACGGAGCATATTCTTCAAAAGATTTCTCGAACATTCGTTCGTAGGAGCGTGGACTGGAGTTACGTGAGCATCATCGCTGCCAGGCTTTTGTTTAAGGAGCCTATTCAGTTCAAACCTGTGTTTTTACCCTATGGTACGACTAGGTATTATAGATGTACGTGTATGCGTCTTAATGCAGGGGTCTGATGCTATATTTACTGTGGAGAAATTGCAAAAGTTAATGTGTTCTTTTTTCATGTAACTGACTTTGTAGGTCTATCATGTGTTTGGTAATCTATGAGATTAGAAGAGAACTGTTTACTAAATGTAACATCTAATTAAGACCAGGTTTAAGTTATTCAGCTTAAGTAACAACGTCCGTAAATCTTTTCTTTTTAAAAAAACCTTGCCCCATTCTAGGGATTTCTCTTGTGTCGTGAGTGCGTTTACAAACATACAAGTACAAAACATAAATTTGTGGATCACTTAAGAGTTGCTCTGTGCGGGAATCGAACCCACTACACTACACATTGCGCAGCAGCCGGTTGTCCAGTCACCGCGCCAGTGTGCGTGCAGTCAGTCAATCCAAACTTCTTTACATGTATTACTAAGAATTTTTATAAAATAGAAAATCTTTTATCCATTCTTCTGGCCAAAACCTTTACAGTTACGACTCCGACTATGAAACAACGAACCAATCAAGGTTCAACTTTAATTTTGCTCAAGAATGATGCCTGATAGCTTGCTATCACTACAAAGCCTAACTGAAACTTTTCTAAACCTCCTCGCAACAGCTCCAACACTTCAATAGGCACACAATAGCTAGTATCTACATTTCACATTATCAACAACAACACTAAAACAATGGGAGTTGTATCTTGTCAGACAGATCTCTTTGTAGCAACGAGATCTCTTTGTCAAAGAGATCTACTCCGAACTGACGTCGATATCTTATGTGTAGTTTTATTTTAATGAGGTAGTGTTCGTATTGATTAACGATGATTAATTTTATTGAGTAATTTCATTTTGTTTCATTTAAATGAAATTATTGGTTGTATTTTTTAGGAATATTTGTTTTATAAAACAAAATTAAATAAAATTTTATTACGTTTTATGACTTACGCACATTTGAGAAGAAGACTCGACTAGTTTCAAGTCCCGTTAAGGGCTCGCATACACATTATCGCGGCGTCGTGTCGGATCATCTACATAAACCCTAGAATCTTACAGTCATGAGCAGCATAGCCGGAGAAATTTAACAAATTCTTACACTAAATCACTAAACCCAAAATATAACAAAGCTGCTTTGGCAAGCGACTCTACACTTCTTAAAGACATACATAGTACATACAAAGTTTCAATTTCTTAGTTCCAGTAGTTTGGGCTGTGCGTTGTCTGTCAGTCAGTCAGTCAGTCAGTCAATCAGTCAGTCATTCAGTCAGTCAGTCACACAGTAACGGAAGAGTTTCATATACACACACAGATAAATCAAATTAAAAACCGATATCCATAATAAGTAACACAGAAATATAAGTACAACAATAAACACGGCCACGTCGCAACATGTTCAACACAATACAACATGTTATTGGATCTCTGTACAATCTATCAATTACACACTAATTGACAGATGTCTGGATCCTGACCTTACAATACAAACATATCGGGTTTCGATCGATATCTGTGTATATGTACTTGTATGTCTATGTTATATGGTATTGGTTACCCAAATTCTTATATTTAGCAAGATTGAGTTAAGTCCGGGAGGCACGGAAGATGCAAAATTTTACACTATTGGTATTATTAAAGATAGAAAATTATCGAATGTCTCATATCGATACTGAGGGCTTAGTACAAGTTTGTTTTACGTTTAACGAAATCAAAACAAAAGCGCGTTTGGCACTCTAATTGACCGACTCGAATGAACCTACCAATCAAGGTACTGAATGAATTGTGAGAGACTGCCAAACTCTAATAAATGTGGGGATTATGACATATTTACGAGGGAAACTGAACAATGGTTAAACATAATGGTTTAGTAATGAACATATTCCGATAGGTCAAGACAATTCTTCTTTACATGAAGACTGATGACTGTTGATGAAGCAAAATAAGTATGTAAAGATTAGTAGATGAAATATGCAAGATTCGTAGCAATTGGCGTTCCATTGTCTCTGCCTACCGCTATGGAATACAGGTACAGGTTATGTATGTATGTATGTATCAAAAATGACAAAATGCACTAGAAATTCGTCAAATACAAGTATTCTCACTTTAAAAGAATATAAAACCTTTACCGTACAAAGAGAGATCTCAATAAAACACCCATCAAACAAACAAACACGCACTTTCAGCTCTAAAACACAGAATTCCTCTCTTGACTTACCGTCTCCTTGTACATAAGTCAACACGAAACATGGTAACACCTTATATTTCACATTGTAAAACTCGGTTTCATGTCAAACAACTTTTGTTTGAAGACACACTGAGGCTCAGGCTCTTCAAATAAGCGATATTGACATTAGAGTACATTAGAGAACAAAGGGCTCATTGGTTTTGAATGACTGTTTCGTACAACAGGTTCTGAGGAATGTAAGCGATGGAGTTTGGTTTTAAAGTGTAAAGTGAAAGATTACTGCCTTGTTGGTCGAGTGGTCGTAAGTGTGACTGCCGGGTAAGGGGTATCGGCTCGGTATTTCTGGGAATTTTCGGTTTTCGAAAATTTCTCAGTAGTAGCACGGAGTTTGGAATTGTGTCCAGTATTTAGCAATATGCTCTATTACATGGAACTTAAAAAACAAATGGTGAAAACTTGGTGTCCACTGCACGGTGGCATTACGTGCCGTAATAACGTCCACATCTTTTCACCACTTGCTAATATTTTAATGTCTAAATAAAGTATGTCATTCTTATGTTTGTATTGTTTACTTTGAAATCAATTCTTGGAGATCCAATTAGCCCCCTTCCCAATCCCCAATTCCCCAACCCAAAAATCAATACGTTCATACATTTTTGACTTCACTTTAAAATGGTAGGGTTCTTTTTCTTCCATTGAAAATTCCCAGCTTATTTTTATCTCGCCTCTTTACCGAATTATTCCATGGCTTCATTCGATCCCCGAAATAATTTCACCTTCTCAATAATGGAAAAGTTTTACATTTCATTAAGCGGTTTTTCCGCACATGTACTCACGAATCACTTACTGGACTATAAATAAATATCCTCAAACTGATAAATATAGAGTGATACTTACAATCGAGTAACTATCAATATAATAAACTTCAATGCCATGGTGAGAGAACCATGTGGAAAATCCATTGGTTACTAGTTCTCACGCCGAAATATAACGAAATTTGTTCGGTAACGTTCCGCGATTTAATACAGAACAACCAGAGCCGTATTCCATGGCCGGTTTAAGACGTGGTTAGTTCATTTGAGCCGGCCAATCAGAGCGCCGAACGCACTCTTGTTTCGATTATTTAAACGTAAAGTAAACTCATTCTTTGGTTACTGATAGTATTGTAAAAATGACGTGGTTGCCTGCAGGTTTAAGACACCCGCTTCTCATGCATCGAAACCTACCAACGGCAAGTGCCAATGTGACTGTTTCCGAGTTATATGTACGTTCTAAGCTTATAAGTATATTTAGACACCACTGACAAACGGTGAAGGAAAACATGGTGAGGAAACCTGGGCTCATAATTACTAATTATAAGTTTGAAATCGCCAAGAATTGAGCAAGCGTGGTGATTAATGCTTAAACCTTCTTCGTGTGAGAAGAGGCCTTTGGTCAGCAGTGGCTACCTATAAACTGTGGATGAGAGTTGTTTTATCACTTAGGCAAATCAGGAAAGTGCCTAGGATGCCAGGTTGCACAGGGGCGTCGCGAGACGCGTGTGCCCAATCCAACTACATATAGAGTGGCGGCGGCGCCAAAAAAATCGGAGCGCTTATGAGGTGCTTGCCTAGGGCGCTCTCTAGATTAAATCCGCCTCTGGGAACGACAAAAAGCCTATTATAGGTTAGTCGGCTCTTATCATGTTAAAAGGAAAGGCCTTTAAGTTAGACCAAATCCGAGCACTTCTTTTTTTTATTGATAAATGGACGATCTGAAGTATCACTCGACGTTAGCAAGAATATATTATTGGAAAACGTAATTTTGTGTTTCGATGAATCTTTTTTTTTTGCTGGTCCGCGGCCGAATTTGTCACGGCCCGTTTCGGGGGATTTGCGATGAAAGAGGGAAAATGAGGAGGGATTTCCGAATCCCGGAAATGTTATTTGAACAATCTCTAGGAATCGTCTAGTGAATAGATTTGTATCTTGTTACTGTGGTTATAGAAATTGTTTTGATGATATTAATAGATGTCTTTATATAGCAAACGATTTTGTTTGAGATAAATTAATTATTGTTTGTTTCTTTTAAAACACCGTGCCTTCTATTCTTTGACGGAGCAATAAACAAAAAGGTCCGTTTTAAAATTGTATGTAACACCCACTTGTATTACGAAACTCTTGCAATACACTGCATATTATATTTAATTTTAAACTTCATGATACTTCTGAGAGTTGATGTATTTCGAAATTTTGTAACATGTTGTCCGACTTAGAAATCAAAGCAACACGCCTTAGCTTAGCAGTTATAAGTTATACAGTTATAGCAGCTTCGACCCATTAAAAGTAAAAAAAAAATACTCCGTCTACTTAACCAGCAAATCAATTCTCTGAAAATAACACAAATTTTAAACAACTGTAGGATTTTCCAAAAACTCTTTCCGATACTCGAAACGTCTGGACAATACATTGATAGCTCTCAAACTCCACGAGAGAAACTTAGGACGGGAATATAATTAAGGATTGAATTCTGAACACGCCACTCGAGTGGAGGGTTAAAAACTTGAGATCGGAAACAACTGAGATACCGGTTGAGCGCAACGCGATCGAGTGGGGGTTGAGCAAAAATAAAAATGGCTGCGGAAAAAAAAAAAACAAATGAAAAATGCATTCGATATTTTTTCAAGTTGTGTGTGTTTTTTTACAGTTTGTTGAATGTAGGAGTAACAACCAAGCTGGTTTAAAATCAGGAGTCAAGTCAAACATTTTGTTTTTTTTTTGAAATTGTCATTAAATGACCTTAGCGTCCTCATCGTTCATATTGATCAGCTAAATGACGTTTACATTCACTACTACCTTAATCTCATTGACTTTACAATGATTCCAGATCAAACGTAACGTCACGTATTTTTATCCCCAAAGGGGTAGGCAGAGGTGCACATTATGGCACGTAATGCAAACCAGATCAGTCAATTAAAAACAACCTTCACACTACACCGTTTGGTTCCCTAAATAATAATTTTAATATCTCAATAAGTAAATTAATATTTCAATGTTCAATAATAATAATTTGAAACAATTTAATTTAGAATCTCCCAAACGCCAGTAGTTAAAACATTTCTATTACAATTATAAATAAACGTAAATTTATTCATAGAAAGCGCTAGAAACTTTCAATTAGGCACAATTATAAAGATTCCATCAAGTTCACCAACTTAATGAAAAGTCCAAAAAGGGTATATTTATAATTACAGTGGCCCCGTTTGCGACCAGACGATTGTTTAAATTAAGAACTCTGGCTGGAATAAGGTCAGACACACTTTCCTGTTTATAGTTACAAGTGTCAATGTCTTCATTAAGCTGAAGTCTTTTGTAATATTACACCTTCTTTTGTTTTTTTTTGTAATGGTAAGCAGAAAGTCGTGGAACATTGGAGCAGGGGTAAAAATATATTTGTTATACGCTGGTAAACGCGCAGACGGATCACCTGATGATGATCACCACCAGCCGCACGAAACACCAGAGACGTTATAAGTGCGTTCCCGGCCTTTTAGAGGTTAGAAATTTAAGGGTTGTTGAGGAATCGGGGATTTTGATGATTTGGTACCTCCGGTAACTTCATTCACGCAACGAAACACAACGCAAGCGTTTTTTCACGTTGGTTTTCTGTGAGGCTGTGGTATCACGCCGAGCCGGTCTATTCGTATCGAAGCATGGCTCTCCCACACTTAAAATGGTGTAAAAGTGAGCAAACGTTAGTTCGACGATCGCCTTGATTGCCTACTATGAATATGAGCTCGAGATTCTGAGCTAGTTAGATAACCAGACCAGCAAAAGATAAAGATTATTGATTTTGAAACCTAATCAGGTTGTTATAAACTTCACTAATATAAGTAGCACAATAGATAAAACATACTAATGAACAACACTAAATTAACCCTCCCCGTTCCTACATAAAAACCAATAACAATATTACCCAACATCTCCAAAAAAATCACATCAAATATTAAAACACGAAACACAACCAACAAAACTCCCAATTGACCACGAAAGGAAATAAACACAGAATCAATACAACACAATACAATACAGCACAATACAATAATACAATACAACACAATACTATCCCAAATTCCCAAACTAATAACGCAATAATTTATCCATTTTTAGACCACATTTCTGATAGAAAATGGCGGCAGATAGTCGTAATAATTAAGCAGACGGAGGATAGTTCGATAAATAAGTAATACTGACTGTATATAGGCATTGTTTCTCGGTCCGCCACAAGAGAATTCAGTGGTGTCTGTCCCGATTAATGATTCAAATAGCTACGCTACTTAAAATTAGATGGAGGGCGTAAGGAATTGGTACATTATTGCTGCTTAGGTTTTTAATTTATTTAGAGGGGAAATGGTAATGTAGAAGTATTTTGTAGATAGATTATTGAATAGATAGTAATCTAATAATATTTCTTGCTTTTCCTTCCCTGTGTCTGAAGTTATACAAGTTTGGAATTACGTAATAGCAGTTTCAATAATGTATTTGTAGACATTTGATAATCAAGGCCACAATTACTGTCATCTTCAGTTATAGAGGTCTACTGCATTACGTAAGGCACCCGTATTGACTTTCAAATTGGCCAGTAGAAATATTAATTGTCATAAACCAAACAAATTCTAACTTAAATTGCTGATCATTTAAAATAGAAAATGTTCAACGATACTTTTTTATATATTTACTTAAGACCTTTAAAATGAAGACTAAGTCCTTATAAAATGTATTTTCATACACAATAGCAAAGCTGGTGTAATCCATAAAGTATTCTATGACGCTCCGCAACGGGGCGGAGTCAGCGAATACCAAAATCGTGCTTACAACAGAATTCCGAACAGACGCTAGATAAATGTTTGGAAATCGTAGGCTTATGTCTACCGCTTTCCTTTTTACTATGAAAGGCAAAAGCAGAAGGTTCAGTAGTCTCAAATCAATAAATAGAGCTTGAAGTATAATGGAATCAGAAACTCTGAAGAAATAAGATTAATACAAATTAATTATTATGTTTTTCGACTTACTCGCGTGGTTATTTGACGAATAATCCAACAATATTTTATTTTAACCTATTTCAAAAAAAGGAGGTTCTGAGTTTGACCTGTTTTCCCAGTTTGGATGATGACCGATTTTAATGCGATTTTCAGCATAGGATTTTTTAGACGTAGGTGAAGGTTTTAGGGATACCTGATTTGAGGTGGAGGCGGTAAAGAAAATTGAAGGCTATGACACTATAAAGTAATACTTCTGCAACTCCCCTGCCTCGCACCCCGGGACTTGTTTCGTAAACAAACACAGGCAAGTTTTCCTTGGCATAGTTTAGTTGGAAGTGTCGAGAAATTCGCCTCGAACCCATAATTTAGTAATGTCCGTCTCGAATGTACTATTTTATTCAATAACAGTACTATTTATACTATCTTCATTGTCTTTGTTTTATGTTGAAGCCTTTTGTTCGTGGTTATACTTGGGTTAATGAGATAATTGTTAAGCTGTCTTCTTCCTATTTTGCTCTATGACAAAAAATTGTTCTATCGTTCTTCAGGGTTGAACAATATACCTAAATAGAGAAGCCAAATAAAACTTTGCCCAACACTTGAGACATGACTCAATGAATTCATGCTTTTATTTACAAATACAAAGTGTGACATAAAGGAACCTTTTTGTGGGAAACTCATCTAATGATTTCTCCCACGTATATTTTTAGGGGGGGGAGGAATCATCCAATGACTTCTCCCGCCTTGGGCGAGCTGAGGTCAGACTCTTACTGACTAAAAACCACCCTGTTCCTACTCCTGCTTTTCGAGCCGGAGCCCCGGTAATCCGCTAGGTAGACCGCAGCACATAAAGGAACCTTAGTAATTTATTAATCTACATGCATATACTATACATGTTACTACTCACAATAGTTTTCTCTCTCTTTCCGTTTATACATTCAGTCATACTCAATGACATGACATCTCTAGAAATTAAACACAACTTAACTAATAAACCACATAAAAATCCATATACCACAAACCCACCACCATAACATACACTATTTCATACAAACGACACTCTTATACCCATCCTCCATTCATTTCACACACATCGGTAAAGATTTCAATGTGATATTAAATATATATGATTTATTTGGCGGTGTGGACTAAAAGCATTTTATGTTACACATTAGTTATCGAGTCTAGAGGGATAAAGAGTGGCGCCTAGTGATTGATTGTTATTGATAGATAGACATTATTAATTACAATATATTACTGTAAGTATATCACTGTAGCAGTAGTTTAGTAGCAGCGCGACAATCGCCGCGTCGTGTGTCGCGGAATGTTGCTCATGAATATGAGCCTCTAGGATGGCTTGAAACTAGTCGAGTTCCTCGTCAAACAGTTACGTGAGTAACATAATAATTAATTTAGTATAATATCACTGCTTTGATAGAAAGGACAGTACTTGTGCAGTCTCTTTTGTGCCTTTAAGCTTAAGCTGTTCTGTCTCCAGAGCTGCGGACTACCTACCCATACTATATATAGCCTACCGGATCTCCGGCTCAAAAAGCAGGAGTAGGAAGGGGGTGGTTTTTACTCAGTATGAGTCTGACACTCCCTTTCACTTCGCCCAAGGCGGCAGAAGACACAGGAAGATGTTGCCCCTTTAAAGAAAAAAAAACATTCTGTCTCTTGCATTAAATTAACCGAGGGAAGAAGAAACTCTCGTTTCTTTTTCTTCTCCTCTTTTAATATCTTCCGATTTATTGCGAGATCCAAGACAGTCATTCATGTCCCTGGGATGCGGCGTATTTCAAGGTTCCGGTGTTTTCATGGTTGTATCTACTGTAGATCCTGGCTTACAGGAGTGGTGGCGGGTTTGTACCAAAAAAAAAGTGGAATGGCCACTTAAGTGAAGTGAGGTCTCGGAATTGTTTCTTAGATTGGGCAAAGTATTATTCAAATTATTCACAATGGCAGCATGGAGTTCCAAATTGTATCCTCATGGTTGTGAGAATAATCTCTACTTATGACGAACGAGAATATGATCGAGCTCGCTTTGTAAGTTATAGAATAGTCTCACAGAACTGGCCATATATGAAACCCATAGTATAGAAAACCGCCTTTCTCAACACTTTAGCTAGCAAAACTTTTCTAATACCTACCTACATACGATCTCGAAGTATTCTTCCCATCAAAACAAAATCAAGGAAAAGTACTTAGTACTTCAATCGGTAGCCAGCCTACATACTAAGTATGTTTGTGGAGCATTGGGAAAATAGTAGGGGAGAGAGGGGATGTTTGTAACATTAGGGCAAAAAGCAACTAAAATTGTTAAAACTTAATCATCATGACTTTTAATCTCAAGAACGTTTAATTTCTTTCATCTTGCGTCTCATTATAGTAGAACACGAGTTTAAATTACAGATTATTATTTTATTACTGCAGTCAAACCCGCTATTGTATCAACGTACCTACTCCAAAAGGATTTGCTCTCTTTCTCTTTCTATTTGTATAATAAGCCGGTAAACGGGCAGGCGATGACCTGATGATCGCCGCTGTCCATGGAGACCGAAACACCAGAGGCATTACAAGTGCGTTACCCTTTGGGGGTTAGGAAATTAAGGATTGTTGAGGAATCGGGGTTAGGAAGATTGGGAAGGGTATCACACCGGTCGAGCCCGCCCATTCGTGCCGAAGCATGGCTCTCCCATACTTTGTGTTCAATATCCTTGATCTTTAATTTAGTTTAATAGTTTTATTACGACTCATATCTTCATTCTTATCTAATAACAAATTAACATTTCCTTTTTCCTTCTTTCTCACCTCCCCATGTGACTACTACCCCCAGCCTCCCCTACGTAGTGTAACGTACTTCTGAGTCGAGCTGGCACCATGCCAGTACCCACTACCTGCGCTATAACAGCTCATAGCCGTACCTTAACGCCTTTTTTATGTGCCAGCATCAGCAGAATAATTAATGTTAACTTAGGTATGTTCTGTCTACAAGGCTGTTTAATTAAGAAAGATTATAGACTAAATTTTACGAGCCATTTTTCACAGGTTGAAAAGGTATATTATGTTCGACGGCCGCTTCGGTTCTGAAACATTATCGCAAATAATTAAACTACAATTTCAATAAATATATTATTATAATGGATATTGTAATAAAATACAATTTGAATGTTGGTTGCGTAGATAGTATGTGTCCTTCGTCCTTCCGCGAACAACCGATTTCAAGGAAATTGGTTGAGTAGATTATATGTACAGAGGGTTCAAAAAAACTTAACTCATAAATATTATATTAGATTAAAGACTGATGACCTGATAACGGTCCCTTTTTTAGGACGGTTCTACCGCCCTAAAATGCCACCCATTCAATGATTTCTCCCGCCTTGTGTGAAGCGAGAGGGAGTGTCAGACTCTTACTGACTAAAAACCACCCCGTTCCTACTCCTACTGTTTGAACCGGAGCCACGGTTATCCGCAGCTCCGAATCGAACATCAGCTCTACTAGGCCCCCCATCTGTGGTGGTCATATGCACAATGATTAAAGTCCCTGGAAGCTTTTGGATGCTGGTCGCTTCTAGCCAGCAAATATGGAAGTCATTGGAAAAGGTTTATATTCAGCAATGAACGTCTTGTAACTCATATAATAATAAACTATTATCAGTATTCAAATCATACATCCTTTATCTACCTCTTACCTGTCTTACATTTCCAAGTAAGAGTTTCAGTAAGTAACTATATTTGTTCGTCCACAGAGTACTACAGCGTCCGGTAGCCGGTGAAACTAGAGCACATGAGAGCATATTTGTGTAATGTCATAACAAAATGTAAGTATAATGTACTTCCGGCAGTCGGAGGCTTTGATGCTGATGCTCAAAATAGCATGCATATAGTAATATGGTCGCTTTTCCCTATGGGGACTGATAGTAGTTTTGGGTGAAAGAATAGAATATATTTGCAACCAGCCCTACTCTTCCCACTGGATTTATTTGTAGTACTATCCTATCAACTAACTTACTAAATTAACTAAAAATCTCAATTTTTTCAAATTTCGAGTCACAGAAGGACTCTTCATCATGAGGACTATCATATATACATTTTTGTTTTTCTCAAAAACTTTGCTGCTGCTGCAGAATACCTCAAACGGTACAAATATATAATTCTTGCTGGTAATATTTTTGTTATATTTTTGAACCGTTTGGGGTTAAGTTTATTATACATTTTTTTCTCAAAAACTTTGCTGCTGCTGCAGAATACCTCAAACGGTACAAATATATAATTCTTGCTGGTAATATTTTTGTTATATTTTTGAACCGTTTGGGGTTGAGATTTTAGGCGCACGTAGTTTATTTGAAAATACCTGTAAGCGCCTGGTCGACGTATCTCGTGGAAGGACTGGTCTGTTCCTCAGTCAGAAGCTAAATATTGCCATTCAACGTGGCAATTCTGCCAGTCTTCTGAGCACTTTTCCTATTTATCTCGATACATTTTATTATTATTATTTTACTTTTTTATTTAGTTGTAAATTATCATAATAAAACTCAGATTGATTGGAATAGATTGTAATTATTTACCTTGGTACACTATACAACACGTCCGCCCTCGATGCTAAGGCCGAGTTGACCGTCGAAAATCCCCAACTGACATTTGTTCGAAAATAACGATAGTCATGTGACCAGTGTTGACATATCACAAAATCGATACTCGACTAAAAAGAAAGAACCATAAAATAACCATAGTATTATATGGTTCTTTAATATAATTTCGAAACCTAACATTATAAATAGAACTTGCAACGACGGAAAAGTAAACCACAATAATCACCACCTTTGCTCTTCCCATACATAATACGAGTAATAACAGACAAAGAGACTATCTATTAATTTAATAGAAACACAATTAATTAACGTTACAACGCAGACGTAAGAAATAACCATCAGAAAACAAAACCACACAATACTAGAGTGGATATACCCCGGATAGCAGCAGTTGTTACACTTAAGTAATTTAATTCCCTTATCGAGGAATGTTATCGAGGTCTTATCCTCATATAGCTAGCGATACATGTACTTCTTTCTTCCCTTAATGGTAAATGAAAGATAATTTATTGTGGACTATATGTTATTAACCAACTGCCGTACTCAGAGACATTTAATGATTACTTAAACTGTTCCTTAGTAAAGGTTTTGTATCGAAAACTATTGCTAAGGATTGGGTTAAGTAACCATTAAATGACTCTGAGTACGGCAGTTAGTGATTTTTATTCTGATGCTGATTTTATTTGTAAATCGGTTGATAACAGTGATTAGCTGTTAATTATCATGGTATATGGCGGTACACAACAAATTGACAAGGTAACTCGACTAGTTTTAAGCCACGCTTAGACCTCATAGCCAGGCCAGCCAACCCAAGACAACCCGTTTGCCGAATGTGCAGAAATTACCGCAAAATTTTTAGTAGTAGAGGTCAAATTTTCTTTATCTTAAACTAGTTATTACATACATTTAAAAAAAAATAAAGATTACTGCCTCTGCTCACGACAGACGAACTCGACTACAAATTTATTACTGCATTTTATGTTACTTTTATGATTTTATGAGAATAAGTTTCTCTTTTCTTATACTTTGACCATTTGTTACGTTTTAAGGACTTAGGATCAATTCCCAGATTGGATAAAATGGAATGAAATGGGTCGGTATCCATTTCATGTGCGTATCGTTAAACAGTTGTGCTTGCCTTCTAAGTGAGTGAACCGGGTTCGATTGTAAGTTCGAGCAAAGTATTATAAGGTTTACATCAACAATTTGTAATCACAGTCGCAGCCATGATAAAAGTACATACAGTCCTTTTCACTTTGCTTGACCTAAACTACCAAACAAAAATTTTTAACGAAGATATGAATTCACATTTCCAACCGCACACTTGTAAAAGTCACTGAAAATATCGAATCTCTCAATACTACTCTTGGTATTGAGAGATTTGATATTTTCAGTGACTTTGACCAGCATCCACACAACATCCACACAACATCCACACAACATCTATCAGATCTGTCAGCCACTTCAAGCATCCATACAAAACGGAAACGGAACATGAAGCAATTCGTTCTGAATTCAAATTCGAATTTCGAACGAACACTCTGTACCGTTAGAAAAGTTTTTCATTCGAAAATATTGATGGGTGCGTTCTAAATTCAAATAATATGTAACCGTTGTACATTTGTTTTAGTTAGAATAATGTTGTTTAGGAAAACAAAATAATATCATAATACATGGGACTAATAAATTGTGAAAAGTGGGTGTAGGTACATTGTACAGTGGCATTACGTGCCATAATGTGCACCTCGGCCTACCCCTTCGGGGATGCATCTTCGTAGCATAGCCACAATGCACATCTCTGGTGAAAAATAACACTAATTCTACTCGATACTCAAAATAATAAATCTATCAGAATTATTAAAATGTATTTCTATGTAACTCAGAATATCACAACGACATCAAAGATAACCAAAGCCTTTTATAAATATACCCTGCTTATTGTATAAATAATGGACGAAAGATAAAACTCCCTTCAAAGAGATACTATCAAAACATTATGTCACATAACAGATAAATAAACTAAAAATCAAACATATGGTTGTGACGGAAAAACTTATAAGAATGTCTCCAAAGATATTGACTTTGCAATAACGAGGGTCGCGCCTGATAACTGCAAAAGGTCACCTTTTATACCCAAAATACAATACAATATAATACAATATAACACAAAATACAACACACTTTTACACCCATATAACGCAAAATACAATACATTTTTATCGTGGGTGTATCGTGTATTTGTATCGTGGGTGCGTTTACCAACATACAAGACAAGTGCACATGACACCCAAACCCGAAACAACAATTTCTGAATCACACAAAGTGTTGCTCTGTGCAGAAATCGAACCCACTACACGTTGCACATCAGCCAGTTGCCCAACCACCACCAATAGTGCAGTCAAATTATTGATTTAGTAGAAAATTATTTATATTTTTAACCGACTTCCCAAAAAAGGAGGAGGTTCTCAAATCGGCCGGTATGTTTTATTTTTCTATGTATTTACACTGATTGCGTCGATGTTTATGGACCGATTTGCGTGATTATTTTATTGTTCGACGCGTATTAGTTCAAATTGGGTCCCATAAAAATGTTTTGTTTCAGATTATTTACAACATAATTATGTTATGCTAAATAAATACGAGTTTGGATGGCAAGGTTGTATACATGTTTTATCCCAAGCCCTACTTTGTACCGTAGGTGTTGTAAAAGCCGACATAATCAACCAATTTCAGATAATTCAATATCTTTCGATCGACTTTTATATTTCTTTTTTTTAAATATTGCCCACTTTAGGATTTTCTCCTGTGTCGTGGGTTCGTTTACAAACATACAATTTCACATGCACATGACACCCAGAACTGAAATAACAATTTGTGAACTCAAAACTCAGCGCCGGACTGTAACGGGCTATTAATGTAATGTATGGCGCAAAAATCAGGCTAGTATAATGTATAAGTAAGCAACACTAGCCCAAAAAGATATCTGGAGTTGCAGACTACCTAGCGGGTTTACCGGGGCTCCGGCTCGACAACCAGGAGTAGGAACGGGGTGGTTTTTAGTCAGTAAGAGTCTGACACTCCCTCTCGCCTCGCCTTGGGTGGGAGAAGTCATTGGATGATTTTTCCCCCTTAAAAAAAGAACAAAAAGATAGTTGACCATCTGTCACAATATTTATTTGATCAGTCAACCTGTTCTATTTTCGTTCCAAAACAAACATTAAAAAACAAACGCCTTTTGTACCGATACCTACGCTTTGTTTTTCCTCGAACATTACGAGAAACGTAAAGATTAAACTCAACAAACAGAATCCATAATACATTTACACGTATAAAAAAATAAATAAAGAAAATCCGCCATTTTGCAAATCCACACAAAAGCTAATCTGCGCGCGAAAATATCGTACGATATTCAATAAACGATAAATCAGAAATTTTAAATTTTCGAAGTTCCATTTTTAGGATTCGAATTTAGTTAGAAGCGGGAAGCGTTTAACGCATTGCCATTGGTTGCTCGTTTCTGAACGTTTTCGTTTATGAGCAAAGAGGTTTATCTTTATGTTCTTTTGCTTTTAAGGGGTCAGCAGGAATGGTGCCTGTATTATATTGACGAGTAAAATGCCGGCTGTCCAGTAGGGGAACCAATAAAGTTGAATCAGCTTGCTTTATCGTCTATTTTAATGGGTGCATTGTAAAATAAGAACGCTTTAAGGGACAGAAAAGCCGCTATGTGTGCAATAAACCATTATATTTGCGGCGTACTTTTTTTTTAAATAAAAAAATACAATTCAGGCTGTGATTCCTGAGTCAGGCAAAGGATTACTAGAGTATATTCAGGTTTTCGAAAATTTCTCTGTAATAATACGGAGTCTGAAATTATGAGAGTAAAAGTTTAATTTTTATTCTTGTGAGAAAGCCATGGATCGGCACGATTGAGCTGGCTCAATCGGAGTAATATCACGGCCTCACAGAAAACCGACGTGAAACAATGCTTGCGTTTGGTTTCGTCGTGTAAGTGAGGTTACCGGAGGCCCAATTACACCCCACCTAAACCTTCCCAATCCCGGATTCCCCAACAACACTTAAATTCCTAACCCCCAAAAGACCGGCAACGCACTTGTAACACCTCTGGTGTTTCGGGCGTCTATCGGGCGGCGGCGAATGCTTATCATTAGGTGATCCGCATGTCGTTTACTGGCTTATATACCCTAAAAAAATATATGTAAAAAATACTGTACTTTCAACATAAGTTCATACTTACTTTCAACATAGAAAAAACAGTATCTAGTATAAGTAAACTTTACCTACACAAACACGAGCTTTATATAAAACCCTTCTATTTGTATACCCGTTTGATGAGAACACGTACAAAGCTCCCAATCCTATCAGGATGATGTTTGACTCACCGGTTTTTAGTTTCAAGTGCAGCCTTTGACAGAAAAAGTGACGGTTCAATGATCGAGTCGGAAACAAAAAGAGTTGGGCGACTATTTGAAGTCGATGCTCGATACTTTACAAGTCCCGTCCGAATCGAGAGACTTTTAATCGAAATACTGTTGGAAGTTTGTGCATTTGACGTTTGTTGTTGCGTTCGGAAATGCAGGTGTGTTTTTATTGGATGGTTTAATGTGACACACTCACATTTAACTTTTATCTTTTCATTAAAATTTTTGGTTATCATTAACACAGCACATTGTTTAAGAGGTCTGCTGAGAAAGAGGTCTTTTTTAAGGGGAAATTCACCCAGTGATTTCTCTTTTCGATCCTCGGGCCAAGTTTTATTCGGGTTGTTTCCAGCTCTGTCTCTTCTTATATTTCGCTTCTGGTTTATGCATATCTTCTAAATAATAATGTTTGTCATTACCTCCACGCTTGGCAGGTTTTAAGACTGTACTTTGACAGGCTTATCACAGAATGCTGCTGTCCGGTGGCTCTTTGTCAATATGCAGTCTCATAATCGGCTCTTACAAAACCTACCCACGGGAAGAGCAACAGTGGCGATAAATATACGGTATTCCACTCTGCCGTCACTACACAACAAAGAATATAGTTTCCCTTGTTTACTCAAATTGTAGGTATACGGATTACACCCGTTTGTCGACGAACAATTTTTAACAAGCACGGCTCGTCAACCTACGTCAATCTACCAATCTATTCCAATACATTTTCAACGTTATCCTTTTTGTTATAAAGTTGAAATTCTATTGAGGATTAAGTGTAGCTTGATGTGCTGGTGTTGGGACTACCGCAATATTTCTCAAAGCTGGGTTGTCGTGTCATTGCATCCCGCGATCGTTCTCCGATAGAAATGTAACAATACATAACAAATTGCTTTTGTTATAGAAAATATGTTTGTATAAAACAAAACCCATTTTGATGGATTGTTTCTATTTCGTACGTAATATCTTCTATGACGAGTAGATACGAAAATATATGAATAGGTTTGTAGATATGTGCTTCTTTGGGTTTCGAACCGAACCCAGAAGATTATACAAGGGATTACAGCGACAAACCAGCGCAGATTTGAAGTATTCCCACCAGGAATAAGGAAACCCACTACCCAGGAAAAATCCTAGTGTGGAGCAACGTTTTTTTTTTAAATATAAAAACAAAAATCTCAAAAGGTATGAAAGGAAAGAACAAAAAATCGATATAAAATAATGGGCACGATGGTCTTTGTTTTTACATTTGTTGGGCATCGTTTGGTCGCTATCTCGCCTGATGGTAAGTGATGATGCAGCCTATATGATGGAGCACGTCTGCCCATAAGCAACCTATTCACTCGGGCTTTGAAGACACCCAGGTTATACCCATCAGGAAACACAGACTCCGGCAAGGAGTTCCACTCCCTAGCAGTTCGCACAAGGAAGCTTGAAGCGAAGCGCTTCGTGTGGGTGGGTGGGATATCTACCATATCACTGATAGTGATATCTACATCATATCATAATATTGTTTATATTAGATTCTAACTCCCTAAAGAGGTGCTTATGTATATAAGGTGATAGAATATAATCATATAAGAAATTGATATTCATAGTTACGTATGTAAGTCCATATCGAGACAAGTCGTGACTATGAATATGCAATCTATGACTGTATACAGCGTAGCGCAGTTCTATCTCATGTATGTACAGGTTGTGACTGTAATAGGTAATAGATTTTTACAACTTTTGTAAAATATATAAACTTTTTAAAAATGGGAGGGATTTTTAAGGCTCTTTATATCTATACCTAAAACCTTCTCCGAAAAAATACTATGCTAAAAATCGCATCAAAATTCTTCAGCCAAAAGCGTAATAATCGCGCGCAACGTACACTCATACAGGTCAAACTGAGACACTTTTTTATTTAGTCGGTTAATAAAGGCACTTAAAAATAAAAAGACACAAATGCATTAAACTAAATTGCGACAGCCATATCTGCATACAATCTCAATTGTTTTTTTTTGTGTACACATTGTATACTACTATTGAAAACTTCAAGAAAATATAAAATTCACTAACAACCTTAAAATTAAAGACTTTCAAAACGTAACACCCTATAACTTGGAATACACAATTAAAATCACGTCCTGTACATTGAACGTGGATTCATGGCCTACTTAGGAGGTATCTTAAGTTCGGTCATGTAACTATACTTAACGGTAGGAGATTAGAGGTACCTATAACTTATGTTATCTAATGGTATTTAGGCGGCCGATATACCGCCATTTTGTTTGCGTTGCTGTATAGTTTGAGGTTGGGGACAGCTTTGTAAGTAGTATAGGGTTTCATATTGGGATTGGGTAAAAAAATTAGTAATCATTAAAGCATTACGTTTTTGAAATTAAAAAAAAACTTTTTACAAAAAAATGCCGACTCCACTGATGAAAGGTTATAAAAACATTGAAAGGGTCAAATTAACTTTAATTTCGAAAGTCGGGGTTTCTTATTATTGTTTGTTTCTTATTTAATATCGACCTCCGAAATATAAAAAATATTTTAACCATTTTAGTGTTCGTTACCAGACCTGGGTATCGAACTTCAGGTATTAAACCGTATCATAACAAACGAAATTATATCTCTTACTAGTTTAACGATTTCAGATTATTTATAGTATGCAATACTGAATTAAATAAAAGCTCACTCAAACCTAAAGAACCCTAGACCTCAAGGTATCAGTCACACCTGAGACCAATTTATCAAAATAACCACACAAAGACAAACAACAATCCATCTCTCTTACATATACAATGTGATAGGGGCGAGACTTCTAACCCGTTAAGGCTGAATACTACATCTAATTTTAACGACAAAAGTCCTGGGTCGAAGGGGTCGAATCCCCTCCCACTAAAAATTATGGCCACTTTAATATTTTTTTTACTTTTTTTGATATCAAAGGTTGTATGCGTCGTAGAAACAAAAAAAGACGACAAACGGTAGCTAATAACCTTGACTAACTAATTCATTACTTTTTTCATATGTTTGATAATGTTTTGGTGAGAAAAAAAATAATTTGTGAATTATTCTTACCGAAAAAATCACTATTTTCCTATATTTTCAATTAGGGGTTCAACCCCCATATTATTTTTTTTGTCGATAAAATTAGATGTAGTACTCAGCCTTAACGGGTTAGAAGTCCCACGCCTATCACATTGTATATAATAAATAAATAATTACAAATAGAACCAAAATCCTAATTAAATTACACAACACTAGTCTTAATTTAAATCTCCATGTAATTGTAATAAATCTCGTAATACAAGACTCTCATATAATATATGTGTATAGATATAATTATGTTATATATGTATATGTGTTCTCGTATAATATGTTTGTACATAATTTTCATTTAACGCCTCAGCGTAGTTAAGCCTGTGTTTGAGTGATGTTGTTTATTGTATAATATACATATATGTATATGTAGTTGGATATCATCATACTATGTTACTATGAATGCGAAAGTTTATATGTATGTTTGTTACTCTATCACGTTAAAATGGTTGAAGGGATCTAGAAATTAGGAACAAACGGGCGAAGCCGCGGGTTGATGCTTATATGTTAAACTGACTAAACTAATTGTTTGATGTCTAGTTTTAGATATATTATGTACATCAGTAGTCCGTAACAATCTGATATTTGACTAGTCTACTATTTTCCATAATTCCAATTTTCAATAAAACAGTAACCTATGGAGTTTCTTGCTCGTTCTTCTCCATAGGAATCTATACTTTGGAACGAGCAAATAGCTTTACTAGAGGACTGACCGACTGACAGATAATTAGAAATTATAAATCCAGGCTTCCTTCAGTTTGTCTTCACTGTTAGTCAGTGGTGTCTAAATAATTTTAGAAAGCATATATAACTCGGAAAAAGTCACATTTATTCACATAGTAGGTTTCGAACCCGCACCCTCATCTACGAGAAGCGGGCGTCTTAGTCTCCGACCCACCACGACACTACACACACTCACAAAACCTATTACTAACAATTAAATACAAAACCCTCGATAAATAAAACCATTCTACAATTGTTTGTTTAAAATAACAACTTAAAAAACCAATTCCTCGGTATCTTTTACTTAAAAAAACTGTAGCTAGCATCTAGTTTTACTGAAAACTGAAACCTACAGTAATGGCATACAAACGAATGTTTAGTACGATCCTCACGTAAGCTGCAGTATTGCGAATTAGTTGTTTTTGTGTCACCGACAGAGAAGTAGGATGCTTGTTTATTAAAAGTTTCGCTTTGGACTATATAATAGAATGGGTGTATTGGTTGCGAAGTACTATTTTATTGTTGTGCGTTGAATTCTGGGTCGTGATCTCATTCACTAATTTGGAAGTTTCTTTTTTAACACATTAAACGCCATGGTGGGGCAAAAGTGACCGGCGCTTGCGGAGGATTTGCCTTCAACAGATTTTTGATGGCAGTCAATGTCTTAAACGTTGCTTTGCACTAGGATTTTTTCCAGTGTCGTGGGTGCGTTTACGATCATATAATTTCACATACACATAACACCCAGACCAAAAACAATAAATTGTGAATCACACAAAGAGTTGCTCCGTGCGAGAATTGATACCGCACACGTTACACGCCAATCACCATACCAACCGTGCCGCATTAACTGCCGAAAGAAAACTATTGGCAAATCCTTCGCTAAGTTATAACGAGCCTAAAACTATGAATATCTAATCTAGCCCCTATAGCACTAGTAACACAACTATTCAGTGAAAATAGAAAAAAATAACTAACTAGTCAATTCTCTATTCATACTCAAATCCAATAACGCACGGATCGTTATGATTGGCGGATTAATGGTGACTAGCCAATCAGAACGCTTGGTCTATCATCAAGCAATGGTATAGAACGCATCAATATTGAATCGGAATTACATTTATACGGTAGAAGAGATTCATTTTGTTTTAGTAATACAGCTTGTGAATGAAGCAATGATAAAATGTACTAGAAAAATGTTAGAAATATTTGGATCTTCGAAATTACAGTATTTTTTTTAACCGTTGTTCACATATAAATGATACCCAGACCCGAAACAATTATTTGTGGATCACACAAAGAGTATCGAAAGGGAATCGAACCCGCTACACGTTGCACGGCAGCCGGTTGCTGTGGTACTCTCCGAAAGGGTGTTGGGGCAAGTCTATCAGAGGATCCGGTGCCTCTTACAGGTGCTGAGCCGGCGGCTGCTGGCCACCGGGGTGGTTCTAGTGTGGTGAAAATACCATATTACTCCTTAGTCTTTCTCTCAAAAAAAAAATACCAAGGGCATTTTGAAGGCATCGTTAAAAAAATATGGTACTCCCCAAAAAGCAACCTTCCCAATAACGAATTAAAATTCAATTTCAAAGCAAACAAACAAACGAATCATATCTCTTCTCATTCTATTAATACAGATAAAGATTGTTTGCTTACATCCACGATCACGATAGCATCAATTAAAATGCGGAGCACGCGAGAAAATAATTAAAAAAATAACAATGTCTTGAATAAACGAAGGCCTTCTCTCGTTCCAATTAATAAATTGTTGGTGACAGTCACATTGGATGTTATTCTACTTGTTTACATTAATTAGTATGCACATTGCATGGTTGGATACTGCAGTGAGAGAGATCTGTAAAATTACGACGTTTTTCCTATGGGAATGGGCAGAATCTATAGAGTTTTTTTATGGTAAAGCCGGTAAACGAGTAGATGGATCACCTGATGGTAAGCAATCGCCACTGCCCATGGACACCCGAAACACCAAAGGCGTTACACGTGCTTTGCCGGCCTTTTGGGGGTTTGGAATTTGATGATTGTGCAGGATTCGGAGATTAGGGGATTGAGGGTTGTTGGGAAAATTGAAGATTAGCCGTACACTTGGGCGCTAATATTTGCTTTATAATTGTACCAGACACCTCTGGTAAATAATAAACTGCAAGTTTTTCTTTCTTTCTTTCTATCTTGGCTTTACCAAAACTAAAATTAAACGAACACATGTACAGTACAAAAATCAGTCTAGAAACCACTATTCTTCGTTGTCTTTCCTTACCCAAGCAACATTCGTAAGCTTCGTAGGAATTTATTTAATTAGTCTTAATTGTTGCTTTAATTACATGTTTGGAGAATTGTTCTCCCGTTCCAAACTTAGGAACACACAAACCATTGGAATGTGAGACATTCTGATGTTTACATACCTTATATTAACGCGTATTGCGTACTTGGATATGTCTGTGGTAGTGTGAGTGGTAGAAACATTAGTCTATGTATAATAATTTAATAATTAGCAAACATATTACTATATTCACGACTTAATACTAAGACTATTATCTATCTATCTATCTATCTATTACATGTCTATCTATAACTACGATCTTCTGCCTATTACATGGGACTTATAACACAAATGGTGAAAAGTGGGTGTACATTATACACTGGCATTACGTGCCGTAATGTGTACCTCTGCCTATCCCTTCTGGGATAAAAAGGCGTGACGTTGTGTTAATACTAAGACTAAGATTTTATTCCTGAAAATGGAACCCGAAACCACGATCGAAATCGATCGATCATCAATATATCTAAGCATTGAAGTTTGCATGGCTTTGTGTACTATATCAAGCTATTTAAAAATTTAACACGATAATGACCTGCAAAAAGCTAACTAAAAATATGCTAAACTAAAACACTTCGTACCGTAAATAGTTGTGTTATTTATATCATACCATAATCAACAACTTAAATGGATTAAGGCTATCTTTAGACACACCCAAAAAGGTCAAAACCACATCACATACTCATGTATGACATTTACACTAAAAATAGACCACGTTTACCTACCACCACTATGTTTACCTTAATTACACTAAAAATAACTATTTTGACAACACAAAAGAAAAAGATACAAACTAAATTGTTATATTTTCGAAACGTTAAAAGCAAAAACAATGTGTCTTGTAGATAAACTCAAGTAAATACTAACAAAGCTAGAATTTCAACACAACATCGTTTAACTTTTTAAAACATTTTATCAAAGTTATCGGGCCAAAGGGCAAGAGTCCAAGTTATTCGGTGAGCATTTAAAACTATTTTCGTTAAAATAAATTAACACTAGAAACATGGCGGCGATACGAAGATAACAGCTGACTTAGCATTTTGTGAATAAGATAAAAACGAATTTAGTAATTGTATTTTGTTCTTTTTATTTTCTGAAGAGATAGAAAGAAGTATACGAGTTATAGATTTTAATAGAGTAGTAGAGGGTGATTAAGATTACAAGTTAGATGACAGTAAAAAAATCAGCCAAACATAAGCCTTCAAAGCACACGTTCAACAATAAACTTACACTGGCTAGTGATAATATGATCCACAACATGGATTTGACCAAAGGCCCCTACTCACACGGAGAAGGTTTGAACATTAATCGCCACACTAGGTCAATGCGGGTTAGCGATTTCAAACTTATAATTAGAAATTATAAGCCCGGGTTTCCTCACGATGTTTTCCTTCACCGTTTGTCAGTCGTGTCTAAATAATCTTAGAAAGTACATATAAATCGGAAAATGTCACATTGGTTCTTGCCGTTGGTAGGTTTCGAAACCGCGTCCTCATGCATGTGAAGTGGGTTGGACCTCTAAGCTACCATGACATTTTTTAAACACGATCAATACATATAACGTCAATCTTTTATTTTAGTTAGCACTATATCATTTGGTCACATTTCACGATATTGCCAAGTAAGGTCGCGAGAATTTATTACTACTGTTGCTGTTTCAATTAATTCGAATCAAGCTAATTACATATTTTTCCAACTTTTATATTAAACTTAACTTCCATTTTTGTGGACTGGCATTGTTCGTGTACTCAAAGAGAGTGTTCTTAATGATAAAATTGGCGGTGATAATAAAATTATGGGATTTCATCTTAAGGATATTTAATTTAATACCGAAATAAAAGTAGATTTTCTGATTTCAAAATATAATAGGTGTATTATATTTATTCTGTTTATTTATTAGGTGAATAATTATTTGCAATACTTTGGTGAGTCTAACTTTCTGGCTAATGCATTTTAGCCAGAACTGGAATGTTTATTCAGCTAATCATGTCTCAAATGTAATATGTTTTTGGATAATATTTGTTCAAACCATTTTATATATGCATTTAAAATTAACAGAATAAACATTCCAGTCCAAAAATTAAAAGAATTTAATGTCGTGACTTCCATTGAACAAGGTGTAGAATTAAGTCCCCGAGGTGGAAAATGACATTAAGGAATTATGTATAAAACAACGCCTATACTACAACAAACTTAGACGTACAATTAACTTATGATTCGAAGAAATAGATTCGAAAAAAAAAACCAGTATTTTCAACATTTCGTGTGATTGCGTAAAAAAATGTTGTTACTCGTAGCTACCCTTTGAATCGTTGATTAATCCTTTGTCCCACTTTCCATTTAACTCATTTTTCTACGAACGAAATTATTTCAAAATGCCTTGTTAGCGTGACGTCTAACAACCAGAAACGTAACGTAAATGTATAATTAAAAAAAGGAGTTTTAAACGAAAAGTTTTAATATTTCAGAGTGACTGTGTGAAAAAAATATACCTAAGTGATAAGCTGGCAACTTATAATTTGAAATTGAATTGATTTTTATTTTAGGTTCCATTTTTGAATTAGCTGTTTTGATTTACGTGTGCCATTATTTTATTAAACGTTTAATATTAAATTATTTTGCTGTAACTAATAACCCCAATTCTAAATTTCCAATCCTTAAATCTTATCTCAACTTCAATAAGCCGGTAACGCACTTGTAACTCCTTCAGTATTGTGGGTGTCCATGGGCGACACCGTGTGCCAATTGCTTTCCGTCAGATGATCTCTCTGTTCGTTTGCTATATATAGATAAGATTATCAGTTCTATTCTCTCTGTCTATCTATTAACCAAAAAAATATTTTGTTAAAATAGTAATTCGTCGTTTAAGTTAAATAAAAAATTGCAATTTATTTATGTACTCCATTTAAATTATTCACTGATTATTTCAATTCATACCACATTAAAACAGATTAATGACCCATAAAATAAATTCAATTTAACAACACTCACATTCACTAAAATCAACACATGATCAGCATCAATAGTAAACAATAAAACACTCTACTGCATAGTTAATAAAATTCCAATTTACTTGCAGAAACATGTGACTTACAACCTTTGGGTTTACAGAAGGGAGCTTATCTACTAACGAAGCAAACAAAAAGTGAAGTATTAGGAAACTTAGAAAGAAACTCATTAGTCCAAAGTTAAATCTTTGCTCGCAGCCGACGTATTTATTGGTCCGATATCTGATTGGAATACTGTTTGGTACTGTCATTCAATTATAGATGTTTATATCTGTATCTTCTAAGGTGCTTTTCTACCAGAGATGTGCGTACATACGTTGCTGTGCATGCGTTTAGCTTCCACTAATCTTTTTTTTTCGTACACAGCGAAAATTTCTCAGTAGTAGCACGAAATCTGGAGATGTGCCCAGTATATGGCAATGGGCTCACTCCCTATTACATGGGACTTACAATATTAATTGTGAAGAGTGGGTGAACATTGTACGGTGGCATTACATGTCATAATTTGCAACTCTGCCTTCAGGGATAAAAGTTGTGACGACGTTGCGTTGCGTTGCGTTTGGCTTCCACCAATCATATTCATTGGTACAGTTTTAGCACTCGGGGAAATCAATGGGTACTTTCTAAGATTATTCAGACATCACTAACATGCTTATTACAATGTAACTTGTTTGAAATCGCCAATCGGTTAAGCAAGTGTGTTGATTAATGTTTAAGCCTTCTACGTGTTAAAAGAGGACTTAGCTTAACTATGAGCACTTATACTTTTTTTAAGGGCGGAAAATCATCCAATTCTCTCGTCTTGAGCAAGACGAAAGGGAGTATCAAACTCTTACTGACTAAAAACCACCCCGTTCCTACTCCTGCTTTACAGCCTGAGCCCCAGTAAACCCAATACGCAGTCCGTAGCTTCGAAGCATACCTAGACTGATGATAATCATGCCACAGAATGTACATTGTTTAAAATAAATTAATTATTTCTAAAACACAACAAACCACACAAACCTCCGCTACTCTCCGTAAAATATAATTCTAGAAGTTGTAACGACAGACTAGGCACACATGGGAGCGACAGAGGTTGAAGTCACACTCAACCGCAAAATGTTGAAGTTTTAGCTTCGCGGCACTTTTGGAGACAAGTTAGTTTCAGTTCTTAGTAATCTAGTACCGCGTGATGTTCTATACCTGTTGACAGGGTCAATGTACTGCTAGAGTTTAGGAAAATGTACTGCTAAATAAAAAAGCGTTTTCATCATTTATTGAATTCAAGTTATTTTAATGTAACTTTAATTGCAAGTTAAGCATTTTTATGGCCATGCCAAATTTCAACTCAATCGGTTGAAAATATGCTTTTTATTTAAGATTAAGTAAATAATAATTATTTTTCATTATAGATATATTATTATGATATGGATTGATGATTGAAAAGCTAATTGATCTAAGCGATATTTTTTGCGATATTGAGTTATATACATACATCATTCGATGACAAAAAATTCGGTGATTCCAAATAAGTATATATCGCTTAGATCTCTATTATGGCTTGAAACTTGTCGAGTTCCTCGTCAAACAGTTACGTGAGTAAGCCGATAACATAATAATTAATTTAGTATGTCTTAAGAAAGTTACAATAAAATCTACATATAAATTGCAATTACATTATGTTAATACACATTATGTAAAAATCTATAGATATACTGGATGACTATAGTAAAAGGCAAACGTAAGCACTGTGATTGCAAATTACGATATTTAAATTGAGTTCAGATAAATAAAGTCACGTTTTTATGTCCGAAGCGTAAAGCAAATGTTTTGTTTATTCAAATTTCAACGTAAATTTTTATGAAACATTTATAAAGTTGTTGTTCTACATATTATTAAAATAATATGTGTCATAACACGTTCTATTGTTATATTATCTTACTAAAAATAATAATACCATTTTAAAAGTACATATTATAACAAAAGTACCTATTTATGGTTTAATTGGCTTTGAGTTTTACTTTGACCTTTTATTTTAGCTCTCTGCATATTCTACTAATATTATAAATGAGAAAGTTTGTGAGGATATGTCTGTGTGTGTGTTGTCATTCCATAACATAAAAAGTCTAGACTCTTAAATGACAAATAAAATAATGTTCACCTAAACAGTGACAATAATAAAAACTGTTAATATACATACTAAATTAATTCTTATGATTATCATTTTTAATAGCGCGACTGTCGCCGCGTTGTTAGTCGTGGAATGCAGCTCATGAATATGAGCCTCTAGCATGACTTAGAACTAGTGGAGTTCTTCATCAAATAGTTACGTAAATGAGCCGAAAAACATAATAATTAAAAAAACTGTGATAAAATATTCTTAATCAATTCAATACTAACTTTTAATGAACCCAGTAAGGGTCCCAGTCTCACCTAAATTTGTTTCAAATAAGACTAGAAAATCTACTAAGTTTCTAATTTATGTCATTAAAGATTTATAAAATACTAAAGCCTAATAGTATTTAGAAATAAATGAGACACAAAACATACATTAGTCTCTTTAATTAGTATCTTATTATTAATTTACTAGAGTTGAAATTAAATCTAATTTGTAGATGAAGCCTTATCTTTTTGTTCAATTAAGGTTTAGTTGTCGTGACACAGGTGTGAGTATTTATGGGAAAAATAACCTTCAAAACACCAAAAATAACCATTCGTACTCGATTTTTTCTAATACTAATAGTATGAGTGCTTTTCCACGTGTCGTTGGTCGGTTTCGAACGCACTCTCATGCATGAGAAGCAGGCGTCTTAAAAATAAAATAACCAACACGAGAACTCAAAAAAAAATATTACACAAATAGCACGGTTATCTAACCATGTTTTAAAACAATCTCATTACTATAACCATTTGCAAATGCCGTATCATTTCTAAATAAAAATCCTTATCAAAATGCTCAGTAATTGGTCCACCAGAATAACATTAAATTAGGATAAGCAAAGCCAGAATATAATATAAAATTATCAGTCCCATACTAAATGATGTTATAAATAATTCCATATCAAAAATATAGCTAATTACATTCACAGTGAAATCTAGAATAATAAATATCTAGAACCAGTCTCCAATCCAATCTAAATAAAATAAATCTCCCTAATGCGTCTAGTCACTTAGAAACAAACACGAAATGTACGAAAAATTCAATTTTGAATGTAACATTAATCATTTTGTACAGTCAGCTAAACAATTTGGTGTACAGGTATGAAAATTAAGATTGATTCAATGTCAAGACTGGCCATCAACTGGATACTGAGCTGACCTCTCCTATGAAGATTTGCGACATGCAATTTAGTAAAATAATACTTAGTATACTGAATTCATCTTTATTTTCTTCAACATCAATCGCCTATAACAGTTCACTATTTGACTATAAGCCTTCTCTACATGAGAGTGTTTGCAATAATATTCACGCTTAAAAATGGGGTTGAAATCTTACTATAAACGGTTCAGGTTTATCAGAGAGTGCCTACCAAGCGGTCTCTGTCAAAATATTTGCAGACTTGGTATTTTTTTTTTATAAAATCATAAGAAGACTTACAGAGATGGTGACAAACGTGTTTCTTTCTACCATCATCACACAGTAAATTTTGGAACTGGTCTATTTGTTATTTCAGACTATAATCTACCCCTGTTCCAAATTTCATCTCGACATTTTCAGACATTTTGAATTTGAATGAGTAACAAACAAATATACAACCTCACAATTATGATATTAGTAAAATAAGTTGTCTGACTGTACATTTTGTTTAGAAATATACATGTATATATTTAGCTTGGAAGAATTACTTAGTAAGTAATGATAAATAATGAGTTTCTTGAGTATCAATTAATCATTTCAGTTCGCTCGCGTTACAGGTGTGTGGTACGTTGGCTATGCAAATTGTGATTTATTATTTTAATGTACGCTGCAGAGTGGTCGTGTACGCTTAAATATTTTATTTATGGTTTTGGAAATTTTGTAACTGGATTTAGATTTTGGTTTATAGTTAGATTTTGCTTTATTGTAATTTTATGAGGTTAATTTTTCAATAAAATATGATTAAAATTTTAGACTAAAACTTTATTATTGAAATTTGACTGTAGTCTATTCACTAATTTATTTTTAATTTACTATAATTAATGTGTTTATATTTTCCTGAACTTTATCTCTAGATACATTTTAATAAATAATAATACCAATTGAAAACGTTATCGCTACATTATCATACAAATATTTTCTACACCTATTATACCAATTCTTACTGAAAAAACTACTCATTTCAAAATTACATAACACACTAACCCGTAACCCAAAGCCAGACTTTCACTCACAAAGCCAACACCGCTAAGATTATGACATTCCACTATAATAGTATACACGTGTCTAACCAAACGCCCACCAGGCATATATAGTGCTAAATTAATAGCCTTTGGTCCTCCCCTCCAGCGATTATGAGCCCCGACCAACCGCTACGAACGCTACGGCGTAGCACTTCGTAGACGTGCTACGAAATCGTAGCGCTACATTATCGCTACGTCAATTTGTCCGTTCATTTAATTGGTATGATTTATACATTTTGTTTGTTGTGTTGAGTAGAATATTATGTGTTACTACTGCTACTCTTCGAGTGGGTGTCACAAAAGGTTACTAAGGGGCTACAGATTTGATAGCTTCTGGACAGTAGCTTTCTCTGATAAACTCCGTTTTTAAACTGTAATCTCCAACCCACTTGACAAGTGTGGAGATTTAGGCAAACCCCTCTGATGTAAAGGAGGCCCATTGTAATGGATTCTCGTGACCTCTTTATGTATAATATGATACATTAGTTTATTGTGGAAAAAGGCAATTTTTACATAATTTCATAAATAATAAATATTTTTGGGCTTTGAACTTAGAAATAGATGAAATTCTTTCATTTTATTTTTACTTAGCTACAAGCTACAGAATTTTTACCTAATTTATAGTTGAATATTTTACAAATTATGCGGCCTTGTAAATTTTGTTAGTCTCAATTTAAAATAATGAAATAGCCAGACGGTCTTTGATGTAAACTTTGTTATAGGGACATTATTTTAATATTTTTTTGCAAAATACTTTCACAAATAGATCAGGCAGTCTAGAGGCCTTTTTAATAGACACTCAATTAATTTAAATTTTCCCTCATAGTGCCAAAAATATTACAGAACTATAAATTGTAAGAGCTCTGGGTACAAGTTCTGTAAGTCAAAAATGTTCTATTATCTTTGTATCGTACTATTTACTCCGAATAATATTCTTAAACGTAAACTTCTGTGTTGTGGGTGCGTTTACAAATTTCACATACAGATGATACCCAGACCCGAAACAACAATTTATGGATCACACAAAGAGCTGCTCTGTACGGGAATCGAACCCGCTAAAAACGATTTTCATGTGTATGATATTAAAAATATTTTTTCCTTTCTTAACATAAAATTTTAGAGACAATAACACTAGTTTTTACTCATAAACACACAAAAAAGTAAGATGTCTACCAAAACGTCAACCACAACATGAAATATAAATCAAAACCACTACATTACTACGCAGTACTTGTAATGTAACAAACAAAAGCTAGTTTCACGGTCGTAGGACGCTAAGCCACAATCAAATACGATACAAGATATTTGATGCGAGGCTTCTACGCGAAACCATCAAAGGAAAACACACAGCGAACGAGCACGTGTTTGTTCTACTATAACGAACACATTAAGCTATACAAAACCAGTTTACAATGGTCTTATATTCTATGATCTTTCTTCACGTTTAACAGTCCACCAGCAGCACCAAGTGTGGGAGAGATAAAACGAATTAAAGTATAAAAAAATATAAAAGGCACCTAGAAATGATGCATCATTTTTACCAAGAACTATCCAGGTGCCTAGGTAATCTCTAGAAATTCTCGGTGCCCTTAATTCTTCTTAACGGTGGTCCGATAGGCTGGTAATCTGTGTGAGTCCATCACGTTTGTTTAACTCCAGAGCATCTCTATCCATCACACTTCTATCTTGTTGCAATTACAGAATAGTGAATAATACCCATATCGAGAATCGAACCTCAAAACCCAACACTCAGTTACTCTCCTAACCATTCTAAATACCAACACAATTTCACCAAACAACACGAAGATACTTTAATTTAAAAAAATACAAAGCAAAATAAACGACTGAATTACAAAATCCAATCTTACAGCTTAGACAATTAAGTTGAAATTTGTTTCACTGTTGCTGTAGCGATGGAACCACAAGGGAGATGGCAGATATTGGGAGATTAATCTTAATTTGTAGCACGTTTGTGTTGGGTGGGTAAGCAGAGTTGGTAGTGTATGGTTATGTAATGGAGTAGTTTCAAGGTTGATTCTGATGGTTTTGTCGTGGGTAAATATGACGTATAACGTTTATGTTTCAAATAAGGAAGAGATGGGGATCGTTATGTAATCATTTAAATACTAGACTATGTAAAGACTCCTTCTTACGTAAAGAGTCGTTTAAATGCAAGAAAGTTATCAAGAATATGGCTTTGCAAATTGTGAACGGTAAATAGTAGTAGTTAATGTATAGTCACACCTTTTAAACCCGAAAGGATACGTAGAGACGCACGTAATATCACTGTACAATGTACACCCACTTTTTCATTATTTGTGTTAATAAGTCCCATGTTATGGCAATAGGCTCACTATTGCCATTACATCACATAAGCTCCATACAATATGTGTCAAAATTGTATCTCTAATAAGCAAATCTAAAGATAGATAGGTTATTGGAATTGGCCGTTAATGATAAAGATACAATAACCTCTGAGTTTGTTTCGGCATTTCTTCTCAGAAATCGAGACATTTTTTATAATACTTTTGACGTGTAAAATTGCTCTTTTGTAGCCCATTTACAAAAATAAATTCATTGTTTCATTAATTATTATGTTATCGGCTTACTCACGTAACTGTTTGACGAGGAACTCGACTAGTTTCAAGCCATGCTAGAGGCTCATATTCATGAGCAGCATTCCGCGACACACGACGATTCAAAACAGTAACGTGAGAAAGCCGATAACATAATAATTAATTTAGTATGTCTCACGAAAGTTATAATAAATTCATTGTTTCATTATTTCAATGACCACCACGAAGTAATGAAAGTGATTAACAAAAGACAATTGATCAACCCTTAAGATAGTTATTGTCTATAACTAGGCAATAAGTTTACTTGTAAACTAACGATCAATACAGACAGACAACCTAACTAACTGTTATTTGTTAGTGCTATTTAACTTCGGAAACTTTCTGTATCAAGATTTTGATAAGCTGTATTTATTAATCAATCATTAGTTTGTAGTTTCGGTGTTCGGTCCGGCTAATATAGAGATTGTATCTATCGTCACGCCTTTTATCTCCGAAGGGACAGAGGTGCACATTACGGCACGTATTGTCACTGTACAATGTACACAGATTTTTCATTTTTTGTGTTAATAACGCCCAAATACTGAAATGCTACTCAAATTTAAGTTGTACTTAAATATCGTGCTATCTCTGTTATTTACAAAGAATTTGTGGTGACAGAAACATTCTTGAGAGCGTCTTAAAATTAAGTAACGTTTAAGTATTTTACCATAAGTCCCATGTAATAGGGGGTGAGTCTATTGCCTACATAACATAATTATTATTTTGGTGTATGCATCGTATGTATATTCATATACATGTAGTAAAAATGCGATAATTTCAATATTACAAACAGACACTTCAATTTTATTTATTAGTACTAGATTCCACGCGAATGTTACCTGGGCTATTGCAAGCAATGTATAATAAAATTTGTACTATGTAATAGACAGGACAAAACAAATAACAGACAATGTTTATACCTACCTATATAGGTATGTCTATGTAATACAGCCTTCGACGGGCCAAGCTTGGCGAAATGATTAAATATAATACAAGCCGTAACAAACACATTTGCAACGTTATTAAGGAAATAATTACAACCATTACTGTGCAACAATTTTGTTATTTACACAATACTTGCTTGTGTCTGCGGCTTTGGTTATGTTACAGGCGATTAAAAAGACCCTATATGTATTATTGTGTGATTATAAAAATACGTATATAATCATCATCAATCAATATCATTAGCTTAACATGATATGTAGTGATATTTTGTGAAATATATCTTTTTATTAGAAATTAAAACGATATTTACCAAGTTTATTAGTTTTTGTGAGTTTCCGATATTTCGGCATTGTTTTTCAGCAAATTTAATATTCTATGTTTTAAAATTTAATGATATTACTAGTAACCATGTCAGTTTAAACAAATATTTCTTTCTTAATTTTTAGAATCATCATTTCATTTGGACATTTAATTTTAAGACACTCATTATACCTATTTATATATGTTACAAGAAACTCGAAATTCCAATCTCCTATCTTAATATTATGTTCTCCAAATAAGCCACGATACGTTTTTAATTTCATCAAACCTCATTTACTTTCCAATATTTCAAATTTCGATTATGATGAGCTTTCAATAAGATGTAAGGAAATATTTCTTTATGATAATATTTTCCTTATCTCTACGTCATTGAGGTTGTACATCAAATAAATTTAATAAAGGAAAAATTATCTCGGGTTTGATTCCCGGGTCGGGCAAAGTACTGATGAGATTTTTCGACTTTTGGAAAATGTCTCAGTAGTAGCACGGAGTATGGAATTGTACCTAGTATATAGCAATAGGCTCACCCGCTACTACATGGGACTTATAACACAAATGGTGAAAAGTGGATGTACATTGTACATTGTATAGCACCTCTGCCTACTCCTTCAGGGGTGAATATGCGTGACGTTACGTTACGAAAAAAAGGAATCATCTCACAATAAATCAGAGGGAAATCCCTTCGCTACGAACATGAATCTTTTTGTACCCTTCGCGTACTAATTGCTTCTTCTAATTACTTACGATTTGAATTCCTTCCCCCTTACTTTTAATTCAATATTTTAATCATGTTCCCACAGAAAATTCCCCACAGATCCCAAATTGAAAACTCGAAATACCAAAAACAATTAAATCCCAACAACACTGGCCATTTGTGTCGAAAAAAAAAGAAAGAACGCGTTCTTTTTTCAATTTTCTATCTCAGCGTAAGAATAGCGTTTTATTTTTAGTTTAGAATTAATAGATTAGCAAATCGTCTTTGTGATTATTACATTAAATTAATCCATTTTGTTATTGTGATGTTAAATGTAATTTATCTTGATGTTGTATTAATAACGTAACTAATGTTCTCGTGAAACTTGCCCCTAATTTCGTCTAGATAACGCCTTCATCGTAAAGGAACATCGCTTAGGCAGTTTCGCAAATCGCCAGTCATCGTACTTGACACTTTCTATTAATTACTTTTGCCTGGCGAAAAAAAAAACCTTTTATTTTATTTTGTTCTTTTTTCATCATAGCCTTTTGGAAAGCGTGGAGGTTTTAATCAAAGTGCTCTTTCATATTTTTATGCAAATGTTAAAAAATAATAAGAGAATTGTTGTCGTGTTTTTATCGTCGACGTTAAAAAGTAAGTATTCGGATTTGTGGCTTTTTGTGCTTTGAATTCGCGTGTATTCTTTTACCTGTTCTTGTTATATTCTTTGTAATAAGTAGAGATAAATGTTTATAACATAGATAACTCACTTTTATCGGTAAACGAAATATTTTTATTTCAGGAAATATTTTAATATTATTATAGCAAGGTAATTGACATTTTAAATACACAATTTTATCCTAACTTTTTATTTTATCTATCTAACTTCAAAAAGAGTTTATATACCACGACTGACATTTAAAAAATGTCACAATGGCACAAACAATTTTATTCTTCAGCCATTCATGTCAACGGTTCGTTCTATATTTAAATCCCTGTTACACCTTGACATTCCTGACATAACTAAACGACAAAAATGACCTTGTCTTACCTGGAAAAGCCGTTACAACGTTTCTAACACACACGAAACTTTACACACATTACTATAATAGTTTTAACACTAAATATCAACCACTATCCAAGTTATTAAAACAAAAAAGTTGTTCAATTAAATTCACAACCACTTTTTTTAATCTGTACACTTAGTTACACACACACAAACACTTCGATTTTCGAAATATTCGCGTTTTTTTTTCAGCGGCGCGGCACACGTTCGCACATACAGCCTGAAGGCGGTACACTGGCTGAATTTCACGAAGTTAGCCGAGAACCGGGGGTGTTGTTGTCTCTTTCCCTCACGAAGGAACTCGGAGGGTTGAAGAATTTCGCAATTAAAAATCGTTAATAAACACGATAATATGACGTAATGATAAAGTGAAGAGCGAATGAGTTACATGCTGATGATTATGAGCATATATTTTATCTGTGAAAGTCCAGTCTGTCAAAGTGTTGTATATATTTTATTTACTCTACAGTTTTCCAGGAAAATTTTATTATTATGTTTATTTTGCGTTGCCCGCGTTCAGTTTTGCATTTCCTAGAGAGTAATAAAACAACATATTACTCAACCTTCCATACTTATTTATTTAAAAAGTACCTACGCAATTAAGACCTAGAAAAATAATAAATGAAAAAAACGTTTTGGTCAAAGAGTCCTAAGTTAGGTACTGTCAGTAAGCTAATGTCAATGAACTTAGTCCATTCTTAGCATATAGACATAACATTACGGCTTTCTGTTTGAAGGAGAGCTAGTGTTTGGTAAACACTTTCCACTGAGTAGGTGTATGTTGGTTTTGAAAACATTTGAGTACGATGGATTAAAGTTATCGATTTTATTGCCACTGTTAATGTTTTATTTTTGATTTAGTGAAAAATATATAATATGGAGGATTGTCGTGGAGGTCTAAGGCGTCCGCTTCTCATGCATGAGGATTCGAAACCTACCAACGGAAGTACTTTCCGTTGGTGTGACTTTTTCGGAGTTATACGTACTTTCTAAGATTATTTAGACACCACTGACCAATGGTGAAGAAAAACATCGAGAGGAAATTGCTTATAATTTCTAATTATAAGTTTGAAATCACCTATCCGCATTGAGAAAGTGTGGTGATTAATGCTCAAACCTTCTCCGTGTGAAAGCCTTTGGTCAGCCATCGCCACTTATAGGCTGTTGATGTGTTTGTATATAGAAGAATAGATAGTATAAAAAAACTTAATCAATGTGTTCTTTTTTGTAGAATATTTCATTGAACATTAAAATCTCAATCAATCGTGAATCACTGGCTGCAAGCACCACTAGCAAATGTAATGAGTTCAAGTCAAGATGCATTTCCCGAATAGAGCTTCTGCTCTATTACTCTTAAATCTCGAATTTAATCCTGAATCTCGAATCCGAATTTTTCAGGTTTTCAGAAATTGACATATTTCCGAAAATTGTCTGAATGATGGTATTGATAGCGTTACCTCTTCCAGGAAAAAATGGTTGTACTACTTCCTCATAAGTATAGATCTATATCTACAGGCTCTATATTATAGATCAGCTACACGATTCCTTTACTGATCAAATATTTGTATGATCTGTGGACATTGGTTCCGGTTCCCGTGGTGAATCACGCTGTTGTGGAATTTGTGTTTCCATACACACATGTGAATAAATAGAACATAGAAGAAAATCTATAATTCTCATCTCTCTTTAATTAGGTAATTAGTTTTTGATGATTTTGCAAATTGGTTTCTGTAACCAAAATCTTAAATACTATATACCCAGATAATCATTAATAGCATAACAATGCTCTACTCGATTATTATCGACAATAAAACTAAAACCAATTGTATGACAAGAGCACGGCCTTGAGTTCGTGGATATCAAATTATTTTATATATAAAAAAAACTATGTTCTACTCTACTACGAACGTTCTTCACATAATTAGCGTGTATACCATAATCTTCTTATCGCCATGCTTGACAAGTGAATTAGAGATCTCAGTTAAGTATCACAGCTATTGTCCGGTATATATCAAATGTGCAGTCCTTTAGCTCTTATTACACCCACGGAAAGAGTAACAGTGACAATAAATAGTTGATACTCTGCCGCAACCATATGTTTAGTAAATTCACTGCACATCACTTTTTCACTCCCACACATTCACAATCTCACACTAAGTTAAAAGCTTAGTTCTAATGCCACTGACTTTCATACTTAACCTGTCGGCGACTTTCAAGCAAAACTTACGTGTAAGCAATGAAATAACTTAAGCAATAACTTACTTACTCACTTAACTTACTAAGTTAACTTAAAAAATAAGTCTCTCTTACTAGAGCTTAATGTTCGTTGTAATTTATTTAAGTACCTCGAATTATGTTGTTCAAACATGAAATGGTGAATTATTTCTCATTCGCCTTGACTTATGGTCAGTAATATTAATTGCAAAGATGCCCGTGGTTAGTTTGCAAACACGTAAGTACTGCAGTATGTCAAGTTATACTATTTTGATATAAAATATAAATACAGGGTGCAAACGCAACGCTCGCAAATGCCGCAAATAGGTGATGGTAAAAAACTAATATTATTTTCAAAAAATTAAGGAATTAAATGTTTATTTTATGTAATAATAGTTGTAATCAACTGTTTAAGGCTGATGTTGCATAAATAACACGAAAATAAAAACAACTAAAATCATAAAACGGATTTCGTGAGTGTTTCGTTTACATCCTGCATGCATGCAAATGCATGCCAATTCACAGCGACAATAAGTAGCCTAGTCATATAATATTAACGATAGAAATTGTAGTAAGAAACCTTAGAGAGATCAGTATCCGGTCGTACGAGCTACCGTGCGCACGCGATTCCTACGTTCGGGTGTGAAAAAGTGAAAAATGGCATCCGATGTCGTTAAATGTAATACGTGCAATATTGTGATAAATGAGTTACTAGCATTCATTCAAAATAAAATGGATGTTATGGATAATCTGAGCTTGATCCGCATTTGCACGAGTGCTTTTTCTGAGGAGGACATTGTGATGGCTAAAGATCTTTTGTTTGACTCAGTGACAACAACCAAACGAAAGGTGCAGAGGAAAAAGGATGGTAAATCACAACGTGATGTCGAGGACATAATATGTGTGATGAATCAAATAGATCAGAACGAAATTCCAATTTTTGTCGCTCGTAATCTGACAAAACTACCGCCGGTTACGTTCGATCATGTCGACGTTACGAGGCTTTTAAAAGACATTGTATTGTTGCAAAAGGAAGTCACAACAATTAAGCAAACATATGTAAAATCAGAAGACTTAAATCTCCTACAGAATGAGGTGGCAATGTTCAAGAATGCCGATAAAACCAAGTTAATTGAGAACATAAATGTATCTGAGGGTAGATTGGGCGAAGAATTATCAAGTCATGATGTGTCATCCTTGCAGGTTACTCCTAAAAACGTATCTGCGTCTGGGACGAGTGACTTGAGTTGTGAGCAATTGAGAGAAGTAGCTTTAATGAGTCAAACAGAAAAAACTAGTAAGGAATGTGTTTCGATCTCGGCGACTGATAAGCAAGTACAAAACATAGTCTCCCATCCGGGGAAAAAATCCTTCGCTGATGTAGTTAGTGTTGGTGGTGTACGGAAAAATCGGAAAGAGGATGATAATTGGCAGGTGGTCCAAAGACGGAGGTTGAGAAATAGATTTCACAGTGAAAAGGGTGAGGCTACAGTTGAGTCGAGCGGTAGTTTCAGAGCTGCTGATGTTAAAATACCTTTGTTTATAAATAAGGTGTCGAAAAATGCTTCTGCAGATGATATTTCAAGTTATATATTTAAAAGGACACAAGTTCAGATCTCCTTGGAAAAGATTATTATGAAGACGGAAAAAGATTACGATGCCTACAAAATACTTGTACCGCGGAGTAAATTAAATATATTTATGGATGCTAAACTATGGCCAGACGGAATTTCTTTTAGACGCTTTGTTTACTTTGCAAAGCGAAATGTGACGGAAAATAAAGACAGTTAATGGATACAAAATTGGTCACATTTAATTGTAAATCCCTCAAGAGAAGTATTGACGGTGTTCGGGACTTATGCAGGTCAGCAGACATTGTAGCCTTGCAGGAGACCTGGCTCATGCCACACGACTTGCCTCTGCTGGGCACAATTGATCCTGACTTTGGTCATACTGGGACTTCAGCTGTGGACACTTCTACTGGTATCCTGTTAGGCCGACCCTATGGTGGGGTCGCCTTACTTTGGAGAAAAAGTGTTTTTCAAACGGTGTCGGTAGTTAATTGTAACAGTGTGCGGTTATCAGCTGTCAAATTTATGCTTACTCACAGATCGATCTTGGTGTTTAGTGTGTATATGCCGACGAATTGTGTTGAGAACTTAAGTGAGTTTACGGAGTGCTTGAGCCAGATTAATGCCATTATTGAGGAGCAACAGGTAGAAGCTTGCTTTATTCTAGGTGACTTTAATGCCCAGCCGAATGAATTATTTGGCAATGAGTTGCAAAATTTTTGTTTAGAGCAAAATTTTAAGTGTGCTGACATACAGAGGTTAGGTATGGACTCTGATATTTTCACATTTGTTAGTGAAGCACACAACTGTAAACGTTGGCTTGATCATTGCGTTGCCACTGAGTCTGCGTACAGCTCAATTATTGATGTGAATGTTAAGTATGATGTGTTGTGGTCTGACCATTTTCCATTGTTTATTACTTGTAATTTGAATGTAATTAAACCTAAAACAATTATTAATAATATCCGGCATAATAAAATTTTGTGGGGGAATAGACTTGAGGAGCAAGTGGCCAGGTACAATAAGTTGTGCAATGACAAATTAAAGCATGTTGATTTTCCAGACCAGTTTCGTCTATGTGCTGATAGTAATTGTGATAAGTTGGAACATCGAATTGTCATTGATAACATGTATCAGTCCATCATAGCTATTTTGTGTGAGGCGGCCTGCCGTAGTTATGAAAAACCTCGCTGTTATAGGAAAGGGGGCTATGTCAGGGGATGGAACAGACACGTTAGCGGGTCGCACAGGGAAGCTAGACTCAGGTTTCAGTTGTGGCGTGAGGCAGGTAAACCATTGGGTGGCCAGCTTTATGATAATATGGTGCAAACTAGGAAAGATTTTAAATCCAAATTAAAATGGTGTCAAGACAACCAGGATCAAATAGTGATGGACAAGTTAGCTTGCCTTCACAGTAATAATAATTTTAAGAGTTTCTGGAAGAGTACCAACAGCTTGAATCATGGGTCTGGATTTCCTGTCAGTGTTGATGGTCTAACTGACACTGCCGAGATCTCGAATTTATTTAAAGATTTGTTCACTGTGAAATCACCTCTGGGGCCGTCGTCCTTCGGTGGTGATCTTGTACGCCCTCTTTCACAAAACTTTTTAATGCGATTTTCGGCTAGGGAAGTAAAGAACGTAATTGTACATATGAAGCGTGGAAAGTCTCCGGGGCACGACGGGCTCAGTGTGGAACACTTAAGGCACGCAGGTATTCATCTGCCCAGAGTTCTGGCATTGTTCTTTAACTGTTGTGTGTCGCATTCTTATATGCCAAAGGATATGATGAGAACTATTGTCGTTCCAATTGTGAAAAATAGGACCAGTGATATATCGGACAAAGGGAATTATAGGCCAATCTCTTTAGCCACGATTGTAGCTAAAGTATTTGACAGTTTGTTGAATAAAGTTTTAAATAATTATATCAAGTTACATGATGCGCAGCATGGCTTTAGGGAGGGTTTATCTACTGAGACGGCAGTTTTATGTCTGAAAAAGACTGTAAGTTATTATACAGGTAATAATACTCCAGTTTTTGCCTGTTTCTTAGATATGTCAAAGGCATTTGACATGGTGTCTTATGACAAGTTGTGGTCCAAGCTTTGTGACGCTAATGTACCTAGCGAGGTGATATGTATTTTTAAGTATTGGTACTCACATCAAGTTAATTGTGTCAGGTGGGCAAATGTCTTGTCTGATGAATATATCATGGAATGTGGAGTTAGGCAGGGGGGGTTAACATCCCCTACCTTGTTTAATGTATATATAAATGACCTCATTGTCGAACTCAGCAGTTTACATGCTGGCTGTTACATTGATGGGGTGGCTTTTAATAACATTAGTTACGCCGATGACATGGCGCTGCTGAGTCCGTCAATGGCTGGCCTTTTAAAATTGTTGAAAGTTTGTGAGTGTTATGCCGAGGGACACGGTTTACGATACAACACGAAGAAAAGTGAGTTACTCATCTTTAAAGCGGCCATTAAGTCCGATGAGAGCTACCCAGCTGTCTCGCTGAATGGTTGTGTCTTAAACCGTGTTCGTCAATTTAAATACCTTGGGCATATTGTGTCAGAGGATCTGAAGGACAATCTGGACGTGGACCGGGAGCGAAGAGCGTTGGCGGTGAGATGTAATATGTTGATACGAAGGTTCTCACGCTGCACGGATTCGGTTAAAATCACCCTTTTTAGAGCATACTGTCAAGTGTTTTACACGTGTAGCCTGTGGACTAATTACACTCTAAAGGCCGTTAATGCTCTTCGCGTCCAATACAACAATGCATTCAGGATGCTGTTGGGGCTGCCACGCTTCTGTAGTGCTTCAGGGATGTTCGTGGATGCCCAGACTGACAGTTTCGCTGCGGTAAGGCGCAAGCGTGCAGCATCCTTGTTGCGCAGGGTGCGTGCCAGTACCAACGGCCACCTGAGTGTCATTGCCAATAAACTAGATTGTCCTATTATCTGGTTTTTAAGTCAGCTACATGCTCCGGTGCAGCGAGGTACTGTTTACTAACATAGTGTTATAAGTTGTTGTGGTACTAACTAATTTTTAATCTTAATTTTTTTAATTTTTTATTTGTATGTTTATGGATTTTTCTGAAATAAAAAGCTTATTATTATTATTATTATTAGATGTGCTACGACTTTGTATAGATTTCATGAGTGTCTAGTTTTACTCCTGGACACAAATACACTCAGAAATCATCACGAGACTACTACAACAACCCACTACCACTAGCTTTAATAACCCCTGACTCAGTATCATTGAACAACCCAATTGTTCCATTATGAACCCCGTGTGTAAGGCCACCACTGTCCACATGGACCCAGAGCAACCCGTTCGAAAACGCATGTGATTTGAATAATCCCTGGCGACAAGCTAAGTTACTTAGAATTGAGTGCTCCAATATTATCCATGATGTTTTTGTTCGATGTACTTCCAAAGCTGTTTGCTGTGTGGTCGTCGTCGAGATAAATCGTAGAGTGTACACTGAATTTATTGTTGTGGGTGAAAGATTTTTTTAAAACGTTGCTCCACATTATTATTTTCTCTTGTATCATGGGTGCGTTTACAAACATACAAGTTCACATACACATCACACCCAGATCCGGAACAACAATTTGTGGATCACACAAAAAGGGAATCGAACCCGCTACACGTTGCACGGCAGCCGGGTTGCCCAGCCACCGCGCCAACCGTGCAGATTGTCGAGCGTGGGGGCTACGGTAACACGTGTCAACACGTGTATAATAAGATTGATAAAACTACACCATATAATGCAAAATTTAAAACTATGAATTAAGGTGTTTTTCCACCAGAGATGTGCTGTGCTACATTGCTGTGGATGCGTTTGGCTTCCACCAAGTGTAGGAGAACCATGCTTTAACACGGATGGGCCAGCTCGACCGGAGTGATATCACGACCTCAAAGAAAACCGACGCGAAACAACGCTTGCGTTGTGTTAATAGTTTTCGGAACACAGTTGTTACGTAGTAATCATTAAATGTCTCTGAGTACGGCAATTACACACAACTACCTATTAACGACATATTTAATTACTAGCTTCTGCCAGCAGGCTTGCCCGCGGTCCCGTGGGATAAAAACTGTCCTATGTGTTATTCCAGACCATAACCTACTCCTGTTCCAAATTTCATCCCGATCCCTTAAACCATTATGACGTGATTAAGTAACAAACAAACATACACACAAACACACAAACATTCGCATTTATAATATTAGTAAGACAGAAGAACACAATATCTATTCTATCCTCCAGTCAGTCGCGAGTCGCCGTCCATAATTTATGTAGAACGCGTCGCCACGTCATTGCACGTGTCGAATTCACACTATTTTCACAGACACGCCTTTACGGCAGACACATGCGGGGAGGGGGGGTAAGTAGTACACTATAGATGTGCCCAGAATTTAGTGGGAACAAGTCTTATTTGAGTCAATAAGACAAGCTTCGAAGCTCGAAGCGCTTCGCTTCAAGCTTCCTTGTGTGAACTGCTAATCGTAATGATACAAAAGCCTTGAAATATGTTGAATAAGTGAAAATTTTGGTAAATTAAAAGTACCCTTAACCGAAAAGCATGCATAAAAAGACTGATGACTATTGATGAAGCGAAAGTGTAAGATTCACAGTAATTGGTGTTGCATAATCTCTGCCTACACCCATGGAAGATAGGTGGGAGGTTATGTATGTAAAAAATAACATTTATTTTATACATGAGTGAGTGCACTTATACGGATAACGTAACAGGCTACCGGGGTTTCAGCTCAAAGCAGGAGTAGGGTCGAGGTGGTTTTTAGTCAGTACGAGTCTGACATTCGCTCTCGCCTCACCCAAGGAGGGAAAAGTCACTAGATAATTTTCTACCCCTCAGAAATTTTCTTTTTTTATTATTATTTTACAACCAACACCTATCAACCGTCCACAACACCCATATAGGTAACAAACACACGTTTATTCATTTGTTTTTCGTACAAAAAAGAACAATGCAATTAAGATTATCATCCTATTTGCACGTTTCGTCGTAAAATGCGTTAAACATCCTTTGTTCGCGAAAAACATGGACATTAAAAATACGATGTCAACAAACTTTACAACGTGTTTGCAACACGAAAACATGACATCAACATGAATACGGAATTTGCAACATGTTTAAAATAACCTATCAACCGGTGCCTGCAGCGAAAATATTGCTGTTTTGTTTTTCATTCGGCCATTAGTTAGTGGGATTGCGTGGTTTGTTGTGTGGGTATATTTTGTATGAAGTTTAAGTTTATATTGATTATAAACATATTTGTTTCAAAACATTTCATCATCATCCCCACTAAACATAGCGTTCCCCATGTAGCAGAAGATACCATAATGTGTTGTGCACTGTAGCAAAACAAATGAGCCCTAACCAATAACATTAAAAGTAAAAAGTTAGGATAAGTTATAAGCTCTCAGGAATTGTGTTAAAATGTGGACAATTGGCAACGTGCTTCTTTTTAAACGTTGCCCCACACTAAGATTTTATCCTGCGTTATGGAAGCGTTTCCAAACATACAATTTCACATACACATGATACCCCGACCCGAAATAACAATTTGTGGATCAGGAAGGGAGAATCGCTCCCTGCGGAAATCGAACTCGCTACAAGTTACGCGAAGCCGTTTACCCAGCCACTGCGCCAACCGTGCAGTCTTTTTACGTTCGTACGTGCAATAATTATTTGTAAAAATACATTTTAAAAATGTTGTTTAACTGCAGAACTACGTAATGTATATAAACTAATAATTTTAACTGAGATATTCCACTAAAATATTCTTACTAGAGGATTGGAAAGTGTTACACTTTCCAATTTCTAAATGCTTTATTTCTAAAGACTCCTCTATCCAATTTACCAACACTATAATGAACACTAAAACGTAGTTAAGTAAAGTTACATTAAACCGTCAATGGCTACCGTAATGCCGGCGCCAGACTTGTGCGCCCTTGGTTGTTCACGTTGTGTGACACGAACAAAATCTTATTTTTAAGGAAAGGAAAATCATTCAATGACTTCTCTCGCCTTGGGCGAGGCGAGAAGGAGTGTCAGACTCTTACTGATTAACACATTAGACGCCATGTCGGACAACGTTGTCCGACACTAGTGGAGGAATAGCCTTTAACAGTTTTTTGTTGGCAGTGAAAGGCTTAAAAACCACCCCATTACTACTCCTGTTAGTCGAGCCGAAGCTACGGCAAACCCGCTAGATCGCCCGCAGCTCCGGATTAAGCATCAGCCCTACTGGGCCCCATCTGTGGTGGTCTGATGGCTCTTTAAGGCGTGCGCGGAACCCGACGCGCCGCACACACAAAATCTTACTAGTGTAACGACAAAACGGCTGAAGGGATCGGAATGAAATTTAGAACAGGAGTAGGTTATAGTCTGAAATAACACGTAAGCTACTTCTTATCCCACGGTAACACAGGCGAAGCTGCTGGCAAAAGCTAATAGCATCAAATGTCTGTGGCACACCATGTGAACATTTTTATGCGAACAAACAAGTGCGCATAAGTGTGGCGCCGGCATTAACTGCCCGTTAACATTAACTCTGCGGTAACCGGCAACAATAACAAAGATATATTTATGTATTTATAAATTGACGTGCGGTTAGTTCGGTTGTTCGGTTATTTTGTGCATTAAATTTTCGCCTGTTTATTATAATGATGTAGTGTCGTGTCTATTGATTTTTGAAAGGCTTAATTTTTAGTACTTTCCCTTGCTTGCTTCGTGCATCTACCACTGGTTTGTCTCTGCATCACCCAAAGGTTTGGCTGGTAGAAAATGTCTACGGCATTAAGCCCACCTTGTACACATTTATGTACATGAAGAACTAAATAACTAAATAAAAACGTGCCCAAATAAAAAATTGATTTTTCAATACTATTAAGCTTCTTGTTTATACTAATGGTTATTGGTTACTTGTTCCAGTAATTAGTATAATGCAATCAAAAGTCAATTTCGAAAACCGAAGCCTTATATGCACTCAAACGTCTTAAAACGTATGTTGCATTCTTTACAAATAGATGTTTCAAAAACAATTCTCTAAACATTGCGTATCTACAACATATATCAAGTTCCTATACTGCGAAAGTATTTCTAAAAACAACACAAAACCCAAAAACCAAAACGCCAATCAACCCACAAACGACAATTTACCAAAAACACTTAAAGCAACCACACATGATTTACCCTTACCGCTTTTTACCACACCACATATCATATACCAGAAATTACCAAACTGTAGAGTTTATAATATACATACATATCGTCACGCCTTAGTCCCCGAAGGGGTAGGCAGAGGTGCACATTATGGCATCTAAAAGCACCCACTTTTCACCATTTGTGTTATAAGTCCCATGTAATAGAGGGTGAGCCTATTGCCATAAACTGAACACAATTCCAGACTCCGTGCTACTACTGAGAAATTTTCGAAAAACCGAAAACACCCCAGCAATTCTTTGCCCGACCCGGGAATCGAACCCGAGACCTCTTGCCTGGCAGTCGCACTTGCAACCACTCGGCCAACGAGGCAGTCATTCATGTTTATAATATACTTCCTCATAAATATTACACGTCACATAAAATATGGAAGCGTAAAGAAATATCGTCAGATAATGACACGAACTAACCCCATTTAGTGTGACAGCCATGAAGTGAGGCAGTCATCACATTTATCATTTTATTCGGGGATAGGGAACCTTTTCATGTGTGGGTGTATTTGTGGATAGCATAGTATTTTTGGAGCTTTAAACACAGTGTTTTATGTTTTCTGTATTTTTATGGTGTAAATCGGTAAAGAAGACAACGGGTCACCTGATGGTAAGCACACACCAACGCCGATTGACAACTGAAACACCAGCGGAGTTACAAGTGCGTTGTTGACCTTTTGGGGCTTAGGAGTTTAAGGGTTGTTGGGGAATCTGGGATTGAAAAGATTGTGAAAGGGGGTAATTGGGCCTTTGAAAACCTCACCCACACAACGCAAACGTTGTTTCACGCCAGTTTTCGGTGAGGCCGTAGTATCAAAAAAGTTTTGGAAAAGTCACATTGGTACTTGCCGTTGGTAGGTTTCGAAAATGCATGCGAAGCCTCTTAATCCTCCGAGCCACTACGAGATCATCAATATTTATTATCACTTCTTTACCAACTTTTAGAATCATAGATTATTTATTATCATAAGATAACGAACCAGGAAGCGTGTCCCGTTCACTATCCCTGTCATAGCAGATACGTTTTATTTCTCTGAGTGTACCGTCTGTCGCGGCGGAGGATAATGCATAAAATATTATTGCTATCGCCCCCATTTTGGTCCGGAGTGGGGGAAATATGGCGTGTCCGTATTGATATTGTGCTGTACTTGGATTTTCTACTTTATTCCTGCCTTTTTTTAGTGTCTGGACTATTGTGGTGGATTGGAGATGCTTATTGGTTTAAATTATTGAAGTGATATAGATTTTGTGGAAGGTTGTTTGGCATTTTTAGTTAATAGAAGTTGGATTTGGGTCCTCTTGCGATGTTATGTCTTTATTCTAAGGTTTACAAAGCTGTTGATGTGTCATATACGAGTTGGATTTGGAGAGTTCCTCTTGCGATTATCTGTCTTTATTTTAAGGTTTAAAGAACTGGTGATAAGTAATTTTCTTTAATTAGCTCCTTCTCAGACGTCCTCTCATGACGTACTTCTTTGAAAACTTAAAGAAGTGTTATATCTACTACTACTAGTATTGTATGTACTGCTCCTACTCCTTACATAACCCGGCGAACATTTCATTACATTTTTAAATTCATTACGTCCATTTTTACACAAAAACAGCCAGATAATACTTAAACCTAACAACGAAAATAAAAACAAATTACACAAAAAAAAGAACAAACAATTTACAGAAACATGAAAGCTAAAACAAAACGTGTTTACTGAATTACTGAATTTCAGGGTTCGACAACCTTCGGACGAGCGATGATTGAGCCCTAACCGCTTAACCTGACAGCCCTTTCAATTCAGAAACTCATAATTCCCCTGTTTTTTAATATATTTATAAGGGATAACTCCAACCTCAGTCAGTATGTTTACAGAAATTGGAACATTTTTGCTCCATCCATACCGGTCCGTGTAACCAAGATACATTTTGCGTACTGGCACATCCTTATTCATTTACAGTTAAAGTTGATTTTTGCTTGTGTTATCTGCATTTGTTTTTTGGTGAATGTAAGGGAAGGAATGTTCTACGCTGCTTTATGTAAGAAATGCTTATAGGGTATGTACACAAATGTTGTGTTATTATTTATAGTGAGTTGCTTATGTTTGGTGTGTGGGGTCAGTGTGTCAATGGCCTTTAACTGGACGCCATGGGTGCTTTCTATGGTGGTTTTCTGTTAAGGGTGTTATAAATAGAAATAGTCTTGGTGATAGGGGAAATGGTAATTGACTCTGTCTTACTTACAAGTGTGACTGCTTAGTGTGTTAGGTTTTCTTAACGTCATGCCTTTCAACCAGTCGTGTACCGAAACGTGGATCCACGCCAGACGCAATGTATTTTTTATTCTATGGTATCTTGGTATTTAAAACCAAACTGCGACCAACTACCAAGGAGGCCCGATCCTTGGTGGTTGCAGCATTTCCTAAAATAACTGCGATCCCCAAGCCACTCGCCAAGCGTGAGGATTATGGCAAGCCCCTCCCTCTTTTAAGGGAGGGAGCTTTGTTCAACAGTGGACGTCTTACACACGTTTTAAATACCATAATATTATTATGACTCCTCAGTTTCCACCAACGTCCTTTGCGGAAAATTCATGATGACTTTCTTTCTTAAATCATCCAACGGGCACAACCTTGTCGAAAGAACATATAAAGTTACATTTTAAATTAAGCACACAACATACCTAATTAGAAATCCGCATTTATTTCCAGAATTTGGTAGCAAAAATACTTCCAGTAAGGCTTCTTGGAGTCACGATATGGTTTCCCTTATCTAATAACATTGGATAGCATATATTATATACTTCAATTTTATACAGAATTCCGTTGGAATTAATAATAAATAAAATACTAGCAGCAAGAGATATCAGTATTGCATAGGATTTTCTGTTTGATATATGTTTATTTATGATAGTCAAATTGTCGTGAAAATTACTGTCGAATAAGGGCTTTGATTTTCAGGTTGCTAGGATTTTCTCCTGTGTCGTAGTTGCATTTACAAACATACAAGTTCACATACACATGACACCCAGACCCGAAACAACCATTTTTGTATCACACAAAGAATGAAGAAAAGTAAAATAATAAAAATTCCCTCCATTAGGCGTCAAAGTACTCGTCCGCATCGCTGTCACTGGGGAACGTTCCCAGAAGACTGGCCGCATTGCCACGTTGAATGGCAATGCTTATCTTCTGACCGAAGAAATAGCCAGCCTTCTGATCACGTGTAGAGTCGATAAGCTTACGAGCAATCTCTTTAAAAACAGAATCTAACTAAAAATCATTTTTTTTATAACGTCACGCAATAGCGCAGGATTAATAAATCCCCGAAGGGGTAGGCAGAGGTAGACATTATGGCACATAATGCCAATGTTTCGCAATTTTATGTTGTAAGTCCCATGTAATAGGTGGTGAGCCTATTGCCATATACCGAGCACATTTCCAGACTCCGTGCTACCACTGAGAAATTTTCGAAAACCCGAAAAAAGCTAACTAAAAATCATGTATAAGGATAAATTATTCCTTAAACCTACTTTAAAAAAGTAGGATTGCGCCACTCGCCCGCGCTAATCACATCGAATTGGGAAAATGTTCAATCAATTTTTTTTTAAGTTGCTCTTACCAAGCGGCGTGGAATGATTGCCAATTAGCAGGTACAATTAGAGTCGGCCTTCTGATTGATTTTTGGTACAACTAGTAACTTGTCTATCCTTTATTTATGTAAAGGCTTAGTTAATGTTGCTAACGAGGTAGGATATACATAATATATTGTTTGAATAGTGTATGTATTTTGTTGTTAGATTTCGAATATTATTATGTCGATAGTATCGAAATTGTAATCAAATATTTTTTGCTTTTTTAAGCCTTTTCTTGATAAACGTTAAGTTGTTCTTATGACGTCATAATTTACAATATCACACCAAAAGTTTAACTGTTGGTGCGGTAGCTGGGCTAGGCAACCGTGCAACTTGTAGCGGGTTCAATTCCCTTACTCTTGGTGTGATTCTCAATATTGTTTCGGGTCCTGGGTGTGAAAATTGTATGTTTGTAAACGCACGTAGGAGAAAATCCTAGTGTGGGACAACATAAAAAAAACACTATCGATATTTGAAAAAGGTATATACTTAGATCTTTCACATTTCAAAACAGCAAGAATGCTTTTTACCTCACATTTAGTAATGTGCTCACACTCCAAAGTCTTCATAATTTCCTTGATTTTCATCAAGCAATTACCACCGCGTGACCTAAGACAACATTACGTAATAAATACACATCCATTACCCAATTCATTTCTCTATAACCTCTCACCACAAACCTATAAACTAAAGATGCAATACCAGATTATCCTTACGTCATGAGAGGTTCAGGCCAACACGAGCACTCTCGAGCACTCTCGAGCCTTCTCGAGCCACTCGAGCTCGAGCCTCCGCCCCAATCTTTACGATTAATTGAGAGGGCCAACGAAAACCTTGGTAAATTGCCCGTACAAACTGCTATTCTGGTATTCGAGCTTAAGGTTTCACTGTTGGTATGTTGAAGTTGAGAATTTTGTTGGTTACTATTAAACAAGAAATGGGATACGAATAGAAGTAAAGTTGCTATACGAGTACATGCAATGTGGAGATCACTCATAAGATTTAAATGTACCAAGTAGTACTCGTCCACAGAAGCATAATACAACTAAATATTTCAACGAAAACTGAAAAATATTCAAACAAAATAAATAATGAAATTAAACAAGTATTATATTCTGTGGGATCAGCTTTTTTCTTGACCACCAAAAAGCTGTTGTGTAGTTAGGTTATCTAGGAATATTACGGACAAGCGGCGCGGCTGTTATAATGCTGTATTTGCAAACTTTTTTGCTTAACTACTGGGCCTATTTCGCTCATTTTTCGTTCAGTCATTAAGTCATAAGAGGTTTCCTCGTGCGCTATATTGTTGATTATGTAAGTAGACTTCTATACATTATAATAAAACTGTAGAAGTATAAGTTCTGTGCATTGAAACCTTACGTTGTAGGACCGACCGTAGGTAGGTTATATAGATGGTTGGCAGGCCACAACTGTGCGCTTCTCGCGCAACTTTCTGCCTCGCACAGCAAAACTGTGGAATGAGCTGTCGTCGGCGGTATTTCCGAACCGATACGACCTTCAAACCTTCAAGAAAAGAGCATATTCCTTTTTAAAAGGCCGGCAACGCACCTGTGACTCCTCTGGTGTTGCGGGTGTCCATGGGCGGCGCTGATCGCTTACCATCAGGTGACTCATTTGCTCGTTTGCCTCCTATTCCATAAAAAAAAGGTTATTCCTAAGTTAGGATTAGTCATAATTCGTATATATTTTAGTAGATATTTGTTTATAGTACGCATTGTTTACTTAATTAGGTAGTTTAGATTAATCTTCAAACGACTGAAAGGATCAGAGTGATATTTGGAACAGAGGTAGATTATGGTTTGGAATAACATTTAGGTTACTATTTATATCACGGGACTACGAGAGAAGTCGCTAGCAGAAGTTAGTTAAATAATATTTTGAGAGTGGGGATGGACTTATAATGAAACTGAAAAACCCTATCTCAACAGTTGAGCTAGACACCATTTTTGGCCATCAGGACAGTATCGAAATTACTGAACAAAACAACTGTTTTATAGGTCAAGTGGGTACTGGGTTTGCTTTTGAAAATTCAGAGTATCAGCATGAAGTTTGAGATGATTCAAAGCACAATTGGCACACAGCACCCCGTCTACTACTTTTTTATGGTATACACCTATAAACGAGCAGAAGAACCACCTGATAGTAAGCAATCGCCGCCGCCCATGGACACCAGAAACAGCTATGGCGTTACAAGTGCGTTGCTGGCCTTTTAAGGGTTAGGAATTTAAGGGTTGTTGGGGAATTGGGGATTGGGAAGATTGGTAAGGTCGGTAATTGGGCCTCCGCCAACCTCACTCACGCAAACGTTGTTTCACGGTTTTCTGTGAGGCTGTGGTATTACTCCGGTCGAGCCGGTCCATTCGTGCCGAAAGCATGGCTCTCCACCACTTATAATGAAAGAGATATATAATATGACTTTAAAGACGACTATCATTACATACATGTATATTCTCCTATGTAGCAGATAAAAAACTTGATGCCATAATATATGTTATATGTTAAATAAACAAAACAATAGTGTATATTAGAGTTAGCTCGACAAGAAGCGTTCTGTGAAACCGAATATTTGGAGCACCTTGTTAGGGATACGTTGGAGAGTCAATTTAACGTATCGAGTTGTTGTAGGCAGGGTCAAGAGTGGGGCTGTTGTAGGGGGATATGTTCAAAGTATACGTATGTGTGTGTAGATGGAATAGAAACATATGTGTGGGGTTATCTAGAATTTGTAGACTGTTTTTTTAAGTGTGGAAAATCAAATCAGATAAACCTATTAACAAAAATAATCATCCAATGTCTTCTCCAGCCATGGGCGAGGCAAGAAGGAGTCTCTTATTGGCTAAAAAACTCCCCGTTCCTACTCCTACCCTTCGAGTAGTCCACAACTCCGGAGGGCAGTAGGACTACTACAATGTAATTTTAGTGAGGTGCAGTTCTAAACTACGTTCTGTTAAGTAGTAAGATTATTTATCCGTATGCGTAAGCATGCTTGTTCGTTTTTTTTCCCGTTTTAATAATTTCTGTACAACATTTTTATGTATTTTTATAAACGTTGTCCTACTCTCCGATTTTCTCCTTGCCATCAGGTGATCCGTACGACCGGTTGTCGACTTATACCATAAAACAAACTTAACTTAACAGGCGTCTCACTTCTGTATTTTTAGACTACCTAAGTATCAACAGCTATAATGTATTCCCTAACAAATAGCACTACCCTTATCTGATAATCTAAAATAAATAGCCTTTCGGTACCCTCCTCAACCGGCCTCCTTTTATTAAGGACCATAGAGTATCGGCGGAGTTGAAAAAATATAGGCCTCACATATCTTATCTATGGTAGAGTTAAGGGCGGGAAATGTTTAAATTAAGAATTCCCGTGACAGCTGTCAAAATTATTTTTTCAAGACAATATTATAAGAAACTAGCGGACCCGACAGACGTTGTCCTGTCTACACGTCTTTAATTAGATTTTAATAAGCTAAAACATTCTGGACCTTTTTGGTGAAAATTATTATTCAAATGTTATGTATGACAATATCTAACGTCATTAATATTTGACACTGCGATGGTAGTGCCGTCTGTCGGATCCAATGTAAAACATTCCAAAATCAACAACTACTAATAAATTAAAAATTAACAAAAAAACTTTGTCCAGCGGACAAAATTGTGAATCTAAACCATTCTCAGATCCTCTTGAACATACACAAAAAGTTTCATCAAAATCGGTCTAGTCGTTTAAGAGGAGTTCAGTGACATACACACGTACAGAAGAATTATATATATAAAGATATACTGCCGTTAGTTGAGTGATCACAAGTGTGACAGCCGAGCAAAGAGGTTTGGGTTAGATACCCAAGTCGGGCAAGGTGTTATTGAAGTTTTACAGCTTGCAACTATTTAACACATTGAACGCCGTGGTGGTCACCGGTGACCGACGTTAGCGGAGGATTTGCCTTCAACAGTTTTCCATTGGCAGTCAAAGACTTAATCAATGAGACAGTCGAAACCACGAACCTCTTACTCCGAAATCAACTTTAAACCCTTACTTAACTCTTGTAGCGTTTCAAGTTCACAACAAACTAGACTAGTTCTTCCAAACCTGCGTTTAATTTATTCATAGCACTAAAATATTAGTTCTAGGACGAGTAAAGGACATCTGTAACCTTAGTATGAGTTTGCTTTACGATTAAAGTAATCGAAACGAGAGCGCGTTCGGTACTTTGAGAGCTTAGTACGAATTTGAAGTTTCAAAAGTACCTAAGTATATAGTTTATTTAGAATACATAATTTGACTTTGACTTTGGTTTTACGTTTAACGAGATCGAAATGAGAGCGCGTTCGGCGCTCTGATTGGTTAGTTCTTTCACGCTGGCCAATCAGAGCGCCGAACGAAAACAAAATAAGAGCTTCGTTTTCGTTCAACGTAAATTAAACTTGTACTAAGCCCTCTGATTGGTTGATATAATAATATTCAAACCGACCAATCAGAGCGCCGAACGCGCTCTCGTTTCGATTATTTTAAACGTAAAACAAACTCATACTATACCCTTAGTATGAGTAATGAGCGCGTTCGGCGCTCTGATCGGTTGGTTTATTCAATACGGCAAATCAAGGCGTCGAATGCACTCTCGTTTCGATTACTTTAAACATAAAACAAACTCATATTAAGGCTACTGAACAGTATTTAACTCCCAGTTTATCTCAGTGACGTGATAATGGCGCCCTCTAGCGTTTATTTAGAACATATTTCATGCGCTTCACTTACTGCACGGGATATTTAGTGTTGCCATAATTAAATTGTCGGTGATTAAAGTGCTTTTTCATTATGTAGGGAAGATCGTGGATAATTTTTTGGTTATGTAAGCTACTGGGAGATTTTGTTTAGCAGAAAGTACTAACAGCTCAAACTTATACTAGATGTTTTTATGGAAGAAAATCATCTAATGACTCTCTCTCTCTCGCAGAGGCAAGAGTCCTACTGTTACTTTTCGAGCTAGGGCCCCGGTAACCTGCTAGGTAGTCCGCAGCTCCGGAGGTAGTCTTATACTAGGTGGTCTGTATATGGCTATTGATAGTCAGTAAGAGTCTGACACTCTCTCTCGCCACACCCAAGGCGGGAGAAGTCATTGGATGATTTTGCCATCTCAAAACAAAGCCTTTTCTTGGTAAACTTACTATTGTTATTATGACGTCATAATTCACAATATCACACCAAAAGCTGTCGTTATTTTGAAAAAAAACTATGCATTTAGATCTTCCAGATTTCAAAACAGCAAGTATGCTATTTTCCTTACATTTAGTAATGGGCTCATAGCTCTCAAAAAAAGCTTAAACAATAAATAGCTAGAAAAAGCGCTTTATTCAAATAAGGTGCAATAAATACCGGTACATCTATTAGCTGGTGTCGAGCGAGGATCGCGCTCACTCGTTTTCTCACTTCATTATCACGAGCGGTGCAGAATTATAAACAGCTGAGTGTCGCACTGCCATCTAGCGGCAGACATTGTTTTATTTTAGACTAGCGACCCGCCCCAGCTTCGTATGGGTGCAATGGTGATATATTATGCATGTATTATACATACAAAGCTGCCTCTTGAATCACTCTATCTATTAAAAAAACCGCATCAAAATCCGTTGTGTAGTTTTAAAGATTTTAGCATGCAAATGAACATAGAGACAGAGAAAGCGACTGTTTTATACTATATAGTGATTAAAAATAAAATTAAGTAATTAATTAATTAGTGCTATCTGTTTTTTAAAAGGTTAAATAGGATTGCTTGTATGTTTTAGTATATAAACCCTATGAAGTAACTGTGTACTAGACAATCAGAAATTTTGACACTTAAATATTTTGTACAAAAACCTCTGTTTTAATCGACTCATCTTACAAGTAACCTACCATTCATACTACAATTTTCTCTTGCGTGCGGGAATCGAACTCGCTACAAGTACCACAGCAAATGCGACAAAATATGAGCCAGTTATCTAGCCAATATATTTATAATCAGATATTGTGAAACAGTGCCTTAAACATTTGGGCAAAAAACGTCAGAGCTAACGATTATACATCGGCCGCCATTTTCCTATAATTGACAGCGTACTGGACATTTACACGGACTCGGACGGCGTACGATTGGATTCCCAACTTTCTATTCCCATGCGGTAGAATATTACATGAACTGCGCATTCGTAGTCAATTCGTATGGAGGAGTGTTCGTATTTCTGTTGAGTACAATTTTATTTTTGTTTAATATAGTAAGAAGACGTCTTTAAGTCATTAGACGTCGCGGCAGGCCCAGAAGGAGATGGCGGGATGAAAAGGATTGGCCATAAAAAGCTCTACAAAGAGACAAGTGGAAGGAGGGTAGGGAGGCCTTTGCCCTGCAGTGGGACGATGGAGCATGGCTAAAAAAACGAAGATGGTGAGAGAGCCATATTTTGGCATGAATGGACCGGCTCAACCGGTGTGATACCATGGCCTCACAGAAAACAGACGTGTAACAACGCTTGCAATGTGTTTCATTGTGAAAGTAAGACTACCGGAGGCCCAATTACAATTACAATCCCTGATTCCCCAATAACCATTAAATTGTAACTCCCAAAAAGCTGGCAACGGATTTGTAACGCCTCTTGTGTTTCGGGTGTCCATGGGCGGCGGCAATTGCTTACCATCTGGTGATACGTCTGCTCGAGTTCCATAAAAAAAAATACATCCATATATTATTCGTTTGATATGAAAAATACTAATTATTTTAATTTAAAGTCTCAAACGCTAGTTTTAGCCTACTTTAACCTACCTACCGGTAGGTAGTCGAGTTTACCTACTTATGTAACTTAAAAAAATACTTCCACAGAATTTTAAAAGTCTCATAATTGCAACTACACAGCACAACTTTTCATTAACCACGTTGCAGAATAAGTGCATAAATTCAAGCTGTAACAAAGGCTAAAATTTCTCATGTGCTTCCTAATTACACCGCACCCGAACCGCAACACCGCACCATATATGGTGGAATATCCTTCCAACTAGAATATGGGAGCCAGCATATGAAACTACACTGTTCTGTCTTAATTAATTTAATGGATTTTTGGTCTTATAATTTTGCAGTAAGGTTTTTGTGTTAAAGGAATTTGTCAGTTTGTGGTGGGCAGCATATGAAACTACACTGTTCTGTCTTAATTAATTTAATGGATTTTTGGTCTTATAATTTTGCAGTAAGGTTTTTGTGTTAAAGGAATTTGTCAGTTAGAGGTAACTTGATGTGCGTAGGTCTTTCTGATCATCCTGTTGATTAGCAATCCATGCTTTGAGATAATTTATTCGTGAAAGGCATCCGTGATATGACTGAAACTTGATAGATTAAAGTATTGAATCTTTAATTTAAGCGTGTATGTATTATTATTATGTATCGTCAAGCTTTTTATCCCCGAAGGGGTAGGCAGAGGTGCACCTTACGGCACGTAATGCCACTGTATACCCATTTTCACCATTTGTGGTATAAGTCCCATGTAATAGGGGGTGAGCCTATTGCCATATACAGAGCACAATTCCACACTCCATGCAGTAGCATGGAGTCTAGAATATATAGGACTAAGAAATTTTCGAAGCCCAGTAATTTTTTAATTAATAAAACGTGCATATACCAACAAAATTATTGTCTAGCCACTTTTTATATGTCTTTACACTGCTAAATCAAAAAAAAACTTAATGCAAAAGACCCCTTCGTTCCAACGAACCATCTCAGATCTAGGACAAAGCCTCACAATTCAAGGTGACCTTCCCTAAGTCCTGACTGTAATCTCCCTTCAGTTAATTCAACTGCCAAATAAGAATGAGATAAACCAGAGTAATCAATTTGGGAATTCGCATCACAAACATGTAGCCACGTAGAGTAAAGGGCTTCTCGCTCACCTCCCAACCTGCCCAAGGTTACAGCCACCGTAAACCGTATGATTACTGCCTTACACTCTGAGTCGTGGAAATTTTATGTTCTCTCTGCTATTGGTATGAGTGATAAAAGATTTTAGTTGGAATTAAAGTAAGAGAGTGTTTTAGCTGAGACTTTTTACTATTATCTAGGTATTTAACTACTGTAAAAGAAGTTTTGTTAAAGAATAAATCGGCAATTTTTGACTCCTTGTTGACTTCAGAATGAGTGACTTAGTGAAGTGTGGTGACGGTATAGCCCTATCGGCCAAACCCGCTAGGTAGTCGGCAGATCCGGGGTTATCGCCCTTACCCATCTTTTAAGACCTGATAGAGACCAGGTAGCAGCAAGATCTCCAATCTCCAACCCACAAACCAAGAATAAAGATTATGTAGATGATCCCAAAAAACACTTCCCCCTATCCAAAACCTCAACATAACCAAACTAAAACAATAACCAAACATAACCTAAAACCTAAAATATATCACAACAATAAATCAAAATAACGGCTCCCTCGCGCCACTAACATCAGAAAATATTGACTAGCTCACGAGAACACCTCAGTTACGTATCCAGACATTATTAATTCAGCCAGCAGTCCTGCATCCAATAAGGAAAGCTATAATTCAGCTCGACAATATTAAATTTGCAAGGATGCCCTCTCTCAAAAACTTGGGTTACTTCGTGCGGTTCTAGGAACTCATTTTGCTTGCAATTATTGTTAGAGTTGCATTGTGATGTGAAACTTGTTTGCTATCTATGTACTAGTACGTGTTTCATTTAAAATTCAATTACAATCTTCCCAATCCCCGTTTTCCCAACAACCCTTAAATTCCTAACCCCCAAATGGCCGGCAACGCACTTGTAACGCCTCTGGTGTTTCGGGTGTCCATGGGCGGCGGTGGTTGCTTACCATCAGGTGACCCGTCTGCTCGTTTACCAGCTTATACCATAAAAAAACAATGGCTAATATTGCTATGTTACTCATAGATTGTTTTGTTGGCTATTGAGTAAAACTGACGAGCAAAAGGTCTCTACACTTATCTATTGCGTCGTTGATCGGGTGCCTAGAGCGGTTAACCTACCTAGGTATTACGAGTATTAACGTCAATAATTTGGACTTCAGGATTCCTGTTATCATTTTTCTGGTTTAATGATACCAATCGTATGTTTAAAAAGAGATTTTTACACAGTGTCTATGCTATACCTAAAGAGATTCAAGCTTTTACCTACTATACAACATTTTAAAACGAGGTTACTAACATAAACACACTATAACTATAACATAAAACGTATAACTGAATCATAAAACGAATATAGTTTTTATTTGTCCATCTATTAAACAATAAAGTCTGTCAGAAGCAATAACAAAGTTGAGGAACATTAAGTCCCGCTTTATTTTAATTGGGTCTTTAAAACTTGTTCGTGGGGTCACTCTGAGCGACGTAGTGGAGTAGTTACACAGATATTTTATTAAAATTATGGATTTACTACAGCATGTAATATTAAACGAGTATAAAGTGTGGGAGAGTCAGGCTTCGGCACGAATGGGCCGACTTGACCGGAGTGATACCACGGCCTCATAAAAAACTGACGTGAAACAACGCTTGGAGGCCCAATTACCCCCATCCCAATCTTCCCAATCCCCGATTCCCCAACAACCCTTAAATTCCTAACCCCCAAAAGGCCGGCAACACACTTGTAATGCCTCTGGTGTTTCGGGTGTCCATGGGCGGCGGCGATTGCTAACCATCAGGTGTCAACGTAGCTGATAATATGACGATGATGAAGTAAGTACCTATGTCAAATAGGACCTATTGTTAGGTAACCTTTTCAAACTCCGCACTTATGAAGACGCTACTCGTATAATTAGTGTATCTAAACGTAAAAACAAGGTACTAGAAAGTATTCTAGAATAGAATAGCCTCACCTCAAAGTTGTTGAGACACAAAATAGGTACCTACAACAGGTACTTTCGAAATACCAGTCACTATTAATGTTACCTACTGTCCATTCCTCGATCCTAAGGATACTTCTCTTTGTTCTACGCCCGAAAAACATCAAAGAATTACCTTATTTGCGTAGCTATATACATTTGTGAATTTTCTGAACCAATTCAATGACCAATGTACAAAATTATGCCTTTTTCGCTTCAATTGACTGATTGAAAATATACCTACAGATGTAATTTATTTTAGAAATGAGTATCCGGTTGACCCAACAGACATCAATAATATATATTTTTAACATTAAAGAAATAATATACATGTAGAATAGAATCCGGCGTTACTTTGCGGAAATCCATGCAACAATAAATGCCGTACTCGGAGTCATTTAATAGTTACTTAACCCAGTCCTTAACAATTGTTTTCGATACAAAATCGCTACTAAGGAATCGTTCAAGTAATCATTAAATTTAATGTCTCTGAATGCGACAGTAAGGATACAATATTTTTTAGTTTTTATTCCGCTTGCTAGATGTAGTTCCGTAGTTTCGAGCTGTGGGAAACGCCGCGCCGAGTCGACAACTCCTGAAGATGCTCCGTGGAGGAGCGAAGCATATGTCGAGTGTTTTGTTGCGTGTCGTGTGTGTTTTTGTGTTGCACCTCTACTGCGTGAGCATTTAATTGCGGGCGGGAAGATGGTGCTACCCACCCCACGCTGAAAATACAGACTGCCTCGTTGGTCGAGTGGTCGCAATTGCGATGGCTGGGCTAGGCGTCTAAGGTTCGATTCGCATGTCGAGCAAAGTGCTGGGCTTGTGGGCTTTTTTCGGTTATTCGAAAATTTCTCGAGTCTGAGATTGTGTCCAGTATATGGCAATAGGCTCACGTGGGATATTACATAGGATTTATAAACCAATTGGTGAAAAGTGGGTGTAAATTGTACATTGGAATTATGTGCCGTTATGTGCAGCTCTGCCTACCCTTCGAGAATAAAAGGCGTAACGTTGCATATTGTTAGTAATTAAAGAAATAAGTTAAGGTAGGTATAATTTATTGCCTTGGAGCCTTGCCAGGGACCAAATATTAAGTAGACAGATCTCTGACCATCCTTTCACCATCACACCATCTCTCCATCTTATTACATGCAAATAAAAAAGGTTAAAATAAAAATGTCTTAAAATAAAGTTACACAATTTTATTTTATAATGACGTACTCGTATTTTCTTACATTCCAATAATACTTTGTCCGATCCGGATATAAAACCTTGCCCGGAATAACCTAAATTTTTATCACTTGAATGAGAACAAGGAAGCTCTTATTTCTTACATATCTAACTATAAAAGCAAAATCATCCAATTTATTAAATGGATTTTCAACTTTTTTGGTTAATAACTATCGTTATAACAAATTAAATATGTTCTGTTAGGCGTTAAGAAGATGACCCGCTAACCGCGCGACTTTGTCGCGAACTTTAGGGTCCCGATGTGGCTCGAAAATAATTGAGCATCCACATAACAGAACACCCAAACCTTACGAACATTATTTAATTTATATTGTTTATGTTGTTTTTTCAGAAAGCTGAAAAACTATGGAAAGAGACAATATGTATGTACATAATAATATATGTACGAGGCAACAGGAACCTCATATCTTTCATCGATCCTAAACTAAGTTTATGAGAATAGTATAAAGCTGACTTAATACTAAGTACCGTATAATAGGGTTTCTTTGACCCTAAGGGGTAACTTCGACCCATTTTTTGACCAATGAAAAACTAATATTATAGCAGATATTAGTTATATTATATAATATAGTGTATATTAGTCTTTCATTGGTCTGTTGTTTGTTCTGGATTTCTATCAGTTAAAGAATTTCAAAGTTACCCCTTAGAGTCAAAGGCAACCGATCTTACCATTACTACAATCCTTAATCCTTAATATCTATTACTCTCTACATATGAGAGTTTGTGACTATCCAAAGAGAATAAAAAATACAGAATTAAGTTAAGTTAAACCTCCGGTAACCTCACTCACACAATGCAAACATTGTTTCACATCAATTCTCTCTGAGGCTGTGGTATCACTCCCGTCGGGCCAGCCCAGCCAACCCATTCATGCTGAAACATGGCTCTCCCATGCTTAAAATTTTACAAATTATGTAAATTATTGTCAGACAGAACTACAGGCAGAAGGATACAATTGTAAACCATTTTTAACTCTTTAATCCAAATAAAAAAGAAAAACATTTCATAGCCAAAATTTTTAATCTTAAATCCTATGTTATAAACTAATAACACATTTTATTGTATGGTTACCTAACTAATATGATCTCTTATTTAATAACACATACCGCCATACTCAGAGTCATTTAATGGTTACTTAACCCAGTCCTTAGCAATCTTTTCTATACAAAATCATTACTAAGGAATAGTTTCAGTAATCATTCAATGTCTCTGAGTGCCGCAGTTAGACTTTTTAGCCTTGAGTATCTTAACATAATTATCTTATACTTTAAAACATCAAGCATGATAAAGCATGAGTTTGCTACTCAGTCCACACAAACACCAAAAATACCATATGCAACTTGGCACAAACATAGATACACTAAAGTTCATAAAATCGTTGTTCTACAACCGTACACCCTCTCACAATGCTATATACCGAATTGGTAAATCCAAGCTCATATTCCTATAGAATAATCCGTTCATTCCTGTCCTTGGGGAGTAATATCTTCGCAGCACCTCCCTGACTTCCGCTACAGTTATAGCTGGAACTCCTTCGTACCCAGATTTGATATATACAGCATTACTCAAGCTGACCGGATTACAGAAGTAGCCACCTTCGAATTTGCTAAAAGGATCTCCGCTTCTCTTCTTCGCATCTTGGCGGACTAGGAAGACTCCGTCTACAATCTCTGCAACTGTTTCGTAAGCCACAAAGCCTAAAACTTCTAAAGCTGATTGTGTCAGCTTGAATTCTTTTACTGGATTCAACCAGCGCTCCAGTTTAACAAAACCTCTTCCGATTCCGTAACCAGAACGGAAAGACAAGCATCTAGCTTTATGGTAGGCCTCATACTTCTCGAAAGTCATAGACTCTGTGATTTTAGCAGCACGAACTTTTCGTATGTAATCTATGGAATCAAATTTAATCTGGCTTACTTCGTCAGCCTCATCAAATTCTCTGATGTAGTCTATGTGTGTCCTGCGTTTCTTCACAGTTGGGTCTTTTTCGTCATCCAGCAAGCCTGTGATTAGGGACTCAGCTTGGGTAGTGATGTTCAGGATACATTTTTTGTCAATTTGGTCCAATTTTAACTGATAGTCATGCAGGCGTTTTAGTTTTTTGATATTCTTTCTCATTAGGTAGATAATATCGTAGTTAGTAATTGCCTTACCGCAGCGCAGGTTGCAGTGCTGATGGGCTTCTTGAATCATAAACTTGAGTTGCTGTTGAACAATGCTTTCAACTAAGACAACGGTGGCTGCGTTAGGATTCGGATTGTCGCCAAACCCATGCATCATACCCGATATTTCCTTCTGGAAATTCGTGGAATCCGTCCCGTCCATCGTAAAGTAGTTCGTCATGATGATTGAAACTCTTTGTTCTTACAAAATTAACACAAAAAACCACACTCTAATATTTTCCCAGCAATGGAGAGTGTTTACTATACCAACTGTCACTTTGACAACTGACATTGATAATTTGAAGCTTGAGCTTTTCGTATAGCTTTTAAACGTTTTAGTTTTAACATATATTTGTTCACTCAAAAATATTGAATACACCAGTGTGTTAATTTCCAAAGTAAATTTATGATGTTTAACGAAAATTATGTTTATAAGTTGGCGAAATATCCTTTGAAATCCTTTCCTACAGTCAGTTTTTATAAATAACTAAACGTCAGCCAATCAGCTGCTTGTTATCAACATTATCACGTCACTGTCAAATGAAAGGTATTAAAACGTCAGTGAAACGATAGATTGACGACGTTATTATTGTAACTTGTCGGAAAATTAAGTCAAAACACTGATCGATCAGTTGTGAACATAACACTTTACGTAATTATCCAAACAAACTCAAGGTCCAATAAATTCGTGTAAAATAACATAACCTTAAAGTTATGAGTGTAAGAAGTTTTATTTTTAATACAACATTGAGACAAACCTCTTTGCTGAGGCAAATACGACTTTCATCATGTTGGTCTTGTGGCAAAGATGTTAAAAACGTACAGCCTAGTCTATTTTGTGGAAGTTGCAACGCATTACAACAGCCCCCCAAAGATGAAAACTATTTTAAAATCATGGGGGTTAAGGAATCCTATGACTTAGACGAATCAGAATTAGCAAAGAAATACAAGGAATTACAGAAGTATTTACATCCTGACAAATATGCTAACAGGTAATGGTTTATTTATCAATATTCTCAACGCAACACTATACATTTTTATCTTTCTATGCAACATTAATTTTATCTGGATTTTAAAGTAATCTTATTTTTTGCTATTAGAATAACTTATAAGAGAATTTAATTGAATTGGAAAATCATTATTTTTTTTATTAAACATAAGTGGTGAAGAACACTTAATTTTTGTACATATTTATCAAAAGAGAACTTTGCCCAACGGAGGATACTTAGTTACTTTTAATTTTTTTCATAAATTGTTATTTTTACTTTTTTCGTGTACATCATAACCTAGCCTTCAAAGCATGAAATAAGATCTTAAACTTATTTAATTATAAATATCTAATTCATGTTTCAGAAAAAAGGAAGAGCAAGAAATATCAGAGAAGTATTCATCATTAGTTAACGAAGCATACAAGACATTACTGGAGCCATTAAACAGAGGTGTGTAAACCAAGGCTCGGATACCGGTTAAATTTTCAAACCGTTATTATGTACTTGTACGCAAAACCTTTACATTGGGTTTCGACGGAAACCGGTTTTTTTAAACCGGTATTTGGAACAGTATTTTCATAAAGGTTTTTTCGGATTAACCGGTTTAGAGCAATAAAAACCGGTTAATACGACGCACATCAAAGAAACGCCGCGCGCTGTTCAGCTTATTTCAATAATAATATTTCAACGCGTGTACCGACATGCCCCTCGTCGAATAAACCAGTTAATTTAGGTTAAAATAAAGTTCTTTAATGTTCACGTTCTTAAGAAAAGTTCGTAGGAAAACCGATATAAACCGGTATTAACCAGTATTTTTTAAACCGGTTCCGAGCCTTGGTGTAAACATAGTTAGCCATTCTAATTATTATGATAAGAAAATAACAGACAAACCGTATTTAATGTGTATTCCAAACATAAATGAAGTTTAGGCTTTAATTGAATTTATATTTGGCTAATTATGTCACTTATTTAATATTTCTCTAGGATTCATATAAGTTTTCATCAATTCTCATAGCATTTAATTGAAAGGGGTAGGGTAAAATCTAGGCTATAATTTAAAGACCAGACCAGGGATCCAACTGATCAAGGTCCAAAAGAAATATTAAAGTTTTTAATAATATGAAAAAAAAACATCTTAATTATACTTCTGACATAATCCTCCATTTACATTTTTATAAAGTCTATTAAAATATAGTGTTAAATGAAAACATTCAAATAATCAATTGTTATAACTATTAAAAATGTTTGTTTCCAGGAATTTACATGTTACGCTTACAAGGCAAGGAGATACCAGAACAGACAGAAGTAGACCAAGCATTCCTAATGGAAATAATGGAAAAGAATGAAGAAGTGGAAAATGCGGAAACGGAAAAAGAAATAATGGAATTAAATGCAGAAAACAAAGCCAAAATAAATAGTTTACAGAAAGAGGTCTCTGCTGCATTTTTCCAAGGAGACATGCAGAAAGTTATCAAGTTACTAGGTCTTATGAAGTATTATACTAGCATAGACACTCAAATACAACTGTCGATACGTAATAAAGGAATTATACGGTAAAATACAGTCATGGTGCCCCATATTTTTGTATCAACCTGAGTCAGGCTGGCGCCACTTTCGCAAACATTTCTTGCGAAACGGATTTTTTTTGTGACCAATAAGCACCTATCACTTGAAATTAGTTTCATTAAATTTATTTTCCAATTTTATAGGGAACACGTGTGCAATTTATGAGTATAAAATACAAAATGTAAATAAATTAGTCTTCCTAATTGTTTGTTTTTGTATATTGTAATTTTATTATGTTTTTCGTTGTTACTTATTGAGAGTGTATTAAAGATGAGAATATACATTTAATTGTATTTTCTTTCATTTTTATTTCATAGTTTCACACTAGTTTTATGTCATCCTCAAAAAAATATTTTTGGAATATGGCAACTTTGGTTAATGGCGGTAATTTAACCGCCAAAATGAACAATAATGAAATTAATTATTTTGAATGATTGCATTTTACATTCAACCCAGTCAATTTATCTATTATTATCTCATTTGATATCTAATATTGAAGCATATTTAAGAAATCTTAATTATCTATCTCGTAGGTACAACAAGTGCAAGCATAACAGCCTATCAAGTTCGATTCACTCGAAACATGGCTCTCTCACGTGATATCCACTATTTTCCGCCTCAAAAGCGCACTAAACTATCAGTTATACAGCCTTAAACCATTATTAAAAGCACAGTTAAGCAAAAAAGCTAATTATCGGAGTATCCGTTAACTTTAATCGTGCTTACCAATTAAAAATCAATTACTTACATAGTGTACAAAATAATAACAAGTTTGTTTATGTTAGGAAAGTTTTTGTTACACATCGACTAATACAAACCAGTATAAACTGATCCTTGAATCTGCGGAAAGACCATACAAAACGAGACCATGGTGAACTGGTTGTGTGTAGGTTGATGTGTATCTAGCTTCGAGTAATGATCTACTTAGATATAATGATTTGTTTTCTTGTGTAGTTTCTACGGACTCTCTCAATGATTGATGTTCACTAATACACTGACACCGAGACACTATTTATTTTGCATTTCTCGTGTACTGCGAGTTGATCTTGATACTTGTAATTACAATTTTAAGTAACTTACTTATACATAGTCTCGAATCCCTTCGTAATCCCCGATTCCCCAACAACCCTTAAATTCGTAACCCCCAAAAGGCCGGCAATGCACTTGTAACGCCTCTGGTGTTTTGGGTATTCATGAGCGGCGGCGATTGCTTAACATCAGATGATCCGTCTGCTCGTTTACCGGCTTATACCATAAAAAACTCCCAAACTTTTGAATTACACAAGACTTTTTGGTGGATTCAACACAATAGAAGTCAAGTTTATTGTTGAATGCTGACTGATATTTAAACTTAAAATTCCAATACTTTGCACGAATGCTGGCCCTTATTTACACAAACAGTAAACAAAGAATTAAACAGTCTATATCGGTCCCCTGGTAGACTTCGAGCCTTCTCTACTTAAGAAGATCAAGATCCAGCAGATGAGTTGGAGTGTGCAGTAACCACACGGTATTATTTAGCGAATATACCTAAATGAAATATTCGTGCCATACACTCATTCATACAAATTAATAAATGTACTTAGGTAAATAGTTCAAAAACCTTACTTCTCCAGTATCAAGACATGAGATCCTAGTACACACTAAGCTCGCCATAATTCATGGCTCAAGAGAGCATCATATCACCTCCCGTTACCATCGGATCAGTATCAAAGAGTGCTTCTGAAGTGTATCAAGTGACACTGCGGGCATAAAGTAGATAAATATTTTGCTACAATGGATCTTCGAAGGTTTATTTTTATTTGTTTGTGTTTTTTACGGGGTAAGTGAAGTGTTTTGTTTTTTATTTATTTCAATTAAGTAAAACATTATTTAATTAACAAGATTTTCTTTCATGAAAATTTTATTGGAATCTGTGTGGGAGTAGTTGCAAGTGCGACTACCGAGCAAAAATTCGGAATCTCGTGTTTAAATCCCAGAAAATAGGGCTCCTCGATAAAATTGGTGGAATCATGCAGTCTATCCATTCAAATGAAAATCTCATTTTACATAGAGTCGCATTTGCGACCTATTGACCAACGAAGCAACCGTTGCCAGACAAGGAGTCTCTTGTTCGTTTCCCGGGTCGACCAAAGTATTACTGGGCTTTTTCCGGTTTTACGAAAATTTCTCAGTAGTACCAAGGTGTCTGGAATTGTGCCCAGTTGATGGCAATAGGCACATACCTATTACATGAGACTTATAACACAAATGGTGAAAAGTGGGTATACATTGTATTACGTGCCGTAACATACATCTCTGCCTACCACTTCGGGGGTAAAAGGCATGACGTTGCGTTGAAAATCTCATTATAATATTTATCTTTCAGCAAACGCCCAATTCTACCACTACAACATATTGACAAGAGTTATCCAAGGCGTCCCGACGAGTATAGCCCACTATCCGATCATGGCCCAACTGCTGCTGGACGCGTGGGGCACGCAGGATTACGTGCAGCATTGTGCTGGTGTCATACTGACGTCACGGCATGTGCTGTCTGCTGCTCACTGCTTCCAATACAACGCTAATACTGGAAGGAAGTAAGGACGCAATTTTTTTATCGTATAATCCGGTACACGAGCAGACGGATCACCTGATGGTAAGCAAGCGCCGTCGCCCATGGACACCCGAAACACCAGAGGCGTTACAAGTGCGTTGCCAGCCTTTTGGGGGTTAGGAATTTTAGGGTTGTTGGTTGTTTCGAATCGGGGATTGGGAAGATTGAATAATAATCTTTAACTTGTGTAAACTTTAAACTTTGTGGTTACGATAAAGACGAGTATGTTATCCTCATCACCATATTCTTCCCGATGTTCTAAGGGAAAACTAAGGGACTGCTTATTTGATAGACCGGGTAGTAGCCTCTCATCTTATGATGTATAGACGTAAGTCTGTGGTACTAGCAGAAGCACTCTCTAATAAACTCGAATATGTATTTCGAAATCTCTTCTGTAGCGAAGACCCTGTATAAAGATGTGTAGTGCTGAAAGTAGAAAAAATAAGTAATTTATAGATGCCTGTGTACCTCATCTGTTTCAGTTATACCATGCCGAAGTATTGGAAGATTCGAGTTGGTTCCACGTACCGCACTGGTGGAGGTGCGCTCCATAATATAAAAACTATAATACCACACAAAGATTTCGACAAATTCTTCTACACAAACGACGTCTCTGTCATTGTGGTGGCTAAACAATTTTCTTTTAACAGCAATGTGAAACAGGGCTCTATTATAAAGCAAGGAGTAGAGATCAAACCTGATTCCCTTTGCACCCTCGTCGGATGGGGAGTTTTAGAGGTAAGGCTTTTTTAATAGTAAGCAGTTAAGCTAAACTTTTTGTCAGAAGTTTTAAAGTTATTTTATCAATACCTCCAACAAGTCACTGTACCCTTAGTACGAGTTTGCTTTACGTTTAACGAGGTCGAAACGAGAGCGCGTTCGACGACGTACTAAGGCTCTGTTAATATGAGGTTTAATGATAAGGGTTCTAATTTATTTTTTATAATAATTAATGATAACGAGACTGTACTTATACCTACTATACCAGTCCAGTAAAGTATGAAACATTCAAAGACTTACCGCAATTTTGCTACTCTTTAGTTCTGTTCAGTTTTAAACAATATTTGAGCTTTATAATAATATTCTTTATTGGGCCGATAATTTTACTAAATCATTATTTTTAATAGTCGTCAGATCACAGCCAAGAAACTTATGGGAAACCACAGCGTCAGGTGTGTTCTGCAGGTTAACTATGCTTGCAAATTCGAGCTTCTGCTTAGTAGTTGAAGCATCAATGCAGAAATGAAGTACATACTTAGATGACAACGATACTTTGTTACGCTAAGCTACGCAAATTAAAAGCAATGCAGATTTTAGCTACAATTTTGTTTGTGTTCAAAATGAAGACAAAATGAAGTCGAAAGAAGTAGGAAGCGATGGTGCTTTTAGCATTAACATTTTTTGATAGAAGATAATCATGGCATATAACGCGCTTCTCGTGCCCCATTTAAATTCTACGTTAAAAGCATTAATATTTTCTTCCAGACCGACGGCCCTCAACCCGAACAATTGCAGCACACGAATCTCTACACAATCGACCAAAAAATTTGCGCAATGCGATATAACACAATCGGTGCGGTTATTCAAGACTCCATGATGTGTGCTGGCCGTGTAGATGCTGGGGGCCCAGATGGATGTTTTGGGGACTCTGGTGGACCTCTCCTATACAAAGGCTTGGTTGTAGGCATCGTGTCCTTCGGATATTCCTGTGGTCATCGATACTATCCTGGAGTTTATACAAAAGTATCTCATTACACTAACTGGATTTTGAGAACTGTTAATTCGAATAAATAACTTTATTTTGTTCTTTTGCATTTTTTTTTTCAAAATATCTTTCAGTTGTATTATTTTGTATACTGGGCGCACTGTCTCAGCATCATACTGGAATTTAAAATATTGCAACACTAGCTAATCTGTCAAAATACTTCATGTCAGATGTCACGTTGTTTCCCTCATCAAAAGTCAGCTTCCGTCACAGAGATTATTGATTTTTCTGTGTTTTAACTAAAATTAACGTAGCAACGTTACATTTCTTGAAACCACCAAGTATTTTTTAACGAATATAATGGGCAAAAAAGGTGTTGTCTCGTTTGTGAAAGATTTCTATTACGATCCTTTCAAGTGGTGAGTAAATATGAATATAACCTCTTTTGAAAATGTGGCGTTATTCTGTTTTTCTTTCAATATTATTCGAAATTAGGTAGCTTGTCATTATTTTCCAACAATATAATAATTGTCGGCATGTAAGCGACACACCAGAAAGTGATTTTCTTAATAACTATTTTTTTTAATTCAAATGAAAACATCGACGCATTATGACTATGTCAAAGTAAGATTTTGAGGTTTTGTATTGAATGTATCACTAAAACCTCTTTGGTTAGCACTTCAATGAGATGAAAAGTATGTAATGCTATACCCAATGCGCTGTAACAAGGTGCGGCTGACAGATTCAGTAACGTTTCGTACCACTCTTGAAAGTTGCTGCGATTTAAAAATTATGCCTTAGTATTTTAACTGTATCACATTCGTATTGTGTTATATCATTCGGAAGAGTAGTTAATTAAATTAAATCCAACCGGAATGTTCTAGTCTTTAAATAAAATCTAATGAAATCAAAAATAAAGTAAAGTGTTATGCGTATAACGTAAATCCATAATCGTGTTTAGTGATGGGATGTACTGCTACGATGGATAGGTAGTCGATGTTTTTTTAGAATATAAAACGAAAATCATGCGTCGTTCAATTATCACTCTTAAAAAACCTTTAATTATGTGGGTAAATCTACTGTAGACGCGGCTCTCTCTGCCCGAACCACAGTGACTTTATCAGAGCACAAATATATAGTAGACAGTTCCGGCGCCTTTGATAATGCGTGGTGGTACTTAATCTGAAAGATCGTGGTTGCTTTAGTAACATATACAAACTAATATACACTTATATTCTTCACGGTTCTGTAAAACTGAAACTCTGAAACACCTCAGAGCTCGGTCATAAAATATTTATTTTGACAAGTATATACACGTAGTTACACTGCACAACTAAATAACACACACATTTAATAAAAAAATTAAAGAGAATTAAATGTATGCTGCGAGTATCGATAGCGATAAAAAAAGATTTTTCTAATGTCCATCCCTAAAGAGAGACGTCAACGTCATACTGGCATCTGTCAGCCGCACCTTGTTATAGCGCAAAGGGTATAGTGTATAATTAGTATTGTGTATAGTACAGTGAAACTTGGTTAAGTGGGACCTGGATAAGTGAGAAACCTCCACAAATGGAACTCATACTGCGGTCCCTACCCATTGGCACTGAATTACCTCTATTAGTGGGACAAACAACCCTCTATATCTGGGATTCGTTCTTTCGATTTATCATCTTAGTTAACTCTATAACTGAGACAGCAAGTGAATTTTAATGCATAAACCTCAGTAACTGAGACAACATCGTTTTGTTTGTTGATTTACTTATTCTTATTCATTTATAATGTGCACATAACACATTGTTTTATTTAAGAATCACACCTCTTTATGTAAAATAAACCTTATGTTCACCTCCATTAATGGAACCCTCTGTAAATGAGACAAATGTTTATTTATACCTGGTTATCTGAGACACTGGGTTAGTGGAATACCTCTATAAGTGATACCAATTTGAAGGTCCCTTGATGTCTCACTTAACGAGGTTTCACTGTATTACATACAATCATTTGTTACGCAGGCTACACACCTTCCATTTTAACTGTATAGTCAGACTATACAGTTAAATCCTAACGTGTTTAGAGCAAACAGTTTAACTGTACTGCATATTATTAGGTATGTAGGCTGTATGTACCTACAATTTAACTGTGTGTGTGTGCATTATGTTCAGTACAGCATTTCCAAGAATTAGAAAGAAGCTCACATCTTCCTTTATATTTTATTTAGTTGAGACATTTATGAGATGGTATCCTCTAAGTTTGTGTACATGTTTGACTCAGAGTGGTCATTTAGGAAATTCCAAATAAAAATTGATTTTAGGCTGTAATTAACCTCACACTTAACTAATGAATGTGGAGAGCACCACCAATAATGATTAACATATAATTATTGTTTAGCCATCTAAAGAAGTGTGAAAGTAACATGATACAAGTCAAACATTTACACATAAGAGTTCCCATATGATAGCAGGAAGCTAAATCTGCAATATATAAATTAATTGTAGAATGTGTGTCTATATGCAAATCTTGAGAGCAGCTGAACCAATTTCCCAAATTATCTTTTTGTTTGGTTTGTAATTGTTAGAAAAGGGTTATTATGTAAGAAAAAAATAACTAAGATGTGCAGAACAATTTCTAACGCAAAACAAAGTTTGAGGTCCACTAGTATTCTATGTTCAAAAGAACCTTTCTGGTCTATTTGAAATCAATTATTTTGACTTTTGACTTTGACTATTGAATAATAATAGCTGCTATTATGTATGTAATATTATTTCATTACTACATTGACAATTACAATGCAGTAGTTATGTATTGTAGTTAAAATGAATGTTAATAATAAGTTGGTTTATTAGTTTATCAGTTATTGACATCCTTATCTCAGGATGTTATATAAACAAGAGGCATGTGTCAATTGATAACATAATATTTTTATAATTGGTCAGAAAGTTACATATTCCTCATATTTTTATTTAACTTTATATAGAGTCTGTAATTGTTCCTTGAATTTATCAAAGTCAAATCATTTATTCCAATTAAACCATAAATAGGTATTTTTGAAATGTCGACAAATAAAATAATAAATAATAGTCTGTCAGTCTGTCCATCACTGAAGCTAGGTGCTTATTCCAAAGTGTACACAGATTGCACCTTCATAATATAAGATGGGACTTAAACTTAAAGAAATAACTGATGTAAACTCGGTGTTACATATTTTGTGTACCTCTGCCTACATGTTATTCATGTTTTTTTCTTGTCTTAAAAATTCACTTTAGATACCATAACAAGTTGTTCATCAACATAAATGTGGCAGTTATCTACTCATGCCTCAAAGTCAATGTCGAATCAATTACAAAGTTATGATGCTACATAGTCACTCATATAATCCTACCAATTTAAGTATACCAGCAACTATGTCACTAGTTTCCAAGTAAAGTCATATCGTTTTACTACCTTACGTAGGTAATAATAATAATTTTACAACTCTAGCATTTTTCCGCATTATTTAATGATTTTGAACGAAACAAGTCCCATAGGTATTCAGTTCGGTAGTAATAAATGTTTGTTCTCATATTTATAGTCTGTGCTACTAAAATGTTTATGTTTTTTAATCTTTCAGGTCACTTGTAAAGAGCGTGGGCATATTCACAGTCGGCGTAGTGATCGCGAGCGAGTGCTCCGGGCTAGAGATAATGCCGGCAATGCCGCAATAAACACATCATAACACCAATCAATTCTATTCTCCTAAGTTTAAGAATTATACATTAAAAGATGTTAAATTATTTATTGTTGTTTTCGCTCCTTGGAGTTTGTGCGTGTCAAAAAAGGCCGAATATAGTTCTGGTGTTGACAGACGATCAGGATGTTGTGTTGGGTGGAATGGTTAGTACAGTGATATTGATGTGCAAATAAATAAATTAGGAATGAACTGTTGTTTTATTTAATTTGTTCATTTCAGACGCCCATGAAGAACGTGCAGCGGTTTATTGCTGACGAAGGCGTCACGTTTACTAATTCGGTAAGTTTAATTGTGCAGCTGTTAAAAAACAGTAGGTAATATGATTCTATTTATGGTATCAAATACTGAATGACGAGGAAAACTTAATACCTATTTCTGCAAATAACCGGGCTTGTTTAGTGGCTAATACTTACGTTTATCAATAGGGTAAACATGCAAATAAATAAATCGCTTAGGTTTTACCGCATCCAGAGTTTCTTACAGTTTTATGTATATGATAACGTTTTAAGATTAACTAAGAACTCTAGTAATTTCTTTTACAAAAACAATGCTTAGTGTGTCTGAAATAAAGAACTATAAGTATTTATCTCAATGAAGTTGTTGTATCTCATAATATAAATATATTATGAGATAAGTAGATATACTACATAATACAAATATGTATGTACACACCAACATACGGTGATCTTGCTATGTTTACAACATACTAGCGGAACTCGCAACTACCTAGGTAATGTGGTATATTTTAATGAGATTATTGTACTTATGCTAATCTCATTCATCGATATTATAGTAGTAACTGAAATATGTAGATACCTATTTAGAAGTCAAGAAACTGAAATAGTACATAGTTAGTAATATATTTACATTATAAAGACTAAATTGGTATTTATGATAGAGGGAGTTTTGTACCTTTTTTATGTTGGGTTTGTATCTAGATCTAAAATCGCGCTAAGTAAATAGTACCGACACTAGTGTAAAAGGCGGGAAGCTGATTTAAAATATTTTATGTAATAACTGTCGTGAGTCATACTAATGCTAATGATAAGAATGAAGAGCCCCTATGTGACTCGTAACTAGTGTAGTGCTTTTCTCCATTAATGTACGTGAGTAAACCTGATTTTTAGTTAACTGACTTAACTAAAAATTATAAAAATAATTGGAAAATCTCAATATTATACTTACATATTGACGAAAAGCTTGTATAAAATCGAGCTATAATTATTTTGATACCTATGCGATTATCTCTACCTACACCTATATGGTGGTATATACCCATATAACGAATGCGTTTATGTACACTATAGACATCGGACCGGTAAGATGTTCGTCTTTTCCAAAAAAATCTACCTATAGGTCCATAATTCCAGTACGTAACCTCCCCAATATGCTGTCCGAGCCGCGCCAGCCTACTATCAGGCCTGTACCAGCACAACCACAGGACGGTCACCAATAGCGAGCTCGGGGGCTGCAATGGAATGTTCTGGAGGGAAGCCGTGCAGAATGTCACCTTCGGGAACTTCCTCAAAGAGGCGGGGTACAAGACTTTCTATGCTGGCAAGTATTTGAATCAGGTGAGTCGGGTATTAGAACGCTGAATGAGCTTCTTTTAAATAGGTGATGTTGAGTAGTTTCTGTTGGGAGGGAGTAAAAAGATGTTGTATTATGTTAGTCCTGAGGAACCTAGGTTAAGGGTAGGGTAAGTACAAGATCGATCGTTCGATTTGTGGTTCGATTCCCACTAATTGAACACGTCTCTTCACATAGACCACAGTGAAATATCGTAGCTACACGGCAACATAAATACATGATTAATGAAAGAACAACTATTATTCATGCTCTGCCATGTGTGTATGTCTATTATTATAATGGTAAGACCTATTAAATATATTGTATGTCTTGCATAACTATAACTAGGTAGTACTCGACTGGTTTCAAGCCGCACTCGGGCCCCATAAAAGCAGCGAGCGTCACTCGGCATGTATTATTAAAGATCGTTCGAACGGTTTTTTTTATACTTAATAGGATGGCGCTTGGCCACCATCTCACCTAGTGGTAAGCAATGATGTGGCCGACGATGGAGCACGTCTACCTAAGAGCAACCTTATTGTTTGCGCAGTAATGACATATAAAATGATCAAGTATGCCTAATTGGGCAGTTTCCTAAGTCAAAAGCAAATTATTTCGACTTTTCAACACAATAAAATATAAAAAAATAATCACACTTGCATTCATAGATATGATGATATACATAGCTTTAGAATTTTTCAAGCTAATTTTATAGAATGTAAGTCTGCTATTTGACGTAAAAATCTGATGACGTCATAATGCACTATTTCATACAAAATTCATAGAAGATATCGTTTTTGACGTTTCGAAAAAAGTATTGAATTTGACTAGTAGGAATCTAGCCTATTGTCTAATAGAAATAACGTTTGTCCTTAGTACGGTACTAAAGAGACGGGTGGTCCAGAAGCAGTGCCGCCCGGCTGGACGGAGTGGCACGGCCTGGTCGGCAACTCGGTCTACTACAACTACACCATATCCAACAACGGAGTGCCCACCGTCTCCACTGACCAGTACCTCACTGATGTTATTGTGAGTATCTAGAGTTTTTGATAATGGACTGTGTGGTTGGCGCAGTGTTTGGGCAACTGGCTGCCGTGTAACGTGTAGCGGGTTCGATTCTCGCAAGGAGATGCTTTGTGTGATCCGATCCACAAATTGTTATTTCGGGTCTGGGTGCTATGTGCATGTAAAATTGTATGTTTGTAAACGCATCTACGATACAGGAGAAAATCTTACAGTGGGGCGATTCTTTAAAAAGAAAAAAATTAATGAAGTGCCAGGTGGTAGGGTGTCGCAGGTTCGATTCCCACACGGTACAGATCTGTTGTTCCGGGTCTAGGTTTGATGTAGATACAGCTCTTTTCTGCTCTTTTAAAAAACATTGCCCCACATTAGGTAGTACTGTATGAATGGACCTTCAATAATTTGTCTTATTTATTTTTTTAAAACAACGTTTCTTGATATCCGTCAGACTTAATACGTGTGTCTTCAATTATGTAGGTATGTGGATAAACATGAAACAAAAAATATTATCTGCCATGTTAGGTACATATTTTAACCTCTGTTTTTGGTTGAGGTCAACAAACCTGTTGCAAATGATTCTTTACTTTGTTTTGTGCGTAATAACATAATTGGTGTAGCTAGAAATAGTAAATTACTTTGTTTTTTCTCTGTTTTTGTACGTTTTACAACGGTTGGTATCTCCCGAACACTCTGCCTAGGTATATTGTTTAAATCTTTAAAATCAATAGGCTCACCCCCTATTACATGGGACTTGATGCGACATATAACACAAATGGTGAAAAGGTGGGTGTACATTGTATAGTGGCATTAGGTATTAATTATTTATTTATTTATTTAAAGTAAAATAGTATAACATTACAGTCATCAAACCAAAGCGTTATACATTATGTGCTGTAATGTGCACATCTGCCTACCCCTTCAGGGGTAAATGGCATGACGTTGTATATACTTTGAAATAAACCATAACCGGTAAAGCACAAACCGATATCCGACATTAAATAACTATTGGTAAGCCAATTTGTAATACCTAATATAGCGAAATAAATACAATAACATTAAGAACCTACTATCTACAACCACCCTTAAACGACAAAAGCGCCATCTACGCAACGCAAAAATGCTAAAACTCATGTTACATTTGCAGCGGGAGTTAGGAGTGAGCTACATAGAGAACCAGACGTATCAGGACTCCTTCCTCATGGTGTTGGCTCCACCAGCCCCCCACCAGCCCTTTACTCCAGCACCTCGACACGAAGGGAAGTTCTGCAATGTTACCGCTGTTCGACATCCAAACTTTAATGTTCCTGCTGAGGTAAGCTGAATGGATTTTTTTTACTGTTTTTAAGAAAGAAGGATGCTCAATTCTTTACAATATAGGTTTTAATGTTTTATTATTTGCGGTTTCGAAGTGTCTGTCTCAATTAAGTAACTGCAGGTAGGTATTCCTAAGTGCAACTACTGTGTAAGGATCTTCGGTTCGTTTCCCAATTGCAACAAAATATTACATAAATTAACTAAAAATCACGGTTTACTCATGTACATTAATGGAGAAAAGCTCATGATGAAGAGTCCCTCTGTGACTTGAAACTAATAGAGCTTTTCTCCATTAATGTACGTGAGTAAACTGTGATTTTTATTTAATTTAGTATGTCCCACGATAGTAGCACTGAGTCTAACATTGGAACGGGCTCATGTTCATACCATAAAAAGTGTGACACTTCATTTCCTTCTTGAGGAATCAAAAGAAGTGATGTTCTGTTATGTCATAATGTAAAATGTAATTATATTTTTCTTTTAACCACAGGACAAACACTGGCTAATGCGAATGCCTCCCTCTCCCCTCCCGGAGTCTATGCTACCGGAGTTGGACCGCGTCTACCGGTCTCGCTGGGAGAGTCTACTGGCGGTAGACGAAATGGTAGCCGACGTGGTGGGAGCGTTGGAAAAACAGGCGCTATTGAGTAATACCTACATCATCTACACGTCTGATAATGGATATCATGTTGGTAAGTAGTATGTTTGTTTATTTTTAACACATTAAACGCCGTGGTGGTCACCGGTGACCGACGTTAGCGGAGGATTTGCCTTCAACAGTTTTCTATTGGCAGTCAAAGACTTAAACCGTTTATTTTGCTTGCTCCGTGTATTTGTTTCTTTTGTTTTTTGAGACCCTTAAGGTTTTTATGGAATAAGCCGGTAAACGAGCAGACGAATCACCTAATGATAAGCAATCGCCGCCGCCCATGGACACTTGAAACACCAGAAGCGTTACAATTGACGGGTTTTTTGGGGAGTTAGGTATTTAAAGTTGTTGGGGAATCTGGTTTGGGAAGAGGGAATTGGGCCTTCGGTAACTACGCAATCATTGTTTTACGTCAGTTTCCTGTGAGGGCGCGGTATCCGGTCGAGCCACCCCATTCGTGCCGAAGTATAATTTATAAAAGTACTAACTTCTGCCAGCGGCTTCGCCCGCGGTTTCGTGGGATAAAAAGCCCCTAGGTCAGCTCAAACCCTGTCTGTAAACCAAATTTCATTAAAATCCATTTACGGCGCATTCCAATAAACTACGGATCGGTAGATTTGCTTACGAGCCGTAGAATTTTTACACATTTTGTATGGAGCTTATGTCAAAATTCTACGGCTCGTAAGCAAATTTACCGATCGGTAGTTTATTGGAATGCGCCGTTAGTAGTTTCAGCGTGACAGCTAAGCATTCAAACAAACAAACTTCACATTTATATTATTAGTATGATAAAAACTTATCCTAAAACACAAATATGTTATCGATCAAACATCCAAACAGACTTTTACATTTATAATATTAGTATGATAAAAACCTATTCTAAGACCCAAATATTTTACTCTTACCCAGGTCAATTCTCCCAAGTTTACGACAAGCGTCAGCCGTATGAATCAGACACGAAGGTGCCCCTCCTCATCAGAGGTCCAGGCATCACTCCCAACTCCTCAAACTCAGCCCCAGTCCTGAACGTGGACCTGGCTCCCACTATACTGCAGCTTGCTGGGATACAGCCTCCGGAGCATATGGATGGAAAACCTATTAACCTGGTTGGAGAAAGCGAGGTCCCAGTAGAAAGGTACGTTGTGTTTAATTTTGGACTCTATTGTTATTGCGGTTAGGTTGAAAATGTATGAAATTGTGGTGGTATATTAAGTTATTTAATGTTTATTAGATTTGTAACTTTATGGCTAAATAGTAAGGTTGAATGTCGAAACTATCTTCTAGGAATTTGAAACATACGCTCACCAATCTTGAGATTGATTTTGGACTTAATTACAAAAAGGTAAGGTTGAAAATGTATTAAATATATAAAATAATATCGTGTGTCTGCAGGTATTTGCTGGTGGAGTATCACGGCGAGGGTCGCGACGGCTCCGTGGCTGAGTCGTGTCCCTGGAAGTATGATGGCAACCGACTCGCGGTGAGTGGCAATATTCAATGTACCTGTTAAATACATATTTTTACTCATATATGTACTGTCGGCAAAGTTTACGGTGGTACACTTTTAAACAAAATCCTGTGGCATAAAGTCAGAGTCAAAGTCAAAAATAAATAAAATAAAATTATTTATTTCAAATAGACCAGGAAGGCAGTTTTGCACGTCAAAACAAATATAATAATATTAATAATGTCTGTCTGTCGGTCAGGCCTCTAGTGAAGCTATTTGCTCGTTCCAAATTGTATATTAGCCATCCCCCTCCGAGCCTTTTGCTTGGTGGTTGCGCTCGTTGAGTGCAGCGAATATCATCCAATGATGGTTGACCACTAACTTTGTCGATTGTACTCCTTTCTATTTTCAACTTTATTGCTTAGAACATAAAGTTGATAATCCAATGAAACAAATGACAGTTTGTATTTGGTTTCCCTACTGGCCTACAGTATATTAAATTTTTCGCTTTTAGAAAAGTCACGATATTGGCAGAGTGTCTGGATTTGTGATCGATTTATTTTATTATGGGATACCGGTAGACGAGGAGACAGATGACCTGTTGGTAAGTGATCAGCCACCCATGGGTATTAGGCAGTTGCAGCACGAGGGTTATAGGTGTTTTGTCGGCCTTTTGGGATTTGCAGGCTGGTTTTGACAATAGGTTCATCTCTTAAATTATATTTAGACAAAAACTGGAATAAGATTGAATCAATTCTTCAAATAATAACCTTAATAAATACATACACACATACATACATACATACCATTGTGGTAGTAGGCCGAGACATGCTTTATTATTCTCTCTTTTTAATCGGGAAAAAATCATGGATTGTCCAGACTTGGGTGAGGCGAAAGATAGTGTCAGACTGTTACTGACTAAAAACCCAAAACAGGATTAGCTTCTTAATTACTGTGTTTCCCGAAAGCTACAACCCTGGAATCTTTAAATCAAGACTGAATAGGTTACTTCTAGGTAAGCGCGCTCCATCGTCGATCGCATCGTCGCTTCCCATCAGGTGAGATAGTGGTCAAGCGTGAACCTATAGTTAATAAAAAAAAGCTACGGCTAATCCTGTTTTGAACCGGAGCCCCGGTAACCCCGGTAGTCCGCAGCTCCAGATCAAGCATCAGCCTTATTGGATCCCATCCGTTGTAGCCTGGCTCTTCCGTGGTGGTCTGACTCTTTGAAAATGCCACGGTTCTGGCATGGCTCTTTTACTTCATTCATCAATCTCATCACGCACGCTTTCGTTTGAGGGCGCTTTTGGTACAACACCTAAGGAGTTACAGTCTTTTGCCAGCTCTTTGGGGGGTAGAGATTTTGGGAATGGGGATGGGGGGACCCTTGGATCCACTCACACGTCAAAGCACGCATTTTCACCCCGGTTTTCGGTGAGGCATGGTGGCTTTCCCACTCTAAAGGTGCTCCTACACAGCAGTTATATAACATTAGAGACTGATTTAACATTTGTGTTTAAACAAATTAAACAGGAATTGTAGAGTATGTTACACGCTATTGCAAATGTTATATTGTTACACATTGTTGTATAACGTTATATAACTGCTGTGTGGGAGCACTTGGGTGCTTATTATCGCCTGTTTAGTTGGGGTACGTCCGTAAATGATTGAAATATGATAATGTTCCCAGGAGTGCTACCCCGAGTACCTGTGCAAGTGCCAGGACGCTCGCAACAACACGTACGCGTGTCTGCACCACTTCGCCAACAGAATCAACATGAAGTACTGCGAGTTTGCTGATCAAGAGGTAACATTTATTCTATATTATACCTATTTATTAATACGTAAGATAGAGGCCTTTTTTCAGGGGGAAAATCCAATGACTTCTCCCGCCTTGGGTGAGGCGGAAGGGAGCGTCAGACTCGTACTGACTGAAAACCACCCCGTTCCTTCTGCTGTTTAAAGCTGGAGCCTCGGTAATTTGTTACGTTGTCCGCAGCTAATAAGATATCAGCCTACTCTTTAAAAAAAGGCGTGATCTGGTGTATAATGTTTCATATTTAAGCAGTCGGCGCGTTTCAACCATAGACACCTACAACACACCTTAGCACACCGGTGCTATGTTTATTATATGGAAAAGATGTGTACTATGGATGCGTGCTATGGATCGCTTCCTTACTATCGATACATCGGATAGTCGAGCTGCGCATCTTCCTCGCACAGCTACATAGTATCAGTGGTCATGTAGTTCCACAGCTTAGATATTACATCTTCGCAGGACAGCTACATAGCTCATCTCTGGCGGAAAAGTAGGCTTCGCAATCGTTAGTTATTATAGTTTAAGTAATCATTAAATGTCTCTGAATATGACACTAAAATATTTATTAATTCGTTACATACATTCATACATGTATGTATTACATATACATATCGTCACGCCTTTTATCCCCGAAGGGGTAGACAGAGGTGCGCATTATGACACGTAATGCCACTGTACAATGTACACCCACTTTTCACAATTTATGTTGTAGGGTGATTCTTCAAAAAAAGTCACAAAAAGTTAACGGCGGCATTATCCTCACCCAAAAGTTAACAATTCTGGCGATTGAAACACAAAATTTGGTTCCAATAAATTAAGCTGTGACACTGCTCTCAACCAATCAAATATAAATAAGGATGACAATGAGCTACCATGATGCTTAATAACGCGGGAGAATAATGATTTGTTAAATAAAAGTTAAAGTTTTTTGAAGAATCACCCTGTAACTCCCATGTAATAGGTGGTGAGCCTATTGCCATATACCGGGCACATTTCCAGACTCCGTGCTACCACTGAGAAAATTTCGAAAAACCGAAAAAAGCCCAGTAATACTTCGCCCGACCCGGGAATCGAACCCGAGACCCCTTGCCCGGCAGTCGCACTTGCAACCACTCGGCCAGCGAGGCAGTCTTAGTCTTAATTCGTTCATTAGAATATATCCCATAATCCAACAATGCACAATCACGTGACTGTTCTAATTAAGATTTTAAGACTTCGCATTATATTTCCAGGAATTCGTAGAGATATACGACCTGAACCGCGACCCGTACGAGCTCCACAACTCAGTGAACCAAGTGTTCCCGGCGACGCGCCACTGGTACAGCTTCATACTGTCGCGCATGCAGGCCTGCGCCGGCGCACGCAGCTGCGACAACCCACTCAATGTCGTTTAGTGTGTAAATACATGCATTTTATTTAGTCAATTTTGTGTTTTATTCCGTTTGTAATACGGGTTTTTACAAGAAAAGTTTTTAACAAATACAACTAAGATATATCGATTTTAAATATCGCGTGACGTCACTTCTAGATACATTTTGTACGTAGAAATGAGGTATTTGCTCCCACTTCTAAATTTTGATTCGTTTTATAAAGTATTGTTATCTAATATGACAAAACGAGCGACCCGCCCCAGCTTAGCATGAGTGCAATGGTGATATATTATGCCACATGCATAATATACACAATTATTTTGCATATAAACCTTCCTCTTGAATCTTTCTATCTATTAAAAAAACCGCATCAAAATCCGTTGCGTAGTTTTACAGTTTAACCCTTTTGCATACAAAGGGACAGAGAAAGCGACTTTGTTTTATACTATGTAGTGAAAAAATACGTGTATTAATATTTTTTCATTACCTAACTGACGGACTAAATAGATTTTAATATTCATACCCCGTCATCCCCATTCAGATACTAAATGGAACAAAATGATAAAATCAAAGTGACCAAAAGACGATGTGTTGTATAAAAAATTAACTACAAAAAACAAACAATGTACACAAACAAAACGGTTATATTAAAAGTAATAAAGTAAAATAATTAAAAAGTAGCTTATTTGAATAATGTTTAATAGAAATCAATCAACTTTTTATAAATAGTAACCTAATATACAATAATATCATATCAAAAAATCACAGACTGGTGAAGTAGTGGCAGCTTAGCTAATATCATCCAGAACTCATCTGAAACAAAACACGTTACAATTACAATTTTGGCGCTGGTGTAGTTTTCGGTCCTGTTCGTCAATGAATGCTCTTAAAATGTATTATCAATGGCTTGATAATGTGTTAGCAAAACCTAATACCTACTTACTGTAAAAATCAATGATGTCGATTTTTTAATCTACATCGTAAATAATTTAGACTTGATTTTACAAGGAGATTGCGAAGTGTTATAAAATTTAAGAAAAATCGCATATGAAATTCGAGAACGAACGAAAAAATATGTGGTTGCGAGGTAAACTGTCCTACGAGAAATTAGATTCCAATTTCTTTCCCTCGATTTTTTCTCTAGCCAACATGCATTGAGCAAGCGAAAGAAGCCTTTGGTCAGCAGTGGCTGCCTTATAGGCTGTTGATGTGATGTGTGACGTGATTTTTTCCTCTACCTATAGTGATGTGATACGATGATATACCGTAAAACGGGGTGAATAGATACAGGAATGGGGTGAATAGATGTTAGAACATTTTCCCAACATTTATTCACCCCTCTTTTGTATCTATTCACCCCTCTTTTGTATCTATTCACATCGTTTTACTGTACGGTTGTTATCCTACCTTTGGTTCAGGTGACGGCCGGCACTTGTTGTTGGTTCTGTATGCTGAAGAAGTGTAAGGTTATTATGATTACCTTTGGTTCAGGTGACGGCCGGCACTTGTTGTTGGTTCTGTATGCTGAAGAAGTGTAAGGTTATTATAATTACCTTTGGTTCAGGTGACGGCCGGCACTTGTTGTTGGTTCTGTATGCTGAACAAGTGTAAGGTTATTATAATTACCTTTGGTTCAGGTGACGGCCGGCACTTGTTGTTGGTTCTGTATGCTGAACAAGTGTAAGGTTATTATAATTACCTTTGGTTCAGGTGACGGCCGGCACTTGTTGTTGGTTCTGTATGCTGAAGAAGTCCGTGACCTTGCTCTGGCACTGGAGCTCCTCCTTGTGCACCAGCGGGCAGGGGAAGTATTTCTGCAGTAACACATACAATAATATGAGATTTTAAACTGACGTTGTCACTAACACTACCATTAGAACTTGATTATTCGTTAGTTCATCCGTGATCATGGCGCTTGCAACAGTGCCGAAATATCGGAAACTCATAGACATAAATAAACATAGTAAATATCTCGTCAAGTTTATTCGTCAACTAAAAAAAAAACATCATTTGAGTTAATACAGCTGACAGTAGTACTGGGGCCGACAATAATTTCTTCATTGGATTTTTAATCTTGAAATGTGTTGTTCTCTTGTTTCGCTTGAATAAGTTTTAGGGGATACCCCCTGAAACTTATTCACTCTGACTTCCCTTCCTTTTCTATCCTGCGTTTCCCTCTCTTTCTCCCGCTCACCCGTTGGCGCCGATGGCGTAGTAACCCGTTAGGATGGTAAAAGACTTCTCTCGCCTTAGGCGAGGCGAGAGTGACTGTCAGACTCTTACTGACTAAAAACCACCCCGTTCCTACTCCTGCTTTTCGAGGCGGAGTCCCGCCTTGGGCGAGGCGAGAGGGAGTGTCAGACTCTTACTGACTAAAAACCACTTCCTACCAACTCCTGCTTATTGAGCCGGTAAACCCGCTAGGTAGTACGCAGCTCCAAATCAGTACTTGATATGGTAAAGTTATGTTTAATTCCGTAATTAATTATGGTATATGGTTGTGTACCTGTACAGCCCTGACTCCGCCGGAGATGTCGACAGTGGGCACCACCTGCTTCGGCTTCAGGAACTTCACGAACCGAATCAGCTCGGAGAAACTTGAATGTTCACTGTATGGGATACCTGCAATAGACAATGCACTTATTAAAAGGTCGGCCACGCACTGGTAACATCTCTGGTGCTGTGGGTGTTAATGGGCGACGTCTTGCCAACAAGTGATCCGTCAGATCGGTTGCCCCCTATATATCATGAATCATGACTAAATTCCTTTCATGTCATGCAAGTGAGCGCAAAAGTACGATTTCTCTACAACGTGTAACAAAATACCCATATACATCAAGAAGCCCTGATGACTACAGGTTGAATAGAGTCTCTACACAAAGTTTCAGCTTAAAATACGTTTAAAAAAATTTTGTACCAAATACTTGGTATCGCATGGTTCTTCATTTTAAATCATACAAACGTGTCACAACACTACAGGGATCACTCGCTAATATTACGAAACATTTATTCTGTCAATCTGATCGCCTAGTACCTGTCTACCTAATTTTGAAACACGCGGCGGCGCAATTTGAAAAATTCATAACTTGGTACCATGAAAAAATTAGTTTAAAAAACCCTCCCCGTATCGTTTGTTACGTTATCTAGAAGCCGTGTACTTGATATGTATACCCCCTTTTTGTTACACGTTGTATATTAACTACCTAACAAGGAACTTTAAGTTCGAATCCTAAATCCGTTAGACAAAATATTATTGAGATTCTGGATTTTCGACTTTTATAATCCCCGTAAGTATAATATGGCAACAGGATTAGTACGACAAAAAACATAAAGCAACGTCTTGCGTGAGCGATCTAGAAGCGAACGCGAAGCGGTGCGGTGACACGCGAATTCAACGCGATGCAGTGTGACCAAGCCAATTGGGTACTATCCTCGGTCAAAAATAAATTATTACAACTTTTCAATACAATAAAATATTAAAAAATAATCACACTCTCATTCATACATTTGATGAACTATTTAATTTTCGATTTTTTCTAGCTAAATTTCTAGAAATAAGTCTGCTATTTGACGTCAAAAACTTATGACGTCATAACGCACTATTTCATACAAAGTTCATAGAAAATATCGTTTTTGACGTTTCGAAAAAAGTATTGAATTTGACTAGTAGGAAACTAGCCTATTGATCGCTCACCGCATCCCCCACGAGCAGTTGATGGCGTAGGCGGTAGGCAGGCCACGTACAATACATAACATACAATACATTTTGACAGATAGATAGCCGCGCCACACCGCTTCGCATTCGCTTCTAGAGCGCTTACGCAGGATGTCGTATAATACTTCTTTCGAGCCTCGCCACAGTCGGGTAAAGAAGGTATGACGTACCATGTATGGTGACCATGTCCCTCTCGACACTGCTGGACTTGCCGTTCTCCCAGCCGCTGGGCTTGAACGCCACTATCTCGGAGAACGCGCCCTTCAAACTGTCCAAGTAGCTGCGTAGTTTCTGTCACAATACAGTAGCTACATGTTATAAACTGTTGCAAAATGTGAGCTTACATTCTCTTTAGGAACACGTTTTAAGGTATTTATGCAAGTTTTAACTATGATATTGTAAGTAAAGTATCCTTTGGCTTTAGTGCTCCATACCGGTTTTGGTATAGGTGCCGTTTTTTATATTTCTGGTATGTACCCTTATGTGAATAGCCATGCTGAATTAAACAAAGCAAAGTAAGGAACTAAGTAAAAAATCTTCGGAAGCCTGATTAGTCCGTATCTACACCATAGGCAAAACCTTATAGGAGGATATTACTTAGAGAACATTTTATGCTAGAATTAAACGATATAAGAAGAAACGGTAAAAGCAAAGACTCGAATATTATCGAAATAATAATCAAATAAGTATTATAAGTTTTTAAACTGACATGGTCGTTAACACTAGTATTAGAACTCAAAACGGGATATTTACCATGTTTTTTTTTATTCGATAAAAACTAATGCTTGACTACAAACCCACCTGATGGTAAGTTCACGGATAACCCCAACGGAATTCACGGATGAGTTCATCTCGCACTTGCAACAGTGCAGAAACATCTGAAACTCATAGAATTAGAAAAACATGGTAAATATCCCGTTCTAAGAGTTCTAATACAAATAAGTATTATACTGACTTCGTGCGTGAGGTCCCTCATGGGCACGACGTGCAGCTGGCAGGCGTGGGGGGGCGCGTGGCTGAAGGAGCGCCCCTCCACCGCCGCCAGCACGCGGTCCTTCTCCGGGCACGCCCACACCGAGCACCCCACGCGACGGGACATGCCCAGGAAGAACTTCTCCTTGCCTGCGCAAATGGGTAGCATCCTCGGTCAAAAATTAATTATTACAACTTTTCAATACAATAAAATATTAAAAAATAATCACACTCTCATTCATAAATTTGATGAACTATTTAATTTTCGATTTTTTCCAGCTAAATTTCTAGAAATAAGTCTGCTATTTGACGTCAAAAACTTATGACGTCATAATGCACTATTTCATACAAAGTTCATAGAAAATATCGTTTTTGACGTTTCGAAAAAAGTATTGAATTTGACTAGTAGGAAACTAGCCTAATGGAGCATAGGTAGTCTAGTTTATGTATGTGCTTGTTATAAATAAATGGCTAATGGATCATCGTCTTGATATTAACTGACAACGTGAAGTGTGGGAGAGCCATGCTTCGGCACGAATGGGCCGGCTCGACCAGAGTGATACCACGGCCTCACAGAAAACCGACGGGAAACAACGCTTGCGTTGTGTGAGTGAGGTTACTGGATGCCCAATTACTTCCCAATCTTCCTAATCCCCGATTCCCCAACCACCCTTAAATTCCTAACCCCCAAAAGGCCGGCAACGCACTTGTAACGCCTCTGGTGTTTCAGGTTTCCATTGGCGGTGGAGGTGATCCGTCTGCTCGTTTACCGGCTTATACTTTAAAAAGACTGCCTCGTTGGCCGAGTGGTTGCAAGTGCGACTGCCGGGCAAGGGGTCTCGGGTTCGATTCCCGGGTTGGGCGAAGTATAACTGGGCTTTTTTCGGTTTTTCGAAAATTTCTCAGTGGTAGCACGGAGTCTGGAAATGTGCCCGGTATATGGCAATAAAAGTAGGTGTACACAGTGGCATTACGTGTCATAATGTGCACCTCTGCCTACCCCTTCGGGGATTAAAGGCGTGACGATATGCATGTACTTTAAAAAAAAAACCCACTCACCGATAGTATAAGTGCCGCAGACAATGAGCACGGACGAGAACTTCTTGCCGACCTTCTCGAGCGCCACTTTCTTCTGCCGCAGTATGTACAGTGCCATCTCCAGACTCTGCTCTTGGGTGGGAAAGTCATAGCGCGGGTTGCAATACCTACGCACATACAGAAGAATATAACAACGATATTGTCAGGCTTTACCTTGTACTGTGAGAATGTAGTGGTAGAATATTCTAGAAAATTTTATGTGACATCTGTTTGGCTACCTGTCCACGTATACATGAGCGAGGAAGAGGAACAATATAAACAGGATTATAGTGTACGATTCCTGTGCATTTGTATCATCCATTATTGCCTTTTTCATTGTTTCCGTTTTCTTTTTATTTGGTAATGATTCAATAGTCAAATAACATAAATTCACACTCATGAAATATAGAGCTCTGTCGACGTCTAACTTGCTTGGATTTAAGTAAATTCAACGTCGTTTTTATCGTCAATAATAATCAATCATGTTGCCCGTTTAAGTGTAGGGGTGGCTACTTTAATGTGGTAAAAAGTATTGCAATAGTTATCGTGATAATAGGCATTGACGTTAACTGTTAGTGTGGCCCCATAGTTAGATACATAAAAATGAAAGTATGGCAAAAACTCACGTTGTATCCAAGTAGATGGTGTGTATGTCCTTATTCCAGAACACTGGGTAGGACTCCATGATGGGCGAGGCTCGGAAGTCGCCCGTGTGGAGCAACGTCTTACCGTTCGGCAGCGTGAACACCAACATCACTGCGCCCGGACAACTGGGAGTAGACACAGTTTGTGGGGTCAAGATAGAAGTTGCAATAATAAAGATTAATCATGAACATTTTTCTCATTGCTGCTTTTAAATTTATTCTTGTCAAAATTTTTCCATGAACCCCTTAGTACGAATTTGTTTTACGTTTAACGAAATCCAATCAAAGCGCCGAACGCGGTCTCGTTTGGATTTCGTTACAGAAAGACATACACCACGTAAAAAGTACTCCTGTAATAGGAAATACCTTGAAGTAAATACAAAAAGATGTCATAACTGGATTTCCCTTTAACATACTATTTACGAGTAGTGTTAGACGTTAAAAAACACGCCCTACTACTACCAAAACTTCTTTACATTTCAAATCCACTAATTCTCAATTAATTACCTTTTAATCTTCTTGATTGGTCGTTCTGCTCTAGAAGCAAGTAGGTATACTTACTGATTAGCTTCCACAGCCGTAACCTCGACGCCGTCGATGCGAATGGTCTCGTCGGTCTTAATCACGTGGATACACTTGGGACTCACGCCCAGCCGCGATATGCACAGATCAGCTACAAGCCAACAATGTGCTATTAGTACTTACTTACACTATTGAAAAATACAAGATACCCCGGCCTCACAGAAAACTGCCGTAAAACAACGCTTGCGTTGGGTTTCGTTGTATCAGTGAGATTACCGGAGACCAATTACCCCCTTCCCAATCGTCACCTTCCCCATTCCCGAACAACAACCCTTAAATTCCTAACTCCCAAAAAGCCGGTAACGCACTTGTAAAGCCTCTGGTGTTTCAAGTTTCCATGGGCGGCGGCGATTGCTTACCATCAGGTAATACGTCTGCTCGATTACATGGCATGTTTCATAAAAAAAAAAAAATCGTTGCCCCACACTAGGTTTTTCTCCTGGGTCACGGGTGCGTTAACAAACATACACAAGTTCACATGCACATGACACCCAGACCCGAAACAACAATTTGGAGATCACATAAAGAGTTGCTCCATGCGGTAATTGAACCCGCTAGACGTTGCACGGTAGCCACTTGCCCTGCCACCGCCCCAAAAGGGTAGTCAATATGAATTTGCTAGTTTCTCTCCATGGAATAACATTGAGTTTTTAGAGTCTAGACATAACATTGAACATTGAGGGCTCGGGGCGATGCAGGTCTAATGAGAGGACTCGGTGCCCTTTTATAGGTGCTGAGTGTGGCCACCAGGGTGGTTTTAGTGAAGTAAAAATCCCACACTCAGCTTGGTGCACTCGCCAAAGTTAGGCGCCTTTTGAAGGTAACGTCAAATAAGGGTATAACATTGAAACCAAAAATCATATTCATAGTATTGATGGCATTGAAATAAATTATGCTTTTTGATCATTTGTATAAAATACTCTAAAATGAGCAGTTGGGAGCTTAAGAAAGCATGTTATAGGACCTTAAAAGTTCAAGGGCGATCATTACGAACCAAACATCACGATACACAAGACACAAACAAACATTACAAAATACAAAATAAAACCAAAAGAAAACTCTCACCGGTAATTTTCGAACAAAACAATAATTTATTGAAGCCCTTCTTCAGGCCCGAATAGTGGTCCGAGTGGAAATGCGTGAGGAAGTAGTGCTTCACGTTCGGAATCTCCCCGTACGAGAACGCGTCCACCGCAAAGTGTGTGCCTGCAAGATATGGGGGTCATAGCACAAATTGCTGCAAGTGAAAATCACCCTACTAACTAATATGCCTATAGAGCTCATAGCACAAATTGCTGCAAGTGAAAATCACCCTACTAACTAATATGCCTATAGAGCTCATAGCACAAATTGCTGCAAGTGAAAATCACCCTACTAACTAATATGCCTATAGAGCTCATAGCACAAATTGCTGCAAGTGAAAATCACCCTACTAACTAATATGCCTATAGAGCTCATAGCACAAATTGCTGCAAGTGAAAATCACCCTACTAACTAATATGCCTATAGAGCTCATAGCACAAATTGCTGCAAGTGAAAATCACCCTACTAACCACCTAGTAAATCTTTTTACCGAGCTGCAGGATTCAAAATTGCACGTTAAAATTGAAAGACTAATGCCCGAATACTCAAACGCTACTCAATTTTAAGACGCTCTCAAATGTAGTTCTGTCACTATGAATTCTTTATAAAATGACAGAGATAGCAAGATATTTAAGTACAACTTAAAATTGAGTACCGTTTGAGTATTCGGGCGTAAAAGATAGACCTAAAAGAGAGTCTGATTAGTTAAGGTAAAGTTATATGGCATTGTACCATCAGAAACTTATAGACATACCTGCCACAATCTTATGGTGCGGTATATTCCTTGTAGACACAGATCTCTTCGTAGACACAGACTTGGGCGGCAAACTGAAGTGTATAGACTCTACGCCCTTCCGGGGACTGTGCGAGCTGGGGCTTTCCTTCCCGCGAGGGGACGAACATGAAGTCTTAATCTCCGGCCGAGGAGACACTTCCTTCCCTGGAGATAGAACTCTCGTCGTCCTAATCGACGCTTCATTTTCAATCCGAGACCCCTTGTAAGGCGATTTACGATTTCTATCGCTTTTAATGGCGTCAGCGACACCTGAATTCCTACTCATGACCTCCTCATCACCATGTTTATTCACTCGAGTCTTCTCGTCAGACACAGGCTCAGCTAGACTTCTCCCTTCCGATACTTTCAAGTTTAAAACATTCGTACGTTTAGGGAAAAAACTGTCAATAGATTTCTGCTTCAATCTATCACGCACATTTCCATAATTAACGTTAAATCCTAACACTGAGTTTTTCTTATTGCTGCTTTTAAATTTATTCTTGTCCAAAATTTTCCCCTTCACTAATTTGTAATTTGGTGGTTGAACGATGACATGGGATATCTTCTCGATGGCACTTGTGTTTAAAATTAGAACTTTGTTTTCTGCTGTCTGCGGGGATGACGGCTTTTTCTTTTTAATTTCTAGATTGACAGTGACGGCCGACCTCTTTAAAGAGTTGGGGGAAAGGAGTTCGTTCATGTTCTCGTCAGTATCACTTTCCGAGCTTGCCTGTGATCTTTCTACGATTTCGCAATCGACCAATGTGCTGTCGTTGTTGTGGGAGAATAGAATCCTCTTTATGGAGCTCTTTTTGGCTTTGACATCAACGCTTTGGCAGTTGTCGACGCCAAAGGATACCGAGATGGTGGGTTTAACATTGCGTACGACGGTGGAAGCAGTTTTGGAGTCGCCACAGTCGCCACATCGTTCTAGTTCTGTGTGGGAGGACACGGACACTAGAGGAGTGGTGATGCTGGTCAGTGCCGGTTTGGTGGGAGCATCCGCGAGGGAGAACGTACAGCTATCGAACTGATTGCCTTCACTCTGCAGATCTTCAATGGCTGAGAAGCCTAGACTGTGTCTGTCGGCGGTCTTTGGTATATTCTTGGTAACAGTACATTGTGAAAGCAAGTTTTGTACATTCTGCGAATTTTCTTTGTTTACGGTTGTATAAATCTGAAATGTATTAAAATGTCCCGTGAGTTTACCACTTGTAGTTTTACAGTTTTCATGTAATATATTTTTTTACGACAGCGTTAAGAAATCTATATTTTATGAATCATTTTATCGATGGATAGGTACTTTGATTTCCGATAGTAAGTCAGTGAGGTAGGTTAGAAGATTAGGTAAACAATCGCTAACAGAGTCTGTACCTACCTACTTAGCTACCCAACTAAAATCGAATGGCAAAATTGCTAATGAACGCAAAACTTGGGAACGACTGGACCTACCTATTCTAAATAATTATATCTCTAAGGTGATGAAGTCTGACTGACATTGTGATCTATCAACGCACAGCCCAAACCACTGGACGGATCGGGCTGAAATTTGGCTTGCAGGTAGATGTTATAACGTACGCATCTGCTAAGAAATTTTCATTAATTCTACACCAAAAGTGATAAAACAAGGGACGAAACTTTTTATAAAACTTTGTCAATTTTAAACCGATTGGGCTGAGACTTTGCATGCATAAAGCTTCTATGTTTGAGTAGTAAATACTTTGGCAAATATCGACAGAAGATGCAACATCTTGTATCGATCTTTGCGTCCATAGCAGAGCTGATCGTTTATACATTTCCCATCAGGTGATGCGCCTGCTCGTCAGCCTCCTATCCCATAAAAAAATTTTGATAGTTATTATTTAAAAACTCACCCGTTTCTTAGGCTTCAGTTTCAATCCATTGTTTCTTTTGAGTGATAGAGAGGAGCGGCTTACAATTGAATGCTGGAAAAAATAATATTAAATTAAGTTTTGAAAGCAAGCCTAACTAGGATCCTATGGAAAACACTTTCAAACTTTAGGAAAATTAACATCATCATATAAAGGGCTTCCAAACATGGGCTTGCTGATATAGCATTGTTAAGCTTTTGAGTCTTTGAGGATTGAGAGACAGGGCGGGAAAAGCTATTGGATGATTTTCCGCCGTCAAAAAGGGGGGCGCAAAAAAATTTATAGTTATAGGTCCACGCCAAGACACGCTACGCTACTAATTGAATGCAAATGGCTCTGAAACTAATATACAGATTCTCATTATCAAAATGGTTTTCGGATTTGATTATTTTTCTCTTTGCTATGAGTAGGCTGCGAAACTAATAAATTACTGACAAGTTGACTTACAAAACATTATACAGGGTACTTTTTATTAAGATATTCCTAAATGGTACATGCCTCATTTACTTGAAAAAAAAATACAAATTCTATCCACAAGTGCAAAGCTAGGTAAATAAAACCTTTGAAACTATGCTCCCATATTACAAAAACGAATCACCTAATCAGTGTGTATGGCAACTATGACCAAACTACTTACTGAAGACTTTTTATTGGACAACGCAGTGGACTCGGCATCACCCTGACCATGTAGTGGACCATACTTCGGAACGTGGGGAGCCATCCTATAAGAGGATGCTCATTATTCTAAAGAAACTGACTATCGATAGCCAGATATCGGTGTAGATGGTGGCCACCGGCGAAGTTTTAATGAGGGAAAACTCCCACACTCTAGATTTTCCCCAAAAAGGGCAAATAGGTACCTCTATCTATCCTACTTATTTAAGTAAATATAAAAGTAACTATGTATTTGTGATACATTCAAACATACTCAAGAGCTCATACCTTCTTACCATACACATAAAAAAATACTTTCTCCATGTGAGAAGAGGCCTTTTCTTAGTAACAGGGTATTTAAAAGCTGATAATGGGGATAAATACAGAGATATGATCGGAGTTTATGAATGTGATAGACATAATTGGACACATAAGAAGTAAACATTAATTCTATATGGTGGCTATCATTTTAGTCTATCACTATGGGACATGGGCATGACAACATTTATGTAGGTATATCAAAATATGGGCCCTTTCTTACTATAGTACGTGTCAGAAAAAGGTCAAGGTCTTGATTACATTTCTACCTTGGATCACGTAATGCGACCTAAATAATTCATACACATATTGCATGTTACGATATTCAAGTTCCAAAGCATATTTCCTACGTTTCATAACAAAATGGTGAAAGAAAGAAAAAAAGAAATATTTTTAAATTTCGAACTCGTGTTTCTCCATTTGAATTTACCCCAGGTACCACAAGATAAACATGCTCCTCACCTGTGTTAGTGATATATCACCATCAGCATCAAGTTTTCTTACTCCCCTAGGATTCAAAAGTGAGGGAACATAGTCAGTAATATCATCACCATTCATCTTCCATTTCAATAAAAAAATTAAGCGTGCTTTAATTCTGTTTTAAAACAAAGATGTTTGAATTTTCTTTTCGTGGCGCAAGATTTGTTTTATAGTGTTTATTTACTCTATGTACGAATCTGCGAAAATGCGAGGTGCGATTGTCACTTTTGTATTTGTCTCTGTCAATCTGACAGTGACACTTCGATTGTGGCTTCCATTCACAACCTCCTTGGTCATTCATAATAAATAGAGCTGTAACTTTATAAAAACAATTGATAAAACCCCATCCATCTATTAAATTATATTTATTTATTTTATTTTAATTTTAGTCGTGGTCGTTCCATTGCAGGGCAAATACCTTCCTACCCTAATTCCACTCCTCTCTGTGCAAATTAAATTCTCTCTCTGTAAAATATATTTGTAATAACATAATTATTTAGAACATTTTACATATACAAATCCATTATTTATCAACTTATCAATAATAACTTCACGCCATTGTGTAAAAAATAGGAAAATCGCCTTCAGCAGATATCCTTCAGAGCAGCACTATAATTGTCTATGACAAACACGTCAGTGTTTAGGTTTAGAGTTGCTATATGTATTATTTTACCCAGATGCAGGTAACTTTATGTTACGTATAACAAACATAATGGATTTTAGTAGGTAATAGGCCGTAAAAGTAACGTCATTTTTATATCAAATATTTCAAAAATATATACTTATATGGTTAAATAATTTTGGTTTCAAGAACTGCTTAGTCTTAGAGTACAGTATTTTTTTCAGTGGAGCGTTATTTGTAAAAACACGGGAGATTTTCTATAGTATTGGCAACAATTTTATATACTTCAACATTTTGCTTTTCACTGAAGGATACTGTGTGAAGAAAATATTGTTTTACTTGAAATAAATACAAATTGAATGAAATAAAGACTAAGAATCGTTAACCTAACCGTTCTTGAATAACTGCGAATGTGAGTATCTTTGGAATATATTTTTTTAATGTTATGTTAGGTTAGATGTTACCTATAATTTCCGCTGACTGTCCCTAAACATTTTTTCCGATATTTTCAAATTTACGCTTAATTTACTAGGGGCTGAAAGTGGCTTTTTTATTTTTAATCTGCTAGAAAATGCCCTCCACGTATGGAATCAATGTTTCTCATCATACGATTATGTTACGCTCGAGTGAACATAAATAATCAATAACATTATGACGAGGGTAATTTTCGTCGTTTCATGCAAATATTTACATGCAAACTTACCATTCATTTGATTTTAATTAACAACCCAGTGCGTTTTCACCGTTAAATCTTTTCTACATATATCTTTTTATTTATTTAAAACATATTTATTTACTTATCTTCAAATCATACATTTTTATTTATGTATTTAGGCAATATTTATTTTTTATTCATACATACATACATGTATCATTGTATTAAAAACATTTATTGGGACTGCACTTATCACAGTTCGAAGTCAGCATTAATATTTATTTCTCGTATACTATTTTATTTGTTATGATCTGTTTTATTAAATCTATTAATTATTACTTACTTATTTCTTTCCAAAATATCTTTAAAAAAGTTTACTTATTTACTTAAATACTCCTTATTACTTCTTATTATATATTATACTTGAATATTTAATACAGTGTAATTACTTATAATAATAATTGAGTGATCTATTATATATATTTACAATACAACATGTATTTATTACATCAACAATTTCTCCACAATCTGCAAGGCAAGAAGACACGGGATTACATTAAAGTGTAGAAGACACAGAACAAAATATAATTAAACGGGAATTAATTATAAATAGCAAATATGGTGGGCACAAGACGTGCTCGTAATAATGCCAATGCAGTGGTCATACCACGTCAGAACTCTGTGTCTGACAATGGAAGGGCACGTCAGAACCTTAGCCCTGAGGCATTAGCAGCTATGAATAAGGAACAGCTCCGGGCAGAATGCAGGAAACGGGGTCAGCGGGCCACAGGCAACAAAAATGAGCTGGTATAAAGCTGTTTGAGTTTGTGTCTGTGCTTCATTTTACTTTTTTTGCCGGTTGTACTGTGATGCTTCCAATTTTAAATTTTTATTTAGTAGATTAATAGTGATGTGATCAATGTTTTTTGCTATGATATTGTTTTTTTTTTTTTATAAATGTCATTGCACTTTATCTATGTTAGTTGTAAATATTGAATAATAAATTAGTAACAATTTTATGTTGTTGCATCATTAATTTTTGCTTTGCAGTTTATTTTTGCGTTTTATTTATGATTTTGTTGCATTTATTTTTATGCTAGATTTTTTTTCGTGAGTTTAGTTGTTAAGGTAGCACTTTCGTGTGATATTGAATTAATTGTCTTATTATCTATAAACGTCAAGTGTTTTGACTTAAACATTATAATATACGAACTGTTTACATCTCAACTACGAAAAAAATTGGACTATGACTTCCTAATTTAAATAGCAATTGTCGGTTGTTGCTAGGGGCGATGACACATGAGAAATTACGACACTCGTAAAGCGACGCGGGCGCCACCGCGTATTGCATAGTTCCGGTAGTAAATTATCTCCGAATATACAACTTATGAACTACATACATAGTACATAGTTACTTAGTATTCTATGTAAATTCTAATTCGATATTACACATAAGTAACAGGAAAATATAAGAGTTTCTCAAATGCGGTTATCGTCTGGGAAAGTCCTGATTAGTTTAACCTTCGGAAAATGAGCTAGTCATTTATATTTTTCAAAATACTTGTGTAATGAGTCTTCGTATACTATAGGTTTTTCACTTGTTCTAACAAGTTAGGTGTGGGGGAGCCATGCTTCGGCACGAATGGGCCGGCTCGACGTGAGTGATACCACGGCCTCACAGAAATCCGACGTGAAACAATGTTTACCTACGTTGTGTGAGTGAGGTTACCGGAGGCCAAAATACCACCCTTCTCTATCTTACCAATCCCCGATTCCCCAACAGTCCTTAAATTGCTCACCCCCAAAAGGCCGGCAACGCACTTGTAACGCCTCTGGTGTTCCGGGTGTCCATGGGCGGCGGCGATTGCTTACCATTAGGTGATCCGTCTAAAAACAAATTTCTCTTATGTATTTATCACTTGAATTGGACAACATTAAAGACGTTATTTACTTATATTACCCTGGCTTCCGAGATTCGAGTCTTACTACATAAGTACATACACAGATAATAACGTAATGAATTTAATGTACGTTTATTTTAAGAAATGTTTATCTCGATTGTGTTCATAAGCAACGTGTATTAATAATAAAATGTCGCAGTTATTATCGAAATACAGCGACAACAACAGCTGTCTATTTGGCTGTTAGTTCGCTGGCACCATGACCGCTCTCGTCAATATTCTTAGTCGAGTTATTTTAAACAATTAATTTCCTAGCACAAATGTAAATTACTTACTACGTACTTAACGTCATTTTATTATATTAGTTACTAGTCAGCTATTCGTATTACGCAAGAATTTATAAAATTACAATTAAAACACTTGTGTTTGCATATCAAAGTATGAAACATGTTTGGCATTCAAGTGTTACCTATACCAAGCTGTAATAAACTACTCAAAACTAAATAGGGCCCACCATGTTTTTTTGCTCTAACTTAAAATTGAACCGAAAAATTCAGTTTTTATGAATGTACAAGTTTCAAATGGGCTTTCAGGAATACTGTAAAACAGAAACAACAGAAACTTTGGTTTATTTTGTTTATTTAATCAATAAATTACACTTTTAAGGCAAATTTACAAAAAATAAGGGAAGAACATAATCTTGTAAAGCACTACTATTCTGGGGAAAAGTATGGAGTTTGTTATTTGTTTATAACGAGTGGGCCCTCCTCTGCGCCGTATGCACTCTCTGAGCCTATCTCGGACACTTTCAATCAAGTGCGTCACGGTTTCTTCCGGTATTTGTTCCCAACAGAGTTTCAGGGCGTTTATGAGTTCCTGCTGGCTTTTCACATTACTGTAATTTTCTTTGAGGCGTCTTTTGAGCTGATCCCATAAATGTTCAATAGGGTTGAGGTCGAGACTCATGGCCGGCCATGGTAAGATGGTGATATTGACTTCAGAGAATGCTCTTTGTGTTAGACGAGCTGTGTGTGCACGAGCATTGTCATGCATAAAGACAAAGTTATTGCCCAATCTTTGTGAAAATGGGATGACATGAGGCCGGACTACTTGCTCGATGTAACTGGAGGCGATTACGGTACCTTCATTTAGAGTTACAGGCTCTGTTTTGGCATATAAGCTAATTCCACCCCATACCATAACACTGGGACCCCCAAAACGGTCTGTTCCATGAATGCAGGGTTCAGAAAAACGTTCCCCTTCTCTTCTCCACACGCGTAGCCCTCTGTCGACACTGAAAAACTTCACTTTACACTCGTCAGTAAAAAGCACATTCTTCCAGTTGTCCATGGTCCATTCCAAATGCTCGCGAGCGTACCTTAAACGTGCCGCACGATGAGCCCTCGTCAGTTTCAGTCGAATAGCTCGTACTCTGAAGCATTGTCCATCTTCATGAAGCCGATTCCAAATGGTTTGATCGCTGACCCTCGGTCCTGTAGATTGCCGTAGTCGAGTTTGTAAGGTACGAGCGGTTACAGTACGCTCCCGGCGCGCAGTCAATCTTAGGTATCGATCTTCCTGGGCAGTTGTAGACCGAACTCTTCCTGTCCCAGGTCTCCTGGCTACACTTCCCGTCTCCTGAAACCGTTCCCAAACGTTTCGGATAGCTCCTCGTGATACACCGAGCTGCATAGCCACAGACCACTGAGACTGTCCCTCCTGAAGCAAAAATACCGCTCTTGCAGCGGTTTTCATGTCCATATGTCGGCGAAAACCAGGCATAGTGTTCACAATGAATACAGAAATCAATCAAAATCGTTAAAAACGCGAGTGATCCACAATAGCGTTTAGTATAGACTGAAAACATAAGTGACTGTGAATTTGTGCAATCGATGTTTTTTTCCAATACTTTAGTTTTTAACCACCCTCTAGAAAACAACATGAATGCTGTCGGAATAAACATTGATAAGGCACTCCTAAACATGTCAGCTTGACGGTTAAATGCATAACTTTGTTAAAAACTCCTTAAATAATTATATATTAACCGAAATTGTGACTAATTCGAAGTGGGCCCTATTTTGTTTTGAGTAGTTTAATATAAACGAGAACGAAAAATGAACTGTCAAAATAAATGTCTAGGTTCCGAGTCTGGCCGAAAATAAAAAGAGCGGGAAACGAGGCGTATAATAAAAAAAGAACGCGTACTCTATTTTATTGCTTGTCTCTGCCACTAAAGAGTAAACTAAACAGAATAAAAAAAGTAATGGCCTGTTTAACGATACTCGATAGTATCGTTTATTCCTCACTCGAATAACACTTAATATTTATACCCGCCGATTATAAGTACAAAAATATATCGTTTGATGTTTCGATTTTCGATACGTAAATTCGCGAAAGACGGGTAACAGATTTCAATTTCATCTGCCAAAGTATGTTTGTGTATGTCTTTGAAGTAGGCTGACTATTCACAAACAACTGTAATTACTTCGAAGTATAATGATTGATTGCCATGGATACCAAAGGCTTGTTTCAATGTCTAATTCATGGTCGAAATTGGGTAATAATAACCGATATTTATCCGAAGTTTTGGGTCGATATAGATTTTTGACCGAAACACAACTTATTTCAAAAACCAATCTTGATCCAAAGATGTTACATTTGCATCGGTTATTTATTTCTGTCGTAAATCGCAGCAATTAATCTAGACGGACATATAGCGATCAGATTGGCGATATATTAAAGAAGGGCCAAATTAAAACTACCCTTAACCGACGAGCATGCATGAAAAGACTGATGACTGTTGATAAAGCGAAAGAGGCATGTAAGATTCGTAGCAATTGGCGTTCTATTATCCCTGCCTACCTTTATCGACAGGCGTGAGGTTATGCATGTATGTTAATTTAGCTGATACGATAAACGGATAATTTGACGTATTTTACCTACATAGGTAGGTACATCATGCCAGCCTCATCATACCCTAAAAGGAAAACAGAGCAGGAAAGGAAACATTAGGTTCTCTTTAACTTACGGACAAATTGATATACTTTTACAGCATCTTTACTATGAGGCATAGATAATATAGTTTGAAATACTCCTAATTCACAAACATTAATATTCAGTTCAGCTGTTAATGTTTCCCTTTTTCTTCTGAAAAATTACAATTAAGAGAGTTAAACTACCAGCAACTTAATCAGACATGAAACAGGCCCCTAATCTAATATTATTACCTAAATCAATAAGATTACTAGCCATTTAGGTGGAACTTCATTTACTTGGAACTTTCATTAATAATTCTAAGAATTTAATCAAGCAGAATTTACTAAGAAAAGGATTTTAAACACCGACGCAAATACTCCCACTAATTAGATTTCAGCGTTCGGTACCTAATCCGTTAAAAGTTTCAATGAAACCATTTTTTGGGTGTTTAATGGACAAATATTTTTTGGCTTAACCTTTTCTTGTATGCCAGGTATATGAGACACAATAGAAAACGCATTGTGTCTTGCATAGATCCGCTCCTACTGCGGCATATAACGGGTTAAGTATCGTAAGACAGCGGTGTTTACTGATCTTCATCAGAAATCGGTTGTTTTTCGTTCATCGGAAACCGATTTAAGACTTCGATACATTTTCGCTCTTAATACTAAATGCATTTGCTTCCCTACAGTCAACCTTCCTACTCTGAATCGAATCCAAATGAAAACAAAACTGATCATCAGAAAACCAGTCATGACAGACTCCATCATCAGCAGCTTCTTACGAGATTCTACGGACTACCTAGCGGTTACCGGGGCTCCGGCTCGAAAATCAGGAGTAGGACCGGGCTGGTTTTTAGTCAGTAAGAGTCTAGCACTCCCTCTTGACTCGCCCAAGGAGAGATAAGTCATTGGATGACTTTATCCCCCTCAAAAAAAGTCTTCTAAATCGATCGATTGAAAGCGACCTACATCCAGCTAATATTTCTTATTTTTGTATTATTATAATTTTACCATTCAAGCATATCTATTACTATTTACCAACCTTCTAACTTATCATAGGTGTCTAAGGTCAGACGGCAGTCGTAATTGTGCATAATTCCAAGTGTTAGCTAGTTTTTACTCAAATCTATTCAGCCATTACCTATTCATAGACATACACTATGTTTTCTATGTCCGTATTGTTGCATACACGTAAAGATTCGGTCGACTCAGTATAAAGCTATGTTTACAACACTGACTGAAAATTATTGGTAAATAAAGTTTGAAACGATTGATCGTTTAGTTGTTTATACAACGTTGAAGTATTTGTGGATTTTTTGGATATCCTCCATGATGTTTATATTATAACTTTCGTGAGATATATATACTAAATAAATTATTATATTATTATGTTTTTTGGCTTACTCATGAATAAGCAGCATTCCGCGGTACATTCGACGTGGCGACGTTGAATATAAGCCTCTTGCATGTCTTTGAAACTAGTCGAGTTCCTCGTCAAATAATTATGTGAGTAAACCGGAAAATATAATAAGTAACCTCCATTACGTAAATGACTGTTAGATTTTGTATTTAGAACGCTTCCTGGCAAATAAGGTATGCGATGGCTGTCTCCAAAGGTTTTGGAGCCTGAGAGAAGTCCAAAGACCTGAATTCAATAAGTTTTTACCCCTTTATAGGATAGTGAGGAGCTAAGCTTATATTTTCTAGTACCTAATAATTTAATAAATAATCGTAGTCGTTTTTACTAATGCCCATATCGTTGTCTTTTAATGACCATCCATTTGTCCTTTCCGACTCTTTTGAGCATTGCTGGGCAGTTTAGTGGCACATGATGGCCATTTATTTTATTGAAATACTTTAGATACCATTTGGACATTAGTATATGGAGTTTCTTGCTCGTTCTTCTCCATTCGTAGCTACACTTTGGAACGAACACGTAGCTTTACTGACAGACAGACTGACGAACCATTCAACTTTTCGTTTCAAAAGTACTGAATTTAGGATTAATTAAATTAAATGCTTTGACTTTGAGTAATATCAAGTGTTTGTTTAAACTTCAAAATCCAATATGACTTAAGATTAAGTATTTCACCCGATTGCAACGGTCGAAATAATTTTGTCAAGTCATCATGATTATTGATAACATTGGTGTTAATCATTCGTCACTAAATTCGAAATGAATAAAATGCTCATATTTTTTATTAGTCATACCGGTTGTAAATATCTGTACTATCTAAATGTAAGGTATTTAACGGACTTTTTGTCTGCACACATCAATCTTTTGAACTAGCAGTACATTTTTTGCGATAAATGAGTTCATTGTCGGTCAGATTTTTTTTTGTATTTGGTCTCCTTACGCGTGGAACCATTCTTAGAGCTTGTTTAAATATTCAGCAGTGCCTAATAGAAACTTCTACCATATTTCAATCGTTATTTCGGATATTATTGATATGATTTTTTTGATATGTTAAATATATTATACGAAGACTTAAAGAGCGATCCTATTTGGACTACGCCTAACCGTCTGTTATTCAATTGATGCTTAAATTGACGACGGAAACAAAATATAAAGCAAATTGTTTGGTACAAATAGTACAGAGTGACGAAACTGACACATGGTTATGTAGCTGACTAGTTACTTTTTTTATTTAGATCAGATTTTAAAATTTCTTTGAAACAATTTAAGGTTAAATTTTTGCAGAATATATGCAATTTCAACGACGATTTGTAGTTTCGGAAAGTATTGTAAGTGTGGGAGAGCCATGCTTGGCACGAATGGACCGGCTCGACCGGAATGATACTACGGCCTCACAGAAAACCGACGTGAAACAACACTTGTGTTGTGGTCCGTTGTGTAAGTGATGTTAACGGAGGCCCAATTAAACCCCTTCTCATTCTTCCGAGTCCCCAATTCCCCACAACCCTTGAATTCCTAACTCTCAAAAGGGCGAACGCACTTGTAACGTCTATGGTGTTTCGGGTGTCCATGGGCGCCGCCCATTGCTTACCATCAGGTGATCCGTCTGCCTGTTTACCGGCCATTAAAACTACTTTATGATTAACATGGCAATTATTTACCTACTATACATTTAAACGTCATGCCGTGCTCTGAGATAGTCAGTGAATCATTGAACTGTTTATGAAATGCGGTATCTTGTTGTAAATATAAACACGTTCAAAGTCAAGCAAATATTCTCAGCTTCACAATATTATACTAATATTGATACGGTACTCCGTCACATTCCGGAGCTGCGGACTACCTAGCGGGTTTACCGGGGCTCCGGCTCGAAAAGCAGGAGTAGGAACGGGGTGGTTTTTAGTCAGTAAGAGTCTGGCACTCCCTATCGCCTCACCCAAGGCGGGATAACTAATTGAATGATTTTCGAAGATAATATATCGATTTGAAATGTCGTGTGACGTCACTTCTAGGTACATTTTATACGCAGAAATGACGTTTTGATCCCTAAACTTAGATTCGTTTTAGATAAGTATTATTACCTTATTTGACAAAATAAAAAAATACGTATCTAATATTAAATAATATTTATTCATTACCCAACTTGCGAACTAAATAGATTTTTAATTTTCATACCCCGTCATCATCCAATTAATTACCTGTTGCGGCAGTATAATTATCGTGTTGTGTGCTGTTGCTTAGCAAAATTAATAGCAATCAGACAATAATGACCATAAATCATTAACATTGCTGTAATTGCAAAAAAAAAATATGCATGTGAAAGTTTTTGCTGACATGCTATGATAGAAAATGAATAATGAATCAATCAGTAAAGGAACGTGGAGTCTGCAGTTTTTTTAATGCGGTTAATTAAACTCTATTAGTTAGACGTTTATTTTATATGGTTATATTGGTATATGGCAGTAGGTTCACCCCCTATTACACCGGACTTGTAACACAAATAGTGAAAAATGCCTGTACATTGTACAGTGGCATTGCGTGTCATAATAATATGCTCTGCCTTCCCCTTCGATCGAGGATAAAAGGCGTGACGGTACAAAGACAGTACGTTTCTTTTATTTGTATAAATAAAAAAGGTAATTAAAGAATAACATTGGGACACGTGTACTCGTGTAGTAGTATCGAAAAAACAAATTAAAATACGATGAGACTAAAATCAATAACAAAACAAATCTAAGTATAACAAATACGGGTCAGTGGACCTGCGCAAACGCACGCGATGATCACGCCACCGCTCGTTTATTTCCGGAAACATATTAACGCACTTAATTTAAACTCTAATTTCAAGGGTATACGGTTCATTATCAATGCTCTTTGTATTTATATTTCAATGTATGTCTTCGTTCTTTGTTGTTACAATTAAAAGTCAATATCAAAGTAAGTTTTTACCTACTGATTGTCAATTAAGAATGTTATGTCGTTGGATTAGAGTACATTTTTTGTTGGCTCTGATTTTCTGGAGGACAGCCATGAAAGCATAAAGACAGTCTGATGGCAACGTGGCGGACAGACGATTATTAATTACTTTTTTTATTTTAATTTTACATATTTATTTAAGAAAAATAAAACTCTTTGTAAGAAGTAGTTAAATACTGAGAAAAATCTCTTCGTTTTAATTAACGGCTAAAAATAAGTTATCTAGATAATTTATCACTGAGAGCTAATATTAAATCCATTGTTGCTATCAGTCTCTTTGGTGCTTTCGCGGCGATCGCACATCGCTATCGAACGAAAAAAAAATTACGCGTTCTTCATTTAAATTGTGTGGCGCGAAAACTATTTCTACTTTTAATTATTAAAAAAAAAACAGTGTTAAAGTAAGTTTTTTTTTAATTTAATTTGTGGTTTTAAATGTGTGAATGTGTATCTTTTTATTCTTTTTTTTTAAAATTGGTTACCTTGACTGTGATTTAATGGAACTGTTACATACTCAAACGATAGTGAAATGAGAGAGAGCGCTCATCGAAAGTGAAATTCGTTTCGACGGTCGCGTGATGTCAGACATTTCACTCTCGACTCCGTAATAAACCAGTTATCTTCACGGTTATACAATAAATATTTAAATAAGTGATTTTTATTGATAACTCTTTTTTATCGGACTATTTCGTGTTTGTGATAAAATCGTTCGCATGTGCGTTTGCCGAGTTTAAAATTGGAATACAAAGGAGAATAAACATGTGAGTGGTATTTGGATTCCGTGTTTAAATATTGGAACACGTGTTTTATCTAGTAGATAGCGAATAATGAAAAACGTTTTATCATTTTGTGATTGACTTGAAGGGCGCGCTGTTTCCGCGAACTCGCGCCAATATAATGCTCGTAAACTCGAAACTCAGTTATGAACTCTTTCCTCTATGAAAGTATTATTGTCGCTATGCTTTTTTGCGAGTTGTTCTATATTTAAATTCAAATTTTAAACGTTCTATTAGACGGCGGGAAGATTGCACAGATTAAAAGAAATTATCGCTCGTAATTCTTTTAGTGGGCGTAAGAATGGGAATTGCTTTTGAAAATTAAAATGAAATAATCGAGAAAGTTTACAAACATTGCCAATATTGAAAAATAGAGCTGTTAAAACTTAATAATGCAAAGAACATGCACTCGGGACTATGTTTTATTCGCGAGAAAAATTAATGTCATAATCGTGAATAAGTCAAAGAAAGAATTCCTAAAATATATTAATTTCGTGGTGATGTAAATCAATTATTTATTTAGTAGAAAAGCAAGCATAATTTTACACCTTAAGCCAATACATTATACAGTATTATTTATACTTTATCAATGCGAAACAAATGAACATGTGCAAGAGTAAATAAAACAATAAAACAACATCGAGCCAAAATTAAACCTCCTTTGTTTATCTCTACAGTTTCAAATTGTACCAAAGACAAAGACTTTCTTAAACGTTTTTTTTTTCCTGGTACGATTCATTCTTCACGAGTATGGCGGTGGACAGCCTTATACAGCCTGGCAAGGCCTTAGACCATAAGTGCAGAATACTACACTACCGTGCATATTTTAAAACTAGCTACATCCGCGCGGTTTCACCCGCTCTGCTTGGCTCCTATTGGTCACAGCGTGATGTTTTATAGCCTATGGCCTACCTCGATAAATGCACTATCCAACACAAAATTTATTCAATTTGGACCAGTAGTTTCGAAGATTAGTGCGTTCAAACAAGCAAACAGACTCTTCAGCTTTATAATGTTAGTATAGACAACTAAATAAGATATGTCGTCGAAATGGCAATTTCAAACTGTAAGGGTGCTTTTCCACCAGAGATGTGCTATGCTACGTCGCTGTGGATGCGTTTGGCTTCCACCAATCATATTCATTGGTACACATAACTTGCCCAAAGTGAATTCTATACCACGCTAGCAAATTTCAAATTACACTTCTCAGCAAATCGGTAAATGATAACCACGTATCACAACCCTAAACTGTTGACACACGTCATACAAATCGATTGATTCAGTTTACCCAGAAATGCATCGACGTAAAACACTCGATTCCTTACGTATCGAGTGCGAACACGCAGTAGATAGTGTAAACAGTTTAATATCTCGTTTCGTTATCTAATCACAAACGTGGTAGTAATGTATTTTTATATTAAATTAACTTGATAGTTGATAGTATTTGACCTCGTCCTCGTGGCGCCATCTAGTTTTGTAGAGTGGAAACTGTATTGTTCTTATTGCTCCAACATTTGAAAAATGGAATTATACGTCAAATTATTCACCAAGAAATCTTGTAAGACATTGGGGATATAGGGCCTTAGTTTTAGCTTAAAATCGTTGAATCAAAATCAGTATAAATAGTTCTATAGATACTATCAATCAGACCTTGATAAGTATTATCAACAATGAATGTTTATTAGGCTGTATTTGGCCTGATAACACACATTTGTAATGCAATCTCGAATTATCGTACTATCAGTTTCGAAAGTACAAGTTGCTTCACTGACCTACAGATAAGGAAAATTGTATATTTTTATATCTTCGAGGCTTGAAAAAATAATAATTAACTTAGAAGTAACGACTTTTGACCGCATTGATAAAGTGGACAGTGAAATATATGCCGTAATTTTGATATACAAAGGTTCAGTTTCAGAAACCATTTGTAGAATAGTCACAGACGACAAAAAACATTTTGAATTTTTAATGCATTGATGAAATTGGCAATGAAATATATGCCGTAATTTTGATATACAAAAGTTCAGTTTCAGAAACCATCTGTAGTCTGTAGAATAGTCACAGACAACAAAAAACATTTCGAAAGGATGTTTCAACTACATTTTCCTTATTTGCATATAAAGCAATGTATTATGTAATTTGGGAATTGAATGGAGATTGGGGGATCCCTCAATAAAAACATAGCAAGTAAGCAGTCACTCATTTGAGGAAAACAAGAGGTCGACCTCGTAATAACGTGTTACTTGTCATATTGCGTACTTTCCTATATGGAATGAAAAGGAATTACTCTATAACAATTTAAATACTTCAAGTATTTAAGAGAGATAACTTTGGGGATCACTGATCATGTGAATTAAATCACTACATAGTATAAAACAAAGTCGCTTCCCTGTCCCTATGTCCTAAGTTTGTACCTTTGTATGCTTAAATCTTTAAAACTACGCAACGGATTTTGATTCGGTTTTTTTTTAATAGATAGAGTTATTCAATAGGAATAATGTAACACCATTGCACCCGTGCGAAGCTGGGGCGGTATGCTAGTATAATTTTAAAAAGTAACTATAACAAGCAAATACCTTGATTGCCATTGGAAGAACACTATACACAATTGTAATGACTTTTTAATTATCACTTGCCATACAAATTCTATAGCATACTCATTATGATAACGAGTCTCTTTAGACCCGTTCAGTACATTTCAAAGTACCACGTTGTGTAACAGTGAAAGTGTGAAACTATTACTAAAAGCATATTATTACGTCATTACATTTTTCTTTTTTGGAAAGCCAGTATATACCACAATGACCATTTTTGTATAGAGGCTTAGCTATACAAAGCATTCTTATTATACATACATACACCAGTTTTTCTATTTGGTTAGTTTAAAAAGGTATGCGATTTTCTTGACTGATAGTAATCTTTGTTTAAGAGTCGTATTTTTAAGTGTCTCTATTCGCTACCTAACCACATCATAGCATTTACATTTCATAGCATGTTTTGCAAGTGTTATGAGAATTGAGAATTGCAGTTATTCCTCCCAAGGGAGAATGCTTACTTGAGGTAAGCGTCCACAGGCCCGCATCGTACGCATTGCACGCATCGTACGTATTCCGTATGACCTCATCAGTACGCATCGCATGTAGGCATTGCTGATGATGCGGTCCGTACGATGCGGATCAGTGGACGTAGTTGTATGAGTTTCTATACAAGACGAACTAAAATCCGTTGCGTGCGATGCGGGCCTGTGGACGCGTACCTTTACCGTCTATCGGTAGTCAGCTAGCTAGTCGCAGTTTTAGGACATACATACCTACCTACTTAATACTTAATGGAGTTCATTTATTGGCCTTTTGCGTAGTATTTTAGCAAAAGGCCAGGATGATAATTAATACAAGAATTATTACCTACTTGCTCTCTCATGAAGACCCAAAACAGGGATTGTGACATTTTATTTACTCTTTGAAGTTAATGACCGGTAACTTCTAATATCATGGTCTTCCATGTCTAATAGTTGTTCAAATGTTCCTACGATCAGTTTTATATCCTACATGTTGTCGTAATGCTCGACATTTCCTTTGCTAATAACTAAAAGAGATGATAAATCAGTACTCAACTACTGGGTCAAAAAGATTACTTTTTTAAGGGGGAAAATCATCCAATGTCTTCTCCCGCCTTGGGCCAGGTGAGATGTCAGACTCTTACTGACTAAAACGACCCTGCTTTTTAAGTCGGAGCCCCGGTAAACCCGCTATGTAATCCGTGGCTCCGGATCAGTCAAAAAGATTACTTAAATCGGTTTATATTGGAATAGTCTTACTGAAAATTGCAAATGATCGTGGTGGTATGCTTGTAACGATTCAAGGTTCTCAAATACGGTCATTAGGCTAAATCTAATCACCCAAACTGTTTGCACGATAATTGCTTGCTCCAAATGAAATCAGCTCGTCAAAAAAAGATTACAAGTCAATTTGAATTCTACGTTTAAGAAAATAGAGTTGGAAGAAGAATTTCCAAATAATGTTTTGGCATAGACTTGTATTATCAGACTCTTTGCCAGATTCATTCTAATAAACAAACAAAGCGAACTTACTGAAGCGGTTAACGTATCCACGGATATATGAAACATGGAACTGTCCCAAAAAACTACGTCATTGCGTACCAATTCTCAGAAGATTTAAGAAAAATATTTCCGAAAAATTGTTTGCAATTTCTCCTACTAACAATGATACAAAATTCTGGATTTAACTAGTTTTATTCGGATGAAGCCTTTTTTTAATTGTTTTTTTTTCTTTATCTTTACTTTTGCGTTATAATTTCTTTTATTATAATTTTGCATCATTTAGCTTTCATAGTGTGTGGCTTTTGCATGCGTTCTGCACTGTCTTTGCACGAAAACTTGTTCCCATCCTTTTCTATACATCCTACATCTACCGCAAAATGTGTACAAAATCATTCAAATATTTACGTTACAAATATACTGCAATCTAATTAATGACCTATGAAAATTCCTGTTGAAAGAGTCAATACTCTCATTAATGTCATATGAATTGAGTTTCTTCATCAATCAAAATCAACAGCCAAATTGAAAAAAATACTGATGGTTCAACATACAAAATATATTATCACGGTGTCAACATCTGCTAAAGTTCCTCTAACCAAAGTCAATATGGTAATATATTTATTGATTTTATACAATGGGTAATAAATATGGCTCTTTAATGAAATACTCGACTGTGGTATAACTCAGAAAATAACTCTACTTGGTATAATATAAAAATCATAACATGAATTTCTTCTAATACTCGTTTTATTTATGGATATTAATAGTTGATATACCATTTTAAATAAATTGTACAGAGCTATTAGATCAGCCATATTTTATTTGATTTAATTTTCTAATCATTATCGAATCTGTACCTTATTTGTTTTCAGTTCTAGTTCAATTACATCTTTGATTTTAACAAAGAATCACGATTTATTCCTTTGGCACGCAAATGCGAAAAATTTACAGTGCAATTATGCTCTATCGTAAAAAAAAACTTAACATTTCTATTTATTCAATTCTTTCTAAGCATTATCAATATTGTCGTTAGTCATACTATCATTCACGTAACCTAGATAATAATACATACCTACTTAGGTACTAACTTAGGTTGAACAGAGGTCAGGCACATTAACTAATAGATAGATTGTCTAGAAGTCTAAAACAAATACTGGAACTAGAACACATTGTTACATTAAGTAAAGACGCCTTGCTAATGGATATTGGAAATAAATTATAGTGCTTTCTTTGGAAATAATGCTCAATAAAAGAAATAAGAGTAGATACTTAAATGATGTGACTTGGATGTCGTGGTGTTTCGGAGATTTAAGTAAGACTTCTCATGCATGAGAGTGCGGGTTTGGAATCTACCAGGTTTCAATGTAACATTTTCCGAGTTGTATGTACTTTTTAAGATTATTGAAACACCACTGACAAACGGTGAAGGAATCGGGAGGAAACCTGAGCTTATAAGTTCTGATTATAAGTTTGAAATCGCCAACTCGCAGAGCAAACGCGGTGATAAATGCTCAAACCTTCTCTGTGAGAGAAGGCAAAGGCCTTCTACCACTACTGACCAAAGGGTCAGTAGTGGCCACTCATATAGGCTGTTGATGTTAATGATGTAACTTGAAGTAAATTGTGTTATACATACGTCATACCTTTGGCCTTTCCTCGAAACACGACCTGTACGGTTTATCTGTAGACACAATAACGACATTTCTCACATGATTGGTATTGGTATGTTGAAAGCAAAACAATATTATGTATCCGTTTGAACTTCTTTTAGTTCAAAGACGGGTTGATATGTTCTCTAGGTTAGTTTCACTTGAATATACTGTTTAAAATGTCTCAAATCCTGATACGCTGTAGTTTCGGTTTCACCTTAGCAGTGCCATAGCCGCCGTAAAGTATCTAACGGCAGGGTATATTAAATTTTTACACGCTGAAATCCTTGCATAAAGAGCAGTGGAAGGAATCTAGGGAGGCTTTTGCCCTGCAGAGGGATACACTCGTCTGATAATAAAAAAATATATATTTCTCTCGCGGGTGTTGGAAGGGACTACACATTAGATAGAAACCTGCCAACACAACAGCCAGTGATCTCTATAATCAATAAACCTGAACATTTTAAACTACGATCTGCAACCTACGTAGAGATAGAAAATACATCATACTTCACTATCAGGCAGCGTGATGTAAATTGATGAACAAAACTAATAACACCATCAATAAAATAACAATATACTTGCCCCAATTTTTCAAATTCCAACCTCATTTAATAAATCAATGCACATTATAATACACGTGTTGTCTGTTCAGTCGCGGCGGAGTTGCTTCCGTTCTGTATAATTGGTGGGACGGTGATAACGGGTTTAATACCATCCTGTATTACGATATTAGAGCTGCATTGTAGCAAGATAACTTGGACACGTTACGCAATAAAAATATGGGAATTAGGCATTGTCATTTTTATGTCTGACTGGAGTTATTCATACCAGCCATGAAAATCTTTGTTATCAAATAGGCAATATAATAAAACAATGTTTAGACAAATCAAGGTTTGGTGTAATTCAAGTCCAGTCTAACTAGACTGGACTTGAATTAAAAAATCTCAGATTTTTTCACAAGTTTGTTACAGGGTAGAGTTTATAAGTTGTCCCCAAATATTATTACCGAATACATATTATTATGAAATCCAAACAGATAATTTTATCTGGTCCAGAACCTTAAAAAAAGCAGTCCATTTCCTCTAAATACCCGAACGCCACTTAAACTTTACAATTTTATTGTTTAAAAATACAAAATGTCTTTCGCTAAACAATAGGTGACAAGAGCTGTAAACATTATCTGTAGCCATAAAAAAAAAGATTGAAATCAAAATGCTCGATTTTTCACGGGTCCCTTTCGACCCAGTAACTACCTGACTACAACTGAATGAAAAAGACAGCTAGACATGCAAAAAAAAAAAGGATGTTTGCGTCACCAGAGGCGCTGGTGTCGTATCAAGTCCATTGATATGATATTTTGCTGTTGTCAGTTAACTTTTGTGAACAAAGTTGATAAGACCTAGGAGGATCTAACGCCTCACTAGCGCCAATTGGTGTAGTGAAAATTGGAAACTTTTATTGCAAATGTGTGTTGTGTGAACTTGTGTGTGTGTAAAAGTAATTGTCGTTTTTATTCTACACCTGTGTGTGTTATTTTATTATTTCACCTTTAGATGAAGTCCTGTTTTTAATTATTTTTATATGATGTCTTGTCTCTATACCGTTTTTGTGTACTGTTAATAGTTTAATTTTAAAATACCTAATAGTTTTCAATTGTCAGACAAGTCTTGTGTCAAAACACAGCATTTAAAATACCGAAGCATGTCCTAAGAATTTGCAACTACCCCTAAGTTGCATGTCCCTAACTCTAAAAATCTTTTCGGAACTATAAATCAACGTCTCTATTGTTCAAATGACACAAAATGGCAGTATTTTTTACCTGAGCTTGACCAGAGAACGCACCCTCAATGTCAGACTTCAATTTTCAATTTTATTTCTATAGCAAGAAAGTTGAAAATCGCCAAAATCTACATATTGGGTGTCCCTGGCTGTACTGTTACACTAAGGGCCAGTTTGTTCAAACTGGCAGATAATATTCAAATTGTATTCCACGTTTAAAATTTGCTAGTTAATGGCTATTCATAGTTTTCAAACCAGCCATTGCTCATCTCACCTCAGTCTTGTTCTTCACAGAGCATATTCTTCAATGAAGAAATTATTTACTTAGGAATTAAATTATTAATTAGTTGTATTATTCTTCAGCTCGCCCGTCTCGGGTACTACAAGCTGGCGGCCGCAGTACAGGCGGACACTGAGCAGCGCCCGCGCAACGGACTACATCATCCACATCCTAAGGAGATCAGGTATGATTCTTGTTTTTTTGTTCTGTAATTCTATTGCTATCTTAATGCTAGTTTCAATAACCTATCTAGATTTACTTACTAGGGGTTCTTGCTATTAAAAAAATGCGTTTTAATACGTTCTGTATGAAATTTATAGCAAATCCATCTCTAGTGACCAAAAAATGTGCAGATTAAATTCTTTAACACATTGAACGCCGTGGTGGTCACCGGTGACCGACGTTAGCGGAGAATTTGAACAATTTTCTACACGAATTACTCCAAGTCAGCCAGTTTAAGTCTTTGACTTTATTGGTAGTGTGTCCTGTGTCAAAAATGTCGATAAAACTTACTCCTTATTGATTGATCTATTCTAGAACGTGCTTTCGTTTCGATTACTTTAAACGTAAAACTCATACTAAGGATAATACTTCCTCTATTTATAAATATTACAATAACAAACTCATTAATTCTTGAAAGCATTGACAAGTACCTTTCTGCAATGTTTTTCTCCACGTACAATTTGTACTGAGATGAGAAAAAAGTCTGTGAAATGGCCTATATCCGGCCCGGTGACCTAAATTAACAGGTCCACTGCCCGTAGCTCATAGCTGTCGTTTGCAATAGCCTTGTTGACAGCTACAGTTTGTCTGTTTTCCTTCAAATTGGTATTTAAAATGAATGCTTTAGAGTCGTGTTTGTAGGAACACGCATTATAGGATTTATAGGTACCTAATCAAGGATTCTCGGTTTTCTTTTTTTATAAGAATTGTTTTGTTACAGTAATTGGTTAAGAAATTTTAATTACAACCTCTCACTCAAAAGCTTTAAGTTATTGAAAACTAGGAATTAGATACATTCCTCAGTCAACAATAAATTATTTCGACTTTTCAATACAATAAAATATGGAAAAATAAATTATTCAAAATTCATTCACAGATTTGAAATGAGTCTGCTATTTGACTAACGCACTAGTTCATACAAAATTTATAGAAAATATAGTTTTTGACGTTTCGAAAAAAGTATTAGGTATATTTGACTAGTAGGAAACTAGCATATTTTCAATTGATACACTCAGTATTAATTTGTATGACTTGTGTAACTGACGAGTTCAATTTATTCAATCATCATGACGTCACATCATACATGTGATTAAATATGCACTTATTATAATTAAGTACCTATATTCTATGGTATTTGTTGGTAGGTATTCGTGTATTATGTCAGGGATGACCTCAGAAACAAGGGGTGTTTCATACTATTTATAGAAACCACTACTAGTAATAGTATGCATCGAGTACTTTTTGTAACACTCTGGTAAATTAGAATCTTGTATTACGATAACAAATAAAATTTATATTGGTGTTATTAATTCGTTTTATGCTCCACTTTTTTGTGGAAAATGTAGTATATTCTATTGACCATTATCGAGCCTCCCGAGTCATATAGGTACTCATAAATCATATAAATATGTGATAGACATAGATACTTTAGCATGTTTCACATTGGTAAATTAATATGTATTACATATTTTTTTATGGTATAAGCCGGTAAACGAGCGATCGGATCACCTGATGGTAAGCAATCGCCACCGCCCATGGACACCCGAAACACTAGAAGCGTTACAAGTGTGTTATTGGGAAGGGGTGTAATTGGACCTCCGGTAAACTCATACACACAACAAAACACAACGCAAGCGTTGTTTCTGTTCGGTTTTTTTGTGAGGCCGTGGTATCACTCCATTCGTGCCGAAGCATGGCTCTCTCACACTTAAATCATAATTATTAACGCAAAATCCCATCTTTAATGATGTTCTCCAAAGCAGTTTCAGCTCTCATTAACAGAATAGACAAACGCACGACCTATTTCCATTGTGAACAGTTTAAATGCTCCAAGCGGAGCCCTCCACTTATTTATCGCACTCATTAATATTGTTCCCTGACTTTGTAGTTTTCCAACTAATTAGTAAAAGTTTAATTTGTTTATTAACTAAGTCTTCTTTGCGGATATGGTTGCGTAATTATGCCACCTTATCTGGTCTTTCCGCGGATATTTTTAGAGCTTAAGGATGCTTTTTCACCAGATATGTGCTATGTAGGTATGCTCCGAAGATGTTATAAGCTATGTATGTACGAGTACACGAGTATGCGATGTATCGAAAGTAAGGCATCCATAGCATGCATCTTTCCATATAAAAAATATAGCTTAGCTGAGTCCATTTCCACTATTACTAAGCTATGTGTATACCGATGAATATGATTACTCGTACCTTTTAAATCAGAGTATTTTGTTATAAAACGAGTTTCTTTATAATGAAAAAGATGGCTCCGTTTCTTTGCTCCCAAGTTTCAAAATCCAGCCAAACTTAGTACTTACATACAATGCAAAGCAAAGATTTCTATTTTCTAATTCGTAACACAGTGTACGCAACCACCGACACAACCTAGTTACCAATTACTCGCGATTATAATAGTGAAAGTACTACATTTTGAGATTAGCAATGGCTGGCCACGGATAGGCCATCTTTACTTTATTGTATATTTTTTTCTTTTTGGCTTTCTTTCCTCTGTGAGTTGTGGAGAAAGGAGTTTATATATAGTAGTGATAATGATTATGAGGTGGAAAGAAATACATGTAATAATAGGCCGGTAGTTTTATTACAGTTCTTTTTTTTCTTATTGTTATAAAAAGTAAGAGATATCAAAAATATGACTACATGGTTACTGTGGTAGGGTAATTGACTGCACCGCAATGTCGCGAGCTCGGCATGCAACAATTTTTCAGGGTCTTGGTAGTTTAGGTAGGATTTTATGGTATAGCCGGTTAACGAGCGACGCATCGCCTGATGGTAAGCAATCGCCGTGGCCCATGGACATCCGAAACACCAAAGGTGTTACAATTGCGTTGCGGGCTTTGGGGGGACGGGGGTTAGGAATTTAAAGGTTGCCGGGAAATCGAGGATTGGGAAGATTTGGAAGGTGTTTGTAAACGCACCCACGACACACGAAAAATTCTAATGAAAGGCAACGTTTGACTTGAGCGCTACAATTGTTGTTTCTCAAAAACTCTGGACTTTATACTAAAGTATATGTTTGTTTGTTACAGTAGAAACAAGACCCCGACAATGGACAGTGACAGCCTGGTGCTATGGCGGCGGCCGCTCACCACGCTGGAGTACTTCTTCAAGGAACTCTTCATACTCATCTCCACGGGGTTACAGAGGTATGGCAACTTTACTATCGACCTGTTTTGTTAGCATGGTGACCATTGGACGACAGGTTCTCCATTGGCTAATAGTCTAGGGTAGTTTTCTTGTAGTTACAACTTTTAAGTGTAATTACCGAGCAGGGGGTCTCGGTTATATTATCATTGTTACTTATTACTATTTGCACCAGTGTCCACTCAGTCAGGGATTATCTCTGAAAATCAAGAGAATAACTAAAAACCAGGGTTTACTCGCATTCTTTAATGAAGAAAAGCTCTACTAGTTTCGAGTCACAGAGGGACTCTTCATCATGAGCAGCTCTAAACTAGTAGAGCTTTTCTCTATATACGTCAATAAACCGTGATTTCTTGTTACTTTAGCATGTCCCACGAAAGCTATTATAAAAAGAAAGAGAAGAAATCCTGACAAATAATTGATTATTTGTATTGTTCCAGGTTATTAGCGTACAAACTGTTGGCACTGACGATATTTGTAGCAATATTAGGAACAGTTGTATCTTATTATGTTAGCGGACCACACCAGCCTTATGTACAGGTAAACTACCTTTTCTACTGCTTATCTTTTAAATATCCAACTTGAAATGATATGGAGTCTGTACAATTTAATGATGTGTAGTCACTTTGTCTCATTCTTGACACTAGATTTTTTTTTATTTTACTTTATTAAACGAATTTATACAATCTAAAAGAATTGTTCTGTGAACAAATTAAACCTGTGACACGTACAGCTGGTTTTACAGCCAACAACCATGCAGTTTATTGCTTATAAATTTTGAATTTATCAACTTAAAAATCATAATAAAGTTTAAAGTTTATTTTACCTGACTAACTGCCGCACTCAGAGACATTTAATGATGACTTAACCCAGTCCATACTAATTGCTTTCGATACAAAATCGTTACTAACGAATAGTTTAAGTAATCATTAAAATTAAATGTCTCTTAGTGCGGCAGTTTTTTTTTTTTATTGTTAAATGGGCCGACGTTTGGCCGCTATCTCACCTGATGGTAGCAGTTCGCAGTTAGACGAGGTTACTCAATACGACCATCTATATGATTTTTGTAAGTTTGTTCTCTGGTCACTTAGTCATTTATTACCCGATTTTAATAATTACTTTTAAATTTCCAGGTGGTAGTAGCGACGCTGGCGTGGTGGGGTTGGTGGGTGGTGCTGGGCGTGTGCAGCTCGGTGGGGCTGGGCACGGGGCTGCACACGTTCCTGCTGTACCTGGGCCCGCACATCGCCAGGGTCACGCTGGCCGCCTACGAGTGTGGGGCGCTCAACTTCCCTGAACCGCCTTATCCTAATGAGTGAGTAGTTTTTTAACTTGAGAGAGAGTTTTTTATCCACTAGTTCCTCTGTTTTTTTATGGAATAGAGAGCAAATGAGTGTACAGGTCACCTGATTTATTTATTTATTTATTAAGGGACAAAAAACAGTTACATAATTAAACATAACAAATAAAGTACGTATTAAAACTAAGTAACAATCATGCAACCCATACCATTGTCCACAAGTTAACAAAAGAAATGACAATGGTAAGTGATCAGCGCCGTCCATCGACACCCACAACATCAGAGAAGTACCTATTCGTATTATACATTAAGCAGTGCATTGAAAGTTTCTATAATGACAAATAAGTTTCTAAGTTCGATTCCCGACAAGATTCTCGTTGTACAGAATGTTTGGTAAAGAAACATCCTCTTAAAAAAACTTCTTACTTCATGCAGATGTGTCGCCAAGTAATATTTCAACTTTGTTGTCTTATTTGTTGATCTATACTATATAATATTATAAAGCTGAAGAGTTTGTTTGTTTGTTTGAACGCGCTAATCTCCAGAACTACTGGTCCGATTTAAATAATTATTTTTGTGTTAAATAGTGCATTTATCGAGGAAGGCTATAAAACATCACGCTATGACCAATAGAAGCCAAGCAGAGCGGGTGAAACCGTGCGGAAGTAGCTAGTTATGTAATATGTAGATTATATATAGATTAGTTTAGACAATTACTTAATATCAATAATTCTCAATTCCAGCATAATATGTCCGGCGCAAATCGACCCGAACAACGCGGTGTCGATATGGAACATAATGTCGAAGGTGCGCATCGAGTCCATGATGTGGGGTATCGGCACGGCGCTGGGCGAGCTGCCGCCCTACTTCATGGCGCGCGCCGCCCGCCTCTCGGGTGGGGGCGTCGCTGAACTCGCTGCTAATGATGACTCCAGGACTGGCAGGTGAGATATACATGAGGAATAAAGGTTTCTGTTTTGGGGGCTTTTTTATGGAAAAAAACATACATTCAATGACTTCTCCTGCCTTGGACAAAGCGAGGAGTATCAGACTCTTATTGACTAAAAAGGCACTCCGTTCATACTCCTGCCCTTCGATCCAATGCCCCGATAAGCCCGCTAGGTAGTCCGCAGCTCTGGATAGGGTTGGTAAATGAAAAGCTGATTGCTTGCGATAAGTGATTAAAGCCGTCCATGGACACTAAAGAAGTCATAAATATGTTGCCAACCTCTTTTAAAAAGTAATTATTACGCTTTTCTTGAAGATTTCAGTGAACGTCTAAAGGATAGCCTTTTATCAAAGTTATATTTTGGAGAAGGAAAAAATTGTTACATTTTGGAGTGATAATTTTCATAGTTGCTTTAATAATGCAAAATATTAAATTTGTCGTTTTGACTGTTGTTTAATGTAGAGTTGGTTTATCCGGTTTTTAAGCTCTAATCTTTACTTATTGTCCTAACTTCAGGCTTAGACCAACAACCTAATAAATCTAAAATATATTACTAACTTAAATATCAAATCTAATCCGATATATTTAACAAATATCATCTTGAATAACCTAAAATATATTATCCTCAATTCCAGAGCAAAAATAATGGTGCAGAAACTAGTCCAGAAAGTAGGTTTCGCGGGTATCCTGGCGTGTGCGTCGGTGCCGAACCCACTGTTCGACCTGGCCGGGCTCACCTGTGGACACTTCCTCGTCCCCTTCTGGACCTTCTTCGGAGCCACCGTGCTGGGCAAGGCCGTCATCAAGATGCACATACAGAAGATGTTTGTTATCATCGCTTTTAACGAGACTTTGGTTGGGTGAGTGGGATTTTATTGTCATCTATTTTGAAAATGTGGATGGATATGATAATAGGGTTTGATGACGGGGTATGAAAATCAAAAACCATATAGTATGTCAGTTAAATATCTATATAGTACCTCAGAAAATTTAAAATGTATATAGTCCGTCAGTTAGTTAATGAAAGTTTTAATTACGGCGGAGGTTTGAGCATTAATCGCCACGTTTGCCCAAGGCGGTTAGGCGATTTGAAACTTATAATTGCAAATTATAAGCCCAGATTTCCTCATTATGTTTTCCTTCACCGTTTATCAGTGGTGTTTAAATATCTAATCTTAAAAAGTACATATAACTCGGAAAGTCGAAAGTCACAACTATAGCACATCTTAACAACCCATTTTTATATTCCAGCCAAGTCCTTTCCTGGGTAGAAAGGATACCATACATCGGGCCCAAGCTAGAAGCTCCGCTATTGGAGTTCCTTCGCAACCAGAAAGCAAGATTACATAAAAACGACTCCGCGGCGCCCATAGAGAACCAGGGCTCAGTTCTATCGAGCCTTCTAGAGAAGTTTGTGTTGGCTATGGTAGTGTACTTCGTGGTGTCTATAGTGAATGCGCTAGCGCAGAACTATAGCAAGCGAGTCGGCAAGAAGAAGGGCAAGAAACGGGAATAGGGACTGCGGACGCCGGGCGACGCGCTCTGTGCTATCGGTATGTATAATATTGTTGTTGTTGTTTTAATAAAAAAAAAAAAAAACAAAAAGAAACTACTTTGTATATGTATTCCTGTTTTAGTTGCTTAGTCAATAAGTCTTAAATATGTTTGAGATAACTGATTAAGCAGTGGAGTATTTGACTTAATTCCTAATAAATTAATGTTGATACTATGTACTTTAGACTGCCTCGTTAGTAGAGTGGTCGCAAGTACGACTGCCGGGCAAGAAGTCTCGGGCAAAGCATTACAGGGCTATTTTCTGCTTTTCGATAAAATCTCAGTAGTATCACGGAGTTTGGAATTGTGTCCAGTATAAGGCAATAGGCTCACCCCCTTTTACATGAAACTTAAAGCACAAGTGGTTTGATGTACATTGTACAATGGCTTAATGGCCGTAATGTGCACCTCTGCCTACCCCTTCAGGGATATAAAGCGTGACGTTGCATATAGAAAACTTTACTTCCAGAAAAAATATTAGACTAGCAGTCAGATTTCTTGTATTTTTCCCATTTGTTACAAAGATATTTTAGTATGGTACATGAAACTTTCTATTGCATCATATGATAACTAATTATTGTTATGTTCTCCCACAGCGCGGCGGCGGCCGTCGGATCGCATGCGCCGGCGCCGGTAGTAGAGACTCGCGCCTCACGTGGCCAACGTCACACTGCCACCTACCGTTCTCGTGGCGAACTAGTTGTATTCAAGTAAATATAAACATTAAACTAAGAATTATAGAGACTATACTGAAAATATTGGTAATATTTCATTAAGTGACGTCACTTTAAACATTAAACCTAATTCTTTAGGTAATATCTTCTTTCTCATAAAAATTGCCTCAAAATTGGTCCATCCGTTCAAGAGTTATGATGCTTACTTTTAACATCTTGAAGGGTGAAGACAATATCGTATTTATTACTCATATGAAAAGTAATAAAGTAAAGTCGTATTTGTTGATTCGTAACTCGAAAACGGCTGCATAGATTTTCATGAAACTTTATTTATTAAATTCAATTTCTCCCCAAAATGTAGAATAACTGAAACTAGACTAAAATTATGTCTAGAAATTACTTATTTTAAAACAATTTTCTGATTGAAGCGTCACCAAAGAGCGCTATGTTTATGTGAACGGTAGGTGTTTGCGCAATAACTAGTTAGTATAATTATATGTAATAGGTTATTGTATAAGGTGCGTTAATATAGTGTTCTACTCTCTCATACATAAATTGAAGTGTTGCTGCCATTATGGGCGAGTATGCAAACGTTGGTTTTATTCGTTTTACATTTGTGTCTTGTTTTAAAGCTGAAAATTATTTTTATTGTAATTATCGTAATGAGACATACTAAATTAACTAAAAATCACGGTTTACTTACGTCATATTAATTGAGAAAAGCTCTATTAGTTAGCTAGCCTACTGTAGGTTACGCAACGTCGCCGTATCTGCGCACGCTGCTCATGATGAAGAGTCCCTCTGTGACTTAAAACTAGTAGAGCTTTTCTCTATTAATAATAAGTGAGTAAACCGTGATTTTTAGTTAAGTTATAAATTGATTATAAATGTTTTCACTTCCTACTTGAGTAAAATAAGTAATTCTAGACAGTAATATTAGGTATTTCGTTTTACCTAAGAAACTGATTGTTTTATTACTGATTTTTTGCAAAAAACTTAATAAAATTGATATAACGTTTGCCTATTCGAATATAATGGCGGATTTTAGACAAATGGTTGCTTTAACAAGAGGCAGTTATATTTACTTCAGTTTCGTGTACGGTCAGGCAAAATAGTAGATGTTTTATGAGGGTACTCTTTATAAGTGGGAGAAGGGGGGAGGTAAAAAATCTGAAATGTAACGTATTTACAAAGATGTATTTATACCACTGTGTAAGAATATAGACCTGTCTCATATTGTCTAATAAAATTGGTCACGGTAATAAGAAACATTAAACTAGAGACCGGCCGTTAGACATTGTATAACAGTACACTTACTACGAGTTTACTTTACATTGAACGAAAACGAAACATGAGCGCGATTAGCACTCTGATTGGCCGTCACGAATGAACCAACCAATCAGAGTGCCGAACGCGATCTCGTTTCGATCGCGTTAAACGTAAAACAAACTCGTAGTAAGCCCTCAGGTCTTAAAAGTATAGATACCATTATATTTGTCATCAACCCCTCCTATTCTCATTTCAATAGTTTGTTTGTACCCCTCAATACAAGATAAAGACGTTATATTACACTTATGTAATAAATTGTAAGTAATAAATAACAGCTATCGCCCGACCAATAGCTCTTGCCTTTACGACAAATGTACATAAGTAGAGTATATATAATACTAAACGTATACAAAGTTTAACAAAATAAACATAAAACTACAAAAGTGTTGATTCCCAACAACTTTTGGAAATATAAGAATACTAGCTTTCACCAGCGGCTTCGCCCGCTTTCCTGGATGATATAAAGTCTTATGTGTTATTCGAGTTCATAATCTATCGCTGTTCCAAATTGCATGTCGATACTTTCAGCCGTTTTGATGTAAAGGTGCAACAAACACACAAATGATGCAAACTTTTGCTTTTATACTAGTTGGATTTAACATGTTAATCGCCGCAATTACTATAGGAAAGCAATATTCTTTATCTACTAACTACGCTCTCGTTTCAAACTAATAGCAAACTCGTATTAACATGAACAACAAAAGTTATCCAATTTCATGATCAGAATCAGCCCGTGCAACTTAGGTTTATTTTGTTACACTTTGTATATCTCATATAATTATTAAAATATAGATATAACACCAGCGTGAGTGACTAGTTTAGGTGCTCAAATAGTAGCCCAATACCAAATAGTTTGGGCTAAATGACATTTAAATGTAACCGGCGTTCGGCCATCTTTCATAGACAAGAATCAGCGACAAGCATTTGTTTTCATAGACAAATTTTAGTAAGACTTTTTAATTAACAGAGTGGTTTTAGTAAAAAAATATAAAAAAGTAAAATGTATTGATTTTGATTGGTTAAATTTTCCTAGTTTTTCAAAAAGACAATCTCAGTTTGTTTTTAAAGCTTAAAAGGTTAACAACAGTTAAAGAAATACCAAAATGTATATTTATTATGATTTTCATATTGTGATTATTATCGATTCCAAAAAAAATATATAATTTGGTGCTGTTCCTAATTTTAATGTGTTGTCTCCCGTTATTTTATTATTATTTAAAAATAAGTTTTATTTTTACCTAGTCCAAGGTAGATATTATGTTTTACGTTTTTATTATTATTTATTTCGCTACATTATTATAATAAACGGTTTTCGCTTTGTATTTCCGCGAACGGGGTTGAATTTCATATTTCTGAATACGTTAGTTATTTGTGATAGTTTAATGCTAATTTCGCATTAATAAAGACGCTTTTAAAGTCCTACAAAATGTCAAGTTTGTCAAACTATTGTCCGAATACTCAAACGCTACTCAATTTTAAGACGCTCTCAAATGTAGTTCTATTACTATCAATTCTTTATAAAATGACAGAGATAGCACGATATTTAAGTGCAACTTAAAATTGAGTAGCCTTTCAGTATTCGGGCGTATGAGGACTTTATGCGTTACCAACGCCATCTACGGATCGCAAAAATGCAAGCGTCAATATTCTAAGTTCTAATCTATCCTCCAAAACTTTAGATAAATTAATATTAAGATAATACGGATGAAAGACATTTTTGTATCTCGTGTATAAAAAATATGTTTATAATAATAATTAAGTAGATAAATGATGTCCAGTATTAAAAGTAAGGATTTGTTTTTAATTATAAATAGGAATGAATTCATCGTGTAAGTTTTCAGTGGTTGCATTCCTTCTATGTAGACGGTTTTTGAAAAATTAAAGTTTGATATTAATGTTTTGAATTTAAAATTATAGAGTTTTCCGTTTATGGAATGCTAGTTATTCATTAATCTGTCTTACAATGCAAAGGGCAAAAATTCTGAGTAAATAAATAACACTATAAAGCTTTAAGTAGACAACAGCGCCCTCTGTAGACAAGAAATAATTAGCATTTCATAAAGTCTTATTTAAAGAAACATGTGGGTAATTTTATGAAATAATAATAGATGTGTGCAAATCTATCTATTGTCTAATCTCTATTTGTAGTTTTTTGAATTAGGTAACTATAGGTATCAAATTCTGCTAAATGTTTTTTTAGTTTGGTTTATTTTCACGTAGTTTCACTATTAGAGTAGGTATTGGTTTGTGTGTCTCACTGCATATTAAAATGTTACCTATCTTTGAATTAAAATTACTTTGACTTAAAAATCTCTATAAATTCTTGAGTTGAAATCTGTCAATGACATTTTCAACCTTAATTGTACTCCAGTAAAGTTCAAAATTCATTAAAGAAAGATTAAACAGACTAAAAAGCTAATAGTTCTATTGGCAAATTATGGGCAAGGAACAAATATTTGTTTCAAATCTAGGTGTGATGTGTATGTGAAAATGTTTTAACAAAAATAATAGTTCCTGCAAAACGCACAATGTTACTAGATAGGTAAATTAATTCGCGTTGTTATAGTAGTTTAATGAAACTATCCAAACATGGTGCCAAATAACATAACTGTTTTATTAAAAGCTACATTTTATGTACTTTGATTGGCATTCTCACTCACATAGTTGTTAGCAGAATTTGAACCTAAACTAAACTCTAGTGACATTCATTTAAAGTTCATTATTGATTATTTTATACTCTACATTCTGTTCTAAGTATGCTTTATGCTACATTCCACGTTATTCTAGTTTCGTTTTAACTTTTTAAAGCAAAATTTGATTTTGTAAACTTCCTGGCTATTTCTTCTTTACATAAATTGGCTGCAAACAGGGTAGGCTTCATGCCGCTTTTCAATTATGTAAAATAACAAAATTATAAAGAAAATTAAATTCTATATAAAAAGTTATTAAACCTCTTTAGTGATACATATCACTGCCATAGACAAGTTTGCGGTGTTGCAAATGTAAAAAAAAATGTGTTTTTTTCTATCAGTTATTACCAAACAGGATTGTTTAATGAGTTTATTGTATGTTTTGTCCTAATATTGTATATAAAGAGAATGTATTCGTATATATCGTAGTTTGTACAGTCATGTGGAGTGGTACATTAGTACAAAATATTGCTTATTTTTTTGTAAGTTTGAGGTTTCATACTCACAAAGCAATAAATGAATGTTCACGATTTGATGTTTTATTTCTATGTTCCTTTTGTGTTATTGAAATACAAAATAAATGGGTTTATGACTGATTCATAGGTAAGTCGTTGCAAATTTAACTCTTGAGCAAGAGATCTTATAGGGTTCGATTCTCAGGTAAACCAATGAATTATGGAGTATTTATCCGTTCTTACAGAAATAATCTAGCTCAATAACTAATAAGACGGAATTTGAAATTGCATAGGAGTCGTAACCTTACACACGCTCTCACCTCCATTAATCAGAAAATATTTTAATTGGAGGTGGTAAATATTTGGTTATAATTTAGCTAAAACTAAGACAGAGATCGAAAAGATTAAAAAATATAGCTCGAAAATCATTGGTATACAAATGATGATGATTGTGATTTTGTAAATGCGCCCAAGTTTGTTTGCACCCTATCCATCAATCTGCAAATATCTTTTTACAGTTACACCACTGTAGTAGTGTATACTTAGATATACCCACGTATATCTAAGGAGCGATGAAAATGTCGTTATTTTTTGGCTTGGATCTCTTGATTTCGAGATATTGCTAGATTTTCAAACTTACCGATCCTAAGCTATGCTCTATCCTTATTCCTTAAAATACTAAAAACATCGAGGATGACTACAAAACGCATTTAAAAGTACAAACTGTCAACCGTTGTGATGACAACTGACAGTTGACAATTTCATAACTGTCATCTGTCATATACAGAAATTTTGAGGTTAGGTTAGGTTTCCACCAGCCTCTATTTATTTTTTCTGAATAAGAATTACGTAGACATTCAAATATATAGTCGCAATGTTACGGCAATTAGCCTGGACAATAGTCCAAACTAGAGGCATTAAACACAAGATTAATGTGAAATGGGTAAGGCCGGAGTATATGCCAGCTTACACACCTGAAAAATCTGGAGACTTGGAGGGTTTACCTCCTATTCCTGAGACTGCTCTTGGCAGAGATTATGCTCTGTCTGAGGAAATCAAAGAGTAAGTACATTAATACGTTAAGATCTCGCAAAACACGCATTAGTTTACAATTTTTTTCGTGTGGAGAAAAAGCGTGATGTTGCATGTATAATGTGTGTATCGAATTTCCAGTGCACCAGAGTCAGTAAAGAAGATATTCTCAGTGGGCCACCTCGGTCGCAAGGAGTACAACCTTCTGGTGAAGGAGGAGCTCATGAACAGAGTCCGGAGACATGAGTATGACTTCTCCACTGCTGAGACCAAGAGTAAGATAAATTCCGATGTTTACTATTGACTAGATAATAATGAACTTTGTATAGTCAAACTTAGTAGAATAATACATACCTGTTAACTAACATGTAAAAGTACAATTTTGTAGCCTAGGTGCAAAATAAAAAACTCTATATTGAAGATTTACATTAACTAAAAATCATGTTTTACTCATGTTTAATGGAGAAAAGTTTCGAGTCACAGAGGCTCTTCATTGTGACCAGCGTGCACTGATGTGGCGACATCGCGCAGCCTACTGTAGGTTCAGTCGTCGTAACTAGTAGAGCTTTTCACCATTAAGAAGTTAATTAACTTAAGTAAACCACAATTTTTAGTTAATTTAGTATGTCTCATTTTAGTTATTATAATAACCCTTCCTTGGCAGTCGGGTAAAAACAAAAACTTTATAACTGTATATTTTAGGTCTATAAGAGTGTTATAGATTTTATTTAAATCTTATATAATTTTCAAGTGTTTTCTCTTTTGCAGTTGCTCTAATGACAGGACAAATTCGCTATCTCCAAGACAATATGGATAAATTCCCTAGGAATGCCAAAATGAAGGTAAAAATAACATACATACATACATAACTTCACACCTGTCACCCAGAGGGGTAGGCAGAGACAATGGACTGCTAATTGCTCCGAATCGTACATACCTTTTTCTCTTCATCAACAGTCATCAGTCTTTTCATGCAAGCTTGTCGGTTTAGAGTACTTTTAAGTAAGCCCTTCTTTAAAATATTGATTGCTGTAATTTCTAAAACTTCTTGTGTTTTTCATTCAGTGTCCAATATATTGCTATTGCAAGATGATAATGTAAAGATGATTTAGATATCTCAATTTTGTTTTTCAGCAATTAGTTCAGGAGCGCATAGATAAGAGGAAGAAGTTGTTGAAGTTTTTGAGGCAATATGATTACAAGAAGTTTGAATGGCTTCTGGAGAAACTCAATATTGAATATAAGGGGCACCCAGAGTGAGTATACTTTTATTGTAGGGATTTTACTAAACTTACTCAAACTGGGTACTGAACTTGAACTAACTAGAAAACACTTACATCATCATCATCAGGCTATAAGTGGCCACTGCTGACCAAAAGGCCTATTCTCGCATGGAGAAGGTTTGAGCATTAATCACCACAATTGCTCACATTGGGTTGGCTAATGTCGGTTGGCTTGGACAACACTTACAATATTTATGAATTTTCATCATTTGTAAAGCTTACACTATTCTATGAAACAAAAGCTTCTTTTAAACCTGATTCCTTTAATTGGAGTCTGTCATCAGTTGTCTGCAATTAAAAAGACCGTTAATGTATGATATATCTTTCTCAAACAAACAATTTGGTATTAATTTCAGATCATTCCACAAGCTATCCCGTAAGGAATCACTCCGCAGACTCACAGAAATGCACTGCGAAGACATCCGCAACAATAAACTAGCTGACTACCGCAACTTACTGGAAAGTCAACAAGGACCGTTCTTGAAAGAGAAACTAGAGAGTCTGAAGTTCATACGGAGTGAACAGATGGAATTAAAGCTACCGATCACAGTCACTGAGCAGGATATCAAGAAGGTAGAACAGCAGTTAGAAGAATGGACGAAGAAGGATCAGGTCAAACAACAAGCTAAGAAGAAGAAGAGAAGTAGTATTCTAGAAGTTGATTGATTTTATTTTGTAATGTAATGTATGTAATAAAATAATTGTATTTTGTAGTTTATTTTTTGGTTTTATTTGCTTTTGTCAGTTTTACTAGGTATAAAAAGTTAATATATAAGATTTCAAATACAATATGGATGAAATATTCGAACAATATACAAAAAATATATGTGTCAAGCACAGTTTATTTCATTCAGCTCATTAACATATTATATTCTTTTTAAATAAAATTTTGACCCACTGCTAACAAACATATAAATCCACATACGCAGCACCCAGATCTGGATCAACAGTTTGTTTATTACTTAGAGTTGTTCCATAAATCCACAAATCCACTGATTAACAGTGAATGAAAACATCGTAAGGAAACCTAGGCTTATAATTTTGAAATCCTGCATTGAGCAAACGCGGTGATTGATGCTCAAACCTCCGTGCGAGAAAAGGTTAGCAGTAGCCACTTATAGGCTGTAGATGTGATATTTTTTATAAACCAAATGCATGGCACATTTCTCCACTGCACTGAATTTTGAAAATATAATAGTTTTGTGGAAATAAAACAAACCGCAAATAGTTTAAAACCATTTTATTAATAATAAGTAATTAATGTATAAATTACATACAAAACTTACAATTAAAAATATTCATATAAAAATATAAAGCGTATTCTGAACATCAGTCGAATTTGGACGGAGTATATTTTACAAAAAACACATTATTTTCGAGTATATAGAGCGATTTCATATTAAAATTATTGGAATGTACTTATATACTTAACATTAAAGGAAGACTTATGTACTATAATTTACATAGAATATGGCGTTAGGCTAAGGAATATAAGAATATAATGCAGGTAAAATATAGGATAAAATTCCATTTACCATTCTTTGATTACAATACCTACATTTCAAAGGAAATGGATTCTACCTAAAGAAACACGTTTTTATAGTTAGATTTCAAATTATAACTACTACTACCTTTTTATAGTAGAACTAAGTTATTTATGTAGATTGGCAAGACAGGCAAAATTCTTGGCTAATTAATTACTTGATTAGCTAGTTTCCTCAGTAAAAAAAAACTCAATCCACTTTTAAAAAGAAAGTTAATCACCCTGTTTGTGTTTATCAACTTTCGTATTTTTAGCTTAATAGAAATAAGTGCTATTTCCGTCTAATTTACTTTCCCATATTTTACCTGCATTATTATCGTCGCATTGAAGAATTGGAAATAGTTTTGAATTCATTAAAACAATTAAGTACAACATTGTCTAAAGTTAAAATAGAAGTAATCAGAAGTTTTTCAAACACTTGGCACATAACATCAATAGGTATTTTTACCGACTTCATATACTGCAGTAATCGATCATATCAAATGTGAACTGTTAATAAGTATAATCATAAAGCCTGGCAATCTTCCAACAGATAGACAGAAATGAACCCACATTCACACTGTGAAGTGTACCAGTTATGTTAAGAGTACCTTTAATAAAGGGGTAAAAACCCCGCTAATACTTTGCTTGAGTTAGGATTTAACTCTTGAATAATTTCCTGTTTTTCTCTTGAATTTTATTAGCTACAAACCTCATGGAGCCCGAGACCTTTCTCACGAATGGAATACCGTGAAAATTGGTTCGTACGTTCTGGAGTTATAGCGTCAGGAAGGAAAACCCGTCTTATTTTTATATTACACTAGCAAACCCAGCGAACTCCGTTTCGCCACCTGCTCTTTTCTTGTTTTTTTTTTTTTTTTTAGTTTTCTTTGCTTTAAACCTCACGGAGCCCGAGACCTTTCCAACGAATGCAATACCGTGGAAATCGGTTCGTGCATTCTGGAGTTATAGCGTCAGGAAGGAAAACCCGACTTATTTTTATATTATAGATTCACTATTGACTGTTTTTTGTCAGCACAGTCACAATTACATGATCAATTACTACAACACACAAATTACACCTTGATCTTGCATCAGAGTGAGGTGGTATGCGGCGCCCTGGCGTAGGCGGTGGGGATGAACCCGGAGCGGCGCGACTTGGGCGCGTGGGCCCACAGCCAGCCCTCCACCGTCTGCTGCGTCAGGTCCGCGTACACCCACTCGCCGCGCTTCACCGACAGGTCGTCCGGGGCCTGCGCCTGGGGAATTCAATATAAATAGATAAGACATGAAACTGGGGCTTTTTTTTTGAGGGGGAAAATCATCCAATGACTTCTCCCACTTTGGGCGAGGCGAGAGGGAGTGCCAGACTCTTACTGACTAAAAACCATCCCGTTCCTTCTCCTGCTTTTCGAGCCGGAGCACCGGTAAACCCGCTAGGTAGTCCGCAGCTCCATGAAACTGGGGCTAGCTTCATAATAAAATTTGAAAGAAATAAGGTTTAGAAAGATGCAAGTATTGAAAGTAATGTCATCTTTTTGCCATTTACGTGCTAAAGTGAAATAACGCTTGTGTTGTGTTCCGTCGTTTGACATGTGAGTGAGGTTACTGGAGTTACAACTTGATATAACATTTGTAACTCCTCTAGTGTTACAAATGTTAATGGGTGGCGCTAACTGCTTACCATTAGGTGATCCATGTTCTCATTTACTGACACTTCCATAAAAAATGCACGAATAAAACAATGAATAGCCCATTTAAAGATTTCGTTATTTGCGATTGTTTGGTAACAGTGCCAGTATTTTTCTTGTTGTTGAATAACAATTCAGTTATTTTAGTAAAAATATCACTTAGTACAGTACCTTATAATCGTATAGCATGACTAGTTCAGTGCCGTGGTACCGCCCGTCGCTGTCCTGCGCGGGCGCACTGAGCTTGGAGTTGTTGAGGACGGACTGCACCGACGTGTTGTTGTTGTTGGTCGCGGGGGACAGCACTGGCTGCGTCGTGTCTTGTGGACTTGCTGGAAGCAATGAAGATAATTATGTTCTATAGTTATTTAGATGTTGTATTTAGTTATTAGATCCTCATCTATTTATTTAAGAGAATGACGTGTAATATAGTTACATTGTAACCGATTTGCAATAATAAATATCTATATATATAAAACTCTTCCGTTACTGAGTGACTGACTGACTGACTGACAGACAACGCACAGTCGAAACTACTGGTCGTAGACAGCTGAAATTTGGAATGTAGGTTCCTTGGGATATGTAGGGGAGCACTAAGAAAGGATTTTTGGAAATTCAACCCCCAAGGGGGGAAAAGGGGTAAAAACGTTTCTATGAAAAATCTTATTCCTTGGGTTTATAAACTTGAAACTTGGCATGAACACGTACATAGGCAAGTAAATATGTTTGACATTATAAGTTTTTTCAAACTACCCTCCAATCGTGATTTAGGGGTGCGATTGGGTGACTGATTTATTAACGCACAGCCGAAACCGCTCGGTATAGGAGTCTGAGATTTTGAACAGAGGTTCCTTTAGTAACATAAGTGAGCACTAAGAAGGGATTTTTTAAATGTCAACCCCCAAGGGGGGAAACGGGATAAACTGAGCCGGGGCTGCGGGAAAGTTCTAACGAGATACCGTGGCCCGGAACGCAAAGGGCAACTGAAGGAACGAGGTGGGTTTTAGTCAGTAAAAGTCTGACACTCCCTTCCGTTCCACCCAGAGCGGGAGAGGTCATTTGATGATTTCCCATCCTTAAAAAAAAAGACTTTGTATGACAACTTTCAGTCGTCTCTTTAACATACATAATTATGTACATACATGCATAACATTAATAACATCACGCCTTTAAATCCCTGTTTTGTGTTAACACTACCCATACAAACAGCTAAAAGGAAACAAGTGAAGAGACGAAATTTGTCCGCATCCATTTTCACCTAAATTCTTAACGTTAATGAGATTTACTTTTTATTATCAGGTCAACCTAATAGCCTCACATGTACGTATAACTTCGTAAGAATTTTCTTTCAACTCCTAACCGTTGAGGAGTTGTACCTTCCATCATCAGCTCATTCACATGGGATGATGACTATCAGACGCAAATACTTAAACACGTTAACACGAATTACACGTGGGCGAAGCCGCGGGCGGAAAGCTAGTCATTTATAACATTAGGTGCCGTAATGTGCACCTCTGCCTACCCCTTCGGGGATAAAAGGCGTGACGTTGCGTTGCGTAAATAGGTATCATTTATCATTATACATAGACTGCATAGTTAGTGCGGTACGGCAACCGGCTACTTTGTAACGTGTAGGGGATTCAATTCTCGCACGGAAATACTCTAGATGAACTACAAATTGTTGTTTCGTGTGTGGATATCTTGTGTATGTGAACTTGTATGTTTGTAAACGACACAGGAGCAAATCTTAGTGTGGTATGATATTTAAAAAAAATGTCATTTATTAGTTGATTTTGAAGTCTAGAAGGCATAAGTAACTAGAGGTTCAGACATTGTGGTCTAATCTACAATAATTAATGCAACAGTCGGGACCCATATTGAATGATATTAGTCTAGTTTATTTAATGGGTCCCGACTGTTACACTCAATTATGTTTCGCATAAGATTATTATTTTTTGTGTATTGATTATGAAATTATTTAATTTTGTGGTAATAGCATTGCTATCTACACTTTTAGACTAAGCTTGTTTTTTACTTTTCAGTTTTTATTTAAAGTGTTTTTTATGCAGTCGGGTATTTTAATTTTTTAAATTTATTTATTTTTATTTAACACTTTTTAGTTAGTTATAATACGGCTATGTGTTTCTCAAGATTTCGCCCGCGACACGAGAGAACTACTTCCAATACCAAGATAATAAAAAAATAACACACGTCGATCCACTTATTTTAGATTGATTGCGTAACACAAAGAGAGTAAAGGAATTAGAAAAAGAAGAAGGATTAAGGGCAGTAAAATTTACTATTTACAAATTTCGTAAACGGTCTAATTCTTTAAAAGAATTTTCGTCGTGTGGACTATTTAATAATTTTTTTTTGGATCTTTTATTGTGAGGGGTTTTTGTCCGTAATAGTATTAATCCTTATCCTTTTAAATAGTCTATTAATTTTCTACATTAAATGAAGATAAAATTTGCTATTTACACTGTTTCAAAATTTCTACTAGTTTTAGACAAAAAAAGGTATTTACAGTTGACGCGTCGCATGGGCTATAGGTAAACGACTATGGAGATAGATTCCTTATTTAACGTTCAGCAAAGCGAGGGCGGGTCGCTAGTCCTTTATTTATAAATAAATTCATTGTAAATAATTTAGTTAAGACATACTTTTATTATCACTTTTCACTTTTAAGTTCAGACACCGCTAGTCAATCGCGTCGCGTAGTACCTATACGAGTATTTAGTTTGGATAATAAAGAACATAATTGCACATAGTATTTTTTTTTCTATATGTCAGTGATATACCATTTTGGAATCCTCATGATGAGCTCTTTAATTTGATACCCATATTGTAGCAAATAAAAAAAAATTTTTTTTTTTTACTCCTATCTAGGGCGCCTCACGGCCGCCATGTTGGTTTTTGTTTTACGTCACATATCTAAGAACACTTGGGTAATTTAGACGAATCCAACGATACCCTGATTGTCGAAATCCATCAAGCCGTTTCGAAGAAATGAGGTAATAAAGAATATTAGGCTCATACATACAAGATACGCGCGAAAAACATAACCCTTCCTTGGCAGTCGGGTAATAAAAAGGCCTCGATATATTATATATGGACATAAATGTTAACTTTTGAGAAGTAAGAGGCATTCTCTCAAACTTTGTACAATCTTACCTTGTACTACAGCTGGGTAGACGAAGCCGGAGGGTATGAATCCCTCCTGTCCGTCACTCCGCACTATCCAGTACCAGTCGGGGTCCTCTCTGTTTAGTACTGTGAACATAACATATCAGTCATTGTTAGCTAAGTATTACTATTACTGAGAAGTATTACTGGGTTTTTTCGGCTTTTCGCGTTAGGCGCTGATTGGTTGGTTCAATCGAGCCGGCCATTCAGTACTCGAAACTAGAAAGTAATCGGGATGGAGCGCGTTTGGAGCTCTGATTGGCCGGCTTGAATAAACCAACCAATCAGAGGGCCGAACGCGCTCTCTGTTCGATTGCGCTTAACGTAAAACAAACTCGTACTAAGGCAACAGAAATATTGTAAAATGAAATCGGAATCACATCAATAAATAATTGTTGATGTGTGACATAAACGTACAAATCTTACAACACTATATCAATGACTCACCGGTAACGAACTCCCCGCGTTCCACATCGACATCATTCTCGTCTCTCGCAGTGAACGTATAGAGCACCACGTATCGTCCGGAGGGATCCTTGCTGAACGGACAGGCTTCTCCCTCGCTGCCCAGCTCCGAGTGCCCGTCGTTCGTCACCCCGTCCGATACTGATAGTCTGTGGAGAGTTTGTGTACAATGTTGATTGGTAAAGTAGAAGGTTTGTGATTTCACTGTTTGCAGCATATAATAATATGTACGTCCGTTTGGCTTAAAACGCGCGTTGTGGTCAAAAATGTCGAAAGGGATATAAAAAAAGACAAAGACAGAAAGATAGAAAATTATGGTTTGATAAAGCTTTTCTGTATAGTAACAAAAAATGTTTTTTCCGCTTTTCGTACGGTTTTCAGGACACTTAGAGCCACCATACACGGATTGTTCGAGGAGTTACCCAGTGATTTACTTACACGGATCGCTCATGCAGTTAAGAGCTTGAGGCTGCCATTGACAACTCGTACGTATTTATCTACGTACAAGTCTATACATAGTTTACTACGCAGTCGTAGTTTGAAGCAGTTAATCCTGTCTACTTTAAGCAGTCCGTAAATAGCCCTTTCATAACACAAGCATTTAAGCACTACTTTAGTTGGCATTTTCTGTGACAGAGCTTTACAAATATGTAAACTTCTGTCAATAGATTACGTAGAAATTAGTGAAAAAGTTACATAAAGGACATCAATTTTAGTAACAATGCTAAGATTTGCATTTCTACCGAAATTTCGTCTTTGCTCGAGTCAGTTATTTAAATATTAACTGTATGTAACAAACAGATTTGAATATTTATATCGTCCAGTTTTAGGTACTCACTGTGAAACATCTCGATGCGCTAAATCAGTGGGTGAGCGACTCCTGGGCAATTTCTTCTTGAGGTCGTGTGGCTCGCAGGGGGCGCAGTACGAGTGTGGTATGAAGCCCTCGCGCCGGGACTCCGCCACTATCACGTACACCCAGTCGTTCTCCCGGTACAGCACGTTCACTATCTGACCGCGTTTCACCTGGAAATATGAAAGAGTTTAGTAAAATGTTGAAATGAGTTATTTTGTTATTTTTTTATTTTATACACTTTTTTTTTACTCTCTTTGGTCCTTTGAAACTCTTTATTTGATAAACTGTTAGCAGACTAGAGATCTTGAGTTTAATAATTGTGTTAGTGATTATTCATATTATTTTTCAACTTGCAGTAGTTTGGCATAGTCAAAATCGAAGTCAAAATCATTTATTCCAATTAAACAAACAATGCTTAGGTACTTTTAAAACATCAACTAAGAAAGAAATAAATAATAGTCTGTCAGTCTGTCCGTCAGTGAGGTTCCGAATGGAGAAGAACGAGCAAGAAACTCAATTTTTTGCTCTTTAAAAAAAAGTAGTATGTAAAGTATTTATAATCTGGAATAGCATGTCGCAGAAGGCTTACTTGCAACATGCAGTAATAAACTGTTTCATGCACAAGCATGCTGATAATATTTCTACATTTTATAAAATAAAACCTAAACCCTCACCTCCAACTCATCATCGACACAAGGCGTGAAGTCATGTAGCACCACCATCTTAGAGTCGGGACTAAGTCCATGCTCCTTCTCTATGCCGACCCTCACTAGAGTCTCTATACTAGCCGAGCCTGTGATACGGCCCATGCCTGGGCTCAGGCCGGAGCCAGGACGGGACAGGTCCTTGTCTGAGTCTCCACTGCTAGCTGGAATGAGGATAGATGTAGTTGTTGAAAAGTATTCCGTTCCATCTTTTACTAACTTATTTTGTACCTAGATTTATCTTTAGATACAAGGGTGCTTTTAATTGATGAATAATTTACATATGCATTATTTAAGCTGGGACTTTGGGATACTAGTAGACAAACCCAAATAAAACTAATCTGGATAGTCTATCGATGGTTACTTTTCTGGTTAGAAATTAATAATACAGTAAATAAAAAGACTGTCATTCTCTTTTAGAAGTTTTTAAACAGTTTTCAATGAAATGTAGTATAGTGGCTGTATCTATCCAAAAAATTATGTAAGAATTTCAAATTATTCTGTTATTAAGTAGTATTTTTTTTCTTTCTTTAAGAATGCCAACTGAGTTTCCAATACAGGATTGTCAACTATACTGCCAGTGTGTAATTTCGTATTAAACTAGCATCCCAAGGATTCTTCATGATAGATAATTGAAGTTATAAACTAAGCATGAATTAAAAGTTTGAACAAGTTATATTAACCTGTGAATCATAATACTTATATCAGCAACATTATTTTATCATAATTAATTCATAAAGTTTGATAAAATTAACATTTGCTTAAAAAAACGTAAGTTCTGAATCACCCAAAAGCTTTTTGCATCTATGGTTGATTAAGTTTTTTTTTTATTTGCCAATTACGAACAATACATATAATTGAGGTTCTCACGGTCAAGGGTATTGGTCATACATGTTGTCAGGTGAAACAGGATGAAATTACTAGTTTTATATATTTATAATTATATAGAAAGTCTGAGGTCATTGACTTGAAAAGTTCCCAATGAAAGCTCGATACTTACATTTCTTCTTCTTCCCCCTTCTAATTCTGACTGGACACAGAAACGCCATGTTGTAACAAACTCAAATTAACACATAACTAAGATAAAAACATTAAATTCAACAGGTTGTAGTCACTACTTTGAATAAAATACGATTTTCTCACGATTTCCTACATGTCAAAAAAGTTCACAAAACAACTTTTTTTAACGTTTCGTTACTGCGTCGTCGTAAGTTCTGGTAATGCGTTTCGTTACCTGCACATTATTAAATTTATTTAGAGAGAAATCTTAATAAATTATTATGAATGCCTTAATTTTTAAATAAGAAATTATTTTTAGCTGTACACAATTACTAATGGTATCTAATTTTCAGTACTTTTTCAAATAATTTAAGTTTTATGTGACAGATGTAATCGCGCCATTGTTTAGCTACATGACATGTTATGTGTTTTGTTTAATATGATAATATCTAGGAAGGTAAGTAGGTACTTAGGGTAGCAAAGTAGCATAGAAAATATGAAACGAATAGTGTGAACTTTGAAAAAGAATAAAAATATCAAGACAACGTTTATTTTCGAAAGTCTTTATTTCACAGTATATTTAGGTAGGTACATGAATATTATGATATAAAGGCAGTCGTCAGCTTAATCTAAATTTCAAAGATACATTTGGCACATGCAAACCGGAACAGCAAAGTACAAAAATACACAGAAATTACTTTCAACAACTTTTAATTTTAACACTAACTTTAAATATGGATATTCGATTTTATTCAAACTTAACTAAGTAGGTAAATACATCATCAATATTTTTAATCTATACATTCATTGATTAACAGTTTCTATCTACGCAACATGCAATAATTTATATATTTTGTAGTTTACCTGTATAGAAATGTATAGTACCCAAAAAGTTTTCTAAATATTAAGTAGATTTAACATTTTTTTATCTAAATATTTTATGTAGCAACACTTTCGAAAGTACCTAAAAGTTCGTTCGCACATTTAGACATTTTGAAACTGAGATTTATTCTATGAACAGATTTCTAATAAGTATGTATTTTTACGTAAATATTTATGTTTTTTAAATAATTTTATTTACAATACAATGTTCATCAAGCACCCTTTTGCTTCGAAGCTCTCAACTCTTCTTGTATTTAATTACAAAAACCATTTAAGAAAATATTTCATTCTTTCTTGTTTTGGTGCTTTCATTTCATACGAATTTAAAAATATTTGACGTTTATTTATATTCAGAAAAATATTATAATCACATTTAGCTATTGTCGATGATGATTGAACAACGATGCGGTATTAGAATGATATTGGCTGGCCATTTTTCATTGGAAACTACATACCTATAGTAAAATAACGGCCATAGCTATGTATAGGTAGAGTTTGCTACGTACTTTTGACACAGTTTTTTACATAATAATATTTAATAGCTTATAGATGTTGGGTATCTGTCAAGGAGTGCCAGGATTCGTGACGGTGATCAGGAAACTTTATACAATCCATCCAGTGTTTCAACCTCCTTCCTTTAGAACTCGCTCCTAAAACAAGACTGCCCAAAAAGTCATTGGGCTTACCATAGTCTTTGTCCCAAACTGTCAATGTCAAATTTTGGCGGGAAAGTTCCGTGGGACGAGTTTCGAAAAGAAATTCTTCATTCCAAACTGGATTTAAGTTTCGCCATTTAATCGATGTTTTGTGCTTCTTGTGATAAGGGTCGGGATCCAAATGCCTGGAAAAAGAAAAGGGTATATGAGAGATTATTGTTATAATTAATTAAGTTTAATAAAAAATGGCGGGTTGGTACTTGGTACGTATTTCACATTACATTACAAAATGAGTGAAGTTTCCAATTGAGTTGAGATTGTATTGACATAAAGTCCCACGCATAGACCGCATTTCTATGTATAAAGAGGGTGAGGGTCCTCGAGATAAGATAAATAAAATCTATTACATAGGGTTGATTGAGCAAAGTTGTCAGGTATTTTTAGATGAAAATATTGAAATAAAATTTCATTTCAGCCCATAGCGTCCTTTTCGGGGAAACTAAAGAAATGACATGTCAGTCCAGTAAGATGAATCAAATATTTTCTGTTGTGGAATACCTACTTATCCTACTTATCACATTTGCTTGGAATACCAACTGACTTGATGCTTATTGTATGTATGTTGCTGTGCCCTAACCAGGTTTCATGTTGAAACGAATCTGCTAATGTAATATCTTATATTATCTAGTACCTACACGTGAATGCAATAAATGATTTGAGTTTGAGTTACCTATAGGTATAATTAAACTTACAATTTAACAAATGGATCGGAATAGCCATTGCTGTCTTGCGGCGGAAGATCAGCACCACGGCAGATGGTCACCACCAGCGCCCTCCTCTTCGTGCTATAGCACAGAGCCAGCAGTATCCTGGGCCCAGTAGGCTCTGCACCTGATGATCCTGACAAGGCCAGGCGCAACTGAGCTGGAGACTTCGCGCATTCCCGCAGCGCTACTGTTGCAGATCCCATTTCATCGCAGCCGTATCTGAAATTAAAAAAAAGCAATGATGTTTTATACAAGGGTTCGCTGTCAGTCAGGAGTCAGGAGATCAAACTAAACGGCTAAACAAGAGGTTGACTTCATATTATTGCATGGAATAGGGGGCAAATGAGCAGATGGGTCACCTGATGGTAAGCGATCAGCCCCATGGACACCCGCAACACCGGAAGAGTCACAGACGCGTAATTTTCTCATCCGAGAATATTGGTCCAATTTTTAACATTTCGTAAGTTATGGCCAGTTTACCCCAATTAGATACATGAGAGTACTGTTAACCCGTCGTATGCTGAAACACTGATCAGTGCGAGACACAATGTGTATTCTATTGTTGTCTCATATACCCGCAGACGAAAGGTTAAACCTTATTGGCCCCCCATGAAGTACAAGAAAAGTCGGTAAAGATAGCAGAAGAAAGCCTTTTAACCAAAATTACTTTATAGGTAGCAATTTCCAATTTGCGAAAATAAAACAAAACTGCTTTGTTCTATATCACCCAATAGTTAAGTGTACTGTTTCCCGATTAGGTACCTACGCATGTCCGAAGTTTTCAGAGCGGGAAAATGGAGTGTGTTTAGTGTTTGACCCAGTTTCTCATGGATGAGCTGGCATTACATTCAATAAGTACCTTCGTTGGAGTATCAAGTGTCCTGCTCAATAGGAATAGGGCATTTGTAATCGTAAAGCATTTATAGAGATTCAATTATTTTTTATTTCACTTTTTTTTTGTTTTCATACAAAACGTTGCCACATACTAGGATTGTCTCCTGTTTTGTGGGTGCGTTTACAAACATACAAGTTGACATACACATGACACTCAGACCCGAAAAAACAATTTGTGGATCCAACCCGCTACACATTGTGTGGCAGCCGGTTGCCCAGCTATCGCGTCAACCGTGCGCCTATTTTGATACTAAAATCTGTCACTGTTCCATAAAATGCGGTTTTAAAACGAAATAAGTGAATACCTTTTTCATTTCAACTCTACCGAAAACACCTAGTAGTTTGATATAGTTTGCAGTGCTACTAAATTGATTTCGATTCAATTTATTTCCTTTACCTACATTTAATAATTTCTTTACCCCTCTCACGTTCGACGTTAGGTAATCATTACCTAAATAAGATTAGTAGATTTGAAACAAACTATCTTACAAGTATTTATTTCACTCGTATCACCGTCTAAAAGCATTGAACTCGCAAGGATGTTGGTTCTTACTCGTTTTTCTCTAAGCACTCACTTGATTACACGAAACACGTCGCACTAAGTTTACCGAACCCAACTTTACTTGATAAGCTACATGTCACCGGTACTAGAGCTGAAACTACCCACGCTTTATGTTCCAGATACTTCTAGTTTTATATATTTCTTTAATATGTGACTATACTGTATGTTTGGCCTTTATTTATAGGTATGTCTGAAAGCCTGATTAGTATTATGAGTCTATTTTCATTTCAAAGTGAATAACCAACCACTTTTTTGAAAGGGGGAACAGCATCCAATGACTTCTTCCGCCTTGGGAGAGGCCAGAAGGAGTGTCAGTCTCTTACTGAGTGCGGCGCGTTGCGATCCGCGCGGGCCTCAAAGAGCCATCAGACACAGAATAAAAATCACCCCGTTCCTACTCCTGCTTTTCGAGCCAGAGCCCCGGTAAACCCGCTATGTAGTCTGCAGCCTACCAATTTCCTACCACTGAACATGATTTAAGTCCTCTCACAAACTGCTTTAATAAGAGAGATACGTGTTTGAACTGCTTATTACCTTATCCTTTATGTAATTTTATTTATTGCAAGCCCTTAGATAGAATAGATAAAACTATTACGAAAATACTCTAAGACAAATTTAATTTTGAACAATGAGACGTATTCAGTGTGGGAGAGCCAAGTTTCGGCACGAATGTGCCGGAGTGATACCACGGACACACAGAAAACCGACGTGAAACAACTTGCGTTGTGTTTCGTTGTGTGAGTGAGGTAACCCCTTTCCTAATCTCCGATTCCCGAACAACCCTGAGATTCCTTAGGGGCAAGCAACCTTTTGGGCAACCTTTTGGGGCAACCTTTGGGGCCTTTTTTCACCACCGACTATGGTGTTTCGGGTGTCCATGGGCGGCGGTGATTGGTTAATATAAGATCCTTATGTTCGTTTACTGGTTTATACCATATCGCAGTGTTCGTCCTTCGCATATACCAACCTACTTATAATTCAGTATCGCAAAAATTATTATGATTATCAAGTTTGCTTAGTCCCTCACCTGTCATCATCAAACAGCACGATCTCCAGCGATTTGACAGCGAGGTCCGACTCAGTGATGCCGAAGAAATGCAGCGTCTCGTTGAACTCCGGGTTCTTCGTTTTGTGAACTGTTTTAGTTCGTAGTCTGTTGGAGTAGGATCCTTCTGGAAGAAGAAAATGATATTTTTAATCTTATTTGAGTTAAATATATTATCTATTACAATAATATTCAACATGAAATGTTCAAAGAATTAATTATCATGGAAGACGTAATAATAATGCCACTTTTCTTTACCTTCGTGTCAAAAGTTATACAGAATTATCAGGACTAAGACTTTAATACCAATTAAATCCAGGATTTAATCTTTCACTGGGTAATTAAAACCCCAAAACAGTTAATATACAGACACTTTTCCAACTCACCTCTAGGCAAAACCTCCAATCTGCAAAACGGATCAGACAATCCAGTCATATCCATCCCGATCAGACCCCTAGCTCTTAACACAGTAACAGCCAATGACGAGGTCGCATTCTCATACGCCAATTTAATTTCTAGGGTCCCAAATCCAGCGTCAGGTATCGTAGGGGGTCTCTCAATTTGGGTGGTCGGTTTAGGCATCTCTTTTCTCATGCTTCGAAGGCTGTAGGCACTGCCTTTACTGCCTGTCCTTTTTAGGGATGCTAGCGGTCTTTGTGTTAGGCTGTCCTGTCGATGCAGACTGAGTCCACTGAAGCCGTGTGATAGGATGTCTGTTTCGCTCCATTCGTAGTGGGTGTCCTGGAATTAAGAAAGTAGCATTAATTTGGTTTTAGCTTTGCTGGCTAGCTTTTTTTAAGGGGGGAAAATCATCCAACGACTTCTCCCGACTTGGGTGGGGCGAGATGGAGTGACTCTTACTGACTAAAAACCACCCCGTTCCTACTCCTGCTTTTCCGGCCGGAGCCCCGGTAAACCCGCTAGGTAGTCCGCAGCTCCGGATCAGGTGTGGTTTGCTAGCTAGCTAGCATTGTGTTTCTTCTGTACGTTGGTATTTAACTTGGGCAATAATAAGTGAGTCTTATAAAATATATCCTATAAAAGGTCCACGCCTTTGTTCTAAAGGCGTTCTTTAATCAAAATTCAAATCATCTCTTCTCGTTTATAAATAACGGTCTTTGAAAGTATTAAATACTTTGCTATTCTGTTGACGAAATAATTACGTTTCAACCATTATAACTAGATCTCTCTGAAGTTTGACATTAACAACGAGAGCAAGACGTCATTATACACGAATGCCGATGAACGACAGAGATAGCTACACTTGTAGCGTACTTCAGACAGGTCAACTTAAGATGGTTTTATGAAAATTCCTGAATATTGCTATTCATTGCAACATGTTGTAATTAGGTTAGGTTTAATGAACCATTATTAAGTAAACAAAGAAAATGTCACTATGTAACAAAGGTCATTAACCCCATGAATAATGGAATTTCTTAAAGTGAAGTTAGCGTATGCGGCCTGGATACATTTTCGCTTGGCTGCATAACCTGATTTGCATATAAAATGTCCTGCGTTACTTTACGGCTGGCTTGTACTAGGTTAAGCGATTTTAGCTCTTATTTGCATATGCTAATAATAGGGGGAGATGTAGGGGTGTTTGTGCTATGAAGGTATGAAATACAAGGCTGTTACATGTAACAACCATTCATGAATCTAATGGCAAACATACTACTCAAATATAGGAAGATATTATTTTGTCCCATCACTGCAGCTATCAAATATTGAATGTCCAATGGTGTGACAGTACCTAATTAGGATTTAACATGTGTCGTGGGTGCGTTTACAAAAATACAATTTGATATATGTACACATCACTAATAATTATGGAACAATAATTTATGAATCAAATAAAGAGTTTTTCTGTGCGAGAATTGAAGTCATGATACGATTCTTAATAGCGAGTCACGCAGCCCTTGAGCGTAACTTGTCGTTAGATATTTTTTTTTATAAGTAGCGCTTTTCCTAAGAGAAAAACGTCAACCTTGTAAATCCACTCTAATCTGTAAAACTACAATGAAGAACTTAACTGTTAAAAGGTTAAGTTTGCCCTTAAACTTACAGATTAATTATGCTATAATAAGTTTGTGACATTTAATTTATTTTTTGTACAATTTTACACACTGAGCACTCTAATCCTAAAGATTTCATAAAAAGTAGATAATCATTTGTTCAGAACCTATAGAAATTTATCCTAAAGCTGCAATAAATGGACATTTAACGAGATGACGCCAGTAACTTTATTGCAACAATGAAAAGGTGGAGTGGCAATTAAGAGAATGGAGAATAATAGATCATATATCCATCAATTGATTGATTTATTACACCATCATATTATTACGGTGTATTATATGTTACGTTATACAGTATGGAGATCACTCATATGACTTAAATGAAACTACAAGTAGTACTCGTTCACAGTAGCATTATGCTTCATAATTTTTTTATTGTATTATGATTAGTTTTACCAATATATTTCAACGAAAACGGAAATTTAAAAAATAAATATTGATCAGAAGGCTTAAGTAGTACGAGTTTGTTTTATTTTTAACTGTACAAATAAACCAAACAATCAGAACGTTAAACTCGCTCTCGTTTCGTTTTTTTAACGTAATAATAAGTTAAGCACCCACGAGACAGGAGAAAATCCTAGTAGTGCAACGTTTTAAAAAATCTTATTGTAGACACCTTTTTCTTTTTTTGAGGGGGGAAAATTCATCCAATTACTTCTCCCGCCATGGCTGAGGCGGGGAGGGAGTGTCATACTCTTACTGACTAAAAACCACCTCGTTTCTACTCCTGCTTTTGAAGCCGGAACCCTGGTATACCCGTTAGGTAGTCCGCAGCTCCGGATTGTAGAGACCTAAAATTAACATTAAATTCCCTCCTAATTCACGACGAACCGACTTCATTTCCATCTGACTCAGACTTCTAATAGCTTAGAATAGCTTGAAGTCATAAGTTTACCGGCTTCAATAGATGAAGTCGGCCGTTAGTCGTGTGCCGTTGACATTCATGTAATTGTTAATTAAGATCACAAAGGGGACCGCTGGACTATTGTTAAAGGTGGTAGAATCGTGCTTATTATAACTTTATATTAGAAATATCTAATCATAGTGGCCCAGAGGTCTAAGATACCTGTTTCTCATGTATGAGGGTGCGGGCTTAAAACCTACCAAAGGCAAGTACCAATTAGACTTTTTCCGAGGTATAAGTATTTTCTTTGATTATTTAGACACCACTGACGAACGGTGAAGGAAAACATTGTGAGGAAACCTGGGCTTATAATTTCCAATTATAAGTTTGAAATTGCCAACCCGTATCAAGCAAACGTAGTGATTAATGCTCAAACCTTTTCTGTGTGAGAAGAGGCCTTTGGTCAGCAGTGGCCACTTATAGGCTGTTGGTGTGATATTAGACAGTGATTATATTTTAATGCTAAAATATTTAGGTACACGTAAACAGCACCAACAACACACCCGACTGTCTGGCTTTTGAATCCCGGAGCGGGAAAATGAAAAAAAAAAATCATAGCAATTTCGGTTTCCCAAAACTTTCTCATTAGTAGCACGGAGTCTGAGATTATGCCCGGTGCATAGCAGTAGGTTCACATATTCACGCCTAAAATAAGGGTGCCATAAGATTGAAACAAGGTGGGTCCTATATTTTATATACACCTCTGCTTACCTATTCGCTTCGGTATACGCTTCGGTGAATAAAAGACGTATACACTATTATAACCATAAGCAACAAAAGCCTCACTTATTTCCAGCCATCAAATCTCTGGCTATGAGATAGCAGTGAATTAAAATTGGCAGCGCGTCGCGTCTGAGCGGTTGCTATGGTAACCAGTTATTATTGTCCAACCTTGTCGTGTCGCTAACTCCTAGATTAGTTTCCCGTTACCAAGTTAGGTATTTGGTAAATATACTGAAACATAATAATTTTGTATGTAGTGGTAGATTGTTTGTATATCAAGTACTTGGTAGGACCGTTTTTAAGTATGGGAGAGCCTGAATGGGCCGGCTTGACCGGGGTGATACCACAGCCTCATAGAAAACCGACGTGAAACAACACTTGCGTTATGTGAATGAGGTTACAGCAGGCTTAATTACTCCCCTTCTCAATCCCCGATTCCCTAACAACCCTTAAATTCCTAACCCCCTAATGGCAACGCACTTGTAACGCCCCTGGTGTTTCGTGTATCCATGGGCGGCGGCGATTGCTTACCATCAGGTGATCCGAAATCACTGAAACAATTTGCAAAATGTCGTAAAACTATTACGTGTTTATGATACATCATTAAAAAAATATATAAACTCCACGCAGACGAAGCTATTGACAAAACCTAGAGACATCATCACAAACAAAATAATATTTCCAACATCGAACTGTCGCTGTCAGAACAATTAATTCTAATCGTTATAAACCCATTTATCCTGAATCAATCAAGTCCCGCGCATTATCGGCCCCCGACAAATTGACGACGACCTCAATTAATAGGGAATCAATAAAAACGTGGGACTGTCCCACCCCCCACTGGGGTATGACGCGGGAGTGACGTGGCTTGCGTCAGAGACTGGGACTGGGGATTAGGGATGGTTTCCTTGAGCAGATATTTGAGTTGTTCCGAGTTTGGATTTGTACCCGTTGTAAGGAAAGGCAATGCAACACTTAAGCAAATGTGCTCAAGATTGAGTTTACATCGTGATCAGGTAAACAAACGAGGCGGAAATTGTTTTTATGCAAAAATTATCGGTATCTGATTTACATAAAACTCGAAAAACAAATAATGTTTAGTTTATCAGTTGGCTTCCTAATTATAGGCCTCCGGTGTAGCTTGAAATTAGTTGAGTAACATCATCAAACGTAAGTAAGCCTTACAACATAATGACACAACCAAGACGTCGATTAATACAACCTATTTAATCACATAATTCTCTAGTTTTATATTTAAAAGTTCTAGTTTTGTCTGGGTATCTTATTTGCTACCAGCCTACAGATAATTTGACGTGGAAATGACGCAAAGACGCGCCGCGCCGTCGGACGCTCTGATTCAATTATTGTAGAATATAACCTCATTACTTCTTTCCTTTTCTCATACTTTTACGACCATAGGCGATGGGGAGATACATGGGTATATGATCAGCCACACACATTTTAAAATACATTAGCAGAAATTTTATTGAAACAGTGAAACAATGAATTTATTTTTGTAAATAGGCTACAAAACAGCACCTTTACACGTCAAAATTATTATAAAAAAATCTAGATCTATTATAGATTGATTCTAAATAAAATAAAAAACTTTTGTCTTTAAAATATGATTTGCTAATAATGTCTTGTAGAGTGTCAGACTCTTACTGACTAAAAACCACCCCGTTCCTACTTCTGCTTTTCTAGCCGGAGCCCTGGTAAACCCGCTAAAACTAGGTAGTCCGCAGCACCGGAGAGAATAAGCCTTAACTTATTATTAAAACTCAATACTACATTTACCTGACAAGAAAATTAATCACGGAAGTTTCTTAGTAAGCAAGTCGTCGCTTCTCACTTTACAATGTAACTTTGATCATATTATACTTAATTCGAATTATGTATACATCTGTTTGTAGCAAGCGAAGTGTGGCAGATTTAGATCACTTCATGAATACTAATAACTCGGGATTAAAGTTAATACGATAGAGTGGGCGGTTCGACATCCAATTTAGGAATATTTGGGTGGAAGTCTATAAGCTGGTATGGTATATGGTGGCGACAGAGACATTTGGCATTGAGTTCACTTTATTTTATTATTACCACTATTTTATTGTATTGTGCATATTACAGATTAAATAAATAAATACAATAAAGGAGGTTCATAATCTCACAGTGACCAGTCGCGGGTTTTTAAATAGAAAATGAGTTTCTCAGCTTGACTTGTGTGTAAGTTTTTTTTTTTATTTTTTTTTCCTTTTTTTTTCTACAGCCGGCCCTCGTGCGCGATTATCTTACGTTAGGGTGAACCGACTTTTGTGCGGTTTCCAGCAGAGTATTTTTCACTAAGCAGAAAGTTTTAAGGATAACGATAAACGTAATTAAAAAGATTGAGGTGTTAAAGGAAATTAAAGGCGTTTCCCTTTAAATAAAACCTTTTTTATTATGAGATGTATTTCGATGGATAAAAACCGATGTGGCGAAAAATCTATCAAACGTACCTTTCCTTTATAATACTCATAAAATAATTATATAACATTAAAGTTATTTATAACCGTCCTAGACTGAAGCAGATATCATGAACAATATAACTGGGCAATATAAACTCCTTATAAATGGATTGCGTCAGTTGCAGGCACAGCTACACCGTGGCTAGCCGGCAGGAGGCCGCTATTACTAAGAGGTATATATTCATCAGTAGCGTAGCGTGCCTTGGCGGGGAGCCCTGTATATTCTTTACTAGCTACTTCCGCGCGGTTTCACCCGCTCTGCTCGGTTCCTATTGGTCATAGCGTGATGTTTAATTACCTATAGCCTTCTTTGATAAATGCACTATCCAACACAAAAAGATTTTTTCAAATAGGACCAGTAGTTCCGGAGATTAGCGCGTTCAAACAAACAAATAAACAAACAAACTCTTCAGCTTTATAATATTAGTATAGATTTTGAGATAAATCATCCTAAGACTTTTCTTACCCTGTCTCTCAAGTCTTGAGCTCCGTACTCACATACGCGATGGAGCTAAGCCGAGTAAAACCCATGGCATGGGCTTTCGTCCATACATTCAGCATTGATCTATCAAGTGAGGTCCGCCGTTCAGTATTCACCGAACAATTTGAGCCAAAGGATGTCTGTGCTTCGAGTAGGCTCGAAGGAAATTACTTTCATTTAATTCCATCGAGCTGGCTCGGTGCGAGCCTTCGAGCTGTGAGTTTAGCTGTCCACACGTTGATTTTTACTCGATTTCGAGTAAAACTATCGAGTAATACCGTATGTAAGTACGGACCATCAGAGAGGGGACTTTCCGATGTTATAACAGCGAACCCATGTTTGGGGGCCTTTATGATGACGTTAATTTTCGTAAAGTTGTTCTCATGTAGTCGTTACTGACACATTTGTAATTTTTGAAATGAAATAATAAATTAGGAAGTTTATATTTTTTGCTTACGCACATTGGGGCCCCCGTAGCCCGGAGCCCCGTATAATTGATAAATGATAAATGATATAAGTATGTGCTTATTGTGTAATGAGCTCGGGTTTTTGTGTTATAAAAGTTTATATGGCGGTGGAGTTACGCAAGTAATATTGTATGCAGTTTTCTTTGTAGTAGACATATGAGGTTTTTTTTTATAACGTCACGCCTTTAATCCCCGATGGGGTTGGCAGAGGTGCATATTATGGGACATATTGCGAATGTACACCTACATTTCACAATTTATGTTGTAAGTCCCATGTAATAGGTGGTGACCCTATTGTCATATACCGGGCCCATTTCCAGACTCCGTGCTACCACTGAGAAATTTTTGAAAAACCGAAAAAAGCTTGGTCCGGGAAACCCGAGACCAACTAGGCAGTCAATATACATATAAGGTGTTCTAAAATAATCTGCCACAGGAATAGGAATGCCGCTTTAATAGGAAGTAGTTTTGTGTTTGCATATTACAATAGTGAAGATACCTCGTAACCCGGACCAGTTAACAATTTGAGAACAAAAAGAAGTTAAATATACATTGACGCTACTCTTCATAACGTGGGCCACAAATACTCACTATGCGTAGAAACAGTGAAAGAGATAGCTCTTTCATAACAAGCTTGTACCTACGTAAATTTTTTAAAAACTTAAAATCAATAATTTATATATTTGATGGGTCGACGTTTGACCGCTACCTCGCCTGGTGGCAAGTGATGATGCGGCCTACGATGGACGTCTGCCCATGAGCAACCTATTCACTCGGGCCTTGGTTCACCCAGGTTAATATTGTTATTTACTATTGTAATCTTCACAAACCGAACGCTAACTCCCATTAAAGTCTTGGCATATACATTTAAAGTTCCTTATATATTATTACTTTATATATAAGGTATGTATTCAACCAATCGTCTTGTAATTTCATACACTTAGAAATACGGAGAAGGACATAGACTAATTCCCACAAAGCCACAGGTAACTAGTAAAGTTACGTGAACAATACGTCTCTATGAACCCATTCTAACAAGTAACAAGAGGACTAATGAATATTAACAATAGATATTTCGAATACTTGGACGAAATCCGTGAGGTTTGTGAAGTAGTCACCAGCAGATCAACCTACACCTCTTTTATCTTACAATTTTCAACTTTATACAATTTGAAATAAAGTTGAAAATACAATGACCAAAATTGCAGGTTGGGGTAGGTTTATCTGCTTACGAATGTACCTCAGTCTGCCCCGGGGACCGCTTGCGGGTCACGGGACAATTTGGCAAATTTTCCTTTAGATAATTCACGACTGAACAGTAGCGTTCTTTTCATCATTTCGGTATTTGCTTATGGTGTACAGTTAGGAAATGTTAGATGAGGCACTGAATTAAAATAAATCTACGTATAAAACGTTTGCCATAAAAATTTGCTTTAAAATGCGCAGAGCTCTCAAAAGGCTGCACGATTGCACATGATTGAAAAAATAATGTGTTGGTTGTGGTTTAATTTCTTGTTTGCTGGTATATAAGAGACTATAGAAAATAAGTTGTGTCCCGCGTGGATCCACGTTTCGACATACGACGGGTTAAAATAAAAAAAAATACACAGTGTACGGAAAAATCAGGAAATAAGACCCGAGTTTTCGAACTTAAGATCCTATATTCGGTATCAACTGTTACTTTAGAAAGAACGTGATATGATTTATTATTGCTACCTATACCCTACCCTTCTAACATTTTAATTACTCTATGGTTAACACAAATTACCATAATGTTGTTCTCGGAAAAAAATATAAAATATAACTTTTTCCATTAACAAAGTACCTATATTACATCTTTTTTTTTGAAGGGGGATAATCATCCAATGACTTCTCCCGCCTTGAGTAAGACGAGATCCCTCTCGTCCTCCCGTTCCTACTCCTGCTTTGAGCCGGAGCCCCGGTAACCTGTTACGTTGTCCGTAACTCCGGATATTACATGGGTTGGGATAAAAAAGTCGAAGAAATTGTATTAATACTTCGTTGGCTTGTAACAAAAAGTTTTAAATACTTTGGAAGCTTTTCAACAAATGAAAAGATGAGTACGGGAACATTTTTTCATTTTTATTTGAACAGGTATTTTTGATAGACGGCCTCTTTGGTCAGAAATGGTAGGTTTTAATTTTGGTTTTAGAAGCACTGTTTCATAATGTTTGATTTATTTGGTGTTAATACTTAACTGACGAATACTCTGTTTTAGACTCTAATTAAATCTAGGACTTGTTTCACAATGTCTGATAGCCGCTGGATATGGAAGATAACTTTGAATTAAGAACGTAATTTGTATGCACTATCTGTCACATAGCTTCAATCAGGTTTTAATCAGGCGCTCAGGCGCCTACAAAAACTTATTTAGATTCTTTGAGATAGGACTATAAAAATATATACTTATAGTCCTATTTCAAAGAGTATTTATAAAAAAATATGGAAGACTTAAAAATATGACAATAATAATTAATAATAAACGTTAGCATGTTACGACAGTAATGACAAACGATCTGAAAATTTCGAAAGAAAAAGAGGCATCATATTTTACGTTTTAATCAATTTTTTTCTTTTTTCGAAATTAGTAATTTTAGCAATCGTTTAAAAATGTGTCTGTATTGCCATCTTTATCTTTAGTGGAACTATAAATAAAAACTTTTTTAAGAAGCACAACACATAGCCATAAGTAGCAAGTACGTATGACGGTGACAAGAAACCAAGGAGGTTACATATCTACTTTTTTTATCCTAATGTACAAGACGACCCTTGTAAGTAGTCGTAAATAGGTCAGTAGGCATGTCCCCGCTAATCCCTCAGAGGGCCACTGCCGGGAGTATTTACGGGAGTGTAATTATTGTGCCAACTGATTGCTGGCTCATTTCCTAAGAGTATACTCGCTAAATGGCCTTGGCTTGTCATTGATGTAAGTTTGAATCTGAGTTGTTATAGTATTAAGTACTTAATCAGCTTTTTGATTTTTGCGAATATCAAAGTCAATATCAATAAATTTATTCCAGCCGTTGAAGCTAGGTGCTCGTTCCAAAGTCTAGTTTCGAATGGAGGAGAATGAGCAAGAAAGTACATTTGTTACTTATTTTTTTAAAGAGTTACTCTTTAAATGAGTTACTCTTATTTTAAAAGTGTATCAAATGGATCTGTAATGATACGGAGTTTTAAATTTCGTGTGAGTAGTGTGTTCCATATTTGGAAGTAGCCTGTTGGCCCTCGTTTAATTGCAAAGGGACTATTCGTTAGTATTAAATAATCTTAAATTAAATAACGGTGTATTACTTAATATATTTAATTTATCAGATGATGATTAAAATCTATACAGTTTATAGTATTTTTATTAATATGAGTTCATTTATAATATTACACAAAACAACATCTTAATAAAAATATGATACAAAATAAAAACGAAAAAAATATCCTTTTATATCAGTCTCCTTTTCAAAGATTTTCCTTCTGGAAATTTCGTTGTAAACAAAATAACGGTTCCCCTTGAACCAACCTACGTTGTTGCTATTTTAAGTAACACGGGTAGCGCTGATACAATTTGAATTAATTAGGCCTTCGCCATCCGATGTTTACTGCTTCCTTGACACCTCGATTTAATGAGACTCGATAAGTGATCGGAGATATCGTGAATGTACGGCTTTAGTCGTATATGGGCGGTTTAAGTCTATGGTTTGTTTGAAAACTAGGTAAGAATTTGGCGGGAATTTTGACAGATGTCATAATATTTTTTTTTAATATTAAGTTTTTGTTTTTTTACTTGCAAATGCAAGGAATCTGGACTATCGGAGGTGTTGACTACCTAGCAGGTTTACCGGGACTCCAGCTTGAAAAGCAGGAGTAGGTATGGGGTGGTTTTTAATCAGTAAGAGTCTGACACTCCTTCTCGCCTCACCTAAGACGAGAGAAGTCATTGGATGATTTTCCCCCTTAAAAAAAGGAACCTGGACCAAGGAATTGATCTTGACTATGATTAATAGGTTTAGTATTAATAATTATAATCATTTTTGAAAATGTATCAACATCATTTTTAATATAATAAACATCTACTTACTCATCCGTTAAGACTCAGAGTCGACCTCAAAACTAATTAGCAAAAAGGTCAGGAGAAAGCAGATTTATCTTAGATAGGAACTTAGCTTATATTTTATTCTTTCATTGCAGGACAAGCGTCCCTAATTGGGCGCCTTTTAACTTAAGTGCGGCGACTCGTGCTCAGCCCATTAAAATACAAAAACGTGTACTTATTTCGTAGGCACTTTAAAACAGTAAAGTGGTCAAATAAAATATGCTCTTAGTAATGTATAATTAAACATAAATAAAACATTTCTCACCACTCATATTCTTTCCGTGGGTGTCTCATAACAGCTAAGCAGTGAAACTATGTGACCATTTCCCCTGATACTAAGTTTTGTAGTTGTATGAGTAAGATGTGCTATGAAGATGCGCCAACGGAAAGTAGCTTCTGTAGGTAATCTACTCTGCACATAGCTACAGCACCCGCGACGGTCGCACACATCCATAGCACGCACCCATAGCACGCAGCCATAGCACGCAGCTATAGCAAGCATCCATAACACATATCCATAGCACAAATCCGTAGCACGTATCTTTCTAGATAAAAAAGATGTGTGCCAGTGCTAAGCTATGTGTACCAAAGCGCTGGAAATTCATGCTTCGGCACGAATGGGCCGACTCACCCGGAGTTATACCACTACCTCACAGAAAACCAACGTGAAACAACGAGTCGTACGGATACAAATTCAATTACTTAGAAATGCCTGTAAGTTCAGAATAAAAAAATAATACTGTTTCCTTTCCTTTACCCACTCTAATTAGAAAGCTAAGCGGCTTATGCACTTCACTCAGACTTAGTTCTCAAAGAAATACCTAGGTACCATTTCATTTCATTTCACATCTATCGCAATGGTCATTGATAGGATGTTTAGTTATATAAATAAAAATAAGATAGTAATAGTATAGTCATATAGATGAATAGATATTAAGTATAATTAAGCAGAATAATATTGTAGCCATTTTGTGAAAGGGGTATGATGGGGTTGTCATATCTTGATAAAAAACCTCTAAAGAAAATAAGATAAAAAAATCTATCGAAACTAAATTAATATCAATTTATCTAACTAAGTACATAGATGTATATTATCTGTGGCGTTTGATTTCCCGCTTTTTATAATTAAATGATTGGCTGTATGACGTGACGGCCTTTGTCTGTTCAATCAAATCATAAATAAGCCACAGTTTGTTCGATATTTAAATGATATTGACAGATGCGGTTTGAAGCGTGCGTGGTTTTGGCGCGTTTTAATATAGTTATAAATTGTAATTAAATTTCAGGTATCATAAAACACAATTTTCTTTAGATATATAGGATAGGTACGATATTTAATCGTGGATTGTAAAGTAGGTATAATTTTAGGGGTGGTTGACGTTTAAATAAAAATATTACTTCTACATCATGTTTTCTTTTTTGTTAAAATTATTACTTAAATGTATTAAAAATTAAAAGATTAATTAGTACTAATTATCTTGTCACTGTTTTACGATATATTCGCGTATTCTAAAGAGACTTTTTATAAGAGAAAAAAAGGAATAACTACAGATTATTTATTACATATTTTTATTTCACCAACGTGGAAGGCCACATAAACCAAATCGACTTTTTCGATTACACTGATCCCACGTAACTGTTAATTCATGCGTTAAAATTGTTTCCTGGAGAGAACTAAGTAATTTATACAGCAAATGTTAGCCAGCTCTCCAATCAAATTGAAACAACAGATTAAATAGAGGTTAAGAGGATTATAAATATACAGATATAAAACAAATAATTCGAGGAAAACCTCCTTGAATGGTAATTATAAATGATTTCTGGGTAACAACTAATCCACTACATAATATAATAATATTGTATTTGTATTCATTTACATTTTACCGGATTTGCTGCTATTAATAGATACTTATGAGGTTTTATGTTATAAGCCGATAAACGAGCAGACGGATCACCTGATGGTAAGCAATCGCCGCTGTCCATGGACACCCGAAACATCAGAGTCGTTACATAAGTGCGCTGCCGCTAATTTATTTTAACAGTTAGTCAGTCTGCCACGGAAGTCAATCAACGTCACCATTTCAAAACATGGATTCTTATAGAGAAGAAAGGGTAAATAAGTCAATGATTTCGACTTTATATTGAAGTAGTCCAAACTATTTAGGGGTAGGAAAGTCATTTTATGATGATGAGGGAAAGCTTTACAATGCGTTTAGCTATAGTTTTATTATAACTTTCATGAGACATACTAAATAAATTATGATGTTATCGGCTTACTCACATAACAGTATAACGAGGAACTCGAGAAGTTTTAAGGCATGCTAGAGGCCACTGTCGCCGAGTCTGAACACTCGTTTAACAAGTCCGTCAAATGAAAAACACAGGATCTTTGCACATATATTTTTAAGTGGGGGAAAGTCATCGTTTGACTTCTCACGCCTTATGTAAGGCGAGAGAGAGTGTCAGACTCTTACTGACTAAAAACCACCCCGTTCCTACTCCTGCTTTTCGAGCCGGAGCCCCGGTAAACCCGCTAGGTAGTCCGCAGACCTTTATACATTTTATATTAAAGGTTGCTCAAAAATAATTAAGTAAATACATAACGATGTCCCTTCCAGCTTAAAATAAAACATTACATCATTTTCAGCCCTAAAACGGAATATTATAACCAGAAATAGCCTGAAGCAAACCCTTTGTGCTTCAAAAAGATAGCTGAAATTCACCAGAACCCATGTAAATATATTTTTCAGACATTTCAAACGTTTGATTGCGATTTATTTCAATTTAACTAGAAGTATAAAGGTTATTTCTAAAAATACTTTTGTTTTAAAAGGTATTTAATTAATTGCCGAATTCGACTGCCTTGATGGTCGAATGGTCGCAAGTGCGCCAGGGGTCTCGGGTTCGATTTCCGGGTCGGGCAAAGTATTGCTTGCCTTATTTTGGTTTTTGAAAATTTCTTAGTAGTAGCACGGAGTCTAGGAATCAATCAAAGGCTCACCCCCTATTACATGGGACTAACAGCATAAATAGTGAAAAGTAGGTGTACATTGTACAGTGCCATAATGTGATAGAAGGCGTGATGATATATAATATTAGATATAAAGGTTTATATCTAATAATACTTTTGTTTTAAAATGTATTTTAATTAAACATTTAATTAATTATTGTAAACGGGTTGAGATATTTTAAGGTCGAGCTTCGTAATTATATAATTATGTTTTCTTACATCCCAAAGGGGTTACCAAAGGGGTAATTATCCATGTGTAAAGTGAGATAGGTGATACAACACCGTTATTCCCTTTGGGGTAGGCTGTGGTATATAGGGGTCGCAGTTGTAATAATAATCTAGTTGTTTATTTATTTATGAGATCGCCCGGTCTCTCTTAAATGTGTATAAAATAGTTGGGGCTTATGACACCCGCGGGAAGAGGAGATGTGGTGCCAAATGCATTGTACCTAATCTTCACCATACAATAATTAGCTAAATTACCTAAATCCTATCGGAAGATTAGTTACTTCCTCCATCTCTCATATATTTTTTCCTCTAATGCAATGCTACGCCGTAGTAGCATAGCGCACGTAGCATCACCGTAGCATTGTCTACGACAGTTGTTTCGGAGTTATACGCGGCCATACATAGATTTTTTTCAGCGACAAATGCATTTTTTTTAAAGCGTAAAGAAATACAAACAAACAACGTTCAAAAACAAAATAAACAAATCAATTAAAGAGACAAGAACTCAATCCAAAATACAAACAATTGTTTTGTAAAAGAATCCATTAGTTACGTATTGAACTGTTTATTTGTAAACTACGTTAGCTACCGGTCGCTATCGGGTTACTAAACCGTTAAGCTCACAGTTAACGATCGCCGTGACGTCACTAATAGCTTAGGATGGATTACTGGACGCTTGCAATACGATCGATGGGTTTATTGTTCTGTTTTTTTCTTTCTTTCTTTAGAGATTTTGTTTAAAAGTGTAGCGAGGGTGATGTTTCGGGGTTAAACTTAGTATCCTCGAATGGGTGGTTTTTTTAAGGGAGAAAAATCATCCAATGATTTCTCTCGCCTTGAGCGAGGCGAGAGCGAGTGTCAGACTCTTACTGACTAAAAACCACCCCGTTCCTACTTCTGTTTTCCAAGCTAGAGACCCGAGAGAGATGCTTGCTGCCACACTCAGAGACATTTAATGATTACTTTAACTAATCCTTAGTAACGATTTTGTATCGAAAACAATTGCTAAGAATTGGGTTAAGTAACCATTAAATGATTCTGAGTACGGCGGTTATTTTACAAACGCAAATACAGTATGGTGTATTTTTCATTTAATTTTGATTTAAAGAATACTCGTATTACTTCATCAAAGTAAATAAAACCGTTTCACATTATTATATTGTGGGTACTTATTGGAATGTAATTCGATTTGACGTTATTGTTAAACATTAAAACCACGTATTCGAAATATTCGAATGAAATTCTTCATTTATACGAAGGAATGTGAACCTCAGTATTATACAGAAACTTATTTCCAATATGAGTTAAGCCAATGTTTATTGGTTAACCAAAATAAATATTGGATACATTACGTTTTCCAACTGTTTAATTTGTTTAAATTTAAATACAATCTGTAGCGATTAAAAGGTTATTATTAAGCATCGCGGTTTGTTTGTTTGAAAAACAAGCTTTATTTAATTGTTCTCAAAGGATTAGCAATGGCAGTGGGCCGGTCACATTTGTCGAAGGACCGATGACCGTTGGGGTAAACGTGTTCTAGAGTGGAGACCGCAAGCAAGCGTAGTGTAGGGCACCCTCTAGGTAGGTGAAGTGACGATATCAGCAAGGTGGCTGGTAGTAGTTGGATGCGTAGAGCTGAAGATCGAGCTCAGTGGCGTGCTATTGGAGAGGCCTATGTTCAGCAGTGGACGAGAACAGGCTTTTTTTTGGACAAGTCCGCCACAACCTCCCTCACTGCTGCAACTCCTGTAAGCCAGGATCTACAGTAGATACAACCATGAAAACACCGGAACATTGAAGTCCGGCGCGTCCCAGGGACATGAATGATTGTCTTGGATCCCGCAACGAAATTAATCAGAAGATATTATTAGAGGAGAAGAAAAAGAAAACGAGAGAGAGAATAGGCTGATGATGATGATATAAAAATGTAACTTTAGAGGATTTTAAATAAATACAAACAATGTAAATAACATTAATAACTGTCCTATTTGTCCCATTCAAAACAGAGAACAAATGAACATTAATCACCTTGCTACCTCTAGGAAGCGGGCTCTAACCCCCGGCTATACGGTTACAAAGCAAATACGACGTAATAATACATCGTATTGATATTCCGTGATTAAATTATGTTCCGTGAAGTCGAGACGGAGTAATGAGGTATGTATTATGTTGTATTGTTTCATGTTTAAGTTGTGGAGTGGTTGTTATAATGTCAAAGCTTGTATTTGTGGAAAAGAAAAAGTGGTAATATAAACTTATTTGTATACATGTAATTTGTTTTTCTGTTTCTATTAGAAATTGCTGGATAATTATTGTAAAGTAAAAGTTGCCAGGATAGTTATTTAATATTACAAGAGTAATAATATACTTTTCTTTTTTTTAATATTTCAGAGCTGTAACTAGTCTAATTTAAATATACATGGGCAAGTCACTAATCCGGAGCTGCGGACAACCTAGCGGGTTTACCGGGGCTCCGGCTCGAAAGGCAGGAGAAGGAACGGGGTGGTTTTTAGTCAGTAAGAGTCTGACACTCCCTCTCGCCTCGCCCAAGGCGAGAAAAGTCATTGGATGATTTTCCCCCTCAAAAAAAAATAAAAAAAAATGGGCAAGTCACATTCATCACAAAAGCCAAGTTTGTTTAATCTCTATATATAAAACTCAATTACTGTTCGTTAGTCTTGCTAAAAACTCGAGAACGACTGGACCGATTTGGCAAACTTAAGTCTTAAGTTATTTGTGGAAGTTCAGGCAAAGTTTAAAAGGTGAGAAAAAATGTTTGAGGCGGTACGAAGTTTGCCGGGTCAGCTAGTTTATAAAAAAAAAAAAGATCTCGTAGCTTCCTTTGGATACCATACGCAAGACGCCAGGACGCCGCTGGTGAGGCGTGGTGAAGCCCCTTCAGGTATGAAGCCCATACATATGTCATCTATACTAATATTATAAACCTGAAGAGTTTGTTTGTATGATTGTTTGTTTGTTTGTTTGAACCCGCTAATCTCAGTAACTACTGATTATGATTATGATACTGATTTGAATAATTCTTTTTGAGTTGGATAGCGCATTTATCAAGAGAGGTTATAGGCTATAAATCATCACGCTACGATCAATAGGAACCGAGCAGTGCGGGTGAAACCGCGCGGAAATAGCTAGTTGTTAATTATTTAATCCAACTCTTTACACACGTCACTCACATCTAGTTTCAAAGACAAGTGGTACTTACATGTGGCGATGTGATGGACTTCCTGCTGTCAGTGTTGCTGGCCTGCCTGGAGAAGGAAGGCGCGTGCACGCTCATCGGAGACCCTGGCTCCGAGTCCGTCTTCCCTTCGTTGCTGCTGTTCCCTGCTTCCTGGGGGAGAAAAGAGGTTTATGGTTTTATTTTTGTAATAATGAGAATAGGCTGCGCGACGTCGCCGTTTCTGCGCACGCTGCTCATGAGGAAGAGTATATCTGTTACTCAAAACAAGTAGCTTTACTCCATTAATTTACGCGAGTAAACTATGATTATATGTTAATTTATGGTTTGAAACAATTGCAGTATTTAATGCAAGTCTGTAAAATAAGTGTGTACTGAAAATAATAATTTGGTATTCTTCTTTTTTTTATTAACTGCGTGGAAACAGTGTCGCTTGTCGCACATGCTCGTAACTATAGGCCCCTGCATGGCTTGAAACTAGTCGAGTAACACTATTAAACTATTATGTCACTTTGCTTAACTTACATCAACAGCCTTTATGCTACTGTTAATCAAACCCTCTGCTCTGATAGAGCAAAAGTTTTGAGCATTAATCACCGTTTGCTTAATGTGGGTTGGCGATTTCAAACTTATAATTAGAAATTAGTTTGTCAGTCGTGTCCAAATAATCTTAGAAAGTAACTAACTGGGATAAAGTCACATTCGTATTTGCCATTGGTAGGTTTCGAACCCTCACTCTTATGCGCGAGAAGCGGGTATTCTAATTTTAACTTAATTGCTCACATAACGCTTACGTAAATAAAACCGTATTCAAATAACTTGATTAAGATAACTATGAAATAAGTTTTTGCGAACAAACCTGCAGTAAACACAAAGCATATTATACTTAAGTTATAAAACAAGCTGAGCTACTTAATTGCACCTCCAAGTAATATATTGTTGTAACACTATATACCTAGGTCCTAGGTAGTCTACGTACTAGCCTTATGTCCTAGTTTCCAAGTCGTGTGGCTCACAAGCAGGCTATTAAGTCTTTGTAACTTTGCAACAACAGATGTCTTAGTGTTTAGTAATTATGTGGACTTAAGACCAATTAATGTAATTATATCTCGGACTGTATTCTTTTACAAATTGCTATATACCGGGTACAATTCCAGACTCTGTGCTAATACTGAGAATTGTGAAAAACCTCATTATTATTCCTTCCGATTCCGAACCGGGAAATCCCTTTGTTCCATAGTCGGGGACATGCCTGCCTGAGGTAACTGGCCGTTTTCATAAACCACCCCCCCCATATTTGTCATGGGGGAAACCTTCAAATAGCGATTAGCTTTTTGGAGAGAAAGACTAGGGAGTGTGGGATTTTTATCTAACTAAAACCACCCCGGTGCTCCGAAGCACCGTGGTGCAGCGCGTGACCACCGTGCTACCATCTTCCCTGAGGCCGCTGGATGGGCACCTAGAGTCTCCACTCTATGCATCTGCGGCCACAAAGGACGGCTTGCAGATGATGTAAGCGGGATTTCAACGAGGCCACTTCCCTAAACCATCTTTATTGTCATTTATACGTTCGTGAAAACTAAAATGTCATTAAATGTCACCTGTTTTAGCATAGGGGTGCCTTAAAATTTAGGAGAGTTTGCTGAAAACATAAGTCTTTATATGTATGCATAGTTAAACAAACAGGTATCGAGTTAAAATATAGGCCCTTAAGTTTGTAACACATATTACGTTGGACCCTCATCCTGCGGCGACGGATATTGCTTTCTGATCCGGATGTGTGTCTATGTGATCCGTGTGGACCGAGTATTTGTGTCGCATTCTATTCTGTTCTATTTATAGAAATGTCGACGATAGTTTCGTATTGAAATGTGTAAGATAAAAGGATGTTTTGTTTGTCAATAAAAAATGATATGAAGTTGTGCATAATATATTATAATAATAAAAGTAAAGATATATTTCTGAACATTCCGATTGTCCGGATTGGGCAAATTTGTTGTGCATTATTTATTATGCTTTTTAGTTCGGCTATATTCGCCCTTGGAATGATTATGAGTCCCTGGAGTGGCTAGAAGATCGAGTTCTTCGTCAAACAGTTACATGAGTAAGCCAAAAATCATAATCCTAGTTACGGTACGGTACTATATGATAGTTCGTTAAAAGTCACATTGGTACTTGTCGTTGGCAGGATTCGTACCCACGCCCTCATGCATTAAAAGCAAACGTTTTAAACCTCCGGGCCACCACGAGTAATACATAAGCTTGGCAGAAGCTAGTCATTAATATATATTTCATATACCACACGAAAGTTACATAATACAATTTCTTGTGTATGACAATAGACTGATCTCTCATTATACAGGACTTATTACATAGCTTATAAAAAGATACATAGGCTCCTTTGTCCGCGCAAATTTGAGCAAACAGCTAAAAACTTTTTGCTCCACGTTTAGTATAATGTATGGAGAATTATATGAGGATCTACAGTCCCTAGCCGGAGCGTTCAAGGGTCCGAGCAGTCTATTTATAGAGGCAGGCAATTTATTATAATTACGTATGTAAATTTGTTCTCTGAGACTGCCTCGTTGGCCGAGCTCGTTGCAAGTGCGACTCGGCAAGGGGTCTCGGGTTCGATTCCCGGGTCGGGCGAAGTATTACTGGGCTTTTTTTGGTTTTTCGAAAATTTCTCAGTAGTAGCACGGAGTCTGGAAATGTGTCCGGTATATGGCAATAGGCTCACCACCTATTACATGGGACTTACAACATAAATTGTGAAAAGTGGGTGTACATAGTGGCATTACGTGCCATAATGTGCACCTCTGCCTACCCCTTCGGGGATTAAAGGCGTGGCGATATGTATGTATGTATGTATGTAAATTAGGCTCTCTTGTGTAGCAGCCATCCTTTGCGACTGGACTTGTAATTAGCATACTATTACAGCTTTTGATCTTTGGAGTGTCGTGTGTGGCGTCCAATTGTTATCTTGAATGCGTTTAATGAGTTGCGGTTTCGTGGGTTGTAGGAGTGGGGAAGACTAAGAGTGAGGGTTGAAATTTGACCACTGATAATGGGCTAACGATGGACTATGTTTTATTTAAGTGTAGTTGTGTGTTGTGTGGAGTGGAGTTCGCTAGATTTTTGGTGATGTCGTCAGAGTCCATTTGTCAGCACCTTTATTCCAGTCGCGGGTATCGTACGAGCCGACTGACAGACTACACATTTTGACAGAGAGTGGGTAGTAGTGCTTTTTTTTTAATTGACTTAAAAAATAGAGGCTGTAAAGAAAATTTTGTAAAAGTGAAGAAAGACAAACTCCTCTTTTGTCGTGGAGACAAGTCAGCAAATCCACTGGTAGTCACAGGCTCGCTTTAAAAAGACGTAGTAAAATTAAGGGTATCTGGTGACAAACATAAAATCACTCTACTTTGTAGAGAACAAACAATCCAATAATACTTTGCTTAACACAGAGACCTAACTCATTCCCACTATCCTATGTAAACGCAGCAAAACAAACAATTTTAAATTAAAACTAAAACTAAAATAGAATAGTTCCAGTCCATTTGCTCGATTAGTTTGTATTGAATCCTCTCGCGGTTCGCACTCAATGTAACTTTGCCAATGAATGGATTGGTTTCAGGGCTTTGCACAAACGGGCGTGATTGCATTACGTAATACCTCTGAAGGGATTATTTCATGCTGAGAGGATTGTAATGGAAATCCATTATACCTATACTAGTTTTGTAATAGGGTACATGTAACGTCACGTCTTTTATCCCCGAAGGGGTTGGCAGAGGTGTACATTACGGCACGTAATGCTGCTATACAATGTACAGCCACTTTTCAGCATTTGTGTTATGAATTCCATGTTATAGAAGGTGAGCCTACTGCAATATACCGGGCACAATTCCAAGAGAAACGGAAAAAAGTCCCGTAATACTTTGCCGGACTCGGGAATTGTATCCGAGATCCCTTGTCCGGCAGTCGCACTTGCAATCACTCAACTAACGAGGCAGTCAAGGGTAGATGACTAAATTTTTATTCTTATGCCCGTCTTGTAGATTATTTCAAAACATTAGACACGTATTTTTTATTTTCTTACGGAAACAAATACTTTCGATGATATTATATCGATTTCAAATATCACATGGCGACACTTCTGGATACGTTTAATGCGTAGAAATGACGTATTTGTTCTCAGTTCTTTGATTCGTTTTATTGAAGTATATCTTATATGACAAATTAAAAATACGTGTATAATATGTTTTCATTACTTAACTGACGGACTAATAGATTTTTAATTTGCATATCTCCTTATTATCCCTATTATGGTTTTTAGTAAATTGATTTTTTATTTGTCGTTCTGTTTCACTATTATTCAGGCCCAGGATTTTGCTTTATAAATATACAACTTAGAAAGAAAACAAAGTCTGTTATTGTGTTCAATATAATTAGCGAATTTTGAACAACGCTAAACAACAGTATTTACATAATTATTAAACTATAACTCCAGAACAAACGAACCGATTTTCACGGTTTGTGCGTTCAGGAAAATTCAAGAAAAATTAGTAAACAGGGAAAATCATTATCATAAATCATTAGTGGCGAAATGGAGGTCGCTGGGCTTGCTATATAATTATAATATGGTAGTAAATATATAAATAAAATTATTTCTATTAAAAAACTATACCTGTAAAGACCTCGCGAGCTCAGAGTCCAGATACCGTCCGGTAGTTCTCCTGTCGGGCAGTATGTACTTGGGGACCGACTTGAAGAACCAGGCTCCTGACTTCTTCCACATCTCCCTCGTCTCCGCACACAGGTTGCACATGTACGCCTCTCTGGAGTATATCGGAGATCTGAGGACAAAATGTGAGATTGGACGTTAGGCTGAAAAGTATACCACAGATGGGGCCCAGTATGGCTGATGCCCGATCTGGAGCTGCGGACAACGTAACAGGTTACCGGGGCTCCGGCTCAAAGCAGGAGAAGGAACGGGGTGGACTTACACTCTCTCCTGCCTCACTTAGGCCGAAGAAATCGAATCAATGTAAGTGTGGGAGAGCCATGCTTCGGCACGAATGGGCCGGCTCGACCGGATTGATACTACGGCTTCACAGAAAACCGACGTGAAACAACGCTTGCGTTGTGTTTCGTTGTGTGAGTGAGGTTACCGGAGGCCCAATTAACCCCCTTCCCAATCTTCCCAATCCCCGATTCCCGAACTTAACTCCCAAAAAGCCGGCAACGCACTTGTAACGCCTCTGGTGTTTCAAGTGTCCATGGGCGGCGGCGATTGCTTACCATCAGGATTACCTGATGGTAAGCAATCGCCGCGCAATACGCCGCAGACGTATTAACGACTGCTCGATTACCGGCGTGTTTCATAAAAAAATATATATATATATCATTGGAAGATTTGCCCACTCGACAAAAGGCTGAAAAGTCTGTAGAAACTACAACTAAATGGCTGTTTAATTACATCAGTGATGCAGTGATGTGACATCACACATCATCAGCCTATAAGTGGCCACTGCTGACCAAAGGCCTCTTCTCGTACGGAGAAGTTTTGAGCATTAATCACCATGCTTGCTCAATGCGGTTTGGCGATTTCAAACTTCTAAAAAAATTGAAATTATGAGCGCAGTTTTCCTCACGATGTTTTTTTTACTGTTTGATACAACTTTCTTACTAAGTCTTAAACGAAGTAGTTTCAACTGTCATTGTTCGTTGCAAACTTACTTCGAACTTTAGTTCAACAACTTAAAGTTGAGAATTCATTGCGGTCACACTTTGAAGTCACCTGTTCAACGTTTCTGCTCACTTCGTTTTCTTTAAAAGGGATTATGATAGCGGTTTGAAGACCAAGTTTTTTGTTTTGCAGCGAACTAAGAGACAGAGAATTTTCAACTTTATGCTTTGTGCAATGAAGTATACATTTCAACGCTCTTAAACTTAGATAATGGCATAGTGGTTTTGTTGCAAAGGAATTTGAGCTTTTTGTTGTGTGTATTGAGGTGGAAAGTTACATAGCTGTGGTGCAGTGGAAATTTTCTTTTATTTGAGTACAAAGCCAGCATCTTATGTTTTAAGGTATAATAACAATGCACTTCACTTTTTAAAGTGTACATTGAAAAGTGTCAAGTGCGAATCGTAATTAAAATCGTTGAATACTTTTTACATCCTATCGAATGTTCAGACAGATGTGCATATATTATAGTTTATATGTTTCATAATTATATTATGAACCCGTGTAATGGATATCTAGAAAAAAATTTGACAGCTTAACCTCAAAATGGATCCTTGCACGGCGATCTTACAATACGATCACATTTTGGAGATCACAGTTGAAAGTAAGTTTGGGGACCCAATTCCCTAGGACATCTTCACAGTCTTTTCAATCCTCGATTCAGGTATCCATTGGCGGCGGCGATTGCTTACCATCAGCTGACCCGTCTGCTAGTTATATATGGATATTTTTTTGTGGTATAAGCCGGTACTTATACCACAAAAAAATATCCATATCGTCGAAACCTTTTTAAACCCTCAAAAAGTCCCTATAAAATATTGTAAGACAGAAGAATTCCATATATATGCTAGGAACTCGAGCGAAGCCGAGGAAAGTCGCTAGTTTTAAAATATTTTCTACTTACGGTACGATAAAATTAACGCGCGCTCTTTTGTGTTCACATTCGATGGTATTTCATTCAGGAATGCTTTTGTTGAAATTAAGCTGTTTCTACACTCTCATGAATTCTATCTTTAGCTAAGTAATTGTGTGTATGGTTGTTGATCATGAGGTCCGGTTTTGCGAGTCTAAACTCAACTTAAAACAGATGAATGGATGTAAAAATACAGTGGTCTAAAACTGAATTAAACTTTACACATTTTGTATGGACGTTATATCAGAATTGTATTTCTAGTAAGCAAATCTACAGATAGGTTATTGAAATTTAATAAAACGCTATAAATGGTTTGCAATCAACTGACGTTTTATAATAAACAATATACAAAGAGTTTACTTATCACATAAGGAGTTTAACAATTGATAGGTCTACATACATAATTAGTTTAGAACTAATACACCAGATGACTCTATTGTTAATACATATTATTTTGTTACATATATTTAACACCCTGACCTAACAAAATAATCTAAATTCTCTTTAAAACAATATTATAATCTGTTTTAAAAAACATAATATTATTTAACAAAACCCTGGTAAAACTGGTGAAAAAATTCTCATCAACTGGGTTAATCCCTTAGCCACAAGCCTGGCTCTATAATGCATTTCACCTTTACTGTTAACTTTCTTTTCCCGCACAATTTAATATATCACTTTCAGCAATTAGTTCACCTGTCATTTCCGCACACATGTTCGCATAACCTTTGTAGTCTGTTTTGCATCTCACACGTTTTCTGGCGTAGATGATTCACGCTACATGAAGACAAGATCCGTCTCCTCTGGTGATAAGGTATCTGAGTAGCTGGTATCAGTGTTGCTCGATGAATTCCCTGGTATAAAAATCTCATCCTTCTGGCTTACACTGGTATCTTGCTCTTCTCTCTTCTTCAGGTGGCCTATCTTCATTGTTGCTGAACTGTCATCTATGTTTTCCATGACAACAACATACCTGGCTATAATGATATTTCGTGCTACTGGATCATACAAAAGATAGCCCTTGATATTTTCACAATATCCAACTAGGAACTTCTTCTTTGCTTTTTTATCCCATTTTTTATTTTTCTTTTTTACGTGGACCATAACTGGACTGCCAAATATTTGCAACTTTGGCTTTCTGCCCGTCTATAATTCATAAAGAGTTGTATTCTCTTTAATACCTGCTGTTGACTGTGTTTACAGGCTCTGCCCATAGACATTTCTCAAACTGAGCATCGAATAGGAAACAACGAGTTTTCTCAACTCAATCTGTTGTACCTTTCACTTACTCCATATTGCTCTGGTGTATAACTGTTTCTTTCTGATGAACTATACCACATTTCCTTAAATAATTTTCCATCTCAGAAAATAAGCTGTGTACATCCTGCTAAAGTCATCTATAAACAATAGGTAATATCTGGCTTTACCTAGTGACATATTCTCCATTGGTTCACATGACAATGTGAATCAGTTCTAGGACTTCATGACTTTGGTTTACACTTTGAAGGAATGGTAACCTAGTTTGTTTCCTTTCGCAACAAACTGTACAACTGGCTTTGTTAGAGCCGCACTTCTCATCAAAACTTACACCGAAACATCTATGCCAAGTATTATTCAATACTTTTACTGCAGCTGTCAACACTTGCTCACCAAACATTCTGACAAAAAATTCTTGTTGGAAACCATATGAGTACTTGCGCCGGAATTGTTGTTGTATCACTATGGCTACTACCAGCGCTACCAACACCACCACTGACAGTGCTCGTCAACGAATTTTCGGTTTCCGTTTCCGCTGCTACCGCCGTACTGTGATTGTTGAATTCTGTAACCGCCGCCATATATATGATGCTTTTTTCAGCGATGAATGCACCTTCCGACTTAACTGCAAAACTCATATCCAACACTTTTGTCTTTATAGCGTCCTGAACCACGGATGCCTCACAAACTTCTCCAGTAATCCAACTAACATGAGCGATCCCATCCATTGGTCGTTAATTTCAAAACCAGTTCCTTTCAGTTTCTGTGCCGTTTCAAATAGCTGGTCAGTTTAAAATGTCGACTAATTACTTAGTAAACATACCGAAGTTAAAAGTTCGTGAAAATATAATTTTATTTCGTATCTGGGCCCATAACCTAATAAAACGCTATAAATGGTTTGCAATCAACTGACGTTTTATAATAAACAATATACAAAGAGTTTACTTATCACATAAGGAGTTTAACAATTGATAGGTCTACATACATAATTAGTTTAGAACTAATACACCAGATGACGCTATTGTTAGTACATATTATTTTGTTACATATATTCAACGAAATTGACTGGTAATAAATGTTGTTTTTCGCCGGGCTACCACACCGTGGCAAAGGTAGGAGTAAATAGGAACGGGGTGGTTTTTAGTCATTAAGAATTTGACACTGTTGGAAATTAACGTGGTAAATGAAAAATATTGTGGATATTTCAGCGGATTTAATTGTTCTTCAACCGATCATAGAAACTTTCATTCGAGAGATACGAGAGCAAAACAAAGGAAAAGTCCCGGCTGTCAAAAATGACAGTTAACTTTTTTTTTTTTTTTTTATAGCGACCAGTTCTACTTTATAATAAATATAGGTTGTGTTTACAAACCAGAAAAACAATCTTTCCAACACTGGCCCTTAAACACAAGCTGAACTATATTTCACAATATAAAAGAAAAACAACAAAGGCATATTTCCTACCTATGGTTCACATCTCACCAATTAACATACATCTAACATCAGTATTACATATAAGTTACACAGTTAAGACTTGCATAAAACATAACACTCGGACTGAGATACATTCTCATATGTTACAGTTTTATCAATTAAAACAAACTCAAAAGAAAATATATTCAGTTATAAAACCAACAAAAGGAACTTAAATTACAGTTAGCATCTGGCTTACAAACTTGTTATGTTTCTCTTTACAAAGTGCTTTGGTTAGTACATCCGCTAACATAACTATAGTTGACAAGTATTTAATTTCAACAATACCTTTAGTTACAATCTCCTTAATAAAATGATGACGTATGTCAATGTGCTTTGTTCTAGAATGAAATATAAAGTTTTTACACAGTTTTATAGCTGATTGATTATCATTATAAATCGTGATTTTAGGCTTGGTACCAAATATTTCGAATATGAACTGTCTAATGAAAAGAGCTTCCTTACATGTGTCTGACAACGCCATGTACTCTGCCTCGGTACTAGATAGAGCAACAGTGCCTTGCTTACGACTCTCCCAAGCGACGACAGACTCACCAACAGTGAAAACAAAGCCTGTGTAGGACTTACGGTCTATGTTGTCTGACGCCCAGTCCGCATCAGCATAAGCTGAAATGTTCATGCCTGTTTTAGAAAAAACAAGATTAAAGTTAATTGTACCTTTCAAATATCGTAGGATTCTTTTGGCAGCCTTCCAGTGACTTTCGCCGAAGCAATCGTTGAATTGGCTGAGATAGCCGACTGCATGACTTATATCAGGCCTTGTGCAAACTGCCACATACATTAGCGAACCTATCAAACCTCTGTAGTCGTAGGTTCCTTCTTGTTTAGGTTCCTTGGCAAGTTTCAATCCTGTCTCCATGGGTGTCGCAATAGCGTTACAATCCTCCATTCGAAACTTCTTCAATATCTTCTGTATGTAGTTTGATTGATTGAGGTAAATTTTATCATCTTTCCTCATCAACTTCATTCCAATTATAAGCTTAGCTGGCCCAAGATCAGTGATGTCAAACTCATCCTGCAATTCTTTCTTTATATTATCTTTCCCTGGGAAATTCGGGGAGGAAAATATAATCAGATCGTCTACATACAATGCTATGATCATCATCAATCCATTTTCACTCTTAGAGTAAACACAGGGCTCAGAAGTCAAGCGTTTAAACTTCAACTTGTTACATAGAACCTTGGTAATCTTGTCATACCATGATTTGGATGCCTGTTTAAGGCCATAAACAGCCTTATTCAGCTTATATACCATTTCTTCACTCCCTTTGACCTTGAAACATTCTGGCTGCTCCATGTATACTGTTTCTTCCAGGTCTCCATTTAGGAAAGCTGTTTTTACATCCAGGTGTTCTATGTCTAAGTTATACTCTGCCGCCATTGCAAGCAGCATCCTGATTGTTGAGTATCGCACAACCGGTGAAAAAGTATCTTGGTAATCTATCCCATATTTTTGTGTATACCCTTTTGCAACCAAACGAGCTTTAAATTTCAATAGCTCACCATCAGCACCATACTTCTTTTTAAAATCCATTTGCATTGAACGGGCTTATGACTTGGGTCACGTTTTGTCAGAGTCCAACATTTATTTTTAATAAATGAGTCATACTCATCAGTCATTGCCCTGCGCCAGCTGTCTGAATCTGGTCCATTCAGCGCCTCGGTTGCAGTCTGAGGTTCATCAGGGTTACTGTCGACCGGTCCCACAAAATTAGCCTGCAGGGGAGACTCAGGAGCTGCTTCATAGGAGGTGTCTGACTGCTCCGCCTCAGCTATTGAGTCTTCACCTGGAATATAAGTTTCATCCGAACAATTCTCTGTTTCATCACTTAGGTCTTCGCTCTCAGAGTCATTTATTGTGTATGTGCTGACTCTTTGCTCATTCTGTGATAATCTCATGTCATCAGAAACATCAGAACTCACACTGGATGACTCTGATTGCTGAATTTCATCTGAATTCAGATTGTTGAAGTCAACAATTGTATGCTGATCAACATTTTCATCATGTGACATTTTTTTGTTACAGAATTTATTTTCTAAAAATACGACATTACGAGAATTGACACATTTTATGGGATTATCAGGATCAATTAATCGGTATCCCTTGGACTCTTCATTGTAACCCACAAATATGTATGGTTTACTTTTAGAATCAAGTTTTCTTCTATTCTTCACAATAGAATATGCAACACAACCAAAAATTCTTAAATGGTTTAGATTTACCTTTTTACTAGTCCATTTCTCTTCAGGGGTTACTCCAGCAACAGCTTTCGTAGGACTTCTGTTCTTTAGGTAAACTGCTGTGTTGACCGCCTCAGCCCAGAATTTCATTCCGAGTCCAGCATCTCGCAGAAGACATCTAGCCTTCTCCATAACGGTCCTGTTGGCGCGTTCTGCAACGCCATTCTGTTGTGGACAGTCTGGTATCGTTTTCTGATGCTTGATTCCACATGTCTTGACGTATTCCTGAAACTTAGAACTCATATATTCTCCGCCTCTATCACTTCTGAGTACTTTTAATTTCTTTCCTGTTTCATTTTCGACAAGGGCTTTAAATTGTTTGAAATATTCAAAAGTCTCATCTTTCGATTTCAAAAAATAAATAAACTGCTTCCTTGTGTAATCATCAATGAAACTGAGAAAATATTTAGCACCACCTAGAGATGACTGTTGCATGGGACCACAAAGGTCTGTATGAACCAAACCAAGTACCTCTGTAGCTCTACTACACGACCTTTTGGGAAAAGGAAGCTTACTCTGCTTCCCTTCTACACATGCAACACACTGCTGAAAATTAGAAGTGTTAAAAGAAATGCCATTTGCCATACCTTTTTGAAGTAGTTGCATATTTCTGGAATTCAGGTGGCCGAGACGTCTGTGCCACAACTCCTGGGATGATAAATCCACTGCTGCTGATGCCATCATAGAACACTCCTGTTCCACAGAACAGCCGCTGTCTGACACGGTATCAAGCTGATACATACCATTGACTTGCGTACCAGTAGCTAAAATTTCATCATTGTCGCAAATAGTACATGAATTACTATTAAAAGTGACAACATATCCCTTTTTGGTCATAGCACTGACAGACAACAGGTTAGTACTTAAATTAGGTACATAATAAGTATCACTTATTGTCCTTACGCAGTCTTTCAATTTAATCTGCACTTCCCCTAAGCCCGCTGTTGTTAACCTTTCACCGTTTGCTATGCTTACATCTACGGATTTACTACGGTTGCACTTCATCACTTTTTCACTATTACACATATGATTTGTCGCTCCAGAGTCTATGTACCACACATCACTATTCACTTTCACCGAGAGAGCCGTCAGAAGGGTCTTTTTGTTCCTCGCTGACTTCTTCACTGGATTTCTCTGGGTCGGTGGGTCATTCTCTTGGTTTTGTACTTTGGCTGGTCCTTTTTTCTTCGGACAGTTCCTTATCATATGTCCCTTGGCACCGCAACCGTAACACTTAGGTTGCTTCTGTGTGATGAGTGCTGTTTCTTCAGATTTTTCTTCCCGTCTTTGGGTTTCCTGAAGTAATTTTTGTGAGATGATTTCCGTAGACAGTTTGGAAGTTGAATGCTCAATCGCCATGATCAGTGGGTCGTAGTCATCTGTGAGCCCACTCAGCATGATGACTGCAACGAATTCGTCGTCCAGTGGCGATTCAATTTCATGGAGTTGATGTGAAATTTCTTTTATTTTGTTCAAGTAGACTTCCATTGAACTATTCTCCGACAGCTTAGTACTGAAGAGGCTACGCAGTAAACCTAGCCTTCTGCTCAGGCCACGTCCCTCGTAGGCCTTTTGCAGTATTTTCCACGCTTCATGTGCACTCTTCGCTGTACGAATATATGGAATTACAGCCGGTGTCACGGAAAGCGCAATGCGCGCCAACGCTTTGTCAACTTTTTCTTGTCGCCATCTTCGCTGGGTTCTGCTTCCACGCAATTCCATAATTCCTCGTGGATAAGCAACATGCGCATTGTAAACTTCCACGTGGAATAGTTTTCTGCACCTTTCAGTTTCTCAATGCCGGTTTGCCCGAACGCAATCGCCGTTGAAGCCATCTTTTCTTGAATGCCGGGACACGTTGCGTTGTGCCGGTAATTATTCCAAGTATGATGAATCTTACCAAAATATGAGTATTTTTCACTTTTGGGTGAATTTCCCAAATGACTTTTTTTTTGTCTTTAGTGAAATTCGTATTTGAAAAAAGAAATATTGTTCTGGATTATTTTTTTTGTATTCAATAGGCAGTTATTGGGTTGTGGCAAAAATATAATTTGCCTAGGACTATATATAAGGGTAGAAAAAAATACATAAACCTCAATTTTTCTCATATCGGTGGCTGTCCCTCTACTTTTTTTACTGACAAAAATGCTTATACACTTGTAAAAATAAGTAAGTTAAGTATATAACTAATTTTATTTAATAGACTATTAGTTTTATTATTAACATAGAGCATATTTTAATACATAACCGACGTTTATAATTACTGAGAGGCACAAACATACTTGTCTCGAAAAATGCTCTCATATCGGTGGCCAAAAGTAATTTAAACCTAACTTTACATCGGCGGGTCCGACAGCGTCCCCACCCCAATATTATTTCCCTCGTTAGTGTGCGCTAGCGCGCAGTGAAGACGGACGCGTGTCAAGTCGCTGCATTTTCCCACCAATAACGTAAGTATGCCATTTCAGTTGCTCCCGGACAATTATTTTATGTTATCGGTGGTTCCATTTTTTCAGTGTAATGAGTAGTTTTATTATTATTGTTTGGTTCTAACAGCATCAGCAAGTGAATTAACTACATTGGCTGTTACTCAATTTATCCTAAATATAATACATTTTCTTTAATCTTCTAAAACGTGTGTTTTTTCTCACGTCGGTGTTCTCATATCGGTGTAATCGGTGGCATTTTTTACCACCGATATGATAATTTACACCGAAATGATAAGAAAATTCAATCGGTGTCCTAGGTTATCATATCGGTGTTATGGACGTACAGTTTCTTTCACATCGGTGTATGCTTTATCATATCGGTGGATTGTTTTATCATGTCGGTGGATTGCTTTATCATAACGGTGGATTGTTTTATCATCTCGGTGTCTTTTTATCATATCGGTAGATCCTGTGTAATTTCGTGCGGTGCGGTCGCGGCGCCAGCGCCGGAGCGATGTTGATGTGGCTGCGGTTATTATAAAAACTTACTATATAATACTAATAATGATTTATTAGTATTGGGTTATTGGTAAAACACTAACAACCTCTCAGGACTATATTAGTGACACCATAAACAACAACTTTTGTTTTATGACTTTTTACAAAACGTTAATACTTACATAATAATATAACAAAAAGTAAATTTGAAGTTTTCGTTGTTCTATCTAACACATTTTAAATTTGTTTTGTCGTACCTACAACTCCCGTTCACTGTCACTCGGTATGTATTCTTAGTGTACTGTATAAAAGTTTGATGAATTAAAATCTGATAAATGATTAAAAGTCGTAAAACAAAAGTTGATGTTTATGGTTTCAGTAATATAGTCCTGAGAGGTTGTTAGTTTTTTACTAATAACCCTGTATATATATATATATATATATATATATATATATATATATATATATATATATATATTATGATTAATTAGGTATTTAGACTTACAGTTATTTTTATTGTTATTATTGTAAAACAATTAGCTGGATCGTCCACAGTAATAAATGTGTATTTTGCAATTTTATCCCTTAAGAGATTTTTTATTTATCTTTGTGCTTCATTTTAATAAAGACATTGGTAATGTAAATGTATATTCTTTATTAAAACTCTAAGAACCTATAGTAAAATAATTAAAAAGAAAAAGTAGAAAGTAAATATAATAAAATAGGTATAATTTATTTTTAAATCAATTCTCGTTGGATGTATTCTTCTTTCATGAGACCAGACAGTTCAGGTCTTCAGTTCGTTCACCCTTGTAAAAATATATAGGCACCTATACTAACTATATTTCAAAGATAGATAGATTATCATATCGCTGGATATGTTATCATTTCGGTGGATAAGTTTATCATTTCGGTGGATAAATTTATCATATCGGTGGATAACCTTTTCATATCGGTGTACATAAAAAAAATCGGTGACGGTTTATCATATCGGTGGAAACCAGAATTCAAACTGATTTTTCTTCTAAGTTTTACATGATATGTTGATGATGTTAAATTTGGGAATATATACTATCCTAAAGATTACATAAAACCTAAAAAATAAGCAAAATATGTACATAAACAAAAAAAGCACCGATATGATAAAAAAAATGGCATTTGTTGAAATTCACCCTTTTACCAACCACGCTCTGCTACCATGTTAGAAATTAACGTGGTAAATGAAAAATATTGTGGATATTTCAGCAGATTTAATTGTTCTTCAACCGATCATAGAAACTTTCATTCGAGAGATACGAGAGCAAAACAAAGGAAAAGTCCCGGCTGTCAAAAATGACAGTTAACTTTTTTTTTTTTTTTTTTATAGCGACCAGTTCTACTTTATAATAAATATAGGTTGTGTTTACAAACTAGAAAAAACAATCTTTCCAACAGACACTCCCTCTCGCCACGCCCAAGGCTTCAACCAAGCCGATGGATGATTTAACCCCCTTAAAAAAACTTCTCTGGTGTTACGGGTGTCCTTGGTACCGTTGCTTACCATCAAGTATCATCAGTGCGATCACGAATCTATACTAATATACTAATATATACTAATACTAATACTAATTACTAATTACTAATAATATTATAAAGCTGAAGAGTTTGTTTGTTTGTTTGAACGCGCTAATCTCCAGAACTACTGGTTCGATTTGAATAATTATTTTTGTGTTGAATAGTGCATTTATCGAGGAAGGCTATAGGCTATAAAACATCACGCTATGACCAATAGGAGCCAAGCAGAGCGGGTGAAACCGCGCGGAAGTAGCTAGTCAGTGATAATGATGATACCTCATCATCATCAACACTGATGTTGATGAATGATGAATCAGTCACTGATTCGTTTGCTTGTTTCCTGCCCTATCCTATAAAAAAAGAAAACCTATTCACCCCTATTTTAAAATGTTGAATCTTTTTCTTCAGATCACATCACGATTCCAGTAAGTTTCCAGCAATAGCAGTTTAATGCAAAGACATTCGATACTTCGAGGGAAATGTTTGATATCGCTCTTTTAATATCGCCGCCATATTGATTCTGATTCGCATTCGAACAGCCTTATTGAGAGCCTTTTATGGATTCCGTTTTATTTTTTAAAATAAAATTGTAAAGAGGTTCGCCTCTTTGTGTTAGTAACAATTTCTTGTTGAAGTACTTAGGTACTGGAAAGGTAAAGATTTTTGTTTTATTTCGGGAATATTTACTTTGTGAAGTATTTCTAGTTATTCTTGTTTTTTACTGAAGACGTATTTGTGTTAAAAATGTGTTTTCTTTTTGTTATGTTACGTCTTGCTAATGGATAGATATGCTTGTGGTATTTTTCAAATGAGTAAGCATTTGTAACTACGAAGAAAGTACAAAGAGGAGACGCCCCCTTCCCAATCTCTGATTCCCTAACAACCCTTAAATTCCTAACCCCCAAAAGGCCGGCAACGCACTTGTAACGCTTCTGGTGTTTCAAGTGTCCATGGGCGTCGGCGATTGCTTACCATCAGGTGATCCGTCTGCTCGTTTACCGGCTTATTTCATAAAACAAATGAAAAGACTGATGATGAAGCGAAAGAGGTATGTAAGATTCGTAGCAATTGGTGTTCCCTAGTCTCTGCCTACACCCATTGGAGACTGGCGTGAAGTTATGTAAGTATGTACATAATTCAGTACAAAATAAAACACTAAGAAGCACCTTAATCCACATCAACGTCTGCAAGCAACTGCAAGAGAACGCAAACTAAACCTAACCGCCTGCACTTAGGGCTTAATTTGGCATAACAAAGGGCATTACGAGGATGGATTATGATATTAGAGGATGAACGATGCATGTGTCTATATAATCTGCGCTGAGTGGCTTTGTGTGCGCTGTTTAATCTGTGGTCGCTTTGTGAACGAATCTTTGTGCTGGGAGTAGAGCGGGCGCTTGGTTAATTACTTTTTAGATGAATGCAAAAAGAATGAGGTTTGGAGTTTAGTAGTTAAGGGTTTTTTGTGGTATAAGGTAGTAAACGAGCAGACGGATCATCTGATGGTAAGCTATCACCGCCGCCTATGGACACCCGAAACACGAGAGGTGTTATAAGTGCGTTCCCGGTCTTATGGGAGTTAGGAAATTGAGGATCGTTGGGGATTGGCCAAATTAAGAAGGTAATTGGGCCTCTGGTAACCTCACTCACCCAACACAAGTGTTGATCCATGTCGGTTTTCTATGAGGCCGTGGTATTACTCCGGTCGAGCTGACCCAATCAATCCAACGAATCGATAAGCTACTTACCTATGCGGTAGATTTTCAATGACACACTTGGAGCATGCTGTGTGTCTGCAGATGGAGCAGGTCCTCAACGGAGCGAGGAGTCGAGCAGTCTCGCCGCACAGCAGGCAGGTCCGGGGAGCGGGGCCTTGGGCTGAGCGGCGCATACCTGGGGGCAGAGAGCTTTTTGTAGGACAAACATTAAGATATCATAATATCCCATGACAATCTACAGCTGGATTTTATGATCCAGCTTGTCTTCTAAAGATGGGTTGCCCCAATCTGTATGCGTCATGTAAATCCTGTGATTGTACGATGGCTGGGCGACAGGTTGCCGCACATAGTGTAGCGGGCTCGATACCAGCACGGAGTAACTCTTTCTTGTTATCTACTAATTGTTGTTTCAGCCCTGGGTCTCATGTGTATGTGAAAACACCCACGACATAGCGTGAAAATCATAGTGAAGAGTAACGTTTAAAAAAAAAGAAATAGGAAACGACCAAACCAAACAGCAGTCTTTATTTAAATGAGCACAAGACACTCAAAGGAATAATATCTTTCAATTAAAGGCGACGTCTCGAGGCATTAAGGCTAAACGATTAATTAATCATAAATGCGTTTTATAATAGAGTCAGTTCATTAATCACCAGCGAATGAATTTGCAGGAAAATGTAATAAAACTAAATGTACTGGGAATTATTTATTGGATTCAGGGGATAGTCTAATCTAATGTTACGGAACAAGGTTTTGGTTTTAGAAAATTAATGTTAGTGGTAAATTGACTGTGCAGATTTGAATTTAAATGTTGTAGTGGCTTGGAGGTTCAAAACTTACCAATGGTAGATACTACTGTGACTGAATATTTCTTCGCGTAACAATTCTTTGTATTATCTATACTATATACATCGCTGATTTGAATGTTTTGTAAAAATTATGATAGGTGGGAAAATCATCCAAAAACTTCTCCCGCCTTGGGAGAGGTGAGAGGGGGTGTCAGACTCTTACTGACTAAAAACCACCCCGATCCTTCTCCTGCTTTTCGAGCCGGAGTCCCGGTAAATCCGCTAGACAGTCCGTAGCAAATCCACGACTCAAAATTTGTAGTCGAGAAAAATCTAAATTCAGACGGTACTGTAGGCAATAGGTAGCTAATAAATAAAGATTTCATTCTCAGCCTATCTCCTCAATGTACTAGAACCAATCTCATTTCGTGGTACGTTCAATTTTCTAGATTAGGAGCGAACACATAGGTTTCGAAGTTCTAGATTTCTAGCACTATTTGTGTGCTAGATTAGGTATGCGATTCGATTTCCTTCATCCCGTTCAATGTATCTACAAATAGTTGTTGGGGCCAGGGCTGGACTTCAAGTTATTGGGCCCCTGGGTCCATTCACTTAATGACATAAGTTAATAATTTAACGTAGCAAAGAGGTAGACGATGAGGAGATGTACTTACAATAACAATGTATGACACATTTTTTATTAGTTATATTATAAATCTTAGGTAGTAGGGAATGAATCCACTCGTGTATGTACACCTAATAAGTGTCCGGAGCTAGGAGCGGATTACCTAGCGAGTTTACCGGGTTTTTCTACTCCTGCCTTTCGAGCAGGCGAGGATAGAGGGAATGTCAGAACATTCCCTCTCTCTTCGCCCAAGGCGGTCAAGACGCTCAAGTCATTGAATGATTTTCCCCCCTTAAAAACACCTAATAAGTTCTTGTAATGGATTCTCGTATAATGTATTTACAGTTGGAGCCCAAAAAAGACCAAATGCGTCCCTGTACTAGAATGCTTCTATTCCTATCGTCTTGAATATTTGTGACTGTACAGTGTACACCCTTCATGGTTTGATGACTATGCAAAGCTATATCATGCATACATATATGTATATGTATGTATGTATGTACGATCGTTACGGGTAGTTAGGAACTTATGATACTGATAACGTATCTACAAGGGAACATATATCATTCTTGGTAACGAGATATTGTAGTTATTACGTCATAAAGTCACGCATTTTAGGCACAAGTGCATATATAAAATGTTACCTCTGAGTTTGTTTCAGCATTTCTTCTCAGAGTAGTCCATTAGCAAATTTTGACTGCATCTAGATTTTTTTAAATAATAATAATTTTGCCGTGTAAAGTTAAGCGGCCACAGGCCCGCATCATACGCTTTCCGTATGACGTCATCAGTACGCATCGCATGTGCATATTGCTGATGATGCGGTCCGTACGATGCGGATCAGTGGATGCAGTTGTATGAGTTTCTATACAAGACAAACTAAAATCCGTTGCGTACGGTGCGTTTAACATGCTCTTCTGTAGCCTATTTACAAAAATAAATTCATTGTTTCATTGAACACCCATGTTTTTCACTTATCTTGTCAATTCTATGTAATAGGGGGCGAAGGCATTGTCTCGTCATACACTGGGTGTAATTTCAGACTCTGTTTACTATTATTGAGAAAAACCAAAAAGTCTCTATTAACTACTCGTTCTAGGAACCGAACTCGAGACCTCTTGCTCTTCAGTCAAACTTGAATCCTTTTCTCAGAAAATGTAGGCAGAGGATTAAATACAACACGTATTTTTATTAGCTAATAATTATATATATAACACCTTTGTAACCGTGTTTTCTAGCAAATAAATGATTTTCATTTTCAATTAATAATATGTAGCATGAATTAGATTAAATATGAGACGAGCGTATTTCAACATACATTCCTCGACATAGTATTTGGATTATATTATATATAAGAATTTAAGTATATAATATTTGGCAGTCACGAATACGAACACTTGATAAACGAGGCCGAGACGTTCATGATGTCACTAGAATGTCGTTCTGCAGATAATAATTCATATTCGTACATACATATATAATTATGTTTAGAGATTAGTAGTCCAGTGTTCTCATATAAAAAATACGTAGACTCTTTAATAAGAAAGGAGAGAAAAAGAGACAGAAACGCATGGAATACAGAAACTAGTTATGAGTATACTGGCTACGGGCTACGGCTACGGAGCCTACGCCGTAGCAAGGACTTACTACGCTGTACGTAGCACCCAAATTATGGGCTTTATTTTATAGGGTAGGTGATTATTGAGTCGTAAGAGCGATTACCAAACTTTTCAAATAGAATATCTAAATAGGACGAAAACAACTATATGCGGTCCATTCATTCAAAGACAAAGTATTTTATCTAATAATATAGGTACTTTTGATTGCAATATCACGCCTTTTAACCCCTTTCGGGTTAGGAGGGTAGGCAGAGGAACATCTATGTATACAATGTACATTGTATAGAAGCATGCCGTAATGTGTGTAGTTTTCACCTTTTGTGTTATAAGTCCCTTGTAATAAAGGTTGTGTAGGTAATTTGAAGTATCAGCAAATAAAGGAATGAATAATAGTTTGTCAGTCTATCCGTCCAATGATGAACTGATCCATATTTATAATATGTTTAACCTTACTTTCAAGCCTGGCCACCAGTCTGCCGACTCTCTTGGCCTCGACTTCATCAATTTTCTCCGCTCGTTTGACGACGGCAGCGATGGCCTCTCTCTCGCTCGCGGTGAGCGGCGGCTCGCTGCGGGCCGCACTCCATCCTGTGCGTAATCTGTGGAAGAAGGAAAGAACTTGCTATTAATTTACGTAAGAGTACGTATTAATGTATGTATGTATAGAAGAGAATAGAATACATCTGGGATCACCTCTACTATTGTCGTGGGTGTAAGAGGCAACCAAGGAGACAAGGAATTATACGTTTGACAGAGAAAGAATGTGAACCTTCTATTAATTCTAACTAGCTTGACAAGTGTGAAGATTATTAGCATAATCATCTTATATACAGAAGGCCAAAAGTCCAGTTACAACCAGTCCATGGCTGCACGGTTGCTGGGCCACGAGCAACTCCTTGTATGATTCACATATTGTTGTTTAGGGTCTAGGTATCATGTGCATGAGAACTTATACATATAATAGGTTTGTAAATGCACTCACGACACAGGAGAAAATGCTAGGGCGGGGCAACGTTCATAAAAAAGAAATGTTAGGTTGATGATAATGATTATGTATGTGTGTGTGTGTCTGTAATATACATTTTATTTAATAATAGACTTAATATTACATTGTGAGACTAGAATAATACAACATGATACCTATTATATTATTATGACGGCTCGTTTATCTATGACGAACTAGATACTAGAATGACACCTATTATTAAATAGATAAGGGTTAAAGTTCTATCTCTATCATAGGTCAATAACCTTCGTAGCAAAACAACATATGATACAAGTATATGTATGTGTAGTCTTTCTTTCAACAAAATATCGCGCACGAAAATTGTGGAAAAGGACTCACAACATCATTGACAAAAGCACGGCTCTGACTGCACGATTGGCGCGGTGGCTGGGTAACTGGCTGCTGTGCAACGTGTGGCGGGTTCGATTCCAGCATGGAGCAATTCTTTGTGTGGTTCACAAAATTGTTTTTTCGGGTCTTGGTGTCATGTGTATGTGAACTTGTATGTTTGTAAATGCACCCAAGATACAGGAGAATATCCTAGTGTGGGGCAACGTTTTTTTTATAAAAAAGGTATATTTTACTCTGTCAAACCTTTTACGGAAGAAATGCTAGATGTATATATGTGCCTACATTGTATATGTTATGTACGTTACATGATGATATAACCTGTACGAGTGCTGACTCATACACCGGTGCAAGTTATCAGCCAGTGGATTACTGTATCTTTGATCAATAATATGACATAAATAGCGGGGAAACACGCAGTCATGTGTTGTGGATGTTTTTGTAATGGTTTTTATGTTTTTACTGTTTATTAGATGATGCCCGTGGCTTCACTCGCGTAGGTTATGGACTTGGTGCCTTTTTTTTTCAGGGGGTAAATCATCCAATGACTTCTCTCGCCAAGGCAAAGCGAGAGGGAGTGTCAGACTCTTACTGACTAAAAACCACAACGTTCATTTCGAGCCGGAGCCCCGGTTAACCCGCTAGGTAGTCCGCAGCTCCGGATTAAGCATCAGCCCTACTGGGCCCCATCTATGGTGTTCTGATGGCGGACTTGGTGCCTAAGTTACGCCCTAGCCAAATTTATTTTTTTATATTTCAAAATCGTTCAGTTGTTTTCAGTGATTAGCCACAATAAATATACATACCTGTGTGTTTGTAGACAAACGAAAATTGAAAAAATATTTTGGTGTATGTATCGTATACATGTAGTAAAAAACGGTTATTTCAATACTACACAGATATTTCTATTTTATTTACCTACTACAGTTTAGATGTTGATGGGAAATTTATTATAGGTAGCTAGCACCGTATGTTACTCTGAGTTTTTTAAATTAGATTTCCATTTTTGAGTCCAATGTAATGGGTGATTCTATTGCCGTACTCTAGACACAATTTTTATAATATTTAAGTTTTTTCTGGAAATGAATTAGTAACCTCTTGCTCGGCAGTCGCACTGGAAACCACTCAACCAACGAGGCAGTCACATAATTACATACATTATTGAATTTATTAAAACAAATATTCAAGATTTTTAATATCCAGATAATAAAAAAATATATCAACCCCAAATTCCATTAGAAAAATTCAAATAATTTCGAACATTTAACCCGCCACCCGCGGTGTCTAAATATTTCCTCGCCCAATAATCCGCGGGGTACTTTCGACCTATTTCTCTAACATCGTGTACGTGTAAAGAGAGTGACCAAGGCGTTTAGCGGACCATTCAAGGTCGTGGGGTATGGGCGACCAACTGACGTCACTCACATACCTAACAAGCCGAGAGAAGTGGTAGGGTTGATTGGATATATGTATATCCTATTCTGTTATTATTTACATGGCTATTTATGTACACTTTTGACATTGTCGTTTTTCGAAATTCAATCTTGTGCTCTCTAATTTTAAGGTTGTTTTTGGAATGTTTCGATTTCTTACTTCTAAGAGATGGATCTTTGAATTGGTTTGTACACTCACATTTGCAACTGTTGAGTATGAGGTCTCTAATTCGAAACCGGGTCGTTTAAAATACTAAAGGTATTTTCAATACCTGAATTTTCAGTAATAAACGTAATCTATGTAATTAGTATTCATTCTTCGTAAACTCAATACTAAGTTGGTTTAATAATAGTGGCGTTGCCATGACAACCGACGACATCCAGCTACCTAAATCATGACAGAAATCGACACGGGTGTGGGTGTCAATACGGCCATTCAATATCAGTCACTATACCATTATAATGATAAGGTTTACTTTTAGACGCACCCAGTTATTTTGTCAATGTGTTTACGAATAGATAAAAAGGATTGAAAAACATATTTATACAAAAGGAGGGTGTCAGAAATGTTCCACTTTAGCGTTGAAGGGTTAAGGGGATATTTATAAAAACTATTTTTGAAACTACTTAAATAAAAACATAGTGTAACTTTTCATTTCCAAAGGAGTCACCACCACCAGAGGTATTAAGTATTTCGTGTAGTAGGGAGTCGAAAAGTCTCTCTGAATCTGGGCATTTTCTGTAATATATTATTCTGTATGAAAATTAAAAAAAAAACTATTTAGTCCGTCAGTTAGGTAATGAGAAAATATAAGACATGTATTTTTTGTCATAAAATTTATTATATCTAGAAGTGACGTTACATCTTCGAAAGTACCTGTTTCCTTAAGAAAATCTATATTTTTTTTAAATATCCTACAAGACGGACATTAAAATAAAAATTGGTCATCATAACATTAACTGGCGAAAAGTAGATGACAACATAAAAGAAATGTCGTTCAGCCTATCTTTCTTAAAAAAAGGAAAAGTGAAGTTACGTAGCTCAACAATGTCTCACAAACTAGGAAAAAGTAATAGAGATAAAAGAAAATACCTATATACTATTTGTTTGATTGATTGATTGTACAGGCTGTCATCTCACCCCGTTACCGCGAAAAGCAATTTCAGGTAAACCTTTCAGTGCGTCTTAACTTTCAGGATAAAAGGGGCTGAAGTTTGACAAAACTTCAACAAGGAAATCCCTAGTCCCTAAAAGGCCGGCAACATACTAGTAATTCCTCTGGTGTTTCGGGTGTCGATACGCGGTACCAATTGCTTACCATCAGATGATCCGTCCACTCGTTTACCGCTCTATGCCATTAAAATCAGATATTCCTAATTATACATACATAACCTCACTCCTGTCTCCCAAAAGGGTAGGCAATGGAACGCCAATATTCCTAATTATAATATTTAGGTAAGTTATTTTGATATTTAAAGCCTTTATTAAAATGCGGAGAGAATTTTAGGGCATCCCTTTTTAAGGATTTGGGTTATTGACGTTTAGGAATTTTGTTAATTTCATTATTCTGTGGTTAATGAAGAATACGTTATTAGGTATGGATGGTATGGAAAAAAGGGTTGAGTAGTATAAAGTGTAATGGCTGAGTAGATAGTCACGGGTTCTATGCCCGGGCTAAATAACATACATAATTACTTACAACTTGAAAATCTAACTTAACTTAGAATTTTGTGTTCGGTGTATAAAAATCTATAAGCTGAAAAGTTTGTTTGTTTGAATGCGCTAATATTCAGAACTACTGTCCATGTTTTGAGGAAGATTATAGACTTTATAACTATAACGTCACGCTACGATCAATAGGAGCCAAGCAGAACGGTGCGGAAGTAGCTAGTAATCATATAATCGCCTTATTTATTACATGAAAATCAAAATAACATTATGTATAAATTCAAAAACAAATGTCGTGATATTACAGTAATAGCCACAAGGGTAATACACAAGCGTCCCGTCCCATTCGAATAAAAAGCTGAAAGCACTGAAATGAAATCGCTTCAATTTAAATTCAATTGTGCGATTGAATGGAAACTTCAGGCAGCCGTTTAGGCCTTTACAATGGTAAGGCTTTAAGAGGTCCTACAGGTAGAGTGTAACCGCTTTGTTAGTATGAACTGTTCTTGTATACCACTTAGCTTAGTCAATTTATAAAAAAAAATACATAAAATTACTATGAGACGCCATAATGTCTTGCCTTTTAATCGTCATCGTCATGTAGATTATCCCCGAAGCGGTATAAGGAAGGCACATTATAGCATTTCATGCTACTATACAATGTACATCCACTTTTCACCATTTGTGTTATTAGTCTCAGGTAATAGGGGGTGAGTGAGCCTATTGCCATAATTATACTGGCCACGATTCCTAACTCCGTGCTCAACTGAGAAAATTTCGAAAACCCGAAAAAAGCCCAACGAGACAGTCTATTAAACAATTTTCTCAATTTTAAAGGTCACCGGAAAAATTACAAGAAGCGTGAATTATAAATTTCCTAGGAAAATGTGGACGTCAAATAATACTAATTAATTCTCATTTAGAATCCTACGGGAGTTTATAATTTTCTAACGGTTCTTGTTATTTTCCCGTGGAACATACATGGTTGTATCTCAGTCAGCCTCTCTGAATAAATGTGCCTATATAATAAAACTGTGTGATGTTAATTAAAGTAGAGAGTCAATATATTGCTTGGTAAATGTATTTAAAGTGGCGAGCCCATGCTTCGGAACGTACAGGCCGCTTCCACCTGAGTGATACCACGATCGAAGTAAAACAAGGCTTGTTTTGTTTGTCGCTGTGGCAGCAAAGGCCAGCAACGTAAATCTTTAGAATTAGATATGGATTAGCTTTTTTTGAGGGGGTTTAGCGAATTTGAATGACTTCTCTCGCCTCAGGCGAGGCGAGGGAGTGTGATATTTTAGTCTCTCCGTTCCTACAACTGTTTCGAGAGCGCTGGCAGTTGTCCCCAGTCGGGCATCAGCCCTAGTTGACAAAAAAAACTGTTTCCATCTTCGGACGAAACAAAATGGTGATAAAAAAAGTGTATTGCAATTTTCCGACACAATGCACATGTTGAGTTGAGCAGGCCGATGTAAGCAGGGGTTGTCGGGTAACTCATTATGTAAATAGGAAAGTAAGGTACACTTCATTGGGCTTCACGAGGTTAAGGCATGTATACCTTCCATGAATATTGGTACACTATTTGTTGAGTAAGGGGTGTAGGATTCCTGTGTTAAAATTGTATTTAAGGCAATAAGTCTCATGAAGTTATAAGTCTATCTGTGTAAGCAGAGTCATTTTATGGTTACTTAGTCCAACCAAGGAAAACACGTTATAACCGCCACGTCGGCACTGGTGACCGACGTTTAGCGGAGGATTTGTCTTTAACAGTTTTCTTTCGGCAGTTAAAGCTTTAAGTAAAGGGCAGTGGTATAATTATATTTATAAATACCCCTAATTTAACATAAAGTGGTATAGTTAAGTCTATTTCTCATTATTTAATGTATCATTTATAATAAAATATAATATGTACGTAAATATCGCGAATGTCTAATTACTCTGATTATAATAACAAAAATCTGATTTTGTTACCCTCCATAAAACCAATGGCGATATTGACTATTATGGTTTACGCCTACATAAACCAAACCTCATGGGATCTTTACCCTTTATAGGGGAAGAGTGGGTGTCAATATACAGCATTACACTACAGTGTTCCATCATAAAATAACATCACACCTGCTGCTTCCCCAGGGAGTAAGTAGAGCATATACATCAGTTATGGCATTAGTTGCGATAGGGTGAATTTTCATAAAAATTAAACGTTACTTGAGGTCCAAACTTTACAAAATTGTTTGTTTACTACTACAATTCTGAATAAGATTTAGATTTCAGCCACGATCATACGACAAGCAAGGCAAAGGCCTGAATACCTTAGTAAAATAGATTAAAATTTCTGTAATATTTGTATAGCCAGCTTGTAAAGATACCCCAATCTAACAAATTATTTAAATAAATTTTCAATCTTACACTTATTTAACATTAGAGTTGAAAATCCATTATATTGCTTGAAGTTACTCAAATATAGGTATTTCTATCTATCAAACCAAGGCCAAAATATCGTATTGAGCAGCTCAAATAACACGAAAATGTATAGTAATAAATAAATCCACGTAATTCTCCCGGGTGTCGGGTATCTGACGGGATAGTTACCCTCAACCTGATCTGTTCATCTGTATTGTTTATTACACCTCGGTAACGTGAACCGTACTTTATATACTGATCTCTATATATATTGTACCTATTTATGTATTATGTGGTAGTTTTTGCTGGGCAATTTGTTTGAGTTAGTTTTTTTTTGCACGTAAAAGAGCAGACCTGTCACCTGATGGTAAGCATATCGCGTATCGACACCCGAAACACAAGAGGACTTACTAGTATGTTCCTGGCCTTTTGGAGATTTCCTTGTAAAAGTTTTTTGGTAATGGTAAGCAATCGCCACCGCCCATGGACACTTGAAACACCGGAGGCGTTACAAGTGCGTTGCTGGCATTTTGGGGGTTAGGAATTTAAGGGTTGTTGGGGAATCGGGGATTGAGTAGATTGGGAAGGGGGCCTCCGGTAATCTCACTCACTCAACGAAACACAACGCAAGCGTATTGTTTCACGTCGGTTTTCGGTGAGGCCGTGGTATCACTCCGGTCGAGGTGGCCCATACTTGAAAATGTTAAAGAAGAAGAAAAGTTAGTATTAAAGAAATGTGGTCTTTGTGGAGTAAAATCCGTTTGACTCCAGTTCACTATCCTGAGGATTTTTGCGGGAGATGGAGATATTTTTATCACTATCGAAATCCTTATGGACTTTCCACGTCGTGGAGGCATGCCGGACTCTTACCGGTTAAAACCAGCGCGTAAGAGGACCTGAGAGGGTCTGAAACTCCCTCTTGCCTCACCCAATTATATATTGGGGGCCCAATTCCCCCTTCCCAATCTTCCCCATCCCCGATTCCCGAACAGCGGCCCTTAAATTCCTGACTCCCAGAAGGCCCACAACGCACTTGTGGCGCCTCTGGTGTTTCGGGTGTCCATGGGCGGCGGTGATTGCTTGCCATCAGGTAACCGGCGTGTTTCATAAAAAAAAACCCAAGGCGGGAGAAGTCATTGGATGATTTTTCCCTCTCAAAAAAAAAGCAATGAACTATCACAATTTGTTGATTTAGAAAAGGTATAAAGCGACATATTATAACAAGACACAGATCACATATACAACATTCAATTCGTCTGAACGATAAATATTCAATAAATATCGTTCGCGACTTAGTATCGGAGTTGGCGAGATAATTTATTTCTCCATAAATCTTGTTTCCTTTGAAGCAAGGTATTAGGTGTCGGTTACTGCAGATTCTTTTACTTGGAATTATTTTTATTTTATTGATATTGCGATGTTCTTGTCTATAATGCGGCTTTTCTTTTCATTTAATAAATGTGCTCTCTCTTTTGATGACTGCCTCGTTGGTCGAGTGGACGCAAGTGCGACTGCCGGACAAGGGGTCTCGGGTTTAATCCCCGTGTCGGGCCAAGGATAACTGGGCTTTTTTCAGTTTTTCGATTAACCCGTAGTATGTCGGAACACTGATCTAAAGGAGACACATTGTGTTTTCTATTGTGTCTCATATACCGACAGATTAGACGCTAAATCTCGGTAGTAGCACGGATTCTGGAATTGTGCCCAGTATATGAAAATATCGGGTCACCCTTAATGCTTATAACTTCACTTTTTTAAACGGGTGCGTTTACAAACAAACTATTTCAATCCACCTCTTCTATTACTATTTCACATACACATGACACCCAGACCCGAGACAATAATATGTGGATCACACAAACAGTTGCTCCGTGCGGGAATTGAATCCAGTACAAGTTTGCATGGCAGTGACTTTGATTATTACTTTGATACTTGACAGTACACTAGGTAACATACAGCTCTTTGTGATACACCTATACTGAACTGATTGTTATACGTAGTACATAATTTCTAGAATTTATCGTACCTACTGACGCCGTGGTATGGCGTTGTATGTCAATCGAGTTTATGTTTCTCTTTGTAGTTCTAAACAATCATGACCAATTTCAAAGGAAGTAAATACATCTGTTATGTATTTACTAGAGATTTCGAAATTATGTTTAGAATGTGATTTTGATAGGTTTTTTGATGTGTGCCAAAATAAAGCAACATCACGCGTTTTAACCCCGAAGCGGTAGGCAGAGGTGCACATTATGACACGTAGCCGCTATACAATGTACACCTTTTTTCACCATTTGTGTTATAAGTCCCATGTAATAGGATGAGCCTATTGCCATATACTGGGCACAATTCCAGACTCCGTGCTACTACTGAGAAAATTTACAAAAATATTGAAAAATAGTATCTAAAGAAGGTAAATAAGAGTTCAGTACAGTATAATTTAATACTCTTACCAGCAAATCTTAGGAAGCCGTTTAAGATCACCTTGTACCTCGGAATGGTGATCAGGTTTGACAGCAGTAATCCTAGGATTTAACAGCATTCACCGTAAATATTCCGGGCTCTTTGAAGTTCAGACTTTATGCCAGTAAACATAGGGTTTAAGAAGGAATTTAAGTTAAATCACATTATTAATTATTAATGAATTTTAGAAATGAGAAAGTTTGTTTGTTTTGATGTTTGGATATTTGTTCATCAATCACGCTGAAACTACTGAACAGATTTTGATGAAAGTTGGTATACAGACAGGGTATGAGCTGACTTGGGTGATAGAATATGACTTCTTCCGCCTTGGGTGAGACGAGAGGCAGTGTCAGACTCTTGCTGACTAAAAACCACTTCGTTCCTACTTCTGCTCTTTGAGCCGGAGCCCCAGTAAGGCCACTGGACTTGGAACTACGGACTACCTAGCGGGTTACCATTCTACAGTCTAGCAATAGAATATTGCGGACTGACAATACATCTGAATTCGATACACAAAAATCATCACATTTTATCTCCAATTAACGTGCAAATCTTTTAATGACCCTCATATGAAAAATCCTCATTGACTTCCCTCGTCTAGGGAGGACAAAGGGGACTGTCAGTACCCCGTACAAATAACTGCCCCAATATGAACATAAATCAAAACACTCACACAACAACACAAAGAGAAATTGACACACACACACATACACATTCAGATGCGTACATGAAACAAATACATTCACATATATTACGTTTCCTAATCTGTGGAATCGGTGTAAACAAAGGAATCTATAAATAAATTAGCATGTGTCGAACGGGAAGCGGATATGACGAAAGATAGCGCGGCAAGGACGCGCGCGCCGCCATCATGAATTCATTTAGTGTCATATTTGACGGGTGTTATACGGTTAGTTACATGTTCTGTGCTGTAGGTACCTCTACCATGAGTTTGAAGCAATAGTATTTGTGGATAGTCGCTTAAGGGGTAAAATCATCCAATGACTTCTCCCGCCTTGGGCGAGGCGAGAGAGAGTATCAGACTCTTACTGACTAAAAACCACTCCGTTCCTTCTCCTGCTTTTCGACCCGGAGCCCCGGTAAACCCGCTAGGTAGTCCGCAGCTCCGTATCAGGCATCTGCTCTACTGGGCCCCATCTGTGGTGGTCTGATGGCTGTCGATAGTCGCTAGCGATCACGTAAATTTTGGATGGGGGTTGCACATGTGACCGGTAGAGGCGCTGTAAAATTGGACATACAAAAAATTTACGTCGTCGCTACTGGTAGAAATCCTGTAGGGTTAGATAGTCAGATGAATGTATGTTACAAGAGAATAAAACGTGTGACGCTTTGGTATAGGGTCTCAGGTTTTTTATGCGCTAAATGAGCAGATAGATGGGCCACCTAAGACCACATATAACAAGGAGTTACAAGAGCGTTGCTGACCTTAATTGTTTACTGAAGAGTGATAATGTAGGCAATACTGTTCCCATATGCGATTTGTTAGATACGAATCTTTACTTATTTGTAAGACTGGCCAAGTGGTCACAAGTGCGAATGCCGGGCAAAGGGTCTCGGTTTTGATTCCCGGGTCCGATTTTTCGAAAATTTCGGAGTCTGAAAACATGCGACTTATGACGAAATGGCGAAAAGTGGCTGCTATTGCTGGCTACATTGCATAGCGGCACTACGTGCCATAATCTACACTTGTGCCTACGCCTTTGGGAATAAAAGGCGCGACGACAACGATATACCTATTAAGTTAGAAATCGGTTGAAATAACGCTCAGCAGAAATATCCCGACAATAATTGCGAAAAATTCCAGAAAATTTCATCACAGGGACCGCCAAAAACTTTTATCGTTTGAGTTTGAGACCGACTGTCCGCTCGACCATCGAAAAAGTGCCTAAAATTGACGAAAGTATTAAAAAAAAAGTATTCGAAAACTTCGCATAAAACCTTCCCCCAGTCGACAAATCTGTGTACCGACTGACAAATTGGACGGATTCTTTGAGGATTTACCATTGAAACCTTTTGCTAGGAATTTTCTCATATAACGTATGTGCATTTATACTAATATTGAAGATATAGATAGGTAGATATATATAGTAAAACAGTTTTACATTTCCTAGTACTAAGTAGTATTGATAAAATAATAGAGAAAGAAAGAAAAACAGTTTATTTGCACCGATTACAAAAAAAAAAATGTAACTTTCGTGAGACATACTAAATTAATTATTATGTTATCGGCTTACTCATGTAATTGTTTGACGAGGAACTCGACTAGTTTCAAGCCATGCTTGAGGCTCATATTTATGAGCAGCATTCCGCGACACACGACGCGGCGATTGTCACGCTGCTACAATCGAGTTCCTCGTCAAACAATTACGTGAGTAAGCCGATAACATAATAATTAATTGATTACAAAAATAATAAACATAAATAATTGATAAAATAAAAATAAATGTATACACGACGCAAAAAGAGTATGTTCTAATAATGTTAAGGTAGGTCTGCCTCACTTAACTCACTTGGCTGACTGTACATCAATGTTCGAACAAGAGATAAAACAACTTAGTAATGTTCAACTTAGATAGAACTTAACTCATTACAAACACCTCAATAACTTACTTTAATCTATACTTAATATTATAAAGCTGAAGAATTTGTTTGATTGTTTGTTTGTTTGAACGCGCTAATCTCCAGAACTACTGGTCCGATTTGAATAAGTCTTTTTGTGTCGAATAGTGCATTTATCGAGGAAGGCTATAGGCTATAAAACATCACGCTATGATAATAGGAGCCAAGCAGAGCGGGTGAAACCGCGCGGAAGTAGATATTTGCAAGAAGTAAACTTAATGGCCTTATTCTTTTGTAACACTTAACAAATTCAACACGAATTTAAAAGTAAAATATTAACTAATTAGGTATTCTTGTTTGTCTTTCAATAAGATTGGGATTAGGAAGGAAATCCTTCACCTTTCCCAACGCCCACACTCAACAGTGGGTGGCCAATTATTTGGTGAAACTACCCACTGGATTCATTGGAATTTTTATTTTATTCTTTGCATAATTCCTTGTTTCCGCCGGGGTTGCCACGTAATTGGCATTTATCCTTAACTGTTGGGAAATAGTTTTGTTCGGTTAAATAGGGTTGATACTGATATTAGCTTTTTATAGAATAGGAGGCAAACGACACCTGATGGTAAGTGATCAGCACCGCCCATGGACATCCGCAGCACTAGAGGAGTCATAGGTGCGTTGTCGGCCTTTTAATATTATTATTAGCTAAGGTTATTTTTGTCATTAGTTTAGGCATTTATGACCGCGGCCGAAGCCGCTAACAGAAGCAAGTTTAATCTAAAAGTAACTTAACTTTCAGTCCACCAAAAATATATCTAATTTTTTAGCGGCCCACCTGGAATCGATAATACAACCCCTTTGCAAGCTTGGTGGCTTGCAATTGCAGCCGGTATTCAAATATCGAACGTTTTGTGTTTACTGTCAAGCTGTTCAGCTGATTGTTTGCAAACCAAACATTTACTAAGTAATGGCTGCTTTTATCAATTCGAATTTAGAATAAACTGCGAGATTTGATTACATTTTATAACTCAAAGGTCCCTAATGTCACCGTAAAAGGTTGCCGGGGCTCCGTCTTAAAGTAAGAAAAGTTACGGGGTGGTTTTAGTTAGTAAGTGACACTCCCTTTCCCTCATCCAAATCCATCATTCCACAGTTTTGCTGTGTGAGGCAGAAAGTTTCGTGAGAAGCACACAGTTGTGGCCTGTCAACCATTTATATGATGGGGATGGAAGTGCTATTGTGTAGGTCGATGATGTAAAGACGCGGCAGGTATCAGACCAAACAATTCCTCAGAGCCTCCACAATACCTACCTAAAATAGCTCGACCAAGAAACCCTCCTATCTTTTTTTTTGTGAGGAAAATCATTTAATGACTTCTCCCGCCTGAAGTGAGGCGAGATATCAGACTCTTACTGACTAATAACCACCCCGTTCCTTCTCCAGCTTTGAGCCGGAGCCCCGTAACCTGTTACGTTGTTCGCAACTCTGGAAATCCGCTTATGAATACTCGACTGGCGGCGACAGACAGTGGTTCCTTTATAAACACAAATAGAAGCAAGATTCAAAGTCAACATTATTTTTATTTCAAATAGACCAGGAAGGCACTTTTGAACGTCAAAGCAAATATAATAATATTAATAACATCTGTCTGTCGGTCAGTCCTCTAGTGAAGCTATTTGCGTTCCAAAGTGTAGATTCCTATGGAGAAAAACGAGCAAGAAACTTCATAGGTTACTCTTTTTCAATCAGATTCACAATACAATTCTTGGTTACATTGTTTCGATTCATAAAAAGAAACAATGTAAAGACGGTCTGCCTAGAAAGATACCTGTATGTGTATACCTATGTATGTATATGTATCTATTGTCTCTCCAGCCTTCCACGTCTCACATGAAATGACAGAACGATCGGTATTCAGTTACCGGTCACAGATTACTGCAAGCCTCGGCTCAGGGAACGATTTGTTGTCAGTAGAGAACCCTCTATCTATACTGCCTCTATGACGTAAAAATAGCATTACTTATCGATAAAACTACCATGTTTTATAAAGAGAAACACTGAACGGACTAAGATTTGGAACTTGGCGCCATAGTAACTTTTATTCAGCTCAAAATTAGCTATCCAATGATGTAACACACATAGCTATTGGAAGGTGGGACCAGGGGGGTCTACTCTAATTCAACGAAAAACGAAGTTTCGTCCGAAACTTCGCAAATTTCGTACTACAATTCCATTTATTGCGAACCTTTGTGAACAAAAATGAACGAATGAAATGAAGATAAATAAATAGGTTTTGATTTGAATTTAAAAATAAAACGTTATTTCAAATAATTCTATTAGTAAAGCAATAAAACCTACGGCGATAAAATTAAATGAAACTTCTGATTCGAGAACCGGAGTAGGTCCCCAGATTTTATATAAACTCTGGCATCACCCTTTGCCAAATCGGTCCAGCCGTTCTCGAGTTATAGTGCCACTAACGAACAGCAATCGATTTGGGTCTACCTTTATTAGTAGAATATTTTTGGTCATAATTTTGTTTTGCATAACATGGCACAAACTTCATTTCGCAGAAAATCATTTGGTATACCATCATTTACAATACATTAAAAACGCATAATTTTGTAAGTCAGAATCATCTTTAGGCATAAATTGATACGCATAATAATTGAAAGGTAGAACCATCATATTGCAGAAAGTTCACTGTCAGAGTCGTCTTTTGGCATAAATTTCATAACCATAATAATTAAAAAGTAGAACCATCATATCTCAGAATGTTCACAGTTAGAATCGTCTTTTGGCATACTTTTAATATCCATAATAATTGAAAGACTCATCTATCACGCATGCATAAAGCATGCAAGCAAGCATGCAGCATGCAAGCAAGCATGCAGCATGCAAGCAAGCATGCAGCATGCAAGCAAGCATGGTTTCCGCCTCGCCCCTCCGCGCCTACGCGATTTTAAATTGCACTCTAGGGGTAGGGCAGACAAGACTACGTGCAGTCGGTTTTGCAGCGATTCGGTTTTGTCACTTCACAAACTTTTATTCTACCATCTTTTTAATATGCCAAGTGAAATTATGCCAAACAATCGTCGCTCTAAATAAACGTTATGTGAAACAAAATTATGCAAAATTAAGCTTTGCCAAACGTAATTATGCCAAATAAAATTATACCATCTTAAAAGTATGCCTTTATAAATTCGGACATATAAACATTCGGCAAAACAATAATTATATTAAACAATTTTTATGCCATATGTATATTCGTTTAAAGAAGATTCTGCCAGGTGTGTTATGCCAAACAAATTTCGGAGCATTAAAATTCTGCCAGATAGAGGGAACCCAATCGATTTTTATAAATTTAGATAAATAAAGTTCAATAAAAATGTACATTATTACTATTACACACACAAACGAAGCCACGAGTAGGTACAGCTAGTTCGCAATAAATATATGTTTTTTATTTTCATTAGATCTCCGATGAAAATCCCAGCGTCAGAATCTGTGACAGTTGACATGAACGAAATGTGCGCGAATTTTCTTTTTATTTCTACAGATAATATTTTCGCGATATTTTAGATGTTTTAGCTTTATTTGGTACTCTTATCTTATTCAGAAATATATTTCTGACTTTGTTTTATTGCGTTACAATAATAGAATTCATGATATTTATCACAAGGTCTATAATTGTCTACCTCGATGATTGAGCGGTCCCAAGAAGTTCAGGAGGAGTGGGGCACAGTATTATTAGAGCTTTTTGGGTTCGCAGTGATAGCACGGAGTCTTAAGAATTAAGACTATCTAGTTATTAGGTAGTAGACTCATCTATTAAATGGACCTCATGACTTATAGGTAATCGGAGAACACCTCAGCGAAGTTTGCAGTCCAACTAGGCTATTCTGTGCCTGTCAATTTGAAAGATCTAAATTAACTCGATCGCGGTCGCCATGACATTGGTTATGAGAATAATATCCACTTCGATCATTAATGAATGAGAATTAATGAATAGTAAGGATGCTTTTTCACTGATATTACGCTATGTAGCTGTGCGAGGAAGATGCGCAGTTGGAATATGCAATTTATCGATAGTAGAGAAGCCACAGCACACATCCATAGCACGCATCTATCCATATAAAAAAAAAAACATAGCTTAGCTGAGTTCCTTTCCACCAGTGCTAAGTTATGATTGGTGGTAGCCAAACGCATTCACAGCAACTGGATGAAACACCCTTACAGAATAGGCAACTGCCCTCAAGTTTCAAATGAAATATCCCTACAGAATAGGCTAAAAGCTGCCTTCAGTTTCAAATAAAATATACCTATCTACGAGTAAATGTTAAAAGACAAGGAGATAAGAAAAAGCCTGCAATTACAAACTGATATCACATTTATTATTATGACCATTGATTAACAAAGTTTGTCCGCAACCGCCTCGGTCAAAGTTGCTTGAGTCGGGTCACCCAAGGCATGTAATTAAAACACGCTACTTCTACTTGGGAATGAGTTTTTTAATCATTTTTTTTTTTATTATTATGACGTTGTTTTTAGAGATGAATAGATAGAATGGTGGGGTATCTTTAATCTGTAGTAAAAATAATAAATAGGATGAGTATTTCATTTCATTCTGTGTAAAATGTGCATGAATGCATGAGGGTTAGAAACCTACCAACAGTACTAATGTGAATTTTTCCGAGTTATATGTTCTTTCTAAGAGATTGTATTTTGAACACCACTGACTAACGGTGAAGGAAAACATCGTGCGGCTGGACTTATAATTTCTAATTATAGCTACTTAAGTTTGAAATCGTCAACCTGCATTGAGCAAGCGTGTTGATTAATGCTTAAACCTTCTCTGTGCCTGACCTGAGTAAAGCGAGAGGGAGTGTCAGACTCTTACTGACTAAAAATCACCCCGTTCCTACTCCTGCTTTTCGAGCCGGAGCCCCGGTAAACCCGCTAGGTAGCCAGCAGCTCCGGATATTACAAACAACTAAATCCATGGATTAAGTGCTTGTAGTTTATCTAAGAGTAGGCAGTGTCGGTTTATAAATATTAACGCTTATCTATGACATATGGAACTGTTTGACCCGAAGTTGTGGACTGCCTACCGGGTTTACCGGGGTTCCGGCTCGAAAAGCTGGAGTAGGAACGGGGTGGTTTTTAGTTAGTAAGAGTCGGACACTCCTTTCACCTCGTCTAAGGTGGGAGAAGACATTAGATGACTTTTAGGAGCTAAAAAAACCTAACTACTCTGTTTCAGCTTCCGTCCTACCTATGTAGGTACTTACTATTATTATAAGCATATAACTTCTATTGTTAACACTTAATTTGGGTATTTATAAATAAAATTGATAATATATTGAATGAGACAAAAATATTGATAAAATAATCATAATTACGAGACATTTAATAAATATCGAATAAGTAAGTAAGCACAGTTTTATGACTTCGCAACAAAATTGCAATGTTTATTATTAACGTTTTAATTTCGTTATCAGGTAACAAAAACAAGAATAAAAGTCCTCGAAGAGATAACGGGAAAACATTTACGGCCGTAATTTCCCACCGAAATAAATGTAGACAGTAAAACTTATCAACTACACAACTTTCAATCAAGGAAAACCGAACATTTTTAGCATCAAGGCAAAAACAAATACGTATTTATACATACAGCCTATATTTATTACGCCCGAAAAAATAACCATTATCAAAATTCATTACGCGTATCCCAATATTAATTAAAGATCAAAAGGACGCTAGAAGTCCAAAATATAAACAAAACATTACCAGCTGTGTTGAAAAACTTTTAATATTACTTACTTGGCTCTCAAAGACAGCTGCCGGTCATTAGGACACACATATTTGTTGGCTTTACTTTGAAAATTCATTGCACTGTTCGAAAAAAATTAACTAAAAAAAAATAATTTGAAAATATTCGCGGAGCGCGGGACAGTGGCGCCGCGCGTTCGCGCCTGTTGATAACGTACAACTGTTGCTTCGCGCGTGGCCGCTCATAATAATCGATATTTTAACATCGCTCTTGAAAACTAACAATATGTTGCGATCAGCGACATCCTTTTATCAGCATGATAAACATGACCATGTAAATATAATGCTTACATGATTGTGACTTCGGAGTTTTGCACACTGAGTATCACGGTAAAGTTTCAGGCTTTTAGCGTATATTTTAGGTAATGTTAGGGCTAGAATTTAGTTCTTTTGATTTGATACTGACGAATAATGTTTTAAAGTAGTGTATTACTGTGCACAAATCCATTTAATTAAGTCTTAAAACGTGTTAAAATAAAGTGGATAGTGCAATTTGCATTAAAATGTTCAAACAATTTAAATTTCGAATTGTGTTTAGGATATGACGTCATTGTAAAGGTAAGAACACAATATAAGTGTCATGTCAACTTGCAAACTGTCAAATTTGTAAATATATTTTTACATTATATGAATCTGCAAAATATTTATCACAATATTTATTCTTTACGTCTTCGCTTTTAATAAAATTATAGGATCCAAGAAAGTTAACATTTTTGTTCATAATTTTAATCGCTGGTGAGTGTATCCGAACGTAAAGAGAATAGTCAATATATTTCTATCTCTTTCGCTTTTTGACACTAGTGATGTGCATTTGAAATCTAATCGATATGAGTTCGAGCTCTTATTCGATTTTCTGTAACATAAACAATAATTTCTATTAAGTATGTGAAAACTTACTTCAATTTAATTATCTGCTAAACAGTTTTGACAGTACAAATTATAATTGATTTAGGAACATTAAAATGATAATAAGTTTAAAGTAAACGGTAAAAAAGCAATTAATATAATCGTATGATTGTTGTTTGTTTATTATACATTGCTAGATTTTACAAATATTAGCAACGACCAAGGCCAAAGAATGACAACGACTAATAGTTTGAGTACAACGAAATAAAAACTACGAATAAAAATAATTTCTTAGTGTATGCGTTTATTTGAATATTTCTAAAACTGAAACATTAAATACATATTATGATTGCATAAAATAGTTTTAACATTGTTTTTACTTATTCAAGACACTTATTATCATTTTTTAGTAAATTAATTAAGTTTTAAATCGAATAATATATTTCAAGTCGATTGCTAACAACGATATCGATAAAATCAGCTGCTCATCGAATCGTTACTTGTGTTGCCCATCTCTACGTTAGTCAGTTTGACATTTCACTTTTTCAGTAATGATGGCGCACTTGCGAAAGGTGTTTAGTTTACTGTAACTTTTATTTTTATGTAGTGCCGTGAAGTGAAAACCAAGTGATTTTAATGCCGTACCGCAGGCGCTTCTCAGCCAAGATGCCAGATTTCGACGACGAAGTGACTGTCGTCGATGTTTACGACCTGGCATCGGACATTGGCAAGGAATGCGAGATAATTATTGAAAAATACGGCCCTGACGCCGTTACAGCGCTGCTGCCGAAGGTGATTAATGCGCTGGAGTTGCTGGAGAACTTGGCGGTGCGCAACGAGAAGGAGAATCAAGCGCTGCAGGAGTTGACGGCTAAGATTTCACAGTTGGAGAATGATAAAATTGAGAAGGCTGAATACAGGCAGCGCTTCGAGAAGGTAGGTGTAGAGGTCATTGTTAGGTAAATAAGTGTTATTAGTTGGTTTAGAGTGCGTGTTGTGCACGGAATACACGAAACATTGAGTGTTTCGTCATCTGTGAATGCATCGGTTGCATTGCAACAGAGCTGAGCGGGCGATGATATTGCGCGACAGTGTCCACTCCGCCGACGTCGCCGTTCACGTCTAAACAATAATTGGCCTCTATTATACCCATTTTTTGTGAGTACATACTGTTTTAAATTTCTATTAAAACCTTATTTGCTGTTAGACTTATCAGATAAGCTTTTTTACTCTATGTTATTGTCTATTATTGAATTTAAATTTACCAGCCAGCATGTTTGTGTTGTTGATTGAATACTTTTTTTAAAGACCTACTCATTTAAAATGGAATTTGGCTATGATACAAGTGATGTAATAGTCTTTCTATTTGAATTGGTAATTACTTTCATTATGTAAGGAATTAATGCTAATTTATTCTGCCACTGGTCCATGAGAATAATGTCCAGCCATTGTAATTGTTAGAAACTCCACAGAATATAAGAAATAAATATTTCAAAGGGCTACAGATTCAGTATATTTGTGTTTAACTTGTGATATCTCAGTACGCTTAAATTACTACACAGTATTGCATACTGGATGGCTCCTATTGACTGTAGCGTTATGCTCAACATAACAATAAGAATGCATCCGATCAAACGGACAAGCTCTTCAGGTTTAGGTATTTGAGATACTATTACTCATAGTGGCAAATGAAACAATAAGAAATAAATTGTTGAGTGATAAAGTTGCGGACTGCCTGGCGAGTTACCGGGGCTTGCCCGTAGGAGTAGGAACGGGGTAGTTTTTGTCTGTAAGAGTCTGACACTCCCTCTCACCTCGCCCCGGACGGGAGAAGTCACGGGACAAATTCCCCACTCAGTGAACTAAAAAAAGTATTTAACCTGTGGTGTGCAGGAATAAAAATCTTTACGAGGCAATGTTCACATACAGTCACAAACAAGTTCACATATTAGGCTTCGGATAATTGAGATTTCACCTGGCCAAAGCCAAACAATTTAATAGTTATTGTTCGACACAAGAAAAATTACTAATTTCGGTATTCGCTAAAGAAAACTAATGTACTGCTTAAAAACTAATGATGAGATCAAACAATGTTTGTTAAATTAACTATCTATTAGCTAATTGCGGCAAGCCAACATGCTAATCCTTACGTTATCTATTACAAGATGCAAAATCATGTCCCCTTAAGGTAGAAAGACATGCATGCTTTCATGTAAGCATGAATGCATAAAAAACCATGAATGCACATTTGTACAGATTTCACTAATATATTGATTCGTAAATAACAATTTGCTATAGCTTGAACTTTGTGTGTAGATGTAATTGAAAAACCTTGTCAATAATAATGATTAAGATTATGAGGTATTAAGATGATTATGAGTTCACTTTTGTTTATATTAGTTAATTAATTAATGCAAGTTTTTTTTCTGAATGAAGCTTTGCATTCAGAATCATTCATTCAGATAGTTAATATGATAAACAAAATATTAACATAATTTGAATAACAATGAAATGAAAATTCACATAATATATAACAAAAAAATACCAACAAAAATTACTCTTTTAATAACTTCCTCTATTTGAGATTCCAATCAAGATTAAATCATAATTTTATTACATAAGGTGTATATTGGATTGGTAGACGGTATAATAAATAATTGTTCAAAATAGTGAAAGTTAACCAGTAAGTTTAGTACTGAGGAGCGAAAGCTTTACTATTAGAATGTAGTAAAAGTATTCCAAGTCGTCTTCGAAGTACGCAGCACGTCAAGCTATCCTCTGTCAAATTACTTCGAAAGATTTCCGACCTTATTGTTTTCTTGTTAAAGTTGAAAATCTGTTGGTAAAAGATGGTGTGCTTTTACATCTTTCTGTTGAGTTTACGGTGTTGATTTGATTGGTTTATTCGAGCCGGCGAATCAGAGCGCCGAAAGCGTTCTCGTTTCGATTACTTTAAATATAAAGCAAACTCATACTAAGGGTAGTGTAGGTAAGATTTGTAGCGGTTGCCGTGTTGGAGTGTCTGTCACATGTGTGTTGCCACACCTAATTTTCACGCCGTTGTCGTAAGAAGTTTAATAACTAACTAGTTAACTAATATTAAGAAACTACACATTCCACAGAGACCGAAAGGCAGTACTCTCTGTAAACCTGACCACATAACTGCGACCTGTTCTATAAGCCGGCCTTTTGGAGGTTAGGAATTTAAGTGTAGTTGGGCAATCGGAGATTGGGAAGATGGGGAAGGGCGTTAATTGGGCGATCTCGCAAATTGTGGCAAATCTATGTTGAGGAGACATTCGGTCAAACAGACACGTGCGGTCAAATTCTCAACCGTTACTCAATACAAGACGCTCTGAAGAATAGTTCAGTCACGACAAATTCTTTGTAAAAGGCAGAGATAGAAAGATATTTAAGTTCAACTTAAAATGAGTAGCGTTTCAGTATTCAGGCGATAGTCTGGCATATCACGGGCTTTTGATCAAAGTGAAATCAATAATTCCAATTACACCATAAATAGGTACTTTTAAAACGTCAACAAATATAGAGATAATAGTCGTTCTAAAGGGTAGCTTCGAATGGAGAAGACCGATCAAGAAACTCCAAGATAATTATAAACGCGGTTTCAATTTCATCTAACAACCCATAAAGAAATGACATGACCTCGGTTACTAATAAACATACGCATCATCACTTACCATTAGACAAGATAGTTAGTGGTCCATCGCCAACCTATCAGATATAAAAAACAATCTATCGATATCGGTTTTATAACTAACTAACTATCAATTTGTTCCGGTAACCAACCAACCGAATGCTCGATACTCGCAATCAACACTGCTGATCTCCCCCAGGATTGTATTTCCGCCATTATTTTATTATACCGCCTGTAGTAAAACTGATCTCTCCTAAAAGGTGATAATGAGGTGATTAGCGAGAATATTAAGTGATAAAAGATTAAGGACCTGTTTCATAATGGTTAATTAAATTTCTGTTTATTTAACCGACACATTTTGTATGAAAAATACGTCAAATAATTATGTTATCCGTCAGAAAAATTAAACTAATGGTTACTTAACCTTGTTCTTAGTATTAAATTAGTAACTAGTCATTAAATTCCCTGTACCGGAGTTAATCAGATTTTGTCAAACATGCCCCTTAAAGATTTGGCTAATAAAGAATCTATCACACATAACTAGTCCTGTTCAAATAAACGAATATCTATTTAATACGAGTCATTTTATTTACTAGTTGCAATAAACCGCCATGATCGAAACAAATCGAAAAGGAAATTGGATTCCATATTACGGAAATCTTGAAGGAATCCAAAATATGCCTTAGACGGATATTGAACACGCTTAACCGCAATAAATACTCTAAAAATTGCCAAAGTAATACGCGAATCTTAGCACAACTTCCATTTACCAAGATGTAACCCACTTCAAAAATAATTTGTATGATTAATTAGATCTTGTTGAGAGCTCTCTCCCTAAGGCAATACTTAGAAATGTAAGCAATTCCATTAGTGCTCGTCTGAGTATCAAGTTGGGGCTCCCAACTTTTGCGGGCACTTTTTTGGGACCAAACCGCCACACTTAATCCTGACAGCTACTCGTGGAAGTCGTTCTAAGACCACTTTTTAAGTTAAGTACGTTTGAAGCAACGAGTTAATAACTGGTAGGGTCTTGTCCCTTTTTTGAGGCTGTTGTTGAGTAATTACTTTCTTTGATCATGGAAAAAGCGTGTAACTTTACGGTTGGGAAAGGGGGTTGGGACAAAATTAGCTTACATGGTTCTAGAAGCCTAGATAGTGACTTGGGAGATCGATCTCGTTAGCGAATTCCTTAAGAAAGAACTGATAATTTCTGGATATCTTGAAGGATTTGGTCGATTTGGTTACTAACTTTCAGTCAGTTGTTCAGGGTTCTGAACGCCACAAACAAGGTTGCAGCTGTTACGTCATAAATCATTGATAAAATTATAAATTATCGGCTTTCTAATCTAGCAATCATTACCTACCTAAATACCTTTTACTTTGTTTTGTTTCTTCGTGAGAATGATGATTAACTATTATGCATGCGGTTCCTACACAAGTACTTCATGTGAGTACATCTAGGTACTCACATTACAAAATGAAGTACCTGTCTATATGTTCATAACATTTTTCTAGAAATTTCCACTAGTTATCGTGAGATATAAAAGAGTAAAAATTAATAATTAAAAAACACCTGCTTAGTTTTTAGAGCCGATTACCAGTAAACGATTTTTCATCAGATCTCTGGATTACAACCGAATGATGCAAAAGTCAAAGTTAGTAAATAACTTAAAGAATTTAATTAAGTAAGATGCACAATACGAAACGCCCATATTTTACCACGGCCATATGTTAATCGTCTGCTTAGTGAGATGTGTGAAGTATGCAAGCACGCGGTCTATGTAATCTATGTAATTTGTTCAAGGATGCACATTACATGTCTATGTGTTACAGTAACATTGTGTTTTTTACTTTATTATTATGCGTTTGGTAATATTTCAGAGTTGGTGGTGGTGTGGGTCTTTGAAATACCTCGAGAGATATTTGAGTTTTAAGTCTGAATTGCTTTCGGTATGAGCGCGGTTACCGTTTCGGTGAAAACTTCTATTCTCCTCTTCCTATTCATGTACGCAATTGTTTATTACGGTTTCATCTTATCATTGCCCTTGTTTGTAATATTATTGCAATTTTTTTCGCATAATTCATCCGAATTGGTAAGTTGCAATTGTTTAAGTTTGTATTAAAACAAGCCTTTTTCTGTTTCGTAACCTTGAATATCACAAAAAAATGCAGTAAGCGCATTAATTTTCATAACTACTTTGATAAAAAAAGTGAATTCGTCATGACCGAAGCATTTAAATTAACTGGTTTTTACTTTATCTGGTTATTTTTGTATTCGGAAGTCCAAATGACCCGGTGTCTTTTAATAAAGGGTGTGGTCCTTTTAAACGGTTTGATTTATTTGTGATTGCATTGTCAAGATTTCAAATCGTATAAAGATATGGGCTCTATTTGTTGGTTTTGGCATCATTTTATTTATTGTTTTATTTTATTGGCGAAGTGCTGATATATCTGAACTGATAGCGTTTATCATTGATATTAACTGATAGCTGTTATGTTAAATCTGCAAACAGTGATTTAACAATATAATCTGGATACTTCCACAAGTGCTACCGCTTTTACTTAATGCCAATTTGCCATTCTCTAACAGTTAACCTTAGGGTGATACAGAGAGATAACAGTACGTGTAAAAGTTTGAGCTTTTGTGGCTAAGCATTCAGAACAACAGTTACTAATGTCGATGAATTTGGTTAAAGGAGATTTAACTTAAAATGCTCTAACTGCCTTAAAAAGGGCAATTACAATCAGTTAATTGTTTTATTCATCCTTACCATACAGTAGACCATAACTACCATAAGTTCTTTATTAGTAATAGTTAAACGTAAGTATCACGATTTCATTAGACAACATATTCTATTTAACCGTCGATAAATACTTTAAACAGTTAAACAACAATGCGAAACCGATTTATGAAGCAGGTGTATGATTGTATGGAACACAATGATTAGTTTCCGGCCTGTATGCATGACTGGCCTGATTGCGTTTAATATTGCACTTTAAAGGCAAAGATGACGATTTGTTTGCTACAAATAATTCTTCGCTCTGCTGCCTCATTGTGTCATCGATATTGATGGGTTGGTCCGAATCTTTCTCATAATACAATAGCGTGTTAGTCACACCGTTTAAATGTTAAGAACGGCTGAACTGATTTTAATGTTTCTTGAATTGTTTCCGCTAAAAAGAAACAACGAATTGTTACTATTTACGAAGTTGGTTCTTATCTAATAATTGTAATGAAATGGAATAAAAGAGAGTAATTTTTTATTAACTATTACCTTCTTTATGTTTTATAGATTTTGTTTAAAAATAACTCCGGTATGTAAAGGGATGATAGTTTTATTTATAAACTTGATTGAAGAGGCTTGTCGGTAGGCGGTTATTTTTAGACGAAGGTCCCAGCTATCTTTCGATCATCCGATAGCTTGAGACTGAGTGAAGAGAAGTTGAAAACTATGTATAACTAATATTGTCTAACCGTTAATAGTTTGTCTTTCCAATCTGTTTGTGTAAACCAGCTTGAGTCTAATTAAATTCTGATTTCCAACTGAGATTAACTGACCCAATTTTGAAGACCGTGTTTTTTGGTACAAAACACGATAGAAAAAAGTTTTGGACACCTTATTGTTCTATAGATGAATGGTGCCCCTTTATGAGTAGAATTTATTACACCTCCTATGTTTGATACTCCAACATGACCAACCTGCATTGTACAAACATGGTGATTAATGCTCAAACCTTCTCCGTATAAGTAGAGGTCAGCAGTGTCCATTTATAGGCTGTTGATTTGTGTGTGTGATGTTGATACTCCAAAATTGCACAGAATAGAATAGAATAGAATGAATTTATTGTGAAAAAATGAGTTACTATACAACAAATATTTTATCCTAAAATAATTAAAGATAATATACATAAAATAGATCAGCATGTTTTGCCAATCACGTCGTACAATAGCATTTTACAAGATCACAACAGAGAGAGACAAGACATAAAAATACATTATTTCGATTAATTTAGGGTCATCTTTAGTTTTTGCACGACTGGTCAGAAATTGAGTGTAATGTGTTCAGTTGGAAAATTACTTCTGGAAGTCAGTTAAAGAGTTTTGGTTGTTTTTGGATAGCTCTGGTCAGGCCAGACTGGTCAGGAGTATTGGCACACTAGGTACCTTAGTCCACCTACCTAAGGTGTTCAGCAGCGTGACGGTGCATTATGTAAAGAATTGCCTAACATGATATTGTACTTACAATAATGAAATGAAAAGCAAAATGGTGACCTTCAATACTCGCTAGTTGGAATGTGTAACGGAGTAGTTTTTTATTACGCGGTATAGGTAATATGATGCCGTTTACAGTAACCGGCCCTTTGGTAAATGTTTTTGGGTAACGTAATAGGTTGGGCGTTGTCAGTTTTTGAAGTAGAGTGTTTTTACACGTGTAAGAAATTCGGAATGATAAATATTTCGGAATGATGGACATATTTTTTGGTTAGGAGTTCTAAGAATACGTTTTTTGACATGTGCGGTTAATATCCGGTGTTATTTGGAGTTCGGATAGAAATAACATTGTACTGGAACTAAATACCGAAATTCCGCAAATAATAATCTTACCTAGTCATCTGAAACTCCATATATTGACTAAAAATACTTTTTCAGCCGTACTCAGAGTCATTTAGTGGTTACTTAACTCAGTCCTTAATCATTATTTTCTATACAAAATCGTTACTAAGGAATAATTTAAGTAAACATTAAATGTCTCTGAGTGCGGTAGTTTATTGGTTTTCTCTCCAATAGGCAGATATCAATAAAAAATCCTTTTTATTATGTTTCCAAACAATATGAGTAATGTTGCACCAAATATATTTCACTTTTGATTACTCACTGCATGCAGTGTCCTTGTACAATTCATTTGTAAGCTACTAGGTGTCCGCCATTTTGGCTTGCTACAATAACAAAACAGATGTTTATATGTAGATAGTGCTGTATCAAATGCTTATTTCCTTATTGATTATACGATATCAGATACTGGAACGTTTTAAATATTTATCGCATGATCTACATTTTAGGGCCAACTTATCATTGAGGTGATATCTTGAAAAATCGAATTCTGGACGTGACAGAAACTATTTTTCCATTGTGTTTCGGTATTTGGTGTGTGACAATATCAACATCATCAACCGAAGAATGACCAAAATGTATTAAATTGCGTTTTATGTTAAAGCCTTAAATCAATAGACATGCTTTCAATTCAGACGAGACCAAGGCGTAACTGCAAAAAAGTGGATTTTTAAATAATTTCTCTGTGTATTTCCAGGAATAGCAGCTCTTTGCCCTAAGTCCCGTAATTCAAATTTCCATCTAGACGTAATTTGAGAATATAATTACACGGAGTAGGCCCTAACTAGATGAAATTAACAGTAGACTGATCTCATCTAATTAGTCCGTAGCGCCCGCGCCCTAATTGCTCCCAAAACGGCCTAGTGCTACCTAACTAGCTGGTTTTCGATCGATACTAACTGAATTATAATTAAGTGGCTAAAATATAGATGAGATAGAGCTAGAATTTGTTGAATTGGTCGTGGTTTGTATTATTAGGCTTGTTTGTTGAATATTTTTTCCAGTTCTATTTAAAATTGCTGTAGTCGAATAAATACTTAAGTTATTAGAATAAATACTCAAGTTATTTTGTAAAGTTGTTAATTTTCCTTGTTATTAATCTTGAAATAAATTCGTCGCCATTAATATGGTGTCTCTAAGGGATGTTTTATTTTACTTACAAAGGAAGTAGGCTATCGTATTTTACTTTTTTTTTTTGAGTGGGGAAAATTACCTAATGACTTTTCCCGCCTTGGGCGAAGCGAGAGGGAGTGTGAGACTGTTACTGACTAAAAACCACCCCGGTCCTACTTTTGCTTTTCGAGCTGGAGCCCCGGTAAACCCGTCAGGTAGTCCGCAGCTCCGGAGGTAGACCGCAGTTTATTTTATTTAGTTCTGCATTTTTGTGACCGTTTGGTGAAATAAAGGCTAGTTAGTTTGAGACGAACATACCCTCAAGGATCCCATCTTAAGATGACAAACACAAACACATGATTAGGCAACGTGTTTTCAATGAAAAAAATCAATTTAAACAAACATTTTCGTACATTCAAGAGAAATAATCTGATTTGATCGAATCAATACAGGGAGTACGTGGTACCGCGGTGGAATCCACGAACGTACGCCGTCCGATGTAATGATTGATGTGCACAGCTGAAATGCGATTAAAATTGATCACTTGGATGCCTACCCAACTTATTTGCTTAGGGAGAAAATGTTTACAATTTGTTTTGGTATTCAGATGGGAGTTAGAATGAAACGATAGCTCTTTGTAGGGTGGTTTTTGAACAAAAGCCTATGAGATAATTTGGCATTGCAATTTTGTGTTCTGTTAATAAAGTAATAAGGCTAATGAGAAATTTCTATTGCTTAAGTTCCTCTTTAGGAGATTTTTTTGTTTTTGATTTGAAATTGTCGGTAACTAATTGCAGAATTGCTCTAAAGAGTGCCAATAAGTACCTATCTACGGACCGCGGAAGACCTGACGAGTAAGAACGTGGTGATTTTTATTCAGTTAGAGTTTTCCTCTCGCCTCACGCAAGGCAGAAGTTAATGATTTTCACCCCTCATAAAAGTACCTATATTTAGACAGCTTTTAATTTGCAGACTTGCCCTGTCAATAACTATGCCATTTGTATGTTATATTAAAAGCACAGAGATATAAATAATTTATGCTCCATGTTTGGCAAAAGGCACGCCCCCTATTACATGACGCTGATAACATAACTGGCGAAAAGTATTATACGCCTCTGTACTTTGGATAATTGGATAAAAACTAGTGAAGTAATGATGTAATATTACCAACTGTGAAGGTTGAACTTATAGCACTTTGTATAGACACCAGCACGTCAAGCTACACCAAATAACATTCCATAGATTTTAGACTTAATTCCCAAGTGACAAAGTCAAAAGTCCATTAAAGAAATTGGACCGATGAGGAAAGCTTAATAATGTTGGTAAGGTCTATTAAAATATCTTTCGAAGAAATTTCGTCGCCCCTCTATTTGTTGTTAATGAGAGCAGATCATTGCGATACATTAATATACAGGCGCGTTGCGATAATACGACAGTTTAGTACGGTATTATTATGTACTATTATTGCTTGTAGTTTGTACAATTTCATGTATTTTACGTAATGCCCGATTGCGGGCCGTTTGCGGTAATTGTTAAGAACGATATTTAAGAAATGAATAGCGCAGTTATTGGGCTTTTTGTGAGATATTTGGTGATGTATGGATAGACTCGGACTGTTATTGGCCGGCTATGAAGTGGAACAATTTAGTATTTACTATTCATTGGTCTGGTGATCACAAGCAGAAGTACTGAGTATGAGATCTTTGTATTTAAATAACTGAAACATACAATCAAAAGTTGAATATAGCTTTCTTACAATTTGGTCAATGTAAATTGGAAAACATGGCATAATTGGTATACAGAAGATAGGACAAGATGGTACACCACAATTTATGAAAAAGTGGGACAAACTATATAAGACGGAGGAGGATAGATTAACTTAACAACTAACTAACTAAGTATAATAATTTATTTGCACTGCATTTACAAACACGAAACAACAATCTCATAACCTTGAACAAATGCAGAACAGTTTCGTACATACATATTAAATGCCCTTAGACCTAAATGTACTATTAAATCTCCGATATTAATGTAACATCCATAAGGAAACCATATTAGTTGGTGAATGCTGTTCAGTACCTTCAGTTCTGAGTGCTCCAATAGTTAATATTTGCTGAGCAAACATGACTCCATTGTCGAGAAACTTGAACCGATGTTTAAGAGCTAGTGGAGGGCTAATGTAAGAGTTTGAGTAGTAAAATGGTAGTAAATAATGGTGACGGTGACTTTGTTTTTATAGGCGAAAGTATGTATGAGAGAAAACTGCGAACCATTTTAAAAATGAGAACCGATAATTTGTTTGAGATGTCCTCAAAAACTCACCCCCTATTACATGGGATTTATAACACAAATGGTGAAATGTGGGTGTATATTGTATAGCGGCATTACGTGCCGTAATGTGCACTTCTGCCTACCTCTTCGGGGATGAAAGGCGTGACGTTGCATATCCTCAAAATGGATTGTTGATTTGCTACACATAGTTATGTCAATTGCCGGCTAAATAAGTTAACACAAAGATATAAACGGTAAAAGTTGTAATGACTAAAATACGACTACCACGAACTGGCTTGGTAACTAAAAAAACATACCGTAAGCTTCTATCCCTTTTTATCTGAAAGCAGAAAATCGAAAATAGTGAAAACTCGGCACGTGCCGACGCATATTCACGTGAGCTCAAATCCGCACTCCCGAACGGATTGAATATGGATATCTGACGAATATTGGACAAAGGGATACTCTGAAATATCGCACGCGTTCCATATACTATGCTGATTTATTCAGATTGATCCCTCAGTATGGTCGACTATGAATAGTCCCCCTATCCCTAACCGGTACTAAGAATCGGCTAAATGGTTTTATGAAGATGGACGGGTTCTGACTTGGTAATAGTGTTTGTAATTGTTTCTTGGTCAAAGGGGATTTACGTTATTGTTATATTTTAAGCTATTGAATATTTAGGAAAGCGAAAACTTTTGTTCCATTTTGCCACGTTTTGCAAAAATCAAAGGTCGTCATACCACAAAATATCTTTTTAGTTATTTCTTTTGTATGCTGTGTGAAAATAAAGAATGTAAAGTCATTACCAAACGTTTATGTAGTCTTAAAATATGATGCACTTGGGTGAATTCTCTCTGAATATGATTAGTTACGGAGTATGAATTTGCTTATGACGTAAATCTGATAAGTGGTTATGACGTCGGAAGCACATTGCCGGCTAGACAGCTGAGAGGCGTTGTCTGTGACAGTCATAAAGAAAATTCCAACTTCAGACGCAGATAATAAAATACATTCCGGTTTTGTTGGAAAAGTCATATTTTTCCTGCTTCAAGCGGCTGTAGAATATGGGGCTGTTAAACGCACTGAACCTATTGTTAGTTATTCATCTGGAAAGAGGGCTGGAAGTAATTTGCTATGCCTAAAATTTTTGCACCAAAGCCAACCGAATAGGCCAAGCCATCCGAATAGTTTTCGGTGCTGCCCTTGGAAAATTTTACCTGTACCTAATGAGAAGTGACGTAATTTGAAATGCCCTTAGAGGCTAGATTTGTCTGGCACTACATAACTATGTTCTCTAGCCTTAATCTTTATTAGAACTGACGTTCGGTTCATATTTTATGTTATTTACGAGAATTCGTGTTGGTTAAGCCAAACGTACTGGGAATTTATAGTTCGGCTCCGTTTGGTTTATTATGATCCTGAATCCGATGTTGGTTATTTATATTCCATGTCGCTCATACATTTTCTTCCTGGAAGTAACTTGTGTGGAATGTACTGGGCCAAGTTTTTTGATATGTTAATGTTTTTCCATTAACCATCCCATTTCGTAGTAGTCTCTATTTCGGTCTTTATGTATTTATACATATAAAGTTCAACTTTGTATGTCGTCAATGAGAATTTGGTTTTTGTATAGTTGTCGTTACTGAGGCATAACATAAGTGCTTGGTAGTTCAATGACTGTTGGTATTGTTTACTGACAAATGATAATTGGCATTATTAGCAAATAGTCGATTGATGAGACTTTTAGCGATACAATAATCGTAATTATTTCTTTGAGCATAATCGTGATTTTCCACCAAAGATGTGCTATACTACGTCACTGTGGATGCAGCTACTTTGCGGTGACACATCTTTATCATCGTATCAATGAATCAATTGTAACATAGTTTCATAGCTTAGCTTTTACATCCTTGCAGCATATACCTACATAACCCATCTCAAGTGGAAAAGCTCCTAAGAACCCCAACCCTTCTTTTCTTTTATAAAAAACCTCCTGTTTATTAAGTCTCATCTCAAGCTATATCGTGTTTACAATATGTCTCTTGTGTCTTATCTTAATTCTCCCGTACCAGACGTCATTTTGTCACCAATTCCTTACTCTTTCATGTCCATTTATTTATTGTATGTATCAACGGCGGGACATAGCTGAACTTATTTTAATTATTTTAGATCTGTATTTATGATCCATACCTATAGGTATTGATATTCACACAATAAAGATGATTTGATTTGATTTGTCCATTTGGTTGTCCGTATGCATACATTATAAGTCCTACTATTATAATGCAAATTATACGCCACGTAGTTGTGCAGTTTCCGCCACACTGTATTCATACAAGCTGAAGAATCAACTAACGGTGTATGGGAACTACTGGTCAGTAGACTGTTATGTATCTGATTATGCGCCCATTCGTCAAGCACGGCTTACTGAATCCCGTCTAATTAACCGTAGCATTGTATTTGTCGCAAAAACTGGTCGTGTGTCACGATAGCATGTTTGTACAGTATCTGAGAAGTAAGCGTAAAAAATCAGTTGCAGATCATTTGATGATTTGTTGAGGCGTAACTGTAGCTCAATGAATGATTGTTTAGTTGTTCTTACTTTTAATTAGTGTTGATTGCTTTTTGTCTTTGTTATGTCGTCTGCTTCTTTTGATGAAGAGTGTGGTTGTTGATTGATTGGTCTTTTCTATATAGAGATGTGTTTTCTTATGAGATGTATGAAAGATCAATGGTGAAAGGTCGTTGCCAAAATATGTATATGGATCTGGTCGTATAGCTTTATATCTGAAGTGCGATTTTAGACATGTATGAAAATAACCTTTTTTTTTTGAGGGGGGAAATTCTACCAATGACTTCTCCCGCCTCTCCCGAGGCGTGAGGAGTGTAAGACTTTTTGCTGACTAAAAACCACCCCGTCTCTGTAATGATCTGTTACATTGTCCGCAGCTCCGTAGTACGAAAACACCCAGAAAGTCTATTTATAAACATTTCCTTTGATTCCTATAAAGTGCTTCATATTGTCCGGAAGAAGTTTGTTTTCAATTGTTCCTTCATCAATTCATAAATTAATTGTAAGTCAATTGATTGTTGATTGACTTTGACATTGAATGTAACAGAACGACATTGACCAATTGGAAGGGGTATCAGGGTTTTCTCTTATCACATAATGATTGGGAAAATCTGAATTCTCATCAAGGCTAATATCAGGCTTCAAAAGTGATACTAAAAGTGTATGAATTTGCGAAAATCCTTACTAATCCAATCCTGGGGAACTCGGTCACCGAAACTATTGGTTTTATGACTAAAAACTAAGGACTTATGGACAACACACCGCAAAGGGGTGAACCTCATACAATTTCTTGTTTGTTGAGGTCCCTTTGCGGTTTTATCGACGAATTGTAGGAAATATGAGAAAAAGTCATGCTTTTGTGAGATCTGGAAAAAGAAACCTTTAAGTTACCAAAGGAAATCTCATTGCAGAACTCCATCTGTACCCAATACCACTCAATCAGGCTCTATACAAACACACCCGTATTGCAGTTCCAATAAAATGTAATTGAAATTGTTTCCTTTTACAATGTTTGTTAAGCCAACAAATAGCACGGTTTATTTTTACGGAAAATACAGAGGGAACTAGTACGAGTTTTGCGTTAAACGCGATGGAACCGGGCCCTCTGATTGGTTGTTTCATTAGAGCCGTCCAATCAGAGGGTTTAGTGCATGTTTGTTTTACGTTTAACGAGATTAAAATGAGACCGCGTTTGGCGCTCTGATTGGATGGTTCATTGGCGCAGGCTGCAGAGCGCCGAACGTCATAAACGTGTCCATCGCGTACTAAGCCCTCAGTTCGCTCCGATTTTGTCATTTTAACTGTAGGTATGTTGTTCGGTCTCGTATTAACTTTGTAATACCGAGTTTCGGACGGTCTATGAATTTTGTATGCTGTTGAAGTAATTACGCTTTTTATGGGTTATTGTTTGGGCCGGAAAATTGGGTTTTAAATTCATAATAGCTGTTGTGTCTCTCGATGGGTTGATTAATTAATGGATTGATTGCTGTTGTGTATTTTTTTTTATATAATATGAAATGTGGAATTTTAACACATTGAACTCGATGGGGATCAAAAGTGACCGGCGCTAACGGCGGATTTTCCTTCAATAGATTTATAATGGCAGTAAAAATCTTAATGCAGTTTTTCTGCCCCTGTTTTCTCAGTTACTATTAAACGTAGACTAGCTTTTCGCCCTTGTAAAAATAATAACAACATTTTCTTACAAGTATTACTCCCCTATATCGTATAGCAATACCTTTTTAACTATTTTCTTTGGAACCAAAAACTGACTCCAATTTTTCTTTATCAGGAAATAGAAGCAATCGAAGAACAATGGCGGACGGAATCAGCAGAGTTGGTGACCGCTGTGGCGAGGCTGCAGGACGAGAACAAACGTCTACGGCGGACCATCAATGCTCCTGCAGATGGTAAGGATCTGGTTCTTTTTCTCCCCCAGCGAGGTGACAGGGAGTGTCAGACTCTTACTGCCTAAAAACCACCCCGTTCCTACTCCTGCTTTTCGAGCCAGAGCCCTCAGTAAACCCGCTAGGTAGTCCGCAGCTCCGTTTATCTTGTAGTCCAGTCAAATAAGGTTAAATTAGGTAAGAATCTCGGAATGCGAGATACCCAGCTGTAATTTTGTATATACTTGTATATTGACCCCCTAAAACTTGTCTCAAAACCTACATATGGTAGGATGTAAGCAACCCTTAAAATTCAGGGTCAAAGGGCCCAAAAATCGTTTTTTTGCGGTTTTTTCGAAATATCTCATTTCCTATGGGTTTTTGGTAGTTGTATTCAATAGCAATATTGTAGCATACAAAATTCTCTACAACTTTTGTATAAACTTTTTTTATACGGTGAACCGTTTTCGAGATAGAGGGCGGAGAGCGTGCGGTCACTGCATCTCTTCAAAAAATTTTTTTTTCGTCTCACCTATCCGTGATGGTTGTCTATGGATAGGACATTAAAAAATACGTCATGGTTCCTAAAACCATTTTTCGTCAAAATCAATCGTTTGAAAGATAGACGCTTCCAAAGTGGAAAAATGAGGTCTATAGAATGTGTCCTGCCCTCTAACTTTTAAAATAAGTAAGTAAGAAAACTAAAAAAAATATATGCTGTAGATTTTAATGGAAACTTTCAACGAAAATTGGTTTGAACGAGATATCATAATTAGTTTTTAAGAATTGATTAAAAGAATTGAGAAAGTGGAAAATTAAGTGTGTTTTTATTAAAAATGTATCAATTCTTAAAAACTAATTATGATATCTCGTTCAAACCAATTTTCGTTGAAAGTTTTCATTAAAATCTACAGCACATATTTTTTTTATTTTTCTTACCAACTTATTTTAAAAGTTAGGGGGCAGGACACATTCGATAGACCACATTTTTCCACTTTGGAAGCGTCTATCTTTCAAACGATTGATTTTGACGAAAAATGGTTTTAGGAACCATGACGTATTTTTTTATGTCCTATCCATAGACAACCATCACGGATAGGTTAGACGAAAAAAATTTTTTTGAAGAGATGCAGTGACCGCGCGCTCTCCGCCCTCTATCTCGAAAACGATTCACCGTATAAAAAAAAGTTTATACAAAAGTTGTAGAGAATTTTGTATGCTACAATATTGCTATTGAATACAATTACCAAAAACCCATAGGAAATGAGATATTTCGAAAAAACCGCAAAAAAACGATTTTTGGGCCCTTTGTCCCTGAATTTTAAGGGTTGCTTACACCCTACCATATGTAGGTTTTGAGACAAGTTTTAGGGGTCAAAATACAAGTATATACAAAATTACAGCTGGGTATCTCGAATTCCGAGGTGAATTCCTAAATTGACTGGACTATTGGGGTTAATTTGCATTTTGTTTAGAGAGAAATGAGCCGAAAACATTTTAGGAATTCTTCTACGTTAAATCTGAATATTTTAAACCATGATCTTCAACCCGCCTGTTAAGGGCGTAAAATGTTTCACACCTCATGAACTAAGGCCCTATAGTTCGTCAGTGGACTGTCAGACTGTCTGTTGATATGGAGATGTTCATTTTGTAGTATTTGTTTTGGTTTTCTTTTAAGAAAGTACTTTTAGCAGCAGTCTCAAGACGCAAAAGATGTAACAATACTTACTCCTATCGAAATAAACAAGCCTTTATAGCACCTGAGAGCTCTTGGTCGATAGTTTTATTAGAGGCAGTCAATCACAGAAACCTGTCTTCCAAGTTTATCCCTTACAAGTTTCTAACACGTTTCAAGTCGGTAAAAGTAAAGTTGTGTATTGATAGAAAGTTCTAGACGTTATTGCGACGTTCCTTCACAAAAGTAATTAAGGTCACTACTCTAACATTGCAGTTATATGTCAAAATAATGTACTGATATCATTTCAGCAAAGTAATTTAGTTGCTTGTGTTGTGACAGTTTTGATAATGTCTCATTCAAAGCTAATGACGTCATTATGACTGTCCATTGACCAATATTATCAGTTTAATATTTTTATCGTTTAAGTAGTAGTAGTCACCTAATTTGTTTAAGCACTAGTGGGAACTAAACTATGTTATCGATTACATAGCTTGTTATTGTTACTTTTTTGACTGATATGAGTGATATGATTACACAAACAGGCCCTAACGCTATACTGGCGCCATCTAGGTAACGCAAAAATGATAGTATAAACTATCCTAACTGTCATTCGTTTCTAAAAATAAATAAAAGCAAACAGTTATTTGTTATATCATTTTCCCAGTGCCCACATTGTTTCTGATTAGCATCTGGTTTTGGGTTCTCGCCTTTTTTCCCTAGAGAACACTAGACTTCATAGATCGCACTTACAGCGACCCAACCCGTACGATAAATGTGCTAGAGATTTGTGAAATCTCTCCAATAAAAAAGGATCAGCTTCCAAATCTTTGAACATTGTTCAAACATTCATTTTATTCTTTTTCTCTTCTAAGAGAAACTACAAATTGTTACCTGTTATACCATTATTGTACTTTACGTTCTTATATTATGTAGGCATACTTTCGGGTGTACATATCTATTTCGGATTTCGCATAAAATCTGTGTAGGCATAGGTGAGGCAGACTGGTCTCAAGACGGGAGTCTTATGGTCTTCATTTTTATAACTGTCGAGGACGAGTACTAGGTACATCCTCGTCACCTCGACGCCGATGGAAATCTCACCTGCCATTATGTGGGACCCTCCCGAAGGTGGCGCGTTCAGCGGCTTTTAAAACACATGGCCTCGGACATTTTCCTTAAACTAGCAATCCTAAAATGGTATCCCGTGACCGGCAGTAGATTTAATGCAAATTAATTCTGTCGTACTGTAAATATTCTTCAGCAATTGCAATACCCACCCCTTTTTTGTTACGGCATGCCATAACAATTCGTTATTAGGGAGTAAAGCCTTCCCTCTCAACAACCCTGTTTTCCAAAATATATGGTAACTCGCGTTCCGTCAGTCCTTTTTTCGCGTGACAAATACGTGACAATTTCTGTGTCGAGTATAACTCGATCGATTGGTGTCGAATTCTACGCATTATGTCGAATGTGTTATCCGATATATTTAGAGCTCGGTCTCTTTATTTATTTGGGTGATAGCGTGGTGACTGATCTGTGTTTTGTACTTGATCCCTGATAAGGAAAAGGTTGTCTATTAATCTTCTTTGGCTTTTCGATTGTATAGATCTTTATGTCCGATGTCCGATAAATAGGATGAAATAGATAACTATTTCATTACCGATGAATAATATGCGGTTTACTCCTTTGGAGGGTGATTTTGAGTTACATTAATAAGAGTAACGATGGAGTTTCTTGCTTGTTCTTCTCCATTCGAAGCAATACTTTGGAACGAGCACCTAGCTTCACTGACGGACAATTCAATTTGACGTTTCAAAGTGCCTAATTTAGGATTAATTGAAATAAATGCTTTGACTTTGACTTTGACATGGACAATGAAAAATAGTACCTCATTTGAATTACTATGTCGTAAGTAGTACGTGGGTGTTTTTCCAAAAGAGATGTGCTATCCACCAATCATATATTCTATTGGAACACATAGCTTAGCACTGATGGAAACGGGCTCAGCTAAGCTGTTTTTATTTGGAAAGATGCGTGCCATGGATGCGAAGAGCGTGCGATATAAGTAGGGATACTTATATCGCACACTCTTCGCACAGCTACTTTGCGGCGGCACATCTTCATCTTCATAGCACATGATACTCGCACAGCTACATAGTTTAGTATCAGTGGAAACAGTCACATAGTTTCACAGCTCAGCTATTACATCTTCGTAGCATAGCTTCGTAAAAAGGCACCCTTAAACTTGAACAAGGCAATATGTGTGTATATCCTTGTGTTTGTGATTATGTTGTCCGGTCCCGGGTCAAGTATTTCCCTTGAGGTTCCCAAGCTTCATATCGGAGTCAAAATGAAACTCGTAACACGACAAACCTACTCTGGTTTAATTTTAATAAAGAACTAACTCCATATGTCTTGATTTCAACGTAGTCCTTGTCTAGTTTTCCGGTGAACCTTTTTTTATGGTTTAAGCCGGTAAACAAATAGACGGATCACCTGATGGTGAGCAATCGCCGCCGCCCATGGACACTTGAAATACCAGAGGCTTGAAGTGCGTATCCGGCTTTTTGGGGGTTAGGAATTTGAGGGGTGTTGGGGAATAGAGGATTTGGAAGATTGGGAAGGGGGATATTAGGCCGCCGGTAACCTTACTTACTCAATGAAACACAACGCTAGTCATTGTTTCATGTCGGTTTTCTGTGAGGCCGTGGTATCAGCCGGTCGAAGGCCCATTCGTGCTGAAGCATGGATCTCCCATTATTATTATTATTTATATTCTCACACCTTTCTTGCATATCTATTAGTGTCAGATTAAATAATAATATCTAGTTCACAACTTTGTACATATTTTCAGAAACAATATCTATCTACATTACAATTTCCTTTTACAATGAAAGCGTTTTCTTCATTCTCAGAATTTCTAACACGAGCGAGGAACATCTTATTCTTTTAAAATGAAACTAAGAATGTGTTTGAACATTCTTGCTGACGATCCTCAATGGAATTTCAACGTTAAAGGCAAACGGTTCAATTGAAATATTTTCTACAGAATTTCTTATTTCGCTAAAGTTGCAATTTCTTTGTCGTAACGTTTTATTTGAGGGTTTTTGTGGTGTCTGCCTTGCTTGATTAAACCCATCCTTTAAATTCTTGAGTTACACGTGGCTTAAGGATATTTCCCGTAGTATGTTTTGTGGTATTCGTTGTGGTTTGAGGATTGGATTGGGACAGGGACAGACTTGGATAACCTCATTTTTTAAGGGGGTAAATCATCCAGTGCCTTCTCCCGCCTTGGGCGAGGCTAGAGGGAGTGTCAGACTCTTACTGACTAAAAACCACCCCGTTCCTACTCCTGCTTTTCCAGCCGGAGCCCCTGTAAACCCGCTAGGTAGTCCGCAGCTCCGGATGGATAACCACAATTGCCTACGCAAACTTATTTTGTAAAGGGTGATTTTAATATGTCAAGGTTAATCAGTGTCTCCTCAGTCTTGATTGCCTAAAATGTCTAACCAAAAATGCTATCCTACGCCCCTACGTTGGTTGCTTGTTCACTGATATTCAGACACCCAGTATCAACCACAACTTCATTACCGAAATACTAAGAAGTGTTAAGAGAAATTATAATGTATCACTCAAAACATAACGCCCATAATTCCTTAACACGTAACCAAGAGGAATGTACTACCACATTGCATGTGATACACCCACTAATCCTCAATTGTTTTCATGTGAAATAGCTCTTATTACTATGTTATCGTTAGTCGCATAACAATGTAAAATGAACCTTCTTACTTCAAAACAAGTAATATGAAGATGACGTATATTACAAAACACTTAAGTCACAGTTTTGTAAACAGTTTCCAAACTCGATGTTATCGCGTTTAAACTGAGGATAACAATGGTTCTTTTAGACTTACACCATTTTTTTTGAGGGGGAGATCATTTACTGACTTCTTTCGCTTTGGCCGACGCGAGATGGAGTGTCAGACTTACTGACTAAAATCCACTCCATTCCTACTCCTGCTTTTTGGTGGGAGCCCCGGTAAACCCGCTAGGTAGTCCGCAGCTCCGGAAGCTAACGCACGCGGTATTCCCAAGTGGTCACCCATCCAAGTACTAACCGCGCCCGATGTTGCTTAACTTCGGTGATCGGACGAGAACCGGTGCTTTCAACATGGTATGGATGTTGGCAGACTTACACCATACAGTTTTTACTCAAGATTCTTCCGTATATAGCATCATATATTTAAAAAGTTGCCTTGCCTGAAGACATGAAATTTACATATGCCTGTTGCTTCCTGAAAAGATAGGGAGGGCGCTGGAGAAGCAATTTTGGAAATGAGTCTATTTACATTGAAATTGAGGTTGAAATGTTTTGTAGCCTTTTATTATTTCTTGAGAAGGCGAAAATGTGAAACTCTGTATGACTTGGAATCTGAATATGGGCGTTTTACTTCTAGACCATTAAAGTTTAACTTTTTTTTTGAAATTACCAATAGAAGCCTGCATCTTTATCTTCTAGTATAGGATTTGAATTTCATTTCCCATTCATTAATTTCATTGACAATAGGGATGATGACGGGGTATGACAATTAAAAATCTATTTAGTCCGTCAGGAAGGTAATGAAAAAATATTACACATGTATTCTTTTATTTTGTCATATAAGAAAACGATACTTGGATAAAACGATTCAGAGTTTTGTAGCAAATGCGTCATTTCTACGTATAAAACGTATCTAGAAGTGATATCACGTTATATTTCAAATCAATATATCTTCGAAAGTATTTATTTCCGTAAGAAAATAAAAAATACGTGACTAATATTTTAAAATAATCTACAAGGTGGATATTAAAACAAAAATAAGCCATCTAGCCTATTCTAGGTATTCGATTCTTATATACAATTTTTGCCGGTTTCCTCAATTAATGGTCAGTGGTTTTGATTTTCCCATCCACTTGTGTGACATCATCCACTCTCATACTTTTTCTTTTATATCATTCCATATACTATACAAACTAGTCTTGTTTTGATGACGCACTAAGTAAAGCACACGTCAATAAGTATTTTTTATAATATTCTATAAGTCACCTCTCCAATTGAGTAAATGACATCATTCATGTAGTGTCTTATTCATTAAAATTACTTATGGTCATTAGGGTGTCCCAGCCAAGTAGGGCGAAAAAAAATTTTTCGATTTTAAGTACGCATACCCTCTATATTTTTTCTATTTGACCATAATAACTAAAATAAAAAATATCATTGGTATCGGATAACGGGAACCCGTGCCGACTTGATGTCAAAGTTTCAAGAAAAAAATTGTATGGAGATTGGAAGGAAAATCACTTTAAGTTAGCTTTAATGTTATAAATTAATATTTTTATGATTGTAAATATTTATTCATTATTAAAATAATATTATATATAAAATTTCCTCTGTAATGGCATTATTCTACAGTCAGGATATTTCAGTCTGTGTTCCTGTGCGCAATGTAGTAACAACTGTTTTTGTTCCTTTTCAAGTGTGATTTTTTTCGTGGAAATCTTGCATTCATTTCACTGCTCTCTCATTGGCTGTATCATTAACGGCTTTCAGTATTAACCTTTCGGCCTTTACTTGTAGAAAAATAGCATTCCTTGACCATCAACAGGACATGAGTGTAGGAAACTGTCATCAATTCTAAAATGCTCGAACAAGGCCTTGCTTTTGGAGGAGATACTTATGGAATAACCGTCAATGTTGAATCCAAGTGCCTCATTAGTGACCGCCTGAAGGACACGTTGGAACAAATTGGTGTTCAGGTGGCCGTATGCCCTGTATGGGCTGAACACCGCCGTGTCCTCAGGGATGTGCTCAGCGACGGCGACCTCTCGCGGCCGACATTGGTTCAATCCATGGTGCGGAGCGAGGGAGACTGGGATGCGATCTCCTCCTTCTGCGAAGCAGTCATGCTAGCTAAGGAAGAAGCGGGAACCGTAAGGAAACGAACCTTCTCAAGATCCAGCCGTCACGAGAGGCACTCCGGGCGTCAGGGATCGCGCAACGATCTCTGACCAACGTAAGTGCGGGTTTGCGGACGGCGAGCAAAAGGTAGCTCGTCGCTCAATCAGAACCAGACCCGTGCGGTACAAAGAGCCATCAGACCACCATAGATGGGCCCAGTAGGGCTGATACCTGATCCGGAGCTGCGACCTACCTAGCGAGTTTACCAAGGCTCCGGTTTTTGTCCACTCCAGCTAAGTGACCAGGCTTGCCAGACTCTTTCTGTCTCTGCAAGAAGATCCTATCTTCATCTATCTTTATTGAGCGTCGAATCTGATATGCAATGTCGAATAATTGTCCAAATTAGAAATAAACTTGAGGAGGCCGTGTAAATAAGTTTTGGGTTTTGTTCGCATTTTTTTGTAGATCTCTCCAAGCTTGGTATAAGGTTACTAGCTTTTTAATACAGTTGGGTAATGCTTTAGTTGATATACGGGCTTTTTCCCAATAAATAATGCACTCACGAATAGTTAGGTTTGGACTTTCATTGATTATATTGTCTTCGCGAATGTTTGTAAAACAAAACTGCCAATACTTGGCAATTGGAGGGCAATTTCGAACCGCTAATTTGATGTTTTACATCACCTATGAAAAATATGCACTTTTTAGAACTGCGTAATACCCCTGACATCTTGACTAAACGAAAACAATATGTTCCCTAATAAATCAAACAAGTAGGTAATGACTAGCACTCCGATACGATAACTCCGACGCGTCAAAATTTGCAAGTTACTGACATGTATCAAGGCAAGTCGGCACGGGTTGCTGTGCTTCTAGGTAAATGAAATTTTATTTACGTGTATGTAGACACTATTCGAAAATAATTAGAGGGTATGCGTTCAAAAATACCGACTTTTATTTTTTTGGGACACCCTAATGGTCATGTTGAGTTTAAGTGATTCATCACACTCATTATAAACTGCTTTGTGAAATACTTGTATATAACGTGTAAGAACTTTGTATATCTTTCAACATTAGCAGTCCGCGACAGTCTACTAGGTACTGGACTTTGGACCTCCTCTACATAAGATGATTTGCCATAATTTCCACGCTTGGCAGTGGGGGTTGGGAATTGTAATTTAAAAGGTTCAGGTTTATCAACCGCTGATGCCCTTTCTCTATCAAAATTTGTAGTCCCTTATCGGCTCTTACCACCCTCTTAGGAAGAGTAGGATTAATGATAAATGTACTGCTGTCACCAATGTAATAGCTAAGCTGTGAAACTATGTGATCGTTTCCATTGATGCTAACCTATGTAGCTGTGCGAGGAAGATGCAGATCACTGGTGTAAAACTAACTGCTTATTTTTGCCAATTATGAATTTCTATGTAGGTAACAGAAAGTGATAGCATTTTGCACGTCAATTTTAGTTCATTTATGTGCCTGCACCTACCTATTACCTTCCAACCCATTCGCATTTCGACCGCAAGATCAATGAGGCCATTTCCAAAATGATACAAACAACACAAACTCTAACAAAGGAAAGTCAATGTTATAACATATTGGTAAAGTTCATTTTCTATTGCTAGATTACAATGCTGTTCCGTTTGAGTGGCTAGTGTAATTACCAATACGTCATTGTCTTCAGTTGCCAATGTGCGGGTATTTGAGGCCTATCATTGAAAGTGGGTCGTATATTTGATTACGACTGTTCTAGGTAAAAACTATCATTGGTATTTGATTATTGAGCATTGCGTCTGGTTAGGTCCTTGGGTAGGGCCAACAATTTTTGGTGTTTCGTTTTGTCGTAGGCATCATCATAGGTAGTATGCCATTTTTTCCTTTTTTGGTACCATTTCAAAAATTTGATTAGATTTAGATTTCAGCCATGATCGTTTCACTGCAGGGCAAAGGCCTCCCTGCCCTCTTTCTACTCCTCTCTGTTTAAAGTTTTTTGCGGCCAATCCTTATCATAGATTTCATTTCAAAAATAGGTGAAAATTAAAGTGCATCTCCTCCTATCTGTCTGTTTGTAACTACATCCATTTGTTATCAGTTATAAGGTAACTGTAAAGTTCAATTATCTAATTTCCAATATATGTGGACTGATTTTTTTCGGTCAAATAATACTCGTTCTTTTTTTAATCAAATTCTAAACTGGTACTATATTATTTTGTACGCCATTATCGTTTTATTGAGCATTTTGCATCGTATAGAGCCTTTATAAAAATAAAAATACATATTTGCACCAAGCCTAAGTAACAAAACAACGCTAAGTCACTGTGCAGTCTAAACAATCAATTGAGAGCAACTCAAGATAGCAGTGACATGTTGCGTCTGCAAATAGACAAAACAATTGTTTTGTTGCTTTGTTTTATGTATATCTTAACAAATATGCTGTAGGTTTTCTATAGAAGTAGCAACAATGTGACTGAGGACATGTTTAAGCACGTCTTTTCTTTTCTACATGTATTTTCAAAGGTCACAAAAGCATTTATTTCAATTAAACCCTTATCAGGTTCTTTTGAAACGTCAACAAATAAATAGTCTGTCCGTCAGTGAAGCTAGATGCTCGTTCCAACTTGTAGTTATAGAAGAAGGATGAGCAAGAAACTCCTTTCGTTACGACGAGCAAGAAACTTCGTCGCGCGTTCACAGGGTTTTGTGCTGTATATCAATGACGTCAATTACACTTAAGGCTTAAACTGCAAAGCAGTTGTTCGGTTGTTTTGAAGGTGTTTTTCTGACCCAGCGCTGTAGCCTCGGTCAATATTTTTTACGTTTCTTGTCAAAAAGCTGTCAATGAATTCTTTTACACAATGAAAGCGATGTCCCATCCTTATAACGACCAGCTATTTTGTAATCTTTTTTTCATTAAGAAGATTTATTATCCTGCCTCTAGCTCTGTATTAAAGGATTCTGCTCATCCTCAGGTTCAAGCGCACCGCCATCCCCAGCTCGGGAACACGACCAGGAAGTCCTGTCTCGGCTGAGCAGCACTGCGGAGAAGCAGCGAGCGACGTTACGTCATCAGGAGTTACAACTGCAAGAGAAGCAGCAGCTGATTGACAGTGTGAGTACCTAGTGTTGAGATGAAGATATATTTTTACTATAATGATATACCTGATTTACTGTGAAGTGTGGGTCAGTTTTGTCTGATGGGTTATAAAACATAGTTCTCATTTCTTCCATCGAAGAAAGGTTATGGGCGATTCGGAAATTATTTGATTTAAAGATTAAGTAGACAAATAAAAACAGTTTCTCATGGTGAGCTTTTACATGTGAAGCTTCTTGCTAAGCTAACTGAACATTCTATTAGTACCGACTTAGTAGACCAATTATTATTACAAAAAAAAATCCAATGTCGAATAAATTTGAGTGCGTCCTAAAACTGCGACCAGCCACCGAGGAATGGGTAGCAGCATTCCTTAAAATATATCAGTGACGTAACTGCGATCCCCAAGCCGCCTGCCAAGCGTGGGGATTATGGCAACCCCATCACCACCCGAAGAGAATTTTCTTCAGCAGTTCAGGCTTTTCTTTCAGCTGATGATAATGAAATCGATTAAAATCCATGCCTAAAAACAATTGTATCAGTAATACATTTCCAAATCACCAAATATGTAATTGCCGGTTGAGTTGACATATTCAGTATTTATTATACATTCCTTATGTTCGATTTCCTGAAATAATAACATTTGTAGCAAAAAAAAAACAACTTACATTAGATGTATAACTTCGCCTCGTACCTTCAGGGACTACCCCGCATATTATGTTCGGTTTTTATGACATCTACAAAAGAAATAGAACAGCTTGGTATGTGGGCATTAAACCCTTCATAAAATGATGCTTATCTCTTCCCATATGACTATCGAGGGCCTAGTGCGAAAAGTTTTACGTTTAACCCGATCAAAAATGGACCGAGTTTGTCGTTCTAATACAAGTCGTCTTAATACAAGTTGGTTTTACGTTTATCGAGATCGAAACGGCACCGGCGTTCGGCGTTCTGATTGGTTGGTTCATTCTAGCCGGCCAATCAGAGCGTCGAGCGCATTCTTGTTTCGATCTCGTTCAACGTAATACTAAGCCCTCAGAACTCCAATATGATAATATCTTCGACGACAGTCTCGGGAAGAATGAATTCTTTATCAAAGAAAATAAAAAGTAATAAGCTTTTGAAATGTCCCGAAGGATGGTGCCTTGTAATGAATTCGCGTTGCTAGGCAACTAAGACTTGAAACTGTTTGAGTCTCAGGTTTGAGAAATGAGATAAAATGAATGAGGAATGTTTGTAATACATTTTCATTATTTTGTACGATTGTTGGTCTCAAAAATCCTCATTATAAAGTACGATTGCTTGTTGGTTATAATGCGATGCGTATGTGGAATTGTATGTTTGTGAACGCAACCACGACACTATAGAAAATCTAGGATTTTCTGTGGGACAACGTAGAAGAAGTACATCACTGAATAGGAATGTATTTTTTAAAAAAAACATTGCCCCACTCTAAGATTTTCTCCTAGATCGTGGGTGCGTTAACAAACAGACAAGCTTAGAAAGAAACATACAAGAAACAACAAATTATGGACCACGCAGTCATAAAGTCATGTGTTTGTCTATTTCTGGGCAAATAATTATTTATAAAAATAACATATAGAATAGAATCAGGCGTTACTTTGCGGAAAGCCAAAGCGGAATTAAAACTAAAAATCTATTATATTGTTAGTATAAAAATAACGCCATTTTCGTCCTAATTTCTTTGCGTATGACACCTCAAACCCGTGTAATACCACGGTATGACATACCTCGGCTTGTGGCATCGCTGGGGGAAGAATAATGGACAGTTGGATCAGGGTATTACAGTCTAAACGTCTTTTAAGCTTCAGTTGACACGAGCAAGGGTCGGGGAGGGACATTTACGGGGTGGTTCTGACAAATCTTGGCGGTTGTGAAGACTGTAGCGGTTTTTGGCGAATAATAATGTGTTTAATAGGACTATTGTTCAATTAAAAAGAAAAGAAAGCAAGAATATTGTGAGGTGAATTTATCATAGGAATGTAATAGAATGGTCCAAGCGTTTAAAATGTAGCTTGTTTAGTACCTTGATTAGCAATATTTAGATTTATTTTGAAGCTATACAAAATGACATTTTCAACCATATACTTGTACAATTTTACTTCAAACAAAGTGTTGAGGCCTGTGTCCTTAGTATGAGTTTGCTTTACGTTTAAAGTAATAGAAACGACTTATATTTTGTGCGTTCTGTACTTTGATTGGCCGGCTCAAATAAACGAATAAACCAACCAATCAAAGCGCCGAACATGCTCTCGTTTCGATTACTTTAAACGTAAAGCAAACTACGTTATCTCGAAGAAAGTGTCGCGTCTTTAAGTTTATTCTAATAAATAGTTAGAAGTTCCAAAGGTACCTTTGTTCTTTGGTGTTTCGTGAACATTTTGTTTAACACGCAATTTAAAACAACTCGTGAAGTTGTTTAACTGTTTAAAGTTTTTAGTTTAGCTTTAGCTTTAAACTGTTGTTGTTTGACTCCCATCTTTGTGTAGTTTCATGTTTCTTGTTCTTGTTAATTGTTTGTTTTAAATGTGTTATTAAGAGTTATCTTGTTGTAGGTTGTAGCACCTAATTAAGCCATTTGATATTTATTTTAATATTGTATAAACATCGCACCTGTGACTTCTTTGGTGTAGCGAGTGTCCATGGGGGCGCTGATCGCTTACCATCATGTCAAAAGTCTGTTCGTTTGCCTCGTATTCCATAAAAAATAAGCATCCCGAAATCTAATTAGTTCTTTTTCTGACTCCTCGAAAGCTACGTGAATCTTATTTTGATTACTATGGACATAAAGCTAATATTACTTTGTTTATTATTTTCTGATATCTCATAAAATAGGTCACAATTCTCGAGATCATCCAATTTCTAATTTGAACAAGAAATTGTATTCTCTGATTTGTTTGCGTCCCCGTCGTCTTAAGAAACGTATTCTATTCCATTCGTTTCATTAAGTCGTGCCTTGTCAAGGAAAGCCTTAGAAACACCACATCTTGTAACTTAATCAAGTACAGGGGATTCAATCTATTACGGACGCTAAATTTAGCTCCCAGACCTTTTCATCAGTACTTTGCCTTTAGCGTAGACATAAATCGCGCGAGCCCCCATAAACCTCGAACGAGGCATAGTAAACATTATCTCGTGTTAACAACCTAGCCTTTATGTGTTGGCTGATAAGGTCGAATGTCGCAGTTAAAGTGAATCTTGGCAGTTAAGTCATGTTCTTTATGGGTATGACAACAAAAAGTCTATTGCGTTCCGTATTTTAGGGCTTAGGAACGTTTTAAATGGGTGTTCGTGTGAGGAGATGGAAGTATGACGTCATATGGAATGGGGATAAAAAGGAAGATACAAATTGATGTGTTAAGAGCGAGATAACGCGAAAGTAATTGGAAGTACGTTCTGAAGACGACGTAAAGTAATTTTTTCTGCGAGTATTTTGTACCTAATTCAGAAGTCGTTCAAGCATGGTCTTATGATCATAACTAAATGATTTTGGTAGCGATTTTCGCTTCTGAATTGACTCTGAGTTAAGCACATTATAATTAAGTTTTCAAAACGACCTCACGGTGCCTCTTTTGACCCACAACTACGAATTCCAACCAGTCTATAGTTCTTTTGGTCACTATTTTTGGTATCATTGTAAACCCCAATTTCCACCTTACCTAAACCATTCCAACCAAACTGATATTGGCAAATTCAACCCAAATCTTCACCCATCTTTTTGTCTTTCTCCACAATCTTCACCCAGTTTCTCATGAAGCAGCATTTCTGGAAGATAGCAACCGACTGTCAGTAATAGATTGGTCCAATAACCTCTGTCAGCCGCATCGCTGCGCATATCCTTCCTACTTTATTGAAACGTCCGTTTTATTAAAATCTCTGGAATATTTTCATCTTTTAAATTGTTTTCTCTACCTCGATGACAGTCTTTATTGAGATAGAATGTTTTGTTTAGCAAATGTTGGTCCTTTTTGCTTCGTTTGTTTGTTTGTTTGAGAGTTGTTACATTTGTTTTGGGTTTAATATGAGCATTTTTGGGGATGTTGTCACGTAGATTCCTTGGAAGTTTATGCTTATGTTTGCCCATTTCGGCGTACTTTGAGTATTGCAATTGAAACTAATTGAAATGTCGTCTGAGTAATGACCAATAGGATTTCGTATCATTGTTGTATGTTTGTTGAAGTCGTTTATCCACTTGTGTTGCGCTCTGTGTAGTTATTTTGATTGCTACTCATATACACACAGCTGACTGCACGGTTGACGCGGTGGCTGGCTTACTATAACCATTCCCGCACGGAGCAACTCTTTGCGTTATCCACAAATTGTTGTTTCGGGTCTGGTTGTCATGTATACGTGAACTTCTATTATTGTAAACGTCTTCACGATACAGGAGAAAGTCCTTGGGCGGGGCAATAGGATAAGGTTATTTTTTGAAACTATTTTGCACGTTCTTTGTGGTCATCCAAACAATAAATGTTCAGAAATTTTTCCTTATTCAGTAGACCAACACAGTCTAAGAAAAATAACAAGATAATCAATAAACAACATTACATAAATGTGTACGTAGTTTCTTCGTTAATACGAATCAATGAAAATCACAGTGTTGTGTAAGGCGCCGGTAACAACGGACGGGAGGAACTGGATCATTATGGCGGCGCTGGCATTGCCTCTGACGCGCATGCCGCACTGAAACGTCACAGCCATTCAGATTGGCCTTTATTTGTTGTTTACAGTGCATTCGAGATGTTACTTTAAATTGGTTTTCTTGTTGTTCGTCACAAGGATTGATAAAGGGTTTTTTTTTTTTTTTTTTTACGGTGGAAAATCATCCAATGACTTCTCCCACCTTGGGCGAGGCGAGAGGGAGTGTCAGACTCTTACTGACTAAAAACCACCCCGTTCCTTCTCCTGCTTTTCGAGCCGGAGCCTCGGTAAACCCGCTAGGTAGTCCGCAGCTCCGGTGATAAAGGGTTTAGGATGGCTTTTTGTCGTTGATGTTAGCAGTCTCAAGTAATAAGACGGAATCAGGCGCCAGCTTGTGGTTCTTCGGAGCTGCGGACAACGTTACAGGTTACCCAAGATCCGGCTCAAAGCAGGAGACACTCTTTCTCGCAGTCTCGCCTCACCCAAAGCCAGAGAAGTAATTGGAAAAATTTTCCCACTCAAAAAAAGCTTATAGTTTTTCCTAAAAACGTCTGTAATTTTTTCTCTACTGATTTTCAAGTCTAAATTTCTTTTTCGTTATACATATTCGGTTAAAAACTACAGTTTAACCAAGAAAATTCTAATGCCTGACCCTCAGTTTCCCCAAAGCCCCTATATTGTCCTGTCCAATAATTTCTCCGAAACAAACATTGACCTTACACTAACACCATAAATTCCGGTGTTTGTACCAATTTCATTGTCGGTACCGTGCTGTGCAAGGTTAAGCGGGTAACCAAGGCCACGCCTATGGTGTCCACTTGACTTTATCTCATATAGATAAGTGTTACCTTGTGGCAACACGATCGGAGGACTTATCTCTTCAATTTTGGTGATAATGGTTACTGAATGTTTATGTGTTTTCGATGATTGGTCTTGTGTTTTTGTTTTTATTGAGAAAAACTATAGAGCTGTATGGGAGAGCCATGCTTCGATGCACGAATGGTTCGACCGAAGTGATACCACGGCCTCACAGAAAACTGACGTGAAACAACGCTTGCGTTGTGTTTTGTTGTGTAAGTGAGGTTACCGGAGGCCCAATTACTCCCTCTTTCCGATTTTCCCACTCCCCGATCCCCCAACAACCTTAAAATACTAACCCTAGAAAGGCCGGCAACGCACTTGTAACGCCTCTGGTGTTTCGGATGTCCATGGGCGACGGCGATTGCTTACCATCAGGTATCAGGTAGGATCCTGATGTATGCTCGTTTACCAGCGTATACCATAAAAAAGAAAACTAAAAATCTTCAAATGAAGTCAAGAATTCTTCTATTAAATAACATCAGGGTAAAAAACACTTCTTTTCTATTTTTATACGGTAATAAGTTGACGAAGTCGCGAGCTAAGTGTTAGTATAAGAATAAATTAAATCTAAATACAGTAGATGATTGAATTACATTTCTATTTATGGAAGCGTCAGAACTTCTTTCCGAGAAATAATCTCTTGGAAGCTTTAATTTACTTGAATGTGAAGTTTTATTTGATCGTTTAAATAGACTGGTAGATGAAACAACTGACGCCCGAATACTGAAATGCTACTCAATTTTAAGTTGTACTTAAATATCGTGCTATCTCTGTCATTTTATAAAGAATTGATAGGGACAGAACTACTTTTGAGAGCGTCTTAAAATTGAGAAGCGTTTGAGTATTCGGACATGAGAGATCCCTATTTCAAATAGCAATTACTTTGTGCCCTAAAACATGATCGGACATTTACCTGGCTATACGACCAGTAACACAACCCCCAATCAAACTCAACTGCCACATTTCACTTTGCCCTTTAAGATAAAATGGCGTCACATAAAACACGCCTAAAGGTCATAAACGCAAAGGTTACAGTGTATATAGGGTTGTGATGAAAAAATTTAATATAACATCATGAAAATCTCGTTATCTGACCTCCAGCTTATTTGCACCTTGAATTATTACGCCTCCACTTCGTTACCTGATGAGATATGAGATGATTGCCATCCGAGTTGAACATTTTTTTGCGCTTTACAAATTTGTTTTTTTTTTCTTTTTGGTGCTAGTTAAGTAAATGTTTTTGTGGCTAGATCTGATATTTTTTATGGTTTAAGCTGGTAAACGAGCAGACTTATCACCTGATGGTAAGATGGTAAGAAATCGCCGCCGCCCATGGACACCCAAAACCATTAGAAATTGGGAAATTGGGGATACGGAAGATTGGGAATTGGTAATTGGGTTTTCGATAACCTCATTTGCACAACGTAAGCGTTGTTTCACATCTGTTTTTGTGAGGCCGTGGTATAACTTTAGGCCGGCCGCCCCTACAAAAGGTTAGAAATTTAAGGGATGTTGGAGAATCGGGGATAGGAAATGACGGTAATTGATAATATGGTTGCTTTTTGGTAGTAAAAGTACAAATTGCAATTAATTTGGCCACAAAGTCCCGTGCAAGGGGTTTCGGGAGCGCTTGTTATTCAAAAACCAATTCCGAGTTCATATTTTATTAAATCTTCAATTACGAGTGTCTCCTTGTTTGCAGTGTCAGTTGTTTGTGCCTGAATAACAAGATAATTAATTGGGTTTTAGAGACCTGAATACCTCTTTGTTGGCGATTTGTATCAAAGTTCTCAATAGCAGAAAATAATCTGACGTTTCCTTTCCTATTAGGTACTGATGTAAACCGTTTTAAGCTTTTTCTATGGTATAAGCCGGAAATCGAGCAGAGTGGATTTGTTTTGGAATCGGGGATTCGGAATATTGTTAAGAGGAGTAATTAGGCCTCCGGTAACAAGCAAGCGTTGTTTCACGTCGGTTTTCTGTGAGGCCGTGGTATCACTCCGGTCAAGGCGGCCCATTCGTGCTAAAGCATGGCTCTCCTACATTTATGGATGATAATGAGCTGATTTCATGACCGCCATTTTTGTCTGACGACTTAAGCCGACTTTGTTCTGGAAATTCTGTATTTTTTTTTCTTAAATTTACTTGTTATTCTATCAATTTTTAAGTGCCTTATATTTTCTTTGTCAAAATATTCCACGTCGTGCCTTCAATTTCCGCCCGTTCAAAATAAAATGGATGATTTTTTCGCGTGTTTTGCGCGACACGCACTCTTTTAGGCAATTTCCATAATTGTAATTAGATTTTAGAAATTAAATTATATTTTGATTTTGCCTTTAAAATGTGAACGTTGTACGGGAATTTGCTAAAATGTCGACCAAGGGATTACATAGGATACATACATACATACATAGAATAGGTGTAATATGTATCTATAATGTAGGTGTAATCTGTTTGTAACGCGGTACCCTTTGTGGTAATTAAGTATAGCACCCATTCTCTTATATTTCAAATTAATTCTCTACGTATTTTTCTATGTACGTGGGCGTAATTACGGTGTTTCTTCCTAAGTGCGTGGGTGGAAGTTTTAGGGCGATTTTTCCTGCTTAAGAATTTTATTCGTCGCATTTAATCTTGGCGGTTTAGGGAAACTTCGTACAGTCAGAAATGATGTCGGTTAACCCGAAACTTGTGGGTTGTCGGGGATAAATGAAATGATATAAAAATCTAAACAAATGAACAGAAAAATAGATTGAAATTAGTCTTAAAGTAATGTATTTTTTTTTTGAAGGAGGATAGTCACTCATTAACTCTCTCACCTTGGACGAGGCAAGAGGGAGTGTCACACTAAAGTCTGTCTTAAGCCGGCTACTCCTGCTTTAAGCCGGAGCTCCGGTAAACACGCTAGATAACTTTCTGATAAACCTGAACATTTTAAACCGCAATCTCCAAACCGAAATATAAAAGTCTTGGCTTCGTGCAATTTCCGACTCTGGCTCGGATTTTCCAAACATTTTCTTTGATAAAAACTTTGTTTAAACACAAAATGAAATGTCAGGCAAATCTTTCGAGTTCTTTTTGAGTTTTTGTTCTTTCATACTTGTGGCATTTGGAGTATTATAATTTTTGTAGATACATTTTTAACAATTTCATCGTGTAACTCCTCAGTCAAAGTCAAAGTCAAATTCAACCAAGTATAGGTTAGGTAGGTACTTTTGAAATGTCAAGAAATAAATAATATTGTGAAGCTAGGTGCTCGTTCCAAAGTGTAGCTTCGAATGGAGAAGAACGAGCAAAAAACTCCATTCGTTACTCTTTTAAAAAATATGATTGGCTCTTTTAATACAATATTAAAATATCTGTTGTCACGGTTGGATTGATTATATTGTTTTAGGATGGGAAAGGGTTGAAACCGTAAACAAAGATTAGGAGGAATTTGTAGGGAATTATTATGCTACATTTGTTTTGGGCTGTGGTCGATAGGCTGCGGAGGCGTGTGTGGCATACACATTGGGCTTTTGGTCGTTTTTATTGTTGTCCTGTAATTTCAAGGTCAATATTTTCAGTAACACTCTCAATACGTGTTATAATTCTAAAGGTTTGTATTGTGAATCTGATTGAAAAAGACTACCCTATGAAGTTTCTTGCTCGTTCTTATCCGTAGGAATCTACACTTTGGAACGAGCAAATAGCTTCACTAGAGGACTAACCGACAGGCAAACACTGTTAATATTTTTATCTTGCTTTGACGTTCAAAAGTACCTTCCTAGTTAATTTGAAATAAATAATTTTGACTTTGACTTTGAATCAATAACCTCAGTATACATACAGAATACGAGTAATTATTACTCTTCTAATTATTTAAAATGTAGCTTCGAAAAAAATAATGCTCTTTCAAACAAAAGTGGCGCTGTTGATTTGGGCGCACATCATCAATTGTGTAATAAGCCGTATAATGATATCAAGTATAAGGATTAAGAACTGGAAAATATAACACAATCCATATCGGATTATATCATGCCGATAAAGTCGATACCAGATTTAGCACGTTATAAATTCGTAATCAATGTATGTAGGTCAGATTTTGTTTGTTTTGGTTTAATATATTCGATTCTGATTTGAGTTTTGTTGTTACCGAGTAGGTTTTTGTGGCCGATCCGGTAGTTGGGTGGAGGGATATTGCGTTAGGTTATCTCAATTTTCAATTACTATTTTAGGGATTTAAAGTCGCCTCCAGCTCACATTATGTTCCTTTTTTTAAGGTCGGAATATCTTTCAACATCTTCTCCCGCCTTGGGCGCGGCGAGAGTGAGTCAGTCTCTTACTGACTAAAAACCACCCCGTTCTTCCTCCTGCTTTAAGCCCCGGAATTACCACGTTCCTAGCTAGATTTTGGAACTGATAAAAAGTGGTCTGTTAACGAAGTCGGTCTAGTTTTATTCTCAATGCACAGAAGTAATCCAAAAATGTTATATTGTTACTGTCATAAAAAGTACTTAACATTCTAGTATTGTCTGCCCCAAAAAACTTCATACAGTATTAAGAGCCCTCTTCAAAAGTCCAGCTTTGAACAACTGTCCTATGACATCTACCTAAAGACTGACCGCCGGGAGCGTACCGAAATTTTAACAAAAGAAAATTTTGTCGAAGTTTTTCCAACGAAACCCTCATTATGATACTTTTTCACGTGTCACGCGTAATAATCGTGAATGAAGAACCTTTGGAGGGATCGCGGAGTTTGTTTTTTGTTGAAACAAAGCCCTTATGTCCTTTTGTTAGCTTTGATGTCATTGTGGAGATTATAGCAACAGCTCGAGACAGTCTATTGCTTGACTATGGACTTCCTCTACATAAGGGGGTTTGCCATAATTTCCACACTTGCAGATAGCTAGTTAAATGATTCAGGTTCAGCGAGTGACTGAATACCAATTGCTTGGTTGGCGCGGTGGCTGGACAACCGACTGCCGTGTAACCTTTAGCGGTTTCGATACCCGCACGGAGTAACTCTTTGTGCGATCCACAAATTGTTGTTTCGGGTCTGGGTGTCATGTGTATGTGAACTTGTATGTTTGTAAACGCACCGACGACACAGGAGAAAATCTTGTGCGGGGTAACGTTTTAAAAAAATTGCCTTCATGCGTTCTAAGTTCGGATAGAATATTGTGATACTTTATTTACTTATTTTTGAGATTCCAATTAAAACCGCACTGCTGTAAGTTATTTCATCGTATCAGACCAATCTTCTTTCATAACAAAACTGAATTTAAACTATAACACGGCAACATTAAAGTAGATTTTAGAACGTCTACAATTATAATGTTAAATAAGTATCCCGCTTCAGTTTTGGGGTCAGGAAGGTTGAAATAGGTTAATGCAGTACTTGTTTGCAACGAACCGTCGGCTTGCAGCCGTTGCATAAATTAAAGGCTTGTTGTGGAACATTCTAGATGGTCAGCGTTTTTACTAAGTAGCGGATTTTTGTACTGCTTTAAAAATGGGAGGTAGAGATTCCTTTGTGGTTGGGGTTAAACTTCACTATGATTTTTAATTAAGATTTAGCTAAGTAAATGGTATTTGGTGGACCAAAAGTATTAACTTTGAAGAGCTTCATAAACAGTACCCTTAGTACGAGTTTGCTTTACGTTTAAAGTAATCGAAACGAGAGCGCGATCGGCGCTCTAATTAGCTGGTTCAAATAAATCAACCAATCAGAACCTATACCATTTATGTTAATAGTACGTTTTGCGGATAGGTCTATTTATTCAGAAATTGAGGGTATTTAGTTGTTGTGTCCAACAACGTTCAAGTTTCTAAAGTTATTTTCACTACCATGCGATACCACCAGGCCTCCACTAAAACTTCGCGAGATTTTCTCAAACGGATCTTACTTTAATTCACTTAAAGCAAATGGCGTGAAAATAATGTTTATTCCAATGCCCTAAATGTATTTGAAACGACCTCGTAAACCTTTATTAGGTTTGTGTAAGCAATCTCTTGTTAATAGCTTGTAGGCGTATTTTCGAAATCGCGGTGATCTGTATTTATATGGTCTAGTTGTAGAATGTAATTAGATTTAATCAAGTCCACAACCACACAACCTCTTGCTCGATTGTTAAAGTTAGTAATGTCATAACTCGTCTAGTGTTCCGAGTGTCCATTGGTAGTATCGATTGCTTACCATCAGGTGATCCGTCTGCTTCTTTACCGCCCTCAATGCCATTCATGTCTAAAATTGCATTATCATCATCATCATCGGCTGGTTTTTGACCACTACTGGACATAGACTTCTCCAATAGTTCGCCAGTTGAATACTCTTTTCATATAATCCCAATTACGTAAGATATTCTTGTAGGTACTCAAAATGATTAAAGTGTCAGTAAATTATCCCATTTCCAATTTCAAAGATACCTTAATAAACCCACCATTAATAAGTAAATTGAGATGCGAAGTTCGCTTAAGCGCCTCATATTTTTAAGTAATTCATCTTCCTAATAAATACGTCTACGGCTTCATCAATTATAATCAATTACTTAGCACAAATCTTCGACGGGAGCGGGGGCGTGTTGGACCGAAATTAGGCGTGTCTATTATCCGGCTTCCCTCCCGACCGAACATAGGCATTCTTCTGTACCTACTATAACGTCTCTGAGTCATGCTTGGGGGAGACGTCGTAGACTATGATTAACATAAATCCATACTGAAGGAATGAGTCAACTTGGTATTTCGGTAGTTTAAAGGTCCCATTTATGTGGAAGTTTTCTAACATAGGTAATAAAATTTGGTTAGTTGGACTGTCTTATTGGGTCGATCGTAATATGATTGTCTTCTGACAAAGTTTAGTTGTTTTGAGTTTAACCCTCGAAGTCGTGACAGCACCTGATACCATTTTCTCTCCCCTTTTTCGTAACTTTCAATAAATACACCATTTAATGCTGCTCATGTTTATTTACGTCTTTAACAATCTTCTCTGCAAGTTTCAATGCTAGAGCATTTCAAGGCATGATTTAATTATATGAGAACTTCATTAGTTGTATTGCTTTCCCTCTCTCTCACTTTGTGTGACATAACAGTAACTTGCGAAGTCTATACATCAAGTCTAAAATAATTCCTCACTGCCATTTCTATCGGGGCATCTAAGAGCAGGTGTTATATTATGTAAACAAATAGTTTTAACATGGTTTCTACTTGGTGAATGGCCATAGAAACAAAATACTGAGTAGACAATAATCGTTTATTTTTGCAAGTGGAACGAATCGGTTTAAGTTTTACGTGATTCTTCACGGTGTGTTAATAGAGATGGTTGTGGTGGAAAAGTGAATTGCTACTAGGATTTGTTGATAATTATTCAGCAGCTTAATGTTGTTATAGTTTTTGTGCAGTCGTTGCTATGTGTATCACGTCGATGGTATTATTGTATTTAGGGCTTCAAATGTCCGACTGTCAGAGTAGCAAACCAATCATGCATCCTTTTTATCTACCGAACAAAGGCATTCCTCTAAAGAGAGCGTTTGCAATAATACCCATGCTTCTCCTGTCCTGGGCGAGGTGAGAGGGAGTGTAAGACTCTTACTGACTAAAAAACCGCTTCGTTCCTACTCCTGCTTGTCGAGCCGGAGCCCCGGTAATCAGGAGCTGCGGACTCCCGCTAGCTAGTAGGATCAGGCATCAGCCCTACTGGGCCTCATCTGATAATCCCCATGCTTAGAAGGCGGTTTGTGTCATCGAAAATTTAAACGATACCCTGAAGGCCCACACTGTTTTCAGTCTCTCACTGGCTTGTCACAGTCTTTAGTCGAATAACTATCACTGAACTAAATATTATTTTTTCTTTCCTTAATCACTTATCGTATAAGGAAAACCAAAGACACACTTACGTATATTAAGCACTACTAAAGCATTTACTGCAAAACGATGTCTGTATCTAACGACCCACGACCCACGTCTAGCCGTGACGCAGAGTCGCCTGGTGAAGACATTTTGTCTCGCTAGCCACAAGCTGAACTTTGAACACGTACACACTGCGCATAAGTTTTTATTACTGCCATTTTTGTTTGGAGATTATTTTACTGTTATTTTGGAATGGAAGATAGGATTAAATTGACCGTGATTGTTGGTTTCATTTTTGTCACAGAATTATTGTTATGTTGAAAATGAGCGAGTGTTCTAAATTGATCATTAGGCTCAATTTTCTGGAGCTGTGGACTATCTAGCGGATTTACCGGGGCCTCGGCTCGAAAAGCAGGAGTAGGAACGGGGTGGTTTTAAGTCAGTAAGTCTGACACTACTTTTCGCCTCACCCAAGGCGGAATTTAAAAAAAAATATGGCTCAATGGTAATTTCCAAAATGGCAAAATACTTACGAATGCTATTCTTTTCCGTGGTCTGTATTATCAGTAGAGTACAACCTGGGTGTCTTCAAGTCCTGAGTGAATGGGGTATACCTTCATATTGCCAGTTGGGCTGCATCGTTGGCCACATCACCGCTATCTGAAACGAAAATCCTTAACCAAGGATAAAAATCTCATAAAATGACAAACAGATTTTACTTACACTAGGGCAGTCTGCCAAAGGACCTATATACTTCCAAAACGTACTAGTAAGCCTATAGCTCTGCAGACTTGGCTCGCTTCGGCGGCCATTTTACCCGTCTCCTCCAATACAATTAGATTATACAAGACCGACTGCTGTATTCCGATCCTATTTATATTGCTGCACAGACAACGCTTCGCTTTTAAAATTCATTCCGAATTCTATATTTTTTTCGAGATACAATTTTTCCTGTCCATTTATAAGATTGGATCTTTTTGGGGTCTGATAGATTGTGCATTGTTTTACTTCTGTGTTTTGGAGATTTTTTTTATAGCGTGTCATGTATTTTAAAGTCAAAACCCGGTTTTCTAAATAGGACCAAATCGAATATGAATCGAATCTAATTCCAATGATACTAAGTTACGTAGCTGTGCTACGAAGATGCGCCACCGCAAAATAGCTGTGCGTGCACGATCCGCAGCTCGAGTATGCGATGTATTGATAGAAGGGAAGCCATTCTCTTTCCATATAAAAAAAACATAGCATAGCTGAGTCCGGTTCCACCATTGCTTAGCTATGTGTACCAATGAATAAAATTGGTGGGAACCAAACGCATCCACAGCACCGTAACATAGCACATCTCTGGTGGAAAAGCAGTTCACTTGTTTACTTCAAAACCAAACACAATGACGTAACCACAGGCAAAACAGATGATTGATTTACAACATCAAACCACCAACAGACTAACATCGTTACACCCTTGTAATAAGGTTGAATATCGCAATATGTTGACATAGGTGCGATTGACCGTATCTCAATTAGTTTTAGCTGAGCTGAACTACACATTAAGGTATACACAACCAGTATAAGCTGGCCTTCGAGTGTGCTGAAAGATTATAGAACGTGAGACTATGATATAGTGGTTATGTATAAGTGTTTGAGTAAACTCGATTTGTCACTGTCTCCTTCAATCTGCGACCAACAGTTCTATAGACGATGGTAGTGGATGTTGTTTGTGTGTTTGTCTGCCTGCTGGGAAATTATGGTGTCTATTTTTGTTAGGAGATTAAAAGTGGTCAAAATGTAAAGACAAGGAATGTGTAAATGGCATAGTTTGTCCAAAAACTGGACACAATAGGGATGATGACGGGGTATGATAATTAAAAATCTATTTAGTCCGTCAGTTAGGTAATGAAAAAATATTGGATACGTATTTTTTTATTTGTCATATAAGATAACAATACTTAAATAAAACGAATCAAAGTTTAGTAGCGAGAGCTGTGAAATGTACCTAGAAGTAACATCATGCGATATATCAAATCAATATATCTTTGAAAGTATTTGTTTCCGCAAGAAAAAATAAATACGTGTCTAATATTTTAAAATAATCTACAAGACGGACATTCAAATAAATTAGTCAGCTACCCTTTCTAGACTATTGAGAAGTTTAACAATAAGAAGCCTCGAAAGACATCTCTTTCATAGGAAAACATTTGTAACTCTACCTATTCTTGGTATAATTTAAAGATTTTCGTAAAACGTTTTCATTTTAAAACCCGTAAAAAGATAACAGCCATTAACTAAAGAATAAACTCATTTACAACGTTATTCTCACAGAGAAAGTAAAGTTAAACAAAAAAAGGTTTTAATTAAAAGCGTCCAGATGAAATAACAAAGTTGGACGCTCAAACGCGCTGTGAGCTTTAACTTTAATATAATTAAGATCAAAGTTGCTCCTCTCGACTATGAATATATCTAGGATAACTATTATACCTAGCATAACTGTTTGAGTTGAGGGATAGATGCTGTAGACTTTGTATATAGAAACTACTGCGATGTAGTTTCATCATATCTTCTATTTTTTATGGTATAAGCCGGTAAACGAGTAGAAGGATCACCTATGGCCGAAGCCGAATCACCTACAGGCGTTATACAAGCGTTGTCGGCCTTTGGGAAGTTAGGAATTTAATGGTTGTTGGGGAATCGGGGATTGGGAATATTGGGAAGGGACCTCCAGTAACCTCACTCACATAACGAAACACAACGCTAGCGTTGTTTCACGTCGGTTTTCTGTGAGGCCGTGGTATTAATCTGGTCGAGCCGGCCCATTCGTGCCGAAGCATGGCTCTCCTACACTTAATCCTACTGTTCAGACACAAAAAGCATACCATCAAATCGCTCATAACTTCGTTGCGACCTGTAGATAAAAACACTTTCGCATTTATAACTTAAGGGTATCTATACAACAGTGTCCCTCAAATTTCTCAACACTAAACAACACAGCAAACAACGAAATATAGTTATAGGGTACTCTAGACCCCTGAAAGGTCGTCTTTGTAATTTGGTACGTAGGTGTCAGCCCTTTGTCATCAGTCCGATGGGTGTCTGCCCAAACAATCTACAAGATGACAAGACGCTTTCAAAGCAAATCAATAAGATGTTCTTTTTTTACTTATAAATGAAAATTCTATCTTTCTATTTATCTTTTTGCAGACGTTGTTTTTATTCGAGAAAATGATTCAACTACTTACTGGTGCTTAAAGCAAGAATAATATTGTTTTACCTTTCAAAGGTCGTTTTTAATTTGTTTTACTGGGAATTTATTTGATCTGAGTGTCGTCTGTTGAATGGTTTCAAGGAGATCTGTTTTTCTATCTCCGGTTAGGGCAAGGTTCTTAAGGGTTTACCAGCGTAAGTCCGATTTTCTGAACGATATTTGACAATAGGCTCCCTCCTTTTGTAATCTGACCTCTACTCTACGGGAAATAAAACATGTTTGAAATGTTCAAATTTGGAATCTTACAGCTACTACAAATCTCAGGGTGCTTTTCCACCAAAGATGTGCTATGCTACGTTGCTGTGAATGTTTTTTTTATATGAAAAGATAAAGAAGTTGCGTGCTATATTTCTCGCACAGCTACATAGCTTAGTATTAGTGATAACGGTTCACATTGTTTCATAACTTAGCTATTACATCTTCAGCATAATTACATAGCACATTTCTGGTGGAAAAGAACCGTAAAGCACAAAAATGGTTAAATTTCCATTAGAGCCACTAGTTCACAATGCTCAAGAAAAACTCCAAAACTTTTACGATACACCAACATAAATATGTTTGTGTATCTTCGATTTTTATCTTATATAAATAACCTCGTCAACCGAACAACATAAACCCCCCGAATCTCACAATGACAGTATCTAATCTTCACACAGAAATCAATTATTTTTGACAACACAACCTTATCTTTGTGTGGGTGTCAATAGATAAACCCTACCCACACTTCACGGTTTACTATACATAGTATATCACGTGTTTATAAATTATATTCTTCTTTAAAAGTACAATTTTGTATTTGCTGGTGATTAAAAATGGCAATTTTGGACACTTTGCAGTTGACGAATCAAGTGGAGAAATTGGCACAAGTCAGCCGGGATCTACGGCGGAAGCATAAGCAAATACAGAATCAGGTATGTATTGGTTTTCTATGTTTTTAAGGACTAATTTTGCTTGAACAGTTTGAAGGTTACTGAAATGCAAAGGGAAAGTGAGAGATTTGACGTTTGACGTCATATGTCATGTTGACATTTCATTTATCGTTTTTTTTCGCGCGATCCAAGTTAGCTAGTAATGTCGGTGGCCAGTATTACACGATAAACATTTTTATGTGTATGTAATTAAAAGTAAGAGTCCACAGGCTCGCATCGTACGCAACGCACGCATTCCGTATGACGTCATCAGTACGCATCGCATGTAGGCATTGCTGATGATGCGGTCCGTACGGTGCGGATCAGCGGACGCAGTTGTATGAGTTTCTATACAAGACAAACTAAAATCCGTTGCGTGCGATGCGTACGATGCGGGCCTGTGGACACTTACCTTAAGTCTCCGTTTGGTTTTTTATTATCCGAAGATGTTACCACGTTTTAGTCCTTGTAGTGATGGCTGATACAAAGATCAAGACCTCAAACTGCCAACCGATTATAGACTTTATTACAAGCCTATAGCGTTAATAATATAGTTAACTCGTACATTTTGTACGAAAACTGAAGATGCATAGTATACCGTACTTAACTATCTCAGGTGCATGCTTTCCTTGGTGGTGGAATATTTAACAACAGTTTAGCTTCTAAGCACCTACGTATCTTAGCGAAGTATACGATGCTGAAACTGGAATTTCTGTACAAAATTGATGAGTTAACTCTTATACATACTAAGATGTTACTCTTAAAGTGGTATATTTAAGGATCTGTACTCTTAGTACGAGTTTGTTTTACGTTTTACGAGATCGAAACGTGGGCGCGTTCGGCGCTCTGATTGGTTAGTTCATTGGAGCTGGCCAATCACAGCGCCTTTCGTTTCGTTTTCGTTCAACGTAAAGCAAATTCGTACTAAGGCATCTGAACCTGTAGCCGATTGTTATTTAGCGTTTGTCTACTTTTAGAGTAGAATACTAAATTGTATGAGATTGATGTAAATTTTGACGCTTATTAGAGTCTCTTAGGGTAAAGAGTTTTCTACTCTCTCGGTAGACAACCGCTAAAGTGGAATTTGGTTAGAGGCTCTTATAGTACCTGGAGCAAGATATCACGGTTTACATACTAAAATTAAATATAATGTTTGTGTTGACAATAGGCTCACCCCCTATTACACGGGACGTATAACACAAATGGTGAAAAGTGGGTGTACATTGTATAGCGGCATTACGTGTCGTAATGAGCACCACTGCCTACCCCTTCGGGGATAAAAGGCATGACCATACGTTATCTGTGTTTTCTCTGCTTGAAAAATATACCAGCTAACATTGTCTACCTATAAAGGTAAATAAATTCGAATAGAAATGAAGGCATGTGGACTAATCCAGTTAGCGCTCGATGAACTATCGATACTTAGACCTACTCGTATTTGTTTCTGACATACATTTGAAATTAGTCAACTGTATTGATTGTGGCCGCTTTGTGAGTTCGAAATGAAATGAAATCAATTTATTTTTGTAAATAGACTATAATCCAATATCCATTTACCATCCACATCACTAATTAGTTTTATTTATGGCAATCAAGAAGATGAACGGCCAAATTGAAAGGAAATACCCTTAACCGACGAGCATGCATGAAAAGATGAGTGTGATGAAATGAAAGAGGTGTGTAAGAATCGTAGCAATTGGTGTTCCTATGTCACTGCCTATCCCCATGGTAGTCAGGCGTGGGGTTATGTATGTATGTATTACTAGCTACTTCCACGCGGTTTCACCCGCTCTGCTCGGCTCCTATTGGTCATAGCGTGATGTTTTATAGCCTATAGCCTTCCTCGATAAATGCACTATGCAACATAAAAAGAATTATTCAAATTGGACCAGTAGTTCCGGAGATTAGTGCGTTCAAACAAACAATCAAACAAACTCTTCAGTTTTATAACATTATTAGTATTAGTATAGATGTCATTCACTCGATACCTATTAAACGTTCATCCACATCTAACATCCACGAATTATTACCATCCATATTGAATGTGTATGTTAAACGTTCCAGATGCGCCTAGTCTGCGAGGAGCGATCGGAGCTGACGGCAATAGTGCAGTCACAACAGAGGGACATCGCCGCGCTGCAGCAGGATAGTGCACAGAACAAGGTTTGTAGCCTTTTTTTTGAGGGGGGAAAATCATCCTATGACTTCTCCCGCCTTGAGTGAGGCGGGAGTGAGTGTCAGACTCTTACAGACTAAAAACCACCCCGTTCCTTCTCCTGCTTTGAGCCGGAGCCCCGGTAACCTTTTACGTTGTCCGCAGCTCCGGATAAGGTTTGTAGCCTGGGTGATTTAGTTTTGAAATGTCCCGTCATGTGGGAGAGCCATACTTCGGACATAATCGGTGTGAATTTGTGAATCAACGCCGCTTGCCTTATGTTCCGCCCTGTGTGTGATGTTACCGGAGGCCGTTGAGCTTCTGAGGAGTTGTCGATGTCCTTAGAGGAGTTTTTTTCTTTTTTTATGTTATGAACCGGTAAACGAGCAGACGGATCACCTGATGGTAAGCAATCACCACTGCCCATGGACTCCCGAAACACCAGAAATAGTATAAGTGCATTGTCGGCCTTTTGGGGGTTTGGAATTTAAGGATTGTTGGGGAAACGGAGATTGGGAAGGGGGTAATTGTCAGTGCCTTGACAGATTTGGAACTAAAACTGGCAATTCTTTAGGTGGTGTCTATGGGCGGCGCTGACTACTTATAATCATGATCCGTCTACCTATTTGCCTCCTATCCGACAAAAAACTCTTGTGCAGTAACTCTTTTTGTAAGACCAAACGCAAGGTTTAATTAACTCAACTCCAAACAAGTAATATTACATTCTAACCTCGAAACGACTTTCCTCTTACATTCACCCTTTCAAAATTCTTCAAAGGCAGCTCTACACTTGTACCCTAATTATGAATTCATCCATGTTCTACATATAGTAACAAAAACCATATTATTTTACCCACACAAGTCCAGTTCGTATGAAAAGTTATGTAATTAAATTTTCAAACCGCATCGCTTCTGTGCCGTACATTCGGCTCCGGGAATAATTTTATTAATTAGCCCTTTTGCTACATTTAACTTCGTTAATTTTAAATTTTAATATGCTTTTTGTGTGCGGTTTGGTGGTTCGTAGTATCTGTATTATGTTATTGATTTTTTGTAATCATACTACATACATACATAACCTGGCTGGATGTCTCCCTTGGGGTAAATAGATAATGAAACGTCAATTGATATGAATCTTACATACCTCTTTCGCTTCACACTAATATTATAAATATGAAAGTTTATATGATTAAATGTTTCTCCGTCAATCACGCTGAAACTATTGAAGGGATTTTCATGAAATTTGGTCTAACCATCCAATGACTTCTACCGCCTTGGCCGAGGCGAGAGAGAGTGTCGGCTTCTTACATCAAAATCTGAAAGCTATAGAGAAATATGGATATTTATGGGTGCTACGCTTATCAACGAAAAAAAACATTTAAAAATGAAGCCAATATCCTCTATCTTTATTGTAACTTTCGTGAGAACTCGTTTTAACAAAATGAATTATTATGTTATCGGCTTACTCACGTAATATGGCCTTATGAATATGAGCTTCTAGCATGGCTTGAAACTAGTCGAGTTCCTCGTCAAAACAATACGTGAGTAAGCCGATAACATAATAATTAATATCCTCTTGATATAACAATCCCACATGATGATATAACAATCCCACATGACGAGAATCTTGTGAAAGCTGAAAAAGATAAAGCCAGTAAATATCTTGATTTAGCTCATGAGGTTGTCGACATGTGGGATGTAGATTCAGCAATCATTGTGCCGATAGTCGTATCTGCCAATGGCCTTATAGCCAAAAGCCTCGACCAACACCTGAGTAGGCTAACGTTAGATGGTTGGATCAAGAGCCTGATGCAGAAGGCAGTACTTCTGGACACGGCGCGTATTGTCCGGAAATTCCTCTCTCTTGAGCCCTGACCACCGGTAGCTTGGATTTATCCCGTTACTGGTGGGCTACTGCTTTTTATATTTTTAAATGTTTTATTTTTTTTTTTCTTTTTAATTTAATATTTAAAAATGTAACAACCAAGTAAAAGAAATAAATGAATGATCGAAATATCCACTAACAACAATATTTAACGATGTATGTATTCCTTCTTCAACAGAAGTGCCCAACATGCGGCGTGGCGACCCCAGACGGCGGCGACGACGACGACCAGTCCTCGAAGCCCACGTTCAGCGTGCGCGAGCTGCGCGCCATCCTGCACGAGCGCAACGAGCTCAAGCTGAAGCTCAGCCGCGCCGAGGAACAGCTCAGCGCTCTACAGGCTGACCAGCAACATGATAGGTGAGCAGACCAAATAAATGTTATATAGTTGCTAGAAGAACTATTCTTCTCTGTCGTTTCGCTCTTGGCAGAGCGGTCGTGTATTGTATTGGAGGTGAATGTTGCTATCTTCACAATCTCCCGAACCGACCCGAAGATAACTATTACAGTGATCTTTTTTTGTTGTGCACTTATTTATTACTCTGATTAGTGTCTTTGTCGGAACGAAACAGTGGTAGGTCATAGGGTTAATAAAAGAGCACGTATTTAACTAACAATACCCTTAGTACGAGTTTGCATTACGTTGAACGAAAACGAAACGAGAGTGCGTTCGGCGATCTGATTGGTTGATTCATTCGAGCCGGCCAATAAGAGCACCGAATACACCGAATAGTATAAGACGACATCACTGTTGTAAGAGTATAATGTAAGAGCAATAGATATTGTAAGCTAATTTGAGCAAATTGTCTAAAAGAAGCATTGGTTTCAAAGAAACTTTTGGTTTCTCCTTAATATGTAGGAGTAGAATATAATAGTAATGAATGAAAGCCGCTTAAGTAGACTTTTAAATAAATTTCGATGTGATAATTACTTCTTGTACAATAATAAACATCCTTCATTATCCTTTCAGTGGATCAGACACATCACCATCAGTGAGCACGGCGCACCCTGAAGAGGAAGAGCCTCCAGTCCAAGGTCCGCTGCCGGCAGAACCTGACGACGCGCCATGGAAGAGGAACAGCGGCATCAGGAAGTTGTGAGTACAACCCTTCCTAATCTTTATAGGACTAGATAATTTAAGGAATGCATGTTATGAACACTGTTTTAGAGTTCGCCCTCTAAAAAATACACTTAACCCGTCGTATGCTGAAGCACTGATCTGGGGCCTTAGTCCAGACTAACATCGACCATTCTGACACAATTGTAATAGCAGTATTACAATTGTGTTAGAATGGTCGATCATTGAGCTGTGCAAGAGGGATGGAGTTATACAACCTACATAGCTCCGTCCCTCTTGCACTGCTCAGTGATCGACCATTCTGACACAATTGTAATAGCAGACTAAGGCCCCTGTGCGAGACACAATGTGTATTCTATTGTTGTCTCTGTCTCATGTATATGCAGACGAAAGGTTAATACGGGTTTGCTTTACGTTTAAAGTAATCTAAATGAGAGCGCGTTTGGCTCTCTGTACCTTTAGTATGAGTTTGTTTTACGTTGAACGAAAATGAAACGAGACCGCGTTCGGCGCTCTGATTGGTGGTTCATTCGCACCGGCCAATCAGAGCGTCGAACGCGCTCTCGTTTCGTTTTTGTGCAACGTAAAGCAAACTTGTACTAAGACCTCTGATTGGTTGGTTTATTCGAGTCGGCCAATCAGAGCGTAGCTATAACTTTAAACGTAAAGCAAACTCATACTATGGGTAAAGGGATAAGGTTGCTTTATTATGGGTATTTGTTATTTTCTGGTGTAAATTGTGGATTTAATGGTTTGATAGTTCAATAAAATAAAATCATTGACAATGTGTTTCAAAAGGATGGTGGTAAACACTTTGTATTGTTCTTCTACATACTTTAATTTCTTACTAACTTTCGAGTGTAGTACTAAGAGCTCCGTTCGAATTCGAAACTAATCGGACGTGCTCGTAAATGGTAGTTGTTCAAATGTAAATATTTATTAAGTTGCATGTTGATTGTTGTCTCTGTAATGTAATGAATTGTTTAATTTTTCTATTGCATGGTACTAAAATAATATTAAATATAATACTATGGAGAATTAAAAATCTTGTGTTGTTATGTTTATATAAGTACTTATATTATTATATGGTTTGGGTCGGTGATGGATATGATATCAACTAACTGCCTCGTTGGTCAAGTCGTCGTAAGCTCTACTATCAAGCAACAAGTCACGGGTTCGATTCCTAGGTCACATTTTAATTGGCACATTTTGATCTTGTAAATTTTCATATCTACACCAAAATTATAGAGTAAATAGTATTAAAACACTCGTATAATTGCACTTATATAAACACATATTAGTATTGTATCATACTAACACTTAGGCTGCATACATTTTCAACCGTATTCCTTTGTGATAAAGTTGAAAATCAATCGTTGAGACTTCTAACCTCACCTTTGCTATGAAATAAAAATAAAATCACTACCACGCGATCATGATCACATTTTGTAAATACACCATCATAGTGGGTACTTGTAAGTCTAGGATCCTGTATGTATGTCTGTGGTACCTCTCACCCCTAAACGGAACTGTATGTATGTATGGTAGCGTCCAACCTCCTAACCTCACTCCAGCTTTTATTTGGTTCTGGTACATTTTTCTCCATATTTTGTCCTTCAAAAGCATGGAAAACTAGACTTAAGAACCTTTCGGTAATTTTCATTCAAAATTTCTCTGTTTTTAGGTGTTTTGTGTGTATTTTAAATGTAATGGAAAATGCAACCAGGGCCGAAAGAGATTGCGCGCACGATACGACAGTTGACGCACGGTGTTGCATGTAAACTTACGACAAATACGACACGACACATACGACACTTGTTATGAAACGCTTCACGCTTGACCACTTTCCTATCCCCCTTCCCCCGTCCCCCTTTTTTGTTTAACCCCTACTCACATATATTTTTATGTCCAGCACCTTAATTTTTCATTTTGTTTTTGTGTAAAAATAATTTTTCATTTGAAACATTTTTTGCTAATTTGTACCAAGGTCATTGAGTTCATTTTTGCACATTTTTTCCGGATATTAATCTTATTAATTTATAACAGGTTTTTAATAAGAAATAGATTTTTTATTCAGTCACTTCTCTGTGCTGTAGATTATTGCTAATGAATAAATTAAATTAGATTTTTTATAAGAACTTAAAGTAGATATATTTTTTCTTATTATAAAATCAGAGCTCCTATTTTTAGAGCACTTTATATTTACTGTAGCAATATAGTATTTAAAATAATTAACCCCTAGTATGCCGTAGGGGTGATTATACAAAAACGAGACACAATACATTTTCTATTATGTCTCATAAACCGGCAATCAAGAAGTTTAATGAAATATAAACCTTAATTACATATAAAATAGGACACAGTTTTAATGACCGTACTTATATTTTTTTATTCCCATCCCCCTTTTTTATTTTATCCCCTATTTTGTTTGACGTTTGTTTGTTCCCCCGCGGGCCTAGGTTCCGTCTGGCTCTTTCATCGCGCAGTGAAGGCCGCCGCTCCCCGCCGCCGAGAATCTCTTTCGGCCCTTGGTATTGAAGAAATCTGCGGTACGTTTACATGTAGGGGGCGCTTTGAACGTTTATGGCATGTGGGGGTTTAGCAGTCTGAAAATATATTGATTGAAGCTTTGTTCTAGTTTTTAGTTGAAAGGTATGTAATTCTGTGTTTAATTATTTAGTTAGTGGTAATGATAACTCTTTGTCTTATTTAACACAAGGCTTAGTGCGAGTTTTTTTACGTTACCGTGTTTAGCCCTCTGATTGGTTGGTTCATTGAAGCTGACCAATTAGCGCCGTCATAAACATGTCGATCGCGGTAACGTGAAACGTACGCGCACTAGGCCCTTTGAATAAATGATATTACAATTTACGAGAAATGTTGAAAGATTTCAACCAAAAATCCAATTTATCTGCAGCCTTGACTAAGATTGAAGACCGTGTATTTAAATTCACGGTGTAATATAGTTTTAGTCAGTGACAAGTTTCAGAGCGCCCTCTACCCACATATGAAGACAGTTGATTTTGATTGGCTAACACCAAGACACAGCTTACACACAAAACACAGTAGATAGTATAACTTACGTTTAGTTTCATTCTGTATAAAACTATTCATATTATGTAAAGAAAAACTTTCAAGAGATACTCTTACAGATACTTTATAATGAATTTGTTGGTAACTCAAGAGCTACGTAAGATAAGGGGATGCCTGAGTTTGAGGCAAAGATAGTTAAGCTACTTGGGTGCATGTTCGCAGATTCTTAATTCGTGATTATAGGCTCGAAACTAGTCGGACTTGTTAGTAGTATAAGTAAGCAAAACGTAAAAATATTATTAATATTAGAAACATTAATTATGTGTTTATTTTTACTTCACAAGACTAATTTGTTTGTTTATGTGTTCACAGTTTTCGCAAGCTCTTTGTTGAGTCTGATCTCACCGTGGGCGGATTCCAGCGTCGCTCGCTATCCACGCTGCGGGGCGGGGCAGGGGGCCCGTCCCCCGCGCCCCCCGCGCACCCCGCAGGTGCCTCCGCCCCCGCGTAGACACTCCATCCCCCCCGCACGGCCGCACGCCTCGCCCGCCGCACCCCTCCACACCCCCCCGCACCGCCGCTACTCTGACGTAAGGAACCCTCCCGTCTCTAAACTCGACCTTCGACAAGAACTACTCAACCTCAACCTCGGCACCCAGGAGTTCCACAGCTGGATCGGAGACAAATTTGATGAAACTGAAGAATACGAAAATGTGTTCTATGATGATCGGTTTGAGCACGATATTCCCTTGCAGAGGTCTATCTCGCTAGATCGAGGGATCGACATCTTCAATCACTTGCAAGCTATTGGCTCTGACAGCTCGGGCAGCGACGGGTCGTTATGGTCGGTGGACTCAGAAGGAAGGGACAGCGTGACCGACAGGTACAGGAGTTTCGAAGATATCCCCACTTCTCCGTACAGGGCGAGAAGCAGGCGTGCATCTTTTGGTGTGGAAACGTTCTCTGAACGTGACCTAGCGCTGGCCGTGCTGAGTGAGAGCTACAAGAATATAGGAGCCACGAGTGGCAGTGTGTCCCCGCAGATACGGAAACTGCAAAGATGTTTCACATTCTCCGGGACTTTTGACAGTATTAAAGATAGAACTTCAGTAGAAAATCTTCCAGAGGCAAGTGAAAGACCGAAATTAAAACTGCTGATCCCCAAGAGAGAAGACAGCACAAGCTGTCCAGTGTCTCCAGAGATTAGCAGGCTGAAGAACTTCTTCAACAAATCCGCTGACGATGTAGAAACGAAGATGTCTGATGACGAGGACCAAGAGTTTGAAGCACGGAAACCGGTTTACAGGAGCATTTCTGTAGAGTTTAACCAGGGAGAGGGTAGCGCGGTGCGGCAGAGGAGGTCTGGTCTCCAAGATATCATGATGAGGGACTTGAGGAGACAAGTACTGGTGAAGCAAGAGTTTAGAAGCAGCGAGAACCTCAGGAATCAATCGCCACAGCTCGGAGGGCCTTCCAAAAATCCTCACAAAATCACAGACCAGAACTCCAACACAAAATCAAATTTCCTTTCATTACCGGGCAACACTGACGGATACGTCACCGTGCCCACTATAGTCATATCCGACGCGGATTCCCACGGTGTTGCCAAAATATCAGATACTTCCAATTATGTAGGGATAAGTAGAAATTGTGATTGTCGAATATGTACCGAGGGTGAGGGGAAATATTTCGTACGAAGTGTTTTAAGTAAGTTGTTCGTTAAAATTGTTTCTTGTAACGTTAGGAAATTGTATTGGGACGAGAATAATAATCTGAATGAGAATGAAATGTACAAGTGTATAATGCATGTGCTGAAATTGATGCTAGGACTATGGCTGCGTCATCTCGACCATAATCAATAGGTTTAATAGGTAAATGCCATCCAATTGAATCCACACAGCATTTTCAACTTTATGTCTTTAGTTTTATGGTCGTTTATTGAATGTACATCAAGAAATTTAAAAATAGTGTCCGCTGAAGTACTACTGTTAAGCATTTGAAAGTTGTTTTATAAGAGTTGGATGAATATTAACCTAAAATGTCACACCTTACAATTCAATGCAGGGTTTTGCGCTCACCTAATCACTGCTGATTTACATAAGCAAATCAAAGTGTCCAATGCTGAGCAAAGGCATCTTCTCACACAGATAAGGTTTGAGCATTAATTACCACGCTTGTCAAACCTTCAAGAAAAGAGTGTACTCCTTTTTAAAAGGCCGGCAACGTACCTGTGACTTTGGTGTTGATCGCTGGCCGTCGAGTGATCGTTTGCTCGTTTACCCCTATTCCATAAAAAAATATTGGTCAAAATTCCCCTTTCATACATTCTTGCATAGTTCCTAGTATCAGTATGAGTGTCACAGCTTGTTTCTATTAAATGTTTAATCTATGACTGCTATGTTAGCGTAAAGAGGTAATATATAAGGTGTTCTAAAAGTATCTGCCACGGCTTTAATGGGAGGTAGTGTTGATTATGAGTAAATTTGTTGTATTTATAAACCTATATTTGAGTATGTTATGAAAGAGCTATCTCCTTCACTGTGTCTGTCGCTTCGTTCGTATTTTGTGAACCGCGTTATACATTTTTTTTTGAGGGGGATCTAATCGCTTGTTCCGCCTTAGGGGATGCGAGAGGTAGTGTCAGACTTTTACTGACTAAAGACACCTCCGTTCCTACTCCTGCTTATCAATCTGGAGCCCCGGTAAACCCGCTAGGCAGTCCGCAAGTGTAGAGTCAATGTTTATTTAACTTCTTTATGTTCTCAAATTTAATTAACTGGTCCGGGGTACGAAATTTCTTCACTATTGTAAGCTTCAAACACAACACTACCTCCCATTAAAGCCGTGGCAGATAATTTTAGAACATCTTATAATATCTTTTTTAGTAATTAGTTTGGCTTTATTTTAGGTATATGTGTGTCTCTGTGATTATTATTTATTTTTTTCTTAAATCTTTTGTTGGGAAGAATTCGTTTTTTTTAATATTATTTTTTTAATTGTTTTGTTGCCCAATCTCACTTTGCGGTTTATATTCGTGTGTTAAACTAAAATACTATTATGAGTTTCTTGGGTGAAGCAAAGAAAATCTAACTGATTTACTTCTGTGTCGTGGGTGCGTTTACAAACATACAATTTCACATACATTTCACTCCTAGAAACAACAATTTGTGGATGACACACAGAATTGTTTGATGACACTGCAGTGCCAATTACCCAGCCACTGGGCCAAACGCGCAGTTAAATTACAATTTACTTAAAAAAAAGGAAAAATTTGAACTACTCAGTTAAAAAATACTCTAGTTTTACAAATCAGGACAAAAAAATTAACACATATTTAAAACATTCCATTTATATCGCTTCGTGAGATTGGGCGTCGTTTTCATAAAAAAAAATAATTGATTTCGAATTGTATTATATAATAGTAAGCCTATTCCATGGGACTTATAACATAACTGGCGAAAAGTGAGTGTTACATTTAAACACCTCTGCCTAACCTTAAGGTGTTATAAAACGCATGATGTTATGTTATTTTAATGTAATGTTAGTTCTTAATACCTATCCTTTATTATCGATATTATTACATCTATATTCTTGTCAATTTTAAACGAATTCCTTGTATTTTACGGGAATTTTTGTGTTATGTATAAATTCCCATTTACACTTTGGGCCACAAAAAGTAGCAACGACTTTTGTATAATTGTTTTTCTTAATGCGTGATTTGAATTAAAAAATATTCTTTATGAAGCTATTTTAAAGTATTAAATGTCTAATTTTATATAGAATAGAAACAGGCGTTTGCGGAAATCCATGGGACACTAACAATACATTCGATTTTTAATTCCATCTACAGATGTATTTTTTAACATGCGGTGTGCAGCACTGCCCTCCCGCCCGCAATTAAATGCTCATGCAGCAGAGGTGCAACATAAAACACACACATAACATGCAATATACCACTCGACATATGTTTCGCTCCTCCACGGAGCATCCTCAGGAGGTGTAGACTCGAATTAGAGCTAAAAATCTAATGTATTGTTAGTGTCTAATTGTAGCATGGAGTGCGGAGTTGTCTATATCAAAAATTGTTTCTAAGTACGTGTAATGGAGCCACTTTTATAGTCGTTATACTTTAGATATGTGTATAAATACGTACTGTACTTGTTTGTGATATGGCAGCGAATGTTTCTATATGTATGTAACTCGTTTATACGTAGGTACTGTTGTTCTAGTGTTAAAGTTTAAAGTGAATTTTCACATTTTAAAATCTTATTTCCATCATTAGGAAGACGTCAACTGCTGAACAAAGGACAGTGTGACTTTATTATAGTTTCATTTATAATTTAGACAAGCTATTGTTTATTAATTTTGACATAAAACAAGTAATGTAAAAAATAATTTCTTGAAGTTTTGTATTTTTTTTTTTTTGCTAAGCACATTACTAATCTTAGACAAAGGTTTTTTTAATGAGTATATTAGAATTTTGATTTGTTTATTAATATATTACACAGATCAATGCTAGAACAACAGTACCAAAACATATGTTAAATGTACCATTTAACAATGGTCGCTTTCTCTATACAACTTGTTCGTGTAAGAGTGCCATCAAAGTTGGTTTAGGGCCAAACAACATATCTACATGTCTCGATATTGGTAGGCGGACATTTTGTATTATCGCTTCATTGCACTATCTAAATAAACGAATAAAAAATATATTTTGTAGTCCGTTAGTAATATTGGACACGTATTTTTATTTAAAAAAAAAAAGAAATATCCACAATTAGTAGTCATATAAGTTTTTAAACTGACATGGTCACTAATACTATCATCAAAACTTAAAAGGGGATATTGTTGTTTGTTCTTGCGAGTTTCCGATATTTCGGCACTGTTGCAAGCGCCATGATCACGGATGAACTGGAGTATATCCTGGCTCGTGATTTGATCATGGCGCTTGCAACAGCGCCGAAATATTGGAAACTCGCAAAAATAAATAAACATGGTAAATATCCCGCTTTAAGTTCTAACGATAGTGTCAGTAGTCATGTTTTAGTTTTTTGTTTACGTCGAGTAAACAGTGACGTCATAGGTCACTCATTTCCCTAAGACAATTCGTTTTATTTCGTCTACAGTTCTAACTGCCTAAATCAGAGACATTCAATGATTACTTAAACTATTTCTTAGTAACGATTTTATTTCGAAAACAGTTGCTAAGGACGTTATTAAGTAACAATTAAATGTCTCCGAGTACGGCATTAAATGATAAATATATAGTTTTATTAATAATTATTTACCCAACATTTTTATTAAGTCAGTAGGTCACAATTTTCTTATGAATCGTTTACTTAAAAATACGTGTCAAATGTTTTTTTCATTATCTTACTAACGGCCTACCTAGAATATTTTTTTCGTGCCCTATCATCATTTCTAATTACATCCACAGCTATCATGCACGCGGCCGGTAATTATGACATTTCCATAATTTTCCAAGTAACATGTAACAAATAAACCTAATTTCGAAAGTAACAAACTAAAATGAAACGTGACTCTAATGGATAAAGTTGCATTTCGTATAAATCTATTTGAGTTACAAGTTTTCCATAAGACCATCAGTATTTTCCACTTATGGCCTAAAAACCTTATTATAAAAAATGATATTAATTATTAATTTATAGTTCTAAACTCCCTCTTTAAAGTATTAAGTTACCAAATAAAAAATAAAAATAAAATAAATAGCCTAAAATTCCAATGTATTTTTCGATTTTCGAGTGTTTGGTAAAAAAAAAAAAACGAAAAATGGTGCTTTGAAAATGCGTTTAAAAACTGCCATCTTAATCATTTGCAGCCATAGCTTTTACGGTGCTAAAATAGCGTTGCTTTATTAAGAGAATACAAGTGGAAATATGTCCCTTAAAATTTCGTCACAAAATACGATTCACTCGAAAATCGCGAAAGGTATTTATTTCACTAGATAATACAAGTAGCACATTGACAATAAGACACGTTTTTAAAAGTACATTTGTGAAACTTTTTAGATGGACTACGACTAGATTAGGTATTAGTTTTGACATAAAAGATGCAGATTGTTATAGAAATAGAGTTGGAACCTTCTACTGTACGAAACGAAATTTCGTTATCAAACGAAATCTAAACGAATTTTCGTTTTTTGAACCCAGTCTACTACTGTTACTGTCGCACTCAGAGACATTTAATGATTACTTAAACTAGTCCTTAGTTATGATTTTTTACCGATCTAAGGATTGAGTTAAGTAATCATTAACTCTGAGTATCGCGGTTAATGTCATATCTTCAAATCTTACTAATTTAAAAAATGGGAATGGTGAAATATGTATACTGTTTAGCATAAATTATTATCAGTTTCATAACGAAATTTCGTTTCGTTAAATTGTAGTAGGTCTCTTGAATACGGGAGGTGTTTTTTCGGATTTACACAAATAGGGATGTTTCTCTGTAGATTTGTTTCGTCTGTATTGTGTTTAGGTAATCGAAACGTTTAGATTTTGTGAAGTACAATTTTGATTTTAATGTTGTATTGTAACATAGCTCAATTTCCTTTGTTTAAACTCGATAAAAGTACTTGTATCTAAAAATCACGGTTTACTCACGTATATTAATGGGGTCTACTAGTTAGATGCAGACGCGGCGACGTGCTTATGATGAAGAGTCCTTCTGTGACTCGAAACTAGTAGAGCTTTTCTCTATTAATATACGTGAGTAAACCGTGATTTTTATTTAATTTAGTATGTCTCACTATAGTTATTATAAAAAAAAAAAAATAGTACTTGTATCAAAAATAAAAATACATAAGACTTTTCCCCTATAAAATAAAGTCCTTTATACAATCGATATAACTTTTCTGAATAGAGTAACTAATTGACTAGTAATACACAATTTTATTTTTCTTGACATTTCTCAAACACAATATAGACTTAACAACAAAAAACATTAAAACGCGATACGTTGATTGGTCAGTTTTAAACATGCATTAATGTCATTGGTGGATTATGTATTTAAACGTCCAATGAACGCATCGGGTTTTAATGCTGTTTCTATGATGTGAAGTGCCTACAGCTCATCACAATTTTTCACATCTATATTATATTTATGACTATAGCAGTTTCTTAGTAGTTTTTAATGGTAATTTATAAATAAATATTATTATCTTATTGTGCTATCTATCTGTATTGTGGGCAAGTTTTTATGCCCGCCAGTGTAGTTTAGATGATCATTCCGTAATTTGTAAGCTGACATTTTTTTTCTTATATATTTTTTTTAAATTCTAGTCACAGTGCAGCTGGGTACTAGATGTTAGGGGTTGAATACTGTGATCGTTAGACGTTTTTGGCGGGAATCGCTTTAAAAAAAGAACACTGTTAAGTTCGAAATTTAAAATTGTATGTGACATTCGATTTTTTTTGTTGTAATTTGAAATTTTTTATTTTATTTTTTATTTTTATTAGGATGGTATAATTATTTGTTTGCGGTTTTCGCCAAAAAGGTCTTTAAATATTGAAAATTTCACTTTTCCACGGGTTATCGGGAACACAGGCACCTTCGTTATCATTTGCCTCGAAATCGTCTAATTTCTTGAATTAATGTTATCACGTAGTGATTTAATATGTTGTAAAGACATTGGTACCTACCTAATGTATAATGTAATATTTATAAGTTGACAGTGTCAAAATAATTATATCATCTGTTTATATTGTATTGGATTCGTTTTATTTTATAACCTTTTTAGAGTGACTTATAAAAAATGGTTCCGTCCTAAGCATTGAGCTCCTCCTAATAGGTTTTTTTACACCACGACGTTGGCAAGAAATTACACAGCCCACCTAATGGTAAATGGCCTATAGACGCTTGCAACACTTGGGGCATTACATTTACTTTGCCGACCCTTAACCTTTTGAACGCCAATGGCATGTATAGATGTCATGCGCAAGCGTGCCCTGTGCGCCACCGACATCTATAGATGCCAAGAAACAGATCACAGAGAAAAACAAAATAAACACATTAAATCATTACTTTCACGTGTTTTATTGATGTATCTTAAGAACTGAATACCCAGTTATTACATAATTGTACACAGTGAACAAAATTGCAATATAGTTATTCTAATATTTGATTGATAAAAACAACTTAAATATCGGCTAAAAAAGCATGTTCTCTCGCGCCAATGGCATGTATACATGCCTACTAGTGATGTAGTGTAATTCAAGTAATATTAAAACTTGAGCTAAATGACTCGCTTATTTTTTGTAATAACTATTAAAAAGTATATATATAACCTTAGTCTCTGAGAAAAAAGGTAAACTCGTGACGTCGTAAGCGCGTGCCGTGTTTTTAAATGCGGGGAAGTTGCAAAAAATATTTTATCTAGTACCTACATTTTAATTGCAAAAATGGCGAGTGAAGAGGTTTATAGTACAGAAGAACTATTGCGCATTCTAGATAATTATAAAATATTTTTGTAGGTTACTATCAACATCAGAATTTTTTGTTATTGATAATAATTATAGATAATATACAATTTAGTTTTAAATTTTACAATTCCAAGACTGTTAGTGAGCATAATGTTTTATAGGTACAATTGTTGATTTTTATATATTTTTAAGTTTCACGTAACCTTTTTCAATTACAAGGCTGTTAATGAGCATAATAAATAAATACGATTGTTGATTTTTTATATTTTTAAGTTTCATGTGACATTTTACAAATACAAGGCAACTATTTTAAGAATATGAAAGTGTATAAATAATATCACTAAAATCTACAGATTTTTTATATACCTATATAGATATTATAGATACCTATTTAGCAGTTTTCAAATTTGATTACCTAATACATAAATGAACTCGATAAGTTACATTATTCAGCTAACTACATCCCTAATCATAAACGAGAGATTAAAAAAAAATGGATAGTTGCCCGCGCCATTGGCATGTATACATGCCAATGGCGCGTAACTGATAGATAATAGTGCTGTAACTTGCTGCAATTTTATATGTATTTTTGTGTCTCAAAAGGTTGATATTTCATTGATAGTTGCTATTAATGTGGTCTTAAGTTTATTACAGTGGGAGATTAGGTTAAATAAATATTCTTTTTATGTTATAAGCAGTTTATTCAAAAAAAAAATCAGACGAAAATTATTACTCACTTTGGTTTATCGATAACATTTTGGAATCCCTAATATTTTCAAGGTTATTTCGTTGAATTTGTGTCTCGGCGTGGAGGGCACGGCGAAGCGTTTATGCTCTGGCGGTCAAAAGGTTAAGGAACCTATTTACTCCCTTCTTGAAGTACCCTGTATCATGTATTGGTTTTATAGTCCCTTTAGTTTTGATGCTGTATTATCGTTGCATTGTTCCTACATATATATAGGTACAACTAGCGGACCCGACAGACGTTGTCCTGTCTACACGTCTTTAATTTGAAAATTTTAAACTTTTTTTAATAAGCTAAAACATTCTGGACCATTTTGATGAAAATTACCTATTATTCAAATGTTATGACAATATCTAACGTCATTAATATTTGACACTGCGATGGTAGCGCCGTCAGTCGGATCCATTGTAAAACATTCCAAAATCAACAACTGCTAATAAATTAAAAATTAATCAATAAAACATTGTCTAGCGGACAAAATTGTGAATCTAAACCATTCTCAGATCCCCTTGAACACACACAAAAAATTTCATCAAAATCGGTCGAGTCGTTTAAGAGAAGTTCAGTGACATACACACGTACAGAAGAATTATATAAAGAATAGCGGACCCGACAGACGTTGTCCTGTCTACACGTCTTTAATTTGAAAATTTTAAATTTTATTAATAAGCTAAAACATTCTGAACCATTTTGATGAAAATTATTATTCAAATGTTATGACAATATCTAACGTCATTAATATTTGACACTGCGATGGTAGCGCCGTCTGTCGTATCCAATGTAAAACATTCCAAAATCAACAACTACTAATTAATTAAAAATGAATTAAAAAAACATTGTCCAGCGGACAAAATTGTGAATCTAAACCATTCTCAGATCCCCTTGAACACACACAAAAAAATTAATCAAAATCGGTCCAGTCGTTTAAGAGAAGTTCAGTGACATACACACGTACAGAAGAATTATATATATAAAGATAGGTAAAAGATCATATAATGTATCAGAGATATTGTAAAAATCATAACGATGCAGTTTCTTGCTCGTTCTTCTCCATTCGAAGCAACACTTTGGAACGAGCGCCTAGCTTCACTGACGGACATAAATGCTATGACGACTTGACTTGATGTATACTCATTCCACAATCAGAGGATCCGTCGGAGAAAATTCCTCTATAAACGCACTTTACAGGACTATTTGGGCTCCAATGTGTGAGCGTATTAAATGGATCCGATGATTTCACAAAATTACTTATTGACTCTAATGTCGGTCACGATTATGTAATGGTACTAACAGGACTACCAAAATCGTGAGTGGCGCCATCTGCTAATAGCAAAAACAATAAAGGAGATTGTCCAAATCTGGCTATTTTTGAACAGGCTGCTCAACAAAAATGTAATTTACCAATAATTTTATTTATATTTTAGTAAATGTCTGATGCTAATAACTTTGTAGGAATTAGCCCTATAAAAAATTCGATTTTTATTGGTATTTGTTATGATAAGACCAAGTCTTTGTAGTAGTTGGCTTTGAATTTGACTTTAGTGCTGCCAATCTGCTGTCAATCTGTTGTGTTTTTCGTCAAAATGACAGATATTATTCGCTTTGTTCTTTTGCATTGTGAGTGTTCTAACTGCAGTTTATTGCGTGGGAAAATACTGAGTAGACACATTAGTAGGAAAACATATTTTATATGAAATATATTATATGAAAATAACACTAAAGGCAGGACAGCCATAAAACATTATTGCTGCAACTGCGTGGTGGGTCATAGAACAGTAGGTTGATGTGCACATATAATAACTATTATTTGGTTTTTGAGCTGGGCAAGGTACCAGAAAATTATTAATCCACCTGCCGAGTTCCTTGACCATATTTTAGTTACATATGAATCGGATTAATAATGCATTTTAATAGAAAAAAATGTTTTATTTCATGCATAACCAGTTTCAATAAAATGTAAAAAAATATCTAAATATAAATCTTGATACAAAACTAAGTTTATGTCTTCATTCTTACTGATATGAACTAATAAATCAAACATATATTATTAGCTGAAGTGCTTGTTCAAAAATAGCCAAAGTCCCATACAAATTGGTCAATCCCCTTTCAACTTAAGTACCTATACCAGATTTTTGTTAATGATTGATTCCTCTGTAAAATAAACACTAGTAAAATATAACTCTCACTTAAAAGACAGTCAAATGCCTACTGTCATGTACATATAACTAAATCAATACATCAATACAACCTGCCTATCACGTCATGTCAATTTCCAAAACTGGCTTGCAACGCACTGACAGCACATCAAGTTACACCTAAACTATTAAACTTTAATAGAATCTCAACCTTATAACAATGATAATAAAGCTGAAATCCCATTGAAGAAATTTAGAAATGAAATAAGGAAAAAGTGTGGTTAAAATTATAACATACATACATCGCCTCGGGGGTATGCCCGTTAACTTTCAAGACAGGTAGAATGTGCGTAAGACAGTTATAGAAATGTATCCATCAATTCTAATTAGACGTCGTAATTGGAGCAGCAATTAGTTATGTTAAATGAGAGATGGAAAGGTAAGGCGCAAAGAAAGGAAAGGAAAGGAGTTGGTAATTTAATGATATCTGATAGAGGAGAAAATGTGCCAATCCTAGATGGTTTGGGATGATACGAAGGTGCGGACTACCTAGTGGGTTACCGGGGATCCGGCTCGAAAAGCGGAAAAAAGCGAAAAAAAAAAAAATGAGACTTAGTTGTTATCTGTCGTGTTTTTCTAATAATATCTTCAAGTTTATTTCGTTGTGGGGTTCACAATCATCTTTTTTACCCCTCAAAGACATTTTTTTTTTTGGGAAGAGAAAATCGTCCAATGACGTCACCCGCCCGCGTGAAACAAGAGTGAGTGTCAGACTCTTACTGACTGAAAACCACGAAGTCACAAAAAAACCTCAAAGACCTTGAGAGGCCATACAGACTTACTTTACTTTGGTAAAAAAAGCTCCGAAACAATGAAGTCTAAAAATGTTTTTTGGACACTACTGTATTCTGGTTTTTAGGTAGTTGCAGTTGTTTAATATGAGTGTTGAACGTAATCAAAATGGATAGGATAGCAATTTAATTTAATATATATTTATTTTTCCACCACATTAGTTTAGATCTAGGTACAGAATTAGGTCTTAAACTAAGCTTATATTAAACAAATAAAGAAACTAGACCTGTGTCATGATAACATTAGCATATAACAGAATATATAATAACGTAATGAATCGCGACTCACGAGCAGACTGAAACGAATCGATTGTTAAACGATTAAGTATAATCGGTTCAGTAGTGCAACTGTATTGGGGCTTTCACATCATTTGGTGGTAGGTAGATAGGTACTTATGTATTTATTGACTGGAATTTGGAATACCTCATTGGTGGAGTGCGCGAGAACCTACGCGCATGTTTAAATAAAAAATAAGTATTTGGTGCTAGTCGACTGGGCTTCTCACAGTTGTGCAGTCTCTTTTTAGGCTTAAGTCATTCTCATGTCAGGCTTCAGTAAGAGTCTGACACTCCCTCTCGCCTCACTCAAGCGGCACAAGTTATTGGATCATTTTACCCCCTCAAAAAAAGGCTTAAGTCATTTTGCTTTAAATTCACCGTGGGAAGTGGAAATTATTGTTTTTTTTCTTCCCTGATTACAAGACAGTTATTCATGTCCCTGAGACTTGCCGGACTTGATTGTCCTGGTTTTATCATGGTTGTATCTACTGTAGATTCTGGTACACAGGAGTTGCAGCGGTCTCGAGAGATTGTGGCGGGCTTGTCCCATAAAAAATGGCACGGAAAGAGAGGTTGTGGCTCCGTCTGTCTCTACGTCGTATCGCCACCAGACACCGTCATAACACATCACAAATGAACCTACGACATCCTAAAAAAAACCTTGGACACCAGACAATAAACAAAAAATAACACCAAATAATTTGGAAAGGCATACGACGTACAATACTTTTCATATTAGTCTCCAGCACTATTGTATGCAAAGTTACAAGTAACCATTTGTCAAGTAAAGTAGGTGTAATGTTATTTAGTTTTTTGTGATTGACGACGCAACGGTAACTTGTTGCAGCCGGTAACTATTTGAGTATTTGGACGCGTTAAATGGGCGCTGTTTTGTGTTATTATGGGTGATACCTTAAGTGTCTTTGGTAATTTTCAATTTATAGGATCTTGAATTTGATTACTGGATGGGGTTGTATACTTTTGAGGTTGTCTGGGCTTTTTGATATCAGATTCTTAATAGACTGTTGGTGAAGCGAAAGAGGTATGTAAGATTCGTAGCAATTGGCGTTCAATTGTCTCTGCCTACCCCCATGGGAGACAGGCGTAAGGTTGTGCATGTATTCTCAATACATTTCTCAGGTTCTGTCGCCTTGTGGTAAAGTAATAAGGGTAAGTATAGCTACTGCTTAAGAACATCGCAAATGTACCTAAGTACCAAATTGCATATAACTGAAAGCATACCTCTTGTTAAGATTTTTGAATCGTATGTTTTTAAGGGGGAAAGTCGTCCAATGCAGAAGGCATTGGGCGACTCGCCTAGGGTGAGGCGAGAGGGAGTGTCAGACTCTTATTAAAAACCACCCCGCTCCTACTCCTATTCTTTGAGGCGAAACCCCGGTAACCCGCGAAGTAGGTTTGGTAACTATGAAAAATTATCTTTTTAAAATACTCAGTTGATGAATATTAAATTGTCGATGTCTTCGATATTACGTAAATGCACTTACAGGTATGCCTTCCAAAAATCGCTTGATATGTTATATAAAAGTATACCATATATTACCTACTTACACACTAATAAATAGGTAACTACACACATAAATACCTGCTTAAAATAATTTCTAATCCGGTAACATTATAGGCTACGATAGACACGTACGGAGTAAATTACATGCCATGCCATACAACAGTCGATATTCATAGCTTCGATATTATAGTGTAGTTCCTACATGTTTGTATCGATAATAAGAGCAGCTCTATCGAGATTATAGAGTCGGAACTATGTCGATAGGACACGAAGAGATTTGTATCTCAGTGTAACTCCGTTATTATTTTTGAATGTCTATTTTATTGATTTTGATCCGGTGTTTTTAAGCCCAAGTCACATAGGGCTTAAACAATTGTGGGACTGCTGTGCAAAGGGTCTCGGGTTCGGTTTCTGGATCAGAACAAAGTATGGGAATAGAGTCTATTTCTTATTTCCAAGCGAGTGCTTGGTCAACGAGACACCTGAATATGTTATAATCACAATGACGAAAAATGGCTGTACCTATGTAAAAACACGTGCAAACATAACAGCTTCAAAGAAAAAGAAACAACTGTGTTTTTTAGTATTTACCAATGTTATCTTTTAAACACGATATCAATTAAAAACACAACGACATTACATCTTATCAAACAAATCAAAATAAAAAGAAAATCACCAAATCGATAAAACTGAAGCGACGTAAAGTATCGATTTAACATTAAACGCATCGATTAGTAAAATCTTGATAGCCTGTGCCAATAAACTGATAATTTGTCAGCCGTTTTACCGTCTCCGGTTGTCCGGTTACCGGGACGATCCGGACCGGTTTTTGGGCAGGTTGTGACATACATTTCAACTTTCTTTGGTTCACAAAAATCGGCCCACGCGTGTGACAACTGCCTTATACGATTGTGCGTTCTATATTTTTTTGTTGCTGATAATATCAAACTTGGACAGCAAGTTAAAAAGGCTGCTGACCTGTAGGAGAAGTCTGTTGTTCAAGAAAGAAGTCGATGACCGGCTGGACCGATTTGGCTAATTTAGGTATTGAATTATTTATGGAAGTCCAGGGCAGGGCAGTCCGACGTGAAACAACGCTGGCGTTGTGTTTCGTTGTGTGAGTGAGGTTACCGGAGGCCCAATTCCCCTCTTCCCAATCCCCGATTCCCGAACAACAACCCTTAAATTCCTAACCCCCAAAAAGCCGGCAACGCACTTGTAACGCCTCTGGTGTTTCACGTGTCCATGGGCGGCGGCGATTGCTTAACATCGTACGTACGGTGATACGTCTGCTCGTTTACGTGTTTCATAAAAAAAGTGACAAAAACATGTTTAAGGCGGTACGAAGTTTGCCGGGTCAGCTAGTAGCTAATAAAAAATAGGTCTTACATTTAACATGGTACACTTCTGCCTAACCTTACAGGGAATAAAAATACGTCACAAAACTACATTATTTGTATAACTTTCTAACAAAAAATACAAGAAAAGCAATAAGATTAGACCTTTTAAATGCCCTTTGGCTTATTTAACACCTTCAAAATGAATCTCTTTTGTACGTCCACACTCACTTGCAAGTCATACATTTAGGAGGTTGCGTAATGACAGACGGACATACAATTATGCAGCGAGTATGTGTCAGGTTATTGATGGATTCCGCCTTTGTGATGTAATAAAATAAGTAGTATGGCACAAGATATATGATCGTTTTTAATTGAAATATTTCGTGTTAATTGGTTAGGAATTTTCGTTGATACAATGATGCAATGTCGTTTAAAATTATTCGTAGGTTTTCAGTACATAATAATTTGTAGGCTACGCTAAATTATCCTAGCTGCGGACTACCTAGCGGGTTTACAGGGGCTCCGGCTCGAAAAGCAGGAGTAGGGACGGGGTGGTTTTTAGTCATTTAGAGTCTGAATCTCCTTCACTCCTCGCCGAAGGCGGAGAAGTCAGTCGATGATAAAAAAGGCTACGCTAAATTAGTAGAATCCTAGCTCCTGCCAGCGACTTTTTACGCATAAATAGGGTGATTCCCGTTTTACCCGTATTCCCGCAGGAATTCCTCTCTTAGTGCTCCCTTACACTCCTTCAGCTGAATAGAATTTTAAAATGGTCAGCCGTATCTGTCCCCCACGGTACATAGGTAACGGTTTCATCATTATTCCTAATTGCCTTACAGAATATTTAAAACCGACATCACGTTTAATTGACTAATTGATGAATTAACAAACTATAAACACTCTACGTCCATAGACAGTTAAATCACAGATAATAAAAATAAAACCATAGAGAAATCTTTAATAGTCTCAATAAAAATAGTTTCGTAGTGGAAAAATGTCGTTTAAGTTAAAATATTCGATTTGTAACAAGTTTGTGAAGAGGCCAGACAGGTTGGGGCTTCGGTATTTTTACTATGGAGTCCAATTAATAGTGGGTCGTTGCTATAGTGGTTACAGGTAATAGGCGAGATTTAGATACGATTCTAGGTCTGGTTATGAATGGTTTTTGAACCTAAACAGAACCTGATTTAAAGTATTTATATTGAAGTTTGTTAAATTTTTAAATCTTTAAAAAAATACTATGCTAAAAACCGCATCCAAATCGGTTCAGTCAAACGTAAGATTATCGCGCACAAACAAACATATATACATACATGTCAAACTGGGAACTTCCTTTGTTGAAGTCTAACTAATTAAACTATTGAAGTAGAGTCGAACTTCAAACCTGACTAACATCAAGTTATTCCCGGAGCTGCGGATTGCGGCTCCTGCTTAAAAAGCAGTTGTAGGAACGGGGTAGTTTTTAGTCAGTAAGAGTCTGATACTCCCCCTCACCTCGCCCAAGGTAGGCATTGGATGATTTTTAAAAAAAAAGACAATAAGTTATTCATAGATACCACACACATAACATATAACATACATATACACGAAAAAGTAAGCAAAGCACAGGTGAACAGTGAACTTATAATAAGTTAGCTTGTCTCATTGTAACAAATAGCCTATTGCCAAACACCATAATACACATTTCCGAACCAATACCCAACAATTTATAAATCATAAATACCAAATAAATAACATAATAATAAATCGTAATAACCAGGACAATCAAAGCACTCAACTTACATTATTACATAAAAACACCTCTACCTATGCTTACCTCACATCTCGTTAGATACATTTCGGTTAGTTTGCCAAACTCTTGGCACGCATGAATGTGGAATAGTTAGGTGGAGCGTAGAGAGGTGTTCTTACAAGTATCGGGGACGCGAGATGTCGTGTACGGTGGGCGAGTGGTCTTGATACTTGCATGGTTTGAAAAATTAAGGTTTTTTTTCACTAGTTGGGTATGGTTGAAAGAGATTATTGTTATATACCGGGCATGATTCTATTCTATAAATTACAATTATGTTTAGTCCGAAAAGCCACTACATTTTATATTATGATAATCCTAATAATATGAATAGGGGATTCGCTAAGACGTGTTCTGTATCCTTAATACGAGTCGGCTTTACGTTGGACGAAAACGAAACAAGAGCGCGATTCGCACTCTGAATGGCCGGCGCGAATGAACCAACTAATCGGGACGCGAAGTTTAGTAAAGGTATTTAGATACCTCTTTGATAAATTTAGAGCTAATACAGCGCTTACATGCTATAAAGTCGATAAATGATATATTTTCAAGTAACTGTCACTTTTAATGAAATTATGACTTTAGTTACTTGTTGCAATCAGTTAAATTGGTTTAGGCTTTGAAGCGTACAAAGAGAACATGTTTGTTATCACGATTATTACTTGCAAGATACAAGACTTTACACTCTAATTATTTTGCTTTTAGTAAAATTGACATATTTGTTACAAACTTTTTTTTAAATTACTACTTAATCAGATCAACGGGCCATGGACGGATATGTTTATCCGTCCGTTGAAACTACTGAACGGATTTTGATGAAATTTGGTATACAGACAGGGTATGAGCTGACTTGGGTGATAGGATACTTTTTATCCCAGGGAGACGTGGGCATAGCTGCTGGTAGAAACTATTATTACAAACGCGCCAGCAATCCTTGGTAATCTCCATATACGGCATATACCTTATTGATTATAGTCTACTCTAATCTAATTACTATTATTTTTCTGTGTTAGATAGGTTAATCATTATTGAACTATGAATCAGCCTCAAAAACGACTAACCTTTTAACCAAACCATAATATTATATAACATGGTTACAGCTAAAATCTGTGCCCGACCTTGTAAGATTTCTTAATGTAATTATTGTTTAAGCATTTAAACATGATTACTAATTAAAGAAGCCAAATATTTTAGGTTCAAGGACAAATTCTAATAATACATATAACCATTTCGACTGTCTCCTTTTGTCGAGTGCTTGATTAAACGAACAATAGTTCTTAGTTGGATAAAGTATTGTTGGCATGTCCATATATTCTGGAATTGTACCTGCTGTTGGTCTATCTTTTGTTGGGTATACTTATTGTTGGATACCATAACACAAATAGCAAATGGAACACCTATTTGCTATTATATCGGTCTTTTATGAGTAATGCTACATCTTAAATGCCAAAGTGTGTTCTTCTTTCTGTCTCGTTGCAAGTTGTGGTATGAATTTTGTGTCTGAAGATGTAGAAAGCTGAAGAGTTAGCGAGTCCCTAATCTCTCTAATCCTCAAATCCCTAACAATCTTTAAATTCCTTAACCCAAAACGGCCGGTAACGCACTTATAATACCTCTGGGGTTTCGGGTGACCATAGGCGGTGACTATTGCCAAAATAAATGACAAATCTCAATTAAAAATCTGTAAATTAACGCCATGCCTGTCGGTATATAAGACACTATATAAAACACCTTGTGTCTCGCGTAGATCTACGATCACACCAAGGATTGTGATCAATATTTGACATTAGCTGTAAGGAATTTCTGTCAACAACAAAGATTGACAATAAATTAAGAAGGTGATAGGCACTTGAGGCCGTGTATAGAAGAAAGTTAGTAGATAATTACTACAATACATGCACTAATGCTGCCTCTTTCGGGAAATAGAAGTCTTGATATGTAAGTTAATTAAGTGCCAAACGCGCACGTCAGTTATATTTCCTAATTACAATGAATTATTGCGTTTGTCTTGTGTCGGAACGATGAAAACAAACGTTTAACACGTTTTTAATACTGATTATTTTTAATTGGTTTTGTTGCCACATTAATGGACTAATTAAGGTTTATTTTGGTCATCTGTTTGTGTATGTATGTAAATATAATTGAGAAATGTTTAATAATTTAAGAAAATATAATAATCATATTTTATCGTGGAAATAAAGATTTTTGCAAAAAATCGACAACAGTACTGTTTAAAACTTTCAAAAATACGTACATATTTTATTTAACGCGGGTTGTAAATAAAATGGCGTGCTTTTGTAAAAATGTTTACAATTTCTTGTAAAGTATCAAGAGCGTTAAGTTTATCTAAAAATAAGTAAAGGTGCTCAGACGCAGCGAGTGACGTGTCTTCTCGCTTCTCTTCCTTTAGTTTGCCGCGAGCCGCCGCGCGGGACGCACGTGCGTTATCGACAGTTTACAACGAAATAATAAATAATTCAATTAATTGGTGTCGCTAACTGTGTTTGTACTATTTTTAAACACAATCATTTATTAAGGAATTTTAATATTCCAGTTTTTGTGAAATAAAGTCCTAATCGCAAGGGCAGTGTTAAAACATATTTTTTATAAATATTTCAAGTGTTTTTTTGGTATAAATATCTGCTGATTCCGGGATTACTATAGTGGATTGAAAAGGTTAGTTACAAGGTTTTAACTTTTTAATCTAACCAAATTGATTTGTTCGAGCGTTTTTTGTTGGTGTTAAGTTTAACGTCGCGTCGCATTCAGTTGTGCGGTGAACTTAGTACAGTTAACTTAGACGGATCTTATGTTGAGTGTGTGTGTAAGCCATTTTCTCTAAAGAGAATTGTTTAAGCATAAAATTGAAGGTCAAATTATGAAGCAACTTTAATAAAATTGTACCAAAGATAGAGGATTTGGAGAAGGTTATTAACCCTATTCTCGTAGTGATTGTAACCTTAGTTTTTAAGCACAGAATCGTACATTTTCTCAAGGATAATGTACGGAAACCAGGCCAAGTTTTAATTGCAGTCAGATATTTTAACTTTCACACGAGTAAAAGTGAAGAAATTGTCGTTTGCGAATGTCAATATGGTGTTTTTGGGGCCGTTTCGCGTTTCTTCGATGCCTATGGATGGGCCGGTTTTTGCGGATTAAGATTGTTTGGTCCGCGTATAGTTTTGAATGGAATTTTAGGGTTAATTGATGTTGTGTGGAAATATTTGCTTCGTCGTGGTTTGTTGGACGTATTGTGTTAGTGCTGAGAGTTTTAGGAGATAGTTATAGAGCTAGTGTGTCTAAAGTAGTGTTGGAAAGTAGGTGTGTGAAATTTGTATATGAGTTGAATTCTTGAATTAGTTTTGCAAGCGTTGGTTGGTTAGTAACAACACAAATAGTAAGTGTTTATATTCTACTGCTAATGGTTATAATGTTATGTCTTATTGTCAAGAAAATAGAAACTGAAATTAGACTTTCAGTTTTAACAAAAATTACAAATATCGTTTCCTTAGATTACCTTTGCTTGACTCTAGGATCAAACCCCTACCGTGTCCTCAGAGCTTAAACTTTCAAACTCTACACCAATAGTCTTAATATATAACAGAATCAGACAAAGCCTAACTTATATAAGTTTTTAAACTGACATGGTCACTAACACTATTATTAGAACTTATTACGGGATATTTACCATGTTTATTTAATTTGGCGAGTTTCCGATATTTCGGCACTGTTGCAAGCGCCATGATCACGGATTAACTGGAGTAAATGCGGGTGGGTGTTCACGAGCAGACAAATCGGTCTACCCGCTTTCTCGTTCGTTTCTTGCTGACATCACTAACACCACTACCATTGTCACTTGTAACTCGGTTTAACTCTCGACACACAAAACTCACTGTGTCCGCTCGCGAACTTTTTTCTTTCTTGGCACTTTTTCGGGTTTTACACAGTTGGACCACTGGATTCCAAGCCCTCGACAGTTGAAACCCATCCTCCCGGTTGAAGTTTTTGTACTTGGTTATCTCAATCGCTTCTCTTACCAGTCTAGGTATATAGTGGCGTTCTGTCGAGATAACTTGTGGGTTATGTAACTCAATCCAGTGGTTTGATCCAGCCTCCAAGATGTGTTGAGCTATAGCGGATTTTTGTGCGTCGTTGTTTTTCACCGCTCTGATATGCTCAGAAATTCTACAAGCCACAGTACGCTTAGTCTGACCGATATATGATTTGCCACAGCTACAGTCCACTTTATAGACACCAGGTCTTTCTAGAGGGAAGCTATCCTTCGGCGAGCGCAGCATCTGGGAAACTTTCCGGAAAGGAGTGAAGACAGTCTTTATGGCATATTTGTGTTTGGAGGAGTCCTTGAACTTTTTAGTTAAGTGCAGAGATGCGGACGTTATCCCTGTATGTGTGAGACTGAAACCTCGGCAGGACATCCACAACTCCGCTAGTATTCTACGGAACGCGAGTGTAAAATTGCTGCGAAAGGTTATCCGTAATACCAGATACCAAATGGATGAGAGCAGTCGTGAGTTGTATTATTTACATCTTAAATGTAGTGCGTTGTTGACATCTGGTGACTTCGATATTTGTGATCGGATTACCTACTTGCAAGCCAAACGCTCTCAAGAAATAAGTGCAGCGGTCAAGCAACAAAAGTATGAGTCACTGATTCGAACACAAAAACCGGTAAGTGACAACGATAAAAACTCACTAGAAACTCGAACGGTTGTTAATTTATCCGATAAGGTATTGTCACAAGGTGCACTTAGAGTACTAGAGAGAGGGTTGAATTTCGCTCCTACTCCAAACCACATCCCTTATGAACAAGTGATAGGAAGTGTGGAAGAAGTAATAAGACGGAATCAGATACCGGCGAGTGATGCCGATGTGTTGAGACAGGACACAGCCGTTGCTTTACGTCACGCCAAACTTCCAACACCAAACATCACAGCTGAAGAAAAGGCCGCACTACGTAATCTCCGCCAAGATGAGGACGTGTTAGTGCTTAAAGCGGACAAAGGGAATGCTACAGTGGTTATGAACGTCACGGAGTATGATAAAAAGATTCGCCACTTATTAAGTGATGTAAATACCTACAAGAGAGTGAACTACAACCCGACAGCGCGGACGAATCGCAGTACACACAAAATCATAAAAGAATGTCAACATATACTTACAGATGACACATTTAAGTACTTGCTCCGTCCAAGAAATGTACAACCTCCCAAAATATATGGTCTGCCGAAGGTGCACAAGCCGAATGTTCCACTGCGACCCATAGTCAGCCAGATAGATTCGCCTACTTACCACCTGGCGAAGCATGTGGCTAGTATACTGCAACCATTGGTTGGACGTTCGACATCATATGTGAAGGACTCGAGGCATTTTATTGACATACTGCAGTCCATCAAACTTCGACCTAACGATCTATTGGTTAGTTTTGATGTTGAGTCGTTGTTCACAAATGTTCCGGTGGCAGACTGCATGGAAGTGGTGAAGTCGAGATTGCAAGAGAACAACATCCCTCTCGAGTATGTTAAGCTGCTTCATCATTGCTTGTGTACCAGTTACTTTGTATACCAGGGTCAGTACTACCTACAGATTGATGGTGTGGCAATGGGCAGTCCAGTGGCTCCGGTGGTGGCCAACATTTGGATGGAACATTTCGAACAGTTGGCTATCTCCACTGCCACCACATCTATAAAGCTGTGGAAGAGGTATGTCGATGACGTTTTCTGTATCATAGAGGGGGGCGAACAAGAGGTGAAAGTATGCTTGGCTCATCTAAACAACATACATGCGAAAATTAACTTCACTTACGAGTTGGAAAATGAGAGGACATTGCCATTTCTGGACGTGAAGATTTTGGTTCGTGCTGACGGCTCTCTAGGACACTCGGTTTACAGGAAATCGACTCACACTGACCGATATTTACAAGCTGATTCTCACCACCATCCCAGACAACTAAACTCTGTAGTCACCTCACTCACCAACCGCGCATATGATTTATGCGACGAGGAACATCTACAGGAGGAGCTGACACATGTGATGAAGGTGCTGCGGAGTAACGGATATAGGATTGCAAAGCACAAGAAGAAACCCACTAATAGACATCGGAGGTGCGAGGTTGAGAGGCAACCAGCATTTATGCCATATGTGAAGGGAGTGACAGATAAGGTTGCAAACATTCTCCACAAATATGCCATAAAGACTGTCTTCACTCCTTTCCGGAAAGTTTCCCAGATGCTGCGCTCGCCGAAGGATAGCTTCCCTCTAGAAAGACCTGGTGTCTATAAAGTGGACTGTAGCTGTGGCAAATCATATATCGGTCAGACTAAGCGTACTGTGGCTTGTAGAATTTCTGAGCATATCAGAGCGGTGAAAAACAACGACGCACAAAAATCCGCTATAGCTCAACACATCTTGGAGGCTGGATCAAACCACTGGATTGAGTTACATAACCCACAAGTTATCTCGACAGAACGCCACTATATACCTAGACTGGTAAGAGAAGCGATTGAGATAACCAAGTACAAAAACTTCAACCGGGAGGATGGGTTTCAACTGTCGAGGGCTTGGAATCCAGTGGTCCAACTGTGTAAAACCCGAAAAAGTGCCAAGAAAGAAAAAAGTTCGCGAGCGGACACAGTGAGTTTTGTGTGTCGAGAGTTAAACCGAGTTACAAGTGACAATGGTAGTGGTGTTAGTGATGTCAGCAAGAAACGAACGAGAAAGCGGGTAGACCGATTTGTCTGCTCGTGAACACCCACCCGCATTTACTCCAGTTAATCCGTGATCATGGCGCTTGCAACAGTGCCGAAATATCGGAAACTCGCCAAATTAAATAAACATGGTAAATATCCCGTAATAAGTTCTAATAATAAAGCCTAGCTTAACTATAAATAACATTTATATCCACTCAAAGACAAATAAATGAATATTCTAAAGACGGAAGTATTAGAATTTTCTCTTCAGCTCTTGCCGAGTAGGAAGTATACACAACAACAGTAATAAATGGTACAAGTTATATATTAGCATACTCGTGTTCGCATAGACTCGAACGAATTAACTGTTATTCATAAAATAACATAACTATTATACCACTACGTCTTTTAATACCTAAATGGATAGGCAGAAGTGTACATTTATAATGTAACACCGAATTTCCATGAGTTGGGAATCTAAGTTGTGAATCTCATGTAATAGAGAATACCCTTCTTTTTCGATGACGGGGGGACCTTCAAAAGGCGGCTAGTTTTGGGAATAAAAGACTACAGATTGTGGAACTTTTTACCTCACTAAAACCACCCGGTGGTCACTCTCAGCATTTGTAAGGATTTGTACGGCATTGCATTTTGAAAATCTATATGCTCGACTCTGTCTGAATCGAATCGGAGAACCCATTGATAGAGTCCGTAAAGAAAAAAACAAACATAATTAAAACGCAATAACTATAAAAACTATAAAAAAATGCAATCAATCTTCAATCTGCCGAGCCCTTTCAACAACTGCCGGTAAAACAAAACAATAAACACATAATTTCCGTAACGCACATACATACAAGTGTATTTTAATTAGCTATAATTAAGCTATTAACGTGATATATGTTTGTATGTATGTATGTGTTTGTGTACTTTACGATACATATCTACTTTAATAATACATACTTTTATGTGCCAGTGGTTCTGTGTAAAACACGCGATTTTTGTGGTAGAAAAGTTTATAAGTATTAGTTTTTTATGATGTCATTTCTCGTGAGAATGAAAAAGGCTTATGATAGGATTAATTAATTTTGTATTTAATTAGTTTGCTTTTGATAATCATTATTGTATATTAGCATTGGACATGTTGATGTTGTAGAAAAGTTATAGGTATTAAATTTTCTGTAATTTCTTGTGAAAATGAAAAATCTAGAGATAGGTTCGATTTATTTTCTATTTAATTAGTTTGCTTTTGAAAATGATTAATGTATGTTGTCCATGTCATCGGTTAATTGCACGAAATCATTAACTGCTAAAAAATCACTTAAGACGTTTTTATATTTAGTGGACTTATTTTGACACATTCTACAAAATGCAAAAACAAATTTCATCAACGTAGTTATATTTAGGATAATATGGACAAATCAACAACCAACCAATTCTTAGGAATTAGTTCAAACTAAAATACAGATTATCTCAGAATAGTGGATATTTCACATAATGACTTCTTGCAATAAGCTGACGATATTAAAAAAAGCAAATTAAATAACTAACACAATCTCTTCATTTACTTATTTATGTATTATTTTTTCCAAATTATACAAGACAATGTAAGAATTTTTCTAAGAAAGCTGTCGAAATGTGCTATCTATTTGCTATACATTCCTATCTTATCGTAAAAAGTGCATTGTTGAGTAACTGTTGAGTAACCATTAGATAGCCAGAGGTAACAGTAATTACTTTCCAAAAAACTGTACATTTTTACTACGTGCTGCTAAGAAAACAACTTTGCGAAAATAAATGTTTATTTTTTACAAGGAAGAGTAGCTCGCAGTTTTTTCTTCTTAATTTAAATCCAAAATAAGAACTAAGTATAATCTCTTCTTTTTTTTGCGAAAAATCGAGAGAAAAAATAAAGAAATTACTGTTTTAAAACTCGCGTTTAAGAAAAGATGGTGTAGGTTTTTTTAATACTTTATTAGCGCCGCGGTTTCACCCGCTGTGGATGCTTGACTTCTGTTTATTATTACGTGAGTCTTCATCGATAAATGGACTATACAACACAAATAAAATTATCCAATTCGACGCAGTAGTTCCGGAGATTAACACATTATTCAACTTTATAATATTACTAAAGATTCTTAACTACAAGAAGAATTCTGATTCACTTTTCTGATAAACTTTCCCTGTCAGGCCCATGTAGCCCATAGCATGAATATACATACCAACACATGAAGTTAAACAAAACCAATTTACCATGACCTCGCTTTGTATAATCTTTCCTCACACCAGACGGTCAGTTTATACTGGTTTGTATAGCTTGATATCTTGTTACCATGTGTACATATATTAGAAGCCCCTTTAGTCATAGCATGATTACTTATAATTAATCTGTATTCGTTATTTCACTGTCGAAGGATTTTAATAGTGAAAGTTTTATTTATAAGAAACTTAGCTATGTTTTATTGGTATCGCTGTTCACTTTCATAAAATATAGATGGGAAGAAGTTTTACGATATTACGTTATTTATATTTTCTACGTAATTTTATTTAACCGACGAGTTTGCATGAAAAGACTGATGACTGTTGATGAAGCGAAAGAGGTATGTAAGAGTCGTAGCATTTGGACGTCTATTGTCCCTGCCTATTCCCATGGGAAACAGGCGTGAATATATGTAATTTTATTTTATGGTGGTTTTTTGTTTATGTCTATTAGCCATGTTTGTTTAATTTTCAAAAGACTAGAATATCTAGAACTAATAAGTGCATGTATTGTTATTCTATTATGTAATTCTGTATTTTAATTCCCAAAGTACATAATATACAGTCCATTCATTATTCAACAGTTTTATATTAAGTAATATAGGGCTATGGCTCAAAAAGCAAGAGTAAGAACGTTAGTGGTTTTTAATCGGTAAAAGTCTGACACTCCCTCTCGCGTCACCCAAGGCGGGAGCAGTCATTGAAGGATAATCCTCTCTCCAAAAAAATCCCTTAAAATACAACAACTATGACATACCTATCAATATAAAAACCCAAAATAAATAAGAAAAAAGACAACTATGACGTCACATAGCACTAATGACGTCACAAAACACTAAGATACCTTAGCATTACCATACAATAGATTCAATGCAAATATTTGAAAATGAATTTATACCGTAAGTTAAATAACATAACTTCATTAGTATTGCCGATTGTTTGGCTTATTAAATGATTGTTCACGCCTTCCGAGCGATTGGTTCAATACTTAGCTTTCAAATTTATTCGGTACAGTTGGCAAATTTTTTCGTGAACCAATATTATAGGGATGATGACGGGGTATGAAAATTTAAAATCTATTTAGTCCGTCAGTTAGGTAATGATAAAATATTAGACACGTATTTTTTTATTTTCTCATATAACATAATAATACTTAGATAAAAACAAATCAAAGTTTAGAAGTGGGAGCAAATACGTCATTTCTACATATAAAACGTATCTAGAAATGACGTCACGCAATATTTCAAATCGATATATCTTCGAAAGTATTTGTTTCCGTAAGAAAATATAAAATATGTGTCTAATATTTTAAAATAATCTACAAGACGGACATTAAAATGAAAATAAGTCATCTACCTTATTAAGTTATTACCGCCTTATAAAGAATGTATTTATTTAATAATTACCTTTGTAATCACAAATGTATTTGGTCGATAGTACTTGCGGATATTGTAAGTACATTGTGTTGATCGACGGCTCGTAGGCCGAGGCATTGGCTGGTGATAGCAAGGTCGCAGGTTCAAATTAGCGGCGATAGTATAAAGGTTGACTTGTCTATGGCAGAATTTTGAGGTCATCGGTTTGATTCCTATGTTGTCTATGTTCTCTACAACATGTGTGCTTTTGTTGATTGTAATTAACTGCCCTACATAGAGACATTTAATGACTACTAAAACCATTATTTAGTATTAGTAGAGTGAAAACAATTGCTAAGTACTGGGTTAAGTAACCATTTAGTGACTCTGAGAGCGACGATAAGTAAAGTCTTTGTAGACTTTAGTCCCAGCTGTAGTACAATTTTTAATTAGTCCATTTTTTGTGTAAACTTAATATTAGTTCTTTTTCCTTGAGAGGTTATATAAGTTGGGATATTAGAATTTTAAGCATTATCTATCAGTGTACCCAACATTCTGACAAGGAGGAATTGGCTGCTGTGCAATTTATCGCGGGTTTGATTCCCGCGACGAATAATTCTTTGTGTAAGTGGAAAATCCTAGTGTGGGAGCTTTTTAACTGACTTTATTTCAAGAAAAATAAAATTTGCTTCGGCTTTCAGTAATTGCTCTTGAACTCAAAGACATTTCATGAATAAGTTCAAGAACTTAGAACTGAAAATGTCAACAGGTGAACGAAAGGTCACTAGTTTGAATCCCGTCTGCTGAACTATTGTTGTAGAAGTTCAGTGTGTTTGGTAATTGTCGATTTGGAATGATAATAATATTTTAAATATCATTTTATATGGTTCACTCGGTTTAGGTAAGGAAAACAAGATGGATTATGATATTTCAGTTTTGATATCCGTGTTATACAACGTGTAACAAAAATGGGGTATACATATCAATTGCACGGCTTCTAGATAACATAACAAACGATACGGGAAGGATTTTTAAACTCATGTTTTCATGGTACCAAGTTATGAATTTTTCCAATACCGCCGCCACGCGAATCAAAATTAGGTAGACAGGTACTAGGCGATCAGATTGACAGAAGAAATGTTTCGTAATATTAGCGAATGACCCCTGTAGGGTTGTGACGTGTTTGTATGATTTAAAATCAAGAACCATGCGATACCAAGTACAATTTTTTTTAATCGTATTTTAAGTTGAAACTTCCTGTAGAGACTCTATTCAACCTGTATTCATCAGCCCTTCTTGATGTATATGGGTATTTTGTTACACGTTGTATAGTGGGAGAGCCGTAATTCGGTACGAATGAGATTTCTCGACCGGAGTGATACCACGGCCTCACAGAAAACCGACGTGAAACTACGCTTGCGTTGTGTTTTGGTGTTTCAGTAAGGCCCAATTACTTCCCTTGCCAATCCACGATTCCCCAATAAACCCTAAAAGGCCAGCAAAGCACTTGTAACCCCTCTGGTGTCAGTGTCCATGGGCGGCGACGATTGCTTACCATCAGGTGATCTGTCTGCTCGTTTACCAGCTTACACCATAAAAAAGAAAACTCTCATATCAATTATTTTATGAAAGTATCATGATTCTTACAGTAATTTTCTCCTGAAAATTTCTCTTATTCTACCTACCTCGATAGGAGATAGGCGTGAAGCTATGTATGTATTCTATACATGTTTTTGTTTGTGGGCTACAGGTTTTTCAACAATACCCCTCTGAGTTTCAGCTGCGGTCGCCTGAAAAACGTAAATAATAACAAACAAATGTTTGTTTGTCTGTTCGTTCTATCATTCAGTATTGTCGTTAGAATCAATATTATTGCAGTACTTGTCATAACTCATAACGCCTGCGCTCTGTGATCAGGCTTTTATTTATCTATTGTCGTTGAGATTAAAGCCGGAAATGTAAATATAGCCTTTCCAGGAAATCATTTCTTTTCTCTATTTTCCTGTGTTTTGTTTATAAAACATTACATGTGTTTGTTTATAAAGTACTATCACACCTGGAGTTTGTTGCTTCCGTATCGGAATCGAACTTGGACCCCATTGTTAGACGTTCAGCCACCGCGCCGTAAGTAGCCGTGGTTATGATTTAATTAATAAACCTATTGCTAGAATCAAAATAATATTTCATTTAATTTCAATTATTTTAAACTTTGGGGCATTTTTGTTTCATAACGATTATTTGTCGAACAAAAGACATCAACGCGAGTATGAATTGGTGTGATGGCTTTACCCTCTTACCTAGTGAAAGAATTTTTCCAATCAACCTATTAGTCTGGAAGCCAATTCAATCCAAAATTTCCTATTTAAAATTTCCGTATGTATTGATCAATTTGTTAACTATTATTATTAACATAAAATCGTGGTTAAAATAAAACTATATAGTCACATGTACAATATTATATAGTCTAGAAAGAAAGTAAAGAAAAAAACAATTTATTTTAATATAATTTCTAGTGGAAGAAAGTGGCATCCGTTTCGTGTGGGCGTAATATTGCATGTTGTATACCCATAGAGCTCCAAACCAGTTTATCATGACCTTGCTTTATACAATCTTTTCACATAGTCACAGATCAGTTTATACTGGTTCTACATAGCTTGAACTCATAGAGGTAAACAACCAGTTTACCATGAGCTCACTTTATATGAACATTTCGATCAGTTAAAGATCAGTTTACACTGGTACAGCATAACTCATAGAGCTAAGCAACCAGTTTACCATGGCCTCGCTTTATACGATCTTTTTGAACAATCAAAGATCAGCTTATACTGGTTGTATAGCTTGATGTGAATCTGTGCAACTTTCAACGTGAACATGAACTGATGTTCAGATTGTGACTCGCGAATTTCAAGGCTTTTATGGTTTCTAGACTAGTCTTAAGAATGTGGTGGAAAGATAGTAATAATATCTTCGCGGAGAATCGAAATTACGTGTTTTTTTTATGTTATGATGAAACTGTTAACTTTTTTTTTGAAGCGATTTCACACATCTTGTGTCGTGTTTTCTAAAGATCAGCTATGTTATGTTATGTTACTTTCTTTCTACATTTTTTTGTTATGTAGTTGCAAAATTCCACTCTCAGATTTTTATCACATTTAAAAAATTGTTTTCAAGTAAAAACAGAAAAATGTTTTATTTAGTAGTTGTCTCGACGAGCATGCATGAAAAGACTGATGACTGTTGATGAAGCGAAAGAAGTAGGTGGTGTTTTTCAGCTTTACAATACAAGAATTATGGAATATAGAATTTTGTGATTGTATACATACTGACCGAATTGAGAACCTCCTCCTTTGGGAAGTCGGTTAAAAAGACGTTGTTTCATTGTACTAAACTATTTGTATTATCCAATCTGAAAACGGTGTGACATTATAAAAATATCAACGTCACGCCTTTTATCCCCGAAAGGGGTAGGCAGAGAGAGTAGTGCACATTACGCCAGGTAATGCCGCTATACAATGTACACCTACTTTTCACCATTTGTGTTATAAGTCCCATATAATGGAAGTGAGTATATAAATATATAATGAAGATGTTAAGAAAAGGGTTTGTTTATAACATAATAAACTATTTATAACTAACTTCATGAAGAAACCAACACAAGCCCAGTTCGTGCGCTTCCCGTCACGCGTTGCACGTTCATACTGAACCAACTCCCAGTTTATGTATTAAAGCTTTATAAATTATTATATTATTATATTTTATGATAGTTATAAATTATAGTTTTATTGACTACCTAGTAGGTTTAGAGGTAGAAAGTGCTAGAGTCTAGGAAGTACATATTTATTATAGGAAACTTATTTATATTTATTTATATACAGGGTATAAACGGAACGCTTCTGAAAATCGCTACAATTTTGTTTTTGGTTTTATAATTTTAATCATTGTTGTTTTCGTGTGTTTCATGCAACATTAGCCTTAAGCAGTTGATTACAGCTGTTGTTTCATAAAAAGAACATTTCTTCCTTTATTTTTTTAATAAAACTCGTTTTTTTACCATCACCTTATTATCAAAAATTTAAATCAATTTAATCGAATCCGAAATAATAATTTATGTTGGTCCTAACCAACACAATTTCCTACAATTGAAACATTTCAAAGCCATTACAATATAAACAAAATAACCTAATCTTTTCTAAGAGTTTATTATAAAAAAAGAAAAAAAAACTATAATTGAAATCTCGACCACCCTTGAGTTTCATAAAAATGTCCCATTTTAATCTTATTCGACTACACACAAACAATTTAAAACTCTATCAACTTGAAACTAAGATAGAATTTCCTTTAAACATTCTCATTAGGGACACGACAAGAAATTATAGTGCGTATGAATTATGAATATTGTTTTTATTGTAATTTAAAGTTGATGGAATTTAAACTTTGTGTTGTGAAGTTTAAGGTTGAGTTTACATTGGTTACTTGTTAGTTATCCTTTGTAATGTGCTGTTAGTTCTGCGTAGTTAAGTTATTCAAGTCATAAGGGTCGGTACGGTTAGTCGACGGTTCTAATAATAAACATATGTATTTTCGCATTAGGTGTAAACCTTTTCCAAAGATGTATTTCAAATAGACCGACAAGGCACTTTTGAACGCCAAAGCAAATATTATAATATTAAAAAAATCTTTGTCTGTTGGTCAGCCCTGTAGTGAAGCTTCAACGTTTGATCGTTTCAACTGCCTTTACTTTGACATATTTTTATTATGGCTGACTATTTGGAAGTAACATATAAATATGCTGAAAAAGAACTCTAGTTTTAAGGAAAAAGCTCTACTACTTTCAAGTCACAGAGGGACTCTTCATCATGAGCAGCATGCACAGACGCGGTGACACGATGTAGCCTACTCAGTAGGCTAACTCCGTTATTTTTAGTAAATTTATATAGTAGGGCACGATTCCAGCCTCCGTGCTACCACTGAAAATGAATTTTCGAATAAACGAAAAAAAGCCTAGTGATACTTTGCCCGACTTGGAAATCGAACCCGAGACTAGCCCGGCAGTCGCACTTGCAATCACTAGACCAACGAGGCAGTCAAAGTTTATTCTACAAGCAATAAATCAATGATTACACAAAAGATTTCTAAAAACACAATTATCTAATTACCATTAATTAATAAACGAGGTGTATTCAACTCTTTTCTAATTAAGAAAAAAAGCAACAACATTGTACACTACATACTTACATACATACATGTATGTATTTATCTTCAGAACGCCCATGTAATCACGAGATTGCACATTGGCACACGACATGCTAATTAGTGTTAAACGATACTTACACTACATAACATCACGCCTTCACTTTGTTCTTAGGCCTTTTTTGATGTGGAATTATTATCAAATTACTCCTCCCATCCTAGGTGAGGCGAGAAGAGTTGCAGTCTCTTACTTCTGCTACTTACTCGAAACTACGATTACTTCTTGTCATTTAAAGCCGTTGTTCTAAGGTCTAGACATACGCCACATGGCAGTGCTATTGCCATAATGGACCGGCTTCAGGGGAGTAAATACGACGTGTAACAACGCTTGTAATACATTCAATACTATCTTTTGAGAAGATCGTATCGTCACGCCTTTTATCCCCGAAGGGGTAGGCAGAGGTGCACATTACGGCACGTTATACCCTCCAATGTACACCTACTTTTAACCATATTTTTTGTTAGAAATCCCATGCAATAGGGGGTGAGAAGAACCTCATTCAATCCGGTGATTAGGTTTCTTTCAGCCTATTAATATTAGTATTATATGGGGTAACGCGTATTATAACTACACTACGCTCAGGAGCTCAATTGAGGAAGGATAGAAGAAGGTCTATGTGGACAGTGGACGTCTTATGCATACATAATTATAACAGACGATGAAGTAAGCACTTTAAAATAAACTTGTGTAGGCATCAATCCCCAAAAACATATGCAAAGATACTAGCCATAAAAACACCGTATCTTTCGAACACAACAAACCATAACAAATACCCACCTACATACATTAGCAGCCCGATTACCGACCACAATCAATCCACTATTCGACCAGTTGTCGAAAGCACGTGCATTGTAACTTTCTTGTTAGGTTGCGTAACCAAAGCCTTTGTGATTGGCTCGTTACGTGCCGCAGACAGGTACTCTTTCTACTACGAGTGAGTAAGAGATAGATCTGAATTTACATGATTGTTTAATATAAGAGTGGTATTTTTTGAGTGATACATTTTTAGACTGTCTCGTTGGCCGAGTGGTTGCAAGTGCAACTGCCGGGCAAGGGGTTTCGGGTTCGATTCCCGGGTGGGCCAAGTATTGCTGGACATTTTTTTAAAATATATTATGTTTAGTTTGTTGTTGTTATTTGTGATGTTGGCTTTTCTGTGGAGTTTGGATATTCAATGAGTGGTTGAGGTAAAATTTTGTCTATAGATTTGGTATTTCTGATAATGATTTGACATAATAAATATGAAGTGAGCGCTGCGTTTTGATTAACATTATATCTGAGGGTTTTTTGAGTGTATAAGGTGAATTATTTAACTGGTGTGTATGTGTGTGTGTAGTTGGAGAAAACCTATTTCCTCACACACACGAAATACATTGCGTCCCTCTACTCTTTCTTTATGTCGTTGAATTAAACTAAATATATTTTTTTTAGTACTATTCGTCTAGTAGGATGGATTTCCGCAAAGGAACGCCTGATTCTATTCTTAAAAAAAGTATATATTTATATTTATTTTTATATCTAGTTTCTCCAACCACGGAACTAACAAAAGTTTAGCATAATAATTATATTTAAAACAGTTCATAAACTATTCATACGGTAATATAATCGTTCGCTGAATGAATTGATTCATGTAAATGGCGGCTAATTTCCTGATGACGTCACCACGTCCTGTACGGAACAACTTATTATTATATGCGTACGCGCATCCGTTAGTTAAACTGTTGTTTTTACATTTTTTTATTTAAGTATGGAAACAATGGCAGGATTTAGAACTTAAATAAGACTTAGTAAGTCGTGTAGATAATTTATTTGAAGTATTTTGAAGATTGACTTAGTTTTTTTAATGGTAAGTCCGACTATCATGTAAAGGGTCTCGTGGTCGATTCCCTGCTAAAATTATAAGTCTGGGCAAATTGTAGGTATGCCCATAAATGCCTATCCATTTAGTTGAACTTGTTTATTTTATATTTAAACTACTTGGAGACAAGTGACCTACATCAGTGAAGGATTTGCCTTCAACGGTCTTCCGTCAGCTGGTAATGACTTTTTAAATACCTACGTTTATAAGTATATGTGTTTTATTCACACAACCTTAACGGAATAAAAAAAGGTATTTCAAAAGTTTTACCGGGAGTATACAAATACAGGGTGTCCCTGAAGTCGACGTCCAACAGGCACCAGATGATCGGCAAGGTTCCAAATGTTATCAGAAAAATATAAAAAAAATTCTAAGTCCTACAGTTTTTAAATTACAGTGACTTATGTGTTATCCACGAAAAAGTACACCCTGTGCCAGTCTGTTGACTCTTGTTGCTACAAATCTTTATTTTTTCGTCTGCAGTCTTCCTTACATTATCCTGAATAGTGCTCCAGTAATATGGAATCATAAATTCTTAGCCAACTGCTTTAGATTGAAAAACATTGTTAGTTTTAGAGGAACCAAATACACTGAATAAAATTTTCACCTTACTTTAAGTGACTGTACTGAATAAATTATGTATGGCGCTAGTAGTGGCAAATTTCTCCAAAGTTGGCGCATTTAATAAGGATTATAAAATGGTATAGCACTTTGCAAATTATTTCTTAAATTCGACACAAAAAAGATTTTTCAACGAAACTCCGTTTCGATGAATTTATTTGAACTTACTAAAAATTCTTCTAGTGTACTCAAATCATACGTTATAACCTCGTATGCACTAGACAGCACTTTGCACGCTATTTGTTATCATCATGTTGAAAATCAGCGAGGATCTCTTGTCAAACAATATTGTCTGTTTACCCGTGATTTCGCTTGCAGCATTCGTTGGCAATATTATCGCTAGATGAACTGGTGTTGTCCATCTCGAGCCATCGTACTCGGGCTACGGTATTTTAGCTGAGCACTGGCTTTTTTGCGCCGTGTAGATTATTTATTTTTTAAATTATTTTTTGTTTTACCTGCAATTCATTGTAACGGTGCAAATAACTCTTTCTCGACAAACTAAAGAATATTTGTTGCTTCATCCCGCATTTGATCACAAGGCATGAACACGTAACTTAATCGGAGGATTCACCCATTTCATTTTTTTTTTTTTGATGGGGATATGACGAGTAATTGTGCGTAAGGGCTCATGTACACCATACCACTACCGCGTCGATATGCTGTATACATGACGCTGCCGCGTCCGTTCCTTTTGATTTTACTACACATTTGATAATGTGTTTGATGCACTATGAACATCATATTGCAATCATTCAATATTATTTAGTGAAACATGATACACAACATCAGTTCCTCTAGTAAGTCTAGTAATATTGCCGACGAAAGCTGCAAGCGAAATCATGAGTAGACAGACAATGTTGTTTGACAAGAGATCCTCGCTGATTTTCAACATGATGGTAACAAATCGCTTGCAAAGTGTAGTCTAGTGCATACGAAATTGTAACGTTATGATTTGAGTACACTAGAAGAAATATTAGTAAGTTCAAATAAATTCATCGAAACGGAGTTTCGTTGAAAAATATTTTTTTGCGTCGAATTTAAGAAATAATTTGCAAAGTGCTATACCATTTTCTAATCCTTATTAAATGCGCCAACTTTGGTGAAATTTGCCACTACTAGCGCCATACATAATTTATTCAGTACAGTCACTTAAAGTAAGGTGAAAATTTTATTCAGAGTATTTGGTTCCTCTAAAACTAACAATGTTTTCCAATCTAAAGCAGTTGGCTAAGAATTTATGATTCCATATTACTGGAGCACTATTCAGGATAATGTAAGGAAGACTGCAGACGAAAAAATAAAGATTTGTAGCAACAAGAGTCAAAAGACTGGCACAGGGTGTACTTTTTCGTGGATAACACATAAGTCACTGTAATTTAAAAACTGTAGCACTTAGATTTTTTTTTATATTTTTCTGATAACAGTTGGAACCTTGCTGATCATCTAGTGCCCGTTGGACGTCGATTTCAGGGACACCCTGTATAATAATAAGAGTAAAGTTTGCTTGATTGGTTGTTTACGGTAGATTGTTGTAGCCCCAACATTTGAAACTTTATAATATACGAAGAAGTAGAGTATAGACGACGACAATAGACATCTGCGTGAGAAGCCTTAAAGTTCCACAGTTAACAATTTTTCACTTGCTAAAAGACCTTTGTAATAGACAAATCTAAGTTTATTTATCAAGCCCTTAATACTTATCCTCTCTCCAAGTACATTTTTTCTTGCTATTTTTGTAAAGGCAATTTTATCAACATTTTCTATTGTATTATGTTATAATTGTATTATTTTATCTTGTTCATGTTTAATTATTTTTGTTAAATTGCTGCAATAAATGTTCTTGATAAATAAATAAAAAAATACTTTAAGACTTAACCTACAAAATGTTCAAAGTCACTGACCCATCCTCCGTATCAGATAAGCTTACAAACTTAAGATAACAACAGTCTCAGCGAGTGATCACTCTGTGAGACTGATTTCAAAATGGCTGCCCAATTTAGTTCAAATCTTCTAGTTATGTAGACTGCGACAGGTTGAACTAACTGTCGTTACATTGTGTTTAAATGGTAGTTACTTGGTATATGAGACTGTCTGTTAGGTGCTGGTCGAGTGGTTGTGTGTCTGCTGAGCTAGGGGTTTCATGATTTATGTGAGTCGAGTAAAGTATTATTGGGATTTTTGGTTACTGAAAACATGTAAATAATAGCAAAGATAATAGGGTAGATGATGACAGATATTTTCTTACGGAAACACATACTTATGACGATATAGTCATTTGAAATATCGTGTGACGTCACTTCTAGGTACGTTTTATACGTAGTCATGACGTTTTGAACCCCACTCGTTAACTTTGATTCGTGTTATCTAAGGCGGCCTAATTAGATTTTATATATTTTTTGCCCTGTCATCTTCCCTATTGTGCCCGGTGGTATAGCAATAGGCTCAAAACTTAGTACAATCATGGGACTTATAACATATCTAGTGAAAAGTAGGTGTTACTTTTTTTATAAGTACATCTCTATCCAAACCGGCCGTGGTGGTCACCGGTGACCGACGTTAGCGGAGGATTTGCCTTCAACAGTTTTCTATTGGCAGTCAAAGATTCAAATGGCGTGGTGTATTAAAATATAGTCTTGATAAATTGTAGTATCATATATTCATTTTCTTTGTCCCATATTTATTAAAACCTCTAGCTAGCCGCAGGTTGCCATTCATAAACTTTAATTAATTCTGCACCAACCACATCCAACAGATTTAAGTATTACACTATCAATAAGGAATGCTGTCTAAAGGCCATCGAGTATAAATACAAGTATATAACAAACTTGTTATTCAAGTTTCGACCTTATGAACAGAGGCGAGTCATTTCGAATACTATGTGTTACCTACTTTCTTCTGTTAATCACATTTTTATAAAGGAAATTAATTTTATTTTGAAACTTGATTTTGAAAGATATTAAGAAAGGGACTCTTTAATATATATTTTTTTTTGTAAGGAGTAACGAACGGAGTTTCTTGTTAGTTCTTCTCCATTCGAAGCTACACTTTAGAACGAGCACCTAGCTTCACTAACAGACAGACTGACCGAGTATTTTTTTTGACATTTCAAAAGTACCTATTTATGGTTTAATTGGAATAAATTATTTGACTTTGAAGTACCAAACCTCAATGTGAATTAAGTTGTCAGCTTTGCTCCAAGATTAAGAAAAATAATAACGTGTTAAAGTCAATTTGAAAATACTTATTAACTACACAGAACAACAATTCTAGACTTTATTATAAACCAAATAAGTTTCAAATCTATTTAAATATTACACCGCTCCTTACACCCTTGTTCATGTATAAGCGACATTTGAACAAATTCCGGAAAGTAATTGACGGAATACAAGTTACCCACATCCGGTGTATTCAATGTCATTACAGCAATTTCAGATTAACCATGGCAATAAAAGCAACATGGCCGCCCAACTTCATGTAAAAACACTATCAATACTAAACAAATGCTAATAAACCTTGATTCATTTGGATTTTAGGAAGTATTTGTTCATTGATGGTTTTAGGGAAATAATCAGTTGTCGATATACAAATAATCATGTATTTTTGGAGTTGCGACCTATTGTAGGGTGTTTCCTTGTTAAATATCGGGTTATTGAACAATACACATACCGATCTGCAGCTCTATACATAAAATCACAGTTTTCCTGCTATACGGAGTGTAGTCGGAATGCAAACGCTACATTTCTTTTTGTTTTTATAATTTTATTCATTTTTGTTTTCGTGTTATTCATGCAACATCAGTCTTAAGCAGTTGCTTACAAATATTGTTACATAAAATAAACATTGAATTCCTTATTATTTTTTTAAATAAAAATATATGCAATTGAAGTTAAAACCTCGTTTAAGAACCAGACTAACATAACTTACCTCTACATCATTTTTACGAGTTCAGCTTACCGTTTTTGATTACTCTACACAGATTTAGAACTCAGTATCTCATCTTTCGCATTCACTATCACAAGATCAATGAAGCTTTTAAAGCAATATTAAGAGGCAACTCATAACATGCGCCGGCGCAGGTGAAAGCGTACGCCTATTATGTCCATCTGTATATCGCCTTAGGCCTTCAAGAGTACAATCGGTGTAATGAGTTAAGCTGCAGGATTAGTGGACCAAAGAAAGATGGATTCTTTTAATACATATAGGGCAAGAAATATTACTAGTTGTTAGAAAAAACATACAATCACAGACACCTCTGCCTACCTACTTTTGATAAAACAAATGCATATATGTATAAGAACAGTAAACGTAAAGCTCAATAAATTAAAAACAAAACATTTACAAGCATTATTTGAAGCATGACAGGACGATAAACGTCCGTAGCGCCATCTATGCAGTGCGAAAATTATACTTGACAGTTATTCACCTGGTTTTATTTGTCAAAATAGGGATAAGACATATAAATATAAAGGTTGAAAGCCTTATATATGAACAATGAATGATTCACAGTGAAATGTTTGTGTTCGTGAGGTGAATTTCTAATGAAGTGAAGATAAACATACATAGGTACTTGTATTTGGTACTTGATGCTTAAGTCATGCGTCGGAGTGTCTCGTAGTTCAGTGGCTTATTTAGTTCTTGGTACCTGACAGTTCAAACTTCGGTTTGTCAATCAGAGATAAAATAAAAGAACATAGAAATTTTATTGAATACTCTGATATGATTTGTATGATAATAGATAGTGCATATTGTAATTGATAAAATAATTGTAGATCAAACAACTGATGAAATTGTGGAATGAGTTGTCGTCGGCGGTATATCTGAACCGATATGACCTTCTAACCAAGACCTCTTCAAGAAAAAAGCGTATTGTATTCCTTTCCAAAAGGCCGGCACTGCACCTGTGACTGTGATCAGATGACCAGCATGCTGGTTTGCCCTCTATTTCATAAAAAAATGGAACATTAGATATTGTGGTAATTGTAGTGTTCGACCTTCAGAAGGTGGCAATTTAGCAGTGACTTTAACAAAACAAAATTAAACAATGAATACTTTTTAACGAACTGTTTTCAATTGGAGATAATTATACACACACACTGATAACGTAACATACCTATAAATAATTAAACAATAATGATCTTTTTTTTAAAACGTCAAAAAAACCAATATGGCGTCGCTGTCAAGATAATATACTTAACTTCATCTCAAACAAATTAAGCATAAAAAGTAAAATCTTTTGTATTTTTTTAATGCGAGTTTAAAATTCAAATGTCACTAATGTCAAGGCTATGTATATCCGCAAAATGTATAAAGAATTAGCATAGTATATGTAAGTAATGACATAAACACATGAGATTATTATCTGATTTATTTGCATAGTCTGTAGACTATAATTTTTATCTAATTTACATGAATGTTTGTTCGGACGGCGATCGTTATCTTCACTTTAATGTTTAAATATATATTTAATTAGGAAGTGAAATAACTTTTTCTTTGTAATTTTGATATCGTACGTCGTCATGATATTTCACAATGTTTTCCTGAAGAAATGTTTCCTGTAAGATTATACATTTTGTCGTAAATTATTTTTGTACTTATTTTTTTTTTTTTTTCAGATCAAGCTTAATTCCTGTTTAATCTGTAAGTACCTTCCTGAATTTATCCATAATGGCAAACTCTTTTCATAAAGTTGTGTTGTATGTTTCCAAATGGTTCTGTCAGAGGCTTACAAAATCTTTCTGTCAAAAACTTTTTGCCTAGCCTAGGTGGCGCTTCTTACGTTAATAATCCTATCAATCCTTTATGATCACATCAAATACTTTAATTTATCTTTTATCAGGTATCCTTTATTTATGTATATCGCTAAATAGGTACTGTAACGTTTAATTCCTAGGTATTCTAGTGTCTAGTACTGAAGTTGAATGGCCTGGCAGTGGCGATACTATCGAGGAACTCGAGGACATGTCACGCTGTACACGTTACATGTAACAACTTGTTGAATGCGGATGTCTTGTTAACACCAACATACTTAGGACATTGACGATTGAATAAGTGATTCGGTGTTTATTTTATAGCATAGGCTATGTGTGCTAGCAAACTCCTCTTCTATATTTATACCAATATCTGTTTTTGTTTAAATCTAAGATAGCAGCTTCTATTTTTTTCTTGCTTCTAGTTTTTTTCATATAGTCACTCACAACACTCTTTATCATGAGCAGTGGCGTAGCCTCCCAACTATCTTTATGAATGACAACTTTATTAAAAATCGCTCTGTTTTAAGTATAACTTTTGTATTTTTGATAATTTATTAATAATTTAGTAAGTGAAGATAATAACTTTCGTGAGACATACTAAATTAATTACTATGTTATCAGCTTCTCACGTAATTATTTGACGAGGAACTCGACTAGTTTTCAGTAGCAGCGCGACAATCGCCGCGTCGTGTATCGCGGAATACTGCTCATGAATATGCCTCTAGCATGGCTTGAAACTAGTCGAGTTCCTCGTCAAACAGTTACGTGATTACCGGCCGATAACATAATAATTAAGTGAAGATAGCTTATTGGTATGGTTAAGTAAGGTAACGCTTATTCTATTGGTTAGTTTTGACGAGAAAAGTCCAAATAACACGAAAACATTTGCAAACTTGTTATAAAAGTATAAACTTCATCATAATATTCTCATAAACATCACGATCGCGATGCAATCCCATTGAGATTGGAATTTAATATTTTGCGTCATTTTAATCGACTTTCATCTTTCTTTATTGGATAACCTGCGATATAACATTAAAAAGTTATGAGCCTATTAAAATGCAATGTAATTTCTTCTGAAAGTCTTCTAAAGTAATTGAGAATGATGTAAGTCAGTAAGATTATTGATTAGATTAATTAATTTCGTTTTCGTAGTGTTATTTTTAATATTTATTTTATTTTATTTTATTTGAGAAATGATGATCATGAATTAGTGGACTGTTTTAGATTGTATCCAAATTATCCCTTTAAAGGTAAAATGAATATCTATGGATATATTTATTTATAACACTCTAAAATTATATTTTTAAACATTACTTATAAAAATAAAAAACAAAATAACATTTAAAAATATAAATATAAATGAATATTATTATTACATTAAGAAATGTATACTTACCTACTATAAATACACAAACATTTAACTTCGTAAGAGTCAAAGAAAAGCACGCCTATATTTAAGACACCCATTAAAAAAATATTGAAAAAAGAAATTAAATTTCGCGCACACATGGCAATAAAGAAAAAAAAAAGTAAACATAGAGAGCAAGGCTGTACAGTGTACAGACATTAGCGCATTGACAATAGGTACGGCAAGTTATTGAAAGAAAAAATGCCAAGTAATCATAAACGGTTCCCACACAAATTATTATTATATCACCACACACTGCAAATACAGAGTTACGTTCGAAAACGTGTGAAACATAAATTCGTGAAAGCTGACCGGCCAAAGAGTTTCAAGCAAATAGTTTTGTGTACACGTAAAGCTTTACTTTCATTTCCTGACGTTGCTAACTCGTGTTTTGGCGCGTGTTTTGACAGCTGTCAGATTGAACGTCATTATTAGGAATTAATGAGAATAATTATTTTTGTTATTTTTTTTTATCCATGATATTCAATAATGTGATTAATAGGATACACGACTAATTTTTATTTTAATGTCCGTCTTGTTTATTATTTTAAAACATTAGATACAAGTTTTATATTTTCTTACTGAGACAAATACTTTTGAAGATATGTTGATTTGAAATATCGCGTGACGTCACTTCTAGGTACGATTCATACGTAGAAATGACGTATTTGCTCCAACTTCTAAACTTTGATTCGTTTTATTTAAGTATTGTTACCTTATATTGCAAAATAAAAAAAACGTACTAAACTGACGGACTAAATAGATTTTTAATTTTCATATCCCGTCATCATCCCTATTATAGCCAGAATGTAGTATTTACGTAGTTTTAATAATATTACAAGAAGAAAGTGTGAAGATTTATTACCTTAAAAGCCAACAGATATTTTGATAATAATTCCGATATTTCACATTTGCGTTATTTTGTTAATGAATTGTTTTATACGAAAATCGTGTCAGTGGTCATTAAATGTAAATGTCACTCTAATTTAATAATTAATTCGTAAATATTATAATATTCATAAGAAAATAAAAGCGTTTTAATGTCACTGACATTCTTAATTAAAACGTTGAACCAATTAATTTGTAAATTAAGTATTTTTTTCTGAATATATTGTCATAATGACATATGTCAAAGTTATCTCTAAACAAAATGGCTGCTTACAAGGTCATGTGTGGAATTTGTTACTACTAAGTTAATCAATTTTTGAAATTATAAAATCTAGAGTCTTTATTACGGTCGTACTCAGTGTCAGTTATGTTTACTTAACTCAATCCTTACAAATTGTTTTCGGAACAAAATCTTTACTAAGGAATAGTTTAAGTAATCATTAAATGACTCTGAGTGCGGCAGTTAATGTTTTTATAGGTTTGGGTAATATGTAACAGGGTTATAAATACATACATGCATGAGATAAAAATCAAACTCTATTGTATCTGTACCTTTGCCTAACCTTCTTTAAAACATAATCTTAAATCAAATTCACGTCTACTCGTATAATTATAAACAATTACAGAAACAAAAACAATTAACAAACATTTTGCAAGAATTTATCAAAACATACATCTATAAATGTTCCCACGTTATGCCCATATTGAAGTTATAATGTAACCTAAATATTGCAACAACTATTTCACAAAATAAACTACATTTTATCGACATAGCAAATTGCTCACTAGAAGAAAAATTCAATGAAAACAAGTACATAAAACATTAACATATTTTTTATATAAAATTGTTTTAATGAGCTCTATTCTACCAATCAAGCTCGTTCGTTTGATATACCTACATAATGGCGATAGTTTAGAACAAATCTTATCTTACTAATATTATAATAAATGCTAATGTTTGCGAGTTTATATGTTTGTGTGTATGTTTTTTACTTAATCACGTCTAAACAGCTGAAGGGATAAATTATGGTCTAAAATAACACATATAACACTTTTTATCCCACCAGACCATGGAAAAATCGCTGGCAGAAGCTAGAACATAACATTGTATGATCAACAATATTAAAGAGTGTGTACCAAAATATCAGATCGATCTGTCATCAGCAGAAAAAATCCAACGACTAAATTTAACCCAACCAAACAAACGGGGCAACCTACATAAACCTGTTTAACTACATAGTTAAACTTGAACCTAAGTATTAGCAGTTAGCTCTAGATTTAATTACTAAGTACTGTGATGATCATACCTTGTCCTTGATAAGTATGATTCATGATGATAAAGATAAAAGATGTAAGTAAACAGATTTCGTTATCTGTGGAGATTGTTTTATGAGTATAGTCTATGGTGTGTGCAATGGTAATGGCCTTTGAAGTAAGGTTATAAAAAAATATAGAACATTGGGGAATGTTCTCTTTGGAAAATATAATGGATGATTTTATAGTATTTAAGGCAACAGTGAGTAAAGTTTCTTAAGAAAAGAAGGATCCTCTGACCAGTCGAGGTGATCATGCCAAAAACATAATTTATTTTGTTGAACCTAAGTTCTAAATAGAAAGTGTCTATGTTTGATTATGTGTTATTTTGATTATTCATATTCCATATATTTATTTAAAATTCTTTAAGATTTCATTTTTTAAATATAACTTTTAAAATGCAAAATAAAATAATATTTAAAAATATAATAAAAATTCATTTAATTATTATGAATAGAATAAAACTAAAAGACGAAAAAATAAATCACAAGAGCTACATTTGTTTATTAAAAACACACACACAATAAAATTATTTTAAAATACAATGAAACGAAACATCAGTAGCATTACACGAATAAAAAAACAAACACCTCTCCTTGTCACACAACACACAACTCTTAAAAAAAAAAACTATCAAGAAACAAATGACAAGTGATTATTTTTTTAATTACACACTGGCATACAACAATAAACGTCAAACGACTACAACAGATTATAAAGACAAGATTAATGGCAGAAACACAGCTATCGTGATAAGCAAAGAGGTTTAATGTAAATGCATTTAATCTAGATTTACAGTATACCTACATTACCTTATTTTACTTAGTGCTTATCTCTTCCTCGACAGTTAGCGTGCGTTTAGTATAACTAGATTGTTATTCTTGATTAAGGTTTATATTTTACTTGGCATTTTGAGAATTTAAATTAAATAGTTCTTTACAAATAGACGCTTATTTGTATAATAGGAGACAAGTGAAGGCCTTAAATACGATAAAAAGTTGTACCATATTAATTGTTTCTTACGGTGGACAAATATCCAATCACTTCTACCGTGTTGGGTGAGGCGAGAAGGAGTTTCAGACTCTTACTGACTAAAAACCACCCCGTCCCTAACTTCTTACACCTGCTTCTCGAGCCGGAGTCCCGGTAACCTGCTAGGCAGATGCAGCTAAACATAGGCAATTCCCAATGCTTTCCAAATAGGCCGGTTGTAAGCAATCTGCACAAAGCGAAGATGTGTGTATTTCTTAAATTAAAAACGTCAATAACATTGGCCCAACTCGCCCTAAATCCTATAAATCGTTATAACTACTAACAATATTAAAATTAGTCCAACATCACAATATTATTCTACATCCTACAACCTTTAAACGCCTGCAAGGAATAAACAACACAACATATTGTAGGTACGATAGTTCGCATACAAAGCAACGTTTCACACTCGACAGGAATTAAAACAGAAAGTTACCATTACACTACACAGCGATCAATATTCAATGAAGGAAATTATATCGTAAGGAAGAAGTATTCTAATCAACTCACTCGTGTAGAAAAAGAAAGAATTTACAATTACTATGCACGTATATGTAACAGATTCACTTGTTCATGGTTCCTTACAGTATAATATCATCATCCATCTTTGTCCGGAAGGTTTTAACAATATTTTTTCCTATTTAGCTAGCTAGCCAGCTTCTAATTTAGGTAACGATCTGCGCACGCTGCTCATGGTGAGTCCCTTTGCGACTCGAAACTAGTAGAGTTTTTATCCATTAATTTAAGTGAGTAAACTGTGATGAATTTTAGTTATTTAGTGTGTCTCACGATAGTTATTATAATAATAAAAATATAGCTTCTAGTTGCTGCCAGCGGTTTGCCTGCGTTTCTGTGGGATATTAAGTGGCCAATATGTTAATTCTGACTGTAATCTACCTCTGTTCCAAATTTTAACTCGATCTCTTCAGCCGTTTTGACGTGAAGGAGGAATAACATACCAACTTTCGCATTTATTTTGCCATCATTGTCGTCATCAATAGCGTTTTATATTAAGTGCCTATCAATAAGAAAGATTTTTATAGGTTTATAAACTATTATGGTTATTTTAGTACCTTGTTCGTTGTCGATCCCTAATAATTCAATAAAGTGCGTAACCACTTAATTATGAAGTACATTTACATTGAGACGGTAAATAGACACATTATGCGTTTATCTATTTACATACACGCATACATTTGTCGTGTGTAATTAATTTAGTATGTCTCACGAAAGTTGTAATGAAAATATTTAATAAATATAGGCAAAAATCATGATTAGTATTAGAACTTTTTCTATTTTTTATGAGCCCATTTCCGAAATAGAAAAACATGGTAAATATCCCGTTTCGAGTTTTAGTACTAGTTTTAGTTGTGTGTCTAACCATGTCAGTTAAAAAACTTATAAAAATCATGATTGATAATCACACCAACACCCATTAAAACTAAATCAAATTTTCGAAAAAAATGCACCGAAAATTAACAGCTCTAAATAACCTAAGGCAAAATCACTTTTACTATACGTTTAGCATGCACGCGATGAAGTGAAAACAATTGGTCTGATACCATGTTTAATGTATACGTACTTTCTACAATGGAAGTTTTCAACGGAACATTCCTGACCTCACGGTAAATGGTAAATCCTGTTCTTTCATTTAATTTAATGTCGGATTTTGCGAATTTCACTTCATTTTTTTTTTGGTTAATGGTTAATTTGTCTGTCTTGGGGCTCTTGGGTTAATAGCGTGTGTATAGAGGGCGTGGTTTCTGATTCGGGGTTAAATTCTTTTGTAAAGTTTCAGCAACTTTTCGTTCCTGAGTTTGTGTAAAAGGTTATAGGATAAAGAGTAACCTGTATCTTTCACCTACCTATCTACCAGTAACCTATCATTATCAAATACAAAAACCGTTATTCTTTAAATATTGTATCTACCACGTAGCTGTTTGTACAGTATTTGTGTATTGAAATAACAATGAAATTGCTTAAAGATCCAAAAACCACAAAATAGCATACATAGCTTTTGCTCGCGTAAACATAACAAAAATTCTACTATTTTGAGTTTAAATTGTAGTATACTGATCAACTTTACTACTATTACAGTAGCACATAACATCACGCCTCTAACACCTCAACAAGCCAGTCAAACATATTAAAGATCACAAATCTGCCTCTCAAAGAATGTCATAGCCTCATATAGCCTCATAAAAAACATTGCCATCGGCTTCAAACACGACCCTACGACATTGAGATAGTTTTTATATGTAGTGTAACAATATTTCTCTGTAACAGCACAGTCACGGAGTATTTGTAACCTTCTTATGTAACCTTTGCGTAACCACATTTGCCAAGACGTGAATGAATGACCTTTGTATTTGATTAGAGAAAAAATTAAACGCATGTGACAATTTACCCATGATTGTTTGTGTATAATACAATAAATAACGTCAATAGAGGGTGACTGTGAGGTGGCGGACTATTTAACAAGCTTCTGTGGTAGGAGTTGGAACGGGGTAGTTTTTAGTCAATAAGAGTCTGACACTCTCTTGCCTCACCCAAGGCAGTCATTGCATGATTTTCCTCCTTCAAAAAACAAAGGGTGACATTAGGCCTCCTTTACTTAAACTCTACTTAAAAGTATTTTTGTGAGGTGGGTTACGATGGGTATACGAGGTATACGAGCAGACGGATCACCTGATAGTAAGCTATCAGCGCTGCCCATAGACACCCGTAACATTAGAAGAGTTAAAAGTCCGTGTTTGATAGTGGAAACTATCTTTTTCTCAGTCTTCTCCTCTAATAATATCTCTTCTGATTTATTTCGTTGCGGGATCCAAGACAGTTATTCATGTCCCTGGGACGCGCCGGACTTCAGTATTCCGGTGTTTTCATCTACTCTAGATCATGGCTTACAGGAGGTGGGAGATTGATTAAAAAATAGTGCAGTTTACGGTAATCTCCATGATTAGTAGGCAGGTTGGAAATCATTTAGCATGATGAACATAGAAGAAGACCTTTTTCAGTATTAGCTGTTATAATGGTTCCTATTACAGGGACTTGTCTAATAGACAAGCAATTGGCCATAATTTCAAGCCACCAGACATAAAATTGAACCTACCTAATAAACACCTACTTTTACACAACTTACCATCAACTTTTACATGACATAACTAACATAAATCCTCCTTTTACTGCCAGTATATAATAATATTAAATAACACAATGTACTAGTCTAACCGCAAGACGTCGATGGTTACATTTTTCAGAATCTAGCACATACTAGATTGAATTATATAAATGTAATACATTACGTATGCTGTGCCACATAGAATGACCGAAATTGTATATTTTTGTATGTCAATGCTTGCTCGTTGGACCAGTTCATTATAAAGTTATTTTTTTGTTCTTTTTTTTAATCGTCGCCCCACATTAGGATTTCGTCCTGTGTCGTGGGTGCGTTAACAAATATCAAGTCCTCACTCACACAACGATGTTTCGTTGTTTCACGTTGTTTTGTTGTTACAACGCAAGCGTTATTTCACGTCGGTTTTCTGTGAGACCGTGGCCATGGTCTGTGAGCCGGCCCATTCGTGCCGAAGCATGATTCTCCCACATTTGATACCACACTTGAAGATATTGAAGAGTGTTGCATTGTATATGTGTACACATTCACAAGCTTACCTCTATAAGCATTATAAAAATACTAAAGAACGTATTGAATGTAGTAATTGTATAAAAATGTGTATAAGAAAAGCAAAGTTATCGTATTATAGGAGTTTTTATAGATTTTATTTTGTTTTTTACAAGCACTGAGGCGTAAGCGCAAGGCAACAGATTCAAAACTAGTTTTGTACCATTATATTTTGGTATTTGGTACAGGCGGGCGCAAACGTGGTAGTTTATGTTTTTTAAAATCAATGTGTAAGTGGTAGAGTAAGAAAATATATTACATACATACATACATATCGTCACGCCTTTAATCCCCGAAGGGGTAGGCAGAGGTGCACATTATGGCACGTAATGCCACTGTGTACACCCACTTTTCACAATTTATTTTGTAAGTCCCATGTAATAGGTGGTGAGCCTATTGCCATATACCGGGCACATTTCCAGACTCCGTGCTACCACTGAGAAATTTTCGAAAAACCGGAAAAAGCCCAGTAATACTTCGCCCGACCCGGGAATCGAACCCGAGACCCCTTGCTCGGCAGTCGCACTTGCAACCACTCGGCCAACGAGGCAGAAAATATATTGTGATGGTCATTTGCTAACTACTATCTCATAACTCATAACTAAATGCAAACGTTTGTGAGTTTATGTGTTTGTTACTCAATCACGTCAAAACGGCTGAAGGGATCGGAATGTGGGAGAGCCATTCGGCACGAATTGGCTGGCTCGACCGGAGTGTTAGCATGGCCTCACAGAAAACCGACGTGAAACAACGCTTGCGTTGTTTCGTTGTATGAGTGAGGTTACCGGAGGCCCAATTACCACCTTTCCCAATCTTCCCAATCCTTGATTCCCTATATAAATTCCTAACCCCATAAGGCCGGCAACGCATTTGTAACGCCTCTGGTGTTTTAAGTGTCCATGGGTGGCGACGATTGCTTAACATCAGATGATCCGTCAGCTCGTGTACCGGCTTATTCCATAAAAAAAATCGCATCTTAACACTAGTGTACTCGATGGTACATTTAGGTCACCTTTTTATAATGTAAAGGGGCGTGTCTTAGCGTCCGGCGCGTTAATGCCACAGGTTCGATCCCGATCGCGTGCCGTCTTTTGGAATTTTAATACTCCTTGCTTTGTTGTCGTTTTTTGTTAGAAGATTTTTTTGCTTTTCGAAATAAGTCACTTTTGAGGTGAAATTTGAGATTAAAGTCGTTTATTTTGGATGTTTACGGCTACGCTTGACGTGATTTTTTTTTGGTTAAATATTTGTTGTTGTAAAGGTGTCAGGTAAGATTATTCGCTATATTTGGAACAATTTTTGAAAATATTTTAAAATGAAAGTGAAATTGTTTGTTTTGCTTTATCACAGAAATGATTGGAACGTTTATGACGGATTTTAATACAAAGATAGATAATGTTGTTTAGTGAAAATGACTCTGGTGTGGCGCGAAATGTATGAGCATTGCAGAGAAATAATTATTGTATAAATTTATAAAGTTACTATAAGTAAAATGTACTATGTATGTGTACAAGTAAAATGCAATTAAACCTGTGTTTAGTTTTCAATTGCCAGGAGAATTGGACATCACAGTTTAAAAGGTTCAAGTTTACCAGAAAGAGCTTCAATCCCCGATCTTTGCCACTAACTTAACTTAAACTTACACTAGCTAAGCATAATTCATTCAAATAAAAACCGTATGAATGAAAACATAAAGTCTAAATTAATTACATTAAATGATAAATAATAAACTTTTTGTACAATTAGAAGGCGGTTCGTGTGAAATGTTGTCATTAAGTGGTTTGTACTCGTACACATAATTGGATTAGTGGAATATGCGTGTGAATACGTTAATTAGCATTTATTATTTCAATGAGATGAGTTGTGCTTTCAGCTTCATTAAATATACGTTTAATTGTGTATTTGGTATTTGTCAAAATTGGTTTAGAACTTTATGTTGTATTAAGTGTGGGAGAGCCTTGCTTTGGCAACACACTTATAACGCCTTTGGTGTTTCAAGTGCCCATGGACGGTGGTGATTGCTTACCATCAGGCGATCCGTCTACTGGTTTACCAGCTTATACCATAAAAAAACTATTGTTTTCACGACATTATATTTTTCTCAAACAAAACATCTTATAAAAAACAAACAAACAACATTCTAAATTCAAAATATATTTAAAAACAAAACCAACAATCCTAACTAAACAGCCAGTTATATTGTCAATAATTCAGATAACAAACCTCTTTACTGTTTGTCGTTACAAAAAAGTGACCATTTGACAGATAAAACAAGATGGCCGCTCTATTACTTTTAAAATGCAGTGTTTGTGAAGACTTTAGCCATCAAGTTGATTAGCATGAGGTCATACTGACATCACTGTACACACTGGCTCTTACCTCCTTGAAAATGTATGCAGATTTGCACATTAGATGGACAAGATTAAAATAAAGACTGTAATCTTACAGTCGGTATGGAAACTAAGTGGTGTTTGGTAGTTGTTGTTCATTTTATTTTAAAACTTGACAGTGATTGAATTGGATAAGATTTTATTTATGGTAGTGTGTAATTTGTTAACTCGTGAGTTAATGAAAAGATTGAAAAAGATCACCTGACAAAATGGTTCACTTTTCCATGCGTTTGGTTTAAGATCCAGAGAAGCCATCGATGAATCTGCACACTTGCTTGGTGGGTAGGATATCGAAGAGCGCTTCTGCCCAGTCTCTGTCAAATTTGTATTACCATAGTCGACTCTTACGGTACCTAAAGTCAAAATCAAAGTCAAGGCAATGTATTTCAATTAATTCATAATTACACACTTTTGAAACTTCAAAGCAGGGGAGGTGTACCTGTATTCTACTGCGTTGTCAACGCATAGCTTAATATTACATTACTCGTATAAATTAACAAAATGCTTTGTTTAAACTAAACTCTGTAACCCTTTAATAGAATGGTTTCATCGTCCGATTTGTTAAGCACTTGGCCGACTTACCGATTTACGGTATCGAGTCGGCAATTACCGAGAATCGATTCTTCCGGAAAATCGATGTGAGCGGTTATGTAATAGGTATCAAGTGCGGGTTCGATCGAGTTTAAATTGAAATTGTTTGGTAATGTTTTTTTTTTTATTTAGTTTGCAGTTTTTTATAGACATTTTGAATTCCTTGTTTTTTTACCTTTTTCATTTCCAAATAACAACTTTATTTTGATTTTATTGTAACTTTCGTGAGACATACTAAATTAATTATTATGTTATCGGCTTACTCACGTACTATTTTGACGAGGAACTCGACTAGTTTCAAGCCATGCTAGAGGCTCATATTCATGAGCAGCATTCCGCGACACACGACGCGGCGATTGTCGCGCTGCTACTGGCGATTCGAGGATCGCGCCCATCGCGCCCTCTGTCTGGAATCGCGCGCACTATCTGGCGCGCGCGACGATGTTGGCTCGTTAGACTCGTTCGCCGGCGGCTGCGCAGGTGTTAGATTCGATTCTCGGGTCGGCGCAAAAACGGTGCTACATACCGCGCTCACTGTGTCACACTCCAGACCCGCAACATTGTAGGTTGACGCAGATTGTAGACTCGGCTTCCAGGCAGGTGGTAATGCCCAGCCACCGTCTCTGTTGAAGTTGGGACGGCGACTTATTTCGATGGCCTCACGTACTTTCCGCGGTACAAAGTATTTCTCCCTCGCTAGTACGGAGACCTTGTCGAAGCGAAGGAAATGAGCCGTGCCCGCGCTACAAGCATGCTCGGCTACTGCCGATGTATGGGTGTCCCTGTTCTTCACACTGCGTATGTGTTCTTTGAGTCTGGTTGTGATGTTGCGGCGAGTTTCCCCAATGTAACTCGAGCCACAGTCGCACGGTATCATGTATACCCCGGGAACTGCCAGTGGATCCTTGTCCTTAGGCGAGCGTAACAAGTTTCGTAATTGACCGGGTGGGCGGAAGATCGTCCTGATGCTGTATCTACGGCGTAACAGGTGTCCGATGGTGTCGGTTACTCCTTTCACGAATGGTAAAAATGCTGGAGTCCGCTCCGCAACTGCCGGTCGTCTTTTACCTGATGAATTACTCGCCAGTCGAGTACATTGGCGCCAGTTGTACCCATTGGTTTCCAGTACCCGTCTAAGGTGATCAAGTTCTGCGTCAATGTACTGGGGATCACACAGGTTCAGTGCCCGGTTGATTAAAGTACGGGGAACAGAGGCAAGGTGGGAGGGATGATGGTGTGAGTCGGCTCGTAGGTACCGGTCTGTGTGTGTCGGTTTACGGTAAACCGTGTGTGACAGGCGGCCGTCTGTTTCACGTCTCACGAGCACGTCCAAGAACGGCAACATTCCTTCCTTTTCCTCCTCAGTGGTGAACTGAATGCTACCGTGCACCGAGTTTAGGTGTCCCACGAGTTCCTCGTCAAAATAGTACGTGAGTAAGCCGATAACATAATAATTAACTTTATTTTGGGTTGGTGCAATTGTAGGTATATACTAAATTCTATTACAATATTGTGTCTGTTGACTGCCTCGTTAGTCGAGTGGTCGCAAGTGCGGCTGCTTGAAGTCTCAGGTTTGATTCCCGGATCAGGGAAAGTATTATTGGGCTTTATTGGCTTTTCGAATATTTCTCAGTAGTAGCAGGGATTCTGGAAATCTGGAATTGTGCCGAGTATATGGCAATAGGCTCACCCCGTATGACTCCCAAAAAGGTGCGACGTTGTGTTTTTAGTCAAAATCAATCTTCAGTCTTAAATAGAATGCCTATATCTCCTACGTATTTGTCTCACTTTGACATTGAACCCAAAACACCATGATCAACACATTGCACGCACAACGCCATCAAAATTATAATTTCCCTATAATAGCTCTATTACTCAAACACTGCACATGGACAATCAAATGAATAGAGAAATGCATAGAGTTGCTCATAACTAGTAATTTTCTACGTTTCTAGTGCTGACCTCTGGTGGCGAAAGCTTGCAAGGTCAACTCTATTGATATGTTAGCCTGTCTGTTTATACAGGATGGTTGTACAACTGGGTTGGAAACTAGATTGTAAATATTGTTGTTGACACGTGAAATCTTCGACTCGTCTGCCTTTTATATGGGTTTTATGGTAAACCCTGTTATGTAGTGAAGATCCTGATACTGATACCATAATTCACGGACTGTCTGTTTTTTTTAATTTGCCTCCACACTAGGATTTTCTCCTGTGTCGTGGGTGCGTTTATAAACATACAAGTTCATATGCACATGATACCCAGACCCAAAGCAACAATTTGTGGAAAAAGTTTCGTGAGAAGCGCACAGTTGTGGCCTGCCAACCATTTATATGCTTCGAGTTTTTCAGTTCACATCTGTTTACCTCTATAAGGAAATAAAAGCCTTCATAATATACCTACTTAAGTACACCACAATCGACACCACTTTAGTAGTTAATTTAACGGACGTGACGTCATACTTGCATCACCGTACATATGGAGAGCTCACGGTCGTGAATTAAGCACAACTCTTTTGTCTGGTGATACATCTTAAGATGGGTTAGGGGAAATTGGACTTTATATTGTTATTTTTATGGTGTAGTTTCAGTTAGTTTGATGATAAGGGTATTTTGGTGTTTTTGGTATGATACGATACCTTGTTGATACGATGCTATTAAGGTTATGTGCTACTTCTCAAAATGTTGTTTTAATAAATTCTTTTTTAAAGGTACTTTTAAGTAAAAACTCATTTAGCAATTTAAAAACTTTATTCAAGTCGACATAAACAGAAAAGTATTTACACGCGTTCGAATTAGTTCGAATGGATCGCCGTTACCACCCTTAGCGCTGGAAAATGTCACATTTGACAGCTGATAGCATGACGCATGACAGCTAGGGCTGTCGGTAACACGGATTACATTAGGGATATTCATTTAGTTGATTTTCGTCGTCTAACAGTACATAATATATGTATAGGTAAAAGTAAAGCAACACATACTATATCAGACTCTTTTGCGTCAACATAAAAACGACGGTGATTTATAAATATGGGTAATGTAATGATAGGAGGCTGAAGAGCGACATAAGCTATTTTCCTTTGGCATATGTTTACATAGTACAAAAAATAGCTATTACAAATAGTCAGTATCGTGACAAAATATATTTAGCGAGCCACTTTTGTCTCACACGATTTTAGGAAAATAAAACACTAATGAAATATTAGCACACACTCTCTAATTGAAATGTTTAGATATTTTGCAAATGTACTAATAAAATATACAATAGGTATGTACTAATAACAACTAAAAACTACATATTAGGTACTTTTTTATGGTATGAACCGGTAAACGACCACACGGATTACCTGATGGTAAGCAATTGCCGCTGCCTATGGGCACTGGAATCACCAGAAGCGTTACATGTACGTCACCGACATTTGGGGGTTATGAATTCAAGGGTTATTGGGGAAATGGGGGGATTGGGAAGACAAGGAAGAGGGGTAATTGGGCCTAAACTAAACTTGTTTACTTTATTTTATTTATTTAACCAATCTTTTTGAGAATACGGTAATAAAATAGCCAATATACTATGAGAAATATATACGAACAAAGTCACAAATAAAAAACTACATAGTACCTTTTACAATAGTACAATATAGTAGCCAATAGAAGTACAATGTCAATAGCAATACATATTCATTTCGCCATAACATTGAAAGCAAGGTGTGTGCAAGATAATTGTAGCGTGCAATTTTCTCTCACGCCTCGCCAGAGGTCGTTGGTGACGTATTAAGGCTTGTAGGTCTAACGAATGTTGATTACTGATTAGTATTGTCAATCATTGCTATCTAGCTTTGTGATTGATTAGGATATGTGGACAGTTGTACATAAAATTTACATATTTTATATGTATGTATGGTATGTACAATTGATTCGTTGGTAGCTGCATTACGTTCCGTAATGTGCACCTCTGCCTACCTTTTCGGGGATAAAAGGCGTAATGTTGTTGTGTTGTTTGGAGTCGTTGGTTAAGTGGTTGTGAGTGCAACTGCCAAACAAAAGGTTTCTAGTTCGATTTCTTGGTAAGACAGTCTTTTTCAAATTTGAAAATTTCTCAGTAACGAAACCGATTCTGGTTGCACTTTGGCATAATGGACTCTCCACCACTTGTTGTTTAACGCCTTTGCTTGCGGTTATTGTAATAAAAATAAAACGAATGAGTATACAGAAACTTTTTTCTTTGGTAAAAAGTTGGTTGTAATCATGAGTACGATCACGTATTTAAATGTCGTTCACTAATTACCAGTCACCCTATTTTATATCATGCTATATATGTATATAACCAAGTAAACGTGTGTATAGTATAACTTATTCTGGTCAAACAAGGGCCAGCCCATAACCTTAGGTTTGTAGTTAATTATGTCTGTGGGTCAAGTGTATTCTGCACATATTAATCAGTAATGTCACTTAGATGAACCTAGACCTTAATATTTGAAGATTAAAGAGTGCCTGGAAAATTGGAATTTTAATTACTTTTTAAGATTATTTAGACAAACGGTGAAGGAAAACATCGTGAGGAAACCTAAGCTTATAATTTCTAATTCTAAGTTTGTTATCACCAACCCGCCTTGAACAAGTGTAGTGGTTAATGCTTAAATCTTCTCTATCTGAGAAGACGTCTTTGGTTAGCATTGGCCACTTATAAGCTGTTGAACATGATGATGATTAGTTGTATTCTCAATACAAATTACTTAAATTAATTGTGTCGACAAATCTAAAGCACAACACGACACTAAGTTATATATATAGGTACCTACTTTATTTAAATGTTACTCTTCAATAAACAGTTATATGTTTATAACTAAAATAAAATATAAAATATTCAAAACAGCATCCATTTGTAACGGTTTGACATATCAACATAATATATGTAGCCGAATAACCTGACACGATAGCCTTCTAAACTTTGGGCTACATACTAAAACAGGATTCCTATTTAGCACCTGTAGCCCCGGCACACACTGCTGGGACGGCAAAGATACTGAAAATAAATCAATCTAAAATGAACCTTAACTACTCTCCAATACGGATGAAAATAGCATAACAAAGAAGTTTGACGATGCACCGTACGCTTGCAATCTTTGGCAAGCCATTTTCATCGGTATGCCATAGTGTTTAAGGTTTATTTTAAATTGATTTATTCTTAGTATGTTCACCGCGTGTCCGCCGGTGTGCATTCAGCTTATATTCTCCATATTTTTAGATTTATGTCAATCGTTAATTTATGAATAAACAACTGTCATTTATTTATGTTTAAAATGTAGGTATTTTTAACAGAAATTCTGATTCTAAATGACTTTTTGATTGATTTAAACAGTTCTAGAATTTTAAATAGTCGATAAATATTCTCGCCCGTCATTGGTCGAGATTATTTTCGCGCTCTAGCTCATTTCAAATGTTTCCAATTGACAGTTACAGAATAGCCTAGCTGATGCCTTTTATGCGAAAAATTTGTTAACTCCCTTTAAAAAAATATGGATTTTTAACCCAAAGTCTTTGAATTACAATATATTTTTGAAATCAGCTCTTTTGAGCTTCTGTTACATTCCTATATCTATTCAGAGACTGAATTGAGTTTAATTTTGGCTCAACGAAATCTAAGAACCACCCTAAAAATAAAATGAACAAATATCATTCTAAATTAACGGTATGATATTCTTCAAAGCTTGATACCTATCTAAGATAGATATATGAGACCAATTTAAAAACGATCAGGCCTTTTAAAAAATGTACCTGTCAAAATCAATACAGCCTACAGAATTTGACGCCTCTCTATATCGCCTACGCGTTGAATCAATCAATGAATCAATCATTCTATTCTGATCGACTCATTGATTGATAGATTGACCCGTTACGTTCACGGTCCACTGAATATTTCAGAACTCACTTTGAATTCGATTTGTAATTGAGTTGAATAGAATTTGTGGTGTAGTATTAATTTTATATTTAGATTTTTTTATATATATTACATACATATGTATTATGTGTAATCTCACGCTTGTCTCTCATGGGGATATGTAGAGACAATGGGACGCCAATTGCTACGAATCTTACATACCTCTTTCGCTTCATCAATAGTCATTAGTCATTTCGTGCATGCTCGTTGGTTAAGGGTCCTTATTTTTTTTTGTCTTAGTCATTTCAATTATTGCTATATTTTTAATTTACTATTTTAATAATTTTAATTAAATATTTATTTATTACTAGCTGATGTTCACAGCTTCGCTCGCGTGGATTACGGACTTTATGATTAATAAAAGTAGTAAGTTACTAGGTACTGAGTAGATCAGCCATTTCAGAGATTAGCCAGAACAAACCGATAGACAGTCAGAGGACGGAGGAGGAGGAGGAGGATATCATACGTACCTATACCTATTCATATACATGTAGTAAAAGGTACCGTAGTTATTTCAATATAACAAACAGACACTCCAATTTAATTTATTAGTCTAGCCTAGATATGCGTATGTAAATCATATAAACGATAGTTCCTACATTCGTATGTACTGTACGCTATTCGCACAAGGTAGGCGAGGTCGACAACATTTTAATAAATTCTAATTATAATACATAATACATAATATTATATTTTTTATTCCTGTTCCTTTGTTTTCTTTGTTTAAAGGAATGTGCGGTGAATGTGATATTACGTTGTTTTTTTATTGTTTATATCATATTTCATTATGGTGTCATTTTGGCATAGGTTATGTTATTTAATTGGTTTTGATCATGAAATATAAGAAAGAGATACAATTTATATTACCTAAGAAATTATTTAAATGTCGTCGTATCGTCCCGCCTGTTACGGCATGCAATGTCACTGTACAACATTTTCGAAAAGCCGAAAAAAAAGCACAGCGTCTAATCATTTGCCCAACCCGGGAACCCGAGACCAACAAGCCAGTATTATCTCGATTCTTATGTCGGGTAGGGTAGGTATTAAAATTTTCGTAAATTCTGAGTATATATACATGGCACTTCGCATGCATTTCATTGTATGGCCATGAAACCTTATTATATAGGAATCATAACACAACTATTGAAAAGTAAATGTTTTAGATATGTATGTAACTTATCGCAAAATATTTCAGGAAATCTTTAGAGAATTTCAAGAATTTCCTCTCTCTCTCTCTATCTCAAAGTAAATAAACACTTCATATATTATTTGTTATATATTATATCTAATCTTTTTAAATTCCGTTCACAAAAGTATGGAAAGAATTTGTCCACATACCTATTTTATCTTGTCTTTAAGATATTGATTTCGAAATTATTTGTGAACTGGGTTAAGTTACGTTAGGTGACTCATAAAGTTAGGTAGGAGATAAGTTTTCGTTTAACTTTTTTCTTGCATACAGTCAGTTATATCACTTAATATGCAAATCATTTCGTTTGTTATTACGAAGTCATAATTTTTGTAACTATTGCTCAATAGGGTAGATGATTTCAATTTTAATGTCCGTCTTGTAGATTATTTTAAAATATTAGACGCGTATTTTTTATTTTCTTACGAAAACCAATACTTTCGATGTTATAATATTGATTTGAAATATCGCGTGTCGTCACTTCTAGGTACGTTTTATACGTAGAAATTATGTATTTGCTCCCACTCCTAAACTTTGATTCGTTTTATTCAAGTATTGTTTTATTTTTTGATGGACGAAATATATTTTTAATTTTCATACCCCGTCATCTTTCTTATTAAATTGCAATGGAACGCCAATTGCTACGATTCTTACATACCTCTTTCGCTTCATCAACAGTCATCAGCCTTTTCATGCATGCTCGTCGGTTAAGGGTACTTTTAATTTAGCCCTTATTTAATATATCGCTAATCTGGTCGCTATATGTCCGTTTAGGGCGCCCTCTACCGACGATCCCATTCATATGTACATTGTATATTTCTTTCGTAATTCTGCTTTCATCCATCCTTTCTATTATCTATTTACCTCTAGTCTGCTGGTATATGAGACACATTGTGTCTCACGTAGATCTGCACTCCCGGCGTACCAAGGGTTAATGTATTTTGCCAAATCAAAAGTATTTACAATAGGTTGATATTCTAGTCTGTACAGTACATAGGAGTGTTGGGTGCGCGTGCGTCTAGCCCGCGCTGGCCCGCGGTCGTTGACAGCGGAGTCGCAACCGCCGCCGCCTGCCTTTTTATTTAGCAACCTCCTACAAAACGTAAGTCGTTGAGCAAGCTACTACTAAGCTAAGCTCAATTCTAGATTTTGTTTTGATTCTTTTTTCATTCTGTTTCTGTTTGTAAATAAAATATTTTTTGCTATAAGCTTGCAGATAGTTTGGTGTAGCAAATTGATCCACAGGTTAGCAAGTGTTGCTTTAATTGGTATTTGTATGCATTTTATGTCTTTCGTCCGTGACAGCCTTGTCAAGTTAAAAAAGCATTAACGAGTTTTTCAGTTTACTCATCCACTTGTTAGTTTGAAATTTCAATTCCAAATTCAGTTGCACAAAATCGGTCCACAATTGGCCGAGTAATCGATGAACAAATATAATAACAAACAATTATGCGAATTTAAAACTCCTCCTCTTTTTTTGAAGTAGGTAAAAGTAGGCATATCAATCGTTATAACTTACACCGTTTCTTAAACTGAAGTCTTACTTGAACATACATTACCTACTTGTAATTTTAACTAGACGAATCAAAATCAACACTTGATATATACATAACTTTGCTTCAAACGAAACTCATATTTATTTCAAACAATATACAAGCACTTTTTGCTCATTTTTGAGTAGTCAAAATAAAATTATTTAACAGTCAGTACATTTGTAAAGCTAGTCATTGCTCATTGTGATGATGCCACATATATTTGTACAGTACATTATTAAATTAGTATTCATTTTGTTCCTAACCACGGATCTACTAGAAAAAAATGTTCAAAAAAGCCTTACAGCCATTGTGGTTTAATGGAATTTGAACTTTTTGCGGTCGACACAGGTTTGAGAGTTGAATGACATCGTACTTTACTCTTTAGTTACATCTGCTAGTACGTGTTCCAAGTTATTTTTTAACTAACTTTGCTTTAAGATCAAAATGAATTGAAGAAGTTAGTTTTTACTTTATGTTTTTGTAGAAGGTGTTAATCATCTCTTGATTTTAACAGTTTTAACTGTCGCACAGATTCGTAACATAACCAGTAAAAAAGGATGTTACGTGATGTAATTGAGAATATCTGATGGTTGATGGTGCCTCTGATATTTTTGGAGTACTTTGGTACTTCCAATAACTTCTTCCACCTTGGAAGAGGCGAGAGCGAGTGTCAGACTTTAAAAAAACACCTGCATATATCTTAATTATTATGTTATCGGCTTACTCACGTACTGTTTTGACGAGGAACTCGACTAGTTTCAAGCCCTGCTAGAGGCTCATATTCATGAGCAGCATTCCGCGACACACGACGCGGCGATTGTCGCGCTGCTACTGGCGATTCGAGGATCGCGCCCATCGCGCCCTCTGTCTGGAATCCATAACAATTAATTTAGTATGTCACACGAAAGTTACAATAAAATGCATATATCTTATTTGAAATGTTACCCCTGGTTTAGAAATATATTGTTGTAGGAGAAGGGTCTATAACTTAACACCCTAACCCTAGAATCAACGCAATTAGGTATTACAACCGCAAAATTGACCAAAGATAGCTCAATTCTGAAACTAAACTCGACTCGTCCTTAAAAAATCGGCCTCATCTAATTATTTGAAAGATTGACGTGTAAAAGAGTTACATTGTAACCTATTTGCAAAAAATAAATATCATTTACCATTTATCATCAATTTTAATTACCACAAAACAATAAACGAAATCTTCAAATACAACCATTAAAAGTCCTAATACTTAGGTATGCTAGCCAGTGTCCGCATGCACTAAGTTCCAAGCACCGTTAGGTTTCCCGTCCTGGACCGAGCGTACCTAGCTAAACCTAGATGGCCTAGGTACAGCTAGTGCCGGACAAATGACAGTTACATTCACGCCTTTTGCCTTAAACTGGGGTAGACTGGACACTTTTAGGTTGTATTATAACTTTCGTGAGACATACTAAATTAATTATTATGTTATCGGCTTACTCACAATCGCCGCGTCGTGTGTCGTGGAATGCTGCTCATGAATATGAGCCTCTAGTATGGCTTGAAACTAGTCGAGTTCCTCGTCAAATAATTGCGTTAGTAAGCCGATAACATAATAATTAACTTTACGATTTTATTATATGTATAGATATGGAAGAAGTTGGGCGATTGAAGAGATACAGGTACATGTACTATGTATTGCAATTAAGAGAGTAGCTTTTCGTAGCTTATACTTATTCGTGAAGAAGGAAGCAGTATTTAATTAAATGTTGGGTGTATTTAAGGAGAGAGGTCAACATCTTTTTATAAATAGAAGAAATTAATAATGTTTAGCACATTTCAGTACTTAAAATAGATAATCTAAATCATTTGTAAATATAGAGCCTAAACTTGTACGCATAAGTTTTACGTAAAATATACTAGAGCAGAGCAGCCTACTGCTTTTTGTCCAATTTCTTTCTTCCATTTTAAACTCAAAGTCCTTGGAATAAAGTCCAAATTAATTAACAGTTAGTTCGTGCGTGTTATATTGAATTGACACATTTGTACTGAATTCAGTCGCTAGCCAATTTTGTAATGCTGAAAGCTAAAATAATAGGTGGTCAAGGAAATTGTGATATTTTTAGATTTCCAAAAAATGTTCCTGATTCAAGGTCTTATGGATGCTAAAAAGCAGGTACTGAGTTCTATTATTGGGTCAATCAGATAGTCCAGTTTAATTTCCAATTCAATTTTTAAATCCAGTAGGTGCTATACGTAGCGTCCACTATTCATTTTGACTTTGAAGACTTTTGAAAAAAGTAAAGCCTAAACGGGGTATCGAACGCGAGACATCTTGCTCATCAACCATGCGACTACACGACCAACGAAGGACTCAACCAATATACAGAAGTACTTAAAAATGGCTACTTTTAAAATACACACGGAAACAGTTGATTCCACCGAAAACCTGTTACTTTTACTTTCCATATAAACACTAGCGATATCACCTGAAATACTGAATGACACAAATATCCATAAACGGACAGACTGACGGACAAAAACATTCAACCAGGTGGAAACTTTCCCTCCCACTAAAACGACAATATCTCTTAATTCCATATACATTACCGCTTTTGTTCGTCTTCACATCTTCGTGTATTGAACAAAACAGGCGATGGTTACTGAATTTTTTGCCTCAAGCTTTATACACGTCGTGGTTGTGCTTTCACAGATGCTTGGAACTGTGTCAGTATATTTTTTTTACGTAATCAGTTCTTGATTTGAATTTTTGTATGCGTTTTTATAGGTTTTTGTTTGCAGTTGCAAATTGAATTCTATTGGTTGATATTTAAAATAGAAAATCGATTATAGGATGCATTGTTGCAGTACTTGCAGTTCTATCAAAGAAATATGCAAATCGAAATTTGAAAAAAAAAGTGATTATAATTTACTTGAATGAGCTTCGATACGAATGGATTGGCTCAATTGGAGTATTCCACGGCTTCACAGAAAACCGAAGTGAAACGCTTGCTAATGCAAACAATTTTTGCCATGTGACTTCGAATATCAGGGCAAAAATTTCGAAATCACATCAATAATATTGAACTTAGAATATAACCTAAAACCTTACATTCAACAGTGTTACTTACAACAACACAACCAACAGCAATTTAGTTGAAGTACACTATTGATTAAACACAAGCCCGTTGGGTAATTTATTTAGTTGACTAAATAATTACACACCAAAATAATGACTACACATGAAGATCGATGGTCTAAGCTCCGAGCATTGACCTCTATGTACTTGGGAATACTTTTGACCGCCTTAGGCGAATAGTGATGTGCAATTATAGGTTTAGTCGATTTTGAGAGAAAGATTAAATTCGTGTTAGTCGATTAATGTGGAACGTTGCTTTACAAGACACAGTTATTTTTTTGTTATTTTTCTTTTATAATCTGTATAAGGTATGACGTGTTTTCTATAAGCATTTCTTCTTTTTAATTTTAGGCTCGAAGAAACTATTATGAACATCAAACGGCGCCGATTGAATGCATTGGATTGTTAATTACTAAACTAATTAAGATAATTAGTTACAATATTTATGAACAAAGAAAATTAATTTTATTTAAACCAATAATTTTGATAAATACATATTAAGTGTAGAAGGCAAAGATAGTAGTGTGACAATGGGCTAAATTTTAAACTCGATCATATTGTTAAATATCATAAAATATGAGAATTTCAACAATAATTTGAATAAACTTGCTAAACTATTTATAATCAACTATGAAAAATTATTAACAATTTTTAGTCTAACCTTAAAACTGTTTACCTAAAAACTTTACCACAAATTAACCTAAAAAAGCCTAATCTGAAGGTCGATTAGTCAGACAACCATCACTAATGTAGTCGATTACACTAAATCGACTTCTTGACTCCCAGCCCTACGTTTTCAAGGTTTATTTTTGCATGAAAACATGAGATACAGAAGTTCCATTTGTACAAAAGCTTGGTAAAATTTATTTATTTAGTCAGTAAAGTATGCAGATTTCAGGTAAGAAAATAAAGACTAATTCAGAAGGTTGACACTTTGGCAGAGGCAGTCCCCAATCAAAGGGACAATGGAATGGCCAACCAATGTTAATCCACGAATGGCCAACCAATCAGTAGCCACTGAGCCGACTGTTAAATGGCCAATAGTTCAAAACTTTTATAACATAATCTATCGTCTCGGTATACAATTTCTTACCAGCCTACGAAATTACTTTGCTGACTATATATATTTATAGTTAGAACTTAGGAATATACCTCTTTTCAAATTCAACTAAATAATCACGGTATACTTACGTAAATGAATGGAGAAAAGTTCTACTAGTTTCAAGTCACAGAGGGACTCTTCATCATGAGCAGCGTGCGCAGATGCGGCGGTGCGGAGCAGGTCTATTAAGAGGACCTGGTGCCCCTTACAGGTGTAGAGGGTGGCCACCGGGGTGGTTTTAGTGAGGTAAAAATCCCACACTCCCTAGTCTTTTATCCCCGAAAAGCTAGGCGCCTTTTGAAGGTTTCCCCCGTCAAAGAAAAAAGACGCGGCGGTGTCTCACAGCCTACAACTAAACCGTTTTATCTACAACAATTTTTTTCTTAATTTATTATGTCTCACTATAATATTATTATTATAATTTTTAAAAGTGGTATTTCTGCATCTTCCCCTACAATGTCTTTGCTTCCTGACTGTATAAGGTGTATGCTAATACTTCGTTATCAGCGGGCGTTGACCTTGATAACGACAGTTTACCTAACCACGGCAAGCCAGTTAGTTAGTGTCGCGTCTAAATTGAATTTTAATCGTATTAGATAAGAACTGGTGTGGTAGTTTACTTTTGTACAGGAGTTTTATGTTTTCAAGTCTTGTGTTTACATATCGAATGTATGTAATTACTTGAATTAGATATGATAACAAAACAACAACAATATGGATTTTGTTTGCCTTTGTTTGTTTTTTATAGACCCAGGTTTTAAATGAATATATCTCGATAATGCGAAATAAAATGAGCCTGTCTCACATGGGGGCAGAGACAATGTAACGCCAATTGCTACGATTCCTACATACCTGTGTGTATCAGACTCTTACTGACTAAAAACCATCCCGTTCCTACTCCTGCTTTTCGAGCTGGAGCCCTGGTAACTCGCTAGGCAGTCCGCAGAAACCTTTATTTTAATTAATAAGATCGTATTTTGTATTTATGGCTGTTTTTTATCTTCGGAAAGATAAGTCTAAGTATAGTATGATAATTCAAACTAATATTTTATTTATTTTGTTACAGATTCCGGAACAAAGACATCCATATTACACTGAAAGGTAATTAAATATTTACTACTTAACATTACATAAGGTATTTGAATCCCCGAGCGTTGAAAGCTCCTAATACATGGGAGTCTTAACATAATTGATGAAAAATTAATGTTCCATATGAGCACCACTGCCTATCCCAATCAGGCATTAAAACGATAGACACCATTTTATTTATTTTTCTATTTAACACTATTCTTGCAATTGTTATAAAAACCCCAAAAACAGGTATACCTTCTGATTTATTTCTTCGAAATCAAGACACATTCACGCTCCTGGGATGCGCAGGACTTCAGTGTTTCGGTGTTTTCATCGTTGTATCTACTGTACAACTTGGCTTACAGGAGTTGCAGCAGTTTTGGAATGATGTGGCGGGCTTGTGAAAAAAAGTGTCAATATCAACCTAATAAAGATAAAAAATAAACGATATTTAAATGTAATAATCTCATGAAATCGATATCAATAACAAGGAATAACTTGAATAACAAACAAAGCTTTTGCATTTCGAAAGCTCATAAACCATTCAACGTACAAAGCTTCTAAAACGAAAGCTCGCTGGAAGTGACGTCATGCATACAGTCGCCGGAAGTTGCGCTATGCCAGCGATTCAGTATGGCGGCTGTAAGATTATGTCATAGTCTTGTTTATGTTGGTAATAATATGTAATTTAATAATAGTCTGTACCGGTGGGTGCCAGGGTTGTATCGCAAGACTGTAACAGGCTTTATGTTATGACTTTAAAAAAAAACTTGCGTTCAAACAAGTAAATAAAGTTTTCAGCTCTATATTATATGTCTAGATTAGATGATATGCTGAAAACTTTCTAGTAGGTTATCGGGCCTCCGGCTCGAAGAGCAGGAGTAGGAACAGGGTGGTTTTTAATCAGTAAGAGTCTGACATTCCTTCTAGCCCCGCCCAAGGCGAGAGAAGACATTGGAAGGTTTTCCCGCCTTACAAAAAAAAAAAACACTAGATAATATGCTATGGACTTCCTAGCGGGCTGCCTAAACATTCAATGACTTCTCCTGCCTTGGGAGAGGTGAGTCTGATATTCCCTATGTTAGACACTTACTGACTAAAAACCTCCTCCTTTCAGCTTTTCGCTGCTGAAGCCCCGATAACTCGCTTGGTAGTCTGCAGTTATAACAAGCCGTGAAGCAGGCACTTCATATAGTTTAGTAACTGATTTTCGTTTGATGAGCCAAAGACTTACTCATCTCTCAAATGAACCATCAGTTGCTGACAACCTCAGTAAAAAAACAACCACCAAGTAGGTTCTATTTAACGATGATCGTGACTGGTTAAATATAGGCTCTGGTCGAGGCGGCCATTTTTTTAGCAATTTGTATATTTAATAGTAGCTGTTTCCTGCTATTGAGAGGACGGGTTCCTTCTACGCATGCGTTTAGGAATATTTAATGATGAAGTATTACTTCATCAATAGATAATATGACGTGAGTAAGTGTAGTGACCATTGGTTATTTTTTTTAAATCTATTGACTGCACGGTTGTCGCGATGGCTGGGCAACAGGTTGTCGTGCAACGTGTGTCGGATTCGATTTCCGCACGGAGCAACTCTTTGTGTGATCCACAAATTGTTGTTTCGGGTCTGGGTGTCTTGTGCATGTGAAATTGTATATTTTTAAACGCACCCACGATACAGGAGAAAAATACTAGTGTGGAGCAATACTTGGTTCAGCACACAAAAAAAGAACAAAAAAATTAACTTGGCTGTTACCACAGGGCTAGACGAAATGCCTTTATCTTAATAGCATCTAATCATTTCATAAACTTCATAATTTTCTTAACAAAATCTCGGCAATAGTTCTCTTCCTAAGCATTGTTAGATAGAACTAGACCTAACAGTTCCTAGTTAACAAATTGAGGTAAGCAGGTTAATGAGAGATATTATGCTTTAAGTGCTAACGAAGTCATCAGTCTGTCATTATCAGAACATCATCATTGACGCTTTTCATCATAATGAACTCATGTTACCAACTTATGACTGTTTCCTTTAAAGATTTGTTTTTTATGGTATAAGCTGGTAAACGAGCAGACAGATCACCTGATAGTTAGCAATCACCGCCGCCCATGGACACCCGAAACACTGGACGCGTCACAAGTGTGTTGCCGGCCTTTTGGGTGTTAGGAATTTTGAGGGTTGTTTGGGTAATCGGGGATTAAGCCTACGGTAACGTCACTTACACAACGAAACACAACGCAAGCGTTGTTTTACGTCGGTTTTCTGTGAGGCCGTGGTATAACTCCGGTCAAGCTAAATCATGGCTCTCTCACAATTAAAGATGGCTGCTTACTAAATTAACTATATCTCTTTAAGATTTATGTGTCAAGCAGCAGTATACATGTATCTAAAACGAAAACTTATTAAAACACGAGTCATAAAGAAGATTAGATGACATTCTTTAAGTCATTACAAGTCATTGGATGATTTCTCCCCCTTAAAAGACACACACACACACACACATAAAAAAAAAATCAACGAATTTCAATTCCATCATTTCCATTTCATGAAAAAAGTAAAAACAAAATGTAATGAAACAATCAATGGAAGTAACCGATACATACATACATAGCAATGCAGTTTGCGCTGCGGTATGTCTGTCTGCTTACAAAAACTATTGTTATTGCCTTGTACTCTCTGTAATTACTTCGCTAAGTTTCCTACTTTCATTTAGTGCTAAATGTATGAAAAACGATCGCGTAGGCGATGATAGTCGTTTAGTAAAATATTGCAGTGAGTTAAGTCTGTGATGTCTTTGAAATTGATGACTTAACTTGATTAGTAAAGCGTTAAAAAACCTTTATTTAATTTTAGTGACTTGATGATGTACGAGTATAATCATTTTTCACAGTAAATTTATGTACTAAGTCCCATGTAACAGGGGGTGAGCCTATTGCCATATACCGGGTACAATGCCAGTCTTCATGATAATATTGAGTGTACATTTTCGATACACCGAAAAAAGCCCAACAATACTTTAACCAACCCGGGAATATCCAAGAGACGCCCGACAGTGAGCCCCTTCTGGGATAAAAGGCGTGATGACACGATATCTTGATGATTTCAAAGGTTTCAACTTTGATTCCTGAGTCACAGAACATTACTTTTCAAAGATTTTCCATATTCTAATTTACTGTAGGCGATTATAACGCTTAGGGGCCCCTGGTATGCTTTAAAGTTTAAACTAATCGGGTATCCTCGTTACACGATAGTTGTAATACCGATCTTACCTACACTGTGGCGTTGTATACGTTAATTTACTATGCAATGCTCACACACACACACATGTACATACATTAAATGATTTTATTACATTTCTGATTGACTTGTATTGTTGACAATGTTCTATGAATATTTTAATGACATTTACATAATTATGATAATAATATTACGACGGTTTTCTTATTGTGAATAGGCATTGATGTGTCAGGAGGCATTAAGCACAAACCTACGTTTATAACTTTATCAAACAGTTGCTTTTGCCCGGGCTTCGCTCGCATTAAGAAATATTATTATTAGTGGTATGCAAAGTCTCATTCCGAGCCCGATCGGTTTAAAATTGACAAAATATAATTTATCCCCCTGGGGGTAGAATTGATCAAAATCGTTTCTTAGCTGTTGTTTGTGCGAAATTTCAGTCCAATTCGTCAGAAAACCGGTGTGAAATCACAGTTTGTTTCGGCATTTCTTCTCAGACTTGTACGTTAGGAAATTCTGACGATTGCTTACCATCACGTACATAAAAAAATATAAATCTTCCACAGCTCCCAAGCCTTCTCAAAATTCAACTTCCAATCAGTTCATTACCCCTACAACACCCATATTAGAATAATTGTATAAAAATACGCCATTTGTATTCCAAGTCACGTACGCTGTGGTCGCACAAAACATAAGGAATCGAACCCACTACACGATAAACTCGTGAACAACTAACAACAATAGAACATTAAAATACGAGGGAAGACTTGTACTTTTACTAGTATATGCTTAACATGTTTATATTCATGAAATGTTATACGAATTTGAACCTTATTGTTTGAGCGGTAGAGTTATAGAGGTTGAAATTGTTGTTGGTTCTCACCTCACAAATTTAATATAGTATTTGAATATGGCTGCGGAATTAACGGAATGCTGCTCACGAATATGAGCCTCTAGCATGGCTTGAAACTAGTCGAGTTCCTCGTCAAACAGTTACGTGAGTAAGCCGATAACATAATAACTAATAATTAATATAGTATATCTCAATCACGAAAGTTACAATAAAATTATATATAGTTCGTGCCTATACAATACAAACATTCAACATTTATTTACCAGCCGTCCTGCACAATGAAAAACTTTCATTGCAGGTGACCCAATTGACCCCATTTCCAATGAAATCTACGCATTGCCCCCGGGGGCACGAATTGTGTCACAATTCACAGTCAGCACGAGCTCTAGCAGTGAACACAAAAAATAAATAGTTTTGTGCCTATCTGTCGTTCCGTGTCCATTACGAAATATTACGTGTCTAAGATCACCTAGATTGGGTTGTTATTTAATATTTATTTGGTAATAGAGATAGTCCAGGACAGACGAGAAAAAGTGTTTTAAGTACTGTCCTCTCTCTCTCTATGTTGTTTACAAACAGAAAACGTCTCCCACCACATACCATTTTGACTGCACAGTTAGATTCCCATTCGAAGTAACTCTTTGTGTGATCCATAAATTGTTGTTTCGGGTCTGGGTGTCTTGTGTATGTGAACTTGTATGTTTGTAAACCCACCCACGACACAGCAGAAAAACCTAGTGAGGCAACGTTATTAAGAACCAAAAAAAAAATTAAAACAACTTGCTTCAAACAAGAATTGTATTGTAGTTTTATACAGTTTAGTCATTTGGTCCACTCTAGCTTCTATTTAATTGTTGTTGATGCTGTAAAATACATTTAGATAACTGTGACGTCACTGCCTCGTTGGTAAAGTTAAGTTTCATGTCGAGAAAACTGTTAATGAAAATACAACCGACCAAAAATGTATTTCTACTTACACTCCAGTCGAAATAAGGTAAAACACTACCTATCGTACTCAGATACATGTAATAATTACTTAAACTATTCCTTAGTAAAGATTTTGTCCCGAAAACAATTGCTAAGGACTGGATTAAGTAACCATTCAATGCACAGAACAGAGAATGGAAGAATATTTCTCTGTTCTATGTTTAAATGACTCTGAGTACAGCGGTAAGACCTACAAAGTCACCAAACATGCCATAGTCACCCATCCACATAACAGAATAATTAAACGAAATGACATTGCAATCAAGAGAACAAACAGTGTCAGGTAATGACTACAGCCATTCTGTAATTGTCACATAATTAACTTGACCATATTACATCACCGTTACACAGTAACTGTGGATGTAACGGCGACGCGCCTGCGCAGGTTATTTTGTAGGGGGGATAAAGGTGTGTGTACATGTTTGTTGTCGTATTTTTGAGCGGATCTAGGTTTAGGATCTTTAATAATTAGTAAATTACGGCATTAGGTCATTTGATTCGGATAAGAATCTATACTATCTCTATAATTTTCACATTAAAATGAAATCGGAGAATTTGGGAATCGATAGATAAATCAAGTATGTTTTTAATCAACCTACAAAAATTGTCACATGGAACATAACGTTGCCTTATTCGTTACCGTGTAACACTTGACATGGTCCTCCACGCTCGGCTCGGAAAGAAAGAAAGAGTAAATAAGTAGTGTAGAAAAGATAATTGTTTGTAATAGAAACGGTACCGATGTTCTGAACGGTTTTAGAATACCTACATAGTTATTTGTTTTGTGTACAATGATGGAAAGTTAGTAACGAAATATTAGGTATTTGAAGTTTTAAAGTTACGTTACGTTATAACATACCTACGTCTACTCATCCTCCAAAGATGGAGATGCATTTGCAGTATTATAAAAGATTTTTAACAGTTATGCAATTGTTTTTATGGTATAAGCCAGTAAACGAGCTGACGGATCACCTGACGGTAAGCAATCGCCGTCGCCCATGGACACTTGAAACACCAGAGGCGTAACAACTGAGTTACCGGCCTTTTGGGGAGTTAGGAATTTAAGGGTTGTTGGGAAATTGGGGACTGGGAATATCGGGCAGAGGGAAAATTGAGCCTCATCTCTCTTTTACCGTACTGCGTTTTTTATAATTGCAATCAATCTACTTGATATAATATTTAAACTACGACATAAAACTTCATATACTAGAAGATCGGCCAATTTCCCATGCCATACCAAAAGACATTGAAATTCAAAAGTATTTGAGCACTTCTTTTAAAATTATCTGTGTTAATACGAATATTTTCTCCAGTAATTAAGGCACGGCGTCGCTTAGAGTTGAGAATGGCATGGCCGAGTTACCTCAATATGTCTCATTGTTCTAACATCTCTGTTGAGCTTTCAACGTGGTATTTAAGATTCTGAATGGAACAGATTAGAAGGAGAGAGATGATATTGTAATGTGTTGCTTTCTTTTTCTTTTTAAAATATGAATCTCCATATTTTTTGAGGTTTGTAGACTCTGTTCTATCTTCGTCATCAACAGGCCGTCAAAGTCAAAGTCAAAGTATTTATTTGTGAAACATAGGGTACATTATAAGTTGTAGGGTATGCTGCTATACATGAATAGATCCTGCTATGTTTTGCTTCGGAAAGCGTACAAAATTTTATAATATGTCAAAAAAATTAAAAAAATTGGTAAAAAGTATAGAAACAAATGTCAATAGCGTGTGATAACAGTAAAAAAATACTAAAAAAAATTATCGCAATAACAAGAAAACTAAATAAACGACACAATACAATAATCACAGAACAAAATACAATCACACAAATCGTATCAAACTACTCTGTTACATCTTTTTTATTTAAATATTCCTTAATTGAGTAGAAGGCTTCATTAGCTAGGATGTTAAACAATCGTTTTTTAAAAATGTTAATATTATTCATTTGTAGTAATATATTTGGCAAATTATTGCTTGCCTTACGTTGCATTGCCGTCTTCTTCTGGTCTTAAGAACTTTATTTGTGTTAATGAATCTCATGTATTTTTTATAATAACTATCGTAGGACTTACTAAATTAACTACAATCACGGTTTACTGACGGAAATTAATGGAGAATAGCTCTACTAGTTTCGAATCTCAGCGTGCGCAGCGACGTTGCGCAGCCTACGAAGATGAAGAGTCTCTCTGGGACGCGAAACTAGTAGAGCTTTTCTCTATTAATTTACGTGAGCGAACCGTGATATTTAGTTATTTGGGTCTCATGTATTTAGCCAATTGTCCTAAGTCAGACAGGCATTCAAGGGCCATGCTGGAAACCTAATTTGAAATCAAATAATATACCTAATAGCTAGTAATCAAAGGTATTCAAAGCCTCTCGACAGACTCAGAAAAAGTGCAATCTTCTATGGGAATCAAAAGAGCTCTTTATGGGAACCAAAATATAAAACCACATAACTAACCCAGTTTTTCTCTCTACCTGCTAGGCTGGTTATGCCATGTAACTATAATTAAGATAACATAAGAATCCGTGACGCCCTGCGGCACTCCTCAGTCGAAGGTACACTGAGTGTACTGAGAAAGCATATAACTATCTCCTATCGATTAATTACACAATAGTGCTGTTATGTAACAGTATCGATACTGTTAGTTATAGTAAGAATATAATAGTAAGTACCTTACCTGAGTAGAAATCATTCTGTTACCATACCTATTCTTCCCGTGGATAAGCTGGTAAACGAGCAGACATATCACTTGATGATAAGAAATAGCTGCCGTCCATGGACACGCAAAACACCAGAGGCGTTACAAGTGCGTTACCGGCCTTTTGGGGATTAGGAATTTAAGGGTTGTTGGAGAATCGGGGATTGAGAAGGGGCGTAATTGGGCCTCCGGTAACCTCACTTACACAACGCAAGCGTTGTTTCACGTCGGTTTTCTGTAAGGCCGTGGTATCACCCCTGTCGAGGCGGCCCGTTCGAGCCGAAGCATGGCTCTGGCACTTCACACTTAACAGGATGTAATAAGACCTGACTGACTGCCAATTTCAATGTCCGATCATACTCCTAAATATCTGAATCGATCTTGATTTTTGACAGAAGCTCTATAGAAGATCAAAAATCGATATCAATCTGTAGAATTCGGATTGATATCTGTTATTGAAATCGGCTAAGAGACTTCAAATTTGACAGAGACAGGACAGCAGCGCTTTCTGTGATCTTCACTCACGTTCTGAGTGTGGATATTTTTTATGGTATAAGCCGATAAACAAGCAGACTTATCAACTGATGGTAAGCAACCACCGCCGCCCATGGACACCTGCAACATCAAAGGCGTTACAAGAACGTTGCAGACCTTTTAGGGATTGTAATTACGAATATTTTTTTTATTTAAATAAAACATGGGTGCCATTTATTGCTTACCATCAGGAGATCTGTCTGTCCGTTTGCCGCCCTTCATTATAAAAATATACACCTAATGTTACATTATATTATTAAAGTAACAATACCACTAGCTTACTAAAAGTGAATGCCTATATATCCATCACTCAAACTGTCAATTAATTCAATACTTTTACAGCTAAAACATGCGTTATTAATAGTAATAATAGCAGTTATTATGAACCGTAATAATAGAAATAATTTCTTCGATTACCGACTGACATACTTATTGCTTCGATAGTTTTATCGATATGTAGGTTAAATAGTGATGATGCTTTTTGTTTTTAAAGTTTTTTTTTTATTTGGTAGGTAGTGGTTGAGTGACTGCAAGTTTAGTTGTTGATTAAAAGGTTTTAAGTTTGGTAGACTTAGGTAAGGTGACTGACTCGAGTGGTCGCAAGTGCGACTGCCGGGCAAAAGGTTTCGGGTTCGATTCCCGGGTCGGGCAAGCATTACTCGGTTTTTCGAAAATTTTTCAGTAGTATCACGGAGTCTGGAATTGTGCCCAGTATATGGCAATAGGCTCACCCCCTATAACATGGAATTTACAACACAAATGGTGAAAACTGGGTATACATTGTATAGCGCCATTACGTGCCGTAATGTGCACCTCTGCCTACCTTTTCGGGGATAAAAGGCGTGGCGTTGCAGAATTAAATGGATTTAAGTTTAGCTGACTTAGGTAAGGCATATTTTAGAAATAGTCAAGTAAATTTTACAATCTTTACTTATAGTGATCGCAAGCGCGACTGACATGATTGCACGCTTGGTGCAGTGACTGACAGGTTGCTTCGCAACGCGTTGTGGTTTTTATTCCTGCACTAAAATTTGTTTTGTGTGACCAACAAATCATGTCGCGGTTGCCCGGTGGTTTAAGACGCTCGCTTCTCATGCATAAGAGTGCGGGCTCGAAACTTACCAACGGCAAATACCAATGTGACTTTTTCCGAGTTGTATGTTTGTGTCTAAGATTATTTAGACACCACTGACAAACGGTGAAGGAAACCTGGGCTTATAATTTCTAATTATAAGTTTGAAATCGCCAACCTGCATTGAGTAAACGTGGTGCACAAACCTTATCTGTGTGGTATGCAATGTGAATGCAATTGCTTTTGTAATCGCATCCACAAAGATGGAGTCTAGAATTCTCTTCTCTGATCTAGCTTTATATTATTTTTCGGACCCTAATCGTGCCTATTATTGAACTGGCTTACCAATAACTAAATGCACTAAAACTAATTCCTAGATTATTTCCGTTAATGTTGAAATCGCAATAATTTCTCTCAGCTCAATTACTCGAGTGTGGGATGAAGGTATAATAGAGGGTCGGCAGTTCTACACCAACGCAACGCTTTAATTTCACATTAACCTCAGCACTATATTGCTAATGGTATTCTCATTATTATAATGAACATAGTACTTAAAGTTTATATTGATTTCCTATGCGTTTGGAATTTGGAACTTCTGTTATTTAACAAAGGGTTTATTTTTGTTTGATTCAGCGGGTGTCACTGGTCCCGTATTTAAGATTTTTTTTTTCATAGTTTGTTTTTATCCGACTGTTGGTTGAGTGGTCGCTAGAGACCGGGCTTCGAAATAGAGTCCTACGTGGGTCAAAACACTATTGAATTATTTCAATGTTAAAATTTCCTCTGAGATTGCAAGGAGTACGTAATAGTGACCAGTATGTGGCAATAGGTTCACTCATTTAACATGGAACTTATAACACAACTTAGTAAAAAGAGGGTGTCATTGCAATGTATAAGTGCACCTCTTTCAGTCCATTCCGGCACTAACAGGCGAGATCTTATAAAGTTACTAGCAAACCCGGTGAACTTCGTTTCGCCACCAATTATTTTCCCTGTTTTTCTGCTTTTTTATTCAATTTTTCCTGAATTTTCTTTGCTATAAACTTCACGGAGCCCGAGACCTTCCCAACGAAAGCAAAACCATGGAAATTGGTTCGTGCGTTCTGGAGTTATAGCGTCAGGAAGGAAAACTCGACTTATTTTTATATTATAGAAATAACGATAAGTAAGAAATCTTCAAATCTTTAGTAAGTCTTCATTTTAGCAATCATTGGACGTGCGTTTCGTCTGCGCATCAGCTAACGGTGTGCCGTATAGCGGCTCTTCTCCAAATGCTGACTGAATACGAACAGTAAAGCACATTGGGTTTTATTTTCGATGTCTCGGCCGCGGTTTCTTGTGCAACGACCGAAAAATGGCCGCCAAAACGTTTTTATTTTAGAATTGAAAACTGTAGTTAATTCTCTTTTTTTGTGTGTTTGGTGTCGTCTGCTTTGGTCATTGCTTCGTAAGGCATTAGTATTATTGTCACAGATAATCACACAAGATTTGACAATAATATTAATATAAATATAACAATAAAAATCATCATCACTTACCGTCATGTGAGATCGCGGTCAAATGCCTGTCTAGATTTAGATAAAAAAAAAAAAACATAAAAAATGTTTACAATCACATCTTAGTCATTTTGGAAGGGCCACAGTGCACATTCCAAATATTTATTTAATGCTGTTGCTTTTACCATTGGAAACAATTCCAACAGCATATCTATCAGTAGGTATCTCAATCTCACGATCCGGAACTGTGGACTGCCTAAGGGGTTACCGGAACTTCAGCTCGAAAAGCAGGAGTAGCAACGGGATGGTCTTTATTCAGTAAGAGTCTGACACAGGGACTGTCTCTCACTTCGCTCAAGGCGGGAGAAGTCATTGGATGATATTCCTCCTTAAATAAATCTGAATTTGATTCATAAAGTAAACCTTACATAAATAATTTACAGTTTTCCTTCACTCTTCATTCTTGATTTAAACGATTTTAGATTCAACAAACTGGGCGTTTCAAACCTCACCTACAAAACTAGGCTCTTAGATTACATTACTAACTAAAAACAAAACAAATGCAATTACAAACTTGCTAAAACTATGAAGTAAAAGACAATCAAGCAGTTTGCCCAATTTGAAATTATACCCAGCAGTGTTGGTTGTTGGTTGCTCACAACCAATTATAATGGAACCAAGGTTGTGTGGCGCAACCACGCGTGAGACATTTTTTATTAGTGTGGTTACCACTGTTCTTACATTTTTCTTATCATTAGCTAGCTTTCCGCCTGCGGTTTTGCCCGGAGTTTACTTGCATGATTGTGACTTGTGTCTGGTTGGGCAACTGATATGCAACGTGTTGCGAGTTCGGTTCTCTCTTGGAACAACACTTTCTGTGATACATGTAATGTTGTTGTTTATCTGGGTCTGTATGTTTATAAACGCTCACTACAACACACAAATGTACACCCACTTTTGTTATAAGTCCCATGTAAAGGGGTGAGCCTATTGCCATTTACTGGGCACAATTCCAGACTCCGAACTATTATTGACAAATGTTCGAAAAACCGAAAAAAGCCTAGTAATACTTTGTCTGAACCGAAAATCGAAACCGAGATCTCTTGTCCGACAGTCGCACTCTTCTTTCTTAAAAGTTTGTATTTAAAAAGTTTTCTATAAAAATGAAATTATTCAAATCGGTTCAATAATTTCGAAACTCATTCAATGTAAACAAACAAACAGTCAAACCATTGCTCTTCACATTAGTAGTTTAAACTAAATACTAGTTATATACCCAGCAATGTAAAGCTAATCTTTGTTTTAATAAGAAATGGAGGCAATGTGATAATGATGGGCTGACCTCCTTTATGGCCATAAAATGGTTGTTGGTTTTTGCAAAGATTAATTTAAAGTGGGTCTTAAAATACAATTGTAGTAATTAAACTTGTAATGTAACGTTCTGTGAATGAAATAGGTACTATGAGTAAAAATATGGTAATTGTATTAAGATGTAATCATAAGTCGTGTAATGGTTGGGTAGAATATTTATATTAATGACTATGTATATTCGTCTCGTGGGTGTCATAAGCTTTGATTAAGGGATTTGATAAACCAAAATGTTTTAAATCCTCCCAATATGGGACTTTTAACATAAATTGTGAAAAGTGAGTGTATATTGTACAGTGGCATTACGTGCCGTAACCAGTCAGGGATAATAGGCGTCGCGTTGCATTAGTAAATATACAGGAGGTCGTCCTTAGCCTATGTGCATTCACCACAAAGGTGCCTTTTATAAAATTATCATACTCTTCGTTACAAAACTAGTGTCAAAAATGTAACACAAAAGGGCATTGAGTAGTTGTTTCGTAACATAGTAACACCTAGTCTCAACCTTGCCGACAATTATCGTCTGAGAACTGCTAAATTCTACACGATTTACACTCCGTATAAAGATTTCTATGGCGCCAAGATCTGAGTTGCACTTGTTTATTTTTACTTCTAAAATAATAGGTATAAACATATTTTTTATACTATTTGAGGGAAAAGAAGTTTTAAATCAGGATAAATAAAAGACAGCACAATTTTCGGCTATAACTGTAGATAGTAAATCCAATAGGGTCCACTACTGGACTATCATAGTTATAAAAAACCTTTGGCAAGCGGATTGGAGTTCGCAGTTCAAAATAACCATTCGTTGCTTGATCACTGTTAAAAATTGCATCCCTTAATCAGCTCGCACGATACCAGCTGGAAGAGTAGGGGTGTTGACACATACTTATTTACGTAGATACCTTAAAATCAGTGGAATCTCTGGTCTGTCCAACATTGTACTCGATTACAGAATACTAATGCTACACATGGATAGAATGCCAAAATACGCACTGCCTAAACAGGTCAATCTCGTTCATAGTGAAACCTGTCTGGAATTCTGATATGGAATGTTTGAAGTTATATTATTATGTTTTGGGTTGTTATGTAATATTCCAGTTGTGTTCTGTGAAATGATATTTAGTAGGTTGTGGTCTTCTTATATTTTCTACGTAGACTATTTGGTTTAATTAAAAAAATGTGAGTTAATTAAAAAAATGAGAGTCCTGGGGTTAACTGTAGGATTAGGCCGCAAAAACCTTTACACAGAGAGGAGTGGAAAGAGGGTAGGACTGGTACATAGCAATAGTACCCTTTTAATACATAAAGCATACCATGTATAAAATTGTAATATTATCCTTATATGTATGTATAGCTAAAACAGTTAAACAAAAATATATACATATAAAGGAATGTGCTTTCATATTACAATTCAGAGCAAGTCCCCAAGTCTTGACTTAGAATTATTACTTTACGTTAAAAGTACCGTTGTCTGTTTGTGCAAAAATGTGCGGAAAACAATATATTTCGTGGTGGAATCCTTAAATGTTTGTTTTATTGCCAAATTGATTTATTTTATTGCCTTGTGCAACACATCAAAATTTGAGGTCAAGTATTTGCAAGTACGACTCATAGATATCATACGGAAATATTTGAATTTCGATAATTCAGTCACAACACGAAGAGTTATGTTGTTCCTATTACATCTGTAAAAAATGTTTTATACTCTGTTTTATATTTATAACGACGACTCCTATTACTTCTGTAAAAATGTTCTATACTCAGTTTTGTATTTGTTATCTGTGGATAATAAAATACTGGCCACCTGTAATGCGCGGGAATGCGCCATGTTGTCTATGCATTATTATTCTATTACAAAAAAAGTAAAAGAGTTTGCTAATGGCGGTCAGTGGTCACTCGTTTCTGTATTTATACATAACATACTATGTTACTATATAAATAAATAAATAATAAAATAACATATCGCTAATATCAATGTTAATAATTAAGATTTGACAAAAATTACACCTAATCAAACAAATTAAATTCTATTGCCATTTTTTATTTTACTAAACTTTTCTTGTTTCTTTGTTACAGTATTCCAACAATGACATAAAAGTCCCACAAGATGGCGCTACGGTTGAAAAAAGACATCAAGAAGGCCTCCTACTACGTGTGGTTCCTCGGTGCGCAGGAGTCGCGCGGCCTCCGAGGGGAGGAGTTTGCACTCCCTGCTATACGCATACTAGAGGACAGAGCGAGGGACTTGGAACCTTTTAAAGTTACTTTACAGGTTAGTAGAGTTATTATAAACTTAGTATTGATGATGAGATAGAGTCAAGAAGATTTTTTTTTATTTTCAGACGTATGTGTATTGTCATCTTTCTGCTATTTTTTATAATATTAAACGCGTTTTCAAATCCTTCTATAACTTAGAATTTCCAAAAGGAAAAATAGTCCCAAAAATAGTTGTATCCGCAAACTAATTGGCAGGCCACAACTGTGGAATTAGCAGTCGTCGGCGTTATTTCTGAACCGATACGACCTTCAAACTTTCAAGAAAAGAGCGTATTCTTTTTTAATAGACCGGCAATGCACCTGTGACTCCTCTGGTGTTGCGGGTGTCCTTGGGCAGCGCTGATCGCTTACCATCAGGTGACCAGTCTGTTCGTTTGCCCCTTATTTCATAAAAAGTGAAGACTTTTAAGTGACTATCGCCAAGTATTAAATAGTTACTGAATATAATGCTTTTCTTTAAAATTCTCTACTGAAAACAAAATAATATGTTTGTTTGCTGACACTATAAGCAAATCTGAGACATCGTCCTCAACCTGCATCCATCAAGTTCACGAGATAGTAGGTAAAGTAAATTCTCACGAATGTGTAAGAATTTCGTAATTCTTATAAACACACCCAAAAGGTGTGTTTTGCATTAAGGAAAATAATAACTTGTTTTTGACCCAGATGCCTACGGATGTAGGAATTTTGAGGCATACTTTGAGGTTTTTGTGCATGGTGGAAGTTTTTAAATGAGATTGGGGTAATAAAAGTAGATAGAAAGTATTGTTATTTAAAGGACAATATGTAATAGATACAGTATTTCAATCTCAACTAAAATCACGATTTACTCACGTATTAATGAAGAAAAAGCTTTACTAGTTCCGAGTCACAGAGGGACTTTTCATCACGAGTAAACCGTGATTTTCATTTTATAATTTAGTATTTTTCTGTCGGACAAGGACTCATAGCCCTCTTATGAAATGTAAGGTATTTTAAATTAAGTGAGAGCCTTTCAAGCAGACGTATCAATTTCTACTGATAACAAAAATAACTCCAACCTTATCTATGACAGCAAAAATTCCAACAAAGAATTTTAGTTGCTAATCAAATACAATTAAATGTCAATTTGGAATGAATGGAATGCCGATCGATCTCGTTCACTTGTAAACTATGACTATGAGTGATATTGGGGAAAGTGGAGGCATCGTTCTAATTGGTTGCGTTACTCTTCACGTTACGTAAAACTGTGTAAGTTAGTGTAAGCGAGGAACTGCGAGAGGAGTTCCGATGTCGATTGGTAGATAATTGTTATGTAGGTATGTTGTTGAATGGTTCGGATGCTATGATGATGATTATAATGACCGGCTCGACCGCAGTGATACGGCACGACCTCACAGAAAACCGTCGTGAAATAACGCTTGCGTTGGGGTTCTTTTCTAATGAGGTTACCGGAGGCCCAAATAACCCCCTTCCCAATCTTCCCCAACAACCCTTAAATTCCTAACCCCCAAAAGGCCGGCAACGCACTTGTAACGCCTCTGGTGTTTTGGCTGTCCATGGGCGGAGGCGATTGCTTATCATCAGGTGATCCGTCCGCTCGTTTACCGGCTTATACCATAAAAAGTGCCTTCAACATTTTAAGACGTTAAGAAACACCTATTAAGTTTTTGACTGCCAACAGAAAACTGTTGAAGGCAAATCCTCCGCTCACGTCGGTCACCGGTGACCCCCGTGGCGTTTAAAGTGTTAAGTTACTCTCTTTTACACATAATGTACAATTTTTCTCTCCCCCAGGTATCCCACAAAGGCCTGAAGATAATTCAGAATGTCACAGCCAAGGGCAAACAGCAGACCATCAAGCACTTCATACCGCACGGCAGTATCACCAGCGCAGTGGTGCAGGCAGACGTGGTGGCCTGCGTGTTGCTGCTCTACAACCCGTTGACTGGATGCCCTGTACATGTTCATGCTTACAGGTTGGTGGTACCTTTTGAAGCTGGAGTTAGAGCTGGGTGTTTGAATGTTGTGTTTTGTTGTGTTTAAGATATTTTAATTGAGTTTATATTGAGTTTCTGGTCTAGATTGATCTAGATATATTTGCAATGGGTTTATGGCTTTTTCTTTCATTTAGTCAAGATTCCTGGCGATATAAATTGGTTGATACGAGTATCAATATTGGTTAACAATTAAATTTAAAAAAATTCTCATTGTTTATTAGCATTTTTTCGGATTTGTATGTAATATTATTTATTCAAAGTTGTAAAATGCTTGCTTCTTGCACTGTTTACTGTTATCTGCACAAAATACCTACGACATTAAGTCCACATATTTTACTATATGTGCATGAAGCTTATAAAATAAATAAATAAACAAAATATGCTACACTAAACCATACGATAAACATACATTTCATTTAGCAAAAAGCAAACGTTACTATCAAAAAAGTGCAAACGAATTTTACAAAACGTATCCTCTTCACTTAGAGATACACTCATACAATTTGAAATAATCTCAAAATGAGTAGGAAACGAATGACATTTAGCACATTATTGTAAGGTCACAGCTTAATGTCAAGACCTCGCGATGTTCTAGCCCAACTGGTTTCTAACTACTGAGCAAATGTTCGCTACATATGCACGGTACGGCTACATATGTTGTATTGTACAACTCTTATTCATAAAATGATGTTATAGGTAGTTTAGCTTTTATATTTCTTATAAAAATTGTTCGTAGAATAATGTAAGCAAATATGTGAACGTGTAAAAAGCTTAAGTGAGTTTTTTAATTACTATTCTCTATCTTAGCGATTATTATATCACGAAGCTCTTATTTCAGTCAGATTTACCTCATTCTTTTCTATTTTTGGTAGAAGATTTCTCGTGTAAATGACATTTAAACCCTAATCAAACTAATCTGTAAAAAAATATTTTACCTAAACGTATGAAATTAATTGACACTGTAGTGACATTCGTGAATTATGTCAAAACTTATGTCAAGCTACTAAATTTTGTAATCACTTCACAAGAAAAGAGCATATTAGTTGTTTTGAAAAGCAGGCAACGACTACTGGTGTTGCGGGTGTATGGACGGTGTTGATCGCTTACCATCAGATGACACATCTGATCGTTTGCCCCTATTCCATAAAAAATCAGATTTCGCTAAGCATTTAATTATTAATAATGCCATTTGCTATCTAAGCAAACAGATACAAGTTAACACGAAACGTTTTAATTGAAACGTCCGATCCTCTTCACCTACACTACATACATAGAAAAGGTAATATATTGTAGTATTATACATGACATTTAGCACGTATGTAAGGTACACATTAATCAAGACCTCGCGATTGTTTCTCTAAAACAAGGTTTCTAAGTTACTCAGCTAAATGTTCGCTATCATATGCACGGAACAGCTACATATGTTATATTGTACATCACTCTTATTCATAAAAGGATCTTATAGCTAGTTTAGCTTTTATTTTCTTAAAAGGACTAGGTAGGAGTTGTTGATTAAGTGGTATTCTTAAATGAATAATGTTAGGTGCAAATATGGGAACGTGTAAAAACTCTAAACACGTTGATGGCTAGTAGCGCTAATATTATGATGAATATGCCTAATTTATCTATCTTAGCAACGCACTTGTAACTCCACCAATGTTCTTGTCTCCATTGCCGATTTATTCAGTCACTTATTCTATTGGGCAAATCGTCGGCTGATTTTTCCCCCATAGAAAAAATGTTTTAAACCTGCTCAAAGAATGTTGAAAATAAAAGCTCAATGAAATTAATTTTCCTGACACTTAGATTCGTGTCAAAACGTAATTAGAACAGTATATTTATTTGCACTAACATACAAAATTATTTACATAATTTTAATACAAGCCATAATTGTCTGGTCGACATACAGGTCAACACTACAGTTTATATTGAAACGTCCGATTCTTACCTACCTACATACGTACGTATGTAAGTACACATATAATCGATCCATTGTTTCTCTAAAACAAGGCAAGTTATCAGCTAATCGTTGCATATCAGTGGCGGAACAGAAACCAATTTATTTTTACATCACTCTCTGATATAAACCTCCATTCTTATCATGATGGTTGATAAATAGGTCTATTTGGGGTCTTGGGGTTAGTAGGACTAGGTACAAGTTGTTAATTAAGTGGTATCCTAGAATTTAGCAATTGAATGTGCCTGTTTTAGACGCATTCACAATATTCTAACTCAAAACCATTAACAGACAGTCGATGGTTATATTAAAATGGAATTATCTTAGAAACATTTGTTATACTTTAGACTTGGAGGATAGAGCTATTAATGATATACCATAATGAATCGTCGAGTCATTTGTCCGCACGTTCCATAGAAAAAAAAAGTTAAAATTAAAGATCGGATAAATAACCGACATGTACATGGGACGGGCCGTATTCATAACAGCGTATCGAGATCGCGTATCATGTATACGCGTATCATAATCCCCGTCCACATATGCGATCATGATACGCGTCGACGATACGGATACGGTGATCGGATCGGGCAAATGATACATGTCTGGACCCGCCTTAATACTACTTCCCAACAATATCTGACACAAAGGGTGCCATCTTCACCTGACATCTGACATTTAGTGTCGCAACTACCGCCATCTGTATGCAATCCCCGCAAACTGAGCGGCCATTATTCATGTACCAACATTACAATATCTTAAAGGTTCCCAGGAAAATATTAATTGTTATTGTTTGTTGTTTGTGCTTGTATTTTAATGGAAATTCGCAATAAAGGTTTGGAGACTTTGGAAAGGTATTTATAATTATTTAGGTATTGGTGTAGGTAATTATTTATTTGCTTAAGTTGAGAATCTACTAAGACCTTTATAATATATGAAAAAATGTAAAGTCGTTTCTTTTATTACTATTTAATAAAATTCCAATCACAATTCCGTGGTTTGAGGAGATTTGTCAATAAAATATTCTATTAATATTCATTATACGTTTAGTCCTCTCTTGGTTCTTCAGCCCCTTAAAAAAATTCTATTATAGTTGAAGCTTGCTTTAGGAGAATTCAGTGTAGCATTTACAAGGTATAAGTTTTAATGACGTAAATGTCTATTTCTAATTCATCATCATCATCATCAATAATCTGTTTTTGAGGGGTAAAATCATTCAAAGACTTCTCCGGCCTTAGGTGAGACGAGAGAGCGTCAGACTCTTACTGACTAAAAACCACCCCGACGAAACGCCCCAGTAACCCGCTAGGGAGTCCGTAATATGCTGGGACAGTTTACTGTTAGACATATAATGGATTCTACTTAAGACGATCGAAGCATCAAACTTAGCAACAATTTAAAACCAAATCCTTCAAAATACCGCTTACATTACACGCACAAAACCACCACTTTAAAGATTTCCATTTTAATGTGGCAACGGCTGACATATCACGTTTGTGCGCCTGCGCATCTAGAGGTCAAAGCGACATCTAGCGGCGCTCGCCGAGAATTCGTTACGAGACCCACTTTTGTAGTTTATGGATATTCAAGTTTGACTAGAAAGAAGTTTACAATGGTAATTCGACTTTAAGTGGTGCTAACGAGAGTCCAAAGTCGATAAGTTGTAATATTATTGTTATATTGTGAAATTTGCTGAATACGACTGTCATATGTATTTAGGAAGATTTTAACTAACACAACTCAGAATCAATGACATCTGACATTTGAAATTTAGGGATCACGACTGCCTAGCGTGTTACCGGGGCTCTGGCTCGAAAAGCAGGGGTGGTAAGAGTCTAACACTCTCTCTTGCCGCACTCAAAGCAAAATAAGTCATTGGATGATTTTCCCTCCGCAAAAAAAAGGATCACGACCATTTCGATACATCCAAGATCAAGAAAGTCAGTTGAGTTATTCTAAAGTCATTATAAATGATATAAAAACGTTAAAGACTTCATAACTATTATAATGTTACTGATACTAAATCAACAGATTTTTATAGCAAGATTAATATTCTATCAACCTACAATAATTTAGATTATAAAAAGAAAACCAGTACTGTCTAATAATTGATAATATCCTGTACCAATACTAAAATACTTTTATATCAAACGAAAGCATTAGTTATCATGATATGTTTACGACAATAATCTAAACAAGTGGTCTTCATAATCTAAACCAAGATTGTGCATTAAGAGCCGGCTTTAATGGCCGCAAAAAGGTTCTATACTGGTCGTAATAAGATCCCTAGTATAGGGCTGTGCTTTATTTTTACTTTGTTAGTTTTCAATAAATTATTTAGTATTTGCAATATGTATTTATTTAAAAATCGTCTAAAATTACATACATATTTTGAAATAACTTAAAAAAAATATATATACCTAATCATTTATTTTTTGAATATCTAATTTTAAACACTCTGTAATATTGTAATATATATATAGTCTTCAATTTAATAGTCATAAGAGTGACTGCTTTAATCAAAGTGTTATTTTGGTCCATATTAAATATGTACTGGAAATTCGTTATCAAATTCTTCTACCAATTTACACTCTAATGAACGACAACAATACATTACACACTCAGATAAGAAAACTCCATTCCCTACGTGTATTTTGTTCAGACTATTTTACATGAGTATTAACCATTTCCATTCATCATAATGCATCTAATCAGATATTAACATAGTTCAACCGTAAGTATCTTGACTTATAAACGGTGTTAGTGACCCTCACTTTGTTAGCAGCATACATAGATATTTTTATACTACCTAGCCCTAACTAGACCCTACCGGTTCCGACCCTAACGAGCCCGCGTTAGAAGCTGCTCCATAATATAAGCAGTTTTGATTAGAATATAAATGAAAATCATTAAACTTTTGCATCCCACACTTGTATTACAGCAATTTTATGAGCCCCTTTTAATAGCAAGTTTGTTTTTACTTAGAAAGGAGGTTAGATTATTATATTTATTTACGCATCCTCTTTGCATGTGGTCGTCGTAAAAATGTTATTGGCTGCACAGAAAGTTTTCATTGCCGCGGAAAGTTTATGCGAAAATTAAAAACGATTTCTGTCATTTGTTTAGGCGCGTAAACTTGACGTTTATGGTTGAACAAATGTCTCGAGAGTTCAAGATTAATCACGCATACAGTTATATTAAATTTTCTATTTAAAAACTTGTTTTCAATAGCGAATTTATTCATTCATTAGGGACATGCCAAGGTGTGGCAAAACCACACAAAAATTCATTTAAAAATCAAGGATAGCGTATACTTTCTAATGAATAGAAATAATAGCATTTCTAGCGCAAAGGTGAATAGGGCGACCTCTGACAAAGACATAGACACACATAATTCGAATAAACACATCGAAAACACATCCATCGACTGTTGTCTTCACAAAAAGTTTTGGTTTTACCCTTTCACCGCGTCAATGGTCACGCGGCGCGAGTAATTCACGCATTTGACAGCTCACAAAAATTTTGACAGCTGTTCCAATATGGCTGACTTGAATAAAAAAATACTTTCACTTATATTTCGTCGTTACAAATAAGTTTTGGCGGCAACAATGGACACGTTTGGGTGTTATAAATAGACGATGGTTTGTTAATGCTGCGTGAAGAGAAAATTAAAATGGCGGCTGGGATTTTTTTGTAGCAAAGGTACTGTTGCTTTCTGCCTTGTATCGATATTATAGGAGAATCGATTTGATGTGACACTCGATTATTACTTGCGTCGTTAGTAGCGATGACATTGCAGAATTATGTCGAATTATATCACAGATTATAAAACTTGTGATTGGTCTCTGTAAGGTCATTATGATATCATCAAGATGGACATTTTGGGTACAAATATTTGTTTAGCGGAAGTAAGCAATAATTCATAATAGCTATTACCTAATTCAATAGAAATAAGAAAACATTGATATATTATGTACTCGTAATATTTGAAAATATTCATATATGATGACGAGGGGTCATCATATATCAATATTTTTAACAGTAAATTACGGTTTTGTTTTCATCAAATTCACACAGAATATAGTTTCTAGATCATAGCACCCTTGATTGACTTCCAAATCCTTGTAAATAACGAAAATTCAAGCAGACTCATTGAAGGTTACTAAGAATGTATCGAAAAATTACGTCTTCTCTACTCTTGACCCTCTATTCAACCGGCTTGCTTAAAAACAAGTGCGAAGAGTGTATCTGTTCTAGACTCATAAAAACAACTCATACTAACACTAAAATATTAAGCTAGTCTCATTATGATTGGTCAACGAGACTAAACGCTTTGTCTAGCCTCATTCTGATTGGTCAGCAATACTAGAGACTTAAGCAGATCTCATTATCATTGGCCGAAGTTTTATCAAGCAGATCTCATTATGATTGGCCTTTGGGTTTTATAGTGGTATTCTCATTGTAAAATAGGTATAGAGACTCAAAAATATTCACCTTTTACCATTAAATCCTCTTTACCTTGACATTCATACGAGATTGTTAGTTCAAATGAGTCAGATGCGGCCTGAGGTCACGTTGAACAGGATAATGTATAATTACTACATCATCAACCATTATAATTTGACCTTTCACACATTGGAATGCTCATCTTTTTAATTAGAATCGAATTTCTTGATCCTTTTTGTTTCTCTAAAATGTATTTAATTAGACAAGTGTAGGTGTGATATTCTTTTGTTCAGTGTGATTCAAAATTATTGATTTCAAATAGACCGGGAAGGCACTTTTGAAAGTCAAAGCAAATATTACAATATTTAAAAAAATACCGTCTGTCGGTCAGTCCTCTAGTGAAGCTATTTGCTCGTTCCAAAGTGTAGATTCCTATGGAGATGAACGAGCAAGAAACTTCATAGGTTACTCTTTTTCAATCAGGTTTACAATACTTGGTTACATTGTTTCGTAGTCAGTCAAAGTCAAAATTATTTTTTATTTAAAATAAAGCGGGAAGTCACTTTTGAACATCAGAGCCTTGTAATATCAGAGCCTTATCATATGTTCTATTTGCTCGTTCCAAAGTGTAGATTCCAATTGAGAAGAGATTTTTTTTTAAATAAATAAAAATACTTTCAACACAATAGAAAACAAACTAACCTTTTATCTTAATACCCTATTAACATTTTTGGCACCCAAACACCCACGTAGAAGGTAGCTCATCATAATTTAACCAACTTCTCAGAAGCGAGGTACAAGCAATGTGTTGGTGCAGCTTACCCGACCTTGGAGATGTGTATTGTGTATTTAAGTGACAGGCTGTTGAATATCGCCTACAGAGTGATATACAGCCTCTTTATATACAACCTTCAACTGTGTGAATAGTATGTGCATGCCTTTATTTAGATAGTGTGTTCAATGGATGAGCTTTATAGCTGTGAATGGGAAACTTATAGTCGTTTGCACCAACCACTAACTGAGAATAGGGATGATGACGGGGTATAAAAATTAAAAATCTATTTAGTCAATCAGTTGGGTAATGGAAAATTATTAGACACGTATTTTTTTATTTAGTTGTATAAGTAACTATACTGAGATAAAACGAATCAAAGTTTAGAAGTGCAAATACGTCATTTCTACGTATAAAACGTACCTAGAAGTGACATCACGCGATATTTCAAATCAATATATCTTCGAAATTATTTGTTTCCGTAAGAAAATAAAAAAACCGACATTGAAACAAAAATTAGTCATCTACCATATTACTTTGCATGAAGTAACTTAACTTATTTTCGCATTTATAATATTAGGATTACTTAGAATATTCCTCTCACAATCTTCCAAGTAAAGTTAAGCAACCGCTTCAACTTTATAGTAAATAGAAAATACTTAGAATCACATTATGTGAATTGCCAAGATTCTAATGCCTTCAATTGTCCTGCAGCCAAATATTTCTCAATACTTGGCTATTCGATGCTAATCGTCTTTGCATATACAATCCTTACATTTATTATAAACAAGTTATATATATTTTTATATGTTGAACGGTTTTAATAAGCTTATATTGTATGGTTATCAAGATTAAGAGTGTGTACCAAATATCAGATCGATCAGATGTCAGATAAGGAGTTAAATGCTAAATTTTACCAAAGTAGACTGAAGCTAAATAAAACTATTTACTAAAAGAAGTTTCCTTTCTTTTAGTATGAAGGCGAAATTCTCACTAAAAATACTGGACAACTTTTTTGAAGTAAGGGCAAAAAGTAAAGTTTAGGTTGCCTACTGATTTATTTGAGTTTTGACTACGTCGGTAAAAAGTAAGAACCAGAATTACTCGAAGTATTAAAATAAATAGTCCTAAATACACTGAACCACAGTCAAAACAAGCGCTAAAACCAAACTAGTAGTTCGATTTGCATCATCATAAAAAAAAACAATTATTTAAAACATAAATAATAGCATAGAATCACAAATATTTTTAAGGTATGAATAGAAATAGAAAATAGGGATTCATAGCTAACAAGGAGTGTCACAATTTGACCTTTGTTCCAAAAGTGTGATGTTATGTTATTATAAATAGCAGGCTCCTATTAACATAAATATTCCAAATAATTGAATGCAGTTACTGAGATCATTCGGCTATGCATCACCATCGCTGTTCATTGAATAAACATTGCACAATTGAAATTCTTGTGGTGTTAGCAAAATAAACAGATAAATTGCCTCTATCGATAAAGGTCGATTTGGCAAGAATTGAGCACTATTGTGTGGATTTATACCTACAAATGCTTCGATGGTTGAATGGTCAGGCGTGGATTAATTTTGACATCAGATTCAGTTTTACTTTTTGGGATTCTTTTTTTTTGGAATAAGCCGGTAAACGAGCAATATTTAATTTGGAATAAACAGGTAAGCAATCGCCGCCGCCCATGGACACTTGAAACACCAGAAGCGTTACAACTGCGTTGTAAGTCTTTTGGGGGTTAGGAATTTAAGGGTTGTTGGAGATTCGACAATTTTTGGAAATAGCACAGATTCTGCATTTAAATACATTGAATGCGTACAGACTCTACGTGCGTACAGCGTGTCGCGTGGCACGCGAGCTTTAAAAGTCATCAGACCACCACAGATCGGCCCCACAAGGACTGATTTCGACCCGCAAATGCGAACTGCCTAACGGGTTACCAAAAATCTCAATGTGGTAAATTTTTGATGCTGCATAATGTCTAATAGTCTTAAATTATTTGTGGAAGTCCAGGAAAGGTTTAGAGAAGGTGAGAACAAAATGTTTGAGGCAATACGACGTTTGCCAGTTCAGCTAGTTTATAATAAAAGGTACTATACATATATATGCCTATTTACCCCATCAGCATAAAAAGTGATGATACAACATTACATACACATATACGAAAAATTTAGAACAATGTACAAATGTACATTGAACCATCAGACAAGTGTCTACCTTGACATTAAAATGTCAACATTCCTTTACTGAGCGAGTTTCGAACATCGAACGCAATTCGCATCGAATCGTGTAACATTGTGTTCGTTTTTGTTGCCCATGCGCATAAGATGAGGTGCGCCTGTCACACCGTACTGTTTATTAAGCGGATTATGTTTGATTGGATTAGTGTTGATTTTGTAATTCTTAATTATTTGGGTTGTGTTAATGGTGTGTTAATTTGGGGTTTAGCATAATTTGAGTACGGTAGTTATTTCTATGTGTGTGGTAGGATGTGTTAATGAGGGTGCAGAAGAAGTGCATAGAAATCTGGTTCGTAATTTTGAGTTTATTTTTATCATTCATGTTTCTTTTTAAACCATCCATGTCCATTCTATGATGCATTGGTTTTCAAATCAACAATGAGAATTTGTGTACTATAATCGCAAATAAATCAGATACATTGCTTTAAACGTAATGCGCAGTTACGTACCTATCAATTGAAATTTAATTCAAATTCAAATTTAGGTATTTATTTGTTCATAACACATCTCATACGTCTGCACAGTTGATGCGGTGGCTGGGCAACTGGTTGCCGCCCAGCGTGTTGCGAGTTCGATTCCCGCACGGAACAACTATTTGCAGATCACACAAATTCTTGTTCCGGGTCTGGGTGTGGAGTGTGAGCTTGTATGTTGCACCCACGACACAGGAAACAATACTAATGTGGCCCAAAATTAAAAAATAAATAAAAGAAAAATAAAAAAAATCTCCTTGTTCGACAGATACATCAGTTTTTTCCATTTACACGATCAACTTCATTACGCTCCGGTGTAATACACATCCACTTTAATCTCCAATGAAGTGGCATGTTATAAATTTTCACTTTAATTACTAACTACAAGACTTACAAGTAGTAGGTAATAATACTCATTCATTTTCTAAAATAACACGACAGATGATGCGCCAAAGGAATTTGACCTTTAAATGTCCTTACAGTGAACTCAAAATGATTATCAAGTATTTTAATGACGTTGTAATACCAAATAAGCAACTAATGACCTGTCATCGGATGTTATTCTAGAATTATTAGTCTTTGTTAATTAATATTATTCTCGTTTTCAATATGTTTATAAATGTAGATGTGTTTTTTATGGTATAAGCCGGTAAACGAGTAGACGGATTACCTGATGGTAAGCAATCGCCGCTGCCCATGGACAACTGCACCACCAGAAGCGTTACAAGTGCGTTACCAATCTTTTGGGGGTCTATTGTGGAATCAGGTATTGGGAATATTGTAATTGGGTCTTCGGTAACCTCACTTACACAACGCAAACGTTGTTTACGTCTGTTTTCTGTGAGACAGTGGTATAACTCCGGGCTCTCCCACACCTATAGAGTCAAAATGCTTGTTTTATGGACTGTAAAAGATCATTTAGCTCACCCCAGTCATATTAGCAAAAATATTTTGATTTTAGTTCAAAGAAACAGTTAAATGTCTTTTGAGATAATTTAACTCATCCCAATCTCATTTGGTTATTCAAGTATTTCATTGGACAATATGGTATTGTACATACATATACAAAGAATGTACAGTCAGCATGTTTGTTTGCTACCCTTACCGGCCTTGTATTCATTCCCTTCAGCCAAGGTTACTCTAATGGCTCTGCTGTGAAGCAACAGCACCGTATACACGACACACAGGTTGTAGGCCCGCCTACTATCGATAACAGGTTCAATCGGCTATTGGTACAGTTGGTAGCAAAAATATTGCATATGATGTTTTATTTTCGATTAAAACAAATTCCCTGACTTAAACCTTTTAAAATGCAATCTGTAAATTCTGTAATCCAGATAGATTGCCAAATGGCGATTGGCAGATGCCAACCGTGGAGATGTCAAACCCTATTTTAAGAGAAGGTCTCTAGTCTGGCAGCGGATTGTTACGGGCTGTTGATGATAATGATAGTCTTTACATGAGAAGATCTTGAAAGAAATAAAGGGACTTGTTTTGGAGTCATTTTTCTACATGAAAATATATATCTGTACCGATCAGAGTACGTCTGGCGCTCTGTTTGGCCGGCTCCAATAAACCTACCAACCAGAACAAACACAGTAATGTTTCGATCTCGTTGAACGTAAAACAATCTCATTCTAAACCCTCAGAACGATGTATGATTAGTTAATACAAACAAAAATAAAATCAACTCATATGTTCATTTTATTAACAAAGCAGTTCCTTATTTTACTTTATTTTGTAAACGTACTGTAAGTATTATAATTTGTCACCACATCCATATCAAGCCTTCAGAGAATTTTCTCGCTGCCTGTACTTCACCTCTTCAATACTCGGACCACCAGTAGTAGGGCGTACATTAATCAGCTTTAATATAATACAAATTATACATTCAAATTGATACCAAGCTGTGTGGTACTTACGATTGAAATTCGGATGTCGTAATAATGGTATGGAATGTTGTATCTCATTGATTCGGTGGTTGAAAATATGACTTCTGTATGTGAGGTCCTAGAGAAACTGTATGCATTTAATTTTTTTAATAGAATTGGATACCTTTATACATACATTAGCGACCTCTACCTAATAATGTTTCAAGTGCATTCAATATTAAACCATAAGGTATTCAGAACAAAGTTCAAAATGAGAAAACACAGTAATTTACGAAACTACCAATCACAAACAAAACAAAAACATATCAATCACGCAATTTAATAGACACCTAACACAAGAAACATTTAAAAACAGAACCCTTTAACCACCATCTGTCAAACTGTTCTCATTCTCACAGATTAAAAATAACGTTGTATAACCAGCCAGTTTAGATGACATAACTCTATGCTAATGCCCTGTAGTTTATGGTAATCGTAGGGCCGCCTATGCACGGTCCTTACAACACATCCGTTGGGCACCGGTGTCGTATCATGAATGGTATATGGAGGTGATCGACCTTAATCAGATTACTTGTGACATCGATGAACCTTAAACCTTAAGCTCTAAAGCCTATTTTAGGCAATTTTTCTTACTTGTTTATTAAGCTTTTTTTAACTCATATTTTGCATACCTTTGTGATGTCATCACCTCTTGCCGCAAGTGTTGTAAGAATCGACTAAGGGACTACATATTTGACTGAAACCAGGCAGCAGCGCTCTCTGATAAGCTCAACCTTTTAAACTGTGATCTTCAACTTTTTTATGGTATAAGCCGGTAAACAAACGGATCACCTGATGATAAGCAATCGCCGCCGCCCATGGACACCCGAAACACCAGAGGCGTTACAAGCGCGTTGCGGGCCTTTTGGAGGTTAGGAATTTGAGGGTTGTTGGGGAATCAGGGATTGGGAAAGGGGGTAATCGGGCACCTTAAAGTAACTTAGTACTTATACGGCAAACCCTCTTATGAAGGAGGACCATAGTCCAACGATGGACTGTCACAAACTTTAGATGTTGTATAGTAATAGGATCGCCTCACTATTACGTGTTTTTAGCAAGTACAAAAAGGTACTTTTCACCAACAATATTATGTATTAAACAAGCCATTCAAATATTACATAAGTACCTACCTTATAATTATTAGTTGTTTAACAACCTCAGACAAGAGTCATATATCACGTTGTCATTCTATTGATTGAGATTAATGCTACATAGCTACATTCAGTTATTTTAAATTAAATAGTTATTTAAACAAATGTGTGTTCCTACTTACCTAAATGTTTGTGTAGGTATACATTTTTAAAAAATGTTGACCTTTAACTTGGTCCCAAAAAAAGTAAAAGTTAACTCATAAAGACACTGACCCTAGTCAGGTTTGTGGCAAAAATAACTTGCACATAATATTATAAGGTACTTATATAAAGAGATGCCCTTTTATGAGAACTTTGGTCTTTTTGTAAATGTATTTTATTAGTCTTGTTTTATCGCGATCCCGACAGAGGTATGCATTTCTTTTATTCATATAGATTTATTACAAGTACGTCAATTTTAAGCATCATTTTAACATTAACTACCACAGCAGAAAACGTTGCCCCATACTAGGACTTTCTCCTCTGTCGAGGGGCGTTTATAGTGCGGGAATTGAATCCACTACACGTTGCACGGCAACCAATTGCACAACCACCGAGCAGTCAAATTGGAAGTCAAACAGCTCCAAGCTCAAAACACACTCAAAATCTCTAAATCGACAAAACAATCAACCCTTTCCCAATTCGACCTAATATTTTAACACCCATTGTAGCAACTGTCAAAATGTGACAGATGAGGCCGCCATCTTGCAATCAACTTTGACATTAGCCCGCGAACATTTGGGCGCGCTGTCACTCGGGTGCTCTTGGAATGCGCATGCGTGACTAGTGTTGGGTAACGTGTAGTTTGTCATGGAATGGGCGATCGTGGCTGTAAGACACGAGTAATGATGGATGTTGTAAGGGCTCATTGTAGTATTTATCTTTATATTTTGCATGTGAATTGGACATCTTATGGAAAACAATGAGTCGAATGTGCAATAGATGTTTTAGTTGACACGATTGTGGTCTTTGAGGTTGATTATATAAGATTTATTTTTAATTATACAAATATTTTTATCTAGTTACTTGGTTAAGGCTATTTCTTCACCTCTGGTTAAGTTTTTGTCAGTCAAACCCGTAGATAATTTAGCGTATCTCACGCCTACATAAGGCCCTAGCTATGATTCAAATTGTTGTCGATGTTTGGATTTGGATTTCAAAAAATATTTAGCCTAACTTTTCATTACGAAAAAATCTAACAAAACCCTTATCTTTGCCAACAGATGCGACTCAGACCACACAGCAGAGATGTTGTACACCCACCTCCAAGCTTTGATAGAGAGACCAGAAAACCAGAAGAAGTTTGCGGACATCGAGCGCAAACTTCAGATGAGGGGGGCGCTGCCATCGTCCAAGAAGCCCCCAGACTCATCCCTTGGAAGCGAAGTCTCCCGAGAATCAGATTCAGGGAGCAACGAGGAGCGTTGTGTAGCTAACCTATATGACAGTTTAGCTGCAGAGTTGAAACAAAAGTTATCTACAGGTAAACGGGGATTAGGTTAGTCTATTTTCTTTATTTTCGTAGGTAGACAATGCTTGTTGCGTTTTGCACCGGTATCTGGGTATGTAGTTTGGAGCTTTTTATGTTTTTTTTTTATAATATCTTTATAGAAAGTACATAGTACTACATCAGTACCTGTGGTGATAATATTACAATTTTGTAACTAATCGTATGTAACGTAGACGTATTTACATTAACTTATTGTCACACGTTTTTATTTAAGCGTCCACAGGCATCGCACGCATCGTACGCATTCTGTATGACGTCATCAGTACGCATCGCATGTAAGCATTGCTGATGATGCGGTCCGTACGATGCGGATCAGTGGACGCAGTTGTATGAGTTTCTATACAAGACAAACTAAAATCCGTTGCGTGCGATGCGGGCCTGTGGACGCGTATCTTTATGTGTCATACTCATATCCAGTTATATTGTCAGTCCCATGAAATAGAGAGAAAATCTTACGATTAACCATTCAGACACAATCCAAGAATGCGTCTTATGACAGAGAATTTCACTAAACCAAAATAATAAAATAATCAATCTGTTCTAAATTATTTGCAGTGATAAATTATGCTTCTTTTATTTTGATATGCCAATATTTATGAAGCTTCTGATTTATATGTAGTAGCATTTTTATTTATTTTAAATGTAAGCTTTGCGGGCAAACAACACAGTATTCATAGTCACCCTACACACAAAAAAAGTATTTGGTGCCAATACAACTTATAAGGATCTTCATTTATCATTCTCTACGATATCTATTTTGCCTTACAATGTAAATGAATATTATAAAGATAAACTTATGGGTACCAAAATAACCTTAGACAGCCAAAACTCTATTCAAAATTAAACAAAACACTACTAAAAGGATTATAATGCTTCAGAACTCAGCATAACTCACTCTAAACTCATTTCAACTCAACCCAACTCACTCTCACTCACTTTACCTAACCGAAACTCACTTACAACTAACATTTTACAGGCAAAAGTCCGATACTTCTTCCTCCACGGGACTACGACACAGTGCACCGCCAGAAGGGCAACCTCTCTAACATCGACACGCGGCGTTGCCTGAACCAGAACATTGTCGGAGTGAATGCCAGGCGCAAGCTGGAGTCTTCGGGAGGAAGCTCCGGCATTGGGAGTGACCTCGCGCCGTCTCCAGAGAGGAATGAATACAGGCAGCATGATAATCATAGCACTAGCGGTAAGTTCAAATTGCTTTTTTTATATGTTGCCCCATAATAGGATTACCTTAAGTTTCGTGGGTGCGTTTACAAACATACAATTTCACCTAGTCCAAAAACATTACTTTGTGAATTACACAAAGTGTTGCTCCGTGCACAATCGAGCAATGCGCCATCAATCCACCAAAGATAGGGCCCAGTAAGGCTGATCCAGACCTGTGGAATACCTAGCGGGTTACCGGGGCTCCGGGTCGAAAAGCAGGAGTAGGAACGGGATGGTTTTTAGCCAGTAAGGGACTGACACTCTCTTTCGCCTCGCCCAAGGTGGGAGAAGTCATTGGATGATTTCCTCTTCTCAAAATAAAACCGCTTCCACATGGCTCAATCCAAGAGTTACAATCATAATACTTTACTAAAATTTGAAAAACCTTTGTAGCCTTATACTTGCTAATCACGCTAGCGACAACCAACCGGCGACCAAACAGTCTCATGGATTCTATCATACTATAATAAACCGATTACGGATAAAAAAAAAAATCGTAATCGTATGATTACACCGAGTCGAGGATCGTCATAGAGATGATTACTACATATTTTTTGTTACAACATAAAGATTGGTTAGTTGATAAAAAAAAAATGTTTCCGCGTTCCCAAGACTTGTGGTCAAGAAAACATGTTGTATTTGAATAGATACCCATGGTTATACTTTTTGTGCCTTTATAGAAATTCGGTTAGTATGTTGTGTAGTTTTAAGTAATATGATATAGTCTGACAGACTTGTTAAGCGAGTAATCGTAAGTGTGACTGCCGATAAAGAAGTCTCGTATTAGATTCAGAGCTCTATTTCAAAAAATCTCCTAGTCAGAGCAAGAAGTGTGGGAGATCTATGCTTCTGCACTAATGGGTCGGTTCGACCGCAGTAAAACTGTGAAATAACGCTTGCGTTGTTGTTTCGTTGTGTGAGTGAGTTTACCGGAGGCCCAATTACCAACCAAACAACTCTTAAATTCCTAATCCCCAAAAGGCCGCACTTGTAACGCCTCTTGTGTCGGGGGTTTATGGGCGGCGGGCGATTGCTCCGTCTGCTCGTTTACCGGATTTTACCATAAAAAAGAAGTATGAAAGTGTGTCCGAATTATGACAATAGGCTCACCGTATATTATACTCAACATATGAACTAGTGAACTACAAGTTCCATTATCATTTATATTCGTGCTTTTCCTATCTCGGGACCACACGTTCCCGGACCTTTGGAAAGCATACGAGGAGCCGAAGCTAACTCGCAGAGGTCCGTTGAACAATTTTAATCTAAATGTAATGGGACATTATCATTATTATTTATAAGCATAAGTTAGTCTGGCTTTTTTACACTTATAGCTGCATTTGTGAGATCACAATATCTACAAGCCAGGTCATTACTCGTGCCTCCCGGTTTGCATCATCGACGGATCCGAACCCAAACCACAACTGGTTTGCCAATGACTTCATGATTATAAAAATATTTGTTCGAGTATTTCAACTTTTGTTATTACCTGCGACCACTGCTGGTGCTTACATTACATTACCTATCTATTTTTTTTTGTCCAGTCGCATAGAAATTGACTTAGCTATTTAGTAGTTTGCATGCCACAAACTTACAAAAACGTAAAGTAAGCATTTGTATGTTAGAAGGGAATTCCAAATCCATTGTCTTATTTTTAATGGTGTAAGCCGGCAAACGATCAGACTGATCACCTAATGGTAAGCAATAACCGTCGCCCATGGATACCCGAAACACCAGACGCGTTACAAATGCGTTGCCGATGATTGAAAAGATTGGGAAGGGAAGAATTTTTAATATTGTAATATTATCGTTGACGTTCAAAAGTGCCTTCCCGGAAAAAATTTGATTTTGACTTCATTAATCTTAGCTGAAGTGAAAGCTTTTCCCACTGAAAACAAAGTCAGTAATATCAAAAGTATTTTGCCCAATCGGAGATTGAACTTGTTACGCTTACCTATAAATACTCATGAACAAACCTATTGACACATCTTCTACAAATAAATTGACTAATTAAAACGCCACTAATCCAAATTAATAATACGTTTGCTTTCGTGAAATCAATCCGTTAGCTCTAATGTTAAGAAAAGTAGCGCAGCTTGCGACACTGTTGGTCAACATTCACTGCAGTATCGGTTTCTTAACATATCATATTTTTTTTATTAGTTATCACGTTTCCTGGTTGAAATTTTGATAATTATTGCAACGCAACGCAAGCGTTGTTTCACGTCGGTTTTCGGTGAGGCCATGCGTCGAGCCGGCCTATTGTGCCGAAGCATGGCTCTCCCACACTTAAACTTAACTCCAAATATTTCGGTATTATTTTGAAAACTAAGTATTCATATATTTGTAAACGTACCCATGAGGAGATGTACTGCAAACCTCTTTATGCTGTGCCTTACTGGATCCTTATTATTTCTAATATATTGTTTTAACTTTATAAGATACCACCTTTATAACATATGGAGTGCACATAAAGAATTGAACTGTCTCACAGGAGAAAACCCTATATAGCGTGAACCGTGGACAAACGTTTTTATTTTAAACAAAGTTACCTACGTGCAATTCTACCTACCATATTAGGATTAAAAAGCTTGATGTTACATAATTAATCAAGACACCGTTATCCAATTTATCTTAACAAGTCTACAAGTACATAATGTGTTAGTTACATAAATAACACACAGAAACACACATGTGTTTTATATGTGTACAAACACATGTAATAGTGCCCTTAACACACTATATATTGGCATGTCACGACTTACATATGAGTTTGTATCACTTTGCTCACATCTCCACGCCTATAATGACAGATTCGACCTTCGATATCTAATAAAATAGAAGGTTTTTTCTATAAACTTGTATTTCTTGTTGTAAATAATATTATGACCGTATTATTATTATAAGTAAGAAGATGGCGCGACGAATTTGACACCTACGATAAGGATTGGCCGCAGAAACTCTGCACAGAGAGGTGTTGATGGAAAGGCCTTAGCCCTGCAGTGGGATGACTTCGGCTAAAAATAAATAAATCCAGACCATTATTATGTATAATACCTAGCTTCTGCCAACGTGGGATCAATCAAAGTAGTATATATGTAAGACTGCCTCGGTGGCCTAGTGGTTGCAAGTGCGACTGCTGGGCAAGGGGTCTCGGGTTCGATTCCCGGGTCGGGTAAAGTACTGCTGGACTTTTTTCGGTTTCTCGAAAAATATCTCAGTACTAGCACGGAGTCTGGAATTGTGCCCGGTATATGGCAATATGCTCACTCCCTATTACATGGGACTTATAACATAAATGGTGAAAAGTGGGTGTACTCAGTGGCATTACGTGTCATAATGTGCACAAGAGCCAAGCTCTTCGGGGATTAAAGGCGTGACGATATGTATGTATGTATGTATATCCGTACTCACAAATTTCGCATTTATAATGTTAAATAGGATATGCGATGCGTCTTCACACTAGAGCAATTTCTGATAAAACATGTTTCAAATGTGAACTTCAAGTATCTGTCAAATGTAAACGCATTCACGACACAGGTCATTAGATGATTTTCCTTCTCATATGGACCCCAGGGCTATGAAATAATGTTGCCAATCAATTAAGAGTCACTTTAAGCATAGTTTCTTATGCCAAGCAATTTTAGTACATATATGCACATACCTATCTAGTGTCTATTTAAATCCATGTATTAACAAAACAAAGCCAAATACCCCCATAAGTATTCACAAATGAAGAATACGCAAGTTTTTCAGACAAATTCCTAATAGCCTCTTTATAGTATCCCACGCGAGTAAAAAACAATAACGTGTGAGAGAGACAGAAGATGGTTTTCCATTATATCTGTTTTCCCAGGGAGGAAAAAATAGCGATTGTTTTTCCCAAAAGATTTTCAATGCATAGCCTTCCTATTCTTAAACAGTGATTCTTTTGTTTAAAGTCATTTAATTGGCATGCGCGCAGTATATGCAAGTATTTCAAATACTTTTGTTGTTGTGCGTTTTGTTTACAAATATTTGCGTTGACGTTTTGTTATTGCTTGTTGTTTGTTTAGCAGTGATTTGTTTGTGAATTTTGTCGGTGTTTGGATTCGATTAGTGATGTGTAAAAAATACCAAGAAGTGCTTTGTACACGTAATCGTAATAAAAGACAATTGTTAACAGTAAAATTCCGAGTAACCAACTTAATATTAAATCATGTGACTGCCTCATTGGCTGAGTGGTCGCAAGTGCGACTGCCTGACAAAGAGCCTCGGGTTCAAAGTATTACTGGGCTTATCTCGGTTTTTCCAAAATTTCCCAGTGGTACGACAGAGTCTGGAATTGTGCCCAGTATATGGCAATAGTCTCATCCCTTGTTACATGGGACGTAAAACACAAATGGTGAAAAAAGGGTATTAAATTGCATAGCGGCAGTACGTGCCGTTGTGTGCACCTCTGTCTACCCCTTCAGGGATAGGTAACGTACAACATAACAGACGATAAAATAAAAAAGTCACTCAACTCCTTTTAAAGAAGTTACATTGGAATAAAATCTAAACCGTATTAACTGCATAAAATCGATCCACGCAAACTAGGTCACACATTCTCGAACTGAATTCTCCTTTAATTACAAAACTGCTTTCAAACAAACCGACATTTGGCGCTGCCGTCGACCAAATTCGTTATGTCATTAGCAAAAATTGAATTTTAACGAGTCATTTGATATTGCAGAAAAATCTTACGTCAATGGAATGTAATTATTGTTTGTTTGAGTAACTTGTAAAGATAATTTGAAACTAATTATGTTCAATTTGTGGTATATGGAAATATTAAAGTATGTGGCAGGAAGGTAAATAATGAGAGCTAATAATGAACTGTTTTGAGGTCATATGAAAGTTAATTGACAAACATATAGAGTTATTTACCGGGGCTGTGGCTCGAAAAGCAGTAGTAGGAACTGTAAGAACGGAAAGGTGTGGTTTTTAGTTAATAGGAGTCTGACACTTCCTCTCGCCTCGCCCAGAACGAGGCAATCAATGGACAATTTTCCCGTGTAAAAAACATAAAGTTACTATGTTTGGTACTGTTTTTATATGTATAACCAAAATAATAATTGTTATAGAAACCTGGGCGGCTTATTCTTGAAATCAATCTCAATGTCTATGCTATTGCAATTTAATAAAATCTAAATAATTATTCAATGCCAAAATTATACAATCCTCATCGTACCTGTTAATATAGCATTCAGAGTACAGAATTTAAAGGCAACCTCAACACTATGTAGCTCATTCAATATCCACGCAATACGGATGCAATGGGCGCTAGTGTTGCAACTGAAAAGTACGAAATTTTACAATATCAATGTCGATCGATCGGAATTAGATTCAAGAGTTAAGTCCTGGTTATTACAATAATCGTACTACATTCTTACCTCAAAATTCCATTAATAAAATTAATTAAGTGTTAAACCTCAATTTAAATAAATGACAGTAGGCAACAAAAGTAAAATAATAATGAAAACATTATAATTAAAAACAATTTCATTCAAACAATAACTACAAACACATTAAGTTTAATAAACAAAACAATGCTTGAAAATCATTAAATACGATATTTTCCCATAAGGCACGGGGAACCGGGGCAATATACTTGAACAATGAGACGAAACTAAACGCTTACCCGAATCCCATGCAATTGGCGCGCTTTTAAACCAAGATGGCGGCGTGAGAACGTGACACTGTCAAATGTTATTATTCATATTTTTTTTTTTAGTGTGTTATCTTAGAATTTATGTAGTGAGAGGTTTAATTTTAATCACAATTGTACTAGTAGTAATTTTCACTCCCTAATGTTTTAAATGAGCGTTTTTTAACGTAATTGTGTTAATAACATAGAAGTCTGAAATTACATCTTAAGTTTGCTTTAAGCTCCTTCTGTTACAATTTAATTATTTATTTAGTGTCACCAACATAAATTTAGTAATATTGCACCATGACAATAATCATAACATAAAAACCTAAAGCTTATCTGTATTTTTACAATTATAGGTAACCACTACATGGATATAATTTTAAATTTATGATAATACATAGACATCAAAATAATATTCACCTAATATTATATTTTTTTCTCAGCAAACAATGCGAATACAGTCGACAAAATAACTGATTAAGATGAAGACGGGTATTCTATAAAAAAACACGTCTACCTATAAACCTTCACAGAATAACGGGTGTGATGATATTACGTGATTTAATGCCTCAAATTCTGGGCCATCAAACCAGCTAATCATTCTATCAACATTCCGTAAAGTGGCACCCATCAACTGTAATATATTAGACACGTAAAACTTACTATGTGTGTAATTTGGACATCTACAGTGTGTTTCTTTAACTAAGAATTGTTAAACCTGATACGTGGAAATTATGTAAAGGAGACTCGTAGTTCAGAAGAGGAAAATCACTGGCTTTTAACCTCTTTTCTATCGGTAAAAGAGACACAAAAGAAAATGCATTGCGTCTCACATAGATCCGGCCGATCCCACAGGTTAAAGTTTTTTTCAGTGGAGAAAATCATACAATGATTTCTCCCGTCTTGGGCGAGGCGGGAGTATCAGACTCTTACTGACTAAAAACTGTCCCGTTCCTTCTCCTGCTTTTCGAGCCGGAGCCCCGGTAAACCCGATAGGTAGTCCGCAGCTCCGGACAGGTTAAAGCTGATCTTAAAAATGGGATGTATCTTTAAATTACTCAACTTATAAGGAATATTGTGACGCAAACCGACAGAGGTAGACATACATATAAATGCAACGTCCAATTTTTGACTTCATATTACTTCATATAAATAAGAATCTGAAAAATCTATAATCCGCAATCTATAAATTCACCTGCTCATCTCACTAGCAACTGCATGACCTATAAAACAACAAATTTTAGAAGCACATTATATAAAAAAGATACACAGCAACACACGTCGGCTATTTACAAATAGCTTGGCAGTTAGACAACCGGCTCTAAGTCCATAATAGATAGTTTTCGGCCAATCACAAACGTAACTGTTTAATGAACCGCTATTTTTTAATAAAAAACATCCACTTGTCAGATGCGTGTCGAGCCACGCATGTGGACGTTTCGTTGTTTCTACAAATAGCGGGTCGCCATTTTTTTGTGTTACTCAAAAGGAAAATATTTAATGTATGAAAACAGGGACTTCTGATTCTTGAATACAATTCTTCAGGGATTCTTGAATACAATTCCGATCGATCGGCATAGAGTTTGTGCAATTTCGTACTCTGAGTTGCAACATTAGCGCCCATTGCATCCGTATTGCGTGGATATAGAATGGACTAAATGATATTGCGTTTGGCTTTATATTCCATACTCTGAATGCTATTTTAACAGCTACAACTGGGGTTGTATAGTTTTGATATTGAATAATTATTGAGATTATATTGGATTAACATTACATTGACGTTCGTTTCAATAGTAAGTGCGTAAGTCCTGCAAAGATCAAATACAAAAGTATTAAAAAACTTAGATTTGTAAACATACATTGATACATTTTATTATCTGCACCTCTGTCTAAACGTTCGGGACCTTTTAACGCAATATTATGTATGTATGTCACTTAAAATACCAACCAAACTACAAAATACCACATTCCCTTTTCCTCACACACAACATCAACTTAAACAGCATATCAACAAAAAAAACGCTAATCAAGCCTTCAAACATAGCACCTGCTTACTGCGCGATAACAAAAAAAGTAATCAGTGTTGGCACGTGGAACTTTCATTTAATATTTAACGTTGGTATTACAGGTTCTTTTCTATGTCAAATGTTTTAAAAAACAAGTTGCAAGTGTTTCGGAGATGGTGTCCCGTTAAACGTACGTAAAAGTGAGACTACGATAACTTCTGAACGACTCATGAGCATATAATTATAAAAGTGGGCTAGTGAGATGTATTTCAGAAATATTTTTATGACTTCTCAATTTTGATGGTGCTAAATACATAATTGTTACTTATTAGCTTCTTGACTTGGGCGTCGTCCGTGTTCCTGATTAGAAGAAGCCTATGAGTCTACATATATACATAACCTCACGCCTGTCTCCCATGGTGGTAGGCAGAGACAAAGGAACGCCAATTGCTAGGAATCTGACATACTTCTTTTGCTTCATCGACAGTCATCAGTCTTTTCATGCAGAAAAGTGGGTGTCCATTGTATAGCGGCATTACGCTCCGTAGTGTGCACCTCTGCCTACCCCTTCAGGGATAAAGGCGTGACGTTGTTGTTGTTGGATAAGTAATCTAAAGACAAAATAGCAGCAAAAATACTTATACCTTGCATTACCACTTTGCACCCTAGTCCCTAAGTAATACGATTCCTTTGGCTCCATTACATAAATGCATTAATTTATTAAGTTCCTTGTGTTTTAAAGATAAGCAAAGAATTTCATAGCTCACCATTTATACAGCACTTACTAATGAGATTGCCATTTCAATGAGACATTAACTTATTTGCGAAAAGAATAATTCATTGTAGATTATATTAGAGTACACACTGAAAAAAATGTAGATTATATTAGAGCACTTTGTATGTTTATATTTTGTTGTTTTCTATGCTAAGCTACAAAAAAACTCTACACAAAAACATGAACATCAATCCTTACCATAACCAGTTTAAATAATTTCATTCATGCTTAGTTATGGCCAGAACCTATGTTTATACAAGCAGCGAGTCTGACACGAATAACTGCGGTCTTATAATGTGGAACAAATCTTATCACCAGATGCCTGACACCGCGACATGTTTCACAAAGTTTACCGTTTTGCTAAATTTTGCACGTGGCTAGAATTAACAACGGTTTCCAAGTAGGTTATTACGAATTGAGGTGCATATGTGCAAAATACCTACTGTAACCAGGATATTAAATAAAAACCCAAAGAAATGCTGAGTAGGAAGGAATCATTAATGTTGTACATGAGTTCTCATCAAACGTTTTCTTTGTTTCCAGAGGAGGACTGGGCGGAGAGCACGGCGTACATGATGCACGAGGCCTTCGACGCGTCCCCCCCGCGCCGCGCCGCCTCGCCCCGCCGCACGTCCCCCGCCCGCCGCGCCCTCTCCCCGCGCAACTACGACCGAGGCTACGCCGATGACTTCTCCGACCAGTTCCGCGACCAGCTCGCCCCCTTCCGCGACCAAACCTTCGAAAGAAGATTCCGTCACGAATCACTTGAACGTCCCAAACCAGAAAAGCCAGTAGAAAAATTCCAAGACGACACGGTCAACTACAGAAGACGGTACGTCGCTGAAACCAAACCCTCCAACCGGAGCATCGACAGGGTCGAAGATCGGAGGTTCGGTAAACTCCAGAGGGGTGCTAGCGAGGGTAGCCTTAAGATCGCAGAAGCGTCCCCGAAAGACCGATTCAACGTGGCCAAGGAAAAGTTCATGAATCTAGAACGGGAGAGGTTCAACAGGGAGTTGGAAGCGCACATGGCGATGAGGAGGAGCATGCTGGAACGGAACAGTCGCTCGACTTCTTCCCCCGAGGAAGAAAGAAGGGACGAGCGTCAGGACCGACACAGAGACATTAGCTCCCGGAGAGAGCCGGAGCGCTCTCATCGCGAGTTGGAGCGCCACAGAGAGCCCGAGAGACGCAAGGACACTGACAGGGTGCGGGAGCTGGACCCGCCGCACGCGAGGGACCTGCCGCACCGGGAGATGGAGCGACTGCCGCGCATCGGCAGGAAACGTGACGATGTCAAGCGGTACGAGTACGGCGCCGAGGAGTATCTCAACAGGATCGAGCCGAAGCCGCACAGAGACGAGTTTGACAGCTTCGACCGAAGGGGAAGAAGGGAGCTGGACAGGCGCATTGACGAGGACGAGATTATAGAGCCAGTGATTGAGGACAGGAGGAGAGACTGGAACGATCGACAGAGGGCGTTCAGTCGCTCTCGGCTGCTGGACGACCAGCGCCAGTCGTACGTGGAGGGAGACAGGGAGAGGTACTATGACAGGGACTACAGAGACTTCCGTGAGCTGGCTGACAGACAGCAGTCCAAGTTCCGCCACAGCTACGCGGAGCCGATACCGCGGGGCCGGCTCGGCACCGTGAGGCCGTACTGAATGCCATAATAGATTCATAGACCTTTGAAATATATTGAAACTGTAGAACCAAAAACCCCATATTTTATAAAAGGACGAAGGGACTCCTTTCACACCTGATTTATTCGTTTACAAATATTAATTGACAGAAGGTAATTTTACTACGTGGTAGCGAAGGTAGCGTAGTGGGTGGAGACCGTTTAGGATTTAACCTGACTACGCAAAATGTCTGTTTGTAGGATTTTTAGGATTAAAAGTGCCTATCATATAGTTTTGTATTTATAAATACTCATAAGCGTAGTAACGTCACAGATACATTATACTGATTATACAACTATTGTAAATATAAACACATAGAGTACCTTTTTGTTATTTTTATAGATAATAATTATTAAGATATCACAATATTGTTATACTCTGTAATATTGTTAAATGTTATTTTTATCGAAGAAATATCAATTAAAACGTTATTGGTTATATATTCGTTTCAAAACGTTCATTCAGTCGCATTTTATTGTTAAAAAATGTCTAAAATTTATGTTATGTATTTGAAATTAGTTTTGGAAATTAATTATTTCAATTTAGTTTATGGCTCGTTTTATTGAGAATTTTAATGTTCTACGAAATATCGAATTACATTCAAACAAGTAACTTTTTAACTATTCAGACATCATAGAAAACTGGCAAATAAATTAAATAACAATAATTAATAAAGATGGAACCATAGTTGGAACGTATTACTGTATAATATTTAAGACCAAATTGTACACTATGGATGCATTAAAGTGATTTGATTTGATTTGATTTGAGATAGGAATAAAATGTACCATTTATGAAATGTATAATGTAATATTCTTTTGTACCTATTTTCATTTATAAATAGGGCAAGTAGAATTATGAAACAATACACCACTTTTTTCATTTAATTTTATTATTTTCAGAAATTCAATAAGATATTAAAATTCCCAATAAAGCGACCATTTATGTTTATAATTTATTTATAAGTTAATATAGATTGTAAATGAATACTATATCATGTTTTACGAAATGATTTTCAACAATAAAAAGAATAAATATTACCTAAAATGTACGTTTTTTTTTTTTGTTAAGTAATATCCTCTACATCCAGTATTTTTATTATTAGGAGTAGCATTCAATAGTACGAGGTGTCTCAAGAAAACAAACGGTATTTTTTCTTCTCCTCTAATAATATTTTCTGATTAATGTCGTGGCGGGATCCAAGACATTTATCCATGTCCCTGGGACGCGCTGGACTTCAATGGCCCTAAAGATTTTATGGTTGTATCTACTGTAGACACTAGCTTACAAGAGTTGCAACGGTTTTGGGAGGTTGTGTCAAGCTTGATCCACAAAAAAGTACCTATATCATCATCCTTTCTTATCAAACCCTTCTTCTATCATAATTAGACTTTTTTCTTAGGAAATATGAATAGGAAGAGTTACTAAAAACTAATTAACTTTACACAACACAAATAATTCGAAGTTTAGCCAAAAGTCCATCAAACAGTTTAAAATAAGTTATTGCGCGAGCACGCATGTGATTCCACGAAGTAAGTGAATTCGAAACGCTTATTTTGCAATGGTCGCTTGCATGCCGAGTGTCGCGTTACTAACATACGTTCTAAACTGTGAGAGAATACATAAATAAATATATGTATGTAATGATGGAAAGCAGTTAATGGAATATATATTTTAATGTATTAGAGATATAGCTCATGTTGCCCAATTTGAATAGTACTGAAAGGGTAATTGCTACAAGTGAAAGAGCCATGCTTCGGTACGAATGGGCCGGCGCGACCGGAGTGATACCACGGTTTCACAGAAAACCGACGTGAAACAACCCTTGTGTGTTTTGTTGTGTGAGTGAGGTTACCGGAGGCCCTATTACCAACCACAGTTTACACTTCTACACATTTTTACTTATAATATAATTTGGGTAGGACCGTTTTTATGCGTCACAGTGCACAATCCCATTATGGCATCTCCTCTCGGAACTTGCGTCATGGAAATATTACATTTCTATCATGTTGTTTTACATTAAACTAAACTGATTTTAAGAGTTTTTTTATTGTTTAACTATTTTGCATTTGTGTTGATATCAATTGTAGTGAAATAATACAATGAATGTATAAAATCTAGTTTTCCAAACCGATCTTTACAAAAATACTAAATATTCACCACCAAACTTTTACTAGGGATCTCAGTAAAAATACATTACATGCACATACAAGCCAGCGTTCTAAATACCCTAGCCAGTTACATACTTAGCTTACCTAGATACCTAAAGCGGCGATAATTAAAATAATTATATAGACTTCCTTCAGCCAATCACATTTTTTAAGCTAAATAAGGATAGGATGTTAGTTAATGATCGATTAGCAAGATACTTTATTAGGTACGTGTTCACAACTTTGTAGTAGCTGGTGGTCTAGAAATCTTAATTTCTGTTTAGTATGACATAATGTGAACACTGATTTGCATACTTACGTATATTTTAGGTAATAACGTCTTACCAGGTATGCTACATTTTATGGACGTACCACCTGATGGTAAGCAATCACCGCCGCCCATGGACACTTGAAACATCAGAGGCGTTACAAGTGCGTTGCTGGCGTTTTGTGGCTTAGGAAATTAAGGGTTGTTGGGCAATAGGGGATTGGGAAGGGGGTAATTGGGCCTCTAGTAATCTCACTCATACAACGAAACACAACGCGACCGTTGTTTCACGTCGGTTTTCGGTGGGGCCGTGGTATCACTCCTGTCGAGGCGGCACTTAAACTGTTACCATATATATTGGGGTTAATAAAATGTTTATTGATGTATTGGCAACTAATAAGATGTAGTTTTGAATTGTATATTTTCATTATTTTCTATTCCTTTATTTTTGGATTTTCAATGAACATACGCACTATACTGGAGTCAAGTTGATTTCTATCAGAATACACATTCGCATACTAAAAAACCTTGCACTATCAAGTGGATTTCTATCAGAATACACATTCGCATACTAAAAACCTTTAACTATAATAGCTCTACATCACAAAGTCAAAACGAAAAGGTGCTAATTACTTTGTGCGGCGATGTTCATACTTAGCAGTTGCCTATGTTGGGTCAACTTGCAGTTGATTTTAGGGGGAAAGGAGCAAACGGGTTCTGGAAAAGTACCTAATTACCAGGCTGGAGACAAAAGACCTATAGCAACCAGACAGACCTAATAAAGATTTATTTATTGGACCATAAGATTGCTTGCATTTTTACCGACTTCAATGAAAGGAGGAGGTTCTCAATTGGCCTATATGTTTTTTGTCTATATTTAAATGCATGCAAAAATAAAACACAAACAAATATTATGATAACATCATTGTATTTACAAAATATTGCACTTGGCGAGCGCCGCGACGCACTGACTTATTTACTACAATAATATTGCACACACATTGCACCAGTTTACAAGATCAATAGTTTATTATATAAACACATTCATGCAGAAATAATTATTATAAAATAATTATAGGAATATACATTTTCACATAATTATATTGTGTCCAGAAGATTTCTTACTTTATTTTTCGTAATTATACAAAGAAATATGTTAAAATATATAGAATATAAATACAGAATAGAAAATATATTTTATTTATAAGCACTTGTCTCACCGTGTGTCACAAAATATGTTCAGATAAATAATAAAAACTAAATAAGTAAACATTACGACTTGGCTATACTTTAACTATGCAGCCAAATTTTACTTAAACAATAATTCTTACATATATCTTATGATTTAAACAATATCTTTACCATTTTTACACAATTTGATGAGACAAGCGCCTAAAATATATATTTCAATAGAAAATATGTTTAAAAGAGGATTGCTATTTATTTTCTACAGGGGTCGTAATATAAAATTGAGATTACCGACTTTTATATAAACAAACTTATGCCAGTCTCATCTTAAGTTAAACTTATGAAATAAATAGTCAAAATTCTTAGATTTAGCGCCTGTTTCACCACCTTCATATAAGTGCCTGATAAACTTATGTGACAGATAGTTTATACAAATTGCGTTCTTAATTATATCTGGTACATAGTGGCTATACAGACATCGTGAAACCGGCTCTTAGAGTGCTTTTCCACCAGAGATTTGCTACGCTACGTTGCTGTGCATGCGTTTGGTTTCCATCAATCATAATATTCATTGGTACACATAGCTTAGCACTGGTGAAAACAGACTCAACTAAGCTATGTTTTTTATATGGAAAGATGTGTGCTATGGATGGCTTATCTACTTTCAATACATCGCATACTCGAGCTGCGCATCTTCCTCGAACAGCTACATAGCTTAGTATCAGTGGAAACGGTCACATATTTCGTAGCATAGCTACATAGCAAATCTCCGATGGAAAAACACTCTTTTTATTGTCAATCAAGTTTATTGTCAAGAGATTCATCTCTATCTTTGGAGTTACTAAAGATAGAGACATTACATAAGACCAGAGATTCTGTTTGGAGTTAAATTTCAATTATTAAGAGTTAAAAATATGATGAAAAAAACTCTCTCTTCTTAATACATGATTGTGTTAATAAATTCAATAAAACATAGTTATGGAATTCATATAAAAATGAGACGTCTTATTCTTATCGTATTTATGTTGAAAGTCGGTAAAAAGTGGTTAGTTAGTTGGTTAGTAAATTCAAATCACAATAGTGGAACAGTGATAGACTAGACCATCGTCCTCTAGCACTAAGTTATTTCTAAATACGGGGTGTGTATTAAAATAAGAAGGTACTATTAAGGAAATATCTTTTTGTTTTTATATTCATCCACGTTATTTGGTATACAGGTAAGAATTATAATACCTGCGGACAGCTTAGCGGGTAACCGAAGCTCCAGCTCGATGCAGGAGTAGGAACGGGAGGGGTTTTTAGTCAGTAAGTGTCTGACGAACCCTGTCGCCTCATCCGAGGCGGGAGAAATCATTGGATGATTTCCCCTCTTATAAGAATTATAATAACTTTTAACAGACTGTACCTGTACCGATATATCTGGCGTAGCTATCAAAAATGGCAAAACAATTTTATAATTGCCTTTCTAAAATAAAAATTAGAAGATAGATTTTCTATGGAATATGTCGGCAAATGAGTAGATGGATCAACTGATAGTAAGCAATCGGCGTCGCCCAGTAGAGGAGTTTCAAAAGTGCCTTATTAAGGATTTATTCAAATAAATGCTTTGACTTGGACTTTTATGGGTAAGGGATTTGAAAATTTGAAGATTAAGGAATTGGGAATATTCAATACACACCCCATATACTTTACTTATTCTATGTATAAAGGTTATTTTCAAAAAATAAATAACTACATACATAGTTTAAACATTAACATTCGATATACTAATAGCCTTATTGTAAAATAAGGTGGTATACGTGTGTCACATACAAATGTTTAGTGAAATACGTGATAATACAAGTTTTTTTAATTAAAAAAAATCAAGAAAATATTTCTGTCACGGTGTGGTTGGTTGTTTAAACGATGTTTTTTTAGAAAATTGTTATTTTTTATTATTTACACAGTAATAGCATGACACATAGCGTGTTCGTAAATAGCATGTAGCATGCTATGGTAAATTAAATGATGTGCTATTTTTACACCAAATTATGAAGTACGAAAATAGTACATATTTTTATTTATATCGTCACGCCTTTTATCCCTGAAAGGGAAGGCAGAGGTGCACATTATAGAATGTACACTCACATTTCACAATTTATTTTGTAAGTCCCATGTAATACGTGGTGGTGAGCCTATTGCCTCACATATCACTATAACATAGTAGAAATATGCCTATGGAAATTACTTTCTAGAAAAACATCGTTTAAATTTAGTCTTTTATACTTCATTAGTAAGTTTTTAAGTTTTGTCATTAGATGGCTAATATCAATTGGAACTTTTAGTTAGGAATTAATGTTTATTTTAGTTCCTGTTTTTAAACTCCATTTATCAACAGTTAAACTGTAAAATTGACCCATTTTTCACATCTTATACGAGTAACTACTAAATTATATTTTTGTAAAAACATACATATTGCACTATTCTTAATACGAAACAAAATATAGTTAATAAAAATATTGCACTAATAATTTGGAATATTTTATTATTTTTCAATACTGGATAAAAACTTTCCTCTCTATCTTTTGTAAGTTTTGGAACTAATAATTCTGTTTGTCTAATCATTGTAGCTGTCAAAATGTAATACAACGCCATCTATTGGGCTAAACAGACATCACGCTACATCAACGCCATCTAGAGAACACAAAAACGTTAGACCCTTATTGAGACTTTATGGCGTTTAAATATTATGACATTATTCCTTAAACAGTTGACCATGGCCGTGTGTATTTTTCTGTATATTGTGTATTAATTACTTACAGCCAATTCCAATAACCTATCCATCGGTAGATTTGCTTACTGGAGATATAATTTTGACATAAGCTCCATACAAAATGCGTCGAAATTGTATTTCTAGTAAGCAAATCTACCGATAGATAGGTTATCGGAATTGGCTGTAAATCGATACTGCAGGAAAAATTGTATACCTTTACAAATGAATGACATTTCAAAGTAACATTTTATTCTATACAAGAATTCCTGATAGGAGTACCTCAAGGCAGGTATCCTAGTGTATCCTCGAGACTGGCGTTCCTGGTGAGCGGCGCATGCATCATGGCGGCGGGGAGACGTGCGCGTGCGCACAGTGCGCGGACGTCGGTGCGCTGCGACAGGCGCACGTCCGCGAACAGTGCTGCCATCTCCGCTGACTTCTTCACTGATAGCGCTTCCTGGGAACCCGCGCCTGTACTGCGCACTGTAATGTAGATGGGAGTGTCAATGAGATGATTTTGTTTATAAAATGAAGATGGTTTAGTAAAAAGACTGAAGAATATTGCTTTAGTATTTAAAGTCAGTGTTTAAAGGAAAAACTAGATGAATTAAAAGTTTTTTCTATACCCTTACTGCCGTACTCAGAGTCATTTAATGGTTACTTAACCCAGTCCTTAGCTATTGTTTTCGGTACAAAATCGGTACTAAGGAATAGTTTAAGTAATCATTAAATGTCTATGAGTGCAGCAGTTATTTTGAGTTTGCTTTATATTTAAAGTAATCGAAACGAGTGCGCGTTCGACGCTCTGATTGGTCCGCTCGAAAAAAACAACCAATCAGAACGCTGAACGCTTTCTCGATTCGATTACTTTAAACGTAAAACAAACTCGTACTAATGGTACTGATTTGGTTATTCTGAGAAGAAATACCAAAACTATCTTAGAGGTTATAATGTCTGTTGCAATTTTAAAAAGAAATATGGTAATCCTAACTTTTCTCAATTCATTTCAATTTGGCCTTGAATTGATCTAGGTTCGAACTAAATTCAACTAAATGTCAGCACATTCTCAGCATAAACACATCTAGATGCGTTACGACATTTTTGATGAGAATGTTTTTAGAAATTGGTCTTTTAAAAGTAATGTAATTTAGTTTAAAAATCTGCTATTCAAGTCCTTGCTTGAAATAGACCATATAAAAATAGCCTAAACAACAGGGCTTATTGAACTATTTGTACATATATTGCAAAGAAATAAATGATTTGATTTATCCCGGGAGGGAAAGTCTGAGGTTTACATATCAAATGCTGTATATTACTGTGAGAAATTTTACATCCATAAATTGGACTTCCAAACCTCTGATACACCTCTTTGCTCAGTACTTACATAAGCATCTTCTCAAAACAGTGTAGAAAATAGTTAATCTAATCAAGAAAAATAATAACTTGAACCTGTGTTACCGGTAAGTCTCTGCATGTTTCTTGTCCGTGGTTTGTTTTGCAGCAGTAATTCATAGTCTAGAGCGAGACTGTCAGAGCTGCGCGCGCGCCGACCACGCTCCGACCGACGGCGACCACCTGCACTCGCGCCCCAACGACTGGAATAATGGAAATAAGTCATTAAACTTTTGCTTAAAGAAATTCTCAGTAACATATGGAGTTTCTTGCTCATTTTTCATCATAGGAATCTATAGTTTGGAACGAGCAATAGCTTCACTTGTGGACTGACAGACAGACGGACATTTTTAATATTATTATTTGCTCTGACATTCAAAAGTGCCTTTCTGGTCTATCTGAAATAAATAATTTAGACTTTGACTTTTGACTTTAATTTGTATTAAATGAAGAAGTTATACACAATTAATAACGTTAAAACACTTATTCTTTGACAGGGCACATGAAATCTTAAAAGTATAAAAAGTAAATAGAATTTACACTGTTGGAACGACTGTTTTAAGAAAAGTGAGTATTTAAAATAAGTTGAATAAATACAAAAACTCAAGGCCTCACAAAATAGTCAGTGTTTCAACCACTAGACTAGACGAAACAATCCATAACTTTAAATCTAAAACCATTTTAATTACTGACAAAAAAGTTTCCTCACCTAGTCCTTCCACTCTTATCATCCCCACTAGTCCTCATCCTATCGCAGTAGGACACGGAGGAGCTCCGCAGGTACTCCATGCTGTGTGAGGCCTGGACCCTCCGAGGGCCGGTGCAGTAGCACTTGTTGCTGTCAGCACAGCTCTCCGAGTCGCAGGAGCAGTAGCTGAAGTCGCCATCGTAATATTCCCTGAAATTGTGGAAGAGCAAATGTGAATGTTAGATGTTTGTTGAAATTATTATTTAAATATTTGTTTGAAGAAATTATATTTGCGTGTAGTGACGGTAAAGTAAAAGATATTTGTCATGACCCCTAAGGGTGCTTGCACATGTCTGATGGAAAAGCACCCAAATTCTTCCAGTAAATACCGTAAGAATCATTTATGGGACTACGTAATTAACAGACAGGGTGTGGTTTCTGATAAACCTTACAAAGCGTAACAATTATGGCAAACGCCTTCTTTATAGAGGAGGTCCATAGTTTAGCAGTTTCTAGAACCTCTCATGGTTGTTGATAATGATAATTATGACGATGATTCTATATTAAACGATTCCTACAAATAACCAAAGATCGAGTTCAGTGACGTGATTTTGGAGAGGCCTTTGCAAACGACGCTGCAGATGAAATATACGATACAATAGGATTTATGAAGACAGTGAAATACGATATTAGAGCTATTTTAAAACACTCAATTGTTTCGTGATCTACTTCTACAACAAGACAATAAAATTTATCGAATTCATCCAACAATGTACTAATCAAGCCAAATATTTTGTGAAATTAATTCCTAAATTCAACAGTAAATAAATCTTCATTCAGTTCAGTAACTCACATCCCAGCCGTCTTTTACGCTCTGATTGTCTTCCACACATTTCATTTCTACTACAAACTAGATACTATTAAATACAACCATAATACGAAGCAATAAGGTTGAGATTGAATCGTGTAAAAGGATATTTAATATAATTAATATACCTACTATCTCTTTTACTCCTATTGGCTGATGTGTCCAAGTCGTCGAAAGTAGAGAAATTTTTCATTAAAATCAAGTTACTTTAATAATGTGTGTGGATTGTCTTAATGAATAAATTTTTATTTATAAGGTTTCTTAATGTTTTAGTTTTCTTTATTTTTAATGGAAGGGTCTTTTAATGGCTGTTATTATTCGTATTATTACTTTTGACTGACGAGAGTAGATATACTTCTCTTTTTAACGCATTTTCTAATTTGCAAGAACTGAGTATGATGCCAGATACTTCGTTAAGTCCAGATAGTTTTCTAGAATAGATCGTAAATATACAGATAGATCGCCATGGACAACAATTATAGGTGAAAAGTACCGTTTATAGACAACTATAACAATAGAAGAAATATAAATGCGATGTAGGCCTTTAAAATCAGAGTTTACTAAAATCATATATAAACCCCAACGATTACGATGGAATTGGATCGAAACCAACGAGAATTTGCTTTACAGCTACTGAACTAACGCCGTCCATAAAATCGTACAGGACAAGGTAATAAAACCATAACCACTTCACGTTAATAAAACTGAAGACTTTCACGCACTAAGTCAATGTCTTAATCCCAATCAGCCGGCAACAATTTGCGAAAAACATTTAACCGTTCAACATAAATGTCAGTCACATTCAACATGTCTTCAATGGCGCCAATTACTTAGCTTGCATCCAATTTTATTGCAGCCATTAAAAGCATATATACGAAATTACTTTCGATAATTATGTTGCAATAAATTTCATGCTACTTAGAAATCTAGTAACGAAATATTATTTATAGTTGGACCAAATATAAACATGTATAGATTCACTGTTGTGTCATTTACGATTATTGTTGACTTGGAATTTATGTGTAGTAAAACTTTGATTCCTATTTTCGCCTTAGGTCCCAAGTTTAATTTTATGATCTCCATGAGTATGGGTGTCTTTTATGTCCTGTTTTCTAAAGTACTTGAGGAGAGAAAATGAGTGATTTATTGTACATTTTGTTTTGATTTCATTAGAACAATAATTATTTCCGTTAGATTAGAGATATCCTCTGCGGACGACTAACTGGAAGAGTCAGGTGTCCGCTGCAATGTGCTGGAGTAGGCGTTAGCGTAGTGTTCCACACGCGCCACTAAAGGAAAGAAAGCAGCTTTCAAGAGTGAGATTGCGGGATCTGTCCCAATATAGCGGTACTTCAAGGCCATTAAGGGTCCAGGGGATGAAACTGCAAGGATACCCCGCCTCCTCATTCAGTTCATGAGGACTAAAGGATTTTCATAATCTCAGTACCTACTAAGATACATAGGAAAGTTAATCATATAATACTCTATTTAGCGAAGAGAAACTGTGCAGATAAACATTACTTAATGACTTGTTACAAAGTAAAGTTGACACGATCAAAAGCCACGGGCAAGTTCCCACATTCTGGCCAACACACCATCATTATTTTTAAAACTTCCTCTACATATAAATGTTTGTTCAATCTCAGGATATGTCCATCAGTCTTTGATCTAACTTGACCATAATTATATCGTATCCGGCACCATCAATTTCTGCATTTAAGACTTCCTTTTACAAATACTTTATTAGCGAAATTCTCACATTATCTGTCGCACTCAGAGACATTTAATGATTACATAATAATATACTATTCCTTAGTAACGATTTTGTTCGGAAAACAGTTGCTAAATACTGGGTTAAGTAACAATTAAATGACTCTGAGTGCGGCGGTATGTCAAATAAATAAAATGTATTACATAAATAAATAATCAGCTGAAAATCTGATGAACTAGAGAAGCAGATACGCTTGTAGCCCATTAAAAGATGTTAGGAACCTAGAACCGAATTAAAAAAAAATAAGAAAATTTCTACTCACTTTGAACAATCTTTGCAGCTCTTGCTTTTACTCAAAAGCTTCGATTTCGCAGAATCCTTGGTTTCCATCGCTGAGCAATAGCATTTGGACTTGCTTCCACCCTTTAGGGAACAATAACATCTATCAACACAGCTCTCCGACTCACACTCAGAACAAGAGACATAGCCACTGGAGCTGTTCCTATTCTGACATCCTAACCTATTGCTCAGGGTAAGAAAATCCGAGTCTTCTGACGTCGATGTCCTTTCTCCAGGCCTAGACTTTCCAGTTCTCTTTGAAACATGGACCATCTTGTCAGATCGCTTTGACTGTCTCTGTCTTGATGCCTGTCGCTTTGGTGGAGGTAACATTGGCTCCTTCGGACGAAATTGCCGCAAATCGTAACTAGAGGTCGAAACTGAACTTTCGGATACAGGGTCTTTCGCTAACTCTTCGCAACCAAGAGGTTTGTTGTCTTTACTTCTAATGTCTTTGCCAAATGGCAATCTGAACACCATTCGGAGACCACTCGCGCCTTTCAATATCTTCCGTCTCTTATTTTGAAACATACTGTTCCTTCTGAGTATCTTTTTCTTTTGTTTCTTCATTATTGCTTTACTGTGTTGGAAAATCTCATCTTTCGTCAAAGTTACGGCTAGTTTTAATAGGAATTCTTTGTATATCGGTTTTAAGTCATTGAAGGACATCCCTTCAGCATCTATTATGGCATTGAGGATCTCATCCATTGAATGCAAGTTCTCCTGAACTTTGAATTCATTAAAAAGTTCATTGAACCCTAACGGTGACCCACCTCCTTTCTTACCGTTGTTTCTGGAAAAAAAAAGAATACGTAAGTACATTATATCGTCGCAAACATTTGCACTGCAGTCTTAAAGAAGACAGTACCGTTAAACTTGAGAAAGCAGGTAGGTGCATCATTAGTCGACTTTTAACGTCTCGAATAAATATCATCGTGGCGATTTTCAGAACTAAGTACTTAATCTTAGATCAATTTTGTTAATTTCGCTTTAACATAATTTAACTCAGTGTGGTACGAATTATAATTAAGTTTGAATTTTGCACAGCGCGCGAAATTGACGAGTCACGGATGAAATTAACGGCAGTAGAAATAAAAAAAAAATGGAATCCTATTAACAAAAAAGTAAAGTACATTGGCTTTCTCAATAAGGATGTTGCAACTGTAATGATAGTTAAAAATAACTCGGCGTCGTATTGGATCAGAGGAATGTAGCGGACGCGGTTGCGTTGCCACAATTACGAGCATGCGAGTGCTTGAAACACTCCACTAAGCACGTTCTATTCGCCTCTCGTTACAGCAATTTGAACGAACGTATTGATCATGTGAAAAACTCAAGATGTCAGCTTGCACTGGGTAAAAGGAAATAACGGCTCAAGCGTAAAAAAAATTGCTAACAACGAAATTTCGACAGTTGATTTATACACTGGAACAATTTAGAAATACATACCTGTGTCCAATCGACTTGTACCTAGTCAGACCGCCCGCGTTTAGGAAGCTACCCGAGCGAGGAATGGCTACTTTCGTTAGTATGTCGCCGGACTCGTTTATAGACTTTCTTCCACTCTGACTTCTCCGTAGAGGTTCTTTGGGGGGCTCCGGTGGGGCTTCCGAAGGCGGCTTCAATGGTATCGGAGGAGGTAGGGTCGGTGGTCTCTGTAAACTCTTCCGTCGTTCCAACTCTCTGAACAGTTCAATTTTCTCGGAAACTTTACTTCGGACGGAGGATTCGCTGCTGTGTGTGTTTTTCAGATTCTGAAGTTGGCGGAGGCTGGGATTCTGAGCCTTCTTCATGGACTTCTTCGAGCCCTGCGTGTCGCTGCCACTTGTGTCGTTATGCTTAATAGAATCTAGTTTGGCTTTGACTTCCTCAACTGTGATTCTTTTCACATCGGCGGGAGGGATCGACGGAGGTGGGGGAGGGCGCGGCAGGCTCTCTGAAGACAACTTCTTCGTCCTTTCAAATTTGGGTTTTTCTGTGAACGATTCGCAAGCAGAGAACCCGTCTGCTCTATCGCTGTCGCCGCTCATCGAGGAGGTGCTCCTCTTCTTGCGCGGCGGCCTGATTGGTATTTCGTTTGGCGACATGCTGCTTCCAACGCTCATGCAGCTGACTCCGTTTCGATTCTTGAGCTTCTTTTTGTCATTGTGACCCTGCCGGCTCATGTGCGCCATCAGAGATTTGTATAACGTGGCCGCTATCACTATAGCGTCCTCTGTCGTCTGACATACAAACCCATGACACTCCAACTGCTTTGCGACGCCGATCTTCCTCATCACAACAGCGAAAAGGGGTGAATGCGAGTTTTCGTTGTGGGAGAGGATATACTTTTTGTCTGGTGACTCTAAAGTTTTGAAAAGGGCTTGTCGGTCGATGTTATCAGGATCGGTGATAAGGGGCAGGAAGGCGTAGCATAGATCGCGGTCGTCTTCCTCGGAGGGTTGAACGACGAATTTAACTGCTGACCAGACTGCTATCGTGGGGAAGGGGTTCAGTTGTTCGAGGTCGCCTTTGTCTCCTTTGTATCGTACTTTAAGTCCGCTTTTTGAGATTTCTAATCGTCCATTGAGGGCGTTTTTATGGCGGTGAGTTCTCCTGTACGTGAAGTACAGGTCTCTTAGAGGAGTCTGGAGTCCAGAGAGGCTGGTGACCTTGCTGTGCAGCGGCGTGGAGCCGAGGTAGTGCACATTGAAGATGTGCACGCCGATGCTCTCGACTGCCTGCTTGGACTCGCCCGCCATGTCTGCGAACATGCGTTCTATACGATCCTGCACTGTGTTGTTGACATTACTAATTTTGCTTTGACAGTAGCCGTCGTCATCTTCGTATATGGTTACTTTGCCTTCGTGCGTCGAATTTACCTGCGGACAAAAAGCACTGCGTTACGAAATGGTTTATAGTAATTACATTATCTTCTTAATTTCTTACCAATTTGTCCCTATTATACAAAAACCTCAAACGAGACCTCAGTAATAAAATTTAACCCACGCATGAATTATCAAAATTCGTAGCTAAAATCAGTCTGATCGTGTCATCGCATAATAGGTTCATAAGTTAACACATAATTTTAAACAAACCATCCTGATATCAAGTAGCATCTACAAACAAACACGCAAAACAAACATTTATTTCATAAGTAACGGAGACGGTTACAAGCCTATTGCTAATTGAAGAGTAATTAGTGGTACAAATAGCAGGGTTATCGCGGCTTAATTAGCATTTCATCATTTACAACGAACTGGCGTAATAGTCACATAACAGTATGCTTTGTATTTCCCGAAATATTGTCTGTAGTACGCAATGGTGCACTAACTGTTGTTACTGTTGTTTCCCATATTTTTAAGATTGTCTGAATGTATCTTAGTTGGTAAACATTAATAAATAAATAAAATGTTATGACTCCCATGTAATAAGGAGCTAATTTATAGTAGCAGCGCGACATCGCCCCCTCGTGTGTCGCGGCCTTTTTGGGAGTTAGGAGTTTAAGATTTACTGGGGAATCAGGAATTGGGAAAATTGGGAAGATTGCGAAGGGTGATTGGGCCTCTGATAATCTCACTTACACAATACAAGCGTTGTTTCACGTCGGTTTTCGATGAGCCCGTGGTTTAACTCCTGTCGAGCCGGCCCATTAGAGCCGAAGCATGGCTCTCCCACTCTTAAAAATCTATCTGTGCATTTAGACTATTTGATGAGAAACATTATAAACTTCACCCTATTCGTAGGTCAAACTAAGATCCTTTCCACGACAAACGCAATCCACCATACAGGGCAGTAGACAAATGGGCTGTTTCCTAAGTAACAAATAAATTATTTAACTGTTCAATACAAAATATAGTGCCCCAAAATACTCCTACTTGCATTGTTCCTACTTTCATTCATTATTATAACGATAATATACTTATACTGTTTTAATTTATTTCTAGTATTTTTTGAAAAATAAGTACCGTATGCTATTTGACGCAAAAATTTTATAACGTCATAAGTAGCGATCTCCTACAAAATTCATAGAAAAGTATCGTTTTTGACATTTCGTTAAAAGTATTGAGTTTGACTAGTTAGTAGGAAACTACCGTATTAAACGTATAAAACATTAGGGTTATCACATCTTAATTTTAATTTCATAATTAACTACCGATCTGTCGTAATAGCTCCATACATACATACATACATATGTAATAATTAGTTATTACGAGTACATAATCTGATACCCTTGTTCCACCATTGTAGGTTGTTGCAACTATATTACTTTGAGAGTTTCTTAATTTGACATGTGATCTAGTTTCTGTTGTTTCTTCATTAGCTAATGTTTGATGTGTATGGTGGGTTATATAATATATCGTCTGGTTAAATAATACATAATATACAATGATGGGCTCTTTGACACACCTCATGTTCAGACTGATTTCCTCGAAAAGTCATAATTTAATCTAGAAAATTAATATCATTCTTCCCTTTCAAAATCTGTATTATGGAGTACTGACACCACAATAGTACTTTAACCTATATTTTTATAGTAACCCTATATTTTTATAGTAACTATTGTAAGACATACTAAATAAAATAAAATTCACGGTTACTTTAATGGAGAAAAGTGAAAACTCTACTTCTTCGAGTCACCGAGGGACTCTTCATCATGCGCAGACGCGGAGCCTACTGGCTGCTACGTAAGCTGTGCTTCTCCATTAATGTACGTGAGTGATTTTTACTTAATGAGATTTAACCTACTCCTAGCTTATGATAGGCTGTGGCTCGAAAGCAGAAGTAGGAACGGGGCGGTTTTTAGTCAGTAAGAGTCTGACACTCCTTTTCGCCTCGCCAAATAAATCATAGGATGATTTTCCTCCTTAAAAAAATCTTATGATAGGCATCAATTTATTTATTAATAGTATAACATTACGCTTTTTAACCCCTAAAGGGTTCGGCAGATTTTCTTTAATGCTGTGCGGATGCAACCACTTGACCAACGAGTCAACGAGGTAATCATGTCGATGTACAACTCTGATTAACACATACACTTAACACACACGGAAGAGCTTTGTGTTATTATAATAAAATAACAATTATGAAGTGTTTATAATAGACACAATATGCCATAAACGTTTATAGTTATAATAATAATAGCATAAAGTTAACATCGACATGTGTAGGCGTTTCTAACTTCATTCAAAGCATGTACTTTTTTTTATGAAACACGCCGGTAAACGAGCAGACGTATCACCTGATGGTAAGCAATCGCCGCCGCCCATGGCCACTTGAAACACCAGAGACTTTACAAGGGATTTAAGGGCTTTTTGGGGATTAGGAATTTAAGGGTTGTTGTTCGGGAATCAGGCATTGGGAAGATTGGGAAGGGGCGAATTGGGCCTCCGGTAACCTCACTCACACAACGAAACACAACGCAAGCGTTGTTTCACGTCAATTTTCTGTGAGGCCGTGGTATCACTCCGGTCGAGCCGGCCCATTCGTGCCGAAGCATGGCTCTCCCACACTTAAATAACTAAACTTAATATAATGTCAACACCATGCGTTATTACAGGTGTCAGAATTTCTATGGCACGGTTTGTTACGTGGCTTCTATATGACATGGGAAATGAACTTGAGGTGTTCATTGTTATGATATTAGACTCTAGATATGTTGTAATTTGAACATAGTATCACGCAAAATGTTGTTTTGGATCCTGTTTCTTGTTTTAGAGGTCAGAGGTGATGATATGACTAGTGTTATGCCTATGCTAGTTATGTTGTAGAAAGTAAAAGTGGGATAAGTAATAAAGTAAAGTAATAGCAACAGTTGCAATTTCGTGTAGGCACCTTAGCGCGTACTACTTTATATAGTATGAATATGTTTTACGTGTAACGAGATCGAAATGGGAGCGCGTTCGGTGCTCTGATTGGTTGATCATTCAAGCCGGCCAATCAGAGCACCGAACGCGCTCTCGTTTTGATCTCGTTCAACGTAAAACAAACTCATACTCAGCCCTCAGAACAGTGGATAAGTACGTAACTTATGTTTAGTACGGAGCGTGAAGGATATGACTGTTTTAAATAAAGATTCCAGTGATGAGTTTTGGAAATTCCAAATAGATGGTAGTAAGCTACTAAAGTTTCAGTAGCGCTTGTGGCTGTGTTCAGTAGAATCAGTTCTGTAAGTGGTGAGAAAAGGAAAATCCTTTACCTAATTCGGTTCAAACCCTATAAAAGATTTATAATATTTTTAATAACTTTCGCACTTTTCAAATGATTTTTTAAAAAGAAACGTTGCCCCACTCTAGTATTTTTTTCTGTGTCGTGAGTGCGTTTACAGACATACAATTTCATGTACACAACATGATACCCAGACCCGAATCAACAATTTGTGGATCCCACAAAATGTTGCTCCGTGCGGCAATCGAAACCACGACACGTTACGCGGCAGTCGGTTACCCAGACACCGCGCCAACTGTGCAATCAAGGCACTGTTACAAATGAATTCTAAACTCCTTACCTTAGGGTCTCTATCTGAATGGTGCACCGGCGTGTAATGGTGGCTGGTGAGGGACCTGGTGTCGTCGAAGAGCGCGTCTATCTTGTGTTTGTAGGAGAGCGAGGAGATGGACGGTGCGCGCGCACGCCGCGGCTCGTCCTCGCGCGCGCCCAGGCGGAACCCGCCTAGAGGCGCGCTGCCGTTGTCACAGGTCACCATCTGGAAATAAAGGAAAGGAGAACTAAATTTCCACGGCCTCACAGAAAACCGACGTGAAACAACGCTTGCGTTGTGTTTCGTTGTGTGAGTGAGGTTACCGGAGGCCCAATTCCTCCCTTCCCAATCTTCCCCATCCCCATTCCCGAACAACAACCCTTAAATTCCTAACTCCCAAAAACCAGCAACTCACGCCTTTGGTGTTTCAAGTGTCCATGGGCGGCGGCGATTGCTTACCATCAGATAATATGTCTGCTCGATAACCGGCGTGTTTCATAAAAAAAAATTGTAATGTTTCTAGAACTTGTTTACTACTTTTAATTTTGGGGCAAACCTATTCCTGTTCAGCAGATAATAATTATTTTTAAGAAATGCATCACACTAATATTAAACAAGTGAAAGTTGGTTTGTTTGGATGTTTGTCAACAAATCACGCTGAAACTACTGAACGGGAACTCATTGATGAGCTGACTTGAGTGATAGAGTACGTTTTATCCCACGGGAACACGGTCGAAGCCACTGGCAGAAGCTTGTCCCAATAACACAATGTACATCCATGTCCACAGTCTATTATGACAGTCCTATGAGACCGCTCTACACAATAGGGTTTGAAACAATACGCGTTAGACGACGTAAAATTGAAAAATTTTGCATTATCGGTGTTACCTATCTGTTTTTTAGTCTCTTACTCTGTTACTCCCGCGACAAAGCAGAGGTGTTGATAAATTTATGCTTACTGTTTCAACTGAATCTGTTTACCGCCTCCTATTACTTAACCCCAAGTTCCTTGCTCCATTACATCAACAAACGCCGATAATGGATTGCTATGTAATACAAGTACAGTTGGATGCGTTTCCATACAAAAACTATAGTGCATTATGTACAACCTCATAAAACACATATTATGTATTAAGCTGAGGTAAACTTATGAAGGCGTCGAGTGAACTCTTCGTTATTTAACAATTATGAAAATGTATATAAGCGCTTTTCAATGTTGTAATCATTTCTTATTGAAATATATGGCTTTTATAATAGCTTTCATAATGTTCTATGATGATTTTTGGCAAATTTCTATAAATAATTAACATACAACGTCACGGGTTTTTATTCCCGAAGGGGTAGACAGAGATGCACATTAAGGCACGTAATGCCGCTATACAATGTACACCCAGTTTTGACCATTTTTGTTTACAGACCCATGTAATAGGAGGTGAGTGTATTGATAATTACGATCGTATTGATAATAAATCAGTTAGCACAATTTTTTACAATTCTTAAAACTTATCAAAAAATACGTTTTACTAGCTTCTGCTAAATTCTTCGCCCGCATTACCGTGTGATAAAATGCCTATGTTATTCCAGACCATAATCTAGTCCTGTTCCAAATTTCATCCCGATCACTTCACTATTTTCGGATAACCTTTTTAGGAACATTGAGCAAAGTTCGCTAAGAAAAGAAAAAAGGATTCCTCGATCAGGGAGTTGATCGTGTCTAGCAGCCTTTCTACCCAACTGTTGTTCGTTAGGACTTTCTATTTATATTTATTCGCACGTAAACTTTATGTACGTTGTATGATTTATGACGTCATCCGTTGATTTGTTCGTCGATCGCCTACATGCGACTTCTGTTATCTGTCACCACAACCTTCTATATAACAATCCCCAGGTTAAGAGAACAAAACCCTGATCTACAGTCTAGACCAAAAATAACCGTAATCGCATGCAAAACAATCCTCCAATACTCATTTTCCATGGATACTTAATACTCGTATCGCACATCCAATCATATAAGCAAAGTTAATCGATGATCCGATTGATCGATGTATCGATGGATCGGTAATAACTTTTTGCGTATCCATTATAGCTGTTTTAGTAGCGTTTAAGTCGGACACCAGTTATTGGTTTTGCACTGTTTAACCCGTGTTTAGGTTTATCGTTTATTTCACACTAGTTTAAAAGGTTTCGGTATTTGTAATTTAGGTATTTATTGGTATTTAGACTACGGCTGTTGCACGCTATATTGTTAAAGACATATAATGTAAATTAAAAGTGATCTAACTAGGCAAGGAGTATATGGACCATTGCCCATTGCTTTAAAATTAGTAAATCAGCGAGACAAACGAGCTTTTTGTTCATATAGCAGGAAAATTTGCTACGCTTTGGCATGAATGGGCCGGCTCGACCGCAGTGATGCCACGGCCTCACAGAAAACCGAAGTGAAACAACCTCACTCATACAATGAGTGAGGTTACCGGAGCCCCAAAAACTTCACTTACCAATCTTCGATTCACCAACAACCTTTAAATTCCTAACCCCCCAAAAGCCGGCAACGCACTTGTAACGCTTCTGGTGATTCGGGTGTCCATGGGCGGCGATTGGTTACCATCAGATGATCTGATCTCTCCTTTACCAGCTTATAACATAAAAAATGACAATATTAGTCCTCGCAATGCAAGATTTCAGTTTGATTTATTTTATAATGATTTTATTTTGATTTATTGTATGAGATTTATTTTTGATATAATATTATTTTAAGAAAACATGTAGACGACTTGGTTCTGTACTGTCAGTCTGTATTGTTGTTAAATTATAAATAAATAAATGATATAGCATACATCCATTAAGATCTGTTATCGTTTCCATTAAACAAAAAACTCCACCGTCACCTACAACCTACCTTAAACCCAACTAAACTACAACACTACAATATTTCAATTACATTCACAACGCATCAATTTCTTTTGTACTGCAAACCGGTTTAATTAACTTGTAACTAATTCGTTCATTAATTGCAATCAGTCGTCTGTTCGACAGTTCTGATTGGCATTAGATAAAGAAGTGCAATACAATATTCATTAGTTGCGGAAACTAAGGAGGTCGTTTACTAAATATAAATTGAGGAATAATTGTCGCAAGTGCGATTGCTGTGCAAGGGGTCTTGGATTCCCGGGTCGGGCAATGTATTACTGGACTTTTTTCGGTTTTTCAAAAAGGTCGTCGCAATTGCGACCACTCCGCCAACGAGGCAGTCACAGTAAAAACGTTTAGTTACCTAAGTCAGCACTTATGAGATGCATAAGAAGAGTAGAGAGCCCAACATACGGCATGTACCTATCGCCTACAAAACTCGAAAATGTAGACAAACAAATATAGGCATTACATAATATATTTATTTCTACATAACCGGAGAACATTATCGGATAACGAAAGTGTTGCACTTAATCCAATAAAATACATATTTTACTTTGCTATAAAAGCAGATACCTAATTGTCGCTATAATAAATCGTTATTTATTAGTGAAAACAGCTGATACGAGTGTCTACATTATGTTTACGGTCGGATAGATAAAATTATTATCATTCAGTAACATTCTTAGTAATGGTACGGAGATAAGTTATATGGTAATTATTACCTTTTTATTTCTGGCCCTAAACCAACAACATTTTTTATTTTGAAACAACATTAGGGCTGTTAGGCTATTTTCTTAAAATAAAAGCCACTAAAATAAAAGATGTTTTTTTTCATAGTTAAGTATGTACTTAACATTTTTTTAATGATGCAAAAGCAATGCAAATAGCAATAATTGCGATTCCAATTCATTAATTAGTTAAAAAAGTTAATACCTATTATGAAATGAAAAACCTATTTTAAGTGTGTGATACCACACCGGAGTGATACCACGGCCTCGCAGAAAACCAACATCAAATAACCCTTACGGTATGTTTCGTCGGGTAAGTGAGGTTACCAAAAGCCCAATTAATCTTCCCTATCCCCGATTCCCCAACAGCCCGTAAATTCCTCGGCAACGCCTCTGGTGTTTCGGGTGCCCAGGGACGAAGGCGATTGCTTTCTATCAGGTGATCCGACTTATACCATAAAAAATGAAAATAAATTAAGTAACTACTCTCATAATTCTCAATTTCACGTGACACAAATATCCTTTAATTATGTATCCGCTGAAAGCAAAAGTTTAGGAAATGATAAACTAGATATATGTATATGTATTGGTCAATTAGATCTTATAACGATGCGTACATTTCCGAAACTTTCAAATTATCGAAACTTCACTTGCTAACACTACACACAGGATCTTATATAAATAATGTATTTTGGTAATAAATGTAATTTGTGTGTTCTAATGGAAGGAAACATATATTTAGGTAAATAGATAGCGATTATATTCATTAATGTAGTTAATTAAATTCTACATTTTCGATTTCATTTCAAGGTCGATAACATTCGATTCGATTCGAAAATCTAGCTGTTTATTTCAAAAGTGTAGGAATATTAAGTGTCTAATTGGAGTTGCCTGTAGATATTCAACACACCTGAGGAGTTGCCAGCCTTTTTTTGGAAATCTGTATTACCTTTACAATAGATAAATCAACAGTCTATTAGTGGTCAGTGCTGACCAAAGACTTTCTCACACAGAGAGGGTTTGATTATTAATCACCACGCTTGCTTAATGCGGGTTGGCGATTTTAAACTTGTAATCAGAAATTATAAGCCCACGATGTTTTCCTTCACCGTTGGTCAGTGGTGTCTATGTGTACTTGGAACTGGGAAAACCGTCGTGCATGAGATTAAACCCCCCGTTCTATTTATCGGTCTATAAATGTTCTAAACCTCCCGGCTACCAAATAGTACTTACTTTTTGACAATCCGGTGGGCCTTGGGCCCAAGATTTATTAGCATTTTTCAGACACACCCTCACCAACTACCGCGAACACCTGAAACAATTACAAACAAAATATTAATTTCATTCGTAAATAAAGAAATTATTCCTGTCTTGGCATTTTTATTACATGAGTCAGACGTGAGTAAAGCGAGAATAAAACGAACCATCATTCGGTGTTTTTTAGATTATGTAGTCGCAAACCAGCGTACCACAACATATCCTGGAATGACCGCAAATTGCATAAATGCATGTGAATAGATGGAAATCGTTGATCCTTGAATTCCTTAAGGATTATAATGCAGGATGTGGTATAGCTAGGTATCTGATAGGTACCTACTTTAGTATCTACCCTGATATCTTTTTATGGTATAAGCCGGTAAACGAGCAGACGGATCACCTGATGGTAAGCAATCGCCACCGCCACCCGAAACACCAGAGGCGTTACAAGTGTGTTGCCGGCCTTTTGAGGGTTAGGAATTTAAGGGTTGTTGGGGAATTGATAGGGTAACACAACGCAAGCTTTGTTACACGGCGGTTTTTTATAAGGTCATGGTATTACTCCGATTGAGCCGGCCTATTCGTGACGAAGAATGGCTCTTCCATACTTACGTTTTATACAAATTCTTTTGTTTTCTGTCTGTACTAAAATACCTGATATTTATTTTATTTTTAATAAATGTGAGTTACCTATACAATGAGACTATCGAACAAGTCTCGGGTTCGACTACTAGATCAGGCAAATCATAAAATTAAGTATTATAGAAATAAATTAAAATAAAATCGTAATAATATACCATAAAATATATCAATTTTATTGTTTATTACGTATATTTAAAATCAGATATTATCTCAATATGATAACAGAGAACCGTTTCGAATCTAAAGGTCATTAAACCGGCGACCATTGACAGCTTCGCATTATAATATAAATGTTCTAACATTATTTACCTAACTATGCAAATTGAGTTGAAAGCGAAAGTTCTCCGGTACACCGCTGCACTTTGAATTTAAAATGTAGCACCCAGCAGGTGTGCTTACCCAAGTTTTAATGGGCACTTAGACTTATAATAGGGCGTTTCAACTAATATCCATATAAATTTTAAAAAAAGATCTACCAAGTATTTGACTAAACAGCCTGTGTAGTATGTAGAATCTGTATGGTTTGTAATTTTTTTTTTTTAGAAAACCATGTTCGGCAATAATTGTGTTTTATCCTGTATCGTGGGTGCGTTTACAAATATAGAACTTCACATACACATGACACCCAGACAACAATCTGTAGATCACACAAAAAGCACATAAACACGATTAATCCGATGGAAATGCGGGCAAAGCGGCTGGTAGAAGCTAGTAAATAAATATTTGACAGCTACTAGGAATTTCTGAAACCTACGAGCAATTAATAACAGTTTTCTTGACGGTCGCGTTGGCTATTATTTGTCCAACCAATCTGTCAAGATGAGACCAAAATAAAACATTTGAATTACGAAATAAAAAAGAAAGTAATTAGTATGATATAATAAAATTATTCATTCGTGAATATTTATTTATTTAAATAGAAAACAATAAAACTTAGTGAATGGTCGACATTTTATAAATACTCGATTAAAATTGCATCATGATCGAATTAGAATACAAAACTAAATGTCAATAATATGAATAAAATGATTTAATTTTTGATATTTTGACCTTGAGTGTTAATTATCAAAATGTCATATTTATTAATTTATGACATTATGTGGTGACTTATCGACCGTAACGTGATGAAATTGTATCGATATTAATTTATTTTTAATCAATAATATATCAATGCATTTTGATTATTTAGTAGATATATCAAGGTTGTTTTCAATTATTTAATCTAGACTTTTGGAATGGCATGTCCATCTTTTGGTAGGGTTATCAAAAAATTACCAGTACATATATTAAAACATCGTCACGCCTTTCATCCCCGAAGAGGTAGGCAGAGGAGCACTTTATGCACTACACATTAGGCATTGTACACCCACTTTTCACAATTTATGATGTAAGTCCCATGTAATAAGTGGTGAGCCTATAGCCATATAACGGACACATTTCCAGACTCCGTGTTACAAGTGACAAATTTTCGATAAACCGAACACATCCCAGCAATACTTCGCCCGACCTGGGAATTGAACCCGAGACGCCTTGCGACTGCCGAAGTCGCACTTCTCTCAATCAGTCGGCGATGTGCCAACCCTAGACCCTCAGTAACACATAAACAATGACATGGAATGCAATAATTTTGATTACTAAGATGATCATCCGCATTTTAGCTAAATTGGATTCTTGATTAAATGACAATTTTGAACTTTATTTTTGGAAGTTTTTATGGCTTAATTTTGTATGATTGATTGAAGGCTATAAAATGGATCATTCGAATGATTATAACTAGATAACCTTGGAAGTATTTAGGTCCCAGATGTGATCAATATCTCTAGGATGTGTAGATACTATTTGATTATCATTTAAACTCCAAAAATAGTAACTAAAAACATCCATGTGTAAAATATTGTATGTCTCTATACAGGTATACAAGCAGCTTTAAAATTGTCTGCCACGGCTGATTTTAGAACACCTTATACATAACACTATAGGGCTCCTAAACTACTTGTAACCATCGGATTCACCTACCACATACCATACTCTCACCCAAAACTCGTCCGGTATTTTAATTGCACATCACTTGACCTGGTTTTCTCAAAAAATGTGTAAAATACGCCCAGTCATATCACTAAGTAAACTAAGTAGCCGTTATTGGATAGGTACGAGTATTACGCTCGCTAAGTTAGAAGTTCTGCTAATATTTGTTTAATATTTGAATGGAGGAAATGGAATTAGGATTTGTTGAGATTATTTTTGTGTTAAGTGTGTTGAAGATTCTTGTATTGAAGAATGTATGATTTGTATTATTGGTTGAGTGGTCGCATTCTTAGTTTCAAAGTAATCACCAAAGTCAAAATCAAAGTCAATTTATCCTAAATTAGGCACTTCTCTCTCGTCTCTTTTAACACATCGTCATATAGACCACAAGACATCCACTGCTGAACATAGATCTACCCCGAAGACTTCCAAAGCAACCGACTGGAACCTTTATCAGGTCGTCAGTCCCCTTTTTGGGCGGACCTCATACGTCTCTCATTCAGTGGAATTGGGAAAATCTAAACGCCTGTACTATTCGAGACTCTATTCTTACCGTAAAACTATTTATTTCGAAAAACCTTTATTTCAAAAAAAAGGCAGGTAATTTCGTCACTCAGAGAAAGAACCTGGGACCAAACAAAACAAATCAAAACCCAACAAATGTCCGCTAGAAAGAATGATAGCGATTCAATAACATGTAGTGTAACGGAGCGTGCGCCTGCGCCGCTAACTGTTGCTGCCTCGGACGCGAACAGTTACGTTTACCCTACTTGCCTCAATCGCGAGTATGAGGAAATTAATCCATTAAAATATGACCGTGGTGATGTGATGGGATAGTACCTATAATTTATGGTGAAGTTTTTGGTTCACTGGTTTAAAGACGCTTAAGCGTAGTGTACATGAAGCTAATTGGAAAAATGTATCAGAGAAATTCATTCATATTGTCACGCATATTTTTTATAATCGAAGGGGTAGACAGAGGTACACAAACATTGCGGCACGTAATGCCACTTATTAGAAAATTTTCGAAAAAAGCCCAGTAATACTTTACCTGACCCGGGAATCGAACCCGAGACCCCTTATCGAGCAGTCGAACTTGCGACCACTCGACCAACGTAGCAGTCAAAAATTCAAAATATTTTTTTAAAGCTTTGCCATAACGCCACTTACCATATTTGTACATTAGTTGGCTTGTTGAAATCAATCGTTGTTATGTAATATAATGATAGGTATATGTTATAAGTAATCGTGATAGGTGCAATTTAAGTAATATATTACTGTACTATTCTGTTTAGGATTAAAAGACCAAAACTTTATTGGTAGATAATGGTACCGCCAGTAAGAACTAACTAACCTACTCGCTAAGGCACCTCTTATTAGAGCTATTCATACCATCAATAACCTTCAATTATTGTAATAAGTTTAGTTTAAGTTCTTAGCTGTCGCATTAGGGTAAACCCTGTAATGATAGTTTGAGGTGATTTTAAATAAATAAAGAATACGAGATATTGTATGTCCGGGGCTAAACTTAAAAAGTACTACATAGATATACTTCAAATTTTGCATGAATATTACTAACAGGTCGGGTAAAAATATAGGCTACATATTCCCAAGGAAGGTACGGTAAATCTTTAGTTTTTAAAAGTACCAAATTCTGCCAATTTTTGTTATTCCACGCAGACGAAGTCGCGGGCAGAAGCTAGTAGGTAATAAAAGTGATAAAAAATGTCAATTAAAATGCTCAACACCTAACAAGATAGCTTATTAGTTTCACGTACAGGTGATCGCGTTCGGATATGCTCGGCTTGCGAGTGGCGCGGCCGCGTGAAACTAACACACTTGCGTGCGTACTAGGGTTGGCACTCAAATGTAATAATCATGACTAATATAGACATTTTTTAACACCTGTGTACATTATGGATGCAATAAATACTTGAATACTTGAATACTTGAATGAATGTTTTTACGTTGTCTAACTAGGAACAAATGCATATCTCAAAAATTACAATTACATGTTATTGCAATCATGGTTACAAGAAAGTTAATTCATCGGAAGCGAAGCACTGACCACCCCAGCATCCTTTATTCATTCAGCATTCTTCATCATCTCTTGTACATTTGAGTTTGCCATAATTTTCAGTATCTCCACACTCAATAATCCGGTTGGAGATCGCAATTTAAAGCGAAAGAAGTATGTAAGATTCGTAGCAATTGGCGTTCCTTTGTCTCTGCCCACCCCCATGGGAGACAGACGTTAGGCAACGCATGTATGTATGTAGATCTCAATTTAAAAGGTTTGAACATGCTGATTAATTTGTGTAACTATATTTAAGCCAATGAGGCGTAATGAGGAATATAAATATAGTAATTGCCAGAGTAATATAATGACTGTAAATACAGCATGTTTAACGTATTGACGCACAAATTAGTAAGATTATAGTAGTGTATTTAATGAGTACTTAGTTGTAACAGTAATGAGTACATCACTTAGGAAACCAACTGGTTTTCTAAGTGATGGTTGAATTAAGTCGTCAGTAAGGATTAGATGATAGTAATAATATAGTTATTGCAGATTAGGTGGTGTTAAAGTGTTCAATGTTTACATAATATGTATGTACTAGATAGGTTTATTAGCATTATTATGTGGTAAACAAAATGCTTTATTAACTTTACTAGGTAGTTTTTAGAATGCCTTGTTGTGAGGGAGAGTTTCGTGTGGGAGAGTCATGCTTCGACACGAATGGGCCGGCTCGACAGGAGTTATACCACGGTCTCACGACATAGACATGTATAATGGTACGACTGTACATCTTAACGTATAGATCGATCGAATGACTTCACAAGCGCTGGTAGTGAAATGGAGTGTCAGTGTCTTACTGACTTAACTCCATCCCGTTTCAACTCCTACTTCAAATCGCAGCACCGATAACCCACACATTCCTTGCTCGTTCTTCTCCATTCGAAACTATACTATAGAACGAGCCTAACTTCGCAGACAGACTGACGGACAATTCAATTTGACGTTTCAAAAGTACCTAATTAAGGATTAATAGAAATAAATGCTTTGACTTTAACACTATATCTAAAGTGCTGCAATAGAGATATATGTTCTTGCACATACTATGTAAATCAATTCATAATATTGCTATTTGTAACACAGTATTACAAACGATGGTACGGTCGGTAATTGAAATTTTAAATGGTCTCTCGCCGTACCGCGTCGCGTGCGTGGCCAACGTAATTTACTTTGATGTCCATATGTGAATCAACTTATGACAGTTACATTAACTTTTTATCCTTCTCCATACGAGTATTGATCATATAAATCATAATATGTACATAGCTTCACGGCTATCAATCTTAGAAGGGGTAGATAGAGCGGTGCTTAAACCTTATAGGTAAGATCTTCTCGCTGAATTCATTAAGAATTTCATGTAGGTAGGTAATTAAAGAAAGATCGAATGGTATTTTATGTATGAGGCACAACACTAACACAAAATTTTTTATTTATAATTTTAAAATTATAAAGAATACCACACTTTTCATTCCCCTTTGGATGCAGAAATAGAGCCAAATATCAATCTTAACATTTTCTCTAATCGAACTTATAACTTTGTGTTTGTAAAGACAGTTAATTTAAAACAAAAGAGGTAATGCGACAGTCATAGAGGAGTGTTTAAAGAAACCAGGGACAAATGGAAACAGTTGCAAGTCTTACGAAATAAAACTGCATTTAATTGAATTAATATAATGATAACTACAAGCCCGTCACCACACAATATGAATATCAGTAAATTTCCCAAATGTTACATATTGCATATTGAATAAATAAACTAAACTATAAATATCTCATTATTTAAATCACGCTGTCATTTGCCAGAAATAGATACGATTATGTAATGCTAATGCAGAACTTTAAATGCACTTAAAACATTAATATTCATTCATTTATTTATTTCTCTCATTAACACTTAACAATGTACAGCAAATAATTTGGGTACAATAAACTTGAGACTGGTGTCTGTTGTAGGTAAAACCTGTCTTACAGATCACCAGGCCAACCCATCGTTAGTAATACTTTAATAATTATCGTCGCTAATAAAAAACTGAAGAGTATGTCAGACTTTTTGTTTCATTTAGTAAATAGACTACTATTTACTAAATGAAACAAAATATAATATCATACTAAAAATATAATATCATACTAATGATATTATATAGAGTATTAGATAGTATATATGGTATACTATTCCACCGAAGAGAGGACAGGACCAACGGATTTACTGGTTTGAGGCACAGTGGTAAAAGACTGCTTTTTTTTGAGGGGGAAAATCATCCAATGACTTTTCTCGCCTTGGGCGAGGCGAGAGGGAGTGTCAAACTCTTACTGACTAAAAACAACCCCGTTCCTACTCCTACATTTCGAGCCGGAGCCCCGGTAAACCCGCTATGTAGTCCGCAGCTCCGGATCAGAATATAATTACATCATAGCGAAATAAACTGCGAATTGAAATTCTAAAATCTTAAGCTACCATGACCTACGACTACGCCTCGTAAGGCTAATATCACTATATGTATAACTATGAACTAACTTTCTATAACACTCATCAATTTTATGACTAGTTTACATAATCAACTTTGAAGGAATACCATCAGTATTCGTCATATGTTATAAGTTATAACATATAGTGATATATTGAACTTTCACGCCCAATATCGCCCTTTTTGCATTTATAATTAAGTTGTAAAACCTGTTATATATGTATAATTGTGTCCAATTTTGTGAATTATACAATTTTGTGGTATTTAATGAGAAGATTTATTTACCTATCTATCTTGGAAGATAAAGATGAATCGATGTTTACACGTTGTAAATGTTTTAAAATAGACATGTTTCATTCCGTTTAAACTTATCAACATTAGTCTATATCGCACGGCTTTGCCTTGAAAATAAGCTTATCGATATTTATTTTACGATCTCTACTAGAAAAAAAAAAAAAACAGAAGAGACATATTTTATTTTTGTTAACCATTGCATTGTGTTTCGTTGTGTGATTGAGGTTACCGGAGGTTCAACACCCCCTTCCCGAACTCCCCAATCCCTGATTCCCCAACAACCCTTAAATTAAGTAACCTTCAAAAGGCCGGCAACGCACGTAACACCTCTGGTGTTTCGGGTGTCCATGGGCGACGGCAATTGTTTACCATCAGGTGATCTGTCTGCTCGTTTACCGGCTTATACCATAAAAAAACAAATCCTTGTGCATTACATTTCAAGAAAGACACGATACATCTTCATACCTTTCATTAGCCATAAGCCTAAGCTTACACTCAGATAAATAAGTATTACCCATAATAACATTACTCCTGCCGAGTAAATACAGGTTGCATGCAAACATGCACATATTACATGCACTCAGACTAACGTGCAGTCATTATACGCAGCTATTACTTTATACTATCTAGTGCAGCCACTTTTCAGAGCGTTTCTGTTCACCCCCTTTGGAGAAAATTGGCGTGAGTGTATGTTTAGATATTGTGTAGAATGATTTGGTTTTTGAATGTGTAAAGAGGCTATTTGTTTTTATTATACTCTAACGAACTGTGGTCGTGTTGACCGGGCGGTTTAAGACCGCTTCTCATCCACGAGGGTGCGAGTATAAACCTATCTACGACAAGTACTAATGTGACTTTTTCCAACTTATATGTATGTATTTCCTAACATTATATGTAAAGTAAACTAATCAAAACGAGAGCGCGTTCGGCGCTCTGATTGGCCGGCTCCAATAAACCAACCAATTGATTTCGATTACTTTAAACGCAACACAAACTCATACTAAGGGTGAAGATCAGTTAAAAAACAACTTTTTTATCGAACACACCGTTAACGAGCAGACGTATCACCTGATGGTAAGCAATCGCCACCGCCCATGGACACTTGAAACACCATAGGCGTTACAAGTGCGTTTTGGTGGTTAGGAATTTAAGGGTTGTTGGGAAATCGGGGATTGGGAAGGGGGTAATAATTGGGCCTCCGGTAACCTCACTCACACAACGAAACACAATGCAAGCGTTGTAACTAGTAACTAGTAAAAAAAGTACTAGGAACATCCGTCTAAGTAATGTTTCTCGAAAAATAAATTAGAAATCAAGACATTGGAACATCAAACGCCGTTTGTTTGTAAATTCGCGTAATGAATTAACCATTGGATCGGTATGTCGGTGTCGGTTCAAAATTTGCAAAACGTGACGGTCAATCGATGTTTCTTTCTATGTCAATGCGTGTAAGGTTTAGTTTCCAATACATTATGGTCCAAATTCATTATTCATTGTGACAGTTAATGGACGTTTTGTCACGAGTTGCATTTCCCCAAAAAGAAGACAGAGATTATAGTATTTTTTTGAAAATTATGTAGTTTTTAGTGGTCTGCGTAATGAAAAGTTACCAGAATCATCCACTTTACTGTATCATAAGCGAATTCTTTGTCACTGCCCAGAGTATAGTAAATTTATACATAATAGAAAACCACATTAATTTCACCCCTATCTATTTTGGAATTCAAAAAACTTTAGGAAGAAACAAATTCTTTGCTACTTTCTTATATAATACTTGGTACTATAAACATGTTCAAAATGTATATATAGTACCAAAAATATATTGAACAGGATGTTGACCTCTGTCCGAGTATAGCAACTCATTCTAGACACACGACTTCAAGCGAGGCATTAAAACTAAAGAAAATCCAAGTTAATATTGGAATCCAACGTTTTATTACCATACCAACAACACAACATAACTGCAAGAAATTTTCTATACTAACCAATACAATAAACTTTATAATCTTCTACTATTGTTAGTGTAGTTTAACCATGAACTTGTATGAAATTGTTGATTAAAAAGCAATAAAATTACTATAATGAGAGAGAGACATCATCGTAAATGATTCAGCAATAAATACTTTAGTATAGAGTTTAAAGAAAGTGAAATTTTTATGATTTCTTAGAAGATAGATGTGGAAGTTACTCTTATGAACTGGACATCTACTACTACATTCATCTTCATAATACCAGCTACAAAGACCTCTGTTGATGACTTTTCGATCAGTCGGTTTTTTTTTTTTTTTTTTTAGGGTGGAAAATCATCCAATGACTTCTCCCGCCTTGGGGGAGAAGTAGATCAGTCGGTTGGAAATGACTTCTCCCGCCTTATGCAAGGCAAGAGGGAGTGACTCTTACTGACTAAAAACCACCCCGTTCCTACTCCTGCTTTTCGAGCCGGAGTCCCGGTAAACCCCCAAGTTAGACAGACTCCAGCAAGGAGTTCCATTCCTTGGCGATTCGCACAAGGAAACTCGAAGCAAAACGCTTCGTGCAAATTGGTGGAATATCAACTACTTATACTTATTTACACAAATTATAGCCAATTAATCAATTTATAGATATTATAATAATCTCCTAGCTTTGTAAAAAATAATATTCATTTTTTTTAATTGTAACTTTCGTGAGACATACTAAATTAATTATTATGTTATCGGCTTACTCGACTAGTTTCAAGCCATGCAAGAGGCTCATATTCATGAGCAGCATTTCGCGACACACGACGCGGCGATTGTCGCGCTGCTACTCATATTTTTTTTCATTATAAAAGGTTCAGGTTTATCACAAGATTCACAAGGGCTACTGCCCGATTTCTGTCAAATATAAAGGTAGTATAATAATCTTAGTCGTACGACATTCACTGAAACAATAGGAGTGGTGACTTTATTTAACTCTGTTGCTGCAACATGGTTTAGATAAAATGGAACCTAGATAGAACCTGTATACTGTAGCTTATAAACCCACTGCCTAGTTTGCAGTGGCGCTACATTTCATAACGGTCTAGGGAATTGTAGGTTAGCTGGTTTACTGGAGTTATGAGGTTGAAGACTCAGTACTTAGTTTGAGTAATAATATAATGTATGCTTTTGGATCTAAGGTTGAAATTTTGTTGTGTAGTTACTAATTTGGGTATTTGGTGTGGTCGTGTTAAAATGGAATAAATGCAAGTTCGTCGCTCTAGTTTGTTAGCAAAAAACACATCAATTACTTCTGTGTTTCGATGTTTATTATTAAAATAGGTATCTATGTTGTTAAAACAAAACCTTGATCTAACATAATATATAGATACAAGATAGTGACAGAAGTGTACGAGAGCCGTGCTTCGGCACGAATGGGCCGACTAGACCGGACTGATACCACGGCCACACAGAAAACCGAAACAACGCGTTACGTTGTGTTTCGTTATGTGAGTGTGGTTACCAAAGACCCAATTAATTACCCCACTTCCCAAGCCCCGATTCCCCAACAACCCTTGAATTCCTAACCCTCAAAAGGCCGGCAACGCACTTGTAACACCTCTGGTGTTTCGGGGCGGTGGAGATTGATTACTATCAGGTGATCCGTCTGCTCGTTTACCGGCTTATACCATAATAAAATGAAAGAAACACTAATTTAAAAAGTAAGACAGAGTAATAACAGAGCAGAGGTCGCAAAAACAATTTATACAGATTAACAAACAAACGCACAGGCATAAAATACCGAATTTCCTTTCCAATTCTCTATTCAGAAACATAGTGGATCACCATCAAACCGGTATACCACATGACTTAAAACCACGGGCAGACCCAACCGGTACCATATGTAAATTTAGACATAACATCCACATTATATAACTATTCATAATACCGTTTCGATTTCGTCGATCACAACGTTATTAGAAAATAGTTACATATTTATAAATTATCTAAGTTTTTTTTTTCACTTTTTATTTTAACGTTTTTGAGTGAAAGTGGGCGCGTAGAAGATAATATTTTCGGTTGCTAATTAATTCAATGTTTTACGATGCTTTGTGACGTGTGTGACGGACGGTAGGTGCTGTAACGGCCATTTTAAAGTGAATTACAAACGTACAATGAGTGTTTTAAATAGTAGTTTATAGTTTTGAGTTTGAAACAATTACGAAGGAACTATTGAGATGACACGCTATATAGTAGTTATTACGACACGTCTATGTTACCTATAAAAAGTAAATTACCTATAACTAAATAAAATCACTGTTTACTCACGCGAGTAAAAAAAAAATCACTATTTACGTACGTAAATTAATGGAGAAAATCTCTACTAGTTTCGAGTCACAGAGGGACTATTCATCATGAGCAGCGTGCGCAGACGCGGCGACATCGCGCAACCTACGCTTTTCGCTTTTGTTAATTTCGTATGCCTAAATATATTACCTACAATAGTAAATATCATACTTTGAGACTTCGTAGATTATAGAAAATAATAAGTATAAGTAAATTTATCACAGCATCAAGCCAAAAGAAAAGAAACATTAATCACTATGATGCTTGGTCAAGGTGAATTTGCGATTTTAAACTTTAAAACAAGAAATTAAGACGAGGTTTCCTCACAATACAAAGAAGAAGTCAAGTAACATTTTGGTGATAATAAAAATACTACCGAAGCTACCGTTAAAGATTCTTCAGTAGAAAGTTAATCCAAAATATATGTTTAAAATATTACAGTAAAGGCTTTCGAACGTTGTAAATTATTGCACTTTATGACATTTTGCATTTACAACGGTTTATTAATGAGTTTGGCACTTAGGGTGCTTAAGTTTAAGCCTTGCCATATATTGTGAATTTTATGGCTTTGTTATCAAGTTCTGGATTTGATTTTGGAATTAAAACAAATATTTGTGTAATTCAGATTAATATTATAAAGGTAAATGCTTGTTTGTTTGGATGTTTGTCCGTAAATCACGCTGAAACTACTTATATGAACAGATTTTGGTGAAATTTGGTATAGACACAAGTTATGATGACTTGGGTGATAGAACACTTTTTAATCTATAAATACAGAAGCTACTAACGTATAAATAAGCTATCACACTATTTAATACATTGTTAATAAAAAGATTATGACCGAAAGAAAGAAAAACTCGAAGTATACGTAAACAGAGACGTATTTCCAGAAAAAAACTTACTTTCGTAAATATATAAAAACTCCAACCTATCTCCAAGCACTAAGTCACAATTTCCAGAAATCAGTAATATCTAATAACACTCTTCCGCAGACAATAATAAAATCGAACCAAATAATATCTCACTCAACAATCAGAATAACGATCAAACATTTCAATACTAACACACTGACATATTTAAAGTACTTAAAGCATCATTATTAAGAATGATTTGTCACAATACAGAATGAAGGGCAGAGAGAAAATTAATAATTGATTCACTTATTACGAAGAAAGCAAGTCTTATTTAACTAATGACCTTGGAAAGAGTGACCTTCAAAGTTTAATGGAGCATATATTCTTTTGTGTACCAAATATGGTGTCATTTGTCAATGATGTCAGTAAAAGGCACTGGTCAATTGAATTCTAGGAAAGCGCAAAATGTAAAGAAACCTTTTTTTTGAATAATCACTAAATTTTCTCCTGTGTCGTGAGTGCGTTTACAAACATACAAGTTCACATACACATGACACCCAGATCCGAAACAACAATTTGTGTATCACACAAAGAGTTACTCTGTGCTGGAATCGAACCCGAATCAACCCGGTAGCTGGTTGCCCAACCACCGCAACAACTGTGCAGTCCTATTATGCAAACTATGCCTGTAATATAAGCTGAAGCCCTTTTTTCCGTAATTATTATTATATTTAGATTTCTCTAGCTGTAATCACTATGATTTATTATCAGCCCGTAACTTCCTCTAACTATAAAATAGGTTATTAAAAATTAATAAGACATTTACTACCAACTAGGTAATCAACACAAACACTTCCATATTTCTTTTAAAAATTAACTACTGATTAATTACTTCCCTTCTTTTATATTTAACAAAGCTACCTCAAATAATGTTCTAATGGTCTTCATTAACCGCCAAAATTACTTAGAAACTATGTTAAATACTAATAAATCAATACAAAATGGTTGATTATTAAAATTTCCAAGTTAATTTGTGGCCATTAAAATTTTCTCACTTGATAATTTTATGCACGCAAGCTTGGTGCAAGCTGTTGACTACTCGTTCAATGTTATGCATGGTGATGTCGGCACTAACAATAATTATACTTATTTATCGATAGTTTATCATACAGATTATTACGTTTAATAATTACTCTATTACAAGTAAAGTGTAGTATCAGAAACTTGGAAACTATTTCATTAGTAATAAATATGCTAGATGTCTTTCAATATAGTGAAGAATCTTTCTGTAAATTGCAAGAGGATCATTATTTCTATATTCTATTTATTTACGTATCCTATATTTTATTTATGTCCTACTTATTAAGATTTTACAACTGAAATTCATGTTTTGTTAGGATCAAAGTGGAACTAGTTTTTAGCAAGAAAATCAATATCAAAAATCTACCTTAACGTAGATTACAGATTTTGTATCGAATTTGACTATTATTTCGGTTGTTAAAGAAATTCGTTTTAGTATTTTCCTACAAAACCCCTCACCAATAGTAAGTTTAAAGCGAATAATTTAGCAGAACATGTCTATACAACTTTTTGTAATTAATTATTTAACTGAATGAAATTTCAACATATGTGTATTTATACTTTTCAATCATAGTTTGACTCATCATTGATCATAAAATACTAATAACATCTGGGTTAAAACAATGCCAGGAGCTCAATTTCGAATACTAGAAGCAATCACTAAAGAATCCTGTTAAATGAATTATTCAGAAACAAAATTGTTTTCTGTTTAGAAACTAATACATTCAAGAATATTCTCGCAAAACTACGTAAACGTTATAGCTCATTTACTTGTACTGTTCGTTCAAACACTGGCAATTTATGAGTTTTAAGTAAGTATGTACCAAGCAAACTGCAATTACACACAGTACAGTCGATTACAATAGTGGATGAATAGAGAAGAGAGATTGAAGAAATGATGGATAGACAGTTTAAAGAACCAATCATAATTATGAAAGAAAAGTATATTAAAAAAGTGCCTGTCAAAGTCAAAGCATTTGTTTCAAAGTAAGACACTTAATAAAATGGACTTAAAGAACTTTTGAAACGTCAAATAGAATAGGTATGATGAGAGGGTAAGAAAATTAAAAATTAATTTAGTCTGTCAGTAAGTAATGAAAAACTATATTTTTTAATGGCTAGTCCGTCTTGTAGATTATTTATAAATATTAGACACGTATTTTTTTTTTTTATTTTGTAACATTCGCGTTGTCATCACTTCTAGGTACGTTTTATACACAAAAATACGTATTCAAATACCCTGTAAACTTTCATTCAATTAATGTATTATTATCTTATATGACAAAATAAAAAAAAAACCTGACCAATATTTTTTCATTTCCTAACTGACAAACTAAATAGATTTTTAATTTTCCCTGTTATCATCCTACTGCCCTGTCATCATACTTATTAGCGTCCCACCAATAATCCAATTTAAGCGAGATATTAAATACTAATTACAGTATAAGTGTTGTGCACTGGAGCGTACATGCGCGTACGCAGCCATCGCTCACACTTCCTACAAGGAACTCCCTCTAATCCGTTATACGCGCTTGATTGACGCTCACATCCAGCTTGTCAAACATTTGTAATCGTTAACCGACTTCAAAAACTAGGAGGTTTTCTGTTACATTTTTAACCTATCAGTAGGTAAGTAAGACATATGAATAAGAGTAGTTTTTCCTTTTTTAAAAGATCCTAGTTTTAAGTAGGTAGCATAATTTTTTAAACTAATGGCACCCGCATTTACTCCCGTTCATCCGTGATAAATGGCGCTTGCAACAATGCCGAAATATCGGAAACTCCTAGAAATAGTAAATATCCCGTTTCAAGTTCTAATATGTTTGATAGACACATTTTTTTGTTTGCTTATTGCTTATCTACACAATTTCTTTACTTTTTGCTACTACTAAACTATTTTTTTATGGTATAAGCTGGTAACCGTCACACGGACCACCTGACATCGGTCAGGTTTGATGGGGACTCGGCGATTGGGAAGATTGGGAAGGGGGTAACGAAACACAACGCAATCGATGTTTCACGTCGATTTTCTGTGAGGCCGTGGCGTCACTCCCGTCAAGCCGACCCATTCGTGCCGAAGCATGGCTCTACCACACTTCAATATATTTAAGAATCATTTAACTACCTAAGCTGATTAAATAAGATACAAGAGACTACTGTTCACATCTATTAAAATGGTTCGTCCAATCGACCATTCGAATCCCAAGGCAGATGACTGCACAAAGGGTAACCTACTTTCAACCGCTCTGACCTTTTCGGCATAACATCTTGGTCACATTTTAAGATCATATGGTAGCTAAAAGTACATCGATTTGATGACACTAAATATTGTGTTTGTTATTACATACTTTAAAAGATTTAATATAGATAGTTTGGTTCTTTAACTGATCTTAATTTAAATGTAGGTGAGCCATGCTTCAGCACGTATGGGCCGGTTCGATCGACGTGAAACAAGGTTTTTTTTGGAGGGGGGGAAATCATCCAAAGCCTGTGTCAGTCTCTTACTGACTAAAAACCACCCCGTTCCTACTCCTGCTTTTCGAGCCGGAGCTGCGGTAAACCCGCTAGGTAGTCCGCAGCTCCGGATCAAGCATCAGCCCCACTGGGTCCCATTGTGGTGGTCTGATGGCTCTTTGGCACGTGAAACAACGATCGCGTTGTGTTTTTTTGTATGAGTAAGGTTACCGGAGGCCATATTCAGCTATGCAATCATCTCAACGTTTAAAACATGACCAAATTGAGAAGAGATAAATACAAATTAGAATGCCTACAGCAAGATAATATTATGCCTACCTCATAATGAGATGCTAGCACAAAAATTGCTAGAAAATACATGACGTAACATACAATCACTAATTTGAATAACATATTTACGATTTATTGCCGAAGGCATGGTTTTACCAAATAATATTAACACTAAATTTTGGAAAGAAAACCATTCCATTCACTAATGATTTAAAAAAGATTGCAAAATAAACGTTTTCAAAAATCGTTAAATTATGCCGTTGCCATTGATGCAATCGACTGCATTCGACTTTCCCAAGCTTTCGCATATAAAATAATAAATAACTATTTATCTAAAAAATCAAGACAAATACGTTAATATCTATCTAGTTTTATTGTTTTCTTGACTAAATAATGTTTGGGAGAGCCATGATTCGGCACGAATGGGCCGGCTCGACCGAAGTGATACCACGGCCTCACAGACGTGAGACAACGCTTGCGTTGTGTGAGGTAAGGTAGAGGTAAGGTTACCCGAGGCGCAATTACCTACAGTCTTTCCAATCCTCGATTCCTCATCAACCCTTAAATTCCTAACCCCCAAAAGGCCGGCAACGCACTTGTAACGCCTCTGATGTTTCGGGTGGCCATGGGCGGTGGCAATTGCTTACCATCTGGTGATGTCTGTCGGATCATTTACCGGTTCATAACATTAAAAAAATACAAAATATTCATTATGTTTTTGAGAAGAGCCGTTGTATCTTATGTAATTTTGTTTTACTTACAACAATAGGTAATAACAATAGGTGTGCTGATGTTGATTCTTACAAAGTACGGGTATTCACTCTTTGTTATGTTGTGAGTTAAAGTAAAGCTTATATCTATAAATATAAAGTTCCATTTGTGTTTGAACTTTTAGCGTTTAGACGAGAGAATACGAAAATGCTTTCCCTATTTTGAGAATCGATAAAGTTAAGACTTGAAAGTAAAATCTCAAAATAAATTTTAGAATAATAAAAGAAAAGAAGTTTACCGATGTTTCGAAAATATCGTTAAAGAAACTCTTTTATTTTTTTAAATATTCAACGAAAAGAGGACACCAAGTTTCCAAAATCAACGAAGAAACTTTAATTTCATAAACAAATAAGACATTAATTTCCCCATAACATTAAAATTACCAGTTTGAACTAGATAACGCCACGAAACATATCATTATACACAATTCTACATAGTTATTACACGTCGTTTGTACTTCGCGACTACGATTAGACGCAATTCAACTACCGTTGATGGTGTTTATATGGATTTTTCTCTCAATTTCCTAGCACGAGCGTAATGCTCGCGTTTCACGTAATCGTAACTGTTACACCGTGGGGGAGATCCAACGGAAAGTATTAATTTCCGACGGTGTAGAAAGCTGCATCGATCGGACACTAGAGTAAAGATTAGCCAAGATAACATCGAACGCCAGTCTACAGGAACGATTCTACAATCGATACGAACTCAAAACAGGTTCAAACGAAACGATAGTGAAATGATCTCCTCATAAAAATGCTCCATAATGATCCATTGTGTACACTAAACTGGTAAAGCTCAAAAAAATCTCGTTAGCGCGACCTTAGACCTTAACTTTCGCTGCTGCAAAACAAAAAAAAATAACAATAAAACTTCCGCGTCGTCATCGCGAACTTGAAACAAAAATAAAGAAAGGCTGAATGGGTTGAATCCTTGACCAGACTCCCGCCAAAATTGACAGTGACATTTGCAACAAGAATAAAAATGGCCGCTTTTGTTCGGCGGAGAAATTGCAAAGTCTGGTTTTAACAACGACGACACGACAACAATGGGTTCGGTGGTACTTATAATACGAATCAGCATATTTTGACCACTGTTTAATGTGCATAACCTAGAATTTAAGTGTCATTTCACTTGTAACAGTCTTAAGCAACTTGCTTAAACATACAGCTTAGTAAGAGTGGGTCAAATGCTCTATTATACTTGAAGAAAAGCAAGCTTACTGGTCTTTTAAAACATTTAAATGGATATAATTGAAAAATTGGACAGATCACAATAATAAAATAAAATTGGATAGAACGACATCGTAAAGAAAGAAAGAAAAACAGTTTATTTGTACCATAATAAAATAAAAAAGGCAAAAAGTCAATAGTTTAAAAGTAATAAATAAGCAACAAGGCGCAAAAAGCTTCTCGTTTCTCGATACCATGCTTCTAGTCCTTCATACAAGGCATGCGTGCAAGATGCACAAATACATCAAGCTATCGATCAATATACTGAACCATCCCGTTATAATATTAATCATACTTCGAGCACTGTGAAATCTATCGGCATTCTAATGTCTGTGTAAGAAAGACATGAGTATAGTTTGCATAGTAATGCATATCGAGCATAATTTTATTTGCAAATGGACGCCGTTCCTCTCAACTGAGCCTCACAGCTTCCACGCTAAGTCGAGCAATTGATTTATTTATACAATTCATACTTCCGCACTCCTAAAGTGTAATATGTAATGGAAAGTATATTTGCAAGATGCTTTTTTTCCAGAAGTGTGTACTTGTAAAGTTATTTTAGGATTATTATTACCTATACTTAAGTCTTTGACTGCTAATAGAAAACTGTTGAAGGCACCGATACTGTTGGTACTGATAAATTGTATAAAAATAAACAAATGCAGTCTGAAACAACATTTTCTACAACGACGCAAAGCTAGGCAACAGTTGATCTATAACTAGTAGACTTTAAAATTTAGGTATAAGGTCATATTCATAAGAACATATTCACATATCCGAAATAACATCAAAGTTAGTACATTAAATAAAACTTGAAATAAAAACTTAAATAAGAAATAAATAAATATGACAACCTACAATACTTTAATACATAGGTACTAAAAGCAAAAACAACATCCTCACAATAGACAAGATGAATTTTATTTCTAACATTGTAAAAAATCAGTGATTGTGGTAAAATCAGAAGCTAAACACAAAATTACGTAACAAAATCTGAAGAGTTTCTGAGAACTAAACACAACAGTCGTAACTAAAGCAAAATCTCTCTAGACAGACTATAATCCATTAAACGCTATTTGGAATAGCATTTTGACACTAATTACAGCTACGCTTAATCAATTACTACAGAAACAAAATAGGAAAAAAACGTTAATGCCCGTAATTTGCTTGGTGGAATAAAAACCGCTTGCTTGCTTACGAAGCGGTCGCATTCAATGGACAAGATTACAAGAGACTCATTAAAGTTCTTCTAGAGTTATACTATAGGACTTTTTGGAATTTGAAATGCAATCTTCTTTATAATTCAAACTAGCTTCTGCCCGCGTTCCTGTGGCATAAAAAGAAGCCTATGACGTATTACAGACTAAAATCTACTCCTGTTCCACTACCGGAGCTCTAGCTCGAAAAGCAGGAGTAGGAACGGGGTAGTTTTTAGTCAGCAAAAGTCTGACACTCCCTCTCACCTCGCCCACCAAGGCGAGAGAAGTCATTGGACGATTTTCCCTTCATAAATTAAAACCTTGTTCCAAACTTCAACCCGATCCCTTCAGCTACTTTGACGTGAATGAGTAACAAACATACACATAAACTCACAAACTTTGTTATCTACACTAATATTATAAAGAGGAAAACTTTGTTTGTTTGGTTGTAATGAATAGGCTCAAAAACTACTGGACCGATTTTAAAAATTCTTTCACCATTCGAAAGCTACATTATCCACGAGTAACATAGGCTATATTTCATTTTGGAAAAAATAGGGTTCCGTAAGATATTTGGATTTTTCGGACACAAACTGAAAAAAAGCAACCTAAGAAGTTAATTATTTTGCGTACGCTGCCTAAACTACAAAAGATAGAACCATAAAATGTTATAATTAATTGTAGATCTTATAATAGCGAATAAAAAGGGTAGAAGGCGTTTTAATTTTGACCATCAACCACGCGGACGAAGTCGCGGGCAAAAGCTAGTTTTATTATATATTATATAAGACAAATAGACAAATAAGAGCTAAGCTTGAAAGTCGTATATTATTAGCGTTTTAAATACGGCTTCACCTGCGTATTCAAAGGATAAAAGAAGCTTCATATATCTACTGGCCTAACTATGTATTTCTAGACACACAAATTTACAAACAAACACACTTTCCCATTTATAATATGACTAAGGATAATGCAACGGGTCTTCTCTTGTTAATTATTTATGATGATTTTCAAATATGATTGTTTGTGTTAGGAAAAAGAAATTAATCTCTTAATAAAGATAGAAATGGAAGAACTAAACTCGATAAACGGTAAAACATTAAGGATAAGTATTTAAAAAACTATTACTTAGTTCTTCAAATTCGACGTTTATTTTAAAAGTAAAATGTAAAGATGGTATGAAAATTACAATACGTACAATATGATAGAATTGTGTCGTTTTCTGCATTTCAATTTATTTATATTCTTTTTTTGAAGATATTAGGAGTTATATGAACTTCCTCTATCAGGTATCAAACATGTATGTATGTATCAATTAATTATAATTAAGTAATTGATACAACTTTAAGATAAATTGTTTCATTTTTTCAATGAGACCGATACGTTACTTTTCAATATCAAACGAAAATATTTAATAACAAAAGTGCCCTGTATTCAGTCTTCAAGCGAAGCTATTCATCTACCTACACAACCACACAACTGACCCATCCAAATTAAAATCGTAGCATCGCACGTACTTTCCATTTCTTGGTACATTATTTCGGTAATAAATTAACGGCACTAGTGGTTCGTATGGTCTTAGACCATTTGCATGAAGTGGGTCGTCGCGTGAGATGTACAGCACAGTTATTGATCAACCGCTATGAATAATAATATGACGTTATATACCTTTTATTTATGTATTTTGCTTAGTTTTAGGGATACTGGGATTTATATAGATCGATTTGAAAGGCATTAGAGGTATATGTTCATAGTATATGTCTTACAAAGTATTTTGCTGCCTGATGAGACATACACACATATTTACAGATTTTTAAAGTTTTACCATCAAAATCTCGGAAGTGTGACTCTGTGCGACACTGAGTTTAAGTGAAGTTAGAAAAAGTTACTTTATATTGAGTATATACTGAGGTAGTTCAGGGATAATAAAGTTATAATTTTGATATTAAATTTGTGAGGTTGAAGGTTTAATAGAATAGTTTAGTTTAGTTTCACGTTTAGTTTCAAGCCACGCCAGGGCCCATAATCATGCGCACTTACCTAATAACCAATATAAATTAATATCACAACTAAAATCTACTCTTGTAGTAAATAAGATGTAACAGTAAATTTAAACACCAAAGCTAATAAACGACTTTCTTGGTGGTACCTCGTTAACTTTCCCAGTTACTTGCCATAACTGACCTTGCGTCGAAACAATGTTTTTAATTGGCCAGCCTCGGCTGCGCACGCGTTCAATACACTGAAGACTCACGCACTTTAACGATATATCGGTAATTCTACATGACGATATATCGATAAAAGATACCGATTGTTGTAATGTCATTTTGTCGATTTATTGAATTTTACATTTATTTAATAATTATTCCTTATTGTATTGTTTGTTTGAGTCGGCTATGTTGTCTTGTGGTTGTAAAAACTCTTACATTTAATTGCATGTATTGTTTTAAAATATTGTCTAATTAATGCAAACTAAGTAATGAAGCTTTCTTTTCTTGAAATGGTAAGTACTGGAGGTGAATAATGGAGATAATATGTTGATATATTGTGTAGATGTATTGTTCATAATTATCTAAAGGGGTACCAGAAGAAAAGATATGTGTATGTTATGTGTGGGTAATTAATTTGTATTTCCCCTGACTAAACAAACTTTAAAATAAGTAATCTTTGAACTACAAGCTGTAAAACATTCATGATAGGTGCCTATATTTTTAATACCATGTGAGAAACACAAATTATCATTTAATTACATCAATTGTCTGTTAGAAATAGTCAACGTCAAAATTATTCATTTCAAATAGACCCGGGACTTTTGAACGACAAAGCAAATAATAATTGTTTTAAAACTGTGTCTATCGGTCAGTCCCCTAGTGAAGCTATTTGCTCGTTCTATGTGTGCCTTTGGAGAAGAACGAGGAAGGTTCAATCAGGTTCACAATACAATAGCTTCGACATTCCACAAAAATCACCAAAATTTTACTCCCAATACAATTAAAACTAGTTCAATATACTCCTAATATCATTAAAATATCTTCGATGTTCTACTATATGACCTACAGCAGTACTATATACTAAAAATACACAAGTCATACAGAAAGTAGGGTATGAAACAAAACGTGGAACATTACTGTCTCTACTTTTACTAAGTACTGGCGTAATGAGGTGGATTCTATGTCAAAATTCTATTAGTTACGATGGACGAATATCTGTGGGTGTATCTTGAGAAATAGAAGTATATATGATGTGTTGAACCGAATTGACTCGGGATGGGGCCAAGGAGAAAAATAATTATGTAAGCCTCTCCTCAATCTTCCCAATCCCCGATTCCCCAAAAACCCTTAAATTCCTAACCTCTCTGGTGTTTTGGGTGTCCGTGATAGGCGGCGATTGCTTACCATCAGGTGATCAGTCTGTTCAATTACCGGTTTATTTCATAAAAAACAATTATATAGAAACATTTTAAAGAAGAAGAATAGAGAAGCGACCCTACTCATGCAGTATGTCAATTTATTAGTAATCAAATTCAACCATAACTTCATCGTATTTTAGACAGAAGTTAATCAAACATACACTATTAAGTTATGCGTGCGATAGTTCAATAACCTTTTGACATTAACCGAGAAAGCTTAATAAAACTATATTCCAGTCACATCCATCATTAATGCGATTATATTGCGAAATAATATGTTAATCACGCACATTTTACTTAAAAGGCAATTCAACGAAAATATATTATGTAAATCAACTGATGATATAAAAATTACTGATGACGGAATGAAAGCTGAAAAATCAGTTACATTAAAAGTCAAGTTTTCTAGATAGAAGCACCCACATGAACAAGCAATATCGAGCAAAAAGTTTCACTAAAGGACTGACCAACAGAATGATAAATTTAGATTGTTTGTTTAATTTAAAAAAGAAATGTAATTCAGCCGGAAAATTGTCTATCCGCATGTAAACTTCACATGTGCCATGACAGATTTATGACGTCATCCGTTGATTTGTTCATCGATTGTCTATGTGCAACATCTGTCATCTGCCATGTGTCACCACATCCACGACACTATTCATGGTTAGTGTATAGACTGAATGTCGCTATACGAACACCAGTTTTCTGTAACTAAGAAATTTATTGCGAAACGACAATTAACGTCTCATCACCAACTTTGTATACGTTGGAAAATTGTTGACATTACTCTATTCTATCAAGTATAAACTCGTACTAAGCCAGTACGAGTTTGTTTTACGTTGAAAAAAAGGAAACGAGACCACGTTCGACACTTTGATTGGACGGTGCGAATGAATCAACCAATCAGATCACGGCTCTGGTTTTGATCTCGTAGAACGTAAAACAATAAACAAGTAAAACAAACTCGGTTTAGGACGAGTTTGTACTCGATAGAATCGTGTACTCAAATCGAATGTCTGACATTGTGTTGCAATTTCTGTCGTTGTCTTAAACTTAGTTTAATAGGAAAGTGGGACTAGTGTGTAAGTAGGTCGCGAATCGCAAGCAAATGTTACTATATCTTACTAAGTTAGTGTAACAAACTTGTTAAATGTTATAGAACGTGAAATATACTAGAAATTTTATGGTTTTGTTATTTGAACGCCTATGGCGATGTTACTAGGCGAGTCAAGAGTGTAGTATCAGGTTTAGTAGGCAGTCGTTTCGTTGTAAATAGTACTGACATTCAGTTGATTCTGGTTTAGACTAAGTGCCACCCCTAAGTTCTTTAACATGGTTTGACAATAGGGATGAAGACCAGAATAAAAATATTCTCAATGATAAATGGTATTTATTTTTGCAAATAGGTGACAAGATTACATTTTTACATGTTTATTTTATTTTATTTTTAGTTGTGATCATCTCACTGCAGGGTAAAGGCCTCCCTACCCTCCTTCCACTCCTCTCTGTTCAGAGCTTTATGCGGCCGATCCTTATCGTAGGTGTCAAGTTTTTACATATCAATCTCTTAAATAACTAGATGAGGCCAGCATTTCCTTTCGGACCACTCTGAGAAGAAAGCCGAAACCAACTCAGAGGTCATAGTCTCTTTTAAAGTCCAGACAAATCTAATCATTATACATATTATGAAGAAAGGGTAGAATATGCTTTGTCCAACTTTAAGATTGACACTCCCCTATTCCTTAAGACCATAGGCTTATAATACTGGTTTTATAATGATCTAGATTAAACCTATATTTACTGTTAGCATGCTCAGAATACCTATGTGCAGCCTACGTTACGGTCCTTTCTTCATAGAACCAGTTCCAAGCAGAATTTACTTCAACGCCATCAAAGGTGTTACAGATAGGTGGAGTGATAATATCCGTAAAGAGGCTGGCAGTAGTTGGATGTGGAGAGATAATAATTTTCAATAAACTACTTTAAAAAAATCTGACCTTGACTTTTTGAAGTCAATTAATATACAGAATGTAACAAATGTTTTCCCGAAAACCGCAATAATCGAATCGATCAAAATCGGTACAACCAATCATGAGATCATCACGTACAAACATACATACCATACAAGTCCTCCTTCTTCTTTGAAGTCGGTTATAAATCGAGCTCAGTATAGACCTCCCTAGGCGTACCTAATACCAGTAGTGATATTGGGGAGGTCTATGTCCAACAGTGAATTAAAATGGACCGGTAATGAAGAAACAATAGCAGACTATTTTAGTTGTGTTCTGTAATATTACCTTACAGACTAATATAGAAATAATTATATACTAAGATAAGCAAATAACCTATTACGACACAGACACCTTCGAAATTCTAGCTTTTTTTTTGAAGCGCACATTTCCAAAAATGTTAATACAAATTTACATTTTTTGAAAATATGTTGTGTTAGGTAACAAACATATAATTATAATAAATTTACGTTTCCTTATTTTGAAATTATTAAAATCATTTTGTTATGTATGTCTTTTCTATTCACCGGACCTTTGGAAGACCTACGAAGAGCGGAAACCTACTCGCAGAAAACAATTTTAATCAAAATTTTATTATTATTAAAATAATCGGATCATTTAACAGTCTTATTTAAAAAACTGATTACCACACACAAAAAACCAGATTACGTTTTTTGAAGCAAGTAAGTAAAAAGTCGAATTACTTACTACATCGACTTTATTTGAATACATTAATTAATATTAATAAGAGCAAATTAAATGCATTTACCGAAAAACGAATAACGATTTCACATTTCGAAAAATCGTCACATTGACATTAACGAAAGATCAAAGATTTCTGACGTAGGTTCCGATAAACTGGTTTAATGTTGCATCTGTATATAATCACAACAACTACAATGTTTTTTTATAGAATAGGTGGCAAACGAGCAGACGAGTCACCTGATGGTAAGCTGTTATGCCGCCTATGGACACCCGCCAAGGTAGAAAAACTTAACTTGAAGAAGGTACAACTTTTTTGAGGAACACAAAACGGAAACAATGGCGATTCCAGGCTCTTTGGTAACCTATGGAGTTTCTAGTAACCAATGGAGTTTCTTGCTCGTTCTTATTCATAGGAATCTACACTTTGTAGCGAATAAATAGCTCCACACTAACCGACAAACAGACATTTTTAATATTATTATATCTGCTATTTTGACTTTGACTTTTTTTTATATATTCAGAAAACGTCTAGAAAGGTTGGTTAAACGTAAGCGGTAAAAGATAAAGGTAATTAAACCGTTTGATGCGATCCGTCCGATGCGGGCCTGTGGACGCTTACCTTAAGTGTAAACGATAAATGATATTTATTTCTGCAAGTTGGTTACAAAATAACACTTTTACACGTCAATCTTTGAGATAACTAGATGAGGCCGGCATTTCCAACCCGACTACTCTGAGAAGAAATGCCGAAACAAACTCAGTAGTGTAGTGTAGTTCCTTCACATGTACCAACATTGACAAACACAATCTTAAAAACGATTGCAGAAACAAATGCAATGCAATAAGTCAACAACCTCATCGATAATGACATTTAGATCTTCAAAAAAAATAGCAAACACTTACAAAAATACTCGAATTAACATTTATTAATATTGATAAAAAAATATCATCAAACATTTTAAATAGTTGGCCAATCAACATTATGAAACAGATCGACAACAGACGGCAGAATGGCCTTAGGAAACGCATTCGATTTGAATTTTTATACGCAATCTAGAGATTAGACAGAGAAATCTGCTTTCTAGTTATCGTAAAAGTAATGTTAATTACCGTTGTAATCGGAATCCTGATTTCGTAATCATATGTAAGAGATTGCAACTGTTTTCGGAAAATTTAATTGCATTTAAAGGATCTATAGGGATGATGACGGGGTATGAAAATAAAAAATCTATTTAGTCCGTCAGTTTGATAATGAAAAAATCTTAGACACGTATTTTTTTATTTTGTCATATAAGATAACAATACTTAGATAAAACGAATTAAAGTTTAGGTGTTGGAGCCAATCCGTCATTCTTACGTATAAAACCTAACCTAACCTACATCACGCGATGTTTCAAATCGAATATAATCTTCGAAATTATTTATTTCCATAATTAAAAAATAAGTGTCAAATATTTTAAAATAATCCACAAGACTATATACCACGTGTAAGTAATTACCGTACTTCGTACAAATAAGCATTATTATTCTAATTATAATGCCCTTTGCCTGTGAACCAATCAACTTTAACACAATTCAAAGCTCTAAGTCCGTGTTATTAAGCTTTAAATTCTATTAAAGATGAGCAACGAACGTCTACCAATGCCGATAGTGCAATAAATTCACTATCAATATGTACGTATAATAATTTCTAATCGTAACAAGCGACTATTTCAGATTTATGGACTCTTGCTTTTCAAAACAGAAAACCAGTATTGGTTATAAATCTTATAGAAGTACGATTAATAACAAACACAACGTCAACGTATCGTAAAAGTATCGATATTAAGATGATTATAAATGATTTATTTTGATATGGTAATCTGTTATTGTATGTTAGTTAAAATACGTCAAGAAATTCAAGCTATATTTCGTCGAAATGATGAAAAGTGAACGCTGTTTCTTTTGCCTCAAACTAATAATATAAGAAAAACATTTAACTTTACAAACTACCAACTTGTGCCAGTTTCCCCGCGTTCCCGTAGGATAAAAGTACTAAATTACATCGAAATCGTTTCAGTAGTTTCAGCTGATTGACGGACAAAATACTAAACAAACTTTCACGTTTATAATATAGGTTGAAGTAACGTAAGGTTCCCTATAAGGCATAGAAATCTCACATGGAAACCTATTAAGAAGAAGAAATAAGGCGATAAATGTATTTAACATTTAATATTATTCTTTTGCCTCATCAGAAGATGTAAAACATTGACTTAAAAATTAAGTTAAACAGTTATATAAATAGCTCCACACAAAAAGAAAACTACCTACTCAACAGCAACTAAAACTTAAATCAACCGATCAATAAATAAAACCGACACTAATTAACAAAATATCGTTAAAAAGTAAATAAAATAAATCTAAGTAACAGCTTAGCTTCCAGCTTATTATATAAAGACTAGCGCTCAAATTGAGCACCCATGTGAAACGCGAACGACTATAATTATCTAGCAATTAGACCAAAACTAATCGGGTAGCAAATACTAGAAGAATATCTAATAACTTCTGTTTTTTTTTTATATATACATATATTAAATCGATAGATTTTGAAAGTTTTTTTTTTCATCGAATCAAAGTCAAAGTCAAAATCATATACTAAGGTAGGTACTCTGAAAGGTCAACAAAGAAAGAAATAAATAATAGTCTGTCCGTCAGTGAATGTATTTTTTTTCTACCACATCTATAGTCATCTTTATATATATAATTTTTCTGTAAGTATGTATGTCATTGAACTTCTCTTAAACGACTGGACCGATTTTGATGAAATTTTTTGTGTGTGTTCAAGGGGATCTGAGAATGGTTTAGATTCACAATTTTGTCCGCTGGATAATGTCTTTTTAATTATTTTTTAATTTATAAGTAGTTGTTGATTTTGGAATGTTTTACATTGGATCCGACAAATTTTCAAATTAAAGACGTGTAGGTAGACAGGACAACGTCTGTCAGGTCCGCTAGTTAATATATAAATTAAGTCAAAGCATTTATTTACTTTTAAAATTTTAAATTCACAATCAGGTGTGTATGAATCAAGAAATCGTATTTTATTATTTACCAATACAAACATGTAGCTAAATAGTGTATAGTTCTGTTGGCATGTTTTTGTATTTTCTAATGCTACTGAATACCTATTATTGGCTTTTTGTCACATTATACCACTATCACATTTTTTAATCAAATTGTGCAGTTGTTGATTTTTCATGTGTTAAAATAATTAAATAAGTACTGCAAAAAACAGAAAAAAAATCAGAGACATCCCCACTAAAACAGGAAAAATATTGTAATAAATATACGTACATACAAGAAAAGATCTGTAACGCAAATAAAACATCGTACTTAATTATTTTAACGAGAAAGTTGGTCCACAGCTCTACACTACGATACGCTTCATACCTACAACATACAGAAATGTATTTTTTCCTATAAAGTATAGAGAAAATTAGATGTTAGTCTCTACGAAATGCTTCGATGATCAAAAAGTATAATACAACGTCATAATTTCTAAATAAAACAGAGATATGTTACAAACAACAACAGTCACGCCTTTTTACCCCCGAAGGGGTAGGCAGAGTTGCACATTACGGCACATAATGCCACTGTACAATATATACCCACTGTTCGCTATTTATTTTATAAGTCCCATGTAATAGGAGGTGAGCTTATTGCCACTGTATTGTACACTGGGCACAATTCGAAAACCTGTGCAACTACTGAAAATTTTTCGAAATGCCGAAAAAAGCTCAGCTCTACATTGTCCGACCCGTGAATCGAACCCAAAACCCCTTGTCCGGCAGTGGCACTTCGACCAACGAATAAGTTTTTAAATTCCTCTAATGCAATGGGATTTGAAAACTAAAAAAAACCTGTTTCCATTTTCAAAGCACTATTTAGTAAGCGACTTATGATGTCAGTCAGTGTAAAAATCGATTCGTATTTTAATTTGGTTTCGATTAAACGACGAAAATATCGTAATTGATTATTTACAAATATTGTACCGTAATTTTGAGAAGCAGTATCGATTATTTTTTTCGTTTTATTTTCGTCCGATTATCCTTATTATTTAAATTAAAGCTGTGTGTTACAGGCTGTTTGGATATATTTCTTGGTATCGAAATTATGTAACATGGTAATTATTATGCAGGTGACTGTCGATCTGGTTTGGGTTCTATGCCTGAGTCGAACAAAGTGTGACTGGTTTTTAATTGTCGAATTAATATTTTCACACTGGCTTTTCACTGCGTTATAAATTCGATATTTTAAAAATAAAAATCATTCTCGAATCCCATCACAACTGAATAGTAAAACTATCCATCTTAAAAAAAGTATAATTAAAAAATAAAATTTTGTATTAAGAACTCTAAGATTATTGAAAAAATATACAATGGCCCTTTCTATGTATAAAATCTATGAATGGTTAATTCTCCTACCAAATAAGGCATTCAATTGGTATATCACTAACATCATACAATAAGGTTCTAATCAATGAAATTGAACATATCACACACAAGATAGAATAGTCATACTTTTTAATTTAATGGAGAAATTGTTATGACGTCATAGGGGCAGTGACTGACATTGTGTTAAATAATAAAAATTATAATGGATACCTAACGAAGATTAGCGTGCTGAATGAAATACACAAAACCTTAAAAAAAGCCTTTAATAGATTTTCTGCTTTACTGCAAAGGGATAAAAATGCACTATATGTTAGACGGATTGAGATAGCACGATGTGCTTTTTTAAAGGGTGAAAAGCATCCAATAATTTCTCCTTGGGCGAAGCGAGTGTCCTTAGCTCCGGATCTTCTGATGCGCTAAGTCTAAACTTTCATTGTTAGAAAAACACTTTGTTTTGCACTCTAATTCGAACGAGCTTTTGAGTATTTTCTGATTGTTTCGATTCTTGTCAAAAATTGTATTTATCAGTTTATGAGCCAGTCAGCCATGCAGTCTGTCCCCATATTGCGACATCGCGCAGTCTTTTTAGTTAATTAAACAACTATCTCCAAGTTCCCCCTAACAAACGAGGAAATTAACAGCAAACCCCTCTAATGTAGAGGAAACCCATAGTCCAGCAGATACTTTTTTTTAAGGTAGGAATATCATCCAATGACTTCTCTTGCTTTAAGTGAGGCGAGAGGGAGTATCAGACTCTTACTGACAAAAAACCAGTCCAGGAGAACCTATGGGTCTAATAATTGGTGGCATTAACTGATGATGTGATGTGAAACCACAAGCAACAATACAACTACTTTCATACTACACACATACAAAGAAATTAACCAAACATTACTTCAGTAAACATTTAGGCATCAGCAGATTACTAGTCACAAATCGACACTTCATAAACTTCGTAATCAAAATCGACCTTATAATTCAAGTATTAAGATTGACTTTCATATACAGTCACGATTATTTAGTTACTCTGGTAAATCACGGAGAGCTCGCAACTTTTACTTTTGAGTTGTGACTATGGACTATGGTCTATGGTCAATGTGCCATGCGTTAGAAAATACATACGCTGTTGGACAAAAGAGTATGTATTCGTAATTATTATGTACTAGCGACCCGCCCCAGCTTCGAGTGCAATGGTTATATATTATACATGTATTATACATATCAATCTTCCTCTTGAATCACTCTATCTGCTAAAAAACCGCATCAAAATCCGTTGCGTAGTTTTAAAGATTTAAGGATACAAAGAAAGAAAGTGACTTTGTTTTATACTATGTAGTAATGATGGTATCTACTAAAATATTCTATGTAGTGTTAAACATTCTTTTAATATATAATTGATACTTTAATCTATGGTTATCAGCTACGTAGGTACAATGTATACAAATCAAAGAGTTTATTCTTTAAAATAAATGTCTTAAAGCTTCACAAATCAGTGTAAATAATTATTTATTTAATACAAGACAAACAAACTTATTTTCATACAAACGTTTTACTAACAATACCGTGTTAAATGATATTAAACCTTTATAAGATAGTGCTTAAAAGTGAAATACATAAAACCTAAAATATAGGTACTTAAATTGTAAAAACACAAAATTATTAATTCGAACTTAAATATCTACTAAAATAAAGAAAAACTTACCATAATAAAAGTCCAAAGATAGCACGAAAATAATCCAAATTGATTTAAATAACAAATAAAATAACTTTTGTCAAATTATTTATTAGAGTACACTGCACTACACAGATTAAAAATATTTTCAATTTACGCGCGCAAGAACCGTAGACTTTGTATTCTTTTTTTTTATTGGTGCGTGGTTTCGCGCCTGCGTGCGGCGTTCGTGCCGGCCAGTGGTCAACTGGCTGCTACTCCGTTTCGACATATGCACATCCACGATTCGCATCTCAAAACAAGTGAAATTTTACTGTTTATTAAATCTTGATTTAATTATCATTCTTTTTAACTCAAATGGCGTTGTATACGATGTTAATTTTAGTTAGATTCTGAAGTTTTGGCGAATCCCAAACCTATTTGAGAATAGTTTACTCCTTAATTGAAAAAAAAAAATGAGAAAATTATTTTTGGTTTATATATTATGTATTTTCTATTAAAATAACACGTTTTATTTTATCTTTATTGCTACACAAAGCTTGCAGCATCTAACAAAACCCAATAAGTTACCGGCCTCATAACTTTCACCTGTCTATTTTGTCAATACTGCTCACATTCATAATTGCCATTAACAAAAAAAAAACTTTCTTCGATGGTGTCTCATCACGTAATAAGCAGAGGTGAAGAAACTTCCACAAACTAAGTTACAGCCCTAATTGCTAACTCGATTAATCGATAATGATCGATATAACAAAGTTCTCGATATGCTTTGAATGTCTATGATATGAGAAAGCCGGTTGGAGAGTTTAGTTTGCACTCCAGAGACCACGAAAGTGCCTGCCGCCTAGCATTGAATGTAGCGAAACATAATTTATAGTATACCTATATGTTTTGTACTTATATTTATGTTTGGGAGGCTTGAGTTCCTTGCGTATAGAGCTCGCATTTTGTAATTGCAAGAAATTATTTATCCAGGGCATGCGCTGATACAGAAAACACAAATAAACCCAAAGAAATCAAGATTCATGTTAATTGTAAAAGTGGCTATATAAATCAGACTTGATCATGAGGATTTCAACTCTTACTATCTAGTTGGTCAATCATTTATAAGGGTAGGTATTGAACAAGTGGTCCTGTATAACTAATCTCTCTTGTACTGGCCAAGACAACACTATTTTGAAACTACAATAACCGAGGTAAATGAGCAGACAAATCACCTGATGGTAAGCAATCGCCGCCGCCCTTGGTCACCCGAAGACCAAAGGCATTACACGTGCGTTACTGGCCTTTTAGGGGTTAGGAATTTAAGGGCTGTTGGGGATTCGGGATTGAGAAAATTGAAAATTGATCATCCAGTAACCTCACTCGCATAACGAAATTCAACGCAAGCGTGGTTTCACGTCAGTTTTCTGTGACCAAAATACCATCCAAAACGTGTCAAAATTTTATGTCTCTAACTAATTTATTAGGAGATAGTATGTCACTACTTTAGACTAACTGTCTCTATGTTTCTAATCTCAAAAACTACATCTAGTATCATACATCCAACTGCAAGCTAAACTTCAAGCCGTCCAGTTTAATAACCATTAGCAACATGTCTGGTTTAAACCAAGCCATGTGCATGATCTGTGCGACGGTGTGCGTTATCTCTGGCCTTATCACTTCATCTCGTACTGGTAAGCACGCTTTGCATGTTACCTTTCCCGAGTTCATTGTCTCATTCGTTTTATTTTATTTTTCCATATATACGGATACTAGTGTTTCAATCTAAGGCTTTTTTCTTTTTGAGGCGGCAAAATCATCCAATGCCTTCTCCCGCCTTGGGTAAGGCGGGAGGAAGTGTCAGACTCTTACTGACAAAAAACCACCCCGTTCCTTCTCCTGCTTTGAGCCGGAGCCCCGATAACCTTTAACGTTGTCGCCAGCTCCGGTTCATTCTAAGGCTGGGTTCTGAAGTGTTCTTTTATGGAATAGGGGGTAAACAAGCAGATGGGTCACCTTATGGTAAGCGATCAGCGCCCATGGACACCTGAAACACCAGAGGAGTCACAGATGCATTGCTGGTCTTTTAATAAAAGAAATACGCTCTTTTCTTCAAGGTCATTGTTCTGATTCTTAATTTTGATTTGTTATTATTATAGGGGGCTTAGTACGACTTTGTTTTACGTTTAACAAGAGCGAGTTGCTGTGATTGGTTGGTTTATTCGCGGCAGCCAATCAAAGCGCTGAATGCACTCTCGTTTTGTACTAAAGTCCCTTGTAAACTTGTTTGGAATGTGGGTTTACAAGGGACTTTACTATTTGCTATTTGAGTATAAGTTCAAATCCAAATACTATAGAACAAAGTAAAACCATACATACATAACCTGGGGCGCCCTCTACCGACGGTCCCACTTATATTCGCCTTGTATATTTCTTTCGTAAATCTGCTTTCAGCCATCCTTTCTACATGTACAATAAAACCATTACCCAGTCATTCTCCAGTGTAACTACTAACCCTATTATACAAAGAGCGACTACAGCCCTGGGCACAGCCCGCCAGACTCGCCCAAACACCAGACACCACCCGTCAGACATCAGAGGCTGTGACGTTGACAGTCAGAAAGCGCGCCGCTATCTCCGCAAATATCCGTTGCCAGTACCCGCGCACCGTGTCAAGAACATTAACGAGACTATGTAAGTGCAGACACGATACGAAGTCATATTTCTTTTTTTATGTTAAACAAGCAGATGGGTCACCTGATGGTAAGCAATCGCCGCCGCCCATGGATGCTTAAAACACCAGAGGCGTTACAAGTACGTTGCCGGGTTTTTGGGGGTTAGGAATTTTGAGGGTTGTTGGGGAATCGGGGATTGGGAAGATTGGGAAGGGGGTAATTGGACCTCCGGTAACCTCACATAACGCAAGCGTTGTTTCACTTTGGTTTTCTCCGATCGAGCTGGCCCATTCGTGCCAAAGCATGGCTCTCCCACACTAAAAATGTCTATAGTAATTCTATTGCAGTTAGGCTATCGTTAGTTTACCAAACAAGGAAGCTCGTTGGGTGAAGGAACATTTTGGAAGGAACCTGCAATTGTTTCTGACTTAAGGCAACAGTCTCATTTTCTAATATGGGCCTAATAATATACGAAAAACTACAGAATATGGCCAAGCGAAAAATTAATTTCAGAAAATGAATGCCAGAAAAAAAAAAATCTCTTTAAAGAAAAGGTAGAAAACTAAAACAAAACGCACTAACCAAGCGAGTATCGCATCTGCAGTAATACTCTACACAGTCATACAGCACAGTTATTAATTACACACAAGTTGTATTTACTCGCCGGCGGTAAATAACAGCCGTTTATATATATCTGCGATTGAAACTAGATCTTTAATTGATACTGCTATTGTTTTATTGAATAGAAGTTAAATAAAATGTAACGTTTTTGGGCCAGTGCAGATACCTCTGAATAGGGGATGAAATGTAAACCCGAAATTTATAGTAGAATGAAACCTATTGGAAATGGAAGAGAATATGCTAAAACAAGAAAAAAATAAAAATTCCACTCCATCCGAGTTCGGGAAGTGGGGGGGAGGGAGGTTTTAAGAGGAAAAATCGGTTTATCGCAATTTTCGGCGAAACTACAAGTCCTATAAAAAAAAGTTCAACGGCAAAGTTGTAGGTAATAAAAAGATCTACAACTTTTGTATTTACACTTTTTTTGTATTACCTCAAAATTTTGAGAAAAATCCAAAAAACTACGATTTCGGTTTTTTATTGTTATCTTCGATAAAAATATTTATTTTTAAACGAAATTTTGTGAAAACGTGCCTTTATATGTACCAAATACATTGTATTTTTTGGAATTGAAAAATTAATTTTTTACCAATTATTGATTAAATACCGAAAAATTATCCTAATTTTCAATCGAAAATTCACGCGTCAAAATATCAGATTTTTTATAAAGTTCGGTGGGCTTTTTGTTCGTTGAAATCTCTACTTTTCGATAGTGTAAAAAAAATAAACGTTACTATGGAAAATGTTCTGAAAAAACAGGTGATAGAAGAAGAAAAAGAAATCATTGATTGATTTTCTCCTCTCAAAAAAAAAGGAGCTGCGGACTAGATAGCTAACTTTTAGTCAATAGTACTAATAGTTTCTTTTTTCTTCTCCTCTAATAAATCTTCTAGATTTGTTTAACGTTGCGGGATCCAAGTCAGTCACATTCCTGGGACTCCCTGGACTTCAGTGTTCCGGTGTTGTCATGTTTATATCTACTGTAGATACTAGTTTACAGGAGTTGCAGCGGTAAGGGAGGTTGTGACGTGCTTGTCCCAGCAAAAGTACTAATAGTAATAGGTCGGCCTAAGGGGAGCGGAGTCGTTAGATGATTTTCATCCCTAAAAAAAACCCAAAACATTGTTGAAGCACACCGTATCTCATCTTGTAACTAGAAAAACGTTGAGTAGGGCCCAGCAACGCAATGTAAAAACAAAACAGACAAAAACCTTCTCACACTATAACTCCAAATCGTAACGACACACTTCGAAGTGTAATTGTCCATTTAACACTATAATTACAAATGTTAAAACTCAAGTATTTAGGTGAAAAACAGAGGAAAGTAGGGTGAACGTGTAACACATAGGAGTGACGTAAATACTTTAGTTCTTGCCTTATTACGGCTGCGGAACTTATGTAAGGTGGGCTGTGGATGTCCATGAGTAATGGTCTGCTTACTTTTTAGTTGATTGCGCGAAGTTATAGTTTGATGAAGCTGGTGGATCGAGGAAGATTGATTAGTGCACCGACTTTATTAAGAAAATTGTATCATAGGTACATAACATGCGATATTTTTGGCAATGAAGTATGTAAGGGGAAACTGGAAAGCAAATTGGCATGTTTAAACAACACTTTTCTGATGCTGTTGGTTTCCAAAGCTTTTGTAGTGCCTCGGGGAAGTTTGCACAGGCGGGAGTAGAAAATTTTGAGACAATTATGCGCAAAAGAACGGCTTCTTTTATGTCTAGAATGCGTGGAAACGTCACTGGAATTCTGGAGGAGGCTTTTTTTTCAGCGGGGTTAATCCAATGACTTCTCTCGCCAGGGCAAGGCGAGAGGGAGTGTCAGACTCTTACTGACTAAAAACTACCCCGTTCCTACTGGACTACCCTTTTCTGAGGAACTGGACCCACATGCATAGTTGTGGGCTCGGTGCTCAAGAAAAATATTTAAATTAGAGTATGTGCTTATTTATTGTTTTGTATTTCATTTTAGATTAATCTTATAAATTCCTTTTTTAATACTAAATATATATAATTGGACCCGGGTACGTCCTAAAACTGCGACCAGCCACCGAGGAATGGGCAGCAGCATTCTCAAAATTTATCGGTGACCTAACTGCGATCCCCAAGCCGCCTGCCAAGCGTGGGGATTATGGCAACCCCCCCCTTTCACTATGAGCGACAACATAATTATACGGCCCCCAGTCCCCGGCAGCTCCGCTATTCCTGATCTAGGTAGCGGATCAGGTAACGGCGGAGCAGGGGTGCTAAGAATCCCCGGCAGAGAAAGCGCTACCACCCCCGACGAACTTTGGCCCTGGCAACGCACAACATCCGCACACTGCGGACTGATGAGAAGATTGTCGAGCTGGAGGAAGAATTGAGCAAAATGCGGTGGGACATCTTGGGACTATCTGAAATCCGAAGAGAGGGTCAGGATACGATAATCCTAGATTCCGGCAACTTGCTCTTCTTCCGGGAAGGAGACCGTAAATCCCAGGGTGGTGTCGGATTTCTCGTCCGCAAGTCTCTCGTCAACAACGTGTGTGAGGTCGACAGTGTGTCGAACAGAGTAGCGTACCTTATTCTCAGAATATCTAACCGGTATTCGCTGAAGGTCATACAGGTATATGCGCCGACCTCGACACATTGTGACGACGAAGTAGAGGCTCTGTATGAGGAAATTTCAAAAGCCATACACTCCTCCGAAACACACTTCACCGTTGTGATGGGGGATTTCAATGCAAAGGTGGGCACACGGAATAGCGATGAGTTGAGAATAGGGCCATTTGGATATGGGCAGCGAAACCATCGGGGCCAGCGGCTGGTCGACTTTATGGAGAGGGAGAGACTCTATTTGATGAACTCCTTCTTCCAGAAGCGACCGGCCAAGAAGTGGACATGGATAAGCCCTGATGGTTCTACCAAAAATGAGATCGACTTCATCATGGCGACCGAAAGACGTATATTCAGTGATGTCTCTGTGATAGCGAAGGTGAAAACCGGTAGCGATCACCGTATTGTCAGGGGCACACTGAACATCAATGTAAAACTAGAGCGGTCACGCCTGGTGAAGTCCACGCTCCGCCCTGGACGTGCCCAGATCCAAAACCCCGAGCAGTTCCAACTCCAACTGCAAAATCGCTTCCAGTGTCTAGCTGATTGTGGAAACGTGGACGAGATAAATAATGGGTTGGTGGAAACTGTCCGAGCAGTGGGGTCAGACTTCTTCAAGACCCCCGCCGAAACAGGCCCCAAAAGCTCTCCGACGGAACCTTAAAACTTCTTAAGGATCGTAGCGAGATGAGGCTGCAGTCTTCAGACGATATGTCTGAATACGGCAAGCTCAATAGACGAATCTCGAAATACATGCGACGTGACCTGCGGGCCTATAACGCCGCAAGAGTCAGAGACTTAATTGAGCGAAACAAGGGCTCAAAAGTCTTCGCAAAGAATTCGTCTGTTGGGCAAAGCCAAATGACGAGGCTGAAGACCGAGGATGGCAGCGTCATCTCGTCGAAGTCCGAGATCCTCGGAGAGCTCGAGAGGTTTTACGGACAGTTATACACCTCAACACGGCAACCCATCGTCGGTACAGCTCGGGACCCAAGAGCTAAACTGACGCGGCACTACACTGAGGATATCCCAGACATCAGCCTGTACGAGATTAGGATGGCTCTCAAACAGCTTAAAAACAACAAGGCGCCGGGCGATGACGGAATCACGTCGGAACTTCTGCGAGCGGGTGGAAAACCGATACTTTTAGTCCTCCAGAAGCTATTCAATTCCGTCATACTCGAGGGAACCACGCCGGCAGCATGGCAACGGAGTGTGGTGGTTCTGTTCTTTAAAAAAGGCGACAATTGTCTGCTAAAGAACTACAGACCTATCTCACTTCTGAGCCATGTGTATAAGCTGTTTTCGAGGGTCATCACGAACCGTCTCGAACGCAGGCTTGATGACTTCCAGCCTCCCGAACAAGCCGGATTCCGAAAAGGTTTCAGTACCATAGACCACATTCATACGCTGCGGCAGGTTATACAGAAGACCGAGGAGTATAACTTGCCACTATGCTTGGCGTTTGTGGACTATGAGAAAGCCTTCGATTCAATCGAAACCTGGGCGGTGCTGCAGTCTCTCCAGCGGTGCCACATCGACTATAGATACATCGAGGTTTTGAAGTGTTTGTATAACAACGCCACCATGCGCATCCGACTCCAGGAAGAGACTACGAGGCCAATCCAGTTGCGGAAGGGCGTGAGACAGGGAGACGTTATATCTCCGAAACTGTTCACGAACGCACTGGAGGACGTTTTTAAGCTCTTGGACTGGAGCGGACGCGGCATCAACATTAATGGCGAATACATCACTCATCTCCGTTTCGCCGATGACATAGTCGTAATGGCAGAGTCGCTGGAAGAGCTGAATACCATGCTCAGCGACCTCAATACCGTTTCCCAACAGGTGGGCCTTAAAATGAACATGGACAAGACGAAAATCATGTCAAATGTCCATGTTGCACCTATACCGGTTGTCGTTGGGAACGATATACTCGAAGTTGTAGACCACTACACATACCTGGGTCAGATCATCCAGCTAGGTAGGTCCAACTTCGAGAAAGAGGTCGCCCGAAGAATCCAACTCGGATGGGCAGCATTTGGGAAGTTGCATGAAGTCTTCTCGTCAAAAATCCCGCAGTGTCTGAAGACCAGGATGTACAACCAGTTTGTGTTGCCAGTGATGACGTACGGTACCGAGACATGGTCCCTAACTGCTGGCCTTTTAGAAAGGCTCAGAGTCGCCCAGCGCGCGATGGAGAGAGCTATGCTCGGAGTATCTTTGCGCGACAAAATCCGAAATATGGAAATTCGCCAAAGAACAAGAGTTACAGACATAGCTCTCAAAATATGCAGGCTGAAGTGGCAATGGGCAGGCCACGTCGCTCGGAGGACTGATGGCCGCTGGGCCAGGAAGGTGACTGAGTGGCGACCGCGGACCGGAAGACGCAGCGTGGGCAGACCTCCCACTAGGTGGACCGACGACATCGTCAGAGTGGCGGGGAGCCAGTGGATGCAGGTGGCGGCTTGTCGTTCTACGTGGAGGACCAAGGGGAGGCCTTTGTTCAGCAGTGGACGTCTCTCGGCTGATGATGATGATGATGATATATTATTATAAATTCTTTTTTTAATACTAATACTTTTTTAATACCTTATAAATTTCTATATATATACCTTATAGATTATAAAGATACATCCGGATGGATAATCTGAAATAGACTAATTGAATAGAATTAAAAGATTCTAAGAGATTCACATAATAATCTATACCTAAGCCTATTTTAAACATAAGCGAATACATCGGCTTTTAACTTAACATTTGTAAACAATAAATCCACCAACATTTCATTCGTTTTAAAATCATTTCCATAGTTTTAACAAAATAATATAAATTACGATCCTAGAAAGTAAGGAAGACCTAGAACTCACTCGTCAACCAACTAATCAACAAGAGTGGCAATTCTACCACCTCTATATCAGAATATCTATTGTCAGAAGCTACAGCTGTAGCCAAAAGTGCTGACATCTATGTTCAATCTACCACAGATCTGGTAACGTAGATCGATCGAGGAACTTTCTCTTTTTATTACTCAACTTACGGTTTTATAAATTTACCCTGTTATCTTAAGTTCTTGTTTTAACGCTAGATGGCACTATTAGCCACATTCTTGTTCTACAAATAGAATATTAGTCTTCGTTATTACATACATATCGTCACGCCTTTAACCCCCGAAGGAGTAGGTAAAGGTGCACATTATGGCACGTAATGCCAATCACTGTGTACACCCACTTTTCACAATTTCTGTTGTATGTGGTGAATTTATTGCCATACACCGGGCACATTTCCAAATTTTCTAAAGGTCTACCACCGAAAACAGCCCAGTCATATGCCCGACCCGGGAATCGAACCCCAGACACCTTGTGGCAGTCGCACTTGCAACCACTCGACCAACGAGGCAAGTCTTTTCTATAATTTTATTTTATACAAACCTTCTCTTGACACTAAGAAATACCTTGAAAAAAACATCCAATTTGGTGAAGTCGTTTAGAAGTTTTGCGCATCCATACATCTGGCGATCCATTTATATTTATAGTTTTGACTTTTTAGGAATATGGAAAAGAAACTCACTACATTATATGTTACAGACTATATTTATTTGAATAACTACAATAATAAATTGAATACATCGTTGTCTGTTCGTTGATATAATCACCATTAACATAATTATTGACATCATTATCTAACACGCTTTATTGTACAAATTTTTCAAATCGTTTTGCATTGAGAATCTAATTCATTTTTATTATTATTACACAAACAATAATCAACATATTATAACCACAAAAATACGTAAAATTTGATCAACACGAGACTAGTAATAGGGGCTACCATTTTTCTGCTCACCAAATGGCGTAAATCCAGCAAGAAGTCTGTTTGTCCAATCACCGCCACTGTCATGTATTGAACGTCCAATAGTGTAATACTAACTAATTCCGTATTGGACGAAGAACAAGAGTTACACACTAACGCCATCTGTTGAGCAAAAATACAGTAGCCCCATTGAGCCAGTAGCTCGATTAGCAACTGGCTTGTTTACTCACCTCGTGTGAATGACATCCCTATAATAATCCCACATGATAGGCAACCCTATCTTATTAATTAATTAATAAAAAAATAAACTAGGAATGATATAAACTTTAATGGCACTCATAGCCTAAAATATTTGATGATGACATTAATATTTTTTGCGAAAAAAACAATACTATTTACATGATTTTTTTATTATTATTAAATAATTATATTTTTTTATTTCTTACTAAATGATTAATTACATGGATACTAGTTTCTTGGTGTGTAAATGCTCGAAATCAACATCGAAAGTTTCGCTTCCCCACCCAATAGATGGCGCTGATACCATAAATCGAGACCTCTCACAAATTACACATTACATTTCTCGCCATTTTAAAACCAGTAATTAAATAATCATAATTCGTTGTTATTTTAAAAATAACAAAATGCTTGTATCGAACGTGAAAATTGGGACAAATTACAGTTGTGTGCGTAGAATTATCCATCACCCAAATTAGGTTAATTTTTAAATGGAATGTCCATGTTAGCCAAATTAGTTGCTTACCATAGACATTCTAGCTTACAACTTAGGTAACATAATAACAAGAAATCATTACGTTACCATTATCCAAATAAATAATAGATTTCTTATAGCTGACTTATACATAAAATTAACCCAAAAACATATGAAATTTGGGTGATTTTCTCCATATTTTAAGGATAATTCTTAGTACAACTGCTAGTAATTTCTCTCCTACCTATCCTATACAATACCCACTTACAATATTCCTTTCTACTTTGACTAAAACTTTAGTTTTGTACACACGTTATCTAATTCTTGCTAAGGTACTTAAAGTGCCTTCTCATACAAATGCGACCATTTTCCTTTAAATAAATCGACAAGCAAATATGTGACTTATTAAAATAAGAATAGGATCATAAACTGTTTAAACCAGTTTCCATAACCTCGATAAGATTAGCTTAAGTAAAAGAGAGAAACAATTTATATACGTATATGAAAAAAGTCTTGGTGTATTTTTCTTAGGGGCTGATTAAATAATGAAAAAATATTTTATAATTATATAACAATTTCGTAGGTAGCTTTGAAATAAATTACTGAATTCTTCTCAATAGCAACAAAAATAAGATGAAATAACTTGAAATAAGTACACCTACAGTTAATGTTTTATATATTTATGTACCAAGTTATTGATCCCTATTCTTATTTTGATTAGGTTTATTAGTATGAAAAGGTTTACAACACACAGTCTATAAATGATTACAAAAACAGTTCTAGAAATTCAACGCTTGATATACTTTGGATTCGACAATTTATTTCATTTTTACATAAAGTTCCAATAAAAAAATAAGGTTCTATTCAATGTTCACAAATCATGCAATAAGACTTAATACCATCTTGAAACCAAACTCTAAATGAAAAGTCAGTTCATAAACGCAACTTTGTAAACAAAACCGTTATTTCAAGTATAACACCCGTTTACCTGATGTTTAACGAGTTGCTTAACACAAATAACGTTATATTAAGTTGCTGTTAAGTATCTATCTAAATATTACATTGTTTTAAGGAGGTTAAATGTACACTTTAAGGTTTGCCGACATGGTTGATTTTAGCTTAGCATACATTTATCGAGTAAGAAACTTCAGCCTGTATAATATAAGGTTACAGTAATGTAGGTACACTATACATATAGGTTTATATACGTTATACAATATCTCGGTAATGTATGCACAGCTAACATTCAAAATTAAAAACCATTCTCAATCTAAAATCTTAAAAGCAATCGGCACCACCCGTGACTGGGGCCTTAGTCTGCTATTACAATAGTGTCAGAATGATCAATCATTAAACAGTGCAAGAGGGACGGAGCTATGTAGGTTGTATAGCTCCGTCCCTCTTGCACTGCTCAATGATCGACCATTCTGTCACAATTGTAATAGCAGACTAAGGTTCCTTGCCTTTTGCATTTTTGGGGATGTTTGGTTAGAAGATGGGATATTGTCATCGATTTAATACATTCGATGTTTAAAGTTTCTGACATAAAGATATCGAGATACATCCAGAGAAGCCATTTAAGAAATAAAAAGAAGTTCTAGACATTTCAGATTAAAATTGGTTATAAATTTTGGTCGAAAAATCACCATGGAAAACCTAGGTTACACGGCCTTCATTACAAAAATTCTTTATAGCAAAATAATCATAAAATAAACTGTCAAAACATATTGAAGAATCTATGATTACTTAGTACTCATTATCTGACTTACAACTTCGATCGGAATACTAACTAACTTAACCATTTTCTCTGATATTAAGGCACAATTAAATAGGTATATAAATGACTATATAGTGCTTATATACTACGTGCATACAATTATGTTCAGAACACGTTTCGTTATATACTTAATCGCTGAGTTTATATATTATGTGTTTATTTTCAAAATAATGCAATTATTTAATAATGATTTTAGTTATGTATGACTGACGAAAGATTAAGCATTCTTTAGTATGATAAAATATGTACATATATGTATTTAATTTTGTTGACATCAATATCATAATTATTAAAATGCATAGCTAGAAGTAAGCATTTTTTTAAGGCATTTGTGTTTATGCAGGGTAAAATTCGGTGACTCGATTTTTTTAAATAAATTATGTCTACGTGTCTATTTTTTTTATATAAAAAATACTATTACCATGTATTTAACTGTAGGTACTTTATCCATTTGATATTATCATTGTATCATCACGATTTCGTGACGTTTCATAAATAATGAAACAGTCTAATAACTTTATGCTTACTGAGAAGTATTTCATATTAAAATTGTATAGGTATCATTGCAGTCTATGAAGTTTCCTTGTGAATAGAAAATAGAAAGAAATATGTAGAAAAAATGCTCACGTAAAATAAAATAGAGACACAACGAGTATATAACGAAACGTACTCTAAACAGTGCCCTTAGTACGAGTTTGTTTTACGTATACAGATCTCAAAACGAGAGCGCGTTTGACGCTATGATTGGCCAGCTCAAATAAACTAACCAATCACAGCGCGCTCTCGTTTCGATTACGTTAAACGTAAAGCAAACTCATACTAAGGGTACAACTAAACATTAATTAAATGAAAATATACAAATGATATTAACAATATAACCTTTAATTTTTTTACTTAATACAAAATTTTATTGGACCGTTCAACTGCCGTAATAGAGCTCCAAAACTCATATATCCCTCACAAATTATTTCTCACCATCCGTGGATCAAAAATCGATATTTAATTACTAGCAAAAAATTAAATTACACTCTCTTAGGTACCCTGTTTTATAAAGGTACGGATTTCTAAAGTAATTAATCGATAATCGGCAACAACTCGAGAACGTTCGTGACAAATCGATTAAGTGAAACTTCGATTTGTTGTATCGATATGCCGCGTTCTCGTTTTGTAATGTGATTGTTGTATTTTATAGGGTTACTACATTTTTTTTATATAAATGACACGTTCTTTTCAATTGCTGTTTTGTTTTTAAGATACTTATGTATTGGTGATTTGGAATGTTACACAATTACAAATATCGCACTAGAACACAGCAATGGACATAAGTTTTAAAACTGACATGGTCACTAACACTATCATTACAACTTAAGACGGGATATTTACCATGTTTATTTGATTGAGTTTCCGATATTTCATCCGTGATCATGGCGCTTGCAACAGTGCCGAAATATCGGAAACTCATACTGCCACACTCAGAGACATTTAATGATTACTTAAACTATTCCTTAGTAACGATTTTGTATCGAAAACAATTGCTAAGGACTGGGCTAAGTAACCATTAAATGACTCTGAGTACGGCAGATAGACATAAATAAACATGGTAAATATCATGTCTCAAGTTCTAATGTTACAGCAATGGGCAGTTTAGAAAACCATAGGCATTCTTAATCACATCTTTATATAAAACCATCACTAAAACAGTTTTCAAACGCTTCATCTATAGTAAAACAGTTCATTATTCTCACAAAATGTAGTTCCCTGGCCATAATTGTGCACAAATTATTTGGTTGTATTCGTTTTGTTTCGTGGTCGAGGTAAAGTGTGTTGGCTCATTGGCTCCGATGGTGCGCTTCCCGTCATCGGCCGATAGATGGCGCCCTTTCAACTGTGGCGTTGTGTTATCTGGAAACGAAATTAAGAAACAATTAGAGACATTTTTTGTCAAATTTAATAGTAAGTATGTTTAAATTTAAACATCCACAACAACATCAACAGCGATTAAGCATAATATGATTGGCCACTGCTGACCAAAGGCCTCCCACATTTGCTTAATGTGGATTGGCGATTTCAAACTTATATCGAGAAATTATAAGCCTATGTTTCCCTTCAACGTTTGTCTTGTTGTTAGCAGGTTTTGAACCCCCTCTCAAGATGATTAGCATCTTAAGCCTTTGGACACCACGACATCCGACAAATTATACATCCCAATTCTATAAAATACTGTATTGTTCGTAATTCGTCGAGTTAATGCCAAAACAACTTAAACATAGGCTTGTAATTAAATATAATAATTTTAGTATGAAGAAACCAAACTGGTTGCTCCGTCCTTCAAGCTAATGAAGTAATGCCTAGTGGTTGGTTCAAGCATTCTTTATTATAATGTAAATATTTTCGCATGAGGCCAAATAGGTGAGTCGGTACTCGTAGCTAAGCTGGGCTATTTCTATGACTATCTATCCGGTCATAACGATTAAAACAAAGTCTAGAGCAGGAGAACGGGGTGGTTTTTAATCAGTAAGAGTCTGACACTCCCTCGCCTCGCCCAAGGCGGAAGAAGTCATAGAATTATTTTCTCCTCTCTCTCAAAAAAAAAGGGTAAGGTTTGTCCAGAGCTGCGGACTACCTAGCGGGTTTACCGGGACTCGGGCTCCAAAAGCTGGAGTAGAAACGGGGTGGTTTTTAGTCAGTAAGAGTCTGATACTCTCTTTTACCTTACCCTAGGCGGGAAAAGTAATTAGATAATATTTCCCCCTTAAAAAATAGGGTAACGTTTGAAAATAATGTATAATTCAGCAATATTGTTATATAGGATTGCGTGGCAGTGACCGTTTAAATACCCAAAAGGATTTGGAAAAATCATTCATTCATCATCACAGATTTTTGTTGGCAGTCAAAGTCTTAACTTTACGTCGTTTCCCTTTACCGAAAAAATATTAAAAGTCTTAACTTTGACTGCCAACAAAAATCTGTTCAAGACAAATCCGCTAGCGCCGGGCACTTTGCCCCCATGGCGTTTAATGTGTTAATAGTCAGCGAGAGTCCACGGAGTCGCGCAAATATCATCTTATTATTAAGTATACACATATGCAACGTCACGTCTTGCCATACACATAATTATGACATATGTCACATCTTATGTATCCTATCAAGTATACACATCATGTGATTAAGAACCAAATTACTCAAACTCAGATTCCGATTTTTTATATTTCCATATAATATTATTATGTATCTTAACCACATCTTATTTATATTTCTTAAAATTATGAATAGTATTAATGAGGAAGATAAAGCATTCCACGGCTAAAATGAAATGTTTAATATTTATCAAATTATGTGATCACGAAATATTCAAATATGTTGATAATATTATACAAATATTAAGAAACTGGTTCTCTATAGCAACGCCTAATCAATGCGACATTCCAAACATGGCATTGGTAAATAATGTTCAAATATTAAAAGTTAAGAGTTTAATGTATGGTGTTCTAAAAGTATCTGCCATGGCTTTAATAGGAGGTAGTGTTGTTGTAAGTTTTTAACTGTTTACAATTGTGTCAGAATGGTCGATCACTGATCAGTGCAAGAGGGACGGAGCTATGTAGGTTGTATAGCTCCGTCCCTGGCCGCCCTGGGCTTATAATTTCTAATTATAAGTTCGAAATCGCCAACCTATATTGTATAGTGTTGATGATGATGATGATAGGTACCTGGGCGCGTGTCTCTGGCGCATGACATGCGGCATGTCCCGGCGCTCGTCCTCGCCGAGCTGCAGGCCGGCCACCAGCTGCATGATCTCCCGCTCCTTCTTCAGTTCCTCGCGACCTGACTCCACCTGGAAACCGACACGTTGGCTGGTTACTTGCATGATCAGGGAATAGAAAGAAATACAGTACTCCCAACGGATCTTGGCAGGTCTGAACTACGTGCAGAAGGCTGCGCAATAAGTATTTTTTAGAACCAAATGGTGGCATGAGGCGAGGTGCGGGGGCGGCGATCTAGGCTAGAGATTGACCATTTCTAAATACAATTGACCCTTTACACTTATTGCGCAGCCTTCTGCACGTAGTTCAGACCTGCCAAGATCCGTTGAGAGTACTGTACGTCTATTTACGACACATTGCCTGGTTAGTGATTGCATGATTGCATTTGAAACGAGCGCCTAGCTTCACTGACAGACAGACTGACGGACAATTCAATTTGACGTTTCAAAATTGCCTTATTTAGGATTAATTGAAATAAATGCTTTGACTTTGACTTTGAATGATCAGGAATAGAAAGAAATACGTTTATTTAGATGTGTTATACAGTATAAAATATTTTTGTAGAAAAACGTTTGACCTATAATGCATATTAAACCTTTGACTGCAAGGTTAGCGCAGTGGCAGGGCAACCGGCTGCCGCGCAACATGTACCGGATTCGATTCCTGCACGGAGCAAGTCTTTATGCGATCTACAAATTGTAGTTTCGGGTCTGGGTGTAATGTGTATGTGAACTTGTATGTTTGTAAACGCATTCACGATACAGGTGAAAATCCTAGTGTGGGGCAATGCCTTTTTAAACAAAAGCAGTCACTTAGGTGTTATAATATTTAGAGGAAATCAGATAAATATGGGGGTAATCTTATAAAGGTTCTGAAATAGCCAATAGTATTCAGTGTGGATTTGCGTATAATTTATCATTATACAATTGATATTTTGTGCACATTTTGTTCAAAATCCTAAATAGACTTCGACATTATATTTTATTCATCATATTTTTTTCTTACGCTGCATGCAATACAATAAATAGTAAATTGATATAATATAGTAAGTATTACAACATTAGAAAATATTCAATTACATAACCAGTTATCACAATAAACGTAATGACAAACATGTCAACTAAACCTTCGACTCAACCGTCACAACCTATTCAATAACGATAACGTTCTCACAACGTATGTAACTAGTTATAACAACCGTTTAACGTTGCGCAACGGTTATATTGCAATAACGCACTGGCCATTATTTCCTTATAGCTCGGAACGTGGGATATTTCGGATCACGCGAGTAAACCGATTTTTGAATTAAGAACAATTTCGAAAATTGACCGTTTTACCTAATTCTATGTTCGTACTAAAGGAGGTTAGCCATGTTTTCGTATATGTTAAGACAAATGAATTATTTTTGCATAAATATGCGTTTACTAATTAATTATTTTAAGTGAACGTTTTTTGTTATGTAAGACATTAGTGTTTAGTTCTAAAAATGATCTCGTTGATGAATCTAATTACATATTCATAACGCAATTTCCCCCTTTTTAAGTGGGAATATTGTCTTCTTCCACCTTGGGTGAGGCGAGAGGGAGTATCAGACTTCTCTTACTGACTAAAAACCCCCCCGTCCCTACTCCTGTCTTTTGAGCCGGAGCCCTGGCAAACCCGCTAAGTAGTCCGCAGCTCCGGGTTGTGCATCAGCCCTACTGAGCCCCATTTTGAGCTTTTTAAGATTAAATAAGATTTGACATAATATAATTAGGACCCAGTAAGTATCTCGGGCTGAACTGAGCTGTCAAAATAATGTGAAGTACTTTAGTATATCCTCAGTATAGTCGACAGCACTGTATTGGAGAAATAATAGTGTATTTTCTCACGACGCCCAGGAAGAACAGAATCATTTAATGGTTACTTAACCCAGTCCTTGGTAATTTCTATTGTTCTTTGAACAAAATCATTACTAAGGAATAGTTTAAGTTATCATTAAATGTCTCTGAGTGCAGTAATAAGAGTTGATAACAAATGTAGTGTACTCTACCACGTCTCACCCTAGACAATAAATAAAGCCACGTTTAAACATTATGAATACAAAACGATCGTGATTCTATGACCGACGTGCGAGACGTGATTTCCGTAGTTCTAAACAATAATATTCAAGCGATAATGTCTGTATGTGTGTGTGTATGTACTATTAAATTACTGTCAACTTGTCAGCCACGAAAAATGGCGGACATCGAAAACAAATGAAAGTGTTTGACTGACAATTCACACTCGCCGTGACAATGTAACAAATCGGAGTTGCGTCACGGAGTATATTTTATACGGAGGTTGATATGAAAATATTATTTACTGGCTTCTGCCGTGTTTCCATAGGATAAAAAGTATTACAGCTTAATTTTCAAAATATTGACACAAACAACAGTACGTAAAAAATAGTACATAGCATTTATGTCGTGAATTTTTGGTATTTTTTATTCATATACCAACCGTAGGGTTCAATACAGACCATATTATAATGGTATTCATGAATAAAGAAGAACTTGACAGGTACTTAATAACACCAGGTATTATAAAAGCATTTATTCCAAGATGGCTGAGGTACAGAATTTTATATTTTTAAGTTTTCTAGTTTACTTGTAAGTATTATGCATTAGTATATTGAATGTTCTTTCTGGTTCGTTTGTTAACCAAAAATAAAAACACGTTGTTACAATGAAAGTATAATAAAGTCTGTCAGTTTACAATACGACTAACTACAATACGACGTGCTAAACTAATTGGATCGCTGACAGTGTAGCGACACGCGTGATTTACACCTCGACACAATGACGACATAAATCACTTCTATAGAAACCTGTGATTTACTAGAATTTCAAGGAAAAAAAGCGATAATACCAACTCCGTTTCAATTGAGATATGTAGAAGTGTTTCGTTATTTTTTTATAGTAAAAGCCGGTAAACGAGCAGGTGCATCATAAGCTAAGGAAACAACTAGAAGTGACACAAGTGCTTCGCCCTTTTGGGGGTCAGGAATTTAAGGGTTGTCGGAGAATCGGTTATTGGGAAGAGGGGTAATTGAGCCTCCGGTAACCTCACTCACACAACGAAATACAACGCAAGCGTTGTTTCTAGATGATGAATCCGATGAAAGTAATAGACATATTTTAATACCAGATTTAAATAACTTACAAAAAATATCAGTATACAGTACTGATATTTCTTGTTAGTTACTTTAAAATGTCAGCAAAATCTTAAAAGCATTAAAATAATATCAAACAACACCTGTATCAAATAATAGCTACATTCCTCATCAATCCCTTCAAAGGCCAACAACCTCTCACTGACATCACAAACGTATGACAGCTGTCATTCCATAGAATATAAACTGTATAATACGTTCACTATAAACTTGCAATTTCAAAGTCATTCCGTATTTTATAACATACTAGCGACCCGCCTCAGCTTCGCATGGGTGGAATGGTGATATATTATGCATGTAATCTATACTAATCTATACTAATATTATAAAGTTTGTAAAGTGTTTGTTTGAATATGCTAATCGCTGAAACTACTGGTTAGATTTGAATAATTCTTTTTATGTGGAATAGTGCATTTATCGAGGAAGGCTATAGGCTATAAAAAATTACGCTATGACCAATAACAGCCAAGCAGAGCAGGTAAAACCGCGCGGAAGTAGCTAGTATACATATAAACCTTCCTCTTGAATCACTCTACCCATTAAAAAAAACGCATCAAAATCCGTTGCGTAGTTTTAAAGATTTAAGCATACAAAGGGACATAAGGACAGAATACGACTTTGTTTTATACTATGTATTGATATGTACATTGTATAGTTCCCACGATTTGTATTCAATAGGTTCGGATTTTCGTAATAATATCGAGTAACATATCGAGTATATAATTTAATATGGGAGTTATTAGAAGTTGCAAGGTCAATTTTGGGTTTTTTTTAAGTCAAGACCGTCCCTTGGATAGATATATATGGAGATATATCTCTCTTGCAAGCGCCGTTATCACGGATGAACTTTTTTTTAACGTCACGCCTTTATTCCCCGAATGAGTAGACAGAGGTGCACATTACGGCACGTAATGCCACTGTACAATGTACACCCACATTTCACCATTTATGTTATAAGTCCCATGTAATAGTAGTTGAGCCTAACACCATATACTGAGCACAACTCCAAATCCCGTGCTACTACTGAAAATTTCCGAAAAAAGTTCAGTAATTTTTGGCCGACCCGAGAATCAAACCTGAGACCGCTTGCGACCACTCGACCAACTAGTCAATCAATGTTTAAACGATTCTATTCTAAATTACCTCCTACTAGACCATCAAGGAAGTTATGCAAAGACTAGAGACCCACATAATTCTCGAGGCAGCACTGCCCATCCCTTTAAATAGCAGTCGTAATGGATACACATAACGCAATCGAGTCGCCCGTCTTACTTTCTACGGCTAGCTATGCAAACGCTGTCTATTTGCACGACGCATGCGCTGTTTGCTAATCGTATGCGTACGCGCATTCGAATAGAGTATTGGAATTGGAACCTCGTTGGTAGAGGACTTCATTTATTTAGATATTGAATAATGTGGACTTCGGATTACGGAATTTAAGTCTAAAATCTGAGAAAAAGCAGGTGTAGTCTTGTCTTTATTAAAATTGTCGACGCAGCCTTATATGAGCCCTAAAAATATCTGAATTAGAGTTCAAAATAAATCGAAACTTTGTGACCATCTGATCGACGAGCCATTCAAATCATCCTCATCATCCTATAAATGGCCACTGCTGACCAAAGGCTTCTTCCCATACGAAGAAGGTTTGAGCATTAATCATCATGAATTCATGATTGCTAAAAGCGGGTAATTATAAGCCTAGGTTTCTTCTCGACGTTTTCCTTTATTTCAAAAGACTAATTTATGGTTTAATTCGAAAAAAGAAATTGACTTCGACCTTCACCGTTTATCAGTGGCGTCTAAATAATCTTAAAAAGTTCATATAACTCAGAAAAATTCACATTGGCACTTGCCGCTGGTAGGTTTCGAAACCCGCACTCCCGTACATGAGAAGCAATCATCTTAAACCTCCTGACCACCACCACTCAAACACAAAACACCATTGCCAAAAATACCTGCATAACATTTAAGACAGACTCCTTAACATAATCCATTCCTCATTCCTGTCCAAAAATAACTACACCGCATTCCCAAGCCTTCGTCATCGGCCCAATGTTCCCAAGACGAGAGCGTGACAAACGAACGTACAAACACAATCGTGCTGCATTAATTGACATAAGTCATTAATTAGCTGCATTGAGGTGGTAACCAGTACCTTTAGTACGAGTTTGCTTTACGTTGAACAAAAACGAAACCCTGGGGCCTTAGTCTGCTATTACAATTGTGTCACAATAGTCAATCATTGAGCAGTGCAAGAGGGATGGAGTTATACAACCTACATAGCTCCGTCCCTCTTGCACTGCTCAGTGATCGACCATTCTGACACAATTGTAATAGCAGACTAAGGCCCCAAGGGTGCGTTTGGCGCTCTGATTGGTCGGCGCGAATGAACCAACCAATCAGAGCGCCGAACGCGCTCTCGTTAAAAGTAAAACAAACTCGTACTAAGCCCACTGAGCCATTGTCAACTTGCAGTTCTCAAGAACTGAGTTATACAATATACGGTATGTAACCCTAGATTAGATACAAAGAAATAAACTTGGCCTAGAATTCTGCTAGTCATTTCGTGATAAGCCGTCGTAATGTTATGTTAAGATTTTTGCTTTTGAGGTTGATCGGGTGACCTCATGTCTGTTAGGTATATAGGTATTAAATCTTAGAATTTAATTTAGTATCAAATATTTTTATAATAAGTATCGTGAGATATATACTAAATTATCATATAATATTATATCAGTAGGCTACGCGACGTCGCCGCGTCTGCGCAATCTGCTCATGATGAAGAGTCCCTCTGTGACTCGAAACTAGTATAGCTTTTCTCTATTAATTTACGTGTATAAACAGTGATTTTTAGTTAATTTAATTTCAAATTCTAGTTGGATAGGTGCACATGAAACTAATCCGAAACGATCAAACGCATTTTCGAAATTATTACAAGAGGATATAATTAAATATCTGTTAAACAATTTCAACGGATGGACTTTTGAGAGATTTTTGCAAATACCGTATTAACCATCCAATATTCTTTCTTTCTTTAATGTTTTTTTCTTTACAGATTAAGGTTAAGCATCATCTTCTTCGCAGCCAAAGAAGATGACAGTTTCCCAGCCTACTATGCAACGTACAGCGACCTCTACGCAACAAATTCCCCGCTATAACCTATCAACAATTCGACAGCGCCACTTCTAGGTCACATCGCCCATTCACGTTCACGTCGCGACGCCCGTTCAAGGTTGTAGCTTTCACACAATCAACTCAATGGCCCTCATTACATTTGGACCAATCATTCTACTATCGGACAAGATATAGGTAATTAGGTATAACCGCACATCAAGCTACCTCTTCCCCACAAACCACTTTCCACCTTATCATTTGACAGATACAGTTGAAAATCTTTTAATAAGTTTTGATTTATATAGGTAATTAGGTATAACCGCACATCAAGTTACCTCTTTTTATACAAACCACTTTCCACCTTATCATTTGACAGATACAGTTGAAAATCTTTTAATAAGTTTTGTTTTGTAGGGTTCGGTCGTTGGTCTACTTTGTAATCGCCCTGAGGTTGTCAGGTGTTACTGAGGATGTCAATAAGTATAGGTTTAGCTGTCAATAGGAAGTAAAATCGACCTTATTGCGTGGGAATAGAGATGTTAAATTGTAGCAGCAGTAATTAGAGTTTGTAGATGGAACTTCTGCAGTTGTAATAGGCGTGTCAAATATTTGTAGTGTCATGGCGGCGCTGTAGTCGTTTTTGGATGTCATTGCTAAAAATTCGCAATATTTGGAAAAGGATTTTGCGATATTGAAGGCTATAGGTAAATTAAACCGTCAATTATTAAGTCATTCGTATAATTTCAGACTAGTTCTAGACCACGCAATACTTAAATCGTTTTTATATTCTAATTTATTAGCTACAATTCATTAAGTACTTATAATTGTGTATTCTAAATGAAACTGTTACCTATTAACTCATTTCCATTTTTGTTTTTATGTTTGCAGCAACACGTTTAGCGCAGGTAATTAAAGCCATTTCCGTTGACGTTTCAAATAAACGCTTTCACGACACAACTGTAGACGTTAAACATAATAATACGCAATAACTATCGACATGTTGAAACAATACCAAGAAATCTAACAAGTTTTTTTTTATGGAACACCCCGAAAATGAGCATACGTATCACCTGATGGTAAGCAATCGCCGCCGCCCATGGACACTTGAAACACCGTTGCTTGCGTTGCCAGCCTTTTGGGGGTTAGGAATTTAAGGGTTGTTGAGGAATCGGGAATTGGGAAGTGGGTAATTGAGCCTCCGGTAACCTCACTCACACAACGAAACATAACGCAAGCGTTATTTCACGTCGGTTTTCGGTGAGGCCGTGGTATCACTCCGGTCGAACCGGCCCAGTCGTGCCGAAGCATGGCTCTCCCACACTTAAAAGTTTCAGTGAAAACGTTAAAAAATGGCCATTTTTTATCAATAAGTGTACCGACACAAATCAAATTTACACGTTTCGTTGACTTATTTCATTGTGAATGCGACATCAAAGCCTCCAAACTTGTGTGCCACGAGAAAGTAAAATGTAAAGAAAAAACATCTCGCCCGTCGAGTTTCTCCCGCCAAAACTGAGGGCACTGACCGTTTGACATTCGACGGTCCCGCCCAAACATCGACAATAAATTATATATTTTTTTTAATATGTCATTGGTTATTGTAATTTTTGACATTGTTTTTATTATTACTTTATATTTGATTGTACGAATAGTTATTGGAAATGGCTAAAAGATTAAATTTATTGATTTACATTATTTAATACTAGCAAACCCTGTTTTACTGTTTTTCTCTTAAATATTTTCTGAATTTTCTTTTCTATAAATCTTTTTAACGAATACAAAACCGTGGAAATCGGTTCGTGCGTTCTGGAGTTATAGCGTCAGGAAGGAAAACCCGACTTATTTTAATATTATAGATTAACACAGACTGTTGACAAACTAGCGATATGTCAAGTAAACCGCCCCGATTTAAATGGTGGCATGGAGTAAGAGAACAGTTGCGATTAGCATAGACCACCATAGTAACCTAGTTGCCTCAATCGTTTGTCACGACCAACTTGAGAGCAGTATTGAGGCCGTTTTTATTCATTCATTCTTGGCCTCTTGGGTCAGTGGGCCTAGCTATAGGCCGAATTTGGATTCAATATCAATTTCACTAACTTTTTGTATAGACTAAAAATAATTTTGTTAACTTGACTAAGGGGTTTCGGGTTCGATTCCCGGGTCGGGTGAAGTATTGCTGGGCTTTTTTCGGTTTTTCGAATTTTTTTCAGTAGTAGCACGGAGTCTGGAAATGTGTCCGGTATATGAGGCAATAGGTGGTGAGCCTATTACACGGGACTTACAACATGAATTTTGAAAAGTGGGTTTACATTGTACAGTGGCATTACGTCTCATAATGTGCACCTCCGTCTATCCCTTCGGGGATAAAAGGCGTGACGATATAAAATTCTGATGTTTGAAGCTCAATAGCTAAAGTTTATTTTACGCCGTATAATAATTTGACGATAAACCAAAATAAGTATTAAATAACTGAAACTTCAATTTATTGTGTAATAAAATAAAACAGCATTCTCATTTTCATTGCCAGCCATAAATAAATAAATACAAAAATAAATTCTACATACAAATTGATTGAATAAATAAAAAAAAATCTCATCAGATGTGAATATATTTTTTTAATTTATGCAATAACCAGGCCCACCTGTGTTGATTATACAGCCAGCGAGATATTTATTATCTGTGCTACAACCGACCGGTTTACAGAATTCAATGGGTTATTTTACACTAGCTTCTGCCCGCGACTTCGTCCGCGGAAAAATTCTTGTTTTAACATAGGATTACACTCGTCGCTATTGTAGCTTCCTAGTAAAACAATTTTTGGAATCGGATCAGTAATTTCGAAGATTACCGAAATTCTCTTGTCTGCTCAAGGTCAGTCCCTTAGTCGCCTTTTACGGCACCTTCAGGTTGAAATGGTATGATGATGTCATTAAATAATTTATGTCACATATCAATCAATTACAATATTCACCGATTACTCATAGATCTAAACACCCCTCTCCCGCACGCGCACCCCTGGCCTTGGCGACGTCCACTTCGCAACGGGCCGTGCAGCTCGTAATATTTTAATTTCACCACAACTTCAAAACCAAACGTCCAATTTTAATCATTCAAAGACCAAATATTATCAACATAAACTGTTCTTATTGATGAAATAATTTATTTTGATAAGGATTAATAGCAGGAGTAAAAGAAACGCGTTTAAATGTAGTTAAAAAAAATTCTAGATTTTTAAATAAAAATGTGGTTGTTGTGCCTCACTCGACATAGATAGGTATAGTGTGCCGCGGACTTTTTTGTAGATATTTATAAGATCTACAATTAATTATAACATTTTATGGTTCTATCTTTTGTAGTTTAGGCAGCGTACGCAAAATAAGAAACTTCTTTGGTTGATTTTTTTCAGTTTGTGTCGGAAAAATCAAAATATCTTACGGAACCCTATTTTTTTCCAAAATAAAATATAACCTATGTTACTTGTGGATAATGTAGCTTTCGAATGGTGAAAGAATTTTTAAAATCGGTCCAGTAGTTTTTGAGCCTATTCATTACAACCAAACAAACAAACAAACAAACAAAGTTTTTCTCTTTATAATATTAGTGTAGATCAAACTTTATATTAAATCTACTTGTCTGTGGTCTAAAGAACATGGATTAATGAAATGTAAAGTTATTGTAATAATAACAAAATGAATGATGCCTTGTCAAAAAGGAGTGGCCACTAGCTTGTCTGTTGGGGGCTTAAAGGTTTGTGCAAAGTAGTACTAGGACTATCCTTAACCTAACCTTGGCAATACAAACTCACAGTTTCTGATATAAGTTTTTAAACTGACATGGTCACTAACACTATTATTAGAACTTATGACGGGATATTTACCATGTTTATTGAATTTGGTGAGTTTTCGATATTTCGAGATCATGGCGTGATCATGGCAATTGCAACAGTGCCGAAATATCGGAAACTCACTAAATTCAATAAACATGGTAAATATCCCGTCATAAGTTCTAATCAGTTTCTGGCCGATTAATATTGAAATATAAGTAAAACAACGTGAAAATAGATTGGGGCCATATTGTTTTATTTCAAGAAACACACACAGAATTTTTCTTTTGTTTTATAACAGTATTATCAACATAAACAATTACATTGCTATCAACAATTAATTTAAAAAAGAATTTTGGTTAGACTTTCAAACGAAAACCAATACAAATCTGAGTCAGAAAATAAGAAAACTCCCGTCAAATAAAGTCTAGAAAGTAAATAGAATGACGAATGGAAAACTAGATAAAAAATAAATGTTAATTCACAACGAAACCATAAAATTGTGAAGATTGAATAACATAATCGTTTAGTTTTGCAACTACTGCGAATCATGACGTACACATTCCAAGAAAATATGTAGAAGTTCCACTCGCAAATAACACCTTAACTTTTTTCTTGCACAAATATAAGTTTCTATAAAAATTACATTCACTGTTTGATACAGATAATATCAATTTGAGAAGAGAAGTATCATTTATTTTACTTTTTTCAAAAAAAACGTTGCCCCACATTAGGATTTTCTCCTGTGTCGTCAGTGCGTTTACAAACATACAAGTTCACATACACATAACACCTAGACCCGAAACAACAATTTGTGGATCACACAAAGAGTGATCGCTTACCATCAGGTGATCCATCTGCTCGTTTACCGGCTTATTCCATAAAAATCACCAAACAGGCAAACGCGAACAAGAAAATAAGAAAATTATATATATTTGCATTGCACTTTAAAACTTGACCTTTTGTGCCTATTTCTGTTTGTGTTTACGCAATCCGCGAGACTGTCATTCAAGCATATAATTATTGTAACATTTGACCTATTTTTAGGGATTACAGTTTGAGAAACTAATGCTAGTTACTAAGTTATGTTAGCCAGCACGTTTTTAAATACTTTAGTTTTTATAGCTACATAAATAGCAGTTTGACAACTTTTTTTTAAGTTATAAGCCGGTAAACGAGCAGACGGATCACCTGATGATAAGCAATGGCCGCCGCCCATGGCCACCCGAAACACCAGAGGCGTTACAAGTACGTTGCCGACCTTTTGAGATTTAGGAATTTAGACTTTTGGGATTTAAGGGTTGTTCGGGAATCAGGGATCGGGTAACCTCACTGACTAACGAAAAACACCGCAACCGTTGTTTCACGTCGGTGTTCAGTGAGGCCGTGGTATCACAATGTTCTAATTCTAAACACCTTAACTTTACAATATTAGCTAAAATGCGTGATTTGGTAATTTCACGTATCTCGTAAAGTGTAGAAACAGAGCTATCTACCGTAAATATGCAGACATTATCAATTCAGAATATAAAGAATACTTCCATCGATCATATAGACAAATTCAGAGCATACAGGATTCTTCTTCAACACTAAACTATCTCGCCAACTGTAAACCAAGCAAAGTCGCAGACAAAAGCTAGTTTCCCCACATTTACAGGCAACAAACATACCGATAGTGAAAGTCTACTGTTGGGCAAAGTACACAGCCGCTAAACCATTTAGCAAACAAATATTTTCATGGGAAATGCAACCTTAATGACTTACAGATGAACGTGATTTCATAAGAAAGTTGCATGCGGAAATATCTGAGAGGATTGACACGTTCGTGAATGGGTGTACCTACAATGAGGTGGGTCTGTGATTTTACTGAGAAATTCTTAAGCGATAGACTAATGTGTCTGACGACCAAGCATAAGGTCTCGAGTTCGATATTCGGGTAGAGTACTGAGTACCTACTCAAAGAGAACTCTGAAATCGTATTTTTACAATTTAAAGAAGTATCCCTATATCATATAAGTGTGGGAGAGCCATGCTTCGGCACGAATGGGCCGGCTCGACCGGAGTGATACCACAGAAAACCGATATCAAACAACCCTTGCGTTATGTGAGTGAGGTTACCGGAGGCTCAATTATCCATCTTCCCAATTCCCGATTCCCTTAAACTCCTAATACCCAAAAGGCCGGCAACGCACTTGTAACGCCTCTGGTGTTTCGGATGTCCATGGGCGGCGGCAATTGCTGACCATCAGGTGATCCGTCTGCTCGTTTATCGGCTTATACCATAAAAAAAAATCAATTAAAGATTGCATTTTATAAAATGCATGATTATGAGAAAGCTTTCTTAAAATTTCACCAGATTACATAAAAAATATATAAAAAAATTGCTCGATTCGGGAATCAAGTTCAACAAGCTCGATTATAACCAAAGATTTAACATGCATATTAATATTCTGTGGTAAGCTAACGGTATATAATGTAAGAATTCGGAAACATAGTGATTCATCTCAACCAGTCGCCGAGCCTACGGTGAAACCGGAACACACAGACAGAAATGTTGTTTTATATGTAGGTAGACCTAAAAAGGACGTGTCTGTACTAAAGCGTGTAGAAAAAATGTGGATTTTTGAAAAAACAACAAAAAACCCAAATTCTTTCAAATGTCGCACTACGCAGACGAAGTCACGGTCAGTTAGTCGTAACATTGAAAACCTAATTGTTGTTAATTTTAATCATAGGTAAACTTATGTACAGGTAGACAATCGTGGTAGACGGATTTCAAACTTTAAACTCATACAAGACAAACATAGTACATATATAGCGTGACGTGACGTCGATACGACTGCGTACGCTGCTTATGATGAAGAGTCCCACTGTGACTCGAAACTAGTAGAGCTTTTCATCATTAATAAACGTGAGTAAACCGTGATTTTTAGTTACTTTTAATATGTCTCACGATAGTTACTATAAAACATTCTTCATAATATACTATGCCTTGGATGAGTTTAAAGTTTCGCCGCGTCTGCGCACGCTGCTAATGTATATGAAGAAATTACATTAGCCTAAAATTGGACAGCTGTGCAAAGGTAACCTCAAAAGAGGTAGGCAGACGAGAACATACTCTATACGTAATAATACACTCATTTTCTATTAAATAAGCAAACAAGAAGCAGTTTGTGTTTAACTGGCGTGTCGTCGAACAATGGCGTCCCGAAATAAAGACCAAATTACTTTATAAGTGAGAGATGTATATTAAATTAAATTTAGGAAATAGGAAATTTTGTGCCTCGGAGGTTTACGACCCACGCTTCTCATGCATGAGGGTGCGATATCGAAACTTACCAACGACAAGAACCAATGTGGCTTTTTGCGAGTTATATGTACTTTCTAAGATTACTTAGACACCACTGACGGTGAAGGAATACAAAAATATCGTGTGGAAACCTGGACTTTATAATATCTGATTATAAGTTTGAAATCGCCAACCCGCACTAAGCAAGCGTGGTGACTAATGCTCAAACCTTCTCCGTGTAAGAAAAAGCCTTCAAGTGGCCACTTATAAGCTGTTAATGTGTGTGTAATTTCAATATATAGGATTTACTTCAGTGTTTTTCGACTGGACACTTCAAACCGTTAAGCTCCTATTGATCGTAGCGTGTTGTTTTACAGCCTATAACGTTTTTCGATAAATGAACTATCCAACACAAAAATAATTTTCAAATCGAACCAGTAATTCGAGAGATTGGCGCGTTCAAACAAACATCACTTCTGTACTTATATATAAAGCTGAAGGGCCTGCCCCTTCAGCTTTATATATTAAGTATGTATAGAAGTATAAACTCAGATTTTAATCTGAGACAAAAAAGGGACCATTTCCTACTTCCTAATTTAATCAATGAAAACCTTACCCGTCAGTTTAACAACATAACTATAGTTACACCCATTATACATATACATACATAAGTTCCGCATGTTAGGACGAGTCCAAGGCAGGCAGGATTCACACAGGCCTGCCTACTTATAGGACACAGCTTCACATCAAGCTACGAATAACCAGCATAAACTGACCTCCGAATATACGGAAAGATCATACAAAGCGAGTCCATGATAAACTGGTTTTGTATAGCTCGATGCAGCAAGCTAAGCAAACCAGTATAAACTGACCCTCAAATATATGGAAAGATTATAAAAAATGGGGACCACGATAATCTGGATATGTATAGCTCAAAGCAAGCTAAACAACCAGTATAAACTGACCGTCGAATATACGGAAAGATTATACAAAGCGAGGTCATATTAAACTGGTTTTGTATAGCTCAAAGCAAGCTACACTAACCAATATATACTGACCGTCGAATATACGGAAAGATCATACAAAGCGAGGCCATCTTAAACTGGTTATGTATACTTTGATGTGTACCTTCTGGCACTGGCATTTACAACTGACCTTTTGTATCAATTATGGTATGGTATGACTGGTATTTTTGGCAAACTACCAATGTTATGGCTTAGCTATGTAGTTAGCCTCTGATTTATTGTAAACTAGCTTCTCCCGCTACGAACGAATCGAAATGAGATCTCGTCCGGAACTCAGATTGGCCGGCGCGAATGTAGGTACCAACCAATCAGAGTACCGAACGCGCTCTCGTTTGGATTTCGTAAATCGTAAAGCAAACTCATACTAAATACAGTAGCTCTTATTGATCTAAAATATCAGTTAAAAAACCTTAACCAGAGATACTTTAAAATAAGCCCTTAGGGTGCTGAGATGTGCTATGCTACGTTACTGTGGATGTGTTTGGCTTCCACCAATCATATTCATTGGTACACATAGCTTAGCACTGGTGGAAACGGATTCAAATAAGCTATGTTTTTTATATGGAAAGATGCGTGCTATGGATGTCTTCCCTACTATCGATACATCGCATACTCGAGCTGCGCAACTTTCTCGCATAGATACATAGCTTAGTATCAGTGGAAGCGGACACATAGTTTCACAGCTTAGCTATTACATCTTCGTAACATAGCTACATAGCACATCTCTGGTGGAAAAGCACCGAACGAAGCCCGAACTAAGTAACAAGTTACCGCCCAACTAAGAAATTCTTTCTTTTTAAAATACCGTACACAAGTCCACATATATACTATGTTCATGCATATATTAAACTATATCACATTACTCTAATCAGATAGTGAATCTAACATTCCCACGGCCAACGATTGTGGCCACGATCACATAACTAACTTGAAACAATTAATTCAACCATTACAAGCATAAATCATATTAATTGAATCGCTTTTTAGAAAGTTTAAGTAGAAAATTGTGTTTTAAAAAAAGGTATTTTGTTATTGCATTCGCGATTGTAACTATGGAGTTTTATTGCCGTGTGTTTTACTTATTAATTAAAAAGAGATATTCGAAAGTAATGCGATTTCCATAAATAGTAAAATCCATTACTAGGATTGGATCAAATGAGATTGGATTGGATCCAGATTGGCGATATATTAAAGAAAGGCCAAATTAAAAGTACCCTTAACCGATAAGCATGCATGAAAAGACTGATGACTGTTGATGAAGCGAAAGAGGTGTGTAAGATTCGTAGCAATAGGCAAACGAGGAGGAAGGAGCGAGGAGTCAATAGCAAACCGTTAAATACAAATCCTCCACTGATGTGGGTCACCGGTGACCACGGCGATTAATGTATTGAGGAACGCTGCTGATGACGCCCCCGATGACGTTGATTATAAGCATTCAAGTGTGAGAGAGCCACGCTTCGGTACAAATGGGCCAGCTCGACCGGAGTGATACCACGGCCTCGTTAAAACCGACGTGAAACAACGCTTCGGGAACGCAACGGCAAGATTGGGAATAATGTTCTTAACTTACATTATCCCCAATCTTCCCAATTCCCTATTCTCTTAAATTCCTAACCCCCAAAAGACCGGCAATGCACTTGTAACGCCTCTGGTGTCCATGGGCGGCGGCGATTGCTTACCATCAGGTGATGCTCTGCTTGTGTACCGGCTTATAACATAAGAAATGAATAAATAATACACATGACAAGAAAGTAAGTAATAATTTAACTCCACACAAGCTTCAATCATCTAAAGAAGTGTTTGTTATGTGATTCAGTTCAGTAAAAACTAGTTATCAATTTAATAGTGGTTTTCATCTACGAAGTCTTTTTACAGTTATTCAAATTCAATTGTCTACATCTACTGCTAAAAGCATTATAAAAATGTATAATTTAATTAACATGCAACTATACTACGTTTCATTATTTAATCTTAAAATGTCGTAACTTACATTACGTTATGTGTTTAAATATTTAAATTCAAATTAAAATATGCATTATTATAATTTGAATAATACAAAACGCACATTATTAACCGTAAAAATCTTTGTTTTCAGTGAAGTAAAATACCTCTTTTAGTGCCTCTTTTCAGATTGTAAAAAAGATAATGTAGATTTTGAATAATCCTAATTTGTAGGATAAAATTTGCATTTATGATTTGTACTGTGAATAGCAATACATGTTATATAAGGAAATAAATCATATAATAGTTTTAAAATTATGTAAAGAGTGTAGATTTAAACTTTAAAGATACATAGAGTTACAGTTAGTTGTAAATATTTTCGATTCCCCAACAACCCTTAAATTCCTGACCCCCAAAAGGCCGTTAACGCACTTGTTAATACATCTCTGGTATTTCAGGTGTCCATTGGTGGCAACGATTACTTACCATCAGGTGATCTATCAGCTCGTTTATCGGCCTATACCAAAAAACATTGTGTCATGTAAGACATTCATATAACATTATAAAAATTAGACAAAATATCAAATTAATAACTGAACCGATTACCCCAATTAAAAAAGTATTAAGTACTTAATATTCTACAAACAACTACAAAAGGTAGTTAAAGTGACCAGCAAGTCAACGTACACCATCAGTCTGTGAATTTTATTCATTGAATTCTCAACTATATGCCAAAAACAATAAAGTTGCAAATCTAATAAAGAAAGATAGCAAAAGAGTAGCTTGACCTGCGACTGTAGACAAACATTTAAACGTAATTAGCTAAGCTTTTAACCTTAATTACATCGTCACGAGATAATGTAATTACGAGTTAATCAATTAGACAGACAATTAAATGTGACGTAACAGTCATTATTACATCGATTGTGAAATAGTTTCTATTTGTTTGTAATACCACCTTTTTTATACCACGACACCACGGTGGCAAGATAGCACACGGCCCACCTGATGGTAAGTGGTTACCATGGCTTATGAACGCTTGCAACACTTGGGGCATTACATGCGCTTTGCCGACCCTTAAGAAACCTTGCAATCGGGATTAAAAATTCCCTGTTAATATAAATACTACTAACTCTAATATACGCACTACATAAAATGTTATAAGTATGTCATGTTTTAAAAAAATATCCCCACACATCAACCTTATGACGCTACTGATATAATTTTGTTAGACATGCCAACCTCACTCACCCAGCCCGACAACTCCTATACACCAGGATCTACGGTAGATACAACCATGAACATTGAAACAATGAAGTTTTAGAATTATTCAGAGACATGAAAAACTGTCTTAGATCGGAGAAGATCGTATTGAACAAGAATATTATCCGGATATGTTAAGAAGAGTAGGAAAAGTGAAACACATCTTCAAACACAACACTACCTCCCATTAAAGCCGTGGCAGATAATTTTAGAACACCTTATATGTTCACAGTATTGTACCATGCAATATTTAGCCGATAACTCAACCAATCATAAACACGGCGTGTTACCAAACACACACAATACTACGGTATTGTTTATCCGTGTTATTGCATACAAACTCTGCACCTACTCATTACTCGTATACTCTATAGTATAGGTAGTGTAGTGTAGGTGCCTTCAAATTGTTGTTACATCATTAAACAATGCGAGAAGTAGCTCAAACAATTATGTCTTATAAATTTTATTCCCAAGACAAATTGCGCTTGAAATAGCGACAAGAAGGTGCTATACTCATCAATCGTCAGCATCATCATTATCGTCGTTGACATCTGCAGCCGATGAGAGTACTGTTAAGGTGCTTTCCACCAGAGATGTGCTATGTAGCTGTGAAACTATGTGACCGTCTCCACTCATACTAAGCTATGTAGCTGTGCGAGCAAGATGTGACGATGCAAAGAGTTGTTCCGTGCGTGAATCGAATCGCGACACGTTGCACGGCAGCCAGTTGCCTAGCCACCGCGCCAACCATGCGGTCGATATTTCACCACAAGACTTAGCTAAGCACTATAGCTAAGTACTATACTTTATTAATTGAATATTAAAACTAAGTAAATAATCTCCGATCTCAATGTAGTAACTATCAATTAAAGAGTGAGGCATGCAGTTGCAACACGCTGCGCTGTGCAAACAAGCGGTTTCCGAAAACTCGCGAAATAATGACCTGAGTGTTGCAATGTAGTTATTGCAAACTGTAGTGTAATGCTTTGGGAAGATCTGCTGATATTGCTTCGAGATTACTTTTAGGGATCCACAATAAATACTAGTTGAATACTATGTCATTAATAAAGTAGATACAGTCGCTAGTTTCTTTTTTTTTCTAATAAAACGTTGCCCCACATTACGATTTTCTCCTGTGTCGTGGGTGCGTTTACAAACATACAAATTTCACATGCACATGACACCCAGACCCGAAACAACAATTTGTGGATCACACAAAGATTTACTCCGTGCGGGAATCGAACCCGCTACACGTTGCACGGCAGCCAGTTGCTCAGCCACCGAGCCAATCGTGCACTCATGCTAGTGCTCCGATGTTTTCCGGTGGTTGTATCTACCATAGGTCTAGGCTTACAGGAGTTGCAGTGGTATGGGAGGTTGTGGTGGGTTTGTCCTTAAAAAAAGTCGTAAGTTGTAAGGGATCTCTGGTGCCATGCCCAGGCTAGGGATACTGTTGCAAAGTTTTCGAACTTTTGACAAATTCTTAGTAATAGCACAATCTTTTTCTTGAGGGGGCAAAATCATCCAATGACTTCTGACACCTTGGGCGAGGTAAGCGGGAGTGTCAGACTCTTACTGACTAAAACCACCCCGTTCCTACTCTTGCCCATCGAGCCGGAGCCCCGGTAAACCCGCTAGGTAGTCCGCAGCTCCGGGTCGGACATCAACGCTACTGGCCCCATCTGTGGTGGTCTGAAGGCTCTTTGATGCAAAGCACAGTGTCTGGAGTTTATATGTATATCTGTGCCTACCCATTAGTCATTTCAAAGGTGTGAAGATATAATGGGAGAACCCCTTAACATTTAACTAATTTTTAGTTACTAGTACAGAACCCCAACTATAAAATCTGACTCAAACTTTATCCATTTTGTATACCTAAAATCGTGTATTGAAAATCCTTGATGAATTATTGCGGTTGTAAGATTTTTTCTTTTAATTAATTTTAGTCTGTGGCTGATGTCATAGACACGTTATCCTCTGTTTTTATAGTCTATTGTTTTAGGTTAGGTTTATGTTAAAATATAATCTGTTAAAACTAAAATACTGTTTCATTGATCTTATTTGTCACGAAAGTACAGCTTAAATACTAGGTTCGATTCCTACATCAGTAATTGCCAAACATCAAAAATATTCAAACGACAATATCAAAACCTCGTTACAGTCCACTTCTGGACTTCTCTGAATGAGAAGATTATTAATCTCCACGCTTTTGGCAAGCAGATTGGAGATAGCAGTTTCAAAAGATCAGAAGTACAGTCTGCTTCTGTTAAAACTGTAAATATTACGTCTCTTATTATAAAGAGCGATACATTTAAAGAACCCTAACAATGATTATTTTTAACATACAGAGTAGCAGTTCGACGATTGTAACGACGTCGTGTGTCGCGGAATGCTGCTCATGAATATGAGCTTCTAACATGGCTTGAAACTAGTCGAGTTCCTCGTGAAACAGTTACCTGAATAAGCCGATGTGTTAAAATAATGATTAATTTAGTATCAAGTCTTTAAGTCTTCCTTTGTTTATCATTATGAATACCTCCATGAAAACGGGTATATTCCCGACTGCTTGGAAGGTTGCTAAGGTGGTGCCCATTTTCAAGAGTGGTAACAAAGAAATAATTTCTAATTATAGGCCTATCTCGATACTGTCCGTTTTCGCTAAATCTTTTGAAGCTCTTATCTATCCTTATTTGAAAATTCATTCCAGTCAATTGTTTATTGATGAACAGCACGGTTTTATTAGTTCTCGTTCTACATGCACTAATCTTGTAACATATCACAATGAGTTGGTGAATGCAGTTGATGCGGGCACGCAGATTACTGCCGTTTACATGGATTTTTCCAAGGCATTCGATAAAGTTTGCCATAGACGTTTAATAATGAAATTAGAATCATATGGTATATTTGGCTCATTATTAGAATGGTTTAAATCTTATTTGTCTAACAGAACACAATATGTAGTAGTTAAGGGCTTTGAATCCAAAACATACACAGTTACTTCAGGGGTACCTCAAGGCTCTCACTTAGGCCCCTGGCTATTTAATATATTCATAAATGACATTGTATCATACATAAAGCACAGTAGTGCCTATCTCTTTGCCGATGACCTAAAAATATGTAAAACCATTAAAGACTCCTCAGACTGTGACCTGCTTCAGAGCGATCTTGATGCTTTAACGGATTGGTGCGCTAGTAACAAAATGGTATTTAACACTGATAAGTGCTACTATATAACGTTTACTAGAAATCATAGCCTTATTGAAGCTCAATATCATATAAATAACATACTCCTCCAACAGAAAACCGAAATGAGAGATTTAGGCGTAATACTTGACACCAAATTAACTTTCATACCCCATATAGATAATATTATAAATAAATCATCTAAGATGTTGGGTTTCATCATTCGGAACACTAAATTATTTCGCAAGCCCGCTACAAAGATAGCTCTTTATAATAGTTACGTCCGTAGTAACCTGGAATATTGCAGTGTTGTATGGTCGCCACAATATAATGTTCACCAACTCCGAATCGAACGGATTCAGAAGAGATTTTTAAGACACCTCACCTTCTCATTCGGTTTACAAAAACAATTAAAGTCATACAACGACAGATTGAGGCATTTCAGGATGAACAGTTTGGCAACTCGGAGACGGCTGCTAGACTTAACATTTTTGTACAAGGTTCTAAGATACGGGTTTCATTGTCCACCACTTCTGGGGACATTCTGTTTGCGTGTGCCAGCTCGTGTTCCTAGAAAGGTGACTCTCAAGGCTGGGTTATTGCATCGACCACCTGCCAGGACAAACTTGAAGGATTTTTCTGCCTTGTCTCGATTGTCAAAGTCCTATAATGATATCTCTGGAGATGTGGATATTTTTGCTGATACACTACCGAAATTCAAAAAGACTGTTGTGAGATTATTAAGTGATTATATTGATCACATTGCTGATGTATAATTTTATGTTGTCTATATTTTTTGTGCGAAGATATATTTTGGATACATTTTTAAAGTTTAAGTATTAGTTCTTTAAATTGGATTAAATTGATAAAATTTTCTTTAAATTTTACTTTGTTTAGGTTTTTGGGTTGTGATTTTGATTTTGGTTCACTTGTTTTTGATTGTCATAAATATTAGGAATAATTTATAAGTTTGAACGTATATTATTTTGTTTTGTTTTTATTTTGTATGTGTTTTATTTTGTTTTGTCTTTTTATTTTATCTTTTTATTTTTGTTTTCTTCTTACTAACTGATACAGTGTCATTGTTATGTAATTTTACAGTGCATGTTGTGACACCTTAAAATGTTGTGCATTTAAATTAATTATAACATAAGTGTTTAGATGTAAGTTGTAATGTAACAGCTACTGGTTGTCCAAATAAATAAATAAATAAATAAATAAATCATCATAAAAAGATAACTTCAACATGTAAATATGTATTTAATTCAAAGTCACGCGTCCATCGCTTGCTGACGAAGCATGATGACGCTAAAGTCCTTGACATAACATTCCATGTACAGTACATCAATTTCTACCAATATGCAAGGTAATCAAAAGTTCATCAAACTGTGCTCATACTAAAATAGCACGTAAATCATGTACAATAAAGAATAATATCGTTTGTACATATTTAGCTACATACGCTATTTCAAAAATATTTTAAAATGAATTAGAATACTGAATTTACTTGAACAAAAATAGAAAATAAATTCTCAATAAAAAAAACAGTACTATACAATTTAAAACCTTAACTACAAAAAAATAAAGTCCCTTTTCTCTTCTCACAGATACCTAGACCATTATTGCTAGGTTTGTGAACTTTATCACGAGAGATATAAGATCGATTATTGCTTGGCATTGGAAAAGGCTGTATTTAGCACAGTTGGGCACCGCATTCCTAGGCCAGTTGCGTGACATTAGCATTATTGTATAGATATATACCTAGACTATGTATGTATGTAGGTACATATAAAGAGTATCGAGAAGTTCTCTTATATAAAAAGTACTTACTTAGAAGTAAATATGTACTAAGTATTACCACTATGTATAGGAAGCTTTTCCGCCAGAGTTGTGCTATATCTTTTATACTAAAGATTTCAGTTAAAAATCCTAAACAGAGATACTTTAAAATAGGCCCTTAGGGTGCTTTTTCACCAGAGAAGCACCCAATTGGCCTATTTTAGCAGCAAACGTCGAATAGCACATTCTATTTTACGTTTGCTGTGGATGCGTTCGGTTTCCACCAATCATATTCATTGGTACACATAGCTTAGCACTGATGAAAATGGTTTCAACTAAGATATGTTTTTTATATGGAAAGATGCGTAATATGAATATGTGCTATGGATGGTTTCCCTACTATCGATACATCGCATACTAAAACTGCGAATCTTCCTCGTGCAGCTACTTTACGGCGGCGCATCTTCATAGCACATATTACTCGCATCGCTACATAGCTTACTTTCGACGGTGATTGCTTACCATCAGGTGATCCGTCTGCTCGTTTATCGACTTATAACATAAAAAAAATATAAACATTAGTCATTTTCCAGAACAAAAATTCCGCCAGTGACCTTCCGAACGATTCTTCAACAAAAACCGACAGTTCACAAATTCGCCGAGAATTTCGCAAAAGTCATTAAATATCTATTAGATTGCGGACACATGATGCAACCAGCACAGCGTCGCAGGAAGCGAGCCATCAATGTAATGCATGCTAATCGTTTGCTCACTCTTGTATTAATTACGGACCTAATCTACCGGAAAATAGCACGTTTTTAAGGTTTTAGAAACTTGTAAACATATGTAGTTTTTTGTTAAATACATCATAAATAGAACATCCCGTGCGAGGCCAATGCTGGATTATGAAATTCCTCGATACTGTGTTAAATCTCTGCGCATAGTATTATAGGTAGGTTGGGGATCGCAGTTTGTCAATCAAAAATGTGTGAATTAAGATCACATTTGGACAAAACTGTGCTTCGACACGAATACGCCAGCTCGACCGGAGTGATACCACGGCCTCACAGAAAACCGACGTGAAACAACGCTTGCGAAGTGTTTCGTTGTGTTTGAATTACCCCCTTCCCGATTCCTGATTTATCTCCGATTCCCCAACAACACTTGTAACGCCTCTGGTGTTTCGGGCGACAGCGATTGCTTACTATCAGGTGATCCGTCTGCCCGTTAACCGGCTTATTCCATAAAAAATCAGACGATGAACTAAACGTTAAGTTAACTAAGTAATTCGCAGTTAAATATAACCAGTAGTTAAAATAACTCCATACTTATATGTAACACGTATCTAGTGCATACCAGCGATATTGCGCAACTACGCATGCGCGAACTGCGCCTGCGACGCTTACAGATACATCTCTAGAATTCTCAACTTAATTTTTATACGAATAGAGTTTATTTTTATATGTTTACACGAAGTTATGAATAAGCAATAGTCTGATGAATGTGGTTAATGAGTGCTACAGTGGAGTAATCGGTTTTTTTTTTCAGAAAAAAAATGTGAGAATTCTATGGAGTAGTTGTATATGTATTTTGCGGTTTTTTTGTTAAATAAAATTGCATGCTATTTATACTTACGTATGGCTGCAGTTTTTTTGCAGGTGATACTTTATTTTTTTTAACGTTGCTTCACAACTTTTGAGCAACGAAGTTCCAATATGTACATTCTGTTATCATATGCAAGACCTTTTGATGTAAAATACCTACAATATAGAGGAATAATACTTAAATTTTCATTAAAGTTTGCATTTTATTATATTGGAATATGGAACCTACCACTATGTAGTATGTAATTCGAAAAAAGTATTGAATTTGTCTAGTACAAAATTATCCTATTATAACCGTTACCTATAATACAAAATTTTGCACTGCACGGTTGGTGCGGTGGCTGGGCAACTGGCTGCCGCGCAACGGGTAGCGGGTTCGATTCCCGCACGGAGCAACTCTTTGTGTGATCCACAAATTGTTGTTTCGGGTCGGGGTGTCATGTGCATGTGAACTTGTATGTTTGTAAACGCATCCACGACACAGGAGAAAATCGTAAAGTGGGGCAAAGTTTAAAAAAAATTACAATAGGCCATAACATAGGACTAATAACATAACTGGTGAAACGTGAGCATTACACTATATACATACACGTCTGCCAAGTGCCAAGAAATATAAGCAACTTTGTAACTATCTTAAAACGTAACAACAATGTAAGAGGCATAGTTTTACCGCAGTTTTCGCAAGAGACCTGGTTCGAATCCCGTTAGTGAGAAAGTGACTGAACGTGAACGAGGTGTTTCCTTATCTTCACGCTAACTTGTTATGAGTGTTGACAGATATGTGTCTGGTGATCGAAAACTGCAAAACTACTGAACGGATTTTGTTGAAATTTGGCATACAAACAGGGCATGAGCTGACTTGGGTTATAAGATACTTTTTATCCCACGAGAATGCGGGCGAAGCCCCTAGCAGAAGTTAGTTTATATTAGTTGTAAAAGATCTTAAAGAAATGAAAATCCTACACTCTTAAAGAATTACTCAGATACTAGTGACCTAACCTTGCTTCCTATTAGTATAAATAGCAAACTTCTATATAGTCAGTCATTTATTAGCAACTCTTTGTGTGATCCACAAATAGTTGTTTCGGGTCTTGGTGTCATGTGCATGTGAAATTGTATGTTTGTAAACGCACCGACGACACAGCACATAGGAAAAAATCCTAATGCGAGGCAATGTTTAAAAATAGCTTCAATACAAAAACCCATAACAATGGAAAGTAAAATTTCTAATCAATGTGTTTGCAGTATTTAGTAAAAGTTGATGGTTTTGTTGCGTAAACATACAATAACAGGGGAACTCACTCGGACACGGTACTCACATACTTTCGAAAGGCTGGCCGATCATCTAGTCAATTAACTGAGAGGAACGAGTTTTCCTAGATTATAATCGCTTTTACCAAATTTTGTACATTCTTGTCTTATGTTAGTAAGGTCATGGTATCGATAGATAGTCATTAACGCTTAACTAACGTCCTAATACATATATCAAAAAAAACTATACTAATATTATAAAGCTGAAGAGTTTGTTTGTTTGAACGCGCTCTGGTTAGGCGACCAGCTGCTGTGAAACGTGGCGAAGTTCATTTTCCCTAAGCTATGTTTTTTTTTTTATATGGAAAGATGCGTGCTGTGGATGGCTTTCCTATTATAGATACTTTGCATACTCGAGCTGCGCATCCTTGTACAACTACTTAGCGGCATAGCACTTCTTACTCGCACAGCTACTACAGCTTAGTATCAGTGGAAACAGTCACATAGTTTCACAGCTTAGCTCTAGAGATATTCAGCATCTTCTTAGTATAGCTACATAGCACCTTTATACAGAAAAGGCCTATAGATCAACAGGAGTCGGTCATAGGTTCTTCTTGATGACCAGAATTCAAAATATCATAAAATGTCAAAACTCCGTCGACATAACTACGTTAGTAGGGGGTCAAAGTCAAAAATGTTGTCAAGGACACGAGTTGCATAATAAATACATTATTATACAACAACCAGACGTAACCGACGACATTATATGTATAATATCTACGAATGAGATTCGTATTAAAATGTGGAATGTTAGCTTTTATGATAATTGAAGAATTTTTGGCTTAAAGTAAGTCTAATCAACATAGTTGGCTGTTAACTATTGCAACTTAGAGACTGTGTTGTATACGACACAACGTCATTATTATATCTTTTATATGGTTTTCTTCAAGCGCAGGACAACACAACACCTCAAGGTGGACAGGCGACCTGATTAAGATCACAGGGAGCCGTTGGATGCAGGTCGCTTCGTTTGGAAGCGACGTGCACAGCCTATCTGGAAGTATTGGGGAAGCCTATGTTCAACAGTGGACGTCTGGCTGATATGCTGATGATTTCTCGAAAAGTAACATCCATTTTATTTAACTCGACATAACCCACTACATAATATCGGTATATTATGTAGTGGGTTATGTCGAGTCTCACGAATCAATTCTGAGACTTACTCGGCAGCCGTCTTCAAAAAACCGAAATAACCCACTACATACCGACTCTGGAATCAAATTCGAAACACATTACTTGGCAGCCACTCAACCAGTGATACAGAACGCACATTATGATAAATTTTCCATATGCCTACAATACCTACATACACTAAATATTTTTTATAAAGCCAATAAACTAACTTAACAGAGCGACACACAAAATAATTCCCAGCCTTAGCCGACTATTGTAGTAGACGGTATAAGGAAAATATAAAACTAATCATTGTCTAGTCAGCTGTTGAACAATGCGGTTCAAAACTGTGGCGCGCGCGCACCGCTAGATTGATTGGCCGCCAATAGGGCTGCCTAACTGTGGCGAAAAAACTTGATCGACCACATTCCGTTAAGTTGTCTGTTTTGTTAATTTGATTGAGAGAAGATTTTTGGAAGTTATGTGCTTTTTATAAAATATATTATTAATAACATTTATCTCCAAAATAAATACCAAATATTTTTTCTTAAACTACATGACAGAGTATTGTATTGTAGTTTTTATGCACCGAGGAACGAAAAAAAGTAAAAATCATATTCGATTCAAAATCACACATCAAGTGCTCTTTCGGCTAAGGAGATATTTAATAACATATGTCATACAACAACAAAACAGAATACCAACTTTTGGTTAGATATGTAAATTATTTAAAATTTCTCGCGCACGGTCCCGGGGGATAAAAATTGTCGTATCAGTATGTTATTCCAGACCATAACCTACCTTTATGCCAAATTTCATACCAATCTCTTCAGTCATTTTGACGTCATTGAATAACTAACATACACACAAAACTCACAAATGCGAATTTATAATATTAGATAGATTAACTAGAAAAAAACACGATGGCAGCCCTAAAACCGATTGACACGACACTCCGTTACCACTAATTGAAGCACGAAAGCTACGGACATTTGTTTTATGGAACAAATTCACCGAGATATGCTAATAACACACTTTTACAAAGTTACCGCGACTCACTGCGACTCACTGTTACACTCTATAACAGTTACACTACAACATCTGATTTACCTGATTAATTATCTGTGACAGTCCGCCGCCATGTTTTTTTCGCTCCTGTCATTAAAAGTAATAGCAGTTTTTTGCGTTGGCAATCGTAGTATTATACGTCAAAGCTATTTATTAGGTACTGTTAGTCCGCTTTTATTGTCTTCTTTATTAAGATTTGGTCTATTGAAATTAATTTCTCTTAATATCGTAGAAAACTGGGTTTTTTTATTGGTAGGGAAAGGTAAAACGAACTGCCGTACTCAGAGATATTGAATGATTACGTAAACAATTCCTTAGAAACGATTTTGTTCCGAAAATAAATGCCTCTGAATACAGCCGTAAGTGTAGCATACTTGAGCTGTGGATTACCTAGCGGGTTTATCCGGTTCAAAAAGCAGGAGTAGGTACGGGGTGGTTTTTAGTCAATAAGAGTCTGACACTCGCTCTCGCCTGGCCGGGAGAAGACATTGAAAAAAAGTGTGGCATAATATAATACTACATTTTTAACCAACTACCAAAAAAGGAGGAGGTTCTCTATTCTTTTTTGTTTTTAACTGTCGTCACTGTCAAGGTATCTTAGTTAATACATTTGCAACAATGTACTACCAAAGGTCGACTGGTAGAAAACGCCTGAGGCATCAACTTCGCCTTGTACTAAGATAAGAAAAACTTGAAGGCGAAGCTACAAGGAAATTTAAATGATTTGCTTTTTCATTTAAAACTACGGTCGGCTGTAAATTATGTGACAACTCAAGTAATAAATTATGAACTTTACGAGATGTAATATTATAAACATTTTCTTAGAAACAAGATGTCTGAAAGAAAACTATAAAGTCACTAATGAAATTAGTTTTTACTTTTTTCTTAACAAACTTTCTATTTCCATTTCTTAATAATATTTATGTATTTCAGTATGAAACTTGTCAGTAACATCTATCATCTTCGCTTTTACTTTAACAAACGTGAAGTCTGAGACAACGGCGATACAACGTTTTTAATAGCTAAACAAACCGAAGCGCTTTACTTAGCAAAAAAAAATCGGAAATTTTAAATAATCCGAAAGGGCAAGAGCTAAAGTATCTATCATCCAAATTAGCTCATACCCTAACTGTATACCAAATTTTATCAAAGTGTATTCAGTAGTTTCAGAGCGTTTGACGGACAAACATTGAAACAAACTTTCACGTTTATAATTCAGTGTAACTAAATAGAGGGCAAGAGCTAAATATCCATATAAAATTCGAAGACTACAACTAAGTTATAAAACTTAATACTAGAGGACAAACCTATTCAATGTGCCACGAAACTAGTTTAAGTAATAATCGACATTCCTGCCATAACTCTCGGGTAACTATAGTCATCTGATTCGTTCACTAAATTGGTATTAATAGTAAGGTTTGTGATTCGATTTCTTTTTAAATTACGACTTTATGGTAGTTGCGAGTGACTAAGATTCGGAGCCGCGGACTACCTAGCGGGTTTATCGGGGCTCCGGCTCGACAAGCAGGAGAAGCAACGGAAAAGGAGTCTGATGATACTCCTTCTTGCCTCGCCCAAGGCGGAAGAAGACATTAGATGATTATCAGCCTTCAAAAAAGTATAAGTATATATGGATCTACAAACTGCAAAGTAAATAGGTCAATGTTAACACATAATTATAAAGCAAGGAGGGTTATTAGCGAATATAACAAGCTATTGTAATCCCGCGGTCTCGCTCGGTCGGCTCGACGTAATTGTTCGAACGAGGAATAAATAACAATAGTCTATGTAACTCTTCTCCGGTATAAAGTTGAAGGTTAGATGTATTTATTGTAGAAGTATGGGTTAAGAGTATAATTATTAGTAAACTAGCCTCTGCCAGCGACTTCACCTGCATTCCCATGGGATACGGACTCAGCTAAGCTATATTTTTTTTTATATTGAAAGATTCTTTCTTCACCTCTAATAATATCTTCCGATTTATTTTGTTGCGGGATCCAAGACTGGATTCATGTCCCTGGGACGCGGCGGACTTTTTTTACATTTAATGGGTCGACGTTCAATGTTCCGGTGTTTTCATGGTTGTATCTACTGTAGATCCTGGCTTACAGGAGTTGCAGCGGTATGGGTGATGGCAGCGGGCTTGTCCCAATTAAAAAAAATGAATCATACGTGCTATGGATGTGTGCTATGGATGGCTTCCCTACTATCGATACATCTTATACTCGAGCTGCGCATCTTCCTCGCACATCTACATAGCTTAGTATCAGTGGAAACGGTCACATAGTTTCACAGCTTAGCTATTACATCTTCATAGCATAGATACATAGCACATCTCTTGTGGAAAAACTAGTGTTTTTAAGACTACATCTGTCTACTAATTCTGTCCTAATATGATGGAAAAATACATAAATTATGATTTCGTTTACGCATAATCATATTTACAATAAGCTGAAATATAAAAAAATTGTTTCTAGAGAACATTTCAGCGTTGCCACAGACTTCAGGCCGCTGGCTCGGAACGGGTTACAATTATCGCCTGTAATTACAGCGGCTTGAGATATGCGCCTGCCTTATTATGAAATACAGTGAAAGTGATAATTATGGAGTTCGCGTTAATGAACGAGCAATGGACGGTGACTGAAAAACTTAGCGCGCTGTGTAGTGTATACTTAAGTTGGTATTTTTATTTATACTATAATTTAATATGGACTATATATTACCGATTTTAGTAACAGTAACCTTACATTAGATATTTTCTGTCGTAGGCTGCTGCCCTGCTTAATAGATTATTAATCATTTAACATTATGAAGTTTAGAAAGCATGCGTCATACTTGGCATGGGCGGATGCCAGGCGTCGTAGGGCTGACGACACTCTTCAGAGGAAGAGAGCCTATAACCGGGCTGCCAAGTCATGCAAAAAGGCATTACGGATGGCCCGGTTCAACCACATTGGCCGAATAGGGAACAAACTGGCTTCTTACCCAGCGGGTAGTAAAGCATTCTGGTCCCTGGCCAAGGCGGTTGAATCGAACTTCTGCCGTCCTTCACTCCCACCTCTCCTGGGGCCTAACGGGACGCTGGCACACACCGCGGTAGAGAAGGCAAACCTGTTTGCTTCTCTATTTGCGGAATCTTCACGTCTTGATACTGGTGGCGCTATACCTCCTTCTCTAAATAACGTATGCGAGACGAAAATGTCGAAAATTCGCATCCGACAGAAGGAGGTGTATAAGACGTTGCGTAATCTCGACGTGAACAAGGCCAGTGGCCCCGACGGAATCCCGGCCGTGGTTTTAAAAACCGCCTGAGTTGTCTCCAATCCTGACACGTAATTCGACTTTCCTTGGAGACTGGTCAAGTGCCGGTTGCATGGAAGCTGGCCAACGTGCAGCCTGTGCCCAAAAAGGTAGTCGTGCCGACCCTAACAATTACCGACCAGGTTAGATCACGTCCATACTCTGTAAGAGTATGGAACGTGTAAAGTAACAGGCTCCTGGCATACCTTGAAGGTAACGACCTCCTCAGCGATCAGCAGTATGGGTTTCGCCACAACCGATCCACTGGGGACCTTCTTGCGTATGCCACCCACATTTGGAGCGAGGCCATAGAGAAGCACGGGGAGGCAATAGCGGTCTCACTCGACATATACTTTAGCTGCGCATCTTCCTCGCTCAGCTACTTTGCGGCGGCGCATCTTCATAGCACACTTAAACTCGCACATCTACATAGCTCAGTATCAGTGGAAACGATCACATAGTTTCACAGCTTAGCTATTACATCCTCATAGCATAGATACATAGCACATCTCTTGTGGAAAAACGGGTGTTTTTAAGACTACATCTGTCAATTCTGTCCTAATATGATGGAAAAATACATAACTTATGATTTCGGTTATTTGCACGTCAATATCATATTCAAAATAAACTGAAATATAAAAAATATTGTTTCTAGTGTACATTTCAGCGTTGCCACAGACTTCAGGCCGCTGGCTCGGAACGGGTTACAATTATCGCCTGTAATTACAGCGGCTTGAGATATGCGCCTGCCTTATTATGAAATACAGTGAAAGTGATAATTATGGAGTTCGCGTTAATGAACGAGCAATGGACGGTGACTGAAAAACTTAGCGCGGTGTGTAGTGTATACTTAAGTTGGTAGTTTTATTTATACTATAATTTAATATGGACTATATATTACTTTCCGATTTTGTACCGATTTTAGTAACGGTAACCTTACATTAGCTATTTTCTGTCGTAGGCCCTGATTAATAATAATGATTAATAGTTTAACATTATAAAGTTGAATAGTTTCTTTGTTTGATAGCGCTAATCTCAGGAATTACTAGTTCGAATTGGATAATTACTTTTGTGTTGGATAATCCATTTATTGAGGAAGACTATAAAACATTACGCTTGCTTTTTTTGAGGTGTAAAAAGGGGTAAGTTTAATCGCGGGAACGTGGGCGAAACTGCTGGCAGAAACTATACTTATTTATACTATACATAATATATAATGTGTTGTAAAACCTTTCAACAACCCTCATGCTGTATATTAAGTACCCAGGCCGGCAATTTTGCATTGAATTAATTCATGGTAGGTATATAAGTTATATTACAGGCCAGGCTGGTTAGAAGCAGTTTATTGCTGGGAATCTGAACTCATCGCTAGTGATGGGCAGACGAGTAAAAAATTACACAGGTAACAATTTAAAGAATAAGCACAATAGGGGTGAGGGGTATGAAAATTAAAAATCTAATTAGTCCGCCAATATTAGACACGTATTTTATTTTGTCATATAAGATAACAATACTTAGATTAATCGAATCAAAGTGTAGTAGTGGAAGCAAGTACATCATTTTGATGTATAAAATGTATCTAGAAGTGATGTCATGCGATATTTCAAATCAATATATCTTCGAAAATATTTGTTGCCGTAAGAAAATAAAAATACGTGTCTAATATTTTAAAATAATCTGACGAACATTAAAATAAAAATTAGTCATTTACCCTATTGCAATTAATCATCTAGTTAACAATGAGTAATAATTATTATGTATGAATATAAGTGCTTTGCACAACAGAATCAATTCAAACCTTACACAGAATACGAATTACGACAAAATTTTGGTCGGTAAAAATTCAACATTTACTCAAAAGCAATTTTACCGCTCGCCAATACCAACCAATCCCATCCTTACTCGCAATAATAATTAATAATAATTAATTCCTGCAATAACAGCCTCTACGTACACCCCTTCAATCAAGTTCCTTCAGAAAAACTAGACAACGACCATTGACCGCACCAACCGTGGGATACAATATACAACCTTACACATACACTCCACATAACCCTTATTTCCTTGCATTAAAGTTGAATTTCGCTTGTTTTTGCTACACTGCTATCATGGTATACTTGCCCTCGACAATTTTATAAAAGCATTTTTTATAAGTCTTATGCAGTGGTGATAAAGGTGAGTTTCGCTTGTTTTTCTTGTGTTGTTGTAGCGGTAAAGTTGACAATGGATGTCCCACGGTGAACCGTGGCCTTTAAGTAAAGTAGTGCAGTGTAACTGTGCTGTATTAAGTTGGTTGATTAAGTTATTTTATACATACTTGTTTCTAAGTTATTTGAAGTGAAAAGTCTGATAGAATATTAATAAGTTTATGATATAAGTGGAATGGTACGAATACGAGAGCCTAAAATTTGAAATGAATACTTTCAGCACATTTCTTCACTAAAACAAATTATAAAAAAAATCCTAAACAAACATGGTCATATTACTTACATTTTTAGACGAAATTAAATTCGACCATTTTGGGTACCGCCAAAACTTCCATACAAAAGACATCAACGCGTAAACGACGTATGCACTGTTTAAGCATGAACTACCAAATATTTGATTGTTTGTATGAATGCTTCTATCTTTGATATTAACAGTCTAATTTCTATAAACGTTTTCGTGTCTTATAGTTCTCCTTGTGAGGAAGGACATCATTTTTTTAGAACAGATCAAAAGAAGGCAGTTCTGAAAACGCACATATTGTGAGGAGATTTCTGCCTCTGGAGCCCTAACCACCAGTAGCTTGGACCATGCTCCCATTACTGGTAGGCTTCTATTATAATATGTTATGTTTGTGTTTTTTTTATTGAAGGCATTCATTCTATTTGACTCTTGGAAACTGATACATGCTACATTTTTGCCATTAGCCGCACGAGCAAAGCCGCGGGCGAAAAACTGGTTTATCTTTAAAATCATTAGACATTTAACCTAGAACATTATATATACTACATTGATGATCTAAGACCATTAGGTGTAATCATCTGATGACGTGATTTAGTAAGGAAAACCCATGACTTGTATCGTTGGAATGACAGAAGGTATTCATATAAAAAAATATTTCAATTTTTATGTAATTTTTCGTGGGTTTTTCGACCTCAATCTATAATTAACACCCATATCTTTGACATTAGTTTTTTGGACTTTTTTTTAAAAGTCGAATGTTAACTTTTTTATGGAATAGGGGGCAAACGAGCAGACGGATCATCTGATGGTAAGCGAACAGCGCCGCCCGTGGACACCCGCGACACCAGAGGAGTAATTGGTACGTTGCCAATACACAGATTTTGAATTAACGTTGGTTATTAAATTCAATAGTATAGAGGACTACACATTTGACTGAGACCAGGCAACAGCGATCTCTAATTAATCTGGCCCATAGTCCGGATATTTTTACCAAAACAATTTCGAGACAATTTCAAGCTCTTACACCAGTACCAAGAATCCCTCAACACAAAAATCTTACCCAACCTACGATACGAACATAAATTATACCAAAGTATAATAAACACAAATACTTAGCAAGCTTCGTCACTGTTACCTGTGTCTGCGTGCAGGTAACGTTTTTTTGTTACATATTTGCAAATAAGATGGTCTGCCATATTGTTATATTGTCGAACGTATCTCCTTATTTATTCTCCAGTTTGTTTACATTACAGCAACTGACTGTGATGACTTTTTTATGGAATATGGAATTGGGGCCATAGAGCGGATGGGTCATCTGATGGTAAGCGATCAGCGCTGCCCTTAGACTAGAGGAGACACAGGTGCGTTGCCGGTGCTTTTAAAAGATTTGAAGGTCATATCGTTTCGGATATACTGCTGACGACAGCTCATTCAAGACTGATCGAGAAGACGTGTCTGTTCTGACGGAGAAAATAAAGTCACCTGTTACAAAATTTATTTATTAAATATCCGACTAACTCTTCGCTCATATTTTTTTCTACTGATTGGGGTGTATAATGAGCTAAATTTAAGTCTAAAGCCTGTACCAACATTATAGAATAGCAGCTAAAAGTGCTGGGAACATAATTCGAACTAACTTTACATGAAAACATATGACTAATTTCTGTTTCAGAGTCCGTCTTGTAGATTATTTTAAAACATTAGACACGTATTTTTTATTGCCTTACGGAAACAAATACTTTCGAAGATATATTGATTTTAAATGGCACGACGTCACTGCTAGGTACATTTTATTCATCCCCTTAATATAAACGGTGTTTCCCACCGCACCCCACCCGCTCATCACCCCCCCAGCCTCCCAAACCAAACCCGCATAGTTCAATAAACTACAGTTGCGTTGCGTTAGCGACAAGTCGCAACTGGTTTGACAAGTGACGACTAATCGGTGTTACGGCATGAGACGTTGCGACACACGACTCGCTCGCGACTACTGCACGACAGATCTTCACGGGTGAATGCGACGGGGTGCGGCAGATTCATTCATGAGAGGAGTAACACGATGTACCAGCTGTTGTTGTAAGTTAGTTACATCAACGAATGATGAATAAAGTACAAAGCATTGTAAATTAGGGTCAGGTGGGGTAAGTGAAACTCAGGGGGAACTGAAACACTCATTCATAACTATATAACTAACAAGTGTATCGATACTTCGCGCGTAGTCGGTAAAACAGAAAGGCGATGTGGTTTTATTGATAAAACATAGAAGTCGCTATTATCATTTTCTACAAAAATAAACAAAAAACATTTTTTTCAACTGTCAGTTGTCAAAACACGAGTTGGAGGTGTGACGTTTTCGGCTTTCGTGAAAGTTTTTATAATAAGTGTTTTAAATGTACCTAATGGTAAGTACTGAGTAAAAAGTATGTACTTACTAGTCCAATGATTATATTTCGATAATTCCTACGGATAATTGAGTTTTGGCTTTGGTAAAAACTAAACCTAAAAAAGAGTCAAGTGGGGTAAGTGAAACTTAATACACGGGGAAAGAGAAACATATGTTTCACTTCCCCCGTATCAGAAATCACAAACATTTTTACGTGATTAAAAATGTTGGTAATCATAAATTTACTATTTGTGTCTAAATTATATTTGCGAAATTCTTATAACTTTTTTATTTTCAGATTGCCTTCACAAATATCTCGTAGAAAGAGTGGACACGAACACAGACTTAATAAATCGGTTACTAATGACATCAGACCCCTACATTGCAAGCTTACGTGCCGCTCCCAAAACTAGATGTAGCCAAATGACTCCTGAAGTCTGTGAACTTTTACAAATGAGTACTATTGACATTGAACACGAAGAAATTCAGTCAGAAAATTAAGATTCTGATACTAATAGCGACTTTGAAGAATTTCAGTATTCTGACTGAACTAAATTTGTACAGTTTGGGTTCAAGACTATTGTCCCTTTAGATTATGGAAATTACACACTGTGCGGTGTCTGATGCTTGTTTCCGTAATTGTATGCAAACTGTTAAGTCAGTAAAGAAATTTATTTTTATTTTGTTTTTGATTTCCCTACCTATAATTTCTGTTTTAAATTTTATACAAATGTTTGAGACATCTGACCATGGTAACTATGTTTCACTTACCCCAAAATACCTTTTTTGTTTTCTTTTCTAAAACTAAGCCTTATATTGATTGTAGAATATAGACATTAGAGAAAGAAACTCTGAATTGTTGCCTTAGTCAGGTAACCGTTGCATAAATACAACATTTAACTATATTTCTGACGTTTGTTTCACTTACCCCTTTCCAGGGGCAAGTGAAACAAAACCATAGTCTGAAAATATTGATTGTTTTCTCGCTTATGGTAAGACTAAAGAGCTGTTTGTCATAACTCCATGAATCATTGGCTAAAGGAGAGTACTGTGCAAGAAATGCAACTGAAATTGATCGTCGCATTACTGCGTCAGATGCCGTTATGTTAAAATACAAGTAAAGTATGTTTCACTTACCCCACCTGACCCTATGTCGAAAGATTTGCCCATCAGTCGATCGAATTAGCTATCTTGGAATTTATTCTCAAGCGAAGTTTTTAGGTACTGGAGCTAGAAATCATATAAATGTGTAGCTGTACTTTTTTAAAGTTTGGAAATTATCATGGATACCTTTTGTCTTACGATGTGCCTACCTATGTAGCTGTACCTACCAAGACATTAAATTCTCACAATCTTCTAAAAATCCTTAATGGATTTTCCACCTTATCGTTTTGTTATAAAGTTGAAAAGGTATTTATGTCGGACTGGACTAGCTGGAGCTGACATATTCGAATTAAAGAGATTATTTATTCGAAAAGTACAGCCTCATAAAAATTAACAAAATAATATCCTGATGCATCAAATAATAAAGGCACAACATACATAGCGTTACATGCATTAGCGATACATAGGCTGTCTGTTTATAGGTTTGTATTTTAGGAAATTGCACAAGAAATGATATTACAATATAATGTATGTGTTTCCAAATATCGCGAGACGCACCGACCTTTGACTTACAAATATTTCACACATCAATTGTGCAAGAAACCATACACAGTCGTTGTATGATTATGTGATTGAAAAAGAGTAACCCATTGAGTTTCTTGCTCGTTCTTCTCCATAGGAATCTACACTTTGAAACCAGCATCTAGCTTCACTGACAGACAGACTGACGGACAATTCAAAAATGCTTTGATTTTGACTTTGATTGTGATAAAGATTAATTAATTTATTTTGACAACGCACACGAACAAGGGATAACAGCCGGCCTCATCTAGTTATTTAAGGAGATTGACGTGTAAAAGAGTTACATTGTAACCTATTTGCAAAAATAATATCATTAATAGCCTTAACTTAAGTATTGAATTTCCTTTATATGATCTGTTTTTATGACTGTTCTCATGCCTGAGCCGCGGGTTTGAAACCTACCAACAGCAAAGTACCAATGGGACATTTTCCGAGTTGGATTTACTTTCTAAGCATATTTAGACACCACCGACAAACGGTGAAGAAAAACATCGTGAGGAAACCTGGACTTATAATTTCTAATTATAAAGAAATCGCCAACCCGCATTAAGCAAGCGTAGTGATTAATGCTCAAACCTTCTCCGTGCGAGAAGAGGCCTTTGGTCAGTAGTGACCACTTACAGGCTGTGGATGTGAATGTGTAATCTGTTTAAATGGTATACAATAAAGCATATCTCTATATCTATCCATGTATGTAACACTTGTATGTTTTGATTGAATAAAACGTAACATTTTTTTGTGAGCTGTTCTTGACCACAGGATGACGTAAATTCATTGAAAGCAGCTGATGTAGCGATGCTGCCATGTTACTATGTCATATAATATGTATGTTACGAAATATTGCATTAATACCGGTATCCTAATATTTATTACGTATGTGAATACTCGATTAGTTCAAGTTTAATAATACTAAGATTAAATTATTGTGGGAATGTGATTCCGTTTTGGAATGGTTTTATTTTATGATATTAATATTAATTAAGGTTTTTGCTATCGAAGTGATGGTTTTGTGAAATTGTAAAATCATTTTTTTTGCGATGATTATGTTTATATGTAAGATAATATGTTATGTTTACAGGAACATTCTCAATTGGTCTGACTAATTATCATAACTAAGAATAATCAAAACCCGAACTAAGACTACCAAGAACTTACTTTTCTTGTCTGTATGTCTATGCCAGAGACCTATGGTCCCTATGCATTTAACATTATTTGCGATCAATTTTATAAAAATTTTATAAAAATGTATTCACCCATCACTTTTATAGCAAGCAATGATTACAGGTACTTTGGTTTTAGTTTACGAGCAAACGCCAATAAAAACTTACTGTTTATATAAATTACTAGCGAAGGTCGTTTCAATGACACCTTGACTTATACTACCTATTTAATGACAGTAAAGCATTCTCAATCAAATACAAGCCGAAGTAATATAGCCAGGTATTAAAATATTCAGTATTTACTATCGCTCATCTAAATAATATGTATTTTGTTTTTAATTACTCTTTTAAAATGTTACGAGTTGTATTTGTATAATAAATAAAAATATTATTCACTATACATTCTGTAGTAATTAACATTGAAATATAATATTTTGTATGCGGAAAGGTGTATTGGGTCAATCTACTATCATTCATATGTATACCTACATTATTAGCAAATAAATGATTTATTTCTTATTTCTTTCTTTAAACCAGCCATAAATATTCAAGTGTAAAAGAATTCGCAACAAAAACGATTTTGCAAGGCACCGCTCTTGACACGATAATTGTATAATCACACACTAACAGTACATATATACGTCTATCTATACTAATATTATAAAGCTGAAGAGTTTGTTTGATTGTTTGATTGTTTGTTTGTTTGTTTGTTTGTTTGAACGCGCTAATCTCCGGAACTACTGGTCCGATTTGAATAATTCTTTTTGTGTTGGATAGTCCATTTATCGAGGAAGGTTATAGGCTATAAAACATCACGCTATAACTATTAGGAGCGAAGAAATAAAGGAAAATGTGGACAAAACGGGAGAAATTATTAATTCTTGAGGGCTTCCGTTGCGTGCGCTGCGAAAATGGTTCAAGATACGAAAATTATATGTATGAAAGAATTATTCCTCTTAAAATGATCTAAAAAAGTCAGCGACAGTATATGTCTATCTTTTAGGATTAACTTACTAGAATCGTTTTTATGGTAATCAAAATGGGTCGAAATTAATGCATTATTTGTTAAGAGTTGTATTAACGAAAAATATTAATCTTTATCGAAATAAATGTGTTGTTCATTAAGAGTATTTAATTGTGAACAAAATTGTCTTTGACATCACTAAACTTTAATAAACATCTTAGAAGATATTACAATTTTAAAATAACTCCGATATAAAATTCACCCGCGCCGCATGATGTGCGAAACACGACGCTGCCAGGAGGAGAGGCATTGTTTGCGAACGACGCGGAGCCTGGTGTAACTATACTCAAAAAAATTATAGTCTTACTAACGAAGTAAAACATTTTTTGATCATTGACCATCGAAAGCGTTTGTTTAGAGCGTAGAATGGCAAAAAAGCGGTTTACCATACGCCCACATTTTATTGTGGCTGTCTAATAAAGTACAACCAGATTCTACGTATAGTGCAATAATATCGGCTGAAACATTTGACAAACAAAAAAATCCAATTTTTCAATTTATTGTCATAAAAATATGATAGGGTATAAAAATATGGTCCTTAAGGATATCATAACCTTGCGTCACCATGTATGAAATAAAACATTTGTTCTAGAAAGTACTCTTTTTTTTTTTGAGGGGGGAAAATCATCCGTTGGCTACTCCTGCCTTGGGTGAAGCGAGAAGGAGTGTAAAAATCACCCCGTTCTGATTTGAGCCGGGGCCCCGGTAATCTTTTACGTTGTCTGCAGCACCGGATCGGGCATCAACCCTATTGGGTCCCATCTGTAGTAGTCTGGCTCTTTGAGGCGCGCACAGAACGCGACGCACGGTACGCACGGGTCTGGTTTTGATCGGGCGACGAGCTACTCTTACTCGCCGTCCGCAGACCCGCGCTTACGGTGGCCGGGGATCGTCACGCGATCCTCGACGCCCGGAGTGTCTTCTGCGGCGGCTGGGGCGTGATGAGGATCGCTCCCTCACGCGCTCCGCCTCCTCCTTAGCTAGCATTACTGCTTCGCAGAAGGGGGAGACGGCGTCCCTTTCCCCCTCGCTCCGCACCTTGGCCTGAACTAGAGCCGGACGTGAGAGGTTACCGTCGCCATTCACATCCCTAAGGACATGGCGATGCTCAGCACATGCAATGCACACCGCCACTGTATGCTCCACCATATCTTCCGGGCGGTCCTCGCAATGACGACACCCAGACGAAACGCCCGGGTGTTTCCTCCCGCCGAATTCGAAACAGGTACCAACCGAAACTTCCGTGTCCGGTAAGTACCTGCGTCAGGCGGTAGATGAGGAAGCCGTGACGCCTCTTAAGCCATTCTTCAAAGAGGGGACTTACTACTGCTATAACGCGTATGTAGCGAGCCCATCTATAAAGTACCCTAGGAATTTTATTTCTGAAACACAATCCGGGGTGGCGGTTACCCAACCTATAGGCGCAGGTATCCGGATAACAGTGGAAACACATATAGTATAGAAATGAGTGTTCCTTATAATCATAATCCAGTGCTATCACGAATTTTCATTGCACAAATTAACCGTGGGTAACAGCTATAATTTATGAAGCTGAGAAAGTTGTTTGCAAAAATAAATATAATGCCTAAAATAACTATTCCACGCGGACGAAGTCGCGGGCACAGCTAGTATATGTATATACGGCGGTGACGTAACGCGACCCTTTGTTACCAACCCACTTAATTATACGGAGAAAGCCACAGACTCCGTTTTATTATCTTGACCCTACCACTTATACCACTTATATGAATATCTCGGAGCAGGTTTACCCACGAGAATGGTGGAGAAGATGCCGGAAATTGTACTTAACAGCTGGGTTCGAACCCCGGCTGCAGCTCGTACCGGTTGTCGCGGAATGCGGACTTTTATGTACCATCCCAGCCTCGCTCGGATTAACACCCTTTAAGAAAGGCTACGCTATAGCTGCGGTGTCCTCCGTTCTGAGGGCGTACACTCTGGGATAAATGGATAGATGATGTAAATAGACACATACCTCGGGTGGAGCTGCAAACTTCAGGTTGGCGAGAGAGCCGTGCGACCTGCTGCGGTGCTCCTGTCGGATGCTGTACGAGAAGGCGCGCTCGTTTAAGTGCCCCTTCTTCCTGTAGATGCCGCCAGCGTCCTCCACTGCCTCCAGCCCTGTCATACTCTGCGCAGCCTTCATGGCAGTCGGTGGCGGCGGCTTCGAGCGCCTAGGGTCCACTGTGGCGTACTGTAAGCGCCCCCTACCGGGGCCTGGCGGACCTGGAGGCCCCGGAGGGAACGGCCCGGCGGCCAGTGCTGCGGGCACTCGCCCCCGGTGTCCCAGTGTGGCGGGGCGCGCGTGCGGCAGCGTGGCGGCGGGGTGCGCCACCAGCACCATGGGGTGCGCGGCGGCCCAGGCGGGCGGCGCGCGGCCCAGCGACCGCCCGTTCATCATGGGGGCGGGGCCCGCGTACAGCTCGTCTGCTGACGCTGACGATTTCTTTTTCGTCTTTTTCGCAGTAGCAGTCTTCTTTTTGGGCTCTTCGGGAGGCGGTGGTGGTGGCGGGACCGACGCTGGTCGCGTTATCTGCCGCGGACGAGGCGCGCGCGCTGGGTGAGGGATATCGTCACTGGCGTCGTCGCGCTCTGTCTCTCCTACCCACACCTTGTGGTTCTCATCTCCGTCGTACACTTCCAGCTCCTCGTCCTGGTCGGCTGGCAGATGTGAGGGAGCGCGCTCGGCCTCCAGTCGCTTAGCGTATGAACTATCAGCATATGCATGGAAGCAACAGCGCACCAGCGCGTTCGCGGCTGCCTCGCGGCGGCAGATGAATGCGTGGCACTCGAGCACCTTGATACCCTGTGTGCGACGCAGCACCGCTGCGAACAGGGGCGGGCGGCGCGGAGCCGGGGCCCGGGCGAACGGGGAGTCCAGGGGCAGGAACCGAGGCGCACCCTCCACCGTGACCCTGCGCACCGCGGCGCAGTAGTGCAGGCTCGATATCGGGAAGAAGCGCGCCACTCTCGAGCCGCTCTCGTCAATGTTCTCGAGCAGGATTCCGTTCGACCACACGGACAGCCACGAGTCGATGCCGCCGCTCGTCGCTCCCTTTTCCGGATACAACTCGCGCAGCGGTTCCTGGATGCCTTGCAGTCCATCCTTGCTCTGCTGCGGCACCGCGGAGCCGAGGTAGAGCACTCGGCACCGACATATCGGCGTCGACTCCATTTCGTCACTGCACTATCACAACATGACACTGAATCACTTGGAAACACAAATATGTCGCGGAGCGGTCGGGCGCGGAGGTGTACGTGCTGGCCGCGAGTCGCGCGCGGGTCTGAGTGAACGGAATTCAAGATGGCGGGCGCGGGGGCGCGGGCGGGGGCGCAGGCAGCCTCGCGGCGTGTGGGGGGTATACCTGCGCGCACGCACCTGCGAAGACACCTCCGCGGACGGGTACTGTAAGTATACATGAGTGCCGATGAACCGGCATTGTGTCAAACGAATCGTCGCGAATTTGGCCGCGTTTCTCTCCACGTCATCAGTCCGCGACGTGACGGAATGCCAGGCTGTGCTCCTGGTGCAGTGAAATCTGAAGGTCGAGCGATATTTAGATATTTCCCAGCGGATACAGCGCCCGTCCGTTTGTTGTGAATAACAAACAAGTTGCAGTTTCCACTGCGCCCGCGCACTATTTGGGTCATTGTTTCGTTTATGTTTGTCTCGGCTTGTATAATAGAAATATCTGACGTGTGAATAGGTTACACACAGTTACTGTTGTACCTACACGTGAAATATTTATGTATTGCATCTTGTTTAGAAGAATACTTCCCATCATTTGAGATTGAGAATGCTTCCATTTTCGTATTAGGAACTTAACAATTAAAAATACTATTATTGTTAAAATTCTTTATCATTCTGCACCAAAATGGTATTGTTTTAAACATAATTTAATTCCTAGTTCACAAATAAGTGTGTCGTTAATATATTTATCTTTAGTCTTTATTATTTTAGGTAAAGAGTACTTTTACATAGACAGGTCGACAACTAACCTCCAATTACAAGTAAATAAAGTATTGACACAGTTCATGAAACATAATAGTCGTGATGATACTTGATTATTTATCTGTTTATCGAAACAAGATATCTTAACATTTACCTTGATACTTTAACTATTAGATTCCGTATTTTACTTTTTTATTTGAGGAGGAAAATCATCCAATCGCTCCTTAAATAGGTGAGACGAGAGGGAGTGTCAAACTCTTACCAATTAAAAACCATCCCATGCCTACTCCTGCCCTGAACACAATTTGCTTTGCATTTAACAAAAACGAAACGAAAGCGCTTTCGGCAGTCGGCACTCTAATTTGAGGAGTGACGAGGAACTCGACTGCTCTTTCGAATCATAATAATTTATTTAATGTCTGAAAACTACAATACAAATATGGATAATTCTTTATTTGTTGTGTTCATTATCCTTACAAGGTTTTATTAATGCAAAGCAAACTTAAACTTAACATTAACATTGGGACGCCGCCCCGCCGCCGGGTGAAGTTGGGGTTGAACTATTCAATAAAACAAAAATAACTCACCGAAATGTACGTAGATAATTTCCGAACTATCTTATTAAAATTGATCATTGTTTTTTGTTTATTTATAAAATATGAAAGAAAAATTCGACATATTTAGAAATAGTACCCAATCGAAGCTAATACAATGGACTGGTATTTTGCCAACTATCTTCAACCACCTGTGATTTATTCATCGGATCAGTTGCTAGGCTACTGATGGGAACATTCCATTATGGGAACAATTATTAATAACTACATACATACATATCGTCACGCCTTTAATCCCCGAAGGGTTAGGCAGAGGTGTACATTATGGCACGTAATGCCACTGTGTACACCCACTTTTCACAATTTATGTTGTGAGTCCCATGTAATAGGTGGTGAGCCTATTGCCATATACCGGGCACATTTCCAGACTCCGTGCTACCACTGAGAAATTTTCGAAAAACCGAAAAAAGCCCAGTAATACTTCGCCCGACCCGGGAATCGAACCCGAAACCCCTTGCCCAGCAGTCGCACTTGCAGCCACTAGGCCAACAGGGCAGGCTTTATTAATAACCATTTTTTGTTATCGGTGCATCGTTAGGACAATGGCGACCACGCATGGTTAGGACGTGATTCCCTATAACATGGAAATATTTGTGACTTACAAATTGCTGTTCCGAATCTGTACCCTTAGTACGAGTTTGCTTTACGTTGAACAATAACGACACGAAAGCGTGTTCGGCGCTCTGAGGGCTTTTTTTTGATGGCGGAAAATCATCCAAAGACTTCTCCCGCCTCGCCCAAGGCGGGAGAAGTCTCAATGTTCATAAATTCAAAAAGAATGTGGAAAATCCTCATCTAATAAGAACCTTTTTTAACATACCTATTATTATCGAAATCGTTACATTCGTTTTCGAGAACGTGGCGGTCTGAGCAAGAGGAAATAATTATACGATACGAAAATATTCCTTTTAAACTTAAAACTAAGTTAGTACGGATATTTTAGTAGTAACTCATACCACCGCCTTCTTTACCAAATGCCATAAAAATTGTGAATTTAAAAATTTACTTTTTTTATTTTTATTTTGCTGGTTGAGTTTGGGTTTGATTCCTGATAGTTTTTGTAATATGAGACCGCTAGAAGGAAAATAGAGAGAAGCGTGGTTTGTAACGTCCCGCGCTCCTCGTAAAATGTTATGTTAAAGGGAAATATACTTATGACATCTCCTCTTTGTATTTGCTTCATGCTACAAAGCATCACGTTACGAATAAGTAGTTAGTTAGTTGTTATTATTTTATTTGTAGTTGTAGTCACTGGTCGTCCCACTGCAGGGCAAAGACCTCCCTACCCTCCGTCCTCTCCTCACTGTGCAGAGCTTTCTGCGGCCAATTCTTATCGTAGCTGTCAACTTCATCCCGCCATCTCCTTCTGGTACTTTTTTTGAGGGGGGAAAATCATCCTATGACTTCTCCCGCCTTGGGCGAGGCGAGAGGGAGTGTCAAACTCTTACTGACTAAAAACTACACCGTTCCTACTCCTGCTCTTCGAGCCGGAGTCCCGGTAAATCCTGCGGCTGTCGCGACATCTGTCGACGTTGAGAGAGCTCCACTCAGTTAAGAGTTGCCCACCGCCCGGGCAAGTTAGTTGTGGTATAAATAAAACCTCGTTTAGGTGACATCACACTTCATATATTCGTATTTATTGTATATTTACAATATTTGACTTAACAATAAGCTATCAATACCTAATTAACTCAACGTTAAACCTTTTGACCGCCATACTCACATATTTGTTGTACTAATACTAAAGAGGAAAATATTTATTGTTTGTTTGCATTGAATAGACTCTGGAACTACTAGACTTAACTAGCCCGTATTTAAACAAAATATAATTAGTGGCAAATAAACAGACTGATCACCTGATCAGTAACTTTAGTATGAGTTTTCCAATCAGTGCCTCTAGCCAAATGTCTCTTTAGCGTTGGTCGACATCGAGAGTAGAAAACTCAATGTATGGGGATGACACTGACAAGTGTCAAAATTTATGTCAATCCTGTACAATTTAGTTTTCTATTCTACAAGTAGACATGCGCTAAATGCCTGCATTTGGCTAAAGGCTCAGAGCGTTAACCAATCGTTAACCAATCAGTATGAGGTTTATTCGATCCAGCCGATCAGAGCGCCGAATATGCTCTCGTTTCGTTAACTTTAAACGTAAGGCAAATTCATATTAAAGATACCAATGGACACCATTTATGGACACTCGCAACACCAGTGGAGTTACATGAGTATTGTCACTCTTTTGGGGATAGGGATTTGAGGATTGACGAATGGGGAGGAGGATTAAGTCTGCGGTAACCTCACTCACACAGCGAAATTTTTTATGAGTGATATGGCGGTCAAAAGGTTTAAAATATCAACCTAACCTCGTTGGTCGATTGGCTGTAAGCAAATCAGCTGAACACATAACTGCACTGACTTTTATTCCTCAATGAGGTAAGCAGAGACGCAGGATAACACACTTTTTTAAGGGGGAAGATCATCCAATGACTTCTCCCGCCTTGGGCGAGGCGAGAGGGAGTGTCAGACTCTTACTGACTAAAAACCACCCCGTTCCTACTCTAGCTTTTCGAGCCGGAGCCCCGGTAAACCCGCTAGGTAGTCCGCAGCTCCGGAGGATAACACATCCTAAGCCATCTTTAATCATCATTTCATTATAATTTCAACCCAAGCTTATCCATAGCCAGGTATTTTTCAGCCATTTTTAAATAATTTCACTTTATTTCTTGTTGTCTTGTATTTATGTAACATGTGGTAAGGTTAGTATTTCGCTGATTTGTATGAAGGTTCATCTGTAGCTTGCGGCGCTTTGCGTTTCTGAATTATATTCTGAATCTGTAACAATAAATAGAAATATGTAGCTGCAATTGTACATCTTATTATAGACATAACATCATATTATTATGAGGCTATGTATATTCTTCGAAACAAATAATCAGCCCGCTCAATAATTGTCCCACTCTTTAATATTTTGGAAGTTACAACCAGTGGCGTAGCGTAGTGGGGGCGGCAGGGGCGGCCCGCCCCGGGCGGCACTTTTTAGGGGGCGGCAAAATTAAACAATAAATAATATTTTTTTTTGTAAATATTTCAACCATTTTATATTTTTTTCGCAACTAGAGATCGGAGAAAGTAGTGATAGTGGGGATGGAACCTTAAACGAGTGGTCCTGCCCCGAGAACTTCTAGACAGAGTCGAGCCTTGGTTCCTAAAAAGGCGATCGAACAAATCCGATAGCTATAACTTCCCTCTTCTCGAAAATAATGGAGTCCATTATCAACTGCCAGCTCTTGCGGTACCTAGAGGATCACCAGCTACTCAGTGACCAACAACACGGTTTTCGTAAAGGTCGGTGGGCTGGGGATCTTCTGGTTTACCTGACACACCGTTGGGCACAGGCGATCGAATCTAAGGGGGAAGCGTTGGTAGTTAGCTTGGACGTGGCGAAAGCCTTCGCCCGGGTTTGGCATAAAGCGTTTCTTTCGAAGCTTTCTTCCTATGGGCTTACCGAGAAATTGTGCGAATGGGTCTACTGCTTCCTAGCAAACAGAAGCATTTAGGTCGTTGTCGACGGGGACTGCTCCGACTCTCTGTCTGTAAACGCAGGTGTCCCTCAAGGCTGCGTGCTATCACCTACCTTGTTCCTCCTCCATATCAATGATATGTTGCAAATCAGCGGCATTCATTGTTATGCGGATGACAGTACAGGTGATGCCTATTATACCGGCCGCGCTAACATTTCTTGAGAAAAAGTCAACGAGAACCGAAACAGACTTGTGTCAGAAATCGAGACTTCTTTGCGGAGAATCTCAGATTGGGGTAAACTAGTAAGAAACAGGTCTGCGTGTTTACCGTTAAGACTGCCGTTAAACTACCGTTGGTCGTCTCACGTCAGTTTCAAAGTACCCCCCTGACTGCCTCAGCCGGTATTGGAAATCGTCCTATGATTTTTCCCGCCTTTGGCGAGGCGAGAGGGAGTGTCAGACTCTTACCTACTGACTAAAAACCACCCCGTTTCTACTCCTGCTTTTCGAGCCGGATATTTGGGATACTTGGCATCAACATTTAGAGCGACGCGACGTCCAGTTCCGTGGCCATCTAGCGGATAAGGTTAAATTAGCCTCGAAAAAGCTTGGTGTGCTCAACAGATCAAGGCAGTATTTCACTCCAACCCATCGCCTGCTTCTATATAAGGCGCAGGTTCGGCCCCATATGGAATACTACTCTTATCTGTGGGCGTGGGCACCCCAGTACCAGGTTCATCCTCTGGACCGCGTTCAGCGGCGTGCAAATCGGATTGTTGAGTGTCAGGAAATTTAAAACCGACTTAACACCTTGGCAATGCGTAGATATGTAGCTTCGTTGTGCATTTTCTATCACCTATACCACGGGGAGTGCTCTGATTTATGACTGTTCTTGCCGAAATGGTCTCTATTATGAATCCGTATCCGACTCCAGGAAGAGACTACGAGGCCAATCCAGTTGCTCTCTCCGAAACTGTTCACGAACGCACTGGAGGACGTTTTTAAGCTCTTGGACTGGAGCGGACGCGGCATCAACATTAATGGCGAATACATCACTCATCTCCGTTTCGCCGATGACATAGTCGTAATGGCAGAGTCGCTGGAAGACCACCATGCTCAGCGACCTCAATACCGTTTCCCAACAGGTGGGCCTTAAAATGAACATAGACAAGACAAAAATCATGTCAACACCTGTCCGGTTATCGTTGGGTCCGGTCCGGTAACGATATACTCGAAGTTGTAGACCACTATACATACCTGGGTCAGATCATCCAGCTAGGTAGGTCCAACTTCGAGAAAGAGGTCGCCCGAAGAATCCAACTCGGATGGGCAGCGTTTGGGAAGTTACATGAAGTCTTCTCATTAAAAATCCCGCAGTGTCTGAAGACCAGGATGTACAACCAGTGTGTGTTGCCAGTGATGACGTACGGTACCGAGACATGGTCCCTAACTGCTGGACTTTTAGAATGGCTCAGAGTCGCCCAGCGTGCGATGGAGAGAGCTATGCTCGGAGTATCTTTGCGCGACAAAATCCGAAATATGGAAATTCGCCAAAGAACAAGAGTTTCAGACATAGCTCTCAAAATATGCAGGCTGAAGTGGCAATGGGCAGGCCACGTCGTTCAGAGGACTGATGGCCGCTGGGCCAGGAAGGTGACTGAGTGGCGACCGCGGACCGGAAGACGCAGCGTGGGCAGACCTCCCACTAGGTGGACCGACGACATCGTCAGAGTGGCGGGGAGCCAGTGGATGCAGGTGGCGGCTTGTCGTTCTACGTGGAGGACTAAGGGGGAGGCCTTCGTTCAGCAGTGGACGTCTCTCGGCTGATGATGATGAATGTATAGTATACATTAAATTAAAATACCTGAATAAGGGGGCGGCAAAATTGTCTTCCGCCCCGGGCGGCCGACACTCACGCTACGCCACTGGTTACAACCTATAGGCAATGTCGTTTGATAACGAAATTTCATTTCAGTAGATTGTTAAAAATAAAATCGTACAAAAGTCAAAGCATTTATTTCAAATAATCCTAAATTAGGCACTTTTGAAACGTCGAATTGAATTGTCCATCAGTCTGTCCGTCAGTAAAACTAGATGAAGTAAAATACAGGGTATTCCTGAATGATCAAAATGAAAATAACACATACATGGTGCAAAAGTAATACATATTTAGGGAACAGAAAGTAAACATAGGAAAAGGAGGATCCTCCGACCAGGCGAGGTAATCATGGCTGAAGGGCTTTCTGCCCAACTGTTGTTTGTTGGGATTTTCTATCTATGTTTATTCGCATGTAAACTTTATAAGTCCTATGGAGGATTTATCCGTTGATCCGTTGATCTATTCGTCAATCGTGTATGTGCGACTTGTATCATCTGTCACTGTCGTGTTCCGCCACACATACATTCAGGCGGGTGAAGCCGCGAGTAGAAAGCTAGTAATAATATATTTCCATAACAATATAATATTTTATGGAACACGGCCGGTAAACGAGCAGACGTATCAAGTGATGGTAAGCAATCGCCGCCGGCCATGGACAGTTGAAACAAGTATTTAAGGACTGCTAGTATAATAATATGTTACCTGTTGCCACTCCCTGTCGAGCTCAGCCTTCTCACTCTTATCCTTGGTCTTCCTGGTCTTCCGCCCGTCCTGGGTCTTGACTCCGTACTGGAAGGCAGCCTTCGGCAGCGCCTCCTTGCTGCTCATGTACGCCGAGTACTCTTCCTGGGTGTCGAAGTCCCAACGCCCTGGACATTGTTAGAATTAATATCAAAATAATGTATTTAGAATCCATGATACTACGGAAAATTTAGAATTCGTAAAATTAATAATGTTGTTGAGAATGGTAAAGTAGGAAATATAAACTGATAAGGATCCCATCAGGGGTTGCCTTTTTTAGGGGGAAAATCATCCGATTACTTCTCACGCCTAGGGCAAGGCGAGAGGGAGTGTCAGACTCTTACTGATTAAAAACCACCCCGTTCCTACTCTTGCTTTTCGAGCCGGAGCCCGGGTAAACCCGCTAGGCAGTCCGCAGCTCATTAGGGATTACCTAGGGGCCTAATTCATACATTTTTCAGTATAATTCTGAAATACGAGCATAGACTTTTAACTAGACCAAACAGCCCCCAACTGCTCAACGTGTAGCGGGTTCGGTTACCGCACGGAACAACTGTTTGTGTGATCCACAAATTGTTGTTTCGGGTCTGAGTGTCATGTGTATGTGAACGCGCCCACGACACAGAAGAAAATCTTAATACCGTAAAACGGGGTGAATAGAAACAAATCGGGGGTGAATAGGAACAACATTTTGTTGTGTTTTCACGTAATTTAAAACTGTTTACACCATTTAAATATTTTTTATTAATTCATTATTAAAACCAAAAATGCTTTATTAAAACCAAAAATATGAAAACAAACTAATAATCCTAATAAAAAATTTGTTTCTATTCACCCCCTAAGTTTCTATTCACCCCATTTTACCGTATTAAAAAAAAACGAAAAAGACAATAAAACATACCAATAGGTCCCTTCTTATTGCCGGCATCCATCTTGGTGTAGTCCACTTCATCGTCAGAGTCATCGATGGCGTCGTCCATCTCCCTGAGGCCGGGGTAGCACTCTGCGTAGCCCTGGGGCTCCGCCGCCAACCGCGACAGGAGCGCCGCCGACCGACGAGACACCTCGGGGACTCGGCCGCGGACCGGGTCCGATACTACAACAGATACATACAATTAATACATATTTACATATTATGGTCACGCCTTTCTCCCATTGGGGTGGGAAGATACAATACATTAATAATTTTAGTGATTAATAAACTGGTTGTTAAAATAGTTATTAAAATAATAATAATAAATTAACTACTGCCGCGCGGTTTCACTCGTTTCACTCGGCTCCGATGTATACATCGTAGCGTGATGTTATATAGGCTATAGCCTTTCTCGATAAGGACTGTTGTTAGACTTGACTGTTGTTGTTGGTTAGATCCCCAGTCACCCTATATAAATATCAATTGCTGTTCGTTAGTTTCGCTAAAACTCGAGAACGGCTGGACCAATTCGGCAAATTCTAGTCATGAATTATTCGTGGAAGTCCAGGAACGTTTTAAAAATGAGAAAAAAATGTTTGAGGCTGTACGAAGTGTGCCGGTGTATGAGTTTGCTTTATGTTTAAAGTAATCGAAACGAGAGCGCGTTCGGCGCACTGATTTGCCGGCTCGAATAAACCAACCAATCAGAGTGCAACGTAAAGCAAACTTGTACTAAGGGTACAAACAAAGAAAGAAAGAAGAAAGAAAGAAAAACAGTTTATTTGCACCGATAAAAAAATAATAAACAAATAATTAATATAAAAAGGTGTTACCGTCCATGATCTTGTCGTCGGCGTCGGCGGGCTTGTCGAAGTAGCCGCCGGGGCGCGGGCGCTCCTCGCGCCGCTCGAGGCGCTCCCCGCCCGGGTTGTACTCGCCGATCTCGCCGTATATGGACTCGTCCTGCCGGCCCTTGTCCATAGGCTTGTCCTGTAAATTAACATTAAATTCATTAATTCAATGTTTAATGAACATTAACACACATTAATTCAATGTTCTATGAAGTACGCCCGGAGCCTATAATCATGAGCTAATGAATAAAACAATTTGTTGATTTATAACACAAATATTTAAAAAAAACGAGGTAAAACAAATGCGACTTTGTCCTTTTTTTATTTTTTTACCTTTTACCCATAATAAATAATAGGCATTAATATAATAATAATTTAACAAAACATATTTCATTTTTAACCGACTTCAAACTCAATTCAGCCAATTGCGAGATAATTGCGAATAAACATACATACATCAATACAGGTCAATATGAAATTTTACTTCTTTTTTTGAAGTCGGGTAAAAATACTTCCCCTTAGCAACGTCAATGTCACGCCTTTTATCCTCGAAGGGGTAGGCAGAGGTGCATATTACGACACGTAACGCCGCTATACAATGTACACCCACTTTTCACCATTTGTGTTATAAGTCCCATGTAATAGGGGGTGAGCTGATTGCCATATACTGGAAACAATTCCAGACTCCGTGCTACTACTGAGAAATTATCGGAAAACCGAAGAAAAAAGCCCAGCAATACTTTTTACCCGTTCGACCACTCGACCAACAAGGCAGTAAAAATCAAAGTCAAAGTTTTTTTTTAATGAAACAAGCCGGTAATCGAGCAAACGTATTACCTGATGGTAAGCAATCGCCGCCGCCCATGGACACTTGAAACACCAGTTACAAGTGCGTTACCGGCTTTTTGGGAGTTAGGAATTTAAGGGTTGTTGTTAGGGAATCAGGGATGGGTAAGATTGGGAAGGGGGAATTGGGCCTCCGGTAACCTCACTCACACAACGAAACACAACGCAAGCGTTGTTTCACGTCGGTTTTCTGTGAGGCCGTGGTATCATTTCGGTCGAGCCGGCCCATTCGTGCCGAAGCATGGCTCTCCCACACTTATACTTATTGTTGCCACCTTGTTTTTACCTGTTATGTGTTGTATGTTTTTACCTTTATATAATTTAAATAGTGCATTACTTTTTTTTGTGTATTTAATGTTTAAATTTGAATGTTTTAATTAATTTTACCATTTTTTTTTCTTTTCTGTTTTGTGTTTTGTTTTTGGTGCATCGTGCCCGGTGCCGAATAAATGATTTTTCTTTCTTTCTTTTTTTTAATGTTAAATGGGCCGACGTTTGGCCGCTATCTCGCCTGATGGTAAGTGATGATGCGGCCTACGATGGAGCACGTCTGCCCATAAGCAACCTATTCACTCGGGCTTTGAAGACACCCAGGTTGTACCCATCAGGAAACACAGACTCCGGCAAGGAGTTCCACTCCCTAGCAGTTCGCACAAGGAAGCTTGAAGCGAAGCGCTTCGTGCGAGTGGGTGGGATATCTACCATGAAGCGGTTCTTTCTTTCTTTCTTTCTTCTTTCTTTCTTTCTTTACTTACCCCTTTAGTCTTCTTAAGTTTCCTGTGTCGTCCGTGGCGGAGGTAGGAGAAGATCTGCGCGAGTTTGTCGAGCACGACGTCGTTGGCGGCGGCGGCGGAGGAGCGCGTGTCGGGCGCGGGCACGTCGGCCTTGCTGCGCGTCAGCGTCGTGGGGATGTCGCTGTCCGCCGCGCCCTCGTCCTCCAGCTCCACCACGTACGCCATGCGCCCCGGCGCGAACATCTCGTTGCGGGACACCTTCTTGTTCCTGCACACGTTGCAACATATAATATTATGTATTTTGTAAAGATATGTTTATTTTTTGTGTATTTTCTTTTTATTTTTTGTTTTTTAGATGTATCTTAACGTTAACTATTCTATTGGCTGTATAACGTATTGGCGTAAGCTGTAATGTTATATATAGTATCCTAACCAAATAAGGCCTATGCCCCAATAAAGCCTATTTTGAAAATTTCCCTCTTCCCGATGTCAAATGGTCGCCAAAGTTTGTAGAAGTGTGCATGCACATTACTTAACTAATTTGAGCACAGCAAGCAACCTGTGCCGCGATTACGTTGGAACCTACAGACGAAAACAATCACGACGTGGAGCGCACTTTAGTTTTTATAAAATTCGAGTAGCGTAAACTGTTAGTATTTTTATATTTATCAGTATACGACGTGCCGTGTTTTGTCTGTATGACAATTATACATTTAGCCATCTCCTCACATTAGTGAAATAGCTATAATATCGGTGTATTTCATATAATCGTTGTTTTGTTTACCTATGTGCCATGTCCTAATAAAGCCTACAAAAAAAAGGTGTAGGCCTTATTACGGCTTAGTTGTTTTTCAGTAATTTCATAGAAAACGGATTACCAGCTTCTGTCAAAAAGAAAGCCAATGGATTTTGTAAAAGATGGAAAACGCTGTTAAAATGGTAGAAAGGGGTAAACGGGGTGAATAGATACAGAAAAGGGGTGAATGGATATAGGTTTAAAGAATTTTATTCTCATAAGAACAATACATATACAATAGTTCACTTAAAATGAGATACAAAATAATTAAAATAAGTTAGTACATTTTTACATCAGGCGCGGGTTGCGGAAGCTATACAAATACAAATACAAAGTTATTTATACTTTTTATAAATATATTTTTTTAGTTTTAGTTTGAACGTGTTAATACATTTACAATCCTTTATGTCATTTGGTAGGTCGTTATACAGCTGTGCTCCTTCGAACAATATGGTTTTTTCACCGTAGTTAGTCCGAGCTTGTCGTCGTTGTAATTTATTTTTGTTTCTTAGGTTGTGCGATATGTGTTTATTGTGAAACTGTAACTTTGATTGGATGCTATTTGAGATGATTTTTTTAATAAGAATGCAGGTACCGTATGTATATAGTTGTGTGAGATTTAATAATTTAGTTTTTTCATATATTGTTCTAGTTGAAGTGAGGTAGTTATAATGGTATAAAGTTTTAATAATTTTGTTCTGGGTTCTTTGCAACGGCATGAGGGTAGATTTCGCGGCACACCCCCATATTTCGATTAGGTACTCGAGTTGTGATTTTACTAGTGAGTTGTATATAATTTTACGTATTTTCTTTGGAATACAATTTGAAATTTTACGTAGTGAAGCCAGCAAAGACGTTAATTTTGTTTTTAGATGTTCGATGTGCAGTTTCCATGTGAGTTTTTCATCTACCCTCAGACCGAGGTACTTTTCGTGACTGGACCTTTTTATTGTGTCATTGTTTATACTAAGGGGCGAGAAGTCTGGCAATGGTTTATTTTTTGCGGTAAAAATCATATATGTTGTTTTAGAGGTATGTATTTATTGTAAGTAAATTGTATTTAAGCCACTCACTGAGTATGTCAAGATCTTTTTGAGCATTTGATATTATATAATGGATCGATTTATCGAAATAGAATAGGCAAGTGTCATCCGCGTATAAAGTTAGGTGTCCTGTTAGCCCTATTTTGTTTATATTATTTATGTATATTAAGAATAATAACGGACTTAATATTGAGCCTTGAGGACAGCCGTATGGTACATTTTGTATGGAACTAGTGAATTTATCTATTTTAACAATTTGTTGCCTATCGTGTAAGTAAGATGCAAACATTTCTAGGGCTTTATCTACAATTCCTATGTTTCTTAACTTTCGGAGAAGCTTGTGGTGACAAACTGTGTCAAATGCTTTTTTTAAATCAATGAATACCCCCAACACAACATCCTTTTGATCTATGTGTGTTTTTATTTTAGTTATCAAGTCTGTTGCAGCTGTTAGGGTGCTAGATTTAGCGCGAAAGCCATATTGTTCGTCGATTAGGATATTTTTCTCAATAAGGTACGCATTTAAACGAGTGTACAAAACACGCTCAAAAATTTTCGACAATATTGGCAAAACTGACACTGGTCTATAATTACCTGGATCCGTCCTACTTCCCGATTTGAAAATAGGGCTGACTTTGGCAACCTTAAGCGTGCGCGGAAAAATACCGCGCATTAAACACTCGTTCGTGCAATCAGTTAATTTAGGAACAATTACATTTTTGAGGCATTTGATCGCTTTGGTGGTGATACCATCTAACCCAGCACTTGTATTACTATCAAGATTGTCGATTATTTCAGAGATTTCGTTCTCAGTACAAGGAGTGATGTTGCTCATAGTGACGTCATGCGGGTGGTTGTGTTCGAACATAAGTGTGTTGCCGTCGTTCGCGTGATATATCTCGGGTATTTGGTTTGCTAATTCCTCGCCTATTGATGAGAAAAAGGAGTTAAATAAATTACATATTGAGTTACCTTCAGTTACATATCCCGAGCTCGACATTAGTTTCGGAGGAGCATTGCTGTCTTTGATTTTATTTAATGCGAGGTTGTTAATAAGTTCCCACATCTTTTTCGGTTGATTGTTGTTGCTGTTGAATAGATCGTGATAGTATTTCTTTTTATGTGTCTTGATCAGTTTTGTCACGTGGTCTCGTTGTTTGGAAAAGATTCTTTGAATGTTCCTGTCTTTAGGGTGAGATTTAGTCTGTTGCCATAAGTTGTTACGTATGTTTATTGAATCAATAATACTTCGGTTTATCCAGTCGTTTTGAGGTAGATTCAGAATTTTTGTCTTGTCGATTTTGCTGTTGTTTATATGTTTTTTGATAAAGTGCTCGAGGTGGCAGTAATCATTGTCTTCATTCACATAATTGTCCGTTAGTGCGTCGCTATACAACTGCTCATAATTAATTGCCTGGTATTTAATTCTTTTATTTATTTTTGGTTCTAGAGTGCCTATTTCCAAATATATTTGTTTATGGTCGGACAAGCTAGACTCAATTATAGAGAAATTAAATGAATGTTTATTTATGTTCGTACAGACATGATCCAGTATAGATTTTGTAGTTGAAGTTTCACGAGTATTGTATTCGCCATTAATTTTGTTTAGTATTTGATATCCATTTCCTTTGATTTCGTTCAGGTATTTAGTAACATGGCTGTCGGAGCTGAGGAGATCAATATTAAAGTCACCAAACACAATTGCTCTTCTTCTCTTTTCCAACTGTAAGGAGTACGTCGTTAAAAAATCATTGTTATTTGAATCACCTGGTTTATAAATAGCTCCGATGTTTAGGGATAGCTTATTAATATAAATCCATAAATAATGATTTCCACTCTCGCATAATTCTTCAGTTATGTCGTATTTTAAGCTATCGTGTACATAGATCGATACCCCCCCACCTTTTCGTGTTTTCCTGTAGCTGTATACATGCTTGTAGTTTGGCAACTGATATAGTTTTGCATCGGCTTCAGAAGTAATCCAGGTCTCCGTGAATACTAATAAGTGGGTAATTTTTGGTATAGCTTTTATTATGCACTTGATTTCATCGAGCTTGCCAGTTCCTCGAATACTTCGTAAATTAGCATAGAAGAATCTAAGGGATGATGGGTGTAAGGGTAAGTCTTCGTATGTTTTGATGATTTGATGGCTTAGTTTATCCGTGTGTTTTTTATTGTGTTGTGATCCACTTTCGAGTTTTTTTGGTTAGTAGTAATTGTAGGTCTTCCTTTTATATATTTTATAATGAGATTTTTTTCACCTTCTTCTATACGTTTTTGAAGTTCTCCTTTTATAGATTGTAGATATTGATTTTGAGTTGGGGTTAAGTCAGAGTAAATTTTTATATTTTCGGGTAGTTTACTTTTGTTTCGGAATAGGACTTTAGGTGTTTCTGTATTGGTAAAATAGACTTTGATCGGCCGGTTCTTAATTGCGATGTATTTTCCCAATCTTATGGTTTTACTTGGATTTGGACAGTCCTTATGTAATATCGGGAAATTCTTCATAGTATCACTATATATTCACCCTTCGAATTTTATGCACCCTGTTTTACCCAGTAGGCTGCTGCAGCCAGATATAACTTCCAAAGAAGTACGCACCATCTAAAGAGTAGTTCGACTACACGAAAGCTAGGTCGGTCGCTAAATTGGCTACAGAACAAGAAGTTATTCTCATTCGTTTGACTGATGATGGGGTACCTATGACTTCAAAGATGTTACTTTGGTAATGCATGATGAGAAACTCGTTTAGCCTGATGTATAATGACCAAAATTAATAAATAAGATCTCATTACATTTATTATAAGCATTGACAAAGTTTTGAATACTTACTAGTTTTTATTGAGGCCTTATTAAGACATAGGGTTCCCAATAAGGCCAAAGTGACACTTTAGTTATTTGTGTTTACAAAATTGTAATTTTTGTTTCTAAAGCCATTTTGATTCCATTATTACAAAGTCTAATAAATAAATATAAGATTTTGAAATTATCAGCCCTTTGTCATTTTAAACCTACGAGCTAGGCGGTAATAAAAATAAGGTAGGCCTTATTTGGTTAGGTTACCTTATGTAAACTAGCGGACCCGACAAACGTTGTCCTGTCTACACGTCTTTAATTTGAAAATTTTAAATTTTATTAATAAGCTAAAACATTCTGGACCATTTTGATGAAAATTATTATTCAAATGTTATGACAATATCTAACGTCATTAATATTTGACACTGCGATGGTAGCGCCGTCTGTCGTATCCAATGTAAAACATTCCAAAATCAACAACTACTAATTAATTAAAAATGAATTAAAAAAACATTGTCCAGCGGACAAAATTGTGAATCTAAACCATTCTCAGATCCCCTTGAACACACACAAAAAAATTCATCAAAATCGGTCCAGTCGTTTAAGAGAAGTTCAGTGACATACACACGTACAGAAGAATTATATATATAAAGATTTGTAAATAAATAAATAAATAATAATACTACCGTAAAACGGGGTGAATAGAAACAAATCAGGGGTGAATAGGAACAACATTTTGTTGTTTTAACGTAATTTAGAACTGTTCACACCATTTTAATATTTTTTATTAATTCATTATTAAAACCAAAAATGCTCTATTAAAACCAAAAACATGAAAACAAACTAATAATCCTAATATTTTTTTTATTCTATTCACCCCCTGAGTTTCTATTCACCCCATTTTACCGTTACCATCTTTTTTTTGAGGGGGGATAATCATCCAATGACTTCTCTCGCCAGAACGAGGCGAGAGGGAATGTCAGACTCTTACTGACTAAAAACCACCCCGTTCCTACTCCTGCTTGTCGAGCCGGAGCCGCGGTAAACCCGCTAGGTAGTCCGCAGCTCCGAAAATACTATCTGCCAGCGGGTTCGTCCGTGTTTCAAGAATAAAAAAGTACCCATCAATAGATTAGGTACTATTGAATAGTTTTTGCGTGAGCATTCGCATCCAAAGTTTATAGGATCCCGAATTCCAACCAAAACTTCTATAAATTAATGTGACGCAAACACTTACTTCTGTTCCTGGATCATATTGAAGATATTCTTTCCCATCGCCGTCTCAAACTGCATCTCTTCCTCCTGCGAAACACCATAATATTACGTTTAGTTTAAAATTATATAAATCACTAGCGGACCCGACAGACGTTGTCCTGTCTACACGTCTTTAATTTGAAAATTTTAAACTTTTTTTAATAAGCTAAAACTTTCTGGACCTTTTTGATGAAAATTGTTATTCAAATGTTATGACAATATCTAACGTCATTAATATTTGACACTGCGATGGTAGCGCCGTCTGTCGGATCCAATGTAAAACATTCCAAAATCAACAACTACTGATAAATTAAAAATTAATCAAAAAATCATTGTCCAGCTGACAAAATTGTGAATCTAAACCATTCTCAGATCCCCTTGAACACACACAAAAAATTTCATCAAAATCGGTCCACTCGTTTAAGAGAAGTTCAGTGACATACACACTTACAGAAGAATTATATATACGACTAGTTTCATGCTACATTAGGGGCTCATACTAATGAGCAGTATTGCGGAACACATTATATTATAGATGCGAAAGTTCGTGCGTATGTTTGTTACTCAATCACTTCAAAACGGCTGAACAGATTAAGATGAAATATGATATAGGGGTAGATAATAGTCTGGAATAACACAGGCTTATTTATATCCCAAGGGAAAGCGGTGAAATCACTGATAGAAATTAATAAATATATAAAGTAACTAGCGACCCGCCCCAGCTTCGCATGGGTGCAATGGTGATATATTATGCATGTATTGTACATATAAACCTTCCTCTTGAATCACTCTATCTATTAAAAAAAACCGCATCAAAATCCGTTGCGTAGTTTTAAAGATATAAAGGGACATAGGGACAGTGAAAGCGACTTTGTTTTTACCCGACTGCGCCAGAAGAAGGGTTATGTTTTTCGAGAGTATGTTATACTATGTAGTGAAGTTAATTATTATGTTATCAGTCATGCTAGAGGCTCACATTGCCTCTAGCATGGCTCTAATATGAGCCTCTAGCATGGCTTGAAACTAGTCGAGTTCCTCGTCAAAACAGTACGTGAGTAAGCCGATAACATAATAATTAATTTAGTATGTCTCACGAAAGTTACAATAAAATCATGTAGTGAAGTAGCACAATACTCACAACGGGAACTTCTTTCTTCTCCTTGACTGGCTCTACGGGTGTGGTGACCAGGCGTTCCATCTCAGCCTCCTGCTCTTGCTCCCTCGTCTGAATCTCGGACCTCACCTGCAGACACAGTCATAATATTGCCTTAACATCATAATATAAATAACTAGCTGCTTCCGCGCGGTTTCACCCGCTCTGCTCGGTTCCTATTGATCGTAGCGTGATGATTTATAGCCTATAACCTTCCTCGATAAATGCGCTATCCAACACTAAAAGAATTATTCAAATCGGACCAGTAGTTCCGGAGATTAGCGCGTTCAAACAAACAATCAAACAAACTCTTTAGCTTTATAATATTAATATATAACCTTCCTCGATAAATGCGCTATCCAACACTAAAAGAATTATTCAAATCGGACCAGTAGTTCCGGAGATTAGCGCGTTCAAACAAACAAACAATCAAACAAACAAACAATCAAACAAACAAACAAACTCTTTATTATAGTACTAGCGACCCGCCCCGGCTTCGCACGGGTGCAATGCTGATATACTAAATACGCTACAGAAAAACTGTGAACGTTGTTTATAAAAAAACATAGCGGCCCGCTCCGGCTTTGCACGGGTTTAAAATATGTAACTCACTGAAAAAATGATAAAATCAATCCAGTAGATTTGATTTATTCATTTACTGCCCGTAGCCCGCACGCGTTTTTGGAGTACTTAAAACAATTCCCCTTTCCTTATCTTTGGAATATCTTTTATACACAATATTTTCACTTTTTTTTACATTTTTACTTTTTTTTTACATTTTTACAATTTTATTTATAGGCACGCTGCCGCCGCGCCGCGTCGCCGTAAACGCTACGTTCCGCAATTTTTAAATCTGTACATCTTCAAAAATATTGATTTAAATCAGATGCTGTAAAAGGCCAAATAGATCTATATTAAATCAACAATGTATTTAAGGTATTTAATTGGATAAGGATTAATGCTGTATTGGTTAAAATCGCTTCGAATATTAGTCATTATTTGTCGTAAATAGTAAATGACAAAAAAATGTTATTGTGGGATATCCATAAGAGATAGACATATACCATCGCGGAGTTTTCTGTAGACCTTTTCATTGTGTACAATACTTAGTACATTATTTTGATAAATCTCGTAGGATTCAGCCTGCGTTTGCAATGTAAGCGGAAAAAATGTAATTATTTGCGACATCACATTAGAAACCTCAAAAATAACAGTATTTGTCCACTATTTAATGGATGATATTATACATAAAAACCTTCCTCATGAGTTACTCTATCTATTAAAAAAACCGCATCAAAATCCGTTGCGTAGTTTTAAAGATTTAAGCGTTCATAGGGACATACAACAACATGACAGAAAAAGCGACTTTGTTTTATACTATGTAGTGATATAGTATAGATAATAGGGGTGCTTTTCCACCAGAGATGTGCTATGTAGCTAACTAGCTATGCTACAAGATGTAATAGCTAAGCTGTGAAACTATGTGACCCTTTCCACTGATACTAAGCTATGTAGCTGTGAAGCCATCCATAGCACACATCCATAGCACACATCCATAGCACGCATCCATAGCACACAGCTTTCCATATAAAAATCATAGCTTAACTGTGTCCATATCCACCAGTGCTAAGATATGTGTACCATCATCATCAGCCGGAAAACATCCACTATTGAACAAAGCCTCCACGTAGAACGTGAAGCCAAGTCCAAAATATAGAATCAGTTAAAATCACTATGTGCACACATACCTTCTGTAAGAGAGCGTAGTCGAGACCTTTCACCAAATGCGTATGTTCCATGTCACCACCAAGATATTTGGATTCCTGAAAACAATAATTTTACAGTATGAAAACTCATCAACTCTTCACTAGGTACACAGCCTCATTAGTCAAGTTGTCGTAAGGACAATAGGGGTTCTCGAATTCGATTACCGAGACAGGCAAAGTATTATATTGTCACCTCTCTACCCTCATAGAGTAGAGGCATATAGAGTGTGTGTAAGTAATTCTGTCTCCTGCATTAAATTCATAGAGGAAAGTGGAAACTATGTATTAATGTAATTTATTCATATCCCTGGGATGCGCCAGACTTCAGTGTTCCGGTGTTTTCACTGTAGTATCAACTGTAGATCCTGGCTTACAGGAGTTACAGTAGTTTGGGAGGTTGTGGTACAAAAAAGAGGAGTACAAACCTGGATTAACTGTCTCCTTCTCTCTTTGGCATCCATTCCTGATTTTAAATCCGGGGCGACCGCTCTGTAACATGATTAAAAAACTAATTTTATTCCAATTTTTGAGAAACAATGATATCAACTCAAATGGTTCAAGACATCACAACATTCACAGAAAATTATAATCTATGATTGTTGTTAGTAATAGATTTTTAGTCTTTTAAGCTTTCATCTGTGGATATATGAGTCAACAATAGAATACACATTGTGTCTCGCACTGATCAGTGCTTCAGCATACGACGGGTTAAGAGTGATGGTGGACATTTGGTTTGTTGTTGCAGGTCTAGGTGTCATGTATGTTTCTTGTAATTGTATGTTTTTAAACACAGACATGACACAATAGAAAATACTAGTGTTTTTAAGAGGGGAAAATCATTACATTCCTTATCCTGCCTCGGGTGAGGCAAGAGTCTCTTAGACTCTTACTGACTAACAACCACCCCATTCCTATTCCTGCTCCTTTGAGCCAAAGCCCCAGTAAACTGCTAGGTAGTCTGCAGCTCTGGGGCAGTCTGTAGCTCCCGGAAAATGCTAGTGTGGGCCAATGTTTATTTAAAATCTATACTAATATTATAAAGCTGAAGAGTTTGTTTGATTGTTTGTTTGTTTGTTTGTTTGTTTGTTTGTTTGTTTGTTTGAACGCGCTAATCTCCGGAACTACTGGTCCGATTTGAATAATTCTTTTTGTATTGGATAGTGCATTTATCGAGGAAGGCTATAGGCTATTAAACATCACTCTATGACCAATAGGAGCTGAGCAGAGCGGGTGAAACCGCGCGGAAGTAGCTAGTAAAATATAAAAAGAATGTCACCTGTATGCACTGCTAGTGTTACTGGTAGGGTCCATGGGTCCCAACTCATTGACACCATCTCTCCGTTCCCGAGCTCTATCTCTATACTTCTCTGCTAACTCCGCTAATTTATTGTCTTCTTGTTTCTTTAAAGCTGCATAATAAGACTTCTTTTTTCTACGTAACTCCCCTTTGTTCTCTGTAGGCGGTGGCATTGAGCTGAAACATTTGGAAATATAATATTAGAATATGTATGTTAAAATTGACAAAATATCATCGACATGAAATCTCTAAGATCTAATTGGATAGGATTGTGAAAGAAAGTATTTAAAATTAATCAGATCCACGTAATATTTAATTTAGATTGGTGGAAATGAAGAGTGGGATACTAGGATCCAATAAAAAATAGTATGGATTATGAGATGTAATAATACAAAGCAAATAAGAACAAGAGGATGTTTTAGGCAGAAGTAAATGTTCTAGGACATAATATACCCAACTCAAGTCCCTAGAGGAGAAGAACATCTATTTTCTAGTGACAAAATCAAGGTTCTGTAAACGTGTTTACATCTTCTATCGTCTCAAGTATTTATTACAAGATTATCTTACCCAGAATTAGCCATAGCTTCCCGCACGGAGCCCGCAGGGTGGGAGCTCCCAGAGCCTCCAGGCGTAGCTCTGGGAGTCATCAGCAGCTTCCTAAAGTCTTCATTTGTAAGCCTTTGCGAGGCAGGCGTTTGTTCCACGTTATTGTCATCCATTTTTACGTCTTTTTGAAGACAACTAATCTAAAACGCACGCTACACAGTAGCTATGCAGGTTAATCGATTATGATTAAATAAAAATCCACGCTTTTTGTTTATAATCACTAATCACACACGATGCGAATATTAAGAGAAACAACATTAAGTACTTTGACTTTGACAGCTACCAGTTTGCCAGTTTACCATCGACAAGTGTATCTTTTTTAGGAAGTGTACATTCGAGTATGACTCTTTTAAGCTTATTTTTTTAACTAACCCTTAATTTGTAATATAGAACACATAAAAACGAATGCAGATTATTATTATTGCTTCAAAAAAGGTCGGAAAAATAATTATAAAAATGATGATGGAAAATAGCTGTTAAGTATACTCAAAAAAATTCAATGCTCAACCAACTCATCCGTCCTTTTTTAACTCATTAAAAGTAAAGCAACTTAAATCAAAACAGTACTTTTTATTTATGTTTTTATAATCAGTTCGGACATTTTTACCATAACAAAAAATGTTGAATATCTCAGAAACTGCATACCTATTATATTGATTGAAGTTATTATAAAATTAATATTTAAATGAAAAATAGCCTTATCACCTAAAACAATGTCTTTCGATTTCACAAAATTATCACATCTCACTAAATCCTAGGTAATTAGGTCAAAATAAAACAACGTATCGTTTAGATTTTGTCTGTAGCTTTAAGTAGTTGATCCCTGCTAATTTCCAGATCTATTCTACCAAATAAAGACAAAATTATGTAAATAGATAAATATGTAGTTAAAAAATATAGGTTTATTGTCCCAGTATGGCGTGGAAGGTGGTTCCTTTGAAGCCAACATTCCCTGATGGGTTGTCTTGGAACGTAATGTACATCCTGAAACAAAATCATCTTTCATTCGTTTATACACAATATACCTACAATAGTTCAGTAGTGAACTAAGTCCACCGAGGGCCCAGGGCGACAAAACTAAATGAGGCCTCTTACGTATTTTTTCGTCTCTCATTTTGTCGGGGAACAAACATTTGTGTGTTGCCTACAAATTCTTGGGTGTGATTTGTATATTTGTAAACCCACGACACATGAGAATATCCTAGTGGGGGCAACTTTTTTGTTAGAATTCTCCCCTTCCCAATCTCTAAATGCCCAGTCCTCAAATTCCCCCAAAAGACTGGGAACGCACTGGGAAGAGCACCACCGATTGTTTTCCATAAAAAAACCTCATTAGTCTTCACCGCCGATATCCTTATAGGTACCGACCTGACATGTCTTCTCTCTTATCAAAAACCTACCTATAAATGCACGTTTACCACTAGATATGTACCTACATATGTATAGTTCCGTCACTAGAGTGAACACGAACCTATTTATGTTCCCATGTGTCACCAGTGCACCAAAGGCCACTGCGAACAGTGCCGGCGTTAGGGGGGCGACATGGGCCGATGGCCCAGGGCGACAAAGTCTGGGGGCGCCAATAAAATGAAAAACTACTACTAGCACTTGATATTGCTTCCCTCAAGTGGGCGCATTTTCGCCGGGGTGTCAGTGGCCCCTACGCCGGCACTGACTGCGAATCAAACTAACTACCTAATAGCATGGTAGTAATAGTCACCAGTGGGGAGATGGACAGGGAGAACATTAAATGAGAATGACCATCATCCATCGTAGGCCGCATCATCACTTACCATCAGGCGAGATAGCGGCCAAACGTCGGCCCATTTAACATAAAAAAAATAATTAGGTATCATATATTTTAAGACTAGGCAGAAGATTGCCCATTTGATGACAGCCTAATTCAATTGAGACCAGACGTTAGAAACGTCTACTATAGGAATACTATACTAGGAATAACTATATTTTAACTTATAAGTGCGGGTGAGCCATGTCTCGGCGCAAATGGGCCAGCTCAACCCGAGTGATACTACGGCTTCACATAAAATTGGCGTGAAACAACGCTTATGTTGTGTTTTGCCCTGTAAGGTTACCACATGCCTAATTACTTCCCCCCTCAATGTCCCCCAATTGCCTCCTCCTTTTGGGAAGTCGGTTAAAAAACATTTGACCGTTCACACTCAACCAGTGATACGTTAGTGTCACCGATGATACATGCGTTTGACGTTATTTTACGTCAGATAATATGAACCCCCTAGCACCATTTATGTTATGTCATGAATGTCATCCCAACATGAAATAAGTTTATGAAAATGAATTGATACGACATAAACAAGGACGTAACAAGAAATAAAGCGAAAATACAATTTTAATAGATATACAATTTATTTGTCTCATCTCAAAAATACAAGTTACTCTTAACATTCTAATAGCACATAGATAACTAGTTAAACATTTTTAAAACCAGACAAAAAGTTTAACAACAACGAAATAAAAAAAATGTAAATATTTATAGATATAACAAAACTATTATATTATTTGAAAACCAATAATATTTCGCTAACCAATTGGGTATTATTAAAATTTTAAATATTTCTTAAAACTTTAACAAAATAAGATTAAAAGTTAAAATACTTACGTAGTTGTAAAAAAAAAATTAGCATTTCATTATAAAATTAGCAACCGTCTAAATTATCTGTAATCTGCTTAAAGCCCATTAGTTTATGACAAAATGGTGTTTTTTTATTTCTTCTTTTAAAAAAAAATATAATGACGAGAACTAAAGGTCCACAGGCCCGCATCGTACGCATCGCACGTAACGGATTTTAGTTTGACTTGTATAGAAACTCATACAACTGCGTCCACTGATCCGCATCGTACGGACTGCATCATCGGCAATGCCAACATGCGATGCGTACTGATGACGTCATACGGAATGCGTACGATGCGGGCATGTGGACGCTTACATTAAGTTTGCATTTTTAAACAACTATTGCAATTCTATTGGAATTGAAAAAATAATACTGATTACTGTTCAAGTATATAATGTCTATAGTTAGGTTTTGATGAAGCTGCCATGTTTTCAAAAATAGGAACCTTTTTAGTAATGGCAATGGGATTAATTTTAACACCACATTATTATCTTATGATACTGACAATTCCGTGTTAAATTCACCGACTTACATACCTTTTAGGAACATAATAAAACTGTAAATATACATATAACCAAGGCAAATACACTGAAAATCTCATAATTAAATCATAAAAAGGTAAAAAAGATATGCCTATCCGTTTTCTATATAAATACGCAATGTTGCTAAGTATGAGTCACTGACAATTAGTAATAGCTATGATCAAGTCAATAGAGGAGATAATATAGCCAATTAGCTAAAATTATGTGGTCTGATCACAATTTCAACAGTCATAATTTTTGACTGCACGATTGGCGTGGTGGCTGGGCAACTAGCTGCCTAATAAATGATTATAGAAATTCTTGCTCAGCGCAACGACCTTCACTGGTTAGACATGTTCTTTAACATAATAAATAGATAAAATATGAATAAATAAAAACATTAATCAATTTTTTAGCGGAACAGTTTGTGACTCATAATAAGCAGCATAGCGTATAACTCGACCACCATAGAGACGAAATGTAACAAAATATGTTGTTTATCCGAAGATAGCATGGAAAGTGGTGCCTTTGAAGCCGACGTTGCCGGTCGGCTCATCCTGGAATGTTATGTACATCCTGAAAATGTAAACTGCTATTAGATTTCAGTATTAGAGGCACAGATAACGTGTTTGTTAAGGCAAACCGACCCAAGAAAAAAAAACAAACTCCCTTTTCAAAGCTAAAGTCAAAGTCAAAGCATTTATTTCAATTAATCCTAAATAAGGCACTTTTGAAACGTCAAATTGAATTGTCCGTCAGTCTGTCTGTCAGTGAAGCTAGACACTCGTTCCAAAGTGTTGCTTCGAATGGAGAAGAACGAGCAAGAAACTCCATCGTTACTCTTTTTAAAAAAATGTTTTTTACAATATCTCTGATACATTATTTGATCATTTACCTATTGTATATATATGTAGGAACAATGTAACGACAATACGACATCAAAACTATGGGACAATAAAACCAATTTGTAAAGAAAATAAAATAAAATAGCGGGTTGTTTCAAAGAAGCTAAGAAACACATTGCAGATTGTCGCATGTATTACCGGGGCTCCAGGTCGAAGCTGGAGTTAAAACGAGGTGGTTTTGTAGTCAGTGAGACAGAATTTTGTAGAGTAAGAATCTGACACTTGTATCGGTTTTTTTTGAAGGGTGGAAAGTCAAGTTGCTTACAACAACCATGTACAAACAGTACATAGGTGAAATAAGTAAAAAAATAATCTCGAACATTTTATTCTCTGATGAAGGTAAACTTCCGTCCATTTTACTTCAGTTATTTTATGAATCCCATAAAATTAAGGGCCGAGGCCAACGTTCAATAACCTTGGGTGGACTGGGAGTCGAACCCGAGGCATTGGTTGCCCTGTTTGGTAGTTGCTAACGCTCACTAGATGACCGCCCTACTTTTAACCAGCAGATCAACTACCTTTTCGGTCTGCCATAATACGGAAAATGGTCGTCATCGTCGGCGGCCTTCAAACCTTCAAAAAAAGAGTGAACCGTCTACTCGTTTGCCTCCTATTCCATAAAAAAAGACACCTTGAGACATAATCTTTTGTAGCCAAAACCAAAACAAATGGGTTATTGAAACTGGGCTTAAGTTATTGGTGTACATGTTTACCGGTTCAAAACAGGGGAAGGAACAGGGTGGTTTTTAGTCAGTTAGAGTCTGACACGCCCTCCCGCCTCACCCAAGGCGGGAGAAGTAATTGGGTGATTTTCCCTCCTAAAAAAAAAAAGTTATTGGTGTACATAAACTAGAGTTTATAATATAATAATATGGCGGCAACTTAATCTCGTTGATAACGTTATTACATGTTGGCTAGCGATATCTGGCCACTTGCACTTACTCATACACTTCAACAATGAGCCCATTAGCGCACGGCGTATTGATAAACACTGCACCTACCTACCTGGAGTCAAAGGAAATTCTTTTAAAAATAACGACTCGTTGATATATTTTGTACAGACGTTAACATAGACGGGAGCTACTCAATTACTTTGATACATTTACAAGTGTGGGAGAGATACTTTCGAAGATATATCGATTTGAATATACGTAAGAAATGACGTATTTGCTCCCACTCCTAAACTTTACTTCGTTTTATTCAAGTATTGTTATCTTATAGGACAAAATAAAAAATTACGTGTCTAACATTTTTTCATTACCTAACCGACGCGCTAAAACGATTTTTGATATCTTTTATACTTTCACAATATTAAATAGTTTGAAGTAAAGTTGACCTGGAGAAGTCTACCCTTGACATAGTCTACAATCTACATAATTATGTAGTGATAACAATTCAACGAATTAAAATAATATAATAAACATAGTATCTTGGCTCTCTTCCAAAACTGTTATCAATTACCAAAACATCTTTATTCGACATATTGTTTATTTAAAATTTTGAATCTAGACGATTGGCTAATGGCTAAACTAAACATATACTGTATATTATTCTTTTAAACCCACAGTCATAGTTTGAATTCCTATGAAATGTAGATTGTTACTATTTAGAAATGTTATGTTCAATACCTATAATGAATTGACAAGATATCAAAAGCTGGTAAGCCTACAACGGGACAATGAGGGGTTTGTCATAATCACCATGCTTGGCAGGGTTGAAGATCAGTTTGAAAAAGGTTAAGTTTATAACAGTACTGCTGCCCAGCTTCGTATATTGTGATGGCTTAGTGGTTTAAGACACCCGCTTCTTATACATGAGAGAGCAAGTTTATAATTGCCTATCCGCATTGAGCAAGCATGGTGATTAATGATCAAAACTTTTCTGTGTGAGAAAAGGCCTTTGGTCAGCAGAGGCCACTTAATAAGCTGTTGATGTATGATGTGATGCTGCCCAGTTTCTATCAAATATGTACTATAGTTCCGTAGTCGACTCTTACTCTACTACCCACAGTGTTAGTCACACCACAAATGTATTTTACTCTGTTGTGCTCACAAGAAAAACTGCTGTTACCACATACCATGGCAAGATAATATTAATATCAGACCTGGGATCCTACTAAGTAGATTATTTATTATTGATAATAGCTAAGTGTGTAGCCGCCATCTTGCCTGATGGCAAGCAATGATGATAATGAAAATCACCCAATAACTTATTCACTCAAGACTTAAAGACACCCAGGTTGTACCCTTCAAGAAACATAGACTCAGGCAAAGAGTTCCACTCTTTTGCTGTTTTTTATTACCTATAAATTTTTCACCATATTAAAACCTCACCTGTCACTCTTGACTCCCAATTCCTGTTCCACCAGCTCGAACAGTACTTTAGCATGTTTCTTGTTCTGCTCCACACCCAGTGCTCCGATAGACATGAGGTTGGCGATCGCACAGGGCTCCGTAGACCCACCAAAACTCATTTGCACATCCGGTATGATGGAAACTACACAGTACTGAAAGAAAATTTTAGCCCGTCATATTTTTTTTTATACTTAATAGGATGATTTTTTTACTAATTACCTATCATCATTTTTAATTTAAAGCTTTGTTACAATAGGCCCATAATCAATTCTTGATATATGAATAAGATCAATTTCTTTTAACACTTTCTTACTTAGGTAGGTCTATATTTTGAATGTATAGTATTATTTGTAATTATTTTATTTACTTTGGCCATGGTCATCCCACTGCAGGGCAAAGGCCTCCCTACCCTTCTTCCATTATTATTTGACTAGTAATACTATCAGTAACTGACTTTATTTGTTGATAAAATACCTATAGAATGTGTTTATTGAGAAGAGAATGTAAATACAGATAGCAATTAAAAAAAGACAGTTTATTTTCATTAAGAAATGTATTAAATAATCTGCAATACTGAAAATAAGTACCTGCTCTGGTTTCCCAAGTGCTTTGGCCAATACCGGCACAGCTTTCTGCACAAAAGTAGCAGGAATCTGGCTTCTTGGCACGTTAGTCTCGATTCTGAAGTGAGGCATCTTATTCTCGCTGTCGGTTTTTTCAAAAACTAAAAATCTCAAATAGCTATGTGATACGACTGAATTTTTAATAAAATTAACCAGGTTTTATTTCGTCTGTCCGGCGAAGAAAACGAAAATCAATTCGATTTGATTCAATGTCAGACAATGTCAGTCGATAGTAAATGTCAGTGCTGCCAAAGAAAATTTGAACAAAATGTCTCACAAGATGATTGTTGATTCTTTAAATTATTATATGTTATTCTATTTGTTCAAGAATCCAAAATAGTTAGGTATTATAAAAAAATATATATTAATTTTCTACATCGTTTGTTAATTATTTGATATTTCGAGTAAAATTGATTTACTCGTAACATAATTATGTTATGTAATAAAACGAGTTAGAGAGAATTAATTAATTAACATGTTTTTTATTCATGGAATATTTTCCAGGAAATGCAATGAAACGGATAATGCTAAAAATAATAATATGTTTTCTGGAACGCATAGATAAGAAATCTTTTGTCATCATTTTCTTATCAAACTCTACAATTGTCTATTCCTGGTAAATTCCGGGTACAGTACTGATAGTGATGTAAGTGTGGTCGATTAAATGTCATTATTTAAAACGAAAATAAATTGTGATACAATATTTTTTTTTTTCGAAAATCGTAGAAATCGCTTCTTTCTCTTTGTAATCTGTAGTTACCATGTCTTTCAAAAGTTTAAATATCTACAATTCCAATAATTCCTAGCAGGTAATTGGGATACTGCCAAACGTATCACGTAGTAATGGTGATCTTTTAACATAGATATTATTCAAGTGTATGTACCTGACAGTTGTATAACATAAAACATTTAACAGTTATTAAACTTGATGACTTCTGATAAAACCGTGATGATACTGATTAGTCAGTAATTAGGAGAAATGATTTACACAATCTAACGATGGTGATTATCGCAATTAATTAGGCAAGTACAGTTAAGTAGTATAAAAGTAAGTATAATTATGTAGTAATAAAGGTACCTAATAAAGTAATCGACAAAAATCAGTTAATCGATATATGATTTACTGGTTGCGGTACATCATTAAGAAGTCTGCATTCTCTATGCGCTGGGTAATTTGCGTTGCGCTTTGTACCACTGTAAATTACATGATTAGACAATGAAACGTCATTAGTACAAGGGCTCACAATAAATACAGTCCTCTTAGTAATCTTTACCTCAGTATCGGTTCAGATATCGTGAAATAACAACCGAAGTGAATTGTTTCTTAAAGTGTGTGTGAAATATTCTTGAACATTCGAAATGGGTAACAATCAGTCCGAAGAAAATACATCGAGGCAGTAAGTAATATTGTTTTATACTTGAATCTCTAAAAGTATTCTCAAAATATCCTCACTTTCATATTTTATTATTTAAACGTGTTTGTTGCTTTGTCTTTCTTTTACCAGCGATTGTTTTATGACTTTTGTATGTAGAGATTGTTGCGACGCTAGGAAATGGAGACTGATTTAAGCTATGTCCTGTAATCTGTTGTATCCAGGTGATGTTGCTTACGGAAAGTTAGGTACATCTGCCTAGTAGCGGCTTTAGTGTTAGGCGTTAGTTAGGGCCCCAGGTGGCGCCAGCGCCCTATATCGTCCGGGGCCTATTTCTGATATTTATAACTTCCTACTGGCGACCACTTACAGTTCCTCCTTCAACTGTCTTGGACGCTACATCAATGTCAGTTATTTACCGACTTCAAAAAAAGGAGGAGGTTCTCAATTCGACCGTATTTTTTTTAATTAACTTAAGTTTTGAACAGTTCAATGAGTACTCGGATTGCGAATCTTTTTTGTGCAATATAAAGCACATTTTCGATGCCATCGATCGATGGTAGAATGGATTAGTTAATTAACGTCGACGTCGATCGACAATTTCTACCGAACCACACTTTAAAAACGGCCGCCTTCAGAAAATTCTGCCTTTGTGTCTCCGAAATAACAGCCTTTGATGGTCGATGGGGCTTCGAAGAGCATTTCGAACGCCTGGTTTATGAACTTTTATGAACTGATGGTCGTTTATGAGGCGCCTGTTTGGTCAGCGTGTAATAGTGACTATCACGCTGTACATCGAAAATTTTTGTTTATTTGAATCGCACGAAGATATCCAACGGTGTATATTATTATATAGGATTAGCTAGATAAGTAAGTAGCGTCCGTATCTTCAGCGTAAACAGAGACGTTTCTCAATGTAATGTCAGACTTGTTAAACGTTTTCTTCAAGGCGACAACATCTCCTCGCATTCCTCCATTGGATATCCAAATACACACTCTCCCCCGCTTGAGTGGCGGTGTGAGCGGCTAGAACAGCTGGAAATCTCACGCAAGCGCTTTGTCGAAGCCATTCTGACACACTTCGAAGCCTGGCTGAAGAGAGAGGAGCGCGTCTCCGTCAGGCTCACTCAGGCGCTGACCGGACATGGTTGCTTCGGTGAGTACCCGAACAGGGTTACCTGAAGCTGGATTCTAAACAGCACATGCTCGAGAAGTGCTCATCATGGGCTTCTCAGCGGCAGGTCTGGGTTGCCAGGATCGGGGGAAACTTAGCATCGCCGACTGCTAACAGAGACAAAAGTTGGAGGAAACACAAACATTCGGGGTCGATCCTGCGTATAGTTGGCATCGGGAAAACAACCGCCACGCCGCAATCCCGCCTGCTTCTACTACAGACCGACCATTAAGGCCACGAGAGCACGGTGCATATAGTTACACGGGACTGTAGGGACCATCCAGTGGTCTCGGGGAAGACGGTCACGTGCCGCCATGTACAGCGAGGCTCAAAGGGCCACCCACCGGTATAAGCTAGGCTCACAAGTCATCCAGCACTGATTTTCAGTGGGCAGTGACACAACAGACGGAAGCAACATTTTATGTTAAAAATATAACTATTAGGAACTAGTTTTTGCAGACCTATGGCAACACTTGCGATTTTAACTCTAAGATCTGTATCCAACAAGAGAATCGTTTCAGTAGGTAAATAAAATAAAAAGAAATAGTTCTTTAGATGATTTACAAAATAAGTTCCGACGCGTACTTATTGTTATATTCGTATTAAAACACAGGTAGACGTATTGTAATCAATAACATTTATTTGTTTAGAAAAATACAATGCATACAAAGTGCGTACAGTACACCTACACATCCGATTAGGCGATTAAATTACTGCCTCGTTGGCCGAGTGGTTGCAACTGCGACTGCCGGGCAAGGGGTCTCGGGTTCGATTCCCGGGTCGGGCGAAGTATCACTGGGCTTTATTCAGTTTTTCGAAAATTTCTCAGTGGTAACATGGAGTCTGGAAATGTGCCCGGTAATGGCAATAGGCTCACCACCTATTACATGGGACTCACAATATAAATTGTGAAAAGTGGGTGTACACAGTGGTATTACGAGCCATAATGTGCACCTCTGCCTACCCCTTCGGGGATTAAAGGCGTGACGATATGTATGTATGTATGTATGTATGTTATCTCAGTACTAAAAGGTGTGCAACATTCGTCGGTTAAAGAAATACAAAAAAAGTTTTTTACGACTAACCGCCGTATTCATTAAGTCCTCAATATTGTTTATATTTATTTATATCGGAATAAAGTCGTTACTCATTAAATGACTCTCATTGCGGCAGTAAGGGGTAAGGGCACGTAAGGGGTCCTTTAAACGATATATTTAATTCAAAAGAAGCTAGTTTTCTACTAGTCAAACACATTATAATTTTTCTTATAAACTATATGATATACAATGTGATAGGGGTCAGACTTCTAACCCGTTAAGGCTGAGTACTACATTTAATTTTATCGACAAATAAAAATGGGGGGTTAAACCCCTAAGTGAAAATATTGAAAAATAGTGATTTTTTCGGTAAATTGCTATTTATTTTTTCAATATTTTCAATGTACAGAATTGACCCTTCTACAGATTTATTGTATTGAAAAGTCGAAAGAATTTATTTTTGACTTAGGAAACTCAGTTATTTCTATTCGGTTTCTTCGGATTCTCCTGCTGGTTCGGTTGAGCTACCTTCTTGAGATACCTACTTGGTACTCCACACGATCTGAGGGTCAGCCATTCTAGAACAAAATTACACATACGATGAGCCGATAATATAATAATTTTGATTTTATTTAGTACTAGCTTCCGCCCGCGACTCCGTCCGCGCGGATTTCGGTCTTCGCGTGGAAGTTTTATTTCTCCATTTTGAGTAACTTTGACAATGACATCTTATAAATATTTATTGGACCCAAATATGGCGAGGCCCATAATAATTAAGGAGATCCCTCTATTGAGCTACAGTACTGCTGTTCAGCACGCGTTCTGTAGAACAAAACTGAAAAATAAAGATTTTTTTTCTACGTATTTTTCCAGGATAAAAAGTATCCTATTATATGCCCAGGATAATAAGGTATAATTATACGAAGTTTTATTGAAATAGAACCGTTAGTTTTCACGTGACATACAGACCGAATATACAGACAGACAGACAAAAAAAAATTAATCACATTTGGGATTGGTATCGATCCAGTAACACCCCCCCCCCCTATTTATTCTTTCAATATTTTCAATGTAAAGAATTGACCATTCTACAGATTTATTATAATATGAATGAATGAATGAGAGTGTTATAAACGTAAGAGTAGACAAATTAATATAATCAGAAAGCTCCAAACTGCTAAGCTATCGGGTATACGTGTTATTGTGAGTCAACCATACAATATAGACATTTGCTGTCGTGGAATATTTTTTAAACAATTTTAAGGAGAACATTACCGTCATACATAATTTCTGTGTAGCTTTAACCATTAAGGCTGCACACGCGACGGAAGCTTAAAAAATGGAGTAAGTTCTCCTGTTTTCCCAACATTTCCCTTCACTGCTCTGCTCCTATTGATCGTAGCGTGATGAAAAGTATACTATAACCTACCCAGGAGTATGAAGAACAATTGTACCAAGTTTCTTTAAAATCTGCTGAGTGGTTTTTATTTCTGTAAAGAACATACAGACAGACAGACAGACAAAAAAAATTCTGATTGCATTTTTGGCGTCAGTATCGATCACTAATCACCTGCTGATAGTTATTTTGGAAATATATTTCATGTACAGAATTGACCTCTCTACAGATTTATTATAAGTAGTTATAGATTATCTATATATTAATACGTGATGCAAAAATTTATATTCATTTTTACGAAAATTGACGTAGGAGCATTAAATTTGTACACTTATAGTTTATATGTACGGAAAGAACGCTAATATTTTTCAATAATAATGCTTATAAAGTACATTAAATCAATAAATAAAACATTACACACACACATAGTATCTCGTATTTGACAAAACGTCAAAATTGACGACATTGCGATGATATTCTCACGTCTTATATGAATAGAGTTTTATAAAAGAGTTTGTTTGAGTTTGAGTTAAATAAAAATGATCCTTGCGTATGTTAAGTGGTACTTATTGTAAATCGTATGTATATGGTCGAATTTCGGCCCTAGGCGACCACTATTTTTTAAATTTTACATCATTGGTGCTGTAAGCAACGGAAAGGGTTGTTCACCTCAGACACCTCGGCTTCTCCGGCTCCTCCTGCTTATCCTGCTTCTCCGGCCTGTTCGGAGGAACTTCGATTAAATACACTGTGTCACTGTCAGCCATACTATAACAAAATTACACATACGATAACTTTGTAAGAATATAAAGGCTAATTAAGCTGCACCTACTAATCTGTTACTTGTTGCTACATCTTTGCTACATACCTATGTGTATCGGAATCAGAACAAGATTTTATTTTATTACCAGCTTCTGCTCGCGACTTCGTGCGTTTGGTATAGTGACTTTACAAGTTTACGTAACTGTTGGACGAACAACTCGACTAGTTTCAAGCCATGCTGGAGCTCATATTCATGAGCCTCTAGCATATAGCTCTCTCAATATCAGCGCGACAATCGCCGCGTCGTCGTGTGTCCCGGAATGCTGCACATGAATTCATAATCGTGAGCCTCTAGCATGGATTGAAACTAGTCGAGTTCCTCGTCAAACAGTTACGTGAGTAAGCCGATAACATAATAATTAAGATTTAATTAGTATTAATTAGTGGACGTTTTTTTATCGGCTAATGAAGCAGATATCTTTTCCAAAATTCGTGTCAAAATACGAAACCTTTGTGTCCTGTTCATACCATAATATTTATTTGAAAGAAATCAATTTAGCCTCATTTTTGTTAAATAATAGGTTAGGTAGGATTTATTGCAAATCTGATTGAGCATATTAAGGGTTCTTAAAAGACTCGTAGGGAATAAAATCCCCGAGCCCCCTGGTAAGTGATTTTGAAAGCCAAATACGTCAATACTCACGTTAATATCAAGTAGTATGGAAATCCGAAGGTGAATTAGTCCCACACGCGTTCACGCGGGTACAAGACAGAACTGTATGTGCAGTCGCCAGTCAGCCGCCAAGCAGGTTATCAGGGGCGTTATATATAGACGCTACCGTGATTGACCGGTGCGCTGGAGAGTTTTATTCCACTTGTCGGGGTTCTTATTTCACCCAGCTCACATCAGCCAGGTGTAATTATTCGATTCCAGTGATGTCTCTTACGTACATCATTTAGCCACCTAAGTAAAAAATCGTCTTGATCGAGCGTGATAAAAATCACCGGGTGAAATTATAATAGGGTAAACTCATCACAGGTAGATAAGGCTTGTAGTTTTGTCACGAATCCTTATTTTGGTACACTGGTGCTATAAGCAGCGGTAGTAAGCAAAGTATACCTATACGTAAGAATAGGTTAGTACCCATCTACTCCGGAGCTGCGGACAACGTAAAAGGTTACCGGGGCTCCGGCTCAAAGCAGGAGTAGGAACGGGGTGGTTTTTAGTCAGTAAGAGTCTGACACTCCGTCTCGCTTCGCCCAAGGCGGGAGAAGTCATTGGATGATTTTCCCTCTTCAAAAAAAAAACCTACTGATAGGTTATAAGTAGGGTTGCCAGATGGCCGGGATTTCCGGGATTGTCCTGGAATGTTGTGTGCTGTCCCAGGTCCAGTAATTTTACTTTACTGTCCCGGAATGAAAAAATACTAGTTTTTTTTTACAAAAATGCAATAAGTTTTTAAACTGACATGGTCACTAACACTATAATTAGAACTTACGACGGGATATTTACCATGTTTATTGAATTTGGTGAGTTTCCGATATTTCGGCACTGTTGCAAGCGCCATGATCACGGATTAACTGTTAACCAGTTAATCCGTGATCGGTGAAGTGCAATACTACGGCTGCAAAAGTCAAAACAAACGTTGTATCGTGTTCGCAAGTCGCGCTGCGTGATTTGAGGGGTGGAAAGGGCGAGTTTTAGGTACCTACTTAATTCCTACCTTTACATTTTAGTCTCGAATAGGACACCAAAACTTAGATTCCATTCGTGGCCCTAGAAATGTCCAGGAAATGGTCAGTCTGGATCTGGCAACTCTGGTTAGAAATTAGTGTCATAGTTTTTTTATATAGTGCCGGTATACTACGTTTAGCCGACATTTTTTTTTTAATGTTTAATGGGCCGACGTTTGGCCTCTATCTCGCCTGATGGTAAGTAACATGGATGCAAAGTTCATTACAAATTAATAATTCAAGCTGGAACACTAGGAGCTAGCATTACCCGTTGAGGAGTTCCCTAAGCTACCATACTACTTCATCATCAGACCCCTAATGATATGAATGATGAGAATTTTACTTTTTGTGTGTAGTGTGTAATTTTTTAGTGTGGAGATGTGTAAATTTTTTATCAATATAAATAACTAGCTACTTCCGCGCGGTTTCACCCGCTCTGCTCGGCTCCTATTGGTCATAGCGTGATGTTTAATAGCCTATAACCTTCCTCGATAAATGCACTATCCAACACAAAAAGAATTTTTCAAATCGGACCAGTAGTTCCGGAGATTAGCGCGTTCAAACAAACAAACAAACAAACTCTTCAGCTTTATAATATTAGTATAGATTTAAGCCCAAGCAAGGGCGGCTCGTTGCTGTTAATCGTCGAGCAGTTCTCTCGACTGACTTTCGCCTTCACCATCAGATAAACTTTCATCAAATTATAACTAGTTGCTTTAAATACTAAATTAAAAAAAAAAAAAACACTGTAGCCGCGCCTACAATTTTGAAAAGTTCCCCACGGTCGCCCTGGGATACCATAATCAGATTCTGACCTGGTGGAAATGGGACCGAATTGACATTTGTCAGTTTATAGCATGCAAGTCAAATATTCAACATAATTACGCTGACAGAACTTATTATTACACCAAAGTGGAATAAACTCTGGAAAACCCCGAATTTATTTTTTTATTTCCAGTATGTAGGCAGTTCCGTGTAAGTGTACTATTCTTAGCTGTATTATCAACAATAAAACATCGGAATCGTATTGGAAAATTCCGTTTGAAATGTGATCTCTCCCGCGAAGTTTTCTGCAGGATAAAATAAATATTGAATTCAAATCGATGCCGATAATTCCAGACACCAAACAAACAAATCTTCAGCTTTACGTATTTTATTATGTTACCGGCCAAACCCGAGTTCAGGACAAACTAGTTTTGCCTAGGCTAAATTAATACTTTCTATACGCGATAGGATTAACTAGTATAGCATATTCCAAACTAATTTATCCTAAGCCCGATAGGATAGACTTGTTTTGGCTAAATTAGCCGAGGCCTGACCAAGGTTTTGTGAGATGCAGCTGCAACAAAAACTGTTCTACAAACAGTAAAGTGTGGAAGAGCCATGTTTCGGCACGAATGGGCCGGCTAGACCAGAGTGATACCACGGCCTCACAGACACCCGACGGGAAACAACGTTTGCGTTGTGTTTCGTTGTGTGAGTGAGGTTACCGGAGGCCCAATTCCCCCCTTCCCAATCTTCCCCATCCCCATTACCGAACAACAGCCCTTAAATTCCTAACTTCCAAAAAGCGGCAACGCACTTGTAACGCCTCTGGTGTTTCAAGTGTCCATGGGCGGCGGCGATTGCTTACCATCAGGTAATAATACATCTGCTCGATTACCGGCGTGTTTCATAAAAAAAAAGATGCCAGTGCAAGAGGGCTTTTTTTGACTGCACGGTTGGTGCGGTGGCTGGGCAACTGGCTGCCGCGCAACGGGTAGCGGGTTCGATTCCCGCACGGAGCAACTCTTTGTGTGATCCACAAATTGTTGTTTCGGGTCTGGGTGTCATGTGCATGTGAACTTGTATGTTTGTAAACGCACCCACGACACAGGAGAAAATCCTAATGTGGGGCAACGTTAAAAAAAAAAAAAAAAAGGCAATGATGCTCTGCAATTCTAAGTGCCACCAAAGCAAGCCACGTAAAAATAAATAACAATTGTAATATGAATAGCCTAGGCAAAATTAGTTTGCCCTGAAATCGGATTTGGTCGGTAACATTATGCACTTCAAATTCAAAGTAAGTACCTAATAAACTAAAAAGTTAAAAAGTTTAAAATAAAATTATATCATTAAGAAAATAAAAAAAACTCGACCGTAAAAAAGTAACAAACCAAATTTTATAGCATAGCTATATCTAATCCTCGATAATGAACTATCCAAAACAAAAAGAATTTTGGCAGTACCAACCTTAAAAAAAAAAAAAATATGTTATCGGCTTACTCACGTAACTGTTTGACGAGGAACTCGACTAGTTTCAAGCCATGCTAGAGGCTCATATTCATGAGCCGCATTCCGGGACAATAATGATTAATTTAGTATGTACGAAACTTACAATAAAACCGTTAGTAATTTAAATCTGTCGTATTGGCATAAATACCTACTTATATGTATAAGCACGCTGATATCTGCGCGCGCAATATAACTGCACGTGTAAAGCCAACTCATACCCTACAATGATCAACTTGCCAATTCGTAAGAAACTAATGGAAATTGAACCTTACTCCTCAGTAATAAAGATCGACTGCGTGGGATCGGTATTTTGATGTGTTAGTAACATGAGCATGAGTAAAATAATTTCCTGTGCTCTTGCGTCATATTTCATAACGTCTGATAAAGTACATGCAGTTGGACACATTTCTTATTGAAAATACTTACTTACCTACGTCAAATTATCGGTCAATGGGTCTTCTTAGGAACGGATATAGCCTAACAAAAACTAGTAGAGCCCTATTCGTGTGGATTAGTGGGAGAGCCATGCTTCGGCACGAATGGGCCGGCTCGAACAGATACCATTGCACGGTGTCACAGAAATCTACGTGAAACAACTCTTGCGTTATGTTTCGTCGTGTGAGTGAGGTTACCAGAGGCCTAATTATCGCTCCCTCCAATTTCCCTAATCCTCTACATCCCGACTCTTCACTAACTATAATTCTCCCGGGTGTCCACGGGTGGCGCCGATTGCTTACCATCAGGTGCACGCTAATTAAATTAGGTACACACATTGTGTGTGAGTGAGCAGTCTCTATTCTATACTTATAGGTACAGTATAGTACGCTTAATATCGGAAATTGTCGCTGAAATGCACGTAATCTTTTTGCATCCGACAGTAATAGTTTTTATGTAGGTATATGTATTTATGTACGTAACCACATGAGTCATAATAATTAATTGTTGTTTGTTATCAAGTGGGTATCTACTTGAGTAGGACTTGCACATGCACTATAGGTATTTACCCTTTACAAAGACCAGTAGAATGAATCGATTTAGTACCTATCTGTAATTAGCTGCTCCCGCGCGGTTTTATTTCGATTCTCGGCTACTGTTGATTCCTACGTCGACAAATTCATTATTCTACACAAAAATAAATCTTCCAGTGATAAGAGTTCAAACAAACTCTTCAGCTTTTAGTATGGATAGAGATTCTTTTAACGTAACAGACTTGTTTGTTTGGCAGGCAACCAAATATGTCTGTGTCCGAGGTGGAGCGCATCCTCGACACCCAGCGACGCAGGTTCGAGCAGAAACTGCGACAGGAACTGGCGAAGCAGAGCGCTCAACAACGCCAGGAGCAGGAGGCTCAGGAGAGACGAGCTAGAGAACAGGCCACGCTACAAGCCGGACAGAGCACCAGGCCCCCGGCTGCGGCCACAAGGTATTTACTACTAAAACTGAATAAGTATTTCAAATTATTGTTTTTTTTTTCTTTATTCATCTATTTCATATTATCGTGCGGTGGCTGGGCAACCGGCTGCCGCGCAACCTTAACGGGTTAGATTCCCGCACGGAGCAACTCTGTGTGATTCACATTGCTTCGGGTCTGGGTGTCATGTGTACGTGAAATTGTATGTATGTAAACGCACCCACGACACATGAGAATACTCTAGTGTGGGGCAGTTTAAAAAAATATATTATCAACTTCATCTTAGGATTAACTTGTTCGCTGTAATATCTCTTGTCTACGTAAATCTAATTAGCCTAGAAGATCATTTATTACAATCATCTTTATTAAGATAAAGACAAACTGCTCGTTTTTACGACCACTACTGGCTACAGGACTCTTATTATTATTTTATTTAACAATTTTCATATTTGCCATACAGCAACGCCGTTCAGCAGCAAGCCGTGGTGACAGCACCAATGCAGCCGTTATACCCTAATTTACAAACGCCGAACTACCCTCAACCCAACCAGCCACAGCCCTTTAACCAAACTAATCCCTTCCACCGCCAACCAAATCCCACGTTCCAAAATTATCCTCAGGGTCATCCTTTGAACCCACCCCAACCTTGGACCCCTGCCCAACATGTAAACCCACACTACCCCAGGAATCAACCCAATCAAAACCGAGCGACGCCGACGCCACCGCCTCAAGATTTCGTCTTTGTCAACGCCCCTGAACAAAGGTAGGTAACACTCAATTTACTTTTAAAATGTTTTTCGTATACGTACTTAAGGTATGTACAATATTAAGTTTAAAAAGTTATAACATTATCTACACAAATTAAATGTAGCGCCCGCTTCAGTGTCGGTGCGACCAACTTTGTACGGGCGCCAAAATTAATCCAATCGAAAAGACTACCCCTATTACCAACTAAAAAACCATCAAATAAGCAACGCAACAATAAAACCGGATCCGTTTCATGGACGATGAATTAGAAGAAATCGTTGGAGAAGAAAATAATTTAGTGTTTTCTCTCCCTAACACCTAAAAAGCTGACATTTGTAATTCCTCTGGTGTTGTTGGTGTCCATGGGCGGTGCTGATTGCTTACCAATCTTCCATCTATTCTTAGCATCCGTATGCTCATTTGGCTACTTAATCCATAAAATACTTCTCTGTCTGTTTTCTCCTAAGACTTGTTTAGCATGTTTTTTAAAATGAACTAATACTTTCAGATACAGGCCGGCCCCGTCAGCCCCGTCAGCCCCGACGGAGCCTCCATGCACTACTGCTCGGCCACGAACTCCTAATGCTATATCTCATGGTCCCAGGAGCCGCTCAACTAGCAGGTATGCATAATCTTGGTACTCCAAAAACTATCCTTCTTCAGTAGTAGTATGTACTTTAATTAAACTCCTCTATAAAAGGGGTATGCCATACTCTCCATGTAAGGTAGGCGGATTGGAGATTGCAATCACATTGGTACTTGCCATTGCTAGGATTTGAACACGCACCCTCAAGCACGAGGAGCGGGGCCATCACGACATTTTCTCGACAGCCTATATCTTTGTTACCAAACATATTATATCTGTAACCAATAATTGAAATTTTCTTCTAGGCCTCGCCCCGTTAATAAGAAACGGGGAATCTGTGATTGCCCCACTTGTTACCAAAGATATGGGTTGAAAATCTTCCAATGTCCGAACGGACACAGTTCCTGCAACGACTGCAAGATGAGAGGTCGAGCATGCGGCATCTGTGGCATGCCCCTTACAGAAGTTCGGAACTTCGAGATTGAGAGTTATGTCGCTCAGGTATTTATCATTTACTAATTACTCCTTAAATGTTGAGAAAATCTACAATTTGTGAGGATGAATGAATGTTGTTTTAACCGACTTCCCAAAAAGCAGGAGGTTCTCAGTTCTCGGTTTTTTTTTTATGGAACGCAAACGAGCCGACGTATCACCTGATGGTAAGCAATCGCCGCCGCCCATGGACACTTGAAACACCAGAGGCGTTACATGTGCGTTGCCGGCCTTTTGGGGGTTAAGAATTTAAGGGTTGTTGAGGAATCGGGGATTGGTAAGATTGGAAAGGGGGGAATTGGGTCTCCAGTAACCTCACTCAGCTATATGGAGCAAGAAAGAGCGAGAGACAATCAGTTGCAGACCATGCATATCTTCTTCGATCAAAAATGGTATTGTTGATCGAAGCATATCTTTGATATAGAAACTTATTCCTTTATCAATTATCTTAATAATTATAGGTGATACTTGATAGACAAGGTATTGTGTGTAGTGTGATGAAAGATAAATGTGAAGTATTTGTAAGAAGATTGCCATAAGTGGGTGCCTGAGTAAGCCAGGTACTTAAAAGGTAAAGAAATAATACTGAATGGAGCACTAACTACAATGCCCACAATTTGCAGACACCAGCACCCTGCCCTAACAAAAATGAGGGATGTTATTCGATGATCAAGCAGATTGACATGGAGAAACATTTAGAGGACTGTCCCTATAGGGAACAGCAGTGCCCTCTCACCGCCATCTTCGGGACGTGCCACTGGAAGGGTAAGATAGTTGCATATACCATAAGTTACTTAAGCCGGCCCCGTAAACCGGGCCCCATTGTAGACTTTCTATAACACTATACGAACCTTACATCGAAATATGGTACACTTTTGCTAGCTCCATAATATGTCAGTCTTGAAACAAAAAAACTAAATTTAATGATATTTTCAGGTAAACTGAGTCAGATGTCGACTCACTTTGACGAGATGCACTCGCCCAACCGCGGAATAGACGCTGAAAAAGAAATTTACTTAAAGAATATTCACGATTCGAGCCGACAAGTTCACCTCGTAGTGGTTGGAGGGAATAACTTCCTATGTCACCTGAAAGTATCTGAACCGGACGGCAAAATCTTCATGTCCGTCCAACTTCTGGGTAATAAGATCAGTGCCAAGAAATGGTCTTATGAGATTCACATTTATAAGAAATCGGAACCTCGCAGGAAGTATATGTACACAGACACTTGCGTATATGCAAATAGAGACATAGAAGATGTGTTCAAATCCTGTTCTTGTGCAGTATTGCCAATATTCTATGCTGCAAGCTTCACTGACAAAGAGGGCTTGGCCTTCAAATTCTTCATTAATGAAAATTTGAATTTGAACAAGAACGACGAAGTTGGTTCACAAGAACAAAATGATGAGACCAACGAAAATGATGGCGAAAATATGAATAGGAACGATGCCGGTAAGAACTACTATAACTATCGCGGTAGGGGCAGAGGCAGGGGTAGGGGCAGGGGAAGGGGCAGAGGGGTGAATTATCACAATAATTACTATCAAAGTAATAATTAGATCAGACGTCTTACTCAATTCAATAGAGATGACGCATTTAAATATTTCTACTTTTGCTAATTTGTTTTAGTAAAAAACATGTCTATTCTAAATGTGTTTTTAAAAAATATTCTCACTTTTTTTGTGCACACTTTGAGAATTTATTTAATTACCGTCTATTATTAAACAGCTTGTGTTTTAAGATGTTATGAACACACATGTTTAATGCCCCTATATTATAACTTTAAGTAGGTTTATTCTAAAAACAAAAAAATCATAAAAAATATATTATGTAACTGATGTTTATCAATATTATATGACTAACATAAGAATTGTGTGACTAATGTTATAAAAAATACATTTTGCTTGATTCCTACCACTATCTCATAACATGTTACGTAAAAACATATAACTTATTTAACATGCATACCTACATAAAACATTTGCGGCTTCTTGTTCATGTTCAAGGAATCAGGTAAAGTTTATAAGATATTTTAATTTAAGCTTATTATTTTACCATGGACCTATTATGTTATTGGTCCACGGCATTACATATTAATATAAGGTGTTCTAAAATTGTCTGCCACGGCTTTAATGGGAAGCATTGTTGTGTTTGAAGATTACAATAGTGAAGAAATTTCGTACCCCGGACCAGTTAATTCAATTTGAGAACATAAAGAAGTTATATAAACACTATGCGTCGCACGACATTGACGATAGAGACAGTTAAAGAGATAGCTCTTTCATAACAAACCCATACATATATTTTTTGTATGAAAACAAAAAATACTCATAATCAATAGGTAATGATTACCTATTCTATTATTTACTTCAAACACAACACTAAAAGAGTGCCAGATACATTTAAAGCTCCTTACGTATTATATTGCTAAGTTTATTTTTTATTATAGAAACACAGAATTGTGTTGCCAGGTAGGGTTTACCACTGGCATGTCTTTGGCATATTCATTATTATTCATGCATGAGCGTTTGTTTGTTTTTACATTTGCCATTGAAAAACATATAATTAAATAAAAGGTTGCCATTGTGTCACTGTTATCCATCCCTTTAAGCACTTTTAAGGGCATTTTATATGTATCTTAAAATGCGCAACATGGCAAGACCTTTTATTATATTTTTTTATTTTTAGACTTAGGAATATATACTTTAAGCCAATGATTGTATTGAAGTAGGTTCCCTTGTAATGATTATATTTAATTATAATAATTAGGTATGATTATATTTACTAAAATAATTATTTTAGTACGCCTACTAGGCTAAAAAACCTGAGTATACACTTGTACGCTTGTAACGGAACATCGAACGTCGGACAATATCGAGCCAGGCCGACATGGAGCTTTGCAGTGCTACGAACATTTTCACGATCATTCTGGCTAATGCTCCAGTCGATGTTATGAAGTCGTTCACTAGAGTGCTTGCCAAAACGCTCGCGAGAACCAGTGTCGGCGTTAGGGGGGGGGGGCGAGATGGGCCGATGGCCCAGGGTGACAAAGTCTGCGGGACGCCAATAAAATTAAAAACTACTACTAACACTTGATATTGCTTCCCTCAAGTGGGCGCCACATTATTTTCGCCCGGGGTATCAGTGGCCCTTACGCCGGCACTGGCGAGAACGCTCATTATATGCTCGCTGTAATGCGATGTACCATTTCCATGAATGCTCATTGCTCATTACAAGTGAATGCTTAAGTTATTAGATTAAATGTTAGGGTACATAATTATATAAGTATTGTTTTGAAATATTCTGTTGTCGTAGAAGAGTCCCAGAGGCCACACGAAGTTGAAAATTGGCGGGGATCGCGTAACGCCACAGAATGTAATGTAGATAATAACCAAGAACACAGACCACACTATCAACGACCTCGGTTTGGGGTCAATCAGACACCTAGACAAAGTAAGTTTATGTAAATAATATAGTAGTGTGGTGTAATGCCTTCACTGAAACCCTCAAGGAAGAGGAGAATCGCATTCCATATATCTACGTATATAGTGTTCCCCAAAGCTTTACTGAGGATGGTGGTTGTGTGAATAGCTGCCTGATATAGTAGTCTGAATAAATATAGTATAATATATTTTATTATATTATATAGTTTCATAATTAGTTCATAGTTTCATTAGTTATCTGTGATTAATGTAACTTAGTTACCTACATATACATATAAACTTGTTCGATCATTCAAGAGGCATTTTAAATTCAAAAATATTATTAACATAGATATACTCACATGACTTACAATATACATCTCCCAGTCATGGTTCCAGGTAAAGTTTTCTGTCACAAACATTTCTGTTGACACAAAATTTCATTCCAAGACACCACAAAACAAATTGGTGGTACAAATGCAAATATAGATTAGTAGTTACGTATGTACGAGTATGTTTGAGCGCGATTATCTCGTGTTTGGCTGAACCAATTTTCATCGTTAATTGATGAGGCTTTTGGGATATTATCTGACATAAGAAAACATATTAAAATATTATTATATATATATTTCCTTACAGCTTATATATGTTTTAACACAGGTAACACTGGCCACAGAAGGCATTCAGTAGAGGTCGAAAATTGGCGCTCGTCTGCATCGGGAGCCCAACGTGCGGGAACCAAAGCCCAATGGCCAAATAAACGTACCTAAATAAGTTCATAGGCACAATAGGCATAAGATGTAGGGGCAAATATCGTCGGGGACGCCCATAGATATATGAAAGATTTATATTTCTATGGGGACGCCAAACTGCGAATCTACCACAGATAAAGAATAAAACTCTTTAATATCGTTATCGCAAATGGCCTCATTTTTTCATAGTAGTAAAATTTTGTTTTCTCTGTATTTTACCATAGAGTCGCGTCAGCGATAAGAATGCCATTCGGGATCTTATGTGGAATGCCCGCGAAATTAAAAATTAGCTACATATTTTGTCAGATACGCATAATTATCCAATGCTAGATACCCGACGATATGTAAATAACATAGCATCTTGCGATTTATAAATACTAAAGAGTGTCTATTTAAGACTACTTAGAAGTAAGAAACTTTCAGATTTTCTATTCTTGCGTTAAGTTAAGCATTATTATTAAGTAATAATTATAATCATGTAGTAATGCAATGATTATAGTTCATATTATATTATAATTAAATCATTTTCAACATTTTAATGTTATAAAGAGAGTCGAAAGTGTAAAGAAGTAGGTGATTTGCCAACCTGTTTTAAATTACATTGTGTAATAGTTATTAAGTTAGTTTAGTTATTTTTTTGTTTTATTACGATTGTCTACCTATACTACCCTATGTATACCTTTTTAATTATGTATATCTACATATATCTGTTATTATTTTAATAAATATGATTATAAACTGATCTATCTACTGTTTTCATTTTAGCTATTCCATTAGACCCATAAAAATAAAATATTAGATAGGTAAGTATGTTATGAATGATTATGCTGATTGAAACAAAAGCAAATATTTTTTATCAACTTTATTTTCATCGACAAAACTAGTGTTTAGTGATCTGTGACAGTGAATAGAGTAAGTGCGAGCACAGCCAGTAAAATAGGCTTTGAATAGAAAAATTACAACACTTAAAAATTTTATACTTAGAACATTATTGTACAATATTATTGTACCATTTACTAATAAAATTTAGAATAATATTTCGTACACAGATACTTAGATTTTTATTTAAAAATGGCGTTCGCGCCAATACCACCGTCCACAGAATAAAAATTGTAACAAAACAAAATGGCCGACTGCGCCCGCTTTTACACAAAGACATAGAATTTTATTAAACACACAATTACTTCAGCTAATAACCAACACATCTAATAATAAATAGGTAGTTAACAGAACATTAATAAGTAAATAAAAGTTAGATCGACGTATATGTAATTAAGTCAAATTTAGTGTAGAAACTCATACAACTGCGTCCACTGATCCGCATCGTACGGACTGCATCATCGGCAATGCTAACATGCAATGCGTACTGATGACGTCATACGGAATGCGTACTGCGGGCATGTGGACGCTTACATTTGGGGGTGATTGATTGGCCATTACAGTAATAGGCAAGTATAGTATAGTCTAGGTAAGTATTTACCTAATTATGTAATTTAATATTCTTGTTCGTATTACACTACATCGGTAAACACAAAGGATTTTACAGTTTCAGTACCTTAACATACAAATGAGAACATTATTTGTCTTTCAGCAAAATTTTTTGTTTAGTGAAAAGAATATTTAGGCCCCACATGAGTATACACCAGCAATAACAGAGATCAATAATTTTAGTTTCCTATTTTCGACTTTAATCAGTAATGTAATAAAGTTCTGTTTATATTGTCACAAACTCGTTAGATATTTATCAATCAATGCGAGCTGTTCGTTTGATACAATGTTGCGGTTTATATTATAAAGTACAATACAGGCATCAAATTAGTCTTAAATGTCAAAATTATTTGATACATTTTCATCTTTATATCAAAGTGTTAAGGTTGAGAATCGATTAAAGGAATTTGACCTTTATGTGTAAATAGGTTATAAGCGTCAGTGCAACACACAACTATACATAGACACAAAACCAGTGCATATAAAAGGAAATCGGTACACTGAACACATTAATTCGTATTATTAAAATTTACCATTAAATATACAAAAGGTCACTTGTCGAAATAAAACTTGGACGGCATAAAAATGGAAACGTTTCTGATTTCTTCATTCCTTTCGTAATTAATTTAAAGCTGAACATTGGATAGTAAATTCATTTGCCGCCATTTTAAGATTCCTAAAGATAATAATGAATCATTAGCAACACTTTATTTAGTTAACTTGACATTTGAAGTTTCTCCGCTTAGTAGGTGGTGCTTGTGAGCTTTTTGATCTAAAAGTCCAATAAAAGTCGACTAATGTTGAAAATTCATGCTTATGACTTAGAAATAAAGATTATATTAGCTCAACTGTCAAATAACTAAATACCGTAAACAATAGGATACATACAGAATTATAAAGAAAAAATGCACCTATAGAATGTGAAAATGCTTACTCTGAATTAAAATTCATAGCTATGTAACATAACAAATACAAATTAGATGGAAACAGAGTTCTAATTCAATGGAAACAGAGTTCAAATTTGAGTTGAAAGTAATCGGTTCACTAAAATATGTAGTTCTATAATCGTCTACACTGTCTCTACGTTATACATATTAACATATGCACTGCTTTATCAAACATTTTAAAAATCAGGAATTAAAAGAAAAATGTTGAGTTGCTACTTTACAGAACCACTCACGTCAAACTAAACAAAACTGTCTCTAATTACATTAATGTAGTTATTGAAATTCGTACTAGTTTTAAACTCATTTTTAAAATACCAACATTTCCTTCTTAACCTTTCGTCTGCGGGTATATGAGACAACAATAGAATACACATTGTGGTTAAACTTCAAAATCGTTCAATAACCTCCTCGAATATATTTCAAACAATACTCATTTTTAATACCCCACAATAAATTTCATTTTCGTCTACTCCAAACTGTTTTCAACATCTTAAAATCTTTGTCGATAAAGTTAAAATATTTAACAAACTAAGTTTAAAAATAATTAAAAACTAACATAACATATGTAGCAAATAAAATTAAGTATTACAACATAAAAACAATTAAATCAATATTTTCAATTTGGCTTGTTTAAGATAATGTCAAGATCGCTCAATATTCTATAAAATGCGTACTTTTAACTTCAACCGACCTCACCAACATTACAATACTTAAACAAGACAACGTAATGACAAGACATGTCATTATCATAGTTTTGGGCTCCGGTCGGGCTCGAAAGTAGTCGGGAATCCCTGTAATACGTAATTACGTAAGTAGATTATCTGAATATTACCAAATTGCAACTTTTTTATCTTCTCGTCTGTTTAAAAACGTATTCTTTCACAGCACACTCCCTGTTCATCGTTCTCATTAATCCCATAACGACCTGCTTAAACAGACGTTTGTCTAAAAGTCTTACTAAAACAAATCGATAACTACTAAAAACAATATTAAAACTAAAACCTAAACATATTCAAATAACGAGATCAAAATAATGTCCAAACTTGCCTTCCAAAGGGTTGCATCATACAAATAATGCAGTTAAACAAAACACACCCTTATTGTAAAATTCAGTACACATTAAATTTATGTCATTTACTTTATAAAGTAGGTGTAAAAATCACAATCAATAAGATCACAAATATTATTCAATTAAGAGTGATGGAACGATACATTCATTTTCTAAACACACAGATTAGTGAACACATGGAGGGCTCGCTGCTGACTAGAGAATTTATTGTTAAGACATTTAATATAGTTACAGCCTCATTATAGGGCAATGTATAGTATAATTTATGGTTTCAAATATTTCTTTGGTAATTGCCAATAGACTATCAGCCAATCTAAAATCTTTGCTCACAGTAAAAAAAGTAGACTTTAAATCCTTTCTTCAGCCCTCCAGCTGCCACACAATATGTGATGAAACTTCCATTTCCTACTTAATCTTTACAATCCGAACCTTGCAAACACATTGACTGTGTGTATTCTAACATTAAGTTTAATTTCACACAGATAAATAATTCTAAGAGATCAATACTGCATACAACAAACCTTCCCGTCTCTAGTTACACATTCTATCAACAACATACTTTTAAAAACACATATTTACTAAAAATCTTTGAAAAAACATTTCCTTGTGTCAAACAGTGTTATAAAATTTAAATTTGAAACACGAAAACAATGCATGGTGCCAATTTGTGTGAAAAAATGTGTTTAGTTGTTGATGCCTCCGTTGTAAGCGTAATCCGCTTTGTTATGCATCACAAGACGGTTGTCCACGAAGTAAAAACTGTCAGAACACGTCTCAAAAGGTGCAGCAATCATTTCATCAACTGAAATATAAAAATAAAATTTTAATTGTTTTTAAGTATCATGTAGTTTAGTGTTATTATGATTTTGACACACTTTGGCAAAATTAAAATATATTTCATAAATCTAGAGCTTACACAACTATTCAAAGAAATGCAGTATTATTTTAACATGTATAAAGAAATAGAATTATTTTATTTGATGAAAAATCCTAAGGCATTTGCAATTTTCTGATGGAAGTATAATATGTAAATAAACTTTAAATGAGTATATAATAATAAGGTAAAATAAATGTCTTACCTAGATCAGGAGGCAGTGTAGGGAACTCATATATGTGTTCACAAGTATTTCTAGAGAATGGTATGCAGAAACCAAACTCAAAATCAAATGTCTTCAGTAGGGTGTCTCTGAAAAAGTGTTTCTCTATCATCCTGAAATGGTTCACAGGGCGAGCTCCGACAGTAAACTCCACACTGTAAAGAAATAATGTTATATTAGTTACTAACTTCTGCCAGCAGTGTTGTCCATGATCCCATGGGATAAAAAGTATCCTATGTGTTATACAGATCCTATGCAGATCCCTTCAGCTGTTTTGCTGTGATTGAATAACAAACATACACATAAACTCACAAACTTTCACATTTATCCGTTTATGTTAACTGCTGCATAGGTGACCTATGTGAGTGGAGGATTTGCCTATAACAGTTTTTTGTCGGCAGTTAAAGGCTGTTAGTTAATATGCTGAATCTTTGTGTATTTATATAAATACAGCATAGATATATTTTCACTCTTTCACACAAATTCTACTGCACAGATTTGGATGAAACTATGTAGATAGGTACAGAGATAGACAGTCTGGAATAATGTATGGAGTATCAAGTATCCATTTTTATAGGGACAAGTTGCTGGTAGACAATAGAAACTCATAACCTTGGTATGTGACTGAAACTACTAAGGACACCTACTGAATATGTCAATTAAACATACAAGAAGATACTCTATTAAAATAGCAGTAGAGCTGACAATGGACTAATAACACAATCTAAGGAACTAATCAATTATTTAAAATTTTAACGCTATGTTTTAAATAAGTACTTACGTAGCTCCTACAGTCTTAAGTTTTAAAAATTGAGGCGTGAACTGGTAGCGGACGAATCTTCCAGCGTTAGGGTCCAGGGGCTCTTCTGGAGCATCCTCAGTGCCCTCACTATCCACTCCGAAATCCGTCGGAGGCTTGGCGATCTCAAACAACACAGTTCCACTTTCCAAATCTCGTATCTTGAATCTCGTAAAATCTATATCGTATACGTTAGCTTCAGGACTACACATGTAAGTATCCGTGATCCTGTCTAGCCTCAGAACATCCTCGGGAGTTATTTCACTGACTATTACGTCGTCTTTATTGGTTTCCAACATCGATATTGATTCACACTTTTTCCCCACTAAACTCATTTTGAACTGGAAAATACACTCGCTCGTTGAATAGTAAGTAATCTCAAAAATATAGGCACGAAAGTTACAAATTATACGTAATGAAATGTGTATCAAAGCATTTTTAAAGCATTTTGATAATAATTATTGAATGAAAAATTCATTCGCTAATGTTTGTCTTTCACGTCAATTCTGAAACTATGACGGCGGCGATCAAGATCAGATACCCCAACAAATAAAAACAACAATAGTTTGGTTTTAATAGACTTCACCTTTTGGTATTAATTACTAAAGGATAATGCTAACTTTTATTTCATATTATCATAATAACATTTATTTACTATACTCCTGGTGAAAAACGTAAGTAAATATATAAAAATATATTTACAAAATTCGCTTTAACATTTTGAGTGTTCATTGAATCCGAACGTATAAAACTTCATATCTACCGCGTATTTTAGAGATAACATTGAACATAATTAAAAAAAAATACAAACAAAAGTAAACATAAAAATAAACTTATTTATTTAAACTTCATGTCTTGCGAACCTGAAAAAATTATTACCTATGTGAAGAAAACTTTACTTAACCGCTTGCGTGTAAGAGCACTGCGTGAAATAGAACGTACACAGTTCCGGTCGAGTTTCAGGAACAGTACGGTTCTTTTCACGATAAGTGAAAACCTATGGTGTATATTTCGATTTTGTATAGTTTCTCTGTGATGAATTTAAATTAATAAAACTATTCGAAGGATCAATAAAGTAAAACTGAAAATAACATAAAACATTTACCAAATGGATTTTTACTTTACAATGAGGAAAACTGTTAAAAAAACGAGTTACGTGGAAAGGAATGATTTAGCAATCGTTGACGTAATATCCGTTGCGTCATAACGAAGCATGCGCCTTGTCATTTTCATTGGTTGGTCATAGATTAAAATTATAATAATCTACCAATAATCGGGCCATCGCTCAAGTCTCGTTCTGTGATAAGTCTTCTTTTGAGGTGGTAGTGGACTGTCTGATGTGCATTTAAAGTGTTATAAAATAAATATACAACATGATTATCAAGGAATAGTGAGTATATTATGTTAAGGTTATACAAGTTTGCGAATACAAATCGATTTTTGGGCAATCTACTTGAAAATTTGCCACGGTCCACATAGTTGTTCCATCTTATCACAAGAAGCTGTACGTAAAGTAAAATTTTAATTGTAACATTTAATTGAATTGGTTGAGTTATAATGTCTACTTAATAAAAAGGTTGTGACAGTGACAGATGTTCAGGTCAAGGTTTGTCCGCGGAGGCAGTGAATTTCCGCGGATTTATTTAACAGATGTTGGTGGCATATTTGGCGATTAAAAAGTAAAATTAAAACGCAATTCTCTTTGTTTGCAGCCGTGTGACACTCCCCTTAACAGTCGAGGAGGTGAGTTTTTAATTTTAAGTTACGTTATGCTCAAGGACAATAAGTCTGGCTTTTGTAATCGAAAAATTCGCAACTTGCTCTGTATTGAATGTCATATGTGGCAATAAACTTGCAAAATTTCAGTTTAGATTAAAATCAGAGCTTAGTAACAATATGTGATTTATTAAACTGAACTTTAAAATAAAATTTTAATTTGTATGATATTATAATTCTCCTAGACTATTTAGATTAGATTTGTGATAAGTTATAACCATAAAGTCTGGAAGTTAATTCTTTACATTTCTTGCTCAATTTCTGTCACTAAAGTCTGACTAAAACAAAGGTAGAAAATAAGTAACATTGCAGTCTTTTTAATTTTGCAACAGTCAAGTTGATGGCTCTAGGTAGAATATTACTGATAGACCATACAAAAAAAGTAACTATCAGAATATAATAGAGAATGTAAGTTATACTCTAAATTTTACATATTTTTTTGTATGTATTTTTTATAATTAGGTAGGAACTAGGAAGTCATTTTTATATCTTTATAATACTGGCAAAGATACTAAACCAAACAGCCAAGTTTGGTCCAAAAATGAGAAAAAGTATGTTTGTGTCTATTTAAAAGTTTTTACAGTTCCTCCAGACCTCAGTTAAAAATGATATAACTTGGCAAGTTTTAATTTATAATTTATTGCGTTAGTTTTTAACAAATTACTTGCCAACTTGTTATATCATTTTTTGAGGTCTGTGCAATGTATGCTAAATCTGTCAATGATATAATTTAACATTTTAATATATTAGTCATTGCTGTCTTATCTACAATGAATGTTACTTATCTATGTCTGGGTGTAATAATCATGATACAAGTAGAAATCCATTATAAATATATTTAAAGTGTCAATTCTAGTCCTATTAAGTAATTTTATTATCTGTTGTGCATTTATATGAGGAAGAGAAATATGACCACTAAAAGTTACTTCAATACTTTAGGAAAGTAGTTGATAGCTGTATAAAACAATGAAACAATGAATTTATTTTTATAAATAGACTATAAAAGGACTCCTTTACATGTCAAAATTATTATAAAAATATCGAGATGATGGCGGTATTTGTCTACTCTGAGAATAAATGATGAAACAAACTCAAAGGTCTCTTTAAAAGACCAGACTACATTTGAATTTTAAAAGAAATAAAAAGAGTGTATGTGAACAACATTTTGTGTATTAAATCTGTGTAATCTCGAAGCCCTAACAGAGATCCAATTATTTTTATTACAAAAAGCTGTTAATATTATGTATATGTTCAACCTTTTTCCTTTGCCGAAGTGAACCAATTTCTGTCATAGTTAATCATAGTCAAACCTCCCAGCCCTGGTAATTTATGATTTAGTACAGGTGTAAAAATACTGATACAGTTAACTTTTGATATACTAGTGTTGATAGAGAACATAACTACCTTTGATACCACCTTCATACCTTGAGGAAAAGAGCATATTCCCTTTTAAAAGGCCAGTAATGCACCTATGACTCCTCTGGTGTTGGACGGCCCTGATCGCTTACCATCAGGTGATCTATATGTTTTATTTATATTATTGTTTGCCTTCTATTCCATAAACAACAAAGCGATCTAACATTTTAATTCAATGATAACATTGAATAAAAAGCAAAGGCTTTTGAAATAATATACCTATGTAATCTTTATTTTGGAACTCTGATAACAAAACAAGGAAAATCATATTTTTTTGTTCACTGCCTTATTGGTAGATTGGTGGCAAGCGCAACAAGCAAGGGGATTGGTTCTCGGATTATACATATTTCGAAGTTGAGCAAAATGCTACTGGCAGGCATACATGTAGGTTACCAGGGCTCCGGCTCAAAGCAGGAGTAGGAATGGGGTGGTTTTTAGTCAATAAGTCTGACACTCCCTCCCGCCTCACCCAAGGAGGGAGAAGTCATTGGATGATTTTTCCCCCTCAAAAAAAAAGGCATAGGGTGTCATTTCATATTTCTCCATGGTAACAAGAGGTAAGCAAACACCATTCTAGATAACTGAATATGTATGTTTGTATGTATATAAAATACAAATCATTACATTATCAACAGGTTTGGACTTTATTAAAGGCAAATACAGCCGCTTTTTCCTTCCTTACCAATTTATAGAGTTTAGTATTTATAATTAATACCTATGCAATTAAATATTTAAATAATATAACTGGCGAAATGTAATAAATTATTATCATTATGATCATAATGTGCAATATTCACCTATGTACCTACCTACCTCAGTTACAAGGAGTGTTGTAGATATTGACAATACTTATTGATAACATTTTAACTAAAGTCTAGACATTGTGACTAGTTAGCACATTTTAATGACTGTAGTCTCAAAGTTGATGTTATATCAAATGACCAACAGATAAAATGTAGCCTTTGTGTTATTCCAGATCTTAATCTACCCCTATTTTAAACTCAATCCCGATCCCTTCAGCCGTTTTGACGTGATTAAGTAGGAAACATACATTCAAGCTCTCAATAAAAATTGACTTTCATGAATCTTTAACATTCTCTAATTGATAATAAATTCTTTTACCAATAGCATATAGCAAAAAATAGTACGACGTTTTCCTCTATCCACCCCTTTCGGGAGATAAATGAAATTTGGCTTACATACAGACCCTGACCTAGTTTTATGTAGGGGTCGTTTTGACCTCGGAGCGCGAGCCAAGTCGCGGTACGCTAGTTTTACGTAGTGCTACAATTTACGCTAGATACGAACGTTGAAAATTGTTACAAAGGGTTATTGATACTGTTTTGAGGGATATGTGCAAATGTATTTTAGAATAAAATCTATACTAATATCTATACTTACTAATATTATAAAGCTGAAGTATATAATATTATAACGCTGAAGAGTTTGTTTGTTTGTTTGATTCTTTTTGTGTTGGATATCGCATTTATCGAGGAAGGTTATAGGCTATAAAACATTACGCTATGACCAATAGGAACCAAGCAGAGCGGGTGAAACCGCGCGGAAGTAGCTATTTTATTATAAACTAGCTAATTCCGCGCGGTTTCACCCGCTCTGCTCGGTTCCTATTGATCGTAGCGTGATGATTTATAGCCTATAACCTTCCTCGATAAATGCGATATCCAACACAAAAAGAATTATTCAAATCGGACCAGTAGTTCCTGAGATTAGCGCGTTCAAACAAACAAACAAACAAACAATCAAACAAACAAACTCTTCAGCTTTATAATATTAGTATAGATTAGATGTATTTTAGAATAAAATACATTTGCACATATCCCTTTTTTTTGAGGGGGTAATATCATCCAATGTCTTCTCCTGCCTTGGGTGAGGCGAGAGGCTCTACCCTTTATAGCTGAAGTAAAGTAGTAATATTTGCTTTGACGTTCAAAAGTGCCTTCGCGGTCTATTTGAAATAATTAATTTTGACTTTTCTTAAACCCCCGATGGGAGAAAGGCGTGGGTTTGTATGTATGTATGTATTTTAGCATTTACTTTATCTTGGTTCAGTCTGTTGGGTAGTAATAGTTTACCGCACTCGGTAACACTATCATTGATAGTAATACATTCCAAATGATACGTTATCAACATTTCCTTGTACTCCCTGGGAATTACTTGATAACATCAGTCCGTGTCGCCTTGTTAGCTTCACTGAGATAGGCAGACCAATGTCTCTATTTTTTCCACGCCATGACGTGTCTCAAATCGGTTAATAACACTCATTAATTAGTTAGTTAGTATAAAAATCTTATTTTTTAACATAAATAAAAATACTAAACATAATTTAAATAATATGTCCATAAGTATGTATTATATCGTATGTAATCGTTAACCTTGCGGCAAGGTTTAAAAAAAATCTCGATTCATCACTTAAAAAACGTCCTTGCTTATATTAATTTATGGTAGCATTTATAATAACTACTTATACTTACGTCTCTTTGACAATAATACGGAAAATAGATAGCAACAAACATTGCTTGTAATATCTTAAATTGCTAAGTTGTATGGGAAATGTCACCTTAAGGCGATTGTTATAAGAGTGATTGTCAGACGTCTTTTGTTACGTTTTTTTCGCCCTTCGACGTAGCAACTAAGAATCGAAAGAACTTGTGTATTTTTACAGAAAATGTATTAGCAAAAATTGCAGGCAAAAACTTACGTTTAAACTATGACAAATCGATTAATGTAACAGTCTATAATCCCTGCAATAATCCAGGTTTATTTATATGTAAGCTGTTGAGGTTATACCTCATTTTCTCGATTTTAACTGCAAATAGTGATGCGAAAACAATATATCGATAAATCATTACAAACTCTAGAGAGTAGTAGAGAGAGTCGTACTTGACCGTATTGTGTCTTGTTTATGTATTTAAAAATCATTTAACATTAAATTATTTGCTTATTTCATAAGCTTTCTATACACCGTAGTGGTAGATGTTTTCTATAAGGTTCCGATTTGGCTTTGTTTAGCAACAATATTATCATGATTACAATGGAAATAATGAAATAACTACCGAAAATCGTCTGAAACTACACTTTCTTTCTTTCTTTAAGAAATTATACAGAATAGTGGAGTATAAAAGATATCATCTAGGTATATCATATTACTGTTATTTTTTTATAACAATATAGACCAAAAGTTTAACTTATAACACAAATGTGAAAGTTTGTATTATTTTTGGATGTTTATCCGTCAATCGCGTGATTGCTGAAGCTACTAAACAGATTTTGATGAAATTTGGTATACAATTGCGGCCGAAGTCGCTGACAAAAGCTAGTTATTCAATAAAAATGCCAAATAATTTACGTCCACGGTACCTACAACAGCGTGCGCTTACAAAAGTAGGATAAGAAACTTGCCTTATCATTCATTGATACTCCTGCCAAGACTGGTTCCTCAAAGGAAGCCTCCTGGCAACACTCCAAGTAACAGTCACAAAGTTAGATGTATAGCGACCATAGATCTTCTGGTATCTTACGTTTCTCTTAGCTTACTAGCTTATTACGTAGAAATATGGACTACATTTCTACTTATAGAATAGGTAGCCAAAGCCAAATAGATCAATTGATTTTTAAATTATAGATATTGGTAGTTCTGGTTTCTGTTTCTAGATAAGTCGTTAAGATCTTAAGGTTTTCTGCGGTATTATTGAATTGTTTTTGAAGTTTCTTTCTGGACACATATGTTATCTAACATGATAGCAATTAAAATAGAATTTATACATCAATTAATTTTAATACTAGTTTTTAGTTATTACTAGATGGTTTAATCTTTTCCTATATTGAACATGAGCTTTTTGAATTCAATTTTTGGAAATTTGGAAGATACTACGTTCCGTCAGTAATGTCACCCACATGAGAGTTGCTTTTTTACGGAAATCTATACTAATATTATAAAGCTGAAGAGTTTGTTTGTTTGTTTGAACGCGCTAATCTCAGGAACTACTGGTCCGAATTAAATAATTCTTTATATATTGGTTAGTGCATTTATCGAGGAAGGCTATAGGCTATAAAACATCACGCTATGACCAATAGGAGCCGAGCAGAGTCACCCGCTCTGCTCGGCTCCTATATAACCGCGCGGAAGTAGCTAGTATTCTATAAATTCAATACTATAAAATTTATCTCTTAACCAAATTGTATCCAGATCTATTCAGCCTTAAATTCCCAACCCCTAAAAGGCCGGCAACGTACTTTTAACGCTTCTGGTGTTTCGGGTGTCCATGAGCGGCAGCATTGCTTACCATCAGGTGATCCGTCTGCTCGTTTACCGCCTTACACAATAAAAATAAGCCGTTACTGAGTTATTGGGTAACAAACGTCTATTCTTCTATCCTCACACATAATTATTGCTATTTATGGTTGTGCTAAGACTGTGCAACGGTTATATTAATAAATAATTATGTTACTCAACATTTTCTTTAATAAGGAAATCTTGACAATGACGAAGTATTGTTAATAGGTTGTAATAAAGTGTGCAGATCTAATTATAGTATTAAATGAGTTATTGTTTACTCTCTTGTTGATATAATACACGCGATATTCTTAAAGTAGGCCCTGTTCAGGCTATTTAACAAGTTATAAGGTTGTTAGAAACCATAAACTGATTTCGTTTTATTTATGCATCGAGAGATATTGATATGTTATTTAATGCTTATGCAATAATATAATAACAACAGTATGATTCAAAAGCCACATTTATAAAACTAACTGTATCTTTAGCATGATTACTTAGACGCAATCCCTTTCATAGGGCGATCTGTGTTTCTTTAACAATTAAAGATATAATAACAGTTGTCAATAACTCTCTTTTCTTTAGTATCATAATGTGTAAGAATATGTTTTAAATACATCTTTGTCCGCAGTATCAAGTGGGCCAGCTCTACTGCGTCGCCGAAGTCTCGAAAAACGAAACTGGCGGCGGTGAAGGAATTGAAGTTATAAAAAATGAGCCCTTCAAAGATTATCCCCTACTCGGTAAGTTGCTTATTTATTTCTATAGAAAATACTAAGTAGGGAATAAAGAACAGGAACACTGATTTACAAACCACCGATTGTACTCAAGCTATCGATATACACCACACTATCACAATATGAATTCAAAATATTTGAAATAACACACACGAGTAGCATATCGCATCAAGGTCTCACCTGTGAATGGACATCTGTCCCATCAAAATCATCCACTAAATCGATAGTCATTATAACGATAATCGATTCTTTTGTCCTTTAGAAATTCAGTGTCGATTGCATTAACCAGGCGTTTGACCCGACTGTTCTCACGTCAATTTTTATAATTTAGATCAATTAACCTTTAACAGCTATCGTTTGGGGTAATTGAGAACAGTGGAGAGCAGATATGTGACGGTTGACGCTAAAGGGAATTTTGTATGTCGCTTGCTAATCAAAATCTTCAAAAAATTGACTGATATTTCCAAATTAGTTGCGTATTTTCCTAAAACAGTTTGGCTTGTATTCTAATCCTCCCTAGCTGGCTAGTCTGAATTCTAAAACCTCAAAATCGTTTAATTTAATTGTGATATTTCCCTCCGACCCGCATACAGCAGTATTTATTTCCCCCATTTATACGCGGTTGAAAACGACCGAGAGTACATGCTGATTGCAAGTAGCTCTAGCGATTAGGGCCTCGGGCAGAAAAACATATTGTATGCTTCATACATCACATCAGCTACCGCCTCCTAACCTCAGGCATTGCTAATTGAACCTTTAACAATCGTATGAAATCTAGAAGATATAACTCGGCATGCTAATAAAGAAACTTGCAATACTAAAAACTAGTTTGTAAACAAAACTTGATTTTGATTACAAGGTTTTTTGATAATACCGGTTTTGGATATAGCTTAGTAACCGCTTACTATTTATATTATAGTAGATAATTAATTTATTATTAAAATTTTGTGAGGTCATTCGGTAAGATCCACACGTCATACAGTTTGGCACCAGTATATACCAAGCATGACATACGCCCTTATCGTTGTCTTTCAGTGATAATCTGTGACCTATCTACGCTATTACATCTAAATTGGAGTAAGCAGCTTCTCTCTCTTTCACTTCCCATTAAAATTACAAAAGTCCAGTTTCTGTTCTTGCTCAGAACCTCCGCTATTGTTTACTATACTTCAGTTTATAAAAATCCATGTAATGAAACAGATATCTTTCTCAAAATGTTTGTGAAAATAAGCAATCCAACTTCCAATTGTTTATAATAGTCTAGTGCTTTTAAACGAATTGGTAAGACGTGCATTTTGTAAGTTGTTAATCCCGAAATAGTCTGAAATTCACGGCCAAAACACCTACTCAAATTGTGTGAAATAGTTTCAATTATTGGAACAAGTACTGTTACACTAGTACACCTTGTATCTTTAGGATGAAGAACAAACATGTTTGAAGTCCAAAAAAGCAGGTTTAGTTTCAGTTTTTCGATAACTCGATTAAATAAAGCCGTTACTCATATTTCTTACTAACCAAATAAATTCATTATTATTTATTTATTGTTAAATTAACGCTACAAAAAACTTGCTACAAATTGTAGCCTTATTCATCGACTTTATTATGAATCTGACAAATGGATTTCTTGATTAATCGTATCGCATGTAAAATGTACGACTCAGTCAACACAAATAGGTGTAGTTTACTCCATAGTGGCAATTACGTCATGTGATACGTTTGAAATCAACGCATATACTATTGATAGAATCGTCATTCCCCATATTTGTCGTGAGTCAGAGGAGACACGTCAAAAATACACTGTAACAATAACAAGCTGGATTTAAACGAGAATTAATGTTCCGAATGTGCGTACATTCATCGAACCATGTAAAGAGCACTACCGCATTACGTTTTTAAACTATCGAACTCGATGACGTCATTGAATTTGCAATAAAACTTAATGGTTACACGTTATTGCGTTTATCGATTGTTTATGTGCACGTCTATTGTTTTGATCTACTTGTTTTATTTTATCGATATCGATAAATATTTTTTACACGCGTCACTTTTGGCAAGCTTCTTATGATTTTTGCAGGAATTATTACTATTATCTGATAAGTTGCTTTCGTGTTATAAGCACGATTATCACTTGAGTAGTTTCTAGCGCCTGCTATGTTATTTAAAAGTTTAATTTATATTATTCAGTTAGCCAGTAAAATATGCGTCCAATTAGTATCTACCTTACATACTTTTTACATTAGCAACGCAAAACATACCTTTTTGTATTATTTTTTACTATTTTTATTTATTTTAATTTGCAATGCCCTTTATTTTTAGACAAAAATAGAAAAATCTTCCAGGATGCGTCTTTGGCAGCGAAATCGACGGAGTCGTCGTCTGACTGTGGTACCTGCCCGGCTTGCAAAGCAGCCAGTATGCTTTCAATGTTCCGCCTAGAGTATGAATACAAGCTGTAGAGCGCTGGCTTTTCATTCAATTTCAATGAATCGTGACCAGCTGTTCGTTTCCCAAAGAAACACCCCTTTGTGTAACCTACATATAGTCGTTTCGGGTTCTGGTTGTGATGATGTTTATGTAAAGAGGACAAAATTCTACAGTGGGGGCTTTGGGCAACGTTTAAAAAGAATACAGCCTCATTGAAAAGCCAACGCAAGAACGCATTTTTAGAAGTGTAATTTTTTGCTAAATGTCATTTGTTTAGTGTTTTAGCCTTCTATAGCTAAGTAAATGCTAATTCTTATTACTTAGTTTACACAGTAATTTAATTCTTGTAGCTCAATAAGAAGAAGCGTTCTTCAGCTTATTTTATTCATACTCTAAGTTCCGTATATAGCGTGGGTGCATATTGTATTAACATTGGAACAAAAATAGATAGAAAAACTGTTTCTGAGGTATTACGTGATCCGCGAATGCATTTGATTACATTATAAAGAAATGATGGTGGTTTTAAACTACACAGTGAAATAAGATATATTTTTATTTTATTTTTATATCTTTATTGATTAAATTTCGAGGCTTTTAATCAAACATGATCATGCCAGCCTTATCGTACCCTAAAAGGAAAGCAAAGTAGAGCAGGAAAGAAAACATAAGATATATTTAATGATGAAAAGTGGATGCACATTGTACAGGGGCATTAACCCCTGTAATGTGCACCTCTGCCTATCCTTTCGGGGATAAAAAGGCGTGATACGATATTTTTATCAATATATGAACATTTTTTACATACTATCCACTGATGGAAACCGCATAAAATCCGTTGTTTTTGCGTTTATCGCTACCAGATAGCTTTATAAACGTTGTTACAGTTGTTCCTTTCACAAGCCACAAAAACCTATACATATAGGTCCCATATCCAAATTTTTATCAACATTTCCGTGGGAGAGCCATGCTTCGGCACGAATGGACAGGCTCAACCAGAGGGTTTTTTTTTTTGAGGATGGAAAATCATCCAATGACTTTTCCCGCCTTGTGCGAGGCGAGAGGGAGTGTCAGACTCTTACTGACTAAAAACCACCCCGTTCCTACTCCTGCCCGTCGAGCCGGAGCCCCGGTAAACCCGCTAGGTAGTCCGCAGCTCCGGATCAACCAGAGGGATACCACTGCTTCACAGAGAACCGGCGTGAAACAAAGACACGCCTTTTGGTTAAGGACCCAAGTCCCAATCCCCTAAAGCCCTTAAGGCCAGCCGTACACGGACTGCTTCAAGCAGTTATAACCGACTGCTTGAAGCCGTTAGCCATTCATTCGCTGCCGTACACACGACTGCTCGAGCAGTCGCGACCGCTTCAAGCCGTCAACAGCTTCAAGCAGTCGACGCCGACCGCTCGAGCAGTCCGTGTACGGCCGCCCTAAGGGCAGACAACCTACTTGTAACTGCTGTTGGACAGCGTTGATTACTTACTATCAAGTGATTCGGTGATCAGGGGGCTTACTCTTGAATCCAATTCCGATCGATCGATATTGATATTGTGAAATTTCGTACTCTTGAGTTGCATCACTAGCGCCCATTGCATCCGTATTGCGTGGGTAATGAACGAACTAAATAGTATTGAGTTTGACTTAATATTCCGTACTCTGAATGCTATTTTAGCAGCTACGATTGGGGTTGTATAGTTTTGACATTGAATATTTTATTGAATTGACATTGAAATTGGTTTCAAGAGTAAGGGTTCAGGTAAGCCCGTTTGCCACCCTCTCTCATAAAAAAGTCAGAGGCATTAGAATTGTGTATCCGTTGCGGACCATGTAGGTCTTTTTTTGAGAGGGGAAAATCATCCAATGTGTGATTCATCAAATCATCCAATGGATGATTTTCAAACTTCAAATTTCTCCCACTTTGGGCGAGGTGAGAGGGAGTGTCAGACTCTTACTGACTAAAAACCACCCCGTTAAACCCGCTAGGTAGTCCGCAGTTCCGAACCACTTTATTTGCGCCATCATTTCTGAGGAGATCTCCCCAAATATTACGGCACTATCGAAAAATGATCATAGTTCAATTGTGATCAAAATTGATACGTGATTTTATAAATATGCACCCACTGGATTACATAGTAAAGTCCAATTTCGTTTAAACAACGGTGTGATTATAGTTGATACGATCTTTATGTAGCTAGGTTAATGTAGATGTATTATAGATATAAGTGTAGTACCTAGTCTAGTCTTTTCTTTTTTATGTTTTACTAACTGACCCGGCAAACCTCGCATCGCCACAAACATTGTTTTGTCACCTTTTAAACCTTCCCTGGACTTCTACAAATAATTCAAGACCAAAATTTGCCAAATTAGTCCAGCCTTTCTCGAGTTTTAGTGAGACTAACGAACAATTGAATTTTATACATATACTAGCGGACCCAACAGACGTTGTCCTGTCTACACGTCTTTAATTTGAAAATATTTTTTTAATAAGCTAAAACATTCTGGACCTTTTTGATGAAAATTATTATTCAAATGTTATGACAATATCTAACGTCATAATATTTGACACTGCGATGGTAGCTCCGTCTGTTGGATCCAATGTAAAACATTCCAAAATCAACAACTACTAATAAATTAAAAGTTAATTAAAAAAAACATTGTCCGGCGGACAAAATTGTGAATCTAAACCATTCTCAGATCCTCTTGAACACACACAAAAAGTTTCATCAAAATCCGTCTAGTCGTTTAAGAGGAGTTCAGTGACATACACACGTACAGAAGAATTATATATATAAAGATGTAGACTAGTGTTACTGCGGTTTAGCCTGTGAGGTGAAGGAAAAAGATAGCCTTTATCAATCTCCAGCCTCTTATTCTTATCTCCAGGCTCAAAATGACACCATAAATTATTTTTTAATATTACTTTTTAACTAAATTCTTAATTCTATTTTTATATTTTGACATTGACATATAGTTTTGTCGACCTTCTGAAAGGATATTTGTTTGCGTAAACTAATAATAATCATTAAAGACCCCAAATAAAAAAAAGAGACCTCATGTTTTCAAAAAACAAACACTTAATTCATTTACTAAAGAATATCTTGCAATTTTCGTTCATTTTAAACCTGCGATAGAGTTTTCAAATGTTAGTAGTAGCGTAAAGTCGTTTGGAATCGGCAATAGGCTCGCCCTCTATCAGGCTATCATAACAAAAATCAATGTCATAATTAGTAAGACTTTGTTTATTGCATCATGGAATAAACACGGTACTAATTATTAAGATTTAGTGGGCAATAGTCCCCCCATAGGCCGCTTTGCCTGATAACTCTACACACATGAAAATCATTAATAGATAATGACATACTGTTTATGAAATGTCCAATAAGTAATAGTATTAATAACGAATTTGTCAGACTTACGCACATCATACAAATAAATCATCATTTACTTCAAATCCTGAGACAGTAATGCTTTTCTTGGACACATTATGTAAAGTTGTTATTATTAAAATACTTACCCGACTGCGTCAAAAAGAGGTTTATGTTTCTCACGAGGTATTTGAAAGGTTTCAAATAGTACCAATCCTATAAGAATAGAATAGTAGTTTGAGAGCCTATTCAGTACAAACAAAATGAAATGTTCTTTATTTACTTTAGATACAATATTGTCAAACGTCAATATCAGCTGCAAATGACAATGTCAATGTTGCATTCGTAGTTGCACTTAGGACTTTTTACCCATAAAGGTAATATCTATTCTTTTAGGGCCTGTGGCGACACTGACAAGTGACAGATGACAGATGACAGAAGTCGCACATAGACTATCGACGAGCAAATCAACGGATGACGTCATAAATATCCTGCATCGCACATACGAAGTTTACATGCGAATTAACACGGATAGAAAATCCCAACGAACAACAGTTGGGCAGAAAGCCCGCCAGGCATGATCACCTCGCCTGGTCGGAGGATCCTCCTTTTCTTAGGGAACTTTACTCGCGGTTCCCTAAAGTGGTGACCCCGACGTGATTGAAACCAACCTTCACGGAGCAGATCAGCACCGTCATCCTTATCGCCATCTCCCTCACCCATCACTTCTCCGCTGAGCGGTAATCAAGTCGCAGCCAACCAGCATCCTCGGCCTGATCGGGAACCACCACACGCTACATCCAAGATATGCAGCCTGGTTCTTCCCTACGGCCTCATCAGCGTCTAGGCACAGCACTTTCTGCACACGGTCTGAGGACGTCTTCCTCCCGTCAACGCAGACGCCAGCCACTACGCACCTACCCTCGCAGCATCTATTCCCCGACTCACCGTGGGACACTACGAGCTTCACTACTCCGACTCACTGGAGTATCACCCTGCACCGCTCACCCGACTCACTGGGCATTCAGCGGCACAGTTCCGACTCACTGGAACTAGGGACATTCTACACTGGCTCTGGCACCGCTTATCTCAAGCATCGACAGCCGTCTCAACAGGATCGACCTCCGGTCTTGGGGGGGAGTGATGTGGCGACACTGACAAGTGACAGATGACAGATGACAGAAGTCGCACATAGACTATCGACGAGCAAATCAACGGATGACGTCATAAATATCCTGCATCGCACATACGAAGTTTACATGCGAATTAACACGGATAGAAAATCCCAACGAACAACAGTTGGGCAGAAAGCCCGCCAGGCATGATCACCTCGCCTGGTCGGAGGATCCTCCTTTTCTTAGGGAACTTTACTCGCGGTTCCCTAAAGGCCTATAATCATGATTTTAGTTCCTATCTTGACGTTTTAATATTTGCTAGGCTTATACCCAGCTTTAAAATATATTCCAATACATTATTTTATCTATGAGATAATGTAAGCGCATTGCGATATTTGTTTGTATCCATGTAATAATGTTGTTTAACTTCTAAATATTAACGTTACAATGACGATGATGCAGCGAATTTTCGCGACCGATAGATTTTTAATTTCTCGTTAGTAAAAAATATTTAAGTACCTACCTAGATCTATGACTCTGCTTCAATGGGTCGACAAAGTCACTCGCAGACGGATCATAGAAACCGATCCTTTGTTTCCATGTATAGTGAGCAAATATTGTTTATTGTTGCGAGTCGTGACGTCATACGACAGTTTACACAGATGTCCCACGCCAACCATGGGTGTTGTGCACAGTTTACAAAAAACTGTCGAAAGATAATAAATGTAGGTAGAACTAAATTTATTGTGGGAAAGCTTGATTTTGAAGGCCAGTATGCAAATGAAAAGCATAGAATAGAATCAGGCGTTACTTTGCAAAGATCGATGCTACACTAACAATACAAGATTTTTAGTTTTCATTTCGCTTGTAGTGGAAATCCTTTGAAACTGATGGTGGTCTCGGAAATAGCATGGTTTAGAAGTAAAGCCAATGACACCGTTAAACATCTGGGGCCTTAGTCTGCTATTACAATTGTGTCAGAATGGTCGATCATTGAGCAATGCAAGAGGGAAGGAGCTATACAACCTACATAGCTCCGTCCCTTCCGCACCAAAAAATGGTTAACCATTCTGACACAATTGTAATAGCAGACTAAGGCCCCTGGTTGCAGACAAATTCTTTTAACTATAACCGGAATAAAAACTAAAAATCTATTGTATTGTTAGTGTAACTGAATAGCAGTTTTGTTATAGTTGCTTAAAAGCTTCTACTTAAAGGAGAAGGGTTTAAGAAATGTAGATTGTGATTGGATTTCTTAAACATCAAGTTCATCATTATCAGCTGAAAGATGTCCACTACTGAACAAAGCCATTCCCCTTAGTCCTCCACGGCCAATTTGAAATTATTACTTCTCGCATTTTAGGTAGAACTATTAACGAAGTATGGTTATACCCCATATCTGACAAATAAGAGTTTTAATGACGCAGAAACAGTCTAATCTATCGTTTGAATACTTACTTACCTACCCTTTGAAATCACCCCTTATTTATTCATCAGAAGTTATTTCTATCAAATTTGAAAAAGATAGTTTAGAACTCCCTCTTCGCCAATTTGAACGTGTCTAGCAAAACACGAGAGGTCTGGCGATGACATAAGAATGACGTCATAGCATTCGACGTTTCAATTTTACTTCAGGGTCAAAAACTCGTGACCTCAACTGCATTGCTTTCAGAAATACTTCACTTCTCTTTTGGTGAAAGAGAGTAAACGAATTCTAAGGGGATGATAGACTTAATTATATTATTAACTGTTTAAAAACACTTTAGAGTTTATTTCGATGCTTTTTTAGGAGTAGTATTTCGTAGCTTATTTGCCAAATGTCCAGTTATGATTCTTACTAAACAACTTTAGTCTTTTTGTATTATTGGCGCGAAAGAGGTATGTAAGATTCGTAGCAATTGGTATTCCGTTCTCTGTCCCTATAGGAGACAGGCGTGAGGTTCTGTATGTGTGTATATTTGGCAAAAAGTTATGACGAGGTCCTAAAGCTTAGACTTATTCACCGAAACTACTACAGACATCGATGTGTTTTATTGATTTAACAAATTAGTTTGAAGACGCAACAGTATTATAATTTTTAAGTAGCACACTAAATGGATTTATTTTCATAACAAGTTTTACCTAACTACCTAACTCCAGTTCTAGGCCAAACGTTAATTCTCACCCACTCGAAATTGAGTTTTGGCAGATGTAGAACACGGAGAAAGGAGATTGAAACTATAGTAGTTTAGATAAGGTTACCTGTACCCTTAGTACGAGTTTGATTTATGTTGAACGAAAACGAAACGAGAGCGCGTTCGGCGTTCTGATTGGCCAGCGCGAATAAACTAACCAATCACATGGCCGAACGCGCTCTCGTTTCGATTACTTGAAACGTAAAGCAAACTCATACTAAGGGTACTGTACTAGTTTGTTAGTGCTACTAACTTGATGACTAACAAGATGAGGTGACGATAGCATTATTTTTAGAATACTAATAACTACTATAAGTGCCTATAACATCATACGATAACGATGACGTCGGTAAAAAGGAAAAAAAAAAATGTTTATGGAAAGATTTGAACACAAGGGTCGTATGTAAATAAGATAAATTATGAAGAAATTATTATACATATTTTTGGTTAGTTCAAAAAATATTGTAAAAAAACTGAAGGTCGTTTTTTTTGTATATTTTATGCGTATTCATTACTGGCTCGTTGGTTTAAAGTTTTAAGCGAAGTAATATGATAACTTAGTTACTTTATTAACAGTTAAAGGAGCCATGCTTTGGTACAAGTAGACCGACTTGACCATAGCGATAAAAGCCTTTCCAAAACACAGGCCTAATACCATTACTGACCAAAAGCCTCTTCTTGGCAGGGAGAAGGTTTAAGCACCATTCTTATGTTTTCCTTCACCGTATGTCAGTGGCGTCTAAAAAGAAAGTCACATTTGTACTTGCCGTTGGTAGATTTCGAAACCGCGCCCTCATGCAAGGGAAGCGGGCGTCTTAAAACTCCGGGCCATCTCATCTCCGACACATAAAAAAAGCTGGCAAGATATTGTCATCAAAAGACCTTTGAGAAGCAAAAATAGACGGTATAGATTCTGATAGACTTCCATAGTGTTGATGGGGATCGTCCAATTAGTGGCGACGTCGATATCCATTCGATAGACTCGATAGAGCGTTCCGGTGCACTAGACATCGGGCATCGGGCGTCGATGTTGTAACTCAATTAAGGCACACTCGTCACTACTTGCCACTATAAAAAGGCGGTCAAGTGCGAGTCAGAAGTTGCGTACAAATAAGAATAATTATGGCGATTTCGGTAATTTTTTAGTACCTTTTTTTGAGGGGGAAAAATCATCCAATGGCTTCTCCTGTCTTGGATGAGACGAGAAGGAGTGTCAGACTCTTACTGACTAAAAACCACTCAATTCCTTCCCTTGCTTTGAGTCGGAGCCCCGGTAAACCCGCTAGGTAGTCCGTTTTAGTACCTTAGAAGACTCTTTGATGATATAAATAAATGATATAAATGATAAATGATATAAATGATATTTATTTCTGTAAATAGATTATAAAATAACACTATGATGATACGAAAAGTCAAACTTGTAGATTTATTCATGAATAGACGAAACGAATGAGATTTTGCCAGGGACGTGGTATTAAGTTCGTTCTATTATCATCTACGTGAGGACATATATTTTATGTGTTATTTACTTACCTGTGTAGCTACAGACAAATGCTTATTAAATACGGTTCTATTTTAACTGAAAGTTAATAAATACTTCATTTAACTGACAAACATGCTATCAAAAACTTTCCTTAAATATAAAATACAAATACAAACAATTTATTTCTATGAAATCCTACAGCCAGTTTTATACGTGAAAAGTTAAAGTCTGTCTTATTTTCTTAACTAACCAATATTAATGATGCAGGTGGCAAGTTCTCGTCGGGGCAGTACACATACAAGATCTACCACTTGGCCTCGAAGGTGCCCGCCTTCATCAGGCTGCTGGCGCCCAAAGGCTCCCTGGAGGTGCACGAAGAAGCGTGGAACGCGTACCCATACTGCCGAACTGTGCTTACGGTAACAATTGTAGCTTTACGTTTTATGAGTCCCCATCGATCTTGAAACTAGTCGTTTTAACCCGTAAAATAAACTAATATTGCATTTTATCGATAACTACTTCAGTATTACTTATTCTATGAATTCAGTATTCCACGCGGATAAAGTGGCGGACAAAACGGTATTTTTTTTTACTTTTTAAGGCAAAAGCTAGTTATTAATTTAAAAAAAAATACCCCTTGTGTCTTTTAAACTTTTGTAGTCGACTGTACCATAATTAATTTTCCTGACTAGGGGACGACAGTGGACAACGTTTCTATGTCTTTTCTATGAAAATCCACTCTCGTCCCCCGGGGGCCGAGTGTGGACTATGTTTAGGGGTCGAGTTGACACCAATGAGCAAATCTTTTTTTAGGGGCCGAGGGTCCGAAAGTGGACTAAACGTTCAAACAAGTAGTGATAAATGCAATTCATTTTAGTACTCTACCCAGTAATAAATACACCTTTGAAAACTCCGCTGCCAATAAATTCTCGTATTTATTTAACAAACGACATCATTATCTTATCTGCTACTAATGGTTATAATCAAAAACAAACTGCAGTGCCAAAATTATCCTTATGTGCATAGGAATAGAGATGAAGTTTCGAATATCATGTTCGATGCGGTTAACAATAATAATTTAGATGTATTTATCTGGTGGGTTTTTGGGATTATGCTGAATTTTTTTTTTATGAAACGAGCATACGTATCACCTGATGGTAAGCAATCGCCGCTGCCCATGGGCCCTTGAAACACCAGAGGCGTTACAAGTGCGTTGCCGGCTTTTTGGGGGTTAGGAATTTAAGGGTTGTTGTTCGGGAATGGGGGATTAGGAAGGGAGGGAATTGGGTCTCCGGTAACCTCACTCACACGACGAAACACAACGCAAGCGTTGTGTCACGTCGGTTTTCTGTGCTGAATGTGTTGATTGTTCGTGACTTGTGTACATATACACACCTGTTGACTTCATGATCATCATCATACTATCACCCTCTGAAGGTCATCTGATGAAGACAGTCCTCGCATTATAATTTCTAGATCAGCAACCTTAGTACAAGTTTGCTTTACGTTTAAAGTAATCGAAATGAGAACGCGATCGGCGCTCCGATTGGTTGGTTTATTCGAGCCGGCTAATAAGAGTGCTTAATACGAGTTTGTGGTACATGTACCGAGATCGTAACAATCGATTGGTAGATTGACTCCGTCCAATCAGAACGCCGAAAGTGCTCTCGTTTCGATTACTTTAAAGGTAAAACATACTCATACTAAGGGTACAGAATTTGGAACTGACTTGTCTGTTTGCTATTCAAACATTCTCCTTTTTGGTCCTATAAAAAATATTCGGGTATACGGGGTTAGACGACGACATCGTCAGAGTGGCGGAGAGCCAGTGGATGCAGGTGGCGGCTTGTCGTTCTACGTGGAGGACTAAGGGGAGGCCTTTGTTCAGCAGTGGACGTCTCTCGGCCGATAATGATGATACGGGGTTAACAGAAGTTTTAATGATTGCCTTTATTGATTTCAGAATCCCGGCTACATGAAGGAGAACTTCGTTATTTGCATAGAATCACTGCATTTACCAGACGCCGGCGATCAGTACAATGTGAGTACAACATTTGTTTATATATTGTCGTGTTTTAATTTCACTGTAATGGTTTTAATGAGGTAAAAATATCATACTCCTTAGTCTTTCTCCCCAAATGCTAAGCTCTAGGCATCTTATGAAGATTTCTTTCCGTCATTGAGAAGTACTATGAAACGTAAACTATTGAAAAGTATTTTACAAATAATACTCTTTAACCCCCGACGCAAAAAGAGGGGTGTTATAAGTTTGACGTGTCTGTCTGTCTGTCTGTCTGTCTGTCTGTCTGTCTGTCTGTCTGTGGCATCGTAACTCCCGAACGGATGCAGTGATTTCAATTTAGTTTTTTTTTGTATGAAAGGGGACTTATGTGCGAGTGTTCTTAGACATGTTTGATGAAAATCGGTTGAGCCGTTTTAAAGTTATGGGCAGATTAGCCGAAGGACTGCAAATATACTGGGATGGGGTCTCAAATTAAACCACACTGAAAGAAGATATTGAAAGATATTATTTTTTCGTATTAACAAAAATAAAAAATTAAATAAAAAATTAAAAATAAATAAAAATTTAATAACAAAAACTATATATTTTTTTAATTTAACTGTTTATTATAAACAAAAAATCTTGCACCAATGTAATCTTTAGCCTACTTATAGAAACAAAAACTAGTAATTAATAAGTCAAAAAAAAAGCGAACGAGCTTGACCTTAGATGTAATCTTTACCTTAAAAAGAATCGAAATTATAGTAAGTATATGTAATATACTAAGCCTAACTTAACCTAACCTACCTATAAAAAGTATAAAATAAAAAATTAAATTAAAATTTAAAAAACCCCCGACATAAAAATTAATTTCCCTTTAAAAAGTAAAAAATAATAAGAGAAACTTAATCTTAAAGTACCTAAAAATGTACTAATAATTCTAAAAAAAAAATACGTCTCGTTGGGGGATATATAGTTATATTATACTGCAACGTCACGCCTTTTATCCCCGAAAGGAGTAGGCAGAGGTGCACATTACGGCATGCCGCTGTATAATGAACAACCACGTTTCACCATTTGTGTTATAAGTCCCATGTAATAGGGGACGAGCCTATTACCATTTGCTACTACTTAGAAAAAAAGCCCAGTAATACTTTGCCCGACTCGGGAATAGAACCCAGTACCCCTTGTCCGGCAGTCGCACTAACGAGGACCAATCGACCAACGAGGCGTTTGTCTTTATATTATGAATATAATTCTTGATAAATCGTTACAATAACTAAGCGTAAGCGCAACGCATTATAACTTCTCTATTAACATCTAACTGAAAACAAGAAAAACAAGTTTGTTACAGTCAAACAGATATAAACAAACATTTGTTTTAACTAATGGCGCATGCCGTGGTCTGATGTAACTTGTGTAAAAATACGAAACAAATACTCGACGACATAATCTTAAATGGAGTTGAAGTTGCTAATCAATATAAGTACATAGTGTACTTATGTACTACTACTACTACTTATGTATAGATATTTTTAGAGTGACTAACAGACTGAGATAGATAGCACTCATTTAAAATTGCAGAATTCCTAGATAATCAAAATTAGTCGTGTAAACTCAAAGTACGACTGCGTCTTTGGTCGAGTGTTCGCTGGTGCAACTGCTAGAAGTCGCGGTTTCTATACCCAGGTTAGGAAAAGCGATTTTCGAAAATGTCTCACAATGAACCAAGTAGTATGGAGTTGTACCAGGAACTTACATATAGGATTACCCCTTTCACACAACTAACTGCACCTCTGTAGCTTTAGTACGAGTATTACGTTTAAAGTAATCAAAACGATCTGAATGGCCGACTCGAATAAACAAACAAGAGGGAACTGATTACTCGTTCAGGTATTATAATACTCGTAATAACCATCTCTTAATAAGTTATGTAGCGTGACGTAGCTCCTAAACTAACCCCTTACTTTTACTGTGAGGTGTCACTTACAGATTAGAAACAACCAAAATGTTATTAAATGTCACTTTCATCAATCTTAGCATATGCTTCCTTAAAAAATAGGAGAGGTTGATGAAAAGGGGGTATTCAATCAATATTGCGTTGGCAAAGTCGCGGCCAAGAGCTAGTATAGTTATGTAAGTAAGTGGGTACAAGTGTCGGTGGTCGTTTAACTTAAGTAGGCGCGGTGCAAAGGTCAGCCATTACTGGTTTCCTTGACATTGAGTTGCGTTTTTAATGTTTAGGAAAACATAAAGAGTATCTTGTCTTGTCTCTTTGTGTTTTATATGTGACTAGCTACTTCCGCGCGGTTTCACCCGCCTTGGTGGCTCCTATTGGTCATAGCGTGATGTTTTATAGCCCATAGCCTTCCTCGATAAATGCACTATCCAACAAAAAAAGAATTATTCAATTCGGACCAGTAGTTCCGGAGATTAGCGCGTTCAAACAAACAAACAAACTCTTCAGCTTTATAATATTAGTATAGATATAGCATGTTATTGGCTTGGAGGTGGGTTAGGTCTGGGACATATTAGGTGACTGCTCGGGCTGCACCGTCTAGGTGGTGATATTGTAAAACATCCTACCTTCCTAAACTCCTGCTATCCTATCTTAAATACGATGGAGTTTCTTGCTCGTTCTTCTCCATTCGAAGCTACACTTTAGAATGAGCACCTAGCTTCACTCACAGACAATTTAATTTGATGTTTCAAAAGTGCCTTATTTAGGATTAATTGACATAAATTCTTTGACGATATGTACTTATAAATACGAAAGTTAGTGAGTATGTAAGGATGTATTTAATATGCCTGTTACTCTTTCACGAAAATACTACTGGATGGAATTGGAGAGATAGATTATAGTCTGGATTATGGAATAATATATGGGGTAATTGTCTTAAGAACGCTTGCTTAAACTAGTTGTTACTTGTTATTATACTAGCTAGTACTAGTCCGATAATTTTATGATTTAACACTGAAAACTACTGACAGTAGAGATAAGGTTACATAGTACTACATTCATGGTGGTATGCTAGAATGTCAAGGTGGCTTTAAAGTCATTACTCATAGTACATACACTACGAAAAAACTAGGTTAAAAGTTTCAAGGGTGACATTTTGACTGACCATGGCAAGTGATGAAACTGTATGTTTAACTGTTTAACTTTTCCACCAGAGGTGTGCTATGCTACGTTCCTGATGCGTTTGGCTTCCACCAATCATATTCATTGGTACACAGCACTCTGCATCTCTAGTGGAAAAGCACATTGATAAGTAGATACAATGAAATTGTGGCATGGCTCATTGACAATATGGGCTCAAGCCCTGTTACATGGGCCTTCTAACACGGGTGAAAAGTAGGCGTATCTTTCTAATATTATAAATGTGAAATTATGTTAATGGTAATTAACGAGAATTGTCTTCAAATTGGTTAGGCAATACAGTACCCTTAGTACGAGTTTGTTGGTTGGTTTATTCGAGATGACCAATCAGAGCGCCGAACGCGCTTTCGTTTCGATTACTTTAAACGTAAAGAAAATACGTACTAAGGGTAATGCGATCCATAATTGATTGTTTCGAACATGGGTGTGATGTGCTTATGAAATTGTGTGACTGCAAACACACCCATAACGCATGTTGCACTGCTTATGGTCGCAAGTAAACTTAGATTATGATTGTTAAGTAGATAAGATGGTAAAATAATGCTTTACAATAAGGAGGGATATCCCCGAATGATTTCGAAAGGCTTTTTATCAATTGTAATCAATTATTCAAGTGTGGTTCGATATTATCAATTGTAATACAAAACTCCATTAACGAAAACCGATTATTATTTCCGTGTACATGGTGAATCATAATTCCCCAAAAGTATAAGCAAAAAGGTGCGCTTATTGATTGAATGTAACAATCACTTTTTGCCAAATAGGCAACTTAACTCGAATGTCAGAATCTAAGAGATAATATTGACAATCACACTTTTCGTTGTAATTATGTACCCTTTTTAATGATGGGGGAAATCTTCATAAGACTGCTAGCTTTCAGAGAGTAAAATTAGGGGGGTGTGGGATTTATACTACCCCAGGGATTAGAATTTTTATTTATTAACTATTTAATGATTCACCAGAAGCAATTAGCGGACCCAGATTTGACCAACAAATACAATTAAAATGTAGGTTATATTGTAAAGTAGCTTCTGACAATGGCTTCGCTAGCAGTCCCGTTGGATAAAACGCGTATATCTGCTCCAGAACATAATCTACCCCTGTTCCAAAATTTCATCATGAAACTTTCAACAATTTTGACGTGACTGAGTAACAAACACACTCACAAACATTCGCATTTATAACATTAGTAAGATTTACCTCTATCTATACTAATATTATAAAGCTGAAGAATTTGTTTGTTTGTTTGAACGCGCTAAACTCCGGAACTACTGGTCCGATTTGAATAATTCATTTTGTGTTGGATAGTGCATTTATCGAGGAAGGTTATAGGCTATAAAACATCACGCTATGACCAATATGAGCCGAGCAGAGCGGGTGAAACCGCGCGGAAGTAGCTAGTCTTACATATACCCGTTAGATAAACAGTAACATTAACATAAACACAAGCCCCAGTCACCTGGATGTCGCGTACAATTACTTGTAATTACACTGCGTACACGCCACGTATAATCACAAGTAATGAGATTACTACAGTCATTACCTACTGACGGAGGCAACACAAGGTCGCCTGTGATGACATTTTTATAATATTATACTCTATTGTTGTAATCGTAGGGTCGTTTATCGTGTTTTGTGTTTGGATTGGTGTTTTTGAAGGTTTTTTCAGGTAGTGTAGAAAAGTTTGTGGTTATAATGTTAAATTGTTTAATTTCTATTTCACTTTGTTCAAAACTATTTTTATAATTAGCTGTTTTTTTTACATTTATTACATCACTAGCAACTAGCAAACCCGCCACCAATGAATTTCCCTGTTTTCCTGCTTTACTCTTGTTTTTCCAGAATTTTCTTAGCTATAAACCTCACGAAGCCTGAGACCTTTCCAATGAATGCAAAACCGTGGAAATCGGTTCGTGCGTTCTGAAGTTATAGCGTCAGGAAAGAAAACCCGACTTATTTTTATATTATACACTATGCAGAAAGTTTTTAACATAAAACAGGTGTTTTTAACCTTTTCGCCGCCCAGCTATACTAAACACGATGTGTCGCCGTACGCCAACGTATAAAGGCGGGTCCAGACATGTATCATTTGCCCGATCCGATCACCGTATCCGATCACCGTATCCGTATCTGCGTTTGTATCAAGCCCCGTATCAAGTTTTGGACGCCTCCGATTTGCTCCGTATCCGTATCTTCACAATAGTCATGATCGCGTATCAAATTGCTTAGTTCAGTTTCTGCTCTCGATCAAACATGTTGTCGCAGTTGGTTGAAGTGTACGAGAATTTAGCAATTTCATGTGCCTGTTTTATTGTCATTCACAATATTCTAACTTCAAAACCAAAACAGAGACGATGGTGGCAAACGGAATTATTTAGAAACAGATACAGACTTGGAGGAAGAGCTTTGATGAGAGACCTAATGACGCGTCCAGACTGACCCACGTCCGTATCTGTATCACCTTTGATGATCGGACAAAAACCGACATGACATGGGACGGGCCGTATCATAACAGCGTATCGAGATCGCGTATCATGATACGCGTATCATTCCCCGTCCACATATGCGATCATGATACGCGTCGACGATACGGATACGGTGATCGGATCGGGCAAATGATACATGTCTGGACCCGCCTTAAATGTATAATAAATGTATAGTACGAAAGTAGGGATGGCGGTAACATCATGTCGATAATGAAAAAAAATATGTGTAAATTTAAATTGGTACTCAAATTTACAATTAAAAATACAAACTGTTAAATTATAATGATAATTTGTTTTATTTTATGAACATTTATACTAAGAAAAATGGGTATCCGTTATCGGAGATGAAGATACATGCATAGAGTTGCTAGAGATAATAATAATAATTCGTAACATTAGCCACTTCACTATTCATTTCATAACGTAGTCTGTTTACTTCATATCAAGTCATTGGCGTTCATAGCACGATAAATTTCGTAAGGAATAGAGTTGTCTATGCTTTTCTTTCTTTCTATAGAGCTTGGTTTGCTTTTGGTTTCAGTTTACATTTAAAATCAGGAACATTGTAGTGATTAAAAGTGGCAACATATGTGTAGTTTTGGAAATGGATGGTAACTATTTTAATACATTATCGTCCTCTTCTGATGTGCTTTCCTATTCAACATCAAGGTCAGAATCAGGTTCCACACCTTCTAACAGCCGCAACAACTCATCCGAATCATATTCGGTCATTTTGCACTGCACTGGGAAAGAAAAATGTGCGTGCACGCGTCGCCCGGCACTATGACACAATGACCTTGACGCCTATGCGCTTACGACGTCACAGGTTTACTTCTATTGAAGTTGACGGCGCTAGTGTCACTCGACATCTTGCCATTACGTAGAGATGGGTCTAGCAATATCGAAAACCCTCAGTACATAATAATTAATTTCAATAAAATGATTTTATAGGTAGATGTACATTAATTTTTAAACGCATTGTAATACGTTATTTACTGACCGGAATTTCTTTTTATTCATAGAATTCAAAAAACGATTCGATGGAAAAGAAAACAAATATTATAGTAAATAAAGATTCTAATGAATGCAACTTTCGCGTCACATCACTGGCCTACTTGATATGAAGTCGTTGGCGTGCGGGACATAAAATTATTTGAAACCTTTTATGTTTTACCTTTTTAAAACAGAAAATAGTCTGTTTTGCATGAGAAAAAATAGTTCGTCGTGTCCATATTACAAAATTACAAAGAAACAAATGTTTTATGTATCGTAAATGTATTTCTTATAGTAGGTAGATACAATGAACTTCTATAGAAGTAGTGGCGTGGACGGCACGAAAATCCTGAACTTCTATAGAAGTTGTTGGCGGTGAAAAGGTTAACAACCTAACACACCTCCTACCTCATTCAATCCAGAAGGAATAATTTCATAATCTTTCACTCACAAAAAAGAGGCACACTACGCGAGACACAATGTGTTTTCTATTGTCTATTGTGTGTCATACATCGACAGATAAGACGTTAAACAACTTTTTTTGATCTCTTCTTTCCAGGTACACGAGCTAACGCCTGAAAAGCTAAAGAACCGTGAAGTGGTCCACATAGACATCGCGAATGACCCCCTGTCCTCCGCCGACTACAAGGTAGAGACGGACCCCACCAAGTTCAAGTCCACCAAGACGGGCCGCGGGCCTCTAGTGGGCCCCACTTGGAAGAACGATGTGAAACCCGTAATGACATGCTACAAGCTCGTCACTGCTGAGTTCAAGTGGTTCGGACTTCAGGTTGGTTTTATTTATCTTTATGTTTATTTTAATCAAAGTACATACATCACATCACATCACACAATCAGTCTATAAGCGGCCACTGCTGACCAAAGGCCTCTTCTTTTTTTTTATATCTATCGTCACGCCTTTTATCCACAAAGGGGTAGGCACGTTATGACACGTAAAAATGCAACCGTATAATGTACACTCACTTTTTACAATTTATGTTATATTGCCATATACCGGGCACATTTCTAGACTCCGTGCTACTATTGAAAAATTTTCGAAAAGCCGAAAAAAGTTCATCAGTACTTTGCCCGATTTACTAATGTATATTGTTATCTTTTTTCAGAGTAAAGTAGAAAACGTGATCCAGAAGTCGGAGCGACGGTTGTTCACCATATTCCATAGGTATGTTACATTTTATAATAGACGAGAAGCTCGTCTTGTTTCACCAAGGTGGTAATTCCTTCTCCTTATGGGAAGAGGACGCGGCGACGTCGTCGCGCAGCCTACTCTCATGAGCAAGAGTCCCTCTGTGACTCGATATTAGTAGAGCATACCTACATTACCTCACGTCTGTCTCCCATGGTGGTAGGCAAAGATAAAGGAACGCAATTGCTACGATTCTTACATATCGTGACTTTCGTCATCAGTCTTTTTATGCACGCTTGTCGGTTAAAGGTGCTTTTAATTTGGCCTTAATATATCGCCAATCGATCCCATTCATATTCGCCTTGAATATTTCTTTCGTAAATCTGCTTTCATCCATCCTTTCTACATGTCCAAACCATCGTAACATTCCTTTTTAGTAGAACTTTACTCAGTATATTTACATACAAATTATTTCCAATCATAATAATTGTTTTACATTTAGTTCTCAATGTTATACCTATTTCTCCATTAGAATATTAGTCGATACGTATCAGAGAGTTGTAATAATTAATTGTTTGGCGTGTCCGTTATCTGTGAATAATAGATAACGTGTTAATGTGCGAGATAGTGCTGTGGGCCACGTGTCCTTATCACTACACTGATATTACTTAGTACCGTTACTATATTGGAAGTTATTTTGTGGATTATTCTATTTCTATTTCGATTAGCATTAACTTACAAGCGGCCTATGTAGAAATTATTGGGGAAGGCCTTTGTTCAGCAGTGAACCACCATCATGTCATAATTATAAGTTTGAAATTCGCCTACCTGCGTTGAGCTAGCAAGGTCAACGTCACGCCTTTTATCCCCGAAGGGGTAGGCAGAGGTCCTATACAATGTACTCCCACTTTTCACCATCTGTGTTATATGTAATAGGGGGAGAGCAAGCTTAAAGTAATGATTAATGTTCAATTTCAGCCATAGTTGAATTTTGATAATATCTTATACAAATATACAATAGCCAAGCCGGCCAAGATAACTGATAAGTATAAGTGGCCACTGCTGAGCAAACTCGTCTCACACGTTCTATTCAATATCTGTCAAAAACCTAGATCAAACAAGAGAATTCTGATATTCAAGTCGTCGTTACTTGGGTCGGTCCCGTCGGTCAGGTGTTTGCGCTTAGCAACACATTTTATTAATCATTTTTGTTTATATAGATATGATAGTGTAGATAAGCTAGCCACATAGACGACTACTATCACTGACAATTATTCAAATGTTGCCACCTTTTACAGAATCCAGTAAGGGAACTAACTGTTTGTTTATATTGAAAATGAAACGAATTGTTTCTAATTATAGTTGCTATATGACCGTTTTCAATAAATCATCTCTTGACTAAGAGAAACTTACTTAGGTGTCGCTTATAGTTGGTGAAAAGAAATATTTTGTTAAGTATAAACTACCTTAAGTATAAGAGCACCTGAAAATGTAAAAGATTTGTAAGAAAATATATTTTACTAGCTACTTCCGCGCGGTTTCACCCGCTCTGCTTGGCTTCTATCGGTCATAGCGTGATGTTTTATAGCCTATAGCCTTCTTCGATAAATGCACTATTCAACACAAAAAGAATTATTCAAATCGGACCAGTAGTTCTGGAGATTAGCGCATTCAAACAAACAAACAAACAAACAAACTCTTCAGCTTTATAATATTAGTATAGATAATAACTTTCGTGACACATACAAAATTAATGATTATGTGGGTGAGTAAGCCTATATTTAACATGATAATTAAAAAACGATCTGTTTATTTTCCAGACAAGTGTTCTGCTCAATCGACGACTGGTTCGGCATGACCATGGCCGACATCCGCGCCATCGAGGACCGCACCAAGGAGGAGCTGGAGAAGTTGCGGCGCCAGGGCGAGGTCCGCGGCATGCGCGCCGACAACGAGTAGCCAACCACACGTTACTTGAATTATACATTCATCTCGGTATTAGACTTATTATCAATGTTAGGCGTTTGACTAAAGGGGTTATTTCACGCAAAAACAATAATGTTTTGTCCATTATAGTATAATGTAGCTCAGTCGACTATGAATTGATCGCGTGCCGACATGGCAGAGCTCCCAGTCTGCCCGAGCTCGAGATTGCAGTGTTACCGCCGACATACCGCAGAACATACGAGTGTGTAACATTTTTGAGATTTTATTGTTTTCTATTAAGTAACATAGTTTGCATTTGTATTTTTATATTTTGAAATATAATAAGTTGAACGTGTTAGAACACAGTACATGTATGAGTACAGTCCCCACTACCACTTGTTCGCGGTAACACTAACAACTGCAGGCAGTTGTAACAATGCGGCGTTCTTGTATGACTCTCGTTCTATCTACGCTTAATTAAATAAATCAATCAATCGTATGACAGTAGACATTTACCCGCCACGCATTGACCAGCGATCTCAGTTCAAGCGAGGGCATAGATTACCATTAGAAGAAATGATATAATATGGTATAGATAATATTTAATAACTAATAAGTCGATGTAGTCAATGGTTAACAGGTAGTGTTGTCGTTACCTAATTAAATAATTAATAAAAAGAAATATATAAATATTGTAATTGAATTCGTCATCTAGTTCGCAACGAGACCGGTGTAACAGCGGCCAGATGTTTATTGTTGTGTTCCGCGCTCGTCGCTCGTCTGTTGTGTTATATGTAACGTTATGTGTAACGTGGCGCACTACAAATTGTTGTATAATTACTCTATGTCGCGGGCCTCCGGTGGGTGAGGGAGGGTGTTGCAAGGTGAATGTAAGCTAAGGTGCGGTCTGGGATTATTTTATATTGTGGTATCGTTGTTAACTTATTTATTGGGGTGGGTTCAGGTTGCAACATCCTCGGCTAGTGAATTTTCATTATATTTTGTATGAATAAGTTTTTGTTGTTTAACAAATCAGTATTTTTATGAATTGTGTGACATTCCAGTTTGTACCGACGGTGACGTTGCTATCGTTTGCTACTTAATCTTTGTTCGCTCTCTTGTGTTCACGCGACGTATGAACAGTGGACGTGTAACTATTGAATCAGTACAATTTGAAATTATTCGTGTATCTTGGATGATGTTCCTGCAGCCAGTGTCCGCGAGGTGGCGCCACTGGGCCCCGCGCGGGAGCTGTGTCGGGCCGATTTCTTTCTTACTGCACTTCCTTTTTTAATTAAGTTTTTTTTACTTATGTTGTAATAAGTTTTACATCAAATACAGCGTGATAATATATTTGCGAGTAGTCGTTTTTATTTGTAGCGTTAGAGAATGGCACCCGCTTGTAGCTCGCCTAGTGCTTGCAGCCAGTACTTACTCCCGGCGGGCCGTCGCCAGAGACCAGCTCCTGTAATATAGAAGCTTCGCTTGGATGTTGTTAAAGCTTATTTGTTGCAGTTACCAAATAAAGTTAAGTACACAAATGATTTATTTTATTTTACCTCGCAGGTAATGGTACCCGGTGCATGTACTGTAAATCGTTTAAGCTTGTAACTCGCTCCACACTAGTAGTTTATGAAAATTTCATCGATGCATAGTTATCTATAGTCGCTAAAATTGTCAATTTTTAAATGTTTAGCTATTTAAAGTTTGAAGTTCTTGCATTGATAAGTATAATGTAATGAAATAACATTTGTTGTAAAATGTACTATGAATATTTTGAGGCCAACACAAATAAAATAATTTAATCGGTTGTGACTTGTTTCTGTTTTACTTGTAGTATTTAGAATAACACAATACTATCAGTAGATAGTAACCGATATTGGAACCTAGCAAACAAAATAATATATTACTATACAAAAACATTCTTGCAGCTCTATAATAATCTAATAAACATGTTGTTGATAAGGGTTTTAAAATTGTAGACTGCATAAACTGCATTTCGAGCAAAGGGCATCTGCGTGCTTCTACTGAGAATTTTTCGAAAAATCGAAAAAAGCCGCGTTTTACTTTGTCCGATCCGGGAATCTTGTTACACTTTTTTGAGGTGGAAAAATAATTCAATAGCGTCTCCCGCCTTGGGCGAGGCGAGAAGAAGTGTCAGAATCTTACTGACTAAAAACTACTGCTTTTTGAGCCGGAGCCCCGGTAACTAGCTAGGCAGTCCGCAGCAATTTCGACACTTCAGTGTCATCACCATACACCGAGTTTTCTACTCTCTCTCTCTCTCTGTGGAAAAGCGCTAAAGTGGCATTTAGCCACAGTACAAATAGGTAATAGCTATTATTAAGAAAAAAAAACTTAAATAAAACACGTTAATCAAGTTAATAATTTATTTGAACTCAAAAAATAAATAAGAAATTAATAAAAAATGCCAATTTTCGAACAAAAGAACTTAATATCACAGGGTTGAAATACTTTTGACATACATACATACATTATATCCACGCTAACACGCAGTAGCACAGATGAAATTTTAAAAAACTTTACAAAAAGTTAAAAAAAAATATAGTTTAAAACCATTACACTACTGTTTATGACAGTTGTGTATGTGAGAACAGTACCATTAGTATAAGTTTTTTTACGTTTAAAGTAATCAAAACGAGAGCGCGTTCGTGCTCTGATTGGTTGGTTTATTCGAGCCGGCCAATGAGAGCGCTGAACGTGCTCACGTTTCGTTTTCGTTCAACGTAAAGCAAACTCGTACTAAGGGTACTATAGTACGATTGCTAACTTAATATGTGTTGAGAGGTCCTTGATTTAGCCCGAGAACCGATTCTCAAACCTACTGACACACCAAGCTTTCTTTCATTATCAAATTTACAAAAGTAATCACAAAATTAACAAATATTGCTGTACACCTCTAACACGAACACATAGTAAGTTAGCATCCAACTTCAAATTATTTACATACATACATAGAACATAATCCTAGATAATTTGTTTAAATAAATTCATCTTACAAGCGTCAACAGCAAGGTTCACCTTATATAATAAATCTTAATATTAAATAACAGAATAGCGGACAATAATACCGGTTCTTTTTTGCTCAACAGATGTCGCTAGTGAAGCGTAAGGGACTGTCCATGTTACTTTTTGACAGCTAAAGTGATTGGACAAATAGACTTTATACTAGCTACTTCCGCGCGGTTTCACCCGCTCTGCTTGGCTCCTATTGGTCATAGCGTGATGTTTTATACCCTATAGCCTTTCTCGATAAATGCACTACCCAACACAAAAATAATTATTCAAATCGGACCAGTAGTTCCGGAGATTAGCGCGTTCAAACAAACAAACAAACTCTTCAGCTTTATAATATTAAGTATATAGATTAGTGCCATCTGTTGAGCAAAAAAAGAAACGGTAGCCCTCGTTCTGATCTCTGGAACAGCAGTCCCGATTTTGATAACGACACTTAAAGAAACTCGTCTATCATACAGTTGGAACTGACTCAATATCATTTAAGAGCTTTTGCTTAGACCAATATGATCCCACGAACACCATGATTCTAATTGTGAAAACTGTAGGTAACTACATTCAACAGCTACCCGCGCCTTTGCGTGCAGAATCCACATTTTTCCTTTGTTCTGAAGTACCTATAACATATTTACATAGCTCATGTGATTTAAGGCTCTGCAGTGCATACATGAACTGAATTGTTCAGATTCCTATGTCAAAATATTTCTGTAATATATTTTTACAGTAATATTACTTCAGTACATACATTATGGTTGCTAGGTCAAATAATCCATTAGATTTTCAACCTTGTTACAAAATGTTAAGATTGAAAATGTATTAAAGGAATTCAGGACTGAATTTCATAGCATTGCATATGATAGAATAGAACCGTGATTAGGTGGAATAAATAATTAAAATATCCTTTTGGAAGATTTGAAGCTCACAATGGCTATCGAAGCACTCTCTCTCCTTTTCCACTACATACCCAGTCCCTACAAGAAATGATTTACCCTAACGTCAATTAACCAATTAACCCTACACACTATTCAGAACACTTCATTTAGAAACAGTGATAGCAATACGCTATTGTCCTTTAGAAAGCCTCTGGTGGCACTTTAAAATGTAACATTACAACATTTTAACTTTTCATCAACAGAAGAAGGAAACAACAATTTTTAACCAAATTTGACAAAATATCTGTGTTTGCTATCTCTCTGATACAGGCTGAGTTATTTTGATGTTGAGTCATTGAAAAAAAAAACTTTTGCTTGATATTTTATCTCACAATCATAATTATCAGAAAATTAATTTAGCATGAGTAATAAACTAATTAGACAGTAATCAATCGAATTAATTATTAAAAATTTATCATAATTTTTATTTGTCACAAAAACTAGATTGTAACTTGTCAAATTGAAATTATAGAATGTGCATGCAAAAGCATACTCTATATCTAGTTGGATAAAAGTGAATCGTTAAGCTCACTAGTCACTATTTTAAAGTAACTTTAGTATTTATAACAACCAGTTTTGTTCTAATAGGTAGGATGAGAAATAAATTGTATCAAGACCATCAATTATACTATAAAAGAACATGGACACATTAATTTTTTTATAATTTTTCAATGAATAAAAGCCCACTTGTGTAAGTGAGTTCTATCTATTTAGTGCATATTAAAAACGTAGGATGGTTGGTTAAAATTTACATAGCCAAGGTTCAGAATAAAACTAAGACCTCAGATGAAACTGTTTACCCTCAGTGTATAGCTGGTAAGCTGGGCAAGTAACATATCAGATACAGTATCAACCTGCTATTGGGTACGGCTGGTACACGGTTCACAGAGTCGCCTTTGTGTTCAGCGAACGGCTTGCAGCGGGTTCTTGCCTACATGATCACTGGATACTGTATCTGATACGTTACGTGCTACAGAGCTAAGTAGCCAGCTTACCGTTGTAACTTATTGCCCACAAGTCGTGTCCACTATTTCTCTACTCAATATGACTACTTTTCAACATTAATAGCCGCCATATTCCAGGGTCAACATTTTGAAAACACATCATAGCCTAGACATCGGAACATTATAAAAATGTTATAAAATCTAGCTTCCTACGTCCGTTAATAACAGTAACATACCTTATTGTTTTATTTTCGCTTAGTCTTTGTACTTAATCATCGACCTCCAACTCAAGCTCAATGTCTGCGAGACTGATTCTCCGCAACGTGTTGATGATCATGTATCTTGAGAAGAACACGTAGAGGTACCGGAACCAGACCATCTGTGAACGATGCTTCTTCATCGCTCGGACTATGCGACGGCTTTCCGTCCAGCGTAGAAAGTATCTGGAATTTTGAAAAAGGTTTTAATTATCATGTTTTTCGACATATTCACGTAATTGTTTGAAGAGGAACTTGACTAGTCGTGTGTAGCGGATTGCTGCTCATGAATATGGGGCGTCTAGAATATCTTGAAACTGACGTCTTCCTCTTCAAACAGTTACATAAAACCGCATCAAAAAGTTATATGGCAGGTAGAGGTTTGGGTGATATACCAGCATCTCTTAAGGTTTGGGTGATATACAATGTGATAGGGGCGAGACTTCTAACCCGTTAAGGCTGAATACTACATCTAATTTTAACGACAAAAGTCCTGGGTCGAAGGGGTCGAATCCCCTCCCCTAAAAATTATGGCCATTTTAATATTTTTTTGACTTTTTTTGATATCAAAGGTTGTATGCGTCGTAGAAACAAAAAAAAGACGACAAACGGTAGCTAATAACCTTGGCTAACTAATTCATTACTTTTTTCATATGTTTGATAATGTTTTGGTGAGAAAAAAATAATTTGTGAATTATTCTTACCGAAAAAATCACTATTTTCCTATATTTTCAATTAGGGGTTCAACCCCCATATTATTTTTTTTGTCGATAAAATTAGATGTAGTACTCAGCCTTAACGGGTTAGAAGTCCCACGCCTATCACATTGTATAGAGTCTCTCTTAATAATATCACATGGATAAATTAGATGTAGGAATCCACACTACATAATATTTTATTTTTGATCATTTTAAGTGGTAGAGTAAGTATGACTGTGCACTAGAAGAAAATTTCAAGAGCAATTTGGTGAGAGAAAGCTATAAAATTTTTAATAGCTCTTAGTGATATTTTTTGATAAGTTAAGCTTTTTCACTCACCTTTTAGAGGACAATAAGAAACTAAGTGGCAGGTCAAGGAATCCAATGTATTTCCTGAACAAATTCACTGAATCCAATGTGTACACAGTACATCCTGGAACAAAGAAACAATATTTATTTTACAATTGTCATTTTAAAATTATATTATTGCATCAATATTATTAAGTTCTTTTCCTTGATCTGGACCACAGGGTCCTGGACCTTTGGAAGGCATACGAGGAGCCGAAAGGAACAGAGACCCGTTGAACAAGTTTAATTTAAGTTAAATGTTCCAAATCACCATTAACAAAATCATATCAATATTGATATTGACTACTTACTTTGTGGTATTAACTTCTCAACAAACATATAAGCAACAGCATAGAACACAGCGGAGTGGTTGGCATGTGCGGAGACACCTCCTCGGTCAAACGTAACAAGCGTATCTATATCTATTGATTCTAACTGGTGATGGATCAGCTTGGCCAATACGGGCACTGGCCAGTTGATCTTAGGGTTGTCTTGCAGTCTATCGTCCATTATTAAACATATGTTCTCGTCTGGAACACCCAGCTCATTGCAAGCATCCCATAGCTCTTTACGTCTTAAACGGCCTTTGCCTTCGAAGTTACCTGAAAATTTATTAAATTTTATTTTAAAATGATGCATTTAGTTGATACCTTAAATTGAGACTGAGCTGTTTGAAATAGAATATTATATATTTTCTTAATAGGTAGGAAAGTCCTCTAATATTATGCTCTTGCATAGAAATTATTCTTATCAATGGCCACCTGATTAACATTTGACCTTTACCTCGCAAACATGAAAGGAATAATACAGATTAAAGGTCAAGTAATGTCACATACCATTAGATAAGCACAACACATGCACGTCAGCACCCTGCTCGCACAATCTGAAGATCGTGGGCCCGAAAAACATGCACTCGTCATCCGGGTGCGCGACCACTACCAACACTCTCTTCGCGCCTAAAGCTCCACGAGTCCTCGTCGGTAGCCGCCTTGCATACCGCCGATACACCACACAACACACCAACACATACCCCAACAGCCATAAGCTTATGTAAAGAGCGAAATTCCTAAAATACAACAACAGTTCCGCAAGGAATTTCACGTAAAAGTTGTAGAAAAATTCTATGTCATATGGCGAGTCATTAAGTAACATTTCTGACTAGAACTAATGGAACTATTGGTCGTCACAATAAATATAGATATTTGTCATGTGTTCTATTTAATAATTAGCATTTAAATCTTATTTACAATGAGAATTTCAAAAATCTAAATTGTACTCTCTGATATCGTCATTTTGACGTCTAAATAAACAATGTTGCCAACGTAGAAACTGGTTTGACAATAAAAGGTGCACTTGATATTTAGAAACCAACTAAAGTGAACGCAGCTTTTAGGATAGTTTGACATTTGACTACTGTCAAGTGTCAGTTTTGTCATTCGTTTCATTGTTGTTGCCTGATGGCTATTATTTCCTTTTTACATATTTCGCAATTTTATTTACAGTGATTAGTTCTGTGATTGTAAATTTGTGATATCAAGATGATTCAGCCGGACTACCCTTCAGCCTTGGGCTTGCTGGCTCATTTAAACTCGGACGAACTAAAGGAAATGTTAAATGACGACACCAAATTCGACAGTGTTTTAAAAGACGTTAAGCAGGTAACAATAGCAATTTATATACTGTTATTATGTATTCATTTAATTGTAATTTTCATATTCTACCAAAGCTTTCATGTTAGGGTACATTCGTAGGGTTAAACATAAAATTCATAGATTCCTTACAGTAATTACATAGGGCAAGTGACCCGGTTGTGGCCATCGCCCCATTTGTGGCCACTTGGGCCTTCAAATATTTGTAACTAAGGCATGGACAAATAAATTACTCTGTGATGTACAGTATTTAAAATATTGAATATTGGAGACACTGATACCGTTGGCAGCTTTGATGTGTCAAACTTCACTTCAATGCAACAAGTCATTCTTTTTAGTTGAGGGTGAAATTGTTAAGATCTTAACAAAAAGGCTAAGGCGAGCGGGTGAGGATTTGGTTTTTATTTTTTTAATCTTTGCTTATTGTTTGGATGTTTATGTTAATACTACATGAAGAATATATTGTCTAAGTGGAACTAAAGTTATTTTGTCGCCATATGTTTCTGAAGTGGGATTATTAGAAGGTGGCCACTAATGGAGACAAAATTATGAATTTCTCCATCTTTGGCCACACGACTGCCCAAAACTTTTGTACATAAACGCCCCACTTCTAGTCATTTATCGTAATTTATTTATTATTTTTCCTTGGCTTTACATATCAACAAACACATATTTTTCATTTTCAGAGATGCAATAAATTGCCTTCACACAAAGGGAGGTCAGTTTACTTTGCAGCTTTTACCAACATCATATAAATGTTGATCTCTTTATTTGTAAGTTAAATTCAAGTGAAGTAATAATATTTCATATTTTCCAGACTAAACGAAAACCATTGTTTCTAAAATGTCAAATTTAATTAATAAATTTTGATTACTTTTATTGTATTTTTTGATGGCCAGAACTGGCACACGACCGTGGCCAGAAATGGCACGAATCTGGCCAAAAATGGCACAAACTCACTTTTTTTTTTTCTTTTTTATACAGTTATTTTTCTATTGGACGTTCTTTAAAAAAAGGGTTTTCTTAGGCAAGATTAATACATGTTAAATGACTTTTTACAAGAAATATGTTCGTGATAACAAAAACTATAAGTTAAGAAAGCCTCAAAGTTGACAAAATTCTTAAAGTGGCCACAACCGGGTCACTTACGATAGTATGAGTCATTATTTTAATAACAAAGGGCGGCGTTCACACTAAATTGTACTTAGATAAAAATAATACTACTCTGTGAAGTATATCATACAACAATATAATCCAAAATACTCGTTAATTATGCCAATACTGATTAAAAGAATTAAATTATAAAATTAAAACTATGAATTGTAATATTTTGTCTTATAGGTGAAAGATTGGGAAACAGAACGAGAGATGACTATAGCAAGCAATAGATCCCTAGCCGAGTTTAATTTAAGCAAAGAGCCAGAATTGGAGGAGGCAAAGGCAGCGGTTTTGGAAAAATCTGAAATGGGAGAACAACTGTGCACCAGGATCCAAGAGTTACTGGAAGAATATAGTGAGTATTGTTAAACAGTACTTTTATAACACAATTTCTACATTAAATCACACTTATTATCCCAATCCCAGGTTATCAACACCCACTGTTCACGAGTCTTGATATGCCTTATTTTACCAATTAAAAATTGTAATCAAAAGATAGATTCAATCTAAGGTTTATTATTTAATGAATTCATAATACTATTTGTAATTGCATCTCTGTTTTCAATTCATCAGAAACGAAATCAGCTGGCATATCTCCGGACACAACTCAAGCACTCCTACAGACAGCAGCAGCAGAATCTGAGGAACAATCAGAAAACCTCGCACAAGACTTCCTATCAGGGAAGATACCAGTTGAAAAGTTCCTTGAAGACTTTGAACCAGCTCGCAAAAACATGCACTTACGGAAATTCAAAGCTGAGAAAATGGCTGAGCTCCTCCGATCTGGCAGCCAGAGCTCCTTCGGTAATGGATTTGCAAAGCCATACCTACCCTACCCGAGCTACGGACAACAAGGACCTCCTAGTGTGCCATACCCCATGGGACCACTCAATATGCCCATGCCAGGCATGTACGGAAACCACTTTTAAAATCAATGTGTTCATTGAAATTTTCTATAGATTATCAATTTTTAAATTGAAAATATAAATATGAATCAAATATTGTTTTATAGAGACTTGTTGTGCCAATGTTGGCATCAATTTAATATGTGTATGCCGTACTCATTGTCATTTAATGGTTACTTAACCCAGTCCTTAGCAATTGTTTTCGGAACAAAATTGTTACTGAGTGATATGCTAACTAATCATTAAATGCATCAGAGTACCGCAGTTAGTCATGTTAAAATTAAAATTCTATTGATTGATTGATAAATAGTCAGTCACACCACAACTGTTCGATTGACTGATTGATAACCTATAAATGTGTCACAGGGGGATTTATGTTTATAGGGGAACAACAACATATTTTCATTAATAATCTGATTACATTCTAAAGTTCTTTATTGTCACAATATTTAAATGTTCGGCCCATTCTATTCAAAAGATGAGAACGATTGAAATGCTTTTAATTTAACTTTATGTTATTATTTTTTAATTTTCTATTCAATAAAAATGTATTGTATCATTATTTTAGGATATTAACAATTATTATTAAAAATATTCAATATAAATCAACATTCAAGGATTTGTTTATTTTTAATTATCAATGTGTACTTGTTGTTTAATAATAGATCAGTTTCAAATTACATACATACAAAATGCAAATTTTAGCCACTAAGATTTTCTGAATGTAAAAAATCATATTGCACTTACATATTACTAAATGAACGATAATTAAATTGCACCAATAGATTACTTATTGTATAAAAATCAATGCATATAATCATCTACTTTTTGATTGATAGATTGATCAATCGAAAAGTTGATTGATGATTTAAATAAATAGTCAGAATCATAAATGTTGTTATAGTTAAATGTATTTAAATCTGTTATAACTGTCTGTACTTGATGTTTGACACCCAGTTAGTTAAGAGAAAGTAAGAAATTAAATCTACAAGAATAGTTTTCATCAAAATTTTAGAATGATTACTAATGCATGTGCCTAAGGATCGTTTGAGCGGAATCTCGGTACCATTCATTTAGATAACTATAGTGCTTATCGTAAATAGACAAACAAGTAATTAAGAATTTTTGTTTAATGACAATCCGTAATTTGTTTTAGTTTTAAATCTGTGTATCTCGTGTTTAAACGTGTTTAAATTTAAGTGACGTGTCAATTCTATTTGTGTAAATATTCGCTGTTATATTTCACTCTGAATTTATTATCCCAGTTTTATTAAATAATTGATTGATGTAGGTACAATTATTGTCAATCAAGTGATTGATCAATATTATAATAGAACGACGTAACAGCAAATTCGGCGCAATAAGCTCATTAAGTGGGGATTTTAAATATTTAACCGACTATAGAAAAGGGAGGTTCTTAGTTTTGGTTAAGTGTGATAGTTGTTCATTGATTATTTTAAAGATAAACTGTCCGCTTGATGTTGGTGCTTAGTAGAAGGAAATGTGATTATAACAATGATATGAATTATTCGTCTATTAGTGATACATAGTTAAATAAATACATGCAATTTTGCTCGGCCATAGTTTTGTGTTTATTTTTGCACCCAAACAACCCTGTAAATACGTGATCATACGATCTATTACTGTAGATCTCGGAAGTATAAAATGTCGTCCAGACGAAAGGAAGATGTAAAAGTAAGTATTTTAAAACGAGTTAAAAAAACATCACAACTGTTTGTGGTGTCTATAAGTAAATATATGTATAAAGGGACTAAACATCTTTGCCTAGATAGCTACAATCTTATGAGGGCTTACGTTTTTGTACTTGTCAGATGGCGCTGAAGTAGCATAAAGTTCAATTTATCTAATTATTGTAGGTCCCAAATATTTACTGATACTGATGGACATATTTGTCCTCAGTAATCATGCCAATAATCAATCTAAATGCGCAAGGTAGTAGAGCCATGCCTCAGCACAAATGGCCCCTTCGATTAATGTGATAAATCTTGCGTTGTATTTGTAGAAGGGAATCCCTTCCCTATTCTTAATCGTTAAATTCCTAGCCAAGTATCAGAACGTAGGGCAACCTGGAACCCAATATAAATAGGCTACTGCAAACCTTGCAGCATACAAAATAGAGAAATAAGCTCTCAGTTCTAGGACGGAAGGGTGTTGATCTTCTACAACTATTAAATTAGATTAATTCGACTTAATGCATTAGGTATGAAAAAATATATAATGGCAAGACGCGGAATTTTAATTTATAGTTTATCAAAGAGTATAATAAGTATTAGGTAGTTTATTTATTTCTATGTTGTCTGTGCCTAGAGTGGCTGGGCAGAATTTGAGTTTTATTGCGTTTGGATATCATTCAAGAGTAGCATTCAATATTATTTATTTGAAACAGTTGTTAAAAACCATTAAATGCACAGCAATTTTAAAATAATCGGACGTTGCAAAATTATTAAAATAATAACATCTAGTATTATAAAACTGTTCTGTAGTATTAATATACTATTTTAGTAATTGTTAACTGTCATTGTCACTTCCAGCGGATTTCTGATCTGTATCCGAGCACACAATTCTTTACTCTCTGCCCTTTTTTTAATATGGCGGAAGCAATGACCGCCGTTCGGACGTCTGCATTTTTTAGTATCGTGAAGATCGTGAAATAAGAAGTGTATCGCTAAAATTTCATAAGTGTGTGAAATAGAAGTGTTTTATTAATACTGTGAATTATATACGTTTATAACAGAGTTATTGGTGTGCTTCAAATCGTCATATTCATCTAAAAAAATGGTAATGATAGTTTTTTGTTTTGATACTTTTTACAAACTTTACTTTGCTGAAAAATGTGTTTTTCTTATTTTTCATTTAAATGCCATCAAATTCAAGGGGATTAATTGATGATTATAACGCTAGTCTAAACGAAGGTCACAAAAACAGGACTTTTTTCTTTTTTTTTCTTTGTTTTCAATTTTTCTAACCAAAAAAAACTGTCATAAGGTGATGTCGATCTCACATGTGTTATTATTTCAATGTTTCTTTGTTAGATATCTAATTTGATCATGTTCCCGGGGTGTTAATTATTCAAGCTGGGTGTGGCTGTATTGATTTTCTTGGAAGGTTCTAGGTATAGTGTTAGAATACGTCTTGAAGTACTGCACTGTGCCTATGTCTAGCACACTGCTACAATGCGGTGTTAACGCATTGAGATCGATGAATTCTTGTGTTTGGATGATGGAAATGCCTTTATTAACTCGTATCTAGGCTTTCTTCGTAATACTGATATGATAAATACGTATTTATAAGATTTGAATGCAGCATGATGGATTTTTTAGAATTGCTCAATACATGCATTTACTTATCATGGTGGAAAGTAAAATAGTCATAAAAAGAGCATTATAAAACCATGTTATCAGTTATGTAAGGTTTTTTACTGTATTTTGGTGCTTTTGCCAACTATAGGTAATGTAATAATTCAGACTGTGCCAAGACTTTGTTATTCTGGTTACTCTCAAAACTTGTCTATGATATTTTTATCCCCCTTTTTTATTATTTGTTGATTGATTGCTATATACTTATAGGTGATTAGGCAGGTACATTACTGAAATCATAATGCATGGTATTTAAAAGTTGCTGAGTCAACAAAAGTCAAACCCAAAATAAACTACCATGTGTTAATTTTTTTTTGTTTTTCATAGATAACACAAATTGGAAATTTTTCCATGCACTCTTGTAAATAACATGTTTCGAAACTGTAATTGAAAATAATTAAAAATTTGTCCCTCAGTTAACACAATCAGGCTTTTAAAAGTAAATAATTATGTTAAGTTAAAAACATATTAATATGAATTAGGTAAATTAAAGTAAAATGGTTGATGACATTTAGATAACAAGTTATCTAAACAAAGTCAAGACCTTAAAATATGAATTCTAACACTATTGTTGTTGGTATTATTCTTTGGTAATACATTTTAATGTATTCTAAATAAATACCACACTGGGAATAAGTCCTTTGTTGCTTCTGTTACATAGATAACCAAAAACATCTATAAAATAGTTTTGCTGAGGTAAAAATCCCACATTCTCTAGTGTTTCTTCCCAAGAGCCAGACACCTCTTGAGGATTCCCTGGTCATATAAACAATTTCTGTTAACATAGAACCAAAATCGCTGTGGATATTAAAAGTACATATCATATTTCAATATTGTCTTTTAAATTTATGAAAATATCTATAAGTGTTGACTTGTGTTTTACATTGAAGAATGTTTTCCTATTCTAAGGTAAATATTTTCATTTTTTAATAGGTGATAAGTTAATATTAACGGTTTTAAGTTAATTAATTAATATAAAAGTTATTTACTATTATTAATATTTATGTAGATTTTATATTATAAAACTGTAATCAGCCACTGAAATACAGGCAGGGTCTTTAAATTTATCAGTAATTAAATTTCAATCTCTAATCTGTTTACTAAGTGTGGTATATTTAAAAGACATCTTAGTTCAATACTGCATCCAATGAATTACCAAATTATGTAAATAATTTCTATTTACCATGAAAATTGAGGTCAAATCAATCACTTTAGTCTTTCAAGGTCATCTCTGTTATTGTTGTTGATAGAAGTGCATTTAATATAAAATACATCAACAATATCATATAATTAATTACTAAATATGCGTAAAAACCAGAATTATGCATGGTTTATAGTGTTTAGCGTCAATTCAGTACTTTATAAATTCATTATTTATTTGATTTTCATAGTTGTATTAAAGTCAACTCATGTTTCTGTCTTATGGGGTTAAAAGCTATGAAATACTACTAATATCCTTACATATTACTTTATATTTCATCATATTAATGTATCTGGGCATACAAGCTGGTTAAAATTCCACATGGTATTTATTTCTTTTATTCTTTGCACTTACAGAAACTAAATTGACAACAAAGATATGTACTTAGAATAACACCATGGTTGTTCATGGTATTTTTCTTGATTAGGCAACAAATATTAATAAAAAGGATCACTATAACTTCTTTTTAAAAATGTAATTTAATAGCCTCTGTATAATTTCATTAAGTAATTGATAACCACATATTATCATCCCCACATATTTAATAGCTAAAATAATTAAGAACATGTTTTGGCAGTTATGCATTGTTTTGTTAATGTATTATGTAGAAAGATATCTCAATTAACATAGTCACACAAAATAGTATTATTTTAGAATTTCAGAGCATTTTAATTTTGTTTGTGTGTTGTTAATAATGATAATGGCATTCCCTGATAAATAATATAGAGCACCTTTTATTGGCCTTCAATCCTTTTTTTTTTCGAATTTTCTGAATATATTTGATGATGATGAGTCACCACTTCACCATTCTGTGTATTAAAATGATTTCATATTTTGTAATTAGTTCTCTAGTAATTTAAGATCAATATACTTAAATGATATCAATTAATTACTATATTAATTATAATTATTATAAATTTATTTGAAATCTGTACTTTAATTTATTTCAAATTGAGTTGATACTAAATTATGAATATGTATGTATTTATGACAAACAACATGCCCATTTTAATGGGGTGAATTGAATTATTAATTATTAAAACTATATGCCATTTTCAATAACCCTACAAAGATAGAGAGAAACAAATTCAAAAATGCCAGTCATGCAATCAAAAATATAGAGTAGTATAACCATTGAGATAGTGCTGGGACAAAAATGACCTTCAACTATTTCTAGCAAGAAAGAAGCCAAGGTCAACAGTAGTCCTAGCTCTTGAATTCTATTTTGTCAAGGTTATCGCCATGATAATGATTTTAATGTTTGATAAACAATGTATTGGGAGTCATAAAATTCGATTGAAGAATATGGCTCATAAAATCAATGTAAGATTTTTGTCACCTTGGTAATCTATAGAGAAAGTTAGTTTAATCCTTCCAGATGCATTTGAATCTAATAAAGTAATATATTTATGACTCAGGTTATGTGGCTTTAAGTACATCTACTGAGTAGGCTACAGGTTCGACATCAACAACCCTTGACGGTCTACTACTGGATCATAAGTCTTCCCCTGCATAAGAGTGTTTGCCATGCTATCAATTTGTATTATAATTTTGTTTTATTTGTCTTTTTAGTCTAAACGGTCAGCATATGATGATGAGGATAATCCCCCGACGCCCTCCGACGATTCAGACTTCGATGATGACGAGGATCCTGATAATTTGGAAGTGCCAGGTGAGTGTTCCTCAATATAATTGCATGTATTTTTTACTGACTGGTCGTATTTGTTTGGTGTAACAACAGTTGGCCACATGATCTTTGATAATCACATATGAAAGTTCATCACTGGGCTGGCAACCTCTTCTAAGTAAGAAGGTTTGCCATTATCTCTACACTTGGCAGTGAGGTTTATTTTTGAGAACTGCTGATCTTTGTCAAGTATGTAGTCTCTTAGGGTGCTTTCCACCAGAGACGTTATTTCTATGCTGCCGTGGAAAGGTTTCGCTTCAGCTAAGCTATATTTTTTTTTTATGGAAAGATGCTATGCACGCATCCAGCGTGCTATGGATGGCTTCCCTACTATCGATACATGGCAAACTCGAGCTGCGCATCTTCCTCGCACAGCTACATAGCTTAGTATCAGTGGAAACGGTCAAATAGTTTCACAGTTTAGCTCTTACATCTTCGTAGCATAGCTACATAGCACACCTCTGGTGGAAAAGCACCCTTAGTTGGCTCTCACGACATCCGTGGTACTGGTTGGGTGGTAGTAGGTTGTGGATGGAGTGATAACAAATAATATATTCCATTCTATCGTCAACAGATCATAGGATCTTTAGCCGTGCACAATACAAGTTAATAGTCAAGTGCATACAATGAAATACACATAGTAAACTTGTTTACTTTTCTCAGACCGTTAGGTATAAGAAACAGCAACAATTTTATTGAAATTAATGTAAAAATGGAAATGTATTCTTATATTGAATATCACTCAAGGGTGCATTATTATGTATGTATTAAGGTGACATTGGGATATTCATGTGTGTGGAAGATTCGTGTTATAAGTACCTAGACTATGTATTGTGTTGATATAGGTCCAGGTGGCATGAATTTTCTAGACTTGAATTTAAATATCTAGAAATGTTTTCGGAGCAAAATTACAATTACATGAACCCGTGACGGGATATCTCGGTGATCTCTAGTTTACGTTTTGGAGGCGAGTAGTGTATGTAGATTGCTGGTTTTTCAGTTGAGTAAATACATAATCTAAATGTTATCCATTCGTAACCCCTTATCCAGCCTCCATTGCCATCTGCTGCAGAGCTGCGGACAACGTAAAAGGTTACCGGGGCTCCGGCTCAAAGCAGGAGAAGGAACGGGGTCGTTTTTATTCAGTAAGAGTCTGACTCCCGCCCGCCTCACCCACGGCGAAAGAAAACACTGGATGATTTTCCCCCCTCAAAAAAAAAAAGGCTCTATTGCCACATGAAAGAAAGACAAATACACTTTCCCCTTTATAATATTAGCAAGGATGTTGCTCATATCGTTCTTGATCCGGAGATACGGACTACCTAGGGGTTTACCGGGGCTCCGGTGCGAAAAGCAGGAGTAGGAACGTGGTGGTTTTTAGTCAGTAAGTCTGACACTCCCTCTCGCCTCGCTCAAGGCAAGGCATTGGATGATTTTCCTACCGTCAAAAAATAAAAACCGTTCTTAAACTCTCTGTACTTCAGAAAACATGATCCTATTAAGTTTTTCCACGTCGGCCTTCGAGAGACAGTACAGGAGTGATACCTCCGTGATGTAACCTTGACACGATTGTAGCTTATTGCTATATGAGCACTATGTCAACTCGAATAAATAATAATGTCGAGGGAGCTGTGTATGTAATAACAAACAGTAGAGTGGATTACCTTTTTTTGTAACCGCTCCTGATTTTTCGCGGATGAGCTGATACAAGGTTTAGGTACTTGAATGGCTCAGCGGTCAAGATCCTCTTGACCGATAGAAGATTTACGAATTTCTTTCGGTTCCTGCCAATTATTTTATTTCTTTAATGTGAATAATACAATGAAATAGTGCTACATAAGGCGAATTTAATACCAATACGATAATTATCGGCCTGAGGTCTGCCTCCATCAAATTATTTTATGGCTACGATAAACTGATTTCACATCACATTTAAAAAAGCAGGAGCTTATGCAATCCACTTGTCAAGCAAGAAGATCATGGCAAACCCAGATCTTTATTTAGAGGAGGCCCGTAATCCAACTGTAAACTGTCATGTTTTGTTGGTGTGATATGTGGAGACCTTAAGAAGGATAAAGCAATAGAAGGAATGAAGGATGATGCCAGAGTTTCTGTGAAATCTAGTCCCACCTTCCAAAATTACCTATCTAATTATGTAATAAACATAGCTATTGGAAGGTGGGACCAGGATTTGCATCTTCCTTTGGTTTTATACTTTACCCAAATTAACTATTCCACATGGACGAAGTAGCTGGCAAACATGTCTTTATAAAAGACTCCAGTCTGCTAAACTGGACTCCATTATTGTTCCCCTATTAAGTCCTTGTGTATTCAGTGATGTGTATACTCGAAGATTATCCCTTTGTATTGAAGCTGCTTTGTTGCGACTTACAAACGCGACGAACGACTTGGACCTCGAAGCTTTTTAAATGGTGTTGTAGATTCTGTACTATAATATAATATACTATTATAGATACCCTACCATACCGGGCTCTATAGGTAGATAATATAATATAAATATACTGTTGAAGAGTAGGTTTGACCTTATTTTGGCTATGGTAATGGAGGTACCACCTCCCAGGTGTCCACATTATAATGTAAGGGACACGTGCCTATCTAACCGGATCGAATTGAACTCCCCATTCATACATCTGTAGGTCGGCAGTTCAGGTTTTACATAATAGAACGTGTTTCATAATATATATTTAATAGCGTGCCGCTTGTTCAATTCCCGCGCGGAACAATTCTTGTGTTGATCCACAAATTGTTGTCCTTGGTACCTGGGTGTGATATATGTTAAATTATGTGTTGTTTGTTTGTTTGTATACAAGAGAAATCCCTAATGTGGGGGTACAGAAATAGATATGTGTTGTTTACTATTTAATTCAAGAAGCATCGATATATTCTATTGTTTTATTCACCAGGTGGAGGCAAAACCCTGGCGGCTGCGGCTAGCATGGCGGCCAAGAAGGTCACAGTCACACCACAGGTCATCGTCAAACCTACCACAAATCCACTTGCAGGTGAGAGGAGTTTTCATATAATTTTAATTTTACAGGCGTATGCTTTAGGGGGGGAGCTTTTTCTTTTTTATAAGGCTGGCAATACTCCTCTATGGTGTCATTAGAGTCCATGGGCGGCGATGATCACAAAACATTACTTGAACCTAGCTTCACTGACAGAATGACGGACAATTCAATTTGACGTTTAATATTAATAGTAGAAGTGCCTAATTAAGGATGAATTGAAATTAATGCTTTTACTTTGATTTTGACTTGGAACACAAGATGTTTTTTTTTTCGAAAAACGTTTAACATATATTTAATAAATGCAATCTCGATACAATATCACAATTTGAGTTTGTATTTCTAGTCTTATGTTTTCAATTCTATTCTTCTTCTATTTTTAACAAGATGCAAACAATCGTAAGCTTTTTATTGCGTCTATCACATTTGTCCTTCACATGCGAAGACGACAACAAGATATTGAATGAGACGGACAGATAATGCACTCGGGCCGCGTATTGAGAATTTCAATCAGAGTAAATTGGTACTGTGTCGCTCTGCATTTATCCTTTCCCGGTTAAATTCGTCACTTGATCAATGCAACTGTATTCGCTAAAATGGCTGTTATAGTTTCGTTATTAGTTTATAGAGTTGTTATGGAGACAAAGATTAGAAGTTATGTAAATAAACAAATTAGAATAAATTAGGAAACAATTTGTTTATATCTAACAGTTTCCTAAGTTAGAGGTATCAGGGAAAAATGGCCAGATCTTCATTTTTAAAACATGCCTATTGAGTTATTTGGAACAGTACATATTATATCTTAATTGTACAATGTCAGTACAGCGATTACTGATTTATATTTGTATGTCCACAGCGCCCTCTGGCCACGCGTTTGGCCAAGTCAGCAATGTGAAACCGATCAAGATATCGGCCAGCTCTCTCACCAAACCCTTGAACATAGCCAACTTAAGAGGGGCTGGAGGTAAGAACTTCTTTCATATTTGTTGTACAGAAACTGCGATTGATTGAGCCGTGATTGTTGCGTTCTGACGGTTTATAAAAGACTTACTAAAGCTGGTTGTTGTGTCATTTCTACAGAAATCTATGAAAAGGCATGACAGAGATCTTTTTTACATGCCAGAAAAAGATTAGGTTGTAAAGAGAAGCTGAAATCGCAATAATCAATAAGCCTTAAGTATATGTATTTATGTAATCATCCTTTTAAGACAAAATATACGTCATTGTGCAAAGTTAAGAGTATAGAAGCTTATCATGACGTGATGTATCATGCAACAACACTTATACCGTGACGTCTTTCATTGTACGTAGTATTTTACATGTTATCAATGTCCTAGTCATCTAGTGGTCCCAAGCGTGAGAATAATACTTGTAACTTTTATTCCCGAGGCGGGCAAACTGTTTTTATCTAAATTCCTAATAGTAGTATGGATTATGGATTTATGCCCGGTGTTAAATCGATTTGCCCTCCTATACATATGTCACCAATAAGTAGTAACAACTTATTCAGTTCCTGTAACCAAACTTGTTTATACAAAAGTAGTCTCTAAATATACGCAATAAAGACTATAATGGCGAGGGTGACAGAGGACACCCCTATTCTTTTAGGGATTTAGAATACTGTGGAAAAACTGCCTTTTACTGACTTCTACTAATACCTTTGAGAAGAATGCGTAATGCTTGTTTGAAAGTTATTGATTCATAAAACCCGCGCATTGGTTACCATAAAAAAATAAATTAATTTATGAAACAAATTCACAAGTGCCGGTGTTATCGTGGTTATTATAATTTTATGTGCACCATACAGTTTTAAACTATTATTGTACTACGGTTCGCTGTGGAACCTCAAATTTATAATTAAGTGTTAATGCTATGTTTCTATTACTTAATTAAAACATATTTTTGTGTCGCAAAATTTTTATAATCTACTATTCTAAATTTCTTGGAACTTATTAATCCATTGACGAATATCATTATTACTGTACTATTGTTTGATATACCAAAAGTTCCATAAATACACACATACAAACATACATACATAACATAACCTCATGCCTGTCTCCCATGGAGGTAGGCAGAGACAGTGAACCGCCAAAATAAATGCTACGAACCTAACATACCCCATTCAACATTTCGAAAATGCCATAACGATCGAAATATAACAATAAAGCTTCTCTCTATTATTGAGGGGAAAATTACGTCTTTTATAGAAACAAGAGTATATGTTTGTTTTTTCCTTATAACCCTCGTTTATCGTATCAATTACCAAAAATGTTTATGGTTAGTCCAAATATGCTAGTTTTTCCTACAGATACTGTTTACCTTGTGTATCGATTATACACGCTTTTTCCAGTTATTAAACATTACCTATTAATCTCCCAAAAAGAGGTACAGGTTGTTTAATCCCCCAAAAAGAGGCACAGGGTGTTTAATTCCCCAAAGAAGAGGTAAAGGGTGTTTAACTTTTTAAATCTCCCAAAAAAGAGGGTCAGGGTGTTTATTAAAGTAACTTTTTTTGCCAGATATGAGTGTTTTGTAAGCTACACCTATTGCTATAGTCGGGGCATAAATCCAGAGTTGGTTGTATTATTTTCAAAGTATTATTTACTTTATATTTGAGCAGGGAATCATAATAATTATCGTAACGCTTGGGACCACTAAATCAATAGGACCTTTTTGTATTTCCAACGGCTAGTAAAAAATCATGAGTATTTTACCTATATGATATAAATATAATGGTCAGCTTTATTAAATCGGTGATTTTGCATAGCGCCCGCCGTGGCCCCGCCGTCGCCATTCGCGGCGGGCTCGTCGGCGGCGTACAATGCCGCTTCGCTACTCGCTCAGAGTGAGTACGGTGTAGTGTGCCCGCAATGTAACGCGTACATCGCGATATTATCTCTCTATGGCTAACGATACGAGATGCTTTTTCAATTTGGACTTTATACTGCCTATGATAAGGTTCTGTTTTCTTTTTTAACTTTTGAGACAGAATTGAAATTGATTGATATTAAAAAATATACCTAATGTGAAAAAGAGTTAAGATTCTTTTTTCAGTGAGATTTACTATCTCGCCTCGTTAGCCACATACTATTATGTATTTTACTTACCGTAGTTCTTGCAATGCTCGCTGATTTTTTTTTAATTCTTGGCTTGAATATGGAATGACTTCTTTTTACTTATTTTCCGAAATTGGTTTATGGATGGATGCAATCATCCATTTTGATTGATTGGTGTTCGGTTTAATCGTCATCCAAAATCCATTTTACTAGATTTTACTAATCTGTTAAATAACTTTCCGAGGTCGATTGATTATGTAAGTGAAACAGAATTTATTTATCATAATTATTGAAATATATTTATTTAAAATTCTTTAAAATAACATTTTTAAATATTATTTATAACATACAAAATTAAATTACATTTAAAAATATAAAAATAGGAGCCGACCAGTAGCGGGAGCATCGTTTAAGCCACCGGTGGTTAGGGCTCTAAAGACAGAAACCTCCTCACAATACGTGCCGTTTCGAGGAGCACTGCCTTCTGCATCAGGCTCTTGATTATAATTTATCATAATTATCCATATATTTATTTAAAACACTCTAAAATTATATTTTTAAACATTACTTATAAAAATAAAAAACAAAATAATATTTAAAAATATAATGTCATATTTATCATAATGGGCATTGTTCAAAAAAAATTACCTTGTGTTTTTATTGAATTTTTCGATAATATAGACCATTTAAAGAAACTAATTTGAATATTTTGATAAAAGGATCAGAAACCACGTCAAAAATATTTTTTTTTTCAAATTTTTGATATGGGTGACGTCATCATAAGGCTCAGAACGATAGTATCTGTGCCATAGTGTGGTTGCATTAAAAAAGTACAACTGTCAATAATAGCTGTCTGAATAGAACTGTCAATAATAATAACCTTAAATAAGCTGTAAACAATAAAACATGTGATAAAACGTAATTTAACATATGATATGGACAATAATGGGACTGATAATATCATAGGAGTCTATTACTTCTGTGGTACTTACATTAAAATGATCTTCGCGACAATACATAGTATAAACTTTGTAATATTCCGCACCAGCTTCTCGACACCACTTCTCTTGTAAGTCTTCCCTATTGCGAACGAAGATTTTGTTTCGACAATTTTTACAATTACTGCTGCAACTTGGAACAAAGCACTTTCTGTATTCTATTTTCACTTTATGCAGAAGAAACTTAGAATTTGAATCTTTGTATTTTTTGTAAACAAAACCGAAACAAACTGACATGACATTTATATTTGACAGTTGTAGGCTTGACTTAAAACTTTTTAATTTTTGAAACATGAGGCAACGATACTAATTTATACGTCCTATTATGACGTCATTTGAAGGACAAGCAAGGTCAACCGTATTTTAACGAAATATCAATAAATAATAAATATTTTAAATTATTAATTAGTCCATAATGATTAGTAAGTCTATTCCTCGAAATGGTTTTTCAATTACGATATTTTATAAATTATGAACAATGCCCATTATTGTTAATGTTTAAAAAGTAAAATTCAACAAACCAAGTTGATTTTCACTTCATAATCACTATCTAAAATTGGAATGATTTATATCTCTAAAAGAAATCAGCATGTATAATTTTGCATCATACTGTTAATAATAGTAGTTAACTTGGTAGCCGTAGTAAAATCTAACATGATCGATGTAGTTACTTTACTCTGTAAATATTATTTAGAAACTAATAATTTAATTGTGGTATTTTCTAAAATATTTTATTTAAATCTATCCAAAATTTCAATATGCCATATTTTCTTAGTAGCCAAACATAGACATAATGACAAACTCCTTGTATGTAGAGCCTACTATGCATAATTTGTCATGAAATATATACCTAGGTTTCAGTAGAAACCTACCTATTATAAAGTTGGTTTCAGTAGAAACCTATTTATTTCGGGTGTCCATGTGCGGCGCTGATCGCTTACCATCAGGTAACTTGTGCTCGTTTGCCACCTGTTCCATAAAAAAAAAGAAACATAAATAGTGTTGACCAGTGCAATCGATAGTACGATAGCTGTAGGCCATGCTGGCTAATAGCTTAGTTATTCATGATGTATTGGCCTACCTAGCCGATATAACCTCCTTGTATTTTTAGAAGTGACCTCGTTTTCTAGACTGTGTGCCCTATATTTTACTTAGCTTGCGTATTTTTATAGGTCTGTGTTTGTTTTCATTTAATATTGGGATTGTTTTTCTCAATAGCTCCTCATTTTTTACTATATTTATTTGGGTTTATTTGGGTCCTTGATTACGGTTTTTTATTGAGTTTTTATTTTAGTACCGAATGTTTTGGTCTTCTCTGCTATTTTCTTATAAATTTAAGTTTAATAAGAGTTGCTATGATTGAAAATGTTTGGTCTGCTATCTCAAATTATACAGGGTGACTTGTCAGGGTGATTAGGAATACGTCAAATATTCAATCCATCCCAAAGTAATATGCATTCAACAACCAACACTATTATACTCTAGATTATCATAAGTAAATACAATTAATTTACACAAATACGTGTGGAATTCGATCTCGGCAGTTAACCTAAATTAATATTACTTAAATATTGTTATGCCGAGGTAAAAAGTTTAGTAGTACATACTGAAGCCTTACCTCTTTTGACTTGCGACTTGCTTTATAAAAAGTTGTATTTGTTTTGAGAAAACGTTTTGCAATGAAGAGGGCAAAGTTAGGTTGCAAAGGAAGCTCGACAATTTTTCCCTTTTGTTAGTTGTGAACTTTTACTTTAATTGCTAAAGAATTTTCTTGTTTGTTTTTCTCCTTTTTCGAATATTTTGTAGGTTTATATTACTTTTAAATATAATCACTTACTTTACGTACGAGTTTGAAAAATTCGTCTGATAATTTTCAGCCTTTCCTACGCAATAAACCCGTTTTGTATATTTTACTATAAAAAAAAAACTTTATACCTAGAATGCCTACAGGCCACTTATTTTCCGCACGTTATACTAATATGTTATATTTTTGTATATATTATCTTTTTATTTCAAGGAATGGGTTATGTACCTTTATTGAATGCGGTGTAAATATTTTAGTGTATTATAGAAGTCTATTTCAGTTTTCATGCATAGATTTCTCTTTTTAGTATTTTATGTAGTATTAGTATTTGGTTATTATTCTATTGTAGTTTGTATTGGCGGTCAATTGTAAATATTTCATAGAAAACGGGCAATTTTGTGACATTTTTGTGTATGTATAATAATAATAACATAGTTTTTATAAGTATTTTTTTTAATAGAAGCGTTGATGTGGCTAATGCCTGTATATGTCATATATTAGAAGCTTTTTTATAAAATTAAGATATCAAATAACAAATCGAAACATGTAGGTAGCCACCTCAACGCCCTCTGAACATCTAATATTAGCGACGAACTATTGATTTTATTCGTAACATGGTGAAACGCCATCTACATTTCTCATCCGAAACTATACGATAGAGTAAAACGCCATCTATCAATAGCAATTGACATTTCTTTCTTCTACAGTGGAGATGGTGGGTATGACGGGGATGAACTCGTATTTGCTGCAGAACTTGAACCATATTATACAGAATGGGATGGGTTCGCCATTCACTGGTATGCTGGGGCAGCTGGGTCAGGTCGCGGGCGGTGTCCCCGTGTGGGCGCAGAACAAACCTGGCAATATGTGGCAGCAGGAAAAGGTATGTAAAGTTGATTAAAAAATCTTGTCATTCTCTATCTAAAGTCCTTGAGAAGTAATTGGTATGAGTTGATGTAAGTAAGTAGCGATCTTGGGTTCGAATCCAAAGTGTTATTAATATCTTAATAATTTGTGGTTTTGGTTTTGAAAGAAAATTGATACTGTTGCCATTCATCTGCAAACGACAGTATACAACTTTATAAATATTTTTAATTTCTAAGTGTATAATATTTATTTATTTGTAAATGATCTTCTAGATGGGCGGCGAAGAAGAAGAGGTAGACGATGAAGAAATGGGCGTCGCCGAGACATACGCAGACTATATGCCGACGAAATGTGAGTCACTAGCACTATTATTATTATTTGATTATGTTTCAATCACGATCACAGGTCAAGACTTAACACTCGGATAAAGCACAATATTATTGGCTTTTCCAATTTTGGGATTCTTCTTAGTAATTAAATGTAATGAGATATTCCTTAAACATATTATAGAGATTGCAGTAGTTTGGTATGTATGTATGGTTGTGCTAATCTTTTCACCACAATGTGTCGTAAGTTGGATTGTCCCACGAGATGTGTTGTGAAATTTACATAAATCTAAAAATTTTTGTTTTGGGTACGGTAAAAACTGTAACATGGAGAAATGTTAAAAATCTACCTCTAATATTCTGTGAAGAACAATATAATATGTAGTTGCATTTCAGTTATTAATGAAACAACGTGATTCTTATTCGATTTGGAACGAAAACTACTACATTCGACTTGCATACTTAACACTAGATGGCGCTAGGTGTATTACGATATTATTTTTATATAAACCAACAGTTATTTTATCTCGTAAAAGAATGTAAACTTAATCCCTTTATTTTATCCACAGTAAAACTAGGCCGCAAGCACCCTGATCCCGTGGTGGAGACGGCGTCTCTCTCGTCCGTGGAGCCGGTGGACGTGACGTACAAACTGAGCCTGCCCGACGAGACCATCCGCAATGGTCTGCTGTCCGCTCTCCAGTTGGAAGCTGTGGTCTACGCGTCACAAGCCCATGAGCATCTACTGCCTGATGGGACCAGGGCTGGTTTCCTTATTGGTGAGTTCTTGGTTTATGTCATCTATAATATAATAATAAGTCAGGTTTTCCTTCCTGACGCTATAACTCATGAACCCACGAAACGATTTCCACGGTTTTGTATTCGTTGGAAAGGTCTCGGGCTCCATAAGGTTTATAGCAAAGAAAATTCAGGTAAAATTTCAAGAGAAAAGCAGGAAAATGGAAAATCATTGGTGGCGAAACGGAGTTCGCCGGGTTTGCTAGTAATACTAATAAAAATACAGACTGAAATAACATATGATTTATAGAATTTTAGTTTTACTGGCTTCCATCTTATGTTTGCAATTTAAGTCTACCTAGCAGTAGAATCTTCTAATTGGAATTAATGAAGGCTGTGACCTCTGAGTTTGGTTTGGCGTAACAGACTAGTCAATTAGGAAATGCCAGTCTCAAATAGTTCAATTTTGATGTTGACGTGTAAAAGTACTACTCGTAGCCTGTTTGTAAAACATTTATTTACATAAAATTATTTTTATCACGAAGGCGACGGCGCGGGTGTGGGTAAGGGCCGCACGATAGCGGGTATAATATTCGAGAACTACATCAAGGGCCGCAAGCGTGCCATCTGGGTGTCCGTGTCCAACGATCTGAAGTACGACGCGGAACGAGACCTTCGGGACATCGGCGCCGGCAAGATTGAGGTCCATCCTCTTAATAAGGTACTGTTTTGTTATTCCATTTTGAATCTTATTTGTGTTGTTTTAGTGTGTCTTTTGTCTTGTTATTGTTTTGAAATAGTGCAACTTTTTGGTGTTGCTAGTTTGAGAGTTTTAAGAAAGATGGCGCTGTTTTAATTTTTTTTTTATTATCATCTCAGGTCTTTGTTACATTTTTTTTCACAACACTGTATGATACCGTGTTAACAATTTATGGATCACACAGACAGCTTACCAGATAGAATCAGAGCTTCACCGCAACGTCCTTGTCAAATAAAATAAAATAATTTACCAATATAATTGTTCTCTCCCACAGTTTAAATACGCAAAAATCTCATCGGCGGTGAACGGCAACGTGAAGAAGGGCGTGATCTTCAGCACGTACTCGGCGCTGATCGGGGAGACCCAGTCCACCAGCACCAAGTACCGGACGCGGCTCAAACAACTGCTGCAGTGGTGCGGGGACGACTACGATGGAGTTGTATCCTTTTTGCAAAGATCATTCATCAAACCATTTTTCTATTTTTAGGAGATTTGAATATTTGTTCAGGATCTTTGTCGATTAATTATGTTTATTTGTTTTGGTAAAGATAAAAAGTGAGACAGTTTCCTTTTTTTTTAATGTAGTAAACCTGGAGGGAGGCTATACGAGCCATCTGATGGTAAGCAATCGGCGCCGGCCATGGCAACACTAAAGGAGTTACAAGTGCGTCGTTAGCCTTTGGGGGAGGGATTGGATTAGTGAGATTGTACCTCGTTTACTACATATTATGTACTTTTGTCTCTGCTAATTATTAACTATCCAAGTTATTACGTCAGTCTCCAGTTAGACATTCTTTGCCTAATTACTATAACCATTTTTATTTCTAATTGATTTGTCTTAAGCACTTTAATCGAATGTATGTATCCAAAATAGGTAATATCTACCTTTTACCCATACAATAAACTCCTGAGCTAAAACCTCTTAGATCGTATTCGACGAGTGTCACAAAGCCAAGAATCTGTGCCCCGTGGGGTCCGGCAAGGCAACGAAGACAGGATTAACTGCTCTGGAGCTGCAGAATAGATTACCCAAGGCCAGAGTAGTGTACGCTTCAGCCACCGGCGCTAGTGAGCCGAGGAATATGGCGTACATGGTCAGACTTGGCATTTGGGGAGACGGCACCCCATTCCCGACCTTCACGGATTTCATTAATGCTGTTGAAAAAAGGTGAGTGAATGTTCTTATTGGTTTGGTTTTAGAGTTCAGTTTTGTTTGTTTTTGTGTTAATTTAGTCTGCCTTGTACTGTATCTAACTTGAAGCCTCTTGAGTTTTATTAACTCGTGTAAAGGAATAGTTTTATTATTGAAGTTTCTTATTAGCTATTTTTAATCAATATCATAGAAAGAAAACCTTCACAATTGTCTTTAAATAGTAAATTAATGTATTCGTATTCATAATGAATACATATGAATACATAATGTTAATGTACAAATACATACTCAAACGCTACTCAATTTTAAGACGCCCTCAAGACTAGTTCGGTCGCTACAAATTCTTTATAAAATGACAGAGATAGCACGATATTTAAGTACAACTTAAAATTGGGTAGCATTGCAGTATTCAAGCGTATAATTATGTGTTTAATCCTTATTTCCTTCACACAGGGGTGTAGGTGCCATGGAGATAGTAGCGATGGACATGAAGCTCCGCGGCATGTACATCGCGCGCCAGCTCTCCTTCCACGGCGTCTCCTTCAAGATAGAGGAGGTGCCGCTCTCTGACGCCTTCAAGGAGACTTATGATAAAGCTGTGGCATTGGTTAGTATTTTATTTATTTCAACTTTCATGTAAATAAATAACAAGAAATCATGATAATTTAGACTGACGCAACGTTATTATAGTATTCTTTACGAATCAATCTTTGAATCACCCGCTTAGTTTCAAGCTATACCAGGACCCTTAAATTAGTCCAGCAATGGCCGATACAGTATCTATTTTCATTACCACTAGGTTTCTTCTTAAGAAATTCCAATACCTAAACTGGGGAATACTTCAAAAGAAAAGTGTATAATATTTGTATTTTATTTCCTAGTGGGTGGAAGCGATGCAACGTTTCACGGAGGCTGCGGAGCTGATCAACGCGGAGTCTCGCATGAAGAAGACCATGTGGGGACAGTTCTGGTCGGCGCACCAACGGTTCTTCAAGTACCTCTGTATTGCTGCCAAGGTAATGTACTTTCTATAATAAACTGTACTTGCATTTCGTCGCAACAATCGGTTGATAGGGATTTAAGGATTGGGGGGACTGGGAAAGAAATTAGGCCTTCGGTAACGAAGCTTGCTCATTCTCGCCGAAACATGGCTTCCCGATGCGAAAAACAACGTTTTTATGATTAAGCATATAATAAACTAGCTACTTCCGCGCGGTTTCACCCGCTCTGCCTGGTTCCTATTAATTGTAGCGTGATGTTTTACAACCTATAATCTTCCTCGATAAATGCGCTATCCAACACAAAAAGAATTATTCAAATCGGACCAGTAATTCCGGATATTAGCGCGTTCAAACAAACAAACAAACTCTTCAGCTTTATAATATTAGTATAGATAGTGAATTTGAATGTCTGTATGTTCGATTCAGGTGAACCACGCAGTAGTGACGGCGCGCGAGGCCGTGAAGTGTGGCAAGTGCGTGGTCATAGGCCTGCAGTCCACGGGCGAGGCGCGGACCCTCGACCAGCTCGAGCGGGACGACGGGGAACTCTCCGACTTCGTCTCCACTGCCAAGTAAGTACCATGTCGACTATCAAACAGCACCATAATAGCTTATTGATTGGTCGAAGGTTTACCATACTGCATTCAAGGTTTTTTATTTTACCAGATAAGGAAAAACAATATAGTTTTGAGTTAGTTATAGTTTTGAGGACACGGATCCCCTTAGCAATCGGCGCCGCCCATGGATATGCAACACAAAAGGAATTTAAAATTGTGTACCTTTTAGGGATTGAACATTTGAGAATTGAAGATTAGTGATGGAGTTTTAGGTCACAGGTTGATTACTTAATGAAATCGGTTTGGTAGTAATTGGTATCAAAACAATAGTAATTTAGGAACAATATATTTAGCTTAATATCACATTCCATTTCCGTCGCATCTGTTAATTCCAAACGCATATTGGACATATTAATTTTCTCTACCGGCCTTATCTTACTCAGTTCCCTAGCTAAACGACCCATCGTCTCCAAATTAGATGCGTTAGGATTCTCCCTAAATAACTTGTTTAGTCTTCTGAATTCATCATTTAGTGCCTTGATGGCATTTTCGTAATACACTTTTTTATACCATTTATGTCGATTTCTATAGAACTATGTCTCGTGCTTTCGTCCTCAGTAATTGTGTCCAAAGGATCTATGTGTTCTATTTCTTGTTTTATTAGGAAGCTTTGTTCATTGTCTGATGCAGTCTGTTCATACTCATTTTGATCATATTGTTCCTCGTAATCTTCAGGTTCTGCTACTTGTTCTATCTTCACCTCTTGGTCCCCAGCTAAAGTAGTGTAAAATGCTCTTTTCTCATCAGAAACTTGTGTATCTATTTCTACTGTGTGTAATATAGCACATAGATGCTCACATAACATTCCTTTCTTACCTTTAATACAATCACAACATAACGTCTGCGCCCCAAACGCTATAGCTCCCATTTTTCGCTTTAATTTTGTATCTCCTTCCAACTTTTTCATCAAAATCTTATCCTTTGGCAAATATTTCGTGTACATTTCCATGATTAATTTGTTCGACAAATGGGCGTGTATGATTTGGCACCAATGTTTGTCCAAAATGTTTGTCAACACATCTATCATGGCTAAGATCGGGTAGGATTTGCATCTGTGAACTATAAACTGTTTCAACGTTCGTAATGATATGTCTATTACCTTGTTTGGCGTTATGTAGTCTTCTCTCTTTGACCATATATCGGACAAATATTGTTTCACTTTTGTTATAGATTGTACTATCTTATTATTCTCAAGATCTTTGTAAAATAATTCAGCATCTTCTGAATTCGCTGCGTGTAGCAACGAATTGAATAGCTCCATAACTTTTTGTCTTTGTTTCACGTCAATCTTTACTTCTCCGTCACAAAGACTCTTCCATATATCTGCGACTAATGACGCTCGCGACACGATTATAGTAGTATTCGAAAAAATGGCGCCCAAGGCATGATTTTGTTCATCTATCTGATTAATCATGATCTTCCTTGGTTCAAAACTTTTCAATGTTTGGTTTTCTAATAGCAGTTTAGTAGAAAAGAAGGCTTGACTGAAACTGGGCTCCGTCATTTGTGAGTGTAATGCGCAGGCGATGGGTAACGCGCCCAAAGGAGTAGGTGCAAAGAAAAATGAAACCACACATTCCCTAGTATGTGTGCTGTCTATGACAATACTGTCAAGTTCATGTCCCGATATGACGTTTTTCATAAACGGTGTAATGACAACTGTGATGCTGTAGTCATCTGTGTATCTCATTGCTCCCCCACATTCTTCCAAGGCCTTCATCTTCTCAGCCATTGTGTCGGCGATGTTACATTCTAGTCCCTGCGCTTTCCTTTTCTGGTGCAAGTATGACACGTGACGCAGCGAAGGGTTTATTTCAGTATCTGAGATATTGCCGGTCCCATGATTTGATAGCAGCACCAGTTCGTGGTAGCTTTTCGCAGTAGCTACGGTGTGACCTGTTGTAAAATATTGCAAGAACAACTTGTCGGTGTCTGCCGAACATTTCAAGAAGTTGTAGGATTCCCGTGCTCTGACGCTATGCGTGTGGACAAAGTTGATGTGAATGGTCAAATTCAATCCGGCCCTCAACATCTTGTCGTTCCTTATCGTGTTACGATTTATAAACTTTACTTTAAAGTCGATCTTCGCCTTACATTGTTTGTCCTTGGAACTCCCCTGTTCACATATTTTTCTCTTGTTGAAACTAGAGTGATGGCACGTGAACACTTTTCTGTACAAAAGTCTCTTCAGCCGCGGGAAACACGCTCGGACTATCCAACCAGTTTTTGTGAACTTTGTAAACTTTTTTATCCATTCTGAAGCGTACTCGCTGTAGAACTGAGCGTCCCGGTCGGTGTCCACGTGACATTTTACCAAAATGCTGTACTTTTCCCCCGATACGTAATTAAAAACAGGAAATTCGGCGTTTTCTGATATTTCACTGAGAAAATCTTTTAACTTTTCTTTAGAACACATTCTTTCAATTTCACTTTAGAGTAGGTCCTATCTATAACCACATAATATTGTATGGTTATATCACAAAAATACGATATTACACTTTCGGTACACTTCGTTCAATCAAATTATTCGTTTACAAACATATCACAATAAAGCACATAGTCGAAATACGCTCAACCTTTATGAAATCGATGCTCTGACACCGAGTCTACTTCGTATAGCGCATGTGTAGCTGGGCGCTGAGACCGTGTATATTCCGTCGTATAAATAACGCCAATGGCGGTGCGAGGTGAATGAACGGACACTGAAGCCGACCCGTATCGGCCGCAACTGTCATTTGTAACTGCGCGTCAGCTACCTGTTGGCGCCGGCGGGAAAATTCAAATTTTGACGTTTACTTGTTTACATTTTTTTTATTTGTTGTCTATTGAACAGGTATTTTTTTTTAATAGTTTGAGTATAAGTAAAATATTGCGAGTATTGTTTTTATGATAATTACATACTATCTTTGTTCTTATGTATATATTTTTTTTCAAAATAGAGATAATTGAATTGACGTTCAAAAGTGCCTTTCTGGTCTATTTGAAATAAATAATTTTGTCTTTAACTTTGACTTTGAATAAGATTACACACATTTTATGACCCAAAACCACATGAACATTTTTTAATTAATATTATTTTCTGTCTCTTCCCAGGGGTGTATTCCAGACGCTAGTGGAGAAGCACTTCCCGGCCCCGGACCGCGACCGCATCAACCGGCTGCTGGGCCTGGAGCCGCCGCGGACCAAGGCCGCGCCCGCAGCCCCCGCGCACGCACACAACGGGAAGAATGGACTCGACGACGAGGCCAACACTTCCAAGAGGAAATGTAAGTATTTACTAACTACATTATAGTTTGAATTCAAATACAAATGAATGAATCCTATATTTACTTAACAAACAACATTTGTGTTTGAAAAAGTATAAAATTATGTAAGTTTGAGATTCATAATATGAAATGTGTTTTGTTTTCCACTTGTGAGGAGCTCAGTCGCTCAAACTTAATAATACTTCTACTAACTGGACCTACAGCCATTATAAATGGCCATTTACTTAAATATTTTCCTCTAATATTATCTCAATATTTTTTATAGTAACTGCCCGTCAACAAGCCAACGCAGCGGCCAAGCGTATGCGCGGAGGATCATCGTCAGATGAGTTTGTGCGAGGGTCTGATGATGAGCTGGAGATGGAGTCGGATGACGAGCGCCGCCCCCCCGGCTCCGACTCGGAGCTGTCGGACTTCAATCCCTTTCACGGCGGCAGTGATAGTGATGATGGTCTGTTTTAGTATTTACTTATTTTGTTTCATTGTTGATGATGTTAATTTGTTTGTGATAGGTGTAAATAGGACTTATAATACTGTTCTCACACTATTATAATAGGGCACTGTATTTTATGTGTACCATAACATAAAAAGTAAATCAATCATAATTTAGAAAATATGTGTTATACATTTATCTAATGTTCATAACTTCTGTGTGCATTTAGATGTTAATATGCAAGTATTCACGAAGTTTGTTCGATTTCATTGTAAATTTGTCTTTTTTGCAACAGTTTCAGTAACATTATAATCGGTTAATGACATTACTTATTAGTTTTAATGATAACTAACTTCAGTATCAGTTTAAAAACGTAATTTAACTAAACTAATACAAAAACTCATTTACCAAAACAGAACCGTGGCTGGGCAGACAGAAGAAAAAGCCGGTTAAGAAGAAGAAAGCAGCGTCGCCAAAGAAGAAGCCGTCCACTACGCAGGACAAGATCGAGACCATGTTCGAGCGTAAGAACAGCGCGGCCGCCGCTCCGACCGTCACCGTCACCACCCCGGCCGGGCATAGTCTCACCGGCACGCCCGTGGGCACCAATGGACTCTATCTAGGTTAGTAACTACTTTATGAATGGTTGCTTTATAAGGTAAAGCGTGCAGATGGATCCCCTGTTGGTCGTTCATTAACATATACAATACCAGGTCCTAAGTGTGTGATACATAGATACTCAATCTTTATTGTGTTTTGCAAGGTGTAATGAAACTAATTAAATCTTATGGTAATTTTGATACAAATCACAAATATTATTTTTTGAATTTCAAGTCTAATTCAAATGGTGTTCTGTTTTATGGCATGCCAAGATTTCCATTGATTTTGTAGCACAATGTGTTATCGGTGAATAGCTCATCTGATTACACTTATATGCTACGCGGTCCCAAAAATATTTAGCAAATTGTTCAGTAGGTAGCTATTTACCAGTTACCTATTAAAAATATGTCCCTAGACAGGACAAGTGTATGTTTGAATATACTGATATGAATATGTTGTTGCATACAGGTCCGTCCCGCAGCGCGGCGCCCCCGCGGTCGGCCATCGAGCGCGCGTGCAGCATGAAGGAGGAGCTGCTGGGCGCCATCGAGCGCCTCGGCCGCCGCCTGCCGCCCAACACGCTCGACCAGCTCGTCGACGAACTCGGCGGGACGGAGAACGTCGCAGAGGTACCTACCGAGACACATTGTTTCATTCAGTTACGGTCTAGTATAACACTTCTACGGCTTTGATTTTATTGTAACTTTCGTGAGACATACTAAATTAATTATTATGTTATCGGCTTACTCACGTACTGTTTTGACGAGGAACTCGACTAGTTTCAAGCCATGCTAGAGGCTCATATTCATGAGCAGCATTCCGCGACAGACGACGCGGCGACAATCAGTAGCAGCGCGACAATCGCCGCGTCGTGTGTCGCGAAATGCTGCTCGTGAATATGAGCCTCTAGCATGGATTGAAACTAGTCCAGTTCTTCTACGGCTTGTTCTACGTGGAGGACCAAGGGGAAGGCCTTTGTTCAGCAGTGGATGTCTCTCAGCTGATGGTGATGATGATGATAATAACACTTCTTTTGATCTAATTCTTAGACCAAGAGATGGTTTTGGAAGTTGAATAATAACTACTATAAATACTCATTTGTCGGTTGATCAAAGTGTAATTTGCTAGTAAATAACCTCTTTTTAAAACATAGGAAATATAGATTTATTTATATTTGACTGCACGGTTGGCGCGTTGGCTAGGCAACTGGCTACCGTGCAACGTGTAGCGGGTTCGATTCCCGCACGGAGCAACTCTTTGTGTGATCCACAAATTATTGTTTCGGGTCTGGGTGTCATCTGCATGTGAAATTGTATGTTTGTAAACGCACCCACGACACAGGAGCAAAATCCTAATGTGAGGCAACGCTAAAAAAAAAAAAAAATCTATTTCTTTCAATACATCCTGAAAATAATAACTTAAAATTAATTACCTTATCGTTGTTTGATTGTTAATTAAATAAATAAACATAATCTTAAACATTTATATACAAAATTCCACATTGTCCCCATAGATGACCGGCCGCAAAGGTCGCGTGGTACAGACGGAGGAAGGCCAGATCCTGTACGAGTCTCGCTCGGAGGCCGACGTGCCCCTGGAGACTCTCAACCTCACGGAGAAACAACGCTTCATGGACGGACAGAAGGATGTCGCCATCATATCCGAGGCGGCTTCCAGTGGTATCTCGCTGCAGAGTGATCGGAGGTCAGTGTACAAACTCATCATAAAAGTGTATTAAGGTGGTCTAGGGGTATAAACATGTAAAGTAAGAGCAAATGTTGTTTAAAACGTTGACTGCCACGACGGACACTGGTGACCGACGCTTAGCGGAGGATTTGCTTTCTACAGTTTTCTTTCTGCAGTTAATGCTTTAAAAATAGTTTGCGTTGCGTTGTAGAAACGAAAGAAAGAAAATTCAACATGACACAAAAATAATAAAAAATAGCAACACAAAAAATGTATGTCTAGTTTGAATAAGCCTCTATTGTAGTTACAGTACTGAACTTTTAAATATAGATTTTTAATTAATTTTATTTTGTATGTTTCCAGAGCGCGAAACCAAAGGCGGAGGGTGCACATCACACTAGAGCTGCCGTGGTCGGCCGACCGGGCTATACAACAGTTTGGTAAGTCATGTCTTTATATCTCTCATCATTGCTACATACTAGCATTTTACAACTAAATCGGCATAGTCCTTACTTATAGTGTTCTTGATGTCGATTGCAGCCAATGTCTACCTAAATCGAGTATGTTTTGTATGTATATAGAGAAAAGATGACGTTTTCTTATAGATAATATTACTTTATTATATTATATTTTAATTTAACTGAAAACAAAGCATAGGACAAGCACTACTATTTGGTCAAGGAAACGCATGTCTTACACAGCTACCCAAAATATTAAAAGTGACCAACAAAAAAATAAATAATTAGCCAACATATTTATTATAATGTTACCTCCCCACAGGTCGTACGCACCGATCGAACCAGGTGAACGCGCCGGAGTACATATTCCTGATCTCAGACCTGGCGGGCGAGCGACGGTTCGCGTCCACTGTCGCCAAGAGGCTCGAGTCTCTCGGGGCGCTCACCCACGGGGACCGCAGGGCCACCGAGACTAGGGACCTCAGCCAGTTCAATATTGATAATAAATATGGTAAGTTTACTTGTAGAGATTTAATCGCGAAATTATAAGAAAAATATGTGGTCTAAAATGAAAGCTGCGGTTTGTTCAACTGCTCGTTAAAACCGTATGTCAATACAAAATATTACATGAATATGTATTTATGGGAATGTGATATTTTTAGCTTAACATGTCTTATTATATAAAATATAGCTCAATTCGAATCAAACCAAAATATCAACCAATTTGCAGTTTGTTTTACAATTTTGTACATCCACTTTTGACTGAAATATTCCTTCAAATATGTAACTTTAGCTTCTTACTGGTGTTATTTCCTATGTATGACATAATGCTAATCATGTAACCCCTTGTGCAGGTCGCGCGGCGCTGGAGGCGGTGATGCGCGCCATAATGAAGTACGAGCGTCCGCTGGTGGCGCCGCCCGCGGACTACGCCGCAGACTTCTTCCAGGACGCCGCCGCCGCGCTCGTCGGCGTCGGCCTCATCGTCAACAGCGAGGCCGCGCCCGGCGTACTGCAGCTCGACAAGGTAATATTGCTAGTCTATAAACTTCTCATCTAACAATCGACCAAAAATTCTTGCTTTCATTGTGTTTTGATAAAAAATTCAAGTAAAATATATAAATACATTCTATCTTGTCGAAGCATCATTTGTGTATATAGTCGGCACTATGTAAGAAGTCGACTCTGAACTTTGTCAGTCTATAACTTGTTATAAACGCCCTGGATCGTCAATGTAAAAAATGAAATATATAATTCATAATATTAATTAATGATTTCGTTACAGGATTACAACAACATGTCTAAGTTCCTGAACAGGATACTGGGCATGCCGGTAGATCTACAGAACAGGCTGTTCAAGTACTTCACAGATACGCTCGCGGCGGTCATGGAGCAAGGTAAGGCGGCTTTCATACAGTTTTTGAGAATTCAATTCAATATGAATGATAATTAATTATTTACTATGTGACGTCATCATGGCGAATTACTTATTTTTGAAGAATCTCCTACATAGTATCAAATGACAGGATTTTCTGAAAGTTATTCAAGAGCTAAACAATATTAACGTTGTTATTTCTCCTTGTAGCGAAGCGCAGTGGTAGATTCGACCTGGGTATCCTGGACCTGGGCAGTTGCGGCGAGCGAGTCCGGCGCGTGCGCTGCCTGCGCTACCTGCGCAAACATGCCACCGGACGGGCCCCCGTCGAACTGCATACACTGCACTCTGAGGTAATACTCCACCACTTAATCACTCCCATACTTTCTACAAGTCACACTAAACATCCTACCCACATTTTCTAATAGTTTCCCTCACCTAAGATTCACATTACTCTCTACCATTTTACACTACGTTTATTCATTTACAACTAAATACACTATAAACAAAATACAAAAGTAACAATGAATATCCCTTACAGCGTGGCATGGACTGGGCGGAAGCGCTAGAGAAATGGTCGGAGCTCTCTGGCCCCAAGGAAGGGTTCTACGTGTCGCAACAGGCGCGCAACAACAAGTACACCGCCATACTCTGCGTCGCCGCCGTCACCTCCGTCAAGAAGGAGAAGCTTACCAAGAAGGATATTATGTTCCAAATCTATAGGTCAGTATCACTTGTGGAACTAGCGTGTGTGCGCTAGGTGTGCCTAGCTTTACTGACAGACAGACAGACTGACGGACAATTCAATTTGACGTTTCAAAAGTGCCTTATTTATACCTAATGCGCTCTAACAAGGTGCGGCTGACAGATTCAGTAACGTTTCGTATCACTCTTGAAAGTTGCTGCGATTTAAAAATTATGCCTTAATATTTTAGCTGTATCACATTCGTATTATGTTAAATCATTCGGATTCGTAGTTAATTAAATTAAAACCAACCTGAATGTTCTAGTATTCAATTAAAATCTAATGAAATGAAAAATAAAGTAAAGTGTTATGCGTATAACGTAAAGCCATAGTCGTGTTTAGTGATGGGATGTACGGCTACGATGGATAGGTAGTCGATGTTTTTTTTAGAATAAAAAACGAAAATCGTGCGTCGTTCAATTATCATTCTTAAAAAACCTTTAATTATGTGGGTAAATCCACTGTAGACGCGGCTCTCTCTGCCCAAACCACAGTGACATTATCTGAGCAGAAATATGTAGTAGGCATTTTTCTAGACAATTCCGGCGCCATTGATAATGCGTGGTGGTACTATTCCAACATATACAAACTAATATATCCTTGTTTTCTTCACGGTTCTGTAAAACTGTAACTCTGAAACACCTCAGGGCTCGGTCATAAAATATTTATTTTGACAAGTATATACACGTAGTTAGACTGCACAACTAAATTCAATTCGAGAATTAAATGTATGCTGCGAGTATCGATAGCGATAAAAAAAGATTTTTCTAATGTCCATCCCTAAAGAGAGACGTCAACGTCATACTGGCATCTGTCAGCCGCACCTTGTTAGAGCGCATTAGGTATAGGATTAATTGAAATAAATGCTTTGACTTTGACTTTGGAACTAAATAACAAATACTTGTTTTTAGTCGCCGGTTTACTGTTGTAACTAACAATACATAGTTTTGCATCATGATATTAGTTGAGATAGCAGGTTCAACTTTACTACTACAGGAGACTAAAATAACCAGAAAGGCTGACTAGTATGAATGGTATAGGTAGTTTATGTTCAATTCATAGTACCAACTGCAAAACTAATTGGAATCAATTTGTCGTATGTATTGGAAAAAATGTGGAACTCAGAACTTTAATTGGAAACAAAATTAACTATTAGTCATTACTTAAATTTTATTTTTTAATAACGATTTTATTTATCTCGTTAAAATGAAATTAAACACAATTTAATTTTGTACATTCACAGGCCTAACACGGGTCTGCAGCTGAAGCTGGAGTCGCTGGCGGAGATCGAGAAGAAGTACCGTCGCGTGGAGAGCGGCGAGGCGGAGTCGTGGTGGCGCGCGCAGTACACCGCCTCGCAGCGGGTCTGCTCGCACGCCTACTGGCGCTCGCTCTGCAGGAACGGGGCCGACTGCGAGGTACACTTTGTTCTAGAGACTATCTATACTTTAGCATGTTAGAGTTGTTGATTATTTACTAGTCAGTTTTGTAGTGGTCTTAAAGTTAAAGGCTCCCCAGCCTCTAAGATAGCTACAATTTAGACTAAAGTTTCTAACTAAAGATTTACAAATTAAATGATGGTATTTGTATTGTTGTTGTGTTTATTAAATTAAACGACTTGATGTAAGATGACTTGTATTTTATATTACATGTTACAATATTAATTATCTATTATATTAGTAGGTGCGACTGCACTCGACAGACACAAGAACGACAGTGGTCGTTGACCTCAGACCATAGTGACGGGGTAATGACATGAACGAATGTTACTAAATAGTGATGTAACAGTATTAGCTGTGTGGCCGACTGTTCGGAGTGAGATGCTAATGTTGATGTGTTTGTGTGGCAGGTGGGCCTGCGCGTGCGCACGCACCACGTGCTGTCGGGGTCGGTGCTGGCGGTGTGGGCGCGCGTGGAGGGCGTGCTGGCGGCGCGCGCGGCCGGCAACAAGATGCAGGTGGTGCGCCTCAAGGCCAGCGACGGCCTCAAGCTGGTGGGCACGCTCATCCCCAAGAACTGCGTCGACCCGCTCAAGGACGCGCTGGCCGCCGACGCCGTGTCCGTGTCCGAGCACACGTTCGACCAGGCCGACAACTGAACCCGGGCTGTGACTCTCTTTGTTTTATTTCTCCGCCGGCCCCGGCCGGGCTCCGACTGATTAATTCCCTCCCCGCCGGCCGCGCCCGTCGCCCGAGGACTGTGTGTCGCACGTATTACTTAGCGAGTAAGGACGGCCTAAACGTATTCTGCGCGAGTCGCGCGTCGATCTCGTTCGTAACGAGAGGCCTAAGATACACCAAAACTATTTATTTAATGATCCTATTTTAAGCTGATTGATGAACGACAATAAGGTCCCATATCACGACGCTCCTCGAAATATTTTTACGTTGAAGTATTACATATCGTAAGTCAATTGTTAGCGGAGCGAGGGTAGTCTGGCACACAGTCCGTGATATTAGACGGTCGCGGGCCTGCAGGGAACGCGTTGGTTTCGAGACGGCGCGATTGTGTAGGTGGCGTGCTGGTGACGTCACGCGTACGTCACGCGCGACACTCTGGTTGCAATGAGTTCCTAGTAAACAATTTATGGCTAAGCTAACTTACTGCTCTTTTATTCTTGCCCCCTATTAAAGTCTATGTGACAATTCGAATATTTACTTAAACATTTGATCTTAGTGCAGAGTACATGTCTGAAGGAAACATGTGTTGCGCACGCGCACGGCGTACGTAGTGACGTCACAACACAAGTATAGTGAGAATGATCTACATGCACGAGTGCATAAGATTTACTTTAAGTACTTTACGTATTTTTACTCATACATTATTATGACCGTGAACCTCAAGCCGATTGAGCGCTTCATATATTTTTTTTATTCAATTACATGACCAAGTCAATATCTCGGTACATTCTGTATACGAATTAAATGGAATTTTAATTTTTTTGTACAAATATTTCTAGTGTTTTATTTAATTATTCAATGTTAGATTCTATTACTTATTTCTTCTATATGAATGTCGCAGACAATTCGAGGATGTATCATATTCATAATCTTAATATATAATACTAATTATTGTATGTTTATCGGATGTTAGCATACTATATTTGTATCGAATGCACGTGCAATATGTATTCTATGTTCCCACCAGTCTATCAAAATATAAAAATAATGCGTCTTTACGTAGACGCGGAAAAAAATATGTGTTTTCATTGTAGGCAGATGTTTCTTATGGTGATTTTTAAATTATAATCGAATTGCTAGTCTGTAATGTACATAGTTCATTTCGGTGGAATATAGAGGTTGCTACGTACTATGTACACCTAGTTACATTCCTGAAGGTAATTATCGCAGTCCGTTTTACTTTTCATGCTAAATCTATAATAAAATCGAAGAATGTGTTGCTAAGCAGCTAACCGATTTCGCTAATTCTTATTTTGTTGGGAGAAGGTTCTTCTGTTAGAAAAAGTTTAAAAAAAATATCTGCAGAAAAAATTCTAAGGCGAAACGAAGTTTGCGGGCTCTCTAGTACATAATATTATACTCCAACTGCCGCATTCAGAGACATTTAATGATTACTTAAACTATTCCTTAGTAATGATTTTGTATCGAAAACAATTGCTAAGGACTGGGTTAAGTAACCATTAAATGACTGAGTACGGCGGTTGTTCTTTATAGTCTCATAGTCTCATGCAACCTCTATATTGTTTCGAACTGAATTTTGAGTATTAAATATATGTTTCAAAAAATCAAATTACTCAAGATATCTGTACCTAGCTGTTATTTTGTTCTCAATTAATTTGTATGGCTTTTAATGATAATGTTCCAATAATTAGAAGTGTCAAACTAAATGTTCTAAGTGTTTATATACCTTAGAAATGCTGAGTTAGTATTGAAATTGACACATAGGTAGGGCATATAAAGACTTGATGAGGCAAACGATGGAAGGTTCTCGATTTCAATACTTCCTTAGTTTAGTATATTTAAGTCGATATTATAACGACACATGAATTTAAAATGTAGTTGCTAATGCAACCATAGGTTTGTATAAAGGGTAATATCGGGACGTCTAATGACCAAAATGGTTCATAGTGTCACTAAATCTCGTCTACATTTTCTTAAATGTGTAAAAATTAAAGACAAAATGTGTATATAAATTAATTGGTTTGTTTTATTTTGTTATATCCCTGCTCCTATGGTTTACCCCTTGTAGATATGGTGCTTACATGAATATTCCTTGTTGATCCAGTGATTAGGTTTTTCAAATCAAAATCATGAAGGATACTAATGGCCCGTGTTCCGTAATCGGAAATAGGTTCTCTCCTATTGCAATACGTTTATGAAATCAGTATCAATAAGGTTTACTACAGAACATCATCAGGCGCGTAGTTTCATTGAAATTACCTATTACCTACTCCTATGTATTGAATCTAATTACTGAATGCAAGTCAGTATACTTGCATTCAGTAATGCGATAAATTACTATAATTAGATATTTCTGTGGGTACTTACATCGAAAATCCTGAAATAATATAACGTTAGAGCCTACGAGCGATAGTACAAAAACAGATTTTCAAAATAACAGAATAACAGATATAGGTACAACACGCTTTTATTAGCTAAAACATTTTTAACCTTCCCGCGCAAAATTCCGTTTTGTTACTTCGCAAGACGTTCAGTAACGTCAGAATGTCGGTATTTTGGAAGCGTTTTGTTGCCTCACACTTGACATTTTCATCCGATAAATGTCAAGTTTGTCATTTTAGTTTTACGGAAGAAAAATGGTCGGTTTGCTCAACTCTGTTGTTTTCTTTTAGATATTGACTAAAAAATTAATAGGTGTGTCTCAAACATGACTGATAAAGAAATTTCGGTGGAGGAACTAGAGGAAACGGTGAGTCAGCAGTTTTATTTAGTGCCAATAATTAGCTAATAGAGTACAGTTAATCGTAAAGGAATATATAGGTCACAGAGCCGCATCTTCCCTATAAATACTGCACTGTTGAGATACACAGCTGATAGGCTGAATAAAGCTTACACCTTCTACTCTAATGTGATTAAAAACCCACGCAATAATTCGTGTTTCATTATTTCCTGTTAATTACACTGTAAACATTTTGTTTACACATCCACATTGGAATTAATCAAATATTTACATAATTCTGTGTGCATAAGTCTTAACCGTCGTGTATTAAAGTGGGACATTACTGTACAGTTTGTCTAACTACTTTCACCATTAAAGTTCAGTCAGAAAAATTATATATTTTTTATGTCTTGAAATGGGTGTGTTAGTGCATCATAGTACTGCATGAGTAGTTTTAATATTTTCTTTTGTTATCACATCACGCAGGTGTGAAGCAATAACACATTCAGCCTTGTTATTGTGTTTGAAACTTTGTGTTGTATTGATGTCATTCATAATTCCTATAAGCATAGCCAATATAACAGTAGGTAGCTACTTAGTTCTATTTTAAAATATAATATTCTAATTTAAGCCCTCACCTATTGTAGGTCTAAAATTACTTGGGTATTGATTTATACAATGTGTTTCAGTTCAGTTTAGTCTGTCCTACATTCCTATGTACATAATTTGTGTTGTCTCTATATTTGGAAGCTAGTTAGCATTCTGTTTTTAAATGGTTTTATGGATATCTGTTTTACTTTTGTTCTGATGTTGGTATTAGAGCCAGCCAAATATGTAAAGTTTTAGCACATCTAATTATAAAATATGGTATAATAATAATTAGATAGCTATAAAAAGAATAAGCAAATTGTGCAATCTATGTATGTTGCCAAATTATCAAATGTATTAAAGTTTCCATTTATTATTAATTTTCTCCAATAAGAATCGACTATAAAAAGATAAGATTAGAATTAGATCTAATTAGAATCTACTATAAATAGGATATGTGGCAATAATCTCAAATTTAAAATTACATGGAATAACATGCCATATAATGTACACAGGATAAAAGGTGTGACAATAAATAAAAAGATAAGAATACAATTCAAGTATAATAACAAGTAACACTATAAATAAACTCAGAAACAAAAAAATATCAAGGTTTAAGTCACCTTTACTGGTTGAATAGAGAAAAACTTTTTTAAATGTATGACAGGTGAAGCGGACAGATGAACAGCTAGACCTGATGGAGTGGAAGATGGATAACGTGGAGAAAGAGCTGGTGGAGCCCATCAATACACAGGACATGTGCATCATGCACCTGCTGAAGTCCGTCTCCGAGGTGAGAGCGGAACTTTGTTGTATCTCGGTAGATTAAGTAGTGTAAGCCTATATTCAATAATAAAAAAAATGTATAAGAGTAGGGATAGTGTTTTAAAGAGGTCTAATATTAAATCTGTGGAAAAAAATTAAATGTAATTTGGGGAGAGTGGGGATAAAAGCATACACCATTATTATGCTAAGTTTGTTAAAAAATATTCTGAAAATCGTCTAACAGACATACAGTATAGGCTTTGTAACAAAGCTACAAACATATATATAACTCATACTGCCTATTTTTCTTACACCTTAATCCCCTCCCTAGCTAAAGCACATTTTTTAATAAAAACATTATTTTATGAATGTAGCTGTACTCGTAAATTGAGTGGAAAATCTAGAACAGAAGCACTTGATTTAATTTGCGCGCTTCTTGCAAGCAGTATTAGCATAATTTGCAAGTTTACTCTAACAAGTGAAGTACGGCGTGTTGCCAGTAAATAATTAAGCATTTACATAATTTATTCTGTAACAATATTCTCTGCTAAGTGTCTTGTCTCGAGGAAATTTTATTTTAAACAAAAATAATATTGTTGGAATAGAAAAATAGTGATGTATAGGTTTATAAAGTTAGAATTATGTAACTTTTCGTTAATTTTCGTGTTTTCTTGTTAGTTCGATATCGAAAACCTGAGTTATAATCGTTATCTACCGCTAATTATTTTATACATTACATTATTTATTATACAGGAAAACATTCATAAATTTCTAATTAAAAACATTCATAAAAATTACCAAGAAATAAAATTATATTACTTGCTTACTAGGAAAATTGACAAACAGCTATAAAACTAATCCTTGTATGTCGTGTGTACTGCATCTAGCAATGCTTTAAATATTCCCTTGTATGTGGAGTGACTCATACAAATTCCTACGTCGTCTCGTAACTGACAAAGGTTAGTCATTACTACTGATAGTATGACACTGATATATACGCATGTTAATTTAAAGATGCTTTGACTAATTAAGATAATTAAAACTAGTATTTATTAACGCATTAGGTTTGAAGGAATGCAGGAAAAGAACAATGTTCATTAATTTATTACTAGCGATCCGCCCCAGCTTCGCATGGATGCAATGGTGATATTATGCATGTATTATACATATAAATCTTCCTCTTGAATCATTCTATCTATTAAAAAAAACGTACCAAAATCCGCTGCTAAGTTTTAAAGATTTAAGCATACAAAGGGATATAGGGACAAAGAAAGCGACTTTGTTTTATACTATGTAGTGATAATACTAATGCTTTATTGCACTGGCAGACAAAACATGTATGTGATAATCTCGTACGATATGTTAAAAAGTACTTTTCTGTTGATAATTTTTGATATGTTCTTCACAAATGAGATTACGGAATATCTAAAATCATGATACGGAATCTACACCGTACGTAGTTCATTGTCAACTGAGATGAAGTGTAGTATATTATCTCTTGGAAACTACGTAATTTTAGCCGAACATAATTTTGTGACATGTGACCCTAATCCAAACTTATGGTTCTACACAATATGCCTGCCCATTTCATAAGAGAATTTACACGATATTGCTTACAACGCAAACAATGGAATTGCATGGCTCGAGCTCAAAATTGAGGGTGTATACCGTTTCTAGATTTTGATCTTTATACTTTAAGGAATAAAGTTGGTTGTGGTATGTTTTCTCGCGTGGTAAATTACGTAGCTACGTTGGAATTTTCACCTGTAGACTTAAGCCTCACTGAATTAGGCCACACTGAGACTAAGCTTATACTGTCTGTAGAATAATAAGCCCGCCGTAAATCCGGGCTGAGCGCCTTGCTTATTGCTTACAAAGTGCGTTGTACAATGCCAAAATTTGTTCTAAAGTAACATTTGATATTTCCCAGTAGAGTAAATAGAGGTGTATGAAATTTTCACGTAGGTTTTCTCGAAATTATATCTCACTACACATAAAACGAAGTCGCTTTCTCTGTCCCTCTGTATGCTTAAATCTTTAAAACTACGCAACGGATTTTGATGCGGTTTTTTTGATAGATAGAGTGATTCAAGAGGAAGGTTTATATGTATAATACATGCATAATATATCACCATTGCACCCATGCGAAGCTGGGGCGGGTCGCTATTTGTTTTATAAAAGACTTTATTTAAGACGTTTATTCGTCGTCTAGCCTTAGTCCATTTTAAATAATATAATGATATTAAATGTACCTTCCCTGCTTTCCATTAATGAATGTACGTATATTAAATTGTATTATCTATGTATACGCCCACAAACTGCAGCGGCCGGTCCAACAAATACTGTAGAAGATAATATATCGTATGTATAAATATAATATTTATTTTTCAGCCAATGCGTTAGTGTCGTGGCAGGTCAGATTACTGGATTATACAGTCATGTTGCTTATGGCTTGTTGTTTTTCTATTATCTTATTCATTAATTAAAGATTAATTGAAATATTTACATACATTGTTGCACTGAGACACTAAAACTTGTAAATTGATATTTATATTATCTACCAAGCGGACTTGTCTAAGAAACGTATCACCGTGCTACTGTAGAAGTTTAATATTATCATAATTTTGGAACCAATTAAATCAAGCAAGTACCAACTCAATCTAGAATGTAATTAAAATTATTAGATCTGAAAACGACTGCCATTAGATCAGCAAAATTTAAATCTAATCATTCTATTCGTCGTGACTTCTCATCGAATAATTACCTTTGCTTACGTGTCAATTTATCCCCATTTCACTCAGTGCAACTATATTAAAAAAAAAGAAAATTGATTTTCGAAAAGCGACAAGCCAGAAGGTCATGCTTATCGATATATAGCTGTCCGGGCTTGGCTGTGGTACCGAGTCGAAGCCTGGCCCAAAGCCTCAGAAGTCGGGGCCGCTTTACGGCTTGAACTATGCGTTGCGGGACTTGAGTGTCGCGAGTTCGATATGCGTCTGATTAGATTCAGGTGGTGCGTTATTGCAAAGGGGGTATCATGTTATATTTTTTTTTGTTGGGGCCCTTTTGAGTCTTGGGCCCCTACAAGGCGGGGGCCCGCTTTAGGCCTATCCATGCCTAATTGCGGTTATTGATTGGCAATTGAAGGGGCTTTCGTGGCATATCTCCAAAAGTACTACGTCAAGTAGTACGGTAATATGATCAAATATTTACTAAACCATTTCGGTTAGCAAAACTGTCTTACTTGCTTGAATAGAGAACAGTCCCATCAAAACTAAAGTTAGTTGGCATTGTATTGCGTGATGGACCCTTCGCCGCAACGCACCGCCTCATATTTGTAACAATATAGGTAGATGATATTCATGTACTATATGTTCTGTCAACTGTCCCGCTTCCGTTCTCTATATTATGTTTATTTTCTCTCCTGTTACCTACTGTTCGTTACTTCTTGTTCACGCAGTCATCGGATACTTCAGATATGGGCCAACCATATTCATGTCATTAGTTGTTCTCTTTCCTTCTCGTACAACAGTATTGACACAGATTGAATAACTTGCTATAGACTGAATCTGTTTATTCTCATAATAAAATGTAGTACTATTTGGATTTATTGTCCATTATTAAATCGATGTCTGACCAGTATATTCTATCTGTGTCAATAATATTTGAATAGTAAGTCAACTCCGACTAACAATATGTAAACGAAATATTTAACCAGAACTGACAATATAATAAAATATGTCTTCAAGTTAAATACAATCCTCCTTAATAACGCTTGGCTTGCGTTAGCCGGAGCTGACCTACGCATGGCAGGCAGGTGTAACACTAGGCTCCACACACAGGTGCGCTCGGACTACCAGCAGCTGCGGCGCGAGCTGGTGGAGGTGCAGGCCCTGCAGAGGGAACTGTCCTCGAGGCTCCGCACGCAGCTGCGGCTGGTGCACGGCAAGTTCGCACGACTCCGCCAGCGACTGGCCGCAGCCTCCCCGCCCCGCTGAACTGATACCCCGCCTCTCATGTCTAACAAGTCTCAAGAGACATTACAATCTTGGGTTGATCCTTAAATTTTAGTGAAAAATTTAATCGTTGGAGTTCTTTATTACCTTCAACGGACTATTTAGAAAAAGAATGATTATGAAATTAGTCTCGTCGTGTGGGACGCTTTCTGTTATTACGAAGTCGGCTTTCAATGTTAAGTTTAACATTCAAATTGTATTTAAAAGCAGTTTCGCAACTGTGTCTATGTCTAAATTATATTCTACGTTTATTCAGGCCTAATTGATGTCGGTTGAATTTGTATGTGTATCTATATTTTTAATGTTATATCTTACATTACATTTAAAAATTAAATTCTAAATTGATTGTTTAGATAGGTGATGAGAGTAAGGACAAAAATTATTAAAATTAATAAATTTAAATGTTAATGTTAAACGGACATGAGAGGTTTGGCCTCTTCCAAGTATCTGCTCTACAATTAGTTGGATAGTGGCCAATAGAAGGTATGATATTAACATTATTAACGTAACTATGTGCCAATGTTCTATCTAGATAATTGTAACTGTTAGCATAGCGGCACTTTACTAACGTACTCTTGATCTCACATCGAAGGTTCAAGCGAATTTCCTGATTTTCATACAAGAACTTAGTAATTGCACCCTATCATCTATATTTTAATTGACTAATTTCTTGTATCAAAGTCAGTTGGTTGCACAACCTTACCACGACTAGTCGATATCTAATAGTAAACCCAATAGTATGTGTGTTTGTATGTAGTAAGTTGGTGCTAAACGAAGAAGGTCTAAGATGTGAAGGGGTTGGATTCAGCGGTTAGCGAGTAAGGCAGGCCTCGGGGAGAGTACGGTATTGACTACTAGTCAAGTACAACGTTAATTTTGTGAGTTATTTTTTAATTGAATGTATCCTTCGAATAAAAATGTTAAAAATATCTTGGAGTAATTCCAGATGATTTTTATAGTAATTATTTTATGTTAAAAATAAGAAAAAATCGAGGCATTTTTGTAACACGCGTGTCTTGTGTGGTCTAGAAAGGTTTAAAAAAAGGCCAAACAATACAAAAAGTACTAAAGCAATATTTGACCTTAGAATCAAATGAAAAGGTCAATTCAGTGCGCAGCGGGAACGAATTTAATGTCGAGTGCTAAACGAATAATTATTATAATAAAATGTAGTTGAATTGTTAGTTTTATATAGTTTTTGTTTTTAAACGCTTTGCATGGATGTATGAAAACGAATCGATCATATCTCGCTTTCATCTTGATTATATAGGAGATGGCATAAATATGTGAATTATAAAAGACTTCTCTCACTCAGAGTCATTTAATGATTACTTAACCCAGCCCTTAGCATTTGTTTTTGGAACAAATACGTTACTAAGGAATAGTTTAAGTATTCATTGACTATCTCTGAGTACGGCAGTTAGTCATAAAATATTATATGTTCCATCTTCCATTTTATTTGAGTCTCCTCTTAAGGTAATGAAAATACGCAATTCATTTTACTGCATAATCCATATTACTTTGGCAGTCTGAAAGCATTTCATCGTAATAGTAAAATGGTAATATACCGAACGAGAGAGAAGAGACAATATAACAGCACACTATAAATGGATTTTAAATAATTTTACATAATAAAGTGATCAAGAAAATACAAATAAGTATTTATGCTATCTCCTTATTTCTAAAATTATCCGCACATGTCTTACAGTAAAAAAAAATAAAGTTGATAGTAGAATACCCTACTTTACTTTCAGGCGAGAGACATTTTGTATAAGAATGGATCTCTCGAATAAAGAAAACTGAAAGACATGTGCTGGATAGCTTGTATACGTATCTAAGGTTCCCATGACACGATAAAACGAAAATTAAACCTTGTTTGTAAAGACATAAAAATCAAAATTGTGGAGTCTAGTTTGTCTTGTCTCTATGTATGTAGATATTATGACATTTTTATTTTTTCGTACATGGGAATCTATATTTTCTATTTATTTTTGTCGTGCTTTTTTGATTTTTTGGGGTAATTTATAACCTTAAGTTAATTTAAATCATATTATGAATGTTTATTTTGCTACTTCAGGCTCTGTTTTTATATCTTGTATTCTTGTTTAGTTGGGGTAGATTTATTTAGGGCTCAGTTCTATAATTAGGCACGGTGTAGGGCAATACTACACAATTAACCTCCTTAAGGACGGTTGTAAGCCTTCTTAAATGAGGCTAATTGGTAATTGATGAAGCCCTATTTTGATGAGAGACGACGTAATATTATTTTCTAGCTTTTATCAGAGCCTATAGTTAATATTATATCTTTGTTTAATATATTTTTTAATATTTTTTCTTTCTAAGACTCCCTAGTCAAACAAGGGATGTTGTTTTTTAATTTGAAATAAGACTGTCGACGTCTTCGGGCGCGAAATCTCAGTTTGTTAGCGTAAGGTACAGTCAGCAATATAAATCACAATTTTAGTAAATTAATCGCACATATCAAGCACTTGCATGTTTCTCGTATCACTTATTAAATTATATTTAGGATGGTCGGTACTTTATACAGGGGTGGAAACGATAGGACAAGTACTAAGCTGTTTCATTTTACAGAAGCATAGTCTTACAAGAATATTTAAAAAATAAATAATTATTACTTAAGTAATGCAATTATTTCTGTTACTACGACCCTCTTGAGTCGGGGGCCCACATGAGTTAGATGTGTACGTCGGGGCCCATTTTACCACCCTAATTACGACCCTGTACTATGGACATGGCGTTTGAAATTTAAAAAAAAATATATGAAAAATTTAATATTATACTAAAGTTATACATATATGATACTATCGTTTCCACGTCTGTATAATTTAATATTTATATTCAAAGAAGTACTTTGAAAGTTGAATACTTTGAATATGAAATTGTATTTACATGTGTATGTTTGACAGATGAGAGTTGTCAAGTTAAGATATATGGCAAACCCCTTGAGTGTCGCGGGAGGCAAGCTGAGAGGTCACCTGTCTCATTACTTATTGGGGATCGGATAAATCATTTTGACTGCTTTTTAAATATATCGAAAATGAGAAAAAAAGTTTCGAGTTTGTTACAGAATCCGTTTTTTTTAAGATTTTGAACTTTCTTGCATAAATAATAAGGTTAAAAATGTATTAAACTAATAATATTGTTACTGCCGTACTCAGAGACATTTAATGATTACTTAAACTATATCTTAGTAACGATTTTGTTCCGAAAACAATTGCTAAGGACTGGTTTAAGTAATCATTAAATGACTCTGAGTACAACAGTATGTATACTTTATCCTAATAACTAGAAAAAATAAACTAAAATATCCGGTCTCTTCCCACAAACGTTAACAAATGCTTAAATATGCTCAATTATAATTTGCAGCTCTCATCTCAAATGGCACGTTTGCTCATCCTTTAGTCAAAATCCTAGTTGTAGTTTAAGAAAAATACATGTCTGAAACTATGTCTAAGTAATGTCTAAAATTAATGTCTAAATTACACGTATACCTGATTTATCTAGACTAGAATTAGTTTTAGACTCAAATGTTATCGTTTTTGATATAGTTTTACATTTTGAAACGGAAAGTGATGTGATGTACATGTTGTCGATGTTTGTATGTTAATTTTATATTTGTTTATTATTACACAAATTGAGTTTGATTAAAATAAAGTATTGTTTACTAAAAATAACAGTATACTTGGTTAAATTAAATAATTATTTGATAATAAGTATCGTGAGATATACTAAATTGACTTAAAACAACGGTTTACTCATGTAAATATACTGAAAAAAGCTCTACAAATTTCAAGTATGCGTCTGCGCACGCTCCTCGTGATGAAGAGACTTTGTTACTTGAAATTAGTTAATTTAGTATGTCTCACGATAGTTATTATGAAAATAAAGAAATATTGTTTAAAGTTTTTTTTTGTATTTTTTGTGGTCAGTCAATTATTATGATATGAACTAGCCGTTGGAACGTGATTGTTTTATCATTTATTTAAATCTCTATTTGTTTTGTTTCAACACATTATTTGTTTTTAAAGAAAACTCAATTACTTACTCATAAAATAAAGTGCCAAGGCCAGTATTTTTTAAAATAATTTAACTACAAAACATAAAATTTTTTAGGTAAAAATTATTGAGTATAATTCTTTTTTTTTTGTTATAAATAACAGTAAGGTAATATCTATTTTGAAAAATTAATTGACAAACATCGACAATATAAAAAAAGTCTAGCTAGCGACAGTAACGCCACCTAGCGAGGATAATCAGTGCGCAGTAATTTACGATTTGAGGTCAGTAACATAGAGTTTAGTTGTTGTATCGATGTATAGAGAGGAATAGCTTCGGTGTCGTTAATATATAGAAATGGGACGGCTATGTTCTGTTTGGCTAATATTTATTGATGTAATGACAAAATTATTATGGTACTTAAAGGTGTAGGCTATTGCGTATCGTGTTGCAGTATCGATCCACGCGAAACAATTAGTTGTGTTATCCTTTGATTGTTAAATATTAACTCAAGACAGCAGAACATTCTATAAGAAACCTTTTCAAAGAATGTAATTGTGGCTGTGTTTAGGTTACAGTGGGTTGATGCAATAGATCGAGTTTTTATAAATATTGTAATGTTAATTGTACTTTACAATGGCTAATAATTATACTAAGTTAAATACTCTAATGTTGGTTTAGATGAGTACAAATATTGCAATCACAGTACCCTTACTATGAGTTTGCTTTACGTTTCAAATAATCGAAATGAGAGCACGTTCGGCGTTCTGATTGGCCCGCTCGTATAAACCAACCAATCAATGCATCGAACGCGCTCTCGTTTCGATTACTTTTATATGTAAAGCAACCTCGTACTAAGGGTACGAAACGAATCGCATGATGTATGCCAATGTTATGAAAGTACTGAATAATACCCAATTTGCAGGTCAAACTTTGCAATATGATCGATTGTGACGCAAAATATACATAAAGGCATATATCTACATCAATAATTTTACCATAAACAGAACATAGCTAGTCGACATTGTTGCATGTTTTAAGTTTTGTTCAACTTAATGTCAGTTTACTTGCAGTCAGTAATTGACGGACGTATTACATGTCCTATACTTATTACAATAGAGGAGATACTTAAATTGTTATAATTAGCACATAATTACATAGGCGGGGGACGTCGGGTGGTAAATATATTAGATCTAGGTTACTATGTGACTATTGTCGATATACGATAAAGCTTAGTAAAGATTTATAACACAAATAGTGAAAAGTGGGTGTACATTATATAGCGGCTTTTCATACCGTAATGTGCACCTCTGCCTACCCCTTCAGGGATTATAGGCGTGACGTTACCGACTGGCTGACTTGAAAAAATGCATCTAGATCTGAGGGCCTAGTGCGAGGTTGTATTACGTTACCGTGATCGACACGTGCATGACATTCGGCGCTTTGATTTTACTGCTCCAAGTTAACCCACCAATTAGAGGGTTCGATCGCGATAACGTAATAAAAAAAGAATCGCATAAGGCCCTCTAAATTCGCCGCTCATGAATTATGCAAGCCTTGTGATGTTAGATGCATTCACTAGATGTAGACGCACCAGAAAGTTAAGGCTTCGTTGAGAAAACTGTATGCAATAGACTCGCTCCATAACTGGTGAAAACTGTGTTTAGTTTACATCTATGGGAATAAAAACAATTCCTAAAATCCAGTACAGAAAACTATAAAAAGAATATCGACTAATTTTATCGACAATATCGATAATAGTCTACCGACGTCCCTACACATAGTTTAGTTAGAAAAAAAAATTAACATTAAACTCGAGTAGAACTGAATCTCGTTTATTTTTCGATATATCGATACTTTTAAAGCACGTCCGAAATAGCCGCACTAATGTTATTCCTAAGCCAACGCGTTGTGATTTTAATGTATTATTATGGCATTATTATTATTATAAAATATACTATTTTTTGGTTGTATTTCATGTTTTACGTTCATAGAAGATTGGCGGTGTCTATTACTAGAAAATAAAGTTAGAAAAGTTATGTTTAAATGAATATGTACTTTATTTGGCGGAGGTAAGGATGAATTTGCTGTATGGCATTTCGGAAGTTAAAAAACTTTCAGAAGAAATTATGTGGTTTACTCTGTCGCGATAAGGTTGTTTATGCTGTGTTATATTTCAGCATTGACTACGCTCAAGTGTGAGTAAATGTTATTTAAATGTTCATAGATTTTTTCTTTATTCAAATTTTCAAAAGTTATATTACAGAAATATTTTCCAGCAATTATTGTTTTTTTTTTTTAATTTCAATATGTTTATTCATTTTCTATAACACAATAAGAAGTGTACAATATATGGACGCCGCCAATCTTTATGAAATTAAACTAAGTTTTGTTTCAAAATAAATATAAGTGGTTTACTTTCAGCTTAAATATGGGAGTTATTTTTCGAAATTTCTATAATACTTATTATTGCTTCTAATCTAAAATTATAAATTGTCTAAAGTTACGCACAATAATTTGATTGTATCGCCCATTAATGTAATGATAAATGGAAATACATTTTCTATATATTTAGCGAACATTCTAGTTACAATGTACATCTTCCTCCCAACTAACGAGTATTGTATCTTAATGTCCAATGTATGACAATATTATTGTGCACACTATTCCTATCTAACGTAGTTACTTTTTATATCTCGCGCTGAATATATTAACATTATGAAGAATCGGGAATTTTAAACATCGATAATTTTTTTCTGTATTTTATCGATATCGACAAAAAAGACATGGAAAACTATGGTCGAAAAACTACTGTATAAAGGTAAGCGTCTACAGGCCCGCATCGTACGCATTCCGTATGACGTCATCAGTACGCATCGCATGTTGGCATTGCTAATGATGCGGTCCGTACGATGCGGATCTGTGGACGCAGTTGTATGAGTTTCTATACAAGACAAACCAAAATCCGTTGCGTGCGATGCGTACGATGCGGGTCTGTGGACCTTTGAGGATTAAAAATAGTAAATACACTTGGATTTTCCTGTATTCTTCGTAATGTTTAATAATAAAGCGAATGATTATTATAGACTTATATCGAAATCGATGAAGTATTATCGATGTTTTGTTGTATTCTCTAGAAATTAGTACTGATATCGTTTGAGAACACAATATATTTTCTATGTTCCTTAGGTACGTTCTAACCGTTATTTATAACCCAATTTCGAATTTGTTTACAAATAAAGAATATTTTATGGTTCATTTGTGTTTCTTTTTTATAACATTTACCTTACAAGTTTAGTAACTTCACGCTAATGTTCAAATATTCCTGAAAAGATGATCAATGCTACTTTGTCACATAAAAATAGTAAATTACCTTCATGTTTCACTTCTTTGTCACCAGTACATTGACGGGACCAACCTATACAAATTAGTAATTTTTTTTCATTGGATTTTCGACTTTAAACCACGAAAAACAAAGTTGAAAATGTAATAAAGAAATTCGTCAGCCAAGGAGTGTCTATGAAGGAGTAGATTCTAGGCATGCATTACTACGCCGTTGATGGCAAGGCATGAGTAGCAACATTAATCTTGTAACTACATCTACAAATAAAGTTATTTAAATTAGGTACACAAACAAGGAACCTCTTACTATGTTAAGTACTCCTAGTACTTAGTCAGGAATTAAGTTTGATGATACGGGGATGTCATTTGTTCACAATAATAGGATAGGTCCAATTAACGAAATCTTTATTGTTTTTAGGTATGTATTCTTAAAATAGATTTTTGTATAAGCCGGTAAACGAGCAGACTATTAACTGATGGTAAACAAACGCTGCCGTCCATGCACACCCGAAACACCAGTGGGGTGACAAGTGCGTTGCCGGCTGCCAAGGTTGTTGGGGAATCTGGGGTTGGGAAGGGGATAAATGCACCTCTGGTAACCAGTTTCGACCTTGTTCACACAACGCAAGCGTTGTTTCACGTCGATTTTCTATGAGGCCCGTATCTATGATTTATCACTCTGGTCGAGCCGGGCCATTCGTACCGAAGCTTGGTTTAATATTAGTGGAAATGACCAGTTGCTGTAGTAATTCGTAATTAACTTTGTAAAGACAATTTAGTTATTGTCACTATTAGAGGGAAAACAACAAAAACTACAAACTCTGAATATAATCCTTTATTCATTTGTACTTAGAAACAGATACAAAAGAAAATTTACAAAACCGCATGGAATGCAGGAGACGGAATACTCGATGTTACGTCAGTTAATGTGTTAAATAAAAATATTATAATAATCTTTATACATCGAACGCCAATCACTTCCCACGACCACAAGAAACTATTTAAAATAATCCTAAAGTAATAAGAAGCAAGTATGGCGTTCAATTTCTTTTTATAATAAAAGTAAGAATAAAAAAATTGTGAATAAAATCTAAAGACACCTATAATACTTTGTTATTGCGGCGTTTACAAACATAATGTATCACAGATAAGGTAAACATGAGCTCGATCTAACATCGGACGTTCACAGTAAATAAACATAAAATAAAAATAAAAATGAGACTTTTTTTACTTCAGATTCAAGTTAATTCATAGACAATGCTGTGATTGAAACTCGCGAATTTGTATTGCCAGGGTAAAATAATCGTGTGTGATATTTTAATACTGGTAACACACTAGTTGACAAAGTAGATACAATGAAAACCAAATTTTGACGAAAACAAACATTTGTGTTCCTACATAAACATAAACTTTACACCTTTCACTCCGCAATAGGATAGGCAAAGGTGTAGTTATGCTTTTAAAACAATAAAAGACCTCGCCCGTCCAATCACAGCATTATTTAACAATGCGTTACATATAAAATGGCACCCTGTGTCACTACAAATCAGACTTCACGAACAAAATCTAAGAAATAAAACTTAAGCTTACAAATAAGTATTAAAACTAAAATGTTAATAAATTAATATAGTTACTATATTGTCAAATAATTTAACGCTAATGTCGTGGCTTTATTTTTTTTCATGTAGTTAAAAGAGACATTCTAAAAAAAAGAATTAAAACATACGACTTATTCTACTCACGTTAACTTTCTGCACGCTGCTTATGATTAAGGGTCCCGGTTTGACTCGAAACTAGTCGAGCGTTTTTCAAATAGTTTACGTGAGTAAGTTGTGTGTTTTAATTAATTTACATGAAGTGTTGTACCTATGACAGTACAAACGAATCACCTTTATATTGTCGACTATAAACATTGAAATTTCCATTAACAAATATAAATGGCACAGTTTAAGTATAAGAATAATAATTATTTGTCAAAACTTTGATGTAACTAACTTCTTTTATAATTGGACAGAATTTATTGGGACATTTTTGCCATCAATTTTTTATAAAGGTATGGAGAAATTATGGAGAATGTATGGAGAAATTATTGAGTAATTATTAATATTAATTTCAAAATCTTTATCCTTTACATTGGCACTGAATCTTAAAAAGATTTTACTGAATATTATTATTTTGTGGAGCTCTATAACATAACAGATGTAAGTTTAAACTCAATTATATTTTACTAATCGACCCAAAATTAAAATCTTTCCAAAATTTGTTTGAAACAACTCTTTACATAACCTATTCATTCCCTATAAATTTGAAATAATCGTAATATTTTGTCTACAATATAAAAACGTTACAAATATAACTACTACATACGTATATGTATAGAAAACAACTTGTGTATATTTCCATATAACTGTTAACACTATAACAAATGCGTGAAGCTAACTGCGTTGCAATTTGAATCTTAAAGACTCTAAGCTAGAGTCCATTTTGACTCTGAACGTTCAAGCGAATACTGATCCAATTTAAGAATAATTTAAGTTTTAATTTCAAAACTTTGATTTCATAAGCAACACATTAAACAAAGCACCTTATAGAATAGGGAATAAAGTTCAATATAGCAAATACTATACAATATACATAGTAAATTCGGGAAGGTATAAGCAATTTTTGAGTTGTCCATAAATTACTTGACTTACGCTCGAATACTGAAACGCTAATCAAATTTAAGTTGTATTGAAATATCGTGCTATCTCTGTCATTTACAAAGAATTTGTAGTGACAGAACTACAGTTGAGAGCTTCTTCAAATTGAGTGACGTTTGAGTATTTGACCATTAATGTCCTATTTCCCTTATTGAGGGCAGAAGACGTCCATAGAAGTCCTCAATTGCGACCGGTCTTCACCATACATTACTTAATATTTTGTTATTCTTTCGCGCTGTTTATAATCTTAATGTCAACCCTATCACTTATAGATGTATATTAAATACCCACGGTTTATAAAAGTAACATAACATACCATAGTTTCATATATCACTCATTCTCTTACTTTAACTTTGTCGTGATGTAATTTATGGATAACTCTTCGCAAAATAATATCATAATAGTAGTATAACATACTATATACATAGTCATATATTAGGAAAATTCAATAATTTCCACTAATTGACGTACAATATCAGTAATTACCAAAATCTCTTTACATTTGGTTGGAGAACATCATAAATCTTGAGAAACTGTATCAAAAGCTGATTTAAAAAAGAACTTTAAGAAACATAAACATTATAATTACGTATATAACTTTCCTTATATAAAATGGTCATGGAATATAAAAGCGTGAGTACACAAATATTCTGAATATCAAATGGAATGGGCGTTCAATATTGTAATACAAAATTGTATGTATTTTTATTTCATTTTTTGATAATGTAAGCAAAATCTTTATAATTTAGTAGAATAAAAAAAAATTGTTTAGTATGTCATGTTATAATTTTCGACAATATTAGTTAAAAATGTTTCTAACTATTCATTTTGTTTTTTACAAGCTGACATCTTGATAATTTGAAGAGGACCCTTTACGTATACTTTGCTTACATTACCAAAATATAGCTCCTATAAGACAGTCTTATTAGAAGGCACTGCCACGAATGGGCAGTTTCCAACCATTTTATAAATAGAGATGACGACTTAGCCAACAATATTATGATACTGTCATTTATTTAATTTTAAGCTTAGTTTATATCAAATTTTAAAGAAATATGTATATTAAATGACGTTGTATCCAGAAATTATTTTCTTTTTTATAAAAGTTGCCCCATACTAGGGTTTTTTGATTCGTCATGGGTGCGTTTAATTCGTTCGAATACACATCACACTCATACCCGTAACAACAATTTGTTGATCACACAACGAGTGGTCCATGCAGGAATCATTCACGGTAACCAGTTGCTCAGCCAGTTTTGCAAATGTTTAACAATAAAAAAACGACTTGAATTTGACTAAGACATCATCCCTATTCTAAATACAAGCTTTACACGAATCGTCCAAGTACAACAAAGTGGAAAGAAGCGATGCGTACCGACAAAACACGGCACTGAAGCGATCACAAAAGTCGTATAGAACAGCGTCCGTAAGTACAACGATTCAACAATTATAACAACTGTATAACTAGTAACTGGGGCAAGATTTGTCAAGTATTCGATGCTGGACTTCGAGCCGTACTTGTGGTAATGACTTTTATAATAAACTTTAAGTTTTTGTGAAAATATTCTATGAAAGAAGGCCATTTTGTTGCCTACTGTCATAAGAAACGAAGGTAGTGTTTGGGCTGAAGACAAGGCGGGTACTGTAGCTTTAGTACACTTGCAACACTAGAGGTATTTCGAGAGTGTTGCCAACGTACATAATCAGCAACGCACTCGCAAGAAATTATAGTTTTTAAAGAACCCTTAAATAAAAGTCATTACCATCGCCAGCTCGAAGCCCGCATCACAAGTAACTATCAATCACGCCGTCACAATCGGTCGACACAACTACATAACTCGCTCCACGGGGGAGTCCTCATTGTCTCTCTGTCTACACTTGTCGTCCACATCCTTGCCCTTCCCATTGATCTTGAGGTTGGCAAGACTGACGTAGTTACTGCGCGAAATCCCAGGCTCCCTGCGCTTGGGCAAGTCATCACATTTCTTTTTGTCCACAACTTTCTTCTCGGGCACCGTTGTCAACGCCGCAATGTTATTGATATGGGAACTACGTATCAATGGCGTCAGTTTCGTGCCTTCTAGCGTACTAAGTGGGGCCTTAATCCTATTGCGTCCTAGCTCTATGAACTTGGAGTCTTCGCTCGGCTTCGATCTCCTGTCTCTGTAACTGAACCTGCCGTCCGCGAAGTCTGGTTTTTCTCCCAAATGTCGTCGGAATATCGGGGTCATTGGCTTGCCCATGCTGGCTAGTTTGATGTCGGACTTTAGCACGTCTTTGTTCAGCATCGGTTTGTCCGAGTCTGACGGTCTGATCCTATGCGACCTGCCAATGTTGCTGGGAGACGCAGGTCTCTGCACGAAGAACTTGCTCCTGGACTTGTCCTTGTCCTCCGTGTCCTTGGTCCGCACCACCTCGGTGGTGTTCGGTTTGAACAGTCTGCTGAACTTCGGTGACAGCAGCTTCTTAGGGAAGAACCCTGACTTCTCTTGAGGCTTGTCTTTCTCTACCGCCTTAGATATGTTCTTGACTCCCTGCGCCATGATTGGGTTTTTGGTCAGGTAGTCAATATTGTACCTTCTGCAGTCTACTTCAGGTATCTTCCGTTCATGAGTCATGAGCTCAGGGTTCCGGAGTACGACATCAGTGACGTCATAGCTCGCCTTCTTAGACAGTAAGTTCTCCCCTTTCTTCACGAGGTTGGCGATGACGTTCTTGGGGTCCACCTCCATTTGGTCGAAGATCTTGACGTTACGTTCCCAGGTGCTGATCTGGTCATCATCGTCTGAGGAGTCGGAGTCCTCGGTGTTGGGGACAGTGGTGCTGTTGGGGATACTGATGTGCCTGCAGAATGGTAGTGGTGGGTTTACCTCGAGTTTGTAGTGGGACTCGAGTTCCTCGACGGACTGGTTGCGGAGGAAGGCGGGCAGGTGTTCGTGGTAGTGGTCTGGTGGCTCCACCTTCCGCGCCTTGTGTTCCTGCAGCCTGTTCAGGTGGGCGTCGGGGGAGGTTCGCTTCAGGGGTGGCGGGTCCAACCACTTGGTGATGTCGTCCACCTGGACACGTGGAATTACAGAATTAAATATAGTAATTAAAGTTCACACTCGAATCGTGTTGTCGTTTTGTAAACGTTTCGTTTGACTATCGGAATGATAATTTAACACCTCATACAATATTTAATACAAACTTTTTTCAATAAATATATTTGTGTTGGTTTTGCTTTTGTTCTGTTTTCGTTGTACTCTGAAGTTATCGGAGAAACCAAAGGTTGACAATGCACCTGTAAGTCCTTTGGTTCATAGCTGCAGCTGATCATTTACATGTTCCTATTATATCCTGTTGTTGTGTATATTCAAGTTCATTGATAACCCTGTCGATTGTGGACTGATTTACAGAGATATTATAGTATTATAGTAAGTGATTGAAAGTAGGTAAGGGTATGTGAGACCGTACCTTGGTGATGTTGATGGTGTTCCCGGTGGCGTGCAGGATGTACCCGGCGGTGTGCAGCGAGCAGTGGCTGCGACACAGCGGGGCTCCAGTGGCCCGGCCCGCGGGGGGCGCAGCGCCCGCAGCGCCCGCGATGTGCGACGCCGACACACACTTGCCCAGCCGCCACCCGCGCTCCGGGACCACCAGGGCTGCCGTCGACGTCGACTGCGGAATACGATAACGATGAATCACTGAATAACTACTTTATCAGGCTTAATACCTGTCTAGTCTACTTCTACATTCCATATCTTACTTTATCAGTAGATATGAAATATTTTTCAAACCCAGTATCATTTCGTGCTGGAATTGAAGTCGCCACACGACGCTCAATAATTGATTTATTAATGGCGTCTTTGTTTAATAATAAATAATATGATAAAGCCGAGTATACCTTTAAGACTCCTACATCAGGTACGTTGTGGTCTCCGCTGTCTGCTTTACTGAGCGTCTTACAGCTGTCCTTACTGGAAATATTAATACATGTTATTATTAAAACCCTGAGCTTATTACATGGGCCTTATAAGACATATAAGTAAAATGGGTGTATATTATACAGGCACATCACGTGCCGTAATATGCACTTCTGTCTACCGCTTCGGGGATAAAAAGGCGTGATGTTATTGAATTCTCTCACAAATTTCTGCCTTGCACAGCAAAACTATAGAACGAACTATCGTTAGCCATATTTACCGAATCGACCGACGACCTTCAACTTCTAAGAAAAAAGCGTATTCCTTTTTAAAATGCCAGCAACACACCTTTGACTGCTGTAGTGTTGCCAATATTCTATCATCAAGTGATCCAGACGAATCAACACATACACATACTTTTTTCTCTTTTTTATATGTATAAATTGTAGTGTATAAATTATTATAGTACCTGAGTAGAGTGGTATCGGTGGCGGCGAGTGCGGCAGTACTGCTGGCGTACTGTACCACCCGCTGCAATAGTTCCGACGGTTCAGGCCGTTCAGTGGCCAGCTCAGAGACCAGTGTCTCCAGCCACTCCTCTAGTATGTCGAATGGTGGCCTGCAAATATTGTTCAAGGAATTTTCAATTCAATGGTACAAAAGCTGACAAAATAATTATAATAACTATCGTGAGATATCCTAAATGCACTTAAAAACAACGTAATGTAAATATATTGAGCAAGGCTCTACTAGTTTAGAGTCACACAGGGACTCTTCACCATGAACAGCGTGCGCAGACGGCGACGCGACGTCGCGCAACCTACTGCGTACGCTTTTTTCAGAATATTTACGTGAGTAAACCATTGTGTATTAGTGATGACAAAATAATATAACATCTTTAATAACAAAGTAATTATTTTTTTTATTTTATAACTCGATTCAGTTGTGCTTTTCCTTAATACCGATTATTTAATTTAGGATACCACACTATAATATTATAAATGTGAAAGTTTGTTTGGATGAAATTTGGTATGCAGACAAGGTATGAGCTGATTTTTGTGATAGAATACTTTTCATTCCACGGGAACGCGGATAGAGCCACTGGCAGACGCTAGTAATCCATATATTAAAAAAAAAACAATTTACACAATGTGTACCTGATATCCGGATCTAGATGGCAGGCCAGGAAGGCGATCCGGTAGAAGGGCTCGGGGCAGTGCGCGCCGCGGCAGAACTTGTCGATGAACAGCGGCTCGTTCAGGCCGAAGTCCGAGCGGCGCGGCAGGAAGTCCGGGTCCGCCGATACACGGCCTATTATCTGCAAAAATTAAGGATTAAGGATTATAACAGACTCCAAGCAAAAGAAATCGAAATATTTAAATACTGTAAGATTTACGTGTTCGTACAGATTACAAGGAAAAGTTTATTTTATAGAGTAGAATCATTTTAGTTTATACTAGCTTCCGCCCGCGACTCCGTCCGCGCGGATGTCGGTCTTCGCGTGGAAGTTTTATTTCTCTGTTTTGAGTAACTCTGACAATGACATCTTATAAATATCTATTGGACCCAAATACGGCGAGGCCCATAATAATTAAGGAGATCCCTCTATTGAGCTACTGCTGTTGAGATCGTGTTCAGTAGAATAAAACTGAAAAAAATAAATAAAAAATATTCTACGTATTTTTCCAGGATAAAAAGTATCCTATTTTATGCCCAGGATAATAAGGTATAATTATACCAAGTTTAGTTAGTTTTCACGTGATGCCTGAAAATACAGACAGACAGACAAAAACAAAAATAATCCCATATTTGGGTTTGCTATTTATTCTTTCAATATTTTCAATGTACAGAATTGACCCTTCTACAGATTTATTATAACATGAATGAATGAATGAATGAGTGGTATAAACGTAAGAGTAGACAAATGTAATCAGAAAGCTCCGAACTGCTAAGCTATCGGGAGTTATACGTGTTATTGTGAGTCAACCATAAAAGATAGACATCTGCTCTCGTGGAATATTTTGTAAACAATTTTAAGCAGAACATTTCCGCCATACATTATTTCTGTGTAGCTTTAACCATTAAGGCTGCACACGCGACGGAAGCTTAAAAATGGAGTAAGTTCTCCTGTTTTCCCAACATTTCCCTTCACTGCTCTGCTCCTATTGATCGTAGCGTGATGAAAAGTATACTATAACCTGCCCAGGAGTATGAAGAACAATTGTACCAAGTTTCGTTGAAATCTGTCGAGTGGTTTTTATTTCTATAAAGAACATACAGACAGACAGACAGACAGACAGACAGACAGACAGACAGACAGACAGATAGACAAAAAAATTCTGATTGCATTTTTGGCGTCAGTATCGATCACTAATCACCCGCTGATAGTTATTTTGGAAATATATTTCATGTACAGAATTGACCTCTCTACAGATTTATTATAAGTATAGATATAGATTTTCAGTCAGTCAGTCAGATTGATTCAATACCGAAGCAGCAGGTATTGGCATACTAAAATGTATTAAATTCTCTTGTTCGATGCACACACCAGCGCAATGCATACTCGAACAGCAAACCGGGTGCATTCATAGCCGATTTTACTAAACGGATTTTGATGAAATTTTTTATACAGACAGGGTATCGGCTGACTTGGGTGATAGGATACTTTTTATCCCACGGAAACGCGTTCGAGGCAGCTGGCAGAAGCTACTTAAATCGTATTTATATGTGACTAACCTCACAGAGTATGATCCCGAAGGAGAACACGTCCACCTTCTCATCATACACGTTGCCGTTCATCATCTCCGGCGCCATCCAGTACGGGTTGCCCACCACCTGCGGAACGTGATAATATGTTTATTTATTTTAATTTCTATTGCGTTCTTTATAAGGTTTTATTTGAAAAAAATGTTCCACAAACATTTCTGTTTCATAACAACTTTGATTATACACTTTCTATTGAATTTAATATAATATATCACCATCATATAATATTATCATCAAGTTGTAATAATGTCAATTAACTAAATATCACGTTGCACAGTCTAGTGACGTCGCCGCGTCAGCGCACACTGCTCATGATGAAGAGTCCCTGTGTGACACTATAAGAGCATTTTTCCATTAATAATACGTGAATAAACCGAGATTTTAGGTTAATTTAGTAAGTCTTACGATAGTTGTTATAAATAAGTTTTAGAGAACAGAGAGTAAAGTTCCCTAAGAAAAGGAGGATCCTCCGACCAGGCGAAGTGATCAGCCTGGCGGGCTTTCTGCCTAACTGTTGTTCGTTGGGCTTTTCTATCCGTGTTAATTCGCATGTAAATTTCGTATGTGCGATGCAGGATAGTTATGACGTCATCCGTTAATTTTTGCTCGTCGATAGTCTATGCGCGACTTTCTGTCATCTGTCATCTGTCACTTGTCAGAGTGTCGCCACAAAGTAATAATGTCGTGTAGCAGTATGTATAGTTACCGTGTACCGCTTCCGCCTTAGCGTCCCGGTGCGGGGCGGCGCCCCCGGGCTGCCCGTGTTGGCCGTGCGCTGCACGATGCGGGCCAGACCGAAGTCCGCCACTATCACCGTCTTGTCCTGCAACACATTATACTCTAATCACACTTCTATAATTACTTATGTTAAGAAATCAAAACGGTTTGCTCTTGTCTCTAAACTTAAAATATAGATTTTGATTTAGATAACATAATTTGCTAACTATTTAAAGGCGTTAACGCGGGTAAGGAGTCTCATAGAAACTTTTATGGACAGATTGTAATGAAACTTGTTATTAATATACAAGATGTATCTCAAAGTTTAAAAACTTAGGTAAGTGTGTGAACTCGGTAGTAACTAGCTTCGCCCAGCGGCATAAATAATGGCTTTTTTGTTATTCCAGACACAGATCTACACTTGTTCCAAATTTCATCTCGATCTCTTCAGCTGATATTATATGAAAGAGTAATTACTTTCGCATTTATAATACTAGTCTAATTATTATATATTTTAAAGACATTATAGCTAAGGTAAGGCCTTACCTCCCGGACGAGACAGTTGTGCGAGTTGAGGTCCCTGTGTATGACGTTCCTGCGATGTAGGTACCCCCCCCCCACTAAAGATATGATGGAAGGTACCTTACCTCCCGGACGAGACAGTTGTGCGAGTTGAGGTCCCTGTGTATGACGTTCCTGCGATGTAGGTACCCCCCCCCCCACTAAAGATATGATGGAAGGTACCTTACCTCCCGGACGAGACAGTTGTGCGAGTTGAGGTCCCTGTGTATGACGTTCCTGCGATGTAGGTACCCGAGCCCGGCCGCCACGTCCCGCGCCAGGCGCCCGCGCAGCTCCCAGCTCAAAGGGACTGTACTGTCCTGGACACGGGGGGAAGAGGGGTTAGTATTAAACAGGAGTGATACCACGACCACCACAGACATCCGACGTGAAACTACCAAAACGTTACGTGCGCAAGATTTAGTGGGAAGACTCAATCCCTTTTCTTCCTTCCTCTGGTGTTACGGGTACGGGCTGAATTGAATGGCATGGATTGCTTACCATCAGGTGATTTATCAGAGGGCTAAATACAATTTTGCTTAACGTTGAACAAAATCAAAACGAGATCACGTTTGGTGCTCTGATTGGCCAGTTCGAATGAACCAACCAATCAGAACGCCGAACGCGCTTTCATTTCAATTTACTAAAGATTCGATTCGATATACTAAAGTAAACTCGTACTAAGGGTAGGTACAGCTTAGTCTTCGAAGCTACACTTTCTTCATTTGCAATTTACTAACAAGTCAATAACTAATATAAAAAAATCACTGTGCCATAGTCATTATGCCCAGACTTCCTAATTAAGTTATGACTAGTTATATGACTAGATATATAGTTACCTGCAGCAGTTGGTAGAGCGTCCCGCCGGGCACGTACTCGGTGACGAGATGCAGACGCTTGTCCTTGTACAGGACGCCCACGAACCGCAGCACGTTGCGGTGCTTCAGGGAACGGAGCACTGCCACCTGTAGGAAGTATGGAGAGGCTGAACTTTTCAATTTTTTTATACCACGACAGTGGCAAGAAAGCACACGGTCCACCTAGTGGTAATTGGTTAACGTGGCCTACGAACGCTTGCAACACATAGGGCATTACATGCGCTTTGCCTATTTACTCTCTTCTTGAAGTACCCCATATTGTAGCTTACTGGGAAAACCTCGGCAGCTCATTCCACAATCGGACTAGATTTGAGTCTTGCATAGCCGTAGCTGTAGTTTATCAGCCCGCCCATTACTGGCTGAGACGTTTATTAACAACTGAGGGTTCAGTTTGTTTTACGTTGAACGAGATTGAAACGAGACCGCGTTCGGCGCTCTGATTGGCCAGCTCCAATGAATTAACCAAATAGAGCGCCGAAAGCCCTCTCGATCTCGTTCTAATATATAAGGACACTGGTGTATTTCCATTCCATGTACACTTATTTCAATCACGCATCAGTAAGGGAGTAGATGACATCGTCTGATGAGCTAATAGACTCAAGTAATAAAAACTTAATTTCCCTTTAAAAAGTAAAAAATAATAAAAGAAACTTAATCTTAAAGTACCTAAGAATGTACTAATAATTCTAAAAAAATACGTCGCGTTGGGGGACCGCTCCTTATTATTTCTTACTTATCTACGATTTGTTCATAAGTATCACATGCTTGGTGTTTATTAAAGTAAATTGATGTTTAAGTACTTAACTATAACGCAGAAAATAGAAATATAGCGGCGCGGGCGGCGGTGTGCAGTCCGTAAGAATGCGGTCCCCCAACGTGACGTATTTTTTTTTAGAATTATTAGTACATTCTTAGGTACTTTAAGATTAAGTTTCTTTTATTATTTTTTACTTTTTAAAGGGAAATTAAGTTTTTTTATGTCGGGGTTTTTTAAATTTTTAATTTAATTTTTTATTTTATACTTTTTATAGGTAGGTTTGTTAGGCTTGGCAGGTTAGGTTGAGTTAGACTTAGCATATTACATATACTTACTATAATTTCGATTCTTGTTAAGGTAAAGATTACATCTAAGGTCAAGCTCGTTCACTTTTATTTATTTTTTTGACTTATTAATTACTAGTTTTTGTTTCTATAAGTAGGCTAAAGATTACATTGGTGCAAGATTTTTTGTTTATAATAAAACGTTAAATTGAAAATTTTATGTTTTTGTTATTAAATTTTTAATTTAATTTTTATTTTTTTAATTATTTATTTATTTTTTTATTTTTGGTAATACGAAAAAATAATATCTTTCAATATCTTCTTTCAGTGCGGTTTAATTTGAGACCCCATCCCAGTATATTTGCAGACCTTCGGCTACTCTCCCCACTTTCATCGCCCATAACTTTAAAACGGCTCAACCGATTTTCATTAAACATGTCTAAGAACACTCGCACATAAGTCCCCTTTCATACGAAAAAAACTAAATTGAAATCACTGCATCCGTTCGGGAGTTATGATGCCACAGACAGACAGACAGACAGACAGACAGACAGACAGACAGACACGTCAAACTTATAACACCCCTCTTTTTGCGTCGGGGGTTAAAAAAGCATTCAATTTATGAGAAATCTGTAACAAAATGTAAATTACGAGTAACATAGGCATTATATGACAAGACAGAAGTGGTTACCTCCTTGAGGAAGTTCCTCTGCGCGTCCTCGTCGACCCGGTAGAGCTGTTTGAGGACCATGACCTCGTTGGTGTCGCGGTGGGTCACCTTGTACACCTCGCCGAAGAAACCGGAGCCCAGGAGCTCGCCCTGTGATGGTTTCATTACGGTAATCAGTAAGCAATGGATTTCAAGTTGCTACCAACACTGTAGGATTAAAAAGCATTTTATCTGCGACAAGTGCCTTGATTTAATTTGGTTATTTATTTTTGATTTACATTTACAAAAAAATCACGGTTTAATCACGTAATTATATGTAGAAAAGCTCTACTAGTTTCGAGTTACAGGGAGACTTTTTACTATAAGCAGCGTGCGGAGACGCGGCGACGTCGTGCAGCTTACTGTCAGCGTACAGTCAATCAGTACAGCCTATGGCAGTAGGCCGCGCAGCGTCACCCTTTGTGACTCGAAACTAGTAGAGCTTTTCTCCATATATTTACGTGAGTAAACCGTGACTTTTGTTAATTTTTTTATTTAAATTCTAAATGCTCTTAGAATTCCATTCATTTTGAAGATCACTAATTTATTGTATCATCAATACAAAATTGCATATTCTGCATCAGTTATCCAATATCACATAGTCTAGATGACATTACAAAGTACTGTTTTTGTTAATTTGATGGTGTATAAGGCTCACCTGCAATAGGTCGCTGGCCCGGAACACTTTCTGCCCGGGCTCGGGCTCGGCGCGGAACGAGCGCGCCCGCGCCAGGTCGTTCAGTACTCCACTCGGCTCGTCGCCGTCCACACTGGGGAAATAATGATATGTATATTGTCATGTATTAGACTCAGTAAAAGATCTATCTTGTTATAGTAAAAGATCTCAGAAACTAAACGAGACCGCTTTCGGTGCTCTGATTGGTTGGTTCATTGGAGTCGGCTAATCAAAGCGCCGAACGTGCTCTCGTTGTGAATTTGTTAAACGTAAAGCAAACTAGGAAGGTTTATATGTATAATACATGCATAATATATCACCATTGCACCCATGCGAAGCTGGGACGGGTCGCTAGTTATATCATAAACTATATCTTAACATCACAAGAACTACTCACGCATCCAACAGCTTGGACATGCTGCTACTCTTCTCCTTGTCTCCCAGCAGTGGAGAGGACGGAGTCTGTCTCCTCTTGTGTATCCATCTCCCCGCATCCTCTCCCCCCTTCCTCTTAAACAACCTCTCTTTCTTTCCCTCTTCCTTCTTCTCTACCTCTATGGATTGTCTTTGCTTGCAGTCTTCTTTGGCGTTTGTTTGTTTGTCGGTTTGTCTGTCTTGTGTCCTTTTCTCAACGATGTGTGAGTGTGTGTGTGTCTGTGTTTGTGTGTTTGTCTGTGTGCGTTTCGTGTCTGCTGTGTGTTCTATTGTTAGCTGTAATTAAAAAAATACTTAGTTTTTACCTTCAGTACTTTATACTAGTATGTCCCGGGAGGTTGCACTTAGTGTGGAAAGTATTAATTAAACATATCCAGGATTATTGAACAAGTCTTGGGAAAAACGTCTATTACGATACGTCTTTGTAATATGTATAATACATACATAATATATCACCATTGCACCCTTGCGAAGTTGCGGGGCGGCGGCGGATCGTACCCGCTAGTACTTTCATAATCAAACTCATCATTTTAAAATACTTATAGTGTACATTTGTCTAAGCTAGCCACTGCTAGAAGACTAACTTTTTAAAATAATAGTTACCTGTATAACAGTGTCAGGTCGTCCCAGCGCCCTCTCGATCTCATCCAGAGGTCGGTTCCTCACGGGAGTGCCGTTAATCTCGAGGATCCGGTCTCCTATGTGTAGCGTCAACACACCACATGACGAGTCGATTCTGAAATAGTAAAATCGATTTAGACTTACTTATTGTAAAGGTGACATTGTCCGATTTAAAATCCGTCCAAAATAAAAAGTATATGGCACATTAACACATTTGAAGATTTAATTTTATTATAACTTTCGTGAGACATACTAAATTAATTATTGTGTTATCGGCTTACTCACGTAACTGTTTGACGAGGAACTCTGCTACTGTAGTAGCAGCGCGACAATCGCCGCGTCGTGTGTCGCGGAATGCTGCTCATGCATATGAGCCTCTAGCGTGGTTTGAAACTAGCCGAGTTCCTTGTCAAACAGTTATGTGAGTAAGGCGATAACATAATAAAATTAACATTTGAAGCTGTTAGATTGATTTAAAAAATGTGTTTTATTTTTGACCGGACAGCCATGCTTCGTCGGCAGGAATGGGTTTATTGAAAGCAGTATAGAATAGACGTCTATAAGCACAATATATTATGAACTATTTTTAGACAAATACATTATTTTTAAACAAAAAGTACGTATGTTAATATGTACTTAACATGTAGTAAATAGATTTTTAATATTCTAATGTAATAAGAACTCAATTCTCTAACTCTCAACAAACAACTTAAGTCTCTAAATCTAACAAAAACAAAACTCAAGAACTCGAAAACAAAGAACAAAAAATATTGCTATGAACAAAATCTTTCAGTTTGGCTTTCTCGTTTACTTGGTACTTATTACATGTTACTAGAAGTTGAATACATATTCCTAAATACACAACTCTAACAAAACTTTATAAATGTACAATGAAGACAGCATCTCAAAAACACCAAAGGGAACACAAAACATGCCATTGTCATGCCATTAGGCAATAAGTCCGCCATTATAACATAATAGTGCTGGATTTTAACAAGACAATATTAAAAAAACTTCAAGTAAACTACAGATATACTATATTGTTAAACAATTTGCTAAAACTACTGCAAACAAACACATGCAAAGTGTACATAAACCACAAACAAAATGCCTAAATCATATGAATTATCACAACATAGTTTAAAACAAATTCGCTTTTTCTGTCCCTATTTCCCTTTGTATGCATAAATGTTTAAAACTACGCAACGGATTTTGATGTATTTTTTTTAATAGATCTAGTGATTCCAGAAGGTTTATATGTATAATACATGCATAATATATCACCATTACACCCATGCGAAGCTGGGGCGGGTCGCTAGTATTATACTAAGAGCAAATTTTTACTAAACACTATAATGCAGTAATTTACCTTGTATCAACTGCCACCATTTTGGAACAATATTATTATCTACACAAATCAAAACAAATCACCATAATGTATGATTGCACATAACTTCTAAACGGCTGCAGCGAATTCGATAAAACTTTCTCGTGGTAAGAACAAATACTTCACAGATACACTAGAAATTATATAAAAACACAACTTCACAGCGAATACAAGTGATGGGAGTGCCACATGTAATGATGACTAATAAAATGATAAGATTGAACAATAAATTATACGCGGCACTGGAGTGAGCGAAATATAAACTATATGCACTAATTATCCTTATAATAACTATCGCGAGACATACTAAATTAACTAAAAATCAAACCGTGATTTTTAGTAAAGTATTTCACTATTAATTTACGTGTTGTTTTTAGTTAATTCACTAATTATCCGACCACCACTCGCTACTGGTTAAATTAAAATATTTCCTATATTAAATAAATTTGTCATTAATTCGATGTCATTGTGAAAGGAAAGTTCTAGTATAGGTACTTTTGTTATAATTTTAAACACGGTCTGCGGTCAGGTTAAGTTAATGTCCCGTTTCTACCCGATACATCAAGGAAAGTTGGAACGGCGCTAAGCCCCCGAATTTAACAAAGTCGAATTTATTTAGGTATATTTACTTTAACCAATCATTTACAAGAATAAATGTAAAGTTAGCCAAATGGCCAATAATTGGGCCTCCGGTAACCTCACTCACACAACGAAACACAACACAAGCGTTGTTTCACGTCGGTTTTCTGTAAAGCCGTGGTATCACTCCGGTCGAGCCGGCCCATTCGTGCCGAAGCATGGCTCTCCCACACTTAGTAGCAAGTACAGTACAGTAGTATATAATCAGAGGCTACGTGTTCGAATTCGTTGTCAATTATTTTGTCACGATTATCACCGATCACCGACACAAGGTCATTTATTATTTACACGTAGACATTAACACGAAATTCAGGCGGTGAACGATATTATTATGACGACAATAATTCTATTAATAAGCAATCACTATGACTCACTGACGGACAGACATAACATAATAATAACTGCAACGATTCTATGAATAAATATACTATAAACAAGATATACAACGTGTAAATATAGTTGTAATATTGTGCATATATAATACTGATAATCAATATATCAACCTCTTGCGTCATTAAACACTCACTCACGCAGGACGTCGTGTCCTGCGTCTGCGATCTAGACGCGAACGCGACGTGGTTTTTTTTTTTGTGGGGGGCAAATAATCCAATGACTTCTCTCGCCTTGGGCGAGGCGAGAGGGAGTGTTAGACTCTTACTGATTAAAAACCACCTCGTTCCTTCTCCTGATTTTCGAGCCGGAGCCCCGGTAAACCCGCTAGGTAGTCCGCAGCTCCGGATCAGGCATCAGCCCTACTGGGCCCCATCTGTGGTGGTCTAATGGCTCTTTGAGCGCGCGCGACGCGCCGCACACTCGGGTAACGCGAAGTGGTGCGGTGAAATGCTAATACAACGCAATGCGGTGTGACGCGGCGGCTATGTCCTACGTGCATGGGAATCGTTTCGTTTTGTTTCTGTTTCCAACATTATAAACAAACACGTGACGGCACCGCGTCTATTTCGCGCGACAATATCAAGCCCATTAATCGCGTTGGCGCCGTGTAAACCGCTTCGCCTTCGCGTCTAGTTCGCTCACGCAAGACGTCGCATAAGTTAGAGAATAAAATAGAGATTAAAAAGACTTGATATCTGTTCCTACTTGAAGGCAAAAACTTAACCAAGCTCCGTTCTAAGTTCTAAGAATCAAAGTTTCAAATCAAATTCTTAATAATTTGGTTCTACAAGGGCATGCACATCTACGGTTAATGAAAAAATAACTCTAACACAAAACTTAAAAAGATTAAAATTAAAAAAAACACCTTATTGTCACAGGCATGTTTATCTACGTAAAAAGGCCATCTATCCACGAATCATTATAAATGACGAATGCATGCAACCTACATATAAATGAGTAGTGAGTAACGCAACGTTACCAATTTATGGATAGTTTTCAATGTTTCTAAGCAAGATGCAAGCATTTATCATTTGTAGGCCGTCCATTGTCATTCATTTGTAGGTTGCATGCAATCGTCAAATAGCGTGTCGTGTACAACAAGCCTGGGGCCTTAGTCTCTGTTACAATTGTGTTTGAATGGTCGATCATTGATCAGTGACAAGAAAACGGAGCTATGTAGGTTGTATGCTTCGTCCCTCTTGCACTGATCAATGATCGACCATTCTGACACAATTGTAATAGCAGACTAAGGCCCCTGATAAAGCACCGATAAGTAAGTACCTATGGCATGTGAGTTGTATGCAGACGGAGAGTACGGCGCGCAGTATGGCTCGCGCGGCCGCCGACAGCTTGCCGCCGCAGCGACCGCTAGCGGGTTAGTTCCCGGTTAGTGCACCCATGTTATTACGTATGTACATGGCATTAATATACAGTAGGAACTCGATTATCCGGACTCCCGGTTATAAGCAATAATCCGGACTACCGACTCATTATATTAAAATTACCTACTAGTCGAATTTATGCAACGTAACGTACATGTATGTATGTAATCTAAGAAGATGTATCTTATAATAAGCTATTAATAAACACTGATTTTCATTCATATGTGTTTGTTGTTTTTAATAAATACATAAAATCGTATGTACAACATAATACATATGTATGCACAAAATTAGCTATTCTTCATAAATTCGAGCGATCCGGATTTTCGATTATCCGAATGCCTAGCAACAATAATTATTCCGGTTAATCGAGTTTCAACTGTAATTAAAATTTATTCACTAAGTAAAGTTTTTGCGCAAAACGTTTTGCGCAAGTGTGTTAATTTAGGCGTTAAGTATCCATTAAATGACTCTGAGTGTGGCAGTAAGTCCAGCATGTTACAATTTTAGTAACTTTAGATGGTTGCGCAAGTAAATTTGAACGTGTATTAAGAGTTAAACATTGTTTTTTTCAGGAATATGGACATGGAATGTACTGTTAGATGTTATCAAATGAATTATATGAATACATATTTCGTTAAACATAAAAACCTAATTACAAGCTACCCTTAGCTTCTGGCACTTGATTATGTAGATACATACTTTTAGAATAGAATACTCACTCTTTGACAGTGATGGTGGCGGGCGGGGTGTGTGCGACCCGGACGGAAGAGGGAGGTACTTCCACTACACGAATAGAGTGGGACACTGACCGCACCGTACTACCGTAGCAAGCGCCACTGTAAACAAGATTAATTGGAGAAAATTAGTTAATTTTTAATATAATTTTCTTTTTACAGCACAAACAGGTTTGTTGTTTGGAACAGTTTTAATGACAAAACAAAGTAAAATTATCTATACTAATATTATAAAGCTGAAGAGCTTGTTCGTTTGATTGTTTGTTTGAACGCGCTAATCTCCGGAAATACTGGCCCGATTTGTATAATTCTTTGTGTTGAATAGTGCATTTATCCAGGAAGGCTATAGGCTATAAATCTATACTAATATTATAAAGCTGAAGAGTTTGTTTGTTTGAACGCGCTAATCTCCGGAACTACTGGTCCGATTTGTACAATTCTTTTTGTGTTGAATAGTGCATTTATCGGGGAAGGCTATACGCTAAAACATTACGCTATGACCGATAGGAGCCAAGCAGAGCGGGTGAAACCGCGCGGAAGTAGCTAGTTTCCAATAAGCCACATAGGCAGTTTTGAGTGCCTCTATCGTTAGAAACAGATAGGCATCTGTTTCTAACAACCGACTACAGGAAACTACATATAAAAAAAAGAACCATGACAAAATAGTATTTTAAAAACAAACATAATTTACATAACAAACAAAAGTCTGTCATGTTGGTTATGACAAACTTTTTTATCACAAAAAAAATAGGCTTTTTTAACAGTTTTTTTTCAACAGTATAAAAAAAAACATGTCTTTAAAATAAATATACATCTCTATATATAAAAATCAATTGCTGATCGTTAGTCTAGCTAAACCTTGAGAATGGGTAGACCGATTTGGCTAACTTTGGGTGTTGAATTATTTGTGCAAGTCCAGGGTGAGTCTAAAAGGTGAAGTCAAAGTCAAAGTCAAAGCATTTATTTCAATTAATCCTAAATAAGGCACTTTTGAAACGTCAAATTGAATTGTCCGTCAGTCTGTCTGTCAGTGAAGCTAGGCGCTCGTTCCAAAGTGTAGCTTCGAATGGAGAAGAACGAGCAAGAAACTCTATCGTTACTCTTTTAAAAAGTAATGTTTTTTACGTAAAAAAAATGTTTAAGGCGGTACGAAGTTTGCCGGGACAGCTAGTAGGTAAATAAATAATGAATACAGTTATACCGACCAGTACAAGTTGGAGCGCTCGAGCAGCGCGTAGGGCTCCCCGTCCTCGATGTGCGCGCCGCACGCCACGCACGCGAAGCACTCCGGGTGGAAGCGGTGCTCGCCCGCCGCCATCACCGGACCCGTTATCACCTACACAACACATCATATGAACAGCTTATAAGTGGCCACAGCTAAGTGTGGGAGAGCCATGCTTCGGCACGAATGGGCCGGCTCGACCGGAGTAATACCACGGCCTCACAGAAAACCGACGTGAAACAACGCTTGCGTTGTGTAAGTGAGGTTACCGGAGGCCCAATTCCCCCTTCCCAATCTTCCCCATCCCCGATTCCCGAACAACAACCCTTAAATTCCTAATTCCCAAAAAGCCGGCAACGCACTTGTAACGCCACTGGTGTTTCAAGTGTCCATGGGCGGCGGCGATTGCTTACCATCAGGTAATATGTCTGCTCGATTACCGGCGTGTTTAATAAAAAAAAAGCTAATGAAAACAAATCCCTCTTGCCACTGAACAAATGCCTCTTCTTATAAAGTTTGAACATCAACACATTGAACGCCGTGGTGGTCACCGGTGACCGACGCGACGTTAGCGGAGGATTTGCCTTCAACAGTTTTCTATTGGCAGTCAATGACTTCAATCACTATGCTTGCTCTATGCGGGTTGGAGATTTCAAACTTATAAATAGATATTATAAGGTTTTCCTCCACTTCTTCTACTCCTCTTTTTTAAAAAGAAACTTTACGTCCCATTAGCATTTTCTCCTGTGTTGTGGTTGCGTTTACAAACATACAAGTTCACATACACATGACACTCAGACCCGAAACAACAATTTGTTGATCATGCACACTTGCACAGTTCAGATTTTCTCAAGATATTTTGCTTCACCGTATGTCATTGACGTCTAAATAAACGCCTCGAAATACACTTCTAACTCCTCTAGTGTTGCAGTTGCCCATAGGTTGGCACCTATTGCTTACCATCAGGTAATCCGTCTGTTCATTTGTCCCTCTAATCTATAAAGAACTAAATAAGTACCTGTGCACATTGTTGGCAGCTCTCTCCATACCGCGCCCAGTAGTCAGTCTGACAAAACAGCAGGCCCGCCTTCTCGAAGTACCACGTTGATAGCAGGGCATCGCAAACTGAACACCTGATCAAAATCAAAATAGCCAGTGTTAAAGAAAACACGATAGTAAATACAAGTGAAATAAGGTTTAGTATTCTTTGTAACATTTCAACCCTTTTTAGGTGGGAATATCATCAAATGAATCATACCACGTCGATAGCAGGGCATCGCAAACTGAACACCTATGTCAAAATAGCCAGTGTTAAAGAAAACACGATAATAAATGTAAGTGAAATAAGGTTTAGTATTCTTTGTAACATTTCAACTACCCCTTTTTAGGTGGGAAAATCATCAAATGACTCCTCCCGCCTTACGTGAGTATGCGAGATGGAGTGTCAGACAAACAGTTTCAACTCCTGCTCGGAAGGCGGTATTGTTTACAGATTTTCGATAAATCAGTACATATGCGTACTGATTTGCTGCGGACTACCTAGCGGGTCTACCGGGGCTCCAGCTCGAAAAGCAGGAGTAGGAACGGGGTGGTTTTTAGTCAATAAGATTCTGACACTCCCTTTCACCTCGTCCAAGGCGAGAGAAGCCAATGGATGATTAAAAAAAGGCGTACTGATTTATGTTATGGCCGTCTTCACCAATCACTCCCAAAACTGCCACTTTATTAAAAGTGACTTAGCGTTAGTTTAAGTGCTAACACTTAAACTAACCCCTTTCTTGTACTATACATATAAGTTATTGAAAATGAACAAGACTATAACAATTACGAATTATATCAAAACTTAAACTTAACAATCTTGGCAACTTACACAGCGATCAAGGCCAAGAACCTTAGGCGACCTTTGTAGACGCGACACGAGCGAAAACATTTGGCAGCTAGCAGCAAAAATATAACAAAACTTAGGCCAATAATCCCGAAGTTTATCCGTTCGTAAAATGCTCAAGTTCATGAGGAACTAGTCTGGGAAAATGTTCCATGTTTTTCTCCAATCATTGTCTTTTGTCGGTAGCAGTTTGGGGTCAATGTACGCTTTTAAGGTCCTGCTGGGCTAGACATTTTGTTATTTATACCCTTATTTTCGTGACATAGATTTATGAAATGTGTATGAGATAGAAATGGTTTTCTTTTCCTTTGTAATGTCTAACGGTTTTTATCATTCATCATGTAGGTTTTCTGTTATTCTATTTCCAATATCTTTCAGATACTATTTCAGTGACGAATAAGTTTACATACACCTCTGCTAAAAAACTTAAAATATCGTACCAACAATTATTATACTGACCAACACAGTTCTAGAATCATTTTTGTCACTTACGATAATTAAATAAGAAATAAATATATCGCCACAGAAAATAAAAATATTTATTTAGGCAAGCACTGAATAATACCAGCAAAAACGCAAACAAAATAACCAGGAATATCTGGACAGAGCATCCCAATCATCCAACGACTTCTCCCGCTGAGGCGAAAGGGAGTATCAGACTCTTAGTGACTAAAAACCACCCCGTTCATTCTCTTGCATTGAGCCGGAGCCCCGGTAACCTGTTACGTTGTCCGCAAAAGTAGATTATCTAATCTTACACTTATTTACTTAATTGAAACCTATTACCAACGGGGTATAAATAGAAAGCTATAAAATACGACCTCCTTCTTCCAGAACTCACCCCTATGACGTAAAACTGCGCGCCATAAAATCACGTATTGCTAATAAAAGGGATAATGGCCTACTATTTGACATAATATAGGAAAAGTTCTGAAGAAATGGTTTTATTCTATGTTCTTACAAATTTTCCATACCCTCGCTGCACTTAAAACTCCTTCAAAAATTCCTATTCACAGGGAGAATTTGAATGAAAACTTGTTCAGTAGTTTCTGAGTATATCGCACACAGACGAAACCGACTGTCCTTTGTTCCACATTATAAAAATAGGTAGCTATGTAAGGATCACACGTTATCTATGATCGCACTAAGTACGATGAATGCGGTGAATTTATGTTAATACTGAGAAATTGTGAATAATTGTTGTTTTGTTATTTTCACTCTTATCTACACGTTTACGCATCATATTCTATAAATAATTCTTTGACAGCCTCATTGTTTGAGGTTCGAATGGTTGCCATGTTCAAAATCAAACAAATTGCACCTAGCTTTACTGACAGACTATTAATTATTTCTTTATTTGTTGACGTTTCAAAAGATAATCATTTTCAAATCAATGTAATGGAATAAATGGTTTGCCTTTTTTCGACTTTTGACTTTTGGACTCAAAATTCATTATTCTCTGTAATAATAATAAAGTCTGAATAGAATTGAACCCTATATTTATTTGTTGTGTGCAATTAGGGCAGTCCGCTTAGAAAGATAAAAATGATAGATGATAGAAACGTCCTATGCTATTAGATTTGTAAGGTTTTCGACCTACAAATAGATTTTAGGTCGACCTCTAACTAAGCACTTGAGTTCTATCAAAAGTCTATTATTAGGGGCTTATTGATTGCTTGTACAATGTGGTGACGGTATAATATTTAATACATTTGTCACCCCTACTCTGTACGCAGGGGTCATTAGAACCGATTAAGGATTTTATTATGTTATAAAGCCGGTAAACGAGTAGATGGATCACCTGATGGTAAGCGATCCCCGCTCACTTCCCGCTGGACACGAACACCCGAAACACCAGAAGCGTTACAAGTGCGTTGCTAGCCTTTTGGGGGTTAGGAATTTAAGGGTTGTTGGGGAATCGGGGATTGGAAAAGGGAATAATCCGGTAACCTCACTCACACAAGGCAAGCGTTGTTTCACGTCGGTTTCTATGAGGCCGTGGTATCACTGTGGTCGAACCGGCCCATTCATGCCGAAGCATGGCTCTCCCACAGTTAAAACGATTACACGTTTAATAAAGACCGGGCAGCAACGCTCTCTAACAAACCTGTACCTTTTAAAATGTGGTCTTCAAGTCTCAAACCCGCCTGCTAAGTGCGGAGATTATGGCAAACCACCCAAGTATGGGGGATGTTGGTCTGATTGCGCCGGTTTATAGGGATCGGACCTATTAAAAATTGTGGTTAGCCATGACTTGGTCAGAGCTTCTCCCTACATATACAGATAATATTTTCCTGTTAAAATTATATTATTTCTAATATTAGCACTCTATCGTTACTGTAGTACACATTAGCTTCACGTTTCGTTGCTCATTTTTACATTATAGGTATTTATTTTATCCCATGGTTAGTAAACCGCGAGTTTAATATTATTTATTATTATTTTTAACATGTTACATAATACAATGTGATAGGGGTGAGACTTCTAACCCGTTAAGGCTGAGTACTACATCTAATTTTATCGACAAAAAAAAATAATACGGGAGGAGGGAGGAGAGGGTTCACCTCTCCCCCTAAAAATTATGGCTATTTTAATATTTTTTTCACTTTATGTGATATCAAATGTATGCGTCGTAGAAACAAAAATACTACAAACGGTAGCTAATAAACTTATGCCCGGTTTCTGAAGGTATCAGTTATACTGTCACTAACTATCGATTCAATAAAGTTATGGAAAAGATAAACCTAGGTTACCTATTCTTGCGTTTCTGAATGCGCGAAGAGCCGTTCTATAACTATGAAACCGATAGCTAGTTCCTTATTACGCCACTAGATGGGTCTCATAAAAAAGTATCGACTAAAATTAATTTTATCAATTAAATTAGTTGTAAATTATTATGAAATATTTTATAATAATTTAATTATTATTAGATGTGTGGCCACAAATAGTTTTCTTTATTATTTACAATAATTATATATACAGCGGCTGCATGAACAACATCACTGACAGTTCTTTAAAAAATATACTATCAAACTCATTAGGAGTTAGAGCAATGAGGTTTTACCAATTATCTTTACATATAATAAATCTGTAGAAGGGTCAATTCTGTACATTGAAAATATTGAAAAAAATAATTGCAGGGGTTGTTACTGGATCGATACCAAACCCAAATATGTCTGCCATCTGTCTGTATGTCTGTATGTTCAGGCATCACGTGAAAACTAACGGTTCGATTTCGATGAAACTTGGTATGCCTATCTATATCATATACCTTACTATCTTGGGCATAAAATTGGATACTTTTTATCCTTAAAAAAATACGTAGAAAAAAATCTTTATTTTTCAGTTTTATTCTACAGAACGCGAGCTCAACAGCAGTACCTCTAATAGAGGGATCTCCTTAATTATTATGGGCCTCGACGTATTTGGTTCCAATCAATAGATAAGATGTCTTTGCCAGAGTTACTCAAAATGGAGAAATAAAACTTCCACGCGAGACCGACATCCGCGCGGACGGAGTCGCGGGCGGAAGCTAGTATATAATATCATTGAGTTAGAGTTAAGTTTCGGGGTACTGATATATTCGAAATTAACTCCAGTACTTCCACATCAGATTTTGATGAACTGCTGGTATTCATGATGCTAATATATTGTTAAAATATTTAGTTTTCACTGATAATAGTTTTAAATAATACGTATAAACAAAAAAGTTTATGTAGCTTATGTCACAGAATGAAACGTCAAATAGTTATGGAACCGATAAACGGCGAGCATTGGCCAGTTAAGTTAATCGAAGTTTATTCGGAGTTTAACTGACATTACGTTGTTCAGAAACGCACATTCGTAGGTTATCAAATCAATAGTGCAAACGAATAGATAAACTGTCGATAAAAGTAACTCAGAAACTGGGCATTAGCTAACTAATTAATTACTCTTTTCATATGTTTGATGTTTTCGTGAGAAAAAAAATTTTCTATAATAATAAAAATAAAAAATAATTTCGCTATTTTTCAATATTTTCAATTGGTGTTTCAACCCGCCATATAATTTTATTGTCATTAAAATTAGATGTAGTACTCAGCCTTAACGGGTTAGAAATCTATCCTATCACATTGTACATTAATATTTTTTCATTTCAATTTAATAAAGAGCCGTTAGACCACCAAGGCCAGAGCCCAGCCATTTGGGTCAAAAGCAAAAAAACAATAATTTCCTTGCAAATTGCAGTTGGTTAAAATAGACTACGCTGAATGGACTGAATGACTAATGTTAAAATACGGATATGTTTTTATTGAATTTTTTAAGATGTTTTTTATACTTATAATATTCATAAAAATTTGTAAACTTACCGAAAACAGTCTTTATGCCAGTCTTGGTTGAGTGCGGACACGTAGTCATCGTCACCGATATCATTCAAGCAGCCTGCACATCCGGGGGACTCTACAACACAAATTATAATTATAATACCTTTAATTTTGCAACACATTTCAAATGTGGGAGAGCTATGCTTTGACACGAATGGGCCGGCTCGACCGGAGTGACACCACGGCCTCAAAGAAAACTAGCGTGAAACAACGCTTGTGTTGTGTTTCGTCGTGTGAGTCAGGTAACTGGAGGTTCAAACTCCACACGTCCTAGCTCACTCCAAAGACGCGCGATTTATACATCATCAGCACTTATAAGGGCCACACATTCAGTTTCAATCAACTCTTCCAATATCATCTTGAGGAAGCTAAAGACATATACAAGGTGACACTCTGTACTCTGTCTCTAATTCACTACCAACTGACATTTCACAGGTTGTCATAAAGACAAGGGCACGGACTCGAGTCCTTGGGAATTAAACTATTTTTTTAATACATATATATATAAAAAAAGAACTCTACCAACTCCCATCGGACAATTTTCAATTCATTTCCATCATCCTTTCCCACCCTGATACCAGTCTGTACTTCTTTAAAAACAAAGCTAAAAAACTTAGATTTGATCTATTCAATCAATTCTTTTAAATTAACTAACAATGTATAAAATCATGGTGAAATAAATAAGGGATACAAATGACATTCAAATAATAATCATCCTCACAATTTTTCCTTAAAGTTTATCATGTGTCACTCCCTGATTCATAAGTCACTGATGTTAATACCTTATATACCTTCTATTAAGGGGTATTAAAATAAGAGAATATCTGATTCAAACAATATTTAAAAAAAATGTAAAACCTTCATAAAGTAAATTTAAGATGAGGTATAAAATTAAATGAAACCATACAAAAGAGGATTGTTAAAAGAGATTATAACTGTCTATGACCTGCGAACATGTTTGGTTAATAATATGTGATGAAGTATCAGCTTGATCTAGTTTAGTTTTCAAATATTGATGTGATTATACTATAACCTGTAGCCTGTTTTAATTACTGAATCACATGGTACATGACTAATTCATTATTAAAAAAAATTAAGACCAACAAGATTTTTTTCTATATTTTGGCAATCAAGTCTTCAATACTGTGGACTGGAAAATCAATGGTTATGGAACTCATCACGAAATGGTTATCTTCAAAATCACATGAAACAGGCCGTTTTAAATAATGCTAATAAAAGTATTTAATGTTTCCTAATATTCTAAGTTTACGGTTACAATTTCAGTAACCATTTAGCTATATGGGTTATTAAATATGTAACAATATTATTATTTAACTTGACAGACCTTTAACAATCCTTAGTTACGCAAAAAAACCAGTTCCGTACAATAATTGTTATTCATAGAATAAATTAACTTAGTTCTGTCTTAAACCAACAAGTTATGTTTTCTTCAAAACTATTTTTTTCAATCCTTGAATTTTCTCAAATGGCCCTGAACATCTAATACCTTTCTAATAACTTTATTATAACAAGGTTTTATACAAATATTAATTTATCCTTCAAAAGTAAAATACGGATGTAAACATTGCGATTGTCAGCTAAGGAAACATTTTAAAACACTTTTTAAAGTTCTATTTACATTTTTTTCGAGTATAACTTTATTGCAACTTGATGTGCAGTAAGTTAAAGTTAAGTTAAACAAGGCGAGGCAGGACAAACAAAAGATAAACCATGATAACTTATAAGAATCGCCCACACACTTCTCATGACAGATTCTAAATACAAAACATACGTAAATATTAATTTCACACAATGTTTAATGCAATATAACGGGATTCAAGACTTACCTTTAACATTTGGCCTCTCCATTTCATTTCAAAAAGGAATGTTTATTCATAAATTGTATGTTATAATTACAAGAATTACATGCTTGAGATTCCAATACTTTGTGAATGACGTAAAAGACAGAACTTAGTGATTTAATAGGATGACACATTCATGTGAGTGTTGCTAGCTTTATAAATCAAAGTATGGAATCAGGGAATATTAAAAGTAATAAACTATAGGAAAAGGAAATAAAAAATATAATTTTTCTGTATTATATTCGCTTTATTTTGTATTGAAAATATATCGTAGTGGTAATAAATAACTTCAGTAAAAGCATTCTGACTTTGATACATTGCTTTGCTTAAAGAACTTACATTTTTATTTTATTATTTCTAACAATAAAAAGATGTTGTTCACTCAGTAAAATGTCAGAAATATCAAAAAATTACTTCGTCTCATTACGCATAGCAAATCAGTTTCGAAATTAAATTAATATTTAATGATGTTTCTTAACTTCTACAACCTTATCTGTCTCTTGCTTGTGTTTGTATTTATCGAACCTAACCTTGACTTTAACTTTAACTTCAAGACGTTTAAGAAGTTCAGATAGTTCATCGTCTTCATCGGAATCGGAACAATCATCGCCATCGTCTCCACCAGAGCCTTCATCGTCATTGGGAGTTGTTGCGACAGTTTGATAGTCTTCAGTAGTCGGTCGAACTGGCCAAGAGGTTGTAAAATCGGGGATAGAACTTGTAGGACGAACAGTGGGAACATCGTCGGGAATTGTAGGACGATCAGTGGGACCATCGTCGGGAATTGTAGGAACAACAGTGGGACCATCGTCGGGAATTGTAGGAACAACAGTGGGACCATCGTCGGGAATTGTAGGACGATCAGTGGGACCATCGTCGGGAATTGTAGGACGATCTTCGGGAGTTGTAGGACGAACAGTGGGACCCTCGTCGGGAATTGTAGGACGATCTTCGGGAGTTGTAGGACTAGGGGCGGGAGTTGTAGGAGTAGTGGGTTCAACTTCAACTAGATTTTCAAAATCAATGCCAGTAACTTGTTCAAACCAATTAAGGTAAGGTCCCGGACGAATGAAACCTGAAAAGAGACATTATATTAATATTCAAATCACAATTTAAATTAGATATTGTAGTAGCAGCTGAAAATAAGAAAAAGAATATTACCGGCGGGAAGGCCAGAGTGACAACCGAAGTCTCCACCAGCTACGAAGGAGGTCACACCGATGAGAGTCGGAACTCCGTCAGAACCAACGTGCACAAGTGGACCACCGCTGTCTCCCTGAGAACATGAAAAAAAATTAATCAATAAAAATAAACCAACGACTCTACTATCGACAAATACCGACACAACTAAGCTAAAGAGGCAGTGGATTTCATTTATCGTAGAACTCGTCTTCATTGGGGTGAGGCAAATATATTTCCCCTACATCTTTGACATCACCGTGTGTCGTTAGAACTTATATCATCAGAACCCTTAGTACCAGTTTGCTTTACGCTTAACGAAAACGAAACGAGAGCGCGTTCGGCGTTCTGATTAGCCGGCTCGAATGAACCAACCAATCAAAGCCAACTGAATGCGCTCTCAATTCGATCTCGTTAAACGTAAAACAAACTCATACTAAGCGTCCAGATGCGTCACATGATAGAATGATTACCTGGCATGTAGATTGAGAGGTAACATTGTAGAATCTGGCGCAGATAGAAGTCTCGATGATGATGCCACTCGTGAAGGTGCTGCCGCAGGCCTGGTTCGAGATTGCAGTCAGGTACACCCATCGCAGCACCTCGGTAGTAGCGCCTAGTATTGAGAAAATATTACGTTAAATGTTCTGGTGTAAAAAATGTGTTATAATATTTATACTTATGAATGGTAAAAATGTACTTTTTATCGAAATATCAAATCATCGTAAGCTAGGAGGCGAAGTTAAAGTTGTTCAAACACTATTCACCGCTATTGAGTTATGAAATCAACTTCGTGATCTGTAGTCGCACACGGCACATTAAATATATTTTTATCTTTAAAAAGTATTGTGCATGTTTTATTTATCTTTACAAAATTAGACATTAGCTAACTTCTGGTTTTTTAACGTAGATTAGTTTGTTTTTGACTTATCTTTTATCAGATCAATATTGATAGCACTTCCTACCGCAGTAATTAATAAATTGTGCGAAACATTAGATAGAGATCTGTGTTGACTAGGCTCTGACGATAAACATTCAATTATGTTAGTGTTTTTACCCAGCAATGTGAACCTAATACACAATGCCTAAACCTATTACACGTCTATCAATTCCTGCAAAAGATAAAGATGTTATGATTATCTATTGAGACAAAACTGCGTATCGCGATATAATAGTCCTACTATCTAATTAAAATAACTAAAATTGTATTTTATAAATTATTTGCCTCATTTAAAGGCAATATGTATTTGTTTTATTGTACGTGGATACCTACATAATTTAAACACACTAAGTTAATACCTATTGGCTATGTATTTATATGAAAATATTTTTCTTTCCTTTTCCATTTTTATGCAGACGATACTAACCTCCAGTCCATGTCCTGCCGTGTCCACTGGCATAGACCAATGCGCCTTCATAGTTGCGGTACGCGTCAGCTCTCGGCTGAATGCGGATACGTTGCAGACGGACTGTCAAAATAAAAATTATAATTAATGAAAGTAAAACAGCATCTCTAGGTACGTTATAGGGAATTGATGGTTCACGAGTATTCAAAGTAGAAAACGTTTTTGATACACTGATGCAAGAGCCAATTACATTAATCAAGTATTGTTTTTCATTAACAACTGTTACCCACTACCAATCTAGATAGAGGTAGGTACATAATTCATCAAGTGAAGTTTATGTTTTATATAAGAAATAAATAAACACATAGAGTTATCTTACAGCTGTATGTGACAGGGCTCTGAAGCTTGACAAGACCGATATCGTGGTGTTGTACAACAGTGGGTTTGCTGTTATCATACAGCGGATGGTTGTAGTACTCGGTGGACTCGCTGATGTACTCCGGATTGGTGAGCGAGACCACGCCTCCGCGGACTACTATAGTTACACGGCTGGAAACGTAAAGGGCTGGTTAGAACACATAAATATTAAGAAATATGATCGTAAAGTAGAAAAACAAGACACTGTGGGCACTCTGTTCTGTTTTTAAATTAGCCTTATGATTGTGCTACGTTGAACTTTGAGAATCTTCGATTTTATAGCAAGTTGGGTAAAAAGATAATTTCATCTGGTAACACTGACAAGAAAGAATATTGGGAAGATCGCAGTAAGATGACTCTCTATAGTTTTTCCTACCCTCATTGAACAAAATGTATGAAGTTATGTATTTAAATAGATACACAATAATATTACCTACTGGCGTCAACGTAGGTAATGCCTATAATTTATTTATAACAACAACAACCTATTCAACGACCTGTCATGAACCTTTACTATATACCCTTTATTTACCTTAAGCTATAGTCACCACCAAGTCCTCGAGTCCCTATATTTTTAGATTCTAAGAACTTCACAAAAATGTTTCTTCATTTTCACACTCACGTCAAAATGACTAATAATTATATTTTTTTACATACCCAGCAGTACAATGAGCTGCGGTGATGACCCATTCCCTGGACGCGATGGATCCTCCGCAGGCACTCACACTGCCAGTAGGGTCCACCATTCGGAGAGCAGCATGGTGAGGGTGCTGGCCGGGCTCTGCCTCCCAGCCAGACACGATACGAGAGCCTGAAAGTACGGCTTCCTCCTCTGCAAGAAGAAAGAAAAGTTAAAAAAAGAACAAGAACATAACAGGTTCGACGTTAGTTACAGATCTAAAATGTAGATGGAGCTTTATTCAAAGTTTGTAGCAGTTACAGCCAACAGATAACTTAGGGAACTAATCAGAAATGGTAAAACAGGCTCTACCGCCTTAATATTTTAAGAGTTTTAAAATCCTTCTTAAGCCTGTAGGTTCTTTGGTTTAACTTGAACAATATCTAATTATTTTAGGTACTTACCGTGTTTGATTACATTCTCGATGAAGTCAGGTTGCACACCGGCGTAGCGTGCTGATACCTGTAAAATTAAAATATCCAATTTGAAATTAAATTATACTAAATTTCGCAAGTGGATTTCTATTAAGAGTTACTTTTCAACGTATTTTAAGCCACTTTATAATAGGAGGTACACTTTTACAATGTAACTCCCACCTTTACGCCAAGCCGGAGCTGCGGGCTACCGGGGCTTCGGTTTAAATAGCAGGAGTAGACAGTAAGAGTTTGACACTCCTTCTCGCCTCACCCAGGCGGGAGAAGCCATTGGATAATTTACCCCATCAAAGAAAAGCCCCATATAATAGGGAGAGGGTGTAAACCACGGGTAAACCCTTTAGCACAACACAACTTCTTGTACTAACAGACCGGTATCCAAATGCCTAGATCTAGTATATCTAGTAGATCTAGTATTGTACCTACCTGCAGTACCGTCACCAATAACAAAAACAAGCCTGTCTTCACCAACATCTTCGCAACCACTGCCTGCTGCCGAAACCACAGCTACTATTTGAACTTGTTCGCGGATTAGAATCTAATCACAATTACTATAGAGATCAAAATCAATTAATTAACACGATAAGATAAATAAATAAACGATTCTGTTAACGTTTGCCGACAATATGATATATTTTGATCCGTCATTCGTTATCAATTTTTGTTAATAGGTACTGGCTATCCGGCTCAGATTTCTAAATGTGGAATTCCCAACTTTTCTATATAGTTTTCTATTTTCATTTCATTACACAGTTCAATAAACTAAAACCTTATATGGGGAGCCAAGCCAATTACCTACCTGTTTGAAATTTGCTTTGGTTTGTGGTTTTATTTGTATTCAGTATCGGGAACCCCGTCATTTTGTTGGCAGATAAATTATATTGCTATTAGTTGCTACGCCTAGGTAGGGTACACTGGCATTAATCTGTGGGGTTTGTTTCATTGATCGCCAGCAAAGAATCGCGATGACAGGTTCTTGTTAAATTTCTTTTTGATTCCAATTATCGTTGTCCACCTGTTGACCTCTGTGACCACCATCTTGAAAGACCCCGGTCTGCACTAGCATAATCAAATTTAGATAGATAGTTAGGTGTATCTAGCCTTTTTTAAATCCAGTGGCTTCTCCCGCCTTGGGTGAGGCGAGAGAGACTGTTAGACCCTTAGCTGTGCCCTTAAGTACTAATTAACCCAGGGCCCACCCCGTGGTAATAGTGGTACTTTTAAGCAGAAGCAGGAACGGTACTACTCCTCGTTAAAAGTTGGTGGTGGTACCAACGTTTTAGTCATACTCACTTATGTATAACTAGCAAATCCAACGAACTCCGTTTCGCCATCAATGATTTCCCCTATTTTCCTGCTTTTCTATTGAATTTTTTCTGAACTTTCTATGCGATAGACCTCACGGAGCCCGAGACCTTTCCAAAGAATGTAAAACCGTGGAAATCGGTTCGTGCGTTCTGGAGTTATAGCGTCAGGAAGGAAAACCCGAGTTATTTTTATATTATAGATTAATAATTGTGCATCGGAGCATCGCCTTAACATGATAATTTTCTAATTTGATTCCCACTATCAGTACACCCATTGATCAATATTAATTAACTTATCAACTAAAGTGTCAAAAAAGACAGCAGAGTTGCAGGTTTTATGATTCCGTAATGTACGTCAATATTGATAATAATATAACGTTTAATACGTCCTACTTCTTTTTTTATATACCTAGTCTTGCCATAAATATTGAAATAAAGCAAAAACATATATATATCTGCAAATAACATTTATTACTTTGACAGTGTGTTATTTAATACATTAATATACAACAATTACCTAAAAATATAAAAAGCTTATTTAAAGTGGTCTACAATACAGTCCTTTAAACGTTGAGGCCAGTTATCAATAGAAGCACGCACTCTTTCCATGGGAAAATTCTTCACTGCCAATCGTATAGATTGTTTTAGGGACTCCAAATTATCATGGCGTTTAGAACAAGCTGTACTCTCTAAAACTGACCATAAATCATAATCCAGTGGATTAAGATCGGGACTAGACGATAGCTTCCAACCAAGACTGCGTGGACCGAGCTTTATGACCCGGCGCCGAGTCTTGCTGGAAGGACCATACTTGGTTATTGAACATGGTGATGTTAAGAGGCTTAACTACCTTCTCAAGAATGGTATCTTGATACACTTGTGCCGATGTTTTGATACTTTTTTCAGAAAAATATGGCTCAGTCACTCCTTCATAGCTAACACCACACCAAACCATCACTAAAGTCGACACTACCAACACAGCACTCTGTCGATTAATTTGGGAAGCTTCCTTAGAGCTTTGATCATAAATACAGTCATTTTGTTTGTTAAAATGTTGCTTAATTGTAAAAAATTTCTCATCCGTAAACAAAGTTTTTCTGTGACCTCTCTTTGCGCTTCAGTAGTTGTTTCTATTTTACCACCCTATTCTTCTTTGAATTATTTTATCAGTAAGAAATGACCAGTGCGCCTCTTATAGGCTGTAAGTCCTAAGTCATCTTTTAAAATACGCGACATAGTTCTAGGTGCTATCTTCATTTCCCGAGATAAAATCTTTTGCTTTCGGACAGGATTTCTTCGAATTCTTTCCCTTACTGCTTTGACCACCTTTTTCGTACGAACACTACGTGGACGGTCAGATCTTTTTCTGTCACAAACAGAGGAAGTCTCATTGTACATTTTAATAGCCTTACTAATACCAAGTGTATGGAGAGTTTTAAAAATTGCATTTGGATCCATACCTACTTTGTGTAATGCAATCACAGCGATTCGGTTCCCTTTATCATCCTACTCCATTTTAATGTCGCCAAATATTGTACTACTGTAATATTGCAAAATATTGTACAAAAACTAAAAATAATATATTCGAAATTTAAATGTAATATTTTTTTTATTTTTCGTGTAACATGGCCAGACTATGTAGAATAATTTGATTTCCACGGACTCGAGTCCATGCCCTAGTCATACAATTAGTTATAAATAGTTTTACAGTCGATAATACAAATATATTACATGCTACACTAACCGCTAATTTTACCATACAATTATCCATATACAATACACAATACTACATTACATGAATTACACTGGCTTTACTGGATCAACCCACTACCAGATGAGCGAGCCGACCTGCTCCAGCAGAAGGCACCCGCTCGCGAGCATGACTTGTGAGCCAGCCCACGTCCTTCTTCATTTTTTTTTATGTTCAATGGGCCGACGTTTGGCCGCTATCTCGCCTGCTGGTAAGTGATGATGCGGCGATGAAGCACGTCTGCCCATAAGCAACCTATTCACTCGGGCTTTGAAGACACCAAGGTTATACCCATCAGGAAACACAGACTCCGGCAAGGAGTTCCACTCCCTAGCAGTTCGCACAAGGAAGCTTGAAGCGAAGCGCTTCGTGCGAGTGGGTGGGATATCCACCATGAAACGGTGACGCCTCGCCGATTGTCTGGTGGTTCGATGATGGAAAGGACTAGGAGGAATCAAGTTGTCATTTATAAGTATGCACTACAAGTATGAGACAGGTAGGTATCGTCAAGTCCGTGACCGACCGCTGATAGACTACGGGCCCCTCCACATGGGTTTATCATAATCAGGCGGGATGAGGTTGCATTTCAAAAGGTTCAGTTTAAACAGAGCGCTGCTGACCAGTCTCTATCAAATGCCTAAAGTAAGAAATCTTTGTTCTTCCCTATCGGCCCTTACGACGCTTGTAACACATACCCCGGATAGGTATTCACGACCTACCTAAAGGAAAAACCCTAAATAGCTTCATACGCACAACAATTATCTTCAGTTTACATTAATTTAATTGCTTAGATTTTAGCTTTAGATGAATTCAGTTGATCGCAATCAGTGTCTGATTAGGTAGCCTATCGTTTGCACGTGAGTGCTGATTTTTAATGATTTCCACTAACATAATGTCATAGCTATTAATCCCTCTAAATTAATAAGTCATCTGTTTACAAAATAAAACAGTTCTTTGCCTATGTAATTAGTTCCACGTAATGCAAGCCGCGCCTCTCGCTATAGGGTACAATTTCAAAGTTTCTTAATATTAATTGACTGCAACCATCCGCGTTATCAGCAGAAATATACATAACTAGCAAACCATCAATGATTTTCCCTGTTTTCCTGCATTTCTCTTATTATTATTTTTCCTGAATTTAATTTGCTATAAACTTCACGAAGCCGAGACCTTTCCAACGAATGCAAAACCGTGGAAATCGGTTCGTGTGTTCTGGAGTTATAGCCTATAGCGTCAGGAAGGAAAACTGAACTTATTTTTATATAATAGAATATGTTGTTTACTACTAAATAAAGGTTCTCTTCTAAAGTTGGTGTTTACCATAAACCCCATGCTTGTGAAACGGCTTCGAGATCGAAGAGGTTGGTCGTAGTTTAGTTCAATACGGAATCTTTTTTTCTTAGCTTTTCTAGTCTAGTAAATTGGTTGAAAATATCGTCAAAATACTTAAAACTGTAAACGTTGCATATAAAAAACATAGTGGCCCGCTCTGGCTTCGCACGGGTATAAAATATTAAGTGTGGGAGAGCCATGCCTTGGCACCAATCCCCGATTCCCCAACAACCCTTAAATTCCTAACCCGCAAAAGGCTGGCAACGCACTTGTGACGCCTCTGATGTTTCAAGTGTCCATGGGCGGCGGCAATTGCTTACCATCAGGAGGTCCGTCTGCTCGTTTACCAGCGTGTTCCCTAAAAAAATATAGTCTATGTCACTGAAAAAATGATTAAAATCGATCCAGTAGTTTTGATTTATTCATTAGGTAGGTACTGTCAGTGGCCCGCACGGCCGCACGCGTTATATTTGGAGTAATACAATTCCCCTTTCCCTATACCATGAAGATTTCCTGCCACACTCATACCTACATTACTTATTTACTTTTAAAAACAATTATTACATTACAGGCGGGCGCCCCGGCCGGCCCTCCCGCAATTTTGAATCTGTAATATCTTCGAAAATATTCATTTAAATCTTGTGCTGTAAAGGATCATTTAAGCTATTATATTGGTTAAAATCGCTTCGAAAATTAGACATTATTGGTGGTAAAAAATAAATGACAATAAAAATTTATTGTGGGATATCCATAAGAGATAGACACGAGAACTTTTCAATGTATACAAATAATTAGAACATTATTTTGACAAATCTCGTCAGCCTGCATTTGCAATGTAACCGAAAAAAAAAGATAATTAACGACATCATGCACATTAGAAACCTCAAAAATAACAATATTTCTCTACTAATTAATTAATGTTATTATACACATAAACCTTCCTCTTGAATCACTCTATCTATTAAAAGATCCGCATCAAAATCTGTTGCGTAGTTTTAAAGATTTAAGCATACAAAGGGAAATAGGGACAGAAAAAGCGACTTTGTTTTATACTATCGTCGCCTTAGAGTAAAAACCTCGGAATGCATTTTTGCTCATGCGTTTCTAGGAAGAAAACCTCGCAGCGGTTTTATGCATTTCGGATAATAATCTTAAAGCAACGAACAGATTCTGGATATTAAAGAGGGTTAAATTTCCGTATAAATTCATTAAAAAACATAAAAATCGCCATACAAAAATTTTAAAGCACACAGTTTTTTCTTCCTCCTGAAAAATTACTTGTTTTACACTTTCTAGTTTTTTAATCTAAGACGTCGCTATGTAGTGATGACATCCTGGATGTTAATTAATTGTCTATCACTTTATCAGATTGATTCTCCCTTCCTAATCTTTCCTATACCTTATTCCCCAATAACCCTTAAATTCGTAACGCCACTAGTGTTTCGGGTGTCCATGGGCGGCGGCGATTGCTTACCAGCAGGCGATACGTCTGCTGTTGTGACATAAAAAAATCTATGGATGAGATTCTAAGGAGTCTCTTTTTCTTAAACTTATTGTAAATGTGAGAGCCCTGTAATTAACTGCATTTGTTTCAGCTTGGAGTTGTCATGCTCACCCAAAGGTCTCATTGGGGCGGTCGCACGAGCATTGGATCGCTCGATTCCCTGCAACATGGTTGAGTTGGGCGGTGCTGGTGTACGTGTCATGTTCGTGAACGGGCGCTGTCAACTGGGACTGGTCAGCTCCAGACTGTATTATTTTACTGTCCTTATGGTTATTGTCTTATTCGATCTCTTCGACTGAATGGTGTTAATTTTTTTCACATAATTGTAAACCTGATTAAAAAAGAGTAACTTACGGAGTTTCTTGGAGGATGGATTGACCGACAGACAGACATTTCTTCTATTAGGTATATTGTAATATTTGCTCTGACGTTCAAAAGTGCCTTCGCGGTCTATTTGAAATAAATAATTTTGTCTTTGACTTCGTGAGAAAAGAGGTCTCCAACTTAAGGACGTTTAGAGGCCAATTATGAACTCAGTTCAGTCAAGGTAACAATTGCGTACTAAATATCAGGAAGGTAAACTATATTTCGTTGGCCTCCGTATGACCTTTAATTTCCTTCCTTTCTGTAGTCACGTTATAAAACTGTACTTTATACAATAAGTTAGTCATAATTATGAAATACTAAGTATGTAAGCTAGCCCTAGCAACGTTTAGCTTAGAATAGAACAAGCATGACAGTCCATGCAGTTACCTAGGTACTTGCTGAAAAGTTTAAACCCAGATTTGACTGCACAGTTCACGCGGTGGCTGGGCAACTGGCTGCGGTGCAACGTGTAGCGGATTCGACTCTCGCACGGAGCAACTCTTTGAGTGATCCACAACTTGTTGTTCCGGGTTTGAGTGTCATGTGCATATATGAACTTGTATGTTAGTAAGCGCCCCTACGATACTGTAGAAAATCTTAGTGTGGGGCAACGGTATTTAAAATAAAAATAATAATAAAGGGATGGGGACGTGTGCATCAATAACACGTGATTAATAAATCTGTAATCTGACGTCACAAATATGGTCATAGTTTCGTCACCCGTGTCACATGTATACCTATATACGCCATCAGTGTTAATGTTTATCCTTCATTCCTAAACAATGATCAATCAGCCCAGTTAATTCTAAGACAGTCGCTATTGTTACACTTAGGACTCGTTTCACAATGTCTGGATATACTATCTGTCACATAAGTTTATCAGGCACTTATATGAGGGCGGTGAAATAGCCGCTAGATTTGGCTAAAGGGTTTAAAGGAACGTTTAAACTCGTTAATCTATATCATTAATAGATTAATCAGCGCATACGCGGCATGTCATTCATATAGAAATTGCAACGTTGCCTTCCTTCAAACTACGCGTGCACAGTTTATTTTACGTATCGATTAAAAATTTTTGAATATTTTAGTATTTAAAAAAATAAAATTGTTTTGTTTTTGAGTGGTAATATTTTTTTAGCATGTATGGATGCTATACTATTGCGGGTTAACAGGAACGCCCTCTGTTAGTTAACATACTGTATATTGTTTTTAACAAAGCATACCTACGGCTTTTTTGTAGCTGACTCAGTAACCAACCAGTTACTGAGCCTGTACTGAATCAATGTAGGTATAGTTTTGTACCTGTATACCAATTAAGTATGTGGACTGTACTTATAAGTGAAATACTATTAAGTAGTAGGTACCTATAATAAGGTAAATATCGGACAACAACGTCAATGAACGAGAGGTAGGTCCATAGTTCATTACGTAAGCATTGGTTGACGTGACATTCGACATGTATTGATGGATTAACAAATACCTACCTACAAGTACAAAGTACATACTTGCTCACGTAAACCCCGCCGCATACGACAACTATTGTTGCAACAACAACAACTGTTATGCAGTTAGTTGCGGACTGATCCGGAGCTGCGGACTACCTTTTTTTAACATGTGGAAATCCTCATAGATACTTTTTGTCTTACGATGTGCATCAGACAGTAGGTTATGTCGGATTCTTACCGACTAAAACCGCACACTCCTTCCCTGAAAACAAGAGGGTAACTGAGCAGGTACTCGAGTGAACAAACTTCCCAGTGAGCTGCGGACTACCTAGCGGGTTTACCGGGGCTCCGGCACGAAAAGCAGGAGAAGGAACGGGGTGGTTTTTAATCAGTAAGAGTCTGACACTCCCTCTCGCCTCACCCAGGGCGGGAGAAGTCATTGGATGATTTTCGCACCCCCCAAAAAAATAATTGTGTAGTTTGGTAGAACTAAAATATTAGTATGGAGATTAATTTATTGTAAATAAACGCTTTTTCATTTCATTTTCATACTAGAGCTTTCCTTGCGAATAAGCCGTATTCTCCAATTAATTTACTGTCTCACGATAAATTAATTATTATGTTATCGGCTTACTCACGTAACTGTTTGACGAGGAACTCGACTAGTTTCAAACCTTGCTAGAGGATCATATTCACTAACAGCATTCCGATAACTAAATTATAAATGATATTTATTTTTGCAAATAGGTTACAATGTAACTCTTATACACGTCAATCTTTCAAATAACTAGATGAGGCCTTTCTGAGTAAAATAATATGTTCCTATATCGGGTATGTGTATAAAGAAAACAAATATAGAAATATCAGATACATTTAATATAAAACAGTCACTGCAACAAGTTATCACATACACCGTCACGATGACCAGGCTGGCTCACTGGGCTACTACAATACAACTGGGGCCTTAGTCTGCTATTACAATTGTGTCAGAATGGTCGATCACTGAGCAGTGCGAGAGGGACGGAGCTATGAAGGTTGTATAGCTCCGTCCCTCTTGCACCAGGAATAGGTCAGGAAATATTGAACTTAAGCTTTTGACTGCTAATAGAAAACTGTTGAAGGCAAATCTTCCGCTTATGGCGGTCACCGGTGATGGCGATTAACACCTTCACTGCCAACAAAAAACTGTTCTGCTATTCCTCCACTAGTGTCGGACAGCGTTGTCCGACATGGCGTCTAATGCGTTAATGTGTCATGGATCATAAGACATAATCGGAAAATTCATTTGATGAAACATGAAAGATATTAGTTAAGGGTAAGAGAAGTGTTTTAGATAAGAGAGTTTAAATGTTATGTGGGTAAGAAACTTAGATTTTACTTTAAGAAAAGAAAATCACAATTAATGTAATGCAACAAGTACGGAAAATAAAAAATACGGTTTGATTTAATTTTTTTAGGGTAGCGATAGCAAGAGCGTAGGAAATAATGAAACTGGATTTGGAAAAGGATAGGAAGAAAATAGTTTAAAAATGACCCGTACCGCTATTTGTATTTTTCGCATACAAGACAACAGATAAAAGGTATAACAATTTTACATAATTCGCCCAGCTTGCCAGCCTAAACAACTACATAATTAGATTTTATAACACTGGTAACACTATCGTACACATTGTAAACACACATTGCTAACACAAATAATGTTCGAATAATTTCTCTATTAATTGTTGTTACAATGTTATAATCAATTTAATAACAAAGCTATGGTTGGAGACGGCCTATCACATCTTTGACTATGACATCATTCATTTGTACAATTTTATTTAAGTATTTAAAACTGAGATTTTAAGGTAGTATATTACTTTTATGAGTAGAAGAATCGTGGTTACCATTAGATTTATCGATGAAATAGGCCGCAATGTAAACTACCACCTCTAATAATACATCTAAAAAACAATAATTTACACATTTTCATCTAGAACTAGGCCATAGAACCTATTCCATAGGCCTCTATAGGAACATAACGCTCAGACTTGAACCGTCACACAAACTTCAAACATTTCACTAAGTGCATTAAAACCCTATTACATTTAAGCTCATTTATTTTAATACATATAAAACCGTAAACTATGTGTTGCGCTAAATTCACTTATTGCGCTATCAAAATAACTATTTTGTATGAATGGAGCTACTGTATTTTCGCTCACCAGGTGGTACTAGTGTAAACCTCTCATTTTTCATCTAGCTAGTGTCACACCATTGTACATTCAATTCTATTTGACAAAAAGACTTCTAGCTAGATTAGCGCCATCTAATGAGCAAAAAACAGTAGTCTCCATTGCGTTGCGCAAGTTTGCGCAAAGTTTAGCGCAACAAACAAGTATTAGCGCAATTTGTATGAATAAAACATTCTAAGATCCGTTACAATTGGAGTTAGGTTAAGATAGATCTATTCTGTTATTTTAACATACAAGTAATAAATGCTGGTTAAATTAGACTATTAAAATTACTAAATGGTTAAAATGTTTCCTGCATTTGTAAACTGGAAGTTATTTATGGGTTTAAAATATAAGTTTTATTAGAAAAAATATCAGGATATTTAAGTTTTAAGTATTCGCAAACAATGTGAGTAATAAAAAGCTTTATAAAATTCTTAATTCTATTATAAAATGCGATTAGTAAACAACTCGGAGAGTTTTAGTATGGAATGAATTTATTTTGGCATACCGGAAGTAAATGGTTGGAAGAATTCGGTTCGCATTCACTCGTACAATTTACATAATAAATAATTTACTTTATAGACTAAAAGCTAGAAAACAATAATAATAAAGCCACAACGCGCCATTTTAAGTAACAAAACAATTTCTACAAATCACCAAAATCCAAGAAAGAAAACGATTTAGTAAGATAATTTATCTCTGTTTAAATATTTCTAGCGTCAGCCAATTTTAACTTCTACTCCATAGCCATAAGGACGACATTCAACGCAAAACAAAACACAACAACTGTTGCGATACAAATCTGCAGTCTCAAATCAGTCTAATGGCTACGGAATACAACACAAAATCGGTTGCATTAACAAGCGGGGACACACCTAACACCAAGAGAGGGGATGCCTTGTGGCGTCTCAACGTTGTAATGTTGCATCGGGCGTAGCAGCGTTGGACAGTCTGTTAATGAAAGTTTCCTTGTGACGCAAAACAACTGGGGCCTTAGTCTGCTATTACAATTGTGTCAGAATGGTCGATCACTGAGCAGGGCGAGAGGGACGGAGCTATGTAGGTTGTATAGCTCCATCCCTCTCGACCTGCTCCCCCTCGGTGCCGCTTCGACGTCACAACACATTCACCCCTCCCTGCCTCGTCCTGGTGGTTGCAAGTCCAGTGCATCGTGTGACATGTCACAGATATGTGTAAGATGACGTAGCGACACCGTGTGCCCCCGCTCTAACTCATAAGACACTCGGAATATGTATAAACAGAGAATAAATTCAACAAAATTAGCCTCAACGCATCAAAATACAATGTTTAGTAACAAACCAAAAAAGAAACATTTTACACAGAGATTCACCATCATGCATTCCATAACGTTTAGCGGCAAAACTTTGCGCGTTTTTCTCTTAATTTAATAACAAAGACACCGAGATAATAATGTAAGATATACAGACATTTACAGTCGAAATAAATAATCGATTTTAATTAAAAATCGTGGGATTGAAATCGATTTTCGACATAAGTTCAAACAAACAGATCGATCCATATTTTTTTTACGAGCCGGTAAACGAGCAGTCGGATCACCTGATGGTAAGCAATCGCTGCCGCCTATGGACACTTGAAACACCAGAGGCATTACAAGTGCGTTGCCGGCCTTTTGGGGTTAGGAATTTAAAGGTGGTTGGGAGAATCGGGGTTTGGGAAGGGGGTAATTGGGTGTTTAAAATCGATTATTAACTTCGACTGATTAATTTAGTTACTCCAGTGTTTGACAGTATATTTACTGTATAAACCTATAAATTGGTGTTATACCCTTACAGATTGTAACACAGACGAACAGATTTATATATTTGTGCATTTATTTTTAGTATGTTCATAAGTGACTCATATTCATAGGACATTTCGATAGGAAGGTAGATCATCTTTACTTTAAAAAAAATATTCAAAGCTGCCATAATAATAGTATAAATCAATTATAAACTCTCAAAAATGCCTGGATAAATCATTTGATAAAGCCTTCTGATAATCAACTGGTTACTACTAGACATTTGCAAATGATCTAGTAGTGTAACAGACTTAAAACGACACTAGCGCCGCGCGAAAACTCAGTGACTTACTTTGTTTTTTTGCAAATAAATCCCTATCATTATTTAAAGATATTGAACTGGTAGATTTTATTTCTTTTAAAATAATATTTTTTGCCTAAAATGTTTGTAACGATCTACCTTAGTATCAAAACATGCCTTTACATGTAAACATTGAATTAATAGACATCAAACAGTTATCAGCAACAAGCTACATCTATGACACATAATATTGTGCTGTTCAATACACTTTGTATATAAACCACATACATAGCAAAATTTATATAGAGAAACAACAATTTCACTATAATTTATACATAGGGTAAGCCTATAACCAATCTTCGGCCAAAATTATTGAAAATTTAGGACCTTGAAAACTTGACACGACTTGGAGATAGAACGTATCTCCAGCTCGTATTCATTCATATAAGTAAGAATAAAAAATATAAATATATGTAAAAATAAGCAATAGAAAATGTATAAATACTTGCGGACAAATACCATTCTGCGTTGGTAAAAGGCAGTTTTTTTTTATATATATAAATATAAAACAAAATGCAGAAATGAGACATCTCATTCTATTTACAATTTATTGGAAGATACTTTAGGCGTATACTCGAAAATGAAGATAATTCTCTCTTCCCGAGAACTCGTGGTTTCGTTGGCTAGGCCGTAAAACGTCAATCAATCTATTCAAAATGTCAATCCTAGAGAAAAATTGAGGCAACAATCGAGATTACCGGTAACTATTCGAAGTCAAAATATATTTTTATTCGAGATAAATATTCGTTTACGAATACTGTATACAATAATGACTTAGAAATATATATTTATTTAACGTGGCCATATCAATTTCATTATTATATTTCTACCTAAAACGACTTTACCCGATGAGCTTCAATTAATTTCGGTTTTGACCAAAATTACTAACAGCACCATCTAACGTCGGACACGAACAACATCAACTATATTTTCCCATCAACAGATGGAGCCACCAACAAGCAGTCTTTGCGCTTTGATTGGAGCTAATGTTGGTAGATACTAATAATTAACATTGCCATGGCAACGGTAGGCGACTATATAACTGCAAAACATGTTTGTACCACAGCCTCTAAATTGTATCTAATAAACATAATTTGGCGTTAAATATTAATATAGCTCACTAGCGCCATCTATGAATCACTCCCAGTACCATCACGCTATCAGGGCTACCAACATAAGCTCCAGAACAAAGCTACACATAACAGTAGCTCTAACAGAGCGAGGCCGCGCCCGGCCTACTTTACAGGGGGACATAACGAGACTATCGCATTGAATTACACATATTTAATAAGTATAGAAAGACCAAGCTGCACAAAACAATCTGCTAGAAAAATATTAAAATCGTATTGTTTTCAGAACTAACTAAAAACATATGGAAATTGGAAAGGTGTATGAAAAATATTTGAGATTCAAATTACGGTTTCAGATCTATGATGACCAATTACTACGTGAAAGCAGAAAGATGCAGAGCTTAATCTCTTCAATACTCATTACAAATATTTTGTACAGATGTAACCATGGCATGATTATGTTGACGTCAGCACATCAAACTACCCCAATCTGCTAAAATACACCCTTACAATTTTGCAATACAGTCCAAAATCGATTGCATTAACATACTGGGGAAGTTAAACATGCTGACAAGGCAATATTTGTACAAAGAATGGCATAAACTATAGTCCCCCCTTTGGCTGCATATAGCTTGTGAATAACTAGTGGTGCCGGCGTCGCCGCCGCGCCTGGCATCAGCTACGTTTGTGGGGCTTCGCCCCCGACACTGCGGAGCACTTGTCGCACTCGCCACACCCACCGCACGAGACACCGCTGGTATTTATATCACCACAGCTGAGGGAAGCTGTCTTCTTATCTGTGCCGAATAACATCTTCAACGCGCCCGACGACATTAGGTAGAACCAGTACAGTTGGGGCAGTAGTAATATGCAGATTGATATCTTACAGCCGGTTGGGAGAGATCTTATAGCCTGGGGAATAAAGGTTGAATTCGTTTAAAGTCTAATGAAAGTAATACGGCATTATAAAGCTAATGTTAAACTTGTACGCTTGTGTCGTGACCATTAAATGTCACTTTGGGATAAAATATGCAATGACAAGCCCAGCCCAAAGATCTAATTCAGAATCTCGGATTTGACAATCATATTCGCTACCACAATAATGTTATAATTACGTATTAGAAAATGTCTTATAATTTTGAGTAAAAATTCGATAACAAGTCGTAAAATACTCACATCAACATAAGACAGTCCAATGACGCGGCTGTATAGAAGACAGACGTAAGGCAGGCTGAGCACTCGACAGACGAAGAAAGTGAGCAACATGAGTATGCCGTTGACGATGTACAGCCGGGACGACTTCAGCCTCATGCGGGACAGGATCCCGCGAGCTGACACGAACGGCGTCGACAACTCCATCAGGTACACGAAACCGAACGTACAGTCGCCTAGGTTACCGCGCAGATACTGAAACATGGGAAGCACTTTATGTATTGGCAATTTTTAGACATTAGACACGTAGCGACATCTAGATTTCGTATCTAAAAACATTTGTTTATTTATGTAGGTACTTAGTTGGAACAAGAAATCAAGAGATACAAAGAGAAATCATAAAAATATAGCAAATTGTATATTTTCGCCAGTAATTTTCCTAATTATTATTGAGGTTAACTTAACTTTGATTCGACTGAATGTTAGTATTTTTCATAATTGAAAAATTATATCAGGATATTTAGCATTTCACAACTCAACTCACCACAGGGTGGAAAGTAGGGAGGCGTTTGCCCTGCAGTGAGACGATCTTTTTTTTTTAACGTTGATAAGTCTGCGTTTGTCCACCAACCCTCTTACTGTCAGGACGGCAGAGCTAAGAAATCTAATTCTAATCTAAATGTAACTCACCACTGCCGAACAAGGGGTCTCGGGTTCGATTCCCGGGTCGGGCAAAAGTATTACTGGGCTTTTTTCGGATTTTCGAAAATTTCTCGGTAGTAGCACGGAGTCTGGAATTGTGTCCAGGATATGGCAATAGGCTCACCCCCTATTACATGGGACTTTAACACAAAATGGTGAAAAGTGCGGCATTACGTGCCGTAATGTGCACCTCTGCCTACCCCTTCGGGGATAAAAGGCGTGAAGTTGTGTGTTTGATGTAACTCACCACAATGACAAGGAACCCGAAGCCTCCGATGAAGAGATGGTGCATGAGTATGACGGGCTCGTGCTTGCAGTAGTCCAGGAAGGTGGTGCCTTGCTTCTTCAGTACGACGCCGTCGCCGGACGATAGCGGGGCCGAGCCGTTCTTCGACGGACGGCGTTTCAACGTCGACACCTCCGGGTTGGAGTTCATTTGGACGTGTACCTGGAATTGAGAAAGATTTATTGATTTTTTTTTAAGTAATGATTGCAGATTATGTACGGCCCCACCGAAAACCGACGTGAAACAACGCTTTGATTTGTGTGAATGAGGTTACCAGAGGCCCAATTCCCCCTTCCCAAACTTCCCAATCCCCAATTCTCCAACAACCCTTAAATTCCTAACCCCCAAAGGCCGACAACGCACTTGTAACGCCTCTGGTGTTTTAAGTGTCCATGGGCAGCGGCGATTGCTTACCATCAGGTGATACGTAAGCTCGTATAACGGGGTGTTCCATAAAAAAAAATTACAAGCTATCAACAGAGAAGTTGATTAACAGACCATTTGTTTGGTACTGTTTACTTACCATATACATGCTCCATATGTCGTAGAAGAAGTAGGCGGCTCCGAACCAGGCGTAGGCCTCGGACATGTAGTGGGAGCTGCGCATGAAGTCGCGGGTGCACGACCACAGGCACACGATGGCACCGGTCACGCACGATAGGGCCGCCTGCACCGCTGATACAAACCTGCAAACATACACGGATTATGAAGGAAGCTTAAGAACCTTTAAGAAAAGAGTTCTACTTCATACTTCATTTCCCAAGGCCTAACCTGCCCAGGAGTTGCAGATTACCTAGTTTACCTAGTTTACAGCCTGATCCGTAGTTGCAGACTAGCCGGTTTACCGGGGTTCCAACTCAAAGAACAGGAGTAGGAACGGGGTGGTTTTAACCAGTATGAGTCTGACTCTCTCTCTCTCTTGTCTCGCCCAAAACGAGAAAACTTTGTTCAGACCCATAATAAAGAGAAGCCTTCAAGAAAAGAATGCACACCCTCTTAAAAGACCCGCAACGCGCTTGTACCTCCTCTGTTATTGTGAGTGTCCATTATCGCTTACCGTCATAACCATCATCATTTCGAACCACTGTTAAACAAATGAGAATTTTACAGACTTTAAAAGGGAGAAGGTACTATTCGAAATATTGTCTTTCTTACTTTCTTTTCTTTACCCATCCTAGAGCTGACAAAAAAAAAGTCACGCATCTTCAGAATACATACTTGTTAGTTATATCGAGTACATCACCGCAGCTGAGCCGGTACTTGTGTCTGAAGCGTGCGCCGGCGCCGGTGGAGAGCGCCAGTGAGTTGAGCAGCTCGAACAACGTCATGAAGTAGACGAAGCCGAGCGCCGTCAGCGCAGCGCCGCGCTTTATTGTGATCCTGGAACACAGCGGACAGAATAAAATATTATAATAATCGTTATACGAGTACTAGTTATTACCCATAAAGTTTTTACTTAAGTCTTCTCCGTAGAGGCAACGAAACGCCTTTTATCTTCAAAGGGGTAGGCAAAGGTGCACATTACGGCACTTAACGCCGCTATACAACGTACACCAACTTTTACCATTTATGTTATAAGTCCCATTGTATAGGGTGTGAGTCTATTGCCATGTACTGAGCACGATTCCAGACTAAGTGCTACTACTGAGAAATTTTCGAAAAACCAAAAAAAAGAAGCTCAGTAATACTTTGCTCGACCCGGAAATCGAACCTGAGACATCTTGTCCGGCAGTCGCATTTACGACCACTCGACCAACGAGGCAGTCTTCTCCGTAGATCTCATAGAAATATTACGCGCAGTTCAGCAATCGAAAAAAATTACAATCTCACGAATCACAGAAATAACCAGTTTAAACAATACAAAGTATCATCAAACTTTATCAAGATCATATCAGTTCAAACAAGCAACAATGATAATGGACGGAGTCAAATCTTAAGTTTTATCTTTTAACAGAGATCAGAAGTAATCCGTAAAAGTAGTTTTGTTAGATAGCGATAACATTTAGTGGGCCCCCAAAGGTTTGACATAAAAACCTACATTAACTAAAGACATTCAACTTAATTTCGAGAGTCATGTCATTCTGCCCAAATCTTTCCAGTGATCATAAACCTCATCATCAGTAGCCTCGATAGTCCACAGTTGGAATATGGACATTCTCTACATAATAGGACTTGCTATAATCTCCTTATCAGACGGATTAGCGGTCGCAGTTCAAAGGAGGATGCCAGAGTTTCTATGAAATCTTGTCCCACTTCCAATAGCTATGTGTGTTACAACATTGGATAGGTAATTTTGAGCTGAATAAAAGTTACTATGTCGCCAAGTTCCAAATCTTAGTCCGTTCCGAGTTATTCTTTATTAAACATGGTAGTTTTATCAGTAACCACAAAATGCTATTTTTTGCGTCATAATTGCATTTTTGCTTTATACACGGTCTGATTCTGGGGATTCTGGGACCAGGATTTGCATCCTCCTTTTAAAAAGATTCAGGCTGATGTCAGATCTCTCTCAAATATGCTGTTCTCTAGTCATTGCTTCCTTTGTACCTAATTGTCAAGTCAAAACCTCGCTTTATTGGCTATGCACCATACGCAACTACAAGTACCATCGGTACGACTAATCTCTATAAATTGCTATGACAGCGTTAAAGTACTAATAGGTATGACATCGCTTCAGAAGCATTCGTAAGATGGTTTATGTTTTATGGATAATAATATTATACTTAAACATCACGTCATGGTCTTCTGAGGGAATAAACACCGTACACAAACCATATCCGACCCGGAAATAAAATTAAAACGCCTTGATATTTCGTTGTGTGAGTGAGGTTACCGGGAGCCCAATTACACCCCTTCCGCATCCTGCTAATTCCCGATTCCCCAACAACCCTTAAATTCCTAACCCCCAAAAGGCCGGCAACGCACTTATAACGCCTCAAGTGTCCATGGGCGACGGGGATTGCTTATCTTCAGGCGATCCATCTGCTCGTTTACCGGATTATTATTACACAGAAACATTGATCGACCGAAACATCTGCGAGCATTACAGCAACAAGACATATCCAACAAATACTTTCTTCCTAAATGAAATTACTACACCCAACCCTTTGGAAACGACCAATCACCGGCCAAAATACAGCCCTAAATAGTAACTAGTAGGTTAACGAAGTCCAGAGAGACGTTAAACAAACATCGCACGTGTTTCAGTGCAAATATTAACGCTCCGCGGAGATTTCTGTGCCAAGGCTATTTCGTACAATCGACCTACATTGTAGCTTATACTAAAGGGGGATTTATTAATGAGAGAATAGGTTTATGTACATGTGAATAAAGCCCAGTATATGGCAGTAGGCTCGCCCCCTATTACATAAGACACGAGGGAAGAATACTTTTGGGGAACGAATGGTGTGATTTTTAGGTTTACCTGTCTTAAAAATAATAGTTGGAAATATCAAGGACGGCCAATGCAATGGTCAGGATGCGTTCATTCATGCATCCGTCCGTTTAGAGTACTCTGCACTTTTGACGCGATTTGATACTGCATTCACATTTGATCGGAGCTAAAGTGGTATACAAGGATAGTGTTTAAGACATTCTGTAGTTTTTAGTCTAAAAAAAGACAGGTTGCCTTTATTTAATGGGGAAAATCATCCAATGACGAGAGGGAGTGTCAGACTCTTACTGATCAAAAACCACCCCGTTCCTATTCCTGCTTTTCGAACCAGAGCCCCGGTAAACCCGCTAGGTAGTCTGCAGCTCCGGAACAGTTGATACTAATGTTAAAAGTGTAAGAACGTCGTCGTCAAAAGCAAGTATTTCGCTGTTTCAGTATTATCAACATTATTCTGCTTACAATATTGTAGTAGGAATTTCTAGCTATCTCTTGTCCTTGCACTTTAATGGCGGTGACGTCACTGTACAGGTTGTTTATCTGAGCGACTGTTAACTACGGAACTGCTTGTACAAACTAAAGTAGCGTAGTCTTAACTCATAACACAGGAACACATACTGAACGTGTAATTAATTTGACGACCCTACTAGTCAGTCTACTTTACTTTAAAAACTAAACTATGCTTTGCGTGCACCAAAGATTGAACTTTTTTTAGGGTAGAATATCTCCTCCCGCCTTGCATGGGTTAAAAGGGAATTTCAGACTAATGCTTACTAAAAACCACCGCGTTCCTACTCCTAGTTGTCAAGCCGGAGCCCCAGTAAACCCGCTAGGTTGGCTTACTCGCTCCATCTGTAATAGTCTGATGGCTCCTTGAAGTGCCTCTAATACATTTACATACTGTTACCTACTTTATATCAACTCTAAACGCATTTAGTTATCACTAGAACTATGTAACACAATTTTCATATCAAATCTCTTTACATTTTTGTACTAAATATTTACTACATTCAATATTACACCTTAAACCAAAGCTTTACGATAGAATTTTACGTGTGTTCAGTTCTGCAGCCAGAGTATATGGCATTTCATAAACATTACGATAAACGCAGTGAACTGAAAACCTATTCGAGTATGTAAAGCGACGAGGTTCATTGGAAATCGAATAATTACTTCATAGGTATGTATGCCAGTCTGTTATTAAAGAGAAAACAAGGGCCCTATTACATGGAGATGCCATGGACCGTAGCCTATAGTTACAAGACTGATCAAACGACCATACCATTGTGTGCACAGACCCTTTGCATGGTCACACCATGCGTGGTAATATGGAGGATACAGAGAGACACCAGACCACCAGAAAAACACTATCGTTGATTTGGTCACTGACTGCCAGTAAGTACCCTTAGTACGAGTTTGCTTTGCGCGTTCGATGCTCTATTTGGCCGGCTCGAATAAACAAACCAATCAGAACGCCGAACGCGCTCTCGTTTAGATTACTTTACGCATAAAGCAAACTCATACTAAGGGTACAGTTACGTAATAACTAATATCATCATCATCATCAGACCGCTTCTGACTACTACTAAACATTACACTTTTGCTAAAATCTACAAGTAACTAGTTAGTTAAATGACAGACGACATAATTGTGTCTTAACGTTCTAAAGTGCCTGTAATGATATAGTTAAATGACTTTGACTCTTTGACCGAAAGGACGTGACATAGAACTGCTATGACACTGGGGTATAATGTACCTATAATTTGTATATAATAATTATGTAACGCCACGCTCCGAAAGCATTTGTGTTAGAAGTCTCATGTAATATGGGGTGAGCCTATTGCCATATAGTACAGGGACCTTAGTCTGCTATTACAATTGCGAGAGGGACGGAGCATACAACCTACATAGCTCCGTCCCTCTCGCACTGCTCAGTGATCGACCATTCTGACACAATTGTAATAGCAGACTAAGGCCCCAGGGCACTGTTCCAGACTCCGTGCTACTAGTTACTGAGATTTTTTCCGAAAAGCCAGCAATACTTTGTATTTTAATTTGTATATAATCCAGTGTTAATTACATAACTACATACAAACATATAATTATTTACATATACGCAACAACATTATAACATTCGTCCTTGGTGTTCCCTCGCGGAACTGTCTGTGAGTCCGCTACTCGTACTTATGACGTCACCCGCGTGACCCTTACACCCAGCTTACGCATTCATCACTCGCTGCCAGTTAGCTTCCTGTCCATTTACATTAATATAAACACGCTACACTCCTTGGAAGGGTCCACGAAATACAAGATGTGTCATATACATAATTTTTGCAAAGCAATGTTGCGAATTTCGAAGTCATAATGCGCCGTTTTTAGGCCCAGTGTACACCGGCGGACGCTTCACAATACACTGCGCGCGCCACCCAACGTTTGCGTGCCATTTTCATCCATATACCATAGTAGTGAAGGTTTATTTTAAATTGATTTATTCTCAGTATCTGCGCCGCGTCTCCGGCGATGTGCTCTGGGCCTTAGAAATAGGTGGTAGAGGTACGTAAGAGAGAAGTGTATGTTATATTTAGGGCCTGTTTCCTCATATCTTTTAACTGTCCGTTTGTCTAACTGCCGGATAATTTAACGAACTTCCTCATGAAATGTGTCCAAATACATGTATGTTAACAGTAAACGTGATTTTGTATAACTTTCCTTTGTGATTCATACATATTAGTCTGGTAAAAGCAATAGAGAAATATTTTTGGCAAATATTGAATAGCATTAGTTGGGTAATCTAATGAACAAACATAGGATTTCGAATAGATTTCTCTGCAATGCGGTTAGACTAACATTTACAGGGGTATAAGCGCCTTAACCTATCGTAACTGCCGTAAGAAAACTCTTGAAGGCACATCCTCTGCTAAGTGTCAATCACCAGTGACCGATGTTGCGGTTAACGTATTAAATACCATAATCGTGATCATTCAGCATCGCCTTTCAAAAATGCTTCCTATCCTAACAATATTGATCCGAAGCTGCGGACTACCTAGCGGGTTTACCGGGGCTCCGGTTCGAAAAGCAGGAGTAGGAACGGAGTGGTTTTTAGTCAGTAAGAGTCTGACACACCCTCTCGCCTCACCTAAGGCGATAGAAGTCATAGGATGATTTTCTCCCTCAAAATAAAAAAAATCCTAACAATATTATAAATGCGTAAGTTTATAAGTATGTATGGTTGTTAGGCTTTGACATTAATTACTGAATGGTTTTAATGAGACTTATAAATTAAACTCAAATAATTACGTGAGCAAATCAGTTAACCATAAATAAACATGAATTATTGGGGTATAAACTGCGGCGTTACGTAAGTACTTGAACGTGACTGTGCAAGGTCGATAGTTATTTACTACAGTTAGAATTAATTAACACTATGAGAGAAAACATAAATATACAGAATTAAGTAGTATTAAGATGTTGTAAACCTGTTTCGTGCATTACGTAGTAGTAGGTGTAAGATAAATGGTTAATTATTAGTCATGCCATGCTAGGTCTGCACTTTGTTCTATGAGAAAAGAGATTCTGCCAATTATTCGCTTTATACAAATACATTATTGATAAAAAAAAATACGCTTAAACAGAGCGCATTAAAATACATTTCCAATGTTGACTACCGCAAAGATTGTGTTTTTATCGTGACCCTTTTTTTGATGATGAGTGGAAACCTTCAAAAGGCGCCTAGCTTTTTGGGGAGAAAGACTAGGGAGTATGGGATTTTTACCTCACCCCGGTAGTCACTTTCAGTATCGATAAGGAGCACCCGGTCCTCTAATTAGACCTGTTCCAGAGCCCCTACCTACCCTAGTACAACGCCTGCTACGGCACATCTCTAGGGTTAAGCGTGACCACTACACATCTATTTAAAAAGTTTTTAAACCGATCTAATTTAAGGGATCTAATGTCATAAGGACCTTCTCTATAAGATCCCTGTACAACACAATACTAGCACAAACTCGCTACACCAAATATCTACCCAATCTTCCCGAAATCTGAAAAGAATTGGAACCCTTCTCATATAAATACTATGTAAGCTAGATATAGTCTAAGTACTTACTTGTCTTCAGGGTTTAGTGAGATGACTAGGTTGGTAGCGGCTACCAGCGAGCCAGCATTACAAACTGCCAGCATGCCAATCGCCGCGCGATGTTTCGTCTGCAACAAGCACAAATATGATTATGGCCTTAGTACTTACTTTCAGGGTTAGATAGAAGGACGCACAATATGTTACGGACTAGAATATTATGACTAGGACACTTAGTAAGAAAACATAGACTCATGAGCTCAATGGCGTGCTATTGGAGACGCCTATGTTCAGCAGTACAGGCCTATTAGTTCCACAAGTGACCGGTAGAAGTGTTGTAAAAGACACAAAAAAATTACGTCGTCGCTAGCGACTATCGACAAATACTATTACTTCAAACTCATGGTAGAGGTACAGGCAGTAGAGGCCTATGGTCTGCCGATGATAACACCACACAAAAAGCCAGAACATCCAAAATATTTATGAAGAAAGCATAATATTGTTTCTCCTCTAAAGGTCAGATAGTAAACTGACATTTAGCCAAAACTGATTAGGGAAAGCAAATCTAAATAATGCAAAGTAACTATAGAATATCTAGTCTGTAGACTACGCAATATATATTTTAAGTACTCCTAAGGTCAGCATCGTTGTTATCAATCAAGTGTCACTCGTATCCTCTTAAGGATCCTCTTAGGAATATTTTATAGACGCAAAGATCTTTGTCTGTGAAGGGACTGAAGTGGAGGTACATCATGAGATGACTTCAAGCGTACGTAGGTAAAGTGGGAGATACAAATAGAAGTTAGTGTCCAAATCGTGTCCGTTTCGACTGCTCGGCCACTATGTCGTAGAAAAAAAACTTATGTCAGCATTTCGAAGGAATTTGTAAAAGATGAACAGTGAAAACCGCAAATTCGAAGAGCCAATAATCAGAAAGTTATGTGGGTTTAACCGTGGCCGCGCAGTCCGCATGAATTCAACTGCGCGGCCACCAGTTCTCTTAAACGGAGCGTTGTAAAAGTCTAATTCCTTTTGCTAATCACTGACAGGATTTCGAAGAAAATGTAGATCATAAAAATAATGCCCTACTGTCTGTAGTTCACGACCTACATCACTCCAAAGTTTGGCCGCGCAGTCCGCACAAAGCGAACCGCGCGGCCACCAGTTCTCTTAAACGGAGCGTTGTAAAAGTCTAAGTTTTTTTGCTAATCACTGATAGGATTTCAAAGATACATTGTAAAAATATAGCTCCAAAGTTTGGACTTCTCGTTCCACAACACTCACGTAATGGCGAACCGCGCGGCCACGTGTTTCTTAAAGTGGAGCTTAAACGGAGCTTGGTACAGGTGTCTTTATTTTTGCTAATCACTGATACGATTTCGAAGAATTTGTAAACATCATGAATGAAGTTCTAATGTTTGAAAATCGCGAGTTACAGAACTTATACCCTGTAACTAGAGTTAAAAGAAGGGTGACCATGATTTACGATGCGCTGACGAGATATTCCCATATAAGACGTTTTCATTGTCACGTATATTTCTATACTTTTTATCGTAACATGCAAATAGTTTTAGTCTTTTGGTTTGAAATTGAGTAGAGAAGCTAATTAAAAGGATATAAAGAAAAAAGTAGTAGTTGCGCAAACACACACACACATTATTACAAACTTTCACGTTTATAATATTAGTAGGAAGTAGGATGCCTCAAAAAAAAGTATAGGGTAAAATAAAAGCTAGCTTGCCAAAGACAGATTTTTCATACTTTACATTTCAATTTTTTATTTATCGTGATATTTTGAAAAATGTACACTATATCTATATAAATTATAGCACATGTGTTATTCTGACATGTAAGCTATTTTACTGCAAAGTTTCAGAAAAATCCGTTCAGTAGTTGTTGCGTGAGAGCAACAAACACACACACACACACACACACACACACACACACACACACACACACATTATTACAACCTTTCACGTTTATAATATTAGTTAAATTATTAAATTATATGAAACATCTGTCCTGTCTGCGAATGAAAGGAATGCCAAAAATATAATATCTTCCTAAAGTGTTTATTTATAAAACTTAATTATTTTATAATGATGACGTTTACCTATTGCAGTAGTCCATGCGTTTCATATCCAAGATGTAAGCTGTTTTAAATAACTTCCTAAAAAAGTCACTGTGCGCTTGCGTTGGTATGTTTTCATTCGAGAGTATAGGTAAGATTTATAGTAATATTATGTTTTATCTATTACTTAAGAAATAGAAATATAAATCAATCGATGACATTTTTTTCTTTATATCCTTTTAATTAGCTTCTCTACTCAATTTCAAACCAAAAGACTAAAACTATTTGCATGTTACGATAAAAAGTATAGAAATATACGTGACAATGAAAACGTCTTATATGGGAATATCTCGTCAGCGCATCGTAAATCATGGTCACCCTTCTTTTAACTCTAGTTACAGGGTATAAGTTCTGTAACTCGCGATTTTCAAACATTAGAACTTCATTCATGATGTTTACAAATTCTTCGAAATCGTATCAGTGATTAGCAAAAATAAAGACACCTGTACCAAGCTCCGTTTAAGCTCCACTTTAAGAAACACGTGGCCGCGCGGTTCGCCATTACGTGAGTGTTGTGGAACGAGAAGTCCAAACTTTGGAGCTATATTTTTACAATGTATTTTTTCTTCGAAATCCTATCAGTGATTAGCAAAAAAACTTAGACTTTTACAACGCTCCGTTTAAGAGAACTGGTGGCCGCGCGGTTCGCTTTGTGCGGACTGCGCGGCCAAACTTTGGAGTGATGTAGGTCGTGAACTACAGACAGTAGGGCATTATTTTTATGATCTACATTTTCTTCGAAATCCTGTCAGTGATTAGCAAAAGGAATTAGACTTTTACAACGCTCCGTTTAAGAGAACTGGTGGCCGCGCAGTTGAATTCATGCGGACTGCGCGGCCACGGTTAAACCCACATAACTTTCTGATTATTGGCTCTTCGAATTTGCGGTTTTCACTGTTCATCTTTTACAAATTCCTTCGAAATGCTGACATAATTTTTTTTTTCTACGACATAGTGGCCGAGCAGTCGAAACGGACACTCCAAATCAAGTTAAAGGCTCTTTAGAGATCAAAAAATGTTATAATGCAGGATTATCTCCCTCCTTTCATTGTTCAAAAATTAGTTCGGTTCACATAACTTCTAAAGAGACTACGACAACTTGACTCTGAGAGCCATGCTTCAGCACGAATGGGCCGGCTTGGCCAGAGTGATACCACGGCCTCACAGAAAACCGACTCGAAACAACGCTTCTGTTGTGTTTCGTTGTGTGAGTGTGGTTACCGGAGACCCAGTTACACCTCTTCCCAATCTCCGATACCCCAACAACCCTTAAATTCCTAACCCCTAAAAGCCCGGCAACGCACTTGTAACGCCTCTGGTGTTTCAAGTGTCCACGGGCGGCGGCGATTGCTTAAAATCAGATGATCCATCCGCTCGTTTACCGGCTCATTCCATAATAAAACCATCGAAACCAAAAGTGTTTAACTGTCCATAATCCAGTTAACATAAACATCTTACTTCTAAACGTCACGAAACTGGAAATAATGTTCATCGCTTAACATTTACATCGTTTGGGCATGACAAGCGGCATGACGTCATCATCGGCAGACTGGTCGATGCGATGGTGTGACACTGACTCATAGGAGTTTATCGTCGGAATGAGTTGTGGCCACAACAACGAACTCAACTAGGTGATATTGAAGTGCGATCGCTATGGACTTGTATTAATTTCTTCAATGAACTTGTATTGATGTCGGAAGGCCATTGTAGGATGTTGTATGGAATGTTATGTTAATTTAGAATTCAAATGTATTGTCGTAGTGTGAGCAAATATCGATTCTGATACATTTCGTCTTTTAAGCGTTTGTGTACTGAGTTGAAATGAGTGCAAATACCGCAACTCAATTTATTTGCAACCAAACTAACTTCTATTTGAATCAGCCATGTTTTTCTGCTACCACGAGGGATCTAAAAAGCAATTACGCTCGCCCAGCAGTTAATTCTAGAAGATTTATTTTACAGTAATTAAACTTGAAAATAGGTCAACAGTTTCTAGTTGGGTATTACTTCAGAGACTGGTAGCTTAATATACTTCAAGTCCTAAGGTTACAGACAAGGACGAAATTAAATGTATTGGATGGGTCAGTGGGACGCAGTCAGTGCTGCCCAAGGAAATTCGCAACACTAGAGCAAAGGAGTCACAAGTGCGCGCGTTGCCGCATATTAGCATTTGCGGTGATTTCTAATTTTAGAATATTTTTATAATACTATCGTGAGACATACTAAATTAACCAAAAATCACAGTTTACTCAAGTAAATTAATAGATAAAAGCTCTAGCAGCCTACTGGCTGACTGGCGTAACGTCGCCGCTTCTGCGCACGCTGCTCATGATTAAGAGTAGTCCCTCTATGACTTAAAATTAGTAGAGCTTTCCTCCGTTAATTAACGTGCGTAAACCGTGAATTTTAGTTAATTTGGAAATAATGATAATTCGATTAAAAAATCTGAGTGTTATGGGATTTTAACAATACAATACTTATAGAAATTCTTAACGATAGCATGTAATGTATCTTTCACGGTTTACAATAACTGAATTAAAGTGTAAACTTCTGCCAACCGGTTTGATGAAAAACAGTTACTTTGTTGTCATAACATATAAGTATTAGAAAAACTAGAACACATTGGATAAAACGAGAAGGTAAGGTTAAGATTTTAACTAATAAATATTATGACGCGTATATTGTGTTCTAAAGTTTTATTTATAACTTTTACATACATAAATATAATATGTTAAACACATAAGTGTATGTTTACGAAATATATCCTTGACCTGCTATTAAGTCGTAGTATAACTACTAATACTACTTATGGCCATTGACGTCGTCAATTTTGCCCATGCAAAAAAACTTCAGAATATTATGTAAAATTATTTAATCAATTCTGTAAAACACCTTGAGAGGCGGTGACAAGTTCGTGAGGAGATTTACCTTCCATATACGAAAACAAAATGGGATGATTAAATAGGCAATTTAGTTGGCAATACCTACTCATTAATTATCTACCAGCTAAGGTATTCTGTAATTGTAAATTCGAAACATTCAAAGTAAGCTCGATAGCATTCTTTTGTTGTCATTAGTTGACAATATTCTCAGCACAGATTCTCAGAACCAATGACATGGTAGACCGCGATCGAGCTCAAATAAATCGAATCTCGAATGCTCGAATGTTCCGAATTGACAATTACAGAATAGTGTAGCTGTATCGTATTACAATTGACAAACAACTTGTTCGGTACTCATGTACCAAATTGGCCTTGATAACACCAATAATATTTATCAAACAACTTGTTTATTCCCTGCCTACTTGAAAACAAGAAGAACAACATTGTTTTAAAGCAAATCATTGTTTAAACTATCAAACTTATCGTTGTTGTAATTTTTTCTTGGCGTTCTTATCATTCTGCGATAGTGTGGTATATGCACACAAATATTTTTGTTGCAATATTCATGTTACTTCTGAACTATTGCCTCATTTGTACTTAGTAACTGGGTTTGGTAAATATGCATACAAATTTGTTAAGTTCCTTCCTCGTCAAACAGTCACATTAGCCGAAAATCATAATAATTAAAATACATATTATAAAACCTACTTATACAAAGAATCGAAGCTGCGGACTACCACGCGGATTTACCGAGACTCTGGCTCGAAAAGCCGGAACAGAAACGGGGTAGTTTTTAGTCAGTAAGAGTCGGACACTTCCTGTCACCTCACCCAAGGCGGGAGAAGACATTGGATTATTTTCGCCCCTCAAGAAAAACGTTATACAAAGAATACCTATGTGAAAACGAAGGTAAACACATGTTATACATGCGTTTATAATACTGGGTTATCTCGTATTGTAAACTTAATTGAGGCGCAATGATGAAATCCGTGTCAAGTGTTCAGTAACCGTAATTTTTAGGTGTTTGCTTATCTATGGAATTATCAAAACTGCATTAGGTATATTATGGCCTGAGCGTATACCAACACGTGTAGCAGAGAATTTATGATATATTATAATATTTCATCAACATCTCCAGTCCGTGACCGTCCACTGCTGTACTAGGAATCTCCTCTACATAGCCTTTTTTAAGGGTAGAAAATCATCCAATAACTTCACCCGCCTTGGGTGAGGCGAGAGAAAGTATCAGACTCTTACTGACTAACAAGTAACAACCACCGCGTTCCTACTTCTGCCCTTCGAGCCGGAGGAAGCCTTCCCTCTTCATGGCCTACATTATAAAGATTTTCCAATTACTTCACGTTTAGCAATTTTTTTTTTGACGGGGGAATCATTCAGTGCCTCCTCTCGCCTTGCCAGCACCCCAGTAACTCGCTAAGTAGTCCATAGGAAATTTCGCAGACTGGTTAGAGGTATTTGCCGAGCGACAACTTTTGAACGAACCTTTAACCGTTTTATACAACAACACACTCAAAATCAACCGACATTTTCAAAGACAATTTAATAGACTTTCTAGCTTACTTATCTACCTGTAACAACCGCTAAATATGTTTGTATAAGAACTGTTTTAACAGCGTACGTGCTCTTGGAAACACTAAGGAGCCTCAGTTTATAAAGTACAGCCATGCATTTCCAGATAAAGTTAAGTGGTTTGGCTCCAAACGTATCGCGACTTTTTAACATATTTTGTGGTAAGGGGGATGAATGAGCTGAAAGATCGACTAATGTCAAGCGATTTATGCCGTCCAAACGCACTCAGGAAAGTATTAGATGTGTTGCTGGCCTTTTAAAAATTTAGTTTTTTTCTTAATGGTTTATTATTTTTAGAGAACGCTCAGGTACAAACTGGTTTGTGGGTCACCCATCCCAAAGGAAGAAATTACCGAAGCCTCTGAATATACCGTGAAATCATGCGAGTTTCCCAAAAAGAGAGAAGTTACTAAATGAACAGCAAAAGAAACAAGACGCGGCGCAAATCTTTTAGTCTGGCTGTGGTTTTGTCAGTTGATTGTAAACCATAGCTTATGTAACTAGAGTCCATTTTACCATACGATTTATATGTTTATAATACTGATAACAATTTATGGTCAGCGACATAATGTTTATCACAATTGCTAATAGAAATTCAGATTTATATTGTAAAGATTAGATAAGAAATGGGGAAATTAGAAATCTGACGCTTGAGAAATATTGTTTAGTTGAATGACTTGTATTTAGCACTCGTATTGTAATCACTAGATGTGTTTTTATTATACATATAATCTCATTCCTTAACGCAGCTTTGAAAGCAAATTACAAAAATATGTTAGTTAAATTGGTATATACCCATTAGATAATATCGTAGTGGCCCGGAGCTTTATGACACCCGCTCCTCATGTGTGAGCGTGCGAGTTCGAAACCTACCAACAACAAGTACCAATGTGACATTTCCCGAGTTATAGTTATCTTACTTTCTAAGATTAGGACATAAAGCAAGCGTGGTGATAAATGCTCAAACCTCCGTGCCAGAAGAGTTAAAGAGAGTCGTTTGTCGGCAGTGGCAACTTAAAGGCTGTTGATGAATACCCATTAGAAATCGCAACATTGTATAAAAAGTAAAAGTAAAATTGTTTTTGGATATTAATCAAATTATTTTATCAAGAAAAGAACTCACCATCGCCATTTTGTAATTTAATAGTTTTTTTTTAATATATCCCACAGAAAACTGTTGCTTAATAAACATGAAATAAATAAACTATAAAAATATTTAAAATAAAATAAAAAAAAATCAATAAGCTGTTTCGAAGGCTGTATAAAATAATTGTAAAATACAATACAATAGAAATGAAAATATATCTGCCTATACTACCCACTTATAATAATTGTAATGACAGGAAAAACACAGGAAAATAAAAGCAATTATGATCATTAGTTGAGATAAGGCCAAATTGAACAAAACACGGTACTAAACTTTTATTGTCAATCACAAACTGCTGTGCTAAATGATCGAACGAAAATGTAAATTATAATTATATGCTTCAGTACTGGCCTTGAGCATTATGTAATACATACTAATCTTTATTCTTTATAATAGGATTGCAATGTAATGGATCACAAACAATAAAAGGGTGCCACAACTTCTTTTCATTCAAGAACCCATTTTTTTTGTTAGAAAAACAATTGTTTTTTAATGTAAAAAATCTAAAAAAAAAATTGTTTTTCAAAAAAATATATCATATTAAGTGTTATTAAATTACATTATATGACATAATCATATGTCACTTCAGAAAATATTTATCAAGAAATGAAAAAGAACAATCGCTAGCATAATGGAAATGCTTGTTGTGTGTGTGTGTGTGTAGTCATGTATAGAATTGTTGGTGGCCAATATAAAAAAAAAAACTCACTTTTTACCAGTTGAGACCTACCCCATTTACTAGGAAATCAGTTTATAGCCATACAGCAGACATAATTTCAGAAAATCCCAAAAGCTCCTAATATTATTTACTTTAGACTTCTGCATGCAATTTTTTTTTGTGTTATTACTGATTTTGTTTTATAATTAACTTGTACAGCTTTATAACATTACAATAGATTTGTTTATTTAAATATTTACATAGTAGGAAGAAAAAATCAATATGTACACCTGTTCATAGTACTACACATCTGTACATTAATATTCATTACTAATATTATGAATATTTATGTTTGTTTATATTAAAACTATGCAATGTGTGTTACATTCCTACACAGAACAACTTTGTGTGTGATTCATATTTTTTATAGCTACTACCGCACTGTTTCTCCCACTTTGCTCAGCACCTATTATTTATAGTGTGATGTTTTATAGCCCAGTCTTCCTTGATAAATGCACTATCTATACAAAAAGAATTATCCAAATCAGACTAGTACTTCCAGAGATTAGCATGTTCAAACAAACAAACAAAGTCTTCAGCTCTATATATTAATATAGATAGATATTGACTGCAGGTTTGGTGTAGTGGCTGAGCAACTGGCTGCCTTTCAACATGTATGTTTGTAAACGCACCCACAATACAGGAGAAAAAACTAGAATTTGGTAACAAAATTGACAGGTGCAATGTTAAAAATAGAATAAGTAACTATACTGAATCAAATATAAAAAAATTGTGCCATATCATGTTTTTTCTAAATAAATAACAAATATTATGAATTGGGTTAATATGTTATCTTTTATCTTGCACTTGACATTGAAACCACTTGTTTTGCATTCAAGGTGTATGTAATAAATTTATAGTAGATTGAAGTTAAAATTAAGAGATGTACTTCTGTTTTGTATTTAAGAATAAAAGTAATAAATATATAAGAATATAAGGGAACATTATTCTAATCAAAACATAATGATTATGTTTGATGAACAAATTAATTAATTAGTAGGTACCACATTTATTAATTAAAAATCATTACACTGTAAGAAATTACATCAAAATTCAAATAGTGAAATCATAGTATCTCAAACAGCATACTCAACATAAGCATACATATTCAAAATTTAAAGAATAGACATACATAATATGTAGGACATTTACATAAGCCACTTGATGTGATGTAAATATTACCAAACACTATATTGAGTGACATCACTACCCAATTACAACATTATAAGGCTGTATAATGCAGTGTCTTAGTCTGATAAAATAGTAGATCTACCAAGGAGGTCCCAACCTTGGCCTACATAGATGTTTATGGTAAATGATAAAAACATTGACCCATTTTTTAAGGAATACCCTTAATGTTTGTGGCAAGGGTGTTATTGCCACTATTTTAATCCAAATGTTAGTATTAAATTTATAGCAATATTTCTGTAAACTGCTTTAAGCTGCGTATAGTTATAAAGTACCTTACAACATTTTCAAAATAAAAGAAAAATAAATATATCAGGTCATTCTAAATTTCAGTAAACACTATAGTATATTTAATATAGCATAACTTCACACAAATAGCGATTAGAATTTATTTTTTCAAATTTATTTTTATTTATTACTTTGAAAATCTTTAAATAAGCTCCAATAGCAGAAAATAGAGCTAATCAAAATTTAAAAAAGAAGTCACAAGGATCTTACCTTTGAAACTGCAGCATCCATGATAAACGCTTTAAAATATCACTTTACGGGGTAAAATGGAATTAAAACATTGTAGTGTGTGCGTCTTGCTATCAGAAAATAAATTAAATCGAATAATTTTCTCAATTTTTCGGCAATCGTCAATTTCCACGATTCTTCTTTCTATTTACTAGAACTACCACAGATTAAATAGTGACATTTTCTGTCAGTCACATGTGTCAAATTAAATGTCAACTTGTCATGACACGAAAGTGCGGCCCACATACTAAAATTACTATTTCTATCAAATAATTTAATTCTTTAATAATAGTAAAACTAATTCATATTATTGTTTGTTAATAACTTTTTATAAATATTGTTCAGTTATGTAAAGCAATAAAAGATAAATAGCAGGTATATGAAAATAATAATATTTTGACTCGACTTTCATCAACTACCTTCACTGGTCTAGATTAAGTTCATTTACAACTTACTTTTATTTGTAACTTGAGTGTCAGAAACTTTTATAGTGAAACTTTTTGAATTTATAATTACATTTAGTGTTTTTACTACAATGGAAGTAGAAGCAGAGGACAGGGTAAATAAGTTTTAGACTAGTCAATTCGAAATCTTTTACAATTTATGCGCATCCATCAAGATTTATGCAATTCTTAAAATAATAATTCTTTTTTCTCTTTTCAGGAAAATGTTAAAAGACACAACAGTTTTACAAGTCCGAATATTAAACGAGCACCCATAGCTAAACGAGTTGGAAGAGAACGCTGTCACAGTTACCATGCTCAAACACCAAAAGCATCCAAGAGCACGGATAAATCTCGCATCGAAGTACCCAAAGTGAGTATTTTATGAAATAAAGGAACATTTCAATATTTTTTCAAAGGATAAGTTTTTAGGGCAAGTGGAACAAAAATTTTAATTACGATCGCATCTATAACAACCTCATTTTGACAGCAATTTGACGTTTGAGAGTCGCGTTCAAAAATAACGAATCGTCAGAATAAAAGTAAATTAAAAATTAGCTTTAAACTATGTAAAATAATTATTTAAAGTAATTAAATGATTCATCAATTATTTCTAACGTCGCACACATCCATTACAATATTATTTTGAACATATAGAGCGAGATTATCATCACTAAAAGTAGTGACTGCAGGCATTACCAAATATGGAGTTTGCTCGTTTTCCCAACCGTCCTCCCTTCGATCCTTAGTAGCTCTCAGTTTTATTTTCTTTTAAACAATTGTGTTATATTCAAATGTTTTCATTGCATTTTCTAGTGAAATAATAATATTTTCTTCTATATAATTAAACGTGAGTTTGAGTTCTTTTTAAATAGTAGTGTCAAAATATAGGTCATAGTGGTGTATAGGTTATGTTAGAAGTGAAATAATCGGATAGTTGTTGTTTGTATTGTTGTTAACTGGTTACTTTTCGCGTTACAGATGTCGTTTAGGGTGGTGCGCAGTTCTAAATTCCGCCACGTTTACGGGCAGGCCCTGAAACGTGAGCAATGTTATGATAATATAAGAGTGTCAAAAAGTTCTTGGGACTCTACTTTCTGTGCGGTGAATCCTAAGTTTCTGGCTATAATCGTCGAGTCCGCCGGCGGAGGCGCCTTCATAGTACTGCCACACAATAAGGTGAGTTTATTTCATTGAACACTCCACTGTTTTCTCACAGAGTAAATTGTAAAAAATATTTGCTAGATTACTCTTATTATAACACTGAAAATATTATATTGAGACGCTTAGTCATGCCTTGCTGATTTATAAATAACTGCTTCTGGACATATTCTGTGTATTTAATGCTGAGAAAGTATTATTTTAAAAGTTTTCCTTGATGAATTGACACTCTGAAACTTTAGACAATTGATATTAGTATAGGAATGCTTGTAGATAAATTATTATTTAGACAAAAAACATCAAAATCATCTTATAATTTATTACCAATCTACTAAAAAGTTGTCTCAAGTTACCTCACAGAGATCAATCAACCAAAAATCAATTCTATTTTGTCCAAAACCAAAATTTATGTAAATCCTTCCATATTATGTCAGTCTGAAGAATGTGTGTGATGAGATCAACGATAATCTCTTAAGCTATTTGTTATTATCCAAAGAAATTCTTTCCTGATAAGATAGATTACAAATTTTAAAACTTACTACCTAATAGGACATGTACCTAACTGTTTTGCCTTCTATCAATATGTTACATGCATTTCATAAGGTATTAATATTTAGATATTCAACACTAGAATTCCAAAAAAACAGTCTCGCTGTTTCAAATATATGCTGGACTCTATGAAATTACATATAATAGTTTTCAATAACGAATTTCATCCTTATGCATTAATTGGTAGTTTCGAATTAAAACCAACACTGCTAAAATTATCCTCATTGAATTCAAATAAACTGGGTTACTTAATTAAACAATTTTTCCTCACATCTATTTTATAAGTCTGTGTGCATTCCGAAGTCAACTGAACTTAAATTATGTTTAGAATACTAATTGCACACAAATATTTACGTGTAATTGGCAACTGTAGCGAAATACCTTTTTTGTCTGAAACTTTATTGATATTTCTTTTGAAATTACATTCGAATTTACAATTTTATCCCCGAAATCTTTAATTTTTAAGGTAATTTTGGTAATCCTAGCTGGAAATCAGTAATAGATTGCTTTATCAATTGCCGATGCATGTATTTTGTGAATAATAATGTATTTCATTATCTAATCACTCTCTGACTCAATGGGTGTATCCTGAACACTTGGAATTTGTGTCTCCATGACCGATATAACATGATGTTTTAATTTCATACATTCTTTATACGAAAATAGGCACCAAATATCATCCAACAGATGCTATTGTGGTAAAAGACTAATGAATGTAGACTACCTGGTTAATTAATTTTACTTTGTGCCCTTTACATCTCACTGGAGTTAATTTACATCTATGTTAGTTAGATAGGTGTTAGTAGCTTTCTGACTTCTAACATCCTACATAAATGATATTTATTTTTACAAATAGGTTACAATGTAACTCTTTTACATGTCAATCTCTTAAATAACTAGATGTAGTTTCTGTAATGATTATTCAATGCTCATATTTCATCTCAACTTGACTACAAGACATCACTGCTGACATATGATTCCCCCAATGTCTTCTAGATCAGTTGGTTTGAAGCAACCTGCATTGTATATCTTTATCAGGTTCATTATCCTTCTAATCTCGCTCATTTAAAGATATTCAGCATTTATCCTGCAGACATAAAAGAAACAAAAAGAATTAATATTTAATTTGTACAGTTTCGTTATAATTACGAATGTTAATTGATCACAAATTAGTGTATAATTACAGTAATACATTCTCTGTATCTCCACTGGTAATATGATAATCAGTGTAATAAAGATTGTTTAGTTTTTTAACAGTTAACGGAGATAGTCCGTTGAAAGTGTATGAGTCAGTCTTGTGAATGTATATCTGGAGCTAACATTTCATTAATAAGTATTATATTATGTGTGTTTTTCAGTGCAGTAGACTATTTTCTTATGAGACATTGACCTGACCTTCATGCATGCTTCATTGAGAATTTTGATGTTTTAAAAGTTCCAAAGAATATGTAGTATTTCCTATTACAGCAGGACCTCTTTAATCCGAACCCCCTCTAGTCCGAACACCTCTGTAATCCGAACCCCCGACCCGAGTCCGCGCTGTCTCGCTCTCGCCCGCCAGTAACTTTCCGAACGTCAAAATACTGGATTTCTTCAAAAATGTTGATTAAAATATGTAACGTTTATAGATTAATACAAATATTGTATTATGTATGTACCTATTATGTAGTTTATTCGCAAAAAATACCCTTATCATCTATATCCCTATAATCCGAACGCTCCACCAATCCGAACGGGGGCTAAATTTTCAGAGTTCGGATTAAAGAGGTCCTGCTGTATCTATTTAAACTACATTGATACAAAATGCCTTTAGAAAAGTAACTACGTAATTACTGCCCTTGTGTTTAATTGTCTTTTATATTTTAAATACATATACCAACGAGTTAAAGAACAATGAAATTTAGTATTTTAGTAAACAACCTATCTAAATTATGTGAGTACTACAAATTCCTGCCTTATCATGTCTTAGTAAAGTCCTATTTAATTTTTCTAATTGTCACATATTTTGTTATTTATCTGAATAATGAAGCAAGTTGTTAGTTTATTTATCACTGTTTACTTTCTGTGTGTGTGTACATATTATTATGTACTAATTTTATAACATAATGTATTTATTTTCCTGGTTACTAAGTTATTCTCGTTTCTGTTTGTATTGTTATGCCCTTTTAAGTTTTATTGTGTTTTCCTCAATTAACATGATGTTGTATTTTAAACGTAAATAGATTTTAACTACTAACAATGTAAGGTAGAATATCCTTTATGACCATATTTGATGTCAATAACTACAGATTAATACTTAAGCCTTCCAATTCAACAGTGCCATCATCATCATATCAGCCATAAGACTTCCACTGCTGAACATAGGCCCTCCCATTGACTTTCACATTCAACAGTAAACCAAATACTAATTTTGTTAGAGAATGAGGTAACGGAGAGTGCTCCTGCTCCTATGTTTCCACACATTGTGCACTATAATATTTCCTGTGTAGTTGGCTAGTCTAGTTCTTTAGACTGACCACCGTGATCGAAATCAATCGGAGACTTGTAGTCTTCAACTAGCTACGGTTCCTCCCTGCTGCTCGACTCCCATTGATCGTAGCATAATATTCCTTGATAAATGGACTATACAACACAAAAATAATTATTTAATTCGAACACGTAGTTCCGCAGATTATGGCGATCAAACAAACATTTCGACTTTATAATATTAGTATAGATAGATAGTAGACCATATTCATAAAACTTAATTACCTATGGAATACTACCAAAGCAGCTTATCATATTGAATATCAACACAACATTCCCTTTCTTCGTAAAACGTTTTTATCAATCGAACAATGCGTCAAGTCGAGGCGACAGATAGAGTTCATTGTGCAACAGATACGGATAAACAATGGTTGCAAACAATGCGCGTACGCATCGCTGCAAAAACAGCATGGGAATGATAAGTTTTTGTTAAGCTATTCTTGTCAATACTTTATAGGTTATTTGGTTTTAAGAGTATTGTGTAATGGATGAGTTTTTAAGGAGATTTTACTCATTTAACTACAGCAAGTTTTCCATGGTCAGATTGAGACCTGATTTGTCTTCTGATCTGAAATCCAGACTTCAGACTAGTTGGGAAAGAGCCAGAGGAATGAACGATGACATTAGCCTTCCATTCTGATCCACCAGTTTCTCTTTACAACCAAAAATCTTTAATGCAGTCGCATAATACAAAGATACTTGAAATTGGCCATAATTCATCCCCCAAAAACTATGAAAGACTAACAATTCTGTTCCGTTACATATTTGTCTGTATAAAATGCGTATAAGGGTTCATTGGACATTAAAGTGTAGGTACATAATTATGACAATAATATTGTACAAGTAAGTGCGGCCACTTAGACAGAAACAATGGTTGCGCTCGACAATGGAGTGACAAAAACTTGCGGTGTGAATGTTTACTAACTGACGCATACCGAGCTGCTTTGTCATCTATCGGATCGACGTGGTATGAAGCTCTCTCGTCCATCTCTTCATTAGTTGCCAGTTTTACTCGATTATGCTGGTCTGATCTGATAATCTTTTAATCAAGAATTGTTGTGAAAAAGTTCTTTAATTCCTCAAAAAATTACAATAGGTTTCTTTTATCTTATTAGTGATCTCTGAATGTTCAATTCATCCATTTCATCAGCTTTTAAACTACTTAAATGCAAATTCCTTGCATATCGTTTCAGTAACTAGTTTCTGCAAAAACTGATCAAACAACCGTCACCTACTTCTTTTTTTAGTAATTATGGATTAAAATAACTCATAACGTCGCGAGGCATTTCTAAAATGCTAAGTTCTGAAGGCCCTAAATAAAAACTTGTTGGTACATGGCACATGCGAGCTTTAAGTTTAGATACCTAAATTACAAAATTGAAAATATTTCCTTTTATATATGAAAATGATCCTTAGGTCCGCATATATTAGATAGCTTATCGCAATGAATGTTATTAGCATAGTATTCGGTTATCATAATTACATGTGTACATTGACATACAAGGTATAATCGTCTCTATTTCACACACCATTTATAGCCAGTATGGATCATTAGCTCTCGATGTATGAAGCCGTTGTTTTACGCGAAAACTTGAAGATACGCTAATACGCTACCCGATGAACGTTAAGATCACTGGCAAACTTAATAACCTCAACAAGTTAGTCCCAAAAACAGTTAATATTCGATAAAAAATAAATCTAGATTGGACTTTCTAAATGAAAAACCCACCAAAAAGCAGCTTTTTTCTGGTTCTTCTGGTTCAAAACCCCGTAGTTCTAAACTAACAATACTATAGTTAACGTTTAAAGATTCTTTTGGTCTAATTGGTTAATTAAAACAGACAGACATGACGAATCTATAAGGGTTCCGTTTTTTGCCATTTGGCTACGAAATGATTATGGACAAATACTTTAACTTGTGTTATTCTCAGTACTCACATTTCGCGTTATTTCTGTAGTCCCTCATAACCCATGAGTCACGGCATGGCTAAGGGCTAATGACATTACGTTTTTGTCGTTTTTTCTCCTCGTATCGGAAGCACCGCATTCTTGTTACCATATCGTGGTTTCGAAATGTGTTTTCGAAGAACCCTTTTTTGCAATAACAGGTTTCATATCAGTTCCAGTCTTTTGAACAGTTTTGTCGATATAACTACCTTCTTTTTTAATGAGTACCCAAAGTTTTGGCGCTCTGTGTAAATATACGAATTCGCCGTCTATTTAGATAAACCTGGTTTCATAAGCGTGACTAGTCAACAATAGTTAATAAGATAGATGACCCTAGATTTCCTCCATCCATCAAAACATGATTATCACGTTAGGTAATCATTTGTGTGAACCTAGACAGCTCAATTTACTACCTAAATCGTTCTTCAATAGATTTGACAGTCTTATTTGTAGCAATGTAACTACTGGCTTTTATACATTAGCAAAAATAAGCTACAGTGCCGTTGATACAGAGTTCGTTTTAGCATAATTTCACCAAATTCCTAACATTTCATTACACTTTCCTCGTCCATGGCCTTTATCGCATATAAATAGCGTTACATAAAGCCGGAGTGGTTCCAAACTTCACCGGCCATTGTTATCGCGTCGATAACACAATCTTCGGCCTCCACTCGCAACGTTAGACAACACTAAACAATGCCACTGTTACAAACAATAACATGCTGTTTGAGACTGATTGGCTGTGCAGGCTTCAAGTGGATCGTTTTATCCGATACGATCATCTCTTTACAGAATAGTTGAATTTTATCTATGTATTTACTGTTCGTCATACAGGAATATTTTATAAAAAATAGTAACAATTTTGTAATTGAAATCAGAACATAAATAGACCTCATTAGAACTTAACACTCAACTAAGGCTCACGTATTGAGAAAGAATATACCACAAAAATTTCTGGACTTCCGACCTAAGTAGTACAATAATAGGTGGTGATTTTGGCCAATAGCCCTTTGGTTACTTCTTGAGGTGCTTATACTTATCAATAGACTCTTGGCCCATAACTTTGATGATGGTCGAAGGTTCAATCCGTTTAACATGGCCCAGTGACAAGCTAAAATAGTAAGTACCTCAATAAACTGTACATCCGTAGGCCAACGTGTCAAGTTCGTGTGGAAACCACTGGACATGTCTATAAACGAAACACGTAAATTTAACGCGCCCCACATTGCGTACGCGCACGGAAAATAGATCCGACGCCGTTTCTCACACTGTTCTCTGGTTCTCACGTTTTTTGGTTGACGAGGATTGCGTGGTATCTGATCGCTGAGGAGATCTTTGTGATGTAACTTTGTTCTGCTTGTATGGACCCTTAAGAAGAATACTGTTTATAAAACGGACGAATTGGCCCATCTACTAGCATTATTAATAGTTTGATTGTAGATGGATGTCTTTCTCATAGAGTAGTCAGTATTTTACTTTTGGTCACCCAGTCATCATTTCGAATTATAAATGTTGTATTAGATTTCAACGTCTAAAAATACATTCTGGAACCCGATAGAGATATTCTGGGAATTAATTTAATTATCACACGTTGACCTAAATATAATATTCCTAGAAGCAGCTGACTAAACGTTCCCTCTGTTAACTGTCGTAAATTTTTGCTAATTGCTGTGTATTAATTGGCGGCGACTTTAACTGGAGTTGCTTACTTTATGACATTTTGATTGTTTTATCTAAAGGCTAGATGTCTAGCAGGTGACCTGGTATCATCACCAACTCATTTCCGTCAACTGCATAACCTAAAATGATATTAAACATCCATGACAATATCTTAACAACTAAAGCACTTTTGCAACATGATATTTGCTGTTGTTTTGACGACGTAACGAGGCATTTCTTCCAAATGCAGGTCAGCGACCAATCTAAAGATTGTCCCCTAAAAAGTGTTTGCCCCCTAAAGGTTGTCCCCTAAACATCTAATTGATTTTCACTGTAATCGCTTTTTCCATTAGTCCATTTTCGTCAACACCAACTTCGAAATAAAGGCCTCTACTCTCTCAATCTTCCCAACTGACGTAGCCAATGTGTCCAGTTATTTTATTATGTGTATGATCTTCATTCCCAATCTAGACTATTCCCGTGCATTAGGTCATTCCTGCAAGGTCAAGTCTGGACATGACAGACGGCTTTCTGATTAGCTGTTCCGTCCTTTAATGGCTAGTGTTCAAACTAACATGGCTTACTTGCGTTGCCATGTGTCATGTAGTTGTAGGAGATAGCTGACGGAAATAAACGATAGTACGAACGGATGAGATAACTATTATCTTTTAATAGGAATGCAGTAAAATTGTAACGGAAACAGTTCATAAATGGATACGAATTTGTTGTAGTTTTTTGTGTAGTCTCAAAATTGCTATTGTTTTGTGCAGTATGTCATGTGGGTACTTAAATTCTATTTTCTATCAAAGCAATAAAGGTTTCATTCGTTTTGTATTCCTACCGTGTGTCTGGGAAAATTTGAAGTATCCCCTGGTGACTAAAAGGCTTTATAGCCCAAGATCACTTCTTTTTAGATGCATCAGTTTTCAAACAATTGGATCCAATGAAGAGTATGATTTCAGTCGTAATTATTGTTGCCACGCTCATACACTATTCTACTCACAAGACAAAAGAGTATACGTACATACATTGGCGTGCAAAACTTTCAATCTTGCATTAATCAATATACATGCCAACAGAATGGACACAGAAATATATTCGCCGACAAAGATGATTCAGATGTATTCACGTACAAATCAATGCGTACCCCAACTCATACAAGAAGTATTGATTATAATGACTAATGTGAATGATTTTTGGCTATCAAACAACTGTTTATGACTATCCGGTCCTATATTTAGGTATTACAAACATTGTACTATATTCTATTATTAGTAAGACTATCTGAGACACCAGTTTGTGACCAATGTTGGTCTTGGAATGGCCAACTCCAACTTTACGGTAGAAATTGATACACGAGCGTGAGACGATTGTTTCCACTGAATTATTGTGACAAACTGACATGTATATTAATGAAAGAATTTTGTAGTTGTTGTTCCCGAGTACAAAAGTAATAAAAGACTTTGCGGTAGAACTTTCTGGACTGACTTCTTTACTCGATAAAAGAGAAAATGTCTACTTCATTGATCTGTTTACTCCAATGATTGCTCAACCAATACTCCAGGTCATTCAATAAAAGTTCCAGCTAGCTGCGAACTGCATAGCGGGTTACCGGAGCTCCGGCCGAAAGCAGGAGTAGAATCGGGGTGGTTTTAGTCAGTAACAGTCTGGCACCCCCTCTCGCCTCGCTCAAGGCGGGAGAAGTCATTGGATGTAAAGGTCTCTAAATTGCAATAAAAGTAATTGTCCACAAGAGTAGAATCTACCATTCTTACTCCGAGGAGTTAAGGCATGTGGATTTATGACGGAAATAGCTTGAATCGTTAAAATGAACCATGATCCCTAAAACGAATTAAAGTACTTGTAACACTGAACATTAATGTCAGTTGTGACCAGAGGAATGCTATAAAGCAGCATAGTAACAAAACAACAGAGGAGAACTGTAACGCCCTTGATAAATGAAAAGAATAGCACATGTTGCACGTACTCTATCTACAAAACAACGTTCTATAATTAGGTGTTATTATTTAGGGAATCTATTTATGAATGTTTGTATTGGGTAATAATTCGGCAGACGGAAATCGAGGGCCCGCCTACGCACGCCGAGAAAAGCGTAGCGACGTGTGCAATGCTCCGGGTGTAACACGACTAGCAAAATTTTGATGCACAGGTATTAGTGGGCATTAGTTTCGTGTTTTATTGCCTGCACATCTGATGCTTGCAGTGTCCTGTTTATCTAGCTACGCAGTTGAGACAGAGAAAGAAACTCGTACGCAAATATACAATGTAATTTTATTAATTGTTAAAAAGTACTGATTGTCAAAAGAATAGAGCTATTGCAAAAATGCAAAATCAAAAAACAATTGCTCGGTGTTCATTTCAGAAAATGATAATATTCTATTCCAAAGTCCCAATTAAACACCGTTGACATTAATTGCAATATGAGGTACCTGGGAAAGCTGATTCATTCCCAATTTCCTTTGCCCTTTAGCAGACGTAGATAAAAGATGGACATAAGTCAGCTGTCAGTATGACAAACCCACGTGTTTAAACAGAAATGCAATGACACGACTCAATCACACCTGTGTACGCTTCCAATGAAGATAAATCAACCGTTTGATTGTTTAGCACCATGATTTATTATTAGGACGCATTCTTCGGATCGAAATACTGCGACATTTGAGAAAGAAACTGTTATTGTTGCCCGTTTATGGGAGCGACTGTAACCTGAAACTACATTCTAAATACTGTGACCTAAACTCCAGACGAAATAAGATCGGATATCTTAGCTTTGTTGGTTGCCAAAATAGATCAGGCGACTTTCTATCGAGTGCACAAAGAAAACAATGGATATCCACGGTCCCATTGTAGTAGGAAGAGTCTATAGATACACGAAAATCGTGAACCGAGATTCAGTTGGCACATACTATATGAGTGAACTGCGATGGTTATACTTGCATGCTGCATGCGCAAAGACATGTAAAAAGTAAGAAAGAATATAAATTTGTCATAATTCGGTTAACCAAGTCGCAGGTCGCTTCCAACTGGCCTATCTGGAAGTCATTGGGGGTGGCCTATGTTCAGCAGTGGACGTCTTATGACTGATATGATGATGATGATTCGGTTAACACCAAATCCATTATTGAAAACTGCAATCTTCTTACAAAGTGTTGACACTCAAATTGTCACCTTACAACGAGCATCAAAACGACACGAAATTGACATGGTTCTGAATAATTATCAGCTTTATGTGCCAAACGGTCATTCAGTACCATTAGCGAGCAGTATGTGTGACACAGTGGTAGTCCGGAACACTTTGGGAATTCGCACTGTAATAATATTGGCCGTTTGGCGTCCTGCCATCTACACGGAACACGGCGAAACGCATAAATATTCGGACAAACATTTGATCAAATGTTACGGTGTATGATGTAATCCGGTATCCTAAATGAAACTTGAGGATGAGTGGCTGGCGCGTGTTCCAGCGAGTATAGTTCGATTTATGTGATACTGGGAGCTGGAATAGATTCAGAGAGTTCGTTCTACGGGGATGAGCAACTAAGACGGATAAAGTGGTGTAGGATAGTCATTTGAGTAATAAAAAAAAATCTTATTAAACTGTCTAGATCACCTAAAGTTAGATGCCTGTACTAGGATAGCAGGATAATAATGTAACATAATTGGCTCGCTTTGACTTTGATCCGCTCGTTAATTTATTTACCTCAGTGTTATGAGGAAGATCTCTTCTAAACTTGAGTATTATTCCTACTTTATTACCATTTGCAGTCTAGGATTTTAATATTTAACATAACCTCCAAGATTTTCTGTTCATGAAATGTGAATAACTACTATAGCACGCCTTCATGCACAAATATAATTAAGACTATGCACATATGAATACGAATTCATAATTAAGACTGTAAGACCTACATGGACTGGAAATTACGATAATATCCGATTTCACACTCCGGTGTTACGCGCGATAAGTAGTTATTACAATCAATCTGCATAATCTGCAATATTTCTGATAACACACTATTTGTGATAAAAAATATGACGATATTGTTTATTGGTGAATCCCTAATTTCAGGAAATGAGACTATATAGCATCACTGCGGACGGAAAAATATAAAAACTTAAGTCTTAAAGTTATTTTTTCCGCGAATTAAAATATTCCGTTGTACCGCTACATTACTGTAACTTTCATATCACTGAAATCTTCACTAGTGCGTTAAGAAATAAGTAACCTACATTATTTCAACTCTTGTAACCTAAAATTGTACTGGGATCGCCAACAATGTTGCCAGACTTGTCAGGAATGTGTATTCATACAAAGTTGTCAGAAATGTTGGGTTTCCAGCAATTTGGCGACGTCTTAATGCTAATGTTTATGAACGGACATAATTTCTCGTGGATTCAGGAAAATATGGCCATGATATATTTGACAGTTGACCGTGACCAGTATAAGAAACTTGTGGTCTCATCCTGTGTTAATGCCAGAATGAAATTAGCACTGAATATATTACATACATTAAGTCAAGCCTTGATAGGCCTGTAGGGCTTTGCAACAACCCTGGAATGCTAAAGGTCTATTCACCATTTGATTTTTTGACATTTCATATTAGACATAGTTCGTCATTACACACATAATTTATTGAACGTAGCCTGATGGTATCCTCTCTTAATAAATGGACTACCCAACACAAAGGCTTAGAATTTTCAAACTCGAACCAGTAATTCCGGAGATTAGCGCGTTCAAACAAACTTCTTCGGCTTTATATTATTAGTTAGTATACATACTCAGTATTATTTATATGCTCGTAAATACATTACCAACTGTATTTATGTGATTAAAGATTTACGGTTAAACGACAAGCTTAAAGTACATAACAATTTGTACTCGTAAATGAAAACATTTATTATACGTATTTATAGTAGGTAAATACAGTAAAATAAATTAATACATGTAAGCAGTAACCACATATTAATTAAATAAATACAATTTATTTCTATAAACTAAGCTGCATGTGTCGTCTGTGTTGCGAGTTTGCGACCCACATTAGCGATTTATGTTTTAGTCGTGGCGCCAAAAATGTTTAATTATCTGTTTTGGTAAGCAAGATGGCCGACTTTCACTAGGTCGTTAGGTGCATGTGAAAGTTTTCGCGCCCATAATTTTCAGAGACAACGCGCAAATAATTGGCGCACAAGTTTTACAGATAATTAAATTGTGTATTCTTTTATGGTTGATACTTTCACATTGTGTTAGGTTTTTAAGTGAAATTAGGTATTTCGCACAAGACGTTTTTGAACTTAATTAAATTATACAGTCTTTTTTCACTTCATTCTTATACCTACCTACCGGCATGAAACTGTTTAGTTTCAGTTAGTTGTAGATACATTTACATTTAGAACTTGTCCAAAATACCACCTTCTATTTATACCTAGAGCAAAAGACTTGCTTCGATACTTTGCGGTTAAAACACTTAACTGTGCATTGTTTAAAAACAAATTTGGTACTTAGGTAACTACCCATAACAAATAATAACATTAGATGTCGATAGAAACGATTTGCTGTAAAATATCCACTGGTAACACTAACTACTTATTCAGCACCACAGAGACAATAAATACTTGCCCATATTAACTTAATTAATGTATGTATGACTCTGTTCCAGGTCGGGCGTATACCGGCGGACCACCCCCTAGTGGGCGGGCACAAGGGCCCCGTGCTCGACATCGCGTGGTGCCCGCACAACGACAATGTCATCGCCAGCGGCTCTGAAGACTGCGTTGTTAAGGTAAGGAGGAAATGCAAGAAGGAAAACCTAGATAGTAAAGAATCAGTGTGGAATAATGCTCACGTTGTGCTTCACTGTGTGAGTGGAGGATGCTTCCCTCAACCGTTATTCCCCAACTCTAATCCCTGAATGGCCAGGAATGCACTAGTAACTCCTCTGGTGTTGCATCTGCAACTACGGGCGTCGATACATAGATATCTATCTGTGGGCGTCGATTGCAAACCATCAATTGATGCCTCTGATCAATTTTTTGGTTTGCATTAAATAATCAGTTTACTGGTAGCCCAATTAGCTCTCTCCAAAAGACTCGCAACTACTATAGTGATAATCCGTTTGCTCGTTTGACTCCTATTCCCATCCCATAAAAAAGAAGAAAATAAAACATGTTTATAAACTTTTAGTTCACCACATAATTATGTGTGTAGGTGTGGCAGATCCCCGACGGGGGCCTGTCCCGCACGCTGACGGAGCCGGTGGTGGACCTGGTGTTCCACCAGCGCCGCGTGGGGCTCGTGCTGTGGCACCCCACCGCGCAGAACGTACTCCTCACTGCGGGCTCCGATAACCAGGTAATGACACTTCTTAACTAAACTGCTGCCGCAAGACGTCCACTGTTAAACACAGGTCTTCTTATAAAGAGATCTTCTCCAAACAATCAATATAGATTTATTATATATACAGGGTGTCCCTGAAATCGACGTCCAACAGGCACCAGGTGATCGGCAAGGTTTCAAATGTTATCAGAAAAATATAAAAAAAAGTCCTACAGTTTTTAAATTACAGGGACTTAATACGTGTTATCCATGAAAAAGTACACCCTGTGGCAGTCTTTTGACTCTTGTTGCTATAAATCTTTATTTTTTCGTCTGCAGTCTTCCTTACATTATCCTGAATAGTGCTCCAGTAATATGGAATCATAAATTCTTAGCCAACTGCTTTAGATTAGAAAACATTGTTAGTTTTAGAGGAACCAAATACTCTGAATAAAATTTTCACCTTACTTTAAGTGCCATAACTTTAACTGCCATAATTTCCTGTTTCCAGATAGCAATATGGAACGTGGGCACGGGCGAGGTACTGCTGACGCTGGACTGCCACCCGGACCTCATCTACTCGGCCTGCTGGAACTGGACCGGCTCCAAACTGCTCACCACCTGCCGAGACAAGAAGATCAGGTACATACATTCTCTGTACACTCTGTAGTACTTCAAGGAAAATTAAAATATGTTTTATGTTAAACGGTATTTATTGGCTTATATTGTATGGTCATCAGGATTAAGAGTATGTACCAAATATCAGATCGATCGGACGTCAGGAAGGAGGTTAAATTCCAATGACTACATTTAACCCAAACAAACAAACAGGTCATGCTAAATAAAACTATTTAAAAAATTTTGTCAACCGCATCGTCACTTACCATCAGGTGAGATCGCGGCCTGGCTAGTTTAAGATAAATGTTGACTATTGGTCTAAAATAAAACATACATACTAGACCATTTGAAAGAACCGTCTACTATGTACATGAAAATAATGTATGATTGTTTCTTTCTCAGGATAATCGACCCCCGTAAAGGCGAGGTGGAGTCGGAGGCCATCGCCCACGAGGGCAGCAAGGCCTCGCGCGCCATCTTCCTCAAACATGGACTCGTCTTCACTACTGGGTATGTTCTCTACTTGGATTTCAAGCACTATACATCATCATTATTATTACAAACAGTATCTACAAACATATCATCATGCAATGTTTGGCATGTATTCTACGTTTGTAACTGACGAATGAATAAAATGAAAGACATAGGATATGTTTGTGTCGAAATCATCAAAAAGTGTCATCATTGGAAATGACAAAATAGTGAAAGCTTCGATCCATTTGTCAGCCATTAACTATTGAACAATTATCTTTTTAGTCATAGCTCTGCCCTAATAACTTCCAGATCAAACAATATAACTCTTAAATCTAATAAGATGCACGTAAACGATCCCTCTGTCCCTTAAATTCCAGCTTCAGCCGAATGTCGGAGCGTCAGTACTCGCTGCGCACGCCGGACGCGCTGAACGAGCCCATCGTGACGGTGGAGATCGACACGTCCAACGGGGTCATGTTCCCGCTCTACGACCCCGACACCAACCTCATCTACCTCTGCGGGAAGGGGGACTCCGTTATACGGTACTTTGAGGTCAGTGCCAAACATTTACGCCCGAATACTCAAATGCTACTCAATTTTAAGTTGTACTTAAATATCGTGCAATGACAAAACTACATTTGAGAGCGTCTTAAAATTGAGTAGCGTTTGAATATTCGGGCATTAGTTTAGTTATAGCTGCTAAATCTAGAATTCCTGCTGCTAAATAATGTTAAAATTAGATTTTAAAAATCTGATGTGGCTCCTCAATCCTTACGGACATTTATTTAGTAGAAAATACATGCATAATTTTATTGACGTGTAAAAGTGTTATTTTGTAACCAACTTGCAGAAATAAATATCATTTATCATTATCATTTATAGCTTAAGCCAATACATTATACAGTTAAAGTGATATATTTGACAAACAAAAAGTACAATAATTTTTATTACTTAAAACTAAAACATCAGCCATTCATCTTCTGACAAAATCTTAGACATTCACGACATACATCCTTCCATCTTGCTGCGGACAAATCACACTCTGGTGCAGACGTCAGGCGAGCATTGATCATCGTCAATGCACGAACAAGTGGAGAATAAGCATGTGCTTGGGCTGCCGGGACAGCTAGTAATGGGTGCTTGCGTGAATTGAGATTATTGCGTGTGTTCGAATCCATCACTTCATGATTACGAATTAACTGTTAATTATTGCACTTACAACACAAGAAAAAAATTATGCGTATTAATAACATTTAAGTTTTCATGAACAAGTGACGAAACTAAACTTTTCATTGCAGGTGACGCCTGAACCGCCATTCGTTCATTACATCAACACTTTCCAGACCCCAGACCCACAGAGAGGTGAGCTTTGTAAACTTAATTGGTACTGAAGTACTTCAACCATGCTTTAAGCAAACTCATAGTCCAGCAACTTGTATTTTCGGCCCCTTCTTTAATATAAACAGGGTTAAACAGCATTAAACGAACCTACGTATAAAAACACCTTAGGTATTCATTATTTTCTGGAGCTGCGGGCGACATAGCGGGTTTACCGGGGCTCTGGTTCCAGTAGGAACAGAGTGCTTTTTAGTCAGTAAGAGTCTGGCACTCCCTCTCGCTTCGCCCAAGAGAAAAGTTACTGGATGATTTTCCCCCCTTAAAAATAAAAGTATTCGATAAATGATATTTATTTTTGCAAATAGGTGACAATGTAACTCTTTTACACGCCAATCTCTTAAATAACTAGATGAGGCCGGCATTTCCTATCGGACTAGCCTGAGATGAAATGCCGAAACAAACACGGATTCATTATTTATCGTATATTTCATCGTTCCGTAGGTATCGGCATGATGCCGAAGCGAGGTTGCGACGTGGCGACGTGCGAGATCGCCAAGTTCTACAGATTGAACAACTCGGGACTCTGCCAGGTAACGTGGACAATCTTTTGTCTATGAGAAGCGTAGAGAAGGCCTATATTGCGCAGTAGATTATCACTGGATCTTTTTTGTATAAGCCGGCAAACGAGCAGACGGGTCACGTGACGGTAAGCAATCACCACCGCCCATGGACACCCGAAACATCAGAGGCGTTACAAATGCGTTGCCGGCCTTTTGGGAGTTAGTAATTTAAGGGTTGTTCGGGAATCGGGGATCAGGAAGATATGGAAGGGGGTAATTGGACCTCCGGTAACCTAACTCACACAACGCAAGCGTTGTTTCACGTCGATTTTCTGTGAGGCCGTGGTATCACTCCGCGAGCCAACCCAGCAGTGCCGAAGCATGGTGAACCAACACTTGGATCTTCAAGAGACAATGCGATGTTCCTTCTAATCCATCCATGGCTTAAATAAAAACACTTTAAAACTTAAAACAGTACAGCAATTCCTTACATAGTACCATAACTAACCCACGTAACATGTGTTGGCAGGTGGTATCGATGACGGTGCCCCGCAAGTCGGAGCTGTTCCAAGAGGACCTGTACCCCGACACGCTGAGCGACGAGGCCAGCCTCACGGCCGACGAGTGGCTCGCCGGCGAGGACGCCGAGCCCTGCACCATGTCGCTCAAGGTACCCTATAGGGGGCAGTACCAAGAGATAGGACTGTATAGTTACGGGGGTAGAGTTGGTTTTTGTTTGAGTAGTGATTTGTAGGACGTAGGTACATGCACCATGTCGCTCAAGGTACCCTATAGGGGGCAGTACCAAGAGATAGGACTCTGTAGTTACGGGGGTAGAGTTGGTTTTTCTTTGAGTAGTGATTTGTAGGTCGTAATATGACAGTGATTTCGACTGTATAGTTATGACTTTAGAGTTGAGTTTGCGTTAAAAGTTGGAGTATTCTCGAGTTTAGAAGAAAGAAGTGCACATTAAGATGCGTATACAGATTTGTACTGTACTGTAATGCGCATAGAGGATATTATTCGTTAGCGGGGATTTAAGTAGTAACTCTACAATATTATGTGCATATAATTATATGTCAGATCGATACTTTCAAAGTAAGTAATTCGATTATTTTCGAACTCATAGTCAAGAAACCTATAAATAGGATACTTAGGAAGTTCTTTTGACGCTATAATTATATATAGGCATGCATTGTGTGAAACTGTGTTGAATATGAGAGTTTTGGTGTTATTTTAATACAGAGGGCTTAGTACGAGTATGTTTTACGTTTAACGACATCGAAATCGATTGCGGTCGGCGCTCTGTTTGGTTGGTTTATTTATGCCAACCAATCGGAGCGCCGAACGCGCTTACCGTTTAACGTAAAACAAACTCGTACTAAGGGTTGTCGATGCAGGTAAGTAAGCTTATCATTATTAACTATGCTACTTACAATTTCACACATATCACCTTTACAGGTTCTGATATTAATTGGGTTGTATTTATACTGTGTTATTAAGTTTCTAAGTAAATAATAACACCAACGGGACCGAATCTCGTGGCCTCCAAACTCACTATGTTAATTTGGGTTACTTTTAATCAAACTTTATCAAATAGTAATTATTTTTCACAATATTTAAAACTTAATTATTATGTTATCGGCTTACTCACGTACTGTTTTGACGATTAACTCGACTAGTTTCAAGCCATGCAAGAGGCTCATATTCATGAGGAGCATTTCGTGACAATCGCCGCGTCGTGTGTCGCGAAATGCTCCTCATGAATATGAGCCTCTTGCATGGCTTGAAACTAGTCGAGTTAATCGTCAAAACAGTACGTGAGTAAGCCGATAACATAATAATTAATTTAGTATGTCTCACGAAAGTTACAATAAAATTATAATATTTAAAACCTTTATAGCATTATTCTAGTAGGATATTCGTGTTTTTTAAACAAATGGATCTTGAAAACGATTTAAATTAATGGATATTGAGCTCAATACCCGAGGCTGGATAAAGTATTCAACACCTTTGTCTACAGATCTAAGATCTTACATTTATTACACATTAGCTTCTGCTAGCGGCTTCGTCCGCGTTCCCGTGGGACAAAAAGTCCTATTACCCAAATCAGACCTATTCTAATTCAACGAAAAACGAAGTTTCGTCCGAAACTTCGCAGATTGCATACTACAATTCCATTTATTGCGAAGCTTTGTGAACAAAAATGAACGAATGAAATGAAAATACATGAATTGTTTTTGATTCGAAATTAAAAATAAAACGTTATTTTAAGTAACTTTATTAGTAAATCAATAAAACCTACGGCCGAAAATTAAACGAAACTTCGGATTCGAGAGCCGGAATAGGCCCCCTGGTCATACCCTGTGTGTATACCAAATTACATAAGTAGTTTAAGTATTAGTATAAGTATTCCAACAAATAATTTGAGTTACAGTTTCTGTTACCATGTGTGTTGAAGTATAAGTAAGTATGTACTAAAAGCACGGTCCCTGCCTACACCACTACTGTCCTGAATGTACTGTTGGCTTGCTCTAACTATAATACAATGCGTTTTACTGTCTGTTGTGTGTTGTGTCTTCTTAACTGCGACTTTATAATCGAGTGACTTTTGTCGTACTACTAACCTTTACTACGTGTTGTTTGTTAGTCTAGTTAATGTATAATGGGATTATTCTTAATGTTATTATAACTCATAATTCTTGATGTCTTTATTTAATGTTTTTGAAGTAAATTCATATATTTTTGTTACTTATAATAAGCAATATTATGTACGGTCATAAGGACAACCTTAACTGAAAACAATTTTAGTAACCTATACATTACTTAGCTTCTAGATAGGTTACTGAGATTGGCCATTAATAAAAACATGATATAGTGTACTGACTGACTGACTGACCCATTATCAAATATATTCGATTGTATAAATGCTATAATTTATTTGTGTTTAATCGAGTTACTACTTTAACATCTACGATAAAACTACTAATTAGCAATTATGGGATATGTTGTTCATCTATCATTTATTAAAGACCATAAAGCTTACCCTAACAAGACCAACGAGGGGCAATAATATGAAAACCAAAATTTTAAAGATGACTTATACTGAGCTTATCTGCATAAATTTTCTTGAACTAAAAATCTAATTAGCGGCTAAAATAAATTCAAGAAAATGCTATGATGCATTCAACTTTAATTGTGATCAATTTATAAAATGTGAAATGAAACATATTTTATCTCTTTCTATTCGAAAGGATCTTACAAAGTATTTTGAAAGCTTATGGTTACAACGAACTCATAATATTGACTGTAACTCTACTTAGGCTATGTTGTATTGATTGTAAAAGACACATTTTATCATAAAATCAAGTAATAAGATAGACTTGAATTTTTTTCAAATTTACTATTACTTGAATAGTAAAACTTGACTAGACTTGATTAAACACAAAATATTTATATCATTTTTACCTCAAACTCCCTTAAACCTCAAACAAAGATAAATATAGAATTCAATATTTTCAATATTTCAAACAACACAAGTCCCTTTAAATATAAGAATTAAGAAAGACACACAACGGGCCACCACCGGTACCGCCACAGCCAATAGTACAGTCGAGGACAGATGTTACGAGGTAGGGCTCCCCGACCCGACTTCAGGAGCGTGCGTTGGTTGTGCAGGGAGGCTACGTGGCCGGGCGCTCCGCCCCCCAGCTCACCGTGACCAAGAAGGCCAACGCCCTCGCCGGCGCCAAGGAGCGGGACAAGGACAAGGACCGCTCCCCCACCCCCGCTACCAAGAGGGACGACTCTCACGCCGGCACCCCCGCCTCCGCCACTCCGCCGCCTGCTATTAATGCTGCTGTGGTATGTTTATTTTTTTACATTATTTACTTTATAGAGACTTGTGTTAAAAGTTTATAATTATATATCAATAATTGGGCGTAAACTTTGGACCTTTTGTTAGTTTTGCGATCAAAATCTCATAATTTGTTGAATTATTTTAATTGATTAGAAGTTCTGTAAATCTGATCTGTAAAGAAGATCTGTAAATTGTTATAAGTATCAAATATCTGTTGTGAATCGTATCGTAATTTCAACAAGTAAATTAATGAACTCTTCATTCCACAACAGGAGAAACAACTATCAGATCTCGTGGACGAGATTCGCAAACTGAAATCGGTGATTGTGAAACAAGAGAACAGGATCCGAGCCCTAGAGGCCACGGTGAAGGCGGCGCCGCCCCCGCCCGCCGCGCCGTCGCCGCAGCCCCCGGCCGCCGCCACCGAGACACACAACCACGAGGACGACGCCATGGCACCTGACGAGGTCTGAACGCACACCCATCCTTACTTAACTTGTGTTCTTTAATCTGGTAGACCGAGGAACTGCGTACTGTATTATAAAGCAAGGGAAATTTTGGACGGAAATGTGACCTTTATCACATATTTAGACGATAAAGTGAACAGCATCGTCATCGTATAAGCCATAAGACGTCTTCTACTGAACATAGGCGGCCAGACTGACTTTCAGATCGGTCGGTTGAATGACCTCTTTTATATTTGTTATGTCATTTCAAATGTAATATGGCATTCAGTTGATCTTACAGCCTATTGAATGCATTATCCGAACTATAGCGTGATCTTTTTATACTTTTTCTATCATTTTTCTTGTTTCATCAAACTGCTAGATTAAAAACACAAAGTTTAGAAGAGTCGGTATACATTTTTAAACTGTTACCGCAGATTATTGTCTGTTTTCTGAGTAGTTTGGCAGTTTAGAGTTTATATCGACGTTTGAAATGTAATAATGAAGAGTCACTACATTTTTTAAATTGACAATAACTATATTATTATAAGAAGCTTAGCTAAGGATATGTAAAAAAAATGTTTTGAGGATTCATTATTTAAAATTGGGACACACTGGCGTGCTGGAATAATGCACCAGTATCTATGGTTCAATTTTGTCTGACATTTGACGTGTCTTAAAATAATCACAATCGAAAGGTTGTAATTCTTCATAAGACCTAAATAGACAGGTATTTCAGCTCGCCAGTGCATTTCAAAACTATTTATTGATAAATAAATAAATAATTTTGTAAATAGTAAGTATAGTGAAGTGATAAAAACGCGGATAAAAATTATGTGCCTTAACTCATATATGTAATAACGTCACAAGTCATTTTTATATACTATTGAAACGGTGGTGTATATTTTGCGAGCTCTCGACATATAGTATGATAGCCTTCACTTTTACCCGACTGTAATACAAAGGAGGGTAATGTGTTTTATGTAGACTTATATCGATTAGTCAGAGCAATAACGGATTAACTCATGTTTCACTTATTTGTACCGTAGGACCAAATATCATCTACTAGTAAAAATCTTGTCAATTTTCAGTCTTTATAAAAACTCAACTTATTTTGATATTTAAAAATGCTCCTTAAAGTCTTATATGTCTTGTTCTAATACGAACCTTATTTGGTTATCTTTAAAGCATATTTTAAAATGGATTTCATCACTTAATAAGTATCTAAATAAATGATATATAAAACGTAACTGTTTTAAAATATTATAGTAGGAACAAATCAATTTTATAGTTTTAATAGGCACGAGCGTCGCTGGTAGTTGTAAGCTAATTCTATTTATTTTTTTACATGTTTTTTGAATATGTAAACCCTTTCTACATTATAGTTACTCAGATACCAACTATGACCAACTTTTTAAAGTTTTGGCAATGAAAATCAGTGTTAACATCATCACTTTGTGTTTAAAAATTTACTGTATCAGAGAATTAGTTTACATATGCATGAAACATGGAAACTAACCCTAGTTCACACGTTTCTCATGAACCTATCATATATTTAACTATTTTATGAACTGTCAATAATATGAAAACCCGTGTGGATAAGGCTTTAAATTAATATTAGATTGTTGAAATCTTGTACAACTAATATTGAAGAAACTTTTAATAGAATTTATGTTATACAACGAAAAACGACCTTATTAACAAGAAGTTAGGTCTGAATTGGTTTGTAAATGATTTCAAAAGTCTAATCGATTTTATAAGGTAGGCTTAAGAGTCCAGTAACTTGGTGCTTTTGTATATCTTTAATATTTTCAAATACCTAACGTAAGGCGCAATGCTTCTAAACAAATTGCTGGCTCAACGCATTATTAATAATAATTTTCTACTATTATTCTATTCTAGTTAATAAGTTTGCTGTTTTAATACACCTATCATTTGATTTGTAAGATTTTTCATAATTTCGGCGCCAAAACGGGACGCCATCTTGGATTTTAACACACCAGCGCGTCATTCGAATTAGTATTTCTTTTCTCACAAAATAAACTTGTATTTAATACGATCGTCAATGAAGTGACGCGATTTTTTCAATTAACACAATATAAAGTATTAATTTCATATCATTGGAACATTTTATAATGGTCCTTGGCAGCTAGTCATGTCAGTTATGAAATTTGACATTTGACAGTAAGTCGCGCTGTCACCTTGACAGTTAGTATTATAGTTTAAATTTTAAATAGTATTATTACGACGATTAATTTTCTTATGTAATTTATGATGGCGTAAACTTAGATGTTCGTTTTAGTATCATGACAAAGCAATGTATGAATTTGTATGAAATATGCTTGTATTCGACCTAAATGAATATTTGTGTGGCACGACGGTGATGGTTTCGTGCCGTACCTTTAGAAAATGTTTCGAAATGTGTAAATATTTTAGAGCTAAATTACGGCACGGAGTCTCGTCTCTCGCCAACACTTCTCCAATTTGTACGTGACGCTTTTGTATTTTATTTTTTTTCATAATCGAGTTTTTTTCTTAGCATTTTTTTAACCTTTTGTGTAAAAATACGCGCTATTTTAATGTACTTAGTGTAAATTTTGTAATCAACAAGGAGGCGAACTGTTCAATGAATTTATTTCGTGAAGAGACAAAGTAATGAAATGTAGAAAACAGTTTTATTATGTAGTAGAATAATGTTCAATATTACAACTTTTACTCACAGGTAGAGCATTCATTACCAAATTATTTCTTTAGCTCATACCATTTTAGTCCTTACATTATAGGCTCCAAGGTTTAAAATGCCGGGATCTAGACAGTCTCGATTCACTGGACGTTTCCCCTAAAGTTAGGATGTCGACTGTTAATATTTTGACGTTAAATAATTTGTAATTGTGTTTTTTTTTTCTCTTACCACCGCTTTAGACGCTTCCTTTATTAATAATGTATTTCATGTGTAATTTTGGTTTGGAATCGTTTGCTTAGAGGGGGGAGGAAGAAGGTAATGCATGTAGAAATGTCTCGAAAGTATATCTGAAGAAGATCAGGGTAGAAAAAGCGACAAAATTTAGGTCTGGAAACGCGATAATATAAAAGATATTATTCAGAGTTTTCTCCAATTTCTTCTAAAGCAAACGCGTCCAAAACCCGATCGCAATATTCACCTTAAATGTAAATATTATCTACTCCTTTTTTGATTAGAAAACGTGACAGCTGAAAACTGAAAATAGTAAAATATAAACGCACAATTGTTCGTCTAATACGTTTGTCTTAGAATGTATAAAGACTGGATAGTCTCACGACTGCGTATCGCACTGAAACTTAGTAACAATTGTATTTAATGCATCTAAGAAAACGTATGTAGATTTTTTTAATGTATTCGGTGCTAATTACTGTATTTTGTCTCGTATTGTAATCTGTAAACTGTGACTAGGTATTTTCAAGTAATTTTTCTATAAAAATACGTATAATTATGTCTAGTTACAGCAAATCACAAAAAGTTTTTTTTATACGAATGTAAGTAAATAAGTATTATGAACGGTTACAATGTATTGTTAATTCGATAACAGTTTGAGGTGAGGCTCTGCAATATTTTTAAAGCCTTCTAGTATATTAACAGTCTACCAAGTGACTATATAACATCTCTCGCTGTTCATCGATCTTGTATTAAATATTTGACAATAATTGCAAAGCAAATATACATGTTTTCATATAAAAATCTTATCTATTATACATTGTTTCTAAATGTTAAATGTAAGCTCAATTTTTTTAAATATAAATATTGTCATTCTTATCCATTTTTATACAATCTAAGATTTTACTATGTATGCCTTAACTTGGTGCTATTGTTTAAGTGCCAAATGCCTTTGAGCTAATATAAAAATTGTATAACATTTTACATGAAATTGTCAATATTATATTAAATAAATAAATATAGGTGTTAAGTGCCTTGTTGTGTTTTGATAAGTAATACTCAGATCATAAATGTTGCTACGAAAGTTGAACAGAAATATATATTTATTTTACTATTTTCATTGGTCGTATTATTTGAAAACCCTGATTTATCACTCATCAGATGTCGCCACTTACGATTAAGGACTTATCGCCGGTATTACTCCTATTGCCACTTCGTTACCTAATCAATATTTAAATATTTGAGAAATTACTGCAAAGTATTACTGGGTTGTTTTCGGATTTTCGAAAATTTCTCGATAGTAGCACGGAGTCTGGAATTGTGTCCAGGATATGGCAATAGGCTCACCCCCTATTACATGAATGGTGAAAAGTGGGTGTACATCGTATGGCGGTATTATATGCCGTAATGTGCACCTCTGCCTACCCCTTCGGGGATAAAAAGGCGTGAAGTTGTGTGTGTGTGTATTTGAGAAATGTGTTAAATAAAATTCATAATAACATTAACTTAAAATATTTATTCATTATTTACACTTCAAATTGTTGGTCAAATTGTTCTTCAGTAATTTTGCGCTTCTTCAATTTCTTCATCAGCGCTATATCCGCTGCGAGTTCATTCAGTTCCTCTTGCGTTACCGCTTTACGTTTACGCTTCTTCCCGCCTTCTGGATCATTCTTTTTTAATTCTTTTCGCTTTTTCCGCTTCTGTTTCCGTTCTTCTTTATTTAATTTTGCTTGTTCCCATGGTTCTGATTGTATCTGAAACAGCAAATATAATTTAGTGAAATGTTGAATTAAAAGTAAATACGAAGAGTAGTGATGATTTTCTGAAAAAGTTATAGATGTTCGAAAACACGTACTAAATTCTATAACAGCCTTTTAAACCAACGAAGAACAAAGGGGATTTCACAATTCGTCATATTTCTAATGCCCCAAGTGGGCAGTGTCCTTTCTTGTCGTGGTATAAAAAAAGTCGTGGTATAAGCAAAATTTTACTCTAAAATCTAACAATAATGTTACTCAAAAGAAGACCTCACCATTTTCTTTTTCTTCTTCGACGGCCAAACACCAGTCTTCTTAAACTCTCCCAACTTCTGCAAGCGACTCGCTTCCTTCTGCTTATCTTTATAAGGTATACTATTAAAATCTATCTCTTCTTTCGGCCCAACAAACTGGTCCTTATGTTCCTGCTTGATCTCCGGCATGAGAGGTAACTTGAGAAGGCCGTAGCTGGTGGCTATGTGGCCCAAAGGCAGCTCTTTGAATTGCAGCAGGAGATTGCATTCGTGTTTAGAGTATGCTCGCATATGGGAGACGAAGGCGCGTAGCCCTTTGTCCAACACTGCTCTGTCTTGCTTTTGTTGTTCGTGTAGCATTGCTAGTACCTGGGAAATTTAATATGGAGTGTTAAGTAATATTCGAAACTTAATATTCGTCATTTATATAGGGTGATTGATAATTAGTGACCGATATTTATACATGTGATTGTGCTCATGATTACAAACAACTTTCTCAAAGAAACTTTTTAGTATACTCATTAGTTTTACTATATAGTTCTCTCAATATCGCCAATCTCACCTTCTCTTTCAACTTAGGATTGATTTTTATTTCATCTTTAGATTTCCTCCAATCCTTGAGCTCCACCATCTGATTGGTCTTGATAAATGGTACGTATGTGTCCTCCGTGGGTAGTAGAGGTAGGAGGGAGCACCCTGCGGCCCCGCCCCGCGCCGTCCGACCCACCCGGTGTACTAGCGAGGCAGGGTTCGTTGGAGGCTCCCATTGGAGAACCCACTCTACTTCTGGGATGTCCAGACCTCTGTAAAGAAGAAACTATCATGTTGATGACAATTCACTGTAAATTGCATAGTTGCATTGTTATTGTTATTCTAAATGTTTTGCTGACACAACTTTTATCTTATTTAGACTTTCATGCTTATTTTCACTTATAAAGTAATAACTTGACTTTAAGGTTTCATTTGATATGACTTGCATCCTTTTGTCATCAAGCTGTAAGCAACTTCTAGATCTAAGGATCTAAGTAGATAATACAGATGCCAGCAGACCTAATGCCTTTATTAGATTTTTGCCTTTATTGTTTTGTTATAAGATTGGAAATCCAATGAAAACTGTTGACCGACTGGGGTAACTACCTTTTGTCGACTGTATGCTGAACTTACCTCGCCAACAAATCCGTACACAACAAAATAGTATTCTCAGCCTGTCTAAACTTCTCCAAAATCTTACTCCTCTTCATTTTCATTTTACCATGTATTGCAAAAATTTTTATATCTGGCAAGAATACTGGCAAGACATCTGCCCAGTAGTCCACGCACGCGCAAGTTGGTAAGAAGAATAATCCTTTTGCAATTTTCCTGTTTCTTATGAAGTTTAGGAGAAAGAGGAACTTGTCCTCAGGTTCCACTATGACAAAGTAATTTTCTAGAAGAATTGGCGTGCTGATGGTAGACTTCTCTTTCACACTGACAACTACTGGGTTCCGTAGTCCTGCTCTGACTAGGTCTTGTAGTTCTTTAGTTTGTGTGGCTGAAAATAAACCTGTTCTTCGCTGTCTAGGTAGGTATTGCAGAATAGTTGTGAGTGTCTGACTGAAGCCTAAGTCAAGAAGCCGGTCTGCTTCGTCGAGGACAAGGATATCCTGAAAAAGGAAGATGGTTATATTTCATTTTTCTTATACTTTTTATATACTTCTTATTGATAAAAATAGGAGTAACATTTTTGAAATATTCATAAATATCTCAGTTTATGATTATTTTATCTTTTATTTTATTTTAGTCTTGTACTTTTGGTTAAGTAAATGACTGAGGATAATAAGTACCTACATTAAACACTTAAAATATGGAAAAGATAGTTTTACTGGGAATTGATAAGGCATCTTAAATGAAAGCAAGCAAATTAAAGTATTTAATATTATCAATTTAACAAAGTAAAATCATAAATAGGTACTTTTTAAATACAACTTTAATTACTTTACAGAATAATAAGCCTTAAAGAACCCTCCCATTCACTTTTATTGAGGCGAAAAATGGAATTCAATGGTTACTTTGATTACCAACTAACCATTTCTTTCAACCTCCCAGCAAGGTTTAGCTGTTTCCTCTCAGCGAGCAAGTCTCCCAGCCGGCCAGGAGTGCAGACTGCTATCTGTGCTCCTTTCTGAATGGCCTCTATGTCCGCCTCCACCGGCCGCCCTCCAAGGAGCAGTGCCATTGTTATGTGGGATAGCTCAGGCTCTTGAAGAAACAGTTCTATGACCTGAAAGAAATGAAGTTCCAGTAAATATGTTTATTGGTTTTTAAAATGTGTTTAAATAGTTATATAAGTACTAGATTCTGTAATTGATTACCAAGTATTTTTATTGTTGGTGTATTTACAAAAATCATAACACTAATGCTATACAATAACACAAATTTATATTATGTACAAAACATAAACAATCATTTATAAATTTTATAATGCTCAATTTTTTTTAGTACCTGCATGACAAGCTTCACGGAATAATTTATGAAAAAAGAAAACAAATTCGATTAGTTGAATCATGAAATATTAATACAATTTACCTTGTAAATCTGTGAAGCCAGCTCTCTAGTTGGCGATATGATAACAGCATATACATAATCTTTCCTGAGTGGAGATTCCTTCTGTTTCTTTATTAACATTTCCAGCATCGGCACGACAAAAGCCAATGTTTTTCCAGACCCTGTCACAGCCTCCGCGACCACATCTTTACACGACATGATTAAGGGTATCACCGCGGCCTGAATTGGAGTCATGGTCTTAAAACCCTGTTTCTCAATACAAGACAACACAGGCTTCGATAGCCCAGGCGAAATTTTCGCCCAATCCTTGATAACCATTCTTATTTTTTATTATAAAGCCGCAAAAATTACAAAATATTGCACACTGATAACACCATGTGGTTTTGACAGTTTTGACATTAGTTTGTTTACTTTGACATTGACAGCCGCAAAACGGTGCTACAAGGACCAAAAATAAAAATGTGAAACTGTAAGTAATGAACTTAACAATAACTTTTTAAGATATAAGGATGCCTAACAATTTAATTTACTTATTTTTCTGTCATTTATAGCCACGGTTCGCAATTTTTACATGTATATCAAGAAGATAAAAGTGAAAGGTCTTTTTTTATTTGACCTTACAACCCTGTTATCTTTTTGTTTTCGTTCGAAAACAACAATACGTTTTGCAAGGAAACAAAATGTTATTATCAAGGACGTTGTCAACGCCCTTGGTTATTATTTAATTATTAACCTATTATTTTGTATGTATTGTACGATTGATTGATATAAGATAAGAATAAACGGCACATGAAGCCCATTTTTATAAAATTCTTAAGAATTTTCTTAATCTAATTTCAAAACTGTTTGCAGATTTCCTATCATTTTTTTATTATGGTATTGGAATCAATATGGCGCATGTTGATATGACAAATTGACAGCTGTGTTTTGTCCCGTACGTTAGCTGTGATGTTTATTTTACATCTCCAGGCAGATACCAACAATATATAACCATGACGAGGCCGTTCGGTAATAACGACAAGCGCTTTTCAATCGACGATGCATTTGAAGAGGAAACCGATGAAGCCATTAAAGTTTACGGTGCTACGGGAGACAGATCGCCTTTACAGAACAAATACAAGAATGGAAATGAATATTTGGCCAGGTATTTAAAATTTATTTGATAATTAGTGTTTTAACGGTCATCGTTGGTCAGAAAGCTTCCTTATGAAGTACGTTTCTTTGTGTTAAAATGTCAGTTTGTTCGTGACCTTTTCGTGAGTCATGTTTCCTTAGTGGGTTAAAGGCAGTTGAACCTGGCAGCCGTTACTTGGTTTACAGACATAGTTCGGAGCACGGCGCCGCTAATTACTTGCAAACAAGCGCTAATTAATCTCGTTCGCTAACCTATTTTGTGATGTTAGTGTTATTTTGTTGACCTGATACAGTTAGATAAAATGTTAAATGTTACAAAGAGTAAATTCGCACTAGGAAGTTGTTTTTGTACTTGTCTTATTAGTAATTGTTAAAACTGATACGAAACCTTGTCTTATTATATTATTCTTACTATACTAAAGAATAAGATAATAACAAATGATCTTATTCTTTATTGTTTTGCCATAAAAGACAATGTAGGGTACCAATAATGGCTAAAGAATAACTTAGATTATAATAGCCATGTGTGCAAATACCAATCAATATTACATCACTAACCTAGCCATAGCATAAACAAGATCAGTTTGCATACTTCTAGCCTAATTGGACAAAGGCAACAACACATTCAGCCTCAACCAGCCTACCTTGAATATATTTTTTTAGCATTCTGAGAAATGTCACAAGTGAATAACTTATACTTTTTATGGTACAGTTGCAACACTGTAGAGATAATGTAGCTTCATTTTGTATTCATTTCTAAATGGAAAACATTTTAAGATAAAAAATGTACTCATACCACAGTTTATTAGGTACTTATACAGAACACTCAAGTATGAACTTAAACTAGAGAATCATTGTTGTTTGTTATATTCTTAAATATTATTCATTATGAATTGCTAGTCCATAGCTCATCCATCAATTTATTTCTGTTTTTAATTGTTTATTGAGCACAGTTCTTGATAATTGAAACCACAACATTCTTTACTGGAACTTTATTCAATAACTGTTGAGTTAATACTAGTGCATCAGAAAATATGAAATAACATAAGAGACAAAATGCAGGTTTTCAGGAGAATATATATATATTTTTTTGCAAATCTGACTGTAACTTCTAAAGTATAAGTTTTATGTAAAAAGTGTCTAAGGCAAAGTTTCTTATACTTCCTTATTTTGTACATTAATGTTTTTATAAATATTAATTTAAAGTGTCATGTATGGCCAGATTTTTTAAAAAGATTGTTAGATCTTCTGATAACATGTACTGTAAAGGACAGTTTACTTAGATATCGAAATTTTAAACATAGGTAAAAAAAATAAATACTGTATCTAACAATATATATAACTCATTTTGGACCAATGTTCCATACATTATTTCATATTTCCAGTATCGAATTGTGTATAACTTTTTATAAAAAATACAGCATAGGTCATTAGCTATTAAATCTGTTCATTAATTCACTGTATTAACTAATCCTATTTTAATTACTAATTTAACAACTTGTTGAGGTAAAGTTAACTAGAACTAGTTTGTTTCCTCATAAAATTACGAGGAAACTGGTTCTGAATTCATATAAATAAATAATGTGTGTATATTTGTGAATTGATAACCAAACCAAGTTACTTTTAGGTACCTATGCCACTGTTTATTTTGCAGAGTTATCCTTAAATCTACTCCATGAAACCATAATAATTGGAAAATAATTTTAAAATCTAAACACCTAAAATTTTTCAAACACATTACATTTCGTAATCTTTGTTCTTTAAATAGTGATTGCCATAAACCAAAGAGCTTCATCAACTACAAATATTACTTCTACCAGCAGTCCCAAAAATTATGTATCTAATCATACACATCATTTAAAGATTTAGGGAGATAATTGGTTATTAAAAAATAAGCAGGTGTCAGCACTCTACACCTGAGCTTTAATTCGTTAAAACTGGTATAACAAGTTTTAAGGAACCCATATCAGAACACCTTTTAAAGACAGATATAAACTTCAAATTACCATCTAATAAGTATTTTGTACCATGTGACAAATGCAAAAATTCTCAGGATACCAAATGATTCACTCTACATTAAATATTGAGCCAATTTTTAGCTCTTGCTTCTTCAACCTCATGTTCTAATGAATGTACGGAGTACTCATCAATTAAAGTGATGACTAATACCGCGGCATGGTCTTCTTTTCATCATTTTAACTTATATCATTCAGTTGAAGTTATCCTCTGAGAGAAGTGTGTTGTTTATACAAATTACTTTATTACCTGTGGTCGTGAACATGGAGTGCATTCAAGAAAAGAGTTTTGATACAATCTATGTAAATGTCAGTCTGGAAAAAAATAACAGGTTCCGTATCAAAGTGCGACTTTATTTGCCAATTTTTATCTTTGTGTAAATCCTTTTTAATGCATTTGATAATGTCTGTCTTCAAATTGAGTTTTTGCACCTTTTAATCAACTTTTGTTGTGTTGTGTTTAGTGTTTGTTTCCTTTTTGCAATAATCTATACTAATATTATAAAGCTGAAGAGTTTGTTTGTTTGATTGTTTGTTTGTTTGTTTACGGAACTACTGGTCCGATTTGAATAATTCTTTTTGTGTTGAATAGTGCATTTATCGAGGAAGGCTATAGGCTATAAAACATCACGCTATGACCAGTAGGAGCTAAATGGAGCGAGTGAAACCGCGCGGAAGTAGCTAGTTATTGATAAAGCAGTACATGATTGTGCTCACTTCAAGTTTTAAACCAATTAGCGAGTACCAGTCTATACAAATTCGGCTACAAAATAAAGAATGCTGTTGAATTAACTAGCATTTATCAGACACTGATGTTTACTTTAGAATTAGTAACTTTCGCGTTTAGTCTAACAGATAAGTGCTTACGCATATTGAGTGGTCTTAGTCAAAGTAAATACTAAAATGTGTCTGATCTCTAGTAAATACGTGAATGTGATAAAAAAGAGTTGGAAAATATTCATTCAATATTGGACAAAGTTACAAAAAGAAAAAGAAAAGAGTAATAAAAAGACCACAATCATCAATCTATTCCCGCGTTTAAAAATATGATGTAATAGAAATATGCACATTCATGAACCCAGTAAAATTTCAGGCAGTCACGTAAAAATTACTGAACAAACTATAAGTAATTAATATTATCCTTATTACAGTCTATTTGGTTACTAGTTTTATACAATAATGTTCATTACATAAACATAAAAACAATTTATTGATAACAACTGAAAATGAATTGGATCAAGGATAATAGATTTGTGCATTGTTTTGTATTTTATTTTGTATTGTATTGTATTTTATCAAAACAATAAACAACAGATAAACATTACATTTATATCCGATAGGTATTTTCTAAACCGTTCTCGAAAGTACCTACTGAAGATATCGCCGGTATCGGTACTTATTACCTAATGGCGCTATTAATAAATGATCCTCGACAATGTTAAGTATTTTAAACGGCTTATTAATTTAAATGGGGGTAATTTGATATTTTGTACTAAATGGATTTGCCATTTTCTTGTTATCTTAAGAGGTTTCTATCACGATTGCCGAAACAACTTTGTTTATAACAACTGTTTGTTTTTTAACCGACTTCAAAAAAAGGAGGAGGTTCTCAATTCGATTTTTTTTAGTCATGCATAGTATAGGGATTTTCGATGTTCTGTATTCTGTATATATTTTATCCTCAATAACAGCACGTTGCCTTCACTTCCTCTCGTGTTAAACAATTTCAAAAAAGTAAGCGAAGTGCAAGTTGATCTCGCGCACGATGGGTTCCGCAAAAAATAATAGACTATAGATTTTTTTGTTTTTTAATGTTTCTCCAGTACACGCATATTATTAATATTTATGCAAGGTCAAAAATAAGACAAGTTTTATTTATTTATTTATAGTATGATCGATTCGATACCTCTAGAGAAACTTTTTAAATTACAAGAGAAAAGAGCCGCAGGCGAGTATTGTGTAAATTGTAATTGTCTTGCAGAGCTATTAAAAAATCGAATATTCATCCATTGGCCAAAATAGGTGTTACGAACTTCTAAAATAATATTTTAAAACGTCAGAAAATATCCATGAATACGCAAAAATCCAATTCAAGGTTCTTTTTTAATATAAAACTTTAAATACGTAACGATATGACATACTTAGAGTAGCAATTTTCGATGTTCTTAAATCAAGCAGAAAATGAAAGTAATCGATATCTCGAGCGATGTTTTACCAAGGTTTTGTTCAATGCTAACCTTAATCAGTAATCTCAGTGGTGTCGGTTCACCGTCTCATACAAGTACATACATGTACCTCCATACATTCCTGAGGCAGTTAGCTAGTTTATATAAATCGTGCACAATTGACCCTGCAAGGAATTTCATGTGGGAGGACGTACTTCCTATTCCTAGTTTGCTAATCGAACTGGCTGAGCGAACGGCGCAAGAGTACCTCTTATACAATTTACTCGTTTTGTACCTGTTACGAGACGTTTTGGGTAGCTATAAGTATATAATATTGTGAATATACAAGAAACTGTTGCAATTATCCCATTATATTTCTGTGTTCGTTGTCAGTATTCAGTATCTAGATTAGTAAATAGATTACTTACAAATGTTGCTATAATGTCTATCAGTGAATCTACAATACGAACCGTACACTTGAATGAGATAAAAATTGCAAATCGCTGTCTTTAACTCGTAATGTTATCTTAATGTACTGGCACTATCAATATTATTTACAACATCTACGCTTATCAGACACCAGCCAAGGCCATCAGTTGGCACGCAGCATTTCACGTCGATAATAGATGTGTATCTCCCTTGCAGCACCAAAACCTACAAATGCACAGAGGACACGACGTCGAGAGACTCAGACTCCCTGATCCACGAGTATGTGGAGGCGACGCAGTCCATGTACTGTTGGAACCACCCGAAGGTCCGGGAGAACTGGAAGACGGTGTGCGCGGCCGTCGTGCTGCTGCTCGTCGGAGTGGGGCTCCTCGGCATGGGAGCCTTCGCCGTCGCCGAGCCGGAGAACGGGCTCCAAGGTGCAGTATTCTTTGTAGCCGGCATGATCTGCTTCGTGCCCGGCGCCTACCACGTCGTGTACATCTGGCTCGCCGCCCGCGGACAGAGGGGCTACGACTTCTACCACCTCCCGTTGTTTACCTGATTTATTTTACCTTCTAAGTTTGTGTAAGCTTGTAAAATGAGTGTAAATTATACGAGGAGTCGGAATATCATGTCTGGAGATGTTTGTTTTGCGGTTTGTTTTGTTTTGCTCTCTAAAGAAGTTAAATCGATCCGATGTAGGTATTGTAGATAAATGAACAAAAAAAGTGTAATAAGGGTAAGTTTTATAACATTTATAGCTTCTCTTGTTGAAGAAAAAATAAGAAAAATATCTATTTCGAAAGATGCTTCTCCTATAAACGTTATGATAATAATGTTGAATGAATTGAAGAACTATTTATTAAAAACTAAATTTAAATTGTGTTAGTATGTTACGTAGATCGTCCTCCTAAATAAATTATAATAAAATTGAATACCTAATTATAAAAAAATAAAACAGTACGTCCTTTGTATCTGTAGGATTGCATCCGAACGATACAGAGATGTTACAGTTTTGCAACCTATGTGTAAATAATAACCACGTTAAATATTTAAAAATGTTGCAATTTGAAAGATTGTATTGAACAGTTGAAAAGAAAGAAATGTATTTTCTGCAAACTACTTAACTAAATGATATAGTGATATAATAATTTTAAACATAATTATAATAGACTTGAAGTGCCTAGTTGCATAGATACGTAGTAGAGATTTGGATTACAATAGCAACTTTGTAAGGTTATAAACTTGAGCAATTTTTTTGTGTCCATATTATTTTGGCGGTAAAATTATCCAATAAAAAGACACCATTACAAAAACCATCCATAGATAATTTTACCAGACGTTTATGTGCTTTTATTTCCCGCCAAAATATTGTTCTAATTTTATAATATTTAACTACAGAACTTTTTTGTACGAAGACTTAAATACTAATTTCGACTTAAAATATAGAAATATTATTTAACTATTAATTAGACATTAAAATATGATCCATTTAAAGTTACGTTTTCGACGCAAAAAACAATTTTCTCTACGTTGCCAACGAAAAGGATGGATGATTCGAAACGTTTAGTTTTGAAAAAAAAGATTTGAACAACTTTTACTTTTTTAGAAACAGGATTTGTATTTTTATACTTTTGAAGAGTTCACTTGGCAGGAGAAAGTTATTTATGTTTTTTATCGGAATATGAATGTTAGAGGTAGAATAGAATACTTAGAATCGTGATCTAGTCCATGTGTTTCTAGAAGACTTATTTGATTGATTTCAAAGCCGTTTGTGCGTGAGTATATTCTAGGACAGCCTCGCGAATAGTGACGTGTGCCCTTGACCTATCGACGTTTAGTGAAATCCTACATATTTTTTCCTCATACTTTTTTTTTTTATAAGCCGCAATCATACTCTGTGATTGTAATAGACCACGTTAAACTTTCTATTTGCATTATTTATGCTTTGACGCGTTACGCGTTGACGATGGAATCCGTAATTGATTTTATAATTGCGAAATCTTTTAATTAGATGCGAAGTTACAAGTCGTGGTCCATATTAACTGTTCTTAATTAGTTCCTTATTGGCAACACGTTGTTTTTAAATAGTATTGCGAAATAGTATGATTAAGGATTTATAGAAAAAAATATAAAACGAAATATAGGAATGTCCGCGTGAGAAAATACTTTCATAGTGTAGTTATGTTTGAAAATAATTTTAAATGGATTTTATTTTAATATCTAGGAACGCGTCCTACTTATAGTTTCGTCATCGATATGAACATCAACTGTCTCCTATGGTCTTTGTATCGATGGTAGACCTTGGCTATTTAGATTAAAATACTTTTTACATTTTTTTAAGAAATTTCGCTTATGTGTAGTCGTGCGTCCATTATTTGACTATCCACAGAATTGAAGCAAAATCAAGTGGAATTCTTGACGACTTTGCTTCACCTCTGTGTACAAAAGTCGTTCTAAGCTGCCTGTTAATAGAGTACTTTTTGAATGAATAGTCCCGAATTTGAACGTTATTTTTTTATTAATTAGTTCTAAACATAAATATCGAGTTTCGTTTCACGCGCCAATTCGTGTTCCTTGCGTTTTCCAAAGATATACAAATTACATAATAATCTCGCAATATTTCTTTATTTAATATTTTTTACAACGAAACTCGAAATTTGCAATGTATAATTTTAACATAAACATAAAATAATATGAATTATGCTCATTTTTTTAATGTTAATTTAAGATGTTGTTCGTATGTGATATAGCGACTGATTTTGTATTACATATCAGTATGTTTATTTTTGAGGATGCGGCGGAACTATTGGCTAGCTAATTACTTGTATCAACAATAACATTTAATAAAAAAATCCCCTTCAATCTAATGAAATACCTCTCAGTCTTGACCAAAGGCGCTGATGAAATGCCACAGTTACCATGACAAATCAAATCTACATAATTGGTACCTATTTAAATATATGTACTAAGAACAATAATCCTATATTATAACTATACCGCACGGAACCTACCTATGCAATGTATTATATAACAATAGTTGACGCAAAACATTCGTGATTGTCTATGCTTTACGTATTCATTTGTTTATGAACAGTTACAGTTATAATGACAAAAGAGGTTGGTCGTCATCAATGAATCAACTGTTTTGTATATTTTATAGCGGTGACGGTGACGGTGACTAAATGGCGTCATCGTGTTTATAAATAGCGATGTCTGTTCTCTATAGGGCTTCCCAACGCATCCTCACTGTATCAGGGCGCTTACTCTTGAAACCAATCTCAATGTCAATACAATTAAATTTCAATAATTAATTATGCTATTTTAAAACTATACAATAACTGTTAAAATTTAATAGGAAAAGTATGGAATATAAAGACAAACTCGCCAATTTAGTTCATTCAATATCCACACAATACGGTTTTTTTTAATGGGGAAAATCATCTAATGACTTCTCTCGCCTTAGGGTAGGCGGGAGGGAGTGTCAGACTCTTGCTGACTAAAAACCACCCCGTTCCTATTCCTGCTTTTCAAGCCGGAGCCCCGGTAAACCCGCTAGGTAATCCGCAGCTCGGATGCAATAGGCAACTCAAGAGTATGAAATTTCACAAATATGAATGTCGATCAATTGGAATTGGATTCAAGAATAGACCCCCAGGTCCGTATCTGCGCTGATGTTGTATAATTATTATTGTACTGTATGTTACTTAGGTTGTGTTCACCACTGTTCCCATTCACAATCCTGTGTCCTGTAATGTGAAGTTGTAAATAGTTTCTAATAAATTAGTCATCTTTCTTCAAACTTGAGTTTTATTTGAGCACCTTGTTTGTTGGTCGTTTTTCTTGTGTACGATAGATACTAGTCAAATTCAATACTTTTGTTGAAATGTCAATAATGATGTTTTCTATGAATTTTGTATGAAACAGTGAGTAATGACGTCAACAGATTTTTACGTCGATTAGCTAACTTATTTCCAGAAAATTTCCTAGAAAAAATCGAAAATTAAATATATCAAATCTATGAATGAAAATGTGATTATTTTTGATATTTAATTGTAATAAAAAGTAGAAAATAATTTATTTTTGACTAAGGAGACTCCCCAATTGTCACTGTAGGTCTAATAGTTTCAAGAATGTGGTCGTTAACTTCAGAAGGCTTCGTTGATCGAGTGGTGATATGCGACAGTCAAGCAAAGTGTCTGAGTCTCTGAGTTCGATTCCCGAGTCGATTATTATTGGGGATTTTTTGTGGTAGGTGATCAGCGCCGCCCACGTATAGATACTCGCATCACTGGAATTACAAGTGAGTTGTGGGAGTTTTTGGTCTTTCCTGTAACGTCGCGTATGGTGTAACAAGGTTAGTTTTTATCATTGTAAATGTGCACCTCTGCCTACTCCTTTGCAAATTGAAAGGCGTGATAATATGGTAAAGTACCTACTGTGATAGTCGGTTTTTGCGTTCTTGCAATGAATTTTCCAACTAAGTAGTATCAATTACTATATTTTTTAATGCAGTATAGGAGTCAAATCTATTTACGAATAAAAAAGCTGAAGAGATACTTAATTGTTTGTTTGAATATACTCATCTCCAGAACCACTGGTTCAATTTGAATAATTCTTAGTGAGTGCGTCAAACCACATGGGAGTAGTTATGTATAAAAGTTGAAAAATATGTATGTGTACCATTGTTACCTCTGCTTACCCTTCAAGGATAAAGTGTGAACACAATATCTAGTTTACCTAGTTAAGTCTTTTTTGACCGACTTACCAAAAAGGTTCTCAATTTGGCTGGGATGTTTTTTCATAATAATATTTATGATTGTGAAAACTCCCAGATTTGGAAGGAATTCCCAGGAAGGCTAAGGTTACAGTATCTTGCAATATATTATGAAATGATAAAATTATATGTGAACTGCTTATCAGAGATTATATCTTTGCCTGCATTCCTGTGGGATAAAAAGTATCTATCACCCAAGTCAGTTCATACCCTATCTGTATACCATATTTCATTAAAATCCGTTTAATAATTTCAGCATGATTGGCGGATAAACAAACAAACTTTCACATTTATAATATTAATGTGATAATATCATGTCTCAAAATACAATTAACTTACTTGAGCAATACCAGAATATACAAGGTTTATTAAATAAAACACAGCAGTTAATATTAATACTATATTAAATGTTTTCTCGCTATCCTTCTCAGTTTGAAATGCTGTAAAAACCGTAATTCACCATTCCAATTCCTCAACACTTCCATTTGCTGCCGGTCCAGGAGGTCAGGCATCTCTATGCCACACGTTTCAAACTCTTCATGCTCCTGTTTCTTTGTTATGTTTATAATATCCTCCCTACTTGCATGCTGACGATTTCTCCTCTGTCCTACCGAATTCTTCAACGTAATCTGCTCCAACTCCTCATCAAACCGCGCCAAGTACTCCTCTATCAATTCCAAAGTCTGTTCTTTCGATAAAACCACACAGTCTTCTGGTAATCTTTCCTTGAACCAAAGAATCTTTTCGCCGATTAAATTTTGTTTTATATGTGTTCCCACCTTATTCTGATCCTTCTTTTCGTGTTTCTTGATTTTGCTGATGATCTTTAACGTTTTTCTACTGTTAGGATGCTTCAGTTTATCAATATCCTTTTTAATTTTCGGCATTTTGAGGTTTGTTTTGGTTATTTCCAAATTCTCACGTGTTTCGCTTTGACGCTGGTAATGTCAAAGTTGACAATGACAGTGACTATTTTGCAAACTGTCAACAATGTAAACATTTGCGAAGAGAGTCATGCTAAAGCAATAACCGTATTAATTAGTGGTTTTGCATAATTTAACTTCACAAGAAATAGTAAAATCAATATAAAACTTGTTATTTAATTTCATTGCGTTTACAGTACCTATATAATACGACCACTGTTCCAAATTAATTTTAGATGTTACGTCGAAAACAAACTTCAAAAACATCACCAATTGACTGTCAAAAGTTGAATTGTCAAAACAAAAATAACCTTAGTTTTGTTTGTTACTTTTTTATCGTACAAAATAGTGTTTTTGTAACAATAAGTCTACTTAATTGTTTTAATAACTAGTTTTAATAAAATAAATCATGTTGAAACGCCCTAAACCTGGTGAAGATGAAGAAGACATACTTCGTATGCAAGAAGAATTTCTTCGAGAGAAACAAAAGCAAAACTTGCAGCCAGCGGCTGCTGTTACTAATCTACGTCCAACTGAACGTACAAACCGATCAAATACCAGTGAGACAGGTAGAAAACCCTCCAAGTATGCCCAGGCTAAAGGTTTGAAGGGCCAAACAGAGAAAAAAGCCCGATTTGAAACCTCAACTTCAGTAGTAGGAGATATCTTAGAAAAGAACTTGGAAGAGCCAGAGCAAATTGAACCTGAAGCTGAAGATGATAAAGTATATTATCCTAAAGTTATCCCTTCATTATTGGGTGAGATTGTTGAGAAAAATGTAACAGATTTTGTTGATTTTGATACTACACAGATGCCATCACAAGGGTTCCCAGTAGTTACTAAGCAAACTAGTTTATTCTATAAGAAAAGGACAGAACAAAATGTTAATACAAAGGAAAATGTGAATATGGATGTTGATGAACCATCCACCAGTGCTGATACAAGTAAAAAGCCAGCAAACTTGAATTTACCAGAAAAAAGTTTTATATTATCATCAAAAGATGCTGATGACATTCACAATGAGAATGTTAAACTCCTTAGTGAAATGTCTGAACAGGATATCTTGGAAGAAAGGAAGAAGCTTCTGTCAAGCATTGATCCTAAGCTAGTGGAGTTTTTGAAAAGCAAAAGGCAACAGGCCACGACCCACAGCCAACCAGAAAGTACTAAATCAGTTAAATTTTCAACTAAAGTTGAAATCAAAGAAATAAGTGAAGAAGCCATGGACACAACTGTTGCAATACCAGAAAACAATAACCTCTGGGAGAATGATGTCCTAACACACCCAGAAGTAAGTAAATGGCTCCACTTCGATTCATTAGAAAAGGACAAACTGGAATGGATGAAAGGGATAGAAGAAAGCAAGAAAGTTAGAGCAGATGAACCATATGAAGCAAGGTTTGACTTCAATGGGTACCTTTTACCTTATACAATGGAGTATACAGAAAAAACTAAGCCATTGTTTCATCATGGAGATGAGCCACACAGACCAGGATACTCTATTACGGAATTGATTGAACTGACTCGATCAACAGTCACTCAACAAAGAGTCATGGCCCTAAACACAATAGCTGGCATCATAGAATATTATAGTGCAGGGACGTACAAGAATGTCATTGAAATCCCTGTTAGCAAACTGTTTTTTATCATCAGAATAGCAATGGATGACAACAAAGTGATTATTCTAGAACCAGCACTGAGAGCTATGAGGAATTTACTGTACAATAGGATTGATGAAGCTAGTTTAGATGCTTTGATTGGTTTTGAGGAAGGCACACTACAACCTTGCCTAGAAAATGATAAGTCAGAGATTGAAGAACTACAGTCAAAAGAATCAGAGTTCACCGATTACCATTTGGCAGAAATAGACATAATGACAGCACTACAGAGAACGGAAATCCTTCAGAGACTGTACTATATCTTAGAGACAATCAAACCAAACTTCAACTGTGTCCAATACTCATTGCAAATACTGTCCAGGTTAGCAAGAGACTCTTTGGAAACTGCACAGAAGATCGTAGAAATGGAACATTTGATGAAAACAATAATTAAGAACTTTGTACCAGTAACCAGCATCAATTTTGTCTTTGAGCCCAGCATTGTGTACAGTGGGAAGCCAATATTGGCTGCTCTGAAGTTCATCAGAATAATGTCTTTACAATCCCTGGATGTCACAAAACTCTTGCTGATCAAATATGATTTATTGAAACCAATATCAGAGTACATTAGCTCTGCAGTTGATAGGATGTATGGATTGAAGATACAGATAGAAGCTTTCTGTACTCTCTCCAATATACTGTGTTTTGGAATGGGAACTGATGTGGCAGTGTCTCTATTCCCTGTGATTGTTACTGCATTGCACAAACATGTAAAAGGAACAGATATATTTGTTGAATCTTCTATTTTGTCAGCAACACATGCAGCTGTAGTCCTTCAATTAGTTAATAGACTTCTGAGGTGCATATTAGGTGGAATGGACAGTTACAAGTCCCAAATATATCCTCTACTGAAAGAAGGAGTGCAGAAGTGGATGGGCCAGTTGTCTCAAGCTAGTAGCTACACTTGTGGACACTTGCGCCTTCTTTGTTCAGCTATAGACTGCTGCAAGACTGTGACACTGATAGAAAATCTTCCAATGAAGTTCCTTAATGATTCTCTAAGAACTCTCTCCCAATCCCAAGGGTTTGCAGTAATTATCAGAAATCTTATTCCCAGTTCAAATCTATTGTCAGAATTAGACAATAAGGACCTACATTTAACCAAGAACTTGATGTCACTTGGAGGGTCAGTCATAGACTCAGCTCAGAAAGTGCTACCAATTTTGAATATAGCATCACCCATGCCATTTCTGGCTTCCCTTTTCAATCTTCTGACTTACGTAAATGATAAAGAAATATCCGAGATGTTCCTTAGACACTTGACCATGTACTTAAGCAAGATCAGCAACAAAGTCCCAAGCTTATGTGATAACTGGTTCACAAGAATGGAATCCAATTTCGTTTTCAGTATAATAAAATTGTCTACACAGTATGATATTTCAGAAGGAAGCAAAGACTTGCTGTATACTGTGGCCAACAAGCTATGTTACATTCTGAGAAACGACAAGAAATACGAATTAGATTTCCTGTTTGGATATGTGGTATTCAACAAACACTGGTTCACTGCTGAAAGATTGTTGCATCTTGTGAACTTGACTGATGCAGATGGCTTTTCTAAAGCTCTGACGTCGATCGAGGATATAAAGCTATGTTACAGTAGAGTGGTGAACATCAATTATAGAGATACAGGGCCTAATATAAAGTTTAAGAGTTGGCAAGAACCGATTTTACCGAGAGATTGGATTTACTTGCCAATTTTAACTCTGTACAGCAGAAGTCAGGAAGCTGAAAACAGTCCGAAAGTTTTTGGAGAACACTCGAGGAAAGTGGCAGCGAGAATAGCTGCTGAGAAGGAATTTATTACAAGGTGTAGCTTGGAGTGGATCTTATTCAATGAACTGTGCTTCCCCGATCTCTTGAATGACATCGACGTTACGGACAGGCTGTGTCGCATCATGTGCGTGTTCCTTTGCGACAACTCTCTGTTTTTGGACCCCAAAATTAAAATATTGCTGAAGAAATGTACAGAGATATTGTTCAAAAAGAAATCGAAATTGAATTTCGACAAACAACTGGTCGGCTTGCATAACTTCCAAGATTTCTTTACGCAGTTTCTGGAGCAGTTCCAATCAGTGAGTTATGGAGACCCGACATTTGCTGCTTGCGTTTTGGTGCCATTAGCACAGAGGCATGACGTTAAGTGGCGCAAACTTCTTTGGTCGGAATACGCTGGGTGCTTACGTGCTCTAGATTGCCCTGAAGAATATCTTTGTTACGACATTAACGAATATTTGCAGCCTGAAGAAACTGATGAGTCTCTGATACAATCCTATTTCCAAGCGCTTTCTACCAATTTGGTAAGAGAAGGCACTATAGCACATAAAATAGCGCTCCATCACGCTACATGTTACAAAAATCGTTCTGTATCTAAAGAATAAATGACTACCGTATTTATAAAGTGGACATTTTGTTTTATTTTTGTGATATGCCTATTATTTCTCTATCTACTTCTATAGTTTTACTACTCAGTACAGTCCGAATCTGATGTTCAGATCGTGTTTTGTTTGGGAATAGTATAGGAAAAGAGTACTTATCTAGTACCGACACTTTCCCCTATTATTTTAAAATTCTTTCCCTATACTGTAAAACTCATTTCAACATATTTGTCCAGATGACTAAAAATTATTTAAAACACATCTTTTTAAAAATCTTGGTTCCCTTGAAGATCCTGAGTCGAGTTCTGGGATCCCACAACTGACAATGAGAACTCTCCATAACTACTAGCTTTTCTTCCGTTTCAAAACTAAAAATACCGTGTATCTCTCAGGAATCAAACCCCAAAACTCGTAATTTGTTTTAGCGTTTGTACCTACGATTTCTAGATTAACTCAACTTGTGATGACCTTTAAAAACTTATCAATTTTAAATTTATCACTAAAATAATAAGTTTCAAATTTAATTTATTTTTCTGGATTTTAAAACATGTTTAAAAAAGTTATTGACTCAACAGGATGTAACGACTTAATTTTCGAACGCATCGCTTCCTTTGGCGCGAAAATTCTAGTTGACACTTTTGACAATTGGAAGTAACAGGTGTTTCTTGATCTTTTTTGTGTTGCGTGAACTTTTGTAGTTTTGTTCGAGTTACAACGTGTTTTACCATCTAAAAAGATGATTTCTTGATATTAAATCATCTGTTTACGTCCATGACGTTTCAAGATGTTTATAGAAGACATTAAAAACGATTTTTACAACGTCCTCCTTGGTAACGTGAGTATCGGCAGTATTGTTTACGAGTTTACAACCAAACTTTGTTTTCGAAACAGCGAGAAAAGTTTGTTTATTTTTGTTCCAGAGGGTGTTATTACTAGTTCACTACGACGTAGACGCGATATGTACTTGTAAAATACTGCAGGGTTTGTTTAAAAGTGATAATATTTCGTATACATTGGTCCCTGTGGGGGGTATTGCGGAGTTGAAGCAAGCTTACGAGGAGAACAACGAGGAGATAAAGTATGTGGTGCTGGTGAACTGTGGGGGAACCATAGACTTGGTGGATATCCTGCAGCCTGAGGAAGAGGTTGTATTCTTTGTGCTAGATGCCCATAAACCCACGGATGTGTGCAATGTGTATAGCGATGGACAGGTGAGCTTTCTTACTTTTATAAGTCTGTATTTTAGTCTGTGATAGAGCTTTATCTCTTGAAGTGTAGACACATTTTAAATAATAAAACCTCTTTACACCATAAGTTCCACATAATAGAAGCGAGCTGAAGTGATTTCCATACACCTGCCCCAATTCCATACTGAGAATTTTAAATAGTTATATATAAATCCAGTAAGATGGCCTGGCCTAATAAATCTATCTATTCACTTAAATACTAAGTAGATCACTAAATAATAAGAGTTGTAGTCAAGAGAAGCCTGACAAAGCAGGAGAAATTTAACAGTTATATTTTATATGTAGATTATGAACCTCTGTCTAACCCTTTGGCTATTAACCCATTATAGCATAACATTCAATTAATCAGAAGCTAGAAAATTCTATATATTGTAAATAATTGATTAAATAACAATTAATTCAATTAAAATTATAGTAAGTGCTATAATAAACTTTATGCTGTAATGGGTAAAAAGTCTCAATGTTATAATAATCATGATCTAAGAACTACAACTTTATTGTATATAATACTAATAATACTGTTGTTTACAGGTGAGATTAGTGTATAAGGACAGTGAGGAGAACATTCCCAACTTTGATGATATCTTCAGAGATGATGAAGAGGAAGAGGTGAGTCCAATCTGCTGTTTATCCTTGACTAGCTGGCTCAGGGAACTTTGTGTGTGTGAACTTCTTCCCTTTAAAACTGGACTATCGTCCAGGGAAGGTCATAAATAATACTAAAATTAGCTAAATCAGTCCAGTCGTTCTTGAGTTTTTAGAGAGACTAACAAACAGTAAATGATTTTTATATAATTATACAGATTTGTCTTCAATTAGGTTTTTCTCAAAAGAATAACTGTGTAGTGTGTACAAGGATACAAATGGTCTGTAATGGAAATTGAACTTGCTAGGTAAGAGAACCGACAAATTGTTTACTCAAAGTTGATCCCACACACTGAAACATGAATTTGTGGATCCCACAACATTCTTCTGTGTGTGAATCACCAATGCACCAATCAAACATGTTAATATTTTGGAATTGTTTATGTTCTATCTTAGGATGAAGAAGCAGGGAGTGGTCGGGAGGGCCTGGAGGCTATGGTGGAGAAGAGACGGGAGCGACGCGCCTGGGAGGAGAGGAGGAACACACTCATGTTCAACTACACACAGTTCTCTTACTATGGGAAACCGGTAAGTTTCGGTTATTTTGTTTTTAGCTTCATTTATTTCTACTAAGGCTGATAAAAAGAATAATACTTGTGTATAGGTAATTAAAACAGACTTTAAATTAGAACATGATTAGTGTTATCATTTGTTTTTTAATATCCTGTATACATACAGGATTGTATGTGAAACAAATAAGTTTGAACAATGCACTGTAAATTCAAGTAATACAGCTTTTTGTCCCGGGGGGAAAAATCATTCGATGCCTTCTCTCGCCTCCAATGACTCTTCTCGAACACAGTTATAGCTTGGTTAATTTCAAGCTTTACTCACTTTTTACTATAAACCTCCATAATTACTTGCTGAAAGATAGATTACTATCTTTTCCCTTCTACTTGTATCCAGAGTGCGTGTGTGGCGGTGGAGCTGGCGTGGCGTGTGTCCCGCGTGTGGTGGGGCGCGGTGTGGGCGGGCAGCGTGGCGGCGGCGGGCGGCGCCGTGGCCGCCCACCGCCCGCCCGCGCAGGCACTGCTCGACCACCACCATCTGCACACCAAGGCGCCGCACGAACACGACAAATATGTATGTATCTTAGATACACGTAGACACGTAGACATATGACATAAGCAGATACAGTAGCTACTTGTGTATCACAATATTCGCAAAGCTTTTAGATGTAATACAAGACTTTCATGTTTCAACCATATGATCCATAATATGAAAATTTTAGTCTATTTCATAGGTGCATTCATAAACATAGAATTTCACATAGTATGTATGGGTGAGCATTGCTTCACCACTAATGGGCAGACATCACCAGAGTGATACCATGGTCTTACCTATGTGGGTATGTTTCAATGTGTGAGTGAAGTTCCTGGATGTCCAATCTCCCCCCATTTTCTGGCACTTAACAATACAATCTAAATAAGATCCTAATACCCAACTGTCGTCTGGATCGTCATAGCTTTAGCATTTCAGAAATGAAATATTGAGTATTCACAATCTCATCATCAAACCTACGTTCCAGGGTGCCCGTGTGACCCTGGAGAAGGACGTGAACCTGCCGCTGTACCGCGTGTGGTCGCTGGAGGCGGCGCTGTGCCACGCGCCGGGCTTCGCCCCCGCACTCAAGCTACACACCCTCGCCGGACACGCCAGGCTACGGCAGCTACTGGCTGATACTGGGTATGTTTACTTATAAGCAATTTGGAATGAGTGGGGACATTTTTGTTTTGATGAAGGAAAGTGTAAGTATATGCTTTTGTGGGAATAGATGCTCTAACTATTTAAAAAGTGTGACTTGAAAGACAATGTAGTGACAAGGATTGAAAAGGGAATGTTACGATGGTTTGGACATGTAGAAAGGATGGATTAAAGCAGATGAAAGAAGAAAATACTGATGACTGTTGATGAAGCGAAAGAGGTGTGTAATATTCTTAGCAATTAGCGTTCCATTGTGTTTGTCTAACCCCATGGGAGACAAGCGTGAGGTTATGTAACATGTATTCAAAGAGCGACCTAAGCTTTGCGCTATTTTTTGTTGAATCTCTATATTTTACAGTACATAGAGTACAGAATCGAATGTGACATTAAATTGACGAAAACTGTGTTATTTTTAACAGCGTGCTTTTTACACACATGACTCCCTTATTTCGAGTTCAAGCTCCATTAAATTTGTATTATGTAGATATTGTCACGGAATTTTCTAGAAGCAGTTACTAAATATCAGTAACAGGTGTAATTTAGGTACATTATTACGTTAACTGATAATATTGCAACTGCAGGGTGTGTTATCAATACGATATCACACCATATTTTGCAAACTAGATAAACAACAATTGCAACGATAAAAAAGTATGATAATAATTAAATATTATGATTGGTTATCTAACAACATAAGAATGATATCTATTTTACCGTTTTTTGCTTTTGAAAGACGGATAGTATTATTATTATTTAAAAATAAGTTCGACCTGTATTAGAACTTATAAAAATCTCGTATCTTATCGTCACGCCTTTAATCTCCGAAGGGATAGGCAGAGGTGTACATTATCGAACGTAATGCCACTGTACATTGTACACGCACTTTTCACCATCTATATTATAAGTCCTATAATTACTGGGCACTTTTCCAGACTATTATTATTTAAAGATAAGTTTGACCTGATTAGAACTTTAAAAAATCTAATTGTTAATTGTTATCAAACTAGAACTACCTAATGTAGGGGTCATTGCCCTTCCTGTTTTGTTTTGTCTAAAGTAACGATTACTGCGAACTGTAATAATGTCACGTACAAATTATAATTACAGATCTTTCACCTCTTCCATTGTTTATTTTTATTAAATACGTATTTAATGAAAAAAAAGATGATTAGTCTTTTTTATAACATTAGTGATTGATAAACTTGAACATATTAAATAGTTAATTGATAAACATTTAGAATTGTGATCTCCGTTATGGCAAACCCTTTTATGTAGAGGACGCCCATAATCCAGTAGTGGAATTTCATCCCCTTCCTGACGACAGATCAATTTGATTTTTTGGTACACACTCTTTCTTCTTTTTGACAACCATACCCACATTTTTTTATGTATTACTTGTTTAGGGATGGAGAGGGAGGGAGATTAGAAATTTTGTTTTTAATTTAACCAACCAATCTGGTAGTCTCGTATTCAGATACATATGTTATATATATATTTATTGAAGTAGACGTCTTGTGGCTAAAATTCATGATGATAACTTTTATCTTATTTATCCCCAGCATCCCCCTGCAACAAGCGCGGCAAGCGTTCCGTTCGATGGACGTGGAGCTCCGTCGCTCACTACTAACGGCTCTGGAGGCGGCCGCGCCCAAACATAAACTACCGGAGCCCAGTCATACTACCTTCCTACTGCAGCGGGTGCACTCGCCCACCATCGCCGCCATCGACATCGTGTACGCTATCATGGGGCTCATTGAACATGTATGGCTGGTTTTATTACGATAGATAATTTTCACTGCCTCGTTGGTGGAGCTGTCGCAAGTGCGACTGCCGGGCAAGGTCTTGGGTTCGATTCCTGGGTCAGGCAAAGTATTGTTGGGCAATTTTCAGTTATTCGTACGGAGTCTGAAACTGTGCCCAGTATATGTCAATAGGCGAGAGCCTATTGACATATAGCTGGGCACTTTTAGAGTGGAAGTATATGTCCATAGGGGAGACCCTATGACCCTATATACTCTGTTATTTGTAAGTTCTGTATAAAATGCAAGCGAATGCTATGGGTCGTATTTTCTGACTTGATACTAATTCAATGGTATGTCTTTTATGCGAGATTACTTGCTACTACTTAACCAACATACATGTATTTCCGAAAGCTTAGTTTATAAAAAAACACAATTTATCACACCACAAAATTAACACACAACAAAACCTCTTTCAGGAAACGACACCAAAGGCGGAAGGCTTCCAGCTAGCCCTGGAGTGCCTAGCAACAGAGACGGGAGACAACGACGGCCGGCGGCAGGGCTGGCAGGCCGCGCAGCGGGCCTTGGAGGCAGTCGCCCGCCTCGTGCACTCCACGCTCAGCGGACGGAAACTGCATCTCGCCGGACCATTCAGCTACTTCATTGTGCAGGAGGTTTGTTATTAATTATTATGTTATCGGCTTACTCACGTATTGTTTTGACGAGGAACTCGACTAGTTTCAAGCCATGCTAGAGGCTCATATTCGACGCGGCGATTGTCGCGCCTGCGTACTCAGTAGTAGCGCAACATAATAATTAATTTAGTATGTCTCACGAAAGTTGCAATAAAATCAGGTTTGTTATTATAATGTTACCCAGGTCTTTTATATCTGTAGGGGATCTATAGTCAAATCTTTTTGTTTGAAAGCCTTAGAACAAGTAGACTGTCCAATTTAGGAATAGAAATAGAAACTTAGAATCTTTATCTTTGTTAACTTTGTATATTGTCTTTGTGTGTTTCATACATAGTTTTTTAAAGTCTGAGTGTGCCAATGAACTTATATATATATTTTTTTTTTAACGTTGCCCCACATTAGGATTTCCTCCTGTGTCGTGGGTGCGTTTACAAGACATACAAGTTCACATACACATGACACCCAGACCCGAAACAACAATCTGTGGATCACACAAAGAGTTGTTCCGTGCGGGAATCGAACCCGCGACACGTTGCACGGCAGCCAGTTGCCCAGCCACCGCGCTAACCGTGCAGTCAAACTCATGACACGGAAGAAAATCTTAAGGTGTGAGGTCCCCTAAAGGAGAAATAGCCATAGACTAGTAGAGAGACCACTAGTCTATGGCTATTTTATTTATAGGTGAGCCTAACACAGGCATACTTTGCTTAAAAGGAGTCCCCCTAACGCTATTACCCATAAAAGGAGTCCCCCTAACGCTATTACCCAATGTTCTAACAAATGGCAACAATCAAGGATATTTTCATTTTCATAAACTTCATTATGTACAATACTAACACAAATATAATTCTTTAATTCCCAGGGCACCCCCGAAGCCCGTCTAGTGAAGGGTCCCCTGTGGCTGGGGGTGGCGGCGCGGTGGGTGTCTCTGTGCGCGGGGGGCACGCGCGCAGTGCTGGCCTCCGCCCCCCTCGACTCCCACTCCTGCATCCTGCTGGGGGTACCGCCGCGGTTCCAGCATGAACCTAGGAAGTAAGTGCCTTTTTACTAGTGTTTATTGAAACTGTAATGTATGTGTGTGAAGTAGAATCTTGGAACGAAAAATTGAGCTGTAAAGTGAAATTTTGTTTAACAAATCTAGTTTGCATGACTATGCTTAGCTGCATACAAGTTTCTTTTAATTAAACACCCGTGTTTTATATGATGGTAAGCAATCGTCACCGCCCATGAACACGCGAAACACCAGAGTCGTTACAAGTGCGTTGCCAGCTTTTGCGGGTTAAGAATTAATGGGTTGTTATGAAATCGGGGATTAGGAAGGGCGGTAATTGGCCCTCCGATAATCTCACTAACACAACGAAACATAACTCAGGTCTTGTTTTACGTTTGTTTTCTGTGAGACCGTGTATACACACGTGTGTGAATTACCAACTTTTTCTGACTTTTGCATACTTTTTACAACACTTAAAACCTGAACTAATCTTTCCAACACTATCTATTCCAGTCTATTCGGCGCGGCGTTCGAGCAAGCCGCGACGAAGTCGGGCGCGTCGGTGTCTCTGGACCACGTGGACTCGTCCATCATCACACTCCCGCTGGCGCAGAGGGCGCAGTTCCTCGACGCACTCACTGCCTTACTGGCGTAACAGTACCTAACACATGGTCATTGACCAGGGGCCTTAGTCTGCTATTACAATTGTGTCAGAATGGTCGATCACTGAGCAGTGCGAGAGGGACGGAGCTATGTAGGTTGTATAGCTCCGTCCCTCTCGCACTGCTGACACAATTGTAATAGCAGACTAAGGCCCCAGGTAGGAGAAATATCACAGTTGTTTATGAGAGAGAATAATATTAGGAAAATATTGCATACATGGTTGTTAAACAAAAAATTTATAGGACCTTTTTATATTCGGAGTTCTCAGTGCCTTTATATGCATTTCAAGTAGATATCTAAATATAATATGATCCGTAACCTTAGTATGAGTTTGGTTTACGCGTAGCTTAGCGCGTTTGGCGCTCTGATTGGCCGACTCGAATAAACCAACCAATCAGAGCGCCGAACGCGCTCTCGTTTCGGTTACTTTTAAACGTAAAGCAAACTCGTACTAAGGTTACTGGTGCCTTAAATTGTGCCCTTTTCGTCATTGTAACATGGGAGTTTATATAGCAAAAACGACCTATTAATAGTTGATGTATCATTAGCCAAATTTGATTGAATATGTACATATTTTCCTAACTAAGTAACCATTTGATGAAATTGTAATATCACAACCAACTTATGTATGTTATTTTTTAATTTTGGAAGCACAGCAGGCTCTGTGTTAAATGCATTTTCATAAATAATGAGAACTTCACCATGCATTGCTGAAGAGTAATCAAAAAGTATCCAATGACACCCAAACACAAGAATACAGACAGATTACTAGATACATTTTCAACTGTATTCCTCTTAAAATAAAGTCGATAGTCCATTAAATTAAAAATTGTAAATATAGCATTAAAATATTAGCATGTTTTTATTATAATTAAGTATTGGTTTATGTATGTATTTGACTTTCTTGATATCCAGATATTTGTTATAGACTATGAAGTGAAATTTCAATATTAATCTGAGCATAAATCATAAGTCCCCTTTTATAAGGGCTACAGATTTTTTGCTCACTGTTACCCTTAGTATGAGTTTGCGCTTTACGTTTAAAGTAATCGAATCGCGTTCGGCAGTCTGATTGGCCGGCTCGAATAAACCAACCAATCATAGCGCCGAAAGCGCTCTCGTTTCGATTTACGCACATTTTTAACGTAAAGCTAACTAATACTAAGGGTTCAGATGACACTAAAGTACCGTGAGGCCCCCTTTTCTCCAATCACTGTAACTGTCAAACATTTAATATCCAGTGGTTTGACAATAGGCTACTTTCCTACTAGTCAAATTCAATACTTTTTTCGAAACGTCAAAAACGATATTTTCTATGAACTTTGTATGAAATAGTGCGTTATGACGTCATAAGTTTTTGACGTCAAATAGCAGACTTATTTCTAGAAATTTAGCTAGAAAAAATCGAAAATTAAATAGTTCATCAAATTTATGAATGAAAGTGTGATTATTTTTTAATATTTTATTGTATTGAAAAGTTGTAATAATTTATTTTTGACCGAGGATAGTACCCAATAGTTTGATTCTCCATTGGACAAACAGGGTCTCACGCTATGGTAGAGCCATCTATTGAGCAAAAAAACAGTAGCCTTGAATAATTTAATAATTGAATAACATTTCTGATTAATTTGATTCAATAATTAAAATTTACCATAAATAATGAAATAGAAATTAATCGCTTTAGGTATTATTTGAATTATTATCAAAATACTTGTCTTTATTAATTTCCATTACACATCGTTATTTAGTTTTATGATTTTAATAACAATGTCCAATCAGTTTTCAATTATAAATATTTTTTCATAGAATAATTGTTGAGTGTGGTTTTGCTTATAGGAGAGTGAAATAATAGTAGTTTTATTTTATCTTGGATGTTCTGATAAATATTACATTGGCATTTTCAAGTTGCCATATTTCCTTTATTTTAAAATGATATAGAAATACTAGCTTAAGGTAAGCGTCCACAGGCCCGCATCGTACGCATCGCATGTAGGCATTACCGATGATGCGGTCCGTACGATGCGGATCAGTGGACGCAGTTGTATGAGTTTCTATACAAGACAAACTAAAATCCGTTGCGTGCGATGCGTACAATGCGGGCCTGTGGACGCGTACCTTTATACGACTTTGCCCACTTGAACTTATTCCTTCTCTAATATAAAATCAACCCGATCTCTTCAGCTGTTTTTCCGCGAAATAGAAAACACAGCCATACTCACAATCTGTCACATTTATAATATTAGTAGGATGAGAATGAGGATTAGTAGGTAAAATGAAAATGGTTATGAAATGTTACCTTAAACCTTAAACCCTTAGTACAAGTCTGTTTAACGTTTAATGAGATCGAAACATAAGCAAGTTCGGCGCTCTGATTGGCCAGCTCGAATAAACCAACCAATCAGAGCGCCGAACACGCTCTCGTTTCGATTACTTTAAACGTAAAGCAAACTCATACTAAGGTTTGCTGCTTATTTTACAGAACAATAAAGAAAAAATAAAACTACTATTGTTTAGACTAGAATGTGTAAACAAGTGACTGTATTTGTAATGAGTAAGATCTTAGTTGATAGTATTTATTTAGCATTAGTTGCATTTATGAAATAAAACTAATTGATAAATTGACAAATATGTTTTTATTTTCATCATTTGTATAAAAAATACAAGCGCTATGTATAAGTTACATAATATAATATAATATTGCACATTAAATTATAGATTAATCGGAATCAATCCCGAAAAGGAGAGACCTCCACAACTATACAGATTATTAAAATATTTGAGTATTATTTACTAGGTGTAAAAGCATATAATATTATATACCTACATTTTGTTCCTTGAACAATCAATACATTAATAACAATATTAAAAGTAGAGAGATTCAAGCAAAGTATATGAGTACTTTTAATTCTCTTTACATTACTTTTTTAAAAACGTTACCCCACACTAAGTTCTGCGTCGTGAGTGAACATACAAGTTCACATACACATCGCACCCAGACCCGAAACAACAATTTGTGGATCACACAGAGTTGCTCCGGGGGAATCGCACCTACCGCGCAGACTTGGTCAATCATAAAAAAGCAAAATATTGTGTCCGCTTGCAGTAAAAGCGGCACTTGGCAGGTTCTCATCTATAATCATTATTGATAAATTTTTGTATCAAATCCAGAGCCCATCTAGGCTGATCCTTCGGCACCATGTGACCGGCGTTCCTGACCAACGCCTCGGTAAGGTTCCCGCCGGTCTTTATATACCCGGCTATATTATTGCCCACTTTCCAAATGATCCTCGTTGCTCTAAAGTACTCGTCGGAAGCGGAGAAGTTCAGATTGTTTATGAAGTTGATTGTCAGCGGGTATGCTACGATAATGTCTAGTTGTCCGTTGTAGAAGAGCATGCGGTAATGTGACAGTAGCTCGGAGATGGCCGGCGCTACCGACTGCATCATGTCTAAGGACAGCATCAGCTGCACCGTCTCCCCGTCATGGAACGACCTCCCCCCCACATGTATACTCCGCCGCACGTCGTTCTTATGTAACAACTTCATAAATGGCGTCTTCTCGTCACTCAATGTCGATTGCAGAAAATTATAATAATAATTAAACCCTGTATAGAATTTAAACAGCGCGAAATGCGTCACTTCCCCGTCCATCAGTCGGTCCATCAATATATTCGCTTGTGTCCACGCTTCGTTCTTTATTGCCGCGTAAATTTCATTTTGGGTTTTCAGAAATACTTTCCGCTGGTAATTATCCAGCAATCCATGTTGGTACAGAAAGTTCCCATAATCCAACTGATTTATGGGATCCGAGTAAGCATTCCCCAGCGCCATACCTTTCAAATTAATTTTGCAATTCGTTTTAGCATTTTCTTTGTGGATCATCAATCCTAAAGACGGTATGTACTTGCCTGCGTAAGATTCGCCGGTTATATAAAAATCATTGTGTGCCAAATGTGGAAATAATTGGAAAAATTGTCTCAAGGCCCCGTAGAGTGCCTTGGCGACGCAATCCTGGTTGGTGCAGTAACCTTTTGTATTTTGTGTGAAGCTGAATCCGGTTCCCACTGGGCTGTCAATGAATACTACGTGGTAGTGCAGAGCCCAGTGATACTTTCTTAGCACAAACTTGTTGCCCAAGGCCATTAGGGGTCCTAATTCTACGAAGAGTCCGAATAGAGAGCTACTTCCCGGTCCGCCTTGAAGCCACAATAGCACCGGTGCCGTTTTGTTCCTAGTAAACGGATGGAAATACCAGAAATATAGATTGGAGTTGTACTTTTGGTCAACAGTGAAGAATCCGGCGTGACTCGCAACTTCTGGTACATCTAGTAAAAGCACGCGCGTGACATTCTGCGCTGCACCTATTAAACCCTGTTTGAGGTAGGGGGTCACAAATACTGGTGTCCCTGCTTCTTTGCATGACTTCGCTGGTAGCTTCAGCCTCGGATAGATTGGGAAGAATATAGAGTTTACCAAAGTTAACAAGCTCAGTGCTGTGCTCAAAAGTAACATAACATACGATTCGATGCAGTGGTACAGCTGAGACACTCGTAAGGTGAACTATTTGTTCTGTACAAAATCATCGATCTCTGAAACCTTTCGTATGTTTTAAATATTTCGCGTAACATGCTGCAAGCTTTCAAGCAAATATTGCACAAATGTATGTCATTGTCATATGTCGTTAAAGGCTAAAATCCAAAAAGACGAGTTTACAGAGTAAACTGTAATCAGAAAAGAGGTTTCAAACCTTTGGTCGTGATTTTATAAATACCTATAAAAAAATATTAAGCTTATCTACAATTTACATGATAATAGTTATTATTCCCATTTAATTATTGCCATCAAACATAAGATTTATTTATAGTCAAATACTTAGTATTCATCTATAAAATAAATTATAGTAAATTAAAACTCTCAGAATGCAAAATCATTTTTAATAAATCTTGTGATGAGGTTCAGAGCCCACTTCGGTTGGTCCCGTGGTACCATATGCCCTGCATTTCTGACCAATACTTCAGTGAGATTACCAGCTCTCTTAACATATCCAGCTATATCATCACCTACTTTCCAAATCATTCTCTTCGCATTTTTATATTCTGTAGCAGAAGAAAACTTCAGGTTACGCAAAAAGTTTTCTGTGAGTGGGTACGCAACAACTATATCTAACTGTCCATTATAAAACATTATTCTATAATGTGATAGAAGCTCCGATATTGCTGGAGCTACGGACTGTAACAGATCCAGTATTAAACTTAATTGCACTTTTAGTCCATCATTGAATGGTAATCCTCCGACATGTACACCACGGCGGACCTTGTCATTCTGCAATAAATTGACAAATACTGACATATCATCAGCTGCAGCCGCCTGTAAATAGTTGTAGTAGTAATCAAAGCCAGTGTAGTACTTGAAGTATGAGAAATTCGTCATGTCTCCATCCATTAGTCTGTCCATGAGAACATCAGCTTGTTCCCAATTTCCTTGTTTTATTTGATTAGCAATATCTCCTTGGTATTTTAAAAACAATTTTGATTCATTTTCATCTATTAATCCTAATTGGTACAAGTAGTGACCATAGTCCAGTTGGTTAATAGGGTCACAATAGGCATTACCCATTGCAATCCCTTTTAAATTGACTTTTTCTTCGCTTTTGGCATTGTCTCGATGTATTTTTAATCCAAAAGATGGCAGGTACTTCCCTGCATAAGATTCTCCAGCCAAGTATAATTCATTTTGCTTTAAATTAGGAAACAATTGGTAGAACTGCGTTAGAGTGGAGTAAAGTCCTTCTGCTACACAAGTCTCATTGGTACAATATGCATTCTCATTGTCTGTGAAACTGAACCCAGTGCCCACAGGGTTGTCAATGAATATTAAGTGATAATTCAGAGCCCAGTGATATTTTCTTAGAGCGAAACCTTCCTTTTTCGCTATAAGCGGTCCCAACTCCTGAAATAGTCCGAAAAGAGAACTTCCTCCAGGTCCCCCTTGTAGCCAGATAATAATGGGAGCTTCTTCTTTCTTAGAAAATGGAGGGAAATACCAAAAGTACAAATTGGCGTTGTATATCTCGTCTATTGTAAAGAAGCCGGCGTGACTTCGAAACCCGATCGTATCTGTTATAGATACCCGGGAAAGGTTTTGCGCGAGTGATATGGCGCCTGTCTTTAGATAAGGAGTAATAAACAGAGGTTCACCAGCATCTTTCGGTGATCTAGCGTCCAGTTTTATTCTTGGATATAAATTTAGAAAGAATCTAGCGTTGACCACTGAGGATGCACATAACGCCACGAGAAAAATAGTAAACAGTCTCCAAAAACCATTTGTATCGCACATTATTTTCTTCATACTGCCACTAGCTTATTAGACCATATTATTATATTAGCGAAGTAACAAAACAAAATACCACTTTGATATATATTATATTAAAATGACTGAATTTTTTTCATTTATTTGTATTCATTGGTTTTCGGAGAGCGAGTCAATGACCTTTTGACAAAGTTGAACTTGAAAGTTGAAAACAAAGTTCCTTCAATAACGTAACTGGAAAACAAAATGGAATTTAATACTAAAACATAAAGTTTGAATGAGTTTGATAGAATTGTAACGCCGGCTCCAAAATATGATCCAAGTTAGAAAATGGCATAGTTCTATTTTAAGGAATATCACGTAGCATTTAAGAACTTTGCATGTCTTATGCGGTAAAGCTACGATGTCATGAAATGATGAAAATGAAACTATTTTTAACTGATTTCCCGAAAAGGAAATGGTTCTTTATTCATCCTAAATAGGTGTTGTCTGCGTATAAAGAATCACAGTTTACAGATTAAATAAAACGTAAAGTTTGAATGAGTTTCGTATTTCATTTCTGCGAATGTGCCGGCCTAACAGAGAGAAGACACACACACAGACACATAGAATAATAAATCGCACTCGCGTTGAGTTGTTTGCGTTGTCGCCTGTCGGTACGGTATATTGAAAAAAAAGTGTGGTTTTTGATAAGCCGGCTAAAAACAACATTATTATTAGTTGCGAACTAGCATGATAAAAAGGTGAAGCTCACTAATTAGGTCAGTATTCGGGTCGAGATGGCGCGAGCACTGTGGGCTCTGTTAATTTTTCAAGTGTTTATTCACGCCGAGGGTTTATTTCACCGGTATCCGAAATTGAACCTCGGCGAGCGCGATGACGGTGATGCAGGCAAGCCTCTTTTCCTCACCCCGTATGTCGAGAGCGGGAAAATTGAAGAAGGCAGGCGTCTGGCTCGTGTGCCCTTCACGGAGAGTCTCCGCATCAAGAGTTACGCCGGATATTTCACCGTGAACAAGCAATACAACTCCAACCAATTTTTCTGGTACTTCCCCGCAATGGTGCCCAACAATACGAACGCTCCCGTAGTAGTATGGCTGCAGGGCGGACCAGGGGCTACTTCTTTGTATGGCCTGTTCACGGAGAATGGTCCCATCAGAGTACGTCGCAATAAGTTCGAGAGGAGGAAGTATAACTGGGCGTTGAGTCACCATATGATCTACATCGACAATCCTGTGGGCACTGGGTTCAGCTTCACAAATGACAGCCGAGGGTACTGCACGGACGAGACACAGGTTGGTGAGCAGCTGTACTCCACTCTCATACAGTTCTTCCAGCTGTTCCCAGAACTGCAGCAGAACAAGTTCTTTGTGACTGGTGAGTCTTATGGAGGGAAGTATGTTCCTGCCCTCGCATACACTATTCACAAAAAGAATCCATCAGCCAAGCTGAAAATAAACATGAAAGGAATTGCTATTGGCAATGGACTGAGTGATCCAGAACATCAACTGGTGTATGGAAAATATTTGTACCAAATAGGCCTCATAGACTCGAATGGAGCAAAACTATTTGAAGAGTATGAAAATAAAACTAAAAACTTCATCAAACAGGGAAAATGGGACGATGCATTTGCCACATTTGATACTCTGTTGAATGGTGACATGATTGATGGTAAGAGCATATTCACCAACCTCACCGGCTTCAACTTCTACTTCAACTTCTTGCATACAAAGGACTACACTCAGTTTGAAGACTTTGGGCCAATGTTGCAAAAGTCTGCAGTTAGGAAAATGATTCATGTTGGAGACTTGCCTTTCCACAATGGTACTGAGGTTGAAAAGCACCTGAAGCAAGATGTTATGAAGTCAGTAGCTCCGTGGATATCAGAGCTGTTAGACCACTACTATGTAGTCATTTACAACGGTCAGCTAGACATTATTGTGGCCTACCCTTTGACTGAAAACTACCTTAAAAACTTAAACTTCACTGGAGCTGAAGATTATAAGACTGCTAAAAGGTATGTCTGGAAGGTGGATGGAGAAGTTGCCGGCTATGTGAAGCAAGCTGGTAAACTGGTGGAGATCCTGGTGAGGAATGCGGGACACATGGTGCCCGGAGACCAGCCCAAGTGGGCACTAGACCTGATCACTCACTTTACTCATGAGAAAATGTTTTATAAACCTGAAAAGGCTGTGCACTTAGGAATAAATTGATGAATAAGGTTTATTGTGGGTATGCATGGTGCATGGGAAATGTGCAAAGTAATGTGAAAATATAAAATAAACATATCCTCAATGATTTAGTTCCCACAAGTAATTCAATATGTATTTGCTCAAGTTACATGCATCATGGTTTTATAAACTAATAATTGTTACATGGTGAAAGATTTTTTTATATGTATGTTAGTTATGTAGAGCTAGAAAAGGTACCAGTTAAGCATATTGTATTAGTTTCTATGTACTTCATTAGTTAAAAATGATTACTTTATTTTGTCACAGAATATGTTAAAATTGGCCTGTTATCACAAAAACAAACTGTATACATAAATAAAGTAGGTTTTTGCAGGTAGTTATTTGCATATTATGTATTGTGTAAACAATGATTCATGGCATTATCACCGTTATTACTGAACACGATTTACTAGGAAAACTACAATATTGTTACATGTTTTTGTATAATATAAATAACATCACGACAACGCGTAAAATAAAGGATAAGTAAGAGAATATGGCTCTCAGAAATTGTAACATTATTGTATCTAGACAACATCGTCATGAAAACGTAACTTGTTAATTATGAAGTATTTGTTTCAGTGTTTTTTGCATAATATAATCATGTGTATCACCTAAGTTTTTTGAAAGAACTGGTATACCTATAAATATGTTATTGCAGTTTTTAAAACTAATATAGGTGCTATTAAGTTTGTTACCATGTTTTTAAAAGGAATAAATATTTTGTAATGAGAAGCAGTTTGTTTTATTTCGTTTGGACTTAGGAGGACTCGGTAAGGACGTGACCTTGATTGACCATGGTCATTTTGAATGTTAGATACCTATTTACCTAAAATAATATTTTGAGTACCTAATTAAAATACCTATATTATTTTTCTTAAACTTTTTTTATGAGTCCATTTGGTCATTCTTATCAAGGATTAGATCTAGAATCTAGATACCTACTCTATACCTAAATACAGTCAGGAAAAAGAATTGACGACTACCTCTCCTTCCTAAGAGACTGTAGCTATCTATTGTGGCTTCCTGTAAAACTAGTTCAGGTGGGCCCATTATAGCGAATGGCATTTGAACCCTTTTCATCAATTCGAAAATATTGTCTTTACCACAGAATAATAAGTACAAGTATCTACGACTAGTACTACAACGGGTGTAGGTACTTAGCGGGACTCGAAAATTTTGTTATTTTTAGCTCAGAGCCCTAGTTTTTTTTATAGATAGGTATTTATGATTATAATTATTAATATTTAAAAGCTATTCGAAAAGTACCGATACAATAAATATTTCCTTTGATAGTAGAAGCATTCTAATAATGCAATAACAAATTAATGTGCAAAATATAACTAACTCGATAACAACTTCTTTATTGTAATTTCATTTACTTACCTAAATACTTATTATACCTTACACGTGTCGGTATTCGGTAGTAGCCTCGGGTTCGATTTCCGGGTCAAGTTGCGTTTCCTTCTCTTCAATAGCACGTAGTCTGCAATGGGATATCCTATCATTTTATGATCTTTCAAGTTTATATAGCTGGAAACGTTGTAGTTGTACCTACCTATAACTGCCTATCGCTTTGAAGATTAAAATGTGTGAAGTTGTTATTCTGAACATAATCTATGAATATATTAAGTACAAACTGGGTTTTCGATCTCGAATTTCATCTTACTTTAATTATCTATGTACTCTTTTGCATGGTGTTTTAGTACATGTAATGGTGATGTTTCATTGTTTGAACATGACAATATAATGAATGAATTTGTGAGAAAAAATAAAAGCCAATTTATCACAATATCAAATGTTATTTTAATTAATCTTTAACCTAAGTTACTTTATCATCTGGATATGAGCTGTGTTTCAAGAAACCACACAAAACACTTCACTCCAGAAAAGTGAACATTACTTATTAAAATAAATGAAACACACTTGTGTTGACAAAACATTACTTTCCAAATGTCCTTTACCAAGTCAAAAAAAAAAATTGTATATGAAATGATAATAATATATCTTGTAAATCAACCTTTTCTGCACTATTACGTCAATATGGAACAGGTTACAGGGCATTCGGAAAGTATTAATTAACACTGGTTACAAAGGGAATGGAAGTTTCATCTATCGGCCTTCTATATAAGTTGATAGCTCAATCTCTTCTGGCAACTCCGTGATGTTGACATCAAAGCGATCTTGAACTTCATTGAGGATCTTGGCATCATTCTCATCTGATACCATCGTAATAGCTAACCCTTTGGTACCAAAACGGCCAGCGCGAGCCACACGATGAAGGTAGGTGTCGGAGTCTTCAGGCATGTCGTAGTTGAACACAATATTCACTCGTTCAATGTCCATCCCCCTTCCAAACAAGTTGGTGGCGACTAGGATTCTCTTCTGGAACTCCTTGAACTGTTGATAACGTGACAGACGCTCATCTTGAGTCATATTTCTATGTATACCAATAGCAGGGAAGTTCTGATCTGTCAGCAGCTGTGCTAGGGCTATGCAGCGTTGCACAGACTTGACAAATATGACTACTTGGTTGAACTCCAACACATCCAGCAACTCGAACAGCTTCTTGTTCTTCTCATTCTCCTTGAGTTTGACGTAGTGCTGCTGCAGACCGTGCAGTGTCAGCTTGGCTTCATCATCCACATATACTTCCATAGGGTCCTGCATGAACTTCTTGCAAACCGGCCTGATCTCTTTGCTCAATGTGGCAGAGAACATCATCACTTGCTTGCCGTGGGGAGTGTTTCTGAATATCTCCTGAACGTCGCGTCTCATGTCTAGAGATTCCAACATCTTGTCACATTCATCAAGTATGAAGTGCTTCAAATGTTTCAAATTCAGTTTCTTACTGTTCACTAGAGCCAGTATTCTGCCGGGTGTACCAACGACGATATGGGGGCATGCTGTTTTGAGCACCTCCTCGTCTTTTTGTACGGGCATTCCACCGAAAAACACCGACACTCTGACGCCGGCCATGTATTTTGAGAAACGCTCATATTCCTTGCTAATTTGGAAAGCTAATTCTCTCGTGTGGCACATAACGAGTACGTATACATGATTTTCTGAAGGTTCCAGCTGCTGTAGTGTCGCCAGTACGAAAACGGCGGTTTTTCCCATGCCGGACTTGGCTTGACACAGAATATCCATACCAAGGACAGCTTGTGGAATACATTCATGTTGTACCTCTGATGGATGCTCGAAACCGCAGTCGACGATGGCGCGCAATATTTCGGGTTTTAACAGGAAATCTCTGAATCCAGAGCTGTGAATGGATACGTAGGATCCCTTAACCTCTTTCTTTGGCGCCGCTTCTGTCGCCCCGTCAGCGGTCTGCTGATCTGCCTGCTCCTCGTCTTCGTAGTCCAGAAGATCATCGTTGTCAGCCATGATTTGTGGATTTAAACAAATTTATTTACTAATTTAAGGCCGTAATCGATCAGGAGCACGTGAAATTTATTTTGAAAAAATATTTCACAATAATGGCGGCTATGGTTTCGGCGTCAATGTCTACTTTTTTTATCAAACGGTTGCTCATCACTAACTGAATTGGATCCCAGGCTTTTTGCACAAGTTGAACATTTGAGTGGTTTTAGTAATGTTGCTATAAACAAAAATAAAAAAAATACGTTTTTGTAAATAGACAATGACTGTGACTATAAACAAAGTTATTTTATTATTATTTTTTAGTATTAATTCTGTACTCAAGAGTGGGCTTAGTACCTATAATCAATTTTATAATTTAGTTTTCTCACAAACAACCTATCGGCTTAGATAGTCTCGACAATTATTACGGCAAATAACAGTCGTTACGAACTTATGTAAAATAGGTGAAATATATTTTTTGGAAATAAAAACTTTTTTTTAAAGTCGTCGTTTTGCTTAAATTCAATTAAAATATCGCCATGAACACAACAGCTTGAAGCGGGCATCTATGGGAGTCCACTACGACTATGGACAGTTTATATTTCTATAAAGAGGAGGTTGCCGTAATTTTCACACTTGGTAAGTGGGTTTCAGATTTCACTTTCATAAGTTTAGATTAGAGATTAATAGATGATTGCTACCCGGTCTCTGTAAAATATACTCACAACACCAGAGGACTTACGAAGGAAGGACTTACGAAATGGGAATAGAAGGGAGGGGTGGGAAGGTAGGTTATGATTGGGCCTTTAACAACAACACTCTCATGGCAAAAAAACAACGCAAGCGTCGTTTCACTGGTATTCTGTGAAGTTTTTGATATCACTCAAGTCAATCCGGTTTATTCGTAAAGCGAGTTATGCTTCACGTGACAAAATTAGGATGGAAATTAAACACAATACATTAATATCTATTACTTTTATTTTATTCGGTAAAAATCTGAACATGTTACAAGTTGAATGAATAACTACACGATTCTGTATCGAAAGCAGATTTGTTAAATGTTTTTAAGTTTAGAAAATGATTATTTTTTTGAACGTAGACCTTATGAAACGCCAAAATTATTATTTATAACTAGTATCTATAACAATATTAATACAATCATACAATAATGTATGTAATTATGTCTATTTCATTCAGGGCCGGTAGTCTCGACATTAATAAAATTCAATTGATAAAATTTCCAACTTATTGTTTTGGAATAAAGTGGAAAATTGAAAGGAGATTGATAGTATTTAAACAATTTGAAGACAGTCAATCTCTTTTACGATTTAGCGACCAACTTTTGTCGTTACTAATGTCGAGACTACCTTGCTGACCCAGGTTTACTTAAGGTGTGTCCAAACACGGCGTGGCAAAGTGCGCGGCAGCTACGCGCGGCATTCGCGGGACACAAATTTGCCGCGCGACTAGTTTAAACCTTCTGCGCGGCAGTGCCGGGCGGCATGTCCGAGACACGCCGCGCTCTTTATTTCGTATTCACACTAATATAACATCAGCACCTTTTATTCAACGAACGGATGGGCAGAGATACACTTAACTAATAATGAAATGTCCCACATATTTTCACTAATTCTGAGTCTCATGTACCTTATGAGTCAAAAACCACCCCGTGCCGTATGGCCTATAGCCACAAACTGAGCACAACTTTAAACGTTGTCCGCAGCTACAACTTAGGCAATTATAAATTTTGGAAACTAAAAAGTGTTGGTACAGGCTCTTTCCCGAGGCGCCGCGGAACGCGAACCCGTAAGAACATTGACAGCGCAAAAACGTGTAATGTCACTATCTCACTATACGGCTTCAAAGGCTTGAAATCAGCATTCCCGCTCAGGTAGGCATCGACAAAATTCTGTACGGAGTCTGTGGTGATTTCATCTCCATACTTCATGGTTACCATACGCTGTTTAGGAAAGTCTATGGAGGTGAGTAAGGGAACAGCGTCGTCGAGACCTATATGTTCTCTTAGCATGTCCGCACTATCAGTCCCATCGATACCGATGTAGAACATCACATGTTTGAAAGGCTTCTTCTTCAGCCGGGAGTGTCTTGAAGTCGGGTAATCAAAGTCCATAGTTTCATCATCTGAGGAGTTCTGATATGGACAGAACCCTGGAAACTGTATGCTGCACTCCTCGTAGTAAGACTCCGCGGACGGTGTGATCACGGACTCCGCGAATTCTATTTCTGAATCCTCGTCATCTGGAAGGAAAGATGATGTGGTTTAGTTAGTGAACAGTTTTTCTGTGGACTGTCTACACTAATGAAGTTAGAAGAAGTTTAAAAAAACAATATTACTCTAAATGTGAACTATGGGGCTAAAAAATTAGAAGATTTCTAAGAAGACCAGGCACTCGTTTGATCAAAGTCGTAAAATGAGCACTGAGACTTATAATGACTAATGAGTATGTACGTTTATCCAACTGGTTCCCTATATCAATGACCAGCCACAAAAAAAGTTAACGGTGAAGTTGTCAACAAAAGTAAAGGATGAAATTTTATAGTCTTACCAATAAAAAGTACAACAGCTGGGTGTCGCGCCATTTTCAACAACGCCTGCTCGGTCAGCACCGACACTGGTCGCTGCGCCCACGGGAAGTTCTGTGAATAGAAGTCTACATTAAACAGAGGATACCTTGTTTTCATTCATCGAGGATTTGGTGCCCCTTATCGGTGCTGACGGTGGCCACCGGAGTGTTTTTAGTGAGGTAAAAATCCCACACCCAGGCTTTCAAGCCCAAACGCTAGGCGCCTGTTTGAAAGGTTTCCTCCGCCATCAAAAAAATAGAGGATCCTAGTAACTTTCATAATATCCTTTCTTTCATATTATAAAACAAAGGGCTTTGCATTATCTGATCGTGATACACTCAAAACTACTGACTGAATCTAAAATCGGTTGCGAAAACCACTTAATAATCATTAGTTTAGGTACATAAAGCTAAAGTTTTATCTATACTTATAATAAATCCGTAGAGAGGTCAATTGACTGTACATGAAATATATTTCCAAAATAACTATCAGCGGGTGATTAGTAATCGATACTGACGCCAAAAATGCAATTAGAAAAATTTTTGTCTGTCTGTCTGTCTGTATGTCTGTATGTTCTTTATAGAAACAAAAACCACTCGACAGATTTTAACGAAACTTGGTACAATTGTTCTTCATATTCCTGGGAGGTTATAGTATAGGGCTTATCATCACCTACGATCAATAGGAGCAGAGCAGTGAAGGGTGTCGGGAAAACAGGACGAACCTGCTCCATTTTTGAACTTCCGCGCGTGGCAGTTCTTGATGGTTAAAGCTACAGAGAAATCATGTATGACGGAAATATTCTCCTTAAAATTGTTTAAAAAATATGTCGACGACAGCCAAATCTCTATCTTTTATGGTTGACTTACAGTAACACGTGTAACTCCCGATAGCTTAGCAATTTAGAGCTTTCTGATTATATTTGTCTATTCTTACGTTTATAACACTCTCATTCATTCATTCATTAATATTGTAATAAATCTGTAGAAGGGTCAATTCTGTACATTGAAAATATTGAAAGAATAAATAGCGGGGGGTGTTACTGGATCGATACCAAGCCCAAATATGTGATATTTTTTTTGTCAGTCTGTCTGTCTGTCTGTATGTTCAGGCATCACGTGAAAACTAACGGTTCGATTTCGATGAAACTTGGTATAATTATACCTTATTATCCTTGGCATAAAATAGGATACCTTTTATCCTGGAAAAATACGTAGAAAAAAATATATTTTACAGTTTTATTCTATAGAACGCGAACTCAACAGCAGTAGCTCAATAGAAGGATCTCCTTAATTATTATGGGCCTCGCCGTATTTGGGTCCAATAGATATTTGTTTATAAGATGTCATTGTTAGAGTTACTCAAAATGGAGAAATAAAACTTCCACGCGAAGACCGACATCTGTGCGGACGGAGTCGCAGGCGAATGCTAGTCTATAATATAAAAATAAGTCAGGTTTTCTTTCCTGACACTATAACTCTAGAACGCACGAACCCATTTCCACGATTTTACATTCGTTTAAAGTATCGGGCTCCGTGAGGTTTATAGCAAAGAAAATTAAGGAAAAATTCAAGAGAAACGCAGGAAAATAGGGAAAATCGAGTTTGCCGGGTTTGCTAAATAAAATCGGTCGAAATATGGAATGTTCTTTACAAATTCTCTTTTCGTAGGTTATCTATACTAATCTATAAATATTATAAAGGTGAAGAGTTTGTTTGTTTGATTGTTTGTTTGTTTGTTTGAACGCGCTAATTTCAGGAACTGCTGGTTCTACTTGAATAATTATTTTTGTGTTGAAAGTGATTTATCGAGGAAGGCTATAGGCTATAAAAATCACGCTATCCAATAGGAGCCAAGCAGAGCGGGTGAAACTTCGCGGAAGAAGCTAGTTATTATGATTTTTACAAATAAATGGCAAACTACTTACAAAGCCAAGTGGATCGGAAGATAGATGCTGTCTCCCATTAGCAGTGAGGATCTTGCCAGTGGAGTCCGTGATGACGAGGGCAGGTATACCGGCGACGCCCAGGGCTGCTGGCATGGTGAGGCGGGCGTCTGTGGCTGACCAGGGCACCGAGAGGGCTCCCACTGAGGAAACTGATTGCACTGTGCGATTGTAGGATTGTTCGCTCCTGAAATCAAGGAAATAGGTGGTTTTAGTGTTACGCAGTTGATAATCGAAACCGTGTCCTTAATATTTAATCTTCTTCTTTATTTTTTTTTATCCTGTCCCTATCCTAAGCTACTTGAGGTGTTTAGCTACTATAATATGTATTAGGGACAGGGATGTAAAAGGGATCATCACACAGTAGATGTAATTCTTTCACAAACTTCTTTGTCCTCTACACTTCCATTTTTCCACATTTTTGTAAGTTGTGACATTTGTAGCGAAGGTAACTAACAAGGAGAAAATAGAAAAGTCGATACTACCTAAATACATTAACCAACTTGGTAACTGAAACAATAACCAAAAAATGTCTACCTACGTTTCTGAAAATCCCTTAATTCCCTCCCAGAATTCCTTAATCGCACTGTACTTACTTAGCAGTCATCGTCAAATTATTTTAATTGCCCAAATTAAGATTTACGTCTCCGTTCAGCACCTTTGTGATAATGTAGAGGGCGGCCATTTATTTAACGGAGGCCTTATTCTGCTATTACAATTGTGTCGCACTGCTCAGTGATCGACCATTGTGACACAATTGATAATACCACCTGGCTTTATGTGGATACGTACTCCTTTACAATTTCCGATAGTAAAAGTTATATTTGTTCTCTATGACTTCGACGGTGAAAGTTATTATTTGTGTTATGTTTGTTCTAATTTATAGGTCTTAAGTCTTAACCTATATAGTTCGTTAATTTAAGCTGAGTGCCAACGTCCCTTTTAATCCCTAAAAGGGAAGGCAGACATTGACGTAATTGTCAAAGTAGTTACAATGATACGCGATACTCTCACTGTTCACGAGTTATATAATGAGTTTCATTTGGTAAAAACTATTGATAGATATTGCTTAATGAGAAAATAAGAAAAAGAAATCTATAATTTAGTTCCGACCCAGGAATCAAATCCATGTATAAATACCATTTGTTCAACCACTCGATCAATGAGGCACTTAAACAAAAATCGTCAAAGTAAATATTATATTCAGCCCTGTTATATTAAATACATGAAGTATTATTTAGAACCAAAGATATTAGATACTTCTAAAAATATTCCAACTCATAAATTACTTGAGAAATAGTGGTGCGCGTGCTTCTCCGTCGTTCCCGCAAGGAAGTTGATTGCAACATAAATAAATTGTTGTTCTCTAGTTCCGGCCCCGGGATTGTGTTTGCGAATCCCGGGACTAACTTGTAATGAATACGGATTAGGACGGGATTGCTATTTACTCATTACATTTTGTAGTTGTGATTCTGTGGTTGTCTTAATAATTTTTAAACACAATTTATTGATTAATCAGTAATGATGTTGTTCTGAGAGACACACAATGTATTTTCTATTAAAAATCGGTGACAGTAAAGACGTAGGTACTTTATACGATTTATTGTGTAGTATATATAGAAATCTGGAACTGCGGATCACCTGCCAGGTTTACAGAGACACCGGCTCGAAAAGCAGGAGTAGAAACGGGGCCCAAAGCGGGAGAAGTTATTGGATGCTTCGAAATGAAAAATAATCATAATTATATCTATTAAATCGAAACAGAAAAATATTCTCTCAATAATATTTCTTAAACACATTAAAGTACCCTATTAAACACAGAAAAAGTTACAGGGACCCTTAACAATACATCTCTAAGAGGACGCTACGTCTGTGGTTAGGGCAAAAGAGGGCGAGAAAATAAGTACCGTTACTATATATTATATTATAGTATTCTCGCGAATATCAAGTTTTTCCGGAGCAACAATAAATTACACAGTCTTCCACTGTCGGTGAAGGCGGGAACGATCAAATTGCTTTTTTACGACACAACTTTATATCCCATAGTGATGGACCTCGTACACAAATCCCGGGCAAAGTGGGATTTTTATTGACTGGGATTTTAAGACTCCGGGATTATATTTTGATTGGGGTTGTGTGAGCAATGGTTTTTGATTTTGTGCGATTGTTAAAAAGGTAGAATAAATTCAATATACCAAGTGAATTAAGTACTAGGTATAAAAAACGGTTAAAATCACTGGGAAAAATGATTAAAAGCCAAGGCTCGGATACCGGTTAAATTTTCAAACCGTTATTATGTACTTGTACGCAAAACCTTTACATTGGGTTTCGTTCGCGAAACCGGTTTTTTTAAACCGGTATTTGGAACAGTATTTTCATAAAGGTTTTTTCGGATTAACCGGTTTAGAGCAATAAAAACCGGTTAATACGACGCACATCAAAGAAACGCCGCGCGCTGTTCAGCTTATTTCAATAATAATATTTCAACGCGTGTACCGACATGCCCCTCGTCGAATAAACCGGTTAATTTAGGTTAAAATAAAGTTCTTTAATGTTCACGTTCTTAAGAAAAGTTCGGAGGAAAACCGATATAAACCGGTATTAACCGGTATTTTTTAAACCGGTTCCGAGCCTTGTTAAAAGCAATTAATCGGATAGAAAACTGAAGGCAAACAAGCGTATATCAGTTTAAATCAATTCTTTTTAAAATATGGGTGCCTAAGTATAGAATCTCTCTTAAAAGTGTTTCACTAAAACGAGAAAGAGTAAACCGTCGTTTGCGTTGCTAAATAAACTCTTTCAACAGTCTGACTAATGAATTGAGCTAGTTAGAAGCCAACGCGATAAACCTACTTCCTTGTAACTCGTCAGCAAGAGTCGGAGTTAACGACCAAATTAACTTTTTTTACGACCAAATTACTTGGTATTATTATGACGTTGACAGCGGGTGACATCTGTCATCGTGTTTTTTTAAAGGGTGGCAAAAGTAAGCTGCTTATTGAGGCTAGGACCCGTAACGACGGTAATAGGTGTAAGCTTTTACCGCTACGGTCGGTGAAGCGAAATGAAACGATTATATCGACACCAGCAATTTATACTACGCTAACTCGAAATTTGGTAAAAACGTTTTTTTATGCCAAGTTGCTTAAAATGTGTTTTTACATACGTCATAAAAAAATTGAGAAGAAATATGCAAAAATAAGAAAGTTACAAATCTTATAAAACGCTAAGTAAAGGTACTTTTTGAAATCACTCGATTTATATTACGCCAACTATTATTAGCGGAGTGTGCGCGGGGATCATTTTGGTCAAAGTTCGTGCAACACTGCACTAACTCATAGTTAGCGTAGTTTAGTGCGTTCGTGTGTATACTTGTTCGTTTGTAAAATGAACTACTTAGCGACTTTTACATAGTAAATACTTATGTGTTAACGTATTAATTAGTTTATTAATTGTACGTTGAATATTCTTTTTGTAAGTAAGTACATGTTCTTTATAAAACTATTGAAATATGCATCAGATGATTGATCATGCTCTACGACCTCCCGTACTACACTACGCTAACATAAGTTAGACGAGTATAAGATGTAACATTTTTTGATGAATTACGTTTATATACGGCTTACTTACGCTAAATCAAAAAATAGAAATAATTAAGGAAATATAAATATGGGATATTACAATGAATAAATTACATATATATTAAGCATATCAAATTTCAAAAAAGTATCTTAATTAATGTAAAAGTTATCACGTTTTTCCCTTTAAACGCCTCTACTGTAAAGTACGCTTTTTCGAGTTAGCGTAGTATAAATTGCTGGTGTCGATATTTAAACTGAAATAATTTATCGAAGAAAAGCCCCGATGGTTATTTTTTCTTTGCATAGTTTTGCTTATAAAAACAATGTTTCTAATTTTTGCTCTTGTTTAGGATGTTCTAAGGTCTTCAGGGATCTGGTTGACAAATACTGTAGATAATCTATTCATGAAATAAAATGTGTTTGGTGGGCAATGACCCACAATACCAAACATGCCTTAAGGATTATATCAAAAATCAAAACAAAGCTCATATCATTTGCCTTCTCTCACTCCAAAGTATCTACTAATGTGCCTTAACAAGTCTTCTAGTTGCTAAAGACAATTTATTAAAACAAAACACATTAACAACAGGCTGTTGAAATTGAACGTCTAATGTCAGCAAGTTTTGCAGTTACCATTTTGAGTTTAATGTAAAAAGTTAGCTGACACACAGAGACAAACGACTTCCTGACGACCCTTGAGGCTTATCGCTGCGATCTGCAAGTTACGAAGGATTTCACAGATAGTTTTGTTATTGCTTCAAGATTTGGAGACAGTACAATTTTAGAAGGGTATAAATGAGGTGGCGGGCTCTTCAAAAATGACGGGTTGGGTATCCGGATCTCTCATTAAGGTACCATTTTTCTCATTATAATCTTTGGTAATAAGTTTACTAATGAAATTACACCTTCATATTCTCCCCAATTAATAAGCCTACTAATGTGTTATTTTTTCTTCAACTCCACATATCACACTGAGCAATGAAAGTATTTGGACTACACTTTCAACACAAGAACACGGATTGATCGTAAACCGAATAACCGTACTGTCGATCAAATAACATATGTCCCAGAAAAATTGAGTTTATTTACAAATGTATCTATCCAGTTAGATGAGTAAGCCATATTCTTTCACAACGTCTCGACAATTTTTTCCCGCCATAACTCACTTGCGCGCCATTACGCCTCGGCGCCATGACACCCGACAAAAATAAGCACAACAAAATAAGACATTGTGTAGAAACTTATTTTCATAATAAAAGAAGATTAGCATATCTATGGAAAGCTTTAGATTAATACTTTTTTTGGGATTTTTTATAAGAAAAGAAGCTTTTCATAAGTTAGATGTGAGAAATACATTCGACTGAGTTATTATTATGTTATTTATTTCGATGTTTTTTTTTTTATGGAATAAGCCGGTACGGTAAACAATCGCCGTCGCCCATGGACACTTGAAACATCAGGGGCCTTACAAGTGCTTTACCGGCCTTTTGGGGGTTAGGAATTCAACCCTTAAAAGATTGGGAACGGGGGTAATTGAGCCTCCGGTTGAGTCACACAACGCAACCGTTGTTTCACGTCGGTTTTCTGTGAGGCCGTGGTATCACTCCGGTCGAGCCGGCTCATTCGTGCCGAAGCATGGCTCTCCCACACTTAAAGATTAAAACGAGAAAAAACATACCAAGTTTTTATGGACAGTAAAACACAACCCTGTGTTTTACATTTCGCAGTACATTACATCAAGTCAGAAGGGCGCCAAGTAACGAATAAATAAAACGTAAAACACAACATAACCTTTTCTGCCTACTTTAGATTTAATACTACTGGCAACACCGTTTGTAAATCATAATTCAATATTTTACGTGCATGTGTATTTATGTATTTTATTAATATTGCATAAGGGTAAGTTATGAGGGTTGGGTTCAGTTACAAACTTATGACTTAGGAAACGGCTTACCATATTTCGAGGATATTGTGGGGAGCTGGAGAATGGCTATAGAACACGACAACCCTTCTGTGTTTTTATATCTACTTGTACTTAATGTCCGTGGACACAACTTTTTTAATGTTTAACTAGCGATCCGCCCCAGCTTCGCATGGGTGCAATGGTGATATATTATGCATGTATTATACATATAAACATTACTCTTAAATCACTCTATCTATTAAAAAAAATCGCATCAAAATCCGTTGCGTGGTTTTAAAGATTTAAGCTTACAAAGGGACATAGGGACAGAGAAAGCGACTTTGTTTTATACCATGTAGGGGCAGAGAAAGCGACTTTGTTTTATACTATGTAGTGATATAGGATTTTTGATTTTACGACACAGTTTATCATCATACAAAAAAATGGTTAAGCTTGATAACCAATGCTAAAAGTCGTCATATTCCTCCCCAAAATTCGTGATATTGTTGCCAGAGCTAAAAATCGTTGGAACGTATTAGTCATAAAAAGAACACAGGCAATATAGTTTGTACGTGCTCATAAAATGGCGCGGCCCTATGAATATGATACCGACGTAAATTGGCCGCGGTTTGCGCAGTTCGGTTATCCGATACGAAATGTGATTCGAATGTTCGTTACCTGGCCATTAATGGTTCTGTTACACGTTCATAATTGCTGTAATACGAGCAGTAAATTGGTATTGTTAGGCTTCAAAATTGTGGCGGAGTGGCCTAACTATTGCTAACGAGATAAGTGTTGTTTATGGGTTTTAAAATCAATTCTAGTCTAGATATAGAAATTCTTGACTAATAAAAAAATTGGATATATACGATACATACACCAAAATCACATTTTTTACAAAGTTTCTCTATCACTTTGATTCGACTAATTGCTGAAATAGCTGAACCGATTTTGACGGGACTTCTAATGGCAGGTAGCTCATATACGAACGAAGGAGTAGGTAACTAAGGCTTCTTTTATTATAGAAAAACATATCTTAGATAAAGAAAAGAGATAAAGAAAAAATAAAGAAGCCAAATTCTTTCAGAAGTAATTATTCTACGCGGACGAAGTCGCGGGCAACAGCTAGTAGTTTTATGAAGCTAATTTGGTGCAGCTCTATCTACTAGTATAAGGGGTGAACGTTAGCGCGGATGGTCCAGATAGATTTGATTCAATTTTCAAGAAAATCTATTGGATCCTGGCACATCGCCAAGAGCTCTAAAAAGTACCCGGGTCTGTTTAACCGGATTAGCCGGATGAACGTCTTCATACTTGGTTTTATACTTTTTACTATATAAGTTATAACATAAATGCACTTAAAGGCATTCTATTCATTCTTCTTTTTAAGGATCTTGCCTAGTCTTAATGTAACACGAAGAAAAATATAATTTTATTATAACTTTCGTGAGACTAAATTAATTATTATGTTATCAGCCTACTCATGTAACTGTTAGACGAGGAACTCGACTAGTTTCAAGCCATGCTAGAGGTTCATATTTGTGTCTTCCTCGACCTCGTCAAACAGTTACGTGAGAAAGCCGATAACATAATAATTAACGCAGATGAATAAAAAAAAAATTCATGATCTTTTATTCCTTATTAGGTAATAGAATAGATAAATAATACAAAACCTTTAATACAAATAAACCTTACAATACAACCTTTAATACAAATAAAACCTTTAATACAAAAGTACGATATAAAATTATAGCAAAGAAAATCTCGTGACCTTATTGACGCAGCAATGCCAGGAATGAGGTGTAATTTCATTTTTCTTTAAAATTCTCTGCGTAGAGAGCTTGGTATTGGAATCGTGACTGCTTTTAATAACTTTATAAAAAGATTCCGTGGCTAAGTTCCGTGAGATTTTTCCCAAGAATTTTCAGATTTCATGCTTTTTAATTTAGAGTTTCTGAAGTGCCTGAAGTCTTACTTCTGTAGCTTATAATACCTATTTGATTTTCGTCGGTCATATCTTTATTTCTTTATGGAATACTGAGGGGCAAACAAGCATACGGGTCACCTGGTGGTAAGCGATCAGCGCCGCCCATAGAAAAGACTTGTATCACAAATGGTGAAAATTAGCTGTACATTGTATAGTGGCATTACGTCCCGTAATGTGCACCTCTGCCTACCCCTACAGGGATAAAAAGCGTGACGTTGCATACATCTTGCATATATCTTTATATACAAGATACTATATTTTTATAATACCAGATAAGAAATCTGTCTTATTTAGTTAAATTCCATCAACAAATTGACCTTAAATTTTCACATAACGCCGCTTGGCACGTCAGCACGACCATAGAATTTGATTCCCTCCGCCATGGCGCAGGGATTATAGCCATGAACCGCCGTACGGGGGCGCTGGAGGTAATGCCATCAAATGTGATAACGTTCAGGGGAAACTACAGAGATAGGGGAGAAGACTAAATCTGTGCAAAGCGTAAAATGTTTACAATTGAGATAGTTATTGACTTTCTTAGATACTTTTGCCTTTTTAAAGGATAATGTAGGGGTAGAGTATTTTATTCTCACAAACAGGATTATACGCATACGCATGCGATATTATCGACCGATAATAACGCGCCTGTGTGGCCTTAACAGTACGATATGATTAAATTAAGCAGCTAGGGAAAGTGTGCGTACCGATACATACTTAAGTGGGTATTAAGTAAATAGTTCTGACATTATCTGAGCCTTCTTATAATGTGTATTAAGTAATCGTATCAATGAGTATTGATTATATTATCTCGACAGTATTATTAAAGGGTTATTAAGTGACTTTCAACATACCTCTAGTTAAGTAGGTATCTAAGTTTACATCAAATTGCTCATCATTTGTCTATTTACCAAATGTAACGTTCTTTGTTAGACCATTCCCTTTGTTTATATTCATAAAGTTGATACATCAAACAATGAGAGTTCAATTTTGACCGATCTTTTGTGGACATATCCCTTCTCACAAACTTCTATTTTCATACAGTGGTTAGTTTCTTATCTACATTAGCTCCTGATAGCATCCACCAGCTTATTCTAAAGCCAATTAGTGCAGTGCCCAAACATGGCCCTTCTCAACTTCCATTTTATTGGTTGGGGTGGTTTATCAGGAGCCCACAGGCGCGTAATCGGCGTTATACCGGAATCGGGTATCCCCGTAACGGGTTACCCGGGAATAATAAGCATCCTGGCTTTATTAGAGCTTGGGCCGCGATAAATCTAAAGGGTCTCGGTTTAATGTAATTTGCCGTGTGGGCCCGACTTTAAGGTAATCGTAAGAAATTTGGTTAGATAGCGCCAGTAAATTGTAGTTAAAAGCCACACGCAGTTAGTCTTGGTGAATAGAGGTTAGGAATTGTACGATTTCGTTGCATAAAATAAAAAAATAGATGGTTGTAGGTAGCATTTATTTGAAAACTAGCGACCCGCCCCAGCTTTGCATGGGTGCAATGGTGATATAATGTATGTATTATACATAAAAACTAAAAAACCTTCCTTTTAAATTAGTCTTTTTATTAAAGAAAAATAGCAACAATGTCCGTTGCGTAGTGAAAAAATTTATTTATTGTAAAAATCTACTTGTTTGTATAAAAACAACGAACAAAATATTATTAACGAAATAGTTCCATGCTCCAATGTTTTCTTTTTAGTTTTAAACCTCCAAAGTAAATGTAAATAAAATAAAAAGGCCCCTCCGTTTTACGCAAAATTTATTTGATACTACAAAATTGTGCGGAAGGTTTTTATCAAGCTGCTTCACTTGTTCGCCCCACAGGCGTTTTGTAATGAGGGCTGTACCCCAAATAATGGCAACACAATACAAAACAGTGTTGCCCGCGTCGCGAAAGCTGTAGCAACGTAATTTTATGAAATTTAAAAATAGAGGAAGATTTTCTTTGTAAGTTTGGAAGGGAGAAAATGTTTTTATTTTTGTAGTTTTTTTTTTGTTACGACTTGAATTGTAAACATCTTAGTTGCTATTCGTTTTTTTTATAACGTCACGCCTTTATCCCCAAAGAGGTAGGCAGAGGTGCACATTGTGGCACATAATGCCAGAATACAATCTAAACCCACTTTTCACAATTTATGTTGTAAGTCCCATGTAATAGGTGGTGAGCCTATTGTCATATACCGGGCACATTTCCAGACTCCGTGCTACTACTAAGAAATTTTCAAAAACCGAAAAAAGCCCAGTAACACTTCGCCCAACCCGGGAATCGAACCCGGGACCCCTTGCCTGGCAGTCACACTTGCAACCACTCGGCTAACGAGGCAGTAATTACTTGCGTCTTACTATTAAGTGGTTAACTAAAGTATAAAGTAGGTCTTACCTTGACTTGACTAATGTCTAATTCTGAGAAGCAACTGATGTCTGACATTTCTATAAACTACGTCAAATCTAGCAACACCAATTCTAGCTGAGAAATGGGGCATAAACGCGTTGAGTTTATTACATCGTCGGTTGGATATAAATCCCGGGAGGATACACTCACCGTTAACGTTTAATTTAGATTTGTTTGTTCTAACAATCCAGTTTTAATTAAGAACTTAGCGGGATCATCGGGGTTTGCTCAGTGGCTGAATGCTGTAATACCTTGGTCTGTTATTAATGAAAAGATTAGATCGCGTGGCTATGATTATATTTTGTTTTATCTGTTGGATTAAATGGCTGCCCATGTTCGTATTTCGAAAAGATTGAACATTTTGATTGGTTTCGCATTAACTATAGTGGAAGTGAATAATTATTATATAGTATTAGAAAAAAGAATTTAGTTCCAAACTATATAAATATGAAATCTTAACTCTAACTGCCGCACTCAAAGAATTTAATGATAATGATTACTTAAACTATTCCTTAGTAACGGATTTTGTACTGAAAACAATGATTAAAGACTGGGTTAAGTAATCAGTAAAAAAATGCCGCTACGGCAGTAAATAATGTCATTTGTTCCAAAACAATTGGAAAAAATTACAAACAATTAAATGCATTTTCTCATTAAGCCAGAGCGTAAAATATCATGGATTCTTTATAAGCGTGCGCCTGCAACATTAATGCTACAAGTAGTTGTCGTGTTACTTTACTTTTTGCCCCCATTTCGTGTAGAGCATTTACTAGAGAGAAAACTGCAAAGAATGCACAATACGAGCGCGATGAGAATTCTTATCTTGGAAACTGAGTGCAGTCGCTGTGAAACGATTGTCATCGCCATTGACATTTCTCGAGTAGGCAAGTGTTACTCGGTGTCTCGGTGATATTAGAATCTAAGTGTTGTTGGGAGCTCTGAATGCATCTTTGCTTCTATTTTTATTTTAATGGTTAAATGAAAGATTTAAACTAAATATCTTAAGGTGAGTATAGACTACACAATTAACTTGTTACAGAACAACGAGCCGCTATCATAGAACGAGCCATTCTATGATATGTTCTAGTGTATCATCCTTTTACGAACTAAAATAGCCATTTGGAAGTCTTTGGGTGTTACAATACACCCAAAGACTTACCAAATTATTTAACATACAAACCATTCGTAAGGACATTACACAGAAATTCCCCGGAAAATATTGTAGGTAATCTATAAAACAATTGTATAAATGAAGTATTTGCTCCTACTCCAAAACTTTGATTCGTTTTTTTTATCTAAGCATTGTTATCTCATATGACTAAAAAAAAATACGTGTCCAATATTTTTTCATTACCTAACTGACGGACTAAATAGATTCTTAATTTTCATACCCGGCATCATCCCTATCTCCAAAAGCCTTTTTGGATACGTAAATGGTACGTAAAGAGCCTTATTTACGCAGCGGACAGAGCACACCTGCCTTTTATTAGAATGATTAAAGATTTGTTTTCATAACAAATGGGTATACGTATGTACTTAGGACTTTAAAATTTATTACATTTGGTTTGTATACATTGTACCTACGGAACAGGGTGCGTGATTTGTGGTCTGAATTGAAATTCAGTCGATGGGAATGAGTTGTGCTATTCCTGGCTGGTTTATGCACCATCATTATGAATTTAAATCTAGCGTGAAGCTATTACTATGAAGGGACTATTGTTAGCGTTGAATTGGATGCCAACGTTGCGCCTAAATATAAAGGCTCCCAACTGAAGTGATCCTCGGTTACTATTAGTTACTAATTTAAACGTAATTTTTTACTAGTGGTCGCAATATCATCTAATGACTCCCGCCTAAATATAAAGGCACTTAACAGAAGTGATCCTCGGTTACTATTAGTTACTAATTCAAACTTTTTTTTAAACTCTATTCATATGACACGTGAGAATATCATCGCAATGTCTATCGATTTTGACGTTTTGTCAAATACGATCAGATACTATGCATGTGTGTGTAATGTTTTATTTATTGATTTAATGTACTTTATAAGCATTATTTTTGAAAAATATTAACGTTCCGCAATTCTCCTACACATAAACTATAAGTGTACCAAATTTTATGCTCCAACGTTCGCGCAATTTTCGTAAAAAGCGGTCCAAATTTTTTGCATCACGTATTAATATATAGATTATAAGGTCTACTTATATGAACTAAAAAGCCATTATATTTTAATTAGATAGGTACCATTTCAATATTGCCTAATTTTGGTTAAGAAATCCATGTAGGTACAAAGTATTCATTCACGTTAAAACAAAATGTTCCGCTGCTGCCGCTACATTAAAGTATACGTATTTACAACAAATTCCATTTATAACACAAACAAGAGAAGCGGTGGCGGAAAGCCATTCAAAATGGCACGGGCTACGCAATTAAATTAAGCCGATAACAGCGCAGTAGAGGGAGGCCTCGACGCCATGTTGATGTCTGTACCCTTAGTACGAGTTTGTACTTTTTTAAGTAATCACGTTCGCGTTCTGCGTTCTGATTGGCCAGCAAAAATAAACCAACCAATCAGAGCGCCGAAATCGCTCTCGTAACGTAAAGCAAACTCGTACTAAGGTTACTGTACGCAGTTCCCGCGCAAAATTCCCTCCTTTCCATTGACAACGCGTCGTTGACGTTTGTTGTTTTTTTTTATGCAAGCATCTGCAAGCTTATTATGCCAATGCAATGAGTTCGCATGATGGAAAATGTAATAAAGATCTGTGAGAATATGTTTCGTGAATGTGGTTCCGAATGTAAAGGGATGTTGTTGGGGATTTCATTTCGAGATATTTTATGAATGGAGTTATGTGTGTGCTTCTTTCATGTGTTTGAGTAAATTTTAAGCTTAAGGTATTAAGCTATTGTTGTTTGGAATATAAAATTCAAAGTTAGAAATATTGCGCCATATTACTCAAAAAGACCATTACAAACGAACTTATTGACTGCTATACCAGTATACCTATAAGGAAATGTGCTGTATAAAAAAATGCAGAAACAGCTTGAGTATTTTAATTAAATTGAAGCTTAAAACATCTGAGCTCTCGAAAACTTTTTAAAAAACGTCCCCAGACTTCGAAACCCCTCAGAGTTTATTACAAGCATTCACTTTTATGCGAAAATTATCTTTTCAGTGGTAAAAAGGCTGTGTAAACTTTGTGGCCGCCATGTTAAGATAAAAATGGTTTTTACGAGGTAATCATTTTTTTTGTGACAAAATAAGAAAATGGTTTATTAGTTTTTCGTGATTATTCTGTCGCCAGCGTTGTGTTTATTTAGTATTTACTAAGGTTGTTATGTAAGAGGGTATTTTTTCACAAAGGTTTACATGTAATATGTAATAAGAATAGTTTTACTTTATGAAGTTTCTGCTGCGGTAATCATAGTTATACAGTTACTACCTAGTCGTAAAATAGGCACTATTTGAATTTTGCATGTCATAAAATAGCAGGAAATCTTTTATTCTCGTGTAGAGTAACTTTCTACTTAGTGATGAAATATTACTTCAGTAAAAAAATTACAAGTATTTTCTACCTAGGTACCTCTTTACCGACCTCTTTTATTATTCACTTTAATAAAATAAATACCTAACGCTTTCAAGTTTCAACATTCAAGAATCCTTAATTAAGCACTCTCATAATAGAGCATCATCAAATACTTTCAAAAATTTCCTCCCAAATTTCCTCCCAAATTCTGCCGACCACACAAAATAACAGGGCTGCCTGTACGTAGCTACTATCTATGTGCTTAATAACCGACGCACGGACAACCCTATTAATTAGGGCTGTCGCAGGGGTCGAAACAAAGCGATTAATTTGGAGGAATTGTTTTCCAGACCTGTAGGCGGCGCTGTGGTTATGGTGTGCTAATTTTTCATTCAATATATGTATGTATTGGATAGCTCTCTCAGTATTTTGTGATCTATACCTATCTAGTCACAAAGTGAACTGATAACCTGATGAAGGTAGCTGGAAGCCGTTGAAGGCAGGTCGTTTTCAATCACCCAATTTGAAAGTATCAGGGCTACGTCTATTATATGTTCAATAATGGAGGTCTTGTGATTGCTAGTAATATTAGAGCGTATTTCAACTTAAAGTTGGATAATTATATGTACCAACAAATTATAAAAACAAAATAACTCGGTCAAGTGCTACAAGTATTAAGTAAACTCATTCCTGATCTCCACAAATAGCAAAAGAACCATGTTTCTCTTCAAAACTCTAGCTAGCACTGACAAGGCCAGAAATATTAGTAAACTTCTAAAATTGTTTGCAACATTTTGTTATCGATCCGCTTCGACAGCCCTATCGCACCCCTTCCATTAGTCTGGCTACCTGTCGCGACTGGCGTCTGTGACGTCATCCACCCTCGTTGCTTGCACTGGGGGAGGTCGGAGTTCCTACCAAATATTCGCAATTATTGTGCAATTCCATCAACAGTGCAAAGAGCATAATGCCAACAAAAAGAAGCCATGTTCTATTGTTCATTCAGCCGGCTCATCTGACGGACTAAAAGGCAATAAGTTGATTTAGAACCTTGTCAAAGTTATGGTTCTTAATTTGAATTTGAAGTTTTTTAGTCTTTTGTCTTTTTTTTCGTTCTTTTCGTATTTTGTTCGTCGTTTTTATAATTTGTTTTTCTTGTCCGCATAGCACGCTGCGGACGGATCGCACGCAACGGATTTTAGTTTGTCTTGTATAGAAACTCACACAACAGCGTCCACTGATCCGCATCGCACGCACCGGACGGATTGCATGATTGCGTCAAACGGATTAATTTTTCAGACTGCGTCCACTGTATCGACAACGATCGGATTGCCGATGCCACTTTCACTCGGCTTACCTTTAAGCCACTTTACTTCTAGACTAAACGCTAATCCGGTTAATCACTAGTTACAACAAAAGGACAGATATTAGGTACTTCAGGATGACCTTAACCTACACACACGACAAAAAAAGGTTTATTCTTCTATCATTTAAGAGAAAAAGGTCCATTGATCTTTGAAAGTAATTCATTTCCCTTAGGTACACCTAGTAGGTAGTACAATTTGTGAAAGTATATTACTTAGGAGTTAATACGATGTATTTACTTGTTTTATTTGAATCGAGTCCTTTACTTCACCTTTATTTCCCTTGGGACCGAGTTAGACGAATGGCCATTATCTTAAAGAAAATAGGTTAGTATTGAAAGCTCTTTGTTGGTTGTTGGTAACTCTCATACAATACAAACGTGTGAAGTTCTTGTAGTGGCCGGGTTTTGGTATCGCACGGACTTTTGTCAAATCATATACGATCTTAATAGGTAACTTTAAGTTATACGTGGAAAGTGATAAATAATATTGATTGTCAAAGAAATTAATTATTTTTGCATATCAAATAATCTGTTTGTAAATGACCCACATTAATAGCATTCGATAGTCTATTGCTGGACTATATGCCTACCTACTCTAGGTACATTTTATACTAGTAACAGAGTTAAAAGATCTTACTTTGAAAAGTGGAACTGACGTTTTTTCTAATAGAAAAAAACCCCATCTTATAAAATAAAGATTAACAAAACCAACTTTCCAACATAAAAAGAAACTAAGTTTATTTTCCTCTACAAAATAACTAAAAGAGTTTCCATGAAAAATGAAAAACAACGCGCGCTAACCGCCATTACCGCTCACCGGAGCTTGTCAAGATTAGAATTAAAAAAAAGCAAACTGTCACATGCATAGTGAAGTGACTTTAGAGAAGATCAAAGCTGTCTGTGGTCCGGCAGAGCGTGCCACAATCATGACACGACTATCGCATCCCTTTGAGGGGGCTAATGAATACCCGCTTAGGCCAGAGACTAGGCAGAGGAGATAAGTAATTAGAGAAAATCTTGACAAAGTTATTGAAGTCTTTTACCGTATTATTTTTATAGCTATTCGGAAATTATCGTTTGTAGAAATGGTATGATATTTTCGAAGATTTTGTGTTGGTGTGTAGGTTATTTTTATGTTATAAGCCGGTCATGTTGCCATCGCCCGTGGACACCTAGAACACCAGTGGCGTTACAAGTGCGTTGCCGGCCTTTTGGGTTTAGGAATTTAAGGGTTGTTGGGGAATCGGTGATTGGGGGAATCGGTGAATCTATTTATACGTGTTTTTCTTCAAATTACAAGTGTCTTATGTTTTTCTTAATTTATATTGCTAGGTATTAAGCGTATCTATTAGGTATGTACTTAACCATCAATTATTTGGATTTTATAAAGAAGCAAAATTTATTGTCATTCCGCAAATAAGAATCCATTTCTTCCGAAGATATGTTGATAGATAGATTGAAGACATACGTTAAGCACAACTTCTTGTTTTGCATAACAGCAGTGTATGCAAAAAAGAGAGTAACATGGCACATGCATAATGACACTTCACTAAGATCAAAGAGCACGTGGCTCGCAGCGACACGATCACACCCTTTGACGACATAATGAAATCCAGTTCCAAATAGATTTCACTAAAGAAGTAAAGCTGACACGTCTGCACATCCGACTTAAATATTCGTCGCCAGTAATCACTGACGTTCGAAGCTTGAAATTAAAATCTCCGAAATGCTGTCTATGCATAGCGGCCATGTTTAAATTTGGTCTTTTTCAGTTTGGGCGGGAAATTATTTTTAAGGTTATTTTTTTTGTAGGATATTTAAATGTTTAAAATGTTGTTTTTTTTTGTCATGAAAACTAGAAAGTGTTTTGAGTAAGACGTTTATTTTAACACATGCCTCAGAAAATTATGTTTACGTCTAGAAAAAATTGAGTGGTTATAAAATTCTGTTTATGAATGTCTCTGGTTTATGATCTCGCGCCTATTTGGATGCTTGCCAAGTAATGTAGGTTACTATGCCTATAGTGCAGATTTCAAAGTTCACTCTTTTGTATGGCAAAAAACTTTAATGTCAGTTATTTCCTGGACGGGCAAGTAAATAGAATGTCGAGAGGACTTACTCATAGCACACTCATACTTTCGGCAGCTGTCCTACAATTTTAAGAGATAGCTTATGCTCATTCCGACTATTATTGAATACTGAGAATTCAGGACAAAACTAATTTAGAAATCTTTTCCATATCAGATGAAACTCACAACATAATAGGTATGAGAAATGGTAAAACCCAACAATATTCTAAGGGCTCAACACTATCGCCCACAACTTGGAATTTAACAAATCCGCTTTACATTAATTCACTGAAACAATTTAAAATAATGAATATTCCTTCTAATTAATTCAACTTACGGGTCTAAAGGAGCATAAAACGAAGTGATTTAAAACCCAGGTGAGGGTCTGTGAACAGTTCAGGATTGCCTGTCGTCCGAAACGACCTGAATTTTAATTGCTTAAGCCTCGAACTTTCCACTGAAGTATTAACTATTTCGTTTTATGTGGAATGGGTAATGCCTACCTTTCCAAGGATTTTCTGTTAAATGAGTATCGATTATTGAGTGAGAAATTGTTTACCAGGTTTGGCAAGCGTAACTTGCCAAACCTGGAAACTAATACATCGGATAAAATTAAAGATTAAATTGGGTCAGCGACCCATGTAAAGGGTTTATTAAAAAGTGTCACACAAAAAACATAAGGTTTATAAAAGTGACTGATGCCTTGTATCACTGAAAAAAAATAAAATGGTGATGGGCTGTTTATACATTTATTTATAATCGGTTGTCTAGAATTCTAGATGGTCTAATGGAGTTATTGTTTCTAAAAACACTGATGGACTTCAAAGCCTTCAATTCAGTGAGCAATGAGCAGATAGACTTATCTGACTGGTCAATGAAAGGTACTGGTGATATACTTTATCTTTAGTCACTCTTTCTCGACATCGAGTCAAATCGCAATTCTTTAACAGACTTTTCCAAGTAACCGTATCATTATAATAACAGGTATCATCTTTTATGGTGTATACGAATTGCGATTTGAGTCTGTCGTTCAGACGTTGCTTGCTAATTGCTATATAGGGAGTAGAGACCGGTAACCAGAGTCGGTAAAAGTTTCATTATTATTAATTTCGAGAAGGAGAACTTTTAAAACACAAGATGGAAAAAATTCTCCGTACACTTTTTCTTCCGAAGAAAAAAATGTCAGAAAACTTTGCTTCAGGCTCTCAGGTATTGTATAACTTATTAATTTGTAAAAGTGTTCGAGAAGTTCTGTTTTAAAAAAGTCGCCATCGATGAAGCGAACGGATTCGATTCGATATAACGACACCGTCCCTACCTATGAATGGTGCACCGAACGAGGGCTGCCATTTTGTCTCGCGGCCATTTTGTGAAAATAAACATTTTTGAGGAAATTCTTTTAACAATAGCAAATGATGAATTTGTTGCGGAAGATGGATGCGTGAAAGGTGATATGAACAGGAAGGTAGTAAATCAAAGAAGACGGGTGATATAGGGGGAGTGGGGAGGATGAAAGAATACAAATGTGTCTATTGTGCTGGCTGTTGATGGTTACCTATAGTCGTTTGTAGGCATCATAGGTATGTTTACCTATTTGTATCGGGATAATAAGGAAAGGAACAAAGAAACTCAAGATATGGAATAAATAACGAATGATTGCATTTAGATGACTTGTTTTCACGATGATTTTGTTACTAAACTGTTACTAAAAGACAAGTTTTTGTCAGTGCTCTAGTTTTGAATAAAATCGGATCTTTTTGAGGTAATATACCAAGAATGGAGATTATGACAAACACATTTTATGTGGAGTATGTGAACAAAGTCAAACGGAGGCCTGTGAAGAATGAATATGAAAATGTGGTGCAAGATTTTCTTTTCAAAGAAAAGGGTGCTTTAACAGCGAATACCAAGGTATATTTTACAAAAATTGCTAGCCCTAAAAACGTGAATCTTCCACCATAATGCACATTTAGCTATGCATGACAAAATTTTCTTCTCAGATAAAACTGATAGAACCATGACGCTAGCAACCCTGGATCCTAAGTCGAGAGCAGCCGGGACGAGACTCCGTTTATTATTCAGCATGCAAACTATCTTATTTCAGTAAATAACACCAACATGTTTGTGTATTCCCTCGGGAGGTGGAAGGAACGTAAATAGAACTGGATTAAGCATATAATGTGAAGATTAAACTTGGAAGGGTGATGGCTTTTGCAATTTTTAACTGTTTTCTGGTTGATCATTTTTTTATCAGTAGCCTACTAACTAATAATATTTTAATTTGAAAATAATACATATAAAGCTAAAGCGAGTTTTTATACTACAACATATTTTTCTCTTGGCCTTTTCCTAAAATTATTTTTAGGGTCGGTAGGTACTGAGTTTCAATCAGACTTGGCTGAATTTCCACAACACACTAGGTACCACTGGAAGGAACGTAAATAGAACTGGATTAAGCATATAATGTGAAGACGTTAACGGTTTTATTCAACGGTTTGTCCCATTTTATAATAAGTCGTAGGTAATATAAAATTCTACTTACGAATTAATTTCTGCATAATGTATTCAAATAGGTATACTTGCCCACCGCTCATTACATTAATAAATTAATTTCCTTAACAGAAATGTAATTCCGAGACCATTTTATTATTAAAATTAATTCCCTACTCGATATAACGACACAAAATGGGAGAGATTCCCATAATTTAATTAAAATATTCCGATTGGCATCAAAGGAAGTCGTCGTTTTCCGAGTAAAAGAAAAAAAAAGTAAAGAAAACGTGGAACGCGCCAACTGTATTACTTTACTTTTTTTTTCTGCGGACAATGACGTAAGCTACCAATTCCATTTATGAATAATATTTTTAAGTAGAATTTACCGTTATTGTCAGTTATTTTGTATAGGTACATATTAGTTTAATTAATTTTGTTGATTGGCATCACCTTTCACTGTCTACGTTATTATACAATATTCATAGAAATGGATATGTCATAACCAGTTACATAAATAAATAATTAATGAGTAGAGGTGTGTTGCAAATTAAAATTATGTATATTGGATGTATTACCCAAAAACGCTCCTTATTATGCAGTATTTAGCCTAATTAACGAATAAACGCGTCACTTTTGAAATAGGTAACAAAACTACAATTTTAGAAGATACTGTGAGTGATGGGGTCTTTCAAAAATCAATAAAACGAATCTTCGCCTCTTCATACTCCATCTTAACTATCTCTATTAATCTCCAAGATATGAACAAAGGGATATAAATGGCACCAAACAATTGAACACTAACACAAATAGACTCATTAGGAGCTCTAAATTGAAGGAACACACCGCCATATTTGTTCTGTGATCGCACTCGAACACGAAGCAGGGAATAATAAATAAAGCCAAATGAACAGGCTCTGCCCGAACTCCGGAGTAATTTTGTAGAACAATAAAATTCAATGGCACGGAATAATCTTTCGAACAATTTGCTCAAGAAGAATGGTAAAAATTGTGATTGTGTGATTTGGCGCGTATGGGAGAAAGGAAGGGAGGGAGTGTTTCAGACGATTTGCTAATAAGTCGGTTATGCTATGAGTTTTCGGCTTTAAAAGTCTTGTTTGGACAAATTAATTCTTGAAATGTTTAGTTGCGTGGCGACACATTACAAGTGACCGTTGACAGAAGTCATTGACATAGACGATCGACGATTAAAATCAACAGATGACGTCATAAATCCTGCATCCCACGTATGAAGTTTACATGCGATTTAACATGGATTGAAAATCCCAACGAACAACAACAACGGCACAAATTCCGCTAGACATGATCCATCAACTCCTTTTCTTAGGGAACTTTACTCTCTATTGCTTAATGTTGTATTCACGCGCAAATCTTCTGAATGACTATGTCAGATTGGATAATTATTTTACCTCAGGGCTATACACTATAGTTTCTGTCTATATATATATCTAAATTCTATGTATTTGTAAGTTTGTAAGCATCCTACCTGTCACTGGAGACCAGTATGAGCTGCGTGTTGGCGTACTTGGTGCGTCGCTTGCGCACTGCCGCCAGCGCCGCGCACAGGCTCGGCGAGAACGACCGGCATGGTGGACACTAGGAGAAAGGAAATTGAAGTTGCTGAACAGTGAATGATAAGGGGATTTTTAACTGTATACTTGGGAAGAACCAAGTAATTATTACCTTGAAAAGAAATAACAATGTACACTACATTCTGATTACTAAAAAATACTCTAGTAATTTCGAAGAAAAATCAGGTATTTTTTGGATGTTATCGACATCTGAAAAGGATTTGTCGTTTATACATTGACGAACTTGGAAAATATCTAAGTTTTTTCTCATAAAATTGACTCCTACTCACCCAATGAGCCGCAAAATAGAACACCCTGACAGCATCAGCAGGCAGCTGTTCATAGAGGCGGCTTTCCCCATCTCCCTGGAGCTGCACCCCCCTCAGGACTTCGGTGAGAGGTGGTGGGGGCCAGGGGAACTTCTCCCCCAGCGCGTCGTCCAGCAGAGCATCCCTCACGTGGCGGCCACGAATCACCAGCGTCGGGACTCCGACTGCGATGCTGTACTTCTGGGTGAGACGGCGCTGAGGACAGAAGAATTGTTGTTTAGCGAATTCAAAGTTTTTGCTGAATATTTTATTAAAGAACTAGAAGAGTATGTATGGTCTGAAAAGGATAGCATGCTATTAAACTACCTACATTAAGGTATAAGAGTAGGCTCGCGGGTAAAGTTGATATGTTTCGATCATTATTTTAATAGTTTGGGTGGATATTTATGCCTCAGGGGGCAGGCATAAATGGCGTTTACATGACATGTTGATAATGACGGTTGCAGGCTAGTTTAATTACATCATACGTTACAATTAAATATAGTAGTAGCACGCAATATTATGTCATAGCAAATTTAACAATGGTGAACACGAATATTCTATTAAAATTCTCATTTAGCGCCAGTCAGAACCCAAAAAAATCAGATCCGATAAATTCCATTTGACTTATCTAATACTTCGATAGGAAATTAATATAATTCTCCAGCAGAATTCTCCTCACGTGCGACCAACCTCGGGGGACGCCAGCTGCATACTAAACACTTTATACACAGATAATTTGTATTTTGTAGGTAGGCAGTATATTCATGAACAGCCAGTTGTATTGAGGGGAATTCTGCCAAATTGGATGAAGTTTTAAAATTGGTTAAAGTTGTTGCTTATTGGAGCTATTTTGATTTTTACGTAAACTCTCTTTAGTACATTTTATTTTTTGATCCTACAAGGAATGCTATAAAATTCTCGGAATAACTCTCTGTATTCCGCGATTAAATCTCACGCATTTTTGCACAGAGGCACATTTCCGAAGGGATGCTATATAAAATTCTCGGAATATCCCTGTCTACCGCAATTAAATCATACTCTTTTTTTAACATTTGAGGCACATTTAAAGACAGGAGACATAGGACAACATGTGAAAAGCCGGTGTTTTAAAAAGATACTGTAATCATCTAATAACGCGGAGAACAAGGTTATTATTCCGGAAAGTTACAGATGCAACATTAGGCAAGTAGAACACCAAGGAGAAAAAGCTGAATGCACAACAAATATTTACATTGAAACATTGTCCGTTGTGTACACAGCTTAATGCCACGGCCACACATCACACCGCAGTTTACCATAAACTAAACGCACCTTGTTAATAATTAGTCGTCTAAATATAGGCCGGTAGCAGGCACAGGAAAGCGCGCGTTATTCCTAGTGGGAAGTGATAGTAAGCAGGCCTTTTACGTTACTGACCTGACTCAATAATGCCCATTTTGGAAGCTTTTTTTAGATTCAAGGTGTGAAGAATGAGGTGTGAATAATTTATGGGTGTGATTTCTTAGAGATTTTTGTGATTTGGTTAGTGCTGGTTCGCTCTAATTCTATGAGGAGGGGATGTTGAATTATGATTAGGCATTGGATCGGGCGTCTTTCGATCGAATCATTTACTACTGCGTCCGAAAGAGAATATGTTTTTGTTAGTCTAGACTCTCTCTAGATTGTCTAGATCTGCAATGTGACTATGTGTTTTGTTTTTGTTGATTTTATAGCAAGTCTGATAGGTTGCTTATGGGCGGATATGCTCCATCGTAGGCCTCATCATCATTTACCATCAGGCGAGATACCGGCCAAACGTCGACTCATTAAATGAAGCCTCAAAAAACTCATATTTCACTAAACAAAGGAATACACATTAAATAGAAGCAAATAATGTAACATTGCAAAATCGAGCGATCATCTACCTAGCTATTAATTTTATTCCATCTTTGTCAATTTAATCTTCTTTATAAGATAAAAACATTTTTCGAGCACTTCATAAAGTGAAGTGTCACCAAAATGTTTGAGGGGAGCCGTCCAATAATGGCGGTCTCCATAAATTTTCATTAGAATTAGTCAACTGTGAATTAAGTTTACGATCACCTCTCTGTCAGCAAAAACGTCCATTGTCATTGAAATTATTGTACGTTGTCACTTCTATTTTTCCTTTTTCTTTTTTAGATTAATTTGCATTTAAAAACAACTTAAACATTCTATTGTTTTAATCACAAAGGGAATTTCTATCAAGAAGATTGTCGTGAGTCTAGAAACTCCTTGTGTCAGCTTATCTACAAAGCTTTCGTACTTATCTTAGGAACTTAAGTACCTTTGTAAGAAGTTAAGTATTTTTAAAGCATTTTTAAACTCATTATATTTTAAGAATCTTAGATTTTCTTTAAAGTCGTTTTCGTAAAGTCCTTAGTTTAATATTATTCTAAGTGTTTCGTGAATATTACTCAAGACGAGTCATTGATATTTCGCCTGCGTCAGTATCTCGTCTCTTTATTAAAAAAAAGACAAGGATACATTTTCCCGCGTATTTTGACAGTTCATAGAGCACGCTCTGTTGCATAAACAAATTCGTTGGCGCGGAAACACACGCATACTGCCTTGTACGGATTGTAGTAAAAACAGAATTTTGTTGTAGTCTGCAGTCATATCCTTCGGGACGTTCCGCACGCGTCGTTATCTCGAAATTTTATGCGTAAAAATGTCTGCCAAGTTTTCTAGACGAATATTTTATGTGACAAAACATATTATGGTAGTTTGGAGCGCTCAATATTGTAGGAAACCTATTGGTATTCTGTTAAAGCGAATTGGAAGAAGGTTTTATTGGAAAAAAGTTAGTTACCCACTTACCTACTTAGTTTGAGTAAAGCTCATAATTTATACGTAAAAATATTTTTGCTGTATTCCTATACGAAGCTGCAAAAATAAACATTTAATCAATTAATCAGTACCGTGACGCATCTATTGTTCTATCAGCCCTCTAATTAACAAACTTTCCTTTTCAAAACCTCACAGGATCCCCTATGAAGCAGCAGTCGCTTCCAATCCCTCATTGTGGCCCAGGAGCCTCAGTTTTCATGTCTGTCGGCCATTGATGTAGACAATAGGACTAGCCAATCACGCTAAAAGCCATCTCCGTCATCTGTCGCCTGGCTTAATGAACCACGTCTGTGGTTTGTATGTCAGTTTGGAGGTTTCTGGAGATTTGGGGGATGTCTATCCGAATCTGATGCGGTTGTAAGGGATTTCTGAGATCAAATGGGGGATTTGAGTTTAATATTGTAGTGCTATGTGCGTTTAACGATGTCTTTGGACTTTATAACTGAAGCCATGCACTGGCATGATTGGTTCTTTTTAATTTTGGTTTTAAATACGAATAAGAACTACAAACGTACATTTGTAACAGGTACGTAACAGTAGTTTTGATAAGGGTTTCATTAATTAAAGTTTAATTTACATATTTTTCCAACTATTTATCGCTTTTAAGCAATATATTGTTCATATTACCAACGTCCAGACAGACGTAGACAGATACTTCAGAAGTATCCAGACATAAATAAAATGCTGGAACATTGTGGAACCGCCCGACGACGTAAGAAGATTAAATGTCGAATGGTCAGCTTTGTGACCGTTTTTGCGATTACTGTATTTGACAAGTTCCATTCATCTGTTTAATAGCCACAGTTTCTATTTCTTGTATTCTGCTCTAATATTTTTGAGTAATACAAGCTTATAATATACACAATAATAATTATACACGAGACCCTCAAATAGAATACATAGATGAAAGCTATGACTTCGCAATGTCACTTTTCTCACCTTTTTATAAAACGTGACCAATATTTTTATCTTTACATAGACAGAATTATTTTCTTGGGTAGTCGTACTATGGAAGGTATCTTTGCCATTTTACCAATACATCTAAGGGTGTGCAAAGAATATCTACACAATGTAACTATGGACGTGTACTCGTAGTGCTTTCAAAGGGACCATAGCACGTCAGTGTGATCACCTTGACGCAAAGAAAATAGGGCAACAGTAATGTCTTTCTTAGTTTTCCCATCACGTAGGCAACCCGAGGCATTCTTGGGAGATTTCATTGTTGCCTTAAGCTAAGAAACTTTTGGGATTCGTTGGTGCATAATAACCGGTGGACCGTGAAATCGGGGCATGCCATTCACCTCTCTCTGTCCCTTAGGGAAATAGGAGCGATGCTTTGATGGGTTCTTGGCGAGGAGTCAACCTTTTCTTATCTTTAGTCGTTTACTGTTACACGATGACGTGGACTGCTTATCATCAGTCGCATTTTCTGGATGTCAATACAGTTTCTCTGGAATTTCGATTCAATATCCTTTGAATATTTACTCAGTGTTTCATTCCGAAATTGAGATAACTATCATTACTTGTTAGCATAGAGAAAGTCAGTGAAAAGGTTAGTTTAGAAATTATTATTCATTAAGTCAAAAGACACAAAATGTTTTTGAGTACGGACGTGATTATGTTCTACTTTATCTTATCCGTACACTAATAGGTCATTGTAGTCTTCCTATCGACAATTTTAATCTTCCCATAATACGGTTCCCAAACACAAGGAGCACTTTCCCAAAAACCCTAATTAAGTCGTCCAGCACCCAAATAACCAAGATTAAGGAGTTGTTCGGCTGAGTGGTCCAAACTGAGGGCCTGTTACGCAACACTGGCCACCCCACGAACATTACGAGCGATTACAACCCTTAGACAAGTTACTTTATATCTTTCGATACGGTACAATGCAGATTCGATCTTTCGGGTTATTTTTGGATGAACTCAAGAAAAACTTTTATCGGGAACCCGGAGACTGGTTTCGAGCGCAATTTTATGAATTTTGTTACACTTTCAGACCGTAATTGGAAGTTGTTGGGTTGCGAAACAATTCGGGACTTGTTCCGAGTTTGAAACAACAACGTTGTTTACCGAGAGGCTTGAATAATGAGTTTCATAGCGAATCGGATTGAGAAGTTGATCGGAATTTTAAATATTTCGTCTCGACTTTATTATTGAATGAAGTTTCATTAACAGTGCTACAATACTTAGGTACGATGTTCCCACGGTCCTAAAATATCTCTGGTTTGGGACTTATGTCTTATTTTCTATCGGAATATAATGTGAGATTGAGCGTTGCAGTTTTGGACATCTACTTATGTACCTATAACTTTTCTAAAATAACTTTCTTGAAAGTAATTTAGAAAATCGATTCAGAAAAAACAAACCTCTTGCAAGCATCTTGTAAAATTGCAAACTGCAACACACGCATTTATAAAATCCAAGATGGCGGTTGTGGGCGCGCCAATTCTTCAGCCACAGAGTATAAAAAGCGTGTTTAAGCCGGGTGTAGCGGTTGAAAGCAGTGTAAATGTCTGTAGAAAGTGCTCCAGGCCAGCATTGAAGGGGTTCTAAGGGCCCTCAGCACCACGACAGCCTGCCGCGTCTAGCTACAAGTGTAGCGAGCGACTTGCTTCTTTTAAATGACATTTCTATACAGTTTTACATGGTTTCTTTTTAGAAAATCTTGGTAGCGTGGAAATACAGTTGCTAACCATATTTTAGATTGGCATATGTGTTGTATAGGTGTATTTCGAAACTATATTAACCCTTTAGGGATCAACTATCTCGATGATGTTTTATTTAGAAAAGTAGTGTTATGTTGTATGTGTATTATGATTTCTCATCTAAGTTATACACGATTAAAATATTTCAATAAAATAGTACCTACAATGTTTTAAAACACCCACTTTAAAGATAGATGCGTCTGTTTATGTTTGTTGTTTTTTTTTTCTCACAATATTGGTGAATAAACAAGAAGATACAATATACGCAGAAAATATTGATAAAAATACTGATTTGGGGAAAAAAGATAGTACTTAGGTAACTATCCAGTCATTTAGTTAGCCATAATCAACTAACAAAAACCTAAATCAGAAAATACGAGAGGATAACAAAAGTTTATAGAATATTACCAACAAAACCTAGATCAATGTAATGATATATGAAATCACTTTCCAACTCAACAATAGCATTAGGTATAACAGACACAGGTTTTCCGTTAAAATGGCGAGAGAGGGTAACTTATTGATTTTCTTCAATAATATTCGTTTGTAGTTCAGTGAACTGTGTCGTGTTAAGTCCACATAACCAGTGCGGGTTCGACGGCCGGATAGTGATCGGCGATAATGAAGTTATGTTAATTATTTCTTGTTTTACAATTGAAAACAATGTGCTTTTATTCAGGTGTGGGCTATCTTGACATGACAGATAAGTACGGTCGGAATTTTATCGTGATCTTTGCTATGGTTGGAATGGCTAACTAATAGGATAAAGTTGGTATTTCTGTTATGGGTTATCTTTTAAGTTTGTAGGACTTTAGATACCTACTATAGTTTGGATGAGGAGTGCAGTCTGCCAAGTTCGATAATATTGGAATGCTTCGCCTATAAAAGAAGTGAGATCTAAATAAGTACCAAGTTCCATAAACAGACCTCAGTTAAAAATGATATAACTTGGCAAGTTTTAATAGAAAATTATATTAGTATAACAAAATGTGTGAAAACTTTCCAAGTTTGTTTTACTTTCTATGTACAAGTTTTCTACACTTTGTTATACTAACTAAACGCAATGAGGCAAGTATATAATCTATTAAAACTTGCCAAGTTATATCATTTTTAACTGAGTCTGTTTATGGAACTAGGACTTATTTAGATCTCACTTCTTTTAGGCGAAGCATTCCAATATTATCGAACTTGGCAGACTTTCACATTTATGTTTTGGGTGGGATTTCATTTATTTTTGTAAGGTTTATTTTCTTTTTTTTTCTTATTTTACTTTACTTTGACTAAATACAAACCTTCGTAACGAATTTTAGGTCGGTACGACCATTGGAAGATATAGATAATTTTTTTGTTTTAGTTCCTTACGGGTATGAATTTACACCTTCATTATTTTTAAAACCGACTCACACTTGGCCATTTTCAGATTTTTTCCTTTACTTTGACCTAAAGACCTACCTCCATGCCAAATTTCAAGTCAATACGACCATTGGAAGTGGTCTAGGTTTTTGATGAGTGAGTCAGTCAGTGAGTGTATAGTAAAAATAGCGATTTTCTGACGTCAATATCTCAAGACCTACAATAGGTACATTAATGAAATTTTGTACATTAGATAAGTAAGTAGATCTCGACAGATACTAGAAATTTCATATGCGTAGATAAAATAGATTTTGAGTTATAGGTGGGTCGAACTTGGCCCGAAATGGGCGTGTAATATAACCCACGGCCGGTGTGTCGGTTTTTTGCTCGAACTTGGCGGACACACTGCCGTGTGTCTAGATAAGGAGTGCAGTGTAAGACTTGTATATACCTGACTAACTTACAGATTTATTAAAAGAGTGGTTTAGGATGATAATTAAGACCCCCATAAGAGTTGGTATTGTTACATAATATTTACTTTACTAATTTACTTTACTTAGCTCTTCAACTAAATAAATTAATATTAAAAAGTTTTGTAAATACAAGCTTTTATGCATTTATGTTGATGTAAACTAAACGTATTGGTGCAAGTAAAAATTACAGCTAAATCGGTGGCATATATCTGCTGCAAAATTTAGTCGCAACTTCCCAAGATTCCATTTCACACACGTATACACAAAGTTATAAGCAAGCAAGCAAGCTAAATGAAACCTCGTAAAAAGCTCTTTACATTACGAAATCACGAAGAAAATACGACGAAAACATACTCTTAAACATACACTTTAATAATAAAGCTACTGTAACCCAAACAATCAATATTACCCGCGCAGACAGACAAACGGACAGACGGAAAAAATGACCAAGTAGTGCTTTATAACAATGGAGAGATTTTTGCAAGGGGAGTGAACTCGGCCGATGCGGGCTGGCTCAAAAATGCAAGGTACGCCGGTTTGTTCTCATACAGCCTATGTATGTACCGCTGTAGGCATGAATGGGACGCCTTTCATAATTGAATGACGATTTCAGGATTATAAAATCTGTGCGAATTGCTGATTTCATTCAATTTATTGCTTTTTATAATATTTTTCGTAAGGATTGATTATTAGTTTTTTGTTGTCTATGATGTGGAATTTGTTTAGTTTCACATGATGATGGTTAAGTTGTAAGAGGTTATTTGTTTCTGGACTAGAGTGACTATTTTAACTATTGTACCTAGTATTGCTGTTACTTAATTGTAAACGTTTCACGTTGATTCTGATGTATACTATATAATAGTAATGTACACTAGTGTTATTGCGAGTTTTCTTCAAAGAAGTTATTAGAACCTAAGCTTTTTTTGTGAGGGGAATTTCCTACTATGCCTTTTCCCGACTTGGACGAGGCGAGAGGGAGACTCGGTACTGCTGCTTTTCGAGCTGGAGCCTCGGTAACTCACTAGGAAGTTTATAGTTTAAGACCTAAGCTAAGGGTCAATTAATGAAAGTTCTAGATACAAATGTAGCTCGCAGTCGTCATAGCAAATGACAGGAAATTGTTGATATGATCCAGAAGCCATCCAAGGAGGAAATCCTCTCTTAAGACGAGGAATAGCAATTAAGAACAGTTGTCCTTTGAAGACTACCTATGTACCTATCTTACCTAGTTAGTTTTATAATATTCTAAGTTAAATTGTGTTTTGATCATTCAGACCTTCCTAAAAACTAAAATAATCATAACTAAACCTATTTTTATACAATTTTTCGATCTTTACTCCCAAAAACACTCATAATTCCATCGGATTACACACCAAAAATGTCAAATCGGCTTCTCATAATCCGTGCGCGGGAAAACATGATCTGTCAAAAATAACAACTTAAGCGCCATCTCTACTTCTTTTTATTTTCTTTTTCTTGATGGCAACCGAGTCTCCAATACAAAGTTGTCGACTATTCTGCCAGTGTCGAGATCTTTAGTTCTTATTTTGACGTAAATCGTAAGTATTTCGCTATTCTCGTGCATTACTTGTTTTCCTTTTTGAATGCCATCGCAGTAGGAAGTGATGTGATGCGAGATCTAACAATGGTGTCAGGAACAATGCATGGCTTTAGAGTTGTGTGGCTGGCAGGAAGCGAAATGTCAAAACTTTCGCCAAGAATAGTTTTGGAGAGCGGATTACTAGGTTCTTTGGTAAAGACAGATTAATAGGCTTTTCCTTTAGGCTATAGGGTTATCATAAAGACATATTTAAGTTTTATCAGCATGATTTTGTGTAGCGAGAAGGTGAATTTGTCTGTCTAATCCTTCAAATAAGATAATTTTCTGATCCAGTTTATGGCCGGAGAGAATTACTTGTGTAGATTTTTAAATCAATAAATAATCAGGGGCCGTAGTATGACTTTACTTTCAACGAGATCGGAACAAGAGCGCTTTTGCTGCTCTGATTGGTTGGTTCATTCGAGCCGGCCAATCAGAGCGCCGAACGCGCTCTCATTTCGATATCGTTAAACGTAAAGCAAACTCGTACTAAGGGTACAGCATTCTAAGAGCTAACTAAGTTTCCTAAACAAAATATTAAGTTACTGAAGAAATATTACAATAACCCAGCCTTCCTAAAGATATTTCTATTTTGGAGAGACCTCAATTTGTAAGGCTAGGATTACGGCGCGACCTTATTCATCTACCCTCATTTCACGCGGATTTTACTTAATTTATCGGTATAATGTATCAGTGTTGATACTTTTATTTTTATTTTAGGCGTGATTAATATAATAATGTATTTATCGCCTAGGTAGGTATGTAGATGGATCCTTGTAATTTATTTGTGATCCTGCAGGGAGTGGACCTTTGTGGGAGCATTGTCTACCTAATTTGTTTAATTATTTATTATAACTATACAGTATTGTAGTACAATAGATGTTAATCTAGATCACATATTAATTTAATATCTATTGTAGTAGATCGTAATTCGTAATTTAATAAGACCGTTATTGTTACTTTTAATTTGTTATAATGAATTAAAAATTGACATTGGGAACGTTCCCCAATGACAGCGATGCGGACGAGTACTTCGACGCCTAACCACGCCTAACGCCTTTAGTTAGTTTTTATTCCTTTTTTTTTGGTATTTTTAAGTTGTAAATAATGTGTTAGTTTAGATGCATAATATTACGTAATAAATACCGTTACTATTTTACTTTTCATTGATCACAAACAGGACCCTGAACTAATGCTACAACTAATGCTAATGTAACTTTGACTGGCCAAAAACTTGAATGCGAAATTATAACAAACTTATTTACACAGTGATCCTACTAAAGACCCATCAAAAAGTTGGCCATAACCGTCCATTATAGTCTTTCAATATATTATTATGTACATACACAAACTAGAAATTTGTCCGGGTTTCGGAAATATTTGCAAATGCCCGTCCTTTGATGTGAAGTGCATGTATAACTGTTTGTTTGTTTATCCAGTATAGGGACGGAATACCATCCCGTCGGACATAATGCCCCGGGGAACAATGCGATAGTGGCTCCCTCCTGTCCGCTGTGGACCCGTGTAAACAACGGGAGCCATAGATTAAAAAATATTTTTTATTTTTTGATGGTGATGTGTGTAATTTTTTTTTTTATTATTAAGGCGTTAATGAGTAATGTGGATTGCAGTTGCAAAAATACTCATATTCCTAATTATTTTATTGGTCAAGTGTCAATATGATGAAACGTAAACGCTATGAACCGGTTGCCCAATCACTATGACGCATGTTTCGTTAGCCTTTTAGAAATTCCGAAGGGAAAAAATAGGAAAATTTAGTCATCAACTTTATCATGAGAGTTTGATTATCTTATAATATCCCATGTAATAAAAGGGAGCCTAATTGCTATATACTGAGGATAGCACAATTCCAACCCCGTGCTACTACTGAGGAAATTTTTGAAAATTGTACCGTTAAAATTGTCCAGCAGCTTCTTTGCCAGACCCGGGAACGAATCTTAGAGTTCTTGTCCGTATAGTCGAACTTGCGACCACTCGACCAACGAGGCAATTCGTAATCTTTGTCCTACATAATTTTCAACTACATTACGCAACCAGAATTCTTATACAAAACTTTTCTCACAAATAACCTGAACTTCTGTAAAGGCAAAATGTCCAGTCATTTGGCTGCTAATCGCTTGAAACTCACGAATGAGTTCAGGTAGGCCGTCACTCTGTTTGAACGGTTACGTTGTAAGTTGGACAGCGGATTATACGAATAACTCGCTGGCAGAGATTGATGGCGTACCAAACAATGGTATACAAGTTGGTTGTGAAGTTTTCCACTGTGTTTCACTCATAAATCCTCTATGGACATGAAGTTAAACAATTGTATGGAGTCTTAAAAAGATTTAAGATTGCGTGGGCTGTTGTTATTTTACGTATTTCTTGCTAGTTGACCCGGCAAACTTCGTACTTAAAAAAATTTGTTCTCACCTTTTAAACCTTCCCTGGACTAGAATTTTTGAATTTGCTAAACCGGTCCAGCCGTTTTCGAGTTTTAAACGAATAGCAAATGATTTTTATACATGTCAAAAGAGAGAAAAAGATAATAACCTTAAGGATTCACTTCGGTTGTTTCGAATTGACAAATACAGAATAGGCTAGCAGAGACAGACATATCTTTAGCTATAGCTACAGCATCTACAATGAATTGTATTATGTGAAATATTTCATAAAACCTTTAGAATATATCTCTAGCGTGAATTTGAGCAGTGTTTCTCCACATCTCAGGCTATTGTTCTCGAGTACAGGTCAGCGGTGTCGGTGTTGCCAACAGCGATAAATAAACGTTGCGCACTCAGGTTGCAGCAACCAAACAATGAGCTAGTGTTGCACTTGTACAATGCATCATAAATATTGTTTTTAAGGCTGTCCGTTCTGTTTTATATATGTGGAGAGAAATAAATCATTTGGTTAAGTTATATTACTTTGTAAATATGGGACTCTTTCGCATTTTTTCTACAACTAAGTATCTAAGGGTTGGTTCATATCTGATGTAAAATACGTCGAGCGTATCATCGGTCGTACTGACGTATCATCGGTTGAGTGTGAACGGTCAATTATTTTTCTGTACATTTGTCTGTTCTGGCGTTACGCGACCGATGAAAAAAATAAACTCTTCGTAGTAATTCAAAAAGGCTTTAGAAATATCTTCCAGTACATATTCTAAGAACAGCTATAAATTGTAAACTCGGTCCAGGGTCCCGTCCTTGAGACAAATAAATGGACAACCCTAAAGCCAAGTGACCTATGTAGGACAAAGAAATGTAAATAGCTACCTTCCTAAGTATTTCGCTCCCATAACGTCAATTTCTTCAACAAAACATTGCCGAATGAAAATTCTGACATTGAATAACAATGTCGGCGCGTATTGTTGCTAAAAGTGTTGCCCTTTTCCCAAATAAAACAAAAAAGGGAATTGGAAGAAGGTTTTTCCATAAAATGTGTATTTTTTGCTAAAAGCTTTTTGGCTACCCATGTTCTTTTCCCTGTTCACCATTTATTTTATTTTAAGCTTCAATTCTAATTGGATCCATTTCAATTGGTGTATTTTTGTAGCTTTAATGCCATGCACGTTCGGTGATTATTCTAGACTTTGAGAGATTATGCCCGACCTAGGTATCGAATCTGATACCTTTTATCCAATAGATTTTTTATGCGATACTGGAGACAAACTAGCTGACGTATCGCCCGACTCAGACCTGCGGAATTCCTATCCTAGCAGGTTTCCGGGGTTCCGGCTAGAAAAGCAGGAGTAGGAACGGGCCGGTTTTTAGTCAGTAAGAGCAGACGTATCACCTAATGGTAAGCAAACAGCGCCTACCACGCCACAGTGGACATCCGAAACACCAGAAAAGTAGACAAACTGTGCATTACGTTTGTGACAACGACACAGTCAATAAACATAAAATTAATTGCTGCAAACTCATTAATGTGCATAAATTAACAATGCATTAAGTAAAAAGCACAACACTTTGTCATTTTACTAAATAAAAGCCTTTTATATTTGCAACGTTTTTGTGCATCACTCTGGCAGTGGTAGCCATTTTATTATGCAGTCAATTAGTGCGTTACCAGATACATGCGATTGGGTTGCACTTTTTATTCAAATTAAACTGTAGAGCTTGTTGTATAGAGAGATTCATATCGTTTACAGTATCAGATTATCCGATGAAAATACAACAACGCAATGTATTGAACAATGGTAATTGGATATTTTTGGACAAATATGGATGGTAGGTATGTTTGGTTGAATAATTAATTGATCTATAAGTATAGAGGTGGAATATTAGGCTACCCTAGTGAAAGGTATTTAAGTTTGGGAGACCCATACTTTGGCACGAATAGGCCAGCTCTACAGGAGTAATACTACGGCCTCACAGAAAACCGACGTGAAACAACGGTTGTGTTGTGTTTCGTTGTGTGAGTGAGGTTACCGGAGGTCCAAATACCCCCTAATACCCGATTCCCCAAAATCCCTTAAATTCCTAACCCCAAAAGCCCAGCAACGCACTTCTAACGCCTCTGGTCTTTTGGGTATCCATGGGCGACGGCAATTGCTTACCATCAGGTGATCCGACTGCTCGTTTGCCGACATTAAAAAAAACATAAGAGATCGACGAAAGTGTAATTAGTAAAACAAACTTCAGTACAATTTCTTAGAAATAAAGGGTTCTAAAACATAAATGACTTTTCAAATTAAGTACCCTTTTTTTTTTTTTTTTTTGAGGGTGGAAAATCATCCAATGACTTCTCCCGCTTTGGGCGAGGCGAGAGGGAGTGTCAGACTCTTACTGACTAAAAACCACCCCGTTCCTACTCCTGCCCGTCGAGCCGGAGCCCCGGTAAACCCGCTAGGTAGTCCGCAGCTCCGGATTAGGCATCAGCCCTACTGGGCCCCATCTGTGGTGGTCTGATGGCTCTTTGAGGCGTGCGCAGAACGCGACGCGCCGCACGCACGGGTCTGGTTCTGGTCGGGCGGCGAGCTACCCTTGCTCACCGTCCGCAGACCCGCACTTACGGTGGCCGGAGATCGTCGCGCGATCCCCGACGCCCGGAGTGTCTCTCGCGACGGCTGGGGCGTGAGGAGGTTCGTTCTCTCACGCGCCCAGCTAGCATGACTGCTTCGCAGAAGGAGGAGACGGCATCCCAGTCCCCCTCGAAATTAAGTACCCTTGAGTCGAATTATCGTTAAAAGGAAAATTGGCTTTTAAAAAGGTACATCATTTGGGTAATTAATTAAATAATTTTCCTTATTAACCTATGAACGTTCTAAAACCTTAACCATTTCCTAGGCTTTATAACTTTGTTTTGATAAAAAAAAAGTAACTAAAATCCATAATATCGGAGACTAAATTGTGTCTGACATTGATACTGTCTAGACGACAATACTTTAACAACCCAAATCTGAATTTCTCCAACAGATTTTCGACTTAATTACAAAACAATAAACTTGAAATTCGATATTACTAGCCTTGGTACTATATTTGAAGCTTTAAAAAGACATCGGCGTCACTGAACCGAATAAAGACTGCATGTAAGTGCTATCAAGAACACATGTTCGATCCGGCCATCCCTCCATACTTTAATCGTGTGTGCAAAAGTGTGAGCTCACGAACTGGTTTCAAGTAATTTACTCCTTAGTGTGTGTTGTATGTACAAATTACGATAGGGTTAGCATTTCAAGGTTTTTTTAAAAAACAGAACAAAAGAAATTGGAATTGAACATCATTCAGATTTTCGGAATTGATCTTCGGAAAGTCTAATACTTGCGTAGTTATTTCTAACAAAAATATAAATACTACGTGCAATTTCTCATTCCAAATGCCCGCAGCAATATCTCATTTTATGTCCCGAGTCGCGGCTTTCATCAGTTTTTATTCCGTACCATCTTTTATCCTCTTATCGTTTGTGTCGTCCGATGAAAGGCCCAACTGCTGGGTCAGTATCATTTGCACCCTCTTTCATGAGTGGATCTCGAGAAATTCCTTTCTTAATAGCGGCTTGCGAGCGAATGGGGGCCGTGAGATGCACGAGCGATCTTTAGATCTAAATACATGAGCTTTTATTACGTAAGGATCCAAATTGAGGACTGGGGAACTATTCGAAGAGACTATTGAAACAATCGCTCAAGATTTTCTCCCGTGCCAAATTCGTAGCACTAAAATGGCAGCCCAAATATAAGTGCTCCTGAATAATGTACTCAACTAAGTACATAAAGAAAATAGTTTGCTTAAAGGCCCGGAAAATCCGATCCAACGTAATACAATTATTAGCATTAGTAAAATTGCTTGCTCTAGCTAGAAAAGGGCTTTTAATTTCCATAATGGAAACTGCCAAGGAGTAACAAAAGGAGCTCCGTGTCACGGCTCTTACAACGAAATTACATTCAAGTGAAGGTTTGCGTAAAACTTTTACGAGTTTTTCAACATAATCTTGTTAAGGTAAGAAGGGTATTGTTTTGAAAAGCGCCTTTATTTCGATACAGGTAGGGGTTAGTTTATTGTAAACAGTGACGTTAATGTATCAAAACACACCTGTGTACATGTAAAAAAGCCCCTCTCAGCGAAAGTGTGGGGTGGAGAGTAATTTAGGGTGATACATGGCATTGACGCAACCCTCCGCTTTTACCCGTAATTACTAGCGGCCCCCGTTTCAATGAACCTAGGAACTTGCTAAGGCTATAAGGCAGTAGTTATGTAGATGTGGGGGTTTGATATTCATTCCTTGGATGTTATGGACGCCTGGTAGCTGTTGACGGGATTTTGCATTCTGGTTTACGTGAGGGGGCGCATCGGAATATCTTATTTAGTTTCGGATTTAAGCTTTATTTGTTTCTATAGCTGTGTGTCTTTGAACTTTATGCGATTACTCGATATATATACTTAATTATATACTTACTCGATAGAAAAAAAACGTGTTTAACGTTGTTTTTCTTAATATAACGTCCAAAAATTCTTCTGGATATCAGTCAGTCCGTAAAACAGTACAGAATTTCACATCAGAATGTAATCAGAGCAAAATATCTCGCTGTACAGCACATAATGAGCAGTTCAATCCATTACTGTTCGACATCGACTGGCCGCACTCATTCCTGATGACTGACAATTTGCGTGGGCCTGCCCAGCTGGCGGACCATTACTCCCAACTTTGATTAATGACTTTTCTTTACGAAAACCTAACGATATTGGTCAAACTAATCCACTAATGTAACCGAAGAACTGAAAGTCCAAAAGGTAACCATTGAATACGAAACGTAGAATGAAATATCGTTTTAGAGAATTTATTAAAGCCATCTTTCTTTTCACGGCCATTTTGGTAGCGAGGTTGGGATCGTTAAGTAGATTTTATTGGGCTAAGAGTTGGACATTTTCCTGGTACTCCAGTGAAGTATAAGGACACATAGATATTATTAGTTTTATAGTTGTTTTAGGGCAAAAAAATCAAAAGTAAAATACACGTTCTGCTTGAGTTTCTTGCTCGTTCTTTCTATTCGAATAGAAAGAACGAGTTCCAAAGTGTAGCTTCGAAGCTACACTTTGGAACGAGCTCATAGCTTCATTCACAGACAAACTGATAGACAATTCAATTTGACGTTTCAAAAGTGCCTAATTAAGAATTAATTGAAATAAATGCTTTGACTTTACCCACCCATTTACAGAACAAAGTCCCCCAAAAAGTGAATTCACTGTGTAGGTATAAGCTTTCATAGTACCACATTTTATCACTAACAACAAATACATAATGTATCCTCCATATTAACATTATAATATCAAACGGAGTGTAGTCTATAAGTATCACATTAACCAGTGATAATGATGCAGGTCGCGTGCCAGTAGCCACAGCAGAATGTATGAGCATGTTTGAATTTACCGACAAAGTGCATAGTTTGATGCACTCAAATGTTATTGCGATTATGTCCATTGTTATCGAGTGTTGCTATGTGGTTGTATGTGCAGTATGTCCGGTGCTAGTACAAAGTATAAAGGACTGACCCTTCTGAATGGGTTTCTCTCTGTAAGCATCATTAGTGGGATAGAATTTTTTTTAAAAGATGACCGTTGTGGAATACGGCTGTTATGGGAGCCGCTAGATGCAAGTCACTTCGGCCTATGGAAGCTATTTAGGGAGGACTAAGTTCAACAGTGGACGTCTTATGTCTGATATGATGGCATTGTTAGTAAAACAAGTCATCATTATTTGCTTTAAGGAACTTTACTAACAGTAGGTAGGTAATAACCTAGGATAATGCTGGAGCTGTTTTCAAACAAATGTTTTATCGAAACTGTTAAATCTCCGTTTTTAACTTATTTTTGTTTGTTTTATATTATAGTCAGTTGTACATATTTATATATTTTGTATTTCATCTCTGTAGGTAATAATTTTCACCTTTAACTTCCATAAGTAATTACTCAAACAGCACCAACGGTTTTCCGTACCAAAACAAAATGTTTCTGAACACCGAAAACCAATTTAAGTCCCGAAGTAATTCTACTTACTTAATTGTAAGTAATTTTTGATCCATCATGCCCGTGACGCGAACTTTGCGCAGAGTATCAAAAGCATTTAATAAAATGCAAAATCTTCAAGTATTTGAACGCGAAGTTACAACGTTTGATGTTATAAGTGCTCCGGTTATTTTGCTTTCTCATTATGATTTGTTTAATTCGCTTGAGAGCGTGCCGTGTTTGTTTTTTCAGCTGTCGAAGATTAAAGAGGTTATCAGAGGCAATTTGTGAACTAGTAAATGTCTATTAGAGAAAATTGAGATGCTTGAATTCCATGTTTTTTGGGTATAGTGTGAATATTATCTATCATTACTTCATTATATTGTATTAATTACATTAACATTTGTATGTCTCAGATAAATTGTCTGAGTGTCATTCAGACAACGAGATTTTTTTATTTCTTTTTCACCGGATATCAATAATTTGGCTTCTGCCAGCGGCTTCGCATTTGAATCATTCGTTTGTGTAATTCCAGGCCATAATCTACCCCTGTTCCAAATTCCTTCTCGTTTCCTTCAGCTATTTTGACGTGAATGAGTAACAAACAAAAACACAAACAAACATACTAACTTTCGCATAATTTTAGTTGGACACCTTTCGTCATGCAGAATCTAACCATGTTAGGTTCTGGATAAAATAAGTATTTTTAGGGATAGGGCACAAATATGACCTGATACTAAGCGATGAACCCTGCCCACGGAAGCTCGCGACATCCGACGGATTAGAAGTGCGTTTCCGACCTTTTAAAAAGGAATAAGTTATTGTTTTTCTCCGTTACATCTATTGTATGAACCAATTTTAAAACTGTCAGTGGTCAACTGCAGTGTTGCAAGTTGAACTATTCCTTTATGAGATCTCTCGGTAGTTTGGAGAGTGGCCAAAATTGGTCGGAGCCAGAACGAGTGCGGGCTAAGACTTACGGTCATTTAGGGAACCATATTTTTCACTTGAAGTGGTTTGTGTCATATTCCGGACTTTATTTAGACTTCACATTTTCATAAATTTTGTGGTTAATAGTAAATTTAAAAAAAGTTGGTCTGCAGATTTAAAAAAACATTTTACTACTTGTTTGGGATTTTTTTATGGTATAAGCCGATAAACGAGCAGACGTATCACCTGATGGTAAGCAATTGCCGCTGCCTATGGACATCTGAATCACCAGAGGCGTTACAAATGCGTTGCCGGCCTTTTGGTGGTTAGGAATTTATGGGTTGTTGGGGAATTGGGGTTTTTTTGAGTTTAGGAAGTTGTTTTAGTGAAAGTGTGGTGTGTTTTAGGAGTACAATCCATTCTTGCAGCTTGAATTATACTCAGAAAGCATTATAAATTACAGTTGACAACAGATTCATGACTTCGTTACTGAAAATGCAAACAAACAACATGCATTATGGTGATAACAATGAATTTCTTGTTTACAAACAAAAAGCATTTTACCTTTGTATCGACATCGTGGAAGGGCACAGCGAACCATGACTTGCCGGTCAAACTGCGACGGAATCCCGCCTCCCGTTCCGCAAGACCCTCAGGGGTGCCAACATGGGCCCACAACACCACCTGCACGACCTTCAAGCGAGGATGCACACGTTTGTAGACCTCCTCCAAACGCACTCCGAAATCGTCACTTGTATCACTGATATTCGCGAAAGAAAAGTAAATTCCGCACACAGCCCCCTCACCCTCCTCCACACAGTCTGACAAAGCTTCTAATGTCGATACATTCTCGAATTTACCATTCTGAGTCCCCGACTCACACTTGACCAACACCTTGCCAAACAGTTTTTCGCGCCAATCCATTTTTACTTTTTTACGATTTAATTATTCGGATACACATCCATAATTTGTAGGTACACGTGTGCACTAAAAAGGTTTGTTTATTTATCTAAGTATGTTCGGTTTTCAAATATTTACACTGCGGCCAGAGTTGCTTGCATCGCGTTATAAACTTATTTTTTTATGTTTTTACGAAGACGCGAACAAATAATCAGCACAAGTTAGAACACTTGGTAAGGAATGCGAATCAAAACTTTTTCGTTTTGCCAAAAAGTAAGTTTTGAATTAAACTGTGATAGATTGGAGTTACTTGGAGTAAGTTTCGAGACGAATTAGTCAAGGAGTACAGGATGTACAGCGGCGAATATAAGTTTTATTTTTAAATTAGTCACGCGTGCGCGTTGGCGGGTCGCGAGGTGCAACGCCCGCTCGCCCCCGTAAACAAAGCCAGACTGGAGAGGAGGGAACGCGTAGCCCTCAGTGCAGACATAGAGCAAACATTTTTGAACAAACAGACACGAGAGATGAAAAAAAGCTTCGTTCATATTTGTTTTGTTTGAAGATAAATACCTACGCGCAGTTGTCGCGTGATTTGTTTGCATTTAAAATGGGTTTTGGTGATACGGTGGGTATTTTGCCTAATTATTTGACTTTGACTTGGGAACTGGAATTAACTGGATATTTTGGTTTTGTGATCTGATTAGTTAGCCTGTCTGTGCGTTCGTGTGTATTTTCTTTATTCTTTTACAGTTTCTAACCGCTGCTGCGTTGTAGTACCAACTCAAACGTGCACTGACTCTCGCATCGCCTGCCTACCCATTGTTGTTGTTTGTCGAAATGGCCAATTGAGATTCCTCATTGAATTAAACTTTAATTAATGCAACAAAAGCGCTGGAAGCTGAACAAATGTTAACTTCAATGTTGGTTGTTGTTTGTTGTTCAGTTTTGTGAGACATTTTAGCCAAGCATTTACCTACGTTGTTACTTTTTCAAAAAAGACGTGACTAATTATGTTTTTAATTCTGCTCTCTCTAGACTAGCGTTACCTAAGTGGTCTTTATTCAGTTTTGATCAATAAAGGAAGGTATTTAACTAATTAAAGGTAGGATTTCGTGTAGCTAGTTAATCTGCTTTCCATTACTTTATACAGCATTTATATGACTTCGACATCTGAAGCGCTTCTACTTATTGAGATAGACCAACTCAATGCTACTAATTAATTTTTAGGTTATCAAATAGAAAACTAGGTTTTATTTACGTAAAATGTGGGTAAAATATACAATATAATAGAATAGGTATCAAATATAGAATCAAAATTAGATTTTAGGTATTATTAAAGGCTCTTTCTTACATTTTGTTTTTATAAAATGTTAGTAGGTAGGTAATATACGACACAATGGATCATTAAATTAAATATCTACCTAAAATATTCTCAGCTCGTAATATCCTAGCTTTTTTGTCGAGATTAGCAACAAAATGTCAATACTTACTCACAAAATAAAGAATGCTTATGTCATTGATGATGTAATCCATCTTATACCCGTTTGATATTGACATTTGACAAGTATAAACGAGTGTTTTTAGTACGTAATACTTAACTATGTTGGTGAATACAAATGTGTTGGTCTAGCCTAGTTCTATAATCCAAGAGTGACTCTTCTTCTTGTACTTACCAGAAACAAGTTAGGAACCGAAAAAATGCTAATTTTGTGTGATACATATAGCGGCTACACTAGGGAACCACCATCTTTTTAACTAATGTAATTAAGTATTGTTTAGACCCATGCTAAAAACCAAATCATACTACAGATTATAACATTAGAAAACAAACATATCCAATAATTTCAATTGATATAACAACCTACAAGTCATAATGCGTCCATGTAATCAAAAATTCTGTGCGAACAATGTCACCATTATAGAATCAGCAGCAATCATTGTATTGTAGCTTATACATTTAGTTGGTGAGAGTAAATGGTCAGAGCTCACGGGCCAAATTCCGGTCGCGTTCCCAGCTCGGGGCAGTTCAGGCCAAATTCCAAATACAGCTGTGTATCGCCCGTCGTCGGTGCAAATATTCCGGATCTCATTAAATCAGTTAGGCAGCAATAGGTAGTCACTAATGGAATTAATGAATTATGCAATGTAGCGCAAACCGTGGACGATGGAACTAGTCGATTGTAAAGACATAGGTATCTGATGTCGAGTGCTAAATTTGAATGTGGATGAAAAGAAAGCAATGATAGCAATGATTTCAAACATTTTCCAAAAGTTTAAAAGCCGGGATTACTGGGATTTTCCGGCACGACGTCTGAAATTGCATTCAGAAGGTATATGGCAATAGATTCACCCCCTAATACATTGGACTTATAACACAAATGGTGAAAATTGAGTGTACATTATATACCGGCATTACGTGGCGTAATGGGCACCTCTGCCTGCCGGGTTAAAGGCATGACGTCGCGGCTGTTTAAAAGTTGAGTCAAAAAGACTCAATTACATAAAGAATCAACGTAAAACTTTATGTTACTTTACTACAAATCAATTTCAAGTACCTATCCAATACAACACATTACTTCCAGTGTTAAAAACAACACATAAAAAGAAACAAGAGAGTCGTCTAATATAGCTAAGTGTTTTGTTCCTATTGCGATGCGACGGTGTGGAGTTGTGGACCTGTGTGGACAGGACGCAGCGAACTTTGATTGTAACGTCCGAACTTTTGTCGTCGCCTGTCCACTGGCTGCTATTTATTTTCGTTTTTCTTTTGAGTATTGTATTGTTGATATGAGTTCATGTTGGTATGAATAGAGGCTGGTAATTTATGTAATGTTTCACATCTTCGAAGGTGAGCAGAGACAGATTTAAATGATAGTAATTTTGGTATGAATTGATTTTTATGGATTTGGGGCGCGCGAACGAGCAGGAAATGTAGGTAGTTTTCTTTTTCTCTTCCTTTCATTATATCTACATGCCGTTGGACTTTTGAATATTTAGCTAGATTTAGCTCAGCCGTTTTTGAAGTCTGCGCTTAGCAACACATAACTTACGTTCAAGAAATAAATTGCACAAATATTTATTTATTTTTATGCAAATTAGGTACTCGAGTAGGTACAACACAACGCTGACTTAATTTCCAACTTGCTGCACATGTTTTATTTAATTTTTGATGTTTTTTTAATCAAGATCTTATGTCTGATGATAGAAATAAAGAAACTAAAAGTTTACCGGCACGCATGTGCAATATCTTCGTTTTGTAATAAAAAAAAAGCGCTGCAGCGCTACAAAAAATAAAATGCAAGTAAAACACATAAAGAATTTAGTATTTTTAATAAATATTTAATTATGGACTAATTGCGTATCTTTTTAATACGTTGCGGTTGAAACATTTCATACTTACTTACTTAGGTATTGTCTGTTTCAAATTGGGACCTCAGAACCTGGTTTTTTTTTGAAGGGGAAAGTCATCCAGCAAGAGCAGTGTCAGACACTTATATGACTAAAACCACCCAGTTCCTACCAACTCCTGCATTTCGAGCTGGAACCCCGGTAACCTGCTAGGCAGTCCGCAGCGGACCTACAGAATTCTAAGTAAGGTAAACAAAAGATATGAGTTGTTTGGTACACTAAAACGACGTTTAAATAAGTATAACAAGAAATTAAAATAACCTGCAACAGGTAAACCAAGTCAAAAATAATACAAATATTGGCACCTAGCTGGTTTCACTGGTAGGTAAACTAATTTTTATTCTTTCGTTTTGTTAAAACAAACGTGTTTGATTTAAATAACACCAATTAGTTTTAAATATTTTAAGAACGCGTCGTAATTTTAAAACCGATTCATAATAAATCAATCGTTTAACATAATACAGCGCTGCAGCGGAAAAGTTGCTGAAAAGTTTCTAACATGATTTATATGACTGTTTTATGGGAAATCAATAGGCGTATAGTGGCTGTCTGGCTTTTGTCGACCTGTCAAATCATCCATTTTATCTGTGCAAGTAAGCACTTTCCCGCGCTTTCCTTTTTTATAGCCCCATCGATAAAGTATAGGCGACGCGCAAATGGGCTATTTATTGGAGTTAGGGAGGTTTTAACGTCTTACGTCTTTTATGGTGTTCTCTTAATCTATTGAGCATCAGCCTAAGCTACAGCACAAACTTTAAGTAAGTTATCATAATAAATATCAATATAACCTACCTACATAAATCGGTACCTATAGTAAATATTAATTTGATAAAGTTCCAGCTAACAAACCTAAAATCAAACCACTTTATTATGATACAGAAAATCGTTCCATACGGAAACCAAACCCATAACGCGATGTACTGTGTACAGCAGCTAGGTAGTGATTCTACCCATCCTTAAAGCTAGGATAAGTAGCTGCCATGTCAAATTATTGCCAAGTGTAAGGTAGATGGCGCTGTTTGAGTCATACAACTCATGCAACAGGCAGGCTATATAGAATATAATCCCAGTAAATAACAAAATTAATACAAAAATAATAATTACAGAATATTAACATAGGATCCAAAATAAATAATCCCAATGAAAATTCACAACACAGCGTAGAGCCAGACTACCGGATTAAATATCCGATTTCGTCAGACTGTCAGTGTCAGGTGTCAGAATGTCATTTTTGTCAGAATTCAAATTGACAACCACAGCCGGCAGCCGGTAGTTTTGTTTTGGTTTGGTAAAAAAATCACAACAAACAACAACGATTTAGAATATTAAGTTATAAAGTAAAATGTCTGGCTTAGTGGTTACTCTAAGTTCTTCAGAAGATGAAGACGTGACGCCTTCGAGTAGTAAACAAAAACAGGATGTCTTGTATGATTATTTAGATGTTATACCTGAAAATGTGATATCCAGGGAACATATTTTATCAGATGGTAAGTAGGTGTAGTTAAAATATAATGGACATATTTAGGAATATTAAGTTATCCTATTGACCAGATATTTATAGAAAGAATTAATTATAGCGAGATTATAATTATTGTTTACTGTTTTGTTTTGAATTTTTAGTCGAAAAGTCTTTTAAATATTATATAATTGAACCTTAATTTTTGTCCCCTTGGCTTCCCAGAAACAATATTGAAAAAAAAACAAGTAAAATGGTGTAATATTACATTTATATATTATCAGTAGCTAGTAGCAGTAAAAGCTTAACCCAACAAGAGAAGAAGAAGACTAAAGCATTGGAAAAAGAAGCCAAGAAGAGAAAGCTGCAGGAAGACAAGAAGGACAGGGCGGTTCGCATTGAGATGAACAAAGTGTACAAACCTGGGGAATGTATGCAGGTAATAAGTAACCAGATATAAAGAAATAAGAATAGGCTAGAGGTTCTATGTACAGTGTAACACCCACTATTCACCAGTGAATAGGTTGCTTATGGGTAGACATGCTCCATGGTAGGCCGCATTATCAGTTACCAGCAGGCAAGATAGCGGCCATACATAAAAAAAATGTTAACTATTATTATAACTTAGCTACTCCCGGTCAGGTTTCACCTGCTGCTGCAAATTATTCCATTAGTACTTGAAAGAAAGAAAGAAAAAAGTTTTTATTTTGCATTACTTGCTTGTACATACTTAAGGATTGGCTATTACATTTAATAAAATACTCATCTGCCTACCTCCAGGCAAGCAAGATGTAAATATGTTATGAAGTGTTATAATGGTAGCAATGCTAAAAAAGTCCCATTGATATATTACAGTATATCAATGTGGTGATCAACGAGAATTTGTTACGTAAATGGTACATGACAAGTGTGGAGCAAGAGGTTACTGCAGCAGGAGCCAACATTGAGCAACAGTCTGAGGAGCAGGACATTATCACCTGGACTAGGAGACTGCCTCTGACACTGGACAAATACTTTGGGAAGGTAAGTTAGTAACTATAACATTAATATTGCCAGGACATTAAAGTTTACTGCTGGATTTTAAGCTTCCTCTGCAGGAGAAGGGTAACCACACCCTCCATAATTGGCTATAGTCCCTTACTTAGTCGGCTATTATGACATCAGTATAAAGAAAGGTGGTGACTGCTTCTTCAGGAAATAAACTATTGTCTGATGTCTGATGTCTGTTACTCAAACATACATCATATACATAAAATTTAATCAGCATGGTTATAAGCCAAGTCAATAATATTGTCATACACTTACCACCATATTTAGAGTCATTTAATGGTTACTTAACCCAGTCCTTAGCAATTGTTTTCAGAACAAAATCGATACCAAGGGATAGTTTAGGTAATCATTAAATGTCTCTGAGTACGGCAGGTAATCAACTATTTTTTTTTTCTATTTCAGTCAAAAAAGCCAAATGAGGAGCAGTGTGACCACGCTCTATGCATAATGGAGGTAGACCGTGTGACGCGGCTGGTGCGGGACAACGCTCTCGCCAGGACTATGATTGAGTGCAAGGAACGATTGCAATGCAAGCTCACGCTAGTCGTCGTACAAGTAGAAGCGTACTTCAAGTTAGTATAAAACCTAGATTTTTTCTGTATATTTTTTATAATAACCATCGTGAGACATACTGAATTAGCTAAAACTCACGGTTTACTCACATAGATTAATGGAGACGTGGGCTACTACTACGCGTAGGCTGTGCGATTTTTTCAATTAATTTACGTGAGTGATCCGCGATTTTTAATTAATTTTCTCTGCATCCTTGTGCTAAAAAATATGTTACTGCCTTTATTAGATTCGGTTAATTTGAGACTAAGATTTAGTCTCGCCTCGTCAGTGTCTGCCTCATTGATCGAGTGGTCGCAAGTGGGACTTCTGCAGTTCTACTAACGATTATTCGATCGAGCAAGGGATATAGAATTTGATTTTGAGGTGGTAAAGAGTTACGGGTGTTTGTTCCGAGATACGCGACTCTAAATATATGACTTATACACATAGGACTTATTGTATAGGAAGGCAACTGGTGTGTGCGCCGCCAGGCGTGCACTCAAAAAATAAAATGCCTTAATATTTAAATACCAATATACTTATATATACATTTCTTTATTTCTTCAGGTCAAAAAGTGGACGAAAGGACATGAGTAATATTGATTTCGAACTGGCTTTGACAGGCAGGTATCCATTCTAATAATTTCAACTCTTACTCCAAATATAGTTTTGCGAAGTCTTTACTTTTAATGTGTTGTAATTATTATTGGTGATGTCTAGACGCGATAGTGACGGCAGACTGTGACGTGGTGACGGTAGAGACGGCGCAGGAGTTGGCGGAGACAATCGTGCGGTTCACTAAGGCCATTGCTGATGCACCCGCCAAGTAAGTTTACAGTATCCCTAAAAGACCGACAACTCTGTTTTTTGTGGTGATTTAAGTTTGCTTTTTTTTTTTTATATGTTTCAGAAAAGCGAAACGTGAAATTGATGAATTATCCAGTTTCTACATGAGAGGTGTTAACAAGAATTGCGTTGCTATTACAAATAATGGTGAGTAAAATATTGTTTATAGCAACACTAACAAACCTCTTCTAAAGTATAGTCCATTTCATCTCTCGATAACTGTACCCTTCTTAGTATAATTATGTTTGCTTTACGTTTAAACTATGTAATCGAAATGAGAGTGCGTCCGGTTCTCTGATTGGCTGGCTCGAATAAATCAACCAATCAAAGCGTCGAAGGCGCTCTTGTTTCGATTACTTTAAATGTAAAGCAAACTCGTACTGAGGGTACTGGTGACAAAGACAAAATGATTTTTGACGAATAATATGAGCCTCTAGCATGGCTTGAAACTAGTCGAAATCCTCGTCAAACAGTTACGTGAGTAAGCCGATAACATCATAATTAATAATATACAAGTTTTGAACTTTTAAGTGGATATTTTCAGGAGCCGGTGTCTCCCAGCTGTGGCAGCAGATGTTGGCCGTACTGCCGCAGTCGAGCCTCGACATCTCTCGGGCAGTCTGCGCCCAGTACAAGTCACCGCTCGCCATGTATGAGGTGAAACACGCATTTCATTTCTATTTCATAATTTAAACATTGTTTTGTCGGTTGATGGTCACATACACCGGTTCGAGTGCGTTTAATGCACGGACCGTGAACGTAACATCACGCCTTTTATACCTGAAGGGGTAGGCAGAGGTGTACATTATAGCACTAATACCATTGTACAATGTACACCCTCGGTGTGTGTTTGTGTTATATGTATAAGTCCCATGAAATAGGGGGTGAGCCTATTTCGGATCGTGAAGAGTAGGTGTTTTTTAAACCGTAGGTAGGCTATCTACGGTTTGGAGCTACCTTTTTTTTTTTTTTTTTGGTGACGGGGGGAAACCTTCAAAAGGCGCCTAGCTTTTTGGGGATAAAAGACTAGGGAGTGTGGGATTTTTACCTCACTAAAACCACCCCGGTGGCCACCCTCAACACCTGTAAGGGGGCACCGGGTCCTCTCAATAGACCTGCTCCGGAACCCCACGGTGCAACGCCTGTTACGGCACTTCCCTAGGAGATTGGAGCTACCTAAGGTAGCTAGCCAATCGGCATCCTCAGTTACAAAGCGAAACGTCGGGAAACAGATTTATTTTAAAACGAACAATTTCTTCTCATTTTCAGAGCTTTCAAGAGCCAGATGCCCTAGAACAGTTATCAAATTTAGGCGTGTCCCGTTCAGGCGTGGCCGGGGCTAAGCAACGAAAACTCGGGCGAGAGTTCGCGCTCAAATTGCACACCCTGTTCACTGCAACATCGGGAGACGTTATCGTAGGAGAACAAACTGATGAATGAAATAAATTATTTTTGAAGTAATCCTGTTTTTTTTGTTCATTGTAAAGAAATAAAACATAAAGATAACTAAAGCCATCAAATAAATACTGCTCATTATATTCAATAAACGCAACGGTTTTGAATCATTTTTTTTCGATTTAGTTTGTTCTAAGAAACTAATCATTCATTAATGTTAATTCATATAAGAAAAATATATTTCCATGTCAATCAGTTTGGTTAATGCCAATAAACCTCCTATCCAAACTATAGTATAAATGTCAAAGAAAAATCGAATTAAAACTAGGGACACGGTATCGAATAGAAAGTATCGATACTGTACTCATGAGTAATATCGAACGAAAAGTATCGTACTCATAAATGTATCGAAACAAAAGTATCGATACTTCAACGTATCGAGTACTTTTACTTGTAGCCTAATGATCAGAAACGCGTCAGAACATCAATATCAGTCAGTAAATAAAAATAAAAGGTTTTGGCACACTAATTTATTACAATAATAAAGAGATTACAATAATAAGACGACTGTAACTTTATACATTTTAAACTGTATGAAAAAAGAACTGTTAATTTAGGCACACATCAAAGTTCCCATTCCTCCTCCGTACAATCACTTAAAAATAACAGTTTATCGAGCCGTTTTGGCGATAGGCGGTTTCGGATTTTAGTTATAGTGCTTCCTGCTTTAGAAAACAATCGTTCTGAGGGCACTGACGTCGCTGGAATTGACAAATATTCTCGTGCCAACTTGTATAATTTTGGAAACACAACTTTCATATCTTCCCATTGCTTCAAAGGTTCTAAGGAAAGTGGTGAAACCTGCGCAGACAAATAATAGCTTATTTCATCCTTTGTTTTGGATTGGAATGAAGATGAAGAACAATCATTTTTGTTTTGTTTTTTTGTATGCGCTAACTTCTTATGATGACTCCAAAAGTCGTATGATGTTTCAACAGAAGAATCGCTGTCAGGTTCACTGCTAATAATACTGGGAGTGGTAGTAATAAATCGTCTTAGTAAAGAAATAGCCTTTGCACAAGCTCTAGCATCTTGAAAGTGAATATTCTTGAATCTTGGATCCAACAAACATGAGATTGCAATCAAATGATTGTCTTCAATATGTCCGAATCTGCGTTCTATCTGTTTGATTATTTCGTTTTTTACTGTATTTATTACCTTATCATCGGTATTATCATCACCACCTATACCTTCAGCCACATGTACATCATTAATCTGCGCCTTCAAGCAGTTCACTATCGGTATTATTTTACTTATGGTCACATACTGTTCACCCGATAGCTCTTTCGTTACATATTCCAGTGGTTTCAATATTAAAATCAATGTTTTTATATTCTGCATTTCTACAGCTGAAGGTGTGGGTGGTGCTTTAGTATTTAACATTAAAATTTGATGAACAATTGGCGCTAATTCTATGTATCTCTGGAGCATATAATAGACAGAATTCCAACGAGTTTTAACATCTAAAATCAGTTTGAGAGGTTGACAGCCAGTTTGCTTTTGACGTAAAGAGTCGCTGAGAATTACACTGCTCTTGAAAAATTTGACGATGTCTCGTACTTTGCTTACTAATAAACTGAAATCATTGACTAACATTGCAGATTCAGCGATAAGATTAATTGTATGAGCAAAGCAAGGCAAGTGTTTATTTTTTTCTAGAAAATTAGCTATGCCTGCTGTCATGTTTGAGCCGTTGTCCGTAACTACAGCAGTTATTTTTTCCAGGCTGATGTGCATACCTGCACAAATTTCTTTTAATTTGTCAGCTATGTATTCACCAGTATGCCGTTGATCCAGTGCAACAGTAGCAATGCAACGCGATACAAGTCTGTCATCATGTAAATAATGAGCAGTAACCCCTAAATAACTGGTAACAGTCATCATCTCACTCCAAATATCACAGGTTAATGCCAAGTGCGAAATATTGTCAAATATGTTTTCAATTTTCAAATGCATGGTACTGTATAAAGCATCAAATTGGGCTTTAAGAGTATCCACGCTTGGAATTTTAAACGACGGGCAAGCTTGATGCATCATTTTTTTAAATCCACGCCCTTTCACAATGTCAAACGGTCTTTTATCAACGCAAATAAAATAAAGCAAGCATTTGCATAGCTTCAAATGATCCTTTCCTCCATTGGAATAAGAATATTTACGTTCTATTGTTTGTACAATAGAAAGTTGTCTTTTTTTTGGAAGCGGTGCATATGTTTCTGTAAGCTCACTGTCATCGATAACATCGATTGGAATTTTCTTGACATCAGATGATGAAGGAATAGCTAGAAATGTATTCGATTCAGGTGCTTTTGATGTACTTGTCGATGGTTGTGGTTCATGACTCGGTGGCGGTGAATTCAGCGGGTCTAGCTTTTTATTAATCGTTGTTTGTATCTTTTCATCTCCTTTTCCACTAAAAAAAAATACCGGAATTAGTTTCGTGCTCCTAAAAAGTTCTTCAATGTAAAACGGGTATATATATATATATATTTTTTAGTATACAACTTCAAATTTATTTATTACTAGCTAATTCTAGCCACTTCGTTCGCGTGGACGTTAAATAAATAAATGGTTAAAAATGTATCTTTTAGATATGGTAACAACAATATAAGCCCAAGTTAGGCCCTTATTTCGAAGTCACAAACAGACAGGGTAATTTTATTTTATTTGAATATAGTAAATAACAATAAAATTTAAGAATCATTTTAGGTTAAGTATATTAAAAAAAAAGCAGAAAATTATATTTAAATATACCTCAACGCATTAGAGTGTTTCTTAAGATGTTTATTCATGTTTGACGTATTCCCTGACGTTTTTATGGTTTTGAAACAAATCTTGCATTTCACTTCGTTGCTGTTAAGCTTGATAAAATACTGCCAAAGTTCACTCTTAGTAGGCGGCATTCTTCTAATGACTCAAATGTCGATGTTGTTTTATATTATACACTTTAATAATAGTCAAGCACAATAATTATTGATGACAAGCATTAATGCAGCAGAAAAACAAATCGCGAAACGAGCTCGAAGAATTAACAAATAACACCAGGTGTATACTAATAAAGCGACGATAAACAATATAAAAACGGTGAACGTGTGAATGATTGATTAGTGTAGGAAATGAATGAAAGGTTAGGATTGGAACTGAACTATAAACGGAAGGAACGAATTTTAATGTTTTAGGTAAGAAGGTTCAGTCTTCAGAACGATTGGACTAGATGGTGTTGCCATAAACATGCATGGCCGTAACCGTAAAGTCGCAAGTTTTAAGTGGGTAATTTCTGATATTTATTCGATACGATACTTGTTGAAAAGTACTCATTGAGTAAAAGTATCGAATGCAAAGTATCGAGTACAAAAGTATCTGTATCGAAAGGTAAAATACTCGATACCACAAAGTATCGATACTTTTTTCGTGTCCCTAATTAAAACTATAAAATGTCAAAACAGTAAATCTAAGCATAACCTAAAACTTTATGTAATAATTACGAAAAGGCATTTATAACAGCATTCATTTACATATTTATTTAATTTTCTACACTACGACTTAGCTATGACTGTGTATTTATCAAGAATTGCGTTTAACACGATTCGGTGCGCAACACCGAAATGTTTTTTTACGAATACGATAGTCGGTTTTGTAAGTCCAAAAACTCGTTTGTTTTTACCAAAAAATGATTTATTTAGTGTTGCTGGGGTTGGAATTGTGAGGAATTATTCTAATGACGCGATACAGCCGACGTTGCCGATAGAAAATGGCACATTACCGATTAAAAAGAAGATAGTCCATAAGAAGGCTAGTCCTGAAGAGTTTGCTCACAAAGAGGGTCATTACCTCACTATGGCCTATGCTACAGCGAATGCCTATGATTTAAAAAGTTTGAAAGAAGCCCTGGTCCAACAGAAGCTGTATGAACCGGGAACGTAAGTAATTTGAGTCATAATTTACCCACATTTGAGAAAAATGCAAAGATGATGTAACAATTTGATAAAGAGAGCATGGAGAGATAAGAGAAAAAATACTGGAGATGTTATGAGAACATGTGACAAATATAAAAAAAAATATTAAAATAATTTATTTACAAAATAGTTGATAATACTCTTTAAATAGTTCCCATTAAAACTATACCATACTTTAATCATTAATCATGTTTTTCAGATTAAAATCAAATGAGTTAGGTGATGTGGTGGTTGCTAATGCAGTGTACAGTGTGGGCACTGAGCCCCGAGAGATTATATTCTTCCGAGAAGGAGGCATAGTGTTCTGGAACTGCACAGAACTAGAGGCGCGGAATGTACTGGACTTTGTGAGGCCGTAAGTAGACTTGCACCTAGTTTACTACTAACTATCACATTAATGCATATGCTGTGCTGCTAGGTAGGCTGCGCGATATCACCGTGTCTGCACACTGTTCATGATGAAGAGTTGGTCTGTGACTCAAAAATAGTACAGCTTTTTTCAGTATATTTAGACTTGCTCAAAAAATGTATTGTCATTAAAAAGCAACCACAACATACTATTTTAATCAATCTTTATTTTCCTTTGGCACACCAAATTCTTTACAATCAATGCAACCCCTATTTGTTTATGTTATTAACTACATTCTAATTGAGCAATACCTGACATATTTAATCATCTTTAAGAATGTGATTCTTATAATATTTTATTTCTTTGATTACAGTTTTGAAATAGACAGCTATCCCAGGGATGTGGTGGAAAAGGAAAGAGAGGTCATGACTTATGTTTATCATCCCAATGTGTAAGTACTTATTGTTTCTTTTTAATATTTCGTGAATAATGGGGTTAGTATTTCTCCACACTTATTAGGGTACTCTAAGAAGGAAGTAAATATGTTTCTTAACTGTTAGCAAGGTGCATGTAACCTTAAGTATTGCAAGCATTCATTGGCCATAGAAGTAATCACTTACCATCAGGTGAGCTTTCTTGCTACACCTTTTCAATAAGAAAAAATGCTGTGCTGCATTTTTTCTTGAAAATTGCTGGTATAATATCTATTTATGCTATATACCCATAGCATTTCACACATAAGAAATTTGAAAAAAAAAATGTGTTAAGAGCATATTACAACATTGAAAACTCTTGGTCAAAAATAGTATTCTAATAACTTAAGATTAAAACTAAACATTGAATATTTCTCACACAAGCCGATCTAAGAAGTCTGGATCTCAAACAGCTGTGATTACTAAAGGGAGCAGGTGTGTTGTCCAAATTGTAGTTTATACTTCTATGTAGTTATTTAACTGATTATAGATACAGCATGGTTTTTGTGGCACTTGTAGGGTGCTTTTCCACCAGAGATGTGTTATGCTACATGGATGTATTGCTATATGATAGCTTCTCTATTATCGATAAATTGAGCTGCGCATCTTCTTCGCACAGCTACATAGCTTAGTATCGGTGGAAACGGTCACATAGTTTTACAGCTTAGCTATTACATCTTCATAACATAGCTACATAGCACATCTCTGGTGGAAAAGCACTGTTAGGTTTGAAACACATTAGTCTTTATGTTTAGTATCCTATTTATCTATTTGTTACACATTGTTGTATCTGCACCTTTGCTCCCTTCCCAGTAGTGCATATGCACCCATAAAATATTCCTTTTGTGATTTTGTATGAATAAGAATGTTATGCACTCCTGAAATGATGTAAAAATCCACTGTAGATACTCCGTGAAGTGGTTATATGTGTATTTAATTACATCTGTACATAATAAACTTATAGATTTTTGTTATGTTGTAGGAAAAAGTGTCATTTGCAAGAATCATCATTTGTGTTGGTACCAAAGAGAGACAACTCATTGGAGAAGTACACATTCAGGTGAGTCCACTCTTTCATGGATGTTATGGACTGAATTAGATAAATATTTTATTTGAAATACACAGTTAGTTTATTTAATTGATTACATAATTATGTTGTATGAAAGGAAATTTACTTAATTACTTTCAAAAAGAGACTATATTTGATTAGATATATTTCCCTATGATACCCATATACCACTGGAGATAAGACGGGTTGTATACTTATACCAAAAATAAAACCAAACGTGGTCAAATGTGGCATAGCATATCCTTGGTCGAAAAGCTCTTATTGCACCCGGTTGTCGCCAGTCAGCTTAATTTTGACAAAGCAATATGAATGCTGTACCCAGCCACGCGATGGTGCAGTCTGCGCGGCTGGGCGCGTGGGAGTCCCGGCTGGAGGCGCTGGCCACCGCCGTCAGCTCGCACACCGCCGCCATGCAGCACGATGGAGCCGCGCATCTCGATAAGAAGGAGGTACATTACCCAACATATTATTTGACCTAACAACGCCTTATAACACCGCCGTCAGCTCGCACACCGCCGCCATGCAGCACGATGGAGCCGCGCATCTCGATAAGAAGGAGGTACATTAGCCAACATATTATTTGGCCTAACAACGCCTTATAACACCGCCGTCAGCTCGCACACCGCCGCCATGCAGCACGATGGAGCCGCGCATCTAGATAAGAAGGAGGTACATTAGCGAACATATTATTTGACCTAACAACGCCTTATAACACCGCCGTCAGCTCGCACACCGCCGCCATGCAGCACGATGGCGCCGCGCATCTCGATAAGAAGGAGGTACATTAGCTAACATATTATTTGACCTAACAACGCCTTATAACACCGCCGTCAGCTCGCACACCGCCGCCATGCAGCACGATGGAGCCGCGCATCTCGATAAGAAGGAGGTAAATTGGCTAACATATTATTTGACCTAACAACGCCTTATAACACCGCCGTCAGCTCGCACACCGCCGCCATGCAGCACGATGGAGCCGCGCATCTCGATAAGAAGGAGGTACATTACCTAACATATTATTTGACCTAACAACGCCTTATAACACCGCCGTCAGCTCGCACACCGCCGCCATGCAGCACGATGGCGCCGCGCATCTAGACAAGAAGGAGGTACATTAGCCAACATATTATTTGGCCTAACAACGCCTTATAACACCGCCGTCAGCTCGCACACCGCCGCCATGCAGCACGATGGCGCCGCGCATCTCGATAAGAAGGAGGTACTTTATTTAACATATTATTATTTGACCTAACAACGCCTTATAACACCGCCGTCAGCTCGCACACCGCCGCCATGCAGCACGATGGCGCCGCGCATCTCGATAAGAAGGAGGTACATTAGCCAACATATTATTTGACCTAACAACGCCTTATAACACCGCCGTCAGCTCGCACACCGCCGCCATGCAGCACGATGGCGCAGCGCATCTCGATAAGAAGGAGGTACATTATACAACATATTATTTGACCTAACAACGCCTTATAACACCGCCGTCAGCTCGCACACCGCCGCCATGCAGCACGATGGCGCCGCGCATCTCGATAAGAAGGAGGTACTTTATTTAACATATTATTATTTGACCTAACAACGCCTTATAACACCGCCGTCAGCTCGCACACCGCCGCCATGCAGCACGATGGCGCCGCGCATCTCGATAAGAAGGAGGTACTTTATTTAACATATTATTATTTGACCTAACAACGCCTTATAACACCGCCGTCAGCTCGCACACCGCCGCCATGCAGCACGATGGAGCCGCGCATCTCGATAAGAAGGAGGTACTTTACATAACATATTATTTGACCTAACAACGCCTTATAACACCGCCGTCAGCTCGCACACCGCCGCCATGCAGCACGATGGCGCCGCGCATCTCGATAAGAAAGAGGTACATTAGCTAACAATTTATTTCACCTGTGTGACGACACACGATATATAACGCCTAAATGCCTTAAGAACTGACGAATGAGTATTGAATAAATTGAATAAAAATTACCCTGTGTCTCTGTTCCTGTGATTGATTTTCCTGTCGTTGTTTCACATCGAGTTCTGTTATAGGTTATACACAGTATTACAGTTAGAATTAGTTTCCAAACTAGAAAAACTTTGTAATATGGTTTTAGATCAGTAAAACTGCCACTTCCTTAACTCACCCCTCGCGCATTATCGCATTTTGCGACCACTGGACAAGGAAAGCAGTATAAGTATACCCTTTGTAAAAAATATTTATTTTTCCCCAGGTGGTTCGCAAACTAGGCGAACTATTCTCCCTCCGGCACCGCTTGAACGTGGAGTCCGACCTCCTCGACACTCCCGACTTCTACTGGGAGGAGGAGCAACTCGAGCGACTCTACTCCTCCACCGTCGCGTACTTCACTATCTCCAGGAGAACCAGGGTAAGATGACACTTGTAGCTATAGGAAATATTAACAGTCTTAGCCAGTTGTGGATGATAGAAAATACTGACAGCGAAACCGAAATTCAGCTTACTGTCAGTTAGCTGAATTTCGTTAAGTATCAAATAGGTTCTAGAATCAGGAGAAAAACTAAGGAGGAGTTGAATTAGGCACGCCACATGATCAGGGGAAGAGATAAGTGGAGTAAAATGGTCATACAATCATGGTACTCATGGAATGGAGACAGAAAGAAAGGTAGACCACAATAAATGGTGGGGCGACGACATCAGACAAGTCGCGGGTATATCTTGGTACCCCAAGAGTGGCCATAGAAAGGCCAGAATGGAGAAGACTAGAAGAGGCCTTTAAAATAATACCAGTAATTTGTCTAAAATAAGTAAATATTGATTCCATTACTCACCCTCATCTCTCCTCCATCAGGTTCTAAACGAGCGTCTCTCCCACTGCGTGGAACTTCTAGAACTGCTGTCATCGTGGGCAGCAGACAGGCACCACGTGCGCCTCGAATGGATGGTCATCGCTCTCATCCTCGCCGAGGTCTGCTTCGAGCTTCTTCATCTCTTCGAAAGGTGGGTCGCCAGGAGCGAGGTCGCGGACAGCTAGAACAGGCCCATTCCAGACCCACTTCCAACAGAAGTGGTTCTGGAATCTGGAATTTCCGAAGAAGTGCTTCTGGAATCTGGAATTTCCGAAGAAGTGCTTCTGGAATCTGGAATTTCCGACGAAGTGCTTCTGGAATCTGGAATTTCTGATAAAGTAGCTCTGGAATCCGGAAATTATGATGTAGAATTAAGTAATTTAGAATTAGGAAGTAGTGATTTGTGTAGTGTTGGTCTGGAATCAGCGATTTTGGAAGGTAAAGCGTGGAATGTTGTGAAAAATGTTTATTATGGGGATTGTATTCATATGCATAGTTATTATTCAGCATTTTGAACAAGGTTTTTAACATATTTCTTTTTTAGTTAGTGTAAGTTTTAAATTAATCGAAATTACGAAGCCATTATAAGTTTAGACCAAAGTTTTTAATGACAAGGGATTAAATTGGACATTTTTAGTTATTTATATTGTTGTAAGTAAATTAGGGGATACTTACTTTAAATTTTGTTAAATAAACTAGCTGTTTAAATTATGGGTGGAATTTTAAATACAATAAAATTATTATTTAGTAAATCTTTGTTATTTGTGATAACGATAGATAAATCGCTACTTTTGACTGCTTATAGAAGTACCTAGCAATAGTGAGCTAATATAATGTTTAATTAGTTTGTAAGTATGTACTTTCTAATTATCTAATGTTATATAACCAAAAGTTTCATGCCATGCCCCAGATATTGTCTTTAATTTATTAATTTTGTCAAAAAGATATTTGAAAATGTACCTACTTGTAACTTGTGATAGTTTTGGCAATAATATCTACATTAATGGGATAAAAAGTTACACTATTGATTATTATGTAGAAAAGATTCGAGTTTATATTACAACGCCTGATGAAAAATGTCACGCAACTTTTAACTGTGTAGTGATTTGCTAACAAAATATTATCAGGCGTTTGTACAAGTTGCTCTTTCAATCCCGATTAAGATAAATCGACTAAGTAAAAAGTTGTGTTATCGCATAGTTTAACTAATGTTAGGAATGTAAGGTATTTATGTATTGTAATGTTATTGTATAAGTAGATTTATGCTTCAACTTGTTTTTGTATCAAATATAAATATTATGTTGAATCTCTAGAGTGTACTAATATTGATTTGGAACTTCAAAGTCCGTTAACTGGCTTAAATATGAAGCAAGTACAAAGAAGAGATGCCATAATGTGATTGTGCATTTTGACAAAACGAATTGGCTCTGCCCAACGGTATTATAAGTAAAAAGGGTGTAGATAGGTTATAACTGCGCTCAAAAAGTGGCACATTAAAATGTGGAGAATTGGCTAACGTTTGTGTAGTATGAAACCGATAGATGAGAGCAGCGTACTTTATTACGTCCCGTGCTTCCTATAGTGTCACGCATTATGTTAAATAAAAGCGAAATTCAGTTATGATATCTCTTTTTTGTATTTTCTTCCCGTCATCCTCAAACCCGAATTTCCTGCTCAAGTAATGCACTTGTAACTCCTCTAGTGTTGCGGTAGCCCATTGGCGGTGTTAATTGCTTACTATCGAGTGACACAAATGCTCGTTTGCCCCCTACCCCATAAAAAAATACTAAAACTTAGTTTGCGCCCTTATTTTGGTTTTAATATAAAATTGTAACAACAGGACATGAAATGTTTTGTGGGATTTCATTCTTCCGACTCGTGGACGGACTGAGCCATGTCTTCTCAGCGGATATTGAAGTGCTTTGAATTTGCTCCCTCTTACTTTTTGTATAATATACCATGTTTAGTTTAAAATAAAAATCAATCAAATACATAAAATGTGTTTCATTATTAGTTTGAGTTGGATTGTATTTAGATTATATAGTAGGTATTAAGCTTGGTAAGAGTCGTGGGATGCAGTGGTGTCTTTCTGCAAAGATGTCATATCGCATAAGGAGGCTGTGGAGAGGAAGTCGGTAACAACACAGTATAAGTCTGACAGTCCCTTTCGTCCTCCTCAGGCGAGGCACCATGAGGGATTTACCTTGAGGTATAAGTATTTGAAATTACAGCACTTTTTTCTTATGAAGGTTATAGGTAAAAACAATCTATTGTTGACTTTATGAACGATGAATTCGCCTTTGAAATGGACATAAAATAATAATAGGACGATTTGACAACAAGTATTGCCTTTTATCCCCGAAGGGGTAGGCAGAGGTGCACATTACGGCATAGGTACAATGCCATTGTACAATGTACACCCACTTTTCACCATTTGTGTCATAAGTCCCATGTAATAGGGGGTGAGTCTATTGCCATGTACTGGGTACAATTACAGACTCCGTGCAACCACAGAGGAATTTTCGAAAAACCGAAAAAAAACCATCACTACTTTGCCCGACCCGGGAATCTAACCATCTTGTCCGGCTGCCCGACCCGGAAAAATAACCCCAGACCCTTGTCCGGCAGTCGCACTTGCGCTCCGCTAACGAGGCAGTCTAAATAAAACTGTTTCATAAAAATAATTGCATGCATAACCAAAAGTACTTCAATCAATTACATATAGATACATTATCAAACGTCAACACGTTTCGATTCAATTGTAACGTGTTCCATACAAAAGGGACGGTCGCGTGTCCGGCCCGCAGTCGTGCCGTGTCGCGCCGGATACGTCACGGACGGCGCCGGTCCGTGACACGTTTGCTATCGAAGCCGCTAGGTGGCAGTGCGAGCGGCGCGGACTTTTATGGATGAAATGTTCTAAGAATAGTAGGAAGGACCACCCACGATGTTGTGTTTTTTTATTGAATGTGTGTTTGTGCTGATTTTGTCCAGAACACTGCAGAGAAAAGGTGACGAGGTCTTCGATCAGGTATTTCGAGTTCGCAGCTAAAAAGGTGTTTTTGTAGGATAGAGTACAGTAGACGGATCACCTGATGGTAAGCAATCAGTACCTACTTATCCATGGACATTCGCAACACCAGGAGCAGAAGCAAAAGGGGTAGGCAGAGGTGCATCTACACATTATGGCACAAAATGCTACTGTACAATGTACACCGACTTTTCACTATTTGTGTTATAAGTCCCATGTAATAGGGGGTGAGCCTATTGTCATATACTGGGTGCAATTCCAGATTCCGTGCTAGCACTGAGAAATTTTCGAAAAATAGTTACACGATAAGTGGTTTCATGATACAATACGAATGGAGATTTTATTGGATTGAAATAGCATTGACATTGAGACAGGTTTCAGGAGTAAGCGCCCTGATATAGCGGGTGTTCATGGGCGGCACCGATCCCATCAGGTGATCCGTCTCCTCGTACCTTAAAACGCGCACAGTCCGACCTCATCACAATTAATAATACAATACCTAGGTTTGTAGGTTTGTTCGTAAATCGTGGTTATTGTGTATTGTCACGCGTTGTGGGGTAGGCAGTACAGGTACAAGTGTGACGTGACCCCCTTCCCTTTAATGAGCTACTGCTATAGAATGCTAATCGTGTCGTGTTGATAATGTTGTAAACTGGCTGTTGGCCTTATTTTCTACTGTATTTACGTGTTATGTGTTTAAGGTATAACACGATAGGTAATTTCATATTATAAGGTTCATTGTACGGTTGCCGTATTGACGGCCTATATCGGTACGCACGCACGATACTTAGGTACTTGGTAAGAATTCCTTGTGATCGACTGTATAATTGTTCAAAGTCAAAATATCAAAGTCTTTACTTTTTTAAGTACTTTGTTACTTTTTTATTACAACTATCGAGAGACATACTAAATTAACTAAAAATCACGGTTCACTCAATCAATTATGATGTGGAAACGGTCTGTGACTCGAAACTAGTAGAGCTTTTCATTAATTTACGTGAGTAAGGTTAAAGACAAAATTATTAATTTTAAATAGACTGGGAAGGCACTTTTGAACGTCAATATGTTGTTGTTTTAGATAAGGGTGTATGTTTAGGTGACAATGTGTAGGTAGGTTTGTTTGTTAATGGGATACATTCACAAATAAACTCAACCAAATGTTTATGACTATGTTAAAAAAAAAAGGTATGAATAAATGTCCTCAAAGTTCTGTGTGATGAAAATATCAAATTGTTAGCATTAGCATGTCTGTCTTTCATTATAATAAAAATGAACAGCCGCATTTAATTAAGTCGGGAGCGAACCAACATTTTTACCAACAAGGCGGTCAGAGGTCGTCCTGTTCCGTCAGTCGGACACGATTCATTACTTTTTCACGAGATCCTGGCTCACCGTTGTGGTTTTAATGTTTTACTAATTAAAACTGATCTCCCTTGTCAGTATGACGCTTTATCATTTATTTGAGTTAGAGCAAAAGGTTCATAGAAATAAAAATGTCTGTCTGGCTCCAAAATTTGTCAAAATAACTGACCTGGCAAACTTCGTACCGACTTCAACAAGTAATTCAAGAGCAAAATGAGCCAAATCGGTCCAGCCGATCTCTAGTTTTAACGAGACTTACAAACAGCAATAGAGTTTAGTTTTACATAGTCGTAGCATTTCTTCTAACATTAATTTAAAAATCTCTTTTGAAGTGCAGACCACCAAAGAGTAGGAAACTACAGGCTTGTGTACCTACAACGAACTTTGGAAGATAATTCCATGCGAGTTTCCAAAGAGGCGACTTCCTATCTATTGTTTTCTAACCGTACTTAAGTACGACCCCTTAAACTAGCGTAACTTGCTAAAGAGGCTTCTGCCTAGCATTTTTTGGAAGTTAAGCGTGACATTACACTGTTATATTGTTGCGTGGTAAGCACACAGCCACCTATCGAGTGAAGCATCCTTGTCATAACAATATATTACGGTATTTATGACGCTGCGCCCTGTTATGGCGTTTTTATGGCACACGCTTGATTTACAGGTCGGCGAATTTTTTCAGAGCGTTTATTGATATTTTGGACATTACAGAAGGTGGTAGTTGGGTTCGGTTATTAATTAAAGTACTTGTTCTCCAATACTAAGGACTGAATAAGTTTCCATAGGATTGGTTAGCAAATGCTTAGCTGTGGCTTTTATGATCTCTGTTGTCTACCTAGTTCAAAGTTGCCAATGAAGGTAAAGCAGTGATTCCTCTGGTGTTACGGGTGTCCATGGGCGGCGCTGATCGCTTACTATTAGGTGACCCGTCTACTCTTTTGCCCCCTATTCCATAAAAAACAGCACTATCAAAAATCTTGAAGTATAGATTGTGATCGATGTCTATAAAAGAGTTTTTACTTCCAAAAATATCGCAGATTTTCACAAAGAGTTAATGTCGAAACTTGCTGCGGAGGTTGATTGACTCATAATTCACAAATTTCGCACTCGACGGCTCGGAAACAGATTAAACGTTAAACTAACAGGCTCTGACGTCGTGTCAGGGGATAATTATATTTAATGGCCTTCGGTTTAGGCTTGAAATCCTTTAAACTTAAGTTTTGTAGGGACACTATAAGAACTGCGTATCGGAAATCTTATGCAGATTCAGCGACTAAGTATAAAGACACTGGTGAGAGATGATTAAACGTCTTTGTGGTTATGAGAGTGATTTGTATTATTGGTTCCACTCCAGTGGCAGGCGTCCACCCAATTTTAGGCGACCCTAATTTCTAGCCCTAGGCCTAGCCTTTAAATTGCATCATGCCCTTATTCTGCAGTGGACATCTTCTAGTTGATTATGTTTATTCTACAGAAAAGGTTCCTGATTCGCTTTAAACGCGCCTAAAAGGATATCATCAGTTCCTAGATGATATTTTATTCAATAGGACTTACTTAGTGATTCTAAATCCTCCTGTAAGTCCAGCTCCAATACTACCAGAGAGCTTAGTTGTTAGTTTCCTGATTAGGTTGCAATATTCTTGCATTAAATTAGGAAATTCTCATTTCTAAATCTCTGCAAATGCTTCCAGTGTGATTGATGAAGTCTAGCTGTGATACTCAACAAGGCATTAAAAGCGACAAGTTCTGTAGTAGATATGTTACGCTAGACAACATACTAAATAGGGAAGTTCATAGTTTACGCGAGATGTAGTGAGTTTACTATCAGCTGATAGCGTGTCGCGAAATATTCCCCTCGTGTCCCCTTGTTACCAGCACGCATGCGCGACGCCGCCGCCCGAATTCTACAGCCAGTCAGCTGTCAAACGCCGGGGTGGTCTAAAGGCGACATTTCTAACCAAAAACTACGACAATTTATAACATAAAAAGAGGTTATAATTGTAAAAAGCTTATATTTTGACTGTTTTTTTATCTGTGTGCGCGATTTTTGGTGTAAAATGTGCGTTTGCTAAGTATTTTCTGTGATGTTATGTTAAAAGATTTGCTAATCAGTGTCCGGGTTTCAGTGCAGTGTTAGACAAAAAACAATCTAGGTTTTGTTGTGTGATTTCTAGATTTTTGCTTTGTTTGAGGTAAGTTTTTGTTGTTTTATGTGTTTACGGGTTGTCGGCGATGATTTCTATGCTGTTTTGAGGTTGGAGTGTTGAAAAACAATACTGTTTTTGATTAATGATTATTTGTTTTGGTTTTGCAATAACTTGATGTGTTTTTTATGTAAATATCGGTGATATTTCGTATGAAATAACGCCTGATTAGGTTCAGAAACGAAATCAATTGACTTGATACTTACTTACACTGTCTATAAACAGTATCAATGTTTGTAATCTCTCGTGAAATACTGACAGGAAAGCTATGCGTAAGTTGATAGTTTTCTACGTACCTACTACCCACATAGCATACAACCATTTTCCAAAGTTTTTTGCAATTACTATTTCAAAACTATGGGCGACATGGGCACTACTACCTTTTCTACCAATTTTCAATTTAGCATCTTTCGCAGGTAACAAGAAATCCCCAAAAACATTTCGGACGGAAAGAGTTTAATAGATTTTTTGCCCATATGACGAATAGCAAAAATCCGTGCGGCCGATTCCAACACTACACTTAGCGCAACATTTAACATGAAATGTTTTTGTGGGATACAACCATTTTCCAAAGTTTTTTGCAATTACTATTTCAAAACTATGGGTAACCGACTATTTCTACCAATCAATAGAATTCGCAGGTAACAAGACCGCGGAAATATTTGAAATTCCACCACTCATAGCGCCATAAAATCAATCACCCTAAATCATAGATAAATACCGAATAAAGTGTTCGTATCCGCAATACTTCGCACCTCATCTAACAGAACTGGACCCAAGACGGTCACAAAAAGCGGTTGATTTATCCCCGCGTCCGTCCCGCGGGCCATTATTTACATTTTTTGTTTAAATCTTAAGACGATCTGCGGCCAAGATGGCACGCTCCTCTCACTGCCAAGGTTTTTGGGGATCGTTCTTTTGAATGCAATAATCTTTCTCCTGGTCTTTATAATATATCAATGTGGGAGAGCCATGCTTTGGTACGAATGGGTCGGCTTGACAGGAGTGATGCCACTGCCGACGTGACGTAAACCGACGTGAAACGACGCTGGCGTAGTGTTTCGTTGTGTGAGTGAGGTTACCTGGGGCCCAATTACCCCTCGCCCCATACCTAATCTTCCCAATGCCCGATTCCTCAACAACCCTTAACTCCTAACACCCAAAAGGCCGACAACGCACTTGTAACACCTCTGGTGTTTCGGGTGTTCATGAGCGGCGGCGATTGCTTACCATCAAGTCGTTTACCGGCTTATAACACATAAAAAAAAATATAAGTAAGAGGGTTTGCGATAAACTCCACACTTGAAAGGCAAGTTGCAGATCGTAGTTTAAAAGTTTCAGGTTTATCAAAGACCACTTCTCTACAGTCTGTCAAAGGTGAAAAGTAGATGTAGGGGTGATGGCAAAGTTGCGGACAACGTAACATGTTACCGGGGTTCCGGATCAAAACAAGAGAAGGAACGGGGTGGTTTTAAGTCAGTAAGAGTCTGACTCTCGCGTCACTCAAGGCGGGAGAAGTCATTGGATGATTTCCCCCTCAAAAAAAGAGGTGATGGCAAAAGTGTCCCACTCTGCCGTCACTATAGTCATATTCTATGATCACCGAATTCATATTAGTTAATAAGAGAGTAGGTACTGATGTAAGTTATCGATTGATCCAGTTTCGTAGGACGAAAGTACGCGGAATTCAATTTCTCTTTCGTTTGAACCCGAGTTCGACGCCGAGGGCACGTAATTTATTCCGAGACGGTTCTGGGTGACATATTTTGTTCTTTTATATGTAGTTATGTGCCTTAGATAGCTTTTCGGATGATGAGGCTGTATCTTAGTTATCAGATTATTTGAGGCATATTGGATGAAAGGTATTTTATAAATAGACGTTAGGCTTTTTGGGTAAAAAGTAGGATATCTTATTGTCCAGCCTCATAATAAAAAATACATTTCTACCACATAGACTTATGACTGCACGTTGGCGCGGTGGCTGGGCAACTGGCTGCCATGCGACGTGTGGCGGGTTCAAAACCCGCACAGAGCAACTCTTTGTGTGATACACAGATTGTTGTTTCTGGTCTGGGTGTGATGTGTATGTGAAATTGAATGTTTGTAAACGTATCCACGACACATGAAAAAATATTAGTGTGGGACAATGTTTAACCTTTTGAACGCCAATGGCATGTATAGATGTCATGCGCAAGCGTGCCCTGTGCGCCACCGACATCTATAGATGCCAAGAAACAGATCACAGAGAAAAACAAAATAAACACATTAAATCATTACTTTCACGTGTTTTATTGATGTATCTTAAGAACTGAATACCCAGTTATTACATAATTGTACACAGTGAACAAAATTGCAATATAGTTATTCTAATATTTGATTGATAAAAACAACTTAAATATCGGCTAAAAAAGAATGTTCTCTCGCGCCAATGGCATGTATACATGCCTACTAGTGATGTAGTGTAATTCAAGTAATATTAAAACTTCAGCTAAATGACTCGCTTATTTTTTGTAATAACTATTAAAAAGTATATATATAACCTTAGTCTCTGAGAAAAAAGGTAAATCTACTATATTTTAAACTGAAAAATTCTTGGGTATAATAGCATATTTACTATATTTTCAATATTATCGACATTCCCTTTTCGCCAATCATGCGCATCCCTAGCATACTACCGATATGCAATCCCTTCTGCGCCATTGACATGTATAGATGTCGGACTCGTGACGTCGTAAGCGCGTGCCGTGTTTTTAAATGCGGGGAAGTTGCAAAAAATATTTTATCGAGTACCTACATTATAATTGCTATTTATTTATTAAATTTTTGTTATTGATAATAATTATAGATAATATACAATTTAGTTTTAAATTTTACGATTCCAAGACTGTTAGTGAGCATAATGTTTTATAGGTACAATTGTTGATTTTTATATATTTTTAAGTTTCACGTAACCTTTTTCAATTACAAGGCTGTTAATGAGCATAATAAATAAATACGATTGTTGATTTTTTATATTTTTAAGTTTCATGTGACATTTTACAAATACAAGGCTGATATTGAGCATAATAATTATACACAATTGTTGATTTTTTATATATTTTTAAGTTTCACGTGACGGTTTCAATTACAAGGCTGTTAATGAGCATAATAAATAAATACGATTGTTGATTTTTTATATTTTTAAGTTTCATGTGACATTTTACAAATACAAGGCAACTATTTTAAGAATATGAAAGTGTATAAATAATATCACTAAAATCTGTACCTATTTAGCAGTTTTCAAATTTGATTACCTAATACATAAATGAACTCGATAAGTTACATTATTCAGCTACATCCCTAATCATAAACGAGAGATTTAAAAAAAATGGATAGTTGCCCGCGCCATTGGCATGTATACATGCCAATGGCGCGTAACTGATAGATAATAGTGCTGTAACTTGCTGCAATTTTATATGTATTTTTGTGTCTCAAAAGGTTGATATTTTATTGATACAGAAGAATCCGTTTATTATGACTCCGCCTATATTGACCAACCGGTTATTATAACGTAATTGCATGACGAAGTTTGGTTTTCATATAAAATTCTTTATAAAAAAGTCGGATATAATGACTTCCCTTACAGTGACATGCCGCTTTATATGACCCATTTTTAATAAATTATGTCCGGTTATAATGACCGGCACGATTCTTTACCTTCAATAATGTTCGTTAATTCCCGACGAATTATTATCACGATTTGTCCACAGCAATATTGAAAATGATAATTTGACCATAGCTATGTCTTCTATACACAATAGTGTGAGAGTCTGTTTTTACAATAAAATGAAGAAACAAAAGCAGACAAAAATTACAGATTACTTACAATAAAAAATACACTTGTATGTGTTATTATAATAATCTGCTGATTACGTGCAATTTTGATTTTGATTTAATATGGTCTTACACATATGCAAATATACTATGTTTCTGTATTAAAATACTTAATACATACATATTTACATAAAAAAGATTTTCATTTATACATAACGCTTTGTATGACGTCCGCTTATTATGACGTGTTTGTCAATTCCTTTCGATGTCATTATAAACGGACTCTACTGTAGTTGCTATTAATGTGGTCTTAAGTTTATTACAGTGGGAGATTAGGTTAAATAAATATTCTTTTTATGTTATAAGCAGTTTATTCAAAAAAAATTCAGACGAAAATTATTACTCACTTTGGTTTATCGATAACATTTTGGAATCCCTAATATTTTCAAGGTTATTTCGTTGAATTTGTGGCTTGGCGTGGAGGGCACAGCGAAGCGTTTATGCTCTGGCGGTCAAAAGGTTAAAAAAACATAGTACCTCTATACAAAACTTAAAGTGTTCTTCATATAATCAGTTTTAAAGACATATTTTTATCGTGTCCCATTCCCAGTCATAATTTATCCCTTTATACGGGCCCAGTGATCCGAAACGGCGATCGGTTCTGTCACAAAGCAGGTAGTTTAGTCCCTTGCATCTTTTGACCTTTGCTGTCATTGTTCGAGGACTATGGTGGCATGGAACCCATTATAACCCCATACAGTGCACCATATACCCACGTAGCCATTCACAGCATTCATTGGTTTCTAATTGGTCGGCAGTTCGTGGAAATTCTGTGTTATGGGTATTTAAAATTCAATATGGTAGAAAAAGTCCGTTTGGTTCAAAATTATGATGAATTCCTTAGATTTTGTTTTTGATGTTGAATGTGTATTGTGGTTTTGTTACGGTATTCTTGTTGAATTTGTTTTAGTTATAGGTTCTAGTTTGGTTAAATATGTATTAGACTTTTGACCTAGCGGCTCGGGACAACACCCTTTTATCAAAAAAATACAAGAAAACACGTTTCTAACAGAAATTAATTGGACATCTAAAAGGTCTTTTTAGCTATGCCGGCCGATGTCATCTTTACTATATCACCCACAAGCTACAGGACACCCGCTTTAGAACATAGACCTCTCCCAATAACTTCTAAGATAAGCAGTTTGGAAACCTCTGCGTCCAAAAGTTTGCCCGACCCGGGAATCGAACCCGAGAACCCTTGTCCGGAAGTCTAATATTCGTAAATAAAATCAAATCCGTTTATCAGTCATCTGCAATTCTGCAATCCAAATGCTAGTATTATCCCCATATCCCAAATTATGTACTAATCAGATACGGCTTCGCAATATCCACTAACTACCTACATTACTTTTACCAATTTCTTTATCCACACTTTTGTGTAGGATACCACCCCTCATTTCGCCATTATGAAATCAAAAGCTCCCACAATATAATCACAGCTTTAAATCCTCCATCTTGATTCGGAGTGAGCCATTTAATCCTTATAGACGCTATAATTCAAGTTTACTTACGGTCCCACAATTATTTCTAAGCTAAATATGATTTAGGGTGAATATTCAACCCTATTGTTATGAGTATTTGGATAGAAATTCGATCATTTTGTAGCTTTTTTTTGGCAAATGTTAAATGTATGTTAAATTTTCGGTCATTTGGATTTGTAGTAGATAGATACATAGTTATACAATTATTTTCTTATTATTGGCCTTTATGTCTGTTTGAAACACCATTGGAAGTCAAAGGATTTATATTAATTAATCGTAAATTAGGCATTTTAGAAAAGAAATTAAATTTTCCGTCAGTAAAGCGAAGTGCTCGTTCCAAAGTGTAGCTTCAAATGGAGAAGAACGAGCAAGAAACTACATTTATATTTATACTAAAAAATATTTGTTAAAGACGATAAAATATTATATAAATAAAAGCATAACTGTTAATATATTATTAGTTCGTTTTAGTTTTTTGTATTTTAGTTATAAAATGCAAAAAAGCATTTAAAAAATATCGTAAAACAATGAACAAAAAGATAACCGCGACCCTGCCAGGATTCGAACCTGGAATCTTCTGATCCGTAGTCAGACGCGTTATCCATTGCGCCACAGGGCCAGTTGATGAGTCAGTCGAAATTACCGACCGCGTCCTTGTGGTAACTAGACCAAGTTGAAAAGTGATTTTGATGACGTCATCTCAATGTCACAGATTATATAAAACGTGTCTATGAATAAAATGTATTTGTGTTTGTGAATAATATTAATAAAAATTAAGTCAGTTTGTATGTGGATTTTAATATTTATGTAGGTAGGAACTATTAAAAATATTATAATTATAAGACATGATTACGTCGGATTTTTTTTTTTATTTTTTTTTTACTATGTACTTTGATACTAAAGTAATTTTCTCATACACCAAGCGACTTAAGATTAAAATCTAATTACCTTTAGGTAAAACGAAGCCATTTAAAAACCTACTAATATAATAAATAAAAAACCTTGAAACAATAAAAACGTACGTACAAACGTACATGAAGCTAATTACCGAGTCGCGACGGTTTGGCCATCGATCGCGTCGCGGCGGGCGGGCGGCGCTCTAGGGCGGGACACGCTAACGTCGGCGGCGTCCGCTACCAAGTGCAGATACACTTATACTTTTATATTAAGTAAGCTTTTTATGTATTAGGTGGGAGATAGAGAATATTATTGATATGTTGTTTTATTCTTTATTCGTCTTTTGTGTTAGTGTTCTTCTTGTATTTATACATATATCTTTTTTATCCGAAGCTGCGGTCTTAATCCTTAACGCGGTGGTTTTTAGTCTGTAAGAGTTTGTCACTCCTTTTTATCAGCAATTACAGGAGACTGTTTTTCATGATCTAAAACCCGTAACAGTCCATTGCTGGACTTCGAGCTTCCTCTGCCTTAACAATTAGTTATAATTCGACTGCTGCGTAACTCGGCGTAACGTGTAGCGGGTTCGATTCCCGCACGGAGCAACTCTTTGTGTGATCTACAAATTGTTATTCCGGGTTTGGGTGTTATGTGTATGTGAACTTGTATGTTTGTAAACGCATCCACGACACGGGAGAAAATCCTTGGCAGGCAGGTTGAAGATTACAGTATAAAAGGATCGGGATTATTAGGAAATGCTGCTGCCTAATCTCTGTTGCATAAGTTCTAAGGAGTAGTCCCTTTAGTCAGCACTTAAGATACCCGCGGAAGGAGTAGACGTGGTGGCAAATGTATACTACACACCTTGATATTATGATCATCATCGGAATGAATAGAAAATAGGAAAAGCCGGCCTCTACTAGCTATTTGTTGCTTATTGGCGTGTAAAAGTGTTATTTTGTAACCTACTTGCAGAAATAAAATTCATTTATCATTATTTATCACACAATAACCTTCAATAACACTGTATAGCCAGACACAGCTCATTGTTACAATCGATACCAACCATTGATTGTTATGGCGAGTCCCTCTGGCCGTGGACTGTGGGCTGTGGGGTAGACAGACACGCGACGTCTGCGGCCGACAGTGCCACTTGAACTGAGAGGTCTGTGAGTGTTTGCACTTTCCTTTACAGGGGTAAGGTCAGGGTTTACCGTTAGTAAGGGAAGTTGTAGTTTTCATTGAGTATTTGAGCAGTGCATTGGAGTTTTGGATGGTAAATAAGTATGGAAGCTAAAGAAGGATCGTATGAGTAGTAGGTTGCACGCTCTGTGCATTTTGCTTTCTCTCATGTGTGTGTGTTGTTGTTGCTTTAAGTATGTGTGTAATTGATTAAAGTTTAATATTTTGGATTTGTTTTTGTAATAAATTGTGGTTCAGTGTTTTCAAGTTTTACAGTCGGTTGCTAAACTTCAGAGGAGTTTTCTTGATTGGGATAAAGTTTTCCATATCTTTTCTAGGTTCTTTCTTGGTTTGTTAATAAGCTCATATTATTACGTAGGTGACAACATCTAGTTAGATTCGTTTCGACTTTGCTATTAAGTTTTTCAAACTAATTTATTACTTAAGTAAAGTTTAAAATAATCTATTGAATCTATTGATTATGTTAAACTTTGAAATTACAATCCCATAACCTTTATTCCTTCTTTTAACTTTCATCTACTGAACTAACATAAAATGACTGACTAATGAAGTTTTACTACTGTAAAAACCTAGATACTAGATAGTCAACCGTCTGCGAAAAAGCAGACCATTTTTACATTTTTTCATGAATCATACTCCTCACTGCGACACACGTCTGCCCTGACTCACTTGAACTTACGAGTGCAGCTTGAACATATGCTATGTTTACGACTGTTGTATGCTAAGAGAGGGGTGGCAGAGTTGTGTATTTATGTTTATTTTGTTTTATATCCATTTTCATTTGAGGAAAATGTCGTAAAATATTGTTATGGCATGTTTTTGTGAACATATGGAGTTGTTATGGTAAATTCTGTTTTTCACTTGTTCGTTGGGTGAGTGGGTTTACGCGTTAGGGTGCTTTGACCAGAGATGTGCTATGTAGCTATGCCACAAAGATGTAATAGCTAAGCTGTGAAACTATGTGACCGTTTTCACTGATACTAATCTACGAGTATGTAGCTGTGCGAGTAAGATGTGCTATGAAGATGTGCCGCCGCAAAGTACCTGTGCGAGGAAGACATGCAGCTCGAGTATGCGATGTATCGATAGTAGGAAAACCATTCGTAGCACGCACCTTATCATATAAAAAAAAAAACATAACTTAGCTGAGTCCGTTTCCATTAGTGTTAGTCAATAATTCTCAATATAAACACGTATATTGTATTCTACAGTTCAAAGACCATTTCAAGACTTACTTTAATGAAAATTCAGTAAAACGAACCTAACACAACCTTTCAGGTTTATGTAGAACCGCGTTCCCCCACAGTATTGATTAGGTTCTAATATTCATGAACTGAAGGCCGCTGAACGCTTCGATCAAGGCCTTCAGCTTACAGGTTAAATATGTAGGTACGTACTGAGTAGTAAGAAACTTGGATTTATTTTGTATTTTGCGATAGAGTTTTGGCTTTTGACTTTATCGATATTAATATACAATGTGATAGGGGTGAGACTTCTAACCCGTTAAGGCTGAGTACTACATCTAATTATAAAGACAAAAGTCGGGGGTCAAAGGGGTCGAATCCCCTCCCCCTAAAAGTTATGGCTATTTTAATATTTTTTTTACTTTTTTTGATATCAAAGGTTGTATGCGTCGTAGAAACAAAAAAAAAACGACAAACGGTAGCTAATAACCTTGGCTAACTAATTCATTACTTTTTTCATATGTTTGATAATGTTTTGGTGAGAAAAAAAATCATTTGTGAATTATTTTTACCGGAAAAATCACTAGTTTCCAATATTTTCAATTAGGGGTTCAACCCCTCATATTATTTTTTTTGTCGATAAAATTAGATGTAGTACTCAGCCTTAACGGGTTAGAAGTCCCAAGCCTATCACATTGTATAATCGAAAAGAAATTAAAAGATGATAACACATAGTTAGCTCCCATTTCCATAGTATTCCCGAGATAAAAAAAAAAAACTGTTATATGTCCTTTTAAGACTCAAATTTGAACTGAACCGTTTGTAAAATTAAATTACTTAGTAGCAAAACTGTGTTAGGTAACTACGAGGCTACATCTAGCTTTTCAAACGACCCTAGGTCTAACAAAAACCTAGATCCCCAGTTGACGTAACGAAGCGCTCGTTAGAGTCTGTGTCGGCACTAATTAATGGAAATTCATTTAGAATCCTCCCCTGCTCTTGTAATTGGCAAGGACAGGCACTGTGACACGCTGCCTGAATGTAATTAGATGGGTTGGTGCTTTTATACGGGAAACTTTTAGAGGAAAATGTGTGTTTTTGTTTTGAGAAAGAAGTGAGAGAATGCTATGCTGTGGTTCGTCAAGAGAAGTAAGCAATGTAATTTAATAACGTTTGTCTTATTTTTCATCCCGTTATTAGTCGTGTAGACAGTGGAAAAATGTAAAATTTTGAGTATTTAGAAATCTAAACCACTAAGTATAGATATTATTGTAACTTTCGTGAGACATACTAAATTAACGCGGAATGCTGCTCATGAATATGAGCCTCTAGCATGGCTTGAAACTAGTCGAGTTCCTCGTCAAAACATTACGTGAGTAAGCCGATAACATAATAATTAACTAATAATAGATTTTATTTTGACCGATTATGAATTCGCGACTTCGTAGCTATAGGAATAGGTCGTTGCCAATTTTACAAAAATATGACTCAATCCTGCAGACGATTTCACCTCCGAGATATTGCTACGTTCAAAAATATTTTAAGCTCCTTATTGAAAAGTTTGAGCGCTAGATTTTGCGGCGACTGTAAAATTCTGATATGGCTGCCAAGTCTTCGGATTGAGTGTGCTTTATGTAAACTCATTTTGTCTTTATAGGTAAGTCTGTTTAATCTATTTGCCTTCGGGTAAATTACACTCGGATCTCGGTGTAAATTACCCATGATACGAAGAATTTAATTAAACGTTGTTCTCAAATGTATAATTATTGGATTGTCTCGTCACAATATGAGACAATGGAAATGACGCTATACGTTTCAGTAAACGACAGCTACGACTTTATGTATGTATCTAAGCATGATGTATGTATGTAATTAGATTTTTTTGTCATACAACTAAATAATAATTTGATAAATTGACTGCACTGTTGGCGCGGTGGCTGGGCAACTAGCTGCCGTGCAACGTGTAGCGGGTTCGATTCCCGCACGGAGCAACTCTTTGCGTGATCCACAAATACTTGTTTCGGGTCTGGGTGTCATGTGTGCATGTGAACTTGTATGTTTGTAAACGCACCCACGACACAGGAGAAAATCCTAATGTGGGGCAACGTTTTTTTTAAACTAAAACTAATAAATTAAGCGACATCCTAAGAATAAAAGTTCAATACCAATGTGCTTCAAACAGTGATTCATTTGGTATCATCATCATCGTATCAGCCACAAGACGTACACCGCTGAATATAGGATTCCCCCTATTGTAATGGTTTCCGTATATCCTGTATATCATTTATCATATAAACACAACTACAAGGCACAAGTACTCGACTACAAGTTAAGTACATTAATGCATTCATACGCGCATTTCCGCTGCGCACTGCACGATTGATTGACTAGTGATGTATACTGTCTTTCATCGAAATACATCGATGTTTTAGGTGCTGTGTGAAAATTGGTTATTTACGTTGAAGGTTTTAAAATTCAATCAATTTAAAAGATTATAAAGTGGTGAAATGATCTCTTTAACCTAAGCATCAGACCATTTCTGGCGTTCGCTGTATGTAGACCACTCCGATTGTACCTACGTCACTAAGCTCGATTAACGACGTGCAATCTATAGTCGAGCTTTTTTGATGAGTTCTCTATAACTAATATTGTTTGAGTTATGATCCAGTGTTTTTCGAGATGCCACATGAAAAGGACACAAACAACAAGTATTACCAGTATCGACAACTTTCCTTATCGATAGTGTCTCCTCACTATCGGATGCAGTGAATTCATCTCAATGGGCCGCGGGTCAACTGGGCTCAAATGTAACAACAACTGAACACACGAGGGATGCTGGCGATTTACTTATTAACTTATTGTTATTGTCCGAAGCTGATTTGTTTATCCATTGGGGAAATTATGAGCTTATGAGAAATGATAAAAAGAGACAGAGAATAGAGACTATAGAAGAAGTGACAATATACATTTTATTCCACGAAAGGTTAAGATGAAGTCACGCTAATGTGATTCGTCTCCCCAATCTCCGATTCCCCAACATACCTTAAATTCCTAACCCTCAAAGGGCTGGCAACGCTTTTGGTGTTTCGGGTGTCCATGGGCAACTGGCCGTAATTGCTTACCATCAGGTGATTCGTCATGCTCGTTTAGCGGCTTATACCAAATGGAAAAACGGAGAAAACTATGTTTAACCCTTTAGTCATTAAAATCTAATGTCCCACTACATTAGTTAAATGTTTGAACTAGTTCAGTTAAACGCAGGGTCACAGTTAATTAAACGAAATTAATTATGATTGGTCGGACATGGGGGCTGCGGGTTTTAAATTAAGTTATTTCGATTGCTTACCCGACCAGGGAGTGAAGTGTACTTAATGGGTTTATGCTCTCAAGTGGCAAGAGGGGTCAAAGTTTTTGAGTAATGCAGCTGCAGTAGTTATTTAGTTTAAGTATTGTTTAAATGTAGTGTTTTGTTTTTAATTGCTTATTTGAATTCCTATTATTGAACATTTTACGAAATTCTTTGTTATAAAATAAAGTAAGAGGAATTGTACAGTTTTGAATATTCTTATATTCCCTTCAGTTAAATAAGACAAATTTTATTGTTACTTAAAGACCTTTAGTAGGATTTGCTTTATGGCTCTCTGATTGGCCAACTTCAATAAACCAACCAATCAAAACGCCGAACGCGCTCTCCTTTCCAGAAGTACTGCATTCTGCATCAGACCCTTGGCCTAATCATCTTTAGCCTATTAGGTGTTGGTCGAGCTTTTGGCAGATCTACGACTATCGGCACATTGTTTGATTGTACATATACGTGTCGAAATTCTTAGTTATAACATGAAGTGAGGCTTAAAGTACAGATTGATCAAGCTAACCCAAACCAGTGTTAATGTTATTATTATAGAAGCTTTACGTAATCTATATAACCATTTCTTTGCACCACAGTTGAGTTAATACAAAAATATGAGTCGGGATTGTGTAATCCTACTTCCATTACCTAAATAATACATAACACTGAGCCTCCCATATTTCTGCCGGCCTGAAAGTCTGCAAGATGAATATTAATTTTCATTTCGCTTTGTAAGCAGGCTGGCTATGAATCTGTTAAATTAGGTGCTCTGAATAATATGCTGAAATATGCTGAAATAAGTTATATAGGTCTGTACGTATGCTTTTGAAAATGATTGGAGCATGGATATTATGATAATGCGGTTGTTAGTTGACAACTAGTCAGATACAATTTTATTTTATGTCTGAAAAACTTGCTAGAATTAATATAAAATTGCGTTTGTTGTCAAGTCAATAAATGGAAACTGAGATTATTTTTAAATATTTAATTGTATTGAAAATAAAATCAAAATAATTTATTTGTGCCCCAAGACTCCACCCAATTCTATGTAGGTAGTGAACTCGGCATATTCCAGAGGTCTGTTATGGTATGAAGATCATCAACAGACGATGGATGATAAATCAGGGTTAACAGGGATGTGATCCAATGTTACATCATTGTCAAACTTTATACAAAGTGACTATACACAACTACTGCATTGCACTATTAACAATATTATCAATTGTTTTATCAATAAATGGGTGTGCGATTACATTTTTCTTTTGTTTTGGCACAGATAAAGAATAGCCAACTATGTATCTTCCTTGTGTGTGTGCGTGTGTTATATTATGTCGGTATTATGTATGTAGTGATAAATGCAGGCTAAGTACATGAATGGCTTTTGAAGAACTTACTACTGTTATCTAAGTCTGTTTTGTCTTTAGATAGATGGCGTTAGGTGTACGATTGGAAACAACTTCTCACCTATCTAACATTTGTTTTTGATGTTTTACGGTGAGATTATGTGAATAAGATACGTTAGCTTATTGTCTTAAATTACTTACTGTACACTAATTCATGGATTATTAAAATTACAAGGGAAAGTCCTATGGTCTTTCTTTGCATAATTGGAATAGGTTAAATGGAAAGACGATGATGTTTAACTTACGGTTTCTATTATTGAGTGTGGTAGAGCCATGCTTCGAATTCGAATGGTCGTTTGTGGGTGGTGGCTCGACCGGAGTGATACCACGGCCTCACATAAAACCGGAGGTTACCGGAGGTTCAATTATCCCCCTTCCTTACCTTCTGATTTTCCCAATTGCTTACCATCAGGTGATCCGTCTGCTCGTTTATACCATAAAACATCTTACGAAACGCCAACAGCGACAAAATGTCTATCATATTTCCAATAAAATCGTTCCTAATTCCTGTCTTCGACTCAATTAGCAGATTAGTCAGCGAGAGATAGGGAGTTATCGGTTATAATCGTGAGTACTTCGATAACATTACCGAAAATAAGGTGTATATTATAAATGGCAACCCGTTATCTGTCCACTAATTGTGTGTACGTGCCTAGTGGCACATACGATGTCAGGCGCGGCACCGTATGGAACTGATTTTGGGGGGAAAACGTTTCCCCTCTGGTAGTTTTCTAGGAATGAAGTGATCACTGAATGTTGCGGGATTTTCTCAAAGGTGGGTAACCTTTGCTGTATGTTTTTTTTTTGGTTGGGGATAATCATCCAGTGGCTTCTCCCATCTTGGGCGAGGCGAGAGGGTCTGACACCCTGACACTCCCTCCGGGTATCAGATTCTTACGTCGGTAAGAGTGTGACACCCTGTTCCTACTCTTCATTTTCGAGCCGAAGCCCCGGTAACCTGCTAGGTAGTCTGCAGCTCCGGATTGCTGTATGATAATAATATCTGGATGAATCTATGTTTTAGATTTGAGAGTGTGTATATGTAGTAATTATGTGATTTGTAAATATTTTTTTCTCAAACTATGAATACCTAAGTACTTTTTTTATACACCGGTTAAACAACGGTTTACTCACGTAAATATATTGATAAAAGCTCTATTAGTTTCGAGTCACAGAGGGACTCATCATCATAAGCTCTGGATAGACAGTAGAAAGAAAGAAGTATTCAATAAATATAATACTATGTTTGTTACATAGCCTGACATATAGGAAATGAAGCTAGCTACGCGTCCGTTTCAAAGCGTAGATTAACTATGAAGAAAACCTATATGAAATTTTCAATTCCCTTTTTCTATAGCAGTGTAAATATATTTGTATTTTTTTAAACTTTGCCCCACACTAGGATTTTCTCCTGTAGTGGGTGCGTTTACAAACATACAAGTTCACATACACATGACACCCAGACCCGAAATAACAATTTGTGGATCACAGAAAGAGTTGCTCTGTGCGGGAATCGAACCCGCTACACGTTGCGCGGCAGCCGGCAGTCATATTGAGTAGACTTAAACAATAATTTCATACAGACAGAAGAATGCGGTATTCCTTTTAAGATCTCGTACAAGATCGGAATATCCGCTTTACGAGAGATAAGTCAGGATAATAAACATACTGACAGTCTCACATGTTATCTGTTATCCGGTCTACACCCAAAGGAGATAAGATTGTCACATTTGCACATTCATTATACAATTAGCCCTCTTTATCCTTTTAATCTGGTACCCTTATGCCCGAATACTCAAACGCTACTCAATTTTAAGACGCTCTCAAATGTAGTTCTGTCACTATCAATTCTTTATAAAATGACAGAGATAGCACAATATTTAAGTACAACTGCGTTTGAGTATTCGGGCGTTAGTATGAGTTTGTTTTACGATTAAAGTAATCGAAACGAGAGTGCGTTTGGCGTTCTGTTCTGTTCACTGAAAGTGCTGCTTGTCTACGCAATTTTATGGAATAAACAGATAATGATTCGTTACTTTATGGTTTCGTTATGAAATTTTAATTTGAGCTCCAGATAATTCTTCTTAACCCTTTAACAAACTAAACGAGATTATCTAAAAGTTCTGGAACGCATCCACTACTTTTAATAACCAGTCTATTTAAGGCAAAGATCTTACCAACAACAATTTGGTGTACCAATAAAAAAGTAGTTTTCGGCTACTATAACCGCCATAAAACAATAATGTTGAAACCTAATAATAAAATCTATGCATCTAATGCAGTTAACGCCATTTTACGACGCGCGCTACATATCGAGCGGCGACTGCGCCCGCGCAACGCGGCGTTCTATTTTCAAACAGACCAAGTTCATTAACGTCTGTTTTACTAGTTAGGGATGGGACAGGAGGCTCTTGATAGTCGATAGATTTTTTTATGTTGCTGATTTGATAAGGTAATTACTTTGTCTCTTTTCTATACTAATATTATAAAGCTGAAGAGTTTGTTTGTTTGAAAGCGCTAATCTCCAGAACTACTGGTCCGATTTGAATAATTATTTTTGTTTTGAATAGTGCATTTATCGAGGAAGGTTTATAGGCTATAAAATATCACGCTATGACCAATAGGAGCCAAGCAGAGCGGGTGAAACCGCGGTGAAGTAGCTAGTTTTTAATAAATATTAGAGCGAGAAGAAAGAAACAGGGTGTAGACATCTTTAGGTGTTGGTTTTGACTGTCACGTGGTATTGATCTAAATCTCAAAATTCCTTGCTAAGTACGCTGAGTTGACAATTTAAATAATAAATATTGATACGGTAATACGTTGTTTATCAAATGTATAAACACGATGATTCATGTCTTAATGTTGCCAAATTTGCCCGACCCGGGAATGGAACCCGAGACCCCTTGTTCGGCAGTCGCACTTGCGACCACTCGACCAACGAGGCAGTCATTAATTATCTTCCAAATTATTAAAATAATGACTATCGTATAAATTATTTATGATATATAGGCGGCGAAAGGCCGCTTTAAAAAATTCTAAAACCACATGAACACGATATAAGATACCTATTTCTAGTCTAAAAGATTCTGTGTAGGAATTTCTCATACAATGATTCAGACAATAACAAAAATCATCCGCTATCAGCGAATCGACAAATCAGGGGGCCTAAAACGTTTTATTTTTATATTCAAATCAAAACCTATTTATTTATGTTCATTTCATTCGTTCATTTTTGTTCACAAAGGTTCGCAATAAATGGAATAAATGAATACGAAATTTCCGAAGTTTCGGACGAAACTTCGTTTTTCGTTGAATTAGAGTAGGCCCCCAGATCTTAGAGTGATATGGTGTTACATTATGTTATGGTGGTTAGGAATTTAAGATTGTTGGGAAGATTGGGAGGGAAGATTGGTAATTGGGCCTCCGGTAACTTACTCACAAGCATTGCGAATGATGAAATATACTCATGAATGTCTCAATCAAAAATAAATAAAAAGCAATGAACTTTCCGTGGCTAGAAACGGCCGTCCTTTAGCAATAATTATAATATTGCACCGGACACGGAAACACAGGCAGGAACAGGTTTATGTAAATACATGTTAATTGTGTTGAGTGACAGCCGAGACCGCGGGCCGAGCTTGTATGTCATGACAAATCTGAATAGATTTACATAATTTTGAGTGGTAGTTTTAGCCGATTAATAATTTCTAGTGATTTAGAGGTTGATTTTAATTGTACGCCATATTTTTAATAGTACTATTAATAGATACTTCATATTTTGTATTTTACTTTGTTTTTGACTGATTTTGGTGGAGGATAACAGTCACCGTATCTTAAATACTGAGATATTCAGTAGAATCATGTTATGTGAGCGGATTTCTATATTGTTGGGAAAGTTCAGGAGAGATGAATAGTAGGTTTTTACTAATTTGCTTTACTTTGTAAACTGTTCGAAAAAGCTCTAATAGTTTCAAGCCACATCGGGACTTATATCCACACGTGAGTAAGCTGTATAATATCAATTAATTTGAAATGTCGACAAAAACAGGCGTTTTTATGTGTTTCTCATTGGTATGCAGTTTATGACAAGTTGACATTTCCATTAATTTATGACAACGATTTCATTTGGCAGTTAAATATATTCGAAACGGTTGCTAGGCAACGGGTTTAGTTCGCCACCCACGCGAGACATTGTTGTTGTCTTATTAATGCTTCTAGATCGGTTTGCAAGTGACAAGATATCGTAAAGGTGTATCTACATGGTACCTGTTATCGTTGAAACATTATTTTAAATAGCAGTTCAATTCCAATTGTCAGTTTGGTGCCATCAACATCAAAAGCAAGTGACAGTTCACTGCTAGACTATGGACTTTTTCAACATAAGATGGAATCCTAATTTCCTCTCTTGGTAGCTATCTTAACGTAAGCGTTTACAGGTCCGCAATGCACCCATCGCACATAACGGATTTTAGTTTGTCTTGTATATAAACTCATACAACTGCGTCTACTGATCCGCATCGTACAGACCATCACATCGGCAATGCCTACATGCGATGTGTACCGATGACGTTATACAGTATGCGTGCGATGCATACGATGCGGGATTGTAGATGCTTAACTTTAGAGACCAGTCCAACAGCGCTCTCTGATAACTCTCTTTCTAGCAGGTATTGTAATAAAAAGCACGTCTGTACTGCCTGCGGGAAGAGTAAGGATGTTGGCAAATGTATTCTATCCTGTCGTTACCACATGGCTTGCAATTTGTACCATCTTCTTCATAACATCATTCGTGTCTAAACACTTCAGTTTCCCACCCAACTATATTTTACGATCTTCGATCAACACTTCCAATCCATAAATTGAAGTCACAGATCATAAATTATTGAGATATTTATTGCGTAAGATATTGAAAAGGCATTCGGTAGCTTATATCTCCAAACTATAGCCTACCATTGCTTAATCGAAGCTTTTAGTGGATTGTTTAATATACTGATATAAAAGGCTGTATCAATAAAAGGTAGCGTTGACGCAACATTGATAAAAGGCACTAGATAGGCCCTATCTTCTTGTGTGACGGGCTTTGTAACTATTGGAGAAGTTTTGTCACTTCTGTCATGCATTGATGCATTGTTCCGCTTTTGACGGCTCTTGTTCATTGTTTTTGGTTTTGTCTGTGGTATTCTAATGGCTGAGTGGAACTGGAGATGAATAGTTAAGGATTGGCAATTTGTTTATTCCTATTAATGAAATTGACTATAAAGATGAGATATTCTTTGAGAGAAAGTTGGAAAACCTAACCTGAACGAAAACTGCTAAACGAATTTTGTTTTCAGATGATTTTGGCTTGAATACTTAATGAATCACCATTTTGTAAAGATAACTGTAACAGTGCGGATCGGAGGGATAAAGCTGTGAATCTAACCTCGACGAACCCGTAATGTGGTAGAGGTGGACTACCATCGAAATTTCAAGCGCATTTCTAAATTTTAATCTAAAATACGTCATTCTCTTAAAAATTATATCCTGATTAATTACTATGAATATGTAGACTTTCAGGTAAAAACAACATTAACAGAAACACGTCCACCGCAAGCTGACAATCATCAAAATGATACAACTGTGACAGCAGCCTAACAGTACATACCGATCACCTGGCAAGGTGACAGCTATGCAAATGATTATTTTAAAGTTTAACGTCCAAGCGAGTGTAGCGGACTAGTCGAGCGGAACGAATGCTCGGCTCCAGAATTACGAATGTGATAGGTGATTAATTGATTTTGTGCAATTATTTATGGATCATTTTTTGTCGATGCTCGTTACAAGTTTATTGAATTGTATTGAGAGCTTTTGTATAGTAGATTAGTGGGTAGGTATTTGTAATAATGTGGTACAGTTTAAATATGTATATGTACAGATTATTTGGGAATGTGGTCTCTGGAATTTGATTGTTATGAGCGGCAATGGATTCGTCTAATTACATACATAGCCACTTCTAAAGTTTTTAGTAAATTAGGAATGGAAACGTTAAGACCTTTGCATAACCCTTCAAGTAATTAAGTAATATGTTATTTTTAATAAGCACCTTCGTTAGAAAACATGGTAAATTCAAGGCTAAATCCATTTCCTTGTCAATCTAACCGCTACTTAGAATAACAATTTGACAATAACGAGCAAATACAAAAAGCAATACTTGTATCACCGACCTCCGCTGAAGTGTGCTCGAGTGGCTGACGTTTCGTCATCGTCATCGCAAGCCGAGTGATATGTAAATCAATCATCAGTAGCTGTCAACATTGATTCGATTGCATGATGCCGTCTGATAAGATCAATCAATAATTTGCTTGCAACTTTATGATCGTTTGTAATAACTAACATTGCGATGTTTCGACATTATTGAGTTAGGTGTGGTTTTGGTTTAATGCTCTGGTTATTTTTTTTGTTTGGGTGTACCTCAAGGCTCTGTGCTGGGTCCGTCTCTTTGTCGTTCATGTGTTATTAATTATTAATCGATGGGTTAAGTATTGTTTAATTGATTTTAATATGTAGGGTTTAGAGGCAATCATAAATCAGAATGTTACTTTTCTGATATTTATACTACAATTTTAGATTGTGTTAGTGTTTTTTTTCAAATTATATCTTTTTAGTGAAACAGTGAAGTTATTTTTGTAAATGTTTTCGTGTCGTGTAGAAGTTTTAGTAAGCTACAAAAGAGCACTTTGACACGTAAATATTAAAAAAAATCTTGATAATGTCGGTTTACCTTTTCAAGACCTTCCATTTCAATAATGTTAATCATAATCTGAGGTGAATACTCAATCGCTCATATTTTCAGAGAAAACAAAACATAATATTCATTTTACAACAATTTTATCGACACGAACATTGAACAGCATCCCATCACTACTTCTGTTTACGTAGGGGATGCGTCGATGCGGCGTCGCTCCGTGTCTAGCACAGCTCGCAATGAATCAGCCTGCAGTGTGCAGTGTGCAGCGTGCACTAATCTTTATTAGCTTTCATCTCGGAATCGCAAACAGAGGGGGCTCGGTAATAGTAAGCTATGGTAAATATTTTTGGTGAACGTTTTATTATTATCTATTGAGATTTGAGAGGTTGGTTTTGAAAGGTGTGAGGTTACTTTGGAGGGTTTGGGAGTGAATCTTTATTGAATTGAATTAGTTTTATGAAAAGTTATAGTTACAATTAACAAAATACCCATAAATTTAGTCGAGGGAGCTAAATTACCTAGTTGTCTCCTTAGATGGATTGTTGTCAAATCGTTGAACGTAATGCACATACAGTTATTACCGATAGTAAAAATCTATTACATACAGACATACATAACCTCACGCACATCAATTGCTACAAATCTTGTAAGATTTGTAGCCAAAGAAGTATGTATACTTCTTTCGTTTCATCAGCTCGTATTACAAATTAAATTATTCTAGTGAAACTTATTGTGGTATTTTCTACGAGTCAATCTCATAATTATGTCAAATATTTTACCTATATTAAATTAAAATAATAAGTTCCTGAAAAATGGTCACGACTTTCAGCCTTAACCCTTGTATAAAACAGGTGTCTGATATAACTATAGCGGTTCAATAAAAGACAAGTTCCCAATAGTCTCCCATTTGTCTTCACACGTTCAATCTGTTGAGACCACACAGTACATTGTTATTTATACCCCAATATCCTTTAAGGAAGGGACATGATTCACACCAAATTGGTATCCCCCTATATCCTTCCTACCATCCATTACAGACTATATACTTACCAACACGGATACAATTGAAATTACACCCAATTTCTTAGATGTAAGGATACAATTTACAATGTCCTTTTCTGGTTACATTTTCAGGATGTATGATTAATGATTCTGTGTTCTATGTCGTTAGAGGTAAGGTATTGTTTACATTGTTAGTTGTTTCTATTTTCGGAAACTGTGATTTTGTTTGGTTTTGTAACAAAGCAACGTTCCTGTGTTTGTTTGTGAAGGCATTTACGTCCTTTTGCTTCCTTGTTTATAGGAACCATTGTTGGTTGGCTGTTTATCTGACAAACATGCCTCTTTGAATATATTTTGTGGCATATGTTAAGGAACCCCTAATGTTCTTTGCGTCTATTAAACTTACTTGTTCTGATATTTTATAAAAGTTCTCTTTTTAATAACTACCTGATCTTATAACTACGAAATTAAAAACATTAGATACAAAGTAAAGTCCCCAATCCTCAAATACCCGAAATATCAGCAACGATTTTGCCACTCCTCCGGTGTTTCGGATACCGATTACATACAGGGTATTTCAACAAGAACTTTGTTTTTTAAAACAAAATAAAATAAGGAATTTGGTGGAAAATGAATAAAATTTTTATTGTATTAAAAAGAGAACAGTTTTGCAATTATGAATGAAAAATGATATCTGACAAATGTCTACCAGGATCACGCTGATAGATGTTGATTCTTTCATCAAAATTTTTAATCACTTTCCTAACAATCATACCTCCACACAGCACACATAGCACACCACACAGTGACACGTTGAGCATGCAAAGGCTACTCAATATTTGCTTTAGGATATTCAGAAGCCCAAATGCGACAATTTTGCTTATTGACCAATGAAAATGTGCTTCATCTGAAAAAATGTTTTTTTGAAAAAACCAGCAGGTTCTTCTGAGCAAATCTACGGCGATTTGAACGGTCGGTCAGCTTCAATTTCTGCACCAGTTAAATCTTGTAAAGCTGCAAAGTCAAATCCTTTCGCAAAATTCGCCATGTTGTGCTTTTGGATAACCCCAATTGTTGAGAACGTTGTGAAATTGATAACTTTTGATCTTCTTCAACACTGTGGCTCACGGCAGCGATGTTTTCTGTAAAACGACCCGGTCGAACACGTGTTTGTGTTGGCACATTTTGTACTGAGCCTGTCGACTCAAATTTCGCGACCAAATTCTTGATAGCGATCTCAGAAGAACGATTATGTTGCCCAAAAATATCACGAATTTTACGAAATGTAACTTTAACTGAACGACCATTTTCATAGTGAATTTGAATTATTTTAATGCAATTTTTGAGCGAAATTGAATTCATTGTAGCAATTGCCAAAGCACCTACTACGAATACCGCCAAAAATTAAATGTCAAAAACTGCCACGTTCTTGGTGTTGCTCTAATTAAAAACAAAGTTCTTGTTGAAAAACCCTTTACTATCAGGTTATCCGTCTACTCGTTTACCGACCTATAACCATAGAAAAAGTAGGTGCACAATAACCATACATCCTCTATCCCCTTTTGGGGAGTAACAGCGTGACCGTCGTATTTGGTAACTCCGATATAATGTCGCAACGTACAGGATGTACTAAGACATAAAAAGTACCACATGAGCCATATAAAAGAATCATGCGCCGCCTGATGTTAGATGCATTCGTTTTGGAACGCCTTAAAGGGCAGATGTGCTATGTAGGGCTGTGTGCTATGATTGGGCAAGCGCTATGTATTATATTTTTTCTATGAGTGCCTAGAACATACATTTTTTTTAAAGGTGATTTAGAAGTCTTATTTTGAAATGAACAAATTATGATGTTCTTTTAGTATATGTACACAGAATAAGATGTTTGCAGTTTTGTTATTATAAGAACAGCCTGTTTATAATTAATTAATCCTACCACTTATCAATACAATCTCATAGATTCTTAAGGCAAACGTAGTGTAGGGCGCCCTCCAGCTGGGTGGAGTAATGATATCCGCAAGGGGCTGGTAGTGGTTGGATGCGTAGAGCCCAGTGGCGTGCCATTGGAGAGGCCTATGTCCAGCAGTGGACGAGAACAGGCTGATGATGATGATGAGGAGACACTTCACAAAACTGTAGTACTTATGCACTTGTATTCCTATTTATTATGTAAATTGGAGACAAGAGACAAGGTAACCAAATCTGCAAACCTTCACTCAGCATCCTATTTCCCATTATTTCCAAAAAATAAAACACCCCACTACTATACAAAAAATCAATGACCCCCACTTCAAAACACCCAAAAAAAGACCCTACTATTTACTCTTCAATGGAATACTGTCACTTGTTCCACGTGGCAGCCCTGTTGCAGTATCGTGTTACGCAACATGTTATGGTGTGCAGATGGCGATGTATTTCTGTACGTTTTAGGGACGTCCCCATAGTGGGGGGGGGGGTGACGGACTTTAGACTCTGATTACACACATATGGGACTAGTGGTAGTAAAGATAATTATAATCTGGTGATGGGAGTTTGGTAATACAAGGATTTGTTTTTTTTTTAATGTGTGTCATCAAAGGCGTTTTGGTGGTTGGATGTTGTTTGAAGTTATTTGATAATGTATCTGACAGATAGTGGTGTCAAATAATATATTTGTCTTCAGTCATGGTCATGACATAAAGTTCATTCCAAAGATAATTTCGGACTGAGGAACTTGAGAGCTTTCAATAACACCAACATCCAACCCAGCTGGACTTCTTTTCTTTTGAAACGTTGCCCACATTACGATTTTTCTCCTGTGTCGTGGGTGCGTTTAGAAACATACAAGTTCACATGCACATCGCACTTATACCCGAAACAACAATTTGTGGATCACATAAAGAGTTGTTCTGTGCGGGAAGCGAACCCAGTCACCGCGTCATCCTTGCAGTCAATAACGGTGGACTCTGGGCATCTTTCACGTAAAACGGTTGTGCTACTTAACAACATAGCTTCTTAGTCCTTAATACTAGTCAATTATGATGCCCTACTTAAAATCAAATGCATTTTGTCTATTGAACTTAACCTCCAATATAATATTTCTCAAAGTTCCAATGCTACTCAATGGGAGTACAGGTTTGCAGACGGCGAGCAAGGGAAGTTCACCGGCCAACCAGAACCAGACCTGTGGGTACGGAGCGTCGCGTTTCGCGCGCGCCTCATAGAGCCATCAGACTAGAGAAGAAGTCATTAGACGATTTTCCCCCGCGAAAAGAAATGAGACCTAAAAGCACTTTGAAATCCAATAAATCAGTCCAAGAAATTATAGTCAATGTCAATGTAAATTCATGTGTCAGAAACAGTGGGTTTATATTTTTACCATAGCTAATTGGAAGTGACGGTGGGTGGTGCACGTGGCTTGACAATGAAAGGGCGGGACTCCTGTCGACCCCACGTTTATCAATCAGCTTGAAGTGTTACGGAAATTGTACTGAGATGTTTTCTTTGTAAAGGTGACGTGATGGTGATGAGAAATGGGTTGCTAAGTATGTGATTTGTTGTTTAAAAATGTGTTGTATTATTGTTTTTTTTTACCGGTAAACGGTAAACGAGCAGACGGATCACCTGATGGTAAGCTATCGCCGCCGCCCATGGACACTTGAAACACTAGAGACGTTACAAGTGCGTTGCCAGCCTTTTGGGGGTTAGGAATTTAAAGGTTGTTGGGGAATCGGAGACTGGGAAGATTGGGAAGGGGGTAATTGGGCCTCCGGTAACCTCACTCACACAACGAAACGAAACGCAAGCGTTGTTTCACGTCGGTTTTCTGTGGGGCCGTGGTCACTCCAGTCGAGCCGGCCCATTCGTGTCGAAGCATGGCTCTCCCACACTTAAAACTTGTCAACAACATTTGTCTCTTTATGGTCGAACATAGAAGTGAACGAGGAGTTTTTTGTCACAAAAAGACGGTGCTTAAAGCATACCTATTAATCTCACCAGAATGTATTAAGGAAGTGACTTGTTTGCAATTTGTAAACAAATAAGTTGTGTTCCATTATTTATTAAACATTATAGAGCAATGAGTTAGTAAATAATAATAAATCTGTATATGAATATAATAATAATATACACATAGTAGTATTAGAGTGCTTTTCCACCAGAGATATGCTATGCTACGTTGCTGTGTATGCGTTTGGCTTCCACCAATCATATTCGTTGGTACACATACCTTAGCACTAGTGGAAACGGACTAAGCTAAGCTATATTTTTATATGCACGCATCCAAAGCACGCATAAGCATGCGTGCTAAGGATGTATGCTATGAATGGCTTGCCTACTATCATTACATCTCATATTCGAGCTGCGCATCTTCCTCGCACAGCTACATAGCTTAGTATCAGTAGAAACAGCCACATAGTGTCACGCTTATTTATAATATCTTCGTAAAATAGCTACATAGTACATCTGTGGTGGAAAAGCACCTTTAGTACCTACTTATGAATATTTAATACCAATATGGTAACTGATAAAGTCTGGAATCAATCAAATGCTATAAAGTGCGGAAATATTTACTGCAATACATGATAGGTAAATTGATTTGTGACACACATACGTACAAGTAAACATTCTATATACGGACTTAGAGATAACGATATCTCTTCCATTAGCGATCTGTTTTTCTAATAACCTCAATAGTATGCAATGATGCAAGTTGTATTTATTTAATACCTTGGTACATAGGTAAATATAGGTATACATTTAATTGAAAACCTATGTGTACGTTTTGATATCACACTTTTCTGCACCAGCCTGCGGTTTGCTGGTAAAGAATGCCATGCAGTATTAAGGGATTAGAAATTTACGGGAAGTTGGGGTATCGAGCATTCGGAAGATTGGGAAGGGGGCTAATAAACGAGGCACAATACAAGTGTTGTTTTCGGTGAGACCGTGGCATCAATGCGGTCGAGCCGGCCCATTCGTGCCGAAGTATGGCTTTCCTACTTCGAGAAGACAAGAATTACAAGAGTGATATTATATAAAATAACAATGACGTTATAGCAAAGCTTTTAAAATCACATCACGAATTGATTACAATATTACATTGCATCACATCTTCGTGTTAGCAAATGATGAGATTAAATCAATTAAGATTAACTAATCATTTATAATACTAAACTTAATGAGGATTCTTCCAAGTTATTTTCCATCTTTTCCGAATGGAATATAAAGTAAAGTGTCCCATGTTTTCCTGTATGTTGGTGATCAGTATTCCTTTCAAGTTTATTCATTAGTATTGGATTGTTTTAATCTTTTAAGAAGTTGTATTTCTAGGAATATTGAACTTATTGTTGAGTTGTTTGTTTGTATTACCACATTAGTTGGAATTTGAATGCCCTATTACCTGGAAAGGTAGAGGATATTTATTCTTTGTGACACAGGAACAAAGACAAAAATTAAAGACTGACAAACAGATCATGATTGATCTTAAATGTATCCCAATCCAGTTAGAACATCACTTAAAAAAAGTATCTTTACGACACACATGGAAAAGTAGATTTTCCAATAATGAAAGGAAAATTTGGTCTATCTATTACCCTTAGTACGAGTTTCCTTACGTTGAACGAAAACGAAACGAGAGCGCTTTTGGTGGTCTGATTGGCTGGCGCGGCTGAACCAACCAATCAGAGTAACCAAACATAAAGCAAACTCATACTAATGGAACAGAGCGTATTCAATGCTCAGGCAATGACTCTTTCCTCTTTATTTTATTATTCTAGATTGTGTAAGATAAAACTTAAACAAACATACATTGGTCATACATTCTTAGCATAACAAAGGTGACATTATATACACATACAATACAATGTATAATAATATGTTAAAGAATTTCTTTATGACTCATATTTCAGTTGAAAACTCCGATAGTTGATTGTGGAAAATTGAATTCAGCGAAATGGACTGGTTAGGTAATTATGGGGAGGGTGGGGGGTGACAAAGAAAACTTGGAATTTCTTGATTTCATAGTTTCAATCAATATGGTGTATGGTGTAGTTGAATAGTTAGTTTAAAACTTTTCCGATGGTTTTGATATTGAGTGACTGACAGACAACATCGCCGAAATTACTGGTTGCAAAAACTATCTTGGAGTACTTTGTTAGGCTTCCTACAGCCATGAAGTTTCTATATATGTTAAATTGCATTACTGGGAAAATTGACTCACAAGAAATGAATAAATAATACATTTTGTCAGATTTTTACACTTCTGCCATCAGATTAATAAGTGTGGGAGAGCCATATTTCGGCACGCATGGGCCAGCTCGACCGGAGTGATACCACGGCTTCACAACTTCAACGTGAAATAACGCTTGCGTTGTGTTGTTGGGTAAGTGAGGTTACCGGAGGCCCAATTAACCCCCTTCCCAATCCACGATTCCCCAACAACCCTTAAATTCCTAAACCCCAAAAGGCCGGCAACGCACTTGTAACGCCTCTGGTGTTCAAGTGTCCAAGTCAGCTCGTGTACCGACTTATATCAATAAACAATAATATCAAATCTAACGCACCATTTCATAACTAGTCCTAGAAACAAATACTTCAAACTCAACAACATTATTACCTACATTACATAACGTAATCCATAGAAATTCCTGACTTCAACAACGTAATGAAACTGGTTACAAACTGGTAATATCCAATGTGTCTGGACATTATTTCACCCAGACCCAGTGGCCAGGCATTTCAACCTGACTTTAATATGACGATCGGCCGCGGTACAGTCGCGGCTAGTTGGCGGATCGATAGCTTATCTTTGATTATAGTTATAATGAGGTATGTACCTTCGAGTATATGTATGCTATGTATATTCTGGGTATATTGGACTGGTACAGGTGAGGACGTAAGTGTTAAAAACAAAAAAAAAATGCATGATGTGTATAGTAAACCGTGTAAGGATTTCAAAATAGAATATGCTCTTGCTACTCTTCCTCTGGCGCACAGGTGTTGAAGGAGCAGAAGACTATGTTAGACGACAGAAAAGAAAAATACTGCCTTTGACAAATGCCGAACCGAAGTAAACCTGTTTGAACTGTTCATTCGTATCGTCACGCCTTTTATCCCCGAAGAGGTAGGCAGAGGTGCACATTACGGTACGTAATGCCATTGTATAATGTACTCTCACTTTTCACTACTTGTGATATATGATTAATAAAATAAAGATACGATAAGACATAAGGACATAAAAAGTGTGAAATCTAATTTTCAGTTTAATTGTGATATTTGTAGTATATAGCATGTTTTGTTAATTTTTATTATAATTAAATGCTGTTCTCAGTACGATTTGTGTGCGCCCTAGTACATTCCTGGCCAGTCATCAGTCAGATAACACGGTGACTTATGTAAATATTACTGAAATGCCATTCCCTGCTGGTATTGCACCTAACTAGGCATCTAACTAGGTGCCTAGGTAATAATTATTCAGGTTATACGTAATTATGTATCTAGACTTGTGACTGGGTATAAATGAATACATATACATACAGGCTGATCTGGATCGATCGTGATTTTTGACAGAAACTCTATAAAACTCAACGTCACGCCTTTTATCCCCGAAGGGGTAGACAGCGGTGCACATTACGGCACGTAATGCCGTTATACAGTTTGCACCCACTTTTCACGATTTGTGTTATAAGTCCCATGTAATAGGGGCTGAGCCTATTGCCATATAATGGGCACAATTCCAAAAAAACCGAAAAATACCCACCAATATTTTGCCCGACCTGGGAATCGAACCCGAGACCCCTTGTGCAGTCGCAGGCAGTCGTACTTGCGACCACTCGACCAACGAGGCAGTCGATATAAATAACGATACGTTTTGATCAAAATAAATAAATAAATAAACCTTTTCTTTTCTCATCATTTCCGTTGACAGACATCCACCATCATAACATTGACTTTCAAAAAGCATATTCAAAACAAACATTTTGACTTTCGACCTTGACATTAAGCTAAGAATACACAAAGATTAAACACATAACAATGATCATATATTAATTCTGCTCTTAAGGAACGAATTAATGAAGTAATGAAGCGGTTGGCTGATAGATCACGTGCTGCGCGCACGCATACACGACTAATTGACAATCAACTGTAATTAACGGACAGATTTATACGAATGCATTCCGATTAGTTAGGTTTCTGCATCCGTAATGGGAATATAACTAATTGTATTTGAATATTTTTATAACAATCGTGAGACTTACTAAATTAACTGAATAATTATTAAATTAACTAATCACGGTTTACTCACGTAAATTAATGGAGAAAGGCTCTATTCATTTAGAGTCACAGGGAGACTCTTCATCACGAGCAGCGTGCGCAGACGCGAAATATTTTCCATGTTTAGTGTACACCGTCCACCACCCAGAATAAAAAAAAAACATTTTAAAAAAGCGTTGACACATTTGTTATACGATTTGAAGGAGATGAGCTCCTTCAAATCGGATCGTCGATCGATCGAATCGTTTTCATTATCAAAAGCTCGTGATCCCAGGTAGCTTTTGCTAGAGAATGAGCTTACTCCTACAAAAGAAGTCGGTTAATAAGAGAGTTTGCAATAATCTCTATTCTTGGCAGGGCAGTTGAGTTGAGCTTACAGTAAAATGTAATGTACAAACAAATTAACTCTAAAAAGTAACCAAAAGATTATTGAAAATGACCATTAATCTCCTGTCACCCCAGTGACATCGTTACACCATGATCTCATCTGTTTACTGGACATATGTGAGAAGTACCAATTACCCTAATTGTATGCAGTCAGGATGTAGCCGGTTCCCATGTAAACGTATCGATGACACTCACATTCCGATGATGACATTATTGACTCTGAAAGTACTCAACAACTTCACGCAGCTCATGATGAAGAGTCCCTCTGTGACTCGAAACTAGTAGAGCTTTTCTCAATTAATTTACGTGAGTAAACCGTGATTTTTAGTTAACACTAACTTGAAATCTTTAGTTGAAAGTACGGTAAGCTAAGTTTTGTAGTTTCTGCATCCAATAGTATTATACCTAATGCAAATATACTACGGTATATAAAGACAAAGTTACAAATAAAAAAAATTTGGGAATGCACCAGCATTTCCTAATTTCTGGTGACATTTGAAAATATCGACGGCTCCGATTTCAAAGTCAAAGTCCAAATTATTTCTTTCAAATAGACCGGGAAGGCACTTTTGAACGTCAAAGCGTTGATCGAGTGGTTGGAAGTGCAAGGAAACTTAAATTTGATTCTCATGTCAAGCAATAGTCCACAGCTGGAACCCAATAAGGCTTCTTGAAAACTTAACGGGTTACCGAACCTCCGGCTCGAAGCAGGAATAGGAACGGTGTGGTTTTTAGTCAGTATCATTGGATGATTTTCTCCCCTCAAAAAAGATCATATACTCTTGAGGAACAAAAGGCATGACACGCATTAAACAAATTCCTTCCATTAAAACCAAGAAAACTGCATGATCTCATTTGTTTACATCAGCTTTATCACACAAGTCATACAATTTAGTGGTGATACCAGTTAAGTGGTAATGTATGCAGCATGAGGATGTATGGGCCGGCGCGTCGGCGTCGCATCCTAATGAATGGGCCACTGATACGCTTTGCATTGTTTCAATTAAATCCCCGTTTGTCTGTCTGTCTGTTTGTTTGTTTGTTTTGCTCAATGTCTGATTGCTGTGATTTTGTTTATGGTTTTTGTGTTGTGGAGAGGTCGTTGTGCATTTTTAATGCTTTTACTTTTGGCAATTTTCTGCCGTACTCAGAATAGTTTAAGTAACTATACTTATTTCTTAGTAGCAATTTTGTCCCGAATACAATAAAATTACTAAGGACTGGACTAAGTAACCACAAAACAGATACATTTTATCTGTTCTGTGTAAGTAACCATTGAATGAGTGTTGTGGTGGCCGAGGCAATTAAGAAGTCCGTACTTCATGCATGAGGGTACCAACGGCAAGTACCAATGTGACTCTTTTCTAGTTATTTGTTCTTTCTAAAATTATTTAGACACTCACTAACGGTGAAGCAAAACATCGTGAGGAAACCTGGGCTTATAATTTCGCTTATTCGTTAGAAATCGCCAACCCGCATTGAGTGAATGCTTAAACCTTCTCCATGTGAAAAGCAGCTTTGGGCAGTGACTATTAATATGCTGTTGTTGATGATGCATGCAAAAATGATTCAGATACCCAACCTTAAATATAATAATACAAATTATTTTTTTTGATTACATAGGTACCAGTCTACTTCTAGCTAAAGCTTCATTCAATTCTAATTTTTGATTGCACAATGGGTGACACTGGAATTTTCCTGTTTTTCTTTAATTTCATCATGAGACAATAGAACTAGCTGGAATTACCAGAGTGAAGTCAACAAAGGAAGATTTCATTTGACTGAGTGACTGATTTATTTGTATGCTTATGAATGACTTACTAAGAATATGAAACCTTATATTGAGCAAGCAATTAAGGAATATGATTTTAAATAATGTTACTGTGTAATGAATTACAACTTCCACGTCTTTATTCATTGTCACGCATTTTTTTATATTTGTCTGGACTTTAAAAGAGACGGAGCTCTCGACGGAGTTTGATTTCGGATTTCTTCTCGGAATCAGTATGGAAAGGCCGGCCTCATCTAGATTTTTTTTTAATGTTGACGTGCATTAATTAATTTTTAGAGCCTATCTACAAAGGGAAATGGAAACTATTGTTTCGTTTTCTTTTTTCTCATGTAATTATTTCTTTTGATTTATTTCCAAGACAGTTTATTCATGCCCTTGGGACGCGCCGGACTTCAGTGTTCTGGAGTTTTCATAGTTGTATCTACTGGAGATCCTAGCTTACAGGAGTTGCAGCGGTTTGGGGCTTGTCCCAAAAAGCCAATTTACGAAATAAATTCATTATTTCATTTCATCGCCAGAGACAAAATAAGAAAGAAAATGTTTGTGCATGAAAATTAAGAAGGATTACCTAAACAAAGTATATAAGATATATCTATATACAGGCTCTACAAAAAAACCCAAATAGTAACACTGAACATATAGCAAAAAGCGCGAAGAAAAACAATGTTTAGCAACAAAAAACGATGTTATCCAAAAACGAAACAGCAGATAATTGCGTACAAGTCCATTAGTACATAGAGTTGGTTTCGCTCGAGACGTGGGTGGCGGGCGGCGACGCGCAAAAACTGTAGAGTGGGTGATACACCCTTTGTGGGGACTGATGGTGTTATGTAGTAATTGGTCATTCAATTATAGTTCTATGTTGGTGGTCTGTTCTTGATTCCTAAGTTGTGTTGAACCAAAAAAATATTTCACCGGTAGTAGTTTTAAGTGTGAGAGAACCAAGCTTCGTCACAAATGGGCCGGTTCGACCGGAGTGATACCACGGCCTCACCGAAAAACCGACGTGAAAGAACCCTTGCGTTGTGTGGGTTATCAATATTTCCAATCCCCGATTTCCCGACAAACCTTCAATTCATAACCCCCAAAAGGAGTGCTTACCATCTGATGATCCGTCTGCTCGTTTACCGGCTTAATCCACAAAAAAGTCAAATTAGCAAATAATTTCTTTAGCAGCATCAATAGTGGGAGTTACGTTACACTTCCTATTTATTAAATCTTATGTTGTTTTTGCATTAAGTGGCTACATCAACTGCAAAGTTAATTACATTAATATACTTAATGCTCTTTATTTTCTTTACAGGTAAGTTCTTCATCTCAGTTACAACGACAGCAACTTGGTGGTAAGATCAAAAATATAATAAAATATTACAAACAATATATAAGATCATGGTTCTATTCTGCATAATACTGTCGACATAATTAATAGTGCGTCGCACAGACAGACACGCGTCGCGTCTAGTGTAAACACTTCCTTATTGGATATTTAACTAATTGTTTATAAATTATTATGTTTATTTATAGCACGTGCGTTGTGCGTTGTATAAAGTTTATCTTATTCGCATTTTATAAAGCTTACGGATCTGTTGTCCGGAGCTGCGGACTACCTAGCGGGTTTACCGGGGCTCCGGCTAGAAAAGTAGGAGTAGAAACGGGGTGGTTTTTAGTCAGTAAGAGTCTGACACTCCCTCTCGTTTCGCCCAAGGCGGGAGAAATCATTGGATGATTTTTCCCTTAAAGAAAAGGGATCTGTTGTATAACATTGTTTTAATAGTGTCACTGTTGAAACGGATTTAATGGATTACTAACTAAAAAATCACGGGTTACTTACGTACATTAATGGGCATTAAAGCCTCGTCCCCACTAGGATCATAACAACTAAGCAGTAGGTTGCACGACATAGCCGCGTCTGCGCACGCTCATGATGAAGAGTCTCTCTGTGACTCGAAACTAGTAGAGCTTTTCTCCATTAATGTACGTGAGTAAACCATGATTTTTAGTTAATTTAGTATGTCTCACGATAGTTATTATAAAAAAAATACAGACATGCATAGCCTTTTGTCCTTTTTTGCATTAGGCAATTAGATAAAAAGCCCCTTTACTTAATTTAAAAACGGTTTCATTGTTCAACCTTACCTAGATAATAGATAATAATAGAAACATACATTTTGTAGTTACAATTCCTACGATATCAACACAACAGCAGCGTGGAGAGAACAGAAATGCCTCCTTGCTTCCTTACTTCCATATCCACCATACTTTGGAAGATCACCATCAAACTAAACACACATTTGTGAGCACATAACCGAAACAATGGCTACAGTTATGACTCCAGGTAATGACAATACTTATAATGAAGATGTCCTCGCTCGGAGTACGTATCACGAGGATCTGTACCACGGAGCCAGTTGCCGAGCTAATGTCGCAAAACCACAGGAATGCCATCGTGACGCCCACCATCGATTTACAGTAAACAGGTGTGATGCAGAAGTATTACGAGTAATAGAGGTATTAACTCGTTGTGTGATTGAGGTTATCGGAGGCCAAATTCCCCTTCCCAATCCCCGATCCCGAACAACAACCCTTAAATTCCTAACTCCCAAAAAGCTGGCAACGCTCTTGTAACGCCTCTGGTGTTCGAGTGTCCATTGGCGGCGGCGATTGCTTACCATCAGGATACGTCAGCTCGTTTACTGGTGTGTCTCAAAAAAAAAATAGCTACTGGACTATTACATTATTCGTATTTAGAGGTGTTTAAAAGCAAAATCAACGGCTCGTGACAGTCCGCTGCTGAATACTATGAGTCTTCTCTACAAATTCTACATAAACGTGTTTGCCATAAAATCCTCTCTTGGCTGCTGACTTGAAGATGGCAGTTTTAATGGTTCTGTTTTATATCAGAGATTGCTACTGCTCAGTATTGCTAAAATATGGAGTCTCTTAATAGGATAAATTAATTTTAGCGGGTCCAAGCTGGCCCGGAGGTTATACAAGCCAGCTTCTCATGCATGAAGGCGCTGTTTCGAAACCTACCAACCTGCGTACCTGTGTGACTTATTCCGAATAATATGTACTTTTTAAAATAATTTAGACTACTTAAGCAATAATATAGCCATTTCACAAACCAAATTCATCCATCATAATGACCAGTGATTACCCTAATGAACCTTCTGCCTGGTTCTCTGTGCTGTGAGCCCATTTTGTCCATATCGGAGGCAATAGTGGGCGCCCTAATATCCTCGCTCCATCCATAATACTTTGTTTACATGTCCGCACGTGTCGATCGCACAGATACGATGAGCCGGCTACGACGACTATGATACAAGTGGACACGTAGGACAAAATGTGAAGATGGTACAAGTTGTTTTTATACAATTTGAGGTAATTTTCTTGCTATGATTCTTGTTTTCTTGTCAGGAGTGGAAGAAAACCCAGGTCTGCTGTAAAATACGAGTAAAATTGACTTAATTCAATTTTACTTAATAAGTAAAATAAAATAAAGTCAGATAAAAACAAGACAATTTAAGCTTTTTGATATTTTCGCCTTCCGTTTCAGGGAATATCATTATAAAATTGTTTCAGAATATAAATATTTTCGGTATGTTAAATGAATAACTTATTTTTGACAGCTACATGACCAATGCCTAAAAACAAAAATGGACATGTCCCACAAAACACATATTTCACAGTGACCCTAACAACAAAACAGCGTGTCGTGTGCATAACATACCATTTTGATATTTTCCAAAAACGTTTTGATTTCCAGTGAATATCGCAATTTGTACAGAATTGTACAATTGTGATGCAAATTGATAATTATGAGGAAAATACAAGAAGAGTCAGGGTAGGGTCGTGTGGAATAGTCGTTGGGAAATAGTTAGGAGGGGCTTTTTAATATGGTAGTAGAAATCCATTCTTAATAACGTACGTAGTTTCTTAATATCTGAAGTTCGCCTCGAGTGCAAAGGCCGATGTTTTAAGATCTACCATTGATCGTCATGTCAATAGAATGTGTTTCTCTGAGTACAAAGCTTTTCAGTAGTAGGTAAAGTATGAATTAATTCCAGGAGCATTGTTTATATACCATAAACCAATGTAAACATGTGTAGCTCTTGAGAGTCTACTGCTGATCTATAACAGATCGATATAATCGCCGCCGCCCATGGACACCCGAAACACTAGAGGCAATTGAGCGGGCCCATTTGTGCCGAAGCATGGCTCTCCTACACTTACAGTAGTCCTTTAATCGACGCTTAGGATAAATAAAAACTAGAGGTCGTATCAAAATGTACTCTGCACTGACGTTACCATTTATTTGATCTGATTGTTTACAAAAACGTTTTAATAGAATAACTTACGTGCTTACCAAAAATAACCTTATTAAGTAACAAATCGAAGAATCACTTCTAATTTCAGTATTGTTTATTACTAGTTTCCAAGGCGTTTCTGAAAACTTGTACATTACTACAAAGTTATGGATTTACAAAGAATTTAATGTGACTTGAGTTGTGACGAGTGTGACATTCGATGTTCATGAATCATGCGCATTCTGATCGCCTTTTATGGACAGAGCGCTGATGCACTTATTTGTATGTTCTTCTTAAAGGGGGTAGGTAGAGTTGTGATAGAAAGCTGATGTTGACATTATCATTGATGACATTGAATTTTATGATATTTTTAGTTCTGTTGTCGGGACGGGATAAAAGTTTTCTAAGGATTTTTATTTTATAGCTAGTAGAAGTTTGTTTTATGATTACTACTACTAGGGTCAATTGGACTTTATTAAAACAAAGATTTTTTAAGAACTTATAGCTTCTTCCGCTTATGAGAATCAACTGCAAATAAAAAAAAAATACCGACACGCTTATCTATCGGAACAACCACAGGTAGATAATAACACCATATTTATGCAAAACGGAACAGGGAACCTTTTCATAAACAATAAAAAAGCAATCAACACCACACCATAAAGAGATTGGCCACTAAAAATAATTTGACCTAGTGCACGTTGCAATGAATAACATAGTTTATATGATATGCCGTGAATCATACGCCGGCCGTACATGGGCATACTTGCGAAGAACTAATAGCAGTCGGCGTAAGGTCCTTCCGTAGTATTTGTGGAGCCTTATTGAGGTGAACTTCGCTGATAAAGTTTTGGCCTTCAATCATTATATTGTTAAGTTTGTCTGTATGTATGTTGTTCTGTAGTGGTAGGTGCTGTTAGTAGTATGTATTTTCCTAAATAGCCAATAGCTAAGTGGTGATGGCCGAATGGACCACCCCTGCTCTTGGTATGGTTGTTAAAAGCTGACTATGCGACTACTTTGACAATTATGTTCCTTTTAAACTGTGATGTTGCTTGTGTTCTATACAGCCTATAAGTTGCCACTGCTGACCAAAGGCCTGAATAACTTCTTAAAAAGAATTGTTAACAATTTACTGGTAGCTACGTTTCACTCCCGGAACTGTGGACTGCTTACCTGGTTACCGGGGTCCTAGCTCGAAAAGCTGAATTAGAAACGGGGTGATTTTTAGTAAGTAAGTTTGACTCTTCCTTTCGCCTCATCCAAGGCGTCATTGGATTTTCCTTTTTCAAGGAAATACCTTTTGATTTCAGTGGTATCTAACAGAAGTCCCTACTATCTCGACGATCATTTCCAACTGCAAAAACATTAATAAAAAACTTTTCCTATTCCCAAAAAGGTGTACACATGACTGGCTGCCCGTAGTGCAGTAATTGGCAGTGAGTCACGCAGGGCTGATGCCCAAACATAGAGGAACAGATAACGGGAGGCCGTGACCTGCGCACTTCCGCGACATATGCACAACACCTCTATAGCCTGTGCTATATGACATTGAACTGACATGTATGTTGAACTTCAATCCATGTTGCGTATGTGTGAAATGTGTGTGTGTACGAAATTTTGTCTGTTATGATGTTTCGTATTTTGTTGTTGCTTAGTTGAGTTTGTAGGAAACGGGAGATTAAGAATAGGGTGTGTTCGGTCTCTGTGAGGAAAAATATAGGGATTTCAATTTTAAAAGTTTTGACTTGAGCATGTTGCCTGTAATATTTTTAGGGTAACTATAAGATTAGTCGAACTGTGATATCTCTATATTCTCCCTCTCGTTTGAAAAAAAAGGGTTTGGTTGTGTTATGAATTTTATTTTCTGGTATTTAAGGCTGACCTTGCTTTAAGGTTTTACTGATAAAACCAAATATTAATAACCGATCGTGGAAAAAGGTACTGCAATACTATTTTTAAATATGTGATTGTAACATAACGTTCTTAAGGCTTTATTAAATTTCATGGCAATCTGTCGTCAAAATCCGACGTGAAGCAAGTGTAAGTGGAGTGAGTGTGACAACTAAATAATGTGTTTACGAGCGCCGCACGCGCATATGGTCAATGACAGGCGCGAGGCGGTGCGTCGGCGCCGACTACATGACATTAGTGCAGATTATGTTTTAATATCTTGCAACAATGTTGCATTTACATATTTTGGATATAGTTATATATGATTTTGTTTGTATGGGATCTTTATCATGTGTTATTCTTAATGTTTTGTGGATGTTTCTTGTTACTTTTTAATGGAACAGCTACTTAACGGACTTGAATGATGGATATAGTTTTGTTTATTTTATGGGTTTGTTTTTTTAAGGGCCGTCGAGAGTCGTCCTTTAACTTCTCCTGGCTTGGGAAGGATGGAGTGTCAGACTCTTACTAAATACTGACTAAAACTGCCATTTCTACTCCTGGTTTTCGAGCCAAAGCCCCGGTAAACCCACTAGGCAGATCGCAGCTCCTGGTAGATTATAGTCTGGATTAACTTTTATAACTTTATCATAGGAGCGCAGGTGAAGCCGCTGATAGAGGCTAGTCTTACAATGGTTGGTAAATGCGTATGAGTTTGTCTCGTCCTTTGAGTTTAATAAGCTTTACATAGTATGCTTAAGGAAAGCAAAGAAAGAAAAGATACATTCTGTTATGTAAAGAGACCTCAAGTAACATGTATATAGGTACATATGTACCGGTCCGTGATCCGTCACACACGGGCCGCGGTTTCGCGGAATCTGTCGAATCTTATCATTATCTAACGGGCATTCACCTCGGCCACTCACCCCCTGACGAACCGAGGCTCAGGCTGTAGCTCTCTTTCATATTATTGTGAAGGATTGTGAATATGTTTTAAGATGGCTGGATGAATTATTAAAAGACTTTTTTAACTATAGGTAAAATCCCAGTTGTCTTATTAGAAACTATCAATTCGTAGAGTTGTACTATCGCGGAGCAATTTGTATCTATTGCTCAAAGATTTCTAGATCAGCCGGTTGGAAGCGCCCTGCGCCACTCTGTTCTGTCTATCTGCCTTTTTTTTTGATGACGGTTTGAAACCTTCAAAAGGTGCCAAGCTTTTTAGGGATAAAAGACTAGGGAGTGTGGGATTTTTACCTCACTAAAACCATCCCGATGGTCATACTCTGTACCTGTAACAAAGTCCTCTAAGTAGTCTTGCTCCGAAATCCTTACGGTGAAACGCCTGTTACGGCACATCCCAGCAGAACCAGACCCGTGCGTGCGGCGCGTCCGTGTTCCGCGCGCGCCTCATAGAGCCATCAGACCACCACAGATGGGGTCAAGTAGGGCTGATGCTTGATCCGGAGCTGCGGACTGCCTGGCGGGCCTACTGGGACCGCTGGATGGGTATTCAGAAACCCTGTCTGTCGACCTTGTTGATTTTTCACCAAAATCCAACTTCAGTATTAAAATTATCCATTAGCTTCTTGTACCATTCATGCCGCCCAAAAACCCATTAACCTATATTCCGATTACCAAATACTACCATAAACGCCACAGTTTCCAAATTCACTTGCAGCACTGGGTCTAATTGAAGTCGGTACATAGAAGCATGTTATCAGTGGTTTGTATCTGCGACTCCTACGCACGTCGCGCGTCAACCGCGAGCCGCTTTTGGTAGTAACTGTATGGTGAAGTAGGGGTATGTGGATTAGGCAGATTTAGGCAGGATTTAGAAAAGTATTCGAATTTGTCTTTTTTTGGTTGAGTCATATCTTTTTAGAAATTTTAGGCGTATGATAGTGATATGTTTCGAATTAAATTTTAATCTTTAATCTGACACTAATTTTGGATTAAATTGACAATGTATTTGCATTAAGACCAGGCAGCGCTGGTATGCTTATAAGTAAGGCCCTTTTTTATGAAAATCCCTAAAGCTGTTCGTTTTTGGACATTTGATATCGGTGCTATTGCGCAGTAATACAACAGTTTCTTACTTATTTACTGGAGTCATACCGGAGTGATACCACCGCCTCACAAAAAAAACTGACGTGGAACAACGCTTGCGTTGCGTGAGTGAGTTTACCAGAATCTCCAACACCTCATAAATAATCAATCCTCAAAAGTCTGGCAACGCACTAGTAACGCTTCTAATGCTTCGGGTGTCCATGGTTTGCGGCGATTGCTTAGCATCAGGTAATTCTATCAGTCCATTTACCGGCTTATACCATAAAAAAGCTAAACAAAATTTCCATTCCAGGAGTAATATACTACACAAGGAATTGTTCAATTTACATATACCTTAATTGTCCACTTTCACCACCTCCACCCTAATTACACAAAACACACTCGGCACGTGAGTCACAGCCACACAGTGGCCGGTACCTACTACTTACAGTTAGACTTAATCAATTGGATTACTGTAAACAATTCACAAATCTAGGTCGAGTTAAGTGGACGTAGGGGAGGGGGGGGGATACTATGTAAGTAATACGATTTGAGGTGTTACATTGTTAACAGGTGATTAGTAGAGATTTGGGTTATTTTTTTTATTGTGTCGTTGTTAGTAGGTGATTTAATATATCCGGAGCTGCGGATTACCTAGTAGGTTTACCGGGGATCCGGTTCGAAGGGCAGAAGTAGGAATAGGGTGGTTTTTAGTTAGTAAGAGTCTGATACTACCTCTCGCCTCGCTCAAGGCAGGAGAAGTATTTGGATGATGGTGATTTAACATTGAAATGTTTTTTATATTCAAAACGAATTTATTGTTTGTTACCAGTGGTTAGTAACGTTAGGTTTTATCTCAGAATGAGAAAAAATGGTCCAGAGTTACTAAACATACTTTCTGAATGAGTCTGAAACAGTGTGTTGTATAGAGGACAAACAATTGCAAAATATTGGAAACTTTCATTAATTCATCGAATCGAAAAATCCAATCATATTACCACTGCAGGGCAAAGGCCTCCCTATCCTCCTTCCACTCCTCTCCATTAATTCATCGAATCGAAAAATCCAATCACATTAAGCTCTACACAAGAATAAAACCTTGGACCTCATCATCAGACTTCGTTGAATTGATTCACAATTTTCTGAATATTAAAAAAGCTTAAGCAAAGTCTGTAGCTGATGTAATTAACTTACCTATAAGAGTGACAGTGTTCAATACGTAAGTCATAAAGAATTTTACTTACTGGAAATATTTTGATTCATACTAACTTTAGGTTTCTACGTAAAATTTCAATGATGACCATCTAAGTACATTTTCTTACTGTTCCAGAGATGTTTGTTATTGGAATTTAAACTATACCGTGACATATTTAAATTACATTTTCTATTTGTCACTAAACAACGCATTCTGTATATTCATGTTCTGTACCAAAGATGGTTGTTATTGGAATTTCAACTACAACATGATACATTTAAGTTACATTTCTGTTTGTCTTCAAATTATGCTGTGACGCTTATGTACGCCCTTGTATATTTATCATTCAACTCCTATTTACCTATTAAAGTTCTTGTTAATTTTTATTATATTTATAACTAGTCACACCTCTTCTATAGAATTTATTGAAGTTCATTCATTCATGTCCAGTTTTAGAATTCTTGTTACTTCTATTTGAAGGATTGTCTGGGATACTTTGTCATAAATAAATAAATACGTAGGTATTTGTGTGTTGGGTTTTCCTTTACGAAATGGGTCGAGGTAAGGTATTACGTAGCTATGGATAAATTTGTGGCCTGTTTCGTTTGTCGAGTGGTCGCAATTGTGGCAAGGGGTTTCGGGTTTCGATTCCCCGGATCGAGCAAAGTATTGATGGGCTTTTTTCGTCTTTTCGAAAAAAATCTCAGTGGTAGCATAGATTTTGGAATTGTGCCCGGTCTATGGCAATAAGCTCACCCTTATTACATGGGACTTAAACATAACTGGTGAAAAGTGATTGTACATTGTACAGTGGCATTACGTGACGTAATGTGCACCTCTGATTAACAAACTAACTAAGATTGGAATCAGACTGTTCCGAGGTACTTGGATTGTATTAAATAATTCTTATTTGAGATAAGCGACTAGTTCCATTTTTTATATCAAGAAGCCCAAAAAATCGAGCAACCGAAAGTTAATAAACTTGCCCTTCAAAAATAACAATTTTAAAACATACATATCTTTACTCTTAAAGTCTTAACTCCTCATAAAATACAAGCTCTGATAACAACGCCTCGCGATAGTAGTGTCAAGTGCGTTCATATTGTGCGACATTGCAGAGTTCGAGGGAATGCGTGCGCGTGAGTCACGGGCGGGTAGGATGCCTGCGCGCGCGCCGGTCCTGGGTCAAGGCAGCTCGCCGCCCTGACCTTCCGTGTGTCACACGCTATCTAAGTAACGTTCTGCGTTGTTATATTTAATTAGTCGAGTTGTGGAGTTTGTTTCAATATTAATTGAATTTGTTAATTACAGGGCCTTTGTAGTTAGTGTTCGAAAATTCTTTCATTGCACATTCTTTTTGATATGTTATTATAATATTGTGCGAGTAATAGTGGATGACCCTCATATGCTCATTTTAAAAATGTTTTATCTTTTCTTTTATTATCTACGTTGTTTCACAATTACAATTTCTTCTTATGTCCTGGAGCCTCATCTCTCTATCCTACTTCACCTCTACTTATTACTATAGAGAATTATTAGTATAAAGATAAGCTAGTACTTATCTCTGCCTATCCTACCTCAACATCCTTTCTCTCCATAACATTCAACTTGAAACAACACTCAAATATCCACACAACGCTATCTTTACATTTATTTTCCACCACATCTGTTGAAGCGCCTCTTAAATTGTGAATAGCAATAAGACATAGTTTGTAAGATTTAATTATAACATTTGTAACAGGCGCTTAAAGTCCCTGACCTTTGTTAATTTAAATGTCATGTCATTCACTTCTCTTTTTATTAAAACTGCACACTGCAAGCTACGTTCCTGATTTTTTTATTCCCGAAATATTCTACTGAGCTATCACCATTTTCTACATGGTCCGTACGAGCCGGATGATCCATCATCTACAACCAGCAAAGTGGAATAATCTAAATATTGGATATTTTGGAAATTGGAGTTAATAAGTACCAGAGTGAAGAGGTGACGAACACGTTTTGGAAAAAGTGGATTGAACAACGAGTGAAATCAAACAAGAAGTGTTAAAGCCAAAGCATTATAATATTAATTAAATTCACCCAACACTCATAATAATAAATCAGGTAAATAGGTAATTAACATAGGAATTAAGTAGCGATTATAAGAACAAAGAAAAGGTTAGTAACATATTTATACATATTTACAAATTATTTACAACTTTATACAATTTATTTACAAGGAATTATGTACAGAGCATTAGATTAAAATATATTTTGTAAAATAAAGTTAATATGTGCTTAAAAATACAGTACAGTAGTGTTAATGTTTACCTACATTAGTTAACTTTTTATTGTTGATTTACAAAACATTATTTATTCAAATTAATCTTTACAATTACATTATTGTTGCTTTGTATATCCTTTAAAACGTAGATAAAGTAATTAATTTGTTTGTTACATTATTCATCAGAATAGTTAACCTTACCTACCTACTTAAATACGGTAGTTCATTATAATTTGCAGTGAATGTTTTGTTAATAATTCATCATCATTGTTGCTTAGTTTCATTATTCATAACATTAGGTATTTTTGTGACATATAGTTTCGTAATTTAATATTATTACTGTACAATTTCAGGTCTACGACACCCTCCTTTCAAAATGACTGACGTTAAAGAACTTAGAAAAAAGCGAAGCAGCTATAAAGGAAGATTAACTGTATTTTCAACGTTTTTAAACAAATTACAAGATTCCACAGTAAGTCCGTCTCAGGTAATGGAGTTGCAATTGCGTGTCAATAAATTAGAAGATTTATACAACGAATTTAACGAAATTCAATTACAGCTAGAATGTATGTGTGACATTGACGCCGAGGCACTTGAACGAACCTCAATCGAATCTCAATATTATGAGTTAGTGGCTCAAGCTAAAGTCATGTTAAATAAATATTCAAAATCTGAACAAGAGGAAATAAAATCAACCACTAGTAGTAAGCGTCAATTCATCAAGTTGCCCACCATACAATTACCGAAATTTTCAGGTTCCTATAACAGTTGGCTTGAATTTCGCGATACCTTCACTAGTCTCATTCACGGCAATGACGACATAGACGAGATAAATAAATTCCATTATTTGAGATCGTCGCTGACAGAATCTGCTGCTATCGTCATACAATCAATCGAGTTTTCTGCTCAAAACTACAACATGGCATGGGAACTTCTATGTGAGCGATTCGATAATGAAAGATTATTGATTGAGAATCACGTTACCGCGTTATTTAATATCGAATCAATCACTAAGGAGTCCTCAACTGCATTAAAGAGCATCGTAGACAATGTCAACAAAAATATCAGAGCGTTAAAAACATTGGGTGAACCTGTTGATAGTTGGGACACATTACTTATTTACATAATCAGACAAAAACTAGACACTAAAACATTCCGAGAGTGGGAGGAATATAAAGGGCGTATTGATAAATCGAAACGAATCACTTTTGATCAGTTCATTGAGTTTATGCGTAATCGCGCTGAGTTAATAGAAACACTGGAAAAATCACGTCACTCCACAAATACACACACAAACACAAAACAAAACACTAAAATTAAATCCTTTGTAACGACAGAAAACATTAGTAGTTCATTGTCACGTAGTTGTCCAAAATGTAAAAGCGATCATAATCTCAATTCATGCCCACAGTTTTTATCACTAAGTGTCAACGATAGAATGTCCTTACTGCCTGGCTATAAGCTATGCTATAATTGTTTGCGTCACGGTCATTATCCCAGCAATTGCAAGAAATCAGGGTGCAAAATATGTAAACGCAAGCACCACACGCTTATTCACAACTCAGATTATAAACCTGTTTCAAGTAAATCACCTGGGACTACTGATAAGGCTAGCGCTGAGTCATCCTCCAGTGCTGACACAAACAATAATAATCACGTTGCGCTCTCAGCTAATATCTCCGCACAATCGCATACGAGCAGCACAGGTAACATTTTATTGTCAACTGCATTAATTAGGTGCTACGATGTTAATAATGAGGAACACATAGCTCGAGCGCTCCTTGATTCTGGTAGTTCGGCTTGTTTAATGACGGAGAATTTATTTAATAAGTTACAGCTGCCTTACTTGAATACAAACAAATCTATACAAGGTATTAACAATTCTCTGTCGCATATTAATAAAATGTGTCGGGTACACATTAAATCGTTGCACGAATTTTACTCAAACGACTTAACTTGTTTTATCTTACCCACAATTACAGATAACGTTCCCGCTAAACAGGTACACGTAAACATACCCTCAAATATTCATTTAGCTGATCCGTATTTCCACACACCGGCTTCTATTGATATTATTATAGGAGCTGACGTATTCTGGAGTTTATTAGGATCAGATAAAGTTTTATTAGGTGATGGGAAACCAACACTTTATCAAACTAGACTAGGTTGGCTAGTTTGTGGCCCAATTAACGGCGGCTATGATAATAATTCAATTAACTGTAATTATGTTAATGATTGTTGCGAAAGTTCTTCGTCTTCCAGTTCGAATGAGTTAACTGACATCCGAAACCAATTGACGCGTTTCTGGCAGCTTGAAGAAGTTGGCCGTGATGCATCAACTTATTCAGCTGAGGAGCAAATGTGTGAAGAACACTTTATAAAAAACACGACGCGCCTGTCAGATGGCCGTTTTTGCGTTAAAATACCGCTGAAGGCATCTACGGATAGTTTAGGCGACTCATATCATCGTGCAAAACGATGTTTTTTGTCATTAGAGCGCAGAAATCACAAACAACCTTCACTCGATAAAATGTACAAAGACTTCATGACTGAGTATATTAATTTAGGTCATATGTCAGAGTGTCACATTAATGAAAATTTACAGTCATATTTCATTCCTCATCACGGAATCCTGCGCGAAAGTAGTATCACAACCAAATTACGCGTTGTTTTTAATGCTAGTGCACCCACTACCTCTGGAATCTCTTTAAATGCAATCCAAATGGTGGGACCTACCGTTCAGGACGATTTGACTGCAATCCTTCTTAGATTTCGAATGCATAAGTACGTCCTTTCTGCTGATGTTGAGAAAATGTACAGGCAGGTGTCTGTACATCCTTCAGATAGGCACCTGCAGCAAATAATTTGGCGTGATAATTTTAATAACACTTTTAAAACGTACCAATTAAATACGGTGACGTACGGCACAGCTAGTGCACCGTTTCTCGCAACTAGGTGTATCAAACAAATCGGTCTTGAATGCCAGGATAAAAAAGCCGCGGAAGCCATTCTTCATGATTTTTATGTAGATGATCTGCTGACAGGTACTGACGTGTTTGAGGAAGCTCAAATGTTGCGACATAAGGTGACCGATGCTCTTGCGTCTGCTTGCATGCCATTACGGAAGTGGAAATCGAACGAGCCCTCTTTAATCTCAGAATCAACTGACGAGTCTTATTTCGAGTTCCACCAGCCGGGCGACACCTGCAGTAAAACACTAGGACTTAGTTGGCGAACTGACACAGATGATCTCTTTTTTCCTATAAAGGTTCCCGACTGCACGGTAAATACTAAGCGTGGCATGTTGGCAGTAATAGCACAAATTTATGATCCTTTAGGGTTGTTAGCACCGTGTGTCGTGAGCATGAAGATGTTGCTTCAAAAATTATGGCTAGACAAATTAGAATGGGACGATCACTTATCACCTGACATTGCAGCAATATGGGCAAACACAATTAAAAACTTACCGTGTATTCACAATTTGCGGATAGCACGTCGGGTAGTCTGTGACGCATACAAACAATTTGAATTTCACATTTTTACCGACGCTTCGGAGCAAGCATACGGAGCTTGTTTGTATGTTCGCAGTATTAATGAGCAGGGTGATGTCGATGTGCGATTATTTACAGCCAAAAGTCGCATCGCTCCTATTAAACCGTTGACTATACCGCGATTGGAGCTCTGTGCTGCTGTGCTTGGTGTACGTTTATACCAAAAGGTTGTTAGTCACCTTCACATTCAACCGTCTAGTGTTGTGTTTTGGACCGACTCCATGATAGTGTTGGGTTGGCTTAAAATGTTGCCTATAAAATTAAACACTTTTGTTCGCAACCGTGTTGCCGAAGTTTTAGAAATATCCGGTACGTGTGGTTGGAGACATGTATCGACCCACGACAATCCAGCCGATTTGATAACACGCGGGGTAGAACCGACCGCTATGCAATCACTGGACTTGTGGTGGTTCGGCCCATGTTTCTTAAAATGTGACAGTTCTACATGGCCACCCATTTCTATAAATACTCAAAATCTTCCAGAAGTCAAACCTAATAATATCTTAGTTAATTTAGCTCAAGAAAATCATGCTACTGGAGATTTAGTTAAAGGAGTAATCGAATTCAATCGATTTTCCAATTTTAGTCGATTACATCGTTCTATTTGTTATGTTTTACGTTTTATCAATCTTTGTAAACGCTGTTCCTCAATAAATACATCCTATTTTACTGCACAGGAATTACAAGATGCATTGAACTTTATTATTATCCAATCACAAAAGGAGTCTTTTCCAGAATATAATTTATTACTAAATAATAAACAATTACCTCATAAAAATAGATTATTAAATTTAAATGTATTTTTAGATAATAACAAAATTATTCGTATAGGAGGTCGTTTACACAATTCCGAATATTCTTACACAAAGAAGCACCCAATTTTGATACAGTCCACTCATCATTTCGCTAAACTTTTATTTCAATTTGAGCATATTAGATTAATGCATGCAGGTCCTCAATTATTATTAAGCACAATACGAGAGACCTACTGGCCCCTTGGTGGTCGCAACTTAGCGAGAGCCTGTTGTCGTCAGTGTGTTCGGTGCCAGCGAGTAAAGCCTCGCACAATTGCTCCTCAGATGGGTAATCTCCCACTCAGCAGACTCTCACCAGCTGACTATCCCTTCCAAAACGTAGGCGTTGACTACGCAGGCCCTATTGCCTCGGCTAGTCGTCAAGGCCGTGGTTGTAGATTGGTGAAGGTATATATAGTACTTTTCGTATGCTTCACAACAAAGGCCATTCATTTAGAGTTGGTGGGTGACTTGACGAGCAACAATTATTTACAAGCTTTACGCAGGTTTATGTCTCGGAGAGGAAAACCTCTCAATATTTATTCCGATAATGGAACTGCTTTCGTAGGAGCATATAATGAAATTGCTGAGTTTTTGAAGCGCAATTGTGACTCCATTTCTGATAGTGCGGCTCAGGATGGTATAACCTTCCATTTTATACCTGCTTACGCTCCGCATTTTGGTGGTCTTTGGGAGGCGGGTGTCAAGTCGACCAAGTATCATTTACTCCGAGTGTTGGGCAATTGTAATTTAACTTACGAGGAGCTTAACTCCATCCTGATTCAAATTGAGGGCATTTTAAACTCTCGACCGCTCACACCACTTTCGTCGAATCCTGAGGACCTGTTACCTCTCACTCCTGGTCACTTTTTAATCGGACGGCCTCTCACCTCTCTTCCTGTCAAGGATTTACGGGATCACTCCACCTCTCACTTGACGCGCCATCAACGCCTTGAGCAATTGCGGCAGCATTTTTGGACGAGATGGAGCAAGGAGTACGTCTCAGAGCTGCAGCAGCGCGTGAAGTGGCGGACCGGCAACGACAGCCTGAACCTGGACACCCTCGTGGTTATAAAAGAGGATAACCAGCCACCCATGAAGTGGAAGCTGGGTCGCGTTGTTGCACTTCATCCTGGCACAGACGGGATAAGCAGAGTAGCCGATATCCGGACTGCAACTGGCACTGTTAGACGGGCATTCTCTAAGATTTGTCCCTTATTGGAAACTAGCTGTTGAAAGGCAAGCTTTCAACGGCCGGCGGCATGTTGAAGCGCCTCTTAAATTGTGAATAGCAATAAGACATAGTTTGTAAGATTTAATTATAACATTTGTAACAGGCGCTTAAAGTCCCTGACCTTTGTTAATTTAAATGTCATGTCATTCACTTCTCTTTTTATTAAAACTGCACACTGCAAGCTACGTTCCTGATTTTTTTATTCCCGAAATATTCTACTGAGCTATCACCATTTTCTACAACATCCGTTGCGTCCATCAGACCTGAATGCTTCTCTCTGTCCACAAGAATGTAATTAGTGAATAATTTTAGCGTAACTCCTGCGGTACAGAGATCACTCAGTAATCGGTCCGGAGGTGAAGCTATTAATATACCAGCAATGAGTCTTTATATGGACAGCCGTGTCAACTTGTGGGTCACAGCGGATGCACACATACAGAGATTACGGAGAAGTATCACGGAGTATTTTTTATTGGATATCACAATGACAGCCTATAAGTGGCCACTGCTGACCAAAGGTTTCCTATCGCACGGAGAAAATTTGAGCATTATTCACCACACTTGCTCCATACGGGTTGGTTATGGGATATGCTATCGCGTTATTACGTCTAGGTTACATGTCTGTAGATGATGTGGTAGCTGAGAGGTTTAAGACGCCCGCTTCTCATGCTCTCTCATGAGGGTGCAAGCTCGAAACCTACCAACGGCAAGTACCAATGTGTCTTTTTGTAAGTTATATGTGATATGTGTGACAAACGGTAAATGAAAACTTCGTAAGGAAACCTGGGTTATAACTTCTAATCATAAATTTGAAATCGCCAACGCGGATTGAGCAAGCGTGGTGATTAATACTAGAACTTTATCCGTGTGAGAACAGGCCTTGAGTCAGCAGTGGCCTATTATAGGCTGTTGATGATGCGTTAAAGTCCGTAAATGGTAAACTCTAGGTGATTTTATTCGGTTGGAAATCAGTCGATAGTGTATAATAAGGATGTTAGATCATAATTTCGTTCGATGTCCTGTTATTATGGCACTATCTGGTAGTACTTATTGGTAAATATTTCTATTAATAAGTAAATTATAGCTCAGAGTCAACATATCGTGAATTTAATTCTATTCTGCCACTGGTACCGTGATATTCTTTAACACACGGCCCACAAATTTTTGTTCTACATCTGAGTGTTTACCAAAGTTAACTTTCTGTGAATTCCCTGTCCGTTCGACCAGCCGCCGGCGCCAGCCACCAGGTCAGGTATGCGCACTGGCCACATACTGCCAATGTATTAGCCACTCGATCATTATCTGATTCCGATCAGCTTCCTTTGTTGTGATCCACTTGTCATCTATACGGTGATATCTTGTAAGTCATCCGTTCAACTAGTCTTGGTTATTGGTGAATGGTATAAATGTATCTAGTTGGATTTTCGGGTGAAGTGGATGTTTTTCTATTCCACGACGGTGGCAAGAAAGCATACGACCCACCTGATAGTAAGTGGTTACCGAGGCCTATGAACGAATGCAACACTTGGGGCATTACATGCGCTACAAGTATTGCCCCCAAAGTATCCCATATTGTAGCCTACTGGGAAAACTTGGGCAGGGAGCTCATTCCACAATCCGAGGGTCCGTGGGAGGAAATTCCTCTGAAACTGAACAGTAAGGGACAAATTTTTCTCCAATGTGTGACCGCAAACCCCTTGTTGTTGGCGAGTGGTGCGATTGTTATTAGGTTTTTAATGATGAGGATGAAAGTAATATAACAGTAGAGGCGGAGAGAGGAGATTTTTGAACTTATAAATATAGATCGGACTCTTTCAACTCTAGTAAAGGCCACATACCAGAGCATATTTGATCTTTGCACCGTAGCTTAGTTAATAATTAAAATGTAATTACCGTATTGGACCATACAGCCTGTGTGACCATATCAAATCTATGATAACATCATATTGCTATTAGTTCACCTGTTCTAACCTAATTACCTACCAGGGTTAGACAGCTTTAATTATAGCTATAGGAAGTACTATTTTAGTATATGTATCCGGAGCGCTGCAGACTGCCTAGCGGGTTACCGGGGCCCTGGCTCCGAAAAGAACGAGAAGGAACGGAGTGGTTTTTTTCAAGACAACTTTAGAACCATTACCTAAACCCAAAACACCGTCCATAAGGTCTATTACCCCAAAAATAAAATACTGCTCTTAAACTTGAAGCCAATAAAATCAACAGCACACAATGTTGATAGTTTGGAGCCATTTTGAAAAAACTAGGGGTTAAACTTTTATTGCCTAATAAAAGGGACGCGAGCAAACTTGGTTGCCCCTGGAGACCACCCGAGTCTGCAGCAAATAGATCTGTACAGTCATCTCCTACAGTGTTAAGTTTAGTACATGATATTTTTGAATTATGTGATACGTTTATGATAATTAATTGTTTTGTGAATTTGATTGAAAAGGAGTAACCTCTGGATTTTCTTGCTCGTTCTTCTCCATAGGAATCAGCACCTTGGAACGAGCAAATAGAGCAACTAGAGGACTGACCGACCGATAGATGTTGTTATTTATTATATTTGCTATGACGTTCAAAAGTGCCTTCGTGGTCTATATGTAATAAATAATTTTGACTTTGAATTTAAAATTATCAAGAAAAATATCCAACTCCACAGTTTGAATTTCTGTTTATTGTATTATTATTTATAGTAGTATTTTGTAGTATTTTAGTAATTGGTTTATGGTATATTGGATATCCGGTGAAAAGTGAACATTATGTACTACCTTCTACCAGCGTCTTCGCCTGCGCTTTCGTGGGATAAAAAGTATCCATCACCTAAATCAGTTCATACCCTGTCGGAATTACAATCCGTTCAGTAATTTCAGCGCGATTGACGGACAAACACCTAAACAAATAGACTTCCACATTAATTATGTGTGATTTTGGTGTTATTAGTTTTTGTATAAAATTTTTAATCTTTTACTGGATCGATAAAGCGCATACGACATTTTAGGTGTTGTTTTAGGCTACAGTAACTGCTTCTATTGGTGTAGAATAGGTACTACTACTGCATAAGTAGTAAACACCCTTATGTATAAATATCGACTAAGATAATAATTATTTTTAAAACAGTCATTACATTTGTGTAACTGACGATACTAGCACAGCAGCCGGGCATCGCCCGCATCGTTACAAACTTAGTGACAAACAAACACGTGTTGCGAGGGGAACATATGCGTGTACGCATCTCCATACTGCAAACAAATATACACCTTATTTCATACAACATAAGGTTTAATGTAGTTTAAAGTACATGAAGTTTGTGAAGTCACTGAATAATGAGCTGTAACGCGTAGAAAATTAAGTTAAAAATGATTCGTTAATTCCATTAAAGCTGCACAAGTAATAAGTTTTTCGTCTTTTATGCTATTCATAACAAATATTACTTACATCGAATTAAATCTTAGACATAATCTTTAAAATACAACCTTATTCAGACTTGTGTAAGACTCAAAATTGATTGTTAAAATATCATTTAGTAGGTACTGCGTAGAAGGACCCGTTTCCTTTAAGAACTACTAACCTATTTTGACACCTATGTCTTATGCGATAAGGTTGAAAATACGTGTGTTATTTAGCTACGCACGTGCGACATAAGAAGGGTGTCATAATAGGTTAGGAAAGGGTTATTGTAGTTATCATCAAAGTGTAACGCGCATGCGCGACCCACTCAGGCGTGATAAAGCTTGCGCAAGAGTCGGTAATGTATTGATTGGATAGAAAATGTATTAGAAATATTGATTTAATTGTACAATTTTGACTGTAACTATTTATAATAGAATGTATTTTGACACAACATACTGATTTGAAACATGCAAGATTGTGTATTTGAAATGGTGCATACACCTTTGCATACATGGGCGAAAGAGCTCAAATACTTGATAGTACTTGCCTCTTTGAGTACCTAATGTATTGCTAGATAATATAAGTGATTTCCAATAAATAAAATAATACCCTCCAAGAGGCCAATAATGCAGTTCTAACTCCTCCGGTGTTACGGGTGTCCATGGGCGGTGCCGATTACTTTCCGATTTAGGTTAGTCGTTTGCCCCCTAGCCCGTATTCATCATCATCATTAGCCTATATGTGGCCCCTGCTAACCAAAGGAGACCTTCTCACATGGAGACGGATTGAGCATTAGTTAAACTTATAATTAGAAATTATAAGCCCAGGTTACCTCACGATGTTTTCCTTTACCGTTTGTCAGTTGTGTCTAAATATGTTTAGAAAGTACGTATAATTCAGAAAAAGTCATATTGGTACGTGCTGATGAGAAATGATTTTCAAATAGGTTACAATGTAACTTTTTTACACGTCAATCTCTTAAATAACTAGATGAGGCCGGCATTTCCTATCGGAATGCTAAATCAAGACTCAAAGGTATACTATCATATCTGATGTTGGCATATAATTTCGATCTTCATTCACATAATAATCCAATGCAAAAAAGAATACAAAGACCAATTGTATCATACAAGTGTCAGATTGATCCGTAGTCGCGTGCCCCAATTTGTGAGGTAAGGAAAAAAATGGAGTAATCCAATGATGAACTGTTTCCATTATGCCGGTGTCTGTCAAATCCGGCCAGGAATCAGGTCAAAGGAATTACTATCAATATGTACATACAAAACTTTGCTGTGATTGAATTACAAACAGACAACTTGAAACATTTAATAGTAAAACGTTTTTTAAAAGAATGGAAACGCTTTCAATAGTTAAAGTGGGAACCTCAATCTTTGAAGTTCATCTTGGCTGACAATATTATACGAAAAATTAGCGAAATTGGTAGGCCCAGTAGTTAAGTCAAAAAGTGCATTTTTCTCTTTGAGCTAATTTGAACACGTTTTACAAATACGGCATTGCAATAGCCATGCCAAATTTCCGCAACATTTCTAGACAACCTACAACATTACAGCTCTTCTGTGGTCAAGGAACATAGAGCTGTTTATACAGAATTTAATACTTGATTAATTTCATTATTTATTTTGTTTAAAAATTTCAACACTTTTAATCTTCAGTTTTCGTTAAAATACTTATATTTGCTTCTGTTGACAATTACTACTTGTAGTTTCATTTAAATCCTATGAGTAATCTCCATACTGTATATCATTACATAAATAATCGTTTTTTCTTCCGATTCGTCATTTTAGGTTTTCTTAAAGGTTGGGGGAATAGAACTGTATTTTTATGCGCATACAAAGTAGCGTGCTGAAACTAGTATACAGTATAAATCGTGGTACACATTGTGAACCACTTGCGCGGTCGTTGACATCCGATTAGATAAGTGTGTGTGTATGTGTGTGTGACCTATATTTTATCTGTATTTCTTTACATAGATTAGCTAGCAGATGTTGATAGGTTAAAAATATTGAAAGAAGGATTCGTGATGGGATTATCTTGTTCTAATGATCTTAAAGTGATGAATGATGAATTGAAGTGTGGCTTGTGATGATAAAGTAGAGTAGATACATTTGTCTATCCATATTCTTCGCATGGGTGTGGTGAAAGCTGATTAAAGGACTGTTTTATAAGACAGGGCAACAGTGTTCTCTGATAAACCCTTTTTATAACTTGTATAAGTCTACATTTTTATCAGTGAGCTTTTCAGCGTGAGTTTAGGGAACAGCGAGTAAAGTTCCCTAAGAAAAGGAGGATCCTCCGACCAGGCGAGGTGATCATGCCTGGCGGGCTTTCTGCCCAACTGTTGTTCGTTGGGATTTTCTATCCGTGTTAATTCGCATGTAAACTTCGTATGTGCGATGCAGGATATTTGTGACGTCATCCGTTGATTTGCTCGTCGATAGTCTATGTGCGACTTCTGTCATCTGTCACTTGTCACTTGTCAGTGTCGCCACATCACTCCCCCCCAAGACCGGAGGTCGATCCTGTTGAGACGGCTGTCGATGCTTGAGATGAGCGGTGCCAGAGCCAGTGAAGAATGTCCCTAGTTCCAGTGAGTCGGAACTGTGCCGCTGAATGCCCAGTGAGTCGGGTGAGCGGTGCAGGGTGATACTCCAGTGAGTCGGAGTAGTGAGGCTCGCAGTGTCCCACGGTGAGTCGGGGAATTGATGCTGCGAGGGTAGGTGCGTAGTGGCGTAGTAGTCTGCGTTGACGGGAGGAAGACGTCCTCAGACCGTGTGCAGAGTGCTGTGCCTAGACGCTGATGAGGCCGTAGGGAAGAACCAGGCTGCATATCTTCGATGTAGCGTGTGGTGGTCCCTGATGAGGCCGAGGATGCTGGTTGGCTGCGACTTGATTACCGCTCAGCGGAGAAGTGATGGGTGAGGGAGAAGGCGATAAGGATGACGGTGCTGATCTGCTCCGTGAAGGTTGCTTTCAATCACGTCGGGGGTCACCACTTTAGGGAACAGCGAGTAAAGTTCCCTAAGAAAAGGAGGATCCTCCGACCAGGCGAGGTGATCATGCCTGGCGGGCTTTCTGCCCAACTGTTGTTCGTTGGGATTTTCTATCCGTGTTAATTCGCATGTAAACTTCGTATGTGCGATGCAGGATATTTTGTGACGTCATCCGATAATTTGCTCATCGATAGTCTATGTGCGACTTCTGTCATCTGTCACTTGTCACTTGTCAGTGTCGCCACATGAGTTTGGTTTGGACCCTTCTCCTTATTCTTAATTTTATGTATGTTCTAGAAGGTTCTCCGATGACCGAAATTAGTAATCCAAAATCTGTGGATATTAAATGATTTTTGAAGTTATATAGAATTTCTGCCGATGATTTCTGTGGTGTCAAGGCAAAAGGGGATAAGTCATAAATTTTGATTTTTATTAATTTCCTTATTAATTCCTGTCATTACTAAACAAACACTTTTTAATTGATAACATTAGTTGGGATATAGGTAACATTAGTTTCAGTTTTAATTTCCAGCCATGATCGTCCTAGTTTCGGTAGGTTCCTGTTTCTGATTGAGCGGGAGGAAACGCCCGGGTGTCATCACTAAGAGGATCGCCCGGAGGACACGGTGGAGCATACGGTGGTGGTATGCCCTGCATGGGCTGAGCACCGCCGTGTCCTCAGGGATGTGGTCAGCGACGGCGACCTCTCGCGTCCGGCATTGGTTCAAGCCATGGTGCGGAGCGAGGGGGACTGGGATGCCGTCTCCTGCTTCTGCGAAGCAGTCATGCTAGCTAAGGAGGAAGCAGAGCGCGTGAGAGAACAATTCTCCTCACGCCTCAGTCGTCGCGAGAGACACTCCGGGTATCGGGGATCGCGCGACGATCTCCGGCCAGCGGTGCGGGCCTGCGGACGGCGAGTAAGGGTAGCTCACCGCCCGACCAGAACCAGACCCGTGCGTGCGGCGCGTCGCGTTTCGCGCGCGCCTCAAAGAGCCATAAGACCACCACAGATGGGGCCCTGTAGGGCTGATGCCTGATCCGGAGCTGCGGACTACCTAGCGGGTTTACCGGGGCTCCGGTTCGAAAAGCAGGAGTAGGAACGGGGTGGTTTTTAGTCAGTAAGAGTCCTATCCGGAGCTGCGGACAACGTAATATAGGTTTCCGGGGCTCCGTCTCAAAGCAGGAGAAGGAACGGGGTGGCTTTTAGTCAGTAAGAGTCTAACACTCCCTCTCGCCTCACCCATGGAGGGAGAAGTTATTGGATGATTTTCCCTCCTCAAAAAAGCCATGATCATCCCACTGCCATATAACATGAATAAATAAAATCCGGATGTTTGTCATTCGCTCACAAGCAAACCGCTTGTAACTGAATCCACACTGATCTCTTTATGTGATCTCTTCATTCAGTGAAATGACTGAAAGTTGTTCGGGGTTCAATTTCTAAGTGGTACAATGATTGTCCATTCATTAAAGGATGTTGATGTTTGACCTGATTTTTGTATTTTTTTTTGTTTGAGGTCAAGAACCTGTCTGTAACTTAACTGGCACAGATTTGATCTTTTTCGGTGTGTTATAATAGGTGGAGGTACTTTTCTATAGTTTTTTTTTTTATTCCAATGACTTCCCTGCTTTAAAGGCAGAGGGAGTGTCAGATTCTTAATGACTAAAACCACCCCATTCTTACTCTTGCTCGAGTTGTCCAATAATCCGAGGCAGGCAGCATCTATTAAGTAGTACTATTCATAATTATTACAGACTCCTTGCTATCAAGCCAGAGAGTTGTAAGAAAAAATATTATTTTGGTACTCAATAATACTTTGCTCAAAACAAGGGAATTGAATTCGATACTTTTGGTGAGCCAGTCTCACTAACAATACTGATTCGAATCAGACATCCAGAAACGCCTATTTGAAGTAATAATACCATACAAGGAAAAGGAACAATATTGGTATATTTTTTGTGTACACACATAATATTATTCAATACAATCAATCTAGTTTTTTGTCTGTATGTGTGTACGGTAACCGATGGATGACATCATAACATCCACCTTCTTATGCCGCGGATGTTACGGCTGTCTATCACAGGTACACTGGCTTTTGCACCTGGTTTCACTTGGTTTGGGTTTGATAACTCTATTGAGTTGTTTGTGTTATCGTGGATTAAAAGTTTTAGGGTTATCAAGGAGCACTGCTGCTTGGTCTCTATGAAACGAGTCACTCTTTAGTCGGCCCTTATGATACCCGCGGGAAGAGTGAGGGGTCCGGGGTGGTGACAAAAATGTTTTCTACCCTGCTGTCGCATCAATAGCTTATAAGTGGCCACACCACGCTTGCGGACAACGTAAAAGGTTACCGGGGCTCCGGCTCAAACCAGGAGAAGGAACGGGTGGTTTTTAGTCAGTAAGAGTCTGACACTCCCTCTCGCCTCACCTAAGACGAAAGAAGTCATTGGATGATTTTCCACACTCAAAAAAAAAAAAAAAAAACACCATGCTTGCTCAATGCGGGTTGGCGGATTATAAGCTAAGGTTTCTTCACTACGTTTTCCTTCACCGTTTGTCAGCGGTGTCACAAATTGTTGTTTCGGGTCTGCGTGCAATGTGCATGTGAAATTGTATGTTTGTAAACGCACACAGGAAAAAAAAACGTGGGGCAACGTTTAAAAAAAACACTTTTTAATACGTAATTTTTAAATACACAGACGTACAAACCTACAAATAAATTATGACTACAGAATAGAAACGAAACAAAAATCATTGTACTGACAGACCACTGGCCTTATGACCTTTTTGAAGTAAACGAGTTTTTGTGCGCAGTGTCATCGGTAGATCACATCATCGGTTGTAACAGTGTGCTCTATGATTTTACATGATTCTTGAGTATGTTTGTTGTAGAGGTAAAAAATATGATTGAAGAAGGTAAGACGTTGTTGCTGACTTTAAAACATTGATGTTTTGCCGAGGACGTTCGGACACACTTCAATATTTCGTCTTTTGTCAATTTGTTACAAGAGACAGTCTATTGTCCTTTTTGGTTGTCCTCTATGTAGCATGCAATATGTTTTCTATTGTCAGTCTAAAATCTTATGTATGGATGAAATGCAATAAGACTTTTGTATTATATCGATCCCAAGTAAAGTAGGAAACTGAGCTGCGGATTGCCTAGCGGGTTTACCGGGGCTCCGGCTCGAAAAACTGAAGTAGGAACGGGGTGGTTTTTAGTCAGTAAGAGTCTGATACTCCCTCTCGCCTCGCCCAAGGCGGGAGAAGTCATTGGATGATTTTCCCACTAAAAAAATACTTTATTTTAGTGGGAGTGCTTTACTAAGCAGGAAGATGATAAAGAATCACATAACATAAAAGAAATCGGTTTTAAATATGACGTTTTATGTCTAGTAAACTACTAGTATAACCACTCGATAGACTTCAACAGTCTATTTCTAGTTCTAGAGCTCAAAACCAAAATACCACTATACACCCAAACAACAAAATATTTGCACCAAAATCTCGTTCAGCCCGACCTAGACCCGATTGTGTAGCTATCGCAACACTCGACCATCGTGGGCCAGTGGGCGTGGGCGACTCGTCGCGCAGCGTGGACTTATTTACTTGAACGTTTCGCATGCGCAGCTTATTATGTCGTTGAGGTAACTTTGTATTGTATTATGTAGTTAAGTTGCAGTTAAGTTGTGGAAAGAGTTGTTGGTGATTGATGGTAGCAGTTGTTGTGGGGATTCTAGACACATTATCATGATGTCTCTACCATGAAAAGATATACAAATATATTCAAAGATTAATTTTATTTTAGAAGGGTCTCTTAACTAAGGCACGAATGTGCCGGCTCGACCGGAGTGATACCACGGCCCCACAGAAAACCGACGTGAAACAACGCTTGCGTTGTGTGAGTGAGGTTACCGGAGGCCCAATTCCCCCCTTCCCAAGCTTCCCAATCCTCGATTCCCGAACAACAACCCTTAAATTCCTAACTCCCAAAAGGCCGGCAACGCACTTGTAACGCCTCTGGTGTTTTAAGGGTCCATGGGCGGCGGCGATTGTTTACCCATATAGTTGTTCTTAGTGTACATAGTTGTATCCACTTTACATCAGTTATACTGTAGTTTTCATGTAATATCGTAGGGCAGACTCTGTGCTACAGATACTGAGAAATTTTCTCTCATAGTGTGATTCATAGAAGTTAGATTAAGTTCCGAATATCAACAAGTTTTTTTAGAAAATGGTGGCATAATTCTCTCTCCACATTAAAAAAAATGTGATAAATAGTTGAAAAGTCGGACGTACATACTTGTATACAGTGAGAACGAATAGTAAAGATTTAACTGTGTACTTAACCTCGAAGTAATTTGTTTGCAAACCAAAGGACTTAACTGCCGGTCACGGTGGGTAACGGTTCAAGGACTGACTCGTGTGGTCACTGTGCTAGCGAGTAGCGGAAAGGAAAATAACTTGTCGTACTAGGAGTTTTTTATGGCAATTATCGTGACGACACTTTACTGTTAATTTTAGTTGAGGTTAGGCATTATGACGTCTCTCTCATAAAATACAGTTTTTTTGGGACACGCCCGCCACATCCTCCCATATCGCTGCAACACCTGTAAGCCAGCATCTACAGTAGATACAACCATGAAAACACCGGAACACTGAAGTCCAGCGCGTCCAAGTGACTTGAATGACTGTTAATGGATCCCGCAACGAAATAAATTAGAAAATATTACTAGAGGAGAAGAAAACACTGTTGTGCATAATGTGTAGCATCTTGTGTTGTCAATGTTTTCGCCTAAAACACTACGTTATTTGCACGCTTCCGCTCTCAGTGTGACCATACCCTCGTAGAGTACAGTTGTGCCACTTGTGTTGCTAATGTCCACTGGTAGACCAAGTCACACATTGTCTAGTGACCACTGCAGCGTTTGTTCTAAACATCGAAGTATTTGCACACTTTTAAACCATTTGAAATTAGCACTTCTGGTTTATTTTCGGTAAAGTGTCGGTTTTTTTAGATGAAGGTGAGGTTACAATTGAGAGTTTTAATATTGAACTTCTGTATGACTGATAGAATTCGTAGCAATTGGCGATTCATTGTCTCTGTTTAACCATATGGGAGACAGGCGTGAGGTTAAGTATGTATGTGAAATTCTCGATAGCAGCGGGAGGACTGTGATTCTAGCCCAGTCAATATGCGTGTGAGGAACCAACTTACCCGTTTAGCGTACTGATATTGGCTTATTCCTCTTGACTGCACGATTAGAGCAGGGCAACTGGCTACCGCGTAACGTGTAGCGGGTTCGATTTCCGCACGGAGCAATTATTTGTGAGATCAACAAATTGTTGTTTCGGGTCTGGGTGTGAAGTGCATATGAAATTGTATGTTTGTCAATGCAGCCACGACACAGGAGAAAATCCTAGTGTGGGACAACGTTTAAAAAACAAAAAAGCTTAGATGAATAGAATTATGGAAAAACAACCCTTTAGCTTACACAGTTTTAAAGAATGTCGTAATGCCATAATAGATAAAAATGTCAACTTCTATAAAATAAGGAAGTTTTTTTTTATAAATATTAATGTAAAAGCCTACCTCGTTCCTATAACATGGGAACAAACAATTCAGTACACGCAATTCTGACCTTTACGGATCCATTTCTCGAATGCCTACATAAAATTATCATATATCAAGTGCGATTGCAAACTGATTGAATGGTATCTCATTACTGTTCAGAAAACAACTGATCAACCTACTCCTTTATGCCTCTTTATTAGATAATCAACTTTATTACTTTGGTAATGAAGTTCAAATTGTAATGACATAGTTGACAGTTTGGAGTAGGTTGATCTGCTGGTCATTGTGCTTTAGTTGTTTGATAGTCTTTAATACTTGAGCGATAGAGTTGATTATGCAATGTCTGTACAAGTCATAGGTCAAGTTAGTAGGGACAATAGTTAGATTAGTTGATTTGCTTTCCAATTGAGGTATTTGTAGATGGATGCTCTGGAATTGGGTTGGATTACATGTCGTAATGTGATGGTATTGATATTTGAATTAGTTAATGTCAAAGTTTTGGGTGGATATTTTTTTAATTTTTATTTTTTTTTGTGTGAGGAAAATCATCCATTGACTTCTTCCGCCTTGGGCGAGGCGAGAGGGAGTGTCAGACTCTTACTAACTAAAAACCCCGTTCCTTCTCCTGCTTTTCGAACCGGAGCCCCGGCAAACCCGCTTTTTGGGTTTTTTAGCTACCTATTTATATTTTTATAATAACTATCGTAAGACATACCTCACTAATATACAGCAATTACCTACAGCATTAAAGCCCACTAAGGGCACTCTTTAATAGGTTAATCACCTGAGTTTACAGTGGACAGTTACACATATTAGCTAGCATAGGAACAAATCTTAACCGGATTCAGGGTTTTCAGAAGGGCGTTATAAGGATGTCTTCAAGGCCCGAGTGAATCGGTTGCTTATATGGGCAGACGTGCTCCATCGTCGCTTACCACCAGGCGAGATAGTGGCCAAGCAACTACTTATGTCAAGATGTTTTGTAACTTAGTCTTACGTCTAAAATAAAATCCCACAAAAACATTTCATGTTAAATGTTGCCAAGACGAGACCATATTGCCTGCACTGTCAAAAAGTAATCAGATCTAGTGTGGAGCCAAGTTTGTAGGCGTGCAAACCTTGGACGTAACTGGCGAGTCGGCCGCACGGACTTTTTGCTATTCGTCATATGGGCTTGAGCTTAAAAATCTATTCAATCTTCTAAACTCTTTCCGTGCGGCCAACTCGCCAGTTACGTCCAAGGTTTGCACGCCTACAAACTTGGCTCCACACTAGATCTGATTACTTTTTGACAGTGCAGGCAATATGGTCTCGTCTTGGCAACATTTAACATGAAATGTTTTTGTGGGATTTCATTTCTTTTTGTAGGTTTTAATTAAGTTTCCCTATTTCAGATTTTTACCCCTCCGCGGCCGCATTCAGACCTCTAGCGTCAAAAGTTGCGGAAGTCTCGAACAAACTTTCACCCCCTAGTTTAAGGGGTTGGGGGTAAAAGTTCCAAGTTTTAGGATTTTTTTGTTGTTTGGGTACTAATACTAGCTTACATACCAAATTTCAGTTTTCTAGGACTTCAGGAAGTACCTTAAGAATTTTGTTGATCATCAGTGAGTGAGTGACGAAATCGGGGTATTTTAGATATCAATAAAATCTAAAGTATAAGAGCTATGCAATTGAAACTTTAGAGGTTTATTAAGTCTACCACTGACATTATATCCTGAAAATTTTGTTTATCTGGTATAACCCAAACTCAAGTTATGAAGGTTCAAAAATACGACGAAGCGCTTCGAGAAAAGGTAGGTAGTGCCCTTGCGCTTGCGCTTCGCTTGGCTCATCTTGGCGGGGGCACTACCGTGCCCCCAGATTATCACTATTTTATTTACAAGTGCAATAACAACATAACCTAAACCTATCAAGCAAACTTAAACATAAAATATAATTTACATATCAATCAAAGGAAACTACAGTAATTGAATTTAATTATAGGTCTGTACTAGCAGAAAATATAATTACTATTTATGATTTATTTAATGCTTCTAAACATAATAATTAACAGAAATATCAAACTAAATGGTTGCAGCTGTCTGTCAGTAAACACAAACACATTTTCAACTCTCTTGTTTTGTGTCTAAGGTTCAAAGTCCATTGAAGAAACTTGTCTTTTTGGGGTAGCTTGACATGCTGCCGAATACCAGCTGCACTCTACTTAGTAAAATATTTTGGTAACACGCCAATGTTATTTTATTATGAATAATTTTGAAAATTATGACGATTGTGACTCAAGTTGTGATTCATTTGCAAGTAAAAATATTGTGTTTGCAAGGAAAGTCGGTTTTGGACTTTGGTTCCCACATATTGAGGTATATACTGAAGAACTGTACGGAAACTGAATATAATATGTTAACAATTTACCTAATATAAAGTCATGTCTTTTAACCCCCGAAGGGGTAGACAGAGATATAGCACATAATTTTTTAGTCTCTCAAACCAGTTAAGTTATGAATTGCTTCCTTTATATTACTTGCGTTTCGGGTGTCCATAATCGGCGGTGATTGCTTACCATCAGATGATACGTCTGCTCGTTTACCGGCTTATACCATAAAAAAACTAGTCATAATTTCTGTGTCTCTGTTCGTATTTCTGTGTCTTAGGTCCATGAGCATGTTTTTTTTAATTTAAACCAAAACCACCCAATAATTTTTCACCTACATCATCCAGTACACGCAGTGACAACCTTTAGCCGACAAAATCTAAGTTTTCTCATGTCATACCACGACTAGCCAAAATCACGTGTCCTTAAACTATCTATACCTCTACCGATCTCTCTAAACACATCAGACATAATGTCTACAAATATAAGTGTCGGTATAGGGCCCGTGGGAACAGTGACAATTATTTCGTTGTTCGAGCAGTCGGCAGTCGCTCGTGACTGTCCTGACTTAATGAATAGTTAATCTGTCCCTAAGTTTATTATCTCTGACTGTCCAGGTGTGGGGAATGTCTTGCAGGTTCGCAGTTTGAATGAACATATAAATAAATTGATTAACAATACCTTGTTTGAGTTAGTCAAATTATTTGTTCGGACTAGATCAAAAAGTACCATCGCCCAAAAATGCCCTATATAAAAAGTACCATAGATAAAAAGTGACTGCCTCGTTGGTTGAGTGCTCGCAAATACGACTGCCGGACAAGGGGTCTCGGATTCTCGAGTTAGTAGCACGGAGGCTGGAATTGTGCCCAGTATATGGCAGTAGGCTCACCCCTATTACATGGGACTTGTAACACAAATGGTGAAAAGTGGTCGCTTGCCTAAGAGTCAACTAAGGGACATACATATGTAACAGAGCCCAAATAGCAGAGTTCTCCAATATTTCTTTAATCTGCGATCTTCTGTGATTTCAACCCACCTGCCAAGCGTGGAGATAATGGCAAACCCCTCTTTTGTAGAGGAGACTCATCCATATGCCCACCAGATCAGATGAATAAAAAGAAACTGCATAAAATGTTTGCAAGTATCTTTTTAACTGAAACTCAGTCATCCAGGATATAACACATAACGAAAGCAGAGATGTAAGATTAGATTTCAAGATTAAAATAGATAATGAGACTTTCATAATCAAACGAAATATAAAATCTCACATCTTTCTAAGCCCCAAGCTAAGTTACGGTGCGAAAATATGACTTAAATGTTATATTATAAGTGAAAGTGATTGTTTTTGTGGCTCTGTCACGTTAAACGGCTGAACCGATTGTGATGAATTCTTTTATCAGGTTCATTCAGTATTGTGTCGAGATATAAAGCGTGTAGGATGGTTGTCTCGTCGGTCAAATATTGTGTATTCCCAGGATTTAAAGACACAACTTTAAAACTTAGAGATTAGAGCTCATCATCAGTAATCATCAAAAGCTGTTGTCAGCCCAGTACTGCATTGCCTGATAATCTCTAAACTTGGCAAGTGGGTTGGGGGTCACAGTGTAAGGGTGCCACCAGAGATGTGCTATAGATGCGTGTAGTGGATGCGTGCTACAGATGTGTGCTATAGATTTAAAAACAAAATCTATCATATTCAAGTTGCACAACTACTTCGCACAGCTACTATGCGGCAGCACAACTTCATAGCACATCTTACTCGAAAGCTTAGTATTGGTGGATACGGTCACATAGTTTCACAGCTTAGCTAATACATCTTCGTAGCACAGCTACATAGCAAATCTCTACTGGAAAAGCACCTTAAAAGACCAAATGTGTAGTCTCTTAGTCTACTTCAGTTCATACATACATACATTCAGAGTATCGGCTTGCAGTATTCCACTCTCGCTTTCAAAGCCAGTTAGCAAATAATAACGATGTTTTGACAAAATTCCCTATCAACAATAATGTGTTGGTAAAAGTGGTATTGCGCGGGCGCCGCGGGCGGTCATTATACGGAATGAGTCTCTGATTGATCACTGCGATCATCTTAAGATACCAATATATCATTTTAATGTATTATTGCAGTTTATAAACATGTTTGTTGTATTCTAATGACTGCTTTGTTGGTTTAGAGGTCTCGTGTTCGGTGTTCGAGTCGTGCAAAATGTCTGGGTTTTTGGTTTCGAAATTGTTTAGCAGTGTCTGGTGGTGTGGTAAGTTTGGTGATGGAATGTGTCTCTTAGTGGCTGGTTGTAGTTTTGGGACGTAATACAATGTCACTTTTCAACGGTTATGTTTCGCTCGCGTTCCTTTGGGATTTAAAGTGGCTATCTACCCTTGTTCCAAATTTCATCTAAACAAACAAACTTTCGCATTTATAATATTAAGTAGGATGACCATACCCCGAACATAATTCCCGACTTGAAACTATTGTAGAATTTTCGGAATACCGCCAAAGAAAGCCGTAAGTTTCTTTGTAATCAGACCCATGCGTGCGGTGCGCCTCAAAGTGCCATCCGACCATTACATATGGGACCCAGTAGGGCTGATGCTTGATCCAGAGCTGCGGACTACCTCGCGGGTGTACTGGGGCTCCGGCTTGAAAAGTAAGAGTAGGAACGGGGTGGTTTTTAGTCAATAATGTCTGTCTCTCGTTTAGCTTAAGGCGAGAGAAGTTATGGGATGACTTTTCCCCCTTAAATTGTAATATTTTTATCTATCAATAATATTTATCAAAGGCTTATTGGAATCCTGTCGAACAGGATCACTAATGCAAACTTTTACACAATAGATAGGTATGTCGTAGGCTTTGTTTTAGTGAAAGTGGAATTTTAAAGAAATTGTCACCTTGGCCGTGTTTCGGTGACCTTGTAAATATTAGTTCTATAGGTTTTGAGTTTTACTAGACATATAGCTTTAGAAAATGGGTTAATACCTACTTAGGTATTAGGTTATATGCCTATGTCAATAGGGTTCAAATTGGCCGTTAATCATTTGAGTCTAACTGTGCCTATTTCGCTGTGAGAAAGTTTTTTATATCAGTAAATGATTAGAAGTCATTATAAGTAACTTTGTAGATGCGAAAGTTTATTAGTTTATTTGAACTCATTAATATCTTGGATGAAATTTTTAGACTGCCTCGTTGGTCGAGTGGTCGCAACTGCGCCTGCCGGCCTAATAGGACGTAAGCCTATTGCCATAAACTGAGCACAATTCCTGACTCCGTGCTACTGCTGAGATTTTTTCGACAAACCGAAAAAAGAGAAAGAGAAAAAGACTTGCCCGACCCGCGAATCGAACTCGAGACCCCTTCCTTGGCAGTCACACTTGCGATCACTCAACCAACGAGTCAGTATAATTAAAGCTGGGAAAAAAAGATATAAGCTTATATTATACCTTTGGTTGATAATATTATAAAATAAGTAGTCAAAAACAAAATAATTATTCGTATAGTGTCTTCCTAACTAGACTGAACTAATGTGCCGTGCTAGGAAGTCACGTTAATGCACGGTGGGACAGTTACTGATGGGGTTGGCAGACGGCCAGCCCATTCAGGTACCAGTGGCGCTATGTGCTTATAGTACATACATATATGTAAACTGAGCCGTGTGGTGATGATAGCAGTATATAGTTTAGTATTTAAATTTTCAAATTCATAAAAAAATTGCTTATTCATTCATAGAAGGTCGGCAAAGCACTTGTGACTCCTCTGGTGTTGCGGGTAGCTATCATGTGGTACATATGTCTACCTATTTTGTATCCTATTTCATAAAAATATATGTATACACTATGGTACCGTATTCAGTACGGTATGTGTCCAGGAATCGCAACTGAAATCTCTAATTACGTAGTGGCATTTGCGGCCATTCGATCAACGAGGCATAATTTTTTTTATGTGATGTTGACATAAATAGTGGTCCCCTTTGGTGTTGCGGGTGTCCATAGACGGAGATGATCGCTTACCACCAGGTAACCCATCTGATCGTATTCTATAAAAAAATATTACAGTATTTGAAAATAAACATACATAGACAGGTACAAACTCAAAGCCAAACTATATATATTTGTCTAATGCGTGAAGTGATCATATGTTTCACTACACAAACATAACACCCAATTTTCACCTGTTCTAAGAACATGCTATTTTATAAAGACTAAAACTACTAAAGCTCCCATCCATAAACTGACCGCGACAAACGTAGCTTAACCACTAACCACACAAATCATTGGCAGTACACATCAATGGTATCGTGTGAACATTACGACAGGTATTAATGGGGCTGGCAGGGCGCCAGGTCGGGGCGCAGAAATGTTCACTATGCTGCTACATTAAATGGTCAATGACTTTTACACTGCAGTTGTTGAGATAGGTCAGTGTTTTAGGTTCTACCTACGTAGTACATCTAGTTTTTTTTATTTTCTGAAAAAGTTTGATATTGATGTGCATTATTTGTCGCATACATAATATTTAATTAAAGGTACCATTAACCGAATGCATGAAAAGACTAATGACTGTTTTTGAAATTCGTAACAATTGGCGATCCATTATCTCCGCCCACCCCCATGGGAGATAGGCGCGAGGTAATGTTTGTATGTATTATGTATCTATCTATAATTTCTTTTCAAGAGGGCTATGGTACGGGATTCTTCTAACCTCTGCATCAGTCCTTGTCATCTCCATACTCAAGTTTCAAGTTCTTCTGAATGGTTGCATTGTTGTCCAGTCTCTACGTCCCTAAGTCAACTCTTAAAACACCCGCATGAATAGTGAGATTAGTAACACAATGTAGTATACTCTACTGTTACAACATAGCCTCATAATAACATTTAAAACCCACCCTTGAAATCTCCACCATTTTCTCAAACATGAAATCAAAGTCTAATCTAATCCAATAACATCTACTCCATCAGATGTTCTCACGAACAAGTCTGTGCAGGTAGATGGAGGGTTGGCAGAGTGCCAGCTCCTAGGCGCTAAATAAGAGAGCTATGCGCCGGCGCATAGATGGGATACTAAGCGGTCAACGGCGTGTCTGCTGATGGATAGTTGTCGTTGTGATGTGAATAGTTTTTGTATATGTTAACATAGAGTATTATCATCATATCAACCACTAGATGTTCACTACTGAATATAGGCCTCCATCATGGTTTCCTAAGGCCTTTATCGTGATAAAATATGGTATATGGTACATATAATTCCGCCGGTTCGCACGAAGCGTTTTGCTTCGAGTTTTCTTGTGCGAACCGCTAAGGAATGGAATTCCTTGCCGGAGTCTGTGTTTCCTATAAAATATAACTTGGGTGTCTTTAAGTCCCGCTGCCCCCTGCTTCATCGTCGGCCACATCATCGCTTACCACCAGGTAAGATGGTGGCCAAGCGGCGTCCTGCTAAGTATAAAAAAATGCTAACCTAACATAACCTAATTGTCTTGTTGATCAAGTGTCTCGCGAGAAGTGGAAAGAGGTCTCTGCCGTTTAGGAGTAGTATTTTTAGAGTAACGATGGAGTTTCTTGCTCGTTCTTCTCCATTCGAAGCTACACTTTGGAACGAGCGTCTAGCTTCACTGACAGACAGACTAACGGATAATTCAATTTGACGTTTCAAAAGTGCCATATTTAGGATTAATTGAAATAAATGCGTTGACTTTTGATTTTAGATCTTTTTCAGAAAGCTTCGGGTTTCTGAAAACTAATGAATTTTTCATGAATTTCCGTATAAAAACGATGAAGCTTTTGGACGGAGAATTTGATACCAATCCCAAAGGAAGTATGCAAGTATTCTGGGCGACTCGCAGTCACCGTTTCTTAGGAAACCAAGTTATTATCACACTGCAGTAGCCAGTGGAGGTTGGCAGAACGCCAGGTGTAAGGTGTGAGAGAGTGGAAGTGTGTGAGGACGGCCAATGACCGGCCGTTATGCAATTTACTATAATAGTTGACAGTTGATGTAATGTTTTAGATGGTGTTTACGTTCATGTGATGCCTTGTTGATTGAGTGGTCGCTTGTGCGAATGGAACTAGGGATTTCAGTATTTTTTGGGTAAAATTCTCGGAAATTATCAATGACAAAACGGAGACAATTCTTATTCTGCAACTGTTGAATGTCATGTGATTGGTTTGATTGTTTTATTATAATTATGTATTTACCGAGGTGTACGGCTTTTTTTTGGGAGGGGAGAGAAATCAGCCAATGACTTCTCCTGCCTTGGGTGAGGAAAGAGGGAGTGTCAGACTCTTACTGACAAAAAACCACCCCGTTACTACTAATGCTTTTCGAGACCCAACAACCCGCTAGGCTCGCCTCCTATTATAATCACTCATTACATATCATACGAAAACTGAATACCAACGTGTCACGTCACACGTAGGTCCGCTTTTTCATTTGTATTAACTAAAGTATGCCAATATTCAAATTAAAATTACTCCGAATTCCATTAACAAAATACTACAAATTCACAGAAATCAATATCCAACAAAGATAAGCCAGTTTTCAGGTACTCGTACTCGAATTAACAAGAACACATTACTACATAATGTACTCATAACTCGATGTTAGATAACTGTGTAGATAACAATGGGGAAATACGTGGGGATAGGGAAGTGACTCATGTATAAGTGAGTATAAGTGGGTGAGTTTTTCACGGAAATGTTTGGTGTATGAAGTCTATGTGATCGCGTGCGTCCCTTCGTTGCCTTCTTTATTATTCACTAGTATAGCTAATATCGTGGTTTCTACTGTTTCTGTCGGCTTTTGTTGATCGTAGTGCCATCCTTGATAGATGGTCTATCTAATACAATAGTTTTTTTTCATTCATACCAATAGTTCTAGGGATTAGCGCTAAATAAAGTTTTTAGCCTTGTGAAATCAGTATAAATTGTAGAGCAGTAATTGCACTTTCTATATTTTAGGGTAAGAAAGTAGAGGAAGGTACTCATTGAAATAGTATTGAAGAAGCCATGTTTAGTACAGGTGAGAAACTGAAGGATGATGACAATGATGGATCGGATCAAGAAAAAAAAACATTGTTTCAATAACTAATTTAGAGTAATTTTGTAAATAGCATTTTAGTACACAGTCATACATGCATTCCTTTTGCCCGGTGCAGTCAGGAAACGATCAATTTGCACAAAATAGTCATATTGAATTGCAAGTGTGTCGTACAATGAGTACACTACTCATTGCAGGCAATTTATTGCAGGATTGGGATCAGCGACATTGCAGTAGGACATGATGAAAATATATACAAGAGAAGTGTTACATACGAGAAGGGTCTACACGCTTGGTAGGGTGGTTGGAGATACAAGATTAACAGGTTCAGGTCCAGCAGAGACCACTGGTCCGGTCTCTATCAAATGAGTCCCTTAAGTCTGTTAGGTTTTCATGACACCCACAGCAAGAGGTGATGAATTATTGTTTTTTTTTTATTCTGCTACTATCATTTGTGGCTCATGTATTCGACTAGCAGGTTACCCAGTTCCTAGTCTTTTATCTCCATAACGTTAGGCGAAGTTTCACCTCGTCATCAAAAAAAGAGGTACTTACCCAGGAAACAAGCATATCTTATTTATGTTTATTATTTTTGTAATCGGTGCAAATAAACTGTTTTTCTTTCTTTCTTTCATATTACATATACAACTTACATTTAATAAAAAAACTTCGTGGCATCAAAGTTTGCAGTACTGCGGTTTTAAGTCCCGGCTTCGTGTCGTGTCGTGTTGGCATGTCAGTCGCGCTGGAAACAATGTTTCAGCCCCCGCTGTGGCCTACTTCATGGCACATTTTCATGACAAACCACTATTATGAAAGTAGTTTTTCTTCTTGAGTCGATTTTTCCGTTTGTTAAGTGTATTAAATCATGATTATTTGTTATCAAATTAGGTTACTCTAGTGTTTTCACTAAAGGAATAACTATTATTCCTTGAATACGAAAGTGAATCAACTGGGAATTGATCACAAGGCCCCTTGTATCATAAATTTCCTGCGATATACGTGAAATGACGTAGAATAGCTTTACTAGTAATCGCTGCGTCCACGCACGCTGCTCATGAATAAGAGTCCCGTTTTGACTTGAAACTGGTAGAGCTTTTCTCAATAATTTCAAGTGAGTACCTAACCATTATTTTTAATTAACAAGACGTTTTATTCATCACAATGTAACCGCTCATAAACTTCAAGATAATTTTGTATGGTACGTCATTACAATTACAATCTTAACCCCTTCATACGAAATAACAATTTTGTATGAAATTGTTACGTATAGTGCTATCTTGTTCCGTTTTGTTATCTGACAAATAATGTATGAAGGCATGTACTATGTAGTACACACCCTGTTGTTATCACTTCTGCTTATTCCCTCTCGTTTTAGTCATTAACATCAAGTGATAAATCGATAATTTATTGAGGACTTCTCTGAAATTCGTCGGTACATACATTGAGTAGTTTTCTTCATAAAGAATTGTAGATGATGAGATGTTTTAGTATAGAAGTATAGATGATGTTCCAAGTTTCAGTAAAAGAAAAGTATTTCTGGTCTTTTTCACTTCAAAATTAGCTATTTTCTATTAAATTCGAAAAAAATTTGACAGTTTTTTTATCAAATAACCCCTTTATATTATTAACATAGAACTGAACTTGATGATGATTGTCTTAAAACTGTGACCAGTTACCGAAAGACGGGCAGGAGCATCATTTAAACTTTCAGTGACCTAACAGCAATTCCCATATTTATCGCTAAGTGTTGAGAATTTCCAGAGCGGAAAAAAAAGTGTTGAGAATTTAAAGAGGCGGCAGAATTTAGCATTTCAGTTGGTCTTTTAACTGAAGATGAACCATAATAAAAATAGGCAAACATTTATTTCTATACTTCAAACTTAGGTCATTGGAAGGACTTATAACCTAAGACTACAGTCTGAAACCTTGTCATACCATACTTGTCAACCATATTATAGTCCTTTATACCCAAAAATGGTCAAAATATCCCCTTCCAAGTTTTTATGAGTAAGCAGCTGGCGTGGGTTTCCTGAAGGTTGGCTGCGCTGTGCTGACTCAGCCTGTGGCTTCCACGGAGTGGTGGAATGCCTACACCGTGTGTAATGCTCGTATTTTGGTCACTGTCAACAATGTATATAGGCCTTATTTGGTCAAGTATTACAGGAAATTCTTCAAGGAAAATTGAGTGTTATGATGGTTTTTTTGAAGGTGTATTTTGCTTTGTGTGATGTTGCCAATCAGGATATTCATTAAATATTTACTGATGAAAACTAGACTTTTATATTCTGCGTGATACTATTAAGAATTTTTATAATAATACAGGATCAATTGATCACACAGATTGCTTCGAGATTGGTCGAATGGTCGTAATTGCGACTGGGCGCCGGGCAAGGAATATCGGGTTCGATTCCCGAGTCGAGCAAAGTATTACGGGGCTTTTTTCGGTTTTCCGAATATTTCTCAATTTAGTAGTAGTACGGTGTCCAAAATTGTGCCCCATATATGGCAAAAGGCTCACCCCCTATTACATGGGATTTATAACACAAATGGTGACAAGTGCGTGTAAACCTCTACCTACCCCTTCGGGGATAAAAGGTGTGACGTTGCATATTAAATATACTTATAGGTATCTTATACAATGTAGATACAAGACATAACACTAAATAGTTTTCACATAAGACCTATAACACATGTATACATTGTAGCGATAAAAACCTGCACATTAGTGGAACTAATGAATTTCTCACATTATTGGTGTTTTCTAATCATTGACAATGGTAAAAGCTGCCGACATAATATAATCACTGGTTATGTGCTGATCCATCGGGTGGGGTCCCAGTGATAGCGGGTAGCGGGAGCGATTTGTAATTGTGATGAGGTGACAGATGATTGTTTAATGTTTTTTTAATGAAATAAACCGGTAAACGCAGTCGGGTCACCTGATGCTAGAAATCGCCGCCGCCCAAGGACACTTGAAACACCAGGGGCGTTACAACTGATAAATATACTGATATTACACAATATATCGTACAAAAAGACAGGCAGTTCTATATTATTCATTCTATGTCTAGTACATAAGCCAAAGTTGATCAAGATTTACAAAATTTAGGCACATTTAGAAGTCGCTGCTGCCTGATTACTGTTAAACTTTTATGTCACATCAACAGCCTATTAGTGGCCACTGCTGACCAATGCCTCTTCTCGCATGGAGAAGGTTTGAGCATTAATCATCACGGTTTCTCAATGCAGGTTGGCGATTTCAAACTGATAATTACGACTTATAAACCCAGGTTTCCTCACGATTTTCTTCAACGATTGACAGTGGTGTCTAAATAACCTGAGCACATTGATACTTCCCATTTGGAAGGTTTTAAATCCCTACCCTCAAGCACGAGGAGCGGCCATCTAAAACCTCAAAGCCACCACAACTTTTATGTAGAGGAGTCATAATCCAGCAGAGGATTGTCATTAGCTGTTAATGATTAATGTCAGAATGACAAACGTCACACAAATCTAAAAGGATTGTCCATCCACGGATTATGGTGCGTAAATCTTTAATCAATAATTATAATAATTTGCATCATCTGACGTCACAGCACATACATGTAACTACGGAGGCTGGACTTGTATACTAATCAGATTAACGTTCAGGAACATTCCTCATACATTAGAATATTTAGTTGTTTACATCACCATCATTTATGTCTGCTATACTATACGTAGTTTGATGTACACTGCCTTCTCTCAGATATATGTCATCAGTTGTCACTGATTCTGATCTTCCGGCAACTGACATTTAAGTATAGAATGAAATTGTTTTTTTTTTCTGTCATTTTAAGGCTATAATCAATTGTAGACTGATAAACCTACATGATTGTTAATTACAATGCTTTAGAACACGGCTCTGTGTTTTAAAAATGTGTGTTATGAATTTAATCAATTCAGTAAACCGCGTATTCCTTTCTAAAAGGCCGGCAACGCCCCTGTTCCTCGTCTGGTGTTGCGGGTGTCCATGGACGGCGCTGATCGCTTACCATCAGGTGATCGGTCTGCTCATTTTTCTATTCCATAAGAAAGTGTATTAAATGTATTAATTAACTGAATAAAATATATATGCTATATTCTCATTTAACGCCAAACGTTACTTTGATCACAAGCGTAAGCGATTTGCAAACAACAACATCCCCGCTGTGAGTGGAGCCACCGCGTTACTTTCTGGAAAGTCATACAAGTCATGTCATTGTTTCAATACCGCCGTGTCACCGGGGAAACTGCTCGCTGGGAAAACGAAACTGTACAGTTTGTTGTGTGCCTAGAAACTGGTAGAAAATGGTTATCGTTGTAGTTAGCGAGTGTTAGGACATTACATAGTAACTTACACGTAAACTGGGGTTTATATACTCGTATAGTAGATCCTTCTCTTCTTCTTGTTATTTCAATATGAAGTTCCACTGAGTAAAACCACAAATCTGCTGTCTGAAACTAGGTATCCCATCAAAAACATCCTGTAAAAAACCCAAGTCTCGCAGCTCAGTCTTTCTACCGTCAAAAGTTGTGAGATCCATGTAATACCAAGTCGGTTAATCTATTTAGTGTCTACTTGAAGGACCTTCTGTCTTAAGTTATTACATAAGTTATTATCATGCCAATATTAAAAATATTTAACGTTTTAAACAAATAGATCGACTTGGACATCGCTTGATTTGATTATTAGTATGTATCACACTACACAGCACGACGGGCCAGCGACCAACAGGAACGAGAGTTTCAATCGCGTGAGGCGCGAGAGACTAAAGAATCTAATATAATATTGTAATATTCATTTTGTTTTCAAGCGATGTCCAAGTCGATCTATTTGTTTAAAACGTTAAATATTTTTAATATTGGCATGATAATAACTTATGTAATAACTTAAGACAGAAGGTCCTTCAAGTAGACACTAAATAGATTAACCGACTTGGTATTACATGGATCTCACAACTTTTGACGGTAGAAAGACTGAGCTGCGAGACTTGGGTTTTTTACAGGATGTTTTTGATGGGATCTCACTTCTTTTTGTAGAGCCTTTCTTTACCACAGTAATGTGTGGTAATTAAGGTGTGTAATTATAATATATTGTTTTATTAGATTTTCGTACTTCAAGACATGTCCAATCATGTGTTTTTCATTACGTCGACCATTTTACAAGTAATAATGTTGTTCAGTTTCATGGGCTAAACACACCCTTACCCACCCTATACCCCCTCCCTTGCCTCATATGGTAGGTACCTATCTACACCTATTAAATTTATAACCACCACCAACCACCAACTGCATCAATAACTTTGTAATCCCATATATTTATATGGTATTACAAAGTTATTGATGCAGTTGGTGTATTTGGAAAACTGGACCGAAATTACAAAATATTTAAGTTTTCCCATGATTAAGACACTAAACTCTATATGTATTCCAAATATGAAGCTTCTAAGTCTGCTAGAAGTGCCTTGGACTTTTGATGATCGGTGAGTCAGTGAGTGACAAAATTTAGAAACTTTAACAAGTTGTCATTCTTAAACTACTGGTTCAAATTGACTGAAATTTTAAATATTCCGTGTTTATACAATGCCGGATTAGTTACTGAAGATTCAGGTTTCTTGCTTTATCCACAACCGAATTATAGGGGGTCGAAAAAGGCCCGAATTGCTTCGAGAAAAGGATGGTACGGCCGTGCCGCTTTTTTGCTCGACTTGGCGGGGCACTGCCGTGCCCCCAGATAATTACCGATTATTTAGTGGAAACTACCCCACTCTATTAAACCAAAATACTGCACCCCAGATTGCCCACACTAGAAATAATTATTTTGTAATTGTGCTTTTTTTGAGGTTTCGTGCTAAGTTAAGAACTTGAAAATGATAATATTCATTATATTTTTTTGTCCAATTTAATTAAAATCAACAGTAAAAATATAAGTAAACAGTAAAAAATAGAAGACAATTGTACAATTTCAAATTTATCTGATATAATTAACTATTCATAGGATAATATAGCTTACAACTCGAACAATATACCACTATATGCATCAAAAAGCCATGGCTCTTATAATCTCAGCAATGTAAATGATGTTATCAGCATCAGAGAGTGTATCGACCTCTTATCTCCGTGCATTAGGGCAGGGGGACACGTCACGTCGGAAGTAACTTGTTTCGATCATTTTGTTACGTTGTAGCTGAAACTGGGAATGTGTTGTTGGTTCATCAAGTGCAGAGTGCATCATGAAAACTGGTCTTGGATTGTCAGGTCAAAGTCGGATAAAAAGTGTGAATTAGATAAAATAAATATTCATACATAGTAAAAATTAAAGAAAAAAAAACATTTATTTAACACCAGCCACGATGCAGCATAAATACAAATAAAAAATGGCATTGACAAACAACAAAACATCTCTACAATACCCAGCACCAATTTTCAGTGGGCACCCTTGCAGTAACGCACAGTTTTATGTTAAGAGAAAGAACCAACCAAAAAATATAATAGGTATAAAATAAAAATGATTTCTAAAATGGAAACACAAGTTGTGTTTCCATTTTCAATTTTTAAAGACAAAATTCATTGCAAAACCAGCTAATTATACATTTAATATCCATAAAATCAGCAACTAATTACCATAACCTCGTCTAAATACTTGAACCAAAATGTAATTGTCATAAACGAGAAAAATTGCCATTTGAGATAAATCTTGAAATGCATTCAAGGTTGCGTTGCTGACGGTACGCTGCGCCCGCGCATAGAACGCGCGCCGCGATGCGTTTGTCGTCAGTCGATCTGCCACCCCCGTGGAAGTCGGACGCGCTCGCTCGCGGCCTATCGACGCATCGATAGCACAGCGCAGCTCGCGATCAATTCGATAAAAAACCAGTGTTTGTGTTATTTTTTTGCGAAAAAAGGATTTTGTTATAAAATAGTGGTGTGACGACTTGGACGAGGCAAGGCTTTTTTTCTGTTAAGGTTTGTGTTTTTTGTTGTAACGGTTTTTAATTGTGGTTTATGGTTATTCCGTTTATTGTATTAGGTTTTAAATGGGAAACCTTTTGTGTTCTGTTCGAATACGTTCGTTTAAGGATTTTCAATAGATTTTGATTAGATTTTGTTGTTTAAGTTTTTTGTTAACAGAGTAAATAATTGATTCTATACATCCAATTAAGTTTTAGTACCTAGTTTTATGTATCTTCACAGTTAATTATAAGTAGCTAATTGATTTATTTTATTACGTACTTACAAGTACTTCATTTAAAATTCCGCAGAATTTTGATAAGTCTGAAAATTTGAGTTTCAAAAGTATGAGATATAGGTGTTGCAATATCAACAAATCTTGATGTAGATAATGGGACAGACTTTAGGAACAATTCTACAGCTATCAGATAAATAATTATGATTAAAATAAATAAATGACTATCAAATCCGTCCCAACACTGCAGTGCCCTACACATAGTGATGTTTCACATTTTTATCGATAAAACAATGACGTCACGTTATCAAAACACTGATAATCTACTTAAAGTACAATTGGATAGTTTTATAGTAACATTATATTATCGATAATGTGTTATCGATAGTATTTGCGTGTCGTTATGAGCGTCGATAAATTGTTGGGACCTCGATATTCCCTTTGGGCTATCGTAATATTGTTATAGCTAATGCAGGCTGGGGATTTATGTCATAATTCCATTTGCTTTAGTTATTAACATATTATTTACTATCACTTGACGTACTTATTATGTTACTATATTGGATATAGTAAAAGTAAAATATGATTTGTTTTTTTTTAAACCTCTTTATTTTGCTGATACTCCAAAATGATTTACAAATTATATTAAAATAGTAAATTAGTTGAATTAAATAATAAGTAGGTAATATCTATAGTGGCATTAAACTAAAATACAATTTACATATGTATGTTTAAATATCCTTATTTATTTAAACAATACGGGTACCAAATGAACCTATGTAAAAATGATGTGTTTAAGGAAAACGCCAATTATAATAACTAACTACATAATTTAATGTGAAACAAATAAATTTGCTGAAGTACTGGAAATGCATCATGCATAATTTGTGAATTTGCCTTTAATAACGAATAAACCCATAGGTTTTTCAAAGAGGTATACAGTAACTAAAGTGCATTCACGATACATACTTGCTTACTAGGATTATTTTTTTATTCATATTCACATTCATACTTCTAGTCATAAAAACGAGTTAAAAGTATTTCGCACCTGGCTTACTATTTGTATGTAAATGGTTCAGCAGATGTAACATACAAATAATTAAAAATATCACTTGACAGAATTCCATACTCTTATTTGTACGAATTAGTAAATGTCACACATGTGAGTGAAGATCATTTTTAATGTCGATAGTAATTTTTATGAAATTAAATTCTTAATAGCAATAGGATACAAATCTATAATTTCAAATAAGCCTAAATTATATTAAGTTAACTACCAATTTTAGATTAACAATTAAAATACGAAAATATCTATTTTAATAGGTAGTTAAATAATATAAAACACAAAAAATATGGATCTTGAAATATTTCCCCTACGTAAGAATAAAAAATAGGGGCATTTCTTAATCAAATGTTCTAAAAAAGTTGTTCAGCTACAAAAATAAGAAAATCAAAATGTGTAAAGCTGCATCACGCGATCCCAAAGTGGAATGTTAAGATAAAAACGCAAACAGTTTAATGAATCGACATCTTTGCTAATGTAGAGATGGGGCGGCTCGGTAAAAATTGTGTACGGGTCTCACTTTTCTAAGGAATGGATAAACAGATAAAGTATTAAATTAAACGACTCGAGGTTATCATTTCGTAATGTGAAAGTAAATAATATATTACAAAAGATCGATAAAATGCCACTGAAAATAAATCGTGTGAAAAGTTTACAATTTTCAAAAAATAAAACTGGCTTAAACCAAAGTTACGGTACCGTACCGCATTTTAGGTATTACAAACAAATGGTTATGAAAACCAGATATAATACTTTTTTATAAATCAGAATTAATTCAAAACTACTCCAATATACATTGTTTTTACCCTTTACCATAAATTTTACCGCATTCCCACCTCTACCCCAACAACAACCGGAGCAGATGTGTAATAACTTGAAAGAAAAGCAAAAGAAAGGCTGCAGCAGCCAGTAGCATATCAGGAATATCTTCGAGTCGCTTCCTTCGGTATTTGGACGCAAGTAACACGCCTCACATAAGTTATTTTGAGAGTACCGTCTACGTGGCCCGCATACATTTTACCGAGCGCCGACATGTTTAGGGCTTTTGATACTAATTTAGATATTTTACCGTAATTAAATATCATTTTCTAATTGGTTGGGAATGGTTTTTTAGAAGAATTTTCTTGGTTGTTAAGTTAGGATGGTTTGTTGTGAATGGACTGAGAATTTTTAATGGACATTGCTTTGGAACTTTGTTCAGTAGCCGAATTTATCATTTGAGTCATTGAAATCACCAATGTAGTCAAAGTAATTTTATTTCAATTAATCCTTAATTAAGCATTTTTAAAACATCAAATTGAATTCTCTCTCTTGTCTCAGTTTGTCTGTCAGTGAAGCTAGGTGCTCGTTCCAAAATGTAGCTTCGAATGAAAAATCTCCGATTAACTAGTGTGAACTATTAGCAAAATTCATGTGGATTGGGGTCAAATGTTTACTGATGGACGACTTGGTCTTAAACAGTTATGTATTTTTGTTTTGTATGTAAATGTACATTCCCAATTAGTTCAAAGTTTACAATATTATTTCGGACAGATCAAAAACATCAATTAACACTGAGATTATCAGTAATTAAGAAAAATAACGACAGATCTTCATATGGCCGCACGTAAAAATATTGGTATCATTCTGACAATGATTTATATTGAATTTCTAACTTTATCCCAGCTGAATAAGATTGAAAATTCAATACAGAGATTTGATAGATGAGTATACTTTGACATGCTGCTATGAAATTTGGCAAATGTAAAAAATCCTTCACCCATGCATAACCTGTAGAACTAAACAATTATGTTATTACTGAACCGAAAAATCGATGTTTTCCGGTTATTTTTCGATAGAACGTTTATTCGCATATGTATGTATGTATGTATGTATGGGACCGTTATAGAATTCGCGATATGGTGTTACTTTATTTAGGTTTGTCCGCTTTTTTATAGCGAATATGATTTTTTATTGATTTTGACGAAGATTGACGAACTGTGAATTAATTTTAGGTGTTTTCTAGATAAAATCGAGAATTGTATTGTGAATCTGAATGAAAAAGAGTAAACTATGGAGTTGCTTGCTCGTTCTTCTCCATAGGAATCTACACTTTGGAACGAGCAAATAGCTACACTAGAGGACTGACCGACAGTCTTTTTTGAATATTATAGTATTTGTTTTCACGTTCTAAAGTGGCTTCCCGGTCTATTTGAAATAAATATTTTTGAGGTACTATGTGTAATATGTGTTTGTGTGTGTGTTTGTTACTCAATCACGTCAAAATAGCTGAAGGGATTTTGTTGAAATTTGGAATAGATCTAGATTATGATCTAGAATAACACAGGATATCTTTTATCCCACGGGAACGCGGCCGAAGCCACCGGTAAAAGCTAGTATTTTACAAACAAATACGTTATCAATGTAATGAAAAATAATCAAGAGAAGGTTTTTATTACTTTCCCCTGTTATCGGCATGTTCCTTGATATCACATCGATAGCTTATCTCCGGCCATTGTTGTTGGTGCATTCATATATTTCCTATGCATTCTATATTATTGATTACTTGGGTTTTTATACATAGCAACGCTTTTTGAGTTCTAAAGGTATTTTTTTTCTTTTATAAACTTTCCTCACACTAGGATTTTCTCCTGTGATACATTTACAAACATACAAGTCCAGACCAGAAATAACAATTTATTTGTGGATCAATGAATTCCAGTCAATTGCTGTCAAAATCAGTCAGTATTCTAATACCTAGAAAGCAAAGCAATATCGTCTACTCCTACAGACCCAAAACTACTTAATCAGCGATCAAACTTGACCGATGACCAATTAAAAATCATGGACATACATACATAATATTGCAATATTCTTGTATAAGGAAAACTTAAAACGGGTCCTTGTAATCTAACTAAGGATGCTGAAACTGATAGACGTATGATAAAACAAAACACATCAACCAAATAAAATGACGATGAAAGAGATTAGATAAACCTAACCCATTTCTCCCAACTGACTAATTTATACCAAGAAACGTACAAAAATAACACTGTAGATAACCCAATCCTAGTATAAATCACTTTTATTTACGAACTAACAGTGAATCACTTGTAATTACACAAAATTCTTATTAAGTCAATTAGTACAGTCGTTTGGAAGATGAATCTCTAGTTGTTAGACAATAAATTTATTAAAACGAGACTAGTGGTTCCTTACCGGTGGTCCGCGAACCAGTAATGGTCCGAAAATTTCGGGAAATGAAAAACAAATACACATGACTACATACATGCTCTATAAATGCCACGGTTAAAGCTCAAATTAACTTATATCAAAGGTGATAACTGAGAGGAGTAACTGATTTCAATAATCTTAAAGTCACTATTTTAGAAAAAATCAGAGTGTCACATGTAAAAAGTAATAGTGGTCCTTCATCAGATAAAGGTTGGGAACCCCTGGTCAGGCTGGTACTCGTAAGTACCTATAAGTATATATCTGTTTGACTATTGAAGGATTGTAGCAATCGTGTGGTCTCCTCACACATTTTTACAGCGTGAACTTCTTACTTATCGTTCTATAAAAATAAAGTCATATTTCCATTAATTTTAGTAACTACTACACAAAATTCTAAATTTCCACAACATCTATATAAACTTTATTCCTTTCCGTAAAAATCCAACTATTCCTCGCAGATGTTTTTTCGTAAACTTTATCTAATTGGCTATTAACCGTCGTATAGGCAATTACACACAGATAATGGTTGCTATCAATATGTCAAGTGTCCGAGGTTACATCAGTACTGACTGTACTGACACAAGGCTGTGTCACTTGTCTCACAGTTAGGAGTTTAACTGTTAATGGTCAACAAGGAAGTTCTTGTGTCGTGGTTAAACCTTGTTAGCTTTGAAGCTTTGTACTATTTAGTAGTAGTAGCGGTTGTTTTTAGTGGAGTAAGGACGTAAATATTTAGTTTTGGTTGCGTGGTGGGCAAGCTATGAGGTGTCGAATTCTCTAGTCATTTTAGCTGAAGGCGTTTGACTCAGTACTTTCTGGATTTAGTTGTATACAGACAGACTTCCAAAGTAATAGTTTCTTTTTTGTAATGAGAACATCGTCCAATTTCTTTCCAAGGGAGTGTCAGACTGTTACTGACTAAAAACCACCTGTTAGGAACAGGGTGGTTTTTAACTCCTGCTTTTCGAGCCAGAACCCCGATAACCCGATAGATAGACCGCAGCACTCCGAAGAAATCATAGCGGTTCTCAAGAAGGAGTAATACAGTCAGAGCGTAAAACTAATCAAAATAACTACCAAATCATCCAAATCTCATTTCATCAGCAGTTTCCAGAAAATCATGTAATTCGACCCAAATCTTCCATCAACCCGATTGATAATCTTATTCATCGCATCTATAAACCTGAAGGTCTACCGAAGTTAGTCAGGCTCCAGAAATATATGTCTTGTCATACATACCCACTGTGTGGTGTAGCGGACTCAAAATAAAATGGTACGGACAGACGACGCGGGTGATGCGCTGTGAACAGATTAGCCTACTAACTGTAGTGGCAGCAAAACAATCTGCGGTGTCACGGATATTTATTCTTTGGGTAGGGTTGGCAAAATAATTGTTTATGCTTGTTCGGTAAAGGTAGTGTAGGGCGTCCTTCAGCTAGGTGGAGCGACGACATCCGCAAGGTGGTTGGTAGTGGTTGGATGCATAGAGCTGAAGATCGAGCTCAGTAGCGTGTTATTGGACAGGCCTATAAAATAAGGTTATTACTATATAACGCGCAATAATAATAACAAATTGGTTGATTACTGTAATTGAGTGTTTATCTTTAGTTTTCATATTTACGTAGCTTTAGTTTACAATGAAGAAAGAATACATGTAATATTATACACCATTATGCAGCTAAAAAGAATTAAGAAAAGTATTGTTAAATAATAAGTTTAATACATTTTTTACCTGACTCGATAATCGAACTCATACACATCAATCGTTTCTAACACACAAAAGCATCAAAAAAACAATAACAGCTTACAAAAAACTTAACTCTTTTTTTGCCGACCCTCCACGGCGACAACGGAAGTCAACGGAGCGTGCGCTTGCGCAACCGCGGCGGATCTATTGTCTTGCTGACCGTACCGTGCTTAAACACACGTGTAGTACCAGGCATTGTTTTGATTTTCAAAGTAATTGTTTTTTTTTGACCTCATTTTTTTATGACTGTCTTTAAGATATGAAAAAAAGAATTGGAACATATAGCTCATCAAGCTACCCTAATCTGTTTAATTATTTTTCAACCTTAAGACTTTGTGATTAAGTTTAAAGTTAATTATAACTTTTGGGGTAGCTTCATGTGCTTCAGTCTGTAGATGTAATGTTTTGTTTACATTTTTATGACAGTGGGAGTCTAGATAATTCAGAACAAATGTTTGCAAAAATATTGCGTTTGGTAGGTTAATCGGTGTTTGTCCTTCCTTGCTTGCAATATTGTTATGTAATTTACATTTTGTGTTATGTTTTGTCTTGAGAACACCAACTGACCGACAGACAGACATTTTTTTTGATATTATAATATTTGCTTTGACGTTCAAAAGTGCATTCCTGGTCTATGTGAAATAAATAATTTTGACTTTGACTTTGTAAATTGACGTCTGACAGGTTTTGTATGGAAGAACTGTCAAAGAAATAAAAACTTTTCTCCCATAAATCGGTCCCAAGTCGTGTGGTCTCTATTTTTCTGTTATAATAATTATGCTGTAATAGTTCTTTGAAAATTTAATAAAAAACAGCTCGGAGTTTCATGCTGAATTTAAGTTTAGTAAATAGGTCCATTCCATATTGCCATCAGTCACATCAATAGATAGATATTATAACAAATATGTCAGTTGTAACATTATTCCATTTACAATAGATAATGCCTAGGTCACATTGCTATCTAGGTTACCTATTTAGGTTTAATAGAATCATTGTTAGCGTGGCTTACAGATAGGCTCAGGAATGCGATGAGCTAGTGTCTAGACTTAAGGGATTTAGATGTGTCTAGGTTTTTAGGTCGACAAGTAAGACATGTTTAGAATTTGTTGTCCTAGAATCTATTCCTAGATAAATGGAAGGAACGGTTAATCTGTATCCTTAGTACGAGTTTGCTTTACGTTTAACGAAATCGAAACGTGAGTGCGTTCGGCGGTCTGATTGGTTGGTTTATTGGAGTCGGTCAATCAGAGCGCCGAATTCCTTCTCGTTTTGAAACTTTAAACTCATACTAAGGGTACCGATTCTACCATACAAGTCAACGTAATCGATAAAAGAATCGATACATTACGAGCATCGATCTGATCACTATTAACATTATTACAATCAGTTTTCACGCAGCTAATGAGCCGTATACAGACTACATGTAACTATTATGTATCATACATAATGCACGTATTTACATAGTTATGTGAACAAAAAGTGTAATAAAATCAATCAATTTGATCGATGAAAGACTGAAAGACATGATGTTAAATGTATGTATCGTATGAGTAGACTTTTTGCTAATTTATTTTATGAGTCTTTTATAAGTGACAGATTTTTAATAATTGTGGCTTTTTTTAGACGTTGCCCCACACTATGATCTTCTTCTGTATCGTGGGTGCGTTTACAAACACACGAGTTAACATACATATGACACTCAGACTCGAAATAACAATTTGTGGACCACATAAAGAGTTGCTCTGTGCGAGAATCGAAACCGCTACACGTTATGAGGCAGCCGGTTGCCCAGCCGTGCAGTCACATCATCAGTTTTGTCTGCTGTCTTCGCTTTACTATTTGACTCCATAAAAATACATTTCGCCACATAAAGTCATTGTCAGATAAACACAGTCAATCATAGTAAGAACTAGTGTTTACATCGCTCGGGACTGGAACCCGCGAAAGCGAGCAGTGAGCCGCAGCGGGCGACCGACCGTGGGGGTAAATGAACTGTATCACCAGCATATCAAAATATACTAACTTGTCAATTTTCTTCAAAGGATATTCATCTTTAACCTACAGTGATTAAGGTTGGAAATCCTTTGTAGAAATTTAACGGTGTAGGTTAGCTTGATGTGCGTGTGAAGATAGCGATTGATTGATATTAGTGGGTGTATCTGTCGCATATTGTACTGAAAAAAGCATGTTATAACTTTAACCTGCTTTGTTATGGTTTGTTTATTGCAATGTGCTATGTTTGGTTCCCGTATGGAACACCAGAATATTTGTGAACATGATTATTAATTGTTCTTCTGTGGTTTGGGTGGTGATCCAGGAGACAATCCTAGTTAGAGGCAATGTTTTTCTAGAAAAAGTCTTCCATTGGCTGCCATTTGATTTGTGTGTTGTTCTCCATCCTTCCACATCAAAGCAATTAACTTTTATTGAAGGTCAAACCGTAACAATTAACTCTATGAAGTTTAATGGTCGCACAAAAATAATTAGGCATCAACCTTTTTGGTCTTTAAAACATTCGTCTAGACTTGTCTCAAAATAAGTCAGATTGCTGACAGGATCAAATGAAGTCGCCTGGCTAATTACAAACAATTGCTTGTCGCTTGTCAAATCACTAACCGACAACCAAGGATACAAGCATTTAAACGTAACTGTGACACCAGAAAACCTTGATCTCTACCAAACGCGGAACTAAAACAATAAGTGTTAACATTGACAGTTCTTTGACGTATTTGTGTTACAAGTGGCGCCACCCCGGGAGCTCTTGTTACATTGGTCAGTTCGCATGAATGGGTTGACATTTGAAACATTTGTCATAGTTAGGTGGATGTTACGAAATCTGTAATTGTGATAAAAAAATGTATGTTTGTTATATGGATGGGGTTAATAGGTTATCGTTTTATGAGTACTAGCGGTTAGCGGGATGGCTGTTAGACACGATATGTATTTAAGAGTTCATAGTTCTTAGAGGGAATTTTGTTTGTTATTTAGACTGATTTAAAGACATTTTTGTTATTGGTATTATTAGAGAGAATACGTATTATGTATGTAAGCAGATATTTATCCGGAGGTGCGGATGGCCTAGGTGGTTTACCGGGGCTCCAGCTCGAAAAGCAGGAGTAGGAACGGGGTGCCTTTTACTTGGCCTCGCCTCGGCAAAGGCGGGAGAAGTCATTGGATGATTTTCCCCCCTCAAAAAAGCATGAGATATATTTTAAATGTTACATTATTAGGTTAAATATTATCTACTTATCTAGCATCAAACGTGAGGAACTTACTCACTTAGTCTCCATTAAACTATGTCTAAAATCATCAAATTCTCTATTACTCGATTACTGATCAATCAAAACTAACTTTTTATTTCTTTTGTTACAGACCAGTAATGTCCAACTAGCCCTGAATCCTTCCACAATGGCGAGCGCAGGCGCTGTCCTCCTAGAGGCCAGGCCGTTCAGGCCTTTCAAGTCCTCAGAGGAGTACCTGTATGCTATGAAAGAGGACTTGGCTGAGTGGCTGACAGTCCTCTACCCTGAGCTGAGGATCAATGCTGATAACTTCCTTGATAGGCTCGATACTGGCGTTGCATTGTGCAGGGTAAGTTCCTTTTGTTGATTTTCTGCGATTTTTTTTTGGTTTGGTGTTAATCTTGACAATTTTTTTTCCTAAAAATCATCGGTAATATTTTTGCTATTACTGGAGTTTTCCGAGCGTTCGTGTGTTTTTCGTTTTTATGAATAAATCCTAGATATTGTATAGAAACAGAAGTTATATTTTGGGAAATAAAATTTGTATGCTTAATGTCAAATATTCTGATAAAGTAGCGACAACACATATTTAAAATAAATTACTTTTATCACAAAATTGTAGATATATTCGTAGCGAATTGTTTTCCTTATCACAGAATTATTATAAAGGAATTTAGCTGTCAGTTATTTGTGGATTAGTAGATTAAAAATAGATTAACGTAGTACATAATTAAGTTATTTGTATTTCCCCCTCTGATAGTAGAGTGACCACTGAGTATCTATCGTATCGGTCAAAAGAGGTTAAGGCTGTACGGGGATTGCCCGAATAATTTCAACGAACACCGGGGCTCTTAATTGGGGCTTTTATAACCCATAATAATGAGTTAATAATAAGTTTTGAAAAGCGTGACGATATTTTTGAAGAAATTTCCTTATTCCGATATTATAGTATAATTATATTGGAACAGGAAGATGGTACAAATAATTCCTCCCTCCTCACTCGTGGCCCGTGTGGGATATCCTGTCATTACTGTCATTGCGCTACTTAATATACATGTCACGTACAGAACCGTCCAGGCTTGTCGAAGGAATATGTCATGTGTAGCAGTTTTGATATAGGTTATAGTAATATTATGTTCATATGTCATCATTATGGTCGAGAGGTCGCAAGTTCGACAGTCGGGGCTTTTTTCGGTTTTAATCGAAAATTAATCAGTAGTATTACGGAGTATAATCTGGATATTGTGCCCAGTATGGACAATAGGCTCTCCCCCTATTACATGGGACTTATAAGACAAATGGTGAAAAGTGGGTCGTACATTTTATAGCGGCATTATGTGCCGAATGTGCACCTGTGCTTACTCCTTCAGGGTTAAAAAAGGCGTGACGTTGTTGTAGTAGTGAACTAGATCTTTAAGTTATAATATCATACTATATTTGTATATTAGCGTCCAACTTCCTGAAGGTTTATCGAACAAAAGAGGCCAATAATTTGTTATCTACGATATAATTGAATACTTCAGATTATAATTTGCTGCGAGCGTCGATATATATCGAAGCAATCGATTGTTTCATTGGGTATATTTATTTCAAAATATCCTTACAATGTTATAAAAAGTATTCCTTCGCACTGTTGGCTAACAACTCAAAAACTGCTGCATAGTTTTTGATGCAGTTTTCTTCATTTAGTGAATAGAGTGATGCTTAAGGAAGGTTATGTGTACTTAAATTTTGTGAAGGTATGAGTACAACGGATGCATTTGATACCTGGTGAAAAGTGGGTATACATTTACAATGTATACCGCTATACATAGCGGCCTACCCCTTAAGGGATAAAAAAGGCGTGACGTTGTTGAGTAGTAAAGTATTCTTTAAGTAAATATCATACTATATTTGTGTATTTGCGTTCAACTTCCTGAAGGTTTATCGAACAAAAGAGGCCAATAATTTGTTATCTACGATATAATTGAATACTTCAGATTATTTGCTGTGAATGTCGATATGTTTCGAAGCAATCGATTGTTTCATTGGGTATATTTATTTCAAAATGTCCTTACAATGTTATAATAAAAACATCCTTCGGCTATTTACTTGAAAACTGTTTTCAATAAAGTTCAAAATTTCGACTCAAGCGCAGGTTCACTGACCGTTCTTTCTTTAAACTGTGCAGAAAGGATAACAACATAACACGAGCACCAGTTCAAACTAGTTTTGACAGATTGGTTCGCGGGCTTTTTGACACGTTCTTTTTTTAAATGATTTATTTTTTTTCTTTCCGCCATTTTTGTATTCAGCTCTCATGGCCGCTATCGATGACTGATAACGACTGACAAATTGTGTGCCTTTGATAACGTTCTGTGTTTAAAATATGGATGCAATTTGTCAATGTTTATTAAATGTGTTTTTTTTTCACGTGTATTTTTATTGTTCGCCATTTATTTGATGGTTGAACGAATTATGTGAAAAAGTATTTTTTTTATTTAAATTCTTCAAACGATGAACTGGTTGATGCATATTTATCCCTATTTTATCCTAGAATTCTATTCTTCATACCACACATCCATAGCATGCATTAATAGCACGCACCCATAGTACACATCTTTCCATATAAAAAACATAGCGTAGCTGAGCTTAGCACAGCACATTTTTGGTGGAAAATCACCCTATGACTTGCTCAAGATCTATAGGGAATACCTGTTTACCTATTTCATATTTCAATAGACTGAAAAACGTAAACATGTTATTTCCAATATATTTACCAATAGTTACGATATAGTGGAGTAAACATTAGCAATCACTATATGTAGGTAAACAGTGTTATCTATAAGGATTGATAAGATTATCTGACCGACTGACTGAAGTGGAGTGATCGGTCACTGTGGTTCAGTTTAACCTCGATTTTTTTACTGCCTAAATTAATAACAAGACGACAATAAGAAGAGATCTTAGATAATCTAAAATAGCTCGGATCGATCTAGGCATTCTACAGAAATTCCCTTTATTTATGCAGGTAGTTCTAGTTAGGTACCTTAAAAAAGAGGTCCCTCGAAAATCTCTTTATATTTTGATGCATTTTTATATTTTTTTAAACACTTGGTAATTCAAAATAAAAAAATCGATTCTACATGACTAAATGACTCGTTAGTTCGAACTTATTGGCATTAAACTCTCAACCATTCAAAGCAGAGCCAAAGGGTCAGATACTTGCACAGATCAGTACCAACATTGTGAGACAAATTGAAATTTCAGAACATATTGACTTTTCGAACATTCGGTAATAACAACGATTGTACAACTAATGTCAAAAATCGATCTTAATCCAATCAAATTTCACAATAACCTCTGAAAAACTTGAACCAATTTCTGCAACAGCCATTTCAGCAATTATAAGCTTTTGTATCTAATTAATAAATTAAATACTGTTTCACAATAATAAAGTAAGAAATTGAAAACGTTTAGCAGTAATTACTTAACGGCAGGTTAATCTGACAGATAGTCTAACCGACATGTTGTAATGGTAATCCTGATTGACGTTTAAATCAATAATTAATGCCGCCATGATAATTGCAGTTATTACTTAATGAAGACCTTATTGGCACGGTGGCTGAAAGACAACCTGTAGAACGAGGTGTTTGGTAGTCAAATCACTAAAAAAAGAATTCCGACGTATTATATTCTAAACAATCAGTTTTTAATGTTTCTGTGGTCGCTCTGCTGCTGGCTACTCGAGTTTGCGCGTCCAATGTGTCATGGAATGCTTCTCATGAATTTAATCCTCTAGAAAACTTGACATAATAATTAAACTAGTGAGGTGTGCAACCTCAGGGAATATTTCCATTATATTAACAAAAATGTTTGCATTATATTAACACAAGAGGCACCAAACATAGATTTATCACTAACTTGTGAACCTCTTCGCAGATTGAATGGTGATATGTTTTGTTATGTTGTTATGTAACTTAATAATATATCAGTGAGCTATAAATATTTTTTATTGCTTATTGCAAAAAGAAAATCGTGATTGAACTAACGAACTAAAATAAATTATTAATTACCAATAGTCATAACAGTCTTTGTACGAATTAATTAAATGATTTAATCGGCACAGTGACAATAGAAAACCAGTTAAATTAAATTTTAATAAAGTACCTAAGTTGAAATAATTAAGCATTATATTTTAAACTGTATTTCTTCAAGGTTAAGTTAGTAAATCAAATAACAAGTTAGTCACGAATTAGGATTAGCTCTGTTTTGAAACTGCATGCTCATTAGTTGGCACTTAATTAAAATATTAATAGGTATTTGTCGTTCTTAAAGTTGAACATACCTATATTAAAATTACATGATATATCGTCACGCTTGTCTCCTACTGTCTCATTGGTCGAGTGGTCGTAGGTACGACTGCTGGACAAACGGTCTGGGCTTCAGTTCCCGGGCTAGGCAAAGTATTGCTGGGCTTTTTTCGTTTTAGCACATTTTAGTAGCACGGTGTCTGAAATTGTGCTCAGTATATGGCATATACTATTACATGGGACTTATAACACAAATGGAGAAAAGTGGGTGTACATTGTATTGTGGCATTACGTGCCGCAATGTCCACCTCTGCCTACCCCTTCAGGGATAAAAGGCGTGACGTTGCAGCAGTTTGTCTTCTATTATAAGGATTAAAATGAATACTTAAAGAAATTAAATATTATTTGTCAATTACTAAAATAAGATATTTTTTGTTATTTACCATAAATAATAGACACACCTTTTCCAAGAAAGTAAGTTATCTACCCATTTAATCGGGACATGTAATTCAATTCTTGTATTGTTTTTATCTTAAAAGGAAAAACGTTTCAAAATAATAAGTACCTTTGAAAGTACATAGTTGTGTTCTACATACATAAGCTAGATACATGATATCCCCTCCACTTCTATGTTATAAATATCTTATCTCGCAGATAATAGAATATAATAATAACATTCTATAAATAAATAAACAATGAACATAGCATCGGCAATGTGTTGTTTTACAATACTCATATTTCTTTTAAACAATAACATAACGAGTTTATTAACATTTTTAAATACTACTATATTCTAGAGGTTCTACAGATTTGAATTATTAGGTTACATGACTTACTGCTGCATTCAAAGACAATTAATGAATACTTAAACTATTCCTTAGTAACGATTTTGTTCCGAAAACAATTGCTAAGGAATGGGTTAAGTAATCATTAATGAATCTGAGTACGGTAATTACTCACTTAAATATCTGATAAGGAGCATTTGACTAGTTTCAAACCACGCCAGGGTCCATAGTCATGACTTCCGAACAGTTTCAAACTCAAATTAGTCAGTCAGTCAATTAGTCAGTCACTCAGTTACGGGAGTAAACCGTACAACCTAATTAATCAAAAATATGTCTCACGATATTATAATAATACAAAACAATCTAAATTTGTTTCATCTCCCTTTTCAACCAAGGTTATGAAACTACAACTAGTCTAAAGATGATTAATTTCCTTTAATGAATACAAGCATAAATATTTGTTTGTTTTCAGACACAGACATAGTTATCAAATGAGCCACAATAACAGTACCGTGAACTACACTCAGCCAATGACTAACTACTACAATTATTTATTATCCTGTTTATTTCAGTCATTACTCATTTTCTTGTATATTCCTGTTGTTTCTATTATTTGGGAATATTTTCGTAATTGAAGTCATTGACTTAAATAGTAATGAAAACATCGGAATATTGTCATTATCACTGTAAAAATTCCGTCTCGGCTGGACTATGTGCCTTCTTTACAAAACATACAAAATGCTGACAAATTTCTGTTAAATGTGCAGTTCCTTAGTCATACGTTTACGATACCCACGGATAAAGAGATTTTTTTGAGGGGTAAAATGACCCAATGACTTCTCCGGCTTTGGGTGAGGCGAGAGCGAGTGTCAAACTCTTACTGACTAAAAACAATCCCGTTCCTACTCTTGCTCTTTGACCTCTTTGAGCCGGAGCCCCGGTAACCAGCTAAGTATGTAGGGCTGCTGATAAATCTAATTTAGTATACTGTTCCCACGTGACCCTGAAGAAAAGATACCATACGTATGAAGTAGGTCATGCATACATGACACGTTTATACCTAAAATTGTAACTATACCGGTCCAATAGTTTTTGCGTAAAACAAGTAACGCATATCCATCACCTCCACAAGTTAGACTTAAAAAATAAGACCTAATTTACATACTTAACGACAAACTTCAAAACAAAAATTACCTGACCCACAAAAAATAAAAATAAAAAGCTATTTTTCGTAGTCTTTGTACAGTGACCAGCAGGTCAACCTATACTTTGAGTAAAATTACTATATTCGATTTTCAACTTTATTCTCAAGAAACAAAAAGTCGAAAATCCAACAAAAAAGTTTTTGTACAATAGCAGGTCAACCTATACTTTCAGTAAAATTACTTTGTTCGATTTTCAACTTTATTCTCAAGAAACAAAAAGTCGAAAATCCAACAAAAAAATTGTCAAATTTAAACTAAGTATACACTTCTTTAGCTACCAATTTTTCAAAAATCAAACGCTTCCATGATATGACCTTGGGCAGCCGAAGTGTTGTGACACCTCATTAGCAAGTCTCAGTTTGTTGCAACATGACCCTCACTCCTCACTCCTCACAGCAAAGAGGAATTTCGCAAATATGAATGGAAATTGTCATTATACTGCCGTTACTTGAACTCTTTGATAAATGGGGGGTATTTAAAGACTATGTGCTTCGTTCAGTGTAGTTTTTGGTCGACTGTCTTGTCTTGGTGGTTGCTGTGCGAATATAGGCTTTATTACGCAGTTGTAAAGGTTTTGTTTGGTAGTGGTTGAAGGTCGAATTTACTACTGTAGTAAATGACGAAGGAAAAAGGCTATTGGATTATATTTAAAAGAAAACAAAAATAATATCAAATGATAACATGTATTAAATAGTTTGACAGTTTAACTTTACTAAACTAAGTCAATTTACTATCATCAATATTATAGTTCAGTCCTAGAGATTTTGCCAGCACTTCTATAGGCCAACACTTGCAAAATCTAGTATAAATATGCATAGATGTGTCAGAGAAATCAGGAATCGAATAGTTCTGCATATTAAATCATTGACGCACTCAGAGACATTTAATAATTATTTAAACTATTCCTTAGCAACGATTTTGTTCCAAAAACTTTTGTTCCAAAAATAGCTAAGGATTGACTTCAGTAGTTACTTTTTATTATTATTATTATCAGCCATGGCCCTCCTACTGCAGGGCAAAAACCTCCGTACCCTCCTTCCACTCATCTCACTTAGGCAATCAGACAACATTTGATTCACACTCCAAAGAGCAATATTATGAATGAAATGCTTTACAAACCCTTTTATTTTAACATCATGATTCACATAAGTCCACTTTAGTTTTCAGACTAAGCGTTAGTCATGTGGCAGTTAGTCAAGAATGCTTCCGGCCTAGTAATGTGGCCACATCTGTTTCATTATTGTTTTTAAGAGCTGCAAACAAATTGTGTGTGAAACTAACTGTGTAAAAATGATTCCATTATTTTGGTTTTTGTTTGATTGTCTTCATTTGTATGTCTAACGGTCTAAATTCAACTGCACGGTTGGCGCGGTGGTTGGGCAACCGGCTTCCGTCGATTCGATTCTTGCGCGGAGCCATTACTTTGTGTGATACACAAATGGGTTTTAGGATTTTCTCCTTTGTTGTGGGTGCATTTACAGACATACAAGTAAGTAGCTCCATGTGGGTATCGAACCCGCTACACGTTGCATAGCAGCCAGATGGGCCCCAGCCACCGCGTCAACCGTGCAGTCAAATTTTTATCAATATTTTGAGTACCTATTATCTTTCACGTTACATTTTCCGTGATCAATATTTTGCGTCATCGTAGCATCTGTGACATTAGACCTTTTGGAACATCGATTAAAATAGCAATGATCATCACCGTCGATATGGATTCACGTAACTCATCATAGGTCAGGTATTACTGGTTTATTACGACATCCAAAGTCACCATGACCTTCGCAGCACTATAATAATTATCTTCTGTCAGAGGAACACAAATGCCTATAGCTTTTGGTGGAGCCCTAATGGCTTCTTCGAAACCATCTGCAATGATCGCATCAAATTTGAGGCTCATTTCAAGACCAAGTTCTGCATCGTTCCTAAACTGTATAATTTGTTAGAAATTACCTTTAATGTATTCTTAAGTAAGGATTAATTGAAAAGTTGCAAGTTCGTTGCATTATGTGGGCGTGGCAGTGTTGTAAAAGTAGTATTAGCATGTTATTTCGGAACACCGTCTATGCTCGATTTAATATGGTAAATACAGCGTGGTTGATTCAGTCGAAATGTAAAAGAATACTGATGAAACTAGAGATGGTGCTATTGAATTAGTAAATACACTTTAAGATAGTAGTAACTTTGAACCTTAATCGGTAAATGAAAATAAGTTAAATGATCCACAAGTCTTAACCAAACAAAAGATGATAATTCTGAGAGAAATGAACAATTTGGAAAAAGTAAACCTTTCCTAGACATAAACAACAGTCCTATACTTAAAATAAATACTAAAACCCGATCACACGATCTATTGGCATTACAATCGAGGTCGGCCGAATAAAAACACAATGATTTACAATACACAACATGAAACATTTATCTGAACATCTTGCTCCAACTGATAGCCAAATCTATAGATAACTGTACTCACATCGAGGATATCTGGTGAAAGGAACTGTAAGGGTTTTGGAACAAATGTTTATTTATTTACAGTTACTATTAAAGCATGATTGTTATCCTGATCGACTTGTGTAGAAGTGTGCAATCAGGTATTTCATCAGTATCATCTATAAGCTGTGACAATCCACTACTGGACCATGATGATGACCATAAGTTGCTTCTAATTGACTAGTATTTGCCATAATTTGCACGTTTGGTCAACAAGGGACTCAGAACACAAGAATAGGGGTTGTGATAGATGTAGTCTACTTCGTTGTCAATTAATTATTTTGCATGCAATGCCATTTACACTTTGTTTGAGGGGGGAAAATCATCAATTGTCTTTTTCCGCTTTAGGCAAAGCGAGAGGGAGTATCAGATTCTTACTGACTAAAAACTACCCTGTTCGTACTCCAGCTTTCCGAGTCGTATTTTTGGTAACCCGCGAGGCAGTCCGAAGCTCCGGGTGCCATTTAGACTACGGGTCCAAATCAAGCTTCCAAAATTCAAAGTTAGGTGTTTTAAATTTGTCCTGACTGTCGTCAGTTAAGCTGATCGGATTTACAGTGGGGTCTTAGAAATACGTCTGTTTTACCATTTCGACTACGAAATTCTAAACATCTTCCAACTAGTGATTTTCACAAGTAACTCACGTGTATGCAGATAGTAATCAGACAGTATCGATCGTAAAATGTCAGCTAACGAAACATTTACCTTGTGTGCCGTGATTCATATTGATTTACAAGGAATCTTAAACGGTCCTTGTTATTTACTGATTGATACAAGACAAATATAACTTTATCAGCGTAATTATAAGGTTTGAAATCTATTAGTAATGTTGATAGATTGGGGTAGCTTGATGTGCTGGTGTCCTTAGGATGTTGATAGGTATTTGTAGGAGTGTCTGTGTTGAAGTGTTTTTGAATGGACTTCTATAGTTGTGTGATATGTTCAAGGATCTTAGATTTGTAACCTAGGTTAAGGTGTTCTTCTCTAAAATAGTTATCAGTACCCTTAGTACAAGTTTATTTTACGATTAGCGAGATCGAAACGAGAGCGCATTCAGCGCTCTAATTGGTTGTTTTATTCGAGCTAGCCTATCAGAGCACCGAACATACTCTCGTTTTGATTACTTTAAACGTAAAGAAAATTCATACTAAGGGTACAGTTCTGACGTTCTCGGGTTCAAAATTGTCATCAGTAGCTAGTACCACATGTCTATCTTTGTTTTTACAAGAGTTTGTTGTGACACTAACATAATATTGATACATTAAACTACTTGATCATATTTTATAAGGTTTTTCTCACATGAAGTAATGATCCACAACTCATATTAACATCAAAACAAACCTCACTCTTTATTCTCTCAACAGTCTACCTCCACCTTCTCAAACCTCTACTTAACATCCAAACAGCAGCCTCCAAGTAGACCCACCATATCAAACCCTATCATTACACCATAAACCATAACTCTCAACCTATCAATCGATAAACACGAGTATCGAGTCAATCGAGTATCGATTCAGACGTCCTTGTCGATTCGATAGTCATCGGCGGTAATTACCGCGATCGCGGGCGGAGGCGCCGGCGCAGGTGTCTTAACGCTTTTCATGTAAATCAAGTATATGTTAGAAGGTTTAGTTTGTGCTGTCTTTGGATTCGGAAAAAAGATATAAGAATAATTACTCAAGAAATTTGGGTTTTCTAGAAATATGATTGCTTTTGCCATTTTTGTGACAGTTTCAAGCCGAAAGATATAATATAAACTAACTAAGAATGCTCTTCAAGTCCCATGTGGACCTAAATAAGTCAGCAAAGAGGTTTTTCATTCCCAACATCGACAGCTCATAACACAGCCCACTGTTAGATTATGGGTCCCCTCTACATAAAAGAGATCTGCCATAATCTCTACGCTTGACAGACTTGTTGGAGATCAGAGACCTTTCAGTACACACAATACTTCATTTCTTATCCATACTACTTAACTATTGTAATCATTTAAAAGTAAAAGTAGGTAATAACTATAAGACTATGCAAATGACACACCATTATAATCTGAAATGGAATTTGGTCAAACACAGCTTATGGTAATGTAAACTTTGGCATAGAAGTTCTTGTGGATAAACCTATCAACCAAATCTTGATGCCCTTTTATACAATAGTAATCTTTATTGGTATAGAGTTAAGCTTCTGTATTGCCTACTTATTGGCATTACTATTAAGTTATTTACATAGCAGCTTTATTGTTTGATTGCGTTCAAAACTGTTGTTATTTTATGTCTTGATTTATGAGGAAAAAACGGTTTTTATTATAAGTTTGTACATAGTTTAGTATTACTCTTTCTACTTATGAATGGTAGTGGGGACAGCTCAAAACTTAAGATTTGTGAGAAAAAGGAACCATTTTCTTTACCGCTTCCATGCTAGGCTAACCTCCTTAAAACCTTCTCTTAAGTCTAAAAATACTATGCTCAAAACGGAATCAAAGTCGGTCTAGCCAAACGCGAGATCGCGCACAAACATATACATATACATACAGGTCAATTTCAGAACCTCCTTTTTTCAAGTCGGTTAAAAAGAATCAATCGTGTAATTAGTAAAATTGTGTCAATCTATCACAATTTTTTTGTTTCTTTTGTTAGGTTTTTTAGGCAAACGTGTCATTTTTTAATCAGATCAAGTGCAACAGACAACACATAAGAACTAACCAAACACAACCACATAAAATATTTACACAAAACGAGTAGAATTACAAAAATATTGTCCAAGACAAAACAATGGGCAGTCGAGTCCAACACATTCTTTATGTGTTGGACATGGTACAACAAGATTGCAATTCCATCGGTGTCTCGATGGGAACATTCGATGTATTGGATCAAATTCTACCAGGCTCTCCGTGACACATCAAGCCATACAGACCAGTGTAACCTGACCGTCGAATGTGAAAAAAGATCCATATAAAGAGAGACCATAATAAGATGGTTTGTATAGCTTGTTGTGCTGTGTGTACGTGGTATGAATGACTGAACTAAATTTTATTATTGCAAGAATATTGTCGTTAAATTCGAAACTGTAGGTGAGCAAAATTGAAATTGGTTTGCTTTTATGTGGGAACGTCTGGTGGTAGATTTCCAGAATAATCTATGTAACTGTTATGTACTTCTTTTTTTGGGTTTTACTTATTATGATACTAGCTGTTGCCCGTGGCTTCACTCGTGTTAATTACGAACTCTGTGACTAATAAAAGTAGCCTAAGTTACTCCTTAGTACATTAGCTACCTGCCAATAAGAGCCCCGTCAAAATTGGTGAAATCATTTTAGAGATTAGGCCAGAATATACAGAGAGACAGAAATTGTAAAATATAATAATTTTGGTGTACGTATATTTATGAAGGTGTACTTAGTAAAAAGTGGTTATTTCAATATTACAATCATATACTTCAATTTTATTTAGTTGTCTAAACTAGACTAGCAAAAATATCTTTCACATCTCCCAATTTCTGATTTGGACATCAAACTACACAAAAGGGATTGGAAATAACTACAATGTGCCAAGCTATCGCCTACACTGCTCGTAAAGCGGGTATAAAATATAAATACGCTACACAGGTGGACCTGTCGATAGTGTTTACGACCAAATACCTAGTTAAATGGTATGTGAACTGAGGAGTGGTCTCCACACTTATAGCCACCATAGTTTAAGTGGGTCAATAGTTAGAGACCTTTTTGTTTTGTTATCAAATTAGGGACAGGTATAAATGGCAGGTTAACTGTTTTCTTAAAAAGTGATCCTACGTTTGCTTTAATATGATTTAGTTTTTGTTTCGGCTTGTAGAACTTCTTTTTGGAGTGTCTATTGATCCTGATGTTTTATGGTATAAGCTGGTAAACGAGCTGATAGAACACCTGATGGTAAGTAATAGTCGCCGCTCATGGACACCTCAATCACCAAACGCGTTACCTGCCGTTGCCGGTCTTTAGGGGTTAGGAATTTAAGGGTTGTTGGAGAATCGGGGATTGGAAAGGTAATCGGTGGAATCGTTTTGTGATTTTGAGTTCAATATAATATATTCTAGAAGAGTCCATAATTAAATACCAGACTCATTAAAAGGAAACTCCTTTTATAATGATCTCATCTCATTAAACTGCTCCATCATATTATACCTACATGTACTTTTACCGAATAATCACCTCAATACAAGATTATCCATAATAATTAAACCAATTTTTCTCCCAAAAGGTCGAGAACCTTTAAACACGACTCACTAATTGCCAGTCGATATAAATAGTTTAATTAATCAACGCGTGCTATTATTCAGATCGATATAATTATGGACTGATATAATTACTTGTATTGACATTTTTTATGCGAAATCTTGAAAATAATGGTTTATGTTCACTTCCAGTTTTATTTTATTTGTGTTGGTTTTTTTGTTTTGTTGTGATACAGTAAATAACCTTTAATAGGCTTTAAGTATATTATTGTGTGCGTTCTTTTGATGATCTGGAAGGGTTGGGCAGAGGTGCTTATTATACAATGCCTTAACATTGCCTTTGATGAATGTAGGCAATGGGGGCAATTGTATTTTCGTTCAACCAGACGGCGCTAGTGTGAATCTCTAGCTTTTCGTCCAATAGGGAAATTAGCTAGTGTCACACTATTGGACGTTATTATTTGACAGCTGCAGTGATTGCACATAAAATCTCTAGCTACATTTGCGCCATCTGGTGACTAAAAAGACGGTAGCCTATTTAATTGATCCGATTTTTTCTGTTTCTATATTTTCATTTTCAAATATTATTGTTATACTTTTTTACAACCAACAGTTCGATAACCCATGTAAACATAGGCAGGTACTTTAATTTGACGTTCGTGATAGCATGTGAAATATTCGCTATCAAACCAATTACATCAAGAAACGGAACCATAGGTATTATACAAGAATATGCGATATTTCTGATATTTTGTGAGGAAATGCTGAACGTTGGGCTTTTTTCTAATTAGGAGAAATTATTTGGAATGGAAACGGAAAATTCCTTTCTGTGTGATTATTTATGCTGAATAATAAAACGTTGACCTAATTAGTTTGTTTCTTGTAATCAATTATGCCTTGTTATGTTGCTTTGGTTTTTTCGTCATATTTTTATCACAAATTTCCTTAAAGTACCATAAGATCGGGTTTCTTTAACCCTAAGGGGTAACATTGACCCAAACTAATAAACGCTTTGTTCTGGATTCGTTTTAGTTATAGAATTTGGTTACACCCATGTTACAAAAAATACGTTACTAGACTACTTACTAGACACAATTTAAAAAAGTAGCTAATTTTTACCCATCCTTGTTACCCATTTCTGTACTCAATCCCCCAATTACACAGGCAAATAAAAACCGACCTTACCATCACATTGCTACAAGGAATGACATTTAATCTCATTCACCAACTGTCTTTGAACTTTACTTTTTTGTAAAGCAATTGTAACGGTACTTAACTGTTTTGCATAAGGTTCAAATTTGACCTTAACTTGTCAGCATTTGGCATGGTTATTATAAAGTACGGTTGATTTAAGATCGCTGTGATAAGTGTCTAATTTTATTTTATCTTTATTGAGATATCGTTGTGTGTGTGTGTGTGTAAAGTTTTGGAGAAACAGTGCTGAGTTTAATTGTATTAGTAACAGTTATTGAGGAAATGTTTTTGCAAAATATTTCTTGTTAAGATTCTGAGTATAGGAGATAGATCCGGTTCAGTTATATATTTGAATTTTCTTGATGAAAATAACATTGGGATTAACATAAGATAACACAGATGTTTTGTTAGTATATTAACATTTAAAATTAAATATAATTATCTCTTATAGCTCATCTAAAGAATTACGACAGTAAAATTTAAAAGTCTTGATTACTTACGTGCGACGTTAGACGAGATCGCTCGTCTAGTTTCAAAACACGCAAGGATTCATAGTCATGACAAAACAAAAATCTTTCATTAGATTTCGTAGCAAAGTAAAGAATTATTTCGTCTTGAATACTGAGTGAGTTATTTTGATACCGTTTTTAATCGTAAGGATTTATGTTTTTGTAGGCACACTCTACCTAATATGCTTCCTAAAGAATTAATTTGGCATAATTTTTTTTTCACCCACAACTCTGAGAGATTAACGTGACCAAAAAACAACATTACAACACTTGTAGGTGTAGATTAATTATTAAAGTTTGCATATTTAAGTAGTTATTTTTTATCTCCTTCACAGTTCAAGTCAAATAATAAACATTGATCGCCATTTATGTATGTAATCGTCAATTTAAGTACAGCCTTGACAAATATGATGAATGCACGTAATGTAATGATATGAAATTCATTCCGCTACTGTTTTCATACCAATTATGTATGAAATTAAAAATAATTTTAATGCAATTAATATAAAGTTGGCTGTAATAACGATTTTAATAATGTGTCGTACATACGTCTGTGTATGTAGTATTACACTGCCAAAAATGTATTGTTTTAAACTTTTTTTAAAGTGTTGTCGTAAATTGTGATTTGGCCAGTCCTATGAGCAAATACCATTTAAAGGCTTGTTTACTAAAAGAGTAGAAAACTAAATTATATTAACGCACAGACGTAAATTTTTACTTAACACTTGTCAGTGTCATTCATTCTCATACATTGAATTTTCCATTTGAACTAGGTAGGGTGCTTTTGGCTCATAGCACATGTTTAAAAAGTATATGAACGGCTAATCACCTTACCTCTAAAAAATTGGATGTTTAATTTGACCTTACGCAACATTTGTAACATCTGATTATCAAGATAGTCTGAAATCCTTGTGTTGATAAAACTTTCTTTCATTTTAATAAGACACAATTATGTCGCCGATAACGATAATAACGATGTCCGTCGACATGTCAATGGTGATAATTAAAAAAATAACATTATAGATTCTTCACGCGAAAGCTCATACAAAATACTTCAGTCCTCCATCAAAAACAGTCAATACATTAAATATTGACACATCAAGAACTTTCGCTGACCACAGATAATAACAACAGCGCCTATTTATAAACATCCTCACTCAATTACCGAATTCTTGGTAGGAATTAAAATATCACGGCTGGCAACACTGTCGGCTGAGCGACGTGACAGATCGCCATCTTGGTCTACCATCGACAATTAGAGGCACAATAAAATGTTTCTTAAAAACGTAATTAATACCTTATACTGCAGTCATTAGGGGTCATAATTGTAATTATGTAGTTTGAAGGTCCGAGAAGTGATGAATGGGTCTCAATTGTTAAGGTTTTTTGTGATCAATGGTCTTGTATGGACATGATTGTGTTTGGGACATAGTTTTTGAGGTGGTATATATGTATGGGGACAGGCTATTTATAATAATATTCATTGTAAATTATGTTTATAAAATAAATGGTAAGACTGCCTCGTTGGTTGCAAGTATGACTACTGGACAAGGGGTTTCAGGTTCGATTCCCGGATCGGACGAAGTATAACTGGTCTTTTTCGCTTTTTCGAAAATTTGTCAGTGGTAGCACGGAGTCTGGAAATGTCTCCAGTATTTATGGCAATAGATTCACCATCTATTACATAGGACTTATAACATAAATGGTGAAAAGTGGATGTACATTGTACAGTGACAGTACGTGCCATAAGATACACTTCTGCTTACCTTCGTAAACTGAAAATAAAACATTTTATCTGCGTTTTGTTTCTATCCTTTAAAACTTTAAATATTGCTAAAATTCTACAGTTTAGAATATAAACGACCGTTAAGAAACAAATATCTTTGTATAGCCGTATTTATCTAACCTAAGACAGGTTGGTTATTGTCACAAGCAGACTAGAATAACTCGTTCTACATTATTCATTATGTGACAATGACTGTCATACATAGCACACATAGGTATTAATAAATACATAAGCTCTGTAGGAATCTCGAAATTACGAAGTTTGGGTACTTAAAAAAGGAACTTTAGCTGTATAGGTTTATAGTTCATTTTAATTTATCTGTTGAACATCAGATCAATCAATTTATTTATTGTTTTTTTTTTGAGGTTTCTTCAAATAAAAGTATTTAAAATCTTCATAACATAATTCATGGCTGCTCCAGAATTCCCTTAAAAACAAAACGGTGCTAGCCAAACGTATTCACGTAAACAGTTTCAACAATTTTGCATACAATAGCCAACAAAACCGGTGCCTATCTAAAATCTAAGCCAAAAATGTCAACAAAATTATAATGCGACACACCAAAATAGGACCCCTTATTACTATTCAATCCGCAACACGTAAAAACTAACTTTAATTCAAAGGGCACAGAGATTAAAGTTGATTAAAGTGCTGGTTATATTTTTGCCAATTATGGCTACCTCCTTCCGCGTTGTGACCAGTATAGCTTGAGCTGTGTGTTGTATTAAATGTCTCGTGGAGGGAGGTCAAGTAAGATTGGTGTTGTCAGGATGTTGCCGACATGGTCGGAATGCTGAGGGTCAAAGAGTAGTAAAAAGGATTAGACAGTATATAAATAAAATGTGCTTATTCCGCTACGTTGTCTAGTGACTCATTTATTTTGTGGTTTCACTTGAGAAATTAATATTCAATGTGTGATAGAACGTAGGACATAAATTGAATGGGGGTCTGATAGTGCCAGGTGCAGTTTTGGTAGGACTATAAATTTTGTGGAAAACAGTGTCGATGCCTAAACCTCCTAACTGAGAATTTAGTCCAAATAACTTTTTTATTACAATAGACAAAGTCATGTTCGCATAGATTGAATTTACTCATTACCAACAAACTTCTAGAGTTAGGTGAAACTATCTCCTACTGTTATGTAGTTTTTTCTTTTAGTGTATTATTGAATTTTCAACACTTAGGAATAATTAGTACTTCATTGATGGTAGGTACAAATAGAAAATATACCTATAAGTACTTTATAACACTACAAAATTTGCATTTTTAATTACTAGGATTTTTCCTATAGCCTAGGTAAAGTCTGAACCAAAGTAATGCAATTGTACTATGAATTAAAATAACATCACCAACAATGTCACGAATGCAATAAAATAAAGCAATAAATAACATCCGTCTAAAGTTCCAGGTTCAATATTTATCTAGCACCACTGGTCTATGACCTATGACGCGTGTCTATGACATAATGCGCACACGCATATCACTGTAGTAATAATAGGGTAGATGACTAATTTTTATTTTAATGTCCGTCTTTTAAAACATTCGACACGTATTTTTTATTTTCTTAGGGAAACTGATACTTTCGACGGTAATAATATATTGATTTGAAATATCGCGTGGCGTCACTTCTGCCGAGAAATGACGTATTTGCCACTCCTAAACTTTGATTCGTTTTATTTAAGTATTTTTACCTTATATGACAAAATAAAAAAAAATACGTGTCTAATATTTTTTCTTTACCTAACTGACGGACTAAATTAATTTTTAATTTTCATACCATGAAGATGTGTGAACAGCTCTACTGTCCACCGGAGCTGCGGACTACCTAGCGGGTTAACCGGGGCTCCAGCTCGAAAAGCAGGAGTAGGAACGGGGTTGTTTTTAGTCAGTAACAGTTTGACACTCCCTTTCGCCTCGCCAAAGGCGGGAGAAGTAATTGAATGATTTTCTCCCCTTAAAAAGGCCCTACTGCGGTCAGTAGGGCCTTTTTCGTATCGTATCCTAAAACAGCACCCTACCCTTTTTTGATACGGTCATAAAAACCTATTTTCCATTACTTTTTTCTATATAACAGTTTTCCTAAGCATTGTTTATCAGTCGTATGGTGGCACTTAACTAATGACATAACTACATCATGTCTAGGAAATGAATTGTTTTCACACGGGAATCGAACGCGTGACTATCGTTACAACACTTTGTTTTAGTCAGGAAGTTGGCTATGTAAGTATTAATGGGTTAAGTAAATAATGGGAAAATGATATTTGTGTGTGTCACTCGTTTTAAAAATAAATAGGTAGTGTAAGGCAAAGTTCTTACAGTGCCAACATATCAAGCTACCCGAAATTGTCAAATTACATTAATGGATTTGAAATCATATTGTTTTGTAATTAAGTCGAAAATCTATTTTTGTATTAGGTATAATTCTTGTGAGAGTTTGTCGTTTCATGCTGCTCATAACTATAAACCCTTATCGTAGCAAGAAACTAGACGAGTTACCCTGTTAATCAATAACGTGTGTAAGCCGTAAAAATATCAAATTATTTTAGCATGACTACACTTCTACTCTTCCCTTTTAATCATTAATTAAAAACCATGATGCTATGTTAAAAACGTAACATTACAATTACCGTAACATTTCATAACATAACACAAAAAGTGTAGGGTAAAAGCACCTGTTATTGGCCACATCATGTCGTACGATCAGGAAGTAGCGTGCAGTTGACAGTTACATGCACCTTGTTATAACTACTTATAACTATTACCATACGCGGTATTGTTAAGTGTTAACTGTTTTTACCGTAGTTTTACTGTACATGTTATGTAGAACTGTATTGCAATGTGTAATGACATACGAGTGTCTATTTTTAACTGTTATTGGTAGTAAGATAGTTTGGATATCTACAACACTGTTTTTTAAAGGGGAAAAATCATCTTGTGCGTAGCGGGAGGGAGTGTCAGAGTCTTGCTGACTATAAACCACCCTGTTTTTAATCCTACTTTTTAATCCGGAGCCGCGGTAACCCATTGGGCAGTTCGCGGCTCTGGGTCTGCCCTACTGTGCCCCATCTGTGGTGGTCTGATAGCTTCTTTAAGGCGTGGAAATGTATCAAAAATGTGTTGCTCATCATGGTAGGAAACTGTTTACGATAAAATGTCATGTCGCTTCGAACCAGTCGATCTGAAAGTCACCAGCAATGAGGGGACGTCTTGCGATTGATATGACAATGATAATGACAAGACAGAACAAAGTCAAAAGCATTTAGTGTTTCAATTATCTAATCTACACGTGCCGAACGTCAAAATACAATGATCTGTCACTTCCGTCAGTCTGTCTATCCGCGAAGCTCGGTGTTCATTCTAAATCGATTAACGGCTGGTGCAATGACTGTATGGTCTGATTTTCTAGGTTAGATCTGTCTAGAATAAATATTTGATGTTATACAAGCCGGTACTTGTTCCGGGTCAGGATGTGATGAGCATTTTGAGATTGGATTTCGTAAACAAACAAGAAGAAAATATTACATTTAAATGTCATTATCATCCATTGCTGGACTTTAGACCACCTCTACATAAGAAGGGTTTACCATAATCGCCGCTCTAAAAGATTTAGGTTTTTCAGAGAGCGTTACAGCCCGGTCTCTGTTAAATGTGTAGTTCCTTGATATTGACACTCCTTAATCGACTGCCACGACAAAAGTAAGGTAGCGCTTAGTTTATACGACTATTAAATCTCGAGAAACATAAATATCCAACATTCTTCGACATTATTAAAACGGCATCAATCATTAATCATGTTATATAAGGTAAAAACCACTGTACTCGTCCATCACTCGAATTAAATATTATTAAAAGTAACTTAGGGTAAAGGCACCTGTTGTCGTCCATGCAGGAAGCGCTCGTGACAGCCACTTGACAGTGGAACACGCCGCCTCATTACCACTATTACCATAAAGGAGATGATTGTCCAAGCAATTTAATACTATATTGATTTATAATTGAATGTAAACGAATGTTTACGTTTTTTACTCAACTTCTTAAGCCAATTAGCGATAATCATAAGTAAAAGTTATTAAGGAAGTGAAATGAATCGAATCATGCCGCTCAATCTATGAAACGATGTATCATTAAACTGTTAATAGTTTTTTACTCGATCAGACACGTATAAAAGCTATTTTTCCATCTTCATTAATTATCACCTCTTAAAAAACTGTTTAGAAAATCGATTAATATGAGTTTTTAGTGTATTTTGGTAGCTTGTATTAACTCTCTAATCTTTACGACATAGCAGGGGGCATTCATGGGAGCCATGTGATATTCATAATATCATCAGAAAAAATAAAAAAGTAGTTTGAAATCAAAATTAGAAGACTGAGCAGTAGCGGTCTCTGATAAACCTGAACCTTTTCAGATCTCCGTCACTGCCAAATATGGAGGTTATAGCAAAGCTCCCTTGTGAAGAGAAGGTCCATAGCTTTGGGCTATTGATGATGAGATTTGAACTCGTTTTCTTTCTTTTAAACCACATTCACGACCTTACTCAATCGGAATGCACCATGCATATTGCACAGGCATTGCCCTGCGGCGTCACAAACATTTATACATTCCATAGCCGTTCAAAGTTAATGTAAGAAAGTAAGTGTCGCAACGCACGTTTGTGCAAACTCATTGTTACTGCAAACAATAAGCAGTATAATCTTAAGATGGTGCGCTAAAATGGTCACCGCCTAAGGCGACACATATGATCACTTTCTTCAATTTTGAAAGTTCAACCAGATTTGGTACATCCGCTCCTAATTGCGGCCGTTTATGTCCAAATAGCACTTGTAATAAAGTGACGTTTACTAGTCATTAGTGGTCGGCCGTTGCGGATTTAGGGAGCGCTGTCAAATGTCACTTTTTTGCGTGTTTTCGCATGTAGTGCGAGGTGATTGGTGGTTTATTTGGTGAAAGCCTTGTGGTGATTGATGATGTCTTGTTGGGTGGTTAAATGTGACTAATGGGTTTGCTTTTAATCCGAGGATTAAGCGGTGTTATTGGGATTTTCATTTTGCTTTTTAATGGGGGAAAATCATCTAGTGACTTCTCCCGCCTTGATCAAGGCGAGATGAAGTGTCAGATTCCTACTGAACAAAAACCATCCGGTGCCTCGGTAACCCGCTAGACAGCACAGTGTAATGGAAGTTTATTTGGTAGCGTGAATTAATTTGTAAATCCCAATTATTCACGTGTAGGATGTTTCAGGATAATCGTCATAATTAACTAATTAAAATTATAAATAAGTAATAATAGCAGTCAATGATCACGTATCCATGATGGCTGATGTCATCCATTGTCCACACGTCATACTCGAGATAGGCTCAGACCTGTTTTTTCCTGTTGTTGTAGACATATTTAGTGCAGTGTGTATTCGGGAAAATGTAATCACAGTATTTGTTTTGAGTATATATATTCCTTGACTGTTCACATAATATATGTCCCATTTGCCTTAGAATAAAATTGTTCAACGGGCCTCTGCGAGTTGGCTTCGGATTCTCGTATGCTTTCCAAAGGTCTGTGGTCCCGTGATAGGAAAAGAACAAACATTATTACAGTAGGATCAACTTCTACCATTATGTCTTCTTTCTCTTTCTGCCTTTTTGCTATGTTACATGAAGTTGACATAATATCTTTTTATTCGAATAGCAGCACAACATCCTCGTCAGCTGAAAGACGTCCATTGCTGAACAAAGGACAACAAACCTCTCCCTTAGTTGATACACAGGAAACCGCCCCTTACATCCAATGGTCGCTACCTGCAACTCTGATAATGCAAAAACAGATTGAATATAAACATGTTTTCATAAGGAATATGGACCCAGTTCCCACCAACTTCGCAAAGACATCTCTTTATTCAAATCAAGCATAATAAACATAACATCAATAAAATATGGCCATATTATACCACCAGAATGTCAATAGGATTCCGATATATTTTGTAATGTGTTTAAACTATTTATTAGCAAATCCTTGTTATTACTTACTTGACATTTTACTCTGCAATCAGTCAGAAGGCCGGCGCTTGAGATGCGTCGTAGATGCTAAACTTTTACTTTTTAAAGGACACGTGTCTTAATGGAAATAATGGATTTTCTTCTAAAAATAGCTTCTAGTTAATCGATTACGATACATGGAAGAAATTCTTAACTAATTTTACTTGTGACTGCGTTGTCTTTGGTTTTGGTGATTGCAATCATAAATGCTTTTTTGAGGGGGTATCATCCAATGACTTTTTCCACTTTGGGTGAATCAAAAGAGAGTGTAGACAGACTCTTACTGACTAAAAACTATCACGAAGTTATATTGTGCTTTTTCTGTTTCAAGGAAGTATGAATTTTTGACATTTTCATTCTCATTCTAAGTGCACAAATCTAACACAAAATGACTAATTTTCGAAGTATAACTCCAGAATTCTAGCAAAACCTTCTACCATGTCAGTTACATAAAACAATCACAATGACATAATATCACTTGAAAAAATTACCATATTGTGTAATTGGAATATCAATTAAACGAACAAAATGGCTGCAATTCCATTACGAGAGATTGTGCAGTTATTAGAAAGAATTACTTTATTATACAAGACGAGTGTGACTCGAATTTTCTCAGCGATCATCTTTGTGGTTAGAGCAGCTTTAATGCTAGACACTGTTAGCATACTTGATTGTTTGAAGTGTTCAGTAAGGCATTTTATTATCTATTTACACATTTGTTACTCACGGTCTCTAGTGTTCTTTAATAAAGTTGAAGATTTTCAAACTACTGCATCTAATCTGCATGCCGAAGTTAGTATTAGAAAAAAAACCTACAATAATTATTCTCAGTACAAATCCAACTCTCTTTTTGAAACTTCTAAGTGCAACAAACACTTTTCTGAAATCCATATCGAAATCGGTTCGGCCAATCGTGAGATAATTGCGGACAAACTTATATACTTACAGGTCAAACAGAGAACTTCCTCCTTTTCTGAAGACGACACTCATAAACGCTTATTTCATTACTAACTTGAAATTCAAACGAAAGTAGCATTAGACATAAATGCTCTGATTTCGTTTAAATACATGTTTTCCCTTTAGCAACCAAACAAATCCTAGTTTACTTTCCTGTTCCATTCCCTCAGTATACTGAAGGTACCAAGTGATCAGTGATTGACGTCATACGAGCCGAGTTAGCCACAAACAATGAGGTTACGTGGAGTGGCAGGCGCCCAACGCCACTTCACGTGAGGGTCACTCGACATATTGTTAAATACCTCTTTGGTTAAGCCAAAAGGACATTGATATGATGTACTTAATCTGCTACTCAGATTTTAGATGAAACTTCAAATTATATCGAGAATTATGGAGATTTTTCAGTTATGGTTATCATCCATATTATAACCTCTGTCATCAGCAGCACAATGCTTTCTGGTATCTTTATGCTTGGTATACGCTTGGTTTGGGAATGGCAGTGAAGTTTTTTGTATGAGCGTCACAATTTTAGTTAGGATTATACACAGGTTGAAGTTTAATGAGAAGCCAAGATTTTGAAATAAATAATAACTAGACTAGTTTAGCTATATATTTCTTTAGATTCATCTAACATTTCAATTACCAAGTCTTTTGCATTTTTTTTCCTGTTGCCCTACAATTCATAACATCACCGGTAATTTTTGCACATCACAGCCGCAGCAATGAAATGAGTCAGTAAATTCCGCCATTGTTAAAACTTCTCACATTTATTACGAAATTAATTGTAACGAATGGGCACTTTAATTTGATTCCACGATGTAACTGTTGCATGTCTGATGCTATCAGCTTGTCCATCATCTAGGCCAGGGGTTCCCAACCTTTCCTTGGTTAAGGAACACTCTTGTTTGGTTAGCTAACACTTATTACTATTACGTTTTACTTGAGATCCCACATCAAGATATTCTCCAGAGTCGTAGGATTCGTTCTCATCAGAATGGTGACGTATATTCTTGAAATAAGATGTCCTTCTCAGTTGTCTCCTTTGAAATAAGTTTAATTCTAGCTTTAAACCGTGGTTAGAATTTATGGCCAGAGAGGTTGTCTTGTGTATCTTTTTACCATATTTTGTCTTCTGCGGACCACCGGTTGAGAACCACTGATTTATTCACGAATGACATAATGAGGCTTCTGTACAAACTTTTTGGCAATTTTGAGTAATTATTTCACCGAAATAATTGTGGATTTTTATGGTTTCATACGGAGTTCTTTTGTTTAAACCGTGAGCAATGTGTTGGAACTTTGGATGTCAGTAATTTGGCTGTGCTGACTGCTCCGATTTTGGAAATGTTGCTTCAGATGAAGTAATTGGATAGTTAGTGGATGATGAATGGGTTGTGCAATAATCATTATAATGGTTACTGAATACCTCATTATCTGCACGATACAGGATATATTGAACATCTTTTTTATTTATCAAATAATTACGTATTGTCATAATTAAAGCTAACATTTATGAACAATATAACCGAGTTCAAAGATCCGATGCCATAAATAGTAAGAGGTTAGCAACCCGTCATCGAAACATTAGTTATAAACTTTTATCCCACACTACTCTTACAATCCATTCTAATCAAGTGACTCAGGGCATTTTTTGTTCCTTAATTAACATATAACTAAATTGCTATTGAAATCAGACCAGGACTTAAGTCTGTTATGGCGGTCTATGATGAACCATAAACTCCCACCCACGTGAGCTAAAGAATGATGCTCTAATAAATATATTTTTTATTGTTATCCAAGTAGATGGCGATTGAATTCGTTACGAGACTTAGATCATAAGTAAGTCTGATCTTTAGATGAGTTAGTACGACATTGGATAACCTTCGCTCCTTTTGAGATGATGCAAATTATCTTCGAGATTGTAAAGGCGATGAATAGAGACTCCATTATTTGATTTTATATTGTTTTGTTTGACTTTGAATGAGAGACAATATTATTAAAATTTGTTTCGGAAGAATTACATTTTTATTTTAACATTTCGAGTGCATTTGGCAATCAGAATGCATTGGTACGGAATGTTTTATTCACACCACGTTAAAAAAACAGGTGCTACTTAAATTTCTTAAAACAATGCATTATTTTAAACACAAACATAAAGAAACGTGATCAGTAAACAGAGAAAAACAATACAAATTCCTTGTAAACATAAATACCAAGTGAAGTGTCAATCACAACATTCACTGCGACGATAGCTCATCGATTAAATCACAACGGTCACACATCAAAATGTCGTCGACATGCGCGTGCGTCGCATTCCCCGAGCGAATAGCATGCCATTTCACCGTCCGACCGCGCGCGAATCCTCGACGGAAACACACGAACGCTATGTGATCGGAATTACGAGTTTACGAACGCTTCCTTCGTTCTATATTTGAATTTGAATTTTGGTTCTGTTTTCACCCTTCTGTTACTAAATATAGATGGCGTTATTTATAAAGGGTTGTCGTAGGAAATGCTTATATGTGTTACTTCTGAAGATTTTCCGCGCTGTCGAATACGCTTTGATAGGCAAGGCTTGGGATTATTTGATACATATTTAATTTTATAAAGATTAATTTGGACACATCCTGTAGATTATACTATATTCTGTTTCTTCCTTTGGATGAGTGTCATTAGCGCAATATCATGTCTTTTTTTAACATTATCCTCTACAGATGTCATCCCATCTCTATCTTCCTTTTCTTTGATTACAGTTTTTCCCAATATATTTAATCTTTTCCTTGTCCTCTTTCCTTGTATCCATTCACTTTAACATTTGTTTTATTATGATACTAACTTCTGCCAGCAGCTTTGCCCGCGATCCCGTGGGATAAAAAGTGTCCCATTGTTGTGTTATTCCAGACTTCATCCTGTTCCTCTCCTGTTCCAAATTTCATCCCGATCCCTTCAGCCATTTTGATGTGATTGAGTAACAAACATACATACGCATTTATAATATTAATAAGATGGTTTTTCATCCTACGTTGTAGTTATTCTTTAAAAGTGAATGCCAGTTCTGAAGACTAAAAATATCGAATACAAAAAATCTAACTTCAATATTATGTTATTAGCTGATATACTGATTTATGTGACAATGTTCAGTTTCCGTGTTCTTTGTTCGCTGTTTATGTACGAGTTTGTAAAAACTTTATTTATGTTGTATCTAATATTCTTTAACTAATAATGTGTTTTATTTTTGTTACAGGTAAGTTGAGAATATTTTCCCGAACGTAAATCTGTTTTGATGGGTAAGACAAAATTGAGAAAGTTTGTTTATTCGGATGTTTGTCCGTCAAACACGCTGAAACTGCTGAACGGATTTTGATGAAATTTAATATACAGACAGGGTATGAGACTTTGGTGATAGGATGAAGGCCGGCAGCCAGTGAATGCAACGTAGGTCAAAACGTTTTAGGACATTTCTCAAAATTACAATTGCATTTAAATAATTTGCAACTTAATTTGAGCTAATTAAGAACGGTCGCGGTTTTCCAGTGACCACGACCTTACCGTATCCAATCTTTTGGCACTTGGCAGCCATTTTCAAGATATTGTACCTATGTAGCGACAAAATATTTGACACGAGGCCACAGGAAGGCGAACTATTGAGAAATAATACCAAAAATGGCATTTACAACCTCACAATGGAAATTATGCATCCGTTTTTTGGTAAATTATTTAGGTTTTAAAGAAAATAATTAACATTATGCAATGGTCGGTTATTGTGACTCTTACCTTACCTTCTTACAATTTAGGTTTATCGAAAATCTTATCGAAATCTTAACTAATTTTACTGTTTAATCCTTCTTCTTTTTTTATTAGTTATGGGCTCAACACAAAGTCTGAATTAAAATTGAAAAACTTTTTCCAAGGAAAAACTAAAATAATTTCTTGATATATGTCTAGGTTTTTACATATCATAAGCATGGCATAGTATGTAGTTAAAATATTTCTATGTAACAAAAACCATGTAATCATGAAGAGTCACATCATTACAACAATATGACTGTCAATAAAATTAATGATTGCATAGAACAACATAAATAAATAAATAATACAAGCTTAGACCGCGACCGGCCTTGACCGTGCGCCTGCGCAGCCGCGTCCGACCAATCGCCGTAACTTTGTCTTACTGATTAATTGATTAACCGCGCTGTCTACTTGCACAGATATAAATAAATATTTACTGGAACTAACTGGCCAAGGTGCTAGAAATGTGGGGTTTTACCCTGATTAGCGAATTTGTACTCTGATTTTGTAATATTAAGGTTTATTTTAGATAGTTTCGTCTTTGGGGGACTTTTTTAAAATGTATGTAATCAATAAAAAAAGAATGAACAATACCTAAGTTTAATGTTTTTGGAGCAAACCGTTTGGCAATTGCGTTTATCCTTATTTTAAACTAATGTCGGAATGATTTTAATACATTAAAATTCGTAGAAGACCTTGTTCCTATACTACTTAAATATAATTCGAAATAACATTGATACTTTCCTGTCCGATTCTTCCGAAACTGTTTAGCAGTTACGGAGAAATACAGTGACATATACAGTGCACAGTTTTATTTTGTCATTTATTTATTAGTAGAGTTATAAATAGGTAGTAACTTCTGGTTAAGTTTTTTTTTCTAATTTTTGTTTTTATTAAGTTTAATGGTTGAAAAATATTAAAGTTCTAAATTTATTATACCTTGTAAAATAACTCACGTTTGAGAGTACTTTAACCTGTAAATATCACCTGAGAAAAAAGTACACGAGTTTTTCCGAGAAAGTGAAATTAATTGTTCATCATACATGTAGTATGTATGTATGTATGTATGTACCAAACAAGATTACACAAAGTACACTCACAAACAGAATTCACACGATTTTTATTCAATTCAACACCATTACATAAGCTAAGCGCGGGAAAATATTTTAAACGATTAAAAATCGAACGCCTGAAGCGACTTTCATGGCCGACGGACAAAAATCTCGATTAGCGATTATCGATTATAACGAGCTGAGTCGAATCGATGTTAGTATCGATTCAATGCAATTGGATAATTCATCGACACTTTCGCTTGTAATTGTGAATCTTTTTACATGTTATGTTATGTGTCTTGTTAGTTTTAATTGTACTTAGAAAGTCAGGTGTAATGTTGTTGTGTTGTAGGGTAAGCAGTTGTCTTAATATTTAGGTACTTAAATTGAAGATTAAGATAGGAAAGTATTTGTTAATGTTTAATTAATGTTTAACTTAATAACTTATTGATGGGATGCACGAGTAGTGAAATAGTGAAGTGTAACTGGTAATTTGGGGAATGGAAAATGTCAATAATTATTTTCTTAACCTTTCTAAATCCGGAACTGCGGACTACCTAGCAGGTACCGGGGCTCTGGCTCCGACAGGAGTTGTAACAGGGTGGTTTTTAAGAGTCTGACACTCCCTCTCGCCTCGCCTAAAGCGAGAGAAGTCATCGAGATTTTCCCCCCTTAAAAAAACAACCTTGCAAAATGGACTTAAGAATGTTGGCTAATTACATTCGTTGACAACTGTTAAAATCTTGACGACACAATTTAGCACTCTATTAATTAATTAGAATAAGTTAATTTTCCCTTTCACACGCGACCTTAACTGTCAACGAATAATTAGCAACACACTTTAGATTGAATCGAGTAACTTTATATCCACATGAGCAAATCATAGGCGCCACTATTAATTATACATGAACGAAATCGATTATAAATGTAATCGATTAATGCAAGATCGAGTAATTAAGTAATCTCATGTTATATTTACAAATCGATTAGTAGAATTCACCGCTGTTCGTGACAGTACGCACGCGACATTAAGGTGGTGATGAACTACAGTATTCTTACAAATCTGTTAAATATGAGATTACAGAAAATATAAGCGTATGGCGAGCATTCTAGAGAAGTTTCCATTTACAGTTTCCAAATATTTGTGAAAATGGATGTTAAAATTTTGGTTTTCGCTCGTGAAAGCTTTTTCTAGCAATGTTAATTAAATTAAAAAAAAGGAATATTTTAAATTCTGTTTAGTGAAGTTAAGTGATTGCTCGAATGCTTAGTACGAGTTTGTTATAATTATACTAACGCAATCGACACGTACATGACGTTCGGTGTTCTGATTGGCTGCTTCAAATTATTCGACCAATCAAAGGGCTAAACATGGTAACATGTCGATTGCGTTAACGTAAAAAATACCTTGCTCTCACTACACAGGTCTATCAGCAGCTTTATGTTCACACGGGTAGAAAGTTTAAAGACTTTTGTGCACGACTGTACACGATTCGTTGACTTTCGTTTTTATTACGATATTAGAGTATTTGGGAAATGGAAATTAACTTAGTTTAATGATTATGTTTTCATTGATTAATTACTGCTTTAAAGGTCATTAGTGAGTTAGAAGTTGTTTGTTTGTCAATTAGAGGGTTTTTTGAACTTAATGTAGTTTAATGATTGAGTAGTTTGGGGCCTTAGTACGAGTTATTTAATGATCGAGAAGTCTGCGGCCTTAGTACGTTTTAGCTTTACGTTCCACGAGATCGAAACGGGAGCGCGTTTGGCGCTCTGATTGGGTGGTTCATTCGAGCTGACCAATTAGAATGTCGAAGGGTACTGAAACGCGATTGTCAAGCACATGGCTTCTCGTTCGTCTTTCTAGTCTAAAACTTACTGGCCTTTTTGTCTTTGAAAGTCAAAAGAACAATAAACAAGGGTTTTAAGTACACTTTTGTTTACCCCCTTTTGGGTTTGTATTATGCAACTATGTATGCCTAAGGCCAGTTCAGCAAAAAAAAAAATGTATATTGCACTAACTTAAACGCAAATGTAATCTTAAGCAACCGTTTTATGTCGCTCATTAGCCAAAATAACTTGTTTATAACGCTTAAATAACTGTTTAGTTCTAAATAGTAGTTGGGAATAACGTTCAGTAAGTGAGTGGCCGACAGTTGTCCGTAACGTTGTTATTAGGTATCAATTTATATGTGATAATGAGGCTTTGGAACAGGCGCCGTGTTTCTTGTAATGTGACTGTCATTTATATGTTTAAAACGGGACGATATGTAGAAGATTATTTTAAGACGTCTTCGCTTGCGTGGATTATGGATCTCGTGACTAAACTATGGAATAAAAATATCTAAAATAAAAGTTGCCAAGTTACTCCCTAGTACATCAGCTAACTGCCAATAAAAGTCCTATTAAAATAGGTCCAGACATTCCAGAGATTAGCTGATACAAGCAGACAGACAAAATTATAATATAGTACAAACAGGCATATCATTTTATTCTTTATTCCAAAATAATAAGGTTGGAAATAGAAATCTATGAAAGAATCTTGTCTTCTGTTTTTAGTTATTAAAAGTAGCACTCCAGATTGACAGCGCTTCTATCGGAGATATTGTTGCTAAATCCTCAATTTCCAATTTCACTCTTTTAACATAATTAAGTGCATTTGCACTACTTAATATTTACATAGTAAAACTGTCCTACTTTCACCAGAAAAGCTACAATAAAGTTCTACAACAAAATAGTCCTAATCTAATCACAACACACAGTTAACCTAGTCCGAAGTAAAACTGTATCAAGTGCCCGCCCACAATGGCCGCCCACGCGCATGCGCAGCCTTCGCTTGCCGTTCATATTTACGTTTTTTTTTTTAACTTTTAGTACATATAACTTAGTAGGCTGGTAATTTGGATTTTAATGTACTTATGGACCAATTAGTTCGGGTGCAAGTGGGATGGCGATACGTGTTAAAAAGAGATGTATTGTGTGACTCCTGCGCAGTTTTTGGAAGGTTTCGTTTTTGTTAAATGCGGTTGATGTTAGACGTCTGTTCAATTTAGTTTAATCAACGTCTTTGTGTGATCCACAAATTATTGTTTCGGGTCGCGCGGTGACATGTGACAATCGTATGTTTGTAACGCGCACCCGATACAGATGAAAAACCTAGATTGGAGTCTTTTTTTTAAATAAATGAAAATGTTTTTGTATATTAAGTAGTGTCATATGAGTCCAATGAATTAAAAGCCGAGTTTATTAATGTTACTCCATATACATAGGCTGAAATTGTCACCACTGTAAAGACCGCTCCTTCAGATTCTGTAAAAAAATAACCCAAACAACAAATCAAACTCATTAGTCTACAGCAAAATTCCAAAATCCAATAGCCATCAAGACAAGTTTCCACTAATAAGTACCAAACTGACTACTTACATATTAAGTTGTAACTTGTCTCGCTGCAAGTAAGTTGCTCAAGTTGACAGGCGGGGGCGGGGCGCATCATTAGTGTAATGTGTATAGTACGCGCTGACCGCCTGTCATAATGTTCATCACACACGCTAAGCGAGGATTACTCGTGCAACTTGATGGGATAATATTAAAAAAGTTGTGAAATAAACTATTAAAAATAAAGTGTCAAAATTACATGGTAAAAAAACGCTTTCCTTTAAAAGAAACTATGCAATCTATGTTTTTTTTTAACAATGGTTTTAAAAGTTTATACATTTTTGAAAATTGGGATAGTACGATGCTTCTTCTGGATGCAGGTCACTTCCGATCGGTTGATCTAAAAGTTATTGGGGGAGGCCTATGTTTTGCAAAAAATGGGAATTATTTATCACTGTTTAATAAGAATGATATAAAAGATGTAATAACTATCGTGAGACATATTAAATTAACTAAAAATTACGATTTACTCACGTATATTAATGGAGAAAAGCTCTACTAGTTTCGAGCCACAAAGGGACTCTTCATCATGAGCAGCCTGCGCAGATACGGCTACCATGCGCAGCCTACAGAGGCTGAAGAGTCCCTCTGTGACTCGAAACTAGTAGAGCTTTTTTCCATTTATGTACGTGATTAAATCATGATTTTTAGTTAATTCATTTAAAAAAGTAATTTAAAAAACTAAAAAACCCGACTGCGTTTCTTTATAATATTAAAATGAAAAAACCCTAAAACAAGAAAGTAATCGTAAAATTTAAGCAGTCGGGACCCATTCTAAATATAAAGACTTTGTGAGGGCACATACGGCTTGCTTTCTAGAATGGGTCCCGACTGCTTAAATTTTACGATTACTTTCTTGTTTTAGGGTTTTTTCATTTTAATATTATAAAGAAACGCAGTCGGGTTTTTTAGTTTTTTAAATTACTTTTTTTATTTATTTATTTTTAGTTTTATTATTTTTTCATTTTGATATATCTAGTGTCACTCTGACAGTAAATACGAATCAAACGACCCCTATAAAGCGGAAATCCATCGAGTCGTTCAGGCTAGAGAGTGAGCAATATTCGAATTTGGCGCCAAAAATCCGCCATTTTGTTTTTTTTATTATTTTTATATATCCAGTGTCACTCTCACAGTAAATACGAATCTAACGACACCTCTCAAGTCAAAATCCGTCAAGCCGTTTAGGCTGCAGAGCGTGCCAAACAATTATACATACATACATACATACATACATACATACACTCGAAAAACATAACCCTCCTTCTGGCGCAGTCGGGTAAAAAACATTGTCAGAGTCAGTCAAAGATTTTTTTATGTATGTGTCAATAGTTTATTAAACAAACAGATATTTTAAAAACAACATTGTATTTTTTCTACATAACACACGAGTAGAAAATTTCAAAACAATAGCTTCACACACACAAACAAACAAACAAACATACATACAAATACACAATGTTGTTTACTCGTAGTGACTAATACGACCTCTAGTATCGATTAAGGAATCGATTTGTACAATCATCGAGATATCGATCTGATGTAACTACGATTAATTTTGTTTTAGAAGACAATGGGTACAGAATCCTTTGGTATATAGGTAGGTATCTACTAATTTTTTATTTACTGTGAAGTTTTTGAGAGTGTTTCTTTGATCTTGTGGTTGTAAGTGCTGTTTTTTAGCGTGAATATCTAAGTTGGTTGGTGTTCAGACAAAATACATTTAGTATTTTAGTTTATCGGGGCTCCGTGTCGAAAAGCAGGAGTAGGAACGGGGTTGTTTTTAGTCAGCAAGAGTTTGACACTCCCTCTCGCCTCGCCCAAGGCGGAAGAAGAAATTGGATGAATTTCCACCCACAAAAAAAAAAACCATCTATTGTAGATATTATAGAAAATTCTAGTAAGGAGCCACGTTTAAAAAAGCACAATTTTATTTTCTGTAACAAAAAGCAGTCGAATTTAAGAACACGATCAGTTACAATGAATCGATTAACAAGACAGTCGGATAAATAGGAACCTTCCATTACATTAACAAGAATATATACAATCACTGCGCAATAAAATAACTGATTTAACTTAATTGAAACATAATAAAATAACATTATTATTATATGAAACAATGTACACATTGTAGCATTACTTATATGTTATCTTAATAACGATGCGGACCGAAGCTCAAGGCGTGTGACGTCATCGTTACGTCAATACACCGATTATTGAGTGAGTAATTCCATTAGTTAATTGGTTGATTAAAAAACATTCGATTGAAATCAATAAGGAAGTGTGAATTGTTTGGTAAATGTACTCCAGTTTCCAAAAGTCTTATAATTTCGAATCAAGAGCAAGAGATGCGAAGCACGGTGGTTCGGGCTTGAAGCAGAATTAGGAATGGGGTGGTGTTTAGTAAGTAAGAGTTTGACACTCGCTTTCGCTTCACCCACAGTGGAAGAAGTCATTGGATGAATTGCTTCTCAAAAAAGCAAGAGACTTTACACTACTATAAAGCTACAATTTATTTTTATCTATAAAGTATATAGTAAGCTCTATATAACTAGCTATTAAAGTCCTTAACTTAGGTACTACAACTATGATACGCATACCAGCACAATACGGTTTAAAATCGGTAAATAACGGACAATCGCCTACTCGCCCTACTCAATTCTTGTTTATTCAATTTATTGGAAAAATACCCTTTTATGGAGACACAAATGGCTATGTTTTTTGGTTAAATTGATAGTTAATTTAACCAAAAAGCTTGTAGTACTACTGGCACAGTTTTTTTAATAGGCGGTACTAAGGCACTGAATGGTGGATTTTATGTTGTGCAGAATTTTTGCCTATTCAGATTTTTTCGATTATTGAGAAACTTCTAATGCATTAGAAAGTTTTATTCATAATATTCATTGAAAATCACGGTTTACTCACGTACATAAAGAAAAGCTATACTAGTTTCGAGTTACTTAGGGAATCTTCATCATGAGCAGCGTGCGTAGACGCGGCAACATCGCGCATCCTTCCAGCGATAGCTGTTGTACCCAAAATATGTGTCCATATTTATTTTATCATTGTAACAAGGATACATTTGACACAATTGGACAATGGCAAACTTACTGGAAAACTGTTGGTACAGTACCTTCGCGTTACAGTATCCTATGACACATCCACCTAAGTATTTCCTTCAGGCCACTCTTAACAACCGACCTTCTTCACAAAAATTACCTAATATATGTATAATAGCAGTATCTTACCCGAAGCCACAGAGCATAACTAACTAATGGTTGCCATGGTTACGCCACCATCCGTTGTTACGCACAGGGTGTTCGAACAATGGTTGACAGTTGACGACAACTGCTCGCTTCCTTCTTTTGTCAAACAAGTGGGTCGCTGGTCAAGGAATGTTGGGGTGTGGTCTCTTTGTCAGCGGTTTTTGAAGTGGTACCTATTCAGGTTTTTGTAATGTGGTGGCTGGTTTTGTTATTTAGGTGTATCGCTTTTAGTTTTGGAGTTAAGATCTAGAAATGTTTGTCTATTTGATATGGTGTAAAAATTGAGTTGAAAGCCAATTTAAGCAGCTTTTCATAGATACGTTTACTTTAAGCATTCATTATTTTAAAAGTAAGAAGTAGTTTATAATTTTGCCCCTAAGAAACGTTTCATCCTACCTACAATACAAAGAAAAGAAAATTCCAGAAAAGCCTACATTTTAAGTAACTTCGGCCACAGTGTAATTATCAATAATTTTACTGTACTTCCGCCGGCACTAGAACCGCGCCCTAACTCGATTGTCAATTCGCACCGCTAATATTTCAAAATTACTCAATATTCATTCAAGTATTTGACCACTAGTTTTTCACCAAGTAAATGAGCTAGATAGGAAATGCAACACTCTGTATCGTAGGGTTGCCAATACCAGTATACTTAAAAGATTTTGTACTATATTTGGAAAATATTATGGACTATAGTTGCTTGTACGTTGAAACTAGTTGAAATTTTGATTATACATAGAAGGGTGTAGAAATAAATACCTATTTATTCTATGTAACTTTTTGGAACTGACGTTTTTGCACTCAGCAGATGGCGCTGATGTAGCTTATGATCCTGTTTGACCAATCACTAAACCTGTCAAAAAGTAACATTAGAAAATTCACTGGGCAATAGAACTTAGCTCTCATAAGCTGAATCTCATACCCAAGCGTGATAGTTTTGATTGGAAAAAGAAATAAGGTTACATTATTTTTGTTAAGTAGGTACTTAATGGTTAGTGCCAGCCCTGACTCCCTTCACAAACTAGTACAGATACTTGGACAGGCGAAAATTACGCAAAATTGTTTACTAAACAACGTGTGGGTGTCGGCATTCGGTGCTCGGCTGAGGCATTTTAAGAACAAGTTGATATATTTGTCGCGAAATAGTGATAGTTGCTTAATTTACCGGCGTGAAGTTTATGGACGTTGATCCGAGATATCATGTTACTGAAAGTGTGGTTCGACCAATGGACAGCACTGACTGACACCCACTACAAGACATTGAACCGATTAGTAATTTACTTAAGAATATGTAGTTTACAGTAGAAATAGATTCGTCTGATTCGAAGGATTACAATTTCTGTTGTCTTCTTTTTACAGTTTCTATAGCTTTTTGTAAATTATTTCTCTATGGTATAAGTCTAGTAACGAGCTGACGGATCCCCTGATGGACACCTGAAACTGAGTTAGGCGTTACAAGTGCGTGGCATTTTGGGGGCTAGGAATTTAAAGGTTGTTATAGAATCGGGGATTGGGAAGATTGAAAGGGGAGTAATTGGGGCTTCGGTAACTTCACTCAAACACAACGTAAGCGTTGTTTCACGTCGGTTTTCTGCGAGGTCGTGGTATCACCCCGGTCGAGCCGACCCATTCGTGCCGAAACATGCCTCTCCCACACTTAAAATTCGATGATAAGGGTCATCATAAGGATCTATCAGAGTTCACCAGTCTCTGTAGAACGTGTAGTCCATTCCACACCCACGGAAAGAGTAGCAGTATTAACAATATTCTCTGCCATCTATAGTAGGTACAATCTACTTAGGCAATCCATTTCCTCAACTCGTAACAAGATGATACACTTCCGTCGTTACTGTAACCCGCAACATGTAATGCAACGAAGTCGTGGGAACGCGCGATGTCGTGCCGCGCCGCGCCGCGGCCTGCGCTCGCGTCCCGCGCCGCAATTACCGCGGGTCGCGGGTTTATCGCGACAAACGGTGCCGCGCGATTTTGTGCGGTGACCACGAGATTGGAGAAATGGGGAGAATTTAATCACAAGTTTTCTTTTCTAGACCAAATTAGGTAGTCGTAATAATGGAGAAAATTGACTGGATTACCTACATTGGACGGTTGGCACAGTGGTTGAGTAAATTGCTGCTGTGCAACTTAATTTACAGTGTACGGGACAAATTATCTGCGTGACCAATAATTGGTGGAGAAAATATTAGTGTTTTTTTAAAGAGGGAAAATCTTTCAATGACTTCCCGCCTTGGGCGAGAGGGAATGTCAGAATCTTACTGACTAAAAACCACTCCGTTCCTACTCTTGCTTTTCGAGCCGGAGCCCCGGTATACATGATCCAGTCTTTCCTACACCTTGGTAGATGGTTACCTCAGAAATCAGAGATCACGACCCGGCCGGCGGCGATCTACAAAGTGATTGTGCGACAATGCTCTGCGCGCGCGCATCTCATGTTTATGTTCCCGCCGTGTAAGGTATTTGATGTTAACATGTTCTCGGACTAATCTTAGGAAGACTAGTTTAATGGTTTTTAAATGTATTCCATGTTCTGATAATCGAACCTACACTCTCTTTTAATCTCGGTTCTAAATCTGCCGTGCCGTGAATGACTCATTCAGTGATAGTCCGTGATTCATTTCACTATACTGCTAGCGCCACCTAGTGTCTAAGTTAAAAATAAATCAATGAGGTTACTATCAAAAGTGTTCGAATACAATAAAAAATGCGGAGTTTTATGTCCGATAAGTACCTAATAAAAATGATAATAAAAAGCGATATTATATCATCTAAATGATTAAAATACCAAATGAATTCGGTCCATAATAACGGTACTAAAATTATCAATAGAATGACGTCACATTACTGTTATTGCCGATAGCATAGACGTATTTCGACGCTTCTCTCAGCTGCGATGGTGGTGTAATGGTCAGCATAGTTGCCTTCCAAGCAGTTGATCCGGGTTCGATTCCCGGCCATCGCAGATTCTTTTTGACTTTTTATATATTTTTTAAAACTTTTTCTAGTATTTTTATATTATTTTGATTGATATTTATGATTATATTTATAAGTTCATTTGAATTTTATAAGCTTACAACATCAGTTACTCGTAGTATTCTAAAGATCAATACTTGAATAAATTAAGTGATGAATATAAATTAGTTAAATTATGCAAGAATAATTTGAATAATTGTAGGCATATTGTAAAATAAATGATTATTTGTGTGAATTATTCACAGCTTTAAGCAATTTTGCGTCAACAAACTTAAAGTTCATAGGATTGCTATAATATTTTTAATATCTTTATTTAATTTTACAATTTTAATTAATAATATTTAAAAATAAGTAATTTATCTATTGAACTTTTATTAATTTTAAATCAACAATTTCCTAATTTTTTGATCTTAAAACGGGATATTTACCATGTTTATTACTTTTGTGAGTTTACGATATTTCGGCACTGTTGCAAGCGCCATGAGCACGGATGAACGAATTTATAATGAAATTACTAGTGACCAATGACCATGTCAGTTTAAAATTGATAAACCATCCTCATTTAAAAAGTAACGAAATAATGATACGTTTTAAACTTTAAAACCCGAGGTCATCACCCCGCACCCACAAACAATAGCATAATTATACCATACGAAGTTACAATGCACAGATTACTGAGTAATGCCTCTTTTTGTAACTTTGACCATGTCAGTTTAAAAACTTATATCTTCAAATTGATAAACCATCCTCATTTAAAAAGTAAAGAAATAATGATACGTTTTAAACTTTAAAACCCGAGGTCATCACCCCGTTACTACTGGGAAATTTTCACAAACAATAGCATAATTATACCATACGAAGTTACAATGCACAGATTACTGAGTAATGCCTCTTTTTGTAACACTCGAGCGGGCCAGATGTTACATTATAAGTCTATTTGTAACATTAACTTGAACTAAGCATTTATAAGTTATCTTTCTCCCATGGCAAGTTAAACCGTTTCTTTGGTCTAGTTACCGTGAGATTTCTGTTGAAATTCCGAGATTGGGCTAAGGTTAAGTTGGTTTTAAAAGTTTTGTTACTAGAATTTCAAATGGTGAAATGCTACTTTTGTGTCTGTTTTTTGGACTCTCATTAGATAGTTACTTCTTTTTTTTTAGTTTTCCTAGCAATCCGTTTACGTGGGCAGAATGTCCATTTTAATTTACGCAATATTATATCTGTAAACTAGACTTGTGTTTTTTGTTTGTTTACAATTCTTTTTCCAAGTGATATTTTTTAGTTGAGACTTATGTAATGATTTCAGTAGCTTATTCGCTCCTTTGCTACTACATTCGCACCTTTGCATGTGATTAACTGAGGAAAATAATAGTGTAAGTATAAATAAGTATATATAATAACAAACGTAATACCCAAAACATACATAATTTTAACTAAACTTTTACGTTCATATTATAAATTATTTTAGTGTTGAACGCGACTCTATACCTCCTGTAGTAATATTCGACAAAGCAAACTGACACGAAACAAAACGCTGTAGCTCACAAGGCCGTGACAGGAAATAGTACTTTATTTGTTGCTCTTTAAAGTTGATTTTACACTTAATGTTTTTGACTTATGTCTTTTCATTTCTAAGTGACAGAATAGGTTTATTGCTTTTGTTACGAAAGATAGTAAGTGTAAGATAATATTTTGAAGATTTGTGACTTTATTACTAAGTGCGATGGTTGAAATTAGGTTAAACTTAAAACTGTTTTAAAACTTTTCTCTTAGTACGTTAAAAACAAATGCAGCTATATAGGTTTAAATTCACGCGGACAGCATTTGGCTTTGATTTTGTATGTGACCCGTTATCTAGTTGGTATTGTTGATCGAAGGTGATTGTATATAAAAATACCTATGAAGCCTATGAAGGTGTTAAAACTGTAGCACAAACGGTAGTAAGTAGTTGTTGCATTAACAAGCAAATAAAATGTCATTTATGGACGCACAGGGCCGTATTTAGACATTTTTATTATTTCTTTCATATCCCTTTCAATAAATAAAGTCCTTAGATAACGCCATTCGCGTACAGCTACAGGAAAACATCCGATTTTATTGCAACACCTAATTTGGTAAATATTATAACGACAAGCACGTATGCACGTAGTAAGCAAAGAATTTACTCGAAACTCAAGGAGACATAAACAACGTAAACAATTTCCTACTCAGACTCAATTAATGCGAAAATTTAGATGCAGTGTACCACGTGACGTGGAAGCGCCATGTTGTGTTGAGTGCGCAGGCGCGAGATCTACCATATAAGGGCTGGAGCGCGCCGCCCTGCGCCAGTCGAGGCCGAGTGTACGCCGCTCAAGGTCACGCGCCTGCCAACCAGGGGTGACTGACTCATGTAAAAATTCACACTATCGAGTGAGATTTACGACTTTGATTACCCTAAAAGGCGTAAATACGGAAGAAAAAAATGTTTTAATGTGACGCGATGAGGATCATTATTATGTTGATGGATGGAAGGAATGAAATAATCGTAAATAAAATGTTTTTATTTTTATCTCTCGTACCCTTGCGGCCGGTCTTTGACTGCCATCCGTCTTGTTTGTTTACAAGTTTATCGATACTTTTGTTTTAAACAATTCGGGACGAGGGGAAATGTTTTCGTCGCTATCAATTAGTCTTCTCCGTTGAGTGAACCTCTCCGTGTAATCTCACGCTAAGCATGTTTGTTTATGCTCTAGAGAGCGTGTACGCTTGTTAAACAAGTCACGGAATCATTTCTTCAACAATTTGATGTGTGCTTAGAATAATTATGAGTAGTTTACACTGAATACATAAGTTACCAACCTCCCATTTCAAATGCGATCAAGATTTTGGAGTTTCTAATGATCTCTGAAGTCCTTCATACATTTCCTGTACTGCAGTTGAGTAATTTAACATTTTAATCTCATTACTAACTGATGATCTAAAAATATGAGCAAATGGACGCGGAAATAATGAACAATGAAATGATTCAAATCGTTTATTTAACCATGAAGCCACGAATTATGATCTAGACTTTAATGCACTTGTAGGAGATAATAAAAATAAATTAGAAGGCCTTGACATTGCCTTATATCAAGCATCGGAGCCTTGCCATGCGACAGGTAGCTGGTTATCACCATATATGATGAATGCGGATCAAGCCATCGCCTTGGAAACAGCATCGTGATTAGTTGATCATAATTTTCCGTATTCGGTGAATCATCTATGTTTCTTGTGTGTGTTCTATAGTTTTATATTGTTTTAAGTTTTATTGTTATATGTTTACGGCATTTTTATTGTGTTAAATGGTTTATAGTGGCGCTACTGACTGAGAGTCTAAGTATAGGAATGCCACTAGAGTTTTAGAGTCATTTGATAATAAAAAGGGATGAAAACATGACGTAAAAATAAGGATAGAGGATGATGGATGACTAGACGTGTAGGTAGGTACAGGGGATGAATTATTAAAGAGGGTTTAAAGAAAGGTGAGAGGTTTGTGAGGCTCATAGATAAGATACGGGGTTTAATATTACAAGAATAAAATGTTGAGTTTAACCGCCGTACTTAGAGGCATGTGATGGTTACTCAACCCAGTCCTTAGTAATTGTTTTCGATACAAAATCGTTAGTAAAGAATAGTCTCTGATCCGGAGTTGCGGACTTCCTAGCGGGCTTACCGTGGCTCCGACTCAAAAAGCAGGAGAAGGAACGGGGTGGTTTTTAGTCAGTAAGAGTCTGACACTCCCGCATTGGATGATTTTCCCCCCTCAAAAAAAAGTAAAGAATAGTTTAATTAATCATTAAATGTCTCCGAGTGCGTCAATACGAGTGATACTTATTTTTTATTGTTACAAAGCTTCTTATTGTTACTCTTATACGAAATGTCGTCATATTTGATTCATTTTATTGCCATGTTGACGTTATTGAGTTGAATATTTGTCATAGAGCGGAATAAAATTAGTATCTGTCTGCAAATAAAGGTGAAGTATATATAAAAGAATTTCAAAATACAACTTTAATAATATCAGGACATAGGAGTCAAATTAAAGTGGACAGATTAGTATTCATAGTAAAGGATACAAGTTTAATCACATCAACAGCCACGCTGCATAAACAGAGTTTTTCAAAAAAGACCTTTAATTTCTTCTTAATTAGGAACATTGTCGTGTAAACCGTGACAAATTCATCGCTTCTTTCAGAATTTTTATTCACATATCGTCCAATGTCTATAAGGACTTCCCTGGAGGAAGTTATTAAAATTTGACACGTTAATTATCTTTCGATGTTCGTACATTCTCGAAGCGATGTCGCTTTAATTAAACTTCGACTGAACAAGTACAGAAACTCTTGTGATTAAGGAAAATCATCTGTCTTTAATGTGATTACCTCATCACATCACATTACATTGTTTTCGTATATTAATGTAAGGTCATCTAGATCATAAAGCTAAGTAATTTAAACTTAGTTTTGTAGATTTTAGTCTTCTCTAAAATATTACTATAATAGTTTGGAATATTCAACAATTGTGACTAAATTAATTATTATGTTTTTCGGCTAACTCACGTAACTATTTGACGAGGAACTCGACTAGTTTTAAGCCATGCTAGAGGCTCATGTTTGAGATTCCAGGCTCGATGGGCGCAAAATTCGAGTAACGTGGAAGGCTCGTCATGGATATGAGCCTCTAGTTTGACTTGAAACTAGTCGAATTACTCGTCAAACAGTTACAAGAGTAAGCCGAAAATCTTATTATTAATTTAGTATGTCCCACGAAAGTTATAATAATCCCATCTCACAATACATTTAATATTTATAGATTTGAATTAGACATATTTGCAGATTTGAATCAGAAATCACATCAATGTTTTACTGATGCGACACTCCATCTTAATTTACGTCGCAAATACTCATGTCTGATTCAGAAACAATAGGATTCATAGCAAGACAAGTTTATCAATAATCTTTATAATGATATATTGTTGTTTTTAATTCAATAGATCATTTGGTATTGTTGGTCGTCGCTCGTGGCGTGTTGTGCTTTGACCAAGAACCTGTCTCTATGATTGATGGAGACTCTTAGACGTGACCTTCTTGACATTTTTTATCTATAGGAAGTACCATTGACCGTTTCAAATAAGGTAATGGAAATTGAGAAATAGTTCGAGCAACATTACTCGGAATAATATTTGGACTTGTCTGTTAGTATGTTTGTTTAACGCGAAAGTTTTGACAGATTCCCATTTCCTCTCACATTTCCGTTTGCTAAATTAACTGTCCGTACATTTAATGTCTAGACAAAAAACTAGTACATTCAGGAAACACGAGATTACTTTCGAAATAACAACCTTCGATGTCTTTCCGTAAACAGAACATTTAAATGGAAAATCTTGAAAACTACAATAAAAATATCAAAACCAGATTTTGGCAAAGGAAAGTGAGTTTATGATAAAAATTTCACTCGAACGAGAGTGAAACTAAAAAGCGTGAGTTGGCCTTGAACCTCGTACCTTTCCGGTTTGTCGGAGTATCGAACCTTTATTGAGTCAAGTGCATGTTCGCTTGATGTAAATTTTAATGCAACAGAGGGCCTAGAACGAGTTTGTTTTACGTTACGATCAACATACGTCTATGACGTTCAGCTCTCTGATTGGCTAGCTCCAACTAACCAACCAATCAAAGAGCTAACGTTTCGATTGACGTAAAATAACTCGTATTAGGTCCTATGATGTTCTTAATGTGACAATTTATGTATTATGATAAAGTCTGTAAGATATGTAAGAGTGGTTTACGATGCATACAGGCCCTGACTCAGAAATGTTAATTAAAAATAAGCAAGATGAGACTTTGATTAAATGCAATGCACGCTTGTTAGTGGAATATTCTGTATGATTGTTTAATGTGTGTGTGATAAAATTAAGATCTTCATCGCTCGCTGTTGTGATTCGTGTTTAATCAGTTAGAGACATCTTAGACTGGTTTTACTGTTTGTTTTAGAATTACTTTAGTGTTTAGTCAACAGGATTTTTTTGTTGAGTCAAAAAGATTTTGTAAAAACAAATTCAATAAACACTTGCGGTATCTTGTTAAACTTGTCTTAAAGTACTTGTTAATTTATGTAAATTGAATTAACTAATACTACTTTAATTAACTAATTAGTAGATGTTAATCGTTATCTGCGGTTTGTAAATATTAAAAGCAACTCGTCCGTGTAATGGGTGTAATTAAAAAAAGGAAATGGCGACGACCACAGAGTATCGCATTGCACGGAAGTCGCCGACACGGCATGGCATTTAATTAGGTCATTACCGTGGGTCAATATGATAATTATGGGTATTCGTAAACGATTCAAGATAATAAAACAGCGGATATATTGAAAAAATCTCATATTTTTTGTAATGTGAAGATGTATTTTTAACATTTTAATTTTGAAACAGTTCTGAATACGGCCCTGGACTTGTTAAAAATAGATTTCAATTAAGAATGTAGAATCAATATAGTGTTAAAAATATACTCTACTGGTGTTAATTGGAGACATCTGCAGAACTGGTAGTGTTGGGTACAAATATCTTAAGTAGGTAGGTACTCGTAGGTAGGTGACACAGGTATTACTCACGTGTGTTATAATATAACACTAGGTTATTACGATTCCCATTTTATTGTAATGGAAGCCCAAATTATGAAACGTATGCTTCTCATAATTATGGGTTCCGTTCATGGCTTGAAACTAGTCGAGTACCCTTATCGAACGTACAGGCGTAAACTGTTTAACCTAATTAATTTAACATTGTTCAAAATTCCTAGTTTACTTTATAACAAAATTGGATTGAAAAGAAATACTGGCGATAACAATAAAATAAAAACAATCAGTATTAAAAAGATCCACTGCATCTACACCGTCTTGTTTCAATTTCACCAGTTCTACTGCTGTAGGTGTGAAACCTTGAACTAATTGATTAAGTTCGACTCACAATGGATGATTAGGATCGACGTGTGTCGATAAATGGCCGCCTGTCGCAATCTCTTACCAAACATTAACTAGATACGGTTACTATCTTACGTAGGATGAGCAGCATTCATTTAATTTTGGTCTTTTCTTATTAACATCTCATCTGTTTGACTGTTTCATCTAGACACACGGCAGTGTGTCCGCCAAGTTCGTGCAAAAAAACCGACACACCGGCCGTGGGTTATATTACACGAACCATTTCGGGCCAAGTTCGACCCACCTATAACTCAAAATCTATTTTATCTACGCATATGAAATTTCTAGTATCTATCGAGATCTACTTACTTATCTAAAATACAAAATTTCATTAATGTACCTATTGTAGATCTTGAGATATTGACGTCAGAAAATCGCTATTTTTACTATACACTCACTGACTGACTCACTCACTCATCAAAAACCTAGACCACTTCCAATAGTCGTATTGACTTGAAATTTGGCATGGAGGTAGGTCTTTAGGTCTAAAGGAAAAAATCTGAAAATGGCCAAGTGTGAGGTTTAAAAATAATGAAGGTGTAAATTCATACCCCTAAGGAACTAAAACAAAAAAATTATCTATATTTTCCAATGGTCGTACCGACCTAAAATTCGTTACGAAGGTTTGTATTTAGTCAAAGTAAAGTAAAATAAGAAAAAAAGAAAATAAACCTTACAAAAATAAATGAAATCCCACCCAAAACATAAATGTGAAAGGATGCCAAGTTCGATAATATTGGAATGCTTCGCCTATAAAAGAAGTGAGATCTAAATAAGTACCAAGTTCCATACACAGACCTCAGTTAAAAATGATATAACTTGGCAAGTTTTAATAGAAAATTATATACTTGACTCATTGCGTTTAGTAGGTTTATAACAAAGTGTGTGAAAACTTGCCAACTTGTTATATCATTTTTAACTGAGGTCTGTGTATGGAACTTGGTACTTATTTAGATCTCACTTCTTTTATAGGCGAAGCATTCCAATATTATCGAACTTGGCATCCTTTCACATTTATGTTTTGGGTGGGATTCATTTTTCACATCTATGTGTCGTGTTTGTTGTTTGGTTATTCGATCTTTCGACAAACTTTATTGGTTGTTACGATATGTGTGTGTGTGAATAAAGCTTTACATCTATATTTGTGTCTACACTTAGTTTAAAATGTGCAATGGAAATGAGTTTGCAAAGTTCACACAAGGCCTCACAGAAAAACGACGTGAAACAACGTTTGCATTGTGTTTTGTTGTGTGAGTGAGGTTACCGGAAGCCCAATTTCCCTCTTCCCAATCTTTACCCTTAAATTGCTATCCCCTAAAAAGCCGGCAACGCACTTGTAACGCCTCTGGTGTTTCGGTTGTCCATGGGCGGCAGCGATTGCTTACAATCAGGTGATCCGTCTGGTCGTTCACCGGCTTATACCATATACAAAAGAAATAAAAACATTTCCAAGTTTACCGTTTTATCTTTTTGATTGAATGGCTATTAGGCTTTGAGTAGCTACATGAATTATTATTGTTTTGTCTGTTTTAACCAAACCGGTATCATTTAAAACATCCTTCATTATGTATTTTTCTCCAATAATATTGCTATTAAAATTAAGCTCACAATTATTTAAATCACTTTTACATAGTACATACACATACATTACCTCACGCCTGTCTCCCATGGGGGTAGGCAGAGACAGTGGAACTCCAATTGCTATGATTTTTTTACATGGTAAACTAACTCAAATCATCATCATCATCATCATCATCATCATCATTGTTACATGACTATGACTCTCGTATATCACAACCGGTATCAAAATTTTTCAAATTCTTCGCAACTTTCCCGATGACTAAGTTATCTTCAAAAGGAAATGTAGTTCTTGTTGTTTCGGCTTATTGTTTCAATGATAACGGGTGTGTTGTTATAAAATGTTTATCGTGTAATAAATGAATCATCACGTTTCGTTGCTTGCTATCACAATCCTCGTGGGTTTCATGTGGGTTGTGTTGGTGAAGCGTTTCGTTTTCTATTAGTTGCACTGGAATTTTAATATTTTAATTTCTTTCATTTATTTATATCTTAGATTTTGGAGTTACTTATCTCAGGGTAGACTAACTAACTATAGTTGTACTCACACTTTGTGACATGATACTCTTATTACAAACCACTGAGGAACATTCTTCCTCAGAATTAATTTAAAGAGTATGCGTCTCTTTTGTTTAAAGGGAATAATGAAATGTCTCCTCCCTGGGGGAGACGAGGCGGAGTGTTAGACTATTACTGATTAAAACCCAACCCATTTTCCATTCCTATGTCGAGTCCTGGAAAAATATGAATGTTTGTCTTCTTTCTTGGAGAACATAAGAGATGACTTTGTGTCATTCAGATAGGAACAAAACACTTGGCTTTTTGTTGTAGTCAACCAGATATTTATTACTTTAACAATATTCGAATTCTTGTTATTTTTTATAATTCTGCGAATAACAAGAAGATGGATGAAGTAAAATTAATCAGAGTTTTAACACCTGTTCTGGTGTAAACATGAGATCATTGAACAGACAGAAATATATAAAAAAATACATATAAGTATAAAACTTGTGAACATGACGTTAGCACCTTTAAAGTACATGTAGGTATTATTAATCTTACACCTTATGACATGAATAATTTAGTTTATATGACAATGTTGTAAAGTATTGTGTGTGACTGTCTGGTTGGTTGAATGACTACAGCTGCATCAGTTCTCGGGTCGGGCAAAGTGCAAAATGATTTGTTTTTCAAGGTTTTTAGCATTTCTCAGTACATAGGTATATAGGCTTTTCTCAGAATATAGGCTCGTTTCTGGAATTGTGTCCAGTAATATGGTAATAGACTAACCCTCTATTATATGGGACTCAAAACGTAATGGTATAAACGGGGTATTTACACTTTTAAATTAGGTTCAATTAAGTATACACCTTTAGGGTTAAAAGACGTCCCCTTGCATGGTAGTCACTTACGAACACTCGATCAAAGAGGTTAATTTATTTATTAAGAAAAATGTTCAAGTTCCTTCATTTAACCCAAGTCAAACAGTAGCCAAAACTTTAAACTTAATAAGTACTTCGTGTAAAATGACTTCCTCAGCGAAATCGATAATTATGAGCAAAAAAATATTTCAACATATAATTACGCCTACATGAAATTAAAAGTAATATACAGGTAAACATGTAGTATCGGGCCGTGGGTAGGCAGGCCTTGGTATTAACTGCTTCATTATAAGTATCAATATTACGAGCTATACTGGACCAACGAAAATTTCCGAATTCGATCAATAAAACCCATAAAATGTGACCAGTGCTTAAAACAGTAAACAATAACTTAATAATATGCTGAACAGAATTTGCTTCGACAAATGATATGATATAATGTCAGTGCTGCCATCTACCGGCAGCTTTGCTCGCAATTCTTAAAGTGAACCTTCAGGAATCAGTCTATCTACTAATAAAAACTACGTACAAATTTGTTGATCAATTTTTAAGTATATCCCGAATAGACAGACAAACGACAAGGATTTTTGAATGTCCAGTATTATCAACAATTTCGCAATAAACAAGTAATTTCGTGAAATCTCCATAATTATTTGATAAGTTTCGCGAAATGATTGTTGTTTTTGCGAAATTGTTTCTTAGTGAAATGTAATGACATTATGTGTGAGTGGGTAGGCAGAGTGGGCCTCGTCCTCTGTATAAAATGGCTGCGTTAATATATTAAAACATTTGCATTTTACTTTCGTTTTACTATGCACTGGAGGTAGGTATTGGCTAAGTAAGTTGCAAAATTCATAATAAATTATTTTGTTTAAATGTTTGTTGATTTTAGTTTAAGTAAATTCAGTTTTAGAGGAGTCAGTTCTTAGTTTTTTATTTACAATACATAGATATACAAACAATACATATTTATTTTGTATTTATCCTCTATGTACGATCATTTTGACACCTTAACAGGACTGTACACCCGTACCTGCAGTCTAGCGTACGAGTTACCGGGGCTCCGGCTCGAAAAGCAGGAGTAGGAACGGGGTGGTTTTTAGTCAGTAAGAGTCTGACACTCCCTCTCGCCTCACCCAATGGCGGAAAAATCACTGGATGATTTTCGCCCCATAAAAAAAGACAAATCAAGTAATCGAAATAATTATAACAAACATTATTTTACCGCGTAAAACCGCGGCCAAAACCATAACATTTTTGCAACCATTAAACAAGCGACTCATCAATTAGAAATAGTTTAATTTCCTTTACCGATCAAAGCTATAATAATTATCAAACATTAAGATATAAGTCATCCTAATGCTACATTTGCAGACAGGTAGCCATCATGCGCCGACGCAGTAATTATACACATTTTATTTGAAACGATTTAGTTTATATGTTCGTGTGTTACGCAAAAACAACTGGACTGAGATTGATTGCTGTAATCATTGTAATAAAGTTGATAGATATAGTTAGACTTTAAGTAGTGTCTGACAGTATTTTAACTGTTTTTCAAGAGTATTTTGTACTTAGGATTCATGATTTAGGTAAATCTGTCACTTACTGATGCGCAAAAGCGAGGAAATGTTTTATAAAAATATAATTTTATTATAACTTTCGTGAGACATACTAAATTAGTTATTATGTTATCGGCTTTCAAACGGAACTATTGGACGAGAAACTCGACTAGTTTCAAGCCATGATAAAGGCTCATATTCATGAGCAGCAATCCGCGGCACATGACGCATCGATTGTCGCGCTGCTACTGATAAAAAATAAATATTCATTTTTCAACTGTTTCTATTAAAAATAATGTGCAATTTTACGGTATTAATAGAGATGGATTATGTAAACTTACCTCTAGACACATTTTTAGAGTAATATAGCGTCATAGTTTTGTTATAAAATAATTTTAGACAAGGACAGTTGTTAAGTTAAAATGGAACCCTAAACTCAGATAGATATAGATCAAATCTAAATGGACACAGACAAAAACTAGTACTTATCTAAATCTTAAAACAAAATGCACAACACCTAGCATTACTGCTGATCCTATTATACAATAATAGCCATGTTACAATGTGATAAAGCACTGGTAAACGGCGCTTAGTTGTAAGGTATGTAATTATTGATAATTTACATCTATTACACACGGTGCCCATCGGTCGATTTGCATTAAAACTGCTTGACAAGCCATTTTGATTTATTTGTCTGCAGATGTCAGGTGTCTGATTAAGTATACTATGTTAGGTTTCGTGGTTTCGGCTGATCTATTTTTACATAAGGATTTAATTATTTAGTTTAAATAGATGAATTCCTTCATTCAATGTTGTTAAGCTTAAGTAATGGTTCAAAATCAGTTTTTTTTACAAACATACAAGTTCACATACACATAACACCCATACCCGAAACAACAATTTGTAGGTCACACAAAGAGTTGTTCCGTGCGGGAATTGAACCCGCTACACGTTGCGCGGCAGCCGGTCAATTAGCCACCTGATTCTGAACCATTTAAGGACCTTCTTTATGACCAGAGGATACTCCTTCATGCTAGACCAGGAATTGGAGATCGCAGTTTAAATGGTTCAGATACATCATTCCCAGTCTATGTCAAATGCGTTGAAAAAGAATCTACTATTGCAATGAAGCATACAGCTTAACTTGTTATCACAAATTCTCATTCACCTAATCAAACAATTTTCAACATAGGTACAATAATGACTAGTCTACGTTAATAACTTGAAACAATATTATGATCATGTTGGCGCCATTGTCCACTACAGACCATAGTCATATAGCCACAATATTATGCTAGGCTACAGCCAGAGATCCTAATGAGATAAGCTCCATACTAGAATTGCGTGACCTTTGCATCGCCTTGGAACAATTGCTCGATAGCTTATCGATTCAATAATAATGAGTTCTTAAGTGGAAATCGCGATAACGGATAGTTTTGAATAATTCCATAGTTGGACTTGATCTGTCGTCACCTATATATATAACTTCATGTCTGTCTCCCATGGGGGTAGGGAGAGACAGTGGACCGTCAATTGCTACGAAGCTTTCATACTTCGTAAGCTTCTCTTTTTATGCATGCTCGTCGGTTAAAGGTGCTTTTAATTTGGCACTTCTTTAATATATCTCATCTTGTCTCTATATATCCGTTACCTACATAGGTACATATTATTAGATTTACACAGCTTTGTGTCATTGGGATGGTCAACTAGACTGATTAGCATACGGAGCTAACGAACAATAACTATAACAATTGCCTCACTGGTTGAGTAGACGCAACGCGACTGCCGGGCAAGGGGTTTCAGGTTCAATTCCCGGGTCGTTTGTGAGTTTGTGTATTTGGGTGAATATTTGTTACTCAATCATGTCAAAATAACTGAAAGAACATTGATATTTTTTATGAATAACACGTAAGATACTTTTTATTCCACCAGAGCGCGAGTGTAGCCGGTGGCAGAGGCTAGTTATCATATACAGTACGGAATAAACATAGGTATTATAGTTTGAGACCAGATCCATTTTTTTCTATTATCATATTTAAGCTCGTGTTTACTAGAATAACAGTCGTTTGAGATCTTAATTAATACCATATTTATACCACTTGAGGTTAGTGAGTGGTTTTACGAGCAAAATATTGACTTTAATTTAAATTATACGTACAATGGCAAACATACTTGAATCTATGAAAACATATTTAGATTTAGACCATTTTGGAACAAAGTTTTATCATAGTTTGACTGAGTTGTATTCGAAATTCGGATTGTCGGAATAAAAGCATTTTAGATACTACTGTATTTTAATTAAAAAAATCCCACACTAGGATTTTCTCCTGTGTTGTGGGTGCGTTTACAAACATACAAGTTCACATACATCACACCCAAACCCGGATTTTAGTTAATTTAGTATGTCTCACGATAGTTATTATAAAAATATATGCAATAAAGTCCTCATACAAGTAGTTTTAATACACAACTTTGTCCATCATTGGCTTGTCATATTTTGAATAGCATCTAATTGAATATAATACAGTTATTTATTATCATCGTTTCCTGTGAGACTAGGGGAGAGGACCCGAACACTTACACTAGCTATTCAAATCATTCGACCTTCAATACTGTCGGTCTAGTTTCAAATACAGTCGTGAATAAACAGAGACAGACAGACATAAAGATCGATAATTTTTATTTGCACACAGATAATATTTGCAAAGCCATTGCAAGTTTTATTATTTCACATATTGTTTCATTTGTTTAAATAAACTTGAGTTTTTGAGCAGTCAAGGTCGGGTTGGGATGCTCAAGTTGATACTCGTATTATAATTGAGCAATCAGAAACATTTACGTAGATCTCAAATCAGTATTAATATGCAGAAGAATCAAATTTTACCTATATGATTTATGGCACATGAAGTCTTCGTCAGGGTTTCTGTCGAATCTGATAAAGACTTAGGAAATATAGAAAATATTGTCTTACCTAATCATGACAGAACTTATCTGTAACAACTTCTGCATTACCTGATTGTATTCATCTCTGACAGTCTCCTAACAACATAATTTTCCTTTTGTTACAGCACGCCAACGCAGTACGTGACTCAGCCCGTTTGATCCTCGACTCCCCACAGCCAGAATCTGAAGATGCCCTCACCCTCGCCAGGGCACTCCGCACCCGACCTCCTGTCAACATGCTCCCTGCAGCCAAAGCCGGCACATTCTTCGCCAGAGACAATCTCTCCAACTTCATCGACTGGTGCCGCAAAGCCCTCGGCATCCTCGAATGCCTCCTCTTCGAAACTGATGACCTTTGCCTCAGGAAGAATGAGAAGCACGTCGTGTTATGTCTTCTAGAAGTTGCAAGAAAAGGAGCAGTTCTTGGCATGCCAGCTCCTTTGCTGGTGCAGATGGAAAGGCAGATTGAAAGAGAGTTGGCAGGAGAAGAGTTACGGCCTGATGACTCAGCCCTAGGACTGGTGCCTTCAGGGCCTCAGCCGCAACTAGTGACTAATGATTTGAGGAGTTTGGATGAGAGGGTGAGGGATCTTGTGGAGAGGTGCTCCTGTCCTACTCAGTTCCCGATGGTTAGAGTGTCGGAGGGAAAATACAGGATTGGCGATACAAGGCTTCTGATCTTTGTCAGGGTAAGTTTCACCTTCATAATTAGCTTATCACTGTTTTTAAAACAACTATCCGATTTCAATACTATTCCCATTAGTTACAATATCAGCCTTAACGTTCAGTAAGTACAGATGCATAAAGGAGACAAAACAAATCGCAGACAAAATAAACAAAATGGAAAATAAAGAACAGCAACTTCCAAGTGTGTCTGGTAGGGTTGAATCAATTAAGCTGCTCCCGATGTAGGCTTAAATGAGATTTCCTGTCTAGACAGCACCATTAAACCAGATGACTTGGGGAATTGTCTGCCGTTCATACAGTATTGTTTCTGAAGTGCCATCGTGATGTTCTCGTGCAATAGTGTGAACAGAAGTGTTTCGCAAATACGCTCCGGTCCTGTCAATAATCCGATTGTATTGAGATATTATGAAGAGTCTTAAAGAAATCGGTTCTTGGAAGCCCAAAATCATTTTCGATGTAAATTGAAGTACCATTCTTGAGCCTAATCGTGACTTATAAATTGATTAAATAAACATAAAACTGAATACGGTACTTAAGACCAATATAATTCACATAATACTCGTAATACCAAAAGCACTGAGAATAATAATTCTGTCACAGAATGACGTTCTAAATGCAAATACCATAACTCAGTGGACAGAGGACGCCTGCGCGTGCGCGGATCTGTTGCAACGATATTACGACACAGTTTACAATGCGACTCAAAGGATCCAACACGTTTGTTTAACCTGAAATGTGAAGTGCACAGTGCAGGATCTGGGGATAAATATTGCTTATGTATCTTGTTGTCAGTGAAGATGTTTTGGTACTTAGAAGTGATTAAAGGGATGAAAGGACAATTAGAATAGAAAAAAGCAAAGCAATTGTTTGTGACTTTGTAAAGTCCAAGGCCGAAAGAGTCCTTTTGTATCAATTCAGGTTGAAAGCAAGATTATGTCTTAAATATTTTTCTTCATCTTCATAGTTTTTACATGAGAATAAACATAAGTTTTCACAAACTCCATAATATCAAATAATCAATAAAAAATATTAGCTTTGTTTGTTGTATCTAAAATGGCATTTAAACAAACAAAATCCATTTTCATTCAAATATCAAAACATTACCAGTAAGTCAAGTAACTCCGTTCCAGTAGCAAACAAAAAGCACTGCATTAATTTGCACTAAAAATAGAACTCTCAAGCGCCTTTTAATGAAAAAAAAAAACTATATTCACACAACCATTAGCGCCAAACAAGCTTGACTTTTAAGGTCACACTAATAGTGTTCCAATTCCTTTGACGACGTATCTATGATTCATTCTATTCGATTCCTTCTTTGGTCAAATCGAATGGACGTCTCATTGTAGAAAACGACTTTCGACCTTATAGCTGCCATTGAAAACTGACTCCGTGTATCAAATAATTTATATTAGGAGGCAGGTCAGTTTACACTGGATTATCTATCAGATCCAAATTTAGTGAGACCTCGAATTAGGAACAAGTGTTTAGAAGGGAGGGGTCAGTTTATGTTGGATCTTATCTATCGATCCATATTAAGGGATGCAAGGCTAAGAACTAAATGAAGGCGGATCGAGGTCACCAGACTCGTATTGATTGGGACTATCAAGGCAGCATTCCCACGGTATCAGCGAATCTTTATTTGGAATTTCTAATAAACGAGTACTTGAGGGGTCAGGTTATGGTGGTCACTTTGTTTGGGCCATGTGGTCTGGTGTAAAGTGGTCTACAATGGCCTCATGCTCTTTAAGTTCAAGCACGGGATCGGGTTCCAAATTGAATGCACTCTCTAGTGCTGTACATCTATTAGTAGTGGCTACTTCAAAGTAAGAGCTGCCACACAGCGCGGTTTATTTATGGAGTCGTTGAGATTGACCGCCAATTGGAACTAGGATATTGCAGTAAAGATTTGTTTTCATGTCAGTAAATAAGAAGATTGATGGTTTTGGAGTCTCATAAATGAATCACAGTTATTTACCGACTTCCAGTCTTTAGAATGATGCGCTGTATCCATTTGAGAAAACCAAATAAGCGTATTTTTTAAAGTGTACATCGAACACACGTATAAAACAGAACAACCGCGTGTGGGAACTATTTTTGCAATATGAATGAAGGATTCCCTGAATAATTTAGTTAAAATCACACTTAAGTTTAAATTTTATTAATGTAATAATCTTTTTTCCACAGATCCTCCGCTCCCACGTAATGGTTCGCGTTGGAGGTGGCTGGGACACCCTCGCCCACTACCTGGACAAGCACGACCCTTGCCGGTGCCGCGCCCAGCACCGCACCTCTCTCTCGGCTCGCCTCGCCCGCCCCAAGCACGACCTGGCCGGCGCCACCGTCACCTACGAGAGACCAGACCCTGGCCCCACCTCCCTGCCCTACACCAAAACCGAGCCAAAGAGTTACGAACCAATGTCTCTGCAATACAACCCCAAAATCTACAACGAAGAACCGAAGTCTGGACACTATTTATCCAACCACAGACTGAACAGTGATGCTCCCACCAGTCTGCCGTATTTGGGAGAATTGGACAGAGCTGCTTCTCCGAGTAGGAGGCATTTGGCTCCAAGGGCAATGAGTCCAACTAGGAAATCGTCATCTCCGGATCGAAGGACCAAGATTGTGACATCAAACCACTTGGTCCCAACTCCTCATGGGATGAGGAATAAGAGTCCTAGGCCAGTGTCTCCGGCTCCTGCAGCTGAGAGTGCTTCTGACAATGGATCTGAGGTGTCTGATGAGGGATACAGGAGTCTGGGCGTGGTGGCCGGGTCTACACAAGGATCTCCTTCCACGAAGACTACGAACAGATATTCGTTGCACAGCCAGAACTCGATTGAAGACGCAGAATTTAATGGTAAGCATTTTTTATTTAATGCATAATTAGAATTAAAATGTTAACAAATGTCATCCGGATCCATACAATTTACGTGATTGTCGTTTAAGACATGCGGTCAAGCGACAGATACGACATACATTACACATGTCGATAATATAAGGTTCAAAATTGCTTGCTGTTTCCATATTTTCCTTATAACATCATGATACTCCGAAAATATTTCAAATTCCAGGCCGCCTTAATTTAAATGGGAGTGTTGCACTGTAGTCTAGAATCTGGAGCGAGCACTAATATTTCCGAGTTAGGTCTAATTAGTGACCAAGTGGATGTGACATTGGTATAAATATTGATTGCCTTTGTGTCTGACCTGTGACTTGGTGTCATGGATCATTTTGTTGTTTCCTAAAGATCAAATGCTAGGAATGATACGTTGAATCGTACAGCAAACTTGATGAAACAGATAAATCTTAGTGCTTACTTCAATTGCAAAACAAATATAATAATTAAGTTAAAAAAAGGCAAAATACATAAAAGTATTTCATATTTATTTACTAAACTATGCATTGTTCGAAGTGAGAAATGCATCAAAATAGCAAAGAGAAAAACACCAATGCAATAAAACATAATAATAAATTCAAGAGCTAAAACAAAAGCGAGTTCACTATATTAACAAATTAAGTGCTATATTTGTCCACTCCTAATGGCTCCTCATTATAAGTTTCTTACCATTAAGAGTCCGGATAGTTTCCACTGTAACCTTTCGACATTTGTGCAAATATACACTAGCTACATCTATACTTATAATAAATCTGTAGAGAGGTCAATTCTGTACATGAAATATATTTCCAAAATAACTATCAGCGGGTGATTAGTGATCGATACTGACGCCAAAAATGCAATCAGAAAAATGTTTGTCTGTCTGTCTGTCTGTCTGTCTGTCTGTCTGTCTGTATGTTCTTTATAGAAACAAAAACCACTCGACAGATTTCAACGAAACTTGGTACAATTGTTCTTCATACTCCTGGGCAGGTTATAGTATACTTTTCATTACGCTACGATCAATAGGAGCAGAGCAGTGAAGGGAAATGTTGGCAAAACAGGAAAACTTACTCCAATTTTTAAGCTTCCGTCGCGTTAATGGTTAAAGCTGCAGCCTTAATGGTTAAAGCTACACAGAAATCATGTACGACGGAAATGTTCTCCTTAAAATTGTTTAAAAAATATGCCTCGACAGCAAATGTCTATCTTTTATGGTTGACTCACAATAACACGTATAACTCCCGATAGCTTAGCAGTTTGGAGCTTATATTTGTCTATTCTTACGTTTTTAACGCTCTTATTCATTAATTGATATTATAATAAATCTGTAGAAGGGTCAATTCTGTACATTGAAAATATTGAAAGAATAAATAGCAGGGGGTGTGTTGGATTGATACCAAACCCAAATATGTGATTTTTTTTCTGTCTGTCTGTATGTTCAGGCATCACGTAAAAACTAACGGTTCGATTTCGATGAAACTTGGTATAATTATGCCTTATTATCCTGGTCATAAAATAGGATACTTTTTATCATGGAAAAATACGTAGAAAAATATCTTTATTTTTCAGTTTTATTCTACAGAACGCGAGCTCAACAGCAGTAGCTCAATAGAGTGATCTCCTTAATTATTATGGGCCTCGCCGTATTTGGGTCCAATCAATAGATATTTATAAGATGTCATTGTCAGAGTTACACAAAATGGAGAAATAAAACTTCCACGCGAAGACCGACATCCGCGCGGACGGAGTCGCGGGCGGAAGCTAGTATTTGTATAAATGAACAGACAGATAGAACCACAATAATGTGACAATACTGCAGATGGACTACAAATAATGGGCTAGGTGACTGATGAATTATCTTAGAGATCCACAGTCTTTTTTTTTTTTAAATAGAAAGTATATAATATAGCTTGGAAAAAGTCACATTGGAACTTGCAGTTGGTTGGTTTAAACTTCCGGGCTATTTTAGAACATCTTAAAATTCAATATAACATATTACATTTAACACTGCAACTGAAGACATTTCCTCAAAACTGCATCAGCAGACATAATTGAGCAACACTCTTGTTGACAGACACTCAGACACTTCTCTATATATGTTGTATCTATATGTTATACGTTGTAGTATTTACATAGCGTTGTGCAAGTTTCAGCAACAGTCATTGTTTGTTATTGAAACGTTGCTGCCAACAGACGTGCAACCTGAACGAATATGTACTCTTGTAGTGTGGTGCAAAATGTAAGCGATAGCGATTTGGGGAAAAAAAATAGGTTTTTAATTCGTTTTTCTTAACGCGCTTGGATACTTACCGTAAACAAGCGAATAGTGATGAGCCAAAATATTGTCTGTTTCCATAAAATTAGCTGCTCGTTCCAGTTTTAGATAATTGCAAGGAGAAAGACCAGAAGGAATTGGAATATGTGCGATGATACAACACAATATAGATTCCGTGTTAAAATGATCGAAAAATCGAATACAATGTTACTTAAAAAAACCGATTATATTATTAAACTGTAGACGAGATTCTAAATACTTTGTTTAACCAGACCATTGTTCCATAAAGAAAAACAACATAATTTCACTCTACCAAAAACTATAACAGCAAATCGCTGTAACTTATGACTCACACCACAATCGCTGCCTCTAATAACTTGCGCCCATCCTGCAATTATTTTCGCAACTGGTCGCAGCAGTGTACCGTTAAATTGCAGTGTCCTCACTGAATGAGTGGCAGCACTAGTAGTCAATGGATATATTTAGGTAATACACGTATTTAGGTAGTCTAGAGCATCTAGTATTCAGTAGGTGTAAGTAGTTTAAACATATTGTATACGAGGTATTGGTCAAGTTTGGTATAATAATGTATGTCTAAGTAAAAAATGCAGTACCAGTGCAACTGTAGTAAAGCTTGGCTTTAAAGAAATAGAATCGTTAAGCTGTACTAGACTACAGTCGCACTGTTACTGCATTTTTGTTCTCGGACAGTGTATACTCATATTGAACTTGTGTTGTGATTGAAACGTCTGAAGAAAAATGTCTATTATGTTTAATTTTTGTCTCTTCGACATGGCAGAAGTCGCCATAATCTCACTTGGCCCTTTGGTAGGTGGATTAAAAACTTTAAATATTTATATGACAGAGCGTATTGCTCTCCGCTAGTCTATATCAAATCCGGAGCTGCGAAATGACTAGCGCGCTCTGGCTTGAAAAGCAGGAGAAGGAAAGGAATGGTTTTTAGTCAGTAAGAGTCTGACACTCCTTCTTGCCTCGTCCAAGGCGGGAGAAGTCATCGGATATTTTTTCCCTACAAAAAAAAAAAGAAAAAGAAGTCTATATATTAAATGTTTATTATGATACCCGTGGAAAGAGTAGAGATGGTAACAAACGTATCTTCTCAGTCCTAACCACAAGGCTTAACACATAACTCGATACACATAAAAAAGACAATTAGCACGAGTCTAGCCAGATGTGACCTATGTTTACACATTCTTTAGATCTCAGTCACGTCACATATAAGGCGATCGTGGACAAACATACATACATACATATATCTAGGTATAGTATTGCACAATGCTAGTGACATTCATACAACAAGCTTGATAATATTCTATATGAGCACATTCCATCATTGTTGGTACAGTATTGGTAATGTAATGATATCTTGAGATAAAGACATTCTTTACATTTATTTTATAAATAGTTTTGCAATATTTTTTATGGTATAAGCCGGTAAACGAGCTGACGGATCGCCGGATGGTAAGCAATCGCCGTAGCCCATGGACACCCGAAACACCAGAGGTGTTACAAGTGCGTTGCCGGTCTTAGGAATTTAAGGGTTGTTGGGAAATCGGGGATTGGAAAGATTGGGCCTCCGATAACCTCACGCACACAACGAAACACAACATGACCGTTGTTTCATTTCAGTTTTCTGTAAGGCCGTGATATCACTCCGGTCGAACCAAAGCATGGCTCTCCCACACTTAAATTTATTTGTGTTTGTGTTTGATTCTTGTACACTCCAATTATAATATGTCGTGTGTTTATAAGTGTTTGCTTGGTGACTTTACTATGTAATTTACAATCATAGTTATGGAATAGATGGAATATAACCATCAGAGAATTTAGATTCTGTTACAAATTGATGTCTTGATCCGCCATTGGTCTTAGCATCCCCAATTGTCACTCAATTTATACCAAAACATGACAAGAGAATGTTCCTACACATGTCTAAGTGAACCAAACATACAAGCGGTCAACCACACCGTACATCTACGTCAAATCGGCGCATACGCATGTAAAACAATGGCAGTCCTTGAACAACCAAAATAGGTGTCCTACACTGTTACATGAATGATAAGCGACTCCTTTAGCGTGTCCATTCATTATTATTTAATAATTATTATTAATAATACGTCAATTGTATTAATTTGGGCGTGTGGTGATGCTAGAGAGAGAATACCTTTTTTTACCAACCAATTTGTTACCATCTGGTCTATACGTTATTCTTGTTGTGGGTATCGTATACCCGACGAAGATATTATACATTTGACAGACCGGACATCAAAGCTTTCTGATAGACTTAAATATTTTTTAAACTGCAATCTCCAATCTGCTTGCCAACTGTGGAGATTATGACAATGTCCAGCAGTAGTCTGTTGCTGACTCCTGATGTGTAATCATTATGATAATTCGTGTTTAATGATAGTAATGACAATTGGTAGCATTCGTCATTTCATTTTAATTAATTTAGTGTTACCTTAAAAGACCTGAATGCGTGATCGTAGTTACCATATTATTGATACCTAGTTTGGGTATCCTAATGTTGTTAGTGTGTCATTCATTCTGGAATATTCTTCTGGAGTTTCCATAGCTTCTACTATCTTTGTCATTCTACTTACACTATGTATTTCAAATCTATAAGTTTTTTTATGGTATAAGCTGGTAAACGGGCAAACGGATCACCTGTTGGTAAGCAATCACCGCCACCCGAAACGCGAGAGGCGTTACAAATGCGTTGCCAGCCTTTTGGGAGTTAGGAATTTAAGGGTTGTTGGGAGATTGGAGATTAGAAAAGTATGAGTTTAATGTTTCCTAATAGCAGTTATAGCTGGACTTAAGCATATGTTTATTGTGCCTATGATAATTTGAAATTATCATTTTATTTTCTTTCTAAGAAAAATGTTTATCTTCGTCATTACTATATTAAAAAAAAAATATATACACAAACATAATAAATCTAGATTATTCAGTAAACACCCATAATAATGCAAGCACATCAAGCTACTCTTAACTGTTCAAACAATTTAAAATTTTACTACAAAACAATACAGCTGAAAATCTATCACCAAAATATCGTAAAAAGAATATTTTAATGTGCCAGTCTGTACCTTATAAGCGGAATTTCGTCACAATACAAATAATTCCATTAGAATCGGCATTAAATAATTATAATTGTATGAATATTCACACGTCGATCAAGTGATAATACGGAGTTAATCTCGTGTTACATACATTCGCAATTAGTGTTATCAACAAATAGTTGTAATTAACAACAGTCTGTACTTACAAGGGCGATGTTATCTGTTATAATAACGTAACATAACTATTCAAATTACCGTCAAGGTGTAGTTTTTTCCATTATAAACTAGACATCGTCATTGCCATGTGAGTAAGGTGCCCTATTTTCCCCCATCTCTAAAATTTCTAATCCCCAAATCCCCTAAGACTGGCAACGTACTTCAAATCCTATCGTGACCTGATGTTCCAATGGTAACTCTCAGGTGCTCCGTCTGCTCGTTTGCTGTCTTATCCCCTGCAAACGTGACTGCTCGGTAAAATCCTTCTGTGATGTGCTTAATTTAGGATCAATTGAAATAAATGCTTTGACTTTGACTTTGCCTTAATGTCATAGCGTAATGTTAGGTACCCTAAAATTTGTCTTAAAGCTGGGTGAATAAAATCCAAATCGGATCAGCCGTTTCAAAGATTAATGCATACAAACAAGTGAATAAAATGTTATCGTTTTGCCAACTCATAAGTACTCGATGTACCGATATATTTCTTAGGAAATATTAGCTGTCCAACTTATAAGGAAAACGTGAATATTTAATGTATTGACAAACGATAGTTGTAATCTTTTTACGATTAGAATATGATAGAAAAATATTTATTGTGTTGTGTCATTGTTTCTAAAAGGTAAATGAATAAACAATAACTATTGATATAGGAAAATAAAAAGAAACCCTAAAACAATTAGGAATCCTTCTATGTAATTAAATCGCATAAGCTGTTACTTATTGCTTTTTACTCATAAAAAAGTCCTTTCTGCACGTATCTCACCACTAAAACTCATCAAAATCAGCTCACTAGTTTAAGCCATAGAACGACACAAATGAAATAAATTCTTAATAACTATCCTTAGTCACAAATTCCAACATTTTTAACCCATTAAAGGTCAAAAGACAAGTCAGTCGACATGTAAGCCCACACGTTAGTCACCTGGAACTCTGCCTACCCCACAAGGCATTGCGGACGACATTCCGCCCAAGATGGCGGCGGCAACATTGTTATAACAAAATGTTACGCATGTGGGCGCGGACAGAAGGACCAATTAATTTGTTTGCGAATATAACTAGGACCAACCTAGTTGGTCATAAAGTAATGAAGTTATATTATGATGTAGTTTTAAGACTTTCAAATTGTTTGAGACTACCTCCACGCTTTCTGCAGGTATCGTAAGAGCTGATTAAGGGTTAAGAGACACACTTATTGATAAGACTGGTCAGCAATACTCTCTATTAAACTTGGTTAGAAGACTTAGTTTGTTTTACGTTTAACGAGATAGAAACATTACCTAGTTTGGCGTTCTATTGGTTCATTAGAGCTGGCCAATCGGTTATGTTTCGATCTTGGTAAACATAAAACTAACTCGTAGTAAGCCCTCTGGTCCTTTTAAACTGCATTCTCTATAACTCCATCACCCGCCATGCGAAAATACACGCAGTTGAGGCCCATAGTCCTGCCATGGACAGTCAAGGACTATTTCTATTGCGCTACTCCGCAGTCTCTGTGAAATGTGTTTTCCCTTAATGACTACTTTTATCCGGAATCGAATTTCGACATGGGTGGGCTAATATTCAACAATTTAACCCTATTTATACCTCAAACTGCCAATCAATTCAAAACACGTCCACGCTAAATAGTTCCTTCTAACAATGTTGTAACTGTCACCTCAGTAATACCGTAATTATGATCTGCAACGACAACTTCACACTCCGACACGTACAACGGTATATCAAGCTACCCTTTATTACCAAGCCCCTTAACAGACTTCCAACCTTACCACTTTGTGATAAAGCTGAGAGTCTATTGTATAAATTCGACAGTACCTTCATGTGCAGCTGACGCTTACCTGTGTGTGTTGCGTGCTTGTGACACGTGACTTAAAATAGGTGTGAATTGTAATTTATTTATTCGTATAATATTATATTATTGAGTATATGATAAAAAATATGGAGATTTCTGGGTTTATACTTAAGTTTTTTGGGCGTAAATACGCATTGATGATGGTGTGAGACCTTTATCAACACTCCGTGATATTCCATTGCTGGACTATGAACCTCCTTCATAAAAGAGTTTTCCCAAAGTATCCAGATTTGCTGCAGACTGCCTAGCTGGTTACTGGGGCTCCGGTTCGAAAAGCAGGAGTAGGAACGGGGTGGTTTTTAGTCAGTAAGAGTCTGCCACTCCCTCTCGCCTCGCCCAAAGCGAGAAAAGACATTGGATAATTTTCCATACTCGGTGAATTACAAATCACGGTTTAAAAAGATTGGGTTCAATAGAGACCAAATGATTAGTCCATCAGTCGATTCTTACCCTCAAGAAGAATAGGGGTGGTGTACTCTACCATCACCATACGGTTCAAAACAACTAAACTAAAATTATTCTCTTTTAAAAATACTCTTATAAGATATCAGAGACATTTCTTTCTTTCCGGCCGAGTCACGTACACAAACACCTGTTTTGTTTCCTATCAAACACATTGGCCACACGTGACGAAGTGAAAATGAGCGAAAAGATAAACGGTATTGAAGTTTTCAACCGAATATTTATGTCGATTGCCTATTGTTGTATTTATTAGTTTATCATCTGATGTCGTATTTTCTTTCTTTATTGTTGATTTTGTTTGTGTAGTTTCGGGAGTTCTAATCTTTAGGAGATTAGGTTTCTTTCGGTTGGTTCCTTAATCATTTTCTAATGTTGTCATAATTTGTTCTGGTAAGACGATTGTTAGTTCCACGTGTATGCCTTTATATGGATGCTTAAACAGACACCACGCTAAAACTACTGTATGAATCTTGATGAAATTTTGTATGAATAAAGACTATAGTCTCTACGTTTCTAGAAAATGTTATAAAATAAAACGTAAGTCGACAAAGTTTCGCGGAAGAGGGAAGTCCTCGGCACGACCGCGCTTGACCATAAACGGTAACGGATACAGCCGAGTATGGGCAGAATTATTAACTTAATCTAACTGTTATTATCTCCTAAACATGGTCATTGTAAATTAGACGCTGTTTTTATCGCCCAAAGGGCTTTGAATGAGAATGTCCGTCTCGTTACCTTTAATTATACGGCTGAATAAATACCGCCCATTAACTAGGTGTCATAATATTTTTCTAAAAGGTATGACAGCTATAATCTGGTCTAGATCCAGTTACAATCGCTAAATGGCTGTTGACAATTATGGTTAAATGTTTGCATTGTAAATTTTTACTAGTATGGCGAAAATATATTCCATTTGATAAGAAACTTTGATCATACTCATATTTCACTAGGTATTACTCTTTCTCTATTAATTTATTTTTTCTCAAATACCATTTTCTCTATTTCCAGAGCGTCTCGACCAAGACGACGGCTGTCACATGGACAAGAACGAACGAGTGGACGACCACGTGAGCCTCAACACTGGTCTCCGTAAGACTGACTTCTCGGACACCTTCTACGGAGGCAGGAAGCCCAGCTCCATAGAAGAAAAGTCGAATAGAAGCAGTCCCGACCGCGTGGTCGTCACTGAAAGCAACGATTCTCCCAGCAAGAGCCTGCGGGTCACTCGGGAAGCTTCTCAGTCACCCACGAAGACGATTAGAAGCCGACAGGCCAGTCGGATACCGCACTCACCCGTCAGGAACCGAACTCCCAGCCGGGGAAATACACCCAGTCCCAAACACACGGCAAATCCAGTTCAGACATCCCCAAAACTGACGCCGAAACTGCCGCCAACTGCCAGAAACACCTGGAGCGGACGCACAGCACCAGTCCAGGCCAAAGTAAAGTCCAGGCCAACCATAGGAGCAGATACATTTGATAATCCGAATAAATCTCCAAAAATGAGGGCCAAGGCTCCTCAGACTGAGGCATTCAAGAGGAATTCTCCACTCAGAGCCAGCAGTGCTACTCTTAGGTCCCCACCGAATCAAAAACCTTTGAGTCCTTTATTAGAACAAATCTTAAGGTCAACTGAAAGCGCGAAGGATGACGCGACAGTTTTAGAAAAAATGAAGGAAATTATTAGGACATATTCAAAGGGAGACGACTCTCTTTCTAGAACTAGTTCTAAGGACTCAGACTATGCTGACTTTACATCAGCCTGGGTGATGTCTGACGGCAAATTAGAAAGGTCGACTAGCACTAGGCAGTTGGCTGCTCCTAGGAAAGACCAAAGGAATGGAGCGTCCAGGATACCGGCGCCAGTCTCCATTGGCTGCAGGAGGTCTACATCCACATCACAATTCCAATGACAGGAATCAGGAGATAGTGTGGACACACTAACCAGTGACAATTGAACTATTTATGCTAGTGTTTAGTTTGTGCAGATAGGTCAAAACAAATTGGTGGTTCGTGAAGAAAAGCAGCCGAAATGGCTTCGAGTGTGATATTTGACGACGGGGAAATGTATGGACTTTAGTATCGCATATCTTTGTGTATGTAGCGATAAGAGCTAAGATTATAATATGTAAAATGGATTAGACATTGCAGCCGGTCTCGAGCTACCTAGATAGTCTGACAGAGTTGCTGACAACTGTAGGTTGTACAAGATTTTGTTAGACTAGACTAGACTGGCTTTGCACGACCTGGCTTCCACACGGCTTCGACTTTACTGACTAGCAGTAGTAGCAGTCAATTTGTCCAAATCTGGATTACACCACGCATTAGCTAGTTTCTTAGTTAGATCGGTGTAATCCTTGAACGGCGATTCTAGAAATGTAACTATAGTTTAGTACTAATTGTCGATTAGAAAATTCGTACTAACCATGTTTAACTAATTAAATGGTGACATCAACCATTTTGAATTTATCAGATTTTCCAACAATTTGCTTATGGACCGACTTTTAAGGAATATAGTGTTGCAAGTACGATTTGTTTATAGTATATGCAACGATCGGCGAAAAAAATTCGTAGATTTATTATTACAATGGCCTGAATCATACCTATCGAAAATGTGAAACACAGCACTTTATTCTTATTAAAAGTCGGTTAAATATGGTGCTAAGCAATAAAATGTTAGCTTTTGTTGTTTAGTTATTGTTAATTTAATTATTTTTGGCTAATTGCGATCACAAGCGATTTTACAATGTTTAGCATTAAGTTTATTATGCAATAGCAAAACTTGGTCTACTTATATATTTTTTTCACTCTTTGGATCAAAGTTTACTCTATAACCAGTATATATAAAACATTAGATTGATAATAAGAATTAAATAATATTAATCGTTTATCACAGACTTCTTCTAATAATTGCTATTAATAATAGAACAATTATTAATAGAAATAATTAGAACAGTACTCGAGTACGTTTTATTTTACAAAATGACAAGTTTTAGTTCTTAAGTAATTTTTAAGATTTAGATTTTACTTTTTTTATGTAACTTCCCGGTAAATTATAAATACTAATGAAAGAAATGAAAATTATTATTAATAAATATTATTATTCGAAAATTAAATTATGCATTTAACGAAAATATCATTCCAATATTTCGTAAAGCCGGGATATACAGCAATTTTTGTTTAAAAGTAATCTCATTTTTTATAGGTTGTGAGGGGTAGAGCTTATAAAATCTGTAGCGTTTTGTTAATGAAAGAAAAATAGCTAATCATGTAGCATTTTATAATAAAACTTTAAAAATAATATGGCAAAAAAAAAAAACAAAAAAATACGACAAAGACATCCATTTTCATACCTCATTATAGTGTAATTGAAAAAAAGAAATATTTTTGCACCATTCGTTACGGATAGCACCACTAGATGTCACTAGTTGCCATACAACCGTCCGTTTCAAAGTGTAGTAAAGACATAGCTGTACATTAACATCGATATTTTAGACCACAGTTTTTATATAACACCCATCTTATAGAAATGTGGCTAAAAACAAAAAACATTACTTCCATCGTTGTCATAGATAATTTAATATTAATTAAATTAATGATTGAAGTAATTATAAGTAAGATTTTAAGATTTATATCATAAGGTCTTATGTCAGACCCTTATTAAGATGTCACAAATGTCATTTCTATGATATAATGCTATGCTTAAGTTTAAATGTCAAGGTTACACGCAACAGATACGTTTTGTCGCAAATTATACAATATTTTTTACATATACTGTGCTGTATTATAACTTATAAGTTTATAATTTATAAATGTTATTATAAAACCTACAAGCTGATTATAACGCTCAAGCCTTCAATTTAAATGTCGTCTGTTTACTTCAAATAATAAATAAATATGTTTTTGTAATAAATATTTATTTTGGTTTTATTTTTTGCCAATTTTTTTAATGGAAAATTTATTTGAATTAAATTTTTTATATAGTAAACAGATGACTCAATATGGACATTTTCAATTATTAGTTTGTTTAAATATAATAATTATTATTTTATTACAATAATTATATCGAGAGAGAATGTCCATTAAAATACACATTTTGCAAATATGTTTATACAATCATAAAAAATATATTTATGAAAGAAATTTCAAAATGGGCTTCCGATTTCTTTCCATATTTATGTTTTTTTATGGATGTATAAAACTGTTAGAGGTTAGAGGCTAAGATTTTCGTTAGTTTACATAATTTCTTCGACGTAATGTTACCAGTGACTATGCCATAGAAATCTGTTATTATTCACGGAATAAACGATAAGTTTATCTTAAAATTATTATTTTTTATTTATTTAACAAACACCCCTTTATAACTCCAAAGCATCAACTTGCTTTATAACCTGTACCCTTAGTATGAATTTGATTTACGTTTAATCTAAACTAAACCAGAGCGCGTTAGGCGCTCTGATTGGCCGCGCGAAGGAACCAACCAATCAGTTTCGATTATTTTAAATGAAAATGAAAATGGTATATTTTCTGTACTCTTTCTACCAACGTATTTACAGTCTTACCATATTATCATGCTTTGTAATAAAACGTCACACCTTTAATCTCCGAAGGGGTAGGCAGAGGGCACATTATGGCACGTAATGTGTACACCCACATTTCACAATTTATGTTGTAAGTCCCATGTAATAGGTGGTGAGCCTATTGCCATATACCTGCTGCTGAGAAATTTTCGAAAAACCAAAAAAAGATATACCATGCTTTGTAATAAGAGTCTATTAATACCAGGGGCCTTAGTCTGCTATTACAATTGTGTCAGAATAGTCGATCACTGAGCAGTGCGAGAGGGACGGAGCTATGTAGGTTGTATAGCTCCGTCCCTCTGATATGATTATAAAGAATCAGCTAGTGTTTAACCATTTTACGACGGAACGATTAATATCATAGCTACACTGATTGAAGAAACACAACTTACCTTAGCGCCATCTGGTGATCAAAAATACTGTGTTCTTCTTCTGTCGTATATGAATGACGTGAAAGAGGTATATAGGTAAAGAAATAAAACCTATCTAAAAACTAAGTAGTTTTAAGATGTCACCACATTCCAAGAAGAAAAAAATGTCCACCAACTTCGCGACATCTGTCACATCACCCTGTCAGTCCAGCCACATATAATAAAAGTAGTCTGTGCAGTCCAGTCCAGCCCCAGACCAGAGGCGTCAGTTAAATCCCTTGTGACCAGATGACTCCATAAATAGTCCAGATGATTCCCATGTTCACATCTGCCGTCCTTATCGTGCATTGTTGGCAAACCGTGTTCTTTCTCATCGTGTTGTTTGCCACATTCCTGTCACTGAGAGAACTGCTCAGGGTCACCAGAAGGGGCAGAGGGTGCTTGTAAGTCTACCTGTCTTGTTTATCAACTGGCTGAAGTTTGTAGAGTTTTTTGGAAGAGCTGTTGCAATTGACATGAGGAGGAGTAACCCTCACTGAAGTAGGCTGTCGTAGATTTAATTATTATGTTATTGGCTTACTCACGTAAAAGAGGCTTATATTCATGAGCAGCATTCTGCGACACAACGAAGTGACAATAGTATATTCTTCATATCTGTGAGCCTCTAGCATGGCTTGAAACTAGTCGAGTTCCGCATCAAACAGTTACGTGAGTAAGTCGATAACATAATAAATTAATTTAGTATGTCTCACAAAAGTTACAATAAAATCGTAGATTTTTTAATAATTATGTTGTGAAATATCATTTTTATAAGTCTGTTTTCTTAATCTGCTGGTTAGAATTGTTTCTTAATTTGAGCGAGAAATGTCTTATCTAGCTTGTACTAGCACGAACTAAAGTTATCTTAGTTCATGCTAGCAAGGAAATTAACAAAGCACTTTGGAACGAGCAAATAGCTTCACTAGAGGACTGACCGACAGACTGATAGGAAACTTGTAATCATGAGGACTTTGCCTTGATCTCCGTAAAGGAATCCTGGTTATCTTGAAAGGAAATAATTTTGACTTCACTATAGGGCCAACAGATTTATATTGGCAATGACAGCACGGTTGGTGCGTTGACTGGGGAACTGGCTGCCGCGAAACTTGTAATAGCGGTTCCGATTCCGCACAAACAACTCTTTGTGTGATCCACGAATTGTAGTTTCGGGTATCGGGGTCACGTGTATGATATCCAGATATATATGGGTGTCATGTGAACTTGTATGTTTGTATTCGCACTCACGACACAGGAGAAAATCCGAAAGATTGTGTGTGGGACAACGTTTTAAAAAGATCTTGTTTTTCAAAAGTTACATTTTCATTTCAGTAGTAAATTAACGTTTTGCATTTAATTTCAAGCTTTTGTTGCAGCGCCAATAGTGCAGATTAAGCATGAGCAAGGACGAAACATCTTTCCTGTTGTACCTGATCGACCACTTCTGGGAGACCGTCTGTTTCATGTTGATAGCGTTTGCGTTTGTTATCTCCATTTTTGAACTGATCCGCGTTACAAGACCTCGAGCCACTCTCAACAGAGGTTGCTGGTAAGACTATGGACTATATTTTATAATGGGCTTATGGCCGTTTCCATACTGGAATTTTTGTGAAGCCCTGGGTAAAGCTAACTGAATCGTCCCTTGGTAGTAGGTCCATCAGGGATAGCTCTAAGTCTCCGGGAGAAGCCATACCCACTAAAAACCCTGGATCGCACTTACGTCATGAGTGAGGGGGTCTGGGAGGCTTGAACCTTTCCCACCAGCATCCCTATGCAGCTAAACTAACCTCTTGCCTGTACTGTTTTATAGGGTCCCTTATCAATTGATGGACAGTAGAATGTAGTAAGTGTCACCTATTTTAATAAAATTGGACAAAAGTTGGTGGAAATGACTTATATACTTTTTTTTTTTTTTTTTGATGGGGGAAAATCATCCAGTGGCTTCTCCATCATTGACTGACTATCACACTAATGTGAAAGTTAGTTTGTGCGTCAATCACGCTGAGCCTACGGTAGGTTGTCCGCAGCTTTGGCTTAATAACAGACAGGGATTGTAGTTGCTATTGATATAGTTACAAAATTGTAATAATATGGTTTTTAATAAAGTTATTTGTAATAAGCACTACAGAACTAACCAATGCTAGTTCCGTAGTCAGCCAAAGGATCCTGCCTTTACTAAATTAATCTTTATTTTCTTACCTGCATATTAAATAAATTGGCTGGATATTAATTTGTTTTATATTTGAGATTTCCTTCACTATTAACATATTTCTATCAAAGTAAATTGTCGCTTGTTTTCAATTGAATACAGACAAACTTATTTCTTTCCAGATTTTATAAAAATGGAGTACGATGCTCTTATTCTTGGACTCGTAATTTATCTGCTCTTGGTGGGGATATGTTAGTAGGACTATAATATTATCTAATAATTCATTTATATTTCAAAGTATAGGCGCCATTAGCAATATTTTACAGTAGTAAATAAGCTATTAAATTATTGAGTAACCTGCCATCTATCGTCGAGTAACTAAATTAAATATTATTTCAGTGATAATAATAAACGAAGCCTTCTGCAAGGCGCGTTGTATGAAGAACGCACAAATAATACAGATGGAGAGAGAGATGCAAGATGTGGAGCTAAACGAGCGCCAACCAACCAAAATGGACAGGGAACCCATCATACAACAACCAACAAAAACCTCGCATCATCAACGTTTCCGATAATAAGACATAGATGGCGCTTACCTCAAAGACCATTATATTTCTGGCCACAAGAAGATTTGATAACACTAATGTTTCAACAAACTCACATAAACATAATGCTAAACTCAGGGACTGACGTCAAGAAAACAACGACACGTTTTTTATAAAATTATTTTTACTTATACATTCTTAGTTTTTTATAATTCAATTTACTTACAAACTCTTACAACTATTTCATATTATCTTACACTTATACTAACGAAGTCTAATTAAAGCAGCTTCAATAAATACCTATGTGACGTGTATTATTTGTTTCCCTCGCTTACGCCTATTAAATGGTTTACGAACTAAATTATTGCAAATAGCAGTAAATGGCCGAAATTAATAACTGTCCTTAATCCAAAATTTCATTGATCTAATTTTTGATTGTTCATTGATATAATTTTTTATCTAGTTTTTTATGGAATAAGCCAGTAAACAAGCTGACGGATCACCTGATGGTAAGAAATCGCCACCGGTTTACTGGAAACACCAAAGGCGTTACAAGTGCGTTGCTTTGCGTTTTGGGGGTTAGGAATGTGAGGATTTTGGGAATTTGGAGTTTGGCGAGATTGGGGTAATTGGGCCTCTAACCTGACATGACGAAACACAACGCAAGTGTGTTTCGCGTCGGTTTTCTGCTCGACTGTGGTATCACTCCGGTCGAGCCAGCCGTTCGTGTCAAAGTATGGCTCTTCCACAATTTCTAGAAACTTATGTCAAAAATCGATCATAATCTGCAAATTTTTGGATTGAGGTCAGTTACTAATTTAGGCTTTAAGTCTTGCTACTCTTACAGATTAATCTTCAAGGAATATTTTGTTCATTGGCACTCTGTCGAATATCTCATTTGTGACATTCTGGAATACGGAACTGAGTGATTTTTCATAGGATTCCTTCAGTTCGTTGAAGACCAGGTCCGAGTTGGAGTTCAGGAATCTGAAATAAAAAGAAATTATATTATTTTTGATCACGAAATTGTGTAGAAACAGATAGATGGGTCATCTGATGGTAAGCGAGCAGCACAGTCCATTCTTCGTATCAGGTAATGTGAATAAGCAGCAGAGTATTTTCTGAGTGGTGATGGCAGAATGGAAATACATAATGTCACCACATCACCATGTTACTCTAATGGGTGAACGAGTCCCACGAAATAGGGGTGGGCTTATTGCTCACACTGGACATATTTCGAGACACGGTGAGAATAATTAAAGACACAAAATCATCCCAATACTACTTTCCAAAATGGTAGTGTCAGCCACTAGAGCAACAAGGCAAGCAACATTTGACTACTTTAATTAGGCTCGGCAACTGGCTGCCACGCAACGTGTTGCGTTTTCGATTCCCACACGGAACAACTCTTTGTGTGATCCACAAATTGTTGTTCCTGGTCTTGGTACGCGATTGTCACGTGTAAGTGAAATTGATGTTTGACTTAAGCAGTGGTGCATATAAACAATATTATAGCCACTTTTCACCTGTACCTCTGCCATGAATTTGAAGCAATAGTATTTGTCGATAGTCGACGATTTAAATATTTTGTATGGCAAAGAACATCGGGCATTTTTGTATGGGACACTTACCTACGGCGAACAAAAATAAAATTAGGTACGGTGGATAGGCAATTAAATCTAGTTCACAATGGTATAGTTCCCATATCTGTGAGTCGTGGCAATAAGGAGAAATTGGACATTTAAAAAATAATTATAAATGTTTTTGGGCAATAATTGAAGAGGAAAAAGGGAATCAAAAATAATTAAAACAACATATTTTTCTCTTAACTTTTGGCGAAGGACTGCGATGATGATGACGAAGGACTGCGATGTAGTAAGATAAGCTAGCTACCTGCGCGAGCGCAACATAATACCAGTTTTAAGACTATGGGCGAGAGTGAGAACGAAACATGCACATCAACTTGACGGATTTAGTCTGATTGGGTTTATAAAAATACCACGGAGTGATATTTTAACTTACTGAGCGGTCGTTTAGTAATTAGGAAAAATAGTCAACTTAAAATATCATTTTCATTTTACTAATTATTTCCATTTTCCCATTATTGTGAATCAAAATAACTACACAATATTAAATATGATTGCAAACACTATCATTTAAAAATATTTTGGTTTATGTTCGCGACTTTTAAAAAATCGGGTAAAAAACGCCCGATGTCCTTTTAGTTCCACACATGACCGGTAGAGGCGTTGTAAAATGGCAAATTTTTGTTCCACAGGTGATTGGTAGAGGCGTTGTAAAATTTGCCATAAAAATATTTACGTCGTTGCTAGCGACTATCGACAAATACTATTGCTTCAAACTCATGGTAGAGGTACTAGGACATGTCACACAGGATAGAAAGAAAGACCACAAAAACATTTCATGTTAAATGTTGCCAAGACGAGACCATATAGCTCGCACTGTCAAAAAGTAATCAGATCTAGTGTGGAGCCAAGTTTGTAGGCGTGCAAACCGTGGACGTAACTAGCGAGTCGGCCGCTCGTCTTGACGGGGGCACTACTGTGCCCCCAGATAGAAAATGACTCTTAACACCGAAAGATAGGACGCGGTAACAATGAAATGAGTGTCACTGGCAAGTTCGTTCACTCGAGTACTCAGTGACCCTCTTGTTTTCAGGGAAGGAGTGTGTGGTTTTAGTCGGTAAGAGTCCGACATAACCTGCTGTCTGGCGTACATCGTAAGACAAAAGGTATCCATGAGGACTTCCACACGTTAAAAAAAAAAGATAGAAAATGACTCACTGGTTCATGGTGTCACCAAGCGCCTTGTCTCCGTTGAAGAGGTTGGAGAAGTACAGCTCGACCTTCTGCGGGATGAACTTGACTCTGTACTCCTTGATGTGCATGTACGTCTGTCCGTCCTTCACCACCGGCTCGCCAATCAGATCGTGCTTCACCACCAGGTTCACTGCAAATTGGGTTTCGGAAGAAGTATTTTTTTTTTGTTATTAACTTGAATGAGTCGAAAGAAGATAAGAATATCAGATGTCTCTCAGCTTCGTCTCTAAACGTATGTTGTTTCGTTAACTTAAGGTTTAATGTGACGTTAATGTTCCTATATCAAAATAATATACTAATTAAGAATAATGTATTGATTGGTAATAATATTAAAATCACGGTAAGGCTGGCAAGTTGAGTAAAAGCGATGCTGTATAAAAATAACCTCATTAAAACGTGAAAAAGGTTTTATTATGATTGTGTTTAGAGTTCACCAAGATTCTCTTTTAATAATTAATTACATTATGCAATGTCGTCAAACATAATTTATTACAACCGTCAAAGAATTTCTTTAAAATTAGTGTCAATATTAAAAACTAGATGGCAGTATTATTTAGTTCCACCACTCATTACTAGATGGCGTTACTCACCCATAGTGATGTTGGCAGCACCTTTCCCTTGGATGGGCAGCAGTAGGATCCTACCCTTCATGATGTAGTCGGCTATGAACTCCATCTTAGGAGTTATGGAGTCCGTCCTCAGCCTGTAGTTCTTGAGATCAGCCCTGGAAAATTGAGAATAGCATTCGTAGTATTACGTTTGTACTAATTTGAACATGCTGACATGAATGGTCTTCTCATGAGACGGTCACTGTCTTTTAATTTTAAAATAATTGCTTAAAATCACAAAAAGAATTGACGCAGATGGGAGTCTAATACAACAACCAATCATTCAGTCAATGATCAGACTTTAGCACTGGGCGACAAACTTTGGCGCCACGTGCCACGGGTTCAATTTCCGATTTTTGACCCTGAGTAAGGCAAAATAGGTGATGATGATCCTTTTTTTTAAGGTATAAGCCGGTAAACGAGCAGACGGATAACCTGATGGTAAGCAATCGGCACCGCTCATAGCCACCCGAACAACTAGAGGCGTTACAAGTGCGTTGCCGGCCTTTTAGTATAAGGTTAGGAAATTAACGGTTGTTTGGGAAGATAGGGAAGGGGGATAATTAGGCCTCCAATTTTGATAATAGGACACCCGAAACACCAGAGGTTTTTACAAGTGCGTTGCCGGCCTTTTGGGGTTTAGGAATTTAAGACTTTTTGGGGAATCGGGGATTGGGAAGATTGGGAAGGGGGGTAATTAGACCTCCAAATTTTTCCAATAAAATGACTCACTTGTACAAGGTGAGCACAGTATCAGTGAGGCCATGCAGCTTGATGTTCCTGTACATCTGCGTGATGACCACGGGCCCGGAGCCGGAGCCCACGTTGATGCTGCTCACGTGCAGCGGCTCCATCTGGGGCACCGACAGGGATGGGATACCTGGAAACATGGGATAGAATATGTAGACAAGGAAAATTATTTAAAAGTTCTGCAGTGCCCGTACTCCTAGATAGCGTACATTCATCGGCTTCCTCACTCTCTCTCTCTCTCTCTCTCTCTCTCTCTCTCTCTCTCTCTCTCTCTCTCTCTCTCTCTCTCTCTCTCTCTTACCATGGATGACGTAGAATTCAACTGAGGAACTACATGTTTGACAGAGATATTACGGCGCTCTCTGATAAACCTGAAACTTTTAGGTAGGTTAATTGCTATCTCCAATTAGCTTGTAGGGATTTTTTAGTTTAAAAAAGGTGTTGCGTTACATGAGGATTTTCTCCTGTGCTTTGGATGCGTTTACAAACATACAAATTCACATACACATCACACACAACCGCTACACCGAAACAACAATGTCAAATCACACAAAGAGTTGCTCCGAACCCGCTACACGTTACGCGGCAGCCAGTTACCCAGCGCGCCAACAAGACGAACTATAAGTATAGATTTTTATTTAGATTTGATTTAAGAGTTCAGCCATTATGGTCCCACTGCAGTGTAAATTCCTCCCTACCCCCTCCCACTCTCTATTTATTCAACTTTAACTCTCTTTAATTATATTGAATACTTATCTAACAAACAAATTAGCAAATTGGCACATCGGCTCGTTAAACAGTATAGGCCTACAAAAATGCGGAAACTAAAGGTTCTTGTAATTGTGACTACACACGTGCGCTGTTCACGAATGGCCACATTTTGTTAAATCATCGACACGTAACATTGTTCGACAATTGTTTCGGTAACATTGCGTGCACCCATTACTTGGTTAGATTGTTAAGTACTATTATGTAGTTCCGTGGAAGCAGTGGTTTTGTTTGTATACATAACATCTTATGTACTAAATGGACATGATAAGAAAATGGTAAGATAGTAAATACCTATAATTTTTTGGGTAAATGTTTTAGGCAATAGTATAGGAATAGTAAATTCCTTGGCAATCTATGTCGAATTATCAAGAATTTAAGCGCCGTGGTTTTAATGGATAATAGTTTACCTTTCTTCATCCTCCGGAGCGCGTCAGGGACAGCCATTTTGAGACACTCGTTCAGTTTGGGGTCTTTCTGCCGACATCTCGTGAAGTCTTCCGCTGTAATCATACAATTATTGGGTTAAATTCATAATAATATTACGATATTGCTTATGATTTATTATTTTAACAATTAACGTTTTAAACCTTTACATATTTTATTAACTAAATCTATTCATTTTAGATAACAATCTACATTATTTTTAATCTAAACAAAACTTATATGGAATTAGAAAGAATAAATTATAAGCCCCGATTGTAACTTGAAACTAATCGAGCTCTTAAATAAGCCGAATGATATCAAACCCTTAAAACTCGACTCGTAAACATTGTAAGCATTAGGTTAGTAATAATTATAGCAAAAACAAAACAAATATTTATTTACAAATATAAATACATATTAGCCAACAATTATGGAATAATTCCGGCGGGCAACGTATTGTTTGCCAACTACAGACCACTGCCGACCTTGTACCGAATATATGGCTTGCAGATGTGACAATAAACAGGCAATCGACAGAAATACCAGTTACACCAGTCTTTTAAACGAGTGCCGTAAACTGTTGTCGGTCAAGGTAAATCATATGCGGTCGTGAATGTGAAAGAAATTGTGGAATTTTCTCGTATGATTGTGTCATTAATCTGATTTATAAAAATGTATAACATTGTTGCGGAATGTTGTTTATGTATTTGAATGTATATGCTCTAGCATGGCTTGAAACTAGTCGAGTTTCTCGTCAAATAGTTGCGTGAGTAAGCCGAAAAATATAATAATAAATGTAGAAGAGAATATTGATAAATTATGATTGATGTTGTATGTTTTAAATGTGCGTTTAAAAAAGACGTCCGCAGATATGTTGAAGTTGTCATGCAGAAGGATCGGAAATTTATACAAGAAAACTTTAACGATTATGAATATGCATAAAGCAAGCGCCATGATCACTCGCAAAAACTAATAAACATGGTAAATATCCCGTTTTAGATTCTAATGATAGTACTAGTGACCATGTCAGTTTAAAAACTTATGCATACAATCGACGCCTAAGAAACTAATAGCTTGATGTATGTGCCTGCACTCATTATGTAGGTATGCAATTGAAAAGGCATTGTGTTCCATTTCCAATACATTGGCCAGCTTTAAAGGAGGTGTCAACATTGGACAATGGCAGTCTATTTTGAGAAGCAGATTGTGTTCCTAAAGTTGATCTAGAATAAATTTAATGTCTGCTATAAATATTTACAAAGAATTCTAAATGTAGTCCAGTCTCTGTGAGTAGCACTAATCAGTCTCGGATTCGATTTTCTCACCGAGCAACGCATTACAGAGTTTGAGAATTTTTTGCCTTTTAAAAAATTTTTTTTTCGTCCTGAAATATAATCACCACGTAATATAACATTATGTGAGACTATAAGTGGCTATAAATTGTCCTATCGTTACAGTCCCCACCTTCGGAAATTAAGAAGCGTAATATTGTGTTATGTATAATGTCGATTTTAAGTATATTCAAGAAATACAAAATCACTATTTAGACATATTATCTATAAATAAAAATAAATATAATGTTTAATAAGTATCATAACAAATTGGACCTTCTGTCCTCGCCTACACAGTGGCGCAGCAATTCGTGTCATCTGACATACGAAATGCAGCCTCCGACGGTTGTGCAACTAGTCGTAACGACTGCAACTGCTAGTTACGTGCAACTACAACTGACAGCGATGTAATTGTACACTACATTAAGAGTAGGTGTACCGAGATTAAGTTTAGCCTACTAAAGTATAAGTTAAATTAAGTTTTAAAGTTTAGATATTATTTTGGTTTAAAACGATTAACGAAAATGTATTTAAAGAATAGATTATACCTTTTTTTATTACATATATTCGAATGCGTTTGTTTGTGTTTCAAGTAGCAACAGAGTATTTTTATGGTACGATTTCGTTTGTTTTTTTTTTTTTGAGGTCGGAATATCATCCGACTTCGTTTCCCGGTTTGGGCGTGGCGAGAGAAAGTGTCAGACTTACTGACTAAAAACCACCACTTTCATTAATCCTGCTTTTAGAGCCGGAGCCCCGGTAACCCGCTAGGTAGTCCGCAGCTCCGGACGATTACATATATCGGGAGAGAGTAAGTATGGTAATTGAAGAGTGATGATATGTTACAGGTTTCCCTTTCGAAAAAGTAGTGGGCAAAACTGCGTATAAGAGATTTATATATCTGGATTTAAACAACTATTTCGTTAATTGATTGAACGATGATTGAAGAGTCTGACTCTTCATTGTAAGTTAATAATCTAAAAACATCTATAAAACTAAATTCTAAATAGCCCTTCATTATTCGTTGTGTACTAATTACCTTCTGGTAACCCGTGCTTAGTTTTCTGTAGATCACCAGTCACCAAGTGCGATATTATCCTTATTATAACTCAATAAATTATAATATTCTAGAAACATGTAAATAATTATATTTTTAGAACATTGACATAGTCTAGCCAAGTTTTATTGTGTTTTAACGCAACGTGTTGAGAATATAAATATTTGCAATTAAACGACATTCGTATGAGGTACTTGTGGTTGAATTAAAGTTATGCAGACAACAATGTTAAGCTAAATTTATCTGCGGTAGGTCAGTGGGATGATGGTCATTCGGAACTTCTCGAGACTTCTCTGACTAGGAGATCATAAGAGAGGATCAAAATATATTGACTGCCTCGTTGATCGAGTGGTCGGAAGTGCAACTTTCAGGCAAGGTGTCTCGGCTTCTATATCGCTGTTCATGCTAATACTGCTGGGTGTTTCACGGATTTTTTAAAGTAGTCGCAGATGCGACTGTCGGGCAAGGTAGGTTCGATTCCCGAGATTGACAAAGTATTGCTGAGTCTTTTTCGGATTTTCGAAAAAAAACTCAGTTACATTATTATAGTTAATTTATCAGAACGATGAAAATGATAATGAAGAGGCGATAGTGATGACAGACAACACTGAACGCATCTCAGAAACTATGTAAAATGTTTAAAGACAAGGTGACGACATCCTGATGATCATGGAGTGTAAAGAAACATTAATTTCTATAAGGATAGACAAAGAGAAGAGGCAAGTGACCTAAAAAATAAAGTCAATCGATCACCAGACAATTTCCGCTCACAATTTTTTAGACCTATTCGTCTCCAATAGTTATCATTCAGCCGTGACGGTGTCCACCGCGTAACGCTACGGTAACAGTGATTGGACGAGCCAATAGCAGTTACGTTGCGTTACGCTGCGGCTCGAAGCACAACAACCCAAGATACGGTCAAGGGCGAGCGCTCGTATGCAGCATAAACGTGTTTGTGAAATTAAAATAATGTTTGTTCAATAACTAGCTGACTCGGCAAACTTCGTACCGCCTCAAACATTGTTCTCTCGCCTTTTAAATCTTCCCTGGATTTCCACAAATAATTCTAGACCAAAATTTGCCATATCTGTTTAGCCGTTCTCGAGTTTTAGCGATACTAACGAACAGCAATTGATTTTCATATATAGATTTGTACAAATACTACAGTATTAAGATTTTTTTAAGGAACTATAAAGCTAACATGTGCGAGTATAAATAAACTTTATTTCAAATACAATAGGTTTACTTCCGACACGAATAACTTTCGGAAGGAACCAATCAACTAAAGTAAATCAATTCAAAACGTAACTGTTATAGCCAGCCAAGATTAGAATAATTTAAAAAATTATGTGGATTGTCAAACTATTGATTAAAATCCACCCCGGTATCCCGTTTCACACCTGAGTACAAATATTATAAAAAAAATCAAAACATTTTACGAAAGGCCAAGGTTACCGCCAAGTGGAGAAAGAACTGCACGTTGCCGTCGTGTGGAGTCATCTCGTGAATGATGTGCTAACCACTTTTATCACGTGTAGAACACACGTGAGGCTTTCTTTCTTGTTACTAGGCTTAGGTGGCCTCAGGGAAGACGGCAGCACATTGGTCATTTGCTGCCGTGCAACTTGCATAGCGAGGTCCATGGGAGGCACACGTCTCCCTAGGGATGTGCCGTAACAGGCGTTGCACCATGAGGGTTCCGGAGCAGGTCTAATTAGAGGACTCAGTACCCCTTTATAGGTGCTGAGGGTGGCCACCAGGATGGTTTTAGTGAGGTAAAAATCCCACAGTCTTTCTCCCCGAAAAGCTAGGCGCCTTTTTAAGGTTTCCTAATTAAACAAGGCTTAGGTATCACAAGTAACTTATGATCAATTAAGTAATCTTCAGTTGAATATGAATATTATTATTTGTGCTTTCTGACCTACGACAACATTAGTTAAGTTATTCTCGCTGTCAGCTACTCACAATTCTAATTCTTAACACAAATAAAATAATTGTTGTATCAGTGAAACACAATAACAGCTTTAACATCCAACTTCTCAATCAAATCATTACTTTACACACCGGCGTTCCTCAAGGCACCACGCCGGGTCCTCTCACAACATTAACTCAAGCACATTGCAGCCAAGATTACCACAATTTCATGATGATCGTAGGCATTACCAAACTGGCTCGCTCGTTTAGAAACCCATCATGAAATAATACCATATCTTTGGCCATCACTGGTGATTTCGCAGTGTTATTGGTAAAAGCAGGTGTTTGTTGTGAAAGAATTGCCGGCCGACCTTCGGAGCCACTCATGAGCTTTGAGCAACCGTTGACAAACAGACAAATATAGGCATTATTGCATATCTTTTTGTACAGGCTCTAGGTTCATATTTGAATGGTTGCTTAGTAAAATTCCGCTATGTTTTGATGTTTTGAAGAAATGTGAAGACATTGTCGCATTCTTTATAATTTCTTAATGTGCTGTTGAGAGATTCTCCATTTTATATCGATTAATATGATTAAGACATTAAGTGCGTAAGATATGTTTCAAAAGAAATATCTTCATAGCATCTTTGCGTCTTTAGAAATTGTTGCCTTCAAAATCCATCCTACTAATATTACAAATGCGAAAGTTTGTATATTTGTTTGTTACTCCTTCACGTTAACACGGCTGAAGAGATCAAGATGAAATTTGGAACAGGGGTAGATTATGGTCTAAAATAACACATAGGTTACTTTTTATACCACGGGAAGACGGAACAAACCGCTAAACTGCTGGAGAAGCTATTCATTATAATAAATGCGAAAATATGTGTCTACATGTCTTTCAACCAAAAAAAAAAAAAAAAATTATCGTATAAAACAAAATTGTATCGCACAGACACAAATTAATGTCTGTCATTTACATTACACATTTGGCCGGCATAAACATCCAGAATTACTCATTTACAAAGAGACAGATGGCAGCAAAGACTCAAGATAATCATCAGAGCTGCATCCTTGACACACACAATGCAAGCTATTACTCACACACAAGACGCATGCAAAATATACCGACATAGTGACTAATGATCCGGAGGAAGCAACAACGATTGCCTATGCGCTGGGCCGTGAGTTCGACTTTACATATGTATTAATATTGGCTATAACAACTGAAAAATTACTTCCTGAAAAACTTTAATGTCGCATTTTTTATTCGCGAAGAAAAATATAGATGAGTAATTTTGTAAAAATACAATAAAAAATTTGTCGGAATCGGGAATAAATGTTTTTTCTATAGGTCATTTTTCATTTTGACGAAGGTAACCACAGACGCGTATGTATGCTTTACATCATTATTATAAGTTATTAATCATATAATATAGGTAATACTCAATTTTTACCACCAACAACGAAACAATGTAACCAATATTGTAAGTTATTACTGAGAAATTTTCGAAAAACCGATAAAGCCCTGTGACACCCGACCGAATTGAACCCGAGACCCCTTGATCGGCAGTCGCACTTGTGACCACTCGAGCAACGAGGCAGTCGCTCTAAACTCTTCGCAAATAAAACTATAAAATCCAAAATCCTTCCACTGGCACAGGTCAAGGCACACACACATACACGGCGAGTATTGCATGTAAATAGTTGCATTGGATCTACTTCATTCGTATGCGCACACGCACACACGTGACCTTGGGGGCAGTTTGTGGCGACCCCGCGGTATTATTGCTTCTATGTGACTATGGACCACACAGGCGTCGGTTAAATAAGGAAGTAATTGTGTTTAGGAAAATTGGAGATTGCGCAAGGTTTGGGTCAGGTGTGATGTGGTGTCTTGGTGTTTGTAAATGGGTGTAAATGAGATTCCTAATGCGGATCTTGGATGCGATATTCGATATCAAATCGTTTTTCCATTGACTGAATGTATCCTCCCAATCAAACTCACTTTAAAATTGCCTTTGTCCAAATTGCGGGTAGATAGCGTTGTGGGTTA